>NC_054884.1:21493666-23993666 GCF_018320785.1 Cheilinus undulatus | reverse complement strand
CTAGACTGTCATTGCTCACCATGTTAGAGGTTGGTACTCCAGTGATTTAATACAACACTTAAGAAAGAGTTGGAGGACTGAAAAGGGCATTTTAGAGTGAATTGATAAAATCTGAACTTTGGAAGTTGGATCGTACAGTCCCCACATTGTTATTCAGTATAATATTTTATTTTATATGCTAACTTATCTTTAAATGTCCCTGTTTTAAAGAGGGTTTCAGTGAATACTATAACTTTCCAAACTTGAAGAAACTCTTAAAAGAAAAATGCTGAGTAGCACTCCTTATCCCCTGACAAATCGACTTTTTTTTCTATTGAAAATTTATGGGAAATTTAAACAAATTAAAGGGAGGCATGTTATGCATCACAAAAAAGACAACTGTAGAAAGTTCAGAAAGATAAACATTAAATCAGAGACAGCATCCATGTCTCACAGTTCTGCACAGTAAATCATCACTAATTCTAAAGCACCTACTGTCATCAGTTGAAATCCAGAGCAGATGTGTCCCTGAATACGATCTGCAAAACCTGTATTTAGATGGCCGCACATGACAAAAGTTTAAGCTTAACTTTAGGCCTGATTTGCTCTCTCTGACGAGTAGTGAGTGTATCAGTGGGTCAACTCATGATTGAAGCCCGAAGAAACAAGACATATTGGCAATTTAGCAATTAAGTCATTTAACAAACAGGAGCCTCAGTAGCATGTGAAGAAACCATTCACAGCCACAACAGCCTGGCACCTCCTCATGCTGGTCACCACTCTGGTCACACACTGCTGTGGGATGGCATCCCATTCTTCAACCAGCATTTGCCCGCTTGTCGGCCATTTTGGTTGTGTTGGTCACTCTGGCATGAACAGCACACCCAAGCTGATCCCACAAGTGTTAAATGGGGTTGAGGTCAGGGCTGCTGACAAGCCATTCCATCCTCTCCACTCCGCTCTGTGGAGGCGAGCATTGTCATCTTGGAGGATGGAGTTCAGTCTGACACTGTGCAGATATGGGATTGCCACTGGTTGTATCTCCTCTTGTTATCTCGCTGCTTTGAGATTGCCTCCACTGATGACAAGCCTCATATTTCCAGGGAGGAGGATGCCACTCAACACTGTCACACTGCTTCCATCAAAAGATGTTACCCAGTCGGTGCAACAATCAGCATAGTGTTTTCTACTTTGACTCTACAATTCATCAGACATGAGCAGAATCTGGACTCACTGCTTAGTGTAACGTTCCCCTACAGGTTCCTGTGCCCAGTTCACCAGTGCAAAGGGGCCTGATGGTGAAGGGCAGTCATGGAAGCCCTATGAGGCCAGAGATTGGCTGCATGCTGTCTTTTCCAGATTGTTTGGGCAGAGATCCATCGGCCATATCATCCAATCTTTTTGGATGTCATCTTCTTGGGACGCCCACTTAACAGCCTGTCTAGCATCCCCCATTATATGGAACTTGACCTTCCATTTGGAGTTGGTATTAGGGCTCGCTCTAAATGATACTGCAACTTGGTTTTGGTGAACACCAGCTTGAAGTTGACCTATCACACGTAATATGTCCAGACCAGTCAAACGTGGCACACCGATTCTTGGAGCAAACACCTTCTGGCTACTGTAGTGGGGCCCATGCTCACAGGTGCTGACAAATAGGTGCCAATCAGGCGCCTGGTTATGAGCACCTTTGGGTGCCAAATATTCAAAACAAGAGTCAATAGCAACAGCAGAATAAGCTGTTTGGCATTGGCAGAGATGATTTGGAAAATTCTGCATGAGCACAACCCACATACTCAGCTCTGCTGCTCATCCAACAAACACATGTTCCCTACAAATGTGACACTATTTTAAAGGGAAATATAAAGGCTTTCCATCTGTATAAGATTTGTTGCCAAGAAGCTTTTTAATAACAAAGAAATAATCTACCAAACACAAATGTCTTTTCTTTTTGTGCTAAAATTATATGCAGTATTGTTTGAAACTGTCTTTATTTTTGTACTCTCTAATGTTTTTCAAACCATTTAAGATTTCAAAATCATTTTAGTGTGTGGCCGACCTTATAATTGCAGGCAATCTGGTTCTTATTTAGCATTATGACAGTAAAAGAAGTGCTACAACATAAGCACTGTTAACGGATATCTCATGTAATTTTGGTGTGTACATAAATAAAGGTGACTACCAGATGTTTCTTGTGAAGAATACAGGAAATAGCACCCTTGAGATGCATTAGCATATTCTACACTCATCACTGATTGGCAGCCAAAAATAACACAGATGGATTACATTAATCTCAGAGGTGTTAATAATGACTTAGAGGATGTTCATGAAAGACAGACAGCTGTAGATTCCTTCAGTTGTTAATGAATTAATCCTGTGTGTTTTTTCCCTGAGCAGAAGAGACTGAAGGCAGCAGAGGCAGAGAGCAAATTGAAGCAAGTTTACATCCCCACATAGTAAGTCCCTTTATGTCGACTTTTTCATTGTTGGCATTATTACTGTGGGTGCCAGATAATCATTGTTTGTTCTTAACTGTTATGTTCTTTTATTTTGAAAGCAGCTTCACTCATTCTGTGTCTTGACTCTCTTCTATTCGCTCCTTTCTGACAGTAACAAGCCCAACCCCAACCAGATCTCTATGACCAATGGCAAGATGGCTACAGTGAATGGAGCAGGCCCCGGGGCCTACCATGCAGCAGGCGGGGGCCGAGCTTGCGAGAGCTGCTACAGTGAGTTTCGTGTGCAAGTTTAAGCATTGCAAGTGTGAAATTAAATCACAAGGGCAGTGAGCCCGGGTCAGATAGAAGTAAAAGAAAACCCGATGCAGTCAGTCAGCCAAAGGATTCTTCTTCAATCTTGAGCTTTTCTGACTCTTGAAGAGATGCTTTCACTTCATTTTTCCTTCACTGCTGATTTATCCTGACAGCTGTGACTAATCTACTGATCAATACTTCTTTTTACTATTGATTCTGCTCCTTAAAGCTGTGCTACTACAGAAAACAAGCCGTGTAGTTTCTGTTGACCATTTTTTATGGTTCTGTTGCTTATTTGAAATAAAGTAATTTTCCATTGGAGTTTCACATTGTGATGCCTAAGTATTTGTTTTTTGTCCAAGTAACAGCCCAAAATCCCCAAATATTTTACCTTTTGGATTTGCTTCGTCATGTGGCAATTAATGGCAGTAACTAAAGCCTATATGAGCTGAGTTGAATCACAGGTGAAATAGGAAAAAACACCAACACTCTACGGTGCACGGTCACACTCTGAGAGTCTTTTTTTGCAAACTCCAAGTAGGCTCTCATGTGTTTTGCACTGAGGATGGCATCAGTAGCCACTCTGCTGTAATGTCCAGATCAGTGGAGGGCTGCGATGATCTTGGTCCCTCTGGATCTTTGTCCCATCTCCATGCAGGACTTCTGGAGCTCAGACAGAATGACCATCAGGTTCTTGCTCACCTCTCTTATCAAGGCACTTCTCCCCTGATAGTTCAGTTTTGCTGGGCGTCCAGCTCTTGGAAAAGTCCTGGTTGTGCCAATCTTGTTCCATTTGAGAATAATGAAGTCCACCGTGCTCTTGGGAACCTTCAGTGCCACAGATGTTTTTGTAGCTTTCCACAGATCTGTGTCTTGAAACAATCCAGTCTCTGAGCTCTGCAGGCAGTTCCTTTGACCTCATGACTTGTTTTTTGCTGTTATACACTGTCAGCTGTGAGGCCTTCTATAGAGAGGTGTGTGCCTTTCCAAATCATGTCCAGTTAAGAGGTACAAACATCTCAATAACAATCAAGAGGAATTAGGAAGCACTTGAGCTAAATTTCAAGTCTTTTTGTAAAGGGTCTGAACACTTAATGTAATGTCATGTATTGTTTTCACTTTGTCATTATGGGGTACTGAGTTTAGATTAATGAGAGAAAAATGAATTTAAACAACTATAGCATCAGGCTGCAACATAACAAATTAAAAAAATTGTAGGGGTTCTGAACACTTTCCAAATGCACTGTATATTTGCACATAGCTCTGCTCTATTTCCATATTTCCCCATATCCATCCTACCATTAATTCAGATCAGACCAGATAAAGCTTCCAGAGATGGTAGTTACTTAACGCACTGATTTCAGCTGTAAGCATACTCTTTGACTCAGTATAATTGAACACTGATAAAATCATTTATGGAGAGACTTGACGCAGTGTGAGAGAGATCGATATGCTGAGTGTCTTTAGACCAGTTTTCTCCGCTAATGCCTCTTACTCATTCATGCATTTTTGTGCATTAACAGCCATGCAGTCGGCCCAGTGGTACTCATGGGGGCCTCCAAACATGCAGTGCCGCCTGTGTGTCTCCTGCTGGATGTACTGGAAGAAGTACGGAGGCCTGAAGATGCCAAGCAGAGCAGAGGGTCCAGAGGAGAGGACTTCCCCGAGCCCAGCAAGCAATGTAAGTTCATTCACACAGAACACAGGCAATTCATTAATTCACTCTAATACTTCAAATTACGTTCCTAAAAAAGCCAGAAAATGCCAAGTGTTGCATTAAGACGGAAATGCCTACAATCAAAAATGTTATGTTGCTTGTACAAAGTGTAAAACCAATTCCAATTGCAGTGAATTTTATAAATTCACAGGTAAACTGCAGAATGAAGAGGATTTGTTGCTGTTCATAAAATCAGACGCCATAGCATCTGCCATTACTAGGAGCAGGAGTGGTTGACTAAAGCCTTGTTGACAGTGCCATGCCCTGATTTTTGCGCCCTTGTGACATTTCACCTTCATAATGAACATCCCAGAGGCGTATATAATATAAATTTGGTCTACCTTGTCTAAATAAGTCATTTCTTAACTCTGAACAATTGACTTTTTTGCTGAATTGAGTCACAATTGTGCTCTGTCATTAAGGTAAGTTAGCATTACCTAAAGTGCATAAGAGGCTGAGCATCTTGGTTTCCGTGTTAATAAGAATTGTTAGGTTATGCCTGTCTCCTTTAACATAATTGCCTTTCAAAACCGTCACAGTGAGCAGCATAAATGTGTTGGAGTAGGGTACTTTGGACTTTGAGCAAAGTTAAGAAAGTCAACAGAGACAGTTCTAACGTAACAGTGACATTTTCAGTGGCATAATGGTGTAGCTATCAGGCTAACCTGGCCTGTGAATAAGCAAACCGTTCTCTAGCAGTTCTTAAATTGAACCAACTTTGAGCTGGCTCCAACTCTAGCCAAGAACCTGTCCTGGAACTGGCTTGGTGGAAAACGGGTATGTGTGTACATGTGGAGTTTCCGCTTCACCATGCCTGCGCACATTCCTGATTTTTTTGTATCATCTGCAATCAGTATTTCTGTGTTCACTGGTCTTTCCTTCCCCTCCTTCTTCCTCAGGAGCCTCGCTCGCGAAGTCACGGTCCTCGCCAGTCCAACCACATGGTTCCAATGAGAAACAGCGGCAGCCCCAAGTCCTCCATGAAGACCAAGCAGGCCTTCCTGCTGCAGGCCACCCGCCTCACCAAGCTGGCCCGGCACATGTGCCGTGACATCATCAGGCTGCGCCGTGCCGCACGCCGGCCCTTTGTGCCCATTAACTGTGGGGCCATAAAGGCAGAGTGTAAGAGCTCTTTCAATTCCTCCTAACTGCTGCCACATGGACACACACACACGCAGACAAAATACAACACACACACTCATCACCCCTCCTCACACTGACTGCCCCACCATCAACCCCCATCTGCCCATGTCTGCCCCGCCCCCTCCTCCGTTTGTCTCTCTTTCTGTTTTTATTATTATTGTTATTATTATTTTGGTTTTTTGTATTCTCCCACCCCCTGTTTCCAATAAAGACTGCCTGTCCTCATAACTATGAGTTTTGATCATCTTTTCATTCGTGGTTTTTATTTTATTTTCCTTTTTTTATTTTGGTTCTTTGTCACAGTAAAGTGAAAGCCATCGTTGGTTATTACACAAAGATTTATTGGTAAAACACAGACATAATCACTCGATCTGCTCCCATCAGTAACAAAAATACAGATATAGAAATCATATTCCAGACTGAGCCGTATATTTGCTGAAGATAGACGTAGAGAGAATGTATTTTACTATGAGAAGCTCTATTTTGCACAGGTTTGCCCAATCTGTGCTGTCATGGCTGAACAAGCTGCCTCACATTTGAATGTTTGTTGTAAATACTCCGCTCGTATGTTTTTACCACATTTTTTTCCGTTTGCACTCATTTTTCTTCCTAAATAATGTTGATCATCTGTCCTTATGAGTGTTTTAGAGAAATTCTCTGTGCTTTTGGTTAATTCTGAGCTTTAGACTGATTAAACTTGAAAGAAGAGAGGCTTTAGGAAGGATTCGATTTGTTTTGTACAAAGAAAAACTAGCTGCTCTTGACTTATTTGCTGCTGGCTGCATCCTACTGTAGATCAGGCTTACGGAGTCACCAACTGAACCATGTCCTCTTGGCTGCTCCCTCACCTTCCCCTCCACTCAGCTGTTCTCGTGTTCATGCAATATTCATATGAATCCATCATGTGGCTTGTTCTATCTCATAAATCCTCCCGTGGACAGGATTTGCCATTCAGGGCCATTTCTTCCCCCTCCACTCTGCCTCCATTTTTCTAACTGTTGCAATACTCTCATCTCATCTTCTACCTCCTTTTGATTTTTTTTTTGCTCTTTTCTTTCATCTCTGTGTGAATGTGTGAGTAGACCTCCAATAAAGTCACACCTGAAAGCATCTCTTCTGAGTCCTTGTGCTTCATGTGTCCCGTGTTATCTGTCCATCAACTTCACTACACTCAAAAGAGGGACCATAAAGACAACCCCAACCCCCCACCACACCCAAGCATGGATTCAGACTCCAGTGCCTGCTGTCATAATATCTTCTTTTTTTTTAATGTGTGTTTATGATCCATTTTTTTGTTTGTGTGCACGTAAGCATGTACTTCTCTGAATGTGCATGTGGGAGAAATAACCCCTCAACACTAAAGGTCAAGTGCAAATTTAACACCTGAGAGTGATTTGCTTTGCATTCATTTAAAAAGTATGAAAAAATGCATTTTCACTATTTTCTATATTTTGAATTTTAAGCAGATACTACTCTACCATCAGAACTTATTTTGTACAAAATTCTACCAAACTGGGGACTCGGTTTTTACTTTATAATTTGCAGGGATGTTTAGGTATTTTTGGTCAGACAGCATCTAATGCCACATTTCCACTGTGAGAACTTTCCCCAAGAACTAGGTACTTCAGTAAGTACTCAAGTCCTCTTCTACTTACAAAGGCTTGTTTCCACTACAGGAACCAGGGCCTGAATTGGCAGGGAATTACTCCCCCCCCCCCCCCGTCTTAAAGGAACTTGAAAAATTCCTTGAAAAGCAAGAGTGAAGTTCTAGGTACCTTTCATAGGAACCCTCTAACGCTGTTCAAAAATAGCTTGACCGGATAACAGTTCTTTAAGTATTGCTTAAATCCTTTTGAAACTAACTCCTCTGACCAAAGGTTCCAGGTACTTTGAACAGAATCTTAAGTGGACAAGGGTATCCTTGCAATCCCTCAAACAGTAGCCCCTGGCCTACAAAACCCTGGTACTTTTGGTGGAAATTTACAAAAATGGCACTAGAGGGACCTTTTAATCCTTTACGGTAGCGCCTGGGACTACAACTTCTCAGTGCTTCTGTTTGAAACCCAGACCACAAAATGCCAGCCCCTTATCAAGTATCAGCTAGTACTAGAAAATTATGGTACTAAAAGGACAAAGTACTCTGGATGGAACTTTTAGTCCCATAAGTAGTTCCTGGAAAATAAAAGCACTGGGTACTCTTGACAGAAACTCTCTTGACATAAACCTGGGCAATAATGGGCAGGAGAAACCACTTTTAACTCCCTTAAAAATAAACCCTTTTTAGTACAACCCCCTGATACTTAAACTTTCTATCCCCTTGTCAAGTAGCACCTAGGACTAAAAGTTCTGGATACTTCTGGAACTAGTCTTCTCTGTGCTTCTGTTTGAAATCTAGGCCACAAAATACAAGAGGAATCCTTCACTCCATTTTAACATATCAGCTGGTACTTAAAAATTCTGTTACTAAAGGAACAACATACTGTGGACAAACCTTAAAGTTCCATATGGAGTTCCTGGTTCTAAAAGCACTAGCTGCTTTTGACCAAAACTTGGGCAGTTATGGGCAGGAGACACCCCTTTTACTCACTTAAAAACAAAACTTTTGGAGTTCAACCCCCTGATACTTACAATGAAAAACTTTTTATCCAATTGCAAAGTAACACCTTGGACTAAAAGTTCTTGGTATTCTGATTATAACCCAGACCATCAAAGGCCTGTAATCTCTTTTAAAGTAGCAACTGCTACAACAAAACAATACTTTTAATCATTTAAAGTAGAACAGTAGCCTGTGGTGCTGTAGTGAAAACATACTCAGAAATGGCCTGAAAGAACCCTTTGGTCCAATAAAAGGTAGACCCAGGTACTTAAAGTTCTGGACACTGCTGAATGAAACAGTCAGAACTGGAGGTACCCTTAAAAGATGCTCTTTGGACTGCAAACACTGGCACTCTGGTAGAAACACAGACGGCAAAAGCCCAAAGAAGCCTTTAAAACCCTTAAATGCAGACTTTGGGACCAAAAGTTCCTGTTTTTTTTTATAGAAATCCACAAAACTGGGGACTTGAGGAACTCTTAAATCACTTTGGAAGTGAGCCATAGTTTTAGAACAATAGAACAATAGTTTTAGTGGAAACATGACAATAGCAACGTGTTGGAACTTTCAACATCTTTAAACGTGTCCTTGGCATTAAGGAACCTCTAATTCATCAAGAGGTAGATCCTCAGATTAAAGGTTCTGGGTCCTTGAAAACCTGACTAACTAAGGACAGGAAGAATCCTTTTAAAGTGAACTCTGTTATCACAAAACTATTACTTTTGTGGGAAAAACATACAATGGTCTAGAGGAACCTTTATACATTCAGAGGTAGACCTTGGTTTAATAGTTCTGGGAACTTTAAAACAAAGTCTGTATAATAGCAGGTAGGATAATCTTTTTAGTCCTTAAATTCGCCTGGGACTACAAAACCCTGACAGTTTTGGTGGAACCAGTGGCCTTGAGGAACTCCTGAATTTGCAGAAAGATTGAAAGTTCAGGGTATTTTAGGTGGAAACGTACGTTTTGTGAACAGAGAAAGATATAACACTGCTTTGTAAAATATATGTGTGTTTGGTTTAGACATGTTAAGGGTGTCGGAAGGTCAGGGGACTCGCCTACCCAAAACCAGAGCGGCCCAAAGGAGCACTCTGACCAGTGTTCTGCAGTTTTTAGGTAAATCAACACATTCAAATCAGTCTGTGCATCAAATGTAGCCACAGTCAGACTCAGGTGGTCCGTAGGAGCCTCTTGATGCAGCTCCAGTGTGGTGTCTCTTCCAGAATCTCGTCCGGCGGCCCACGCTCCTCGCTCACACCGTACCCCGGGCCTGCAGACGCCTCCACCCAGACGCCTCCTTTCCTCTCTCCCACATGGCCCCCACGGCATGCTGGGAAAACGCAGTTACCATCACCACAGCAGGGCTGAGTCTGATAGGCGCTCAGGTAAACCTGCATATACACATAACTTTAAAGGGAACAAAATCAAAAGTTATTTAATGTTTTTCAATAATTCTGCTCTTGTTTAATCTAATCTTCCCTGGAAGCTGAAATTATTTTTATTGCATTGCATCAACCCCCTAGAAATTGGGCAATGTGTCCCATCTTACTTTTAGATAACACTTGTATTGCGAATGAAGCCTGGAGACCAAATAGTGTTGACATCCCATATTTTTTGGCATAGTTTTTCTTTAAAAAAATCAAATTAACCTGGAGTTGAAAACTAGTTCTTCCATTTCTTATCCAAACAATATTTTTGTGATTTAATGGTAAGTTCTCCCACCACTTGTCACTAGAAAAACCAACTGTATTAACATGAAAGAATGTCTCACGCACAATTACAAATCTGTTTGCAGAGAACCCAGGAACAACAGGTGGACCCCTCCTGGTAGGTGTATTATACTCATTTTTTTAACAATCTGGTTAATTCAATCATAGGTTTACAATGAAATCACAATCAATTCCCATTCTTTAGCATAACGGCCGTAACAGCAGCAGTGGAAACACCCGAGGAGGAGTCATGATCCGTAAGAGACGCCCTAACTGGATCGATGCCCCTGATGACAGCTTCTTCCTCGTCACCCGGGAGACCAGGTAAGCAAAGGTGACCCTTTCCTAACCTCTGAATGGCTGCCTGTGTGTGTGTGAAGTGAAGGCAAGTGTTGCCGGCAACAGCAGATGAGAGGAAGATAGTTGTTTTCATTTAGCGCTGACCTCAGACAGCTTGTCGTGCATACAGTACATAGATTCAGCTCAGTACATTTGTGCTTGAATTAGCACAGTCATTTAGACTAGAGTGACAGCTTTTAGAAACATGCCATTAAAATAGCATTAGGGGTGCAAAAATGTCTTGGTTTGAGATTTAAAAATAATGTGAAGAACCTTTCTCTTCTTCATCTAAACACAAAAACAGATCAGAAATGTAAAAGAACCAGTTTGACAGCCTGGGTTAAGATTGAATTTGATTTATCCTCAAAGAAAAAGCAAACAAAAAAAAGATCAAATTTCAACACTGTATATGCTCTCTGACCTCTGCAAACATCATTTCATCTATGTACACATGCTGCCCTTCCCCTCACTCACTGTGGCCCTCAAGTTCATTTCAAATATCAGGGAATTGTAAAAATGAGGAAAACAGTCTGCCATGTATAATAATATTTGATCACTGGTATTGTTAGTAAAATTAGTGGTATAATTGGTTTTAACCATCATGAAAATCTTTTGAATGCATTATCAAATGCGTATCAGTCAGGACAACTTAGTCAAGAACCACTCATGATTTGGGATTATAAATATTCTCTTTATCAGCAGTTATTAATTGCACTTTTTTCTGTTATCTAAATTTGGTGTGGCTGCTCTGGGATCAAGCACATGTTCCTGCCTTTCCTGTGCCTACAAGGAAAGCCTGAGGCAAGTGGAGAAGCAGCAAAAACCCCAGAGCAGAGCAGGCATAAATAAAAACAGATGATTAACCGATTAACCCAGAAGCAGAATAAAGGAGGAGCTGGGGTGGAGGAGGGTTGCAAAAAGTGGCTTGCAGAGGGCGCAGCAAATCATAGCCAGGCTAAAGTGGTTTAAATATGGCAGTATGAGTGTGATTAGCCAATAGCATGCCCAGAGAGAATCAGCTGGCCGTCAGCTGATGAGGGCTTGCATGAGATCAGCTGATCTCAATTACAAAGCAGCGCTTAATTCTGTGGCCTGCCTGAACTAACACTTTTTGCTTGATTTGTCTCAAAACTAGATATAATGCAAGTGAAAAATAAGAATGAACTTGTATGTTTATTGCACTATAAAACCAGTTTATACTTGCTTGAATTCGGGGTCAAGCTGATTAAACTGAGCAGTACTATTTGCATTTGCATGACTAAAGCTATGTATTTGTTAGTTTTGCTACATTAAACAAACCATGATTATTAGACTGAGGGCCAGATCTACTAAAGGTTTGCGTGTATAAAAACGTGTGCAAACTAATTGCAATCTCCTCAGAAAAAAACCACAATAGATCCACACAGCAAAACCCCCAAAAAACAAAAACTATGCGATCAACCGCTAATTAGTGGTATACCAGGTAAAAAAATACAAAAACAAAACGATTTCACCCAAATCCAGGAAGCATAATCCAACAGGAAAAACTCTTTTTCTTCTCCCCGACTCCCCGAGGGCTTCTTTGCTGTCGCTCATTTAAGTGTATGTTGGCTTCATCCATCAACTCCTCTAATTCTGTAAGGTTGAATTCCATTTTGCGTGTTCAGCTCTCATGCTGCAAACCATGAAACACGCAGAACTCTCATTTAAATAGGCGTGTCTCCAACATGTTTGCACCTCTTGTCATGTGCGTATTCACTCTTAGTAAATCACCCGCAAACCGCGGTCCAACCCCAACTGCAAAATTCTAGATTGCGCACGCAAATCAGTACACGCAAATTAGGATCTTAGTAGATCTGGCCCTGAGAGTATTCCACAGTTTGTAACAATTTGACCCTCTGCTAGTGAGAATAACAGTTATGTGGCCCTCTTAGTAACCAAAGTTGCCAGTCTCTGATCTATGTACAGTCATGTGCATCGTTTTTAGGGATGAAGAGTCCTAAGGATTACGGCAAGTTAGTTTTAGAGCATGAGCTTTAGCAAATATAGCTAAAGCTAACACAGCTACCTAGAGAACATACCCACGTAGCTTAAATAGTGGCTTTGTGAGCTTAGCTTTTGCATTAGCTACCTTATCTACATGAGCTACATAGCTACATTATCTACATAGCTTTTAGAGCTAATGGAGCTATATGAGCTATGTTTGCTGCATTTTAGCGTTTCATGGCAAACAAGCTTTTTTTTCTGAAAGCAGACTGTTTACTCAGCTTTATTAAACATCAGGTTTTTCAATTTTAACTTTTGGTATCCTAACTGTTACCTTGACCCTAACCCTAGACTGAATTTAGAAAGTTTTAGCGTGTATTGCCCTTCTGAAAGAGATGGCCTCTCAGATCAACAGTCAGTGGGAAAGGCCATCAGAGATGTACGGTCTGCAGCCAGACCTCTCCTGGCTGTTTCTGGGCCCTTGGGACAGCCACAGCACGACAATGGGTTCATGGCAACCCTCCTACCCGCCTGGACAGTACCTTAGGCCATGCTAACACACTACATCCACCCCTTACTGATCCCTGAAGTTGTGGACTTTGTTATTTTTTTCAATACATTATTTTCCCATGCACCTGGTAATATGCAAGGACATCCAGATCATGACTGGGTTGTGTCAATATTCGTTCATCATGCTTGCCATTAAGGCCTTACATCAGCTATTTTTTTGGCCAGAATATGCCTAAATGTTCTGCATAGTACTGAAAACACCTCAATTCATGAATTTTAGAATTTAATGTCCATGTATGCCTTGATGAATAAAGCCTGTTTTCCCTTCATCCCGACCCCCAACGGTATAAGTGGTATAGACAATGGATGGATGGATGAATGTTCTCCTCAGGATGAATAACACCCCTGTCATCCTTGCCTTTAAAAAGAGACATTTTTAATCACTAGGCCTTTATTCAATCAAAACCGAGACAGCTCTGTCAAACACTCCTGGTCTTTTTTCTTTACTCATTTTTAGATCTAATTTAATTCCACTTTTAAATAAACAACAAAAATTCATAAATACACATGCTTTCAAACACTTATTCGCATGTAATGAGTTACTGTTTGCGTGTCTGTATGTGAGAGAGAAAGATGTTCTTCCATTAAGCTCATGTCTAAATGAGCCATGGCACCCAGCCGTCACAGCCGCCCTCTGATCATTGGGGCTAAAATTAGAGCTGCTAACTGGTGTAGATGGACCCGCGAGGAGCCAGGCACCGCCGGGCCTCGAGTGGAAATATCATTACAACATTAACCATGGCTGCACCCGTATGGATCAGTCACTTACAACCACCATCAGCATAGCTGCGTTTGTGTGTTTAAATGCGACTGAATCACACTGAATACTGAACTCTGTTACTTAATACTGCCGGTCCTGGTGGAGAAATTTAATGATGTTCTGAACAAAAGACATTAATAGATTTGCTCTGAAAGGCTGCTAATGAGAGATGATACCAAGTTTCATTTTCTCCTCTTTATTGCACTTCTTTTCTCTCTCTCTCTCTCATCCTGATGAAGACGTGTCACAGAGCAGAGAGGAGTGGAAAATCAATTCTACTTGTTCAAGGAAGAAAGAGAGACAAATAGAGGCAGAATCAGAAAGAGATCGGAAATTGTATTTTTAATGTATGTTGCTGAGAGTGGCATCTACTGTCACAAACCGACAAGAAAACTGATCAAACTTTCAGAGTAGCACATTTAATACTGTCTGGGCCTAATTTTGTACTAATAGCAACCTATGGTAATTCGTCACCTTAAGGATTAAGATTATAGAGGTTATGCAGTTCCTTATATTCCTCAGTGTTCAACACACAGTATTTATATTCCAATAAAAATAACAAAAGATGACCTCTACTGCTTACTTTTTGTTTGAAATTGAGGCCCCCTTTAATAAAAACTGTGCTCCATGATTTGACTAAAAATTTTATCACCTTTTTTTGTATGACTGAGGAATTCATGCTATGAGGGAGAAAAGCGGTTAAAAGTGACCTTCCTGGTTTGTGCTGCAAGCTACTCAAAAGGCATTCAGATTATTATCTGGGCTTTGCCTTTATCGGGAAGGACAGCTAAAGAGAGACAGGAAACATGGGGAGAAATCAGAGACGACATGCACCAAACAAGGCATATGTGCAATTTACAGGCTAAAGGTCCCTTGGTAGTCAGCACCAGAATTACCAGTCAGTTAGGGTGTTTTCAGACAGACAAGGTTCTGGTTCTGGTTCTGGCACTGGTTCCATTCTGGAGACTCAGAACCTTGGTGCTTTCAGGCGAACTAGCCCGTGTTCACACCAGTTAAGCAGAACCAAAGTGGGGGGACATGATGGACATGTATTATCACGTCCTGCTCCACTTTTGCCCAAGTCTTTCATGCAGTCCCAGTATTCCTTCTTCAGTTTCTTGAGTAAATCAATGATTTGGTCTGGTGTTCAGGTGAACTCAGCCTTTGCCGTCTCTTCCAAGTTCGGCATATAACGTGCTCTTCCTTGTACTACTCTCCAGCTTCACCTGGAATTCTGTCAATGCCCAGATCACAACTAAACATTTTGTCTCCCCAGCAAACCACTTTTTCTTTTTTTTCTTCCCATCTTCATAACCTAGAATGTGATATGCCCACTGATGATATCATGGTTCCCAAGAAAGAACCAACTGTTTTTGGTTCCAGCTGAGAACCAACTTTTTTTTTTCTTTTTTTTTTTCCTGGTTTGAACGTGCTGGCCAGTTCAAATTTAGATTCAAGAGCCGGAACTGGCACGGAGCCCTGCCGGTCTGAAAGGCCTATTATTGAAATCCCCAACATTGTTTTTAATAATTTTGAGATGGTTCTGGCTGCAGACCGTACTCTGATGATTCACTGTTCATCTGAGACACTGTCTCTGTCAGATTAGGACCAGATGCTAAAACTTTCAAAATAAAATCAGATTATTCCATTAAAGGGGACATATTACATACACATAAAAAATGTGCCCCTGGCCTGTCCACAATCCCCTCAAGTACCAGAAAAATCCATTCCCTTCCACCCTCTCTTTCTCCACCTTTTAGAAAATGTGTGCTGAAACAAGCCATTCTCAATTTTTACCCCCATGGCCTCACGTGGGGAGTGAGCACCCGCCCCCAGATTTGGTTGGCCCTCCCCACTTGGTGGAAAGTTCCACCCTCCTCTACTGGTCTTCCTCTCAGCTTCCAGCTGAGATGCAGGCTGTGGTCTGGGAGATTGATGGTTCAGATCCCGGTCAGGTCCTAAACTTTGGATAAAAGTGTCTGTAACATTGTAACATCAGGAGTGCCACATTTATTTCCTGAGAGGGATGTGGTCAGGGGTGGAGTCAGACAGCTCATTAACATTTAAAGTCACAGACACAGAAACGGTTTGTTCTGAGAAGAGCTGAAACAGAGGGGTTTTAGATATGCCAGATTTCAGGGGGGTTGTGATGGCATGTCTGCCCTGATGTTGTTAAATTATGTTCACCTAGACTACCCAATATCCTGATAAAATCCATATGAATGGTTCATACCAAGGTCTTTTGCTAATAATACTTGTGGTTTGGGCGATTGTGTTGGGCTTTAAACGATAAAAACTATTTAGATTAATGTGTATTTTTGACAGAAATATGCCACTTTTTCCTTGTGGGTCCTTGGGGGGGCAGCTCTTTTTAGATATGTGAATGGGGGACTCAATAGAAAAAAGATTGGGAACCAATGCTTTAACTACTTCTAAAACAGGTTTATACACAATTTAATCCTAGGTTAGATCCTTTTTACTTTTAAATTTTGTTTAACCTGAAATGTTTGCAATGTGGTTATTTCATGGATATAACTGCTAGACTTTGTTTATGAATAAATTTTTTTTTTCTTTTTCAATCTAAAACTGGAAATATTTTATACCTGCAAATCATGGCACTTCCTTTCTGAAACAGATGGCGTCTCAGTTGAGTGAAAAGGGGAAAACTTTCTGGTGCTCAGCCTACAGTGGGGCTCATGGAAGTCACCCCTCTCCTTGAAATGGAATTAGTCTTTACTTGTAAAGCTGGTGTGGTATGCTGGCCCACTGAACTTAACTGTTGGGCCAGTAATTTTGGACTCTGTAGTACCATGCTAGGACTTTCAAAGTGTGGCTAGACAAAAAGGCTAGACACATGAAAGGCCACGACCCCCAGAGTGACCATCGGGTTCTTGGTCACCTCTCTTACTAAAGCCCTTCTCTTCAAATTGGAAATGTCTTAAGGTGCCCCATTTCATGGGGTCAGGGGGTGGGGGTACAGGATTATGTATTAAGCAACACAGCATGTATGCAGCATAGGATGCTCTAAGTAGCAGTTCAAGTTAATTTATGTAGCGTTCTTTGACTTAACATCCAGCGTTTCCACAGCAACAATATGACATGCCAAACCCATGTCAAGTCTACAATGGCAACAATATGCTATAGAGAGAGCAAGTTTTATATAGGAAAGAGAAGTGCATTAAGGTAGTGGACTAATGGTTTTCATTGGTTTCTGATAAAAGCAAGTGCAATTTGGTCCCAGGAAATTGCAGCATACATGTTATGACACATATGAAGTACTCTGATGTAAGTATAGGGTCAGATTCATACTCCCACTACTTAACAGAAAGAATTGGACATGAATAAAAGCACCAGAAATTAGGAAACAGAACAAGAGAAAGTGACAGAAATGTTAAGAGGCAGTGTGATATGTTTGAGTGTGGATTAGCATGTTTGCTCTGCACCTCACTACGGCAAGCTGAACAGACAAACAGCAGAGCTTTAGATAATGTGCAACCAGAGCCAAATCTGCTCAGCTCTGCTCCGGTTTACATTCTGCCTCAATAAGTGCGTCATGTGGAGTAATAATCTATATCAGGGCTTTTTGTGCTGTAGAGATAGGCGTGCGCCACTGAGTACTGTATTTGCTCGGTCACATAATGTTCACAGGGTCGTCATGAGAGACGATTTTATCACCAGTAGGGATCTAAAGAAAGACTGGAGTGCTTTTTTTCTCTTCACATTAAGAAAAAACATCAATGGCTGCTGAAAAAGAAAAAGGGAGCATGTCATGAAGGCTTGACTTTGCATTAAATCTCAGTGTTTTTCTGCACCGCCTTCAGGGAGCTGAGAACAATCAGCCATTCATTGTGGTTATGTTTTTTCGCATTCGTCTCTGAGTGAATTCCATTAGTGCCGTGTCCAACATTTGTGAGTGTGCCCCTCGGTCATTGGTTCACTGCCTTCGGTTGCTGCGGGCTGTTAAAGATACTTCCTGCCACAGAATAAAGCTCGCTGCAGTCTGAACCTCACCAACAAGCCCTTTTAAATGAGCCAGAGCATCGCCTCTACTCTGCCTCATCACTGAGATATGTTTAAGTGAATCTACTGTGGGAATGTTGAGCTCTGCTTTTCTCCTAAATGAAGAAACTAATATGGTTCTTTGTAATTGCAGTTTGCAGGAAAGATCCCCAGCTACTTTCCCATAAACAGTACTTTCTTCTTTAAATGGCTTTCTTACCTGTACATTCTGAATGCTTCATTTACTAGAAGCACAACACAACAGTTTTCTTAATAGAAAGTAAAAGCACAATCAAAAGTTGGAGTTTAAGTTTGACCATATCTTTACAATAAAAAAGTGATTCACAAGTAAATCAGACAAAAAAACCCATCTCATAAAGCCAAAAACCCAAAGCTATAGCTTCACCTCCTCTTACTGCAGGCTGCTGCCACACTGCAGCATGCACACTTAATGAGAGGAGCCCATAGGTGGCTGCAGTAATGAGATGTGTGTTGTGGCAGTGAGGGCATCAAGCCTGTGTTCAGCTATGTGTAAATAATTTATTATGACAAACACTCCCTAAAGGCTATAGCTGCTGTAACTTCCTAAAACCTGAAGAGGACATTGTGAAGCTTCAAATTAATGTCCAGCTGTGTTGTTTAAGTGTCAGACACATTTAATCTTGTATTATGAAGCTTGAAGCTTTAATTAACAGCTTGAGTCTCGTCAGTGAAACATGCACTTTTCATGCAAAGAGTCAGCTTTAATAGGATCATTAGTTTTTGCCTTCCTGTTGAGAGAGAAATTACAAATTTAATGTCTCATCCTTATGCCTCTGGCCGATGTAATGTTACTGCAACCAGTCTGCTAACTTAGCCAAGACTGCCCACAAGGGGAGAAAAAGGGGAAAGCTTACTGGGGTCCTGTCTCATGGGAGGGGCAATGGAGAATAAGAAAACTGCTTGGACCGTGTATAGCAGTGTTACTCAACCCTGTGCAACCAAAGAGCCAAATTGTTGAAAAATGCCTTTGTAAGAGCCACAATCTAAATGGTGAAAAGTGGCAAAAATGGGTTCAAGTGGCAATAAATGTAAGTGAAAGGTGACAAAAATGGTCAAAAGGCACCAAAAAAAGTGGAAAAGAATTGTGAAAAGGGGCAAAATAGGTATACAATAGACAAAACTTGGTGAAAAGTGGCAAAAATGTGTTCAAAATCACAAAAAAATTGAGTTTCAGGTGATCAAAAAGTGGTAAAAATGAGTAAAAAGTGACTAAAAAGTGACTAAAATGTGCAAAAAAGCTGTAAAAAGGTGGGAACATTGGGGAAAGTGGCACTTAATGGCAAAAGGCAGCTGATGGGCAATGGACAAAAAGTGGCCAAAAAAAGGGGGGGAAATTGCAAAAAAATAAAAAATAAATAAAAGCTTGATAAAAGTGGCTAAAACTGATGAAAAAGGGGAAAAACCGGGAAAAATGGGCAAAAATGGGCAAAAGTGGCTAAAAGATGTGGTAAAAATGGGCTGAAAGCAGCAGAAATGGATAAGAAGTGGCAAATATATGTAAAAAGGGGCAATAAATTCCAGATTAGGGCAATGAAAATATACAGATAAAAAATAAGGTTGACATTTAAAGCCAACTGTATAAGTGTGGGGAAACAAACAGATTAATTTGACTTGCAATGGATAATTTCTGAAGTCAAAGTTTCCATTTTTACAGTTTTCTGGGAGATTAATATTTCAAATTAAGACATACAAGAGTATACAGTGCCTATAAATAGTATTCACCCCCCAGTCATTGACCATGACTTACAAATAAGTCACGGTCAACATATGTGGCCTTTAACAGAAAAAAGAGCAAAAAAAAAAAAAAAAAAAACTCTTTGCAAGAAGGAGACTAGTGAGACAGGCCATAAGACAATAATAATGTTGAATAAGTAATGCTCATTTTTTACTGTTTTCTGAAAGTTTAAACTTTAAACTAGTTAAAAATTTGTATCTAGCCATTACTAATGAGTTAAGTAACCTGGGGACTCCCCTAGTATTGTCTTTGTTTCAATGTACTGTATGTTCTTCTGCACTTATGTCCTGTCTCATCCCCCCAACCCCATCCCCCTGCAGGAGGGCCAGACGGTTGCTGTCCCGCTCCCAGCTGAGGCACGCCTGCCGGCAGCCCTGCGAGCAAATCACCCTGCGCAGGGTCTCCCAGGGCCCACCTCAGGGGCTCGTCCTTGCTCCTCCACACCCTCACCCCAGCTTGAGGATGCGAGGCCCCATCGTCATCCACGACTGAACACTGGACACTCCAAAAAACCCCAACCCTGCTTCATATACACTAACAGATTCTTCACCTCCTTTGCGTTTGATCCTTCAATACTGTTACCATGACGACACTATCCGTCTGATCGGAAATGGAGGGATGTGATGAGCCGTGATGCAATAGATACACCTGCACTTGCCTGCAAGTGCTACCTGTCCTTCATCCCATGGGAATGTTTTTTGTGTGTACATAAAGTTTTTGAGTGCATGTGAGTGTGTGTCAGAGAGTGTGTATATATGTGTGTGCGTGGGTGTGAGAATGTCTGTGTAATAACGCCAACAACAAATGGGTTGTGAGCTTTTTGTTTTCATGGATGGACATAATGATGGAACTTTATGTGACCTTTGTGTTGATGGTGAATTGTTGTGAAGTTTTATTGGTTTGTATAAAGTTGTTTTGGGAAGGGGGGCGGGGGTGGTCTTGGGCGGATGGGGAACAATCAAAAGCTGTGTATATAGAGTTGACATAGCAGCTGGATGACACCTAATGGCTTGTAAGCAACTCTTTAAGTATTTGTTGACACATACCCTTTTTTAATGCAGAAGAGGCAATATTTGAAAGAGACACTGAAGTTGGCAAAGGGGTCACTAGTGTTATGATCATTTCTTATATTGCTCTGCCTCCCCTGGTTGTGATTGGCTGCGAAAGTCAAGAGGGAACTTAAAGAGGGAGTATTATACTTTTCTGGTTTTTAAAACATAAATATAAAGTCACAATGTTGGGTGTCCATACTCCACGTATGCAAATTTTCAAACCGCAAGATAAACATATGCTGCAGCAATCTTGAAATTAGCGTGTAAACTGATGAAAACGGTTCATTGAAAATCTCTCTGAGATTCTCCCGATTTCGATGGAGCGAACTGATGAGGTCATCGCAATAGGATCTCCTGACTGGTTCGTCCATACTGCCGACAAAGCGGAACAGACCGCCCCCACAAGGCCTTTTAGCCATTTAGCCGTTTAGCAACACAGTAATTAAACACTTCACAAACAGATACGTCCTGCTCTATCCTTTGCTGCTGCTGGTTTTCTTCCCCCCTCTTTCCAAACTATCAGGGTCAGACTCCGGGTCTAACACATACAGATGTATATCAAAATTCGCCATATTTTACTCAGTCGGACTGGTTTTCAACTAGTAGCATAACAACATCAGCCACATTGGAAGGGGCGGGCACAAAACATTGAGTCCCATTGATATCTATAATAACGGCCGGCAGCGCAGACGAGACATCTAGCCTTTGTTATAGATATCTATGTTGAGTCCGGCCGCTGGCCAGCCACCTGAAAATCGGCCAATCAGAGGAAAGCAGGTCCGTGGAGTGGGGGGTGTTAAATAGACAGCAGCGAAAACGGAGTGTTTCAGGCGGAGGTTAAAATAAGGGTTTTTCAGGACGCCAGTGTGAGAAACAGGAGTTTTTTGAGCTGTAAACCATGTGAAGCTACTGCGTGGGTATCAGAGAGATGGTGTAAAGCCTTGAAAAAAGGCATAATACCCCTACTTTAAATCCTAATAACCAGCTTTTCTTGTCCCAAAACCTTAAAAAGTTGTGTTCTTGCCTAAACCTAACCATGTATATTAGCAATATGAAACTGTGTAATTATGAATATGTTGAAGCAGAAAATATTCTGTTTTGAAAATGTTCACTTGAAGTGTACAAAGGGCATTTTCCACAACAGTCTGACTGCCGGCCATTGCTCTCAGACGCCTCCTCGTGCAGACCACTACTGTGAGTTGCCGCCTCCATCAGGAAGGGGAAAAAAACCTTAAAGTTTTCAAAATAAAATAACATTAGGGTTAAGACGAGGGTCAGGATACTTGCAAAACCTGATCACAAAACATTGAATAAAGCAAACTTAAATTCTGCTTACAGAAAAAAAACTTTCCTTCATGAAAACGTTTATCACGGCTAACGTTGTTAATGCTAAAATCATGAAGCTATTTAAGCTTTTAAGTAATGTAGCTTAAGACTTTATACACAGTACAGTTTTGCCAATCTTATAAACCCATATTATATTAAAGTAAAATAGCAATGTAGCTGAAGCTAACAAAGCTACGTTGGCTACATTACCTTATGCTACAAATTCTTAAGCTAATGTAGCCATGTTAGCTACATAGCTAATGGAGATAACGTAAGTTTACCTATATTTGCTAAAGCTAATGTTGCTACATTAATTTATATAGTAACATTAAATATCCAACTAGCATAGCTATGTCAACTTTAGCTTAAGCAAATGAAAGTAAACAAGCCTATGTTTGTGTATCTACTTCTAAAATGGGTCTATACATATTTTAATCCTGGATTAGACCTCTAACATTTTTTTCTGTTCTATATATTTATTTGTTGTTTAGTCTTTGATGTTTTAAATGTGGATGTTTTATGAACGCAATGGCCAGAATTTGTTTATGAATAAAGGTGAATGAAAATAACCTTCTAAAACAGGAAATTCGGGAAACGACAAATTACGTCAATCCTGTCCTAACAGAGGTGACATTTTACAGTAGTGGTCTACAAGGGGGATAGCATAGGAGCTAGCTTGATTTGGAAAACTAATCTGTTATGCTAAATGTACTTATTTAAAATACAAACTCCTTCAATGTCTTTGGAGAAACTGAACACCAAACAAAATATTATTCAGGTGGCAACTCACATAGCTCCAGCTTTTCCATTTAGTTCCCTTCAATTAGGCTATACATTGACTATGAAAATGTTTACTAATGTGATATCAAGCTAACACTAGGATTAGATTATCAGATTTACATACAATTTGATTTTTACCTCCAGCAGTCTCCCCCTGCTGGCCATAACAAAAAACCCCTATGTTTAAAGCCTGTCTTCTTTGGTTTCACCTGCCAGGTTCCGAGGCTATGTCCACTCTTTATATACAGTCTATGAGGTGGATTTGGATGGGTTGGTCCTTTCCGGGGGAAGTTCTTTAACTATTGAAGAAAAGGCAAATGTCCAATGCTGACGTTAAAAAGAAAATGCACTACTATATGAAGACTGAACCAGCTGCCTTTTTAAAAGAAATGGCTGCTTTAAATGATGTTTTATCTGCAGTTTTTCATGATGTCTATAAAGTTCAAATCGTTAAGCTGGAGCTGGTGTTGAGAAATTATGACCCAGAGACATTATTTCACAAACTTTATCCAAGAAGCTGCAAGCTTGAAAACAGAACAAGACACAGAAATAGAGCCAGCTTACATTAAACAGCATACGCCTCCCTCATGAACCAGTGTATAATATATTGTATATCTCATTACAGCACTGTAAATCTACTCATCCTATTTCTATGGCTGACTGTACCTAACTAGCCCTAACATGGGTACTACAGCACTTCCTTTGCAGCAGTAAAAGGGCATGGATCAGTCATATTATCCTCCAGGCCAGGATGTTACAGCAACATTTTGAGGCAAAAAGATGAGCATCTCCACTAAGGTGTTTGTCAAACATGTTTTCTTGATCTACTTTTCACACGGCTGCATCAGACATCATACAAATAGTTTGAAGCTCAAATATAATATTTATGTGTTCTTTTTTTATATGTTGGATGAGTGAAGTAAGCTAACTGATTGGCTACTGTCAGACAACAGCTAAGCTAACTGCTAACAAACATTTAGCTAGTTGGCACTTAGCTAAGCGGTAATTAGCCTACTGCTTCTTCACAGGTGTAAGCTAACTTAAAAGCTAAGCCATTACATACTGGGCACTCTAATTCTAATAGTACTTTTTACCACTCTAATAGTATCTTTACCAAAGAGGTGGCTGATTGCTGGCCTAGCTTACATGCTGTATTAATAGCGGAGCCAGCATTCCTACACTTCTTAGCTAACAATACCAACAGGAAAGTAGACAAATCATGCCCAAGCTGTTGTTTAGACAATAGCTAACATTTTATAAAATATGTTGTTTCTAGCAAACATTAACCTACTGTCACTTAGAAATTCATACCTTTATTGTCAAACAGTACAAAACTGTAAAGTGGCAATGTAAGCATTGAACCACTTCCTAGCTAATGTTAATGCTAAAAATTACCTTTAGCTTGGAAGGTTTTAAATTCTTATTTAGCTATTAAATTCTAACTTAACAGCTAAGTCAGTGTATCCCAAAATTAATACTATTGTACGAAATACTAAATATTTTGAGTGCAGAAGTGCACAAAAAGCATTCACATTGTTAAGTTTACTCAAAAGCAATGTACCACTGGCACACTAAACACTTTTCAGGAATTGAGTGTGGGAACGATGGAAACTTTGCACCCTCAATGAATGCTATATTGGTGAGGTAGTGGATACTTTAGCCGCTGTTAGCATGCTGTTGGCGAGCTAATATTAGCATTCACTAGCTAGCTAATATGTTATTAGAAATGGCTGCACATTTCAATAATATGAAGGGCATTTACGGCAGGATAGGTTTATCTTCCTTAAAAGAATAATGTTAATTTTGAATACATTTTACATGAATTTAATGGAGAGTTAAAGTAGGCATCAATTTTTGATCATAATTGCCTAAAATCTGCTTACAACTTGCTGTTAAAAAAGAAGTAGAAGAAGAAAGCAGAGGTGGTTAATCCATTTACCGTGATTAAGTGCTCTGTACTGTATCTAAGTGTACTGTAATACAGTATACTAACAGAACTATGTGATTTGGGACATGCTAAGTAGGCTATATTACTACTTTGATGCTAATATTAGGCTGTCTTAAGCTAGGAAGTGGTTAAATGCTTGCTGTCTTCTAACTGGAGCAAATGGTTTAGCAAACATTTTGTGTCTTGTCAACAATGCTGTCAGAAGGAATTAACACATTTCTTTTGAAATTGTACAACAGTATGAAATGACAATATTAGCATTCACCCACTTCTCAGCTGACATTGCTGTTAGTTAAAAGAGTGGTTGCATGTTGATTGTCTTTTTGCAGAGGCTAAATATTTTGATTTGAGCTAACAATACCATTAACCAAGGATTAACACCTTTCATTTTGAATTACAACACAATGAAATGGTGATGTTAGCGTTCAGGAACATCCTAGCTAACTCTGAATCATGGAGCAAATGAATGCTAATGTTCGCTGTTGTTTGATGGCAGCTAATGTTAATTAGCTATGTTTTATAACTTAAGATTTGGTCCCTCTGATTTATAATTTATGACTTTCAGTTGTTTTGATTGGAGGACAGGCAAATAACAGATTTCTTTCTCTTTTTCTTTACCTTTATGACCTGGAACACATCAGTATGATACTAAAGAGCATTTGAGCTTTCAAACAGAGAGTGATGTCAGAAAAGATGGCTGCTATGCCAAGCAGTCAGGTTTATCCAGTTTTCAAACCTTTTTTTTTGTCCCCTCCCTGCTGTGTGCAAAAAGGGTGTTGCCTCAAAAAGCTGCAGGTAATCCATCTGGCTTTCGGGTGTGTTTAATTATGAGTTTTAAAAACTGGCATCGCCGCCGCATGTCTTTGAGGTGAGAGCCTCCTCTGACCGATGGGGGTCACATGATCTCTTCTCTTTCATTCAGAATGTTTATGTTAGTGTTTACTGTATGTCATGTGTTGAATTATGAATATGCTGAGAACAATAAAAAAAACAACACAACGCTGTATTATGGTGTCCTGTCTCTGTGAGTCATTACTTGGTGTTATATTCTGACAGCCTGGCCTGTCTCCCAGCCACCTACTCTGTCTCTCTGTCTCTTTTTGTTTGTTCTTTGGTGAGGGGAGGGTGTGTGTGTGTAATAAATGGGGCTAATACACACTGTGTGAGCGCATGTTGTACTATACCCCCACAAAATATGGCAATTTGACACAGTGAAGAGGAATGAGGAGCGCTCACAAAACATAAATCATGTTCTTGGGAGTCTGCCTAAGGTACTTTACTGTTTGTGTGTATGTCTGAGCAAAAAAAGCTCTTGTTTCTTTGTTTGAGGTTTTTTTTTTCCTTTTTGTTGCTTACCCTCTTGTGTCAGCTTAGATAAATGCTAGAACTGCTGGATGCTTTTATGTCCATCATTTTTTCTTTACAGCCTTTGCTTCACTGAAGGTGAAAATTTAAAAATGAAGGGGAAGGACAAACAATGTTTAAATCGAACCTGACATCTTGTAATTGGATTTGCCTTTTATCTCTACTCATGGGTAACTGCATGGAGAATCAGTTGATTTACAACATTATAAAGCCAATTGTGTCATAGACATAACAAATACTAAAATCTTTATTGCAGCATCCACAAAGCAAAAGTGTGTGGAAGCCCTAAGCAGGCATTCATTCATATATATATACATATTATTTCACTCTATTTTGCTTTAACTGTCAAGATATCAATTATTGCCTATGGATAATAAAGCTGGGCTTCCCTTGATAATATGTTCTGTGTACTGAAAACATATTGCTTGTTTTTGCAGATAACAGAGTTAAAATATGCATGCATTTCCTCCCAGGGTTTCACTAATGATGAAAAGTAATTCAAGTAATACGAATTCAGTTTAATTCAATTCCATTCAATGCAAACTTTATTACGGACTAGAGGTTTGAATTTAAAAAAAGGTGGATAGACAGCCAAATATGTATCTTTTCGAAGACACAATAAAAGTCCATAATTTAAGGTATATATTTTGCAGCATTCATTTTACCTTCTGCTTTTATGAGCCATCAAGGGCTGGCTGCTGAGAAGCATCCCCACAGAATGATGCTTCCACCACTGTGCTTCACAGTGGGGATGTTTATGGTGATGTGCAGTATATCATGCCCGCCAAACATAGCTTCTAGTCTGATGGCCAAAAGGCAGCATTTTTGGACCAAAGAACATTCTTCCATTGATCACTGAGTCTCCTACATACCTTTTGGCAAACTCTAGTAGAGATTTAACACAAGTTTTCTTCCAAAAAAAAAAACAAAACAAAACTGTTTTTTGAAGAACCCAGCCAACAGTTGTTGTGTACAGTCTTTCCCATCTCAACTGCTGAAGCTTGGTGTCTTGTGTCCTCTCTCACTAGTCTTCTTTTTGCAGTGAGTGAGGATGGCCTGATCTAGGCAGATTTACACATGTGCCATATTCTTTTCATTTCTTGATGATGGATTGAAATGAACTCCAGGGATGTTAAGTGCCTTGGAGATGTTTTTGTATCCATCCTGACTTATACTTTTCAGTAACCTTTTCTCTGAGTTGGTTAGAGTGTTCTTTTGTCTACATGGTGTAATGGTAGCCAGGAATACTGATGAAACAGTGACTGGACCTCCCAGACACAGGTGTCTTTATGCAACAATCACTTGAGACATGTTCACTGCAGGTTATCCCCATTTCACTATCTGTGAGACTACTAGCACTAATTAGCTGGACCTCTGTTGAACTAGGTCAGTCACTTTAAAGGGGGTGAATATTTATACAATCACTTATTTCACCTTACATATTTTTATTCAGTTAGTATTACTTTTCAGAAGTTGGTTTTTAATTTTGAAATATTTTTTCTGTCTTAAAGCCAAATTATATTGACCATAACTGATCTATAAAATCAATTAAAGGGTAGAAAACCAAGGGGGTGAGTACTTATAGGCACTGTAATTTCATACCCAGAGAAGTCAAGACCCATAAACACATTGGAAATCGCATTAGCATTTTCTTCACAGTTGCTTTACAATGTCTCTCACATTTTTTTCTTACAGTTCAGACTACCAATCAGTTGTGTTTTATCATGTGTTTCTTGTGCATCATAAAAGAAACAATAAAACGATTAATTCACGAGGAATTTTAGTCTTAATAGCCGAAAACATTCGCCACAAAGGCCTCGCAACAGCAAGATAGATATGACTAGGTATCTCACTTTGTTACTTACACAAATATTTAAAGCCATTTTACAACCAGCAGCAACTCAGTGCTGAAAAGGCCGGTCAAGAACGGAAGTGTGAAATCGGAGCTTTACGAGGGGTACATGAACGCAACACGTAAATCGGCTCTGTGTAAGCTGCAGGACTGAGTGACCATCGCTATCCCGTGTAGTACTCATCAGTCATCTGTGATCTCTATCGCTTCACTGTATAGAAGAAAAAGCGAATAAACAAAAAAAGACATCTTTTTTCTCCTCACGCGCATGTGTCTTCTTAAACTCATTTCCTGTCCGAGGGACGCCGAAGCTCCAGTGGCGCAATCGGTTAGCGCGCGGTACTTATATGACAGTATTCAGCAGAGCAATGCCGAGGTTGTGAGTTCGAGCCTCACCTGGAGCAGAGTTTTTAGGCTAAACCTGATCCTGTCACACACAGGTAAAATGCAGAATCCCAGAAAAGGAAGGGGTATTCTTTCACTGTGCAACAATGACGTCATACGACATTTCTCCCTGATGTAAAACAGTGTACATTCAAGCAACTGACAAACTGTGATAAAGCAGCTCTACTGTTGTCAAACGACAAAAAAGTGGAAATTTCCTCAATGCTACACTTGTTTATCATTATTCAAGCATGACTGTGACATTGTATCACAAGAGAAGGACAGTACTTCTGGAACAATATCAGCTGGAGGAGTGTCATGTTTTTGGTTTGGCCTGACTTGAATATTCTTTCACCAGGGTATCCTGTTTAAAAAGGCAAAATATCACATCCAGAGCAATACATGCATTAACATCATAAACACTCACTGAAATTAAACTTAAAATTAGAACCACTGTCTTGTGATTCGATGCCTCTGCAAGATAAACAACAGTTAAGGTACAGTGATGAGTCAAGAAGAAGGACAGGAGTGGTTTTTGATCTTTACCTACAAAATGCATTCAGTTGATCCAGACCAGGTATCAGAGTGGACATTTGTCCAATGTTTGAAGAAAATCCCTCAAAGCAACATTAACGTGTTGTGTAACAAACAAAATAGACCTGAAGACCTTGAACATTGATGTAGGTGCACCAGAATCTAAACTCAGCCTTGACTCAGGGTGGACATACGTGCCAATTTTGAAGAAAATCCTTAAGCGTTACAGATTTTAAGAAATTGCTGGCCTTGAAATCAGATGAAGAAAGTTTCTGATTCTGTAAAGTATGGAGGAACTTCTCTCTTTCATCGTATACAAGATTAGAATGTCAGGTAGGACGTCTAACATAGTAAATAATCCTATTTTCAGAACATTTAGAGAAAATCTAAAAATACAAAATGTTATAGGAAAGAGACATCCAGGACAATTAAATTACTTGGTAAAATAGAACTTAAAATAAAAAATGATATTCAACATGGAATCATCAACACTAAAGTCATTTAGGCTGATGTTGATGATTTGAATTTATTTGAACCCAAAGTAAAACAAGGACCTTAAAAAAATAATTTTTATTGCCGAATAGAAACAGAAGTGCGATTGTCATCTTTCCCCAATCCTTTTTCAGGAAAGCCAATCTACATTGCCCCCTAGCTGCAAAGACATTGAACTACAACTCTCTTGTAACACCAGCTTTTCACACTAGAGGGCAGCACAGCTGCACCAGACAGGTTAGAGATTGTTTAGAGAATGTTTTTAATGATGTACAGTTGAAAGAATCCAGACTTGCTGTCATTAGTTTTCACAAATCTGTGGTGATATTAAAAATCTGTTTGTATTGATAGACTGGTGAATTTGGGCTTGGACATCCTTTCTGTAAACAGCATGTACACATGTTCGATATCAAATTCAATTCAATATCTGCCATTTCTGTGGGCAGGCTTGGTATGTACAAGATCAAATTAGACTCTATTTGAAATGTAATCACAGCAAATATAAAAACAAGAATTGCATCAGTGTTGTAGAACAAATCTATTTTATTTAGTTGGTTGTTAGTGGCATTTGCCTCCCTGAAGTACTATGTATATAGATACTTGTCAGGACTCTGGATATAGCGCTTGATCACAGGACAGTCTCAGTCAAACTGGGACATACGGTCACCCTAGTGTTACATAAAAATCCTAACCTTCATTTTTTAAAACATGATTTATTTCACTGTTCACAACTGTTTCCTCTGTCTGCATCCTTGTGTGTTGATTAGTGTGTGTTGCTTTGTGCGGATGTTTGTGTGCCACTTTAAGCCCCTTTAAAGCTGGGAATGAACAAGCAGAAGATTGCTGTAATGATGTGACCCAGATGTCCTGGGTGCAGATCCTCCAGGCTGAAAATGAGAGTGCAGATCAGGGCCTCGTACCTCCTGTCAACCAACCCTCTGCCCCTCCCTGCCTGCCCTCCTTCCCTCGCTCTCTCCCTCTTTGCCCTCCTATCCTGTGTCCAGTCTGGGACACAATCACTGTTTTTAGTATGAAGAAAATGTGTTTCATGCCTGTGCATGTGTGATCATTTGAGGGAATTTTGTTTATGTGTGTCTGTGTGCGCGAGCATCTGAGTGTTAAGCTCATCTTGATCCCTGTAAACATGAGGGATCAGATTTTAAGAGAGTGTGCCACTTGTTCTTGGTGCTCCGGATTAGACGTAACAGTTTTTTAATTTACTCTCTTCTGCTGCCTCTATAAGAAGCTAAAGCTGAGCATCCCCCCTGCTGTAGACCCCCTGAACCCAACACCCCATCCTCCCTCTCTCCTCACCCAGCCTCTGAGGTAGCCAGGTGGCTGAACAATCAAAACACACACCATGACAGTGGGCCACTTTGCTCCATGAGGAGCTCAACAGTAGAGCATCTATGAATGGAAATGGTAGCATGAATGCGTCTGTGCTAGGGCCGGGCAATATATCAATAAACTGATGTATTTTCAGTAGGGCTGTCAGAGTTCATGCAGTAATTGTGCAAAACCTGATCACAAAACATTCAATCAAGCTGATTAAACAGTCTGCTAACTGAAGGAGAAAAACTTGTCCTGAATTAAAACACTCTAACATGGCTAATGCAACTTAAGCTAACAAAGCTACATTAGCTATGTCAGCTAAATTAGCTATGTTAGCTATATAATGTATCTGAAGACCATACAACATTTACACTTTTGCAAAATCTCATAAACCCATATTTTATTCACATAGAATAGATGTGTAACTAATGTAGCTAAAGCTAATGAAGCCACGTAAGCTACATAAGTTACATAAGCTACACAAGCTACACAGGTAACAAAGCTGAAGACTGTACTCCTTTTACAGTTTTGCAAATTTCATAAGCCCATGTTTTAGTCCCATAGAATAGATGCGTAACTAATGTAGCTAAAGCTAACACAGCTACAATGGCTTACGTAGTAATACCATGTAGCCACCCTAGCTTTAACTAAATTCAACAAACTAAAGCAAGCCCCTGTTTGTGTAAGTACTTTTAAAACGAGCCTGTACATAATCAAATCCTGGATTAGACCTGTGACCTTTTTTCTGTTTTATTTTTTAAATGTTGCTCAGTCTGTAATGTCAGCAGTGTGGTTATTGCTAACTTTTTTAAAAAATCTAAAAGTGGAAATACTTTAAGTCACTGCAGCCAAACCCCTCTCAAGTCTCCCTGCAGCCACAGTGATTTAAAATAATCCGAATAACGTTCCTTATTTTTTCTCTCAAAATAAAAGCAGGTCTATATCCAAAAAGGAAGGGAATTATTCTTAGTTTCAGACAGTAGAAAAAGTCAAAATAAAACAAAAACAGGTTAAAAAAAAAAAGAAGTCAAAAAACAGGCGGAGTGATTACGTTTAATCCAGGTTAAAACTGTTATCACATGAAAGCCTTAACTTTAAAATTTATTAATTTACATTTCAAATGAGATGTGCAGTTAGACACTATCACTTATATCACATTTGAAAAGGGGATGGAACTGGCAAGGAGCAAGTCGCTGGTGAAGGACCAAAACCTCTTATCTCCAAAATCATTACTTTTCAGGGAATTAAAAAGACCATTTCTCCAACTAATTTAACACTAAATGGCCAGCATTTTTTGACACTCTGTTTTGCCTTGATATTTGTTGAAATCCAGTGACATATCTGAAGACTGACACGGATTAACCTGACACGCCAGATCTGAAAAACATTCGATATACAGCGTTCGGAAAGGGTAGAGGCTTAAAAAAAAATTTGGAGGGTGATTGGATGAACACTGTGTCACATCTTTATGGTCCAATCAGAGCAACAAAACACATGATGTCATCGCTGCTACCGAGGTGCGTGTGTGAGGTGCGTGTGCACAGCTACCAAGGAACACACATGTAGAACTGCATAAGACAAACCATGGCGACTACACATGACATGTCAGTACACGACTTTTGTTGTTTTTGAAAAGAAAACAACTCACTGCTGTTTTTTTGTCTTCTTTTAACAAAGAAATGTTGTCAAGTTCTGATAAAACTGGTGCTTTAGCAGCATCCACACTAATCTCTTCCGCCATAACGGCACCAGCCTCTCCATTGCGCACGAAAGAACTGCCCCTCGTCGCTGATTGGTCCTGTCACTTTCTAACAGGGCCAAAATGGTTCAGACAGGAGCTTTGCAAGATGGATTCGCCAGTGAGAAACACGGAAACGAGCGTATCCATCTGCCTTGCAAGGTTAGTGACAGGTGCAAAAGGTGAGTAATAGCACTGACTTATGAAAAAAGTTAAATTATGAAAAATGGAGATGTAAGGTTTTTGACCTGACGCCACCAAAGTGTTTTCTAATGTTGCCAACATATTTTTTTGTTTTTGCAAAATAAATACTGGCAAACTTACTATATGGAGATGCTGCCAATGGTTTGTACAATATCAACAGCGTGTAAGCCTTTGTCTGATAACTAAAATAAAACTATTTCCCACTATCAGATGTCAGGAAAAAGGAACTTGTCATAGATTGAAAATGAATCAAGCATACAGTCAAAAGGTAAATGTTTGATATCACAAGGTGCAGATGACTTTTGAGCTTGTCCACTGAGTTGTCTGTGAGAAAAAAAATATCAAGGTTTATATTGTGTATCACCATTCAGCTAAAAAAATATCAAGATCTTGTTTTTGGTCCATATTGCCCAGCCCTAGCCTCTGTGTGTGTCAGGCATTGAGGGGAAAAGGGGACAAAAGACGGAGAGTTTAATATTTGGGATAAGCTGTGATTGAACATCCTGATCAGAGCAGAATGATCAAATTCTGACAGTGATAATCCCCCATCTTAGAAAATTAAATACCACTCTGCTGCTGTCTGCTCTGCTCACTCACACTCTCTTATCTGTTTGTGACACACAGGGTCTTAATCTGACCTGGGTCTCATAACCCCACATGGTTCCTCAGGGAACTGTTCTGATATCTGATGAGTTTTTCATTAATAAGACACAAGTCTAATCCTAAGGGGAGAACACAAAATGACAACGGATAAGCCCTGCTTTCCCCTCACACACGCAGACACCCACATCATAACTCTGATCCAGTGATACACTATCTAGCTAAACATCTTTATACACACTCTTAGACTCTTGTTTAAGCTTTAATCTCCCTACCAGTCTTAGTCAATGCAGCCCACATTTAGTGTTCTCTGCTTCTCTTTATTTCTTATAATATCATCTTCCTTGAAGCAATAAATCAGATCTTCATAACTGTCTTTGTCTAATTTTTCATCAAAAATATGCCGTAACACTTCTTTCAAGCAAAATCACATAAGTCAGGATAATTATTTCAACAAATTACAAACAAGCAATAATGCCTGATCTACTTCAGAAATGTGAAATTGTGTCTTGAAATTAGAGATGTCCACATCTGAAAAAGTACATCTCATTTCTAGACACTTAACAGGTGCATTTGCTCTTGAATTGGAATATATATATATATATAAATTTCAAGCAATTTAGACTTTAAGGTGTTTCTGCTTATAATGTCTTAGAAAAAAATATTTCTATCATGACATTACAGTTAAATGTCTTTAATATTACTTGTAATAGGATAAAAACACGGTGTAATAACTGAGGGGTTTTATTGAATTCAAATTGTAGCCATGCAGCCTTCCCATTGGCTGTATGAATGCAGCCTTCCCACTGGCTGTATGAATGCAGCCTTCCCACTGGCTATATGAATGCAGCCTTCCCACTGGCTGTATGAATGCAGCCTTCTCACTGGCTGTATGAATGCAGCCTTCCCACTGGCTGTATGAATGCAGCCTTCCCACTGGCTGTATGAATGCAGCCTTCTCACTGGCTGTATGAATGCAGCCTTCCCATTGGCTGTATGAATGCAGCCTTCCCACTGGCTGTATGAATGCAACCTTTGCACTGGCTGTATGAAATCAACCTTCCCACTGGCTGTATGAATGCAGCCTTTGCACTGGCTGTATGAATGCATGACATCACTTTCAGGGACATGGCACACCAAGAGGGCAGCAGTTATCTAGCCATGGTAAGTACAATGAGTTTTTGAGATAAACATAATGATTAGATTTTTTTTAAACTGATAGCTGTTCATTTTTATTATCTTTATCTTATCTTTATTTCATAGCTAGTTAGTTACCTAATCTGAGAGGATATATTAAATGGAAGACTCAGAGCTTTTTCATTGGTTTTCCAGCAAAATATTTAAAAAAGAAAGATTAAAGTGTTTGATACGAAAAAAAATAGAGAGGCAGAAAAATTAAGGTAATGCAAAACAGCTTTGAAAACCTGCAGTCCCCTTAATGGCCATTTGAGCCTTGTTCAGGAAGTGAGTATACCCTGGGACTCCCTTAATACAATTCATAATTAACAGCAGAGATAAACATGTCTCAAGTCTGATACCATAAACAGATTGTGTCTGCAGCTAAAATTGCATTCATCATAGTGATTTTTTTAATGACCCACCAATTAAATTTATATCAAGGCTTAAAATCTGCATAATTAAGAGCCTGAATAGTTTGTGTGACAGATGGCTGAAGCCAGCTGTCTGCTGGGCATAACCTCAGCTTGTATCAAGTCACTTTACATCACCCTCTATATATTGTATGTATTATTCTTTTATAAGTTAGGGTAAGGATTATCAAGTGAATTAAAAATGAGGTCAGGGGAAGCATGTCGCCTCAAAACTTATAGAGGGAAAGGAATTAACTTTTTAAACTATTCCACCTTCATTAAAATTGATGGTGTACTTTCACTTCTGCGCTAGTGGTATGAGGTGTACCACACGGCTCTGTGATAGATCCATTTTGTTTTCCTAAGGAGCATTTCTTCTCTTTTAAAACTCCCATTTTTAAAAGGACTGTTAAAAAAATGCAATTACCACTCATGCATCTTAATGACCTTTATAGTAAACATGACCATCAGCATGAACAGTGACACTTTCTACACTGTTATTTCCAATGCTCGCCAGGCGTATCTGTTCAGTTCTACTTGTAACATCAACATAACTGCTGTTACAAACGCTCTGACTGTTCTATGCTTTTGTTAAAACAATAGTCATTTAATGCTTTATTTCTGTATATATTCTATATACAGCACATCATCTCTATTCTTCAGACTAAAAGATAGGCCTACAATCTCACATTTCAGCCTAACTTGTTACTGTAATTTGAAATGGAAAGCAGTTCATGTGCTGTATTACATTTACAAATGAAACTCTCATCATGAGGCCAGGGAGAGCTCATGTCAAACATGAACTAATCATGTCATGGTAGAAACCACCAGACGGATTATTGACCCATTTTGTGCTTTCATGTCTTTAATCCAAGAAAAAAATCCTTATCGTTTTCAGAATTTTAAATCAGACAGGCAGTCAGTTATACCAAAGTTTACGTCATCCTCTGGCTACATAACTACCCTTAAAAAAGACTTGTTTCTTCAGTTCCCTTTTGTTATTATTTCTGTTTTTATCTCTGTTTGTGGCAATGTCCTCTTTAAACATCCCACAAAGTGCTAGACTGGACATTTTTCATAAATCCCTTTGTTGCTAGTATATAGGAATCGGAGTGGTAATTCCCATGCCCTGTGACTTTCCTAGAAGTAAGATCAGAAGGAGCCATAACTGTCATGTCTCTTGACATATGCAGAAAAAAGCCCATTAGTATCCCAGTAACACAGAGGTCAATGTTCAAGTGTGGTGGACATGCTGTAAAGAGAAGTTGCAATAAATAAAGGATTTTTGTAGCATACATGTGAGGAAACATGTGATTTTGACTATGACCACTTTAAGACCTTCACAGAGACCATGCACATGGACACAGGACATGTTTCATCCCACGTAATCAAGAAACACCACCTTTTTGATTTGGAGATTTTTAACTGAGTACCCTGACTGAAAGATCGTTTTACAGTTGAGTCAATGACAAAAGTGTCTAGGGTCCTGTGCTCCAAGGGGCCTTATCTAAAAGATTTTGATTATCCAAAAAAGCCCCTGGGTTGACCTCTTTTCACAACAGCAAGGTCCAAGCCCCTCAAACACTCGTATTTGCTGTGGGTTTCCAGTTTACTAAAGGCACTCATGCTTACAGTGGGGAGCATTGCAGTCATATTAACAACTGTGCCTTAACTTTAAAGAAGTAATTATTAAAAACGATACTAAAGTTGATCAACTTTCCTCAAATATAGGCCAAATGGTAATTATAGCAGCTTAATTTCAAATCTATAGTATTAAAAGGCATTTTCTTTCTTCTTCTGAAGACTTTCACTGAACTCCTTAAAGAATCTCTTTATCTTCAGTCGCGCTTGTTTTTGACTCCGGGGCACTCGTGTTCATTCCTGATGTAAAGGATGCGGATTCAAAATTATTTCAACATTACTTCTCCCACCTACTTTTTGTCATGTTTCTTTTGAGTCTTCCGTACAAAGTTGCTGTCAAAAGACTCCCACTGCAGTGATGAGCGTGTTTATATCAAGACCGACTCCGCCTATCCACAATAACGTCGGCGTACGCCAAAATTAGTTACGAGTGTATTCTGGAGATCCAGTGCGTCACAGGACTTCGGTAGTAGACCAATGAAAATCTAGTTTTGGACAGGGGCAGAGCTAATTGACAGAAGAAGCAGCCAATTAGTCAACGCTTTGCCTGGACGTTGTAACCAATCAGCGAGCATATGCCAAAAATAACACCTCCTCTTGTTCAGCACCCAAAGTCGAAGGATAGCTCTGGCCTTTCAATTGAAGAAAGTGCTAGATTTGTCACCGTTGTATAATATAACCAATTCTCAGTTACCATATTTGTTTTGGAACGGTCGGAATTGTCTTCATTTAATGTGAGAGACAGAACTGGCGTCAAACATGCGTAAAAATCAACGCTGTCCAAGCAGGGAACCACCGAGAAAGGAATTATCGCCGCTCTTCTGAGGCCAATTGCGATTATTTTTGTCAAATAAGGAAACATAACACGGCTAACTGGCTAACGTTAGCTCCGTAGATAGCTAGGTTGCCGACATATCTTCACACGAAAGCAGTATCCAGCAGATAATCAAGATTGGAACTCTATTCGCAGCAGCAGGAGAACGTAAGTAGCATGCTAGTATGTGCGCTAACGTCATTAGCTTGAGTTTGACAAGCTGGGAAATGCAGCGGCTCCAACGACAGCTAACTGTTAAGTTAACAGTCGTCAGCTAGCTAACGTTAGCTCATATCAACACGCTAGCAAAGGAGGCCTTTACGTAGAGGGACCAGTGTTAAGTGGAGTGGAGATCAGCATGTGGTCAGTGGATTGGTATTTAACACAGAAACGCATTTCCAAAAACAGGCAGTAGCTTCATGCTGCTTGAATTGTGTTGTGCAATTACGTTAGCGTACAAACACACCATAGCCAAAATAAAACCTGACCCATCATCTGAAGTTTCAAAGTAACTTGGTTACCGTTTGTGTCAGGCAAGCAAATACTTTTAATTCATACTGAACAAATGTTAACAGTCCTGTCACACGCTGGCCTCCACTGCTCAGACTGGAGCTAATCCAGCAATGTATATGCTACACAAGCTATAACTAGCTAATGACAGCTTAGCGGGCTTCACCGTTTGGGTGTCTGCCGTTAGCTGTGCATGTTAGCTTTAAATTGTTTTGTTATTTTTGAAAATAACTCATTTAAGAACAACTCAAAACTGATGCAGGTCCTCATAATTTCAATGGGCAGCCACAGAGTAAAAATAATGAAAAGTAATGGACAAAATCTGTCAAATAGAAATCCATGCAATGCCTGGTAGACACCTACTCTCGTTGGTGCATTGACTATAGCGGGCAATTATTACCTCAAAACCTGTGTTTACGTGTAGTTCCACTTTAAAGCAGCCATCACATATGAAATGTAAGCAAAGTGGACATCACATAATGTTGTTAACAGGCGGGAAAGGTGTTTACTACCTCCTCTCATTTCTTTGCTGCTTCTCCTCTGCTCATACTTTATCTTAAGTAGGGCTGTCAAGATACAGTAATTATAAGATTTGATTTAATTCCCGTAAAATTCTTACAATACCCATACCTGTTCCAACAACAGCATAAATAGATGTCTTCAGTAATATTTTTTTTTTGTTTTGATTCTCAAAAGCTACAAGAAAAGTCGCTGCCACTGTCTAACATGGCCAAAGGGTTTGATGGATCCATTTCTTTTCTGTGCGTCTGTCAACTCTTTTGATACCATTTCTTGCAAAAAGACTGAATTTTGTATTATTTTAAAATCAAAATTTGGATATTGTAGTACCAAAAAGTTTTACAACATTAGAGAACACAGCAAGGATGGCAACTTTGCTTGAAATTGTAATTCCTTTTAATTTCATGAAAGAAGCAAAAAGCTTACATTTGAATTTAATTAAACAAACTGAGCATAGAAATTTTTTATTGAACTATATTGTCCAACATTTATATTCTTTAAAAATGCATTTATAAATAAATATAAACTAGTTTTTACAGAAACAATCATAGATAATAATCTCGCTATTTCTTGCAGACAACAAAAGTCATTCCAGTAAGATTATTATAGAAATATTTCTGTTTTTAAATCTTTCCATGACAGGCATTGTCATGTTTATTTCATGTTTACATTGTACTGATATTTGAAATTGACTTGCAGGCTGCATTGATTTAAAAGTGGGGCTGCCAGTTGCCCACCCTTGCCTTGAAGGTTAATCATAACCACAAACTCCAATTTCCACCTGTTATAACTTGGTTGATCTTTAAAGAAGTCATACTGCATGCAATTCAACCAAAGTGTAAATATATAAAACTGGTTATAGGCTTGAAAGGTGTTTATAACCTTCCGCCCTCTTCCAGCTCTACATTAATGATGGTTATTGTCACTCCAAATAGGGCTGCAAATGTGGGATAAACCTTTTCAGGTTGGCTCCATTTAACAGAGTAAATATTGAATGTAGAAGATGAATAAATATGATAAAATCATTAAATTACAAACGGTGACAAAGTAAGCTGTGAACAAAATAGCAATTTAAGTGTAGAGAAAAATTCCAGTATTTCAATGAACCAAAATTCATATGTTTTAAGGTAAAAAGTTCTTTTAATTTCCCTGAATTATGTAATACAAAGATATACATTTTTATTGTCTTCTCTGATAAATTGTACTGAGAATTTGAAGCTTAAAGCTGTCACTAGACCTGAAAAGAAAGAAAACTGCACTCCACATGGTGCATTAACTCAACAGTAAACCTCGCCTTTCATTTCATTTCATGAATCTCACATAAAGAGAAAGAAAAGCTGTTAAAAGTGCCCTGTATCATGCCCCAGTAATTGACCCCAGAATATTTTGAGTAGCTGGAAGTGCGAACCAGTTAGGTTACTTTAAACAGCTTTTCTCCCTCATACTGTGACATTCATTCATGAAACAAAAACAGTGGTTTACTGTTTTGTATGTGCACCTTATGGAGTCCCCAGTTCAAAACAAGAAGTAGGCTGCTAAACAATGCCTCTCTGTATGTCATCTTTTGTTGTTATTTTGATTGAGAGCCCATGCATTAAAGGTGTTGATATAAGGATTCTGTGAAATGTCAAAGCAGGATTTAAATGTTACATTTTACCTCTGGAACCAAAGCTACTAAAAAAAGTGTAGGCTATATCTATGAAACATAGCATAGAGTTCTCTAGATATTTTCAGCACTTTTTTTTGCTGCTTCTGAAACTATTATTTAGTGTCCTTGCAAGAATGTAGATAACAAATAAAAACTATAAATCATTCAGCCTGAATATCTGCAAGGTTTCCTGCAAGCAGGTCCTATTCCCAGTTTTATTTGGCTAAAAACAAGAGTCCTCTGTGCCTGTCAAACTGACAGCTTTGACCGTCACTCTGCAACACCCATCCCCAACATCCCTCTGGATTTTAACACAAATACATTTGTTTCCTAAAAGGGCCAAGCTCCTGTCTTTGTTACTTTTAGTTTAGGAATTTTATATGATCTTATGTAATTGAAGGCACTCTAAACAGCTGTACTGTATTGCAGAGATCTGTCATCCAAGCACTGGCTTATTGCAATCTCATATTTCATCATCAATTTTGCATTGTGCTGAGTTGAAATTTAGCCAGTCAGCCAACCAGCGTATCAGATAGCGATAAGGTGCACAGGTGACTGGTGTATGACATCACTTGGCGTTCAGATTGTGCAGTGTGAGCCAGATACTGGAGGAGTTCAATGGCTGATAATCTTATCTGAGTCAGCAGTCACAGTGTAAAGACTGAGGAGCAGATGAAACAGTGTCAGTGGGAGATTGAGGCAGTCAACAAGCTTCTTTAGGAGCTTGATGGATCTTAAAGCTCTTGGTCGTGCTCTTATGGTTCTGCTGACATCATAATGTGCTCTAAAAACTGTATCCATCTATAGGAGCCACATTGATCTTCCATAGAAGTAAGAGAATCACAGCACTGAGCTGAACTGATCCTCCTTTTTTCTGTGGAATGAATCAATTTGCCTGAAGTTTTCTCGTTTCCTGCGAGATAACTTACTTAGGGAAAGAAGAGCATATCACAGACATCAAGGCAGCTGGGTAATATTTACCATGTAGCCATGCAGTTTTAAATGATGACACAATCATGGCAAATGTGCAGTTTTTATAGGTCCAGTAGGTCTATGTTTGCTATTTAAGGAGCAATTCTGATGTAAGTCTGCTGATATCATCAGCCAAATAAAAATAAACACACCCATTCACTCAAATGCTCTGACCCACAACTTCATGGTCCCACATTGCCGGGGAAACAAGAGTAACAAATAACTAATAACAAGCAATATGGCTGAAATCAGAACGTTTGCCGCCTGAGGGCAAGTTAGCCTCAATGAGGGATGCAGTTCTTCATGACTAACATGCTGCAGCTCTGCTCCCAGAGCACCAGGACTTGGATAGAGGACAGGAGGTGCAGGCTAAAGTTCATAGTACAGGGCACAAACGCAACCTGTTGGTATTTGCCTTGAATCATGCAATGTTGCCTCGTCCAAATTAGGTTGTTTGTTACAGTTCCAGTTACAGGGACAGGGTGGTGCACAGTCTGGATTTCTTTTTTTCAGTGAACAACAAGCTAAGAAGATATATGCCATATTAAAAAAGAAGAATACAATCGATAAAGAACTCTCATCTCCTGACCAATACACATTTGAAGAAAGTCCATTTTTGATGCATTAGTAATGCAATCATTCGTTCAATGCGTCATTCATTATCAGCTCTTTATCAGACATCAGCCCATTAGAAAATAATGTGTCAGTGACCACATGTCAGTAGTGAAGTTGTCAAAATTTGTGATAGTTTTCAGTGTCACTTATTTCAAATAAAAAATGTATGCTATTTCAATTTTATACCCCCCCCCCAAAAAAAAAAAATCAAATGTCCAAAGCTTAAAAAACAAAGTTATCTGTGTGATTGTAAAGGTGTGTTGGAGATGAATGAATCCATCAGTTGTTTATGATGACCAGCAGTGATTATATTTCTAATGCGTGGAATTTGCTTGCAGTCTCTGATATTTGAAAACAAGAAATTACCCAGCATTTGGTGCCAATGACTTCTATTTTTGTTGCCATAATATCAAATGTGTCTATATTGTTGTATTTTGATTTGCATTCTATTGAAGTTTCTGTTCTCATGAAAAGTAAAAGTATAGAACATGCAGTTTCTGTGTAGCTAATGCAGAGCTCTCAGCTTACTGTAACATTGATAGTCATGATGTACAGAACCATGGCCCACAGGTCTGGCAGACCACATCTGCTGGTCGCTTTTGTCGTGAACTGAGCAATCTTTCCAATCAAATAGGCATCCCACAAGGTTTATTGACTTTACAAAACTGTTTTTTTTAAAACAAAGTTTTGATAACCATGCAAAGCAGATGGATTTGCCTGTTTCTATGTTTCTTACTGGCCAAACCATCTTGCAAAGCTCCAATCTGAACTGTTTAGGCTCAGTTAGAAAGTGACAGGACCAATCAGCTACAAGGGGCAGTACTTTCAGGCGCGGCAGGGTCATGACGTATGCAAGTAGCAAGAAGAGGCCGGTGTAATTATGGCGGAAGAGATCAGCGTAGATGCTGCTAAAGCGCAAGTTTTATCAGAACTTGACGACATTTCTTCATGTATAACATTTCCCTATATAACAAAAACTGGTAACTAAGGAGTGTGTTTCTCAATGATTTTTCTAAACTGAAACAGTCCCACACCACACTTCGCTTCGCTCTCTTTATTTTGCGTTTCGGCAAATTGAGATCATGCATTGTGCTGCTCAAGTACTTCTTCTGTTTGCCCTCTCCCTCTCTCCTTAAGTTAAATCGCCCCTGATGGGTAAGATGTCTCATTGCTTTTGTTAAAACCCACTCACAATATCATAACGGTAGATATTGTTGTGCAGTGCAGAGTAAGACGTGTTTAGTCTCTTTATAAAATGCCAACATCATGATCGACCAAATTCTTAACAACCAATTAATCGATCATCAATTAATTGTTCCCATCCCTAGTTGCAGGTGATGGTTAAGGCTACATTTGAAGTCATGATAGCATCTCAGCATTTAATTCCTTATATTGGTTGCGTATTGGTTGTATTGGTCTACTTTTAGATTTAAAAAAATGGGTGTTAGATGTTTTACAGTTCGTCCAAAAGCACAGCTCATTTGAAACACAGATTTCACACTGGTATTGGAATTAGTGGAACTGTTAGAGCAAACACCAAATGTCGACCCTGATCTAACCAATCAGTGCATCTCTATTTTTGTTTCTTTTCGAAACCTAAACTCTTGATGGCAGTTGTATGGTCTTCATATCAAAATGTTTACTCTTTGCGATGATAAACAAGTTGGTTGAGTTTCTTGATAGTATGATAGCATGGTGATAATCTTTGTTTTAATTTGCAATCACCTGTGAAAGACGGTGATAACAGTTGAGAAGATATAAGGAAGCGGCTGCCTGGATTTTAACTGAGCCTAACTATTGATCTCAGCTTTCCTTGATCGCCTTTAGAACTGAAGAGGTACCAAATTAACTGACTTTTATTGGCCTACTTTTTGGCATCCTTCTGTTAGGGTACTATTTGTACCTTTTTTTTTTTTTTACTATTTTATTTCACAGACAAAGTAAAGAATCAGATGTTTGTGATGAAGCTAACCTGTAATAGAAGCTGTAGTTGCCCTTTCCTTCATGGCTGGTTGATTGTTGCTCTTCACCTTTCACACTTTGATGCTTTTGTCTGTGTGGTTTTACAGAGATTTACTAATCCCACCAGTTGCCAAGCTTTGAAAACGCCCTTACACTTGTCAAGTGCCACTTCTCATCTGTCATGAGCTTTATGTTTTGTTGTGTTTGCTGTCATGTCATATTTGTACAATGAAAATCTTTTGGACTGTCAAAGGAGAAAAATGCACCAGAGCTAGTTGTGCAGGCGTCCACTGATCCGGGAGTTATATGGCCCACCTTGGAAGCTCTGCTGAAGATTAGTGCACAAAAGGGAGATGAAGAAATGGGAGGGTCAATAAAAGTGCGTTGCATGTTGGATCTGTGTACCTTTGTTCTGTGCGTTATAAAAGAAACATAAAAAAAGGGAGGCAAGGTCAGAGTTGTAGTGTGGTAAATGTTTAAAAGATGAAAGCAGTTAAGATAAAAAAGGCTGATTGAAAAATAAATTCAGACGGCTTAAGAAGATGTGGTGTGAGAAATCATTGCTGGTACATGAGGGGATCAATTACACAAAATGGCAAGAGTCTAAAAATCAGAGCAGCCTACTTTGTAGTATGTTTTTTTAAAGGATCGGTAAGCTCTAACCCTTCAATACAGGCTGTCCCTTTCTGGTGCCTTCCCCTATCCCACTGACAATCCTCTCTAGCAACTTTAAACTAATGATACATACAGCTGGTCTTTGTTAAGTGGTCAAAATCTCTGATACAAAAAAACCCTACTCTGTAAATGTAGAGGAAGAATGTTTTAAGCCATCAAAAAATGCAGGCAAACCCCTGAAATGTTACCAATGTTTTTTATCCAGGCTTGACAATGTGCAGGAGCTTTACCTAGATTTTTGATTATTGAAATCAAGAAACTCACAACATTGTGTGCTTCACAGTATTATTTTGTTGGTATTGAAACAGGCAGCATAATAGTTTGATTTGTAGTAGAGTCATAGTTCAAAATTCTGATATTGTGTCACCCTTGTCCTCCTGATTTTGTAAATATGAGAAAATTTCTTGTGTTTGTGTGACAGATATCTGGTATTTCCATCAAGGTGGTCATCAGTCACGTGGTTATCACACACATGACCAGGGAGAAATCTCACAGAAAAGTGCTGAAGCAGCAAAAAACCTCAGTGTTATTGATCATCAAGATTTCTATCATGTAAGACGAAGGGCACAACTTGTACATAGAAATTTTCTTTTTTGCTTTTCTTCACTTAAGGCAATAGGTGATGAATTTCAACAACTTTGACTTAATAAGATTAAAAATAAATTGCCCTAATGCTTCTTCAGTTTGCTGACTCAGACTTGTTGCTGCATGTTCAGCAAAGTCTCCAGGTCTAGAAGAATTAGTGGTTGTAAAAATGTCAAATTCATGTGCTTGTGTTGAGATTTTATCCGCTTATTCTTGTGATCCATTCATTTTAAAATTTCCCAATGCTGGGATAAAGTTCAAAAGGCCACATTACAGATGCATCTAAAAAATAGGATGTCATGTTATTTTTACCCGTTATTAACTTCACATTTTCCAGAAGTTTCAAGATTTTTTTGTTATTTTGCTGATTATGGCTTACCACTCATGAAAATCAGAAATCCATGGTATTTTGGGAATGTCCAATTTGCAAAGGTTTTCTTGATGTTAATTCTCTCAGTCTGGTTCAGTACACACATCCCCATTCATAGGGAAGACTGCTGTCTTGACAAATGTCCAGATGCCCATCACTGACACCCTTCACAAGGAGGGTAAGCCACAGAAGGTCATTGCTGAAAGTGCAGGCTGTTCTCAGAGGCTTTATCAAAGCATATTGGTGGAAAGTTGACTAGAAGGGAAAAGTGTGGAAAGAAAAGGTGCAAGTAACAAGGATGAGCTCAAGTGTCATGTTCTCTGAGTAGAGCCTCTCCTTAGGTTATAAGCTTCTCACCTGGGCAAAGGAGAAAAAGAACTGGACTGTTGCTCTGTGGTCCAAAGTCCTGTTTTCAGATGAATCTAACTTTTTGAATTTTATTTGGAAATCAAGGTCCCAGAGTCTGGAGGAAGATCAGAGAGGCCCAGAATCCAAGGTGCTTGAAGTCTAGTGTTTTTAGTTACTACAGTCAGTGATGGTTTGAGGTGCTAGGTCATCTGCTGCTGTTGGTCCACTGTGCTTTATCAAGTCCAGAATCAACGCTGTCAGCTGTCTACTAGTTTTCAGAGCACTCCATGCTTCCATCTGCTGAGAAATTTCCTTTTGCAGCAGGACTTGGCACCTGCCCACCGTGAAGCCAAAAGCTAAAACTACCAGAAACTGGTTTGCTGACCATGTTTTTACTGTGCTTGATTGGCCAGCCAGCTGGCCTGATCTGAGCCCCGTAGAGAATCTGGAGAAATGAGAGACACCAGACTCAACAATGCTGATGAGCTGAAGGCTGCTATCAGATCAGCCTGGCCTTCATAACACCCTAGCAGTGCCACAGGCTGATTGGCTCCATGCCATGCCACATAGATGCAGTAATTTGTGTAAAAGGAGCCCCAACCAATTACTGAGTGCATAATTGGACAAACATTTCTATATTATAAATCTTTTTTCCACTGATGTTTTGTTCTATTTTAATATTTTAAGACAGTGGATTTTTGTGAGCTGTAAGCCGTAATCATTAAAGTTGAAACAAAAAGAAGTCATGACATATTTCACTTTGTAATGATGAATCTAGAATTTATATGGAAGTTTCCCTTCCTGAGTTAAATCACAGGAAAAAAACTGCCTTTTTCATGCTATTCTATGGTTTTGTGATATGCTTTTTTGTTGTGCAAGTGAACATTTCGAGTAGCTAGTTAATATCTTGGCCCTAATGTAGGCTTCTCTTCAATGTGCTTCTAATACTAGAGATAGTAAGGTTTCACCAACATTACAGACACATGAGCTTTGTAGCCTTTATTTGATAAGACAGCTGTAGAGAGACAGGAAATGTGGGGAGAGAGAGTTAAGATGACTACACATTTTTTGTGTATTACAATGTTCTCTGTTTCAGATTAGGCAATTACAGAGCCATAAATTTGAGGTGTGACTTGACTGACAGATGTGACAGAGTACACAGAGGTAAGGATCAGTCATTGCAACTGATTGGATGATGAGGGGCTGGGCTAGCATACACCTGGAGAGAAGTCTAAACAAACAGGCATGCTGCATACTACCGTACTATGCTGAATTTGTTGGTCTATCCAAATGTTAGCATGAATGATCTACTAGCCCGATGCTATGCTAACCAGAGGTGGAAAAAGTACACAACCAAGTAAAAGTACTGCTCTGTATATCTACTCAAATATAAGTAAAAAGTATTTCATTTAAAGTTTACTTTGAGTACTTAGTAGCTACTGAGGGATTTTACAATACAATCTGATCTTTCTTTATTGACAAAAAAACAGGAGAAGAAATCTCCAGACAGGTTGTTCAGGCAAAGTCACACCTCTATAATAAAGTCAAATACACAGCAAAATTGACAGTTAATTTAACTCATATAAAGTTTAATTAAACGCTTAAAAAAATCCCTTCATTGGTCCACACTACATATAGTTGAAATACACTTTTGAGAGTGTTAAGCATTTTACAATATGAGGTGGGTCTCCTCTGACAAGAACAAAGCAGAGTCAACCTCATATTAAGCAATAATTACTGACCTTCAGGAGCACCGAAGGTCAAACTCTAAATCAGTGGATAACTTCAGCCATGGTGCAAATGTGTCTCACATCAAAAACAACAACAATCAACCAGAAACATGAGCAGAAATCCCCAGCAGGGATCACTAAACAACAGAAAACATCTAAACACACTAGACATGTATAAAACACGTTAAAAAAAACTCCCAAGGGCGTGATGGAAAACTTCCCATCATGGACTGAGAATCATTCTTTCTCTGTGCTACTGTGTAGTCAAAGTGGAAAGTACAGTTACTCTGGTTAAAACTTACTTAAGTAGAAGTAAAAGTTTTGACTTTAAAATGTACTCAAACTAGTACAAGTAACCAAAAAAGGTACTTGGTTATTAGAGTAATTTGAGTAACTGTAATTAGTTACTTTCCACCCCTGGTACTAACAGCAGTGACTCATGGGTTGCTATTTTTTGCCAACATTTCCCTCTCCATCACTCTGCTGTGGTTGTCTCTCTCTTTTTTGTATTGCATGTTAAGAATACCAGGTTTCGAAACAGTACAGTCTGTTGTTTCAAGAATCTGTGGTATAGAAAGGTACAGAAATGTAACCACAGATCATCAGTCATATACCATGTAACCAAAAGCTGGCTTGCATGAAGTAAAGAGTACTGCTTGAATTATGCAATTTTTGGTAATTAAGAACAAAAACCAACAAATAGATGCACAGGAGTTCTATTTTTGTTCCTGTCATATCAACACAGATATTGATATTGTTTGATTTTACTAGCATCATAAATATGTTTCAAAATTCTGTAATGGTGGTCGCCCTAATATTGTTTAAGATGTTTTGGTGCATTTTTTTTGCCTCAGTGACTGTTAGAAAACACTAATTGCTGACATTTGCGAGCTTTGACATCTCTAGCTCATTGGCTCAGTTGTTGTTCTGATCTGTGGAAACAGTCATTCTCAAAAGCAACACTAAGCCAAATGTGAGATGTGTGTGCCAACTGAAAGGGTTGAAAAGTTTCTGGAAAAACACTTAAATGTTTTACATGACATCTAAACATAAGGTCTTTAGGAAAAACAATACACTGTAATCAAATTCAAGTTAAGTAATCAACGTCCCAATCTGTTGATTCTACATCATCTCAGGCATAGAGCTAAAGGGTGAGTCTCAGTGAATTTCAACATATTTATTGATAGTGATGGTGCTGGAAGTGGTGCATTAACCTTGCTTCCAGGATAGCATTAACTGTTGCGCGAGTGTGGCTGCTCTCAGAGCAGCACTCAGGCTCTCTGCAGCATTATGTAATCCCCGACCTTCCACTTCCCTCTTCATAGTCAGTGCTTTTTGGCAGACATGTGCGTCTTCGCATGAGGGGGTGTTGGTTTCGACCTATGGTCACAGCACGGGGGACAGCAGTTTTAAGGGGTTAAGTGGTTGAAAGTTCCTGGTTTTGGTCTTGGCTAAATTTTCGGTCTTTTCTGTGTGTGTGTGTGTGTGTGTGTGTGTTTTAGTTGTCGTCAGCAGTCTGTCGTAACATTGTCAGCCAGAGAGATCTCATAGTATCTGCATGTGTTCTTGCAGTCTGCATGTCTCCTCTTAGGGTCTGGCTGCTGTGAATGCTTTAATGGATGGATGATGCAACTCCCCTTTCCTCTCTCTACCAGGCGGGATGTGTGTATGTGTGTTTTAGAGGGAGACATGGAGAGGGGGATGTCGCTGAATGAAGCTTAGCCTGGATGTTTGCCCTGCAGGGTGGGTGGTTGCTAGGCAATGGCAGTGTGTTTGTTTTATTTTTAGAGAGAATCACTGCTGGTGAACATAGCTGATTTCTTTCTCTCACACACATGTGAACCCGCTCTCTTTCCATACATTAACATATATGCTAATTCTGAGCGGGAGTAAAAGCTGTTAGTAAAGGCTTGATGGAGGGAATTCTGTTGGTACAATCACAGCAGAAAAGCAAAAGAAATGTGAATGGTGTGGCCCACTGCCCCACCCTGGACATGAAATCTAAACCAGCCTGGCGTATTTATAGAGCTCCTTTTTCTTGCACATAGACTATGACACTGCACACATGCGCAGAGCTCATACACGCACACGTTCCTCTGAAACCAGCTGTAGTCACTCTTAGCATGTACCAGCCTTTTTTGGGCACATGCCTGTCATGCCGTGTGTGTACTCATGTTGGAGGTAGAGAGGAATCAATATGTTAAGAAAAAAATGGCGAGCCGCTTTTGATTTTTATTGCTTTTTATTGATCTCAAGATTTCATGAGTGCTACACTGCTGAGGCAATACTTGCCATAATTAGCTCTATACTACAGAAGAGGCTGGTATTGAGGTCAGAAATGATTGATATTATGGGAAAATGAAGTGCAGGTCAGAGGTACGCTGACCAGTTGTCAGTGTAATCAATACTAGATAATCTTAAGCCAGGTTTTGGGCCCAATTTGCCCTTCCAGTGGTCAGGGGTGTGTGGTCTAATTCCGGGCTTGTTGTAACCAATCATTTGTCCAAATGGTATGGTGTCAAAGTTGTTTTACAGCTTCAGATCGGTTCAGACCTTCCCCAGTCTTGATCTTAAATGTCAAATATGTTTGATATTTGTGATTCCAAATCACCCAGCCTCCGACAGAATACTTGCTAGGTATGGGTACCTTCCAAATTGAACCGGTACAGTATCGATTCCCGGTACCTGTGATCTGGTACAGGTACACAACGGTACCCATTTTTGGTACTTCTGTGTGTGAATATGCACTGATAAATGTTTTTTTAATTTATAAAATAACCTCAAAACCTCAGGATTGCATACGTGGGAGTACCGATGGAATTTGATAAAAGTACCGAATTAGGTACCTATCCCTAATACTCGCAATAGCCAATGAAAGCTAGCAGACCAGGAGGTGTCACCAACCAGATGTTGCATTCTTTGGCACTGTTTTCCAATGCAAGCTTCAGCTACTGGCTATGTGTTCCACCACCTCAGCTTACCTGGTGTGCTGTTTGGGTCTGCTGGCTTTGTCAGAGACAAAACAACAAACTAAAACTACTTATTTCAGCTCAGTTTTCCACTACAACCCCCTGGCGCATTGCTTTCATTGAGTCAACATACCATGCTAACTGTAGCTTATCTAGTTATCAGCCACGTGAAGGATAAAATGACAGCCTTAAAATTACTTGGATGACATATTTCCATCCAGTTCTTCTAGTTGGGGTCAGTTTTTCCAATTTATCTCTGAAAAGTTGAAGATCTGTAAAATAGCAGCTTTCAGCAAGGCAGGGAACTCTAGATGAGGAGTGATGCAGACTGCAGGCGTCTGTGAGCTACGATCCTCAATCAGAAATGTCCCAAAGAAGACTTGTAAAGTCCCACGTGTACCAAACACAGGGATAAAAAAAAAATTCGATCAAGAGTACAATGAGCCAGTATTGTTTTTGGGCCCAACTGTAGCCTTCTGTAACACTGTATGGTCTAGCTTCCCTGTTAGTGCAACCAGCGAATTCTTCTTAAAGGAGCAATACACACTGAAAACTCTGGAGATTAATGTCACTATTATTGCAAAGCACCTTATACAACCCCACTTTAAAATACTAAAATATCTCTTTAAAGCGTCCAAGTGGTGTGAAATATGTCCATGGTTTAATACCTACAAAAATAGAGACCTTAAGGTGATCTGAGAGAAAGATTTAAGATATACAGTGGATGGTGAAACATGGGGAGGATTCTCTCCAACAATGGGAAATGCATCAGAGAAGCTAGCAGTAAATTAAATCAGTACAAACTATTTTAGAGATATTATTACATCCCTACAAGACTTAATAGTATGGGATTAGTGAAAGATTTGTTTGTGCTGGAAGTGTAAAAAAGAACGTGGCATGTTTATACATGCCTTATGGGAATGCTGAATGATTTTCTCATCATGGAGTCAGATTGTTATCTGCCCAGATCACTACAGCTATGTCATTTTGGGGATAAAACTGTTGTACCTAATTTAATAAATATCCACTTAGAGACTTTAAACAACTAGTCTGATAACTTGTGGTCAGTTGAATGTAAAAGGAAGGCATGATGGCAGTTAGTGCATATGAGAAGATGCTAGGAAAATGCTTTTCTGAAGAGTCATGGGACATTTTTAGCCATCATTTTTGAAGAAAGAACCTGATCTTGCCAGGACTTTAATGGACTATGTAAACTCATACTTTCAGTTGTACTGATCATTAATTTATTATGCTTTTGCAATGCTGTACCTAATTTCAGCTACACTTATAAATGTCTGAGCTGCTTTCTGCCATTTTTGGTGGTTTTATATTTATTAGTGTTTGCTTTTATGTGTGTCTACTGCCATAAAAGTTAATAAAAGATTAAATTATTAGAAAAAAACAAAAAATTAAGTAGGTATTGGTACAGTCTGCACAAAATTTGCATTTTTGCACAACTTTTAGACATGGATCTTAACAGACAGCGTCCTAAATTGACTGGTGAGTCAAAGCAGGTGCCCAGACACACTGGGGTCAGCGGAGGCGAAAGTGTGCCTGAGGCAGATCTAATCCTGTTATTTTAATTGCTACAGCCAATATTATTTTGCGCTTTCATTAATTACACTTTAGTAAGAAGCCTTTTCACACTACACTGTCATGTTGTGATAAGGGAATCACATTGAAACTTTTTAATATTTGAGTCTTATTTCACAGAGGGAGGCGGTGATGTCAGTGAGGTCTGGACAACAGTGGTTTTAAAACAGTATAATTAGTGATGCATTTTTTTTCCCATGCAAAGTGATCTCAGTCTGCAGCTCTCTATCTTCTGCTTCAGTAATAATTTCTAGACTTGACTTTTCTAAAAGTTGAATGGGGAAATAAGCTCGGTTGTTGTGATCAGCAACTAATAGATTAGTGAGATAAAATTATGGTTATGATCCTTTTAGGAAAACATAACAAGAAGACATGGTATATTTCCATATCGTCCACTCTTCATCCACCATTTGTGTAAGAAGGATTATAAGCTCTAGAATTGGTTTAAAATCATCTGATGTGTAGTCAGCTTAAGGACCAGGAGGTGTGGCTTGTGTTTAGGAAAAGTCACTCGTACCTAAAGTCTTTTACTTCACACGCCAGCTTGTCCTGCATTGGTTCCTACTGTCTCCCTCTCAAGCCTCTCTGTTTTTCTTTCTCATCAGTCGTATGTTTATAAGATCCCTGAAAAACTCCACTCATATTGTCAGCTCTTTCAGTTTTCACCACTGTAATTTTGCTGTACATAAAGTAGCATGGCAAAATGATCAAAACCACAGTGGTACTGCATGAGATCGGCATCACTTAACAAGCTTTTTCAACAGCGGCTTAGGTAGGTCTATATTAAACAGGAGAGGTTGCATCTCAATTAATGCATTCACAGCAGGGTTAGACCTGAGGATGCTTCCCTCTCTACCTTTGCAAAGTATGTGTTGGACCTTTCTCGCGACAGGTTAACGAGGGTTAAACGGCAAAGGGGGATTTTAAGCTTTTGAACTGAATCCAGATGGCATTTATCCTATAAAGGGACGAAAATGAAAATAAAACAGCTTAAATTGGTCACAAAATATACCTTGGGGAGCGTAAATAGACCATGTTAGCCCACTCAAGTAAAGTGGTTGTGTGGGAAACAGTGCAGTTTACTAATAGTATTAGCTAGCCTGTGTGCGGAGTGAAAGAGGCTCTGTGTGCTCAAACAAGCTTTAAGGCTGTAGCGTAATCCTCCCCTCTGGTTTCTGCTCTGCTATCTTTGTCTTGTTGTTGGGATCTCTTGCTCTCACCATCCATTGAGTAATTAAAAGCACTCTGAACTAACACTATGAAGCAGTCTACTAAACTACTAACATCAAAAACTGGGGATTTCAACAAGAATTTATCGCTAAATGATTATTATTGACAAAATTGTACATCTGAATACTCTCAAATCCGTGATATGCAATACAAGCATTTACAATAAACAGTGCTATAGTTTACATTTAATAGAGTTAATTTGAAAATTATGTTATCAAACATAGCTTTCTCACTTGAAATGTGTACATTTTACCCGTTGGATGGAGGCCTTTTTATTATGGCCATACTTTGATACCATTTTGGTTCAGTGCATGACAACGTTGTTTATAATGGCAAAAACACAAATAAACCCCAAGTAAATGTATCGTGGAGTTCTGATTTCCTAAATGAGCATGTTGTCAACCTCCCTCTGGGTTTGTTGTTTTCAGCTTTGTGTTTACACTGACAGTACAGATACTTCTACAGTTTATTTATATTTGACTCAGAGGCTCAAATATGTTACATACAAGGAATGGACAGTAATACAGTATCACAGGGTACTTAGAAAAGAAAAAAAACCCATCATGAACAGGGCCACTCCAGCCAAAGTGAAGCCTTAAGCACACTCTGGTATGAGGCCCCCCTACACTGCCTTTACTTTGCTTCTTTCATGTCCACGCTGTGTTTCTACATCAGTGTTTTCATTAGTAGCCTACTTTTAATTAAATCACCTTAATATTTACATTGCCATTATGTTTTTTTACCTGCAGTTTTATTTTAAAACGGCTGATGTTGCGAGGAAGCTTGATGTTTGATAATACAACACCTTGGTCATATTTATTGTACAGACATTGGGCTGATGTAGAGAGAAAGAGAGAAGGGGAAAAAAAAACCCTTAAAGTGAACCCCCCAGGTGATGAGACCTTAGCGCTGTGCATGGTCTGCGTATAGGGATAGGCAGGCCTGGTCATGACGACAGTTCTGTGTAATATGTCTAGTTTATACAAAATGGCTTAAGAGTGTGTGTGTCCCTTTCCAGCAGCACAACTGTCTGTGTTTGGAGATGCTATATAAGTGATGACATAATTCCTGTTAATGATGTCAGGTTAATTTGTCAAACACATTACAATACAGTGCTTAACAAATTTATTAGACCACCAACCAAAGTAAGGTTTATGCCACAGCTGCCCTAAATAAAGAGCATTGGTAATTACTCAAATCATTTTTTATGTTTTTGCAATGGTTAATACACCAATATGTAGAAGCTCTTTAACCCAAATGATATTTTTAATGCTAAAATATAATCATTATTGTTATCCATGAATTTTCAAATTTACTGATTTACAAAAAAACAGAAAAAAATATGAAAGCACATTCATATTTCTTGATTAATATGTCAAATTATAGTTATTTACTTGCATTCCTGAACAGAAAAATGAGTTTTAGTGGTTGAATGTTATGCTTGATTCATTTCTGACTTCTCAGAGAAGCCCAGTGAGCCGGCTCAAATTTGGGTATGAAAAGGTGAATTCAGTTTGAAATTCCTCATTCTTGTCCAAAATGGTAAAACGTGGAGAGTTTACTGAAAATGAAAGAGTCTGCATTAAAGCACTTCATGATGCTGGATGGTCTCTGAGACAAATATGACAGGTGGTCTAATAAATTTGTTAAGCACTGTATATACGGATGAGTATTGAAATCCAGTACCTACATGATACCTTCAGGACCAAAATACAAAATAGTTAACCTACTGATACTTCATTTTGATACTCCGCCACCTCAGTGCAACCCCCTGCATTACAAATAAATGGCAAAACATAGTTACATTATGGAATTAGTGTGATTTTTGTGCTGTCATTATTTCAGCTGAAGATGAATGTCTTTCAGTTGTTTTGCTGTCTGAAATAATGTCTCTGCTTTCATTTTCATACCAAGGAAATAATCACATCGACTCACAAAATGAACTTTCTCTGAGTCAACACCAGTATATAGATTATGTTGGAGCCTCGTACATAAAGAAGATACACTCAAAAATACTGATTTTGGCATCGCTTAGGCACCGGCATTGTTCGAAAACAGTTCCCAACCCTAGTCATATTAAACCCTTGCTATTTAGACATGCATCGTGGCATGGCACTGCTCTACACGCTGCACTGTGAAGGCGGGCACATGAAACATTACTTCACACTTAGATCCTGTAGGGTTATAGTTTTGGATTTCTCCTTTTACCTGTGGGAGGGAAGAGGAATAGACAGTGCATGTGCACCATTACTGACAGATGGAGAAGAAAAAAAGAGATAAAACATAATTTGATCATCCATCCTGATGGTACTCAGTTTTCCTTTGAAGTGTGATAACAAAGCTGGTTCTATAAATTACTTCCAGCGCCCCTGTAATAAACATACATTGTGTTTTTGTTTTTTAAAGACTAGAATCATTTTGTTAAAGAACTGAATGAAACATGAATGCCAGCAAGTGCGTGGTCCACTCTGCTTCTTATATTATGAGGTTTTTAACACTGCGATAATTATAAGTAGAATGGGAACATTTTGGGAAGGTTTAACAGTATTAGTAATGGATACCACCCAATCCTGTAACAATCCTGTTGCTTTTCACCTGAAATCTTCCCTCTCCAGCCGATAGCTCTGCCATCACATGGGGTAAGAGAGAACGTCCTTCCCTTACAGTCAGTGGGCATCATGATGACGTCTCATTGCAAGGGCTCAGCTGTAGAAACAACAAACTTTGAAAACTATGGAAAAAACATTCTGTGGCCTATACTGACAGTAGCATAGAAGCAACCAGCATTGTTTTGATCTGCCATATACTCACCATAGCTGATTTTTGGGTTTAGCTTTATTCAAAGTGGTGCAGAGCCCATAAGTGGACCATTAGAGCATAGTCAAGTCAGATCATCTTCTTGGTCTTATCTGGTGAAGGTTTATTGGTGTCATTTTAAACTTTCTGTCCTCTCTCTCTGTTTCATCTCCAGCTGTAGGCAGCAATGGGTGCATTCCTGGACAAGCCGAAGACAGAGAAGCATAGTGCTCATGGGGAAGGCAATGGACTGCGCTATGGCCTCAGCTCCATGCAGGGCTGGCGGGTGGAGATGGAGGATGCCCACACAGCTGTGGTGGGCCTCCCCCATGGACTCACCGACTGGTCCTTCTTTGCTGTCTATGACGGCCATGCAGGCTCCAGGGTGGCCAACTACTGCTCTGGCCACTTGCTGGAACACATCTTATCAGGAGGAGCCGACTTCACTTCAGGACCCTCAGTGGAGGGCGTGAAGGACGGCATCCGCTCGGGTTTCCTGAACATTGACGAGTACATGCGCAGCTTCGCCGACCTGCGGCAAGGCCTGGACCGCAGCGGATCGACAGCCGTGTGTGTGTTGCTCAGCCCGACTCACCTCTACTTCATTAACTGCGGCGACTCGAGGGCCGTCCTGAGTCGAGACGGCAAGGTAGGCTTCTCCACGCAGGACCACAAGCCCTGCAACCCTCGTGAAAAGGAGCGCATCCAGAACGCTGGCGGCTCAGTGATGATCCAGAGGGTAAATGGCTCCCTGGCTGTGTCTCGGGCCTTGGGGGACTACGACTATAAATGTGTGGATGGTAAGGGCCCCACGGAGCAGCTGGTGAGCCCTGAGCCTGAGGTTTGTGTGTTGGAGCGGGCGAACGAAGGAGACGAGTTTGTGGTGCTGGCATGCGATGGAATCTGGGACGTCATGTCCAACGATGAGCTGTGTGAGTTTGTACGCTCACGACTCCAGGTGTGTGATGACCTAGAGAAGGTGTGTAACTCAGTGGTGGACACCTGTCTGCATAAGGTAAGTGGCTTTCTGTGGTTAATGATAATTTGAGATGAAAGTCTGCCTTTCAACTTGTGCTTTTTTTTTTTTTTTTTAACACAATGCATGAATAACATGACTTAATGCCCTGTTTGCTTGGTCAATTTGACTCAAGTATTTTTATGTCCTTGTGCTATTTTAGTTTTTCCCTTTTGTTTCCTTTTAACTAGCAGCCAGGCTATTAAGGAAGAGAAATTCAATGTTTTAAATAAGGTCACTTACTAAACATTGACTTAAAGGGGTTAGAAGACTATCTGATTTAGATGTGATGTCAGTGCCCATTAAAGTTCAATACATTTTGTAGCTTCTAATGACTTTTAAACAATTACTAAAATGCTGCAAGGTCACAGAAATGTGAAGTAATCTGTAATGTTAACTGATAAAGTTAACATCTCAATGCAAGAGATGCCAGATATTGAGTAATGTGCCGTTGCTTTCTACTTCCTGTCCTGTCCCAGGCAGTTGGCCCTCTCAGCTATTGATCTGAAACAAAAAAGGAAGCATCACTGTTTGCCTCAGCTGAACCCACCCACGAGTCCTTGTCTTGGACTTTCGCCTCCCATGTACTGCCTGTTTTGGGTCTTGAGTACTCCCAAGAACCGGCGAGTGCACAGCAGCCCAGTTATTTTTACTTTGGTGCATGGGTTATCTCAAATAACAGCCACACGCTGCCATAAATCTCCTCTGCTGCTGCTGCCTTTTGTCATGTATGTGACACTGTACATTACAGGGTTCCCTTACAGTGTGGAAAAGTTACACATTTTATTTTAGTCAATTCCAGCTTTGGATTATTAAGAAAAAAGAGAACTGAAAATGATCTATGTTTGCAGACAGTGAACCTCTTCTGTTTTTTTTAAATACAGTCTTAGTTTTCAATATCATTTGTTGACACTGCTTCAGAGAGCTGTTTCTACTCTTGTATTGGCACATTTCCACAAGCAGTCTGGTTTGGTACTTTACAGAATGGCATGTTTTGGTCCAGTAAAATCTGATCTTACTTGTATTTCCACAGCTGATGCCCATCCAGTTTCACTTGTTGGAATGGGAAATCTCTCTTTTAGAGATTCAGATCATGTGGCGCAGCTCAGTGTAAAAGCTAGTCTTTTGGCTGCTAAATGGCTCATAACATAATGCTACAACTTATAACTTGTATTTAATAGTTGTCATTTCAATCTATGCAGTACCCTGCAAGGTGAATTTGCTAAATCATATACAGTTGGGGACAAAATAATTGGCCTCCCTGTGAAAGTTTCAGTTTATCCCAAATGCTGTTAAATGGAGCAAGGAATGTTTAACACAGCTTTTCCAAACATCCTAGTTTTAGTTTGGATGCTTACAATATTTACTTTGGACACAGAAACAAACAAAAAAAACTGTCAGGGTATAAATTATTAGCCCCATGATGTTGATAGTCATTTGTGTCTCCTTTTTTCCCCAAGCACATTCTTCTTTGGCCAATCTCTCAAGCTCCTAAAGATTTGATGGTCTTCTGCCATGAGTCTTGAACCTTGTCCACACAGGGACAAAATCAATATATTTCTGTTTTGTTTTGAAAAAGTTTTCCATAAACATGGGATTGTTGCCCCAGAAATGCACCAAAAGAGAGAAGAAGATTATAGAAAGCTGTCACAAACTTTCTCCTAGTTGCCCTTGTGGTTGTTCTGCGCGGTGGATTTAAGAACATCTGGTGTAAGTTGTTCGCCGTGGTGGTAAAGGAGCAACAGATTTTGCTGTAAAAGTTATAATAGGCTTTGTAGCTTCTGCAGCACAACCCTGTAATCCTCCATTGTTGTTCTGGTTTGACAGCACGTGTGGCGTAGGTGGGCTATGCTATGTATGATGTAATCGTTTCAAGAAAGATGCGGTTGGCTGTCTACATGGAGATGAAGTAATAAGCGTTAACAGATTTGTTCACTCTAGGACCCGGTTTCAAAAAGTAACATTTACAGCCTCCCAAAATGCCGTTTCTGTATCAATGAAACCCCATTACGACAAAAAACTTTTGTGCACACTCCGGAATTCGTCTCCGTCTGGAGGGGCCTTGGTAATCAAGTCAGGGCTTTGTACAGGCCACTCAATAACATTCAGCTTGATTTTCTGGAGGTAGTTCTTCACCAGGAGCCACCAATGTTTTGGGTTGTGCTGGAAGACAAAGCGACAACCCAGACCCGGTTTTGCTGCTCACTGCTTGAGGTTTCCTTTCAAAATCTTCACATATCCTTCATTCTTTTTGATTCCTTCCACCTTTATAAGATTCTGAATCCCCGCAGCATAACACTCCCACCACTGTGTTTTACTGTGGGGGATGGTGTTCTATGGGTTATATGCCTCTCCCTTCTTTCTCCAAACATAAGCAACGTCTCTATGACCAAAGAGCTCTAGTTTGGTCTCATCTGACCAAAGGACATGCTTCCAGTATCCATAATCTTCCTCCAGGTGTCTCCTCTGCAGAGGTGGAGTGTTTCGTGCTCCTTTTCTGTTCAGAGCTCTAGAGATGTATTCTTTGAGAATATAGTTTCTGACTTTGCTAAGTCATTCACTAGTGTCTTTAAAGTTGTTCAGGGGTCATCAGACAGATGTCTCACTAGTCTTTAAGATCTTTCTCTTTCTACCTCTGCAGGTTTTATCTGTACTGCGTGGCTCTCATTGAATTTCTTGATAATACTCACTCCAGTTCTTGACACATGGAAATGCTCTGTTAACTTTAAATATCCTTCTCCGGCTTTGTGAGCATCAGCCATTCTTTTTCTCAAGCCTGAACTGATTTCTTGTGTTTTTGCAGTGATGTTTTTCTCAAGTGACAGCTCAAACCGTTTTTATGCTGCGTGTAAATTGGAAGATGACACTCCATTTTAAGTTGATTTTACAAGCTTTGAGCATTTCACAATTAGAGTACATCATTGCACAACAGTGGTTTGTACTATGGCTCAATCAAATGGTCAGTTCTAAAGGGGCTAATAAATTTTTAACCTTGTGGTTTTTGTGATTTTATTTGTTTCTATGTGCCAACTAAAATAATGTAAGCAACCAAAATAAAACTAGGATGTTTGGAAAAGCTGTGTTAAAAGTTGCTTGTTCTGTCTGACAGCACTTGGGGAAAAACTGAGATTTTCATAGGGGGCGGGGGCTAATAATTTCATCCTCATCTGTATCACAGTTTCCTTTAAGAGCATTGTGACTATTCTTTCAACCAATCAGTGGTCTGCAGGCCATGTAGCTCCACTCTTTAGGGTCAGATAGGTATGTTTGATACCCCAACAGCAGGATGCCAAAGTGTAGTATGGTATGAATCAGTTATTTTGGTATTTTAACCAACTTTTGACAGTGGAAGTGCAAATAAATGTGTACCATACTGAACTGAACTGAAGTGAACCAGTCTGTTTGGTAGAAATGCAGCAGTGTCACAGCCACTCAGCCACAATTATCTCTGAATACCAAATTCAAACATCATACCTTATAAGCCATAAATGTATTTTCAAATTGCATATACGTGACGCATAAAATCAAAAACTGCCAAATGTGGAATTTCCAAAAATCTTAAATGTAAAGCCCTTGGCACCTACCTGAGTATTTAGTTTGGAAATTCATGTCTGCCACTAGTTTGACTGTAACACCAGTTGTTAACATAGTTAGTGTTGATTAAAATCTACATAGAAGTCTAAAAAATAAAGGTTAACCTGCACTTTCATAGCTTATATTGATTAGACAATGATTGATGTAATGATAAATGGACCACTGATCTTTCAGTGCTCTGTGGCTGAGTGACTTTTTCTTCTCAAACATTCAATTTTTCTCCGTCCAGTGTTCAGGGACTTCTGAAAAATCTTAATGGAAAAGAACTGTGTTGAAATAGAAATTGTGATCTGGCCAAAAAAATCAACATGTAAATCATTTTACTTTTAATGCTGTTTTCATAAATAATTTTCCTTCTTGTGCAAAAAGTAGACCGTCTGGTTTTTGTTACTTGAATGATCTACAGGTTGTGCTGTTCAACTCTATGCTGTGGTATGGTAAATAAATGGACCTTGACCCTGTCTGTTCTCTCTGTGCCTGTCCTCATTCTTACAGGGGAGCAGGGACAATATGAGCGTGGTGTTGGTGTGTTTACCTGGAGCTCCCAAGATCTCAGAGGACGCCGTGAAGAAAGAGGAGGAATTGGATAAATACCTGGAGAGCCGTGTCGAGGGTCAGCACACACATCACATGTTCACTTCCTTGCATAGAGACATAAAAAACTGATTTTTTCCTTACATTTAAAAGGAAAAAGAAAGATTCCTCTTAGATTAGAATCCCAAAGAAGTAATTTACTTATTGCCAGTTACTTTTTGGAACCAAGCATCAAATTTTCCCTTTTTTAAGGGACATTATTGATTCAAACTGCTTTTTGAAAAGGTTAAGCGAGACAAAAGGCTGCATACAGTGCTCAGTTTCTGTGTACATAACCAGGACAAAATAAACATTCTTTAGGTTGTACAAATATTTAAAAATCGGTCTGCTTCACTGTGGTGCTTCAGATGGTAAACAGTGCTGTATCTGATTTTTCCACCACTTTGGCTGATTTCTCAGCCTCTGCAGAGGAAGCTGCCATTTTAACACCTACACCTTGTTGCGTTTTGTGCTGCGACCTTGCTTCAGTATACACCCTGATCTCTCATAAACCGCTTCTCCTCTTTGTGTTTGTGTGTAGAGCTACTGGGAAACTGTGGGGAGGCGGGAGTCCCTGACCTGGTGTCTGTTCTGAGGAGCATCGCCACAGAGAACATCCCCAACCTTCCACCTGGAGGCGGCCTGGCCAGCAAGTAAATACACCGCAGGGAACAAAACATCACTGCATTTTACACACATAGAATATACTGTTGACATTGGAGTTACCCATTTAGATTATATTATCATGACTTAGAAACATGCTCAACTCAGAATACAAATCAGGTAGTTTTATAGTGTTTTACATACAATATATATGAGAAAGAGCAACAGGATAGTATCATTAATAGATCAGAAACAGGGCTTTTTATTATACCAAATATTGATTAATGCACTAAGCATGTAATTCTTGAAGCATTAGGAAACTGGTCTGTATAAAGGCTGCATATAACCCCCTGAAACTACATTTTTTTTTCCTGGTCAAATGGTCTTTCATCCTTGATTTAGAGTCATCCAAGATAATCAAAGGCTCTAGTTTAAGGGTGTTTTCTTGTTAGGAATGATAGTTTTGTTCTGTTCCTGAACATAATTGTTTTAGCCATTTCCTTGTGTGTCTGCTTTCACACATAGACTGTTGAAAGAACTGGACAAAGCCTGACGTCAGCCGTCTGCTTACAATACTCAAACTGCTCTTGAAGCCAATCCGCGGCAGCTTCCATATTGAATTTGCTGGCTCAACCGAACTTTGGATCAACCTAACGGCCCGCTCACTAAGCTCAACTTTCTATCAGCTAGCTAGCTAGCATTCTGGTAGACAGATAGCTTCTGCCTGTCAAGCTATGTCAATCAAACGAGATGCACCAATCAGTGCACAGTGAGGTTTTTCCTAAATATAATCTAAACCATTGTGGTACAAAAACATTCACCCCCCTGTGCAGTGAGAGCACATGAAGGCATTAGCTAATGAGACACGTTTGGTTTTTTTGAATCAGGCTGTAAACCGGTTTATTTCTTGTGTAAAAACAGCTGTTTAACAGCTGTTCAGAAAGGACTTTCGGTGTTCCTGCAGCCACCCTCAAGTGGACACCTTCATATTGCAATTTTTTGCACTTCCGCATTGGCTTCATTTTTCAGGACTTGAGGTTGCTGCTTGCTTTCACATTACTAATGTTGCTCCATGCCCTAGCAGATTCACGTATGTTCACAGTCCAAAACAGTATGCAGGGGTATGTGTGTAGTAGGTTTGCAAACCTGCTTATACCAAGAAGCAGTCATGGCAACCAATTGCATTATCAACTAGGTAACAATCGGTAGTTTGCAGTCACTTGATCACTATGACAAATGAATGTCAGATCGGGGGCAGGAAGCGAAGAACATTAATTAGAAAATAAAGTTGGTTCATCAAAGCTCTAAATGGATCCAATCTTGCAATCATCATCAGAAAATTTCTAAATACACTTGGTAAGATCCCTATACTTTTCAAAAAAGGGAATTTTTCCCTTGTGCTGATTTACCTGACTTGGCCAGGCCACTGCTATCACAAATTATATAGTCCTGTAGACCCCCTACTGCACATCTAGCCAGATGAAGGGAGGAAAGAGTCTTGAGGAGTCTTGTACTTAGTTAAGAGTCTAGCCATGCTCCTTTAACAGCTTTTCTCCCTCATTTTGTCATAAACATGCTATTACACTATTAACCAAATAAACCTTGTGGGGTAGACAACCAAGTAATAATGTGTCAGCTACGAACAAGTCAGTTCTAGGAGCCAACTCTTTCATGTGAACCACAGGAGCTGGCACCCATTTGAGAATGGGTTTTCTCTCCCCTGTTTTTGTTGTTATTTAATACACATTTAAAAAGCCAAACTGGTACTAAAAGCCCAGGTCTTATTACTGAGCTGAGCAAAGCAATCAAGATCTCTATAAACAAGCAAGGCTGGATGGACTTTGGCTGTGGGAACACAGGCAAGATCAGGGTTTACTGTGCCAAACTGTATTGTTCCAAACCAAACCAGACAACTTATTGGAAACAGACTATTGGAGCTTTTCTGTTACATTCAGTGGCTTAGCTCTGCTTGGTTTGTCTTGGCATGGCAGCACAGCACAACAGGAGATTTGCTTTTCCACCACGACTGAGCTACCTGTTTGAGGGCATGTCTAGAGCTGATGACGCGGCATTTTGAGTTGATGACACTGAACAGCTGCACTACAGTAAGCATTATTTTGTTCTGCCAGAAGAAGAGTTTGCCATTGTTTGTACTTCAAATTTTCTTTCTTCTCCTATTAGTAATCCGGCAGGTATTTTAAATTTGGTGCAGCTGTTGCTACTGAAATACGTCGGCGATGCGTCCCTGAATGACGACAAACCACTGACGTCACCACGGCACGCTTGGAGGGCGGGTTTGGGCAGGACAATTCTGGGTGCGACTCAGTGGAGCCTGGCTCAGCCAAACTGGTGATCAGCACAGCTTGGTTTGGATCAGCAGGCTAACAGTTATAGAGGAAGAGCCACACATATGTGAATGATGTCTGACATGGCTTGTCCAGGCTTTAAACATTTTTTTAGAATAGTCTTTAAAAAAATCCTACTTTCTTCATGTTTGCATTTTTTTGTATTAAATATGTTTATGTTTTTGTATTACATAGTAGTTTTTTCTTGTTAAATTTGAAAATGACAAAAACTCTTTAATGCAACAATTCATATCCAATTTGCAAAACAAGTCAAAATCATCAGCATTAGATATTTTTAAACAATTGGTCAACCCTTATTTAGGAATAAAAGAGAGTTAAGGAATAATTGCATATCAAATCGCAATTGCAATATTGGAGAAAAAAATTGCATTTTGATTATTTTCCCAAATCGTTCAGCCCTAGTAAACAGTCCAAAAAAGACAGTTTTATTACACTTTTCTATGCAGATATCATTTCTTGCCCCCATCTGGAGTTCTTCACTGTGATGTGACATTATCTGCAAAAAGCCGCTGACAGTGGTGCCCCTCTGCCTACTATGGATGTTTTATTTTGTTTGAGACGCCATCACAGTCCTCTTCCTACTTCCACATCTACCGTGCAGCTCAGAGAATGCTAATGACAGTATTCAAGCACTGTTGGGTTCATATCGCCTGTGGACTGGCTGGAATACACATGATTTGTGCTTGAAACCACCTCACCAAGATATAATGTTCCATTCTTCAGCTGTATAATAAACAAGTTTTCCAGTGCTCTGTTAACATTTTCACAGTTCTTAGATCTTTCATGATGATTAAACAAAAATCATCAGCTTACTTGATAATGTAGTCAATTGTTAATTGAAGTATTGCATCTCCAGATCCTACTTGAGAAAACAATTCTACCTAGGCATTCACAAAGAGATGCAGTAACCTCTTTTATGTATGAGAGGCAGACACCCAGGTATTGACTCAGCTGCTTTCTTGGCTCCATTAAAATGTGAATCAATATACATTTGCTGAGAATGAACTGTTTGCATTAAGCGGTGAGTTGTTCCTTTCTCTAACAGCTGCTGTGTGTGTCTTTGTGCATTTGCAGACGGAGTGTGATCGAGGCCATGTACAACAAGCTGAATCCTCACAGAGAAGAGGAAGGGGTGAGTTGATCACTCTCTGAACTCCTCACCTCTCTAAGACCTTTCAGCCCACCCCCTCCTCCCCTCTACATGACGTCATACACACACCAGCCCAGACGAAGACACTCTTTTGTGCTTGTGTGAGAATGAGAGAGCGAGAGTATTAAAATAATTTAGGTGTAAAGGCAGGTGGAGGATACATTTTTACAGAACAACTTTAGTAAGCTCAGAGAAACTCAGTGGTTTCATTCACTGGAGAATGTCAAAGGCCCTTAATTTTGTAATAATTCAGTTAAATGGTCTGTGCTCAATCTTCTTTTGCAAAAGCCCTAAAGTGTGGAATAAAAAAAGATGATCATTTTTGTTGACGTCAGCATTAGAAGAGGGCACTTCTGTGATAACTAAGAAACTGCTATTGACAGTTGTGTAATGATAAGTCATGATCTGATGAACTGAAAAAAATAAAATGACCATCAAAAGGTAAAGTGCATAATTAATGTGTTTTTTCAGTGAAATTAGGTGCCAGATTTATCTCTTACCAAGCTTTATCTCTTAAATTCTTCTGCCAGGGGATCTCAGTCAAAGCAAAAACAAAAGATGTCGAGTAGAGGTAGGGGCTTGGCTTAGCTAAACTGCTTACTCCTTGTTTTGAATTGAGGACTCTGTTCAATAAAATTACACTACATTAGATGTATTTACTGTACAATGAATCAGTGTTTTGGTCTCATTGATAAGTTGTTGATTTAATGCGGAAGAAAACCTGTTAAAAGTACCCTTCCTGGTTTGTGCTGCAAGTGATCAAATGATTGGCACTTTTAACAGCTTTTCCCCCTCATTATAAGACATTTTTTAATGAAAAGTAGGTAAATAGTAAATAGATCTTATGCAGTTCAGGTTTTACTGCACAGAGCGCTGGATTCAAAACAATACGTAAGTGGCTGAGATGGACACGCAGAGCAGCTGGTCTGGTCTCTACTTGACCTGGAAATGATTAGTGTGGCCACAATGGTGACTTCAGCGACAGCGACTTCTGGTGAACTTGGGTGATTGAAATTGCAATTGATGGCAGAGAATATTTGTGGTCTGTCGCAAGTGAGCAGTGCTAAACATGCATGAGCGCATAAGAGCAGCCTCTAGAGCAGTTCCTGCTTCATTATATAGCAGCGTTCCACGTAACATACATGATAAGTCATGTCTGCCACAGTGGCTGCCATTACAATAAACTTGTCTTTATGATAAAAAGAAATTAAGAATTTCTTTGGATTTGAAAGATGTTGGAATATTTAAAGTAATGTAAGAGCACACCCAAAATACATAAACAGGAGTAGTTAAATTAATATCAACATTTAAGTGCAAAATTTTTACAAATTGAAGCTTCAACTAATTTTAGTGCTGTATGATGTTATTCCACTGTCGTCTTTAGCCAAATAGATTATTTTCAGCACCACTGTGGATGTCATTAAGTAGTATCTCATAAGGACACATTTAAATGCCAATTTTTAATCTAAAAAGTGGGACGTTCTAGAGCAACAAATACACTAGTACAAGACTTTAACCTCCTTAGACCTGAGCTTTTGTATGGAATGCTTTTTAAGTCTCTCTTTCTGATTCGGGATATGTAGAACCTGATAAGTTAAAACGTCAGCTTGGTCTTTTAACAGGAGTTTCTTGGAAATTTTCCTTTATAAAAATCCAACCATTTTCTTAAAATTTCAAAGAAATTACCATACATTTTCTGTGAAATCCTCAAATCCTTAAACATATTTCGAAGGATCCTATAAATGTACCTTATAACTTTTTTTCACATAGTCCTCAAATTTTTCAGTGAAACTCTTTCATTAAATAATAATAAAAAGTCACCTAAAATTCCATGTAACTTCCTGAAAATTTCAAGCAAATTTCAAAGCAAATCCCCCTAGTAAATTCTCAAAAAATGACAAATACATTACCCAAAATTCCATGAAAACAACTGGAATATCCAAACAAATTCCCTAAAATTTCCAGCCCCATTGCCTAATCAACCCCACCCCCCCAAAAAAATCTGAAATTTGCTTAGAAAATGCCCCAAATGTCCAAACAATTCCTCAGATTCCCATGAAAATCTCCCCCCCCCCCCCAAAAAAGCTAAATTAAAAAAAGAAGAAATATTCCCAATGAAACTCTCAAAATATACAAACATATTCCCAAAATTTTCCTGAAAATACTTGATCATTTCTGAGCTTTGTCCTCAAAATATACAAACAGCAAATTCTCCCAACAAAGTACTTAAACATCAGTGGACAGTCTGAACAATGATCTCAAAAAAAGGCAGAAATTAATACTATGCTGTGGAAAGTCACAGTGTAATGTCGTCATACGTTCATGCAGGGTCTTAAGATGTGCACCATCATTTCTGTAAGTGTAGCACCACCATCATACATTGCATGCTGCCTGACACTGTAGAAAAAATAGTTTTATTCATTGATAGAAGACTGCTGTGCAGCTGAAGGTGAGCTGGAATCCTACTGGGATACATAACAGAGCAGACCAGGCAGGCTGTGCCACTTTTTAACAGATTTTCTCCCTCAATAGGTTGAAATCTTGCATTGTAGAAAATAGCTGTATGTTTTAAGTAAATGAATGTTTTGGAGCACTTCTTTGAACTTTAAGTAAAAACAGTGATGGCCATGTGATCCACCACAGAATACGAAAGATCAACAACCTCACAACAATCTTTGATCATCACAGAAAAGGTATGAAGTTACCACAGGAAGGCCTCAGCGCAGGGTTTTAGACAGTATGTAAGGATGGATGTGATGTTTAATTTTGAGGTCTTATTGATGTCAGTGGAGTCTTGACCTGCCGGCTCTTTATGTGTCTGGGCTGTGTGGGTGCTGACCAACACCCCCCTCTCTGTTACACCACACAGCAAATATCACAAAGGGTTGTTGGTCACAGGGTCAGAGGTAGCGTTTGCATGGGTCTGTCTGACTGGTGCAAGAATGTCCCTGACATCGTCACGTCAGTGTGTGCGAGATATTTGTGTCACAGTGCTGTGAGTGCAGTGCTGCTGTTTGTTAGATGTGTGTGTTTTACCATGGAGCGTGCCTGCAGAGTCTGACCCCTGGCGTGTCACCTCAGGCCTGCGCGGGGGGAGAGAAGGAGGAGAGTGAGGAGGGAGGTGGCAGCACGGCAGCTCATCTGCTGGAGGCTCTGCGGCAGTTCCGGCTGCACCACCGGGGGCAGTACCGCACAGTGCTGGAGGAGTCCCTGGCTGCCTTCCACCTGCCCGGGGAGGAGAGCATTACCGAGGGAGCCGGGGAGGGCAGGAGGACCTCAGAGGACGACAACGGGAACGACAACAGCCAGGAGCAGCCCGCCTCCCCTCCCTCTCCCCCCTCGCCCCCGCCCTCACCTGCCAATGCAGAGCCAGAGAGCAGCCAAGATGCGCCCGTCCCCGAGTGTGATCCCCCCTCTAAATGAGCATCTCTCAGCTCCAGTCAGATGTGCTTTGAACCTCACCTCCTTTTTCCTTCATCACAGAACTTGAATGGAAAAATCCACTCTGGGCTCTATCACAAGTCTCCTTTTTTCCATTCATAAATATTTCACTAATACAGTGGAAATAAAAATGCCCCCTCTGTCCATTCAAGCTCTGTTCTGAAGCTTTATATATCTCTTCCACCTAAAAAGGGCTTTCTTTTTCCTTTTTCCTGTCTGTGGCCCCCTTCCCACTGATCACCTTGGCTTGGATTCCCAAACTTGCCAGCCACTTTTACGACGTATCTCACAGACTGATGTTTACAACCGAAGCTAATAAGTCATTATATCATGCAGAAGTGGCTGGTGAAGCAGAAAATGAACCTTGCACTCCATGGCCTACATTTCCCAGTATTGGCTTCTGGCTGACCCCCCCTTTCCCCTCCCTGCACCCCCCACACCTGCTTACAGCAAACGAACTGTCAAAGAAAAGGAGAGAAGACCCTCTGAACTGCAGCTGTGTTCAGACAAACCCTGTCTACAGACTCAGAAAGCACTCTTTTGCGTATTTGTGTGTATCTGTGTGTGAGTGTGTGTGTTTGAGTGGCCAAGAAAGACACAGATCATCACTGCTGAATTGTTTTGTAGTGGGAGGATTTCTCTGAATGTTAGTCCATTAGAAGCATATTCAACTAGGTTTGGTTAATCAAAGCCATCTGGAACCACATTGGGGGGGGGGGGGTGTTAAGATGGTTTAGTGGGTGTATGTTTGTAGTTTGAGCTTCTTTTACTTAAAACCATTCCATCACCACATAAACATAAACCATATCACCACATTTGAAGATGCTGCCTCACAGTTCTGCACAACAACATGGTAGTTTGTCCCTGGTTGTTGCTTTCTGGATGAATGTAAATGTGTCAAAAGGGCAAAACATAGTCAACATTTTTAGATGATACAAAAAATATTTTGAGTAAAAAATGCAGATGGCTTTACAAAAAATAAATCAAAGTAGTTTGTCTTGAAGACAGAGCAAGTCATTTTTGGATATTCAGTATCACTCTATCTTATTTGATGTGGTTCAACTTTTATTTCAGCCTATCTCGTGTCAGTGTTAGCTGTTGCCTTCGATTAGCAGCTCACATCACAGTTACTGTTGACAAAGTCTTTTCACTGTCCAGGTGGTGGAAGATACAAGAAGGCTACGTTCACACAGGCCAGAATACTCAATTTTGATCTTTTCTCAGATCTGATTTTTTTTGTTTGGCTGTTCACACTGCAGTCAAATTCCAAAGTATCAGATACGTATCTGATTTAGACCGACCTATGAAAATGGCCTGAATCTGATTTGAAAAGATCATGTTCAGTGTGACTTGAGCTGTTCATACTGTCAGATAAAAAGCAAAAAAAACAAAACAAAACAAAACAAACAAACAAAAAAAACAGATTTGGGTCCATTTTAAAGGGATATTTCAGAATTTTTTAGGTTGGGTTGAATAAGGTACCTGCCACTAGTAGTAGCACAGGAAACACTTGGAGAAGCTAGGCTATACAGCTTAGCAGATTGGTACAGTTTCACCACAAGTGTTTTATTATTCACCCAAAAAGCCTCTGTGTTTGGCAAATCTAGCTGTTCAGATATGCTGAAGCGGAGGAGCACATAGCTGATAGCGCAAGCTTACATAGCAAAAGTATTGTCAAACACAGAGGCTGGGCTAAAAATAAAATACTCAAAAAATTCTCAATATAGCGTACAATTGAGCCAACTTGATACCTGGCCAATTGTTTACCTTAAATTTGTTAAATTACATGGTGAAACTATACCATCTGCTACACTATTTAGCCTAGCTTCCTCTAGTGAGATCTGTGTGACCTTAAGGGACAATACTCTCTAAAATCACTGGAGAATAATGCTACTACTAAGTACCTCAGACAACCCAACTTTAAAAAAAAAACAAAGAAATATTCCTTTAACTGCAGTGTGACTGAGCTGAAGGAGCAATCAATCACCGACCTAAATGACTTGGGCTGATGTGAAAATTCACACAAAATCAAACCTGTTCGAAAAATTAGGATGAAAAACTAACTTGGTGTGTAAAGGCGTTCTGCTGCCACTCTTGAAGATTTTCCTCTTGTAAACAAAAACAAGCAGTCTGAAAAACCCTTCTGTGAAAGCACTGCCCCTTTGTGTTGCTTGTAAAAGACATTTACCTTGTGTTATGGAAAAAAAACCTTTGCTTTATAGGGAACCCTTATTTTAAGACACATTGTCCTAATTAAATTAACATTCCTGTCTTTTGTATATTTTTTGTACAAGGAAGACAAATTTGCACATTTTGAAAAACAATTGCAAAACAAGTGAACATATAGGCTGAAAGTTTTGTGCAATGCACTCTGGGTAGAGATGCCAAATGGTTGCATTGTTCTTCCTGCATCTTTCTGATAGTTTTCCCTTGATCTACATTATATTAACTTCCTCTTTTTTGTCCTCTTCAATAAAACCAGGATGAAATGAAACATTTTTAATGATGCCACTCCATAGGAAGAATAGAGCAGCAGATTGACATCACTACCCAGAATGCACTGCTTCACAATGACAGCTTACATGTATTTTTTTTGTTTCAGTTTTTTCAAAATGTAGAAATCTAGTGTTTCTTTGTACAATGATCATTTAAAGCATTGGATCTCAACTGGTGGGTTGAAACTCAGAGATGGGTCACAGTATGTGCCTGGAAAAAGTTTGCGAAAAAATTTATTATTTGCTTTTAAATTTGAAGGACACGTCTCCATCTCTTAGTCCCATTTCATCTTTTGTTCCATCTCAAGTCCAAACTGCTTGTAATTAAAAACATTTGGTTACGATTGCAGAATGTAAGAAATTTGGTTGTGGTTTACCCTTAAGGCGGTTGGTCCTGACATTGACCAGTTGAGAACCAGTGATAAAAAGGACATTAATGATTATGTAATAAGGTAAACATGTCAATACGTTTATATTTTCATGGGTTTTAAACCTATCTGAAGACATGCTAGCATGTCAACAGTATCTGATTTGAGCTGAGTGCATCATTCATGGTAAATGCTGCTGTTAGCATTATACTCATATAACAGCTGAGGTTAAGGGTAGCTAAAGTACAACAGATAAAAGTTGAGCTGAGTCAGTTGGTGGGGTTAAAGATGTAAGAAAGCCTCTGAGATATAATCAGCATTGTTCTGTTAACTCAGCCTTTCTTTGGAGACACCTTAAAAATATTACACCCACACAATCATGTGAGCAATCACTGCTGCTAATTCATATGCTAACAGTGAAAACAAAATACTTCCATGCCATATTAGCTTACTGATATACTAGTTTATTATATTAACATGCTGGCAGGCTATCTCACCACTTACCAGTAAATATTAGACGGCTCAAGCTTACAGGCGTTTACAATAGCGCTGGAAAAGTGGCCTCATGATGAAACTAGTGAGGGGATTAGGCTCTCAAATGTTTCTACAGCACATCAATCTATCATATTCTTACAATTTTGAACTCAGAATTGCAACATATGAGATTAACTGTGGCAAGACTTGTCAAAAAAAGCCTAAGTAATGCATATTTTTCTTCTCTGGGGGGCAGGTAGATGAAGGATGTTGTATAATGCCCGACACCCAGCAACTCTGCATGCACTGCACTTATCTCTTCAATAAAGGAACTAAGATATCAGCGGGGAGGTTATGCTAAACACTGTGTGTATGTATGTGCGTTTGTGTATGTATGAAGTGTATTTGTATGTGATTACGTGGGTCGGATCAGTCCCATGCAGTAAAAATGACAAATGAATAAAATAAAAAATGATTTGAGGTATAATGCTATGATTTGTCTGATGTGTATGAGTATCCCTTTGTGTCTCTTATCTGACTGTACAGAGATGTTTCCTGTCCTCTTGTCATGTTTTTTTTTTAATCTAAGTGAGTGTCGATCCCTGACGTAGCCCAGGGAAATGTGTTTGCAATAGATGGAGGGAAATCCCCAAAACTTTTAGCGCTTCGTAGTGACCATTTCTGTTAAGTTTTAGGGAACAGAAATTAGACCCTCTTCCTTGTCTCATCAGCATCTAGCTTAAGCCTTGTCTTGTGGTTTTATTTTAGCTGCTTAAAGAAATTTTAATCCTTAGTATCCTTTAAAACGGGGTTTTCAAAGTGTTGGAGAGAACATAATAACTGCTATGGCCTATTTAAGAAATTTAACTCCTGCTTAAACATTATAAACAAAGCTGTTCGGACGCTATGCACATCATTATTTTTATATCACTGTCAAAATCATCGACAGTTAACTAGCGGCCATTACCTCCGTTTTATTTTGCTCGCCTCTGTTTTTGTGGGAACAGTAGGTCTGCGTCCAAGACGCACATGCAGTTAACATTAAATATGGAGGTTTAATGGAGAAGAAAGGGATCTCACAATCACTGCCCAGTACCTGTTGCTCACATCAGAGGCTCTTCTGAGGTGTACTCTAAGATAATGTTGTCAGACAGTAAGATCATATTCAGTTCTTTCCCCAACACATAGGTATAGGGTGAAGTAATATCAGATTTTTGCTGTCTTCACAAGCGGTTCACTGATATGTTTTTTTTTCAGGACCTATACCGATTATTAGCAGCTCATGAGACTGATAGCCAATGTTTGGAACTGATATTCATTTGTTATTAAGTACAAAATGTATTTAATCTTGCAAAAGTGAAATTGCATAATCAAAAAAATGAAGGAAAATTAGCAATCTAGTCTCACGACATCTAGCCAATCAGATTGTACACAGGACATTTGTTGAGACTTTGGAGAGTGAAACTAAAGCTAGAGAGGAAGACAAACTTGTCAGTGGGACCAAAGTAATATACTTTTTTGTTTGATTTACTTAATTATCTGTAAAATAAAATGCACATGCAGATCCAAATGCTACATACTGTCCTCAATAATCGGTTAAGCCAATAATTGGTCTTCCCCTAGTCTTCATTATGTACAACTCCACCCGATATGTTGCTTCAGTTGTCTTTGTATTAACAGAGCTCAATATCTCAGTGATTTTTCTGTAACCTCTAGCTTCCTGTCAAAATACTTGTGTGACTCAGTCCCTAAACTTGGCTGCTTTGTCTCACCATGACCCAGAGCCTCATGCTGTCATTAGTGAGCACCTCTTTGTAAATTACACACCATGGCACAGAGCATCATTATCAGAAGTCACACATGAAAATCCACATTTTTAGATAGTTGTGGTCATACTTGCTCTTTTTTTCTGCTTATTAGGAATGTGACAGTATCAAAATCTCAGGGTAATACCTCTGTAACAAGTCCATGGTATGGTTTTATCAGAAAACCTTAAAACAACAACTTAAGACTGGAAAAAAGTGACATCAGCATAGGTGTAATTTGAATATTACAATATGGCAAAAAGTGCGGTAGGCTTAAAATATATACTTAAACTTTGGCTCCATCCTGTTTACTAACCTAAAATCTTTGTTTTCCCCCACTGAAAACAGCTCTAGGTCTTTCCTGATATTGACACCAGGAAACTAAAGTCCTCCAGACCCATCAGAGTTAAAAGCTTCAGGAGCCTCTACAGTCTCTAAAACTTGGTCACTTGGTTTTTCCTTGCCACTCGTAGGAGCCACCATTTTCAGGCTGTTAGATTAAGCCAGCGAATGGAGTGCAAAGGATGATGGGCATACAGTGGCTGATGGGAACTGAAGTTCCTGCTGTCCTTCTTTCTGCTTCTCTATAAAACTACACTTTTTACCCTTGAGCCTCAAACCTTGATTGAGGTTCTTGAACCTCAGACAAGTCCACTTTCCCCCTTGAGGAAGATTTGTATAACCATGATATGAAAGAATGAGAATGTACACATACAATCCCTCTGTGGTAACTCATAAAATCTCTCAGTTTTGCCTCATTTATTACTTTAGTTTACTAAGCAAGTCACTTTCTTTCAGGTTGTTATTTTGTCATGGCTCCCCTGAGGTTCTCTCCTCACACTTTGAAAACCACTGCTTTAAAACATTAGCACCCTGGTGGTTTTAGACCTCCAAAATAAGCACCTGCCATGTTGTTGGAGTGAAGGGGAGCTGCTTCTCTAGGCTATAGGGACTTTTTTCTCTCCATTTCTCCACTGTTTTTCAGTCTGACAGTTGGCCTCGTGATTCTCCGCAAGGTGAGTCATCGAAGGTCTGGGTTCTGGTTGTGTTAACGTGCAGCCTTAACAGCCTGAATCTCATTGTGTTTTACCTTTATCCCTATTGGGTAGATGAAAGAGACAAGAAAGTTTTAATTATTTTAAAATGCATTGGGATCAGTAATTAAACTAATCCTAACACACCTCTCTATTTCTCCCTCCTCTTACCCAGAGTGCTGGTGAGCTTGAAGACCCATGGTAGCTGTGGCAGCGCCCCCTTCCCTGTCTCCTCCTGCCGATTGGTGCGTCCACCCCGAAAGGAGGAGTGTCTCTCCATTGCGCCATGTCTTTCTCCACTAAAAGAGGACATGTGGTGTGTGTTGGAGTGCGTGAGTGTGCGTATGTTGGTTGTGCATGTGCGTGCGTATGGGTGTGCGTTTGCAGGGATGGGACAAAGACAATGACAACTACACACGAACACATACTGCTTTAAACCTGGAGGAAAACAAAAATCACTTTTCAGAAATGTCAAGATTTTATGAACTGAAGCATTGTGATGGTAGGGATGATTTTTACCATTGAGGTGTTTTTTTTCTTTTCTTGAATGTTGACATTGAACACCTGACTTCACAATGACATGAGGACCTATAATGTGTGTGCGTGTTGTGTGTGCGAGAGACAGTACGTGTGTGTGAGAGTGTTTCAAGGAGGGCCAAGAGAAGACAGACGGTGGATAAAGACTTTGTATGTAACTCTTCTTCTCCTGGACTTTTATTTTTTTGTGCTCCTGGGTCTGATCATTGCCTAACACCTTTTGCTTCTCCCCTCTTAAAAAAAAAGACACACACACTCTCTCTAACACACACACAAACACGACAAACCATCAAACACCCTCCTTCCACCATCCCCACTTCCACCTGTGCACGTATGTGATGTGCAACCTTCGCAGGGCACTGCATGAGGACTTTGGTTCTACATGTACAGCTACGTGGTTTTCTAGTCGACCCCGGATGGACAGCCATTGGTTGAGACTGACTGAACCAGAAGGACCTCTGCACTCTGATTGGTTCCTGCTGTGTGAGAAGTGGAAATGATTTGGATTTTTTTTTTAATTATTAGGATGATGACGATGATAATCATGATGGGGAAACAGGAGGTTATCTAGTTCACTGAAAAGCTGAGTGCAAGTTGGACTCATGGAGACAGGTGGTGGGTAGGGGGGGCTGTTGTATCACTGGTTGGACTTCCTGTAAGAGGAGGAGGAAGGTTAGGGCAGGAGGATGGGCTCCCTCTCCTTCCCCCCACCATCATGGTTGGAAGTACACATGACAGAGGACTGTCCTGACAGAGGAAAGTTTTTTTTTTTAATGTTGTCCATGAGGTTACTAGCTACTCGCTATGTAGAGTGAGTGAACTCCCTGTTTTAACCCTGTTCCTGGTTCTCAGACTGCATTGGTAATGTTTGTATTGCTGTTGTTTGATTGCACTCACATTTGATTACAGAAAGCGTCTATATATGAAATAAAATACCTGCCAAGGATTCTGTGGTGGCTGTGTATTTCAATAAGACATCATAACACATCATGTCATCTCTGGTGTTTTTGTGCATGCCTTGTATAAGATGTTCTTCTCTGTTACCTGCTTAGTAAGGGTCCTAAAACACAGTGAGATTATAATTATCAAACAGGTAAGTAGAAATCAGTCTTTAGTAACAGGGTGTCTGTGGGGGTCTTAAAAAGTGTTAGAATTTTAAAAATCTATTTAGCCAAAATTAAGGCTTTTAAGAAGTATAAAAAAGTCTTAAATGCAAGACTCTTAGGTCTTAAATATGATATATTTATGGCATTTAAGGGGTTGTTTATTTAAAATTAGATATAAATAAAGAAACTCATAACTATCCTAAAATGGGCTGATGTACTTTTTTTTTTTACTTTTTACACTAACAGCAATGTAAAACTTGTAAATACAGCATCTAGATTAGTAAAAATTAAAAATTAAGTCCTTACATTCAGCTGCTGTGTGGTATCAGGTTTTTTTCCTCAAAGTCTAATCTCAAATTTCTCTAAGTAAGCCTAATTTACATACTACAATGGGAAATACCAACATTTTCTTTGTTGTCACATTTTTTATCTTATGTAGGCGCAAAATGTACATTTAACTGTTTTTAATGTAATGGGTTAGAAATTGAAGATGTGATAGAGTATTAAAATGTATATATGGAGATTTTTTTTCAGGCATCCATGTTGAATTTTATAGTTAAGTAATGTATCATTTCAAAGTTGAATTTAAGTAAAAACAAGACCTTAATGTAGATCAGTGGTTCTCAACATTTTCTCCTTAAGGTCCCCCATTCATGTCCAAGAGCAGCTAAGACCCCCATGTCCCACTTGGAAAAAGTACACATCAATTTTAGTTGTTTTTATTAAGAAAATCCCAATACAATAGATAACTAGATACTTTATTAATCGTGGGGGATATTCAAGTAAAAGGCTTGTAATAGGCCTGCATACAGTTGTTACTGACAAAAAATAAATGTGTAAACTATTCATTAGTATGACTGTGTATCAGGGCCACTCTTAAAAAATGAAGGGTCCGTTAATTCTCAATAAATCCCTCAAAATTCTCAAGTTTAGATAGTTGTTCATTTGGGAGAAAAAAAAATTTAAGTCATATGTACGTGAACCAAAACTTTATTTTTTTCCAGATTAAATCAAAAATTCAATTGCCACTGTTCCTGCCACTTAATTCAGTTTGGTTTATTGTATTTTTTGACTTTCCACTGTTGTTAATTCAGAATCTTTAAACATAAAAACTTCTGAGTTCTAATGTCAAATTTTAATACTTTTTAATTTCTTAAATTCTGAGTTTGTTTGCTTGTAAATATACAACTTTATAGTTTCAAAAATATATTTTTTTACCCAAAAAATATTGACTGGTTTGCTCAAAAATTAATGTTATCTCGTATTAATCATATTTTTTTTAATCTTTCAGGTTGGCTCTAGATGTATTTCATTTAGAGGTGTTTTATAAATATAGTCCCGAATTAAGTAATAATACGGTATTTGGTGGGGTAAAATGACTTCAAATGATTTAGAGGACAAAGTTAAGGTGTAACTGGAAGCTAGTGCTCTGATGACATGTTGGACTGGAAGAAGTAGTCTATTTTATTAGAAGTGTGTCTCAAAAATTGTAAACAGATACCCCCCCCTCTCCCCCAGTTGGATTTGTCCATGTGACGTCAGTTGTAAGGTGGGAAGAGCTGACTGACAGTTACACCAGTTGATATTTAATACCAATAAATGATAGAATATATGAACAGAAAAGTATAAAACTAGGGTGGGAAGATCCACTAAATGTTTATGCAAACAGCTCTGTTTACACCCAGTTATTTCTCTGCGAACATTGGTGATGCTAATGTCAAAATCCTGCTAGCTAGCTGGCAGTAACTTTATGTATGCCGCTGTTTACGCCACAGAAGAGGAGAAAATGATGTTTCTTTGACCTGGCAGGTGTTTAGCAGTAGTCTGCCTTCAGTGTACCATCCAGGGGGCTGCAGATGAGGACCCCTCTAACAGGTAAAAAGGTGTAGTGGAAAAACTTGCTAGCCAGTTAGCACCTGTAGCTATTAGTGGCTTACACTTAATTGGTGTGTGTTTTTCTTATTGTACTGTTGGCTATAGGTGACTGAACTGAGCCTGAATCTTGTTGTTAAAAGACATGTACATTTATGAAAATATTAACAGCTATTGTGTTGCTCCACCTTCTTGTAAATCAAGTGTAGATGCAGGTATATGCATGTACACTTAGCTACGAACTTTTTTTACTTGTACACCAATACAAACTGTATTGGTATACAACAGTCTTTTATGTTTGTTTACAGTAACAGTGTTTGTGGAGCTCAGCTGGCGGCATAAAATCAGTCAGCTGTAGCTTGCAGTAAGTTCACATGAAAAAGTTCTGACCTATCTGAAATCTTTATTTATTAAATTTAATATAATATAATTATTAAATTAAATTTATATTAAATGTTTTTCAACCAGAGAAAAGATGTCTCAAAGTGACAGTCCAACAATGGTCTTGGGTGAGCTGTGCTACCTGAGGCCTCAGTTGGTCAATGATCCACTTGTCTAACCATGTGGAGAAACCCAGTGTCTTTACTAAAGAAAAACTGAGGCTATATAAATCTCTTTGTGCACATGTGTTTGTACTCTGCAGACATGTCAAGCACATGACCACAAATAGAATATGAAGATTTTTCTGATGTTTTGTTTGAAATGGGCCAAAGCTCTGCTTAGCCAACAGCAAGGGCCTTAAAAACACACTTGGATCAATTTTGGCATACCTGCTGATCTGGTCTTTTCATTCACTGACCTGGTTACAGAGCAACAGCTACTGATGTGCATTTTTGGTCGATTTTTTTAGAGCATTTTAAAAGAAAGCCTTGGCCTTGACAATGTCCACAGGCCCTCCAGGGTGTTGAAAAAGGCTGAGTATTAGTTAAGAGGATAACAATATTTAATTGGATTGATCCTCAGGGAAATATGACGCTAAAAGTTCCTATTAATGCATCTCAAAGTTACTGAGATATTTCAGTCATTGACCAGAGTCCAATCAGCCATCCCATTCATGGCTTAATTTATGAGAATCACTAAAATCTATGAACAGATTGTTGTGGATTTTGTCAGCCAGACGGGCCACGTGCCAAGAAGTGTGTATCAGATTTTGGTAGTAATCCAGTTCTGCCATTCCTAATGTTAGCTCAAGTCTCTAAAAATGACACTAACAATCTGTCCCCCTCTTATGTTGATTTTTTCCTTTTTCCACAATATTTCTACTGCTGAATTCAACTAGAATTCCTCACAAATATAGATAACTGACTTTATATCCGTGTTCACACATACACACACAACCACACACACACAAAACCCCTGTCTAATCTGTCACTCTGTCATAATTTGATCATAATCCCTAATCATAATCACATCGAATCTTAAAAGGTGTTCTCAATCTGGAGTGGGATTATGGGATTGCAAAGCATAAGTGTGAATGAGCAATCAAAATATATTACGTTGTTGGTGTTTGTAACGTGTGTGGGTGCGTTTGGGTTGGGGGGGGTTAACGGGGTAAAATTAATTTGGTAATGTTGGGGTGCAGAGTGCGCCCTCTGACTGTTTCACCCCCTGAATCCACTTTAAGCCTCATTTTTCAAAACAATAGACCTCACTGACCTGTTAAACTTGTTTGTGCTCCCCGTCCGTCTTAGTTTATCTTTAATCTCTGTCACTTTAATTTATTTTTATAGTAGTTGAAGACAGGTCTGAGCTTTGTGTCTTTGGTTTTTGTTTAGAAATGACATCTCTCTAAAGTTCATTGGAATGAGAGTGTTGGCCTGTAGGACAGTAGACTTTATAGCTTGAAATATCTCAACAACTTTAGGAAGAACGTCTATAAAACTGTTTCATACAATTTTTCATTGATTCTTTCTGTAACACGACCAGGTCAGAACGTCATCTCGCAAATATTGTTGTAACCAGTTGTAGGAAAAATATTCAAATGATGTGTCTGACTTGCTCTGCAGTCAGCAAAGCAAATGTGTATGTCGTTCCTAACAGTTAATTGACACAATACATGAATTTAAAGCTTTTTTCAATACTAGTAAAAATTAAATATTACTGATAGCTATTTCCATATCACAGAAACAAAAAAACTCATCCTTCGCATCCAGTGTCAGGTAATTTCTTGTTTTCATCAGCAAACATTGCAAGCAGACAATTCAGACAGTCCCCCCCCCCCACCCCGGTTTTAATGTGACTAAAATGTGTGAGTGTTTTTTAAGCTTTACTTCTTCACAATCATTTTGATTCACAGTATTTAAATTCTGCTGCTAGAGGACTCTCTATCAAAACAAAAACAAAAGATGACAAGTAGAGAGTGCTGCCCTCCTCAGCTGTTTACTTCCTGACTCTGTTCAACAAAAACAGCACTCCCTTAAGGCGGCGCACAACCATCGCGCACGATTTACGTGCTCACACTATATGGTCTGATCGTCATGCATGACCTTAGTGCTAACGGGGCAGGAGTGAAGTAACTGTGACAAAAGTCTGAGGAGTTTTCTTTGAAAAAGTCTTACACACCCAGGTTGAATACAGCCATATCCTAACTAAGGATGTTTCTAAGCGTCTATTTCTGTATTCAGCTAATCGCTCATTTAAATTTCGTTTAACCAACTACTCTAAAGAGGAGAAAATCTTCAGAAAACAGACAAATTCCTCACAGGGTCATAGGGTCAGCGGATGTGACGCTAGCCTGATATACTCTGTACAGCAAGGCTAACATTACAAGCTAACGCCGCCAGCCTTCGTTTCTCTTTGCAGATTAATATCGTGCTTTGAGATGTGGCCTGTTATCACTTCGAGTGGAAGTTATACGTGAGTTCAACCCTCGACAACCAACATATCACTTTATTCCCATTTACTACTTAAACAAACTTTGATATCATACTGTTCCTACCAAACGTTAACCGCTAAGCCACCACTGAGCTTCTCATGTTTACATCCATGAAGTGCCAGACAGAAAGGCAGCGGCCATTAGCTGAAGCTACAGCGGCCACTAGTGGCGGGAGGTTCGTTACTGTTTAAAAGAGCATTATAGATTGAGATTTCAAGCCTGTGTTTATAAGAATGATGGTAATTCGTTTAACCGACTCATAAATCCTGCCTGCTAATTTGATAAATGAATTTAACTGTTTTAGCGATGAACAGCGCGCATCCCTAATCCTAACTCTCTCTCCCTCCATCACACACACAGAAAGCATTTCCATCCGTGTCAGCTTGAGGTCCATGGGTAGGAATGTTTTCTTCTCATTTATGTCCTATATTAAAGCGGGGTGTGGGAGGCATTAGAAAGTCATTGCTGCTGTTGAAGTGATAATTTAAGATGCTGAACAGTCTATGAAGGATAAAAAAGACCCCAAAGTTGAGGATTCTCCCTGTGGTTCTGCTCTCACTGTGGGAGTTTTCTAGAGTTGGACGACCAAATAACAATCATGTCAAAAATTCATCCAACTAGTCGGGAGCAGCTGATCAGGCCGTAGTTGTGGTTGGCCTTCATATCTCTCTGTACATAGCACAACAAATGACAGTCGAAAGTCTGTGCAACTTCCAAACAAGTCGTACTAGTGTACGCCTGGCTGAAATTTTATTTACTAACTTTGGTTTCACTGATGAACCATATAATGAAAAGCTGTTTGTACTGACCTTCTTGGTTAATGTGACTCACAAAGCATTCTGGGAGAGCTTGGTTTGTGGAGGTGGACCCACTGAGCAGCATGTCTGGTCTGTACTTGACAACACCTGGTGGTGCTCAGTGTGTGCTCACAAAGACGTTAGCCAATGAGACACATTTCATTTCTCACGTTAAAAAAAAACAACAGATTTTTTTTACAATTGTTGTGTACGTGACTTTTGGTGTTTCTGCAGCCAGCCTCAAGTGGACACTTGCTGTATTGCAATTTTTTTGCACTTCTTCTCAGGAAGATCTCGGAGAGATTCCCAACTAACCGTTTTCACCAGTTTACACTCTAATTCCAAGATTACTGCCACATATGTTTATCCTGTGGTTTGAAACTTTGCATACGTGAAGTATGGACACCTAACATTGTGACTTTATGTTTTAAAAATCAGAAAAGTATAATGCCCCCTCTTTAAGTATCAAGCACTGAAAATGTTGACAGCTGTTTTGTGACAAACATTTTTATATAAAAAAGATATAGAAGACATTTTCTTTATGTAGAATTGTAATATTGTGTTCTTTATTCTTCTTTTTAATGTAGCTCTAAGAAATGATTCGATTTTCTCCTCTTGGTAACGGCCCTCCAAAATCCAGTCTAACCCTCATTTTGCAAATACTGTAGGTCTGGCAATGTGGCAGAAAGTCTTCAAAGTAAAAGCGTGAGGATGTGTGTACGCTGATAATAGAACTGAATTTAGGTGAAGTACAGTTTCAAACTACAGGAGCTATCACATCTGTACTATTTACTTTATTTACATAAACACTTTACATGTTTTCAGGCTTTCACCTTCCATCTCACTCTCATTCCTCGCCCCTCTTTCTCATTCACTTTGATTTGAATTGATTGCTTCTTTTTTGAAAACATCAGAGCTTGTCAGAGCCTCAGTCACCTTTAACCTGAAGCTGTTTGAAAAGCTGCAGCTCCTTCAGAAACTCCATTTACAGGCCACATATGCGGTGACACCAAACCTGCCCCGTCTAACATTATTTATGTAATATATTTATATGTTTTGTAGCAGTAAAAGTATTGTGTTTATTGGTTGTCGTGCTCTCTATAACTCAAGGTCTGCTGACCTTGCTGACCTTTCTGACCTGGAAAACCGATAGAAAACCAACAGATGAATTGCTTTGTTAGCAATGAGGAAAAAGCCTGTGGTGTTTCTCTTTCTTCTATTTTTTCACCTGCTCCTGAGCTTTTACTGGAGATTTTCTTCTTCCACCCACTCCCTCTTTTATGTTGAAGGATTTTATGCCAGCAACCGCAACCTTTGAGCAAGAGGAACAGTTACTGGGAGATTAAATCTTAGACCTCTAGATTAGAGGTCAAAGGAGCTAAATTTTCATTCACATTGACATATAATATACTGATGCCCCTCCTGAAATCTGTGTGTGTGTGTGTGTGTTGGGGGAGTTATCCCTACATATTTGTGTGTCTCAGCAGCATATGATTTTGAGTGGAGTAATTTAGCAGATGAGCGTGTGGCCATTGTTAGAGGGATAATCTGGCTCTGGCTGCTCAGATAGGTTAACATGCAGCAGATTAGACCAGATTACCCCAAACCACACCAGACAGGACAGGGGCTGTATCCTCCTCCCCCTCTCTCCCTCTGTCTCTTGGCCTTCCTCTTCCTTTCACTCTCTCTGACTCCAACTTCATTTACTTTAACCCACTGTTGTTTTTTTATCCCTTCATCTCTGTCCCCCTTTAAACTGATATCATAAGGATTTCTCTGATTCCAGCGCCTTCATCCTTTTCTCCTCTCATTAAAGTAGTCCTTTAATTTCCTCTGTGAAGTAAAAACACTAAATGTGAATGCCTGTTCTTTAAAAACATCCCAGCACAACTACTCTGATCATTTTCCTTATTTTTAGCTGCAGGTAGCCTGTTTTTTGTCTCAAATATTTTAGTTATATAGAGATTATTTTTTTCTGTCTTATGTGGCCAAAATGAACGTTTTGATACTGGGTCAGCTATAAAATCATGTCTATTTTTTGTGGGTTATTTAAACATCCTGAATATATTCAAATCCCTGTATTCATATGCAGGAGAAGCCTGATAGAAACACTTCAGGTCAGACTAACTTAAAACACTAAACACATGGACAGGAAAAATGAATAGAAACAAAAAAAACTACATTTAGAACACTTTTAACTAACTCACAACGCTACAACAACAATCACTGTAATCAAGCTGATTTCATCTCTGATGCTCCTGTAGTGTAGTGTGTAGTTAGGAATTTATGACTTGGAGTTCATGCAGTATTTACATAATCATGCCCAGCTGTGAGAGAAGATACTACTGAAGTGCTATAAAACATAACAAACACAGGGGAAGCTATTGTTCCCATCTGCAAGAGTTGGAGAAGGTTAGACTTGCTTGGATTTGGGGTTTTTTTGTTTTGTTTTGTTCTTTTTTTTTGGTCCTTTCATTTGAATTTTTGTGCTTCTACCATGAGTAGGTAGGTAACCATATAAACTTTACCTATTCTTCTTGTCCCTCTGACCTGTTGACTCCAGGATCAGCTACACCCCATTTTGACATTTTCTCAATGCAATAGAGCAATGGTGTCCAAACTATAGCCAAGGGGCCAAATGCAGCCTACGGTACATTTTTGATTGGCCCTCAGCAAATTCTAAACATTAAATGAAATGTGGCCCGCATTTGAACATCAAGCTTGACTTCTTCTTTTTTAGCGCAAGGCAGTGCTACCATGCTATTTCTGTAAACAAACATTTTGACAAGAAAACTTTATTGACTTGAGTTTTTTGTGACTAAATGAAGACAACTGGAAATGGAAACATATTGGCAACCAACATAATAATGATATCTTTTATTGCCCTGATGGATTAAGAAGCCTTACAGCAGCACTGATGGTGTTTTAGGGGCAGAACCAGTAGTAGTCAGGGCTGACCAAGGCCCCCTGAAATCCTTCAGATTACCGGCTATTTGCCTTGTCAGCTATTAACTAGCCATGTAAGCATATAACAATGCAAATCTTAACCATCACAAAAGCTCTGTTGAAATGCGTTCAAACTAAAAATCATATTTGCTTTGTTTTTGTTTCACTCATGTTGCTGTTCTTGTAGTGAAAACAAAGAACACATAAGCATCAAAATATTTAAAACGAAAAAACAACTAAAGACAGCTGTTTTCTTCCTTACTGAATTCCAACAGGCCACATGCCTTTCTTGATTTCTCTGTTTTCATTTCTGCTTGACTCGAGAGAAATCAGAACAACTCTGAGCCAACTGTAAAGTTTTACACATGATTCTCACAGTGATTCTCTTGCTGCAATACATTAATTCCACTTTAAAAAATAATAATATGTCAGACTGGATAAATACATCTGCTTTCATTGTTGCCTATAAGAATATGTCAGGTAAGATTAGCTAAGCTTTAAAGCTGCCATCTTGCTCTCTCCTAGTAACATAGCGTGGTAGCTAATGTGTACCAGCTATATTTGGTCTGTCTCATGCATTAGACGGTAGGATAAATGCAGCATTTAGTCTGAGTGAACAGTGTGCCAGTCTTTTAATGCTGCGTGATAATGTGTAATTGGATGGTGTTAATGTCTTAGGTATGTTTGCAGTATGTGTGTATGCGCTCCCTTACTCCTGCATGTCGATGTATGTTTGACAGGCCGATGTTTGTGAAGCTCCAGCTGTTTGTTTGTTGGCTGCTGGTGTTTGTTTGTGCCACTCAGGCTTTTAATTAAAACAGACTGAGTGGTGTGATGACACTAAAAAAACAAAACACACTGTAATGATGTAATTACTAACTTAACATCTGGCCTAGAAAACAGTGCAGTGGATTATTAGTCAATTATCTGATAATGTTGTTTATTAGTGTGTCAGGAAGGTGTTTGTGCTTTAATGTCACCCATCTGTCATGTTCTGGCGTTTCTTTGTGTGAATCTGTATGTATTTGTGTCATAAACCTGAGCTATTATTTGTGTATTCATGTTTGTGTAGATCAAGTCTAACACATAAACCTTCTCTTTTCCAGATGTTTCTGCAGTCACACAGCTGGATTTATGGCTCATCAATAAGAGCAGCAGGATTGACTTTGAGGTGTTTGGTTGCAAACCAATTAGGAGTCTGGATTAGATGCTGAAGAGCTGTTACATGAGTGCTTGTCCTGCTTATCTTTCTGCAAAAGAGGTCAACCTGTGGTCAAACGGTGACCACACACACAGAAAACACACACACACACAGTGTAGCATGATGCCTCATCCATGTGGAGATGGCTTTTCGTGCTTTGTACCAGTTTTCATAAAGTCAGGACAAAAATCAATAGTACAGATATCATTTAATAGTTTTAATCATTGTCTATCATCACTAGATTTCATGGTTCATGTTTATTTGTATCATGGCTGTTTTTGTTCAGTGTAAGACTGATATTATCCTACAGTCATGATCTAGAAATACAGCATTTAAATTCACAAATTTGATTCTTGTGGTAAACCAGGTTTGCCATTATAGATGTTTTTAGTACATTTTTTTTAGCATTACATGTGTAAGATCATTCACAGATATCAGAAAATATACATAAATACTCATCACTGTAAGCACCAATAGACCATATTACCACTGCAGCCATGTTTGACTTGTGACGTCATGTACAGCTCAAATGTTATAGTGATGTTCAAGGTAGTTTTTCATCGATTCTGAAAACAGTTTATTTAAATGAAAAGCATCTGCAAGGACAAAGAATTCTGGAAAATTCATAAAGATTGCCCCATATTTCATGTTGTTAAGAAAATCTATACTGTAACTCTTTAAATGAACAGTATGTAAAATCTGTTGCCAGGGGAGCTCTTAATCAAACAAACCAAGCTCAGCCCATCTTTGCTATTTACTTCTTGTTTTGAGTTGAGGGCTGTGCCAAGCAAAAGTAGCTCTTCATGTGTTTTATCTACTAAACAGTACACCAATGATTTGGTTTCACTGAATAATTATCTATAATTAGGGAGAAAAGCTGTTAAAAGTGCCTTTCCTAGTTTCAGCTGCTTAAGCTACTCATAAAGCTTTCTGGGATCGCTTCCTGGGCGAACAAGTAAGGGCACTTTTTTTTCTTTTTTCACAACTTTTTTTAATAGCTTTTCATGATTACAAAACAAAGATATTTTCCTTACAAAGGTAAACTTTTAACATCCCAGAGTCCCCTATCAGCTCCAAAAAAGACCAACAGATTAACAGAAAAGGAAAAAATAAATAAATAATAATACTAAGAATATTTATAGGACAGCAAAAAACGCATTTTACAAAAAGAGGTATTTGTATTTGTATTTATTTTATTTGAAATGACAGGGTCAGTACATATTATTAAACACTTACATGTAAATATGTAGGATTATAGCCAATGGCTAATTTCCATCCTTAGACCCTGGGCAGGTTGATGTTAACAATGTACAATCAATAAAACAGAGGTACAATAGCAATAAAAGGTAGAGAATAAAAGATGACAAATAATAATGAAAAGTACAATAAACAACCTAGACAGAAAATAAACTCATGACAAATCAGAAGAAAAAGAAAACATGGGGATTTGGCTTGTTAAGTTGAAGTGCCTGTGTGCTAAAGTGCTTTATGTGCTAAAGTGCTTTATGTGCTAAAGTGCTTTATGTGCTAAATGCTTTATGTGCTAAAGTGCATGAGTGCAAGAGTTTTAAAGTGCTGTTGTATATTGCACGTTGCCCTATTGCACTTAATTTGCACACACAGATGTGTGTGTGCAGGTGTTATTGCACTGGTTAGCATACATAGGTTTAATTATGTACGCACTATATCACAAAAAATTTGCATACATACATTTATGTAAGCATATAAGGTCACTAGAATGGCTAGTCACAAACAAAATCTCCAAAAACCAATTACATCCAGTACACTTGACAATACACATAATACAGTAAATCAATTCATTCATTGTGACTGCAGCTTTGATTCTCCAGTAACCATATTTTTAAATGCTTAGCAAAAGAGGTAAATATAGAAAATAATGGAAAAAAAAAATGAAAGTGAAAGTGTATGAAAGTGTGTGCGGCCACTAACAGGCCAAGTAAGGGCACTTTTAACAGCATTTCTCCCTCGCTGTGTGAAGCTGGTCAATGAATCCAAATGTCAGTTTTTTTTGTCAAGTAGATACACTGCATTAAGTGTTGTTTTTAATGAACCATCTTTAATTTAAAAAAAAAAGTCAGCCATGGGGATCAACACACTGAGCAGCACGTGTTGTCTCTTTGCTCAACGTTACGGGGGAGAGCTTGGGCGATTGAACTCACAACCAAAGGCCAAAAATGATCATGGTCCATCCAAGCAGCAAAACTGTAAAGAGATGCTACAACAGGAGAACAGCTTTTAGTTGTAGTTCAGTTTAGTTATGTAGCAGTCTTTTGTGTAACCTCCAAGCATGTCTGTTACCATAACATTTCTGTGCAGCCAGGACAAGTTAACCTAACTGTTGGCTTTAAGACTGGAGGTAGAGGGAAAACATAGCCTGCTCTTGCTCTGTAATAGCCCTCAATTTTGTTGGCCTATCTTTACTGATAGAGAGAGAGATGAAATGAAGGGTTGTGAGACTTAGGTGGACTTGCATCCAAAGTCAGAGGCTGAAAGTTAAACTTTCAACCAATATGTCAATGGCTGTAGATTTTGTACCAACTAAGCTACACAGTGTCTAATTTTTTATGCTTTTGTATAGATATTTAAAGTTTAAACAAGTGCAAACATGTTTTAGGCTTTGAAGGAGCTGGCAGGTGGCTACTGTAAATGAACCAGGCTAGGTATTTGCCCTGTTTCCAGTCTTTTGATAAACTAAACAAACCATCTCCTAACTGTAGATAAAAGATTGATGTCCCAGTGCAAGGAACTGTCAACAAGTAAGCACATAAGAATATATGTCAAAATTTTATGTTAGATTTTAATGATAATGTGTTTTTTAAATTTGCAGCTTTTTAGCAGCTGATTAAACAAGGATCACTCCTGATTCCTGATTAACCATCAGCAATCAGGTTAGCATGTACAAAGCACTGTGCTCCCACTTTCTCCTCATCCTCATTTTCATCCCTCTCAATCTGCCACAGTTGACCCCCCTCCTTCCTGTTTTTTGCTCCCCATTGTCCCCCAAACTCTTCTGGAGCTCAGCGAGAGCACAAAAGCACAACAAAGACCCAGGAAGTGATTAGTGGCTTAACGAGGAGGAGGCTTTGCGGGGAGTTAGGGGGGCTGTACGGCCTCCTCGATGAGACGGGGTGAGGGGGTTAAAGTTTCAGGGCTTAAGAGGTCAGTGTTAAGTTGTTGAGGTCAGTGAAGGGGTTAATTAGGAGCCGCTCCTTTGTTTATGGGGGATAAGGAGATGCTGAGGCGATTCACTTCGTATCCTCACTGTTCCTCCAGCCACCCTGGAAGTGTCATCCACCCGCTTTGAGCCTGCTCTGCTTTCCCTCCACCTCCTTGCTAATTGTGCTGTTGCTGAAAGGAGATGTGGCTGCATTAACTTAATTGTCACCATTAAGCCACACTCACCCACTTGTCACACAACACACACCGTGAGGATGTCTCCCTCGAGTGTGTGGAATGTCTTTTCAACTTGGAGGAGCTCTGGCCATGACTGTCACTCAGAGACTGTTGTGTGTTTTTCTATTGTTCTGCTTCCAAAACACACATGGACAGAAACATAACATGCCCATCGTTACACTAAAGAAATTCAAGTAGAGCAGGATATGCTCAACAGAAATACAAATGTGGGAAGAGGAGGTTATTGAACCAACACTGAAATAGCAAAATAGTAATGGAAAGTCAAATGAACTTAATTCAACTTTTTATTGGTGTACTGTTGGTGTTTGGCATTAGATTTCTTCTGTCCTACCTTTCAAACAGGAAACATGTTGTCACTATCAGCATTACCACTCCTTCCTAGCCCTAGTAACCAAGGTGTGCCTCAAGGCCCTGTCTTTGGACCACTTCTCTTCCTTGGTCAGATCATCCGAAAACAGTCTCAGTTTCCACTTGTATGCTTATGCCGACAACATGCAGCTCTTTTTAGCAACCAAACTTTAAACCCCCCCCCAAACTCCCTGGTCAACAGTCTACATTAAATCAAGGCCTGGATGTCAACCAATTGACTCAAACTGAACAACAAAACAGAGCCCATAGTTCTGACCCTCAAGGTGCTGCTCAGGAACAGTATATCTGTCCACCCATCCTCCACCTAAGGTCCGTAACCATGGCATTATCCTGGACTCCACTCTGCCTCTCCAGTCCCTCATCAAATCAGTGACCAAATCTGACTTATCCCACCTCAAAAATGTCTCCAGACTCAGACCACCTCGGACTCTGGCTGAAACCTTTATCCATGTGTTCGTCACCTCCCATCTGGACGACTGCAGTGAAGAACTGTTTGGGGTGCATTATGAGCCTTTTCCATTACACCGAGTTGCTTGGCTCTACTTGGCTTGACTCGGCACGGCAGGGGATTTGCTTTTTCACCACAACCAAGCTACCTGTTTGAGGACACGTCTGGAGCTGATGACGCGGTGTTCTGAGTCGATGTCGTTCAATAGCTGTACTTCAGTAAGGATCAGTTTGTTCCGCCAGAAGAAGAAGAGGAACTGTTTGGTTTAGCTGTCCACTCAACAGCATGCCCGTCCATGCTGTTGTCTGAAGGTGTTTTAAAGTTTGGTGCAGCGGTCACTACTTAAACACATGTCTGAGAGACGTCCCTGAATGATAACAAACCGCTGTGAAGTCACTGTGGCGCACTTTGAGGCAGATGCCAAACTGCAAATAATTGCAGTTCCTTGACTGTCCACTTGAGGCTGGCTCCAAAAACAAAAAAATCCTTATCGGGTTCTGTATTAAAGTCCCCATTTTAACAGCAAAAATAAAATGTTTTTGGCTTACTACAAAAAAAGGAGGTGAGGCGTCACTATATTTATCCTGCTACTGACTGAACTGTTTTGTTTTTATAGTTTGGAATATGCTGGCTCAACGACGATGATCTTGACACACTAGACATCTGCAGCTAAGATATTTGTTGGAGTAGGCATTTTAAATATGGCACCTGCTATCACTGGGAGTCGCTGGGCCTCTGTATTGGAAGCAAATGGATGATAACACTCAGACTATGCATGTGTTAGTCTTTTATGTTGAAGCAATAATTAGCTAGAATGTTTTGTATTCAGAGAAAGCTGAATCTTTCTGCTGATAGAGCTTTGCATTCAGCCAGAATACTTGAAGATGTATGATCGACCACAAATATCTCTTACCTCATATTTGGGAAAGCATTGTTACATTAAATGTATCAAAATTTCATAACTAATGCGCAGTCCAGAGCTGGTTCAAGGACTAAATTCAGAAGGAGATGATTTGTTAGCGGTTTACTTTATTCTTTTAAGTGATCATTGTCATACTATCATTGTCATAAATGTAATTATGACTCTTATAATGAAAGAAGAAGGGATTAACATAACAAGCATGAACGCTGTGCCTCACCAGGGGTAAAAACTGGCACACAGCTCCTCACAGCAGCGTGCAGGACATCTGTCTGTTTGTATAATTGGCATTAACCCCTTTTAAGCTGAGTGACCCCCTTTTTTCTGGCCAACACATCTGCACTGATGCTCACATTTAAGGGACTGTTTAAGTGAGAAAACGTAATGAAAAGCTACAAGAGTGTGTGTTTGGCTAGTTTTGTTGAACCTCAAAATATTTTCCTAATATTTAATATCCTCTATCTCTGCAGGACGGCTGCCACAATCCAAAGCATATGGCCCGGAGCAGCTAGAATGTGTTAATGCTGATTGAATACGCTGCTCTATTAGACTAATGTTAGCCTGCTGTATCGGCTCGATGCTAAGCCAAGGTAACAGAATGGGGCTGGAGCGCAGCTTATCTGTGAACTTACTCATATTAGAGAATAGAAAAGTGATTAGAAAGTGATTAGAGTGCAGGGAAACCACTTAGGGAAACATACGCTTTCAGGTCTGGGTGAGATTTCCAATCACACTGGGCACATTACTGCTATTAATGATGAGAGAGGCTTACCGGCAGGAGGTGATGAGATTCAGCTGATAGCAGACAGATGTCAACTCTGTTCAGGTTCAGGGTACTTTTTCTTTTGACCTTTAAATATGATTAATATAGGTATTATGGTCTGTTTTAGTGTCTTACAGGGACTATATGCTGATTTTTTATGATTTATTGTCTTTTAAAAGGCATACCTGTATTTTCCTATATCTTTCTTTACAAATGATCTGCTGTTTTATGGGTCAGTAGGATGATAAGAACAGATGAAACAGCATAATAACAGACAATCACAGGGCTTTTATAGAGAAGCCCTTTTCATTTCTCAAGAGCCCAAATATTTGGTTAGATTTGAAAAAGGCATACTTGCATCTGAATTTGATAGTTCTGACAACTGAAGTAGTTGGTGATGTTGCTTTCAAATATGAGGTACCATGAAAGATGTGGGTCATGCAGATAAGTGTTTTATTCTTTTTCTCACTCTGAAGTATTTTTGGCCTCAGATTATTTCAGAGTCCCTCTGGTGTCAGTCTGGTTCATAGATGTTGAGTATTTTCGTTAAACAACTGTTTGCTTTCTGAAGGGCTTTGTGTTAGCTTGAGCTCAGAGGGGATAAATCCTCTAGATTTGATTGACAGTGCTGTCATGACAACCCCACATCAGCCTCCGGTTGTCCAATCAGGAGTCAGACTCAGGGTCCCTCCCTGACTCCCAGGTGAGCTAAAGAGTCGGACTCCAGCAGATTTCTGTCAGTCTGTCTCAGAGCGGCTCTTCTTCATCGGTTTTGCTCAACTCTGACATCCAGATGGTGTTCAGGTCACCACTCGACTTTTTCTCAGCCTCCCGGATCCTCCTGCCTCACTTCGCGGATGGGCCCCCTCTCCTGGCTCGCTCCCGGTCTCCGGAGGACCCTCCCTCCGCCTGTCCCCCGCTGGCTTTCCCGGGATTGTGTTTCTCCGCGGCCCAAATAGCCAGCGTCTGCGAGACCCTGGAAGAGACCGGAGACATCGAGCGGCTGGCCCGCTTCCTCTGGTCTCTTCCGGTGACCGCTGACGGCCGTGACTCCATCTCCGAGCACGAGTCTGTGCAGAGGGCTCGCGCCGTGGTGGCATACCACACTGGGAGTTTCCGTGAGCTCTATCACATCCTGGAGACGCACCGCTTTACGCGCGCCTCGCACGGCAAACTGCAGGCGATGTGGCTGGAAGCTCACTACCGGGAGGCGGAGAAACTGCGGGGGAGGCCACTCGGACCTGTTGACAAGTACCGTGTGAGGAAGAAGTTCCCCTTACCGAGGACCATCTGGGACGGGGAGCAGAAGACGCACTGTTTCAAGGAGCGCACGCGAGGACTGCTCAGAGAGTGGTACCTTCAGGATCCCTACCCGAACCCAGGGAAAAAGAGAGAACTAGCGCACGCGACTGGACTCACACCGACTCAGGTTGGGAACTGGTTCAAAAACCGGAGACAGAGAGACCGAGCGGCAGCAGCCAAAAACAGGTCAGTAACGTTGAATGGAGACTGACATAAAGCGTGTCACCGGATTGATTTGATATCATTTAGTCATAAAATCAAGCTCTCTGTTCCTTAACGCACGTGCCCCTTGATTGATCAATCACTTACTTTCACTCAATGATGCAGCTTATTTCCTCTCTACACGCAAATAGACATGTGCGTAAAAGGACCATTCATGCGTAAAAGCGCACGACCTTTCAGCTTTTAGGTTTTTGTGTTCTGTGAGGTCACCCTTTCTTCCCTTAGTCTCACTATAATTTGCCTCGGGTCAGTTTGTGGGTCAATAATCCAGTTGGTGAAAGCAGAACGTGCGTAAATAGGTAAAAATTGCACACCCTGCCTGCACAGAAGGTTATACTATGGATGTCAAGTAATTTAACTTGTGTAAGGTTGCTTTAGAATATGTTTTCCCTGAAGAACAAACTACTGTTTGACTTTTTTTTAAATTTCCATGCCTAGTTTATATGGAGGCATAAATCTTTTAACATACTTATCCTTTTTTTTTTTTTTTTTAATTTTCAGGTTGCAGCACCACCGGATTTGTCCGAGCAGAGGGGAGTGCAGTCCAGATGAAAGTGGGGAGCGTGTAGATGGAGAAACTTTTCTCTCAGTAACAGACAGTGACTCTGATTTGGATGTCTGAGACTTTAAAAATGGACTTTAAGAGGTTTGGGATTGTCTGTCTGGGATTACAGAAGAAATGAGGACGACTGATGCAACAAAGGCTGGTCAGGGTTTGGGTGGCCCTCTAATTTAGAGCCCAAAACCACCTATCGCTTAACCAACCAAAAACACAAGATCAGCACAGGTTTTGTGATTATTTTGAACATTTTGTATCCTGAGAGTCGTACAGATTTTTGTCTTTGCTCTCGGTTCATTGATGAAGAGCTGCAGACACAGACCCACTTGTTTTTTTTTTTTTTTTTACTTCACTGGAAGTTGAGGCTTGACATCTGATGACCCAGCTTAGACCATCTACAACCTCATTAAACAGACATCAAGCCGAGAGCCCCTGTTGGACATTAACTCTGGGACCCCCACATGGAAGGACCTTTACAGACTGAAACCTTTCAGTGAGATAATTATTCTTATTTTCTCTAATTATGTGTCATTTCTTTTTTAAATGAAAGTGGTAGAATTTGTAGATTGACCCCTGGGTGTCACTGCTGTAGACAATCAATACCCTCTGCAGTCTACCTCCCTGTTTATCTGTCAGTTTGTAAGTTTATTCATATGGTTTTTGTTTCTTTTCTTTTAATTCTACTTTATTTAAAGTTCACAGAGTTCACTGTACAGTTTGTGATGTCTTACATTATGATCAGTATGTTGCTGGATAAATGTTTCATTTTTATATGAATAAAGTTATTTAATTTACAACTTTTAGTGTGCCTAGTCTTCTTTAATGACAGTTTGAGTTTTCACAGCCCCCCTCATATAAGCCAGAGTAACTCAATTCACTTTATTCATTTATCTGATTTTAATAATGTTATAAAAACTAATTGAGTCCACTTGTATGAAAAAAAATCAAGCATTTCATGAATGTTAGGTTTTAAAGACTCCAGAGCTTTACGTTTCGATGAATAGAGTTTATCATTTGTTACAGGTTAATAATCTACTCAATATAAAGGTAAATGTTTTCTACATGTTAGTTTGATGAGCAAAGAGAATTTCCCCAACTTCTAGATTTAACTATAATGAAAATTAATGAATGAACTTAAGTGCCATACTCAGGTTCTTGTACCTTGCTTGAGTACTTCTTTTACTTATCTTTAGTCCAGACTCGAGTGTATTTTTTACTCCAAACATTTATTAAAAAACTGAAGTTCCTTGCTACTTTCAAAGAAGGCCTGAATCAGCCCAAGAAGACAACTATTCTTGAATACTGTTTTCCTCTAGACTAAAAGTTGTTCATTTTAGTATCAAGATAACAGAGTTTGTTTTCTTGTGGATAGCATGTTCATTTATTTTACAAACAACTTCTTGACATATACTGAGTGTTAAAATTTTATGCAAACACAGGATTTCAACCATCAAAAAACCTCATCATGCCACTCCATGCAGATGACACTACGAATAATATCAGTATGAACTGTAATCACACAACACATGTACTGCATACGGGTCAACGACATATAAAGCTTGAGTCATTTGCAATTGCACCAGCTGACATTTGCAACTAATTGCAAAGTAAACAGGCAAATACTATGACATATGTTGCTTTTATCCTTCTTAGAAGGCAGATACGCATTTTTTAAAATAAAATCAAGAGCTTTATGATAACACTACATTTTTTCTGTTTTACCTTGGTTGTACCCCTGACCCAAAGAGGATCTGGCTGCAGACCTCTATGGTAGGGCATTTTAGACTCATCTGTTGTAGACCTAACCTTGCAAAGCAGATGGATACGCCGTTTCCTTGTTTCTCACTGGTGAATCCATCTTGCAAAGCTCCCGTCTAAACCGTTTGGGCCCGGTTAGAAAGTGACAGGACCAATCAGCAACGAGGGGCAGTGCTCTCAGGCGCAGCAGAGTCGTGACGCAAGGAAGCAGCAACAAGAGGCCGGTGCAATTATGGCTCAAGACATTAGTACAGAAGAGGATTAGGGCCATTTTCAAAGGAGAAAATAATTTTGGACAAGTCGAGATTAAAGTCAAAATTTTGAGAATGAAGTTCAAACACAATTTTGAGATTGAAGTCAAAATGAGGGGAATAAAGTCGAAACTTCCTATTACTAACAGCGGATCATAGACGCTGTGTGTTTATGTGACAAAGAGAGATCATCAATCAATCCTCATTATTGGATTTAACAAAGAGATTCTCTCTCTTTGCCACATAAACACAGCATCTATGATCCGCTGTTAGTAACAAGTTTTGACTTTTTTCTTGTCATTTGACTTTAATCTCGAAATTGTGTTTCAACTTTATTCTCGAAATTTTGACTTCATTCTTGTCATTTCGACTTTAATCTCTACTTGTCCAAAATTATTTTCTCCTTCAAAAATGGCCCTAATCCTCTTCCATACCTTAGCGTGGATGCTGCTAAAGCACCAGTTATATCAGAACTTGACGACATTTCTTTGTTAAAAGAAGATCAAAGAACAGCAGTGAGTTGTTTTCTTTTCAAAAACAACAAAAGTTGTGTACTGACATGTCTACAGTCGCCATGGTTAGCATTATTCCTCGGTAGTTGCGCACGCGCACCTTGGTCACAGCTACTTCACGTGTTTAGTTGCTCTGATTGGCCTGTAAAGATGTGACAGACAGAACATTCATCTGGCATGTCAGGTTATTGCAGACCTCTACAATGAGGCAACTTCGACCATGAGGTGGGAAGTAACGTTCATTTCCCAAGCTGGAACAGGAATGAATGGCATTTATTTTACAGTATATGGCTATTTTTCCACAATGGCAGAATTTTATGAATAAAAATCCAAAATTTACTGAGGGGGATAAATTTTATTTGAACACACCACAAACTAATGAAAAGCCTAAGAGGGTTTGGGTTAGGCAACTAAACCTAACCAAAAGGTTAGGGTAAAGGATGGGGATAAACTTAAAAAGAACATCACATACTAAGGAGAAACCCAACAAGGGTTCGTATGTCACTTCCTGCCCCACAGTCAAGGTCGCCCCAACATAGAGGTCTGCAGCCAGATGTCTCTCTGAGCACCTGACATTGAGAGTGTACCTGCTCACCAGTGCAAAACTAATTAATCAAAAAGTTTTTTGGGATACCTCCTTTACCTTATTAGAAGTAAAGTCAATATTTTAGAGCTTCAAACAATATGTTTTATTTCATATACTGACACTTTTTATAGTTTCACCACCTGGAACACTGGCTGCCACCTGACATTTGCAACTGATTTTAAATAAACACACAAATACTTAGACACATATCGTTATGTTCTTGTTAGAGAGTGGACACCTATTTTTTAAAAATAAAATCAAGAGCTGTGTGTAAAGTGCATTCTTAGCAATTTTACATTGGTTGTGCCACCTGACAGTGAAAGTGTACCTGCCTACCTGTGACTGAAAACAAATTATTTTATCTTACTTGAAAAAGAGTTACAAACGATTTTACTTGACCATGAGAGCCAATTGGAGTTAAATGACTTATAAACTATGCTACGATCAGTTTTTACTTCTTCATTTCAAAGTAAAGTTCGCATGATTACTGTTGTGCCACCCTGACATTAGAGAACAGATTCTATGACAAAAGTTTTTCAGTGTTCTTACTAACTTTATATTGATCATTTTTAATAACATTTGTTTATTTCAACCATAACTCATACTAAAGTATTTTAATTGGACTCTCTTATAACTTAAATGCTATTTTTACTAGTGCCAATAATCTGTTCATTTACTTAGACCTGACCTTTGCAGGGGTTAAGATGCCAAAATATGAAAGTAAATACTACATTATTCAAGTATACAGAAAATGTATGCAAACAAAGTAGGCTTCGTAGAACAAAATGATTTATGCCATGAACTGATTTTTTTTAAAGGAAATAATAAATTCAGACAAAAAATATGTATGTCATATTGACCCATATACTGTATAAAGCATGCATTTCCTTCCTTGCTTCCATACTTTTTTCGATTTGGGTTGACAATATAAACATATAACTGATAGCTTTGATGTGCAATGTAAAGACGAGTGGACATGGCATGTTACCCAGTAATAAATGACAATATGATTATATGCATGTTAACCAGCTCCAGCATAAAAGTCATGCCAGCATTTTTGGGGCCCCGTGATCAGGGTATACACTAATAAATGAGGAATTCATATGCTTAAATTGCTTTCAATTATTAAGATGTTTTTAAAGGATTAAGAGTGATTGATATTGTGTCAAATTAGATTTGATTATCCAAAAGTCCCCAGGGAGATCTTCTGACTCCATCAGCAAAGTCCAAACCCCTCAGAAAGTCCCAAAATGTCTTCATATCAAGCAAAACTTGGCATGTAAAGACATTTGGTATTTAAGGTTTGGGCATGCTTGTTAGATCTGCCTTTGATGCCTGAAATTAGATGCTTCAAAATATTTAATTCTCTTGCAATGACTGCTTTTACCAAGATGGGGAGGTCCTCGCATCATATGACTTTGCCTGGGGCCTTCAAATCATAAAAACTGCTGATACTTATACTTTGATTTTTTTTCATACTAAAATTAGAAAACCAAATACATTTTTTAAAATTCATAACAGACTATTTCTAAATGGCAAGTTTTACCTTAGACAGATGTCTGAGTGCATTTTCCTGTTCTGTAAACCTGAAGAAATAAAAATCCTATAACAGGACACAACTGTCATCAGCAGTGGCTCTCAGGGGGGATTCCACTCATGTCTGCAGAGATCCCACTGAGAAGCAGAGTAGCGCCATCCAGTGGTCAAGTTATTAAAAAGGACACCCCTGTTATTAAAATGTCCTGCAAATACATTTTCCTTTTAACTTGTTGAATCTTTTAAATCTGTTATTAGGGATGCACCAATGCAATAAGTAGTGGTTCCAGTACAAAGCATAAGTACTTGTTAAACTGTACTTGCAGCAGAAATGTTACCCCCCCCCCCCCACACACACACACACACACATACATATCATGCAAATATTTTATTTTCAATTTTATTTATAGTAATTTACAAAAATTCCTACTTTCCTTAAAAAAACATCTTTTTTTGACGGATTTGTTCAGGCTTAGTTAAACTTTCAAATTATGTGTTATAATATTGAATGATTTATTGCCTGTGTTTTTTGAAAAACAATATAAGATGATAAACTTTTACAAATATCACAATAGGGAGGAGGTAAATTGCAGAAATGTATATAAATGGAATAGACATTAATTAATTAATTAATTGAGAATAAAATACCACTAACAGATGTCTTTCTGTTGCCTCATTAGTACTTTTGAGTCATGAAGTGTACTTGGCTTCTTTTGTGTTTGTATAAAACATTTTTATGCAGCATACGTCACTGTGGAACATTAATTTGTGTAATATTCGCTGATATTCCTTCTCCGTAGAGACCTACCTGATTGAGGCCGACACTGCAATCTACGAGGAGTACCTGAACACAGCGTTCCATGACGTCACGTTTTAGTAGCGTCATCATCCCGCTGATAAGTACTGCGATCCAGCAGATGGCGTAGCTTGCTTACACGGTAAGAGCTATGAGTGTAACACTAAAAATAGACCAAATATATTAATTATTAGCTTCTTTTTTGGTTCATTTAAGCTAATATATTAGTTTTAAAGTAAATAGAGGGATGTAGATCCTCAGGAAAAATGACGCTAATACAGTATAATATCACGGCAGACTAGAATGTTCCACATGTCATGCGCACTGAAATCATAAAACCCTTCCAACGATCATAATCGAGTAAGTGATATAAGCTAAAATGCACAAGTTTTATTTTGAAGTAAAACCAAACAGCAGGTTAAAATAGTTATATTAGTGTGTTTAAGCTAGCATTGTTGACCTGATGGTAAAAGAAAGACTGCATTGGGCCTATGTGAAGTTTATTTCTTCTCTTTGTGAAAGAACTAAGCGCAGTGTTATTGTCATTGATGCCTTAGACTCATAAAAAACATTAAATATGAAAATTGTAGTGTAAGATAAGACAGAATAGTAACAGTGTGTGTAAAGCATTTTTGCTACTTTGTGACTATGCTAAGTGCAGTATGAATTAAGCTAAAGATATATTGTTCATGTATGTTTAATGCAGACTTTTAAAGGAGAATACTTTGCAATGTACTTTAACTATATTACACTATTCCATTGATTCCCAACCTTTATCTTTGGAAATCCTTGACTTGAACCTAACCACATGACCACCACAACAAAATGAGTTACATTCCTGTTTAGACTAAGTAATAAGTATTTTAACTGTTTCATTGATAAAACCCTAAGGGAATAGGCCTGCATGCTTTCTTACAATAAACCTTTGTCTAAGCTATTTAATAAATGCTTTATCATAATATTAGTTAATGTGTGCAAATGTAGTTTTGACAGCCTCAGAGCAGACAAGGCCTCCTTGCTGTTTCTCTTGTCCCTCTTTCTGCAACCCCCTTCCTTCTTCCTGCTTCTACCCTACCCCCCTTTTGAACCCCAACGCAGCTTCGGTAGACGGTCAACTGGTTCTGCTTGAGGCTCCTGCCCCCCTATAGGGAAGATTTTCCTTGCCACTGTAACAAGGCTTAATACTACTCAGCTCATGGTGATTAACTGTGAGTCTTTATAATAATAGGCAGCCTAGATCACTGTAAAGTGCCTTGGGATATATTTGGTTATGATTTCGCACTATAGAAACAAAGATTGATTGAAAATAGTTGAAAAAAAGTTGACCAGCTACTGATACACTACATTTTAAACGTAGTTGTTTCATGTTATATACAGACATAGAGATACAGATACACAAAGGCCTTCATAGCTTCACCAGGAAACTCTTGAAAAAGATTTTTAATCTCACTGAGATTTTCCTGGTTGAATAAAATAGAAATAGATTTAAAAACAGTGCAGCACTAGATGGTATTTTTTAAATTAATAGCCTTATTGTTATAATTATGATCAAGTTTATATGAACACTATATAGTAAATGTGTCTTAGATGGTGACAGTAGCCATCAGTTTACATAAGTTGCTCTATAAATGGATAGGGCTGCACAATTCATTACAATTTTATTGTAAGTGCAATTTAAATGTTTCCAGTAAACACATCCTCAAAGGTCTGAATCTTAGGAAAAGAGAAGAAAAAGTCTGTGCCAATAAGCAATGCTTACACACTCTCACACAATTCCCATGAAATTCACGCTTTTAAAGTTGCCCTCAGAGTAATTCCTACAAAATTAGCGGTTTAAGTAGCTGAATTTAATATTGTGCCTTTAAATGTTAGCTTATTTATCACACTTTATATAATTTTTACAATGTGGAAGATAGTATGCACCTCACATTATCTTCTCATCTAGCATGAAATAGGCTTAAAGTTCAGAGTAATGCAATTTTTACTGCAAGATTTGAATGCTAATTTCCTGTTTATGCCTGTAAAACCTCACAGCATTTATCTGGAATCACTACACCACTATGGCATTTTCCTCCCTCTTAACTTGCACTGACTGTATTAACAGGTGTTTGCTTTTAAGTATTTTTAGCTATCCATCACCACAAATGCAAGGGCATATCTTGGAGACACTGGCCTAAAGATAGGGCATATATAAACAGGTGTCTTAAATAAACACCCCAAAACAAACATCACACCTCTGTTATATGAAGATACTGTTTCAGCAACTTGTAAGAGTGGCGTTATAACATTTTGTTCTGTCTCAGAGACCCTCTGCTGAGTCTGTGTGTGTCTGTGTAGGCTGTCGGTGACCGTGCATAAGGACTGAATGATTGACTGGCTCTATTGGCTGTCTGGGCCATGACACACACGCGCACACTCCATGCCTGCGGGTGAATTCCACCCCCCTCTTCTTCTCGTGCGCTCTAAAAAAAAGAATAACACCTCTTCCATTTGCAAGTGCACACTCACATACACACACACTCTCTCTCTCTCCTCTCATCCGGCGCTAGAGCCCGGCAGCGAGGGTGACGCGTTTTGCGCATTTCCTGCAGCTCGCGCTCTCTCACAGATTGAGGAGAGAGGGGACGGGAAACGGGGGGCGCGCGCAAGGACCGAAAGAAGAAAAAAAAAAAAACGAACGGGAGCGGAGCACCGTGATGTATTCGGGGTGCTCGTGAGCCTGAAAGGCTGCATTGGAGAAGCAAAAAGGCATTGCTCACCGAGAGTTCTCGCAAATATCGCGTTACCGTGAGGTCGAAGCAAGGAGATTAATCCCGGAGAAGAGCGAGCGAGGGGCTGGAAACGGAGCACCAATCCCGGATGGCTAGGCGCGGCTGCTCGCGCTCTCTCCCACCCTGACCCGGGAGAGACACACAAGGACCGTGGGGAGGCTCTGGGGCTTCACACGAACCCCACTGGAGCCTTTAATCCTGCTTTCCTCTCAGCCCGCAGCCGTTTGATATCCCGGCCTGTTTCCGCCAAAAAGGGAATCTTGTCTGGCGCACGGGACCGACCGTAAACAAACAAGGCAGACGCTCGGGTGGGAGAGTGTTCCAGCAAGCGACCTCCGAAGGGTGTGGGTCGGCGTTTTTCACTCCACTGGGGATCCATCAGCTGTATTGATAACGTGTTTGTGTGTTTGTGTATGTGTGATCAGATATGGCTGTACAAGACTGAGAGTCTAAGGAGCCAGCTGCATTATGGGATGTAGCAGGACTGTGCAGTGACCCCGCTCATTGGAAGGAAACGCTCTGTGTACAGGAGCAGAAACAGGCAGACTAGCCTAAACACTCACACTCATCCTTAAACACACACCCACAGTCCAGGAGCCTGCAGCCATGCCTGTGTTCAGCGGCCTGTTGAAGGTGCGAGTGTGTGAGGCGGTGGATCTGAAGCCCACCCCATGGGCTCTGCGTCACGCTGTGGGGAAGAGTGGGTCCTTCCTGCTTGACCCCTACCTGGCCCTGAATCTGGACCAGACCAGGCTCGGGCAGACCGCCACCAGGACCAAGACCAACAGCCCGGCCTGGCACCAGGAGTTCTGCACCGAGGTCCGAGAGGGAAGGAGCCTGGAGCTGTCTGTGTTCCACGATGCACCCATCGGATATGATGACTTTGTGGCCAACTGCACCATCCAGCTGGAGGACCTGCTGCAGAATGGGACCAGACACTACGAAGACTGGGTATGTGAACCCTCTGGTAGGGCTGCCCAACTATGGCATAAATCATAATCACAATTAAATAACTTTGATTTTACAAGATCTAGATCTATGAGTGAATTCCAGACGATTAAGTACATTTGTCATGTTGTTGTGAGAGGCAGTCACAACCATGCACAAATTCAGTTCGTTACTTTACATTCTTACTCCACAAAACCAACTTGCTTCCATTCAATGAAAGTCCTTCTACCTTTTTTTTGTTAATCTTTCTATCGTCTTCTTTAGCAGTTTTTCACATACTTAGCATGTGCCAGATCCACCTTTTGCTTCTCACTTAAACGAAAGAGAGAGCTGTTTTGGTGGGAGGGACAGAGAAGACGTTATACTTTATAAAGTAGTGGTCCTCAACTGTTCTAGTATGTGCCAGATCCCCCTCTGCTCCTCACTTAAATATAAGAGAAAGCTGTTTTAGTGGGAGGGGCAGAGCACCTATAAAACAGTGGTTCTCAACTGGTCTAGCCCCAGGACCCACCAAATATCAACAACTTACATTCATTAAACTAGGGATGAAGATTGTTTTTGCCATATATTGAACAAACATGACTGAACAAGCGGACAAGACAAGCATTTTATAAAAATGCTTAGTGTATTTTATTCTAGTCCCTATAATAAGGTGCAACTTTAGGTTGTTTTCTTGATAGATTAACACATTACAGTGACAAAACTAGCGTTGTTTCCCTTTTAAAAAGGAGTTTAAATTAGCTCTTGAGAAAACAACCAGAATATACTCAGTATCATGAAAAACAGTTAAAAAGTATGGATATATAGTGGCTTAGACCTTCTGTACATTGTGAACTTTATGCCACAGTTTTTTCCCGGCATACCTTCAGGACCCTCTAAAAACAGCTTCCACACCTTCCTTTTGGTCCTGACCCACCAGTTGAGAACCACTGCGCTCATGACTAAACCTATGGCAAAACAATTGTGGCATGGCATGCAGAACAGTTATCGTTAATTCACGATTATCTTGTATTCATGATCATAGAAGACAATTTAAATTGAATATCAATTTTATTTCCAATCCCATCCTTCCAGTATTTTTAAATTACCCATAGAGCATTGGTGTTGAAGTCCTTGGGTCCCTGAAAGCCACAGGTTTGCATGCATTTGCAACATGTGCTTGTGCATGTGAGATAAAGTTTAATAACAGACCTCAGGATCTTAAAAAAAACAGGCCCCCTCTTTTTGAGAAACATACAGTCTCTGCAACAGCCCTCCTGTTTCATTGTTTATACTGCATATTTGTTATGCATTCTGGTACTTGTGGTTATTCTGGTTTGAAAATGCACAGTGTACATCGGAATGGGCCCACTGTATATTCTCCCCCACCTCCCTCCAGCAACGTTATATACATTCATTTTGCTGAGTGTTCAACCAAAAACCAAGTTCTTTTTTAACATCCAGAAACAAGACCTATTTCCAAGCAAGAGCCCTGCACGGCCAAAAGCATCCCTGGAAAGCTCAGTGTTTTCCTCAGAAGTAGGGGCTTTTTTTCCTCTGATTTTAGAGCTGGAGTGATGTCTGTTGCTGATTTCATCTGCACGAGACCATCACATGTATATCTGAATTGGTTTACATGTTTTCTGATGTGCATTGGTATGCAACAGACTATTTCTCTTGCAGTAGTCTTCAGTATGAGACAATGACAGGTATTTCTGTGTCAGGATACAGTGTATGTGTTTGCATTCTGCTGTGAAAGCTTTATTACAGAACATATAATGCAGAAAACAATGTGTTGGGGGATTTATTAAAGGTGTAACTTATTGGGAGTAAGGTATGCGACCCACTCATCTCTATCTGCATCATACCACAGCATATGCATAATTTGATGTGCTGTTTTTGTGCAAAAATGTAATGTACATAGACATAGAATAAAAAAAGCATAAAGCTGTTTGACATAAGCGTTCCTACCTTAAAGGGACTTAAGTAGAACAAGATAAAAATGTAAAAACAATAAGATACATTAAGAAAAAACTTAAAACAAACACAAACTAGGCAAAATCTGCATTGGAAGAGCTGTATTGTTGTGCAAAAAGATTGTGAGAGCAATGTTAGAGTATAACTTCAAATGTCCTTTTGCTTCTCAGTTGGTTTTTAAAAACAACCTCATGAGATTATATTACTTCAGATTCATTAAGGCTCTATCAAAGTATCAGAGAAAAGATAAACAGTTCTTTATGGCTCTTTCAATCAATCAGTTTATTTACAAAATCAATAGAAATGTAATACAATCCATCAGGATAATTCATAAAAAATAATTTGTGAAATTGGACTCCCCAGAAGTTATGTGAACCATTAAACAATTAACAAATAACATACATGCTACACACAATTACAGACAGAATCCAACCTGCATTTCTTATTTTAACTCAAGACTCTAAAATACCCTAAAATCTACTCTAAAGATCCTAAATGTATTGTGACAGTAATACACTACATGTACACAATGGCATTTAAGAAATGGTAATATTAATGCTCCTCAGTATTTCATTTTTACCTTTTAAAAATTCAGACAGCTCGATAGACAGGACAGAAGTCATTTGCATCGTTTGGTGTTAAACATTTAACATTTTACTGTCCCTGTATTTCCTTTACAATCTGTAACAAGTTTATGTGTTTAAGTTTATATAATCTTCCATCTACTGTTTATATCAGGTCTGTATTCAAACAGGAGGTCATTTACCCACAGGTTAAGACTGTAGAGCTTTATAATGCAATAAATGGGTATGATGAATCAATAGTAACTACAAAAATCCTGAGATTAATCACGTTTAAAATTTTTAATCTTTTGACAACCCTACTTATATTTAAAGAGTTTTTTTTTTTACATCTAAACCAAGTATGAACCTTGATCAGTTCTTTGTTGTTTTGAAGATGATCTTAATTTCTGTCACAAAAATAAATTTGTTTCCTCAGCAAATATTACTCTGTGAAGATATTTGATGAGTTCATTAAAACATTTACATAAAGAATAAAAAGCAGTGAACCCAATATTGATCCTTGTTGCACATCATGTTTAAATCTTTACTCTTACATTGTATACCCTTTACTTGTACGTATTGTTCCCTTCTGTAAATATAGCCCCTAAACCAGTTTAATGCCCCTGACTCCAGAGTAGCGCAGTTTACCTAGAAGGATGTTAAAGTTGAACAGTTGAATTTGTCATGTGGAGGAAAGCGTCCATCAAACTCGCATCAGTATCAGTCTCAGAAATCTTTGGTTGTTCAGCTCGTATCTCTGGCTCTCTCTCGTGTGTGTTCAACAGTCTACAACAGATTCCTATACGGTCGCTGCTATTTTCCTGCAGTTAGAATGTATGTAATGCTAATTTAATGCATGGGAGTCAAAAAATGTGGATCATGTGGTGTATCCTGGATGATTTTGGCTCCTAAGAGAATACTTTAATTTGTAAATATAGCTGGAAAAAAAATTAAATCTGTTATTTTTACATATTCCTAATAAGGGAGTAAACAATCAGCACATGTACTTTAAACTGAGTTTTTCTTCTTCAGTTTACCTACTGATGAATAAAGATGTAATGGAAGTGAAAGCTGCATTTAAAAGACACACTACACGACACACCATCTTCTTTAAACTATGAAATTTTCTGCACACCGCTGCTGTTAAATTGTGTGTGTTAGACTGTATCTACAGTCAGGTCTAGGTTGATGATCCCTCACTACTGCAGAGCTCTTTAGGGCATTTCTCTGCTTTTATCCTGCAGCCTTCCCTCTTCTATCAGTGACATAAGAGCTGTTGGGACTTGCATTAGATCTGATTTGGGCATCTCAGGTCCAGCCTGTAATCATCCTTCCTCAATTCCTCACATTCCTTCTGCCTTTTTGCACTGGAAGCAATATTAGGTGCCCTTGTCTGTTCCCTCTGTGGAGTTCCTTTTATAGAGCAATCTAGATAACCTAAAAATGCTCCTTTAGGCGTCTTTGGCGGGTTTTCTCCTCACTGTATGCCCAGAGAGACTCCTACTGTAAGCAGCGTTGGAAAAAACTGAAGTTCCTCACATTTGTTTTGGTGTCTCGTCATGTAATTTGATTTGCGTTGGGGCTGTGATGTGAGACTGCAGCATGCAGATGTGTATGTAAGGAGGATAAAGAGCTGTTTGTTTCAGGTCTGCCTTCAGTTTGACATGTGATGTTTTTCTGCTTCTACTTTGTTGTTATCTCGTCTCGCTGTATGTTAGATAAAAGGCTGATGAAGGTGATCTCTGCGCATGCAGACCTGGAGCTAAAAACATGCAATTTCAAGAGCCACATTTGTCGTTTTGCTTGAACTCATTACATAGAAATTACACAAACTTCACCTTGATAATCTTGAGAATATTTTGAGTAATTACAGTAATGTTTTTACCGTTTAACTACAGCTTTAAATGACGATAAACCAGAACAAGGATTGGTTAACTGGACTTTTTATAAATAGTATAATGACTATTTATAATGTCAAAGCAGTGTTTTCATTGGGTAGTTAAGCTGTAGACAGGAATCTATGATGCCAGAGATTTTAATACCACCCTTGCGCTCAGCTGGATTAACATATGACTATGATGCATTGTAAAAGTGAATCATTCATTGTGGTGAATCTCAAATTTGTACTCCTGGAAGGTTTATTTCATATCACAATGTTGTGCAGAGAAAGCATTCCTGACTGTAATATTCAGGGATGTGATTCATCCGTTTTTATCTGGAATTCTGGATTTTCCGACCTGAAAAGTTGACCCACGAGACTTTAATTATCCATGAAAACGTTTTCCACAAATACAAGACTTACAGACACACACTGCACTGTAACACCTCGCCTACAATGTGCAACACATGGAGGCAGGATGTTGGGGCAAAATCCTTGATCAGAGGTAGTGACAGAGGCATTAGTTGGGGCATGCTTTGGCGGTGTGTAACATTGGAGCTGGCAGGGCAGAAGAGCGATCTGGGTTCATGCCAGAGTGTATGTGTAGCTCCTGTTGTGTGTTTACTAGGGGAGTAGCGGTTCACAGAGGTCACAGTTTTGTTTTGTACCTCTGTTTGGGGGTTGCAGTTTGGTCAGATTTTAGTATGACAGTCAGACTAGCTCATGCAAACGCAGCAGTGCTGGGGAATTATGTTTCAATCTCATTTTCAAATTTAAATGGTAGATTTTTGGTTTTATTTTGCGCTGTTAAAAACAAAAGAAACAAAGAAATAGATTAGGAACGCAAAATTAAATAAATTAGGATAAAAGCATACAATGTTTTTTTTCATTTATTGCTTATTTTTTAAGGTGTTATGAGTGTTTAAATTAATTTGACGCAAATATAGTCAAATCAGTGTGCAATTTTGTGTTTATTAATTGTGATCTCAAGGCAAATCAAACTCATCGTAATTGTTATTTTTGCCAAAGTTTTGCAGCATTAAAACCCAGCATGAAACATTGTTATGGGGCCTGAGCGGAGCACCTAAGTACACTATTGTTGCTGATGTTCTCTGCTTCTGCATATCCACACAAAGCCTAACAATGTATTAGCATCTGTAATGTCTTGGATGCTTTCTCATCTAGAGGCTTTTGAAAAACAGCATACTGAATCTAACTCTTCTTCTTCGTGGATTTTGTTGTAACTGCTCTTTACTCTTCTTCATTAGTTGTTTAATAGCGGTTTGCAGACAGTTACAAGTGTTACTGCCACCTAGATTGGTATGTAAGTACTGCCACTGTGATCGCTTTTTTTCTTGATTTAGATGTATGCATCGTGTCACTATGTGCACCAGACCATCATGGACAAATACAAATACTGTTACACCCACAGTGTTTACAAGCCATAATTCTCAGGATACTCACTGTACTATCGTAAGTATATTCAAGGTAGTTGTAATCATTTCCAAAAATAATAGCATGACTTTATCTGATAAAACTGGAGTTTATAGCCTTTGAAAACAAGATTTATATTTCCCTTTTTCATATTTACAATTTGACAAGCTGAATCACAAGTGACTACATTAGAATGGCCAGCGACGTTCTGAAACTGTCGCTCTTGTGGCGTTGCGAATCTTTGTTCTGAACTGGTCTTAAGAGGGCTGTCAGGACCTGCTGCCTTAGTTTATCTGCCTTTTTTTTGCTTATTTTCAGTATCCTTGTTAGAACAATATCTACAATCCCAGCGTTTCTCAGCCTTTTCCCGTCAAGGCACCCTTTAAATATTCAAAAAATCTCAGGTTACCCCAATAAAAATGAATTAATATAGAACAAACATTCTCCGTCTGCGTGACTGCTGGTGGATTAATTTAGTAATTTACTTCATAAGAGAAATCGCCAAACAACTCTCAAAACAATTAAAATGCCTCTATTTTTTTTTACAAAAGCCATGTACACTTTAAAAACACACTTTGGCATTTTGAAAAAACTGCTGTGCTGAAAGAAGAAGCAAAAGCATGAATCTTTGGCAGATTGTCCTGACATGAGCAATTTTTTAACTGGCCCCTGTGCTGACAGGAAAAGGGCATATGAGACAATTGATATGATTCATGCCTGGACAGCTATTGATCTGCATACTTATGGTAATGCTTGGTTGAATTTAAAGTGCTTTGAAGGCACCCCTGGTTGAGAAAGGCTGAACTAGTGGATGATCTGTCGTGGCTCTCTACCACTTCTGTTCATGGACTAAGTAACATCTGTACGCTCTGATCAGAGAGAGACATCAGCTGTTGTATCTCCCTTTAAATGCAATAATATAGGTGTGGTATCTGTTGAAATAAGAACCTTCCACTGCCATCGTTGTATTTTGTACTGCAGATGCAAAGTAAACTTTTTGGATCTAGAAAGGTAGGATGTATTTACTTTGTCTCTGGTGACTTAAGCCGGATATCTAGGAAGTTTGTCAAACAAGAAGAGGCCTTTTTTTTATCTCAGTTCCACAATCATACTTAAAATCTTCTGCTAGCTGAAGCAGCAACATAGGATTTTGTAGAAATTGCACGGACAGCTCAGTAGTCCACACTTTCAATTGCATCGTTAAAGTTCAGGTGTGGTCCCTGTATAACAAGTTCAGTTTGCCAATTCATGCAATATTTTTATTAGAGTTTTTCTGCAGTAAATTGATTTATGTGAAATGAACAAAACATTTCCTTTGGAGACAAAATGTTCATTTGAAAATAGTATTGTATAGAAGTTTTTATAGATACAATACTCTTAAAACTGCAGTAACAGCACTTTGCTGGTCCCTGGATTAGCACCAACCATTGTGATTTGTTGCAGATAAACTAAAGCGTGCCGAACCCCTCTATACGTTCATTAGGAGAGGCTGAATTATTGATGTATAGTTATGTAATTTTCTCTGTATACATTAGTACATAAATAGCTACACACACACACACACATCATCATCATCACCTAGCCATCCACAGTAAGGTCAGAGCATATGGATCACTCTGTTGATTGACCACATCCCATTGATCAGCCAGCCGACTCGTCAATACATCTGCCTCACAGCGACACGGTCCCTCCCTCTTCCCCCGACGTCCTTCTCCTGTCATTAATCCATTACTCATCACTCCTGCCTCCCCCTTTTCTCCCTTATCCTCCTCTCTCCTACTCTTCCTTACACTTAAACTCCCCCTCCCCTCCTCCGTTCATTTACCAATCATCCTCTTCCTGTCTCACTTGTGATTCTTACACTCATCTATCATCTGCTTCCTCTCGATGCTCTGACTTTCACTCACTCCTCAGTGGGGGAGGGAAGAATTTGACTCAAGTAAATGGGAGTATTTTTCATAACCTTTATTGACATCTATGTCTTATATACTTCTTTATACAGAAAGTCTGCTATATCTTATTAAAAGTTACATTATTTGGGGGTAAAAAGTTGCCCCTTCGCCAGCTGTCCCATGCAAATGATGCTGAAACAATCACTGCTATTTCTGTAAAAAAAAAGTTCTATCAGTATGAACAAGAAGTTATGCATTTAGCATAAAAGGTGTCTTTTTGCAGCAAAGCAAGTTTTGATCAAATATTCTTTTTTGTAATGGGATTGTTGTGCTATAAGTAACTGAACAACACATTAAATATCACCCAGAAAAGGAGAAAGATTCCAAATAAAACTTTCATGTATTGAAATAGCTTTTGACTGTCAACCAACACTAACGTTTCTTACACATCTTCAAAAAGAGCAAATCGTCTCCTTAGAGCAACTGTTGGTGTCAGATTTTTGATTCATAACTGACTCAAAAGATTGATCAGTAACCCTTATTTCACAGTTTTCAGCTTATCTTTTTTCTTTCAGTTTTTTAATCCTTGGCAGTGACAACTTCAGCTGCCAGCGCTCATGATCCCATGGGGGAAAATCTAACGACCTTCAGGATCCCCGGATCGATTGCCATTAAATTTGTGATAAACTCTGTGCTCGGCCTGAAGGGTTACAGATTTTTTGATGATCCTGTGATTTCTATGATGGAGCATTAAGGCATCATAAAATAAAAAAAAAGGAGATTTCGAGATTTAAGTTGTAGTATTTTGAGAAAAGAATCACAAATTTATGACACTAAATTATAAGAGAAAAAAGTCATAATGTAACAAGGTAAAAGTAATAAATGTACAAGATTAATGTTGTAATTTCAGAAGCTTAAAGCCCTTATTTTACAAGAAGGAAATTTCTACAGTACATCACTGTAGCTACAGGGAGATGTTGTAGCGGTTTAACCAAAGCTTGCTGAAAGGGAATAAAGCACAATTTTAACTCCATTGTGAGTTAAATGGCCTTCAGTGTTGGAGTTAGTAGACAGCGTTGTTCCATTCAATCTCAGTCAACTCTGTAGAGACTCAATCGATCTAGCCTCTTCACACTGCCATTTCATATCTGGGGATTAAGTTTTCCCATCATGCCCTTGGGCAGAGTGTTAAGTTGTGTTTTTGATGTTGCCTGTTGTACAGTCATCACTGCTAGGAACCATGTGCTCATGTTTTTGGCAGATGTTATTGTTTTTGATGTTAAACACATCTGCACCCTCTGTGAAGTTAGCCACTAAGTTAGCCACTTTCTGCCGGTGGTAGGATATGAGTGCTGGTTATGACTACAGGCCATATCTTAGCTCTGATTTTTAAAGATGTTTCATCAGTGCCATAACACCCGATTATAACGCAGGTTTAGAATGTTAGGTGGTAATCTTTATAAAGTATGAAAAACACTGTGGTAGTTGAATTTACACTGATGATTTTGCTGTGCAGTCATAGTTTATGATTTTGTGTTGGCACCTGAGTAGACCAGTCAGAGTTCTTGGGTAGCCTTGGCTCCCCCAGATGATCGGCTCATTCCCACGAGGTTGAAAAACAGAGCGAACCAAGTCAGAGGTATGCGGGTTAACTAACTCCAAAAAGCTATTCCTTGGATAAAAGAAGAGCTCAGCAGCCTATTGAACAGCTTGTCACAAAGCAGATCAGTGATGTCAGTGAAAATGTGAAATAGCATTACAATTTAAAAACATCCTTAATATGGCTACATGAACTTGTATCTAATGCTGCACTTCTTGGCATTTAGATGAACACTGAGGCTCATGTACCTCACTTCTGTTTTTTTTATCACTTCCTCCGCCCTTCTGCCATCTCACTCATCTCATCTCATAATCCCTCTCTCTCATCTCGGCTCTGTTATTCCCATCCCCTCTCTTCCCCGTTCCCTTTGGTGTTCCACCATCGCTGCATGATACATCTCCCGTGGACCTGGACGCTGTGCTCCAGGTTGCTGCCTCTGTGCTGCTGGTGAAATATTAACCAGGCTTTGATGCTTATTAATTGTCCCACTCAGTAATTGAGATGCTCTGTGGAGCCCCATCCCCATGGTGACAATGACAGGCGGTCCCCTTGGTGACAGCCTCTCACCCACAGGAACACCAGAAAGGGAGAGAGAAGGATGGTAGGTGAGAGTTGGGGGAGATGATGGCGAGAAGAATGAGAAAGCTGAAAAATGAAGATAAAGGAATCTTAAAAGATGTTTTTAAAAACTATTTGTAGTTGTGAGGAAATTCTGTATTACACAACAGCATAATCGTAGTGATTGTGTATGCAGGTACTCACTCACAGCTGGTGCTTCAGTGTCTACGGTGAAGACCATTTCTAGATATCAGACAGGTCAAAACAAGTTTTTATTTTCAGGTATTCACATAACTTATTTGTAGGCAAATGAGTCAGCCTTATCATCACACATGAAAAAAGTCCACATTAGGAGTGCATGGCAGACTTGAGCTCCTTCTTAAATCAACATTGACACAACTTACCTTTAATTTGTTTGAACAGTTTAGAAAAATATTTGCCATTTGTTTAATCCAAACCCTTCTGCTGTTTGCCACGTGTTTTGTGCTTTTTACTTCTTTAATCTATTTAAATTTAAAGTATAAAGTTATGTTGTTAGAGAGAGCCATGTCTGTTAGTGCCGGGAAGTCCAAGGGTAACATTATGATATGATGACACAACATATGCAACGATAATATGTATACAGCCTCATACCATTATCCCACCTCCACCTTACTTCACAGGTCACGTAATGCAGTCAGGCAGGTAACGCCAAACCCCGACTTGACCATCTGACTGCCAAACAGAGAAGCATTTACACCACTCCATCCGATGCTTGCCACTGGACTTGGTATATTAATGTGCCTTAGCAGTCGTTGACACCGCTCTGTGATTTTACCTTGTCTTTTACTACATGGCTGAGTTGCTTTTGTTCCGAAACGCTTCCACTCAAACATTATCACTTACAGTTGACCGTGGAACATCTAGTAGGGATGAAATTTCATGAACTGTCAAATTGCAAAGGCAGCATCCGTAATAGTACCATGCACTATGCATGTGCATGTCTGACAATCTATGAGGCTCCCCAAGTTCGTTTATGGTACCCTCATTTATGTCATAAACCCCATCATAAGAACTCATAATGTAGTGATGCAGTCAGTTTGGCCAGCAGGTTTAGAGATCTGATTTTTTTTTTCTTAATTAAAATGCAGATTTGGCACTAGTAGTTTGATCTGTCCATCCCTAATGTCTGTCCTTTGCTGATTAAGATTTGTGAGTGGCCAAGAAAAGCAAAGGGCCATTAAGATGATGAATAGGATCTTTCAGGGATATAAAATAACGTATTATTTCTTTAAGCATTGAAGGCATTTGACTGCCAAAAACTCTCAAAGAAATTGTTTTCCCTGAAGTTCTCTGAAATACACTATGTTGCCAAAAGTATTCACTCACCCATCCAAATAATTGAAATCAGGTGTTCCAATCACTTCCATGGCTACAGGTGTATAAAATCAAGCACCTAGGCATGCAAACTGTTTCTACAAACATTTGTGAAAGAATGGGTCGCTCTCAGGAGCTCAGTGAATTCCAGCATGGTGCTGTGATAGGATGCCAACAAGTCCAGTCGTGAAATTTCCTTGCTCCTTAATATTCCATAGTCAACTGTCAGTGGTATTACAACAAAGTGGAAGCAATTGGGAACAACAGCAACTCAGCCACGAAGTGGTAGGCCCCGTAAAATGACGGAGCGGGGTCAGCGGATGCTGAGGCGCGTAGTGCACAGAGGTCACCAACTTTCTGCAGAGTCAATCTCTGCAGACCTCCAAACTACATGTGACCTTCAGATTAGCTCAAGTACAGTGCCTAGAGAGCTTCATGGAGTGGGTTTCCATGGCCGAGCAGCTGCATCCAAGCCATACATCACCAAGTGCAATGCAAAGCGTCAGGCGAGTCTGGGTTTGGCGGTTGCCAGGAGAACGATACTTGTACGACTGCATTGTGCCATTGTGTTTTCAGGAGCTGGGCTTGTCCCCTCAGTTCCAGTGAAAGGAACTCTGAATGCTTCAGCATACCAAGAGATTTTGCTCCCAACTTGGTGGGAACAGTTTGGGGATGACCCCTTCCTGTTCCAACATGACTGCACCAGTGCACAAAGCAAGGTCCATAAAGACATGGATGAGAGAGTTTGGTGTGGATGAACTTGACTGGCCTGTACAGAGTCCTGACCTCAACCCGATAGAACACCTTTGGGATGAATTAGAGCAGAGACTGAGAGCCAGGCTGTCTCGTCCAACATCAGTGTGTGACCTCACAAATGCGCTTCTGCAAGAATGGCCAAAAATTCCCATAAACACGCTCCTAAACCTCGTGGAAGGCTTCCCAGAAGAATTAAAGCTGTTGTAGCTGCAATGGGTAGGCCGACATCATGTTAAACCCTATGGATTAAGAATGGGATGTCACTTAAGTTCATATGTGAGTCAAGGCGGGTTAGCGAATACTTTTGGCAATATAGTGTAGATTAATATGACATGAAATCTGTTCCAGCATTGTGAAAAGTCTGGTTGTGTGGTTGCTTTATGAAATGTTCAGTTTCTTCTCATGGATTTCTGTTGCTCATAACGAAATCATCTCCATGCTGTGAAACAAATCCACTTTGACGAAACGTCGCCTTCTCTACCATCTGCCACAATCTAATGAGGTTTTACTGGAGGGAACAGGACCACATCAAAGAAACGTTCCACATCAGACTTAAACCAACATCTGTCCTCTTATATCTGCCGTACTTTACCATGAAAGGCCTTCTGACTTTATGGTGACATACTGAACTGCAGCCCACTCAGAAAATTCAGGACATTTTCAGGAATTTTGTGCATGTGTGAATAGGGCTTATACTATTTTTTCATCAGTTTTACTTTCAGGACTTTAAAGTAAAAACAGACATGTAGTGATGCCATTCTGCCACAAATATTGATGGCATATTGATATCCAAAGCAGATCTGTTAAGTTAGTTTATGCAATTATGACTTCTTTTATCAGATTTTATTGGAATAAATTTTCACCCGTCTCACTACTAAAATTAGTGTTAAAACACTCTAAAAGGGTCTGGAGATCAATTTTCAGAAAGCCAATTTTAAGATTGGAGAAGTGAGCAGGAATGAAAAAAGCACAGAAAGAAGAGAACAGTGCTGGAGATAGTGATGAAGAGGGCAGAGCAGCAGATGAGGTGTAGAAATAATCCCTGTGTTTAAGTAAATATACGAGGCTCAGGCTGCAGGAGACTGAGACGAGGTGACCACACAGTGTGACGTTTCCTAACAGGGACACGGACCACATCAGATGTCAGCTAGGCGCTGTTTGACACTTGACATGCACACAGTCACACTCTCACTGTACTCACACTGACAGCAGCCAGGATTAAAGGCTGAGGGATACAAAGGTCACGCTTTTTAAGATATTCTTCAAACATTTGGGTATTTTATAAAACTTCTGTTTTTATTAAAACATCTGCACATAAAGTAAAACCACTTTTTTTTAAAGTTGTCATCTTAAGCCTTAATTTCCTAGATTTATCTTGTCTGACATTGTCAGCAATTTAAAAGAAAAGTACAAGTTTAAAGTCTTTATATTTCCTTCACTTTGTCAAAATTAAAATAAGAACCAAAGACATATATCCAAGTTTTATGACTGTGCTGACTGCCTTTTATTTCAGCTTCTAGTGGCTTCACTTTCATGTTTGTTGAATATGATGTTACAAGATTCCTTTTACCCAGGGGATCCAAGTGTGTCTAATGCCTGCCCCAAATGAAAATAGAACAGGTGTGTAAGTGTGTCAGATTCAGCTGAACATTACTGACATAAGGAATGATGAGCCCGGACCATGCAAGAGGATCTGGCTGCAGACCTCAGTGATGGGATGCCAGATCGGACCATCACACCCCCTGGTGTATCAAGGAAGATACAGAGGGTGCAGGACAGAAAATGCCAGCAGTAGCAGTTTTGCTCAGCTCAGACTAACTGCTAGTAATATCTTCTCAGAATAAAAGAAAGTGCCCTTTGGAAAGACTCTTTTTTGGACTATTGAATTGATTCATATCAATTCATGGTGCCATTAATTTTGGCAAGTCATCCAGGTCCTGAGGCAGCACAAGACCATCACACTACCATCGCCATTTTTGAATGCTAGTATGATGTACTTTTTTATGAAACACCGAGATAGTTTTCCTCCAGATGCCATAGGATACCAACATCCAAAAAGCTCCGTGTCAGTGTACAGAATATTTTTATTTCTTGAATCATGAACACTTACCTTATCCGAGTAAGGTTTAGAGGTTGTTCTGGGTTCTTTGTGACCTTCTGGATGAGTTGTTAATACACTCTTGGAGTAATATTGGTAGGCTGGCCACTCCTGGGAAGATTTGCCACCGTGCCAAGTTTTCTCCATTTGTGGGTAATGGCCCTCAGTGTGGTTGGCTGGAGTCCCAAAGCCTTAGAAATGTCTTTATAACCTTTTCCAGACTGGTAGATGTCAATGACTTTGCATCTCATCTGTTCTTGAATTTCTGTAGATCACAGCATGGTGTGCCGACTTTCAAGATATTTTAGCCTACTTCACTTTATCAGAAAGGTTCTTTTTTGTCTATTAAAATTTGTTTGAAGATCTGAAACATTTAAATGTGCAAAAAATAGAAAAGGGGGCAAATACTTTTTCACAGTACTGTATTACCCAGTGTGTTCCTGATAACATTATATCATCTACTTTTTTTTAGTATCCTGTGCGCAATGACCCTGGCCACCACAGGGGCCTCAGCCGTGTTGTTATTGTCCCTTTTCATTCTCCTGAACCACTCACTCGATTTCCTCTCAGTAGTAAGATGTATGACATCACAGGCTCCACCCCTTGTTGACCGGTTAAGTAGGACAGACTGGATTTAAGATCTGCTGTTGCCACCCTGATAATGCACATGCACTCTCACTCACTGACACACGTGCACGCTCAGACACAAAGATAAGCACGGCGCTCTGCCCACTGATGCCAAATCAGGTCAGCCTTTGGTGTGTTAGCGAGGGCTGGGGGGTGTTTAAAGCATCTTCTCAGTGAAAGGGAAGAAATACAGGGATATTTGAGACCTCTGTGACAGCAGGGGAAAACGCCCATCACCTGTTTTTTTCTTTTCTTTTCTTTTCTTTTTTTTTTTTTTTTTTTTTTTTTTTTTTTTACCGCAGAAGTGTGTCTTGTTTGGCATATCTACAAAGAAAATTACTCAGACCACTACTAAAAAATTTGAAACAGCAGGGATGTATAGGATTTTCCTGTTTAAAAGTGCAAATTATTTACTGGTATCCATAGATGATCTCATCTATTAAAAGAGATTTTATCAAAAGAGATGGGTATCAAACCTCCCTGTTCCTGGTACTATTAAACATGTGTTTATAGAAGATAGAATGGAAAGGCTTAAAATTAAGTTCTCCTCTCCTTTCATCTATATTTGATTAAACTCAAAATTCTTCAGTTTTATAGCTCTAGTTGTTTTAGCTGTAGATAACTTGATTTCTGTTTCTTTCCAAGAAGCCCTACTTTTCAATTCTTTTGATGTTTGAGCAGACTGTGTTTTCCCCCACTCACTTAATGGTGAATCTCTGCTATGGAGAAACTAATCCAACTAATTGCATCATGGTACTGTGAGATGGGTATTTAGCAGCTAGCTTGGGGGGGTTAACAAGTGTTAATGACAGAGAGCTGACAGTTAATGAACGGTAGCTGGAATCACCAAGACAGATGTATAAATAAGTCGTTTTACTGTAGAAAGCTTGTCATTGAGGATAGATTGATACCACACAGATTTGTCTGTTTAAAGAGTAACAAAATGCCCAGAGACCAATGTACTATGTATTGGTATTTAGTAGTGTTGTTGATCAGTGAGTTTCCAATCTCAACATTGAAGTACAAAGTATTTAAATTCTACATTTTTGTTCTCATGTATAATGACCACTCTCTTTAACAGGACTGCTTGATCATGGTGAAAATGATAATAACAACTATTTTGATTGATATTGAAATCATGATTATCAAACATGATTACTCATTTATTGGCTAAATCATTGGCTGATCTGATGGCAGGTGACATACTAAATATAGACAAAAGTATTCAACTGCCTAACCTTTACCTCAACAGGGACTGTAGTGACATTGTATTCAAATACATGTACTCCATGGGAGTCTGTGTGGACCAATCAAGTTCTTCCACACTGACCTCATCAAACCATGTCTTTACAATCCTTGCTTTTTGCACTTGGGAACAGTCATGTTGGAATAGAAAAGGACCTTCCTAAAACTGTTGCTACAAAGTTGGAAGCATAGCATTGTGCAGAATGTCTTGGTATGCTATAGCATTAAGATCACCCCATCACTGGTGGTAATGGGCCTAGGCCGAAACCCTGAAAAACAGCCATGAACCATAATCCCTCCTCCACCAAACTTCATGGTTGGCACAGTGCACTCCAGCAGGTGTGCTTTACATCGCTCCATCTGACGCTTGGCATTGGACTTGCTCATGTAAGGTGTGCATGCAGCTATTCCACCATGGAAGCCAATTCCATGAAGCTGCTGCAGCTCAGTTTTTGTGCTTACACTAATGCCAGTGGATGTTCAGAACTCTTCAGCTATGGAATCAGCAGTGTTGGTGACTTTTACACACCATGCACCTTAGTAGTCGTTGACCCTGCTCTGTGATTTTACGTGGTCTTCTGCTTCGTAGCTGTTGTTCCTAAACACTTCGACTTTATTATGATATTACTTACAGTTGACTGTGGAATATGCAGCAGGGATTAAATTTCAGAAACCAGCTTATTGCAAGAAAGTGGCATCCATCAGAGCACTGTGCTTAAAGTCACTAAGTGCTTGAGAACGACCCAGTTTTCATCACCACAGAGCTCAATAATGATCAGATGCTTTGTGTCAATTGCAAAGAAACACTGTTTTCCTTAAAACAAGCTTGTTAGCATGAACTTGCGTCGTCTGCTGAAGTGTGTATGGTTCTTTCCCACTCTGGTAACTTGTGGTAAGTCTATCTTGATTATTCTTTGTGACATTATGGCTAAAAATCAAATCCACTTAAGCATTCTGGACTGTACTGATGCCGTGGCTGATGGGGATGGTATTAAGGAGTGGGTGTCTTATCACTTCCCCTCCCAGCCCTCCCCATGACGTTCTAGAGGCAGTTTTTTTAAAGTTCCACCTCAGCTGAAACTCTGTTGTTTAGTTTTTCTTTAATGTAAGCATGCAGGTAGCCGATGGCTAACTTAGCTCAATCCTAATGATATCAGCACTGTGGAAAACAAAGATCAAATATCTTAAAGCAGCAGTTTACAAGAGTAGTAACCTCTGGTCCACTAGCTATGACTCACAGCCAATCTCCAGGAAACCTCAATTAAGGAAAATAGAAATTGTCATTCATTTTTGAAAATAGTCCCCACACAAATGTAACATTTTAATTGCTTATAGTTAATAGACCGTAGAAAATACTGGACAAAGCGTGAGTGACATGAGCCATTTGGTTACTGAAGGGGGCCTTTTAAAGCTTATCCCCAGCGGTTGCCATATTGAAATGCTGTCACAGTCTAACTTTAGCTCAACCAAGGAACAGACAAAGAGGCAGACCTGAGATGGGTGTCAGGCCTCCTGATAAATGGCTACACTAAGCATGACCAGGCCTTGAATTGGGCATAATTCATATCATTCTGAGAACCAGAATGGATTAGTTATATGATAATTCACTCCCTGAACTAGGGATGCACGTGAATAGCTGAGAGGGGTCCAGCTGCAGACCTCCACTGTCATTCGGCTTAACGGCTCCTCCAACGTGAAGCAGAAGCCACCTCCACTCTGGTTTTAATAGCGTCTGCTACTGCACGGCCCGGTGTTGGCGTCTGCTACTGCACAGCCCGGCGTAGACCCATATGCTGGGGCGGAGGTGTCGGGGTCTGCTACTGCATGGCCCAGCATAGCGCATATACACCTACCCCAATGAGCTGCCCCTAAACTGAACCAGTTGAGATTAAAATGCTAAATCTAAGCTAAAGCTAAGCAAATATTCATATCCTGATGTCACTTCCTTCTGACGGTGAAGGGGATCTAAGATCTCAGAGTGGAGCTTGACAGAGTGGAGGTCTGCAGCTAGACTGTCTTGGAATAGCTGGCCAAACAGTTAAATTTGCATGCCCTTGTTATTGGCTCCATAATTGTGAGTTCATTAAACCAATTATTCAAAAAATTTTTGTGACCTCAGATGACCTCAAATTCCAACTAAACTGTAACACAACCACTCACCACTAAAAACATCTGAAAAGTGCTTTTTATCTAGCTAACCGGGATAAAGTTGACCACAGGTTGTGTCAAGTTACACTCATACATAATTGAAGCGTTCAGTGATGATATTCAGCTCAGGAACCTACAAAAAGGACCGAAAGCTGGCGGCACTAGCACTGCTAACATGTTCTACCATTACCGGGTGAAGTCAGTTTACAGATGTATTTATTTGACTGGTTGGCTAAACGCATATTATATTTTGCTTGTTATTGGATGGGAAATTATACACCTAGGAACGTCACTACTGGGTACAGCCCATAAAGACAAGGTGGTCATGGGTAAGGGACATGTTAACATGCGATGTGAATGTGACCGCCATTGCTTCTACAGCCAGCCTCCAGGGGACACTGCAACTTTTGCACTCCCACTGACTTCATTTTTCCACCATGGAGGTTGTCACTTGTTGAGGTTCAGTGGATTTTAGTTTTAAGCAGAGATGGACTCACTGTTTCCCATTGTTTGCAGTGTTTGTGGAAAGCAAAGCTAACTGTTGTTCTGTAGATACATTCATCATCAACTGTGTATCATGATGGAGATGAGACACTAGCGATATAAAAATAGCTCATTGTCATAAAGACTCCAGAACTTAAGTTTCGTTTCTGTTACAATACGAGACTGGATAAATACAACAGCGATGGACTGACAGGCGTTCATCTAATCCATAATGTTTGCCCCACTTTGCTCTAAGCCCTCTCCCACAGTTTCAAAAAATCCTGGAGGAAACCCTGCCCTAATATACCAAGCTTTAAGAGTTATGAAGAGAAACTAGGGGTGTGACGAGATCTCGTGGCACAAGATCTCGCAAGATCAAAATGGCAAGAGATTTCTTGTTGGGAAAAAATTCAAGCGGCAACCTCCGGTCCTGAAAAATGAAGCCAATGTGGAAGTGCAAAAAATTGCCGTACCATGTGTCCACTTGAGGCTGGCTGCAGGAACACCGGAAATCCTGTCTGGACACATGTTAAACAGCCGGTTTTGACACGAGAAATAAACTGGTTTACAGCCTGGTTCAAAACACCAAACGTGTCTCATCAGCTAGTGTCTTATTGTGCTCCCACTGTATGGGGATGAATTTTTTTGTACCACCATTGTTTGGATTATATTTAGGATGAAAGCTGATTGCTGCATCTCATTTGATTGACAGATAGCTCGGCAGGCAGAGGCTCCGTTTCTGTCAACCGGAATGCTAGCTAGCAGGCTGACAGGATGTCATGCTTTGTGGGCGGGCCATTAGGTTGATCCAAAGTTCGGTTGAGACCGTGATTTCAATATGGAAGCCTCCACAGATTGGCTTCAAGAGCTGTTTGAGTCCGCCTATTGTAAGCAGACGACTGACGTCTCACAGGGTTTGTCCAATTCTTTCTACAGTCTATGGGAAAAAAACATCTCACAAGATCAATATTGCGCACACACTAGGAGCATCAGCTCTCCCGACAGAAAACAACACCAAAGTGGAAATTATAAAAGATCACAAAGATGCCCTGGACTCTTCAAAATTGTTGGTTTGACAGCTTATGGAGAAACAGAGCTGATCCCAGATCACCACTCCACCCCCTCCTCCGCATGCACTACTTGGGGTCGCACATGATCCGCCAGTGCATAATGAATTCATCGTAACAGTGCTAAATGATGGAATGCTGCTGCTGGAAACCTGTTCAGACTCTGCAAGGAGAATACAGGCTTTATTTAGTTCGTGTGTGTGCGCAGACTCACTCATAGTGCGGGTATCTGTGACTTTTAACTTTGATTCAGTCGCTGCTTCGTCATGTCTCCTCGTCACACCGTCTGTCAGTCACACATCCATCATCCGTTGGCTGTGCGTATCATCAGTCAGAAGCTTAACATGAGTAGCAGGAAGGGTCGTCATATACTGCAGCGGTAAACTTAGCAAAACAGACTCTGCTTGAGCGCCATAGAGTCATAGAGTTAGCTCCAAAAACCAAAGTTATAGCCCCAGTCAAACAATCCCTGTCTGTATGTTACAGCTGATGGAACAGAGACACACACTTGCTCACCAATGCACACGCATTAACACACTGTGTATCATGTCCAATCCTGTCAAAGCTCATATGAGAAAAGAAAGACCACAAAACAATAAAATAATCTATTTCTCTAAATCACAGCAAACGTGATATTGACATAAATATTTCTTTAGAGTGTTTTAAACATGGATGTCCTTAAAGAGGATGAGAAATAGTTTGATTTTACTGATGCAGCTCTTTATAGTCCAGTCTGTTTTAAACAAGTGATTAAAGAACTTTCAAAATAATCTAAAGCTTTAAATATTATTATTACTATTGTAGCAATGAGGGCACTGTGTATTAAAACAAAAATGTGGTAGACTATTAAAATGAAAGGTTTAATTTGAAGAGCATTAACATGTACAGCTGAGTCAGAGTTGGACAAGATAAACTGTGTATAAGCATTGATAGCTTATTCAGTACAAGAGGAGTTAGTTTAAACATTTCTGAATGACCTGAATGCTTTGCAATTATGAGTTTCAGCTGTTTTTTTCCAAAATTAAAAAAAAAGTGTAAAATCTTGTCTTGTCTCGTGTCTCATGGGCCCAAATCTCATCTTGTCTCGTCTCAGCTTGTGAGATAAGAGTCTTGTCACGCCCCTGACAGAAACCTTTCAGTGTCCTGTTTATCTGGGAAACTAACATTAGCAGAGAGAGCTCAACCACTTATCAGCACTTTTAGAGGGTTTGAGAGCAAGATAGCATATCTGTTTGCTGCTCTGTTAACTTTTTACCATTATTACATTATTTAGTATGTCATAAATTGAATTTGAGTGGTCATGTCAATTTTCATGACTTAAAATAAATTTGTGCTTATTTTCTTGCAAACTTATCAAATAAGATGCTGCTTATCTACGCCATCCATCGATTTTATTTTTAACAAATAAAATCGATGCAATAAGGAGAGTACTTTTTTCTTGAGCCTCACTGATGTAAGGTTGTTTTAACAGATCAAGTTCTGACACAATAAAAAATAAAGTGATTTTTCTAAGTGGCACTGCAACAAAAGTCCAAATTGCCCATTAAAGGGTTATTTTTCTGCTTTTTCAATACCAAAAAAAGGCAAGCAAACTCCACTATATGGCAGCATTTGATTTAAAATATGACTCAAGTTTAACAGTTTTATTCAAAGCTTTGGTACCCTCTGATACAGTTGAGCACTACAATAAGCGAGATTGTATTGTTTTGCTATTGTTGGTTTTGAAATATCAAAAATTTGGACAATTTTCCATAGAAGTGGTTTTCCATTTATACGGATCCAACAGCTCTGACTGTCCGGTCCACAGAGGGCTGCTCATCGAGCCGTCTGTTGGTCCATCTGGATATCGCACACTGGTCTTAAATGTTTGAGAGCTCAAAGATGACTGAACAGACAGGATGCTTCAAACAGGGGATGTCCATTCTTCCAAATCTAATTTCCCTCATCTCCACTGGGCATGCGGACCCGTCCCTTGTTAGCTAGGGTGTGGACGGGCTTTGTTGAATCTCCTCTCTTTTCATCTCCCCCACCGCTCAGCTCGGCTCCTCTTACATTATTAGCCGTCTGTGATGTTACATTAAAGATGCATGACTCTCATGCTGTCTCACTCAGCATGGGCCTCCTGTGTGCCTGTGTGAGCGCGCTCAGGTCGACACGCTTGAGCTGGTGACTGTTAGAAAGAAGGAGGCATGGCATTGTGTGAACGCGGTCGAGCTCTCTCGGTGCCGAAATTTGTTATTTGACAGATGGATGTGGGAGGCTGTCACAGAGACTAAACGCTCCTGAGAGAGACACACAGAGCTGTCTGCTTGGACGGAGATAGCGAGCTAGATGGACGGCGAGTGGGAGGGGGTTAGCTCCACAGTATTGATATAATGCAAGCTTTGAGTGCCCTGTCTGCTTGGTTGAGTGCCTCTCTGTTGTGCTGCATATGGTGTGTTGTTTCTATTCTTTAGTGTTGTGTGTGTGTTTGTGTGAATGCTGGAGAGTTAAGCTTATACATGTGTTTAATGCTAACCCCTCTCTGAAGTCCACTTTAAATCCCCAGACAGTTACAGAACTCTCACACACCCTGACACTCAGCTTCCTGTGTGTGAGTGTGTGATAGAGAGAGAGAGGTTTTGTGAAGTTATCCGTCTCCTTGGCTGTATCAGTGTCCTAATTGGACTAACAAGATTAATGAGGCGAACTAGATTCTCCAGCTCTTTCTCTCTCCACCCATCCTTCATTGTCAGGGCGGAGAACTACAGTACATATGTGAGTGTCCGCACACAGCAGGTTAAATCTAAGTCACGTGATGATCCGTTTAACAGTACATGTGGATTAAGCCTTGCATCAAGGTTTGTGTGACTCAAACTATAGGGATACATGAACTTGGATTTTTGCAGATATACTAATATTTAGATTCCAAATCTTGAAAATAGACTATGTAGAAATTTTAGATATAGAAATATCTACGATATATTCACTTCAAAAGTGACCATCTCTACACTATAAACAGTCATGTGAATACGTTTTAGCTATGTTGGGTGCTAAGGAGTCATCACAGGGCCGATGTACCACAGCTCAGAGGGGCTCAAGCTCATTTTGTTGACGCACTTGGGAGTTACTCACAGTCAAACTTGACAGCACCTCCAGGCTTTTTCACACCTGGTGATATGACCCCAAATGGTTTCTGGGCCTTTGGGACAGCCACATCATGGCCAGGGTCTCATGGCCATCCTACCACTTGCCTGGATGATACCCTGGGCTGTTGGTTCCTAGCCCGTGGTCCAGGACACCCCAAGGGGTGCCAGAGATTTCAGCACAGATGCAAGCCTCTGTCTACTCCGAGGCTGTCAAAATTTGATTTGTACATAGAAACCAAAATCATGGTAAATCACTTTTAAATTGTTTATTGAAAGGTCTTTTGGTAAGAAAATTGCTGTAGACTAATTTTCTTTGGGGTTTTATCAATGAAATTATAAAAAACAGTGTCAATTTTGACAGCAATGTGTCAATTTCCTGGAGGGGCTTGCTTGCTCTTAGATAAAAGAAGGAGGAAAAAGTTTGGGAACCACTGCCCTTAGACATCATTACTCACTACATCCACCCCTTACTCCACCCTAAAAATGTGGCAGACTTTATTTTTTCAACAGATTATTTTCTCATGCCTCTGGTAATATGCAAGAATGTCCAGCGCTTGACCGGGGTTGTGTCAGTCCTCCTTCACAGTCTATGGTGCCCTCCGGCAGCTATACTCGCAACATCTACGACTCACTCCAGCCTCGATATTTGGCCCAAACATGCCTAAAAGTACTGCACAGAACTGTATGTTTTTTAATCAAGGTCTTACAGTATCTCAAATGTTTCCTAAAGTTTTTAAACACAGCGAAATTCTGAATTTCTATAAATGTAACTGGACCTGTCTTGTCATGGTGGCTGTCATAGGTTGTGAGTTCAATCACCCAAACTATTCTCCTTAACATGGAAACCCACAGGCTCTGCATTTCCGGTGAGTTAAGACCAGCATTGCTCAGCGCTGCTCCTATGAGGCCTCCTTCTCAATACTACTACTAAACAGAAAACCAACATTTTATTTTCATTCATAAATTTCTCATAATGAGGGAGAAATGCACTTGAAAGAACATTTCTGTGTTCACGCTGGAAACGCTCTAGAGCCCTTGCGCTTCCTGGGACTGTTTCTTAAGGTGGCCTTACAACTTACGACTTTTCCTCCGATTTCAAAGTTGCAGACAAAACTCCAAAGTCGGAGTAAAATCATGGGAGTCTTGCTTCAGTTGCAGCTCACTCCCATTGTCTCAGTCGTTAGGTGTAAGGTGGTGATTTTAGCAGTTTTAAGGCAGTCTTTCTTCACTCTTGGCATCACGATAATATCAAACACGTTTGATATTATATCAAACACGTTTGATATCAGAAGTCTTGAGTCTGATTGTATGCAAATTGTGTTTCTCAGTGACGCAACCATCGCCCACGACCAATGGGAGCCACAATGTTGTGTGTAAGCACATTAATTCACTCATTCTTTAAAATACAAACGTGCCTGTAGATCAGTCTAGAGCTGCTGAATGTTCGCTCAGAACTCAAGAGATTGAAAAATTTTCTGCTCAGAGTAGGACTGGGCGATTATGGCAAAAATCATAAACACGATTAATCGAACTCTTTCCTCGATTACGGTTAATGAATGGTTTGTGCTGTAAATATTTGTATAATTTTAAAAGAAATAACTGAATATTTTGTGTACCTCCAGAAGAAATTATTTGGCTTAATCTATAAAATGTCGTTCTCTTTAAACAGTTTTTTGCCATTGTAGTAATTAAACCAGAGTGGTGCTGATTCCAGTTTGACCGGCCATTTTCAAATGAATTTTCCTGGTCTGAACTCCTGGTAAAGATTTGAGATTCAACAGATTTTGTTTCCTTAAAAACTGTCACTGACATTAGTTACTGATATTAACATGAGTTACAATTAAGCATCAACAAGGATAATATAGCAAAAACTACAACAGACAGTTTTTTAGAGAAACTAACATTTATCTGAAAGAAGTCACAAAAATGATCATTCCTTTTATTGGTTATATTCTTTGTTGCAGTAATAAAAATATTTTAAGTTTTTATCTGTGTCTACTATTAAAAAAAAACCTTTATCACTGAGGTTGATTATTTTAATCATAGCATAATTAATGCTTTCTGTTTTATTCGTGTTTTCCACAAAATAACATAAACTCATCTTGCCCCCCCCCCTTCATAGACTACACACAGCAGCTCACCTGTTTCTCACCTGTTCTGCTTTCTTTCTCTCCATAACTGTGTTTCTGCTTTATTTTGATCATCAGTAGCCTTTTTGTATTAAATCACATTTCAATGTACGTTGTCATTTGTTTTCACCAGTGAGTTGATTTAAAACAGCTGATCTGGCAAGGAAGTTTGATGTTTATTAACATCACAATCAGAGCCAGTGCGATAACTTGACAGACTTTCTTCATACATTCATAAACTAAACAATGGCAGAAGGTGACATTTAACAGGAGAGGAGGCAGGAGAGAGCTGATGAAAGAGTCTGTGCAGAGAGAGCGATGCTGAGCGAGCAACCACTGCGCACTTATTGACTGATCATGGATGACATCGGTCTCCATAACTTGATATCTTTGGGGTTAATTTACTAATGTGTGACACCCAGACGAGATTATGTCTGGTCAACACTGTATACGTATTACCATGATCATATGTATCATACAAACACTAGCCTGATGTGCAAAGAGAGACAGGAACTCTCAAAGCGAGTCCCCCCTCGCCGCCCTGCAGTTTGCGTTTTACTCCGTAGCGCTTCCATGTAGTATTGTCACATGACCGCCTTCCATGGTGCAATAATAGAGAGATTTACAAGGTGACAAACTTGAAATAACCGACACAGCAGGTTTATGTCAGTTATTGGCTCTAAATGTTGGTTTTGATTATTTTTCAGTTAATCGCCCAGCACTAGCTCAGAGCTGCAGTCAGATCTCTGCACCTGTGCGTTTCTGTGCCTTGTCTGTCAGTTTATTCCAGGATGACATGACAGGTACGGTAAACCTCCATTGGGATTTTCAAAGTAAAAGCCTGATCAGTTTGTTTCTGTGGTGAGACTACTCTCCTTTTGTTTCCAGGGTCGTTCTTCGGTTGTTGCATTAACATGCAAAGTTGCTTCAGCTTTTAACTTTCCTTTCATTTCTGCTCGATTTAAATGATTTAAAAACATGGGATTACACGAGATATAAACTTAAATGCGATCTCCATCTACATCTTGTTTTCTGCTTAAAAGATGTGAATTTCCACCAGATGCATGATGGGAAATAATCTCAAAAGGATTCGTATTCTAGTCTTGTAGTTATTGACCCACAATCTTTGCAAAATCTTAGTCTGAGACTAAAAACTCAACGGCTTGCTAACAAATTGTCTTTAGGTCAGAGAGTGTCTCAGGTGTCAGTCTTTGTAGAGTCTGTTAAGAGTTTTGCAAAGTCCTGCGGTGTACGGCCAGCATTAGTTGCTATTTTGTGTCTTTTTTGGTAGTTTTCCTCGTTTTAAATGTTTAATACACCACAGGCTGTACCAACTATTACAGGTATTTCTGAATAACACTAGAGTATGTTTAACTGTAGCACCGGCAGTATTTAGCCCCGTTACAGTGGCAGGACTGTCCAGCAGACCAGACTCATGTTGATAGCTCTCTGCCACAGCTGCCCTGAGGTTGGAAAGGACGAGAAGGATGGGTAGAGGCAGGGTTTTGTGATGCTTTCTTTTTTCATCTCACTGGATACCTCCTTTTCAATTAAAGGTGTCAGCTGAATCATACCCCCAGAACAGGTGTTTGCCACCAAAGGACCTTTTTTGTTGTTTTTAAAACCTTTGAATTGCCCCATGTATCTTCCTTTTTTAAACTATTGAAAGGATGGCAAAAAATCCTCATTTTGAATACTGTCTTTTATAAGTGAGTTAGACAACAAGAGAAAAGGGATGTAAACAATACATGGAAATCTTAGTCATTTTAATGTAAATTAATGTGACTTTTGAGTTAATTTATGAAAAAACATTTGTCTTTTAGAGTGCTGACAATGTAATAACCCTTCTTCGACATTTGGCTGAAGGCTAAATAGTCTGTTCATTTCATCTCTTCTACTCCTGGTGCTGTAGTTTTTATTATAATGCTAGAGAGGCCTCAGGTTAGATCTATGGGCTAAGCCAGTTATATACAAATAATGACAATCAGTCAAAATAAGTAGCAGGTAGGTGTACTTATCTCTTCAATGAAATCGTTTTCCATACAAAATGATCCCCAGATTTTCACTGTAAATGATTCTGTTACAGTATTTTACAAGCTCCGACCCAAAACAGCAGCACAGAGACCATGGTGATGTCTTGTTGCTAGGATACGTGGTTATAGTGTTGTGGGATGATAACCACAGAGTAAAATCTGCATGCATAAAATCTGTGTCAGATATTACAAATCATACATATGTTGAAAAAGATTGTTGAAAATGTTATTTTAAAAACATGTTTTTGCACTTCTTCAACCTTCAGTTCTTTTGTTGTTTACATCTACAATATGAAGAATTTTCTCACGAAGAAAAGATATTCCTTTATTAGTCCCACAAGTGGAAATTTAAATTTACAGCAGTAAAAAGTTGTATAGATAGAGCCGGCCACTGGTGACAATAACACACTAGAAATAGAGGACAAATAAAAGTAGTGCACTCAAGACCATTAATAAATACAGACATATGGAATATAAAACATCAGCTCTGCTCTGCTAATATTAAGTTTAGAGTATAAATACACCCATACATTTTTATCCCAGTCTCTCATATTTGATTGATTGATTGTACTTTATTTACACGCCATGCACAAAAAGTGCCCTCATGGGTTCATAAGACACCAGAAATACAATTGCAGTGTTTTACAAAAAGATAAATTCATTACAATTACAAAGTTGCGTGATCTTTTACCAGCTCAGTAGTAAACAATACACTCTGCCTTTTCTCCCAGGTTTTGCAGATAAAATTAGCTATAGCAAAGGTTCCTTTTCTGAAACAGAACTCAATTTTTTCATACTCATTGAACCAGGAAAAATCAGCATTAAGTAAGGACATTTTCCTAAAAAGTAAAGCCCTTAAGTCATCATAAATTGGACAGTAAAATGTTTGTAAATACCTCCAAAATTAAAGCTGATACCTTTCATCAATGCAAGTCATATAAATCGTATCCAGGATTATCAAACATGAATACGACCAATATTGGCTTTTCAGGGCCAATACAGTACCAGTTGTTAGTAATATGCATGACTGATAACTGTTTTTCAACCAATATTCTTTTATTATGATGTAAAAATGTACTTAATGTGGCAAAAGTAAAAGTTGCATGGCACCAAGGCAGAAGTATTGACTGGCAGGTACTTATGTCGCATCTAGCCAATCAGATTGTGTTGTATGCAGGACATTTGATGACTGTGGAGAGGGAAAACAAAACCAGGATGGAAGACATATTTTACAGTGGAGCCAAAGTAGCACACTTTTTAATGTATTCATTTTTTATCAATTATCCGTAGAGTGAATACCCATGCCAGTAACCTAATGCCAAATATTGGCCTCAATAATCGACCAGGCCGATGATCCATCGACCCCTATTGATTAGGTAGGACATGGTTAGAGTTAGCTGCAATCTGATGGTAGCTAATCGATAATCAAACTTATATTTTAGCACAAAATTTGGTCTTACCTCTCTCTGGATCTCCATTCCCATTGTCTTTGTAGTTGCTTTTCAATTAGGAAACAATAAAACAGTCAGAGTCTCAACTTTTATACTACAGGTGACATGAAATACAGCAGTATGACACAGCAAGTTAAAGTTTCCCACTTTGAGTCAAAGGACCATGACCACCATGGAAATATGGTCCATAATAGGATTCTAAACTTATAATTTGAGTAAATTATTCCATGTTTAACCTGGTTTTATATGATAGGAACAAAAGAAGTGTTCAGTGTTGGGTAATTTCCTGGTTTTATTAACAGAAAGGCCAGGATAACCCCTGGCCTCCCAATATGCTGGCAACATTTTGCTTTGCCAATTTTTGATGGCTTTATTTCTCTCCAGTGCACCTGTCTTATGAAAGCTCTGGTTCTTGTCAAAACTCTGAGTCATCTGTTGTTTACATCTCTTATTGTTGCAATTATTTGTCATTTTATGCTGCTAGGTTTTCGTGGTGTTTTGCGTGGGTTCTTGCAATGTTTGGGTTATTTTTTTGAAGGTTTGGTATGTTTGTATGGGTTATCATTGAATCAGAGATTGTATAGTGTGAAACACATAGTATGGAAGTGTCAAAATTGTTGACTGCCTTAATGAAAGGATATTCTAATACAAAATCATCCAAACAGCCGTTACAAAGGTGATTATGTATGTAAATGTTATATACGTTTTGCATGATTTAGAACTCCTCTATGGTCTAAATCTCCTTCAAAAGCTGAATCTCTAGAACTGATTTATATTGATTTGAAGAGGCACATGTAGCCTAAAGGTCCCTCACAGCCAAAGTGTGGAGTTGCTGTTATCTGAGAGCTGTACACTTACTTGTCAGAACAACGTGCCACCTCAGGAGCCGAGCACTAAATCAATGAGAGAGCCGTCCATCCGCTCCTCTCTGCTCCCAATCACTCTGAGTCCATCTTTCAGCTGAAATCCTCACTGAGATGTGCTGTTATGCAAGAGGTTGCATTTGGGGATTAGCACATCGTTTTCAAGGGTAAACATCAAGAATCTGACAGCGTTTATAGGTCACAAATCCCATGCTGCTGTTGAGTGTTGTACATGCAACAAAGGGATGATACAGCACACATGGTATTACGTACTACAGTCGGGATCTTTTATTTTGTACTGATGATGGATTTTGTTATATCTCTGGTAACTCACTAGTATAATATTCATATTTTTTGTTGATGAATTTCTGATTATGTTAATAAAATATCAATAAGTTTACGTCCTCGCTTCTCAGACCATAAAGTTACAAAAGCAGGCAGCAAATCTTGTTTAAAGGGTCTGGGAGCAGATTTCAAAATCCACCCTCATTATCTGAAAAAACCTTTCAGTTGCTTTTGTCCGATCAATTTAGTGGAGGTTTTAAACATCACTTCTTGGTGTTTACAGCATCAAAATTATATAGAATTAATCAAATAATGACCTTCAAGGTGATTTTATTTATGAAAAACCTTTTGTTAAACAAGCTGTTGTGCTTTCACAGTGTTTGGAATGAATATAGAGCAATGCAACATTCAATTTATTTCATATATTTACATAATATGTGTATTTATATTATCTCCAGTCTGTCTTTCCTGCCAGTGACGTTTACAGTTGCACCTTCTTTATCTTATGTGTTAATTATCTTATTACACCTCCATTTTTCTTACTGAAATTATCACTACATTAACACTGAATGGGTTATACCTGGGACTTTTCATAATAAAATGTGTCTGCTGGTATTTACAACTGATATTTTGGTTATAGAAATCTGCCTTTATCAGCTGTTCATTGAATGTAAGTAAGTTAGTGGAGTTTTAGGCTGGACCACCAGATCTATGTAAGCTGAAGTCTTTTTCTTTGTTAATCATCTTTCCTCACACTTGAAGGGTGTTTGAAACAGGTGGAAAAAGTACAGGACTAAAAGTACAAGTACAGTTACTTTTGTTAAAATTGACTTAACTGCAAGTAAAAGTACTGGTCTATAAATCTACTCAAGTAAAAGTAAAAAGTTTCTCATTTAAATTTTACTTTAAAGGGGACATATTATGCAAAAATCACTTTGTGAGGCTTTTTAAAAAAAAATATGTACCCCTGGCCTGTCCACAATCCCCTCAAATACCAGAAAACTCCATTTCCTTCCACCCTCTCTTTCTCCACCTTTCAGAAAATGTGTGCTAAACAAGCCGTTTTCAGATTTTACCCTCATGATGTCACATGGGGAGTAAGCACCCACCCCCAGGTTTGGTGGCCCTCCCCGCTTGGAAGAAAGTTCCATGCTCCTCTCCTGATCTTCCTCCCAGCTGTCAGTTGAGATGCTGGATAGCTCAGGGGGTTACCCTGCTGACTTTTCTCTGGGAGATTGATGGTTAGAATCCCTGACAGGTCTTAAACTTTGGATAAAAATGTCTGTAACATTGTAACATCAGGAATGCCACATCCATTTCCTGAGAGGGGTGTGGACAGGGGCGGAGTCAGACAGCTAATTACCATTTAAAGCCACAGTCACAGAAACGGCTCGTTCTGAGCAGGGCTGAAACAGAGGGGTTTTTAGACATGCACAAATCCTATACTGGAGTGTTTTTTCAGCAACAGACTTCACAGGCATGTTTTGGGGACCTCTGAGACCAATATAAACTTGTCTTAAAAAGGTAATGTATGTCCCCTTTAAGTACTGAGGATTGAGTAGTTACGTAGGAGTTGTACAATAAAATATAATCTTTCTTAAAGGCAATGACAACAAGAGAATAGATCTCCAACCATGTTGTTCAGGTAAAGTCATACCTCTAGAAGATAGTAAGATTCACAGCAAAATTGACGGTGTTAATTTAACTCATACAAATGTAGCTTTGGCACTTTGGAGTGTTAAACTGCACCTTTGAAAGTCATAAATATTTCACAATAGGATAGAGCTGCAGTTACTCTTGAAAATCTGTGGTAAGGTAGGTCTCCTTTGGCAAGAACAAAGCAGAGAGTCAACCTCATAATAAGGCAGTTTATACTGATGAAGAATGCGCACTATGCAACCCTTATCCTAACTCAGTGGATAACTTCACTCATGGTGCAAATGTGCCTCACATCAAAAACAACAAACCACCAGAAATGCAAGCATAAGAACCCCACGAGGGATCACTGTACAACAGGCAAATTCTAAACACAATTAAAAAAAAACTAAACACTCGGCCCAAGGGCATGTTTGCAAAATCTGACCCACATTGTGATTTGAAATCACAGTGGACAAAGCTTGTATTAATTGACTATTTACAGAGTTGAACTAACAAAGGTGGATCAGTACTGTCAAATAACTCAAATAACACTAAAGACAATTTCACTGGAAATGAAGTTAAAATGACAAGCTGGGAGATCAAATCAACTCTGAAATGTTTAACGCTGACATAGCAACACTCTAGTTTTGTATTAGGATGTAAAGTGAAATCATTCTCTACTTATGTGATACTGTTGTGTAATCAGCAGAGGTGGAAAAAGTATATGAGTGTAGTACTCAAGTAGAAGTTCAGTTACTCTGGTTAAAACATACTCCAGTAGAAGTAAAAGTACTGAGGTCAAAATGTACTCAAAAAAGTACAACTATTCTAAAAAAAATAATCAATTACAGGAATTTAAGTTAATGTAATTAGTTACTTTTCAGCCTGGTCTGAGGGCAGATGACGATGCGGGTTCTGCTATGCTAAGCATTTATGCTGTTTAATTTAGGGCCTCAAAGCTCAGGGCAAAGGCAGTGGAGCATGTGCAGAATGCCTAGTCCAGTCTGGTCCGATTGCATGCAAGAGTAAATCAGCCTTCAACTGCATTATCTAGTAGGTGTGTCAGTTTGAAAATGGATATGATTTAAGTTGGAATCACATGTTTACCTATACTTCAATCCCATTCTTAAGTTGAGTAAAATCTGAGTCCTGATTGTCAGTACCTTTCCATGACTGTTTTCTTTTTCTGTCGCATCATCATGCTTTCTCTGCAGTGAGCCTAATTGTCCTGTTGTTCAGTGTTTCTGTGCGATCTTTATGTCTCATGTTCAGTAATGCATGGCCATGTACTGTATGTGTGTGTTGCAGCAGCCTGTGTGTGTGAGTCTGACTGTTGCATAAGAGGATCTGCTGCTGCTGTCCCAGAGCTTAACTAAGGATTTAAACCTCTCTTCCTCACTCTCTCTCTCTCACTCTCTCTCTCTCCTATGTAGTCTGTCTGTCTGTCTGTCTGTCTCTCTCTCTAGCACTCTCTGTTGCACTCTCTCTAATCTCTATTACTGCACGTATGTAAGAGTGGGATGATGTCATTATTTGTGGAGTTATTTTGTGTGTGCAGATCCAAATGATTGAGCAGAGACATTTCTTTTTGTTCTTGGTACATTTGAAGTTCTTTGAATAAATTATCCTCTATTTTGATGACACCTACTCACATAAATTCAAGTCTTTATGACTTCTAAAAGCTTCTAATGGCTTATAAATATCTATTTTAATTACTGCAGTAAGTGCTAAATAAGCTGGAGGGGCACTGAGAGAGAGCAGGCATCTTTGAAGGCCATTGGTGCAGTTATTTATAGTATGCAAATTTGCAAATCTGAGAGTGCTATCACCACATATGTCTGGAGTCTTTTTGAGTGGTTCAGAAGTAGAGGAATAAACCAACTGAAGCATCATTGTTTTTTAACAAATAAAGCACTCCTAAATTGGCAGCGTCTCATATTCTGTAGTTGGAGATAACATTTTTCTTCCACATACAGATTGCAAGACTCAGGTATCCTTCAATGCCAATCTCAAAATCTGTTCACAGTGGTCCAAAAACACAACTTCTCACAGCATTTCTGTACAGTTTGGGACTTCAAGTGTAGCTGGAGATTAGCTTGATGGCTTTCTGGTTGTGACCCCTTTTAAAGAATGCATCAACAGGGATTTATATCCATTTTGGTCATTCGGATACCGGGAGGTAATCCTAATGCTTTGAGGGAATGCACCTCAAAAGGTTTGATATCCAATAGCTCAGACTGCACACAGAAACAGTGTAGGATGCCTTCATTTTGTCTGGATTGGATTGGTTGTGTAGACACAATGCATACTGGCACTCATTAAAGATCAACCAATCAAGTGACGAGATATTTTGCAAGTATTGTAAAATCTGGCATATAATCCCCACCTTGGGTATCTGTTTTTTCATCTAAAAGTTGGCTGTGGCTTATATACCATGGAGAAGTGTATACCAGTATGAATTGCTGAGACTCATGATGTCATTAATGCATTTGCTTGCAGCTGCCACCGTCTCACACACACACTGCACAGGACCTTTTAAAAATAAATTCCCATATGTTTTATATAGATCAAGTGGCTACTTCTGTTCAATGCTCAAAGCTAGCAAGACATTCTGGCTGCAGTCCATATATCTCTCTATCTCTATCTCTATCTCTGTCTCTATCTCTATCTCTGTTTCTGTCTCTGTCTCTATCTCTGTCTCTGTCTCTGTCTCTATCTCTGTCTCTGTCTCTATCTCTATCTCTATCTCTGTCTCTGTCTCTATCTCTGTCTCTGTCTCTGTCTCTCTATTTCCAGTTTTAGATTCTTTCTTTTTAATTCACATTTATTCATAAACAAAGTTTGGCGGTGACATTCACAAAATAACCATGTTGTAAACGTCACATTTCATAAATAATACACAGAAAAGCTCAGAAATCTAATCCAGTGGTAAATTATGTATGGACCTGTTTTTAAGTAGATACCTAAACAGTGGCTTGCTTTTGCTTTGTTAGCTTTAGCTAGGCTAGCTACGGTGGAGCACAGATAGCCTAGCAGTCTAAGGCCCTACCCATGTATGTGGGCCGCCTGGGTTTGAATCCGGCCTGTACCCCTTTACTGCATGTCTCTCCCCACTCTCTCTCCCGTTTCCAACTCAATCCACTGTCCTGTAACAAAGGCATGAAAATCCCAAAAATAAATCTAAAAAACCCCCCACAGCTTATGTAGCTAAGTAAGCTTTAGCAACATGAGCTTTGGCAAACATAGCTATGAATAATGTAGCTACTTAAGCTACTTAAATAATATAGCTACATTGCTAACATTAGCTTCATAGCTTTGTTAGTAAAGATCTTCATGAGCGTTGTGTTTAGTCTTAGCTATGTTAGCTATGTAGCTCTGTTATCTACTGAGCATATGCTACGTTAGGTATGTTAGAATGTTCTCATAGCAGACAGGTGTTTTCTTGTTGGCAGAATGTTTTCTCAAATTATTGACCATTTTCTATTACGTTTTTAAGGTCTTATTTTTAACTTTTAACTTTTGGTATCTTAACCCTTACCTTAGCCCTAACCTAAATCCAATTTCCAATTCCAGTTCCAATCCCTGTATTTAAAACAGAACACAGACATCCCAGAGTTGTTTAAATAATGTGAAGTGTAGATATCTTCTTTTTAAAAACTAATAAGAATACATGTTTGCAAATTCTTTTACATGACAAAAAAACTTAAAAATGAGCAGGCATCAGTGACAACAGAAGGACATTGTCAGAAGCCGAATAAAGCAGTAGCTGGGGTGAAGGATGGTGGCAAAAAGCAGTTTGTATAGGGGGCAGCAAAGTTGAATATGGCAGCATGAGTGCAATAGCCGTGAGCATGCTTAGAAGCAAATCAGCTGGCTGTCAGCTGATGAGGGCATGCGTGAGAGCAGCCGATCTCAATTATATGGCAGCATAAATGTTCGATGTATATGCCAAACGAGTGGAGGCAGCTTAAAAGAGGCCTCTCAGCTTTGGCTTATCTGCCCGCATTCGTTAGCCAAGGTAAAAGAGCCACAGAAATAACATATAGGCTGTTGTTTGTGGGCAAATGATAGAAACATGTCTGTTTTCACATCACACAGTTTACCTGAAACTGTTAGATTTTTGGAAAAGCTGGTACAATGATATATCAGATTGTTGTGGTGTCTGAAGCACAGAGGCTGTTGTTTTCAAAGCAAGGCTAAGGTTCAGAGCCAGGCTGCAGCTCTTTTGACACAGCATAGCAAGCATTAAAGGCCAATGAAGATACTGGATTTGATATTGAAACAGCTTCCTAATATACATTAATATTGGAAGAACAAAATGTGTTACTGTCATGTGCATATGTAAAATATTACATATCAGGTCATTTGTGAAATAGTTGTCACTAAAAACTGTGACTAATAGAGCCCCTCAGGAAGAAGATTTAGTTGCTCATGGGTTGGATCTCATTCAGAATTACTCATCAGTAAGTTGGATTTGGATCCCATCCTAAATTGTAAGAGTACTTTGCGCATGCTGCAACATTTCAACAAGTTGTGAAAAAATCAGGACAGTAGTTCTTTAATCCTGCCCAGAAACACCAATAAACAACAGGTAGAATCACTGCCTCAGTTGTTGCTTATATTTAGATAGATAAGGATAAAGTAAGCTGCACTTTTCCTAAATTCTTGACTTTTTATATATCACTGATGCCTTATATACAAGGATTACTAGATTTCACTACATGTGTGTTGTATCAGTATTCCCATCATTCCTTGCTGCAGCAGCTCTGCCTCACCTCCAGTTATCCTCTAGCAACAACTCAGTTATTTTGGCATCTCCTCACACCACCTGTGAGTAAATCGAAAAATATCAATTCTTCCTATTGTACAGTCTGCTGACACAGAGAGGAGTGGGATTGCTGGTGATCTAAAAATACGAGGCTTGGATGAGTCTCCTCCAGCTTCACTTTGTCCAACATGCAATGCTGCAGATTTGTTGGCTGCAAACTCCTCACAGCTCAGGAACATTTTGTCAAGGATGCTTATTTAAGCGCTTTAAGTGCCAGAACAGTATTTTATATGTATTAAGTTATTTTTATGTGTTCTGCAGCTTAAAACCTTCCTTTGTTATCGCTTTGCTTATGTAATAACCGCTTTGATAATAAGCAGAAAGTTAATATTTTACCGTGTTTATCTCTGTATGTAAATTAGCTGCTCCTGCATGCACTGGGGGATCAGTGTTATCGTCCCCCAGGCAGGAAAAATGGGGCATTTGTTCAACTTACACGCTTAATGATTGCAAAACCCACTTAATAAACAAAGACAACGTGGTTGTCTTTGTCTTATGGTTCACTGACACATTACTTATCCTTGGCTTTATGTTTTATACTGACATTATTTTTTGTCAAAGAAAGTATTCTTTAAAGTCTTAAATTCAGTCTTCTTATTAATCTGGATGTGAATTAATTCAAATAATTATTTTCCTTGTTGGTGTATGATTTTCATCTGTAAACATGCAAGTTGGTCCACAATTTTTCCTGTTTTAATCAACTATTAATCAGATGGCGCCGGTGTGGTTTGGGCTTTATCTGTAAAATGTCAGTCCTAGTCAGTGTTAATTAATTAAAACGACTAAAAACGTTCATCGACAGCCTTTTGTTGCATTTTAATGCAGGTTTAAGGAGGCTGCCTTGGTTTATGTAGCAAGCGTCCAGTGGACACTGAAGGAACTGCATGTTTTCACATTTGTATTGGTCGCGTTTTTAACAGAAGAGGTTTGCAAGCAGCCAATTCTTTTATGTTCTTTGTGTACTTTATCTATTTTATAGTGTTTAGAGTGCTTTTATAGACATGGTGAATGATTTTTACTGTGCTCTTAAACAAAGGGGATACGATTTTTTAAAATAAAGGGGACTATCTGATGTCTTTGTAAAGTCACATAAATTATAGTCTTTGCTTACTTTCTGGCTCATCATAATGCTTTATAGCCTTCTCACTTCCAGTAATAAAGGCCTGTGTGATGTGGTCATTGTATTCAAGATGAAAATTGTCCTCATCCATCTCTCTGTTTGCCTCTTCCTTTTTCAAACACTTTTGGCCCAGCCAGTTTCTAAAGCTGCTTTCTACTGTGTCTGTTTGAGATTTTTGCCTTTGAAAAGGAATTGCTGTTCATGGTGAAGAGTGTTGGGCAAGAATCATGTTAAACCTACTCTTTTTGTGAAGTGGGCTGAGATCTTTAATTATCTTTTGCCAGGCAAAGAAATTTTACTGATTCAATGAAAGAAATCCTGCTCTTAGAGGTAGAAATGGTTGAAAAATGCTTTAAACATGCAGTGTGTATTTCTGTACTCAACATGGATAAGAAAACTATGTTAATTCAGCCCACAAAACACATAACATCAGCCAGGCAGCGGTCTCAAAAACAGATTGGGCTCCTTATTGTTCAAGCAAGATCTGCGAGATGCCAGAGACGACCTCCTCCTCAGCAAAATGAGTCGAGCCAATTCAGCAGCATCCCCTCCCTTGCAGGACGTGCCATATTCATTGAGAAGCAGCTTTGCTACCCCTGCCTAATTTGCACAGCAGATTGATCATAAAAGTAGATTCACGTCTATGAGAGTTCTCATAAACATGTGTACTGCTTCACTCCACTTAAGAATCTGTGTGAATAAGATAACAGTTCTAGATAAAGTGGAGTGAAGCTGGACTAAATGAGGTCTACAGAGATAATGTAGAGGTTAGAAATAAAAGTGGTGATTGTTAATGCTGATAATGGTGTAAGTGGTAAGGAGGAGGGTGTTGGTAATGGAGATAATGACCTCTTGTATGTGCACTGATGTGTTTGTTTGTGCTGGAGGACACAGCAGCACTTACTGTTCATCTGTGCTCTTTAACACTTATTTATTTTCTCTCTTTCTTTTTGTTTCCAGATTGACTTGGAGCCCGAGGGGAAAGTGTACGTCGTCATTGATCTGTCCGGATCTTCCACTGAAGGTAAAACTTCTCAAATTTAGTATTTAACCCAAAAACAGGAAAGGAATCACACCTTTAAATGGAAAAGGGATGTCCCAGCCAAGCCTTCCTCGTCTGCTAACTGGTCTGTGATTCAACTACAGAGTACTGTTGAATCATCTTATGATTTAGTCATATCAACACTCAATATCACCACTCGATGTCACTGTTATTTTTCTCTGGCTTTAGATAAATGGAGTAGGTTAGAGATATCACCTTATCAATGTGCTTTGCCATGTTTTACATGCATAATTATTGCTGCTTGTAGATTAAAGGCCATTAATGCAAGTCAGCATTATTTGTAAGGCTAAACTTGAAACACTATTTCTTATTAAGAGACAACATAATATTTTAAAATGCATAAAACTTAATATTGTTCCCAAAAAAAATGTATCCAAACTTTTTGCTGGCATTACATAGAAACAGATAGCAGCATCAAATGCCATAATTCTACATTAAATATTTGAAACTAAAGTGTACAGTTAAAACAGCAGTACAGGGCTGCTGCAACAAACCAAATATTTAAAATTAAACTTTATTACTGTATTAAAAGTAAATATGTATTGATACAAATCTACAAAAATAAAAAACCCTCTTCAGTTAAGAAAAGAATGCAATGATTCAGCTAAGCAGGATATATCTAGGGGCTGTTGCTGCAAGAAGCAACAGATGTGAAGTTTTCAAACTGAGAAATTGACATAAAAATGCAAGCTGCTCTTGAAAACATTCTCTTTCCTGATTTGGGTGTTCACAATATAAGCACTTGAGGAAAACAACAATTACAGTAGGGCTCGGCGATATGGCCTAAAATTGATATCACAATATATTTTTGTTATATCCCGATACACAATATACAGTGCTTAACAAATTCATTAGACCACCTGTCATAAAAACGAGAAAACATAAATATTTTAGAAATCTTTCAAAAACTTGTTTAAAACTAAAAATGTTATTGTTGTTTATTTGGCAAATAACAAACTGAAACTACTAAATAGTCCTTTTTCACACATAATAACCAAAAAACTTTGGCCTTGATAACAGCTTGCATTCTTGCTGGCATTGTTTTTATGTACTTTTCCACAGTCTCTTTTGTTATTGAGTTCCAAATAGTTTCTAGCTGTTCCCACAGACTTGCTTTAGATTAAACTTTTGTGCCATCAATCTTTGAATCTACTACATCCCAAATTTGTTCAATAGGATTCAAATCCGGACTTTGACTTGGCCAGTCCATCAGTTCCAGTACTCCAGATTCCTTTTTATTGGTCAAATAGTCTCTGCACAGCTTTGAAGTATGCTTGGGGTCATTGTCTTGTTGGTATATGAACCCACGACCAGTCAGATTTAGTCCAGAAGGTATTCCATGCGGCACTAAGATGTTGTGGTAGACGTTCTTGTTTATGATACTATGGATTTTCACTCATTTGCCCGCACCGTATCCACAAATGGAACCCATACCATAATGGAATCTCCACCGTGTTTCACTGTGGGTGCAATGCATCTGGCATCAAAACATTCTCCAGCTTTTCTGCGGACATAAACACGACGATGCTGACCAAAGAGTTCAAACTTGGACTTGTCCATCCAGGGTACCTTCTTCCAGTCATCAACAGTACAGTGTTTGTGCTCCCTGGCAAATCTGAGGTGTTTCTGGGTGTTTGCAGGCCTCAATAATGGCTTCTTAGCAGCCATTCTTCCCTTTAAGCCTTGTTCAGTCAGTCATCTCCTTATGGTCATTCTGGAGACTTTCACAGACTCTGATCTAGAAGCATTCATCTCTGCCTGAAGGTCAGCAGTGGTCTTCCTTCTGTCTCTAGTACTTTCAAATCTTGAGATAACAATAGTAATTTTATTTTAGCATTAAAAATATCATTTGGGTTGAAGAGCTTCTACATATTGGTGTATTAACCATTGCAGAAACATAAAAAATGATTCTGGTAATTACAAATGCTGTTAATTTAGGGCAGCTGTGGCATAAACCGTACTTTGGGTGGTGGTCTAATAAATTTGTTAAGCACTGTATATTTTGAAATGGCCTTTCAGCAGCTATAACTGGGCCCCAAATGACACTAGTTTGGTGATAAAAGTAGACGGTTCTATTGGATTTTTAATAAGATTGTTTGCAGAAAGTAAAAATAAATATAAAGTCAAATTTAGCAGTTTTATTTTGAAAAGGACTTCATTCAATCTTTTACTAATAAATCAAAAATACATAAATCATGAAATACTCGGTCTTTTACAGTGTATGGAAAGTCCTGAAATGTTTTCTGTGTTATGTTTACTCTTGCTGATTATAAAATGATTATTTTCCTCATTAAGGATGAAGCAAACCTACACAAAACTCACCAATCATGCATGCAGTAAATGGCCAAAACCCTGCAGTCTAGTCCTCCATTCAGGCTCACAGCTGTGATTATATTAGTCCATTACCTGTGCTGATGAATGCTGGACCAGTTTCTGACAAGTTCATAACATGAGAGCGTCTTAAGTTCGACCTCTTCCTTTTCAAAGTCGAAAGACTGTTCAGTGCTGCAGATCCAGCGTTGTTTCTCGTTAACTGTCTCAAAAGTCAGCTAACTCCCCGCTAACTCCCCGCTAACTAGCCACGCTGCTCTGTTTACCTTCCTCTTACTTGCTTCTTGCCGCTGATGTGCATGTGCAGAGGAGTTTTCTGGATGGGCGCAGGAGAGAGAGTGAGCTCTCTGCTTTGAGAGTTGTGTTCAGGGACAATGGGAGAAGCGAAACTCCAGCAAGAAATGCATGCTGACGGCTCAAAACGTCCATATAATTCATACTCGGATATTCATGATATAGTCATTTTATACATCATGGGTGGCAAAAGCCAGGATACATCAAGTATACTCGATATATCGCCCAGCCCTAAACTACAGCCTTTTAAAATAAAAGATTTGTTGGAAGTACCACGTTAATCATTAATTTAACTTATTTTTAGCAGCAGTGTGTGTACAGTAAGCCTTGCTGTCACTCTATATACAGGAGCTGCTTCGTTGACTTTGCTAAGTCTGCTTCTTTGAATCATCATGGACCTAAAATGAGCAAGTTGAAACACCTTTAAACAGTTGTTTAAGCAGTTGTGATATGAATTGCTGCCGCTCATACTGTATTTGAGCCACAAACAACAGTACCCTTCTCTGTGTTGCTGTAATTACAGACATTTAAGTCCCTGTGAAGTAAATGGCAAAGTTTGTGCCTTAACACACTAGATATGTTGGAATAAGGTTGCTGTAAACGTGAAAACACTGACATCCATGTGTGAATTTTAGATTTAGACCACTACAAAGTTGTTCACCTTTTTCCTGGCTTGGTTTTATTTGAGGAGGGCAAATATTGGAGCCCATTACATCCCTGTGAGGGAATTACCCTGCTCCCCTAATGCTACAATGATATAAAATCACATAGCGGTTTATTTCAATACAATCTGTTGTTAGCTGATGCCACTGCATTTATTGAAAGTTAACAGCCAGCTACATGCTGTGTTTTTATTTATTGAGAGGTACATTTCCCAGATCTCTCAGCCAAGGTGGCCTACAGGTCATTAAAAGTATCATAAAGGAGAGATTTTTGCCAGTAAGTCTAATCTGCAACTTCTGTCTCTCTGCTCTGGTACAAAGTCAGGCAGCTGCGCTCTGACCGGAGTTTACCATAAGCTCAAGGGGCAGGCTAATTGTTGGAGTAGTAACAAACATCTTTCCTGCTGAAGGTGTGTTTTAATCCATATTTCACTTATCTTTATTCCTGGATGATTAAAAGACGCAGGTTGTGGCTTTGTCTCTCTCAAAGCAGGAACAGTTCAGTCTCTCTTGTCTCTTAGCGACACGATGCTAAAGGTTAGTTAAGTTTCTGATGATAGACACGAATCATTCCTGCCAAGTCTGTCACAATAAAAGCCCCAAATGCTAATCATCATTGAGGACTTTTATTTTGAAGAACACCAGGAAATGGAGCGTTTACAGCAGCAACTCAACAACGAAGACATCTCATAAATGGGAGGGAGACATGACTTCACAAGAGCTGTGGGATGATCTTAAACATGACAGGCAAGGAACTACTCCAGGTTTCATCCAGGAAGTGAGGAGACAGGATTTAATCTAATTGCAGGGAATTTTAGACCAGTGGTTCTCAACTGGTCTAGCGTCAGGACCCACAAGACTCTCTTACAATAAATTGTGACCCAAATTTCTAAAAAACACTTTCAACGACACATGGCTAGTTCATTTAATATGTTGCAGTTCTGAGCATGATTGGAGCAAAATACATGATGTGAAAAATGAAGGGACAAAACTAACAAGATTTACACCCTTTTTTCCCATTATTATGTGTAAATTTTTGCCAATTTTGCAGGGATCTTGAGAAATAACGTAATTATCATAAGAGAAGTAGCTTTAGTCATTGCAAGAAAAGGAGATAAATTGGTTAAAATACTGACAAAACATTAAAATGTACCCAATTTCACAGTAAAACAGAATAAAAGAAAAGGTATCAATGGATGTCTACTAAGGACTTCAGGACTTTTTGCCACCATTTTTTAATAGACACCTATTCGCGACCCACTGACAACTGCTCCGAGACCCACTTTTGGGTCCCGACCCACCAGTTGAGAACCACTGCTTTAGACCATAGCACAACACGGAGATGAGATCTCTTCTTCTACTCTGTCCTTTCATTTTTGATGATTAGCACCACCTTCTGCTTGGCCTGTTGACTTCTACTACTCATACAACAGAAGAGGATGGAGCATGCTTTGCATTTTCTTTTGCTCTTTTAAGACAGAACTTACTGTGAGGGGGATTACACAGGGCATTCACTGTGGCTGAATCAATCAGTGCTGTGCCAGGTGTATGTGGCTGAGTCAATCAGGGCTGGGCCAGGTGTGTGTGGCTGATCAGCACTGAGTGAGACCAGGTGTGGAGAGCTTATATATGCTCTTGGGTTGCAGCTCTCAGTGCAGACTCATTATCTCACCTTCAGAGGTACTGAGAGCATCTCCTTGGGATTTTTCCTGTGTCTTTCTATGTGAAGTCTCTCAAGCACTGTCGACTCTTTCCTCAGAGCTTTTTTCATTTAAATTACTAGTTACCCCAGAGGTAGTGGTTGATGCTGGAGGTATAACCAGCTTTTCTTTGTTTCTCTCTTGAACCCCAGTCTGGGCATCTTTGAGTTTCTTCTGAAGACAGTTGTCTCACTCTCCCTACAAGTCTAAGTTTCTTTTCAGCTGCACGGTGGCAGTGGTTCAGTTTCTCTTTTCTACTATTAATTAGAGCGGGAGTTATTAGTTGGGCTTATCACTTTGCTTGGGTATTCTCCCCTTTCCCTTTTATCGCTTACGATTTAGTGGTTATCCTTCTAGGATAACTTTTTGAAACCTACGGTCTGCATTTGTGTCCCACTGCCCCTCTCCCCTGACACTTACATGTAGCTTGTGCAAGAGGTCACCAATCTACGACTGCACATCAGCACTAGCCAATCACAGCACAGAACTGGGAATGAGGCAGATCTCTACAGGGGAAATTAACCTATATGGTGAAGATTAGTGAGAGAAGAAAAGCTTAATCCTTCTGGTTTTCCTAGGAAGTTCCTTTTCAGAAAAAATTCTTCTGTTTCTCCTTTATCTGTTTGTATTGATCACACCCTGAAACACCCAGAATATCTGTCTCAATTAGCACAGCGTTACCCACACACACTAACACACACAGAGTCACCTGCTGTCTGATAAGAGTGATTTTCACCTGCACCTGTGTTTCTTCACACCTGCTTATAAATAGACGAGACTGTCTGCCCTCTAGTGCGAGTGGAAATGAATATACAGTGTATGTGTGTAGGTGTGTGCATGTGTGCGTTGTAGAGCCCCAGCAGTATAAAATGAAGCATAGTTCCTATCTGTAAAGGCGGTTAAAGAGAGCAGCTGAGATTGAAGAGAGAGCGAGTGGATTCTTAAAATAGTAGGTGAGATTGAGCTACGGATTACACACTAACACACACACACTTGGAGACTCAGGGGTCCGTGTCTTGCCCTCCTCATCCATGATTGGACGCTCTGCTGTGACCTCACGACCCACTCTCCGCCCACTCCTGAACTTCCTCCCTGGGTTCAGCTGGCTCGAGTGCGTTAATATATGCTGATAAAAACAAAGTGGTTTGTGTTTGTGTGTGCGTGCTGATAGGAGGGATGGAGGGTGAGAACTAGAGGAAGAGGTGGTATTTTTAGCAGATTTATTTTTTTTCCCCTGGTGCAATCTGTTCTCTGCAGCTTGGGAGGCTGAGAGGACTCGTACTTTTCCTGTTTTTGTTTTTTTTTTCTCTTCTTTTCTCCTCTTCCATCTTTTGGCATCTGGTGGACTCAGGATGAAATTGACAATAATCTGACCTAATCTGGCCATCTGCAGTCTGGTTCTCAGGGTCTCTTGATTCCCCTGCTGTCTTTCTTGTCTGTTCATTTTGAATATTTTCATTCCTATGATAAAAAAGAAACAACATAAACCTGATAATACAAACCTTACAGTATCATACCATAGATTATGTTAAAGGAAGGGATGAAGATTGTTAATTTTAACTAATGATACCCTTATAAAACTTCTTAAAGATTTGAGTCCTTATCGATACCACTATCAATCCTTTTACATTGTTTGTTGGAAATTACAACACATTTTAACAGAAGTGGTATAAGCTTAGTAGAGCTTGAGTTAAAAAGTTTAAAAGGGTCATAATTCAACATCTTATATCTATTTTATTTTGCTGAAATTACAGATTCCTCATCTTTCCAACTGTAATGAATGAAGTTTCTCATCAAGAAGTGTATTTTGTTATTTTTATGTGACATTTGAACACATCATGACATTTTATAAAGATTCTCTCAAAGGTCATTGTTACTGAACTGATCTTCAACCAATTATAATAAAATCAGTCACATAAAATCCATATAATCTATAATGTACTATAGAGCAAACACCATTAAACCACCTTTAGCATTCTTGAAAATGAGAAGAATATTTATTTTCACATTTTATAGTTATCATCTATTTTTATTCAGATATAACACCCCACATAAATCAAAATTGTATTTTAGACTATTACTATTACAGTGGTTACCCCACCTAGGGTCAGGGCACCCCTAGGGTGGGTGCCAGAGATCTTGTGGGGGGACGGGACCCTGTCTGCTCTTTTTGTGCAAAAGTTCAAAGTTTTTAGGAAAAAATATCAAAATTTTTGTGGTTATAGAGTTGTTTATTTACAAGAAATCAAACTCAGTGTCAGAGGTTAAAATGTCAGAAATTTTCACACACACACAAAAAAAGATATTTCTGGGTTTAAAGTTTTTAAGTTTTTAAAATCATAAATTTACAACAATGTAAAGTTAAAAAAGACTAGAAGTAACCAGACTGAAAACAGTGGTAAGATTATCACCTTTTTTACTTTATTATCCCAAAAATTCAATGTTTTGTTCATGTACATATACAACTTTTAAAGTTTAATCATTTTTTTTCTCATAATTCAACAGATTTCTAATCTTGAGAATTTTCTTCTTGAAAATAACAGGTCCTTTTTGATATATATTTTTTCTAGATCGTCCCTAAATGCCGTCGTAACAACAAGTGTATGAAGGCCTGATATGTTGGGATTTTGTCAGTGAACACAATTAAAAATGATGTGTACTTTTTCCAAGTGGGTCCTGGGGCAACTTAGCTTTTCTTACAAGTAGGGGAGTCCTAAGTAAAAAAAAAAAGGTTGGGAACTGCTGCTCTAGAAGTTACATTAGGATATTTACTTTGTACTAAAATATGAACAATGATTCTTCTCAGTGACAATTAGAAATAAAGGCCTGACTACAATTAATGAGCCTCCTTCTTACAGAGCCCTGGTACCCTCTGCAATTTTGCAAGCAAAGGCCCCAGCCTTTATTTGAGGATTTATGGTACATACTTCAAAACTATCATTACTCGGTGCTTTTTCCTTGATAACCAAGCAAGAAGACTCATGATACTCTACATCCACTTCAGAACTGCTGATGAATTTCTTCTACTTGAAGTCCAGAGCACATTTGTTTTAGATTTTAATTTACTCATTCCCATCATCCCGCTGCTTCTCTTTTAGATCCAGCATGACTCCTGTGTGTGCATGCAACCCTGCATTAGGAGTGTTTCTGTATGCTAATTAGAACAGGCATGCACAAGCAGTTTTAGAAGAACTTTATGATTCCATCAAAGCTTTTTCTCAGGATCTTCTTAAATTCAAGAAACAAATCTTAGGAAGACACTGATAAATAAAGAGCAGTGTTTTTTATTCAGTCTAGGAAGATTATTTACATCCATCTTCAACCTTACTCAACTATAGAATAATGCCTTCAACTGGTACTGCTATGAGTTCAATAAGTTCTTCAACTACAGTTTGACTTATTCATAGGGATTAGGATTAGGGCTGGGGTTGATGGAAGAATAATGCTGAGCACTTCAAAAATGAAGTCACAAATAATTAAAAAAGGTAGAATGTCGAGAATAAAGATGAACTGTTGAGGATATGGTTGAAATACAGTTTAAAAATAACAGTCAAAATGTCGAGAAGAAAGTCAAAATGTCGAGAAGAAATTTGAAATTTCGAGAATTCAGTTGATATACAATGTAGAGGAAAAGTCCGACTTATTAGACTATAAGAGTGGATCTTGACTGTCTTTATAAAATGCCTCATATTGATAACGTGAAGCTGTACTTCAGAACAGAAAAAAATATATATTTTTTTATTCTTTTGGCTCATAAACACAGTGTGGTTGTCAGTGTAAAGCACTTGTGGCAAACTTGAAGGCCCACTGGCCACAACCAGCCCGCCAGCAGGTCTCATCAGGCTTGCAAGACATTTTGATGTTTTATTTAAAATATTTCTAACATAAAATTTCCTCAATCTTTTATCAGGTTGAGCGATGCCTGTGAGTTAGTTTGTGCAGTCATCTTGACCCTAATGCTTCACACCTTAATCTAATCACATGACTCACCTCCTAATTCAGTGGTCTACTTAATCTACAAGATTTCTGGTCTCTCTCTCTGCCTTAAATCAGCGCTCTGGCTTGCAACCCACCTCCACCCCAGCATCCACCTGCAGGCTCCTCAGAGGGTTTAAGATGTTAACACATCACTCCTCGATTCTGCATGTAAAATAAATCTAAAGATTTCTTTTGGTGGCTTGTCATGCCTTTATATAGAGGACATTGCAGTCAGAAGGATGTTGGAGTTGAAATTGATGTGTGGTAAATAGTTGGGATGCATGATATTGGGCTTTTGGTGATGTCCGATATGCTGATATTTATAAATACATTTTACCTGATACTGCTATTGATATTATGTTGCTCAGACCTAAAACTACAGTCCTCAAAATTACACAATTTAAAGTTTGAGGATGAACAAATTAATACATTTTAGTCCTTAAAATACACTTTCAAGTGTTAGAAATGGTAATGAACAAAGAGAAAGACTTCAGCTGATGTACATCATGTATTTGTTTATACTGCTAGTATTCACAGCTGGTATATGCAGATTTTTCTTGCCAAAATATTTGTTATAAATATTAGCAGAAATGTTCATATCTGCCAATACAAGATATCTACATCCCTAGTATACGAGATGTAGCCTCTGTACTGAGACAAGATGTAACAACTGAGCTGAACTGGCACTCTAGTGTTGTGCATCTATTTTTGAACACAAATCCTTCTCCATTCTTTCTAGTCATCTCAGGAATGAATAAATAACTCCTGCAGTTATAATTTTTATGTCCGATTTGTTTATGTCTCCATCTTTAGTAGAGCTTTGTCCTTTCTGTCTGCTGCTCTGAATCCCCCGTCTATCCATGTGCTTGCTGGATGCTCCTTTTCCAGAACATCCTTCAGCGGGACCAACGTACGTCTGTCTCCACGACGATGGCTCTTAACTGTCATTATGCCTCATCACCCCTTCTTATCAGCATGCCTGCGTGCGTGTGATTTGTGTGCGTGTGCGTCCTGGACAGATGGATGATGTATTATGTAAAACAAAGTGATCCCAATAATGGCCTGTTAAGCTGTCTCTCCCTTCTCTCACCAACATGGAAACACACACTTTCCCTGGCATACACTCCCACACACACACACACACACACACTCTGAGTCCCTAGACAGCCCGTCTGTAATCGAACTCTAGAGAGCCTCAGCAGTAACCACATGTATAACGCACCCTAGAGAGGGATAGAAGGAGAGTGAACCAGAGGCAAACTGGGACAGTAGCGCAGAGAGTAGAGTGTGTATGTGTGGGCAGGAGAGTGGAGGCGGTTCTCTTGTCTTAAGGTTACCCTCGGAAAGCGCTTGTGTTTCTGGGGAGATGCGTAGAGGAAGGGAACGGCTTGCTTGGATGTTGCTCGCTCACTGAGGAGGAGGAGTATTTTAATATGCTGTCCTTCGTTTAAGTGCCCACACACGGAAGTATAAATAGAGCGCACATGTACGTATGCACAGGCCTCTGGTAGGTGTGGGGCGTTTGTGAGGAAGAGGAAGGGAGGGGGGAAAAGGAAGATGAGAGGCCGTTGAATGATTAAACATCTCGAGCAACGTGATGCAAATGATCCTTTTAGTACAAACCATCTTAGGAAGTGAAAACTGTGTGCGTAAGAAAACATTTTAAGCACTTAAGTGTGTGAACACTCATCGAAAGTGACTCAGAAGCACAAAAAAAACCACCTTAATCCTCAGATTCATGTGTGATAAACTTGTTTTTATTCACTTTACAGCTTCAGGAACCAATGACAATGAGGAGCGAGTGTTTCGAGAGAGGATCGGTCCTCGCCGGCGACAGGGTGCCGTCCGAAGACGTGTCCATCAAGTCAATGGACACAAGTTTATGGCCACCTACCTGAGACAACCCACCTACTGCTCACACTGCAGAGATTTTATCTGGTAAACCCGCACAGCTGAACTGACCTGCTGTTACATTTCACTAAACCAACCCCTGTGATGCTGACTCCTCTCTCTCTCTCTCTCTCTCTCTCTCTCTCTCTTTCTCTCTGTGACCTGATAGGGGCGTGCTGGGGAAGCAGGGATACCAGTGTCAGGGTGAGTACTTTTCTCTGGCGGCTTCCAATTTCTCAAGTAACTTCACACATCATGTTTTATTAACACACCAGAACACAGGAGGGATTACAGGCTGCTGAATGACAGCTGTGATTTGGTCCCAAGCCACCACCGCCCTGAGCAAATGATAACCTATAGTACTCCAACATCCTGGAGAATGAGAAGCCATCCAACAACAACACATCATTTTACTAATATAATCACAGCTTTTTATCAGTGGAGATTACTACAGTAAAATCACTGGAAGCTAGAAGCTTTAAAGTCATTCATTTATACTCAGTATCCCATGATGACAAAGCGAAAACAGAATTTTAGACATTTAGAAAATTTATAGATAGAAAAACCTGACATATCACATTGAAATAAGTATTCAGACCCTTTACTCAGAACTTAGCTGAAGCACCTTGGGTATTCATTACAGTCTTGAATCTTTTTGAATACGGGGCAACAAGCTTTACACACCTTGATTTAAGGATTTTCTGCCATTCTTCTTTGCAAATCCTCTCAAGCTCAGTCAGGTAAGATGGGGGATCATTGGTGGACAGCCATTTTCAGGTCTCCTGAGATGTTCAGGTTCAAGTCAGGGCTCTGGCTGGGCCACTTTGGGGCATTCACAGAGTTGTCCCTAATCCACTCCTGTGTTGTCTTAGCTATATGCTTAGGGTCACTGTCATGCTGGAAGTCAAACCTTGAGCTCAGTCTGAGGTCCTGAGCGCTGCAGAACACATTTTTATTGAGCATATCCCTTTACCTTGCCCCATTCAGCTTTCCTTCAACCCTGACTTGTCTCCTGTTGGGCTTTTCCACCATGAATTTTTGCTGCACAGATCCAAACCAATCTGTGCTGGTTTAATTTCCCATCACCAGTTTGGTTGCACCTGTCTATGCCTTCCCCAGAATGGTCCTTCTCTGGGGTCCAAGCACACTTGCCCCGCCTCCAAGCCTGCCGCAGTGACGTCACAGAGGTTTGTCAGTATTGGGGGATGCCTCGACTCGCATACGTGTTATAGTAGCAACACATCCCAGGACAACAACATGGACAGGCATGATGTGAGTGGACAGCTGAATGAAACAGTGCTTTCCTCTCTTCTGGCAGAACAAAACCATACATTCTGAAGTGCATCTATTTAAAGTCATTGATTCAAAATGAGGCATCATCAGCTCTAGACACGCCCTCAAACAGGTGGCTCAGTTGTGGTGGAAAAGCAAATCCCTTGCCATGCTGGGCTGCCATGCTGAATCAAACCATACAGAGCCAAGTCACGCAGTGTAATGGAAAAGCCCCGCTAGTCCCTGCTGCTGGAGAAACACCCCCACCGCATGATGCTGCCACCACCATGCTTTACTGTTGGGATGGTATTGGGCAGGTGAAACATAACATTTAGAACTGAGACAACACAGTTCAGTCCTGGTTTCAACAGACCAGAGAATCTTGTTTCTCACAGTCTGAGAGTCCCACAGGTGCTTTCTTGCAAACTCCAAGCAGGCTTTGATGTGTTTCGCACTAAGGACAGCCCTCCACCAGATCAGCAGAGGGCTGCAGTGATGGTTGTCCTTCTGAACTTTGTCCCATCTCCACACAGGACCTCTGGAACTCACACATAGTGACTATCAGGTTCTTGGTCACCTCTCTTACTAAGGCCCTTCTCCCTGAATTTCTCAGTTTGGCCCAGCGACCAGCTCTTAGAAGAGTCTTTTGGAAGAGGGGGTTGTATCCACACTTAGAAGAAATTTTTTTTGAAGTCTTCCCCGGACTGGTGCCCTGCAACAATCCTGTCTCTGAGCTCTGCTGGCAGTTCCTTTGGCCTCATGGCTTGTTTATTTCTCAGACATGGTTTGTCAGCTGTGAGGCCTTCTATAGAGAGGTGTGTGGCTTCCCAAATCATGCCTAGTTGATTTAATTTACCACAGTCAAGATGTAGAAATATCTCTGCAAAGATCCAGAAAAATGGAAGGAACCTGAGCTAAATTTCAAGTGTTTTTGAAGAGGGTCTGAATACTTATGTCAATGTGTTGTGTCATTTTATTTCTTTTTAAATTATGTTTTCACTTTGCCATTATGGGGTAGTCAATGTAGATTAATATGAGAAAAAATACATGTAAATGATTGTGGCATCAGACTGTAACATAACAAAATTGAAAAAAAGTAACGAGAATACTTTCTGAATGCACTGTATATAATTTCTGTTCTGTTTTTGGGCGTCTTTTCAGGGAAACCAGGTTTAAACTGTCTTTCTGCATCATTATTTTTATTGCATTCATCATGGTCCACATTATGTGTTTCTGTGCTGCTGTGTAGCTCTTTTAGTACAATCTGCTCTTACCCCTCTGCTAGCTAAATACAGTAGCTGAACTCTCAGCCTGGGATAACTTACCACTGCCTCCCACTGTTGGCCACATAAACCAGCACTCCACAGGCTGGATCAACTTTTCAGTAGACCCCTGTTTTCTTTACATCCAGGATTATAACCTGATAAGGGAAAAAAATCATCCAAGAATAGCACCAACCCCTACCAGCCTGGTCTGCATCACTGTGTGTCATACCATGTTGTGGTTGCTTGCAATATGTTAAAATCGTGTCAGGTGGCGGTGAGTGCGATGTATGATGATGGATCCGCACTCACCGCCATGAGAGCGCTTTTCTCAGCACTTAATAGTGTAGTATTGATCACACCCATATCTAGGCTGCAGCCAACTTTGAAGAGGAAATATTTGGTATTAAAAGGGCATCTTTTTGAAATGCTTTTCTATGTCTCCTAATTAAGAAAATCAACCACATTTTTTTGCACTGGTGTGGAAAGATGAAAGGAATTATGTATAAAGATTTCTGAAACATAGGAAATTAATTTCACAAGAGTCAACAGATAAAATGTTAGATTCGAATTTGTTATGAACATTTAGTGTAAAAACACACAACCAAAAAAATCATTAGCCAAGCTTTGAAGGGAGGTGTTTGAGAGGATTTCCTCAAAAGAAGAATTTTCCTTCCAGCAAACAAGGGGGCAAAGACAAAGCCATTATCTTGAGTGATTGTGCTAACATGTTCATGTGGAGATACACTGAAGAAATTTACAGTCATATATCAAATAATCTTCAGAAATTAATGTTGATCCATTCCTCGCTTGCAGCTGCAGGGTGTGAAAGGAAGTGGTTTAAATCATTTGACTTGTCTGAGGTTACACTATCAGATTTAGTCTTTTAAATGGGGCACTACTTTGGCAAAAAAAGCACCAAGTGCAAGAGTGCTGGTGTTTAGATGGTACATGTTGCATTTCTGCTTTTTCCTTGCAGCGACTGCAGCAGAAGCTTAGATAGCTGCTGGCGTGCTAACGTTCCAGAGTTTAACATCCCATCTGTGATACTGTGTTGTGTAATGTTTTGGCAGCTCATAAGTCTTTAAATGCATTCATCTGTTACCCCAACTGGACCTCTTAGATCACTCCGGTCTCATGTGTACTTTTGATAACCAAAACCCACCATGGCTTTTAAGTTAACAGAGATTTTTTGTTTGTTTGTTTATTTTCTTAACACTCACTTGGAGTAATGTTTCCTGTTTTGATTTCTAACCTCTATTCAGATTATTCCCAAAACCACAACAGAAAAACTAAAACCATCAACCAACTCATTCATGCTTTACATTTATTTTTTCTATTTTATGCATCTAGCAAGTACTACTCTAACTGTGCCTACATGCATATGCCCTACACTCAGTACTGCACCTGAATGCATCATGTGTAGATGCAGAGACCTGCCTGAAGCTGCTGCTGCAGTAATGCTGCCTACACTTTCATCTCACTGATGCTGTAAATTCTAGTTTCTTATAGTAAAAGTTTATTGAAATAAATTTTACTAAAATGATTTCAGGTTTTGTAGATTCATTGTTGGTTTGCTGTTATTGGGCTACACTGCCTTTCCAATTGCAAGAATATTGAAGGATATAATTGCTGAAATTTTGAGCTGCATTAGCAAGTGGTCTGGTTTAGTGCAGTTTGGTACGGTGTGCAGTTATTTGCATTTCTACTTTCAAAAGTTAAGCAGTGGATCAAAAGAACTGATTTGTACTGTCCAATTATTTTTGCACTCTCTATTGGGGTACCAAGTGTACCTATATGACCCCTAAAGATGGAGCTAGACTCTCTGCTGTCCGCTGATTGGAGACAGCAGAAGGGGTTTGTGCGGGCATCTGTGCAGGCTGGATCAAATGAGAGAGCTTAGGAGCAAGTACAGAAAATCAAAGATAAGTTGAATTAGAAATAGTTTGACCTGCTGCAAGGTCAGAGTTTACTGTACCAAACTGTGCTGAACCAAACAGCACATTTCAACCAATGCCATTATTGATAAAATTGATGTTAGTCACCTTGTTCCCCCCGATATGGAGATTCCCAAAACTTAAATTCAATAATCAACCAATAACAGACTGTCTGAGACCAGCATTTCTGTCCTGCTTCAGTTAAACCTTTGTTTATGAGGTTTTGGGTACACAGCACTTTCCTTTTAAAGATTTTATTATACTTCTAAAAAGGGATTGGTCCTTTTTTATATTGATGTTTAATGTGGGTCAGTCCCATTTGCCTGACACCAGATCCCTTTAATAAGGTCAGTGTGGGCTCAGATATTAAATCAGTGTATCAAATCAATACATTGCTCGCTGCAGTGCTGTTACATCAGACAGCCATTTTGGGATAATGTCACTTTAATTCTTCTGTTTATGAACTAAACTGGGGATAAAAAATTTGGCACTGAATATTTAACATCCCTCCTTTGATCTTGAGTCCAAACTGTTTGTCACGTCTAACTTTTAAATTTAATTTGACATTTTTATGTGAATGTGCCTGCAGTTTGTACGTGTGTCGTCCACAAGCGCTGCCATGAGCTCATCATCACCAAGTGTGCCGGGATGAAGAAGCAGGAGGACACACCTGAGGAGGTATGCACACTCACAATAAAGGTTTAATTACGCAGAGAGATGTTCATTTATGTGTGTGTGTGTTTTTTTTTAATGGACAGATGTGCTTGTTGAGTCCTTAAAGCAGCTTGTGACCACAGTGTACTAATGCAGGTGCCACACTGATAATGCCACAGTGACCTCTTTGTAACACAGACGTGCGTTTCTGTTTGTGTGTCTCCCTCTGTAGGTGGGTTCACAGCGGTTCAGTGTTAACATGCCCCACAAGTTCAGTATCCACAACTATAAGGTCCCCACCTTCTGTGACCACTGCGGCTCCCTGCTGTGGGGCCTCATGAGGCAGGGACTGCAGTGCAAAGGTAAGTTCACTGGCAGAAGGATTTATTTATATTGTGAAGCCTAAAAATAGTCTCCTCAAGTTAAGGTTGAAATGTGAAAGTGACTTTCCCTCCTGTCATTTTATTCAATATAATTTTTCATGTAGGTCATTATTTTTTCCAGCATTTGAAATAAACACATAGATTCCAATATGCAATAATTAGTAACATCTAAAAAGACATTAAAATGTTTGTGTCACAAATAATGCCATTAGTTGATATTCATTTTTGTTCCACTGTCTGTACTCTTCCTGTCAAGATGACTTGACCCCCCACACCCCTTCAACTAAACTAGGACTAAAAATTTAGGTCAACTCCCTTTTTGCCATGCAGAAGACAAGACTAGACAAAAATAGATTTTTCAAAATAAAAACTCCTATGAAAAGCAAGTCAAGTTTTCATCAAAGAATAAAATGTTAGTGTTGGACTTGTGAATGATGAGAATCCATGTTTCTCCACTGTGTATATTCTATAAAACACAAGGAAAGATCGATTTTCTTCAGTGTATTCTACAGTTATTTAAGTATTGACTGTGCATTAAATGAGTTTTTACATCCATAATAATTTCATGATATAGAAAATGAAATAAGCTCAAAGAAAATACTTTTTTGACCAGTGTTAATTTTGTCAACTAAAACCATTACTAAAAATGTTTGACTACCTTTTTCCATGAGAAAGACGAGACTAAAAATAGATCTTTGATGACAAAATCTCTGACAAAAGTAACTTTAGTTTTCATCGAGGACTCTGAATTGAGACTAAAAGGTTATTTAGTTTTCATCAACATTCACAATGTTTGGTGTTTCTCCGCTGTGTCTGCAACTCCTCTGCCTCTCAGCTGTAGAAAGCAGGAGTCCCAGACAAGTATGATTTTGCAATAGATTCATGCATAGAAAATAAAGGCTTGACTTTGAGTTTGGACTAAAATGTTGAGGCTTGATATTGGCTAAAACTGAACTAAAATGTTTTTAGTTTTTGTCGACTATAAAGGGTAAAAATGACGAAAATGCTACTTAAACTAGCAAACATTTTTAACACGAAGACCAAGAAACTTAGCTCTGGTTTGGACTAAAAGTTAAGATCAAAATGTAGGGGCTTTTAATTACTAAAAATGGACTTGAATGTTTTTCGTTGATTAAAGGTAGGTTTGTGGAAAAAAAGACCAAAATGTACCTAAAGCAAAAAGGCACTTTAATCTAAAGACTAAGACTAAATTTAAAATAGCTGCCAAAATTCACACTGCTTGGCCCCCCTCAAGGGTCAGGACTCTTTGATGAATGTGGATTTAGAGGATGTCTGGGAGCATTTACAGATAGTTGTGCTCATACAGAGAATGCATGCTGTCTACGAGAATGATGTCTGCTGAGAATACAGATAGCCTGCTGCCCCTCAGCACCTTTATTTGTCCTTCTTTATTTTTCATCAGTATGCTGCCTTATTCTCTGTAACTATATACATTATATAAAGAGAGATGGGCAGTTACCAGTTAATTTTCTGTGCCATGCAGGGAGACACTTCAGTTTGTTCTCTATATTTCAAGGGAGCTGAACAGAAACTAATAAAGGGTCCAAAAATGAAAAAAAAAGAGACATTTTAATGATAGTAGTTTCATAATAAATGCCAGTGCACACTTAAAAATCAAAATCAAAACCTGGTTTAAGAGAAATTTTCAGAAATGTTAGGCTACAGGCCAAAGAACAAGTAGTGACTATCAGAGGCAGTAACAGTAATTCTTTGGAAGAGATTTTTAAAGGTTTGAAACTGAATTTAGTTCGAGGTTTTTTTTTTTTTTTTTAACTTACTGGACTGAATAAAATCTGCGACAGGTATTCCATGAATGACTGTAATTACACCCAAGATGATGTGTACTATCAAGATGCATCGTTTACTCAATATTCTTTTCCTATTTAAAAAAGCCTTTTTCTTTTCCCTGATGATGACAAAGCCAAAGCCATGAAGCCAAAAAGCAGTTTCATTTACATGCATACCTACTTATTTGCCTACCTACTGTAGTTTAAACACATAAAGTGTGTTTACAGTAACAGAGGATGCTATGCAAACTGCTTTACCGATGCTCAGAAAAACATTTAATGATGTTTCAAACACTGAGTCATAAAAGCCAGCAAGAAAGTTGGAATAAAACAGACTGTTAAAAATAAAAGAAACCCTGCCTGTATGTAACCTGTATGTGTTTTTTTTTGTTACACAGTGTGTAAGATGAATGTGCACCGGCGGTGTGAGACCAATGTAGCTCCTAACTGTGGTGTGGACGCCCGAGGTATCGCTAAGGTCCTGTCTGACCTGGGAGTCACACCTGACAAGATATCCAACACCGCTCAGCGCAGGAGGAAGGTAATAAGTCATTCTCGCTGACACTGCACAGTCGTACCTTATAAATAAGGATGATTACATGATGAAGGTTTTTACCGAACAGTTTAAACACACAAGGAAGTCTAAACTTGATTTGATTGTTAAAAAATACCCAGATAAGGTCTAATATTTTGGGGAGAACAACAGTAAGGACTTTTCATTAATTTACAGATTAATTGGTATATTGCAGTATGATTGATCTATAAGCTGTATATACCAAAATATGATAAGACAGACATGTCTCTAAGGCGAATTATACACTGTACAATTTCTAGCCAATCCTTAAACAGAGGAAGGTCAGTTCAGGTTGTGCAACTGAGTGGTCAAGATGCACTGAGCCAGTTAAATCTGGACGGGCTGTGACCAGTGTCAAAAAAGTTTCCTTTGAAATAGAGCTGAACAATATATTGTATTTTTATCAAGATGGCGATATGCACATGTGTAATAAATGTCAAATCGCAAGGGCGTGGGATGTCAGGTGACCTGTTACTTCTGTACTTTTGGATTTTAACCAAAAACGCACATTTTCTCATTTCTGTGACAAACCTGCATTAAAGGCTGCCTGAAATCACCATCAATAGTCAAAGAAGTGAGCTCTGTGCAGCGGAGTCCGTTTGTCTCCTCCTTACATCAGGCTGCAGGCGATGATGCTTCCACATCTTCACCCTCCAGGCAGACCCCAAGTTACACGAGGCTGATCCTAGATGGGTTAATCCCCGCGATGGATAACACCTCGCCCCGGTGCTTGCTAATAAACGGACGTGGCTTGGACATGCTAATTGTTTATCATACAGCTTTATAAGTGCACTGCAGCATAACTGTCATGGTGGCTCACCTGTGTGAGCACACAGCTACCAATCAGTTGTTCTCTTGCTGAAATTTGGCCTTACTTCTAGGTGATTCTACTATTCAAAAATTGGACCAGCCATCTCGAGAGTGCTGAAAAATTTGAAATATTGTGTAGATTTGCATAGACTAGAAAATTTGAGAATCGGCTTGTCTGGTAAAGTCAACTCCATCCTGCTTTGGATACCTTTAAGGCTCAGTTAGCTTGACAATGATATAAATGTTGCACCAAAACAGCATATTAAGCATATTTAGAGAATTAACCACAGTGGTTCAAGGGAATGATCTTGTTCTCTCTCTCTGTAGTTGACTCCGGGGCAGGACCCTCCTCAGTCTCCTCCTGAGCTCACTCAAACAGAGGAGAACAGCTTCAACCAGCCAGCTGTCCCCACCTCCCCATCACAGCAGGGTAACACCAATCATAACACACACACCATTAGAAAATGCAGATCTGACACAAATGGGCACATGTCTTAAATCTTTCTCAGATACTTTCCTCGCAGCATGTGGTTTCAATGTGTTAATTTTACCAGGAAGAGGTCGTATTTCCATTCCAGGAATAGCATTGTCCTCCGTTAAAAAATAGCTTGTTAAATACTTTATTGTCTTTGTATATATAAGGCTAAACTCAACTTATCCCCCACCGCCCACCACCATTTGGTCGTCACAGTTAGTCATCATCCTCTCACACTTCCCAAGCTGAGAAACAAAAGTTAACTTTTGTCTTTGTGGAAGAAATCCCATTTTTCTTTATTGAGCTAAACATTGATGACAAAAACCATCGGTCAGTGCCGCTGTTTAATCATCTTGAGTGGAGATACTTCAACTGAGTCATCCCACATTTTAGCTGAGGACATGCTCATCGTTTCAGAAAGTTTATGTGAAAGTAATCAGCAACAAATAATGAGCAACATTTCCAAAATAATATTTTTTTTTTCTTTACAAAACAAGCTGACAGTGAAAAGGACAGTCCTTTTTCTTTACTAAAAATCTGATCTGCCTTTCCGACTACACCCACAGACTTGGCAGAGTTAGACCGCCTGCAGCACGCGCTGTCACTAGACCAGCAGGGACAGCAGCACTCCTCCTCTTCCTCCTCTTCTTCCTCCTCCACCACCTCCTCTTCCTCCTCATCTTCTTCATCGGCCGGCAGGGAGAACGGACAGATCCAGAGGAGGAGCCTGAAGGATTTCAACTTCATCAAAGTCCTCGGGAAAGGCAGCTTCGGAAAGGTGCGATGACGCGAAGAAGGCGTTTGAGGGGGCTGTTTGTTTATAGCTCATTATAGTCCTAATTGAAACACCTCATTTATCAGAGCGCTCATTATTTATAACTATCAGTTTATTAAAGGATGGCAGTGTTAGAAAACAGATTAGACTAACGCATTTGTGTATGAAAATAATATTTTCTATCAGGCGGCTATTTTTACTTATCAGATCACTTTTTTTATTTGACCAATCACAAACAATGGACAGAGTTTTAGTTTTAACTGTTGGGTTGCTTGAAGTTATGTTTAATGCTTGAAGACTATAGAGAAGAACTGGAACGCTGATCTTTAAACACTGCTCTTTTGAGACCTAGATTTCTTTAACTTTTTTCTTTTTTTCCAGGATAGAAGTTCTCACATTTATATGTGAAGGTGGATACCAAGTCCTGCTTTTAAGCTTTCTACCAAATTATCTTTTTTAGTTTCGGTTTTGTATCCAGTTATTTGTGTTTCCACTATCAATAGATGGGAAATGTACCGAAATAACTTACCCATACCATCCATGCCATACGTTTTGCAGGGTTCCTACAGATCCTTGTCTTAAATATTAGTCTTAATGTAAAGCCATAAAAAGTCTTAAAACATCAGATTTTCTTTGACTAAGACATGTCCTTATCCAATCTTTGTTTTCAAGTCAACCTTTTACAAAGTTAATCATCTGCCTCTACAAATTGTTGCATAAATATTATACAGGGAATTCAGTGTTGGATGTTCTAAATCTCCAGATTGTTTTATTTTATCTGAATCACTGTGATTAAATACACCCTGTACTGTTATAAAACACAAATCCACTTCTCTAACATCTGAGCTACCAGGTGGCCAACTTAAAAACAACTCTTAATTTAAAAGGTCTTCCTTTTAGAAAGGTCTGACCCTAACCCTTACAAAAAGCATTTTCTGCTTTTTAATAGTGAAGCTGTTTGGAATCAGCTCAGGTCACCTGCTAATGTGTAATGATCCAAACACACATGTATATTAATCAGAGCATGTAGAGAGTTTGGTTTTACCTTTAATTTTCATCATTTATCTTTATTTATAGTCAATCTGATTACTATTTTGGTAAAACTCTAGTTTAAGCCATCTCTTTTAATCCCATTCTTGATTCTGTCAGATGATCTATATGCAATATTGACTAATTCAATCAAAAATACCAGTTTAATATGGTAGGTAATAAAGATAGAGTTAGAAAATCATTGAATTCTGAGATGAGATACTTTATATAAGTGAAAAAATAAAAAAGGTAAGTGAAAGTAAATCATTTTAGTACTAAACATTATTACTGAATACCAGTATTAGATCACTGAACACTTTAGTAGAATAAAAAATATTATTGTGTTGTACAAAAACTAAGATATGATGTGAAAAAGTCATATTTTGGGGGAAAACAGTTTTGAATTAAAAATATGCTCCTACACACAACTAGTAGTTTAGACATCAACCTACACAAATATCCACTTCACATTATTGTAGTAAAACAAAAATACAAAGTCAAGTTCAGAATCTGTTTTGTCCTTTTTTTCAAGAATCAGTGATATTTATCCTGCACGTTCTTTCTTGCACACATCTGATGGAAATACAGGGACAGAAATAAAGGCTGGCACTTAAATTTGACATTTACAGCCTACTGTTGAAGTGTGGAAACAAAATGATCAATGTGACCTGCAATGGATCATTTCTGAGGTCAAATTTTTCTTTTTTAAGGTTTTCTGGGGAGAATTATTTTTCCTATTAAGGCTTAAAAGAGCCAGAAAAGAACCACATGTGGCTCAAGAGCCACCTGTTGAGTATTGCTGGAATAAATGTGGCAGAAATCATCAAACTTGGGCGTTTATGACCAAAATGATTCTTTGCTTATTCCATTTAACATTTCATAAACAGTTTATTAAATCAGAAATTTCCGTCCTGGTCTGATGCCTTTCATTTTTGACCGTTTACCACACAAAAACTGCCAGTGTAAAATGTTTTGTTTTTAGTTGTTTGGGTTTGCCATGCTCATTCTTAGCACACCGGTTGTGATATCTTCTTGCTAACTTCTGTAATTCTTCTTCGTTTTTTTCCCGTCTCCCGTATTCTTGTCTCCTCTAGGTGATGCTGGCGGAGCTGAAGGGGACGGAGGACGTTTACGCTGTCAAAGTTTTAAAGAAAGACGTCATCCTGCAGGACGACGACGTGGACTGCACCATGACGGAGAAACGAATCCTGGCCCTCGCCCGCCGACACCCCTACCTCACCCAGCTATACTGCTGCTTCCAGACACGCGTATGAACCCCAGACAGCACAGACACATGCTGATATTATAGTACAGCTCTGTTATTAACGCCCAATATCTCCCTCCACCTTTTCTCTGCAGGATCGTTTGTTTTTTGTAATGGAGTATGTGAATGGAGGAGACCTGATGTTCCAGATTCAGAGATCCAGGAAATTTGATGAGCCTCGCTCTCGTTTTTACGCTGCCGAGGTCACCTCAGCCCTCATGTTCCTGCATCGTAACGGAGTCATCTACAGGTGAACACATCCTTGTCATCATCAACTGTTTAAGGGAATCTGAAACTAAATAAACTCTCACATACTGCATTCTTTGAGAATTTTCTTAAAAAATGTCTAGAGAATTCGATGAACTTCTGAAAGAATTCAAACACTTTTTGTGAACTTCATAAAGGGTAATCTTAGGAGGAACATACCAGACGCTGTATGACAACATGTTTCACACTTTAATTGCTTTATGCTGCGATTCTCAACTCTTTTTTTTTTTTTACATTGCTGCTATCATCTCCCAGTGAGACCAACTGTTGTGGAAACCAGATGGTGCTGATTCGCCTCTCTCCCTCTGTGTCTTTGTCTCTCAGGGATCTGAAGTTGGATAACATCCTGTTGGACGCAGAGGGACACTGTAAGCTGGCCGATTTCGGCATGTGTAAAGAGGGCATCATGAACGGAGTAACCACCACCACCTTCTGTGGCACGCCCGACTACATCGCCCCTGAGGTGAGCTGGCAGTATCTACAGGCCAGACTGCACTATTCTGATAGGGTTTAATAGTATTTAGATTGAAGAAGTAGTGATAGTGGGGCACTGGGCAGCTTAGCATTTAGGTCATAAAATGGGCAACTGATTCAAGGCAAACAAAATATCAGTCAATACAGAAAAAAGCTCATACATCACTGATCATCAGCTGGAGGCCCGGGGGCCACATCAGGCCCCCACAGCTTCCCATCCAGCCCCCAGAAGCGCGATTAAATTCAGAAAAAGTGCTGAGGAGAATAAATGTATTACTGTATTTAGGGTATCTTTTCTTTCTTTCCTTTATGATCCAGATATTAAAGTAACTTAAAAATAAGTGAAATTGAAACATTTTTACAAGACTGGCTTAATGTTTAATAATTTTTACTAAAATTTTAACTATTATTAGCCATTATTAGCAATTAAGATGTATGCCAAACTTACTCGCATGTCCGTTCTTGATTAAAGCAGCAGATTTCTACATTATTTAATAGTTTGTGGAGGCTAAGAGTTTATTTGTCACTGTCTGAGGTTAAAACAAAAAATCTTTTTTTCCTTTTTGTGTTTTTCACCAATGAGGAAGCAGTATATATTCCTCAAAGTACATGGCAGCCCCAGAAATATGTGGCTCAGATATCTCAATTGCCCCCTTGTGGCATGCTGCAGTATAGGGATTTAACTGTGTAAGTAGGGACTGAGCTCATTGCCAAAGGCTAAAAATAAGGAACATTTCAAAAAATACAATTATTTCGACAGACATGTTTCTTTTATTTAGCTCATTTGATGTGCTGGCCCTCAGTGTCTGCACAGACATAAGCTGGCCCTTGTACAAATATAGTTGATGACCCCTGTCATAAATAATGTTCATATTTGAAACCAACAAACCAAAAATACTTTCCCCAATATTCATATCTTTAATAATGTTTTACACAGGGTTTCAGTCTCCAGATTTCTAAGAATTCTCATAGATGAAAATCTCACCTGAAAAAAAAACCTGTTGCACTTATTTCTAATAAAATATCAACAGATACTGGATACTCAGTAGAAGAGAAAGGAATCTTTTCTTGAAAATCCATCCATTTTCGGCACCGCTTATCCTGTTCAGGGTAGCGGGGGTCTGGAGCCTATCTCAGCTGTCATTGGGAGAGTCAGGGGTACTCTGGTGGCCGGTTAATCACAGGGTTGACATGCAGAGACATTTTGTCGGGACAACTTTTTCACAATTTTCCATCCAATTTCAACGACCTCACTGTTGAAAAAATGTACAGATTCATATTAAAAAACTGCACGAACTTAAACTTGTTCAAGAAACAAGCTTAATATTTTTGTTGGACTCGTTAAGGACAACAGCATCTAAATTATTCACTGCCATAATTACCTGTTTCACTTTTTACTTTTTTTTTTTTTTGTCAACATATTTTTCTGATTATCTGTACCGTACAAGTTTTGTACCATTTGATTGTTTATCTGCCATTTTTCACTGAGGTGGGCCACTGGACAAGCTCGTATTGAGCTTTGGCTTCCCCTGCATATTTCATTGGTTATTGTTATTAACTTCCAAATCATCATGTACTGCATGGAAGGTTTCTTGTTCTACTCTGTTTTTTCATCATATTTTTTGTTCATATGTGCAATAGAGTAGAATAAATAAACAAAATCCATTGCACAGAAGCTAGAGCCCTCAAATATGAAAGCCCAGGTATGATTCAGACCCTTGTGTTCTTTCCTGCATGCCATTCCCCTCTCTCTCCTCACAATTTCCTAGGCTATTCCCTGTCTTCTTTTACAAATAAAGGCATAGCAAACCCAGAAATTATAGAAAACAACAAAAAAAAGCCTAAATTACTCAGGTACTTTAGAAGTATTACACTCATACAACTGCAGCTAACTCTGAAGCATCATTTATTGCTATGGATGAATGATCTATCCATAAAATGTTAGAAAAGAGTCATAAAGGCCAATTCCACAAAATCAGGTGTCTTGTTTTTTTTCTGATTAGCAGCCTTAAATCCCAGCTGCTCAGTTCAGTATCATAAAACAAGAATGTCTCCTCATCTGAGCAACTAAAACCAGATTAATTTGAGCTTTTTGTATAAAAAAATTACTGAAAATTATTCTTTTATTATTTATGCCATAATTAAGTGTCTTTGGATGGATAAACCAATTGACTTTTACAGCTCGTTACTCATATTAAACGTCACTCTTAGGAGAAAAAGTTAACCATGTTTTAAATATCAAGCCTGAAAAACCAGCTAGCTTTCAGCTTCAGCACAAGAATTAGTTTACAAGCCAAACACTTGTACAAAGTTTGTCTTTCTTTTTCTTTATCTTATTTGTTTCTTCCTCCTCTTTCTTCTTTCAACTTTCCCACTTTCTTTCTGCCTTTCACTCCAGCAGGTTTACCAAGATTATTCATTTAAAATTATAACCCAGAAGTATTAACAAATATTTTCTCGATTAATTTGTATACTTAAAGAAAATAAAATGCATAGGGCAGGTCTTTCCCATGAAATAAATTCTGCTATCCTTTATTAATGTATGTTCTTTGGTCATTACAGCTGAATATAAAGAAAATCAGGATTTTTTTTAGTTTTCTTTTAAGGTTCAGGAAAATAGGAGACATGTTTCCTTCATGTTGGTTGTCAGCTGTAGACTGAGGGTCTGCAGAGTAGAGATCTGTGCTTCAGTATTCGGCACAGGTGGTGCATGCTGTTTTTGTCCTCCATGTTAAATCGTGTCCTGTTTTTGGATTTAGATCCTGCAGGAGCTGGAGTATGGAGCCTCTGTGGACTGGTGGGCCCTCGGGGTGCTGATGTATGAGATGATGGCCGGACAGCCTCCATTTGAAGCCGACAATGAAGATGACTTGTTCGAGTCGATCCTCCACGACGACGTCCTCTATCCTGTGTGGCTCAGCAAAGAGGCTGTGTCTATCCTCAGAGCGGTGGGTGTCAACTTGATTGCATTTCTGGAGTACCAGGTCTCACGCTCAAAGCAGGAGTTTGGAACAGTTGCAGAACAATCACATAAAACTACTAGCCACAGTGGCTGATGATCAAACAAATTACATTAAAGCCCTGTTTATAACTACTTTTTCCTGTTTAATCACTGTGCTGCTTTAAAAACATCACACTAAATTATTTTAAGAACACAGAATTTTTGTGATTGTTCATTATTTTAGCCGTCACTGTTGTTTCACTATCATTCATATTTCTAACCTCAAAGCTGCTCATGAACAGCTCAAGTGCTCTTAACACAGAGGTGTTATGACAGACTTTGCTGTGATGCTGAGAGGAATAAAAAAGTCGGTCAGAGAGGTCAAAGTAATAACAACGCGATCATACAACCACAAAGTGCTCTTCTAATACTGAACAGACAACAGAGCTAAAGAGATGCAGCTTTCAGCCACAGAGAATAAAACCAGCGGCTCTCTGCTGACCTGTTTCATGGCTCTGCCTCTTTGTTTGCAGCATCCACACAGCCATTAATGCCTCTGTGCTATTATTAGCACCCCAATGCTTTCGTTCTGCTCCGCTCCTCTTCATTTTAATGGATCAAACCACAGCTAAGTGTCTTAAAGTGGGGGCGGTTTTTGGAATTAAATGTGCGTATTGTGTGTGTTTGCGTGTGTAGTTCATGACAAAGAACCCGGCCAAGCGTCTGGGCTGCGTGGTGAGCCAGGGCTGTGAGGAGGCCATCAAGACCCACGCCTTCTTCAGAGAGATTGACTGGGTGCTGCTGGAGCAGAGGAAAGTCAAACCTCCCTTCAAACCCAGGATTGTAAGAGTCACAAATACACATTACACTGCTGAGGTTTTACATACACTTCACCAGTTTTCATAATGACAAAAATCTGACCTTTTCTGTAACTCATGCAAGTTTTATTTGTTTCTCCTAACAAAACTTTCAGTTTTAGTCAACAAAAATAACATTGCAGTGGATTGGAGTCATGCTTTTAAGAGGAGGAGGTGTTGAGGGTTTTAATTCGATCAAAGATTTCAAAAAATGTTGATTAATGTTGAGACAGTGGTTTTAATTTACGGTTAAATCCAGGGGTTAATATTTCTGGTGTTTTAGATTTAAAGTCTTGAGCTGTTTTTTTCAGAAAACCTTCCACTTGGAGGCTTTTTTTTTCAGACAGTCTTTTGGTTTCAGGTCTAAAATATATAAAGCTGTATACCTTTGCTGTTCTATCAGGTTTATTAAACACTGCTGTAGAAACCAGAAAAGGCACTGAGCCTCAGCTGTCAGAAGATGTCACTCTAAAGTCACTTTTTAAAGCTTTAGCCGGGTGTGAAGTTCCTTCCCTTTGACATCCTCCTCTCTTGTCTTTGTGTGCGTCGTTGTGTGTGTATTTTGTGTGTCCTTGTATGTGCGTGCCTCTGCAGAAAACCAAGCGGGACGTGAATAACTTCGACCAGGACTTCACCAAGGAGGACCCGGTGCTGACGCCCACAGACGAGGCAATCATCCGACAGATCAACCAGGAGGAGTTCAAAGACTTCTCCTACTGCGCCCCCGAGGAGACGCACACCTAACACACACACAAACACACACTTCTCCAGCAACACTAAAACCTGTCACACACGTACGCACACATCGCTGACAGTCACAAACACTCCTTTACTTTGAAGCTATTGGTTGTTGTTACTTTTTGAATCTTCTTTACTTGCATTGTGTTGTTCTTGTTGCCTGGGTTTATAATTATTATTATTATTATTATGAATATAAATATGAATATGACTATGAATAAGAATCTACACACCTGCACATGCTTTCACGCACACACATCTCCTACATTGACACTTTGAACGCAGACGTACAGACATAGACACTACAGACTACTCACACATACCCATGAGCTCACTGCACATGCTCAGACAACCAAACACATACACTGCTTCTCTCCCCAGCACGCACTCCTGGACTGTACAGTGGGTGCTGGGTGCAGAGGCCTGTATATAGCCTGTGTTGAGTGGCTGTGTTGTGTTGCTATTGTCTGCTAGTAAAGGAGAGTCGTGGCGCATGGACAAGCACCCTACCTGTGTTATTACTGTCCTTATTGTGGACCAGTTAGGGCCAAATACCCTTTGTGCAATACCCTGACTATTGATATATTTTACAGTTTTTTGTTCATGTGTAATGTTTGTCTTTTTTTTTTTTCTCCTCAAAAATGTGTTAATGATGTTATGATCGAAATCTTTGCTCTCATCTTCCAGCACACTCCCAGGCTGTGTCAGAAATCACTTACTCATTCAGTATACTTTTCATTCTCCACAGATGGAGACGTCTGTGGAGCACTGTTAAGCTCTCACTGCTGTAATACAATCAAAACTTTCAGCGATCCCAACCAGGGATCTGTGAGGAATAACAGCATGAATTTTAGTCATAATGAGACCTGATAAAAATGGACATAGGCTTTGTGGCGTCACGTAATGGTTTCTGAAGAGCCATAATGAAGCCAATTGTTGGCAGTCGCATTTAGATAATTTAATTTTTCCTGTTTTAAAACAGGGGAAAGATGAGAGCTTTAACCCACCTATACACCTTACAGACCTGCTTTTAAGACATGTAATCAACAAACTACAACATGATTTGCTAAAATGCACATGTAGAGGGCAGATAGGAAAAAAAATATATATATTTTTTAGCCTCTTCAGCCATGCTATGGGGACATTTTTAAATATGAGCAATGATAACTTCAGACATCGGGAACAATAAATTATGATGTCAATGGGGACCCACTAGCCGAGGCTGAGCGGAAGAAGAAGACATGTTTTGAAGAACAGGACGGTAATATTTTTATTTGATTGATTATTTTTTAAGAGTAATGAACTCAAGGGCAAAGGCAATTTTTTGTGTTTAAAGCCAAAATTTGAGGCTTTTTAAATGTTTCTAATTGCTGCTGTGACTAAGAAATAGGTATTTTAGTATTCATTTATATTCTGTGCAGTTTCGCAGAAAACCATCTGGTTGGAGGTTGTTTACATTAAAAATAAATTTGGTTATAGAGGTTTTTTAGTGCTCCTTAGGTCTAAATGGGCACACAATGGCCACCTTTCTCTTAAATCATCTGCAAACATCTGAAATGAAATGGCTCATTGAATTTTAAAAAGTAAACAGAAAAGTTATGAAAAAAAAATCCCATAGTGTGTACCTATAAAGAAAAAAGCTACCAAATTTGATTTTTGTCCCAGGATGTAAACATGTTTATTTCTGGTGTTAAAATTAACATTTTTAAATGGGACTTAAGGGGAACCCTTGGTTTATGAACCTAGCCTCAAGTGGACACTTGAGGAACTGCATTTTTTGCACTTTAACAGTGGTTAATGGTATGAGCAGTTTTTTTTCATATAAATGAATATGAAATACTCATCTTTCAATGAAACAAATCTGTTAATCATGACATAAAGACTATTGCTTACCTATCATCTTTTGGCAAAAATGCCATTAAATATGAACTTTTTAATATTAATGTCATTGACTGTATATTAATACGGACAACATATCTCTCTAACCTCTGTTGTTGTATAAGAAGTGAAGCCAAAATACTACTACAACAGGAGTTGACATTTGGACTGGTGGTGTTATATGGAGCCAAGACATTTACTGAGAATGCTGCAAGAAGTCATTGTTTTTGACAGTGCTGTCAATCAAACAACAGTTAAAACCATCTAACCTGCCAGACACTCTTTCATGTAGACATTGTATGGATATATTTCACATTTATCTGGAAAAACTCCCATACAAAGCATTTGAGAAGTGAAAAAATTGTCAAAAAAATCTCAGAAGGTGACTGAACAAATGTTCTGTCTCTCACATTCATTGAAGGCCAGTCACAGCAACAAGACAAAACAAGGTTGTCAGGCATGCGCACCTCTGACAGTAACCTGAGCTCAACAAATAGGTGCTGTTGTAGTTATGAACAGGGGAGCTTGTTGGTGGATAAAACTCAATTTTGATGTGTATTTTAACTTGATAATTTTACCCATGTCCCATCTGTTAATATGGAGGAAATGAGCTAAACTGCAGCCAGTCAGCAGGGGGAGCGTTAAATGTTTTGGCTTCACTCCCAGGTAATAGTTGCTCCGTTCATCTTAATATACAGTCTGCGGGTCATGGCAGTTGTGCACCTCTAATCCATCTCTAATGGTTGACAGTCTAACGTCTCTAAAGTTGCACTGAAATGCATGATGGAATGCGTTGCTTGATAAGCAGCCATGATTACCCCAACCCTACTTGCACCTGTGTTTTCAAGTTGTCCTATCATTCTATTCTGAATGGAATCAGGACACCCCACCACTAGAGGTTAAAACGGGGTGAGAGCTCAGCAGTAGGGCTGTATTAGGACTGAGCCTTTGTGACGTATGATGAGCTAACAATACAGTAATTCTTTATGATTCAAACAGCACCACAAAATGGCAATACTGGGTGCACTTAATATTGAGTAGTGGGTGATTTCAGACACAGCCTTTCTGTCTTGTGCGCATAAAGTGAATGTCGAGCTCTCATGTTACAGGCTATTGAACTAATTATGTGGAACGAAGTGTTACAGGCGGCCTGTGTAGCAGTTAAAAAAAAAAGCGTGATTTTTCTCCTGCTTTTTTTTTTTTTCCACCCATCTGCTAGTTTCAGTCCTGCCGGCGTGAATGTACTTTTTCATACGTGTGATGTGAGTGTGTGATTTTTTTTTTCTCCCCTCTCTGTTTGTGTGACTTTCTGTCTTCAGCATTTCAGTTGCTTTAGTTACCATCAGTGTTTTGAACCCTGCTCTTCCCTTTTCCTTCATCTTTTCTTCCTCTGAAGCACCAACTCCCCTCTCCCTCCTCTTTGTCCTCCTGCAGCCGCCCTGCTCAGCCAAAAACCACTCGCTTTCTATCTTTTTTTTTCTTTTTTTTTTTTTTTTTGCAAGAATGGCTTCTCTTTCTTATGGCTCTCTTTTCTTTTTTTATTATAAATATAATTATTATTGTAAAGTGTATCTGGAGGAAACATTTGTGTATAAATCTATAACCGTACTATCATAGGTCTGTTACAGCCAGGGGGCGTTTTAAAAAGAAAATGTGGAAACCAGCAGCTGAATTACCTCTCATTTCAAACACACAGACACAAACAAAGCAGCACACACAGACTCTTCCTTCGCCTCCTTCTTCTTCCTCTTCTTCTTGTCTCTCTCTTTTACACACAGAGAAGGACTGTACAGTGATTTTGAAGGCGAGCTGGTCGCTGTGTGTGCAGTAGAGTCGGTGTGTAGTGAAGCTTTGTGCACCCAGGGGTAGGGCTGTTCCTGGTCACACTATCTTACTCTGTGCCAAAATGTAGTGCAACAGCCAGGCTAGTCCTGTCTACTCTGATTCCAATAAAACACTGAGCTGTCTACATCACAACCTCACGTCTTCTTTCTTGCTTTTCTTTATCATCTTTTCTCGCCTTCTTTTCTGTGGGATACTCTAAATTGAAAGTGGGCTGGAGGAAGAAAAAAGGGGAGGGGAGTCTGACTTATCATGAGATTTTTGGAGGCCTGTAGGTGATGCATGCAGAGAAGGAGAGGGAGGAGACACTGGATGGAGTAAAGTCATCTGTGCTGCAGGGGAGACACTCGCCTGGTGACATCTGGCACCGTTGATCACCTCCACGATTAATTAGACATCCTATGATGCTGCAAATTGAAGTGAGGACAATCCCCGTTGTCCTGTGAGCTCCTGTCATCCTTCACCATGACAGCGGATAGAGACACCTGTGGGACATGATGACAGCCGACAAGGAGAAGAGAAGGTAAAGCTGCAGGCTGCTTTGACACACTGATAATCACAGTGGCTCTGGTGGGTTCAGTTGAAATGTTTCTGAGGTGGTGTGGTGAGATTAGAGATGGTTTTGCAGCCACTTTGGGCATCTAGATCCCTTTAGTCCCAACCATAATGCATCACTGTGCTTCCCTATCTACTTGGGTAGCTCTTTCTGGCTCAGATACATGATAGATAATGCATCTTCTCTTAAATGCATCCCTTGATAGACATTTATCACATTATCAAACATCTGTACTGGACTTTTTGCATATAATTCACGCTGCTCCTCAAACTTGAAATCTCACTGGTTTATTCTGAACTTAAATGCTTCTTTTTCCCAGCAGTCTCAGTTTAATTGCTCTAATTTCTCCCATACAACTTAACTTGCTTTGAGTATTTTGCACCTTAAAGTTTCTGTACATGGATTGATTTTTTTCTTTATTTTTGAACATGATAATAAAACAAAAGGTGATAATTAAATACTTGAATAAATTAAAAACCAATAAATGGAAACTGAATTTTAACTAACATAGTCAACATGAGGCAAATACAACATTACACATTTAAGGCAGATTAAGGCTATTATAGCTACATCTTATTCATTAGCTTTCATCAGAAATTGTTAGAACAAAATGCATGTTTTTAAACTGAAATGCAAATTTTAATGATTAATTAGATGATAAACATAGAATTAAAGCCAATTTAAGCTACTTTTTCTATGTTATCAGTAAAGGGCTCTAGGTTTCTGATGTATTATTTTAGTAACATTTAAATTATTTCTTAAAATACCTTTATGCATGCATACGAAAGAGTTTCAGAAACTACAGGTGGCTTGTGCAAATCCCTGTTGGACATGGTCTGGTCCCATGCTAGGTACTTTCCATGCACGTTAGGTTAATTCAGTGGCTCCCAAACTTTTTCTATCAAGCCTCCCTTTGGCAGATGAAAATATTTTCAAGCCCCCCAACCCGTCACCGTACATATCCACATAAAACCATGTAAATGTGTGACAAATACACCGTTATTTACAATTTTTGCAAAAATCTCAAAATCTAAAATTTGAGTTTTAAAGATTTGACTTTCTGAAGGTGGTAATAATGAGTGGAAAGTGTAGGAAAATGGGTTATAAGTATGAAAACAGGTAGAATATTGAAAAGGGGTTTAAAAATAGAAAAAAGCTGCGAAAATTTAAATACAAGTGCTAAAATGAAGTGACAAAAAATGGACGTAGAGTGGCAAAAAGGTGGTACAAATGGACAGTGAATGGAAAAATGGGCGTAAAGTGGCAAAACAGTGGCAAAATGGAATTAAAGTGCCAAAAGAAGTGGCAGATATGGTTTAGAAATGCAAAAAAAAAAAAAAAAAGCCATAAAGGGCAGAAAAAAAAAAGAAAAATGGCTTGAAGTTGTAAAAATGGAGCTAAATTTGAAAAAAAGGGAATAAACAGTAAAAAGGGGTTAGAAGTCAAGAACCCAGGAAAGGTTTGATTCACTCTTCAGTTCCAAAATGAGGTAACTGTTTCCAGGATGCTAGCATCAATGCTACTGATCCAACACACATTCATTAATATCATCAATAAATCACTCAATAAAAGCTGGGATTAGTTCCCAAATGACCCCAAATGGTTTAAGAGCTTTAGATGATGATGACGTCTTTTTGCATGGTGTACTGGAAAATCAGGTATAAATCCTTCATGGCTTTTTAAAGTGACTATCTGATGTCAAAACTAGAGCTTATGAAATACATAAATCAATATTAATCAAACCTGTAATCACAGTTTCTGCTTTTTTTATTCCTGTAGACTGCATAGGGACACAGACTGTACTTTTGTGTTTGCAGTGCATTCACATAAAAATAAACACATAATTTAAGGGCTTAAAAAAAATAAACAAACCAGGATTTTTGTTTATTTTGCTCTGAAGCTCTTCACTTAGATAAAGTATTCAGTTCCTTGCAAAAGATATTTGCAACAACATCCAACTCATGTTTTCTTTCCAACAACTTCCATTGGTATATCAAAAACATAGGGACCCAATTTAGTGAATTTAGATTTAAGGATGCAAGGCTGCAAAATGTGCAGTCTCATGAGGAATGAATACCTGAACAAAATATACTGGCATTACATTAAACTGCATGCACTACAAGCAAAAATGAAAAGCAAGTCAGAAGTGATGCCTGTGAACTGAAATGTGCCGCTCTTAAAAGTGAAAGCATGCTTGTGCAAGAGAAAAACACATTTTCAGATGTCCAAACTGAGTGGTGTCATCACGATGTTACACGCTTCCTTAAATGTTGAGAAATCCTCCTTGACCTTTCGTGTCAAAAAGACAATCAGCGGTCAAACTGAGACATGACCTCTCTGCAGAGCCCCTGCACAACTTTGGAATCTGAGCTTACTTCTCAAAATTTTGTGAGGTACAAAAGTACCAGATGGCAGAAGTGTTTAATAAATGCACCTTCCAATCTTTAATCTTGGCACTTTTCAATTTGATTGTGTTAAATTTCTTTATATTTATCCGATCCTTCATCTTGCTGATTGAAAAAAATAATATTCAAAGTATGTAGTGTCTTTTATCCATATACTACCATGTTTATTTAATGGTATATGAGTGACTTCACTTTTATTTTGTAAAATTTGAGACAGCATCATATTTCTCCAACTTCGCAGGGCAATAAGCCGCGAGGCTGCCAGGAAGAGACGACGGGTGGAGTCTGACGTGTTCGGGGATTTATGTCGTCTCCTGCCTCTCCAAACACCTATCAGAGATAACCTGGACAAACCGTCCATCATCCGGCTCACGCTGAGCTACATACGCATACACGGTCTGCTCAAAGGTACACAGTCACCACACTTAGAGGAAACAGACATGTCTGGTTGAGAAATGTGTTCAACATGTAGTTATTGATGCAGATAGTGTTCATTAACAGCAGAGTTTGCATATTTTGGTTAATATTGTTTGTTAATTACATAAAACCTGCCCACTTACTGTATCACCTGGTTAACATTACAATGTTATGAGCCGTATAATAAAACACTACTGATATTTTCCAGCATCTCTGCATGCATTTCTTACAAGCATATTATAACCACAGTGGAGGCAGCTTTGTGCAACACTTGAAACCAAGACTAGCTCCTCTTAGGTGACAGTAAAGATGTATTGCATCCATGGAAAGAAACTTTTAATACGCACACAGATTTAATAATTATGATAAAAATAACTGGGGTAAAAAAGTTAACCAATTTATGAACCCACAATGCAAGACCCTTCCCATAAACAGAAATCTGACAGCAGGTATTTGGAAGTGTTTCAGAGTCCTTAATATTTCAATCTCTAATCAGTGCCTGTCAAATGTGAGCTAAGTCTGTAGATAACTTGCAAAAGTGTTAAATCCTGGCTGGCAGTCATTTTCCCAGACTTGGTCAAAGTATACAGGTTTAAAAGAATTTAATTTAACTTAATGTTTATTTCAAATGAGGTTTTGAATGTACAAGTGCAAAGACAACACTCTAAATTTGATACATCTACTTAATCTGACATTAAATCTAAATATTTCTCAGTATGTTTTTGGGTGAATAGGAGCAGTCTGATGTGGTTAGTTGTTGTCACAAGACCGGTGAGGTTCAGATGAGTGTTAGACAGGGGAAGTCTTTGATAACATTAGAAAAAGCACCTGAAATACACACATACACGCTTTTAATATAACAAGCAGACAGCAATAAACCACAGCCTTCAATTTCAGTTTTCATCTATTTTAGACAGGCAGACTAAATGAAATAAAAGAAGTAATAAACTATTTTATTTCAGCTGTTAAAAAAAAGTAGCACAATCATTTAACATGAATACTTTTTTTTCCATGTTTAAGGGAACTCTCTGGTTAAAGCTGAAGGAGGTGACGGTATTAAATGTGGACAGTTGAACGGTAAAGATGAGCCATGGGAGTGTGACGGAGGACACGATGAAGAGGAAGAGAAAGAAACAGAGGAAGATACCAAAATCTCCAAGGAGACTAACTTGTTCCTTAGGACCCTGGAGGGGTTCCTGATGGTTCTGTCCACGGACGGAGACATGATCTTTCTGTCCGACAACGTCAGCAAGTACATGGGGTTGACGCAGGTACAGATAAACACACACAAAGGCACATATTTAATGCAGACATTATGTACATGTTGGGGGTGAAAATTCTCATTATTTCCTTTGACAGACAGAGCTGATGGGACACAATATTTTCGAATTTACACACCCTTGTGACCACGAAGAAATCAAGAGTAAACTACGCCTAACGACAGGTTTGTGTGACTGTTTGAGTGTGGAGGACGGTTAGCAGCAGGGATGGGCAGCACAGACCAAAAATAATAGAGCTGAAAGTTGATACACAATGAATAGCTTAATTTTTTTAAAGAAATACAAACAAAAGGCCATCACAATGCCAGAAAGATAAGCTCCACTATATGGACAAAAGTATTTGGCCACATCTTTTCAGGTGTTTCACTCAGACCCATTGTCACAGTTGTATGAAATCAAGCACCTAGCCATGCAGTCCCCATTTGCAAACATGTGTGATACAGAATGGGTTGTTCTGATGAGCTCAGCGACTTCAAGTGTGGTACTTCCATGGATGCCACCTTTGCATTAAGACAATTCGGGAAATTTCATCCCAGCTGGATATTCCACAGTCAACTGTAAGTAATATTATTAGAAAGTGGAAGAGTTTAGGAACAGCAGCAACTCAGCTATGAAGTGAAAGATGACTTAAAATAAGAGCAGGGTTAATGACTGTTAAGCCTTATGGTGCGTAAAAGTCACCAACGCTCTGCTGATTCCATAGCCAAAGACTTCTGAACTCCCACTGGCGTTAATGTAAGCACAAAAACTGCAGTGAGAGCTTCATGGAATGGTTATATCACTGTTTGTCAGTTTTACTGTGGAAAATATTACTGAGCATTAGGCCTGCCAAATCAACATCTACATAAACTATATTGCTAAATTGTCCTACCATCTTATCTTGTTTCTAAATTTATTGATATACCTTAAAAACTCAATATATTTCCCAGCCTGAATTTGTAGCAATAGATTATGTTAAGTCAGGGTCACTTGTCAGTCTTTTTTTTTTTTTTTCTTTAATATTATGTGGATTGCTAATTGCTTGTTTTCTAGAGGAAGTTTGGTGTGGTGGAAAGCGAGACTTTGTCATGAGGGTTAAAAGCGCTCTGACTCACAGAGGAAGAAGCACCAACCTCAAGTCAGCTACGTGGAAGGTTAGTGAGAAACATCCCCACTAAAAAAACAGTAACATTTTTTTCTTCCTGAACGTTCAAGATTTTATAATGCAGGGAAACAATCCTCATGTTTTCTACTTAAGTTTTACTCTCTCTTACTGCTGTCCCAGGTTCTCCACTGCCAGGGCCAAGCAAAGGTGAGCCTTGATGTGCCTTCGGTTCCCTGCCTGCTGCTGACCTGCCAGCCTCTCCCTCTCTCACATACACTTCTCAGCACAAATACCTTCACCAGCCAGCACAGAATGGACATGAGGTTCACTTACTGTGACCAGAGGTGATTCACACTAACGCTCACCGACACTACCTACCGACTGCAGGGCTGATCACCTGTCCTATCTACCTACCATCTTACCGACTGACAAACTGACTGACTGACAGACTGACTGACGGACTGCCTGCCCTACCTACCTACCAACTGACCAACCACCTGCCCTATCTACCCACCTACTGACCAGCTGACCGACTGACAGAGTTCAGTTGCGTGAGTTTTCTGTGTTTATTCATCATCAGGCTATATCCAGGACAACATAAATGAGCTGCTGTTACATTTTGCAATAGTGGAAGTTATGAAATCATAAAGAAAAAAGGAAGGAGGATTATCACACTGCATTTCCATCCTCTTTTTTGGGGGCTAATGTGCTGCACTCCCAGTTGTTCAGCACTTTCATAAATGAGCATCAGAGTCAGTTTGACCTGCTTTTTCAAGTCTTCAAATCTGCCTTTTCAGGCATTGCCTAAGAAGAGAAACATATCAAATATATAATAACAAAAAAATAAAAAATATATGGTATATAACCAATTGATCACATTTCTGGATACTAGCTGTTGCAGCCATTTCAAACGTGAAGTCTTGAGGTTGAATATTTTTCATAGTTTTGAGTTAAGAAAATGTCTCTATAACCTACCTCACAGTGCTGTCTACAGCATGATATTTACACCACTGTGACATTTAGCCTTCATTATAAGCGTTAAAGAGGTGTAAAGGGGGGACGAGGGGTTCCCCTTTCTCAGAGTTAATAACAGATGGACCCAAGTCCTGCAATGCCAAAACGTAATGTGGAAAGGTACACTTTATGTCATGCCATTACAGAATGAGTATGAATTTCTTATGGCATAAAGACGGCACAGCTTTGTTAAGGCGTCACACTGTGAAGTCGCCTCATTAGAGGCTACAATTTGGTGGAAACAGGAAAAAAAATGGATTTAATGACTTAGTATATTTTGACAAAGACCGCAAGCAAAAAGAAAAAAACAATCTTTCAGGACTAAATCCGCTCATTTGTTCCCATTTTATAACCTGGTACGCCAGATGGATGCGTTTCACGCATCCATCTGGTAAACCACTCATAGACAATGTTTGGGAAAGGGCAGAGCCTTTGAAATAAACTCGGAGGGTGATTGGATGAACGTTCTGTCTGTCATATCTTTACGGGCCAATCAGAGCAACAAAACATGTGATGTCGCCACTTCCAAGCTGCCCCCCTACCGAAGGAGTAAACTCCATACAGAACTGCATAACACAAACCATGGCAACTGTAGACATGTTAGTACACGACTTTTTGAAAAGAAAACAACTCACTGCTGTTCTTTGTTCTTCTTTTAACAAAGAAATGTCATCAATTTCTGATAAAGCTGGTGCTTTAGCGGCATCCACGCTAATGTCTTCCACCATAATTGCACCAGCCTCTTGTTGCTGCTTGCTTACATCACGGCTCCGCCGCGCCCGAAAGAATTGCCCCTCGTCGCTGATTGGTCCTGTCACTTTCTAACCGGGCCCAAATGGTTCAGACATGAGCTTTGCAAGATGGATTCACCAGTGAGAAACACAGAAAGGGGCTTATCTATCTGTTTTGCAAGGTTACCCATTTTACCCTTCCTTTTTTTTAAATTTGAGACATAAAGTGCCTATCAAAAAGTATTTACTCTTTATATAAGTCAACCATGGTCAATATAATTTGCTTTTTTGACAAAAAGAACACTTTAAGCAACTCAGAGAAAAGGTGATTGAAAAGTTAAAGTCAGGGGATTGGTACAAAAAAATCTGAGGCACTGAACATCCCCCTGGAGTTCAATTTAATCAAACATCAAGAGATGGAAGGAATATGGCACATGTGTAAATCTGCCTAGACCAGGCCATTCTCACAAAATGAGTGACTGTGCAAGAAGGAGACTAGTGAGAGAGACCACCAAGACAGTTATGACTACTCTGAAGGAGTTATAAGCTTCAGCAGCTGAGATGGGAGAGACTCTGGATACAACAACTGTTGCTCAGATTCTTCACCAGTCAAAGTCAAAATTGGCCACCCGACAAGACACCTTGTTTGTGAACACAGAACACCGTACATCACCACAAACAAAACATTCCCACTTTGAAGCACAGTGGTGGCAGCATCATGCTGTGGGGATTCTTCTCAGCAGCCAGCAATGGAAGGCTTGTAAAGTTAGAGGGTAAAACCAATGTGGCAAAACACAGGAAAATCCTGGAGGACAATCTTACTCAGTCTGCAGGAGAATTACAGCTTTGGAGAAGATTTATGTTCCAGCAAGATAATGACCCGAAGCATACAGCAAAGGCTACACAGACATGTTCTGGAGTGGCCGAGACAAAGGTCAGACCTCGGTCCAATAGAGAACTTGTGGCTGAACTTGAAAAGGGGCTGTTCAAGCCTGAACCCTGTGCAACCTGACAGAGCTTGAGCAGTTTATCAAAGCAGAACGGAGTAAAACTGCAGTGTCCAGAGGAGCAGCCTGATCGAGACCTATCCACACAGACTCAGGGCTGTGATTTCTAGCCAAAAGTGCATCTACTAAATACTGACTTGAGGGGGGTGAATATTTATGCAGTCACTTATTTTACATTACATATTTTTGTTGTATTGACTTTGTAAAAATCTGTTTTTGCTTTGACATCAAAGAGTTTGTAATTTTTTTTTGTCAAAAAAGACAAATTATATTGACTATGATTGATTTATAAAATCAATTAAAGGATAAAACATCCAAGGGGGTGAATACTTTTACAGGCACTGTGCTGTTGAATTCTGGAGACTGAGATGTGACTGCTCCTGAATATGTTTAATTTGATCAAAGAGGGGTCTTTCTTTAGAGCTTACTCTGTGATCAGCATGTTTACTTAAATAGAGCAAACATATTCATATTTAAGGATTCGTCTATCACAACATTTTACATTCAGACTGTTTCTTTTATTGTTTCTGCAGAGTGACGTCGCTGTTAGGCTTCGCTCCTGAGGAGCTGCTGGGACGTTCAATCTACGATCTGTGTCACACACGAGACACAAACTGTCTGGCCAAAAATCACATGAACTGTAAGTATTTATACACACATACATTACCCACCTGTAAAACTATAACTTCAACCCCTCTCTTTCTCTCTCTCTCTCTCTCAGTGTGTTGGAAGACTCAGTCGGTCAGTGGGCAGTACAGGATGCTGGTAAGAAGTGGGGGTTACGTCTGGGTGGAGACTCACAGCGCTGTCATTCCCAGCGTCAGACCCTCCAAGTCCAGACCAGGTGCCCACCACCCGCTCTGCATCCTCTGTGTTACCTACGTCCTCAGGTATACACCTACTTTAGTTATAATCTACTTACACACAGTAACACTACTGGGGTAAACTTTCAGTCATCATTAAGACACTTTGCTGCCCTCTCCCGTATTATGACAGAGGTCATTGGTCAGAATTTCTTGTGGTTTATGAATACATTACCTGTGTTATATTTCTCAAACGGACAGCAGTCTGATAAGGGGAATAATAAAAAAGAAACTTGCACAATTGTTTTTGAAGCTCCTTCTGGTGTGACTGTGGTTTTTAACACATTCATCTGGTTATGATTGATACAAAAGTACAGTGCTTCCTGCAGTTAGGTCAGACCGAGGTCACTGTATTTTCTTATACAAATCCAGGGTTCAGTTGACAGCTTTCACACCAGTGCAAACCAACAGCACCAAACATTTTAGGTGTGAAAGCACCCAAAGGGTTAAGTGTCTTGCCTGAGCACTCATTAACATGTGGATGGATAGCTATTATCTATAACTGTGACTTATTAAACCTTTGGTTCTTTTTTTTCTCTTAAGTTTGATGAAAACTTTAAAAATGACAGGATAATGACACCTTTTTTTCATCTTTTGATATTGAAATTTTGTTTTTTTGATAGTTTGCAATTGAGTCTGTGTTGTGATTGACTACTGTTAGATCTGGTGTGTAATTCAGACTTTTAAGACAGATTTTTCATCCAAAAAGTTGGCTGTGACCCATTACCAGTTGCAAATACTGAGACATGCACCGTCATGATAGGAGGTGTAGCTGTCTCACATTGCTAACAACCTAATACTTGAATTATCACTGGCTGCTTCATGGCTCCAGGTCTGCCAACAGAGTTAGCTGGGCCCCTGAAAAACCCCAGCGAATGGACCCTCCCCATGGTGATTAATTGATGATGTCAGTGCATTTGTGTTGGATCAGTAGCATAGGTTCTAGCATTCGTCCTGGCTAACAGTTCCCTCACTTTGCAGCTAAAAGGTGTGTGGAGCTATCATCTAGTTCTGATGTTGAAATTATTAATTTCAATTTCATTGTCATTTTCAAGTCATTTTTGCAATTTTTGCCACTGTTTAGCTACTCGTTGCCACTTTTTTGCCACATTTAACCTGTTCTTTCTATTTTTTGCCCCATTTATCCACTTTTAGCCCATTTTTGCTGCTCTTGACCCATTTTTTTCACTTTTTGACTGCTTTTGCCACTTTTTTGCCTTTCTAACCTAATTTTGCTACTCTTGGCCCTTTTGCCACCTTTTGCTGATCTTGGCCCTTTTTTAACACTGTTACCCCTTTTTCTTGCTCTTGGCTGAGATTTTCCACATTTTTGCAACTTCAGGTTGTGTCTTTTTGCAATTTTTGCAATTTTATGCCACTTTTCTTCAACTTTTTTCCACTTTTCAACTTTTTTGCCACATTTGCCATTTTAACTAATTTTTGCTGCCTTGACCCATTTTGCTACTTTTTGACACTTTTCCTCTTTTTGACATTTCTTTTTATTATTTTTTGCCACTCTTATTAAATCTTCTCAGATTTTCAACCATTTTAACTTCTTATTTTTACTGATTTAACCCATTTTTGCAACTTTTGGAATTTTTTTGTCTCTTCACAATTATTCAGTTCTTTTAAATCAAAGATTTCTAAGTTTCTACTCCTTAATTTTTGGCATCCTGATGTTCCTGCACATCATGGTTTAGCACTGAAGTCTTACATTACTTTTTTATCATTTAGATCAATATGTCACATTGTTAACATTACCAATAAAAAGGTAAAGCTCGTTTGAAGAACATTTTGGTACAAAAGGGCTATATTGAATGACAGAAATAAAATCAATATTATATTGCTTTGATAACAGTGGTTATTACATGATTCTTTTGACCTCTATGGGCCCCCAGTTTGGCTACAGAGAATTGGCGCAACTTTTTTACCATCTTTCTTCCCTCATAAGGTCATTATCTTTTATTTTAATAAAGTGGGGGCACACTGATGAGTTTATAAACTTTGTGGCGAGTTGGTTTGAATGAAAAGACTCAGCAAAAGACGAGAAATAACAGCAAAGATGGGCAGAGCGACTCCCACTGTGTATCAGTCACCACAGGCTGAAAGCTCAACTACCGCATTATAGCTAGCAGAGTTCAAAAACAGATGGCACTGAAAGAACCACACAGCTGCATAAAAAACTGTACATGACAGTCATAGCTGAAACTGTTGCAGCTCTTGTTTGCTTCATTAAACAATTAACTGCTTAAAAGTTAGGCTGCTAGTTTTTAGTCCCATAAACTAACCCTACTGAGGCTGTTTTCAGGGTAATAAAGTAAATCTCAGTTGCAGCTATTGGAGCCATATTTCAGAGTTTCATTGTTTATAAATGTTGTGTAACTGTGTGTCTTACAGCGGAGTAGAGGAGCCGTCCCTGCAGCTCTCATTGGATCAGACTCTTCTCACATATTCGAGCTGAAGCTGGAGCCTGAAAACAAAAACCTGAATAAACACCAGCTCTACCGCTCTACCTGCATCTTTTCTTTGATTTCACTTTATTAAGCATTTAACTTTGTAATCCAAAAACTTGTGTGTCTGTGCCATTCATACATACTTCCGAATTTTTGAATATGCCCAAAAGTGTCCATGTTACCCACACACCTAAACCAGACAGAGAAATGTTGCTGATTTAAGGCAGGTTTAAGGCTCTTTCTTCAAACGTGTTCTTTTGTTTTCATAGGAATCGTAGGGCTCGTTTTCTCGCTGTTAAAAGAAGTGGAAGCTGTTTGGGTGTACACAGTGGTTGACTGACGGTTGACAGGGTGTAGTGAGAGTTAAAATCTGTTGATGAAAGCAGGCAGTTTGACTTTTTCCTGACCTCTTTACGTCCTGTGGCGTTTTCCCTCTGAGCCACCTGACACGTGGGGTGACTTTTGACTGTAGAGCATAGAGGTGTTGTACAAACACACACACGCACCCACGCACACACACACACACACACACATACACAGTAAATATAGTCTGATATGCATTGTGCTGATGAAGAGATGTGAGCAGACACAAGTCAAAGCCACAGCTTCCTGAATAGAGACACTCTGTAGGAGCGTTCTCGTGGGAACTTTGTCAACTTTTTACCTCTTGGCCTCTTGACTCATACACAAACACTCACACACGTAAGATAGTTTCACTTCCACTGTCTCAGCTAATATGGTTTTAAAATGAAATCAGATGCATTCATGCAAATATTTAAAGGCAGAAAAGGCAATTCTGATCATTAATGCATCTTTTAAATTCACTACTTAGGCAGGAAGAAGCAGAAATTTGTGTGCAAAGATACACGTTAAGAACAAAAAGTATTTGGCTGCTTGACTGGAATGACATCATTTTCAAATACATGCCCTTTAATATGGAGGTCTAATGTAGGATTTGACTACGTAAAGATCCTCTTTAAAAGTAGTTAAATGCTTTAGCTTTGTTATCTTTAGCTAAAGCTAACATAGCTACTAAATGAACATTACTACATAAGCCAATGCAGCTAAGTTAGCTTTAGCAACATGAACTTTAGCAAACCCAGCCAAATCTAACTTAGCTAAATTGATAATGTACCTACATAGCTTACATAGCTGCTTTGAGAGCTTAGCTTTAGCAACCATGGCTACATAGCTCTGATATCTATAGCTAAGTTTGCTTTAGCAACTTGAGCTTTAGCCAAACGTAACTAAAGCTAACTTAGCTATGCAGATAACGGATAGATAGCTTACATAACTGCTTTGTGAGCTTAGCTTTAGCTCCATTAGCTACATAGCTCTGTTACCTACAGTATGCTTATGCAGGTAATGGAGCTACGTAAGCTATGCTGGCTGTGTTGGAATGTTTTCCTAGAGGATGAGTTTTTTCCTGTGTGCAAACTGTTCACTCAGCTTTAATAAATGTTTTGTAATCAGGTTTTGCAGGGCAGGTTTTTCACTTTTAATTTGATAAATGGTCGTGAGAGAGGCTGTCAGAAATTAACGAGCTACAGCCAGACTGTCTTGGGCTAAACAGCCCCATACCATTAGCCCTCCACCACCAAATTTCACTGTTGGTACAATGTAGGCGTGCTTTAACCTTGCAAAGCAGATGGATACGTCCGTTTCCTTGTCTTTCACTGGCAAATCCATCTTGCAAAGCTCCCATCTGAACCGCTTGGGCCTGGTTAGAAAGTGACAGGACCAATCAGCAACTGGGGGCAGGACTTTCAGGCGCAGCAGAGTCATGACATAAAGAAGCAGCAGCAAGAGCTGGTGCAGTTATGGAGGAAAACATTAGCGTGGATGCTGCTAAAGTTAAAGCTAAGTTTTATCAGAACTTGAGGACATTTCTTCATTAAAAGAAGAACAAAGAACAGCAGTGAGTTGTTTTCTTTTCAAAAACTACAAAAGTCGAGTACTTACATGTCTATAGTCGCCATATTTGGCGTTATTCTTCACTAGCTGCGCACATGCAGCTTGATAGCGGCTATGTCACGTATTTTGTTGCTCTGATTGGCCCGTAGAGATGTGACAGACAGAACGTTCACCCAATCATATGCCAAGTTTTTTTTCAAATCCTCTGCCTTTTCTCAAATTTCCTATTGAAGCTTTCCCAGTCAGGTTAGGTGTGCTTAACGCCACCCCATCAAACATTTGGATTGGACTTGGTGATACAAGGCTTGCATGCAGCTGTTTGGCCATAGAAACCAATTCCATGGTGGCTGACTTGCTGCTGTTCCTAAACACTTCCACTTTCTAATCATATTACTTACAGTTGACTGTGGAATTTCCAGCTGGGATGAAATTTCGCGAATCGTCGTATTGCAAAGGTGGCATTCACCACAGTACCACACTTGAAGTCCCTAAGCTCTTCATACCAACCTATTATGTATCACAAATGTTTGTAAACTGAGACTGTATGGCCAGGTGTTTGATTTTATACACCTGCGGCAACAGGTCTGATTGAAACACCTGATTTCAACAATTAACAGGTGTGGCCAAATACTTTTGTCCTTAAAGTCTTTATATCATCTATTTTGGCCAGGACTTCATTTTTTAATAATCAAAACAACAATTTGCAGTGCAAAATTACAAATGATGAGAAACCTGTAGTTTCTGTGGTGATTAGACTTCATTGTGATGTCTTTGGCAGCAGCAGGATGGGATACCCCCCTTGATGGAGTCAAGGCTCTGGTGGTGGGGATGGATGGATGCAAGATGATAAAGGGTTAGACTTGGAGGAGGAGCTGGACCTATGCACTGATGAGATGGACTGTAAGTGTCTGGAAAGGAGGAGGGCTGCAACCAGGGCCAGTTTTGGTAAGTTGGAGGCAAAAAGCAACAAGAAGCCCTTTATCTGGCTGAGCCAATCAAAGGTGGTGAGGAGTAATATTATGAACCTTTTATTTCATGTACTCAGGTCTTTTTGTGTCTTTATTATTATAGTGGAGAAAAGTGGATAGAGTTTCAAACAGGCATGAAAGAGTGGGGAATGAAGTGGGGAAGGAGCCAAAGGTCAAACTTGAACCCATGCCACCTGCCTAAATGGTGCACAACCAAATTGCCAGGCCATCTTTGTCTCATGTTGAAATAATTCTTGATGTATGTTTTTGATGTAGGTGATCCTCCTCCTGATGTGCTACGATGAAGGTATTACATCACTTCCTGTTTGTACTGTTGCTGTGTTGCTTGTGGCATTGATCAGTTTAAAACTAAATTGTTCATTCTGAGAACTATAGGTTTCACTTCCAGGTGATGTACTTCTAGTTAATTATCTTCTTTAGGGTTTGTGTCTGAAATATGCTGGTGTGTGCATGCTAAACAGGAAAGACATGATTACTTGATATTACTGCTCTGCATAACCCACAGACTATAATTTCAACAGTTTTTGAGGATGTAAATTAGTTTTGATTTCCAAACAATCTTGTTCAACTTGGGGAAATGCTGATTTTACCTGCACAAGGCAAAAATAAAGCAATGAAGGGAAGTTTTTTACTGACCCTTTATTTGCCCTTTTCTTTTATTAACTGATGTCTGCGTATGTTCTCAGCCATCCACGTCATAAATAACAAAGCTTAATCCAAAAGGGGCAACAGGACTTGATTGAGAACTTGACTGGATCTTAACAAAGTCCTGCCCATTTGGGACTGAGCTTTGGATGTTTGAAACGAAATCATTTTGTGAAGCCGTAAGTCTTACTTTTGGACCTCATAAGTCATTCAATCAAAGTGTATCCTGTAACAAGGAATATTTTCATTTCTAATCATTATGTTTGTGCTGAAGCTGTGGTTCTCTGGTGTTACTGCATGGAGGAAAAAGGACTCTGGCTCCACCTAGTGTTGAACTGTGGTCACATAAACTGCAGCTATGCAAAGCAGCCATGTTTCTTCTGTGTCCTATAGGACACAAATTCTTAATGTGTGTACCAGCTTCATCAGGAATCAAACCACAGCTTTTCCTGGACTTGCATCAGAAATGTCAGTAAAAGAAGAAGGATCTACATGTACAGATATGCAGGTTAAAAGAGCATATCTGATTGGAAATATAACAAAGAGAAACTGAGCTTAATGAACTAAAACTGTAAACAACATTGCTTTATTTCCAGCGTTTCAAATAATAATGATAATAAAAACATGAATATAAAGTTTTTCAGGTGTTAAGCTGAGCTCTTTACTTCACTTGTATCGTAAGTGTTGAAGGCGGATGTTTATGGAGCACTTTGAAGCTCTTTATCTCTGGGCTGTCTGATGTTCAAACTGATTTCACCAAACACGTTACTGTTTAATGGGATTTGATTTGGCTCTACACATTTGTTTTATGTTTTTATGAGTGTTGTAAACACTGGATATGAACTCTCTGTTGACACATGTTAATATAGTAAGAGCTTTATGACTTAGCTGCTTTTCTGTTTATTCTGGGGTATGATTACTAAGACAAATACTAATGAAGCATGCCAATAAGACCAATCATTATGCTTAAATTCTCATTTGTTATCAGAGGGTTCTTTTCTGTGGTTTGACCCTGCTGAACGGAGACATTACCACTACCATGACAATGAAGTTTTGTTTTATTTGTAAATTTAAAGAGCCATAGACCTAGTTATGATACAGTAAAAGATGAACAATGGGTAAGGTTGCATATAGGGACTATAAAAACAATTAATCTCCCTGGATGTTTTACATTATACTGATTTTATAGTTCAATCATAGTCAAAGTAATTTGGCTTTTTTAATGAAAAAATGATCAAAATCCCTCTTTAATGTCAAAGTGAAAACACATTTCTAAAAAGTACTGTCAATCAAACAAAAATATGTAATGTAGAATAAGTGACTGCATGAATATTCACCCCCTTTAAAGTGATTGACCTAATTCAACAGAGGTCCAGCCAACAGGTGCTAGTAGTTTCATGATTAGTGAAAATTGATCACCTGAGTGCAGTGAATGTGTCTCAGGTAACTGTAGTATAAAGTCACCTGTGTCTAAAAGGTCCAGTCACTGGTTTATCAGTATTCCTGGCTATCATTACACCATAAAGACAAAAAAAAAAAAAAAAAAACCACTTCAAGCAACTTAATGAAATGGTTATTGAAAAGTCAAAGTCAGGGGATGGCTATAGAAAGATTCCAAGGTACTGAACATCCCCTGGAGTTCAGTTAAACCCATCATCAAGAAATGGAAGGCATATGGCACATGTGTAAATCTGCCCATCCTCACAAACCGAGAGACCATGCAAGAAGGAGACTAGTGAGAGAGCCCACCAAGACACCTATGACTACTCTACAGGAGTAACAAGCTTCAGCACCTGAGATTGGAGAGACTGCATACAATAAAACTGGCCCAGGTTCTTCACCAGTCAAAGCTTTATGGGAGAGTGGCAAAGAGGAAGCCACTGTGGAAGAAAACGCATTAAATCTTGACTAGAGCTCACCAAAAGGCATGTGGGAGACTCCATGGTCTAGTGGAAGAAAGTTCTTTGCTCTGATGAGATGGAAATGGTGGTCTTTAGACTGGATGCTTTGTTTGGCGGACACCTAACACATCATCACATCACATCAGCACAAACACACCATCCTCACAGTGAAGTGCGGTGGTGTCAGCATCATGCTGTGGGGTTGCTTCTCTGCAGCTGGCCATGGAAGGCTTGTAAAGGTAGAGGGCAAAATCAATATGGCAAATTATAAGAAATTTCTGGAGGACAATCTTATTCAGTCTGCTAGAGAGCTACGGCTTAGGAGAAGATTTATTTTACAGCGAGACAATGACCCAAAGCATACAGCGAAAGCTACACAGAAATGGTTTAAAGTCAACAATGTGAAAGTTCTGGAGTGGCTGAGTCAAAGCCCAGACCTCAGTCCATCTGAAAATTTGTGGCTGGACTTGAAAAGGGCTTTCCAAGCCTGACCCCTGTGCAACCTGACAGAGCTTGAGCAGACGAATGGAGTCAAATTGCAATGTCCAGAGGTGTAAGCCTGAAGCCCTGGACTGACCAGACAATAAAGTAAGTTCAGAACTAAAAAATGGTATTGACTCATATTGGTTAAAAAGAAATAATGTTCATTAAAAATGTAGGGCTTGCTTTGTTAGATAAAGTGGACCACATTTAGCCAACCGAATCAGCAGCTGGCCCCCTGTGCCCATGTAGTGATGCCACCACTTACACAGAGAGAAATGTTGGAGAGAATGTATGGAAAGATAATAGCTGTTACCAGCTTGCAAATCTACTTTAAGTGATGTTTACCCTGCAACACTGCTGTTTATACTAAAGACCACTATAATAAATATGTAGTCTAAGCCAGTGTGCCCTGGGTGTGTGCTGCAAAGGAGTATACCTAGCAAGATTTTACACACAGAGCTAACCTCTCTTGATGAAGCATGATGAGTAAGGTTGGCCCAACAAACAGAATAGCCTAGGGATTCATGACCACCTTAACTGGCTGGGTATGAGTCATGATTCATTGATGATTATTATAATAGCCTGGACCGGACTCTTGGCCCAAAAGCCACCACAAAGTTTCTCAGTCTGTCTCAGAAAAAAAAGAAAGAAAAATGCACTTCTGAACCTATTTCTGCTCCCTGTGTTTAAAGTTTTTCTTCATTAACTATTCTAAAAGACATTTTTAGCCTTCATATGTTTTGTTGTGACCTTCCTGGTCTTCAAGGTGACCCTGGCAGTTGTCTACAGATACTGTGTCCCTGCATGGCCTGATTGCTCCAGTGTGACCGACTTTGAGCCTCAGAGCATGGAGATAAGAGGTCAGTGTTTTAATTTACAACCACAAGCTCTTATATTAAAGGAGGAGACTTTGACAAAACTTTAACAGCAGGAAGTGAACCCTGATTCTCCAAACTCAAACATGGCTTTCCAGTGAGAGCAACATGTGACCCGTCTGAACAGGCTGTTGTTAGCCCCTCTCCTCTCCTCCCCTCAGTCACACCTCTCTGGTTGGGTGGGTGTTGTCAGGCTGCAGGCCAATGACAGGACGGTGCTCAGCCGTTGAAACAGGACCAAGATAAATCAGTGTGTGTCAGTGCAAGGAGCAAAACAGAGAGGGGAGAGGAGGGGGAGTCAGGGGGGAGGTGATATGATGAAAGATAAACAGGAGGCACACAAACAGGAAAACAGAGGAATGATTAAAGGGAAAGGAGTGAAAGAGTTTTTATGCAGCTTTTCCCCCTCAATCATTATCATTTATTGTTTTGTGTTTTATTGATTAGGGATGCATTATTTTGTTTAATAAAAGATTAATTCAAATTGCATATCCATACAGTCGGATATAATGGAAAGGAGCTCCTTTCAATTCACAAATTTCACAAAATAGCAACTAAAAACTATAATTGGGGCACTGATTGGCCAAGAAGTTTGGTTTGATTTAGATTTCTACAATAAAACTATGCCATAACATAAGCCGTAGTCCTAAACCTATGCAGAAGCCTACACACAGTAGAAATGTAATGTGTCAAAAAAACAGGGACTGTGAGCTCTGTGATTGGTTCACTCAGCAGCATCAGGTGACTGTCAGTCTCTGAGTAATGTCTAGGTACTCTGGTGTGAGATAACTGACTGATGGTGATATGGCAAGAGAATCTGCAAAGTTTCAGCTGCCATGGCTTTCCGTAAACAGCAAAATGTAACTGATCGATCTGCCTACTGGTGTTTAGGTGGAGTATTGCGAGAGGGGTCTACCGGCAGACCGCCACTCTCAGATGCCCCTCTTGCAGACCATCACTGTTAGACACCTCCTCTGTCAGAACTACAGTGACATAATTTTTGGGAACAACATATTTGCTGTTTTCGAAATAGTGGCTCAGTACTCAGAACGGTGGCTCGCTTTAGCTACTGAGCTACTACTTGCTTTGACTATGGAGCTACAGCTAACGTAGCTATGCTAGCAACATAGTTAACATAGCTAAGTAAGCCAATCAGTGTGTCCCAAAACACATACTCCTGTGCTAAATACTAAACAGGTGTGCATAGTGAGTTCAAACTGAAAAGTGTACTCAATTACAGTTTACTGCTGACAAACTTAAATATGTGTAAGATTTTAGTGTGGAACAATAGAAACTTCACACTCTCAATAAATGGCATTTTAGTGAGCTAGCAAGCTAGTGCGCTAGCTTTAGCAACATTAACTTCAGCAAACATAGCTAAAGCTAATGTAGCTACATTAGCTTCAGAGGTAATGTAGCTGCATAGCTAATATAGCTAACATAAGTTAAGTTACCTTTAGCTATGTTTGTTACAATAGCTTTAGCGACATAAACTTCAGCAAACATAACTAAAGCTAACGTCACTTTCAGTTGCTACAGTAGCTTAAGCTATGTTAGTTATGTAAGCTAAGGTGCTGTGTTAGCTTTATAGCTCTTTAAAAGTATCAGCCAAAGTAGCTTTATTAGCTTAAGCTACATCAGCGTTGGCTTGTTCTTCTGGGGGACGAGGTTTTTTTTGCAGATAGCTTGTTTAGTCAGCTTTGTTTTACATTTTGCAATCAGGTTTTGCAGGTGAGTTCTGCACATTTTGGTATCTAATTGTTGACCTAATTTGATTAATCTGACTTCATTTTTAAAGTTTTTCTGTATATTTTCATCCTGGCAGTGGTGGTGTCTGAGGCAGTGGTCTGCAGTCAGACTGTGTGACAAGGATATAGTTCTCAAAACAGCATAGGCCACTAAGATGAAGCTACAGTGTAGACTAGCATTAGTATAGACTAGTCATAGCAATAACATGTTTAAAAATGCAAGATATATCATATTCTTATTCTAAAGAAATCTGGATTTCTACAATATAACTATGCTTTCTCAGAAATTAGAGACATTTAATTTATGAAAAAAGGTTAATTTACACTAAAGTGTTTTTTTTCTTGTAAACTAACAGATATTGGACAAAATGTGCCTGAACTTATTCGATTCCACTGCATATCTACAGAACATGAAACCAAATGCTAATTCCATACACCGCCTTTTCCACTTTTCTTTAAGTGGCTACACCCACTAATTAATTTTAGAGTCAACAGAAACTGACATCTGGTACAGAGTTCACCGTTTAAAGTTCTTCAGCTGGATCTTATATATGTGAGTCTGTTTGAGTTCAGGTTTAACATCAGCTTACAGAATAATCAAACTTATATAGAAAGGGAAGAATATTAAGTCTTGCAATTAATAAATATTCACTTCATGGCCTGTAAGTGTATTTTTGAGAAAGTTAAGTTGCACAGCTTCATCTTAGTGTTTGATCAGGATATCAACCTGTAAGAGACTATAAAGCTATATGGCCCCTTGGTACAAAGATAGAACAATGGGCAGATAAGCACCTCAATTACTTCATTAGTTATAATGAAACAGGGCTTGATTTTGTGCCTGCTGTAATGGACAATATGGTTACTATTGATCACTTGGTTCAACATCAGACTGATAATATAGGACGTTCTGAATATTTATCCAAAGCTGTGTGCTCCTCTTAACATATTTCATTCCTCAAAAGCTATCATTGAATTTTCTTTCAAATTGTGCAGTCATGCATTTGTACCTCTGTTTGAGCATATGTATGTGTATTTGTACCTGCTCCCGGGGGCATCATCTAATCTTATCTCATGTGCAGAGTCCACAGGCGTAAGCCCAGGTCAGGGCCTTCATTCAGACGAGCTCAGCACTAAGATTCTCCATCTGTACTGAGAAGAGGGGCAGACAACACATACATGTTTGTGTGAATTACTGTGAACATTCAATGAATGTAGTGTTGCGTAAGAGCCCAGCAATGTTAGCAGTTGACAGACAATGGTTACTATTGCACTGCCTTAGCTAGCATGAAAATAAGAGCTATTGAGAGTGATGTGAGGGTTAATCTCAACTATATCAGGATAAATAAACAAAATTATCACACAGTTTTAGCTGATGAACAGATGCATACGTATATGTTGAACAGCAGTTATTATTATAATCTCTGAAAGGCTGTGCTTAGAGAAAGTGGTGCCTTTAGATGCTAATATTAAAATGATCTCACTAATAGTTTAGCATGCCAGCTTTGCTAATTACAACTGAACACAAAAGACATAGAGGTTTAATTTACCAAATTTGCACAGTGGCTGCTTTCTTTCAACACCATGCTCAAATAAAATTATGTGGTGTCAAAATATAGGGGGGAAAGTTAGACTTACATATTTGATATGTTACAAGCTAGCATTGGACAACAGCTAACATTAGCAATAACCCCCTTCCTAGCTAATATTGATTTTAGGTAGGACTTAACACTTTTTACAAGTAAATCAAACTGAAATATTATTATCAGGACTAACAATTTTCAGATTTCAATACTTGGATCTTGTTTGATACCAGGTTTTCGGAAACAACAACCTCTGTTTAATTAATGATTTATAGTATTAAAAAGTTATGAAGATTTAAAATAAAAGTGTCCATTCAACCAAAAAACATGGGAACTGGAGAGACAGCACTGTTTTGGCGCCTTGTTTTATTTTGTGTTCCATTCACTTTGGAAGTTGGATGTCTGAGCTGGGGATGTATGAATTCCAGTTGCTACAAGTTGGTACCAAAATTGCTCTGAGTTTTTGAATTCTGAGTTCAGGGCACATTTGATGTACCTTACTGGCAACTTGGAATTTGTGAGTTAACTGGAATACACTATTAACTCGCTGGAAATACCAAGTGTTAGAAGGGTTACATAATACAGAGTTAAAGGTTTTAGGTGATTGGTCTCGCAATTTATGGTAGCCACTGACACTTCCCATTACAGTTCTAAAAGGTTTTAATTTTTCTGTCTTGAAAACTTTTGGATATTATATTAGAGACACTGCAAGACCTCAATTTTGAAAATATATAACATAGTAGTGGTCACTTTTATATTATTATAGATATTACAGTGCAAATATGGTACATATTGTATCTTTAAGTATCACATATATACATTGCCAGTGTATTTGTGCAGTCTGGATGTGTGCACAATTTCCCCTGCAATTTTTTGTTGATTAAAAAAAAAAAAAGGAAAGAAAAAAAAAGGATTACCCAGCATTGGAAGCCTGTAAGTTACATTTTTATGTCCACAGTGCCTGGTATTGATTTGAACTACAACCATATCAAATCATCAAAATCCATTGTTGTGGTGACCCTAATCTGAACCAAAGGATCTGAAAGCAGAATATGCTACTAAGACTGAAGACTGTGATTTGGCTAACCCGTTCATAACCCCTGATACCTTGTGTCAAAATTCCTCTAGTAGAAGATGTTCTTGAGCAGTCTAGCGATTCCATCTTAGCTCAGTGGATGACCCTAGCCTTCACTCCCCTCCCCCGTCTCTCTCTTCCACACACATCCCCCTGCGTTGTCCCAGCTGTCTCTGGCGCTTCCCACCATACTCACATTCAAACACACACACACACACACACACAAATACATGCACACTTTGAATGACCTGCTGGCCTAAATTATGCCTTGTCAACTGGACATGTATAATTGCATGCATTCTTGCACCATGAAACACATGCATTCTGACAAAACATGTATATAAGCTAGGCTGCTTTCCCACACAGATTTATAACTTTTTTTTATATAATTTGTATCTCAAAAAGATGATTAAACCTTAATAGTTGATTTATTGACTTAAATCCAACATGAAGATTCTGGTTATCAGCTCTGCCGACATATTTAACCATCATATTTCAAATTGGCTAAACAGCATCAGATGTAGAGGCCAAAATTAAAGAGGAAATTTGTTTTACTATGGAGAAAGCTGTTGCCATGTTGAAAATGCAGTTTCAATCTAACTTTCCATCATCTTAACAGACAAAAGTGTGTGGCTGAAGTGGACTTTAATCCTTGTAGCAAGGATGTAAACATGCTTTTTGCAAGAAAAAAAGTCTTACAGAACAAGTGGTGATGGGACTTTGGGTCTTTTGGACTAAACCCCAAGTGGACACCTGAGGAGCTGCAGTATTTTGCACTTCTGTATTGGCTTCATTTTGCACACCAGAGATTTCTTCTAAATATAAGCATTAGAATTAAAACCAAAATTCATGGAAATGTGACTAAGCTATAGGATGGGTTGACTCAAATCCTGATTTGGGCAATCATGTGTTTAGATCCCTCCATGCCTTTCAAATATACACATTTTTTCTGCCTCTACTATACATTGCTGGCAAGGCATTGCTTGTAAAGCCTTATGGAGGTGTCAGCACAGCTGTAGATAATCTTTATGATCAAGACCAGTATGGATATTTTAAGATCAAATTTGTCAATAAATAATAATCATTATTTGTGCTCACAATCACAAACTGAACATCACCAGCTGATCCCCCTCAGCTGTAGCTGCCAGTGGGAGTGAGGGTGGTTAATGACTGATGCCAACACAATGGGCCTTTTTACATCTCCCACCTGACTCTGCCCTCATGGCTCTGTCACTCACTCGACAGATCAGAAAAACTGCTGATGACAGCAGACCACGCACAGATCCTCTGAACAAATCACAAAGTGCAAAACTGTAGAAAAGCTAATGAATGACTACACTGATGCACATCATATTTAACAGTTTATGTTCATGCACACTCAATAAATCATTAATAGATTTAACATGGCATTAGCTGCTTTTTTCTCTCAGCATCTGAGGGGAAATTGATATTTGGTTTGAAAGTAATGTTACCTTCATGTCCCAAGAGAGAAAAGTTGTAAGCATGATTTATAACTAAATAATGTATTTACTATACATAACGTTTTGTTTATAAAGGATATAGGCTAATAAATGTAAAGAAATTATACTTTCAAATGTCAGTTGCGATGAGTTATCAAAACTAAATAAAACACCACCCCCGTGTATGCTATGTCTCTTTCAGAATGAAAATACATGCAAAAACTTTCAAATAAAATCAGATTAACCTTCTGTTTAAGGTAAGGGTTAGGCTACCAAAAGTGAAAAACACGACTTGCAAAACCAAATTACAAATGTTTACAGTCTGCTTACAGGAAAAAAATTCTCTACGAAAACTTTCTAATGCAGCAAGTCTACAACTCCTTTAGCTGTGTAGTTAACGTAGCTTCGATGATAATGTAGCTAAAGCTAAGCTCACAAAGCCACTAAGTAAACTACCTAGGTATGTTCTCTACGCACTAGCTACATTAGCTTTAGCTACATTTGCTAAAGCTTACGTTGCAAAAGCTATCTTAGCTGCAATGGCTTATGTGGTAACATGAAATACATAGCTAGGGTAGCTAGCTTTAGCAAAAGTTTACAAAGCTAAAGCGAGCCACCATTTGTGTAACTACTTAAAGTTGGTCTATAAATAATTTAATCCGTGACTAGACCTTTGATTTTTTTTCTCTTTTTATTTATGAAATGTTGCTTTGTCTGTATTGTGTGCAGTGCAGTTATGTTTTCATACGTACCTCCCAAAGTTTCTATAGAAAAAAACTAAGCCCAAGATTAGCCAGGCTGGCTGTTTTGTTTCTCTCTATGTTTCAAAAACAACGGCACAAACTCGGGGGCGCGCGCTGTCAGTTGCTTGCCAGTAGCACGAGCTTCTGTTGGTCCTCCTCTTCCGCATCAGTCCCGAGGAGCCCCCACTGCCCTCCTTGGCTCGTGCTGCCTTTTAAAGCAAACTGACACAGCATGTCATTCCCCACTCGGCCAGAGGACGGGACGCGGTGAGGAGCTGTTGTGTCGTTCATTCTACCCCCCTTTCCTGTCGTCACCCCCATCGTCCTTGTTGTTTTGTTGCCTTTTTATTAGTTCGTGTACACGGTTAGCTAGTTTCAGTCATGTATCGGTATTTCGGGGAGCTGTTGAGCCGCTCTGCGGGTAGTGCCCTGGCCTCGGGGTGTGTGGACTCCGCTCTCCCGGTGTCCTCCTCTCTGATGCGGGTCCGTCACTATGCCGATGCTGCGGAGAAGCCTGACGACCCCAACTTCTTCAAGATGGTTGAGGGTTTCTTCGATCGAGGCGCCGCCATCGTGGAAGACAAGCTGGTAGAAGACCTGAGGACCAGGGAGAGCCCCGAGCAGAAGAGGCACCGTGTGCGTGGGATCCTCCGCATCATCAAGCCCTGTAATCACGTCCTGAGCGTGTCTTTCCCCATCAAGAGGGATAACGGAGAGTGGGAGGTGGTGGAAGGCTACCGCGCCCAGCACAGTCAGCACAGGACACCCTGCAAAGGGGGTAAGAATTGACCCAAACCTCTATGGTTGACAGCTAGCTTTAGCCAGCTACTTAGCTTTAGCAGTGTCAGCTAGTTAACGGCACAAAATATAATGTGGATGCCTCTGACAGCTGAACCGTTACCCACAGCTTCACCCATTTACCGTGAATTACCACACATTGACAGCACCCTTGTTTTATAACAAGTACTTATTTGTTGTGTTAATTAGCTTTGTGTCTCCAATGCCACTATTTGTGCAGTTTACATTGACCTTCCTGCTGCTCACCTGTGGCTGTACTGTTACTGTACTTGGTTAGCATACAGGCTAGCTGTCAAAATGCAGCAGCCTCTGTACTCAGTGTGAAATAAGGCTGCAAAAGATAGCAGCTTTTTCGATACTTTTTGATATCGAAACGATGAGATCTTTAACTCAAAATGTCAATATCATCGAAAAATACCATGGCTTTTAATACGACTATCCTAAAATTTATACATAGGTCAAATGTACACTGTCTTAATAATACAGATTTGTTTTTCAACGCATGTATGCAAGTTAGATAATATGCAGGAGTCTGCCTGTATTTTTTAAATTATTAACAAAAGAAATCCCTCAAATTTGAGTGTCCAGGGTTGCCGGGTTTGTTACAGTGGCCTCCATTCGTGTATCCATGTGGTTTCATCTGTACTAGTATCATATCAAAGTTCAGTATTCTTCTGTCAGCAACCCTTGTGTCTAGTGCTGATCTCCAGCCTTCAGTCTGGATCTTATCTTTGCACAATATGTGCCAGCTGATAAATAAATTTTCCCATTTAATCCACTGGTTTGATCTGCCTCCAACTGGATAGATGAATCAGTGCAGTTATATTTTCTAGCTTTTTTGTTCTCGTTTGTTTGGCAGATGTATGATGTGATGCAGATGCCAGCTCTGAAGGGATCAGGTGTTATATCATTGAGCATTTCAAGCCTGATCCATTTCCACAGGAGCTGCAAAAACACATGGTTGAAGAACTATTAGTCATGCACTGTTCCTCTGGATGATTCAGTGCTAACATATACAATGTGACCCTCATAGAAGTCCTACAAATTCCTTGTTTAAACAAGCCCTGCACCGAGTATAGTATGACAGAGAGACACATGCTCTTAAGTTCAAAGTTCAAGGTTCAAAGTGGAGCCATTATGGGCTACTGCTACTGCTGCTGCTGCAGTGCACTGTGGGTAGTATGTGAATGGAGGGGATGTGATGTATAGGAAGAAGACTGGGAGGTGTGAGAGCTGGGGAGGGGGGTGGTTTTATTTCCAGGCACTCCTATTTGTCAGCAGTGTGACAGGTGGGGGAGGGTTCTGGATAGTGGAGAGGAGGCATTCTCTGTAGAAAGAGACGTGCCATTCAGTCAGAGGGCACGTCTGAACAGTGTGGAGCAGTCAGACATTGACCTGCTATTAACACTATGAAACTTTTCCGCTGCATCTGCTTGTTGTTGAGAATGCAGACCTATTCTGGGAACCTATGTTTCTGCTCTCATATGCTTCCTTACTGCCACTATGCATACACATGAAACGTGATTAGTAATAGCACGGAATCTTTTATCAAACCTTGATAACATATAACACAGATTTCTGCACCAAACAGCATCACAGTAATGGATCTGTGCATGATTCTCCAGGCTGGTGAGATCTCTCAGAGAACCTTTATGGATAAAATCAACAACATCAAATGCATTCCTGCCTCTGTCCATCCCATAAAAGCATGAGAAGAGAAGAACATCATTTTAACCCAGAGCTAAATCATTACCTAGCTTGGTATCCAATGTCCTATGTGGCGTTACTTCCTCCTTTTTGTTCTGCCATATACAAGGTATAGCTTAGGTTGCTGATTCTTCGAATCTCTTCCATACCACATGTGTTAACATGATACACTTTTATTTAATGGTCTGCAATATTGGCCACTTGAGCAATTTAGAGAGTGTGCAGGAGTTTCCCTGTATTTTTGTGATTAAAATCAAGGAACTAGACAATACTTGGCACCTAGGACTTCTGTCAGATATTATTGTCTGATATTTTTCTGGTGTTGTTTCAGTGTTTGCTAATCGAAACTAATCTTGTCTTTAAAGGCCTAACTATTATTATATTTTCATTAGGGGTGTAGAAAGTGAACAGGTTTCCATCGAAGTGGCTCAATAAAAGAAGTTTGCCAGACTCCTGAATAATAAGGGTCGTATAGGTGTAGGGACAGTTATTTTTCAGCGGGTTTAATCATTGATGTGGTGCACAGACCCTCAGGTTGTGTTCAGCTCAAACTTCAAAGTGCAAAGGCTCTTTTTTGTATGTTCACGTGCGGCTCATACACGCGCTTGAAAAGCAACAGCTGCACTACAGTGCTCTCTGCTGACAACAGAGTCAGGGTTTACAACTTGGCGTGTTTTAATGAATGTTCACACATGAAGGTAAAGATTTTATGGAAATTTGTCTTTCTTTTTATAAAGCTCTTTCCACTCCAGGTTCGTCTCTCTCTCGCTCTCTCTCTCTGTGCAGAAGTGAATGAATCTTTGGGATTCTTCAACATCAGTATGACAGCTGTAAAGATACTGAGGGACAGCCTGTACTAGACAAAAGATAAAGGCATTTAGAGGAATGTGCAGTCCTTACAACTTCATCCATGATAAATTGTCTGGAATAAGGAAAGACTCAGACATCAGTAATATACATAAAATTCAATGTAATGAACATTATTGGAAATTATTCAGCTGTCAGAGAATCTGCCAGTGTAAGAGATAGATCAGACCATAAAAAAATCACAGTTTTTCACACATCTTAAAGAAAATATTGACTATATTACCACTAATATGTAAGCACTTTTGAGCAGCATTCAGCAGTCCTGTGAAAAGAGTAAAAGAAATATGAGTGAACTAAAAGAGAAAAAAAATCAACAAATAAGAAAGAAGCAGCCTTTAGGGAACAAGGGGAAAATTACACCAGGGCAAAAATACAAAAGTTCTTTTCTGATTTTATGTGGAAATAAATCAATTAACCTATTAATCAGGCAATATTTATGTAGTATTTTTTATGCAACAAAATGGTGCACAAAGTGCTTCATCTTTTTGTAGCATATTTAATTTGCAAAGCCTGGGAGGAAGGCAGAATGTCGTAGTTGATACTATGCTGTCAAAGGAACATGAACATTTGTAATGGATTTTACTCTACAAAAGACAGGACTAAATAAACATCATTACAGACATGGTATGCATACACAGGTGCGTCTTATTTAACCCATTTTCTTGAGACAGGATAGAAATTAGTTAATTTCTTAAGTAATTTCCCATTTTTATTTAAAGAAGAGCAGACAAATAAGTAGAAATCTTGAAACAAAGACTGAAATTTACTTTTCATCATAGGAAAACCTAAAAAAATACATGTTTGAATTTACTTTATGTCCACTTAGGGATACTGTACGTAGACTAGCCACATTTTTTTTCATGGCACACATTCGTAACCCACTGGAAAGAGCATGTGACTCACTTTTGGGTCCTGACCCACCAGTTCAGAACCACAGTTAAAAAGGATATGCAGGGTTAGGCACTTTGCATGCATTCAAGCAAATAAAGTGCAGTCAATCAATAATTAAAAAGCAAACAACAACTCCCACCTCCCAAATTCATGCATGGGAATAAAACACTCAGTAAAGTAGGAAGAGGGTGCTCTGATACCCAAGAAGTTAGGTCACACCTCATGCAGAGGCTACAGTACTACAAGCAGGCAACTTTGACTTCTGCCTCTTTCCTGCAATGTCCCTTATTTCTTCCTGTCCACTGTTCTCTCTAATACAGTCATTAAAGCCCAAAAACATATCTAAAAAACAGGAACAACCAAACTGAAAAAAAGATAAATTTGTAGGAGTAAACTGTTGAAAGTCAAGGGGGAATAGTAAAAATTAAGGAAGAATGTCCTTTTAAAAGAAGCTTTGATATTTGGCAGGTTGATATATACCCTGAAGCAGAAGGTCTCCTCATGTTGGGCCTTCAGGCCTGACTGTAGAAATTGATTTGCCCTGACTTTGGCAAGAATACTTCATTTTCAGCGTGGGCTATATTTGTTTCCAAAAAATGTGCTCCCCATTTCAAAGGAATGTGTTTACTAATGTGATTTGTCCGGTTACTGTGGAGAACTGTTTGTTGGTTGGATAAATGGATGCCTGGGTGGGGGATGGGAGGGCACCCAGCCTGTTTTTTTTCTTTTTAATTCAATCATTGAGCTCAGCGCGAGGTAACTCAGCTGATCTGTGGATGAAAGGAAATGAAGACATAGGGCAGAACAGTGAAAAGGCTTTGTTTTCAGAGATCTGGTCTTCTCCTGTGACTGCAATAAGGCAAATGGAAAGAGGGCACAGATTCATGCCATTAAAGTGGCACTTAAAGATGACATCATAGTGGGTGGCATTTACCTTCTACTCCCAGTCGAATATATTAAAATAGACACACTCTTAGCCCCTGCCCACATAAAGTATTCTGCCTTCTCCTCTTTTTGCTGTTTGCCCTTGGGTTTCTCTTTGTAAGTGAACTGTGGGTGAGCTATATTTGGTTCTGCCCCTCAGTCTTAACTCTCTCATATTGCCATAGAAGTTAGATGGAGTAGTATGTCTTGGATAGCCTTACTTTATGATCTCACGGCGCACAAGCTTGCCCACAAATGTAACCGTGGAGACGGTAGTAAACCCCATACAACAGGAAGGAATGAGTGTAACTGTGCGGCTGGGGTGAGAAAGAGAGGGCCAGGATTGGTTCATGTGGTCTCCACCCGCCCTTTTGTGCTGTTGTGACTGCCGGGCACCATCAGTGATCTCTGACCCGTTCATGTGGTCTCGTGCGATTGTAAAAAACAGACTGTGATCATTGGTCGAGCTGTACATACAGTGCAGACAGCTTTAGTGTCATGATTTCCTCATGTTGCAGCCTGAACATTTAATATCACTGCCAGATACAAGCAGCTTGAAGTCATAACCTAGCAACTAAAATGTAAAGTTACAGTCTATAGGAGCTATATCTGCTTAATGATTTTCACCAGAGTTCAGTAATAGTTGGTGTAAGCGATAAGCCAACTAGTGGTTGCCTGGTTATACTTGTTGTGGCATTGGGAAATTATTAGATAAGAGAAAGGCAAAGAAATAATGTTATGAATATGTGTTACACTGTTTTTGAGTGGGATGGGGGCGTTTATGCTAAATCAGGACAAATAGGATGAGAGAACAGGGAATGACCAAGTGATGAAGCCAATGTTTGAAAATATTGCAGTCCCATTAACACTCATGTAAAAATATGTTTTTACAGCAGATAACCATGTTTACAGCCTGTTGACAAAAAATGTTTGGAATGCCTAATTTCTTAACAACACACTTTATGCAGGGTTTAATTTTTTTTTTCAAATGGTTGTGTCCAAAATCCTACCTTTTCACAATGTAGTGCAGAAAGGACAGGGTGTTTTACTTTGCAGATTAGTAGATAAAGTAGCTGGCTCCAAAAGATCTGGAAGTCCCATTAAAACCCATGTTAAAGTGCTAGTTTTGACAGCAGAAATAAACACTTTTACAGCCTAGTTATGAAAACAAATTTGTTGGAATGCTTTATTTATTTAGCAACACATATTATGCAAGGTTTATTTTTTTCATGTGGTTGTGTCCAAAATTACACCTTATTCAAGCTGTAGTGCACTATAGAGTGAATACAACATTTTGTAATGGCATCTGCAGTATAAATGAGCATTGTTATACCTAAATAGAACAGTCATTGTAGTCAACAATGCATTGGAAACGTAGCTATCAGCCACTGGTGATTATCCCAGCAATATATACCATCAGACGTCACGGTTCTACAGAGTAAACTATATAGTCTACTTCAGACACCTCACTATAAAGGAAATGGGGAGTAAGCGCCTGATTTCAACACAACCATATGTCTACCTTTTTGATGATATTCAGGCTAAGAGTTATACTTAATTAGGAGCGTGGCTGATCTGACTAACAGGACAAACATTGTTTCAGTCTACCAGGAGGCTAAAGCCCCAGCTCAGATACACTTCTTTGAGTATTTATAGGTTGTTTTTAAAGAGCCTTTCCCATATGCTTACCTCAATTAATGTACTTGAAAACTGCTCCAGAGACCAAAGGGTGATGTCACTAATACTGAGACAATCTAAGGGAATGTCATGTGGGAAAGCAGACAAGTGTTTGGGTCTAACTGCTTCAATGACTACAGCCATGGTAGGCCTCTACTTAAAACATTTTGATACAAACTCCACAAGGGCATATGGGAAGGCTTATGCCTAAATAGAGTGCAAAATCATGTAATTCTGAATGTGTCAGAAAAAGCAACAATAAAACAGTTGAACATTTCCCTTCTTCGGTCCTCTGAGGTTGTGAGATGTTGTGCTAGTGTTGTGTTAAAAGGTGTTTCATTCACTCACTGCAGTGAACACAATATGCAGCACTTTTCACGACAATAAACTGGACTCTTTCTGCTGACTACTACTGCTGCATTTTTCCTAGCTGACAGTCAGACAAACCCAGTGCCCGTGACATACCTGGGTGACTATGTCACATGCATACATTACCCACAAATATACCCTTGTAGAAGAGGGACTGAAAGGGCAACACTAAAGATAGACTAAGACAAAGTGAAGCTCCAGGTTACTCTTGTTTTCGTGCTTCTAAATGACAGAACGATAAAACTTTGGTTGAAATTTTTCAGCAGCATGCTGAAAATATTTTTGTTTTTAGTGTTTTAATGTGCCTGTTGTTTGTGTGTTTCCTCAGGTATCCGTTACAGTACAGATGTGTCTGTGGACGAGGTCAAAGCTCTGGCCTCTCTGATGACCTACAAGTGTGCTGTTGTTGGTAAGTATTAAAGTCTTAGCTTTCCACAAAGCTGCCTGTGTAAATATATGTAATATGTATGTTTGGTACAAACACGTGAAGCTTCCCGTGTTTTTTAAGCCGTTCTATTCTCCTCCAGATGTGCCATTTGGTGGAGCCAAAGCTGGAGTCAAGATCAACCCCAGGAATTACACTGTAAGCCTCAATCCTCCTCCTCCTCACTGTCATGCACATAGAGACACGTACACTATGTTATAGATGATCAGTTTTTCGGTTTTTCACAGTTCTCTTATTCTTAACAAGCAGATGAATAATCACACGACTTTCTTCAATTGGAAATCAGAAATTCTTATGTTGTTACACTGTTGGGAAGTCATTGTTAACCCATATAGGGTGTTTATGCCATTTTGGGCCTTTTTTGTTCATTTAAAAAAAACATTCTGACTGTCAATGCTAAGAACATAATTTTGGACAGTAGTGGGTTTTTTCAATAGAATTTTTAAATTTTAAGCTCTGTACACGTTTGGACATTCTCAGGGTTTTTCTCACCAAAAATGCTCCATTCAAACCCATTAAACCCCCAATTTTGATCCCCCAGCCATCACAGTAAAAAAACATTCATTTTATGATATTAGGCTTTCACTCTGGAGTCATTACTTCAAATTTGCAGGTTTTCCTGATCATCACCATATGCCAGCCATTTCCCATAATTAGCTTGAGGGGAAAGGCATGATTTTTTTGTATTCTATCGGGGCACTTTTGTAACAATATATGAAAATCTTAGAATTAAAAACAACATGCTTAAAATCAAAGTTGATGCTCATTATTAAGATATTCAATGCTGTGATAATCCCCTTCAAAGAAATCCAATTTGCATATGTTGCACATTACAAAAGAAAAGATATTTTGTGCGCTTTAAATTAGAATTGAAAATTAATTCTTAATTGATATTTATGATCAGGTCTGATTTTGAGTAAACATTAATGCAAAAAAGGTGGAATGTTTTTAAATACAAAATATATTTATTGCTATTTATTTATGGCATCAATTTAAGCCTCCAAAACCCTCAGTGTAATATTTTTTTTTTTAATATTAAGTTCTTGCTCATTATCAGATATTCAAGGCTGTGATAGTAACCTTCAAGAACATCCAATCTGGATGAAGTGGATTAAAGATATTTGATATTTGTTTTTTTTTCATTATAGACATCAGTTTTTTCATTTAAACTAGCATTTAAATGATTTGATTCCCCCAAATTAACTGATATTTAATATTTAAGATCAGGTCTGATCTGGGCTGAAAAATGAAAGCAAAAGGGGGATTTAAAAAAAAAAAAGGAATAGTCTTTCTTTTCAATAGTTTATCATGATATATGTATGGGGTCCATTTTTAGTCACGAACACCTCCAGTGAAACAATTAATTGAAATCTTAAAATAAAATGAGGATAAAAATCAAAATAACTGCTCATTTTAACATTTTCTAAGGCCATGAGATCCCTTTCAGGGAAACCCAAGTGGCATGTAGTAGTATAAAAAATCCTTTTTTGTGTGTGTTTACATTACAAGCATCAGGGTTTTGCACTTAAACTGGCACTGAAAGGGTTAGATTATAAAAATTAATCAAGAGTTGACATTCATGATCAAGTTTGATCTTGATTAAAAAAGGAATGCAAAAGCATTTGGAAAAATTTGTAAGTGTATATTATATTTATTGTTATTTATGAATGCTGCCATTTTTTGATATCAGCACCCTCAGTGTAACAATTTCTTTTACTCCATGTGGGGATCTACGCACCTGTGAGACAACAAGCGTGATTTTGAGCCAACATGGTGTCACAAGACCTTTTGATTTGAACTTTTTTCTGCTTGTACAGTGTCTTTGAGTTTCTATGAAAAGTGCTTTATAAATAAAATGTATTATTATTATTAACATGCTCTACCCAAGATTTGCTGTATGGAGAAGAGCATGTTGGCTCAAAATGTCGCTTGTTGCTAAATAAATGGAATCAAAGCCTCCTTGTATGCAGACGTTTTTGCTCATTTATGCCTGTTTGTTCTGGGTCCAGCACCTCTAAGGGATGCACGCTTTATTTTGATTCTCTAGTACAGACTTTTTCATTGTGGTACTTAAATAGATTTATGTTCATTTTGATGCTTCAATATGGCAGATGAAAGCAAAGACAATAGTGAAAAGATGGGCCAACTACTGCAGGAGGTTTGAGATGCTGGCTCTTACCCGTCATTTTGCATTTCTTGATAATAAAGATAGAAGAAGTAGCTTTTTCATTCAGCTTTGGCAGAGAAGAAATGAGTCTTAGAGAAACTTAAGTGTACAAAGACAAATACAGATTTATATGAGCCTTTGGTGTTTAATTTTTGGGCGCCTGACCTTCCTTTTATTAGATTATGTAGAGGAAGTTTAGTCTCTATTGATGGATTCTGTGAAATAAACAGGCATGAAGGTCACTGACGTCTCCCTTAGAGCTTTGAATTTACTGGAAAATCCCAGAACAAAAACCTCACAGTTTGTCCAAAAGCTGGAAGCCTTCCTTTAAATATCAAACTGAAACTGTTTGTTAAAAGAATTGGGCACTGTTGTGATCACTGTAGGAGAAAATCTGTATATTTCTGTTTCCTTTGCAGCCTTATTTGTGGTTTGTAACTTCCCCTCTTTGGATGTGTTATTATTGCTGTAACCAAGCAACAGATCGATTTTCTGAAACTCTACTCTGCATCTGTGTGTGGCAGGATAATGAGCTAGAGAAGATTACCAGGAGATTCACTATCGAGCTGGCCAAGAAGGGTTTCATTGGTGAGTTTTAGTGACTTTTGAACCGGTATCACAAGACTTTTTTTCAAGCTATCTTATCGTCTGTGGACTTACTGACTGTGGTGGTGAGGGGTGAATGCGTCCACCCAGGGAGGTAAACATTTCCTGTCATCGAGTGCTGTTTATTCAGGTTTGGTTAGCTCTGGGTGTGCCTGTGCCAAATGTAAAGGACGACAATTAATCGTGATGAAAAACAAGTCAAGGATGAAGATAAGAGAGCAAAAATATAACAACTGCAACAGAGAATACAACTTCTACTGACTGTACAGTAGACTGCAGTAGTTATGTCATCTAGTGAGGTTTTACACAAGACCCTTTTGATTTATACTCACTGGAGGCAAAGCTGCACACATCACCGCCCTGCTCTGTCAGTATGACTGTAACATGCTTAAACTGCTCTCAGCACTTCCACCTCCTCTCTCTGCATGGCTGCTGAGTCTGTTAAGTCCTTTTTTTATTTATTGTTATTTATCCAGGAAAACCTCATTGAGATCAAGAATCTGATTTACAAGAGTGTCCTTTCCAAGACAGGCAGCAGTGCATTCACCGGAGTTACCGAAATAAAACGGCAATTACAAACACATTTCAACCAATCCTGAGTCACAGAGCTCAGAGTCATCAGTCAAAACATCTACAACCTGAAGCATTATCCTCCAGTGCCTTCAATCTACTTCCAAAAACATTTAGAGACACCTGCTCCGTAAGAAGCAGATTCCAGGCTGCAGGAGCAGTGTACTTGCAAATCCTACCCATTTCAAGATGCACTTTGGGCATACATAGCAAAAATAAGTCTTGTGACTGAGTCACAGAGCGAAGACTGTAGCTTCCAGAACTTTTCACACGAATAAAATCACACAGGTATGATGGAAGCAAGGGAGGAAGGAAGGTTATACACTTCATTGGTATGATTTTCACTCAGATGTTAAGAATCTGTGCAGTGCCAGCCGTGAAAACTGGTTTGAGAAGCATTTACCATGTTAACCATCTCCTCTGTCACATTGTTCATCAGGACCCGGCATTGACGTCCCTGCCCCCGACATGAGCACAGGAGAGAGGGAAATGTCCTGGATCGCCGACACATACGCCAACACCATCGCACACACTGTAAGTTTTCAGAAATCCTGGACCAGTCTGGGTATGACTCTGAAAACAGCATGAGTCATATGTAAACCATGAACAGTGGTTTTCCACCACTCCCTTCCAGGCAGACCACTGAGACGTTCCTCCCTTTTAGAAGCAGCTTCACACAGAGAGGCCTGTGTTTGTTATCAGTTAATCATTCTCTGATCAAAACCTGCCAAACATTTGACTAGAGATGGAAAATATTTACCATTGTGTGTCTAACCCTTTGAAAATCAGTCATTCTTGGGTGGTTGTTGGGTGGGAGTGGGTGATTTTTATGTGATCCTGTTTAAATAGATCTACTGAAAAACAGTTCTAGCTGAAGACTGTTTTTTGCAGCTTAAAGCTAAGGCTGCTGTCTTCATCATTTGTGAATGGCATGTCAAGAAAAACACATGATTTGTGGTTTTAAATATTTTTCTTTATTAGCAGTTATTAATTTACATTTATTTCTGTCATGTATATTTGGCGGTGTGGCTCTTTCACTCTGACTGTTGTGTTGTAGTTTGTCACACCTCTTCTCCCCTCCTCTCCCCATCCCACTTATGTCCACTTTTGTCCTCCTCTCACCTTAACCTACAGTAGATTACTGCCCTCTGCTCCACATATCCATTATGCGGTTTTGGAGAGGCTGACAAATTCCTGCTCTGGGTATCTGAAGGCAAAGGATTCTGGGTAGTGACTACTGAGGTGCAGTCAGCTGTCAAATATCCTGGTACTGAGGCACTACATGACCTCTTACCCTGTTTGTGCCAAACTGTAAACAACCATTCAGAAAGAAAGGATGCAGTATCACTAATGACCACTGGGCGACAGCTCCAAAAAAACAAAGACTGTTGAATTATATTAAAAACGTGGAAGGTTTTAATTATTTTTAATAAGATGTGAGTAAAGGTAGTTTATGAATACATAGATTCTTTTAAATTCAAATTGTCTTGCAATAGAAATGTAATTTATCGAGAATGGGGAGAATTACAGATTTAAAATATGACGGGTGCATGATGATTGGTCAAACAAGGTTATGGTAGAATCTATTTAGCTTAGTCCTTCAGAGAGTGAACGCCCATAATCAGCTGATCACCAGAGCGGGAAGAGAGAAAGATGGAAGACGGGAGAGATATGAACAAGCGGTGACTAATGAATGAGTAGAAATAATCTTCCTACTTGAATTTTCGCTGAGCTCCATAAAACTAAGTAAAAATAAGCAATCAGTAAAAATATGGTAAAACAACAACTGAAGAAGTGCCATCAGTAAATGCAAGGCAAAGGAAACAAGATCATATCCAAAAATATTCAATAAAGAATTTAGCTTCTACAGCATTGGTGCTGTGTCACAGTGACTTGTTGATTATATTCATATCTGCTGGGACAAAGCTTTTTTCATAGCTGGATGGGAGAGGCTAAAACTAACCACCTAAAGGGTAAGTTTCAGCCTCTCCTGTCTGGATGATGTTTGAAAGAAAACTGAAAAGGGAATCATGCTAAATCAATAATTGTTTTAATAAAAACAAAAACATTCTCATGGTTGAAAAGATGCATTGTTAAAACAGTTATGTTATTATGCTTTTATGTCTGATAAAGGAAATAAAATGCCCAGCTAACAGGAATTTATTTTTCTGGTTTTATCAAACAGTCATGAAATCAGCCTGAACCCTGTGGTCTGATCTTTGTTTGTGATTGTGTGTAGGACATCAATGCTCACGCATGTGTGACAGGCAAGCCCATCAGCCAGGGAGGAATCCACGGACGTATCTCAGCCACCGGTCGTGGAGTTTTCCACGGCATTGAGAACTTCATCAACGAGGCATCCTACATGAGCATGCTGGGCCTGACACCGGGCTTCCAGGACAAGACCTTCATCATCCAGGTACACACAAATACACACAGACTTGCAGGGTAGTTTCACTGGAGAGGGGAGAAGAGACAGTGAGTATAGTCCAGATACATGCTCACAGATCCTCACAGGATTTAAGTTTTCATTTCAGATCATGAGGGTTTTTAGAGCTCAATCAGAGCAGAGCCATCTGTTTCAGTCAAGCCTTGATCTCCTTGTCCTGAGCAGACAGCAGAGAACTGACACAGAGACCCGTCTTTGGTCATTAGAGACGGTGATTCAGAAAGAGAGAGTTAATAGTCTTGTGATTGAAACTGTACACTTCCTCTGCTCCTCTAATGCTGATCCTACATTAGAGGGTGACTGGTTCAGGTTGTAGGTCTAATTTTCTGTCCTTTCAATCTCAGGAGGATTTTATATCTGGGGCTGGCCTGAAAGGATTATCAGCCCAAATGTACTTTTAATGTGAAGGGATTCAAGACATGTTGATATCACCACAGGGAATCATAATACAACAGGTGATACATGGCCCATGATAACAATAAAATCACAATACAAAGATTTTGTGATGGTTGATATTTTGCAAGACAGTCATATAATGATGATACATTACATTATCTGATGAACAGAAGAATATAAAGTAACCCTTACAAATTAGAGTGCAGTTTAATAAATGCATGCATTCACTCTTTCTCAAGCTTTATCCTTTAGGTTCTTTTATTCTCTATTCAACATTTTCACATCTTCTTCCTCTTTGGCCGGTGAACATACATACATATATTTACCTTCATTTATGTCATGCCTAATAAGAAGTCCTGAAGGAGGGATGAAGTGAGCTAACTTGAAACCAAAACTAACCAAACCAAATACAGACAAGATAACAAAAACATGAACCTTCATCCAGACCTGGTTCCAGACTTTCAGGTGCATCCATGCTAATCTCTTAACCAGCCGCCATGTTCGCAGGCTCACAATACAGTTCAACCACACTTGTAGCTTGTGCCTCTTCACCTTTAAATGATGCTGATTCAGCCATTCCCAGGTTAGAAAAATGGGTTGGTTTAATGACAGACATGTAATCGGGCTAATCCATGGGCTTTGCGATGCAAGGTTTGACTGAAAACAGTCCTCTGTTAAAGACAAGTGACAAGTGGAGGTGGGCAGAGCGGCTCATGGACTGTAAGCGTGTCTGTCAACAATCACTGCAGACTCAGAGCTCAATAACTGTATTAGTAGATATGCAAACTCCAAAAACTAAAGGAACTAAAAGAGTGACGCACCATGGCCTTCACTGAACACAATGAAAGTCGTCATGTAGGAAGACAGTATAAACCTTTTTTCCTTTGGGAGACTCCAATAAACCATCTACAACATACATATACCGATGCGACTTCTAGTCTTTAATTTTACAATATTTGCTGTTTTATGAAAGAAAATTTAAAATTTCTTTGTGGTTTTTCCATATTTTGAAAACAGTTCAAATTTAAAAATTGTACACCAGGCACTAGTCCCTAATTGTTGAAGTCAGAGATTAAAAAATCTGTCTTTTATATCTTCAAGAATTTCATGATATTGCTAAAGATGATGATATCATCTAAACATAATGCTCAAGAGTCTAAGACAGAGAGTCTGTAGGAAGACACTGCACAAAGAGTTAACATCTGACATTAAGATCACACAAAGGCCGTTCTTAGTTTCAGGAAATGTCTGATTTCAACTGTTATCTGTAAAGTTTGAGGACAAAAGGTCTAAGAACAATTTTCTTCCCCTCAGCAGTTTCACTTCCATTTGTCACACGTTGACTCCTCACGTGTCCCGCTGCAGTCCCCCAGTTGCTGGCCTCAGCTGCTTTCTAAGAATATCTTCTATAATTACCACTTTGTAATGGCAACAATGCTATCTAGTATTCTTAGCAACAAAATATATTCAAAGCAATTACAGCCAACACATTAAAGCAGATATACTCTGATTTTGGTTCTTTCACCATCACAAATATGGCCTCCTTCACTAGACTTGCAAAAGAGTCAGATTTGTAAGTTAAAAAGGATGATGTTTGCAGACTTTTTTAAATACTTATGAATAAAAAGGCGTCATTTAGGGGGTGAAGATGTGGTCGCAACAGCTGAATTGTGACGTAGATGTTCAAAAAGCTTATCTCTTTGTGGAAGTGTGTTTGATTGAGGATTATGCTGTGCTGAGATGAGATTTTCTTAGAGATTTATTACTGTGTGAGGAGAGGACTGATCAGTATGGTATCAAGATCACAGCAGATAATGAAGCAACCGTTCACACAGAGGCGTCAGTACTTTAATCTCTCATTGTGCGAGATCATTGTCGAGGATGTTGAAGCAGTGACTGGACTGTTTTTCACAGGTTTTGTAAATCATGAATTATCTTTTTTAATATATTTGTAAAAATTTAGCAACCAAAATGTTTAACTGAACACAATCCCTCCTGTCCATCCTTGTTTGTTTTATTGCATTGTTTTAATCCCCACCATTTTAGTAAAACCAAACATATGGTGTCTGTCTGAGGTCTTATCTCATGCTATGATGCAAGAAGTGATGGAGATGTTATAACCTAAAACAGCCACATGGGGGCACCAGAGTATTTAAAAGCATGATGCTGACTCACAGTTTCTGCCTGAGTTGAAGAATGTGTAATAAATGAAGTTGTTTACATAATTCAAATAATCATAAACAGAATAATATCCAAATAATGTTGTACTTTATTGCTTCTTAACTTGTTTTTGCTCTTCACAGGGTTTTGGTAACGTGGGTCTCCACTCCATGAGGTACCTGCACAGGTTCGGAGCCAAGTGTGTGGGCATCGCTGAGATTGATGGAGCCATCTACAACCCAGAGGGCATCGACCCCAAACAGCTGGAGGACTACAAACTGGTATGAGCATTGTCACCTTTTTTTGGCCCTGTGCCCTTTATTTTGTCCTGCATTTTTAAAATAGTTCTTCTCTCCTCTCTGCTTTCCCTTCCAAAATACATAAGCACAACTTAGTCTTACTTTGTCTCAAGTTTTTCATGTTAACTGAATTTTGCATTTCAATGCCGCACATTTAGAAATAGACACTGACAATGTGGCTGTTATTTATTTATTTATTTATTTTTTAAATCATGTTACAGTTATAGAGACCAAAACTATTATCAGTATTGTCAAGGTATTGTTAAAACTAGGGATGGGTACAAGTATTTGAACACTCAAGTACTTGATGTGGCTGTCATTATTTGAGTAATGTTTCATTTTGCATGCACTGTGCACAAGCGGTATCAAGCATAACTGATTCAGTATAATGTTCTCAAACTTTCTGGGTTTGCCTAACTCAGTAGTTCCCAACCTGGGGTTACCCTGGGGTGGCACCAAAGATTTCGGTGGGGCACAGGACCCTGTCTGGTCTGACAATGTCAAAATTAGATGTACATACATTTATCCAGAATCATGATTTGACAAGTAATATAAGATGGTATATTAGGGCAGATGTAAAAGATTTAAAAAAAAATAAGAGTCTTTTTTTGAGATTATAAAGTTGTATATTTACAAGTAAACAAACTCAGAATTTCAGAGTTTAAAAAGTGAAATTTACAATAAAAAACATGGTATTTTTGAGTTTAAAAAGTCTGGCATTTTAAATTGATAAACTCAAAAATTTAAAGTTTTTGAAAATGCAAATTTAAGCAGAGTCACAAGTCACATGAAACCAAACTGAAAACAGTGGTTGGATTTTCGACTCTACAATCTCAAAAATTCTAAGTTTTGGTTGATGTTTATTTACAACTTTTAATCTAAATTTTTTTTGTAAATTAATGACTTTTTAAACTTTACAATTTATTTTTTTCTTGAAAATGATCAGATCCTCTTTATTTATTTATTTTTTTTTTTCCCAAAAGTGGCTCTCATACACTGTTGTAATAATAGATAATTTATACATACAGCTTTTATTAACAACAAGTATATGCGGGTCTATTATGCTGGGTTTTGTCAATGAAAACAATCAAAATGTGTGTACTTTTTCCAAGTGCTTCCTGGGGGAGCTTGGCTTTTCTTAGGTGCAAATAGGGGGGCCCTAAGGATAAAAAGTTGGGAACCACTGGTCTAACTGAATAGGCTATACCTGGCAAGAAACAGTAGGAGGTAAGAAGATGGTAGACAGTTAACAGAAGTATAACTTCTCTAGCCATGGCTCTGGCTTAACTAGCACAACAAGTCACAGCATTACCCAAGGGGCGTTTTACTGTTGTATAGCACTTCTGTCACCTGTTTTGTTTTCACACTTTGCACAATAAAAAAAACATTAAAAAAAAAAAAAAGATTGTAAATGGTAAACAGAGGTGTAACTTCTCCAGCCATGGTGCTGGCTTTATTAGAACAACAAGCTGGATTACAGCATTAACCAAGGGGCGTATTACTCAAAAGATACCCGTTAGCACACACTATTTCTGTACCAAAGTGAGGAAGATTCGCTTTCTTATCACAAAATTGGTGACTGGAGAAATGCTCATGCTAAGTTTTGTGGAAGGAGTGGGCTTCGGCAAGCTGATGGTGTTTGTCAGGCTTGATTGAAAGCCACCAGAGCAGTGAGGAAAAGATGTATGCGGAAAGAGTTGCATATTGATGAAGTGACTATTACTACAGACCCTTGGACAGACCTCAGCTCAAATCAATTTAGTTCAGTTCAATAGGCTTTACTTGCTTGTAAACGATCACCAGTTTCATTGTCAAATAAACTTACATTTTATAATAATAATAATTGAAGAAAATAAGTATTAGAATTGGTATCAAAAACTTGTTTTAACTCTAAATTATTGTTAAAAATGTCCCGTCCATGGTGGTGTGGCTCTTTTTGGTCACAACAGCTCACATTAGTGCTGCAGTATTTGCACACTATTGAACTTCACCCAGCAGATATGTAAGTTTCTATTCATTGTTCATGCTGGTGTTTGTTTTTGTTTGCTGGTGAAAAGTGGAAAGAACTGGTCTCTGATGTCATTGTCTAAAGGACAGGTGGTAAGCTCTGTTTCCACTTCCTGTTGGCTGCAGAGGGTGCACAGTCTCTCTTTTTTAGGAACCCAGCTTTATCTGTGGCATCCTCTCTCTATATTTTTTAATGTGCATCCAGTACTAGTTCAGAAAGTTCTCCATTACAGAGGTGATCTTGGCTGATTGAACTCGTAACCAGAAGCTAGAATAGGCCTAATTGTAGTGTATCACAAGTATGCAACTAAAAACATGAATGAGAAAAAGCTGCTGTAACAAGACATGCCTTGTGAACTATGAAAACTAAAAAACAAACATGGGGATAGTCAATGTCTAATTAATTCAGACGTTTAGTGCAAAATGTCTACGCATTGAACCTTTAAACATGTGGTTTCAAAAAGTATTAACATTTACATTTAGAGGGCTTTTCCTTTTATGGAACAACTTTTTGCCCTTATTTGATCCCCCAATTATAAAATAATTATTTCCCTCATTGCTTATTATGTGTGTTTATTTGTACCATCTGTGTTTTCTGCAGAACCACGGCACCATTGTTGGCTTCCCTGGAGCCAAACCTTATGAAGGCAACATTTTGGAGGAAGACTGCCACATCCTGATTCCAGCTGCCGGAGAGAAGCAGCTCACACGTAACAACGCCCCCAGGATTAAGGCCAAGGTATATTCTCACACACCCTTAATTTACCTGTGGTGCTTTGCTTTAAGGGGCCATTTAAATCCCTCCTATTTTGTCTTTTTAGATCATTGCAGAGGGTGCCAACGGTCCCACCACCCCAGATGCTGACAAGGTCTTCCTGGAGAACAACGTCATGGTTATTCCTGTAAGCACACACACAACCCCAGACAGACAGACAACAAAAAATAACAGGACTGGAGGCAGTTTTTGCTCATTGATGTGATTTGTTTTAATCGTGCAAAGCATTAAAAAAACATAACAGTTTGTACAAAAAGGTCAGAATATATAAGCTTTTAAATTGTTATTGTTACTACTGTAAAACTCCAGATAAAAGCTCATCACAATTTAAGGTCCAGTCCCTTTCCTAGCCTGATATTTCCTCATGTTTGTTTTGGGAATGAAATGCAGCAAGGGAGTGACAGACTGGATTTGAACACCTTGGAGGACAACAGCCGATGTTTGTTGGTGCATGGACATACCCACTAGGCTGCCAGCACCCTGACAGGATGTTTTTTCTTACTTAAATTAGGATTTTTACTTACTTTGTCAGAAATATTCAATGTCACAGAAAATCTTGGAAAACACATGTATTTTACTTATCTTTTTTTTCAAAGTACAGTGCTTCTGAAATGCTCTATTCTTAGAAATCAAAACACCACCTCCTTAACCTCCTGAGTCCTGAGCTTTTGATTTGGAATGCATTTTTAATTTCTTCTACTTCTTTGAGAAAACTAGGAATTGATAAGTTAAGAAGTTCAGCCTTGTCTTTGAAACAGAATTAGTTTTTAACCAAAATGATGTCCACAAATCTCGTAAAGGTCCTGTTTCTGCAGAAATGCGGCACTGGATCAGTTTTTGAGCATATGTTTTGGCTGTGTTGGCCAGATGGTTAGTTGTTGGGGATCTTAAGTTAGCAAGAAATGGTGATAGTCATTTAGAAAGGAATGGTGTGGTCATTTTTCATGTTATTTTGATAAGGACCACAAGGACTTGGTAAGCCCAGACATGAACAAAATTTCCACTTAAAGTTCTGAATTTCAGGGCGCATGTGGCCTAGTTGTTTAAGGTGCGCCCCATGTGTGTGGCTGGTCCACTTTCAAAACTGGTCTTTGGCCTATTTTTGCATGTACATACAAATTCCATTCAAAGAATTTACCTAAAATTTCTGTGAAAATTTTAACAACATATTTTTTAAGTATTCCATAAAATGTAGCCCAAAATTTCTCTACAGTGAAACTTAATTGTAAAGACTAAACATTCCTGTGCAAATTCTGAAAATTTTAAAGCAATTCCCCCTAAAATTGTCTTTAAATTTCAAAAAATTATATGAAAATGATGGAAAATTCTCTAAAACATTTAAAGAAATTCTCTGAATTTTTAGCAAAAAAATCTTCAAATAAATTTCCCAAATTTCCACAAAAATACCTAAAAAAAATTGATTAATTAAATTTTTCAAAAATTCAAATAGCCTTCCAAAATTCTATGAAAAGTATGAAAAATTCCCCCAAACATTTGAAGAATTTCCCTGACATTTCCTTAAAAATTATTGATCATTTTACAGGAACATTTCCCACATTTCCATGAAGATGCAAAACAATTCAGTGAAACTTCATAAGATTCAAACATAAAAAACCCTGTAATTTCCTTGAATATTCCTTCAAAGTTTATATCATATTCTCCCTACATTTTATGCAAACTACTCACTTCAATGGACACTTATGTCAGTTACCTTTAAAATTCTAATTGGAAGAATTTATTTCTATGTTGCTGTATTGCCAAATTGTGATGTCCTCATATGTACATGCAGAGTCTAAGGAGCTCAATGAAAACTTGTGACACAGATTTCTGAAAATTTTCAATTCTCAGAGTTATTTTCTGAATGATGTTGAAGTTTAGGTTGAACATAACATAAAGAGACAGGACAGACGTGTCTACAAAGCTCATATTGCAGATTTTGGTTGTCTTTTTAGAGATCATGAGGAATTAGCAGATTATTGTGAGAATATCAGCATCATTGTCCTAAGAAAATTAGATTAATAAGTCAAGATCTTAAGAAAACAATCAAAATTTAATTGTCACCTAACCATAGCATAATGGAATAAAATAAAATATAGTAGTGTCACCATTTATGGCTTTCGTACATGATAGACTCTGCCATATTTTTTTCTAGAGACCATCATAGTATTCTCCATTTCCAAGTTTTGCTCGGCATGCACCTATTTTTATGTTAAAAAATAACACCCTCACAATGCACCATGCATTTCATTGAAAGTTTATTCCACAGAAAAATCGCATTCCTCCCACATCAAATCTCAACAAAAGACAACTGAGTCATTTAAACACAAGTTAAATCCCCTCAAACATACACAAGTTGAAACAGTCAGATCATGTTGTTGGTATTTTGGTCCACAGGACATGTACCTGAACGCTGGTGGTGTGACGGTTTCATATTTCGAGTGGCTGAAGAATCTTAACCATGTCAGCTACGGAAGACTGACCTTCAAATATGAGAGGGACTCAAACTACCACCTGCTCAGTGAGTACAACACTGCTCTGAATATTATTGTTACATTTCCCTTTACATGTTTGACTCTTGACTAGGGATGGAGGTCCTTCATTTTTGCTGATAATGATACCCTTATTGAGTTTCTATCTATACCCCCATTGTTGCTACTTTTTCACATTTTGTGAGAAGAGAAGATGAGATGAAAAATGCATTTTAACAGAGTCGGTATCAGCTCAGTAGCGCTCGTTTTGGAGTGTTTTTCAAACTGACAGTTGAAGGTAAAGCATTTTGGTTCAATTTTGATTTTTGGCTGGTGTTAAGGGTTAAAGGATCCTTGAGACTCAACTTTATCCGGGCTTAAAAAAATACTGAACCAGATCGTGATCTCCATCCCTTTTCATGGAGCACCGAAAAGTAATACATTAGCAGAACCAGAAACAAATGTGTTTTATAAGAAAAAATATATTCATTTTTGAAAAATTGAAGGAAAATTCTGTAACAGTTGGAAATTTATCATCAACATTCATTTATTTTCCCCCACATTTTTCCTCTCACTATTCCTCTGGCTCAGGTGGGGTTGGTTCATCCTCACCTTTTCCCTCACCAGCACCCTTTTTCTTATCCAACTTCATATTTCCCATTTTTTCTGCCAATGCTGCTGTTCTAATTTCTTCAAAATCTCTCTCAAAATTGTCCATCAGTTTGCCGTACACAACAACCTTTCCGCTCTCATACAGGCATATAGTGCCATCTTTGTACTTCAGTTTGATCCATTTCTGCTCAGTTTCCTTAGCATCAGGGTATTTTTCCTTGATGGCTGTCATCCATCCTTCTTCATACAAGTTCTTAAAAATGAGGTTTGTCCTTCTGCAATTGCAATTCGTATCATAGTAGAGCTTTTCAGGATGCATGTTTAGTTCTTCCTTCTTGAATTTTCCCTTTTCTCTGTCGTTGCTGTTCTCTGGGTAGTTAAAAGGAACAGCTTTCATCTGTGTTAAAACAAAAGTGAAACATTATATTTTAGAACAGACATGCTAAAGGAAAACAAACTGTAAATCTGACTGGCTGGCGAGTCATACCTCCGGTTGTCTCGCTCCTGCCATGGTCGGGGTTTCTCAGTGTGGGGTTAGAAATTCCAGCTCTGCAGCTGCTTCCTGAAGCCAGTATAAAACTTCAAATCAGGAACTTGGTGTCATAGACAAAGCACAACTCCTTCTCATAGTATAAATGTAACTCTACTGCACTCCTTCTGTACTGTTTATAAGAACTTTATCTCTCATTTTTTACAATTAGACTTAGCATGTGGTAACAAACGCTTATTGTGCAATCATAAGCAAGTTTTATCCCAGGTCCTTCTGCATCATTAAGAAAATCAAAAGTACAAGATTGATAAAACTGTAATCAGGTAATAAAGAATAATTTAAAAGAGAAGTTTTCTTACTGAATCTGTTGCAGGTCAGGCGATGTCGGGGCTGTGAGAGAATCTCTGTGGGAAAACAAATTCAGCATCTTTTTATACTTTTCATCTTACTTTAGTCTAGCGAATCATGAAACTGCGCTCCCTGTCTTAACCATATATGGTCGTATTACGTAATTGATTTAAAAAAAAGAAGTCTTACTACCATGTGTTTATCAGGCTACTCTGAACAGAGTCTACACCCTAAGGTTTCCTAGAAATCCTGCTGCTCTGGAGAAATGAAACTGAAAAGATGCAGCTAAAGAAAACAGCATACATGGACCAGAGTACTGAGAGACAAGAGACACCATAGGTGAGGTAAAAGAACATCTGCATCGACCAGAAAACACAGACCATTCAGAATAGCAGATTGTGCGCCTAATTCTAAGGAATGGCAAAATAAATGTGTTCACTTAAGCACCACCTTGTCAAAGGTTCCTTCCTGAATGAAGGAAAATCTAAGAAAACCGCCACAACAGTCATATCCTCATCATGTATAATGATGCCACACGTAGATAAAAAAAAAAAAAAAAAAAAAAAGCAGCTGGGAGCCTCAGACTGATGTAACTCCTGGTCAGTACAAGCAACGCCAAAGTAATATTTACCGACCTTTTTTACACATCATTTATCATCATTTACTTTAAGCCCTACAGAGGTGAAATCATTTTCCAATGTTTTGAAAGTTCAAAACTGCAGCACACTTCCATCAGCTCTCAAGACCTCTTCATTAGATGCTTAATGCATTAAGACCAATTTGTATGCAAAAGGATTTTCTTCTCCCCCAAATAAGTTCATAATGGCTCAGCGTCTCCGCGCACCGGTGTGTATTTTTGTGACTGACCTACAAAACAAAAAGGGAGCACTGAAGTTGAGCCTTTTTTTCATTATGTCTATTGAGTTTTTTTAGTTTATACAGTAAATAAAATATATATATTGGCAATGACTCAATAAGTCAACAAGTATACACAAAACCAACAAATCCAAACAAATCCAAACAAACAGCTTAGGTGGGTCCAATTATACACAAGATACAGGCAATTGTCCATTGTATGCTTATAACAGGTCACAATCCAGGCTCAAGAAACTCCCTTTACAATAATGGCAGAGAGATCAGGTCCAATATAATTCAAATAAGGCTGCCAGACTTTGTAAAACTAATCTTTCTTTCAATGCAACATGCTTGTAAGATATTCAAGGGGAACCAGTTCAAACACAAGTCTACTCCATCCTTCAACAGTAGGGCTCTTATCACTAATCCATTGTAACAAAATATTTTTTCTTGCAGCAAAAGTGAAAATGCTATACAATCTTTTATTTGCGTCAGTGCTTATCATCCGGCTTGGAAGACCCAAAATCAGCGATATGGCAGCCACCTCAAAGTTTTTAAGAAATATTTTCCCCATTTCAAAAAGTATTTCTGACCAATACTTCTGCACAATACGACATGACCATAAACAGTGAGTTAGAGTGCCAATTTCTGTTTTGCATTAAACACACAGAGGGGAAAGTGATGGATTAAAGGAATGCCTGTGACTGGGAGATATATGAGATTGATGTATAATTCTGAATTGGATTGATTTTGTTTGTGAGCATATTGAAATCTTTTTAACATATTTCCAAATACTTTCCCAAGCCTCATCATCAATAGTGACTGATAATTCCCTCTCCCATACACCCTTAACCCTCTGTGTATTAATAGGTGAAATACCACACATTACCCCGTAGAGAGAGCTCAAAGACACTTTCTCTGAATGCTGTAGTAACATTTTCTCAATTACAGATACTTCAGGGTGTTCTATAAAGGTAGTACTTTGAGTAATAAAATGCCTTAGCTGTAAGAAACAGAAAAAATCCTGTTTTGAGATTTGTTGTGCATTTACTAATTGTTCAAATGACATCAGACTATTATTCTGAAATAAGTCCCCTAGTATACTTGTATTTTTGTTACACCAATGCTGAAAACCAGAATCCAGTATGCCTGGCAAAAAGTCTGGATTATTAATTATAGGAGTAAACACTGAAGTTAATTTAGACCTTCCCTCCAGATGTTGCACTAACCTCCATGCCTTCAAGCATTAAGTACTATTGGATTAGAACAATTATCTTTAATATTCTTAAAACTCTTAAAGAATAGTATTTTTTGCAATTGACATTTTGATAAGGATGATTCAATAAAGTTGTGCCTTTTTGACTTATTTACAAAGTTATCTGTAAACACTTATGATTTTGCATTGGCACCAGTTTTCAAAACACTACACCCTAGGAGTCTTTTAAGAGGTATCAAGGACAATTGAAGCAATGGTGTGGTATGCAAATTGACACAGGTATGCCACCAATTATAGTAGTAAGATGAGGTACGAGAATAAGACAGAGTAAGGATGAAACCACAAAATATAATGATAAGGGTAAATAGAATATGGTTAAATCAGAATTGAAGGTAAATTGAAAAAAGGAGGGTATTTATCATAGATCTTATATGGATGGGAAAATTGTTCCATAGCTTAATCCCTCAGTTTATGTGTTCATCTCAGGACTCCCTAGAACAGCTGCTTAGTCTAATCTCACTGGAAGCCAATGAAAAGAGGCTAGGATCGGAACAGTCTTATTCTGACTTGTGGGAAGTCTTAAATCAAAGATGGACTTTTTCTGGCTGTGGATGAGGGAATTAAAAAATAGGAAGTGCCGTTCAATATAAAAATGATATTGGTTTCTCTTTGGTATCTTCAGTGTCGATCTTCAATTTTCTCTGTTTCCTGTTTTGTTTTCCAGTGTCTGTGCAGGAGAGCTTAGAGAGGAAGTTTGGCAAGCAGGGGGGACCCATTCCCATTGTCCCGACTGCTGACTTCCAGGCTAGAGTTGCTGTGAGTAACATGCTGACTCACACAAACAAACAAACAAACACCAGACATCTGTTTTCAATTAAACTGCAGTGAGTTTGACGTGTTTCACACTAGTTTGTCCTCACCAACCATGAGAGGTTTTAAGCTAAAAAACATCACACATCTCTGCAGATGCTATTGAAGTAGTGTATCAGAGGAGGCTTCAGAGCTTTAAATAGTATTAAGAAGTCCTTCTTTTTAACGCAGTTTTTCCTTTTTAATGTAGTGCCGGCGCTGACTAACTGAGACAGTTTTTCCCAGACCAACCAAATAGCACATTTATGACTTTGCTGATGAGACTGTTCAGTGCTTCAGCGTCACAGATATTACTCAGCTCAGTCCATGTTGATGCCAGATTTCACATACCTACTCTCCTCAGCATTTTCTGCATTTTCTTCTTCTATTTATGCCAAAGAATACAGAAGAGACCGTTGTGATCATGTTCATGCTTGAGTTGTAATGTATTGTATTTTAAAGCATTCTATCGTAACATATAGCATAGGAATTTATAGGAGTGCAATAATTGTAGCTTTAGTTTTTGTATTGAATCGTACCATATCGTATTGTAACGTACCGTAACACAACATATCGTAACTTATTATAACTTATCGTATTGTACTGTTTAGACAGACTTCGACTGATTATTGCTCTACAGTGCTTAAGTTATTAGTGCAATTTATTATAGTGTTACTTATTGTATTTAATTGTATCGTATCATATTCTTTGGCATCATATCGTATCGTACCGTTAAGACTGAATTAGTGCTTTACATCTGTCTTCTGTTTCAGGGTGCCTCTGAGAAGGACATAGTTCACTCTGGCTTGGCCTACACCATGGAGAGATCAGCTCGGGTAAGTTATTGGGAGATACCTAACAAAATCCTCCTTGTTGTAGTTTTAAAATTCTTTAAGACTTTTCTAAAAGATGGATGAGTTTCAGAAAATCCACAGAAAGGTTCAAAAACATTGATGAATGTTTAAAAAAAAAAAACCCATCAGTTTTATCCAAAATTGAAGTAAGCTATTGAAAATGTTCAACTAAATTTCTGCAGACTTTTTTTTTTTTTTTTAAGATTTATTTTTGGGCTTTTTCAAACAAACAAACAAACAAAAAACATTAATTTTGAGAAAAGATCTGGAAAGAGTTTTAGGAAAATTGAACATTTTTTGTAAGGTGTTCAGCGAAGATTGGGCTTCACACAAATTTTTTAATGCTGTGGAAATATGTGAAAAACATAGTAAATTGAAAAAGAGAAATCTTTGGAGTACAATTGTGCAATTTGCTTTGCTTTGTATGCTTTCCACTTGTCCAGCAATTAATACGCGCAGCTTTGTGAAGCTTTAAGATTCTTGTAGACTTTTCTGAAAAATTTTGATGAGTTTTAAAAAAAATTCTACTTTTACTTTAAAAAATTCAACTTCAGTTCAAAAATATGTATGACAAAAGACGTCGTCAGTTTTGTCCAAAATTGGAGAAAGCTTTCAAAAAATTTCATTTCAACACTGAGCATCACCAGAATTTTTTGGGATGTCCAAATATGTGAAAAACATTTTTTGAAAAAAAGTGGGGCATTGATGGTTCTCATTCCTTGTATGATTAGCTTTCTTATAGCATTGGTCTGTCCTTACTTTTTAATAGTTAGTTGCAGACCTTTGTATCTACATGTACCATTTTGTTTATTGAATCTATTGTTGGTAACATATTTGTGTTCTTTTCACCTTTCCAGCAAATCATGCGCACAGCAGCCAAGTACAACCTGGGTCTGGACCTCCGGACGGCTGCCTACGTCAACGCCATCGAGAAGGTCTTCAAAGTCTACAACGAGGCTGGACTTACCTTCACATAAACGGCCAATCTCTCCTTCATCCCCACCCTCTTGCCATTGATCCCCCCTTCTCCTGCCCTCCTCTCCTCTTCTCAACAGCCTTCAGAACATATCACTGTTTACCGCTGCTCTTTGGCTCTTTTACACACACATACAGCGAAACACTGGCTTGCCTTGTACATATCCTGTGATCTCTGTGCTGCCATGATGCTGTGTCTGCATCTCTGTTTAAATGTCACCCTTTTGTTTCTTTAGCCTGATTATATATCAACAAAAGGCAGAGAGAGAGTAACATCCTCAGCCCGTCCGTCCCTCAGCCCTCTGAAACGTCTACGATATTGTCATGTGGCAGCCATGTTCAAAGCGCCATTTTAGTGATCGCTGAATGCACGTGTGACCCTTATGTTGCGGTTATTTCAGTAAAACAGCACTACAGATGCCTTATTTTATCAAGAGGTATTCTCTTGAGTAGAGACAGCCGCTTGAATTTAACTGTAATTAAAAGGGATGTAGATTTAGCTTCATGTGAATAAAGAGAATCGTAATTTTGTGACTCTTCAGGTTAAGTTTCTAAGGTTTAGGGTTCCCCACAAGGATTTCTTTTGTCATAGTTAATGTATTTACCAGAAGAGATCATCCCTCTCCCTTCTTTACTTTTCACCTTTCCCATCGCTTTGTCTCAAATATTAAAAGCAGCTTCTCCCGACTCCTCCGCTGGCCAAGAAAGGGGAGCAGGAGGGGGCTAGGTGTCACTGTGACCACCTGTCCCATTTGCAACTTTGCTAAGTTTTAATCGTCCTGTTCCTCATCATTGAAATTGTTTTAGAGGAAATTTTTATTTTTATTTTATTCATTTTTTGGAAACCAATAAAATACTGAGAAAAAGAGACAAAAGAGTGTTCCTCCTGTTTATTTTTATACCATTATGTTATGAATCGTAGATCTCTGAAACCATATTTTAGATGTTAATGAGGGAAAACAGACTATTACAAATCTAAAGGCCTTGCTTTTTATGGTGATAAAAACACAAAAATCAGTATCTCCAGGAGTCTATTTTCAACTGACGCAAGCTTCTCAAAACAGTAGCCCGATGTTAAAGATTTAACCCTAATGCTCAATATTGCTGCTGATATTTTGCTGATAATTATCACACAATCAAAACTTTAAAACTTAATAGACCTACAACCTCCAGTCTGGCAGCTTAATGTGGCCCACGGGTAAAATATGATGGAGGGAAAAGTCTACATAGATCATTTATACACAGTTAATGTGAGCTGTACTCTGTGTATACTTAATGAAATAATTTGATGTTGCCCAAAAACATTTGCTTTCTTGCCGAGTCTCATGTTTTTTGTGTCAAGCATGAGCTATGTAGCAGTTAGCTTAACATAAAGACTGGTATCAAAGAGTTGGTCTTTTGACATGAAGCACCTCTAGTACTTATTACTAGATATTTAAAAAAATAAGCATGAAATAAAAATGACAAGCTATTGTATGGGTGAGGGAGGGTTGGAGTAGTTTTAGTGAACCAATGACATGGAGTCTTACTGTCATCATTAAGTAATGTAGCAGAAATGCGGCATGGTTGGATAAAGCTGTTCAACCAAAACTGCTGTAGCATCAGAATGAAACTTGTTTCTATATTACCGTGTTTGAATGTATTTAGAAACAGGAGATGATATGAATATAGACACAGCCGTGCTAGCTGCTGCCTCTTATTTTGTTGCTACTTCCAGTTGTGATGCTAAGTTAGCACAGTTAGCTGTGACCTGGCTCTTTCTACATAGCATACAGTACACATCAAGGTAAGAGCTATTGGTTTTGGTTTGGTATTCCACATAGAAATAAGTCAGTGCAAGCTTATTATTGTCATTTAGTGATTAATCTGAGACTCAGTCCCATTTCAAATTTTTGGCAATATTTTATTTCAGTGGGCCTTAATTAGTAATTTTGTAGCAATAACATGATTACCTTGTGACAGGTAAGCATTTTAAGTAGTAACTCATTGTAGTAGTAGTATTTCCCAACTCATAATGTATTGATTATAAAGTTATTTCTTGTTATATTGTGTAAGTTAATTAGGTAGTATTTTCCCCTAACCCTTACCCTAACCCTAATCCATCAATCCAGACTGAATATTAGAACATAGATGGACAACTTACTTTTAGTGACATAAATTATGTAACATAAAAGTCCAGTTTCTGTGGCAGTGAGGAAAGTTCCTCTCAAAGCCTCATGCTGACTTCGCCTTAACCGAGGAAGCTTCATCCGAAACGTCAGATGGAGTTCATGTGTACTAGAAGTCTAAGGGGGACATGAAAGCAGAGTTTGAGAAAGACCCTGTTTCTGGAAAATGTCTGTTTAAAGGGCCACGTACTCCAGCCCTTGACCCTGCCCCTCTGTTCCATCAAGCATTGTGATTCTCCAAACCTGACATGACCAATAGACCACTTAATTTATCCATGGCATGGAGGATATTTCACTTTCATCTGGGAAACCTCTCATGCCAAGCGTCTGGGAAGGGCAGGACTTTTAAAAAAATTCTCAGAAGGTGATTGGATGAGCATTCTGTCTGTCACACTTTGACGGCCCAAATCAGAGCAATAAGACAAAATGAGGTAGTACCCTGTGCAGTTATGGTAGTAACGAGCTTAGCAGGAAAGTGCTGTTGTAGTTAACAAAAGGTGGAGCTTTTCGGTTTAAAAAACATGGTTTGGAGAAGAGCAACAACATCTCTGCCAAGAAAAGCTTTCAGTGTCACTCTTTGCTCTTATTCAATAGATTTGGTCCAGTTCTGATAAAACTGGCACTATACTTAGAGCTACATCAGAGGTAAGTGCTACACAGGTGGCAGCCATTGCTATCAGCTTCCAGTACGTATAAATGCCGCCTGTAGCTACCATCTTGTTCTCCTCAAATGCTGCTGACTGGTGAGATTAATTTTTCAGACCAGGCACAATTGGCTCAGATTGGAGCTTTGCAAGATGGATCTGCTTAAAGACATATGAAATCTGGACAATCCATCTGCTTTGCAAGGTCTTGACAACCCGACCCTAGATGTGAACTTGCAGAGGAATAAGGTTGATGGGTAGGAGCAAAGGTTGGGACTGAGACATCATTTCCCATGATTGAAAAAAAAAAAGAAAAATCTCAACACAATTGGTGGATTTCAACAAAACCTTTTATTCCACTGGTACTGTTTATAAAATCAGCGAATCTGCTTTGATGCCAACTTAAACATGGTGTGCGATTTGTGTAGGTGTGGGATTTTGTGTTGTTAGGAGTGTGCTGTGTATGTGCTGTGTAAGTGTGTCAGCTATGTGTGTGAATGTCAGATTGCTTGATAAGGCAACATGCAGTCATCAGTTTCCATTGGCCTCAAAGTAAAAACACACAAACCTGCTCCAGACACAAACACACAATCACACAAACACACACACTTTGCTGGCTGGACAGGTTCTACGTTAACACACACACATGTAAATAACACGCACATACAGCGCTCACAGACACACACACTGACGCCGGGCGGACAAGCAGTGAGAGGTGACTGACAGGAGAAGAAAGTCCTCCGACTGGATTTGAGAACGGCTCGGTTACACACTATCGAGTGAATTAAGCTACCCTAACAAAAAACTACATTTCCCAGAATTCAAGCTGGACACAGAACTACACATGAAGCTGATGCATGCTGAAACCTAAGCCTTCATTCTGCTCTCAAAGCTGACTCAATCAAGGTTTTTTCACCACAGATTTCCAAACATGTCTCTCTTGGTGGCATGCACACAAAGACTAAACAGGAACTATGCAACAATAAGAGGTGATCTGAATCAGCTGCTCATGTCTCACACCTCATTTAACACTTCAAACCTAGTTTTTCCTTTGACATGCGAATAACTTTGAATAAAGGAAACGTTATTTAAAAGACGCTCAGATTTTGCATCACTTTGCTTAGATTTGGATTTTTTTTAAATATTATTTTTAAATTCCTGTTATTTAATCAAGCTTTTATTTCTGGTGATATATTTTATTCATATTTGCTCAGAAATCTAGCAATACATATTTGAAACATCATGCCCTCCATTTGATTTCAAAAAAATGTATTTGGAACAAAGCATACATGGAGCGAGGGCGTGGCTTGCCGGGCTTAAGCCCTGAATATTTTCTCAAAAGCCCCAAAACTTTCAGGCTGGTGAAAGTATTTTTTCTGCTTTGTATTATAATCAATAAATGCAAAAAGAAATGATTCATAGTATATAAATGTAAATGTAAATTTCATTCCTGTAAGCAAAATGAAAAAAATAAAACTATTTCACTTCTAAGAGCTGAGACTACAGTATAGATTATACTTTTTACATTGTTTGAGATGGTAATATTTTCTGTATTTCTGAAAATGTATCTAAATCTTTGGGCTAAGCCCGATATCAAACATTTCTGGCTCTGCCCCGGAATGAAGGTACTTCTGTATACAAGGGTGGACCTCAAATAGTTGAATGTTTGATAGTTTGTTCAATAGGGCATTGTTTGATTTCTTATTTCACCTTTAATAACACAATATTCATTCCATTCTAGCTATATGGGAGTGATAAATGCCTGTTGATACATGGACTTGCCTGATTTCTCCACATAAATCACAACTCATAGCCAATCTTAGCATAAATATCAACTTACTCATACTTTTAAACAATACAGAAAATAGCTTTCAGTCTTTTAGTGTGTGCATTACTGAATTTAAGGTGGACTAATCCATTTAAGAAGCGGCAACTAAGCTGGCCCTCAAATCTCTTCAGTTTCTTAATGGCTCACGATTTAAGGAAAAAGCTTAAAAGTGTGGGAGCATTTTCACAAGCGAAAAACCATCTCCAAAAAAGTCAAATGCAAGCTGTGTTAACAGCTTTTGTCAAACTACTCAACAACAAGCAACATGACATGCCACTTTAAAGTGGGTAAGTAGCCTACATGCTAAATCTGACCAATCAGATTCAGTTATATAAGTCCATAGTCAGGGGCATCATTATTGCCAGAGTGAGATAGTATGTCACAGTTTTGTTTATTTATAAATGTGTTAAAGAAATGCTAGCATGGAGGTGTTCCTACTAATCAAGTAGAGGAACTCTGTATGTTGTGTTTAAGTGTTAATAATTAAAGCTAATGTGTGTCCTTATTTAAGATTTGTGTAATGCTACAGAGAAATTCTTGAAAATTACGTGGAAGACCAACACCAAAAAGGACGAGTGCTCTTGTTTTCTCGTGCAACACAATCCGAGCTGACGCTCCAACGACTGAGAAAAAGAGCGCTGTGTATTGCTTCCTGGTTATGACACTGTAATAACCCTGTTTCTACAAAATGTCGAGGCTGAACACACACTAAGCCATACAAAGCTACACAAAGCAGCCACTACTCTACTGTTACGACACAACACGAGTCATTCTACACACGTGATCATGCAGGCTATCGTAGCTAACTAACTACTGCACACACACACAACAGAGTGAGATCTGTCTTTAACGCCTCTGGAGATTTATTTTGTATGCCATCAGCTACTCATGCACACACGTATATTTAAGCTATCATGGAGAGAAGGCATAGAAAAAGAAGATTACACACCCTCACACACCCTGCCTCAGTCACGCAGTGAGTCATTGTTGTGGTTGCCCAGAGTGTGTGTCTGTGCTTGCATCATCTGTACGTGTGTGTTGAATGCATGTGTGGAATGAAGGTGTTTCTTTTTTTTTTTAGTGTGCGTGTTTGTGCAAGGTGTGTATGTGGGCGAGGTTTCCCTAAAGGTTGTTAGGCATGTGGGGGGCGGTGACAACAACAGGTTTCATATCAGGACAACACTAACACACGGGTGAGGCGAGGGTGAGACGGGCAGTGGAGGAGAAAAAAAGCTACAGGCTGCAGAGAAGGTGAGGCTAGGTGAGGGGAGGGGCCATCACGAGGGGGTGAGGCAGAGTGGGTGCAGGTAAGAGGGTGAGGATTGGGCTCAGGTGCGGCATCTGGAAGAGTCTGTTTGAGTTGATTTTGGTTTCTGTAAAGTCACAAAAAAATATGTTGAACATCTGGAATCTGGTACAGCGAGGCAAGGGGAGCGAGGGGCCGCCGGAGAGCACGGAAGGGGAGGTCCTGAAGATGACTAGTACCCCTGGAAGGAAGGAAACAAAGACGGAAACACATCAGTTATAAAAAATGTAAAATCAGTGTTAGGATTATAAAAGCAGCAAAGTAATAAAACCATGAAAGCTGAAGCCTGCATTTGAATCATCTTGACTTCTCAGGGTCAAATGGTATGTTTCGAACAATTCTTAAGTTCTCAACTGGTGGGTCTGGACCCAAAAGTGGAGCGCTATGTTTTTTTCAGAAGGTCACAATTTGGTGCCTGGAAAAAAAAGTGGCAGTGCAGACATGTTTTCATATATCTATTTCACTCCGTTTTGCAAGAAAAGTAGTAAATTCTGATGTTTTTATGAGATTCTGCCTTATTCATCCTATTATCATTGCTAGAAATATCTTGAAGAAAGCTCCCTATAATTTCTATATGATAATGTCTTTATTTCTCAAGATAAAAGAATAAACAAACACTGTGATATCATGTCAAAAAAGGGTGAAATGACATGTTTACATGCATGTCCTCATAAATCAGTTCAGTCATATATTTTGTTCCATCTAGGGTCCAAACTGTATCGTTTTTCCATTTACCCTTTATGGAGCAAGGAACTCTCTGTGATACAGTTTAACTAGTACGATTTTTCTCAGCCAATCAAGGGAGATCAGTTAATGTCATGGAAAGTGACATCACTCCATCCAACCAATCAGCAATGACCCAGAGAGTCTCAGACTTCCTGTTTCCTCCAGAACTCAAAAAACGCTGTTTTATGTCTCTTTTGGTCCCAATCAAAAGGCCCTAACATCATAACTAGCCATGATAGATTCATGAAACTCACTCATATGGGTGAATAGTAATGTCAAATCTCATGTTAGGTTTTGTTTGCATAGGATTTCTAGCAATTGTTAAAATTTTAGCATGAAAAATGGAGGATGCACATCTGGTTAGGTTCGTAAAATGGTGTCTATATTAAGACATATGGCCAACTCATCTAGCAACCAAATTAAGGGTATTTTCTAGACAAATAACTCATTATAATGTAGGATAACAGTAATCCGTAGAGTAGTTTCATTTTGCCACAGGATTTTACAAAGATAAAGAGTGATCCAGAGGCAGTTTTTATTAATTTATAGACATTTTTAAGATATAAATAGCAAAATAGATGTGATTTTTGGTCAGTTTTACAACAGTATAACAGTTTAATTATACTTAAATGGCATAGATCAGTTCTTATTTTTATTCTGACCCTCATCACTGCTAAAACATAATCATTCAATATTTGTGAATATTTTAGGTGTCCTGTTGGAATTATAAGATACAAATGGTGGTACCACCATTATACTTATGCAGTATTCTGAAGCTAGTCATGTCTTGCCTCAGGAGCAGGTTTCCCTGTTAGACTCTACATATATTTATTTTCCATTATTAGCATCTTGATAAAAACAAAAACAGGATATTGAGGTAAAAAAATCTACTTTGCATGGTGTTGCTCTGAGGCTATGAAGACATTGTAATAGGCATCAAGCTACTTCTGACACTCATGCTCACTCATGTCGCACACTATTGGGACATTTAGCACAAGGGACTCTTGCTGCTTTGTTTTTGTTCATTCTTTTGCTGTTTAAAGGAATATTTTTTAACTAACTTTTTTTGGTTGCCTGTGTAGCTCCGTTGGTAGAGCAGGCACCCATATATAGGAACTACAGTTCTAAATGCACTGGTGATGTCCTGATCCTGGCTGGTACAACTCATCCCTCCTTCTCTATTCCTGTCTTTCTTCAACTGCCCTATCTAATAAAGGCAAAAAGCCCCCAAAGAAATAATCTTATGAAAAAAAATTGCTTCACCTTAACAGCTTCAGTAATAAAAGGTGACTCAATCACTGATGCAAAATCTGAAGTATTAAAGATATAGAAACTTTGCACTACAAAAATGAGTCAACTTTCCTTAAAATGATGTACTTTTCTGAGTATTCAAATATGAATTCTTTCCATTTGGTAGATTATTCTTAAACTCATACACTGCTTCTTTGCGCTTCTAAATACTTAAAAACATCAATTTTTAGATCTACTGTGTTGCTAAATGTGCTTTCATTAGGTGACAGTGAGTAGAAATGAAAAAGAAACTCAGCATCAGATGTTCTTTAGTACTGAAAGTAAAAGCATAACTAAAAATAATCAGCACTGTCAGCATTCACAATCAGTGCTTCTTTCTCTTCTGGAACCTTCTACCTAGAACTTTGGCCAAGATAAGTTTGATTAGAAAATTAGTTTTTTATTCAATAATAATATAAAATAAAGACGCAGTTCCCTACTTTCCCTCCCAATGCAAACTTAGTATGTCACCTCTTTTGTCCTTGTAGAACTGGATTTAGTTTTTGTCGTGTTTTATACTTTTGTATGTTTTTTCTCAGTTTGTAGTTTTGTGGCTTCTAATTCTTGTTCTAGGTTTTTGTTTCAAATTGGTCCTTTCCCCAAATTAAATAATCAATTAATGATGAGAGGGATGTCCTAGTAAAGTTTATTTGGTTAATAGTAAAGTGATGAGATTCTTCTATCATATGAAAGGTTAACTGTAGTAGAAATACAGTAGAGCTAAACATCTTAGAAAAAAAATTAAAGTCTTGACTAAATTAGAGGGAAATTCAAAGAATTAAAGCATTAAAAAAATGTATAAAGCAAAAGATTCCTATCATTACAGCATTTAACCCAAACTTTCAAACACTGATTTGATTTGACAAAAGCTGCTGCTTCTCAAGCTTGTTTCCTTACCTCTCCTCCCTCTCCACCCTGCTCCATTCCTCCATATTCTCCCTGCAAAAGGAGAAAATAAAGAGGAAATAAATCAGACATAAAAAAGAGACGGCGTCTCCTGAGAGGATGAAAGAATGGGACAATGGCAAGGCAGGAGGCCTCAAGCACCAGTGGCCATCTAGCTACAACTTTTTTCTCCATCTTTGACATAATAAAGCAGTTAAGCCTACAAAGGCCATGCTGTTCAGCTGACTCATCTCTTATTATCATGCTTAAACTATTCCCTGCAGGCTCAGTTAGTAGATTAGAGATTTACAGCATTTTGGATTGCAGTAAAACCTTCACCTGCCTGTCTCCAGGTGCTTAATCCTTGTTCTAGCTGAGCTGAGCTGTGCATGCCATGAAAATTATTCATATTAGCTTATCTGACATGCTCAGAGGGGCTGCATGGTTAGAAATGCAGAGTTTTAGTATCTCTTATGTTTAAATCAGTGAGCATCTGAGAGGTGAGAGGAACAGGTTTGCAAGATTCAGAGCAGGAAAACTGAAAAATTCCAAAAAAGACTGTATTTTTTTGTAATTTAGTGCAGCTTTGCTGCGTGATTTAAGCCATTTTCTTTTAAGAGCTGCAATTTCTTCCTCCTCCTCTTGATGCTCACTAAGTTGGCTCAGCTAAGCAGCTGCTATATACACCTTGTTGACATTTCTTGTGTTGAACCTACACCAGTTTATGTCATCCAGTAGTCCTGCAATACTGTGCTGCAGCAATAAGTCAAAAACCTGGGAATGAATGAGCAGTTCAGCGAAGTCTTTGGTAAACTGAATGGTTTTTCAGTAAGATGCCTGAATTAAGGCCAAGGTAAACAAAAGCTTAAGATATCTTAATGTTTCCCTGCTTTTTAAGTCTAAAGCTTCACCAAATCTCACAAAAAGATAGTTGCAACCAAATGGCTCAGACAACAAAGTCCACTAGTCGTCCACTAGTCTGACGTTCACCTGCTGTGTTTCTTACTAAAACTACTCGTATACAAAATTTTCAGTTTGTAGTTCCTAACTAGAGGGGTATTTTGTATTTGTACTTCTTACTTATAGCCCAATATCAGCTTTACTTCAGCCAAATATGTCCGTGCTTCAAAAATATTAAATAAGTGTTCATTTGATGAACAAAAAATGTAAGTGTCGTGAACTTTTCTCCACCTTAAGGCTTATTTTCAGTAATAACCCAGAGCACAATGAAAAGAACTCAAAGGTTTACTGACTATGGAAACTGCCCTGTAACTTCCAGGTTTGTCATCCCTGCAGCACTCTATACATGAGCTCATAAACCATAATACCTCTGCAGATTTACTGGATCAGACTGTACAGGTTTCTTTCTAATACTGATAATTTAGAGCAGCTTGCATGCAGATAATGCCCTAGCTTTCCTTCATAACCCCAGCCCACCCCAGGGTGATCTATGACCCCCACAATGCTCTGTCCAATAGGCACCTCGTATACGGGCTCCTCCTATCAGAAAAACACAGATGAGACACAAACGACACAAACAACAGAACGTAAGAATGACAGCAGCACAAAACCACACACAAGACAGAAGCAAAGCACACACAAGCACAGTATTAACGCAAAAGGATAAACACAGAGGCAGAAAACAATCTGAGACATGCGAGACAAACACAAGCATTAGATGAGAGGCCATCTAACATCAACAAGTAATCAATAGACAGGTTCATTCAAAAGAGCAGTAAACTGGATATTTCAGTTAAAAGTTTCATTTTACATAGAATGAGTTTTACATTTTCATTTAAGCTTTACTGTACCAAACACAAAAGTGGACAAAGTAGGAAATTGCCTGTAGCCTTGTACCATGGGGCTTAAAGGCAAAATAGAAATAATTAAGATAAGTATTTTTAATGTAAATAATGTACCTATAGTACATGAAATTGCATCAGAATAGAGTTTTATAGTTCAAAACATTTCTTACTGAGTTAAAATCCATCAAAAAGTCCAACAGTGTCTTCATATTAAGCTATTTATAGCAAGGTAGGTATATATACAAAAAATCCATAAAAAAGTGAATCACTGTGGGCTAAAATGGAATATAATACATTAAGAAATCATGATTTGAGGCAGAAAAAATATATTACACCTGTAATGCTTATAAATTGTTTATTTCTAGTTAAGTTCTCCCAGTTCACAATCATGCCCTGTCACTGTGCAGTAATGGGGTTTTCTTGACTGAAAAGAAATGCTTCAAAATATTTAATTTTACTTGCAAATTCCAGCATGAAGTGACAATTAAGTTACAAGAAACTGCAGACCAAATATCTTTAAATGGAATAATTGTAGCTGTATCAACTCTGTTTTCCATTTGACTAGTTTTGTTACTGTATTTTGTTACTCAACCACCAATAACCCAATACATATGACATAACCAAAACACTAAAATGCCCCCAAAGACTTGTTTTAGTTCCTCCAGCGGTATCATTTTTTTCCTGATTTTTCTCTTTATGCCTCTAAATTGTTGTAACTGGATACGTTTTTTAATTGGATAGCTCATCAGGGAACACAAGTAGGAGTAGTAGGAAAACAAGATTTACATATTCCCCCACTGAGTAAATGTATAACCGATTAAAATTCTGTATATATATTAATAATGAAAAATATGCCTAATGATTCCTGTTCTTTTCAGCTAATTTATAAACCTACCAGCAATTATTTCATAATTGTAATAGTGTAAATTTACATTTTACCAAGTTTTTACACAACCACTTTATTTACAAGTTGTCAAATACATCAGACTTTAACTACAATGAGATTTTGGGCTTTAGATATGGTGCAAAAAATAATAAAAAATATCACATAACAAAAAAAGACTAATGGAAATATCTACATCTTAAATAAAGAATGACATAAATGTTATACCATAAACATCTTCAGCTTTAAGGGCTTTGTAATTTGTGCAATGATCAAGTGTTTCCAGGTAGGATTTTACACAGGAGATGAATACATTAAAGTTGGGTTTTTGTTCTAGAAATTTGGTGTTAGGAATTTGGAACAAACATATAGGTCTTCCGTGACTAAATTGTATCGTTAAAGAACAAACAAACAATATCAATTCCTCCTTAAATATTGGCAAGACATTTAATTATCTATTTTGAAAGAGATTTAGGTCATTCCAGAAGCTCTGGCTATATGAGCAATCCCAACTGGTTTACACCTGTGTAAAATTTTTAGTGATCGTTATTTGAGAAATTGAAACACTTATTGATTCTGACAAGCTGTCTAATTTGGCAAATGTGGGGAAAGAGCTCGACCTAGTGGCTGACTTTTAACCATGTCTTCGCAAACTAGCAACAGCTACAGTTTCAGGCTGAGTTGAGTAAATTATGCAATGAATGAAACTTCCACAGTCTTCCATATTTTGTGACACTATAATTATCCTTTCCCCGTACTGTATCGCCGTTGCCATTGTGTGGTCTTACTAGTTTCATTACGGTGACCAGCGCCATTGTTACTGACCTGGCTGACCATCCCGGTCGACGCGGCGACGTTCTCCACACCTTCCACGGTTGCCTGTGAAACTTCGTTAGCTGCACCCACCGTGGCGTCTCCGACGATGTTGGCCTGGTCCACAGTCCTGTTTGCCACTGACAGACAAAGAAAAGCACGGTTAGTAACACACACTCAAACACAAGGTAGGCCCCACCAGGTAAGTTTGTATGACGTCACGCCCTTCATGCAGACAAAAAAGTCCTTTCTCAGTAGCAGTGTCTGTTGTGAGAAGATGTTCTGTGGTTGGATGCTAGCATTAGCGGTTGTCTAAAAACGTTGCAAAGGAATTTTAAAAAAAGTTTTCTGGCATGTGGTTACCATTATTAATAAGCTGGGAAGCAAATTAAACATTCTAGTATAATTTTTGCTAGAGATTTATTCCTTACCAGTTTTATTTGTAATATTACTAAACAGTAATTTTAGCTTTTTGCCTCTTCATAGCTAACGGTTATTGTATTTAGTAAGTTGCTGAATGCAATGACATTAGCTGTTCACCATGGTTCATGGCTTGTTTTTAACCATATATATACAGCCAGTCATACCTCCAAATATTTGCTGTTCATCCTCACATAAGTCAATATTTAAACAGAAATGTTTAAACAATGTTTTTGTTTGTAAGCTAATCATAAATATGGTATGAAGAGGGAGAAACTGTGAATGGATCAATGACACGACCATATTTTTGTGTCCAAATGTATTATTTCCTTTTGAAAATATTGTCAGTTCATGGTATATGTCAGTTTGTTCTATAAAATCTACTTCGTTTCAATACATTTTCAGTGTTTTTGAATAATATTGTTAATTTCATATTTTGACATCTCAATCTCTAAAAATGTCAGGGCGTGACCTGTCTAGTAAATAAACAGATTACTGACACTTTTATTGCGAGAAATTTAAATTAGAATGCTTTTGAATCATTTTATAATTTAAATCTTTGAAATAAAGATTTTTTTTTTTCATTTTAAAGTTAGTAAGATAATCCAAAAACATTTGTCCCGCAATTTGCAAGTTCTTAAATGTCAGGGTGGCTCAACTGTAATCATAGGTATTTTATTTTAAAATGAAGTGAAAAACGTATTGTAGCATAATTTATATATTTTTTTTTAGCTCCAGCTGACACTCATGGCCAAGTGAAATGGTTTATAGATCCTTTTCAAATGCTAAAAGTATTTGTTTCAGTGACAGGTGGGTGGGTACACTTTCCACGCCAGGTGGTACAACCAATGCTCAAAATGTATTTTACCATAAAACTCTCAAGTTTATTTGAAAGATATATGTGTCCACTTTCTTACAAGAACAGAAGTAACAACATGTGTTTAAGTATTTCCCCGTTAAATTTCAGTTGCATTAGTTATTAGTTGTGTTTATCAGGTGGTGCAATCAGTGTTTTCAATCGTGGAGCTGCAAAAAGTATCACTTTATGAAATAATTCTATTTAATTTAAAGCTCTAAAAATATTCCCTTAACTTCCAGTAAAGTAAATGAGCCATCAGATATTTAAACTAGAAAAGCGTTCAGAGAGCACAGACCGCCACCATTAGCCTTATCTCCCGATAGTGAAGAATCCTTTAAAAAATTCCTGGATCCAGACGGTGATCTAACCTGACATGCCAGATGGATTTATTTTTCCAGTGAAAAACAAGGAAACAGCCGTATCCATCTGCTTTGCAAGGTTAACGGTGATCTGGATCACTCCCAAAATGTAATCAGTTCTTCCTTATGCCATTTGTGACATTTCCGGAAAATGTCATCATAATCTATCCATAACTTTCTGAGTTATGATGCAAACAAACAAACTAACTAACTAACTAACCCTGCCAATCACATAACCTCCTTGGTGGAGGTAAAAATTGATTACAGTTTTGCTCAGGTGAGAGGATACACTTTCCATGTCAGGTGGTACAACCAAGGTAAACAGCAAAGTTATATTTTACCATAAATTCTTTGTTTTATTTTCAAATAATATGCATCCACTTTCTAACAAGAATACAAGTAACAACGTGTCAAAGTATTTGCTGGGTAAATTTAGGATTAGTTGCATATGTCAGGTAGCACAACTGCAAATGAATGAAGCCTTATATTTCATTGACCTGAATATAGTCAATATATGTTTGTTTTATCAGGAAATGTTACCACAGCCAGCCGCCATTTTCAGTTCATACATCCCCTAAAGATATAATTCGTAACAGTTTATTCAAATGTGTTCAAAGGAAAAAAAGGTCAGAAAATTATATTTAAAATTTGGTATTGATATCTGTGTTGGCTAAAACTAATCTGTACCTCATTCTCGTTTTGTGCTGCTTATTTGTGATCTGTTATTCACGCAATCGCCCCCTGTAAGGCGTCACCCCATGCTCCACTCCTGATGGTTTTTCCCCACTAGATGTACAGTGCAGTGAAAAAGTAAAGCGCTTTTTCACATAGGACCAGATAGGTCTGCCCCCCCCTTAAAAATTAAATAATCATTCAAACACTGCATTTTGTATTTACTTGTGTTGTCTTTGTGAAATATAAAAATGGGTTTGACGATCCAAATAATATAAATGTAAAAAATATGTAAAAACATCAGGAATCAGAAAGGGGGCAAATACTTTTTCACAACACTGTATACAGGTATAATAGAGACTCGCTGCTCAGCTCATCCATGAATGAATATGGTAACTTACTATTGTAAAGACACCTTATGGATAGCGGTTTTGCTAAAAGGAGTCCTAAATTCAAAAGACGAAGTAAGCAGCATACGTTGGTGGAGCTGAGCAGCATCTCTCTACTTGTCATCTGTTGAGAGTGGGATTTACATTCTCTGCATTTAAAGAGAAGTCACGTAGGCCACTGATTAGAAATCACATAAAATAGAAACTGCTGCTTGATTATTTAAAAAAAAAATCTGGCTTTAGTTGTTGGTTAAAACATTGTTAAAAGAACCAAGTATTATGATCATAAACCATTTTCTCAATGCTTATCTTACCTGTGTTTACTGATGAAACAACTCCCTCCTTTGTCTTACTGCCTGAGAATGAAAAGAGAGATCACAGTTAAATTCAGTAGTAAATTCTTTACATAAATTTACACTGTCAATAAATGTTAAAAAAGTGTATGGCCTTCTGTATTCATATTTCTTCATATTTCAGACTTCATTTTTCTATATTCGGCAAGCCTTTAATTTGTCTTTTTCCACTGGGAAACATTGGGATGTTAACAGAAAATTGTCATTATTTCCCTATCTGATTGTAAAATTATCACCCCAAAAACCCAGCAATAATGGGTGCAAAATAATTGACAATCAATTATATTTTGATTATATATACATATAATTATCATACATATAAAGATACTGGCTTGCATTAAATAAAACCAGCAACATTGTTTAAAAATAAATCCAGATGCTTAAGTTGTTGACGTAATAATAATGCTCCTATATGGCACAAATATGTTACTAGATTGAATTTTTGTTAAATCTTTTGTTCAATTTACATTAGTATAATACTGTAATGTTGATTTTGCTAATTTAATTTAGTTTGCCTTAGTAAAAGAGATAAGAAAAACCTTTATTCTTTGTTTTGGTTACATTTTAGTGGCTGTTGCCCCCTCAGGACTCTTACATCTGAGGTTGTTGGGTCAGCAGTATCCATTGCTCTTTCTAAAAATACATGTAAAGCCTTTTTTTCTATTCCTAGTATGGCGGATGTGTTTCCCTGCTGAGGCTGTCTTCTCTAGTGTCCCTGAGTTCCTTTATTTACTTCTATCTTTGTCAACATTGAGAAAATTGAGCACCATTTAGTCAATTAATGGGGGAAATGCTATAAAGAGCAGCACCTTGCCATTTCTCCCTCTCTGCTCAGCAGCACTGTGCTCATTTCAGTATGATCCCAAGCAGATTAAATTGTGGTTATATAATCTGGCAGAATGAGGGGGATAGAAATAGAGAAATATCTGCTTTAAAAAGATGAAAGAGAATAATGGTGGTAAGGTAGAAACATGGGAGCAACAGAGGACTTCTGCTGCCAAACCACATGAGTTTTTGCACATTAACTGTTCTCTTTTTGCTCATTGACACAGATGCTGCCCTCCTGCATCCTCCCATCCTTGCTCCGTCTCCTGCTCTCCTCCATCTCTCTCTGCACGCTCCCTGTGATACATGAGCCACGTGCCTGAGTACTGAGCAGTACTGCGGTACAGCCCAACACACACACACACACCACACACACCACACACTGCAATGACACAGCTCCTCTCTCCCAGTCAGCAGAGGGAGCCCCCCTGAGTGTCACTGTCAAAGTCTGTTTTTGAGCCTGTGCTGATGCATCTGTCACCATGGCATGGATCAAACTGTACCTATGAAAGTGCATTATTATCATTTTGAATGAAATCCTAACTGCATTTTAATTGGAAGAAAGAAATTGGGCAGGTGTGGTTGCAGGTGTGGCACAGGACATTTTTGAAGGACGGCAACTTCTGAAAACATTCTGACCATATATGATAATCCTGTTCCAAAGCTTGCCTCTCTAAATGAAGAGTGCATGGATTATAGTTTGCATTAATTCCCTTTCCCATTATAGAATAATGTATTGAATGTGCAAAAAGTCTAGTTATAATTCCTAGGAGGATTTGTGCTTTAGCTATCGTGATGAGATGCAGGCTTGGGCACGTCCCTTATTTAATGAAAATCTTATCAGCAGTGTTGTTTTATGTGTTTGCAGAGACATAAAAGATTTAATACATGTACTAAAACATTTATGTGCACAGACACAGACACAGTATCTACATTAATACACAAGAGAGGAAAAAGGAAGCAGGAAAGGAGAGGTAACATGCAAAGACATCCTCTTTAAACTGAAAGAATTAACTGTTAGTAAATAAAGGGTGGATTGGACCAAATCTTTTTTTAGGATTTTAATGCAGCTATTCAGAATCTAAAACATTTAAGAATACCTGATTTCTTTTACAGTTTTTGAGGCTCATAATTCAATCTTTAAAAGTGTAAATTACGTGCACCAATCCTAATCTACAGATACAGATAGGGTAAAAAAAATAGCCCCAAAATAAAAATATTGATAAGAACAAGAAATCACTTGTATTGCTTTGAAGCTGTTAAAAGGAAACCATAAACAAAAATGCAGTCAAGTTTTTTTAGGCTTTTTCTGGCAGCTTATGCACAGTGACTCTTGTGTTTGCTCTTATTAAATCACAGATCACGTCATGCTGTCTCTCCAGGTTAGGCCTGTTGGTGAAAGCAGGCCTGCGGACATCCATGTACCCACATTTACATCCTTACGTCTGCACTCTGCTGCAGGCAGATACAGTGTTTTATCAGAGCCATCGACCCTCTTCACTTCAGTAGTCACACTCCCCTTTCCTTCCTCTTCTCCTCCTCTTTTGCTCTACTTGTTCACCTTTTTTTTTCTTTTTCTCACTTCACTTTCAGATTTTCACCTGTCTCATCCCTCCATCACTCAACATCAACTCTCTCTCACTCTCTCTCTCTCTCTCTCTGTCCCTCCATCTGTTCATCCACGAGACCAAACGCTCTAAGCCTTTTCTGACATAACACCCCTCCCTGGTTTCTCCCTCTTCTTTCTCTTTCTGTCTCCCCCCCATGCATCCCTCCATCCTTCCTCCTCTCTGGGATGGGTGGTGGTGGGGGTGGTATTTTCAGAGCTGTGGGGGAGGAAGGTGGTTAGTCATCAAAGCAGCACACACTTGCAGGCAAAATCCTGCAACGCACATTCACGTTCTTCCCTCAACATAACGATGGGTTGAGGGTGAATGTGGGGGGTTTATGGGACAGCACTCTGCTGCAGTGCTCAGGTGATCCTTGCCCTGTCTTTTTCACCTCTCTCCCCGACTCTTCTGACATCAACTCTCCGCATTTAACATCAGATTGTCAGTGTAATGCTGGCAATCACAAGACTTCCACTTGACTTACTCCTCACTCACCCTCCTACTTTTAACCCCCCCTTCCTCCAAGCGGCCCTAAAAGCCTGCTTCTCGGGGTAACCTTGAGATGTGACGCATTAGCTGCTCCAGCTAACGTAAGACTGCATGAAAAGAACAGCATGTCCATACAGCGTCTGATGCATCTTTTAAAAGTATGAATGGCTATTTCTTTCAAAGGTTTTCTGTCATTTTCTTGCATTTCTGCTGTTTTCATGTATTTTATATCTGTGATTCAAACTGTATGGTGGTCTTGCAAATATAGGTCAACTTCTGTATGTTTTAAAGGCAATGTGGTGAGTGGTGAAGGACAAAGCTGCTGCATTGAGTTGATCATGGGACATCCCTCTGCAAACTGCTCCACAATATGAATAAAATAGGGACAGGTGATAAAATCATGGGGCAGTGCCATTATATGATCCTGCAGAATCCCCCCCTCCTCTTCCCTCTTCTCCTCTTTTTCCTTTCTTTCTTGCCTCCCATAACAAGATGAAATTAGAACTTCATCCATCTTCCTCTCTGGTTATTCAACCCCTTCTTCACTCTTTAAGACCCCCACCCTCTGCCCTGCACCAGTCCTGCAGCAGTATCCTTCCTCCTCCTCCTCCTCCCTCTGTTCCTGTCACTTCTCACAAGTGTCCCAGACGTGGACACCCATGGGACCCCACCTCAAAAACAGATGATGCAACCCCACATGCATATAAAAAAGCAAACCCTGCTCCCTCCTTTAAGGAACCTATATTTCTGCTGCTCCGCAGATGAGATGTGTTACGTACCTACATACATCACCCCTTCCTTGGTCTTGGCTGCCGCCTCCTCCATGCCGGCTTTAGTCTTCTCTGCAGCGGCCACCACCCCCTCCTTGGCCATGGAGAACCCCTTCATCAGTACATCCATTTTGGGCGACGAGACGGCTGGGCTCCCCTGCTCCGAACTGGCCTGACTGGCTGGCTTTGCTGGTGCTTACAGTGAGCTTGCGGAAGAGATGATGTGAGATGTCAGAGTGTGCGTGTCTATGTGAGTATGCGTGCGTGTCTATGCGAGACGGTGGCTCCTCCTCCCTTTGGTGCTACAACAGAAGACTGAGAGGACCGCACAGCAGGGCTACAGCACGCAGACTGAGAGCAAGAGGGGGGGAGGAAACAGCCGGTACACATGAGATGGAGAGAGGAGGAGGAGAGACGACCGGATGCTGCAGCATTTTCAAGTTATGCTGCAATCTCGCGCCTTGACCACGCCTCCATCCCTCATCCATCTTTCTCCAGATGATTCTCACTCATGTTTGGGCTCAGTGTCTGGCTTTCTCTTTGCATATTTTGATTGACAGGCTGCTGTGGACACACCTTTCTAGATGCTGAGCTTGTGAGCACTGTTACATAACCAGCAGAGCATCAGCACTGGAAGCAAAGAGGATTTTTTTCTGACATCATATGCCTTGTGAGATTTTGCCATGTAATCTGTAATCAGATCACGTAGTTGGCCCTAAAGATACAAATCGTTCTTCCGTTTCCTCACCCAAATGTAAACTCTTTCACTATTTTCTATATATTTATTAAAGCGGCGTGTTACTATTACTGAACAAAGCAAGATAAACAGAGTCCCTGCAGCCATTTTTATTGTTATTAGAGGAGACAAAATGCTTTGTCATCTCCACCTGGATGAGTCACAACTTCCCCTCCCTCCTTTTCCTCCTCAGCGTCCCATTTCTCCCAGACATGCCTACTCAGCAGCACAGCAAATCTGTGGGTAGTTTTAATATGAGAACAGCTGTGTTTTCTCTCCATTTTTATTCCACTTTTCCATTCAAAAAGGATGCAGAAAGATAAAAATGATTAGGAAGTCAAATAGAGCTAAAAATATGAAGTTACTGGCACATATTTTTAATTTTAAGGGTAGCACAGAGATATATTTGGAACAATGCTCTTGCAGTGAAGAGAATGTCTCGTCTCCGTCAGGTCTAACAGAATTCTGCTGCCCTCTGGTGGTCATAAAATTTATAACATCATGACACAGCAGTATGGTTCTCTTTTCAAAGTTTATAGGCTTTAACTCTAAATTATGACCTGTAAATGAACACATTCAGAGATTTTGGTTTAAAGTTGCTCATATAAATTAATAGAAACTACATGTCAAGGTGCAATCCATCTAGGCTTGTGTAGGCTGATTATGAGAATGACACAGCATCCAAACATTTTCCTTTTAATGCAAAATTGAGCTGAAAATTTGCCAAATCTTCTGGCCAATTCGAAACACCTTATTCTACCATTGGCTCTTGTTTGGTGGATTGGATGAATGAAGTCTGAAGAAACGAGACATACTGGCAATTTAACAGTTTATTCATTTAACAAACAGGAGCCTCAGCAGCGTGCGGAAGAACCATACACAGCCACAACAGCCTGGCACCTCCTCCTCTTGCTGGTCACCAGCCTGGTCACACACTGCTTTGGGATGGCATACCATTCTTCAACCAGCATTTGTTGAACGCCAGCCAATGTGGTTGTGTTGGTCACCCTGGCACAAACAGCACGTCTAAGCTTATTCTATCAGTGTTCAATGGGGTTGAGGTCAAGACTGCTGGCAGGCCGTTCCATCCTCTCCACTCTCAAATTCTAGAGGTAGTCTCTGATAAACCCCGCCCTGACGGAGGGAGCATTTTCATCTTGAAGGATAGAGTTCGGTCTCAGACTGGAGATACAGGATTGCAACTGGTTGCAGAATCTCATCGAAATATCTCTCTGCCTTGAGATTGCCTTCAATGATAATAATCAGACACCTGATTTTCAGCACCTGGGGGTACCAGAAGCTCAAAACAATAGCAGCGGCAGAATAAGCTGTTTGGCACTGGCAGAGATTTGGCCAATTTTTCATGCGTGCAACCTACATACTCAGCTCTGCTTCTCATCCCACAAATGCATGTTCCTTACAAATGTGACTCAATTTAAAGGGGAAAAAATAGGCTTTCCAATGATATAAGATTTATTGCCAATTGTGGTTCTTGCAAAGGTATTTTTTCAACAATTAAGCTCTTTGGTTTAGCAGGGTTGAGAAACACTGCCTTAAACTAAGCCCTTTAGTGCTCTAATACTGGTATCTTTAGTAAGTACTTGAAGCAACTCTTGATTACGTCTAAAAATCTTCATTTTTTTAAATGATAAGATTTAGGTCCTTGGTTACTTGTTCAGCTAGAGTTTGTTTCCTCAGTTAAGCTCCCACAGCATACACACAAATTGGGAAATAGCTCACCTAAGATTACAAGATAGATGAATGGATGGATGGACAGACAGATACTTTATTGATCCTGAGAGTACTCTGTTAAAAAAGTAATACTTCCCTTATTGTAAATGATAATCAAAGACAAGCTTTTGCTAGTTAGAGGAATTCAAAGTAGTGTCAGTGTTGCTCGGCATTGCCTGATGTGTGGTTAGTTTAATATGAAGTTGCCACCTGCTAATAAAGCAGTGCTGAGTAAAGCGACTAGATTCATTCTCTTCAGGACATTTTTTTTCCTGCTATAATTTCTACAAATTCTCTCTTTCACATCATCAGGATTAGGAATGACAAGGAAAGTGAGTGTTAATAATTGATGGAGGACTTTCTGTATTAATCTTGACACCAGTTTTTTATTCACAAAATTGAGTGTGACACTTTTATTTAATTCCACTCAGCCATCCGGTTTAAAGAAAACATTTATTCACATTGATATCAGTACATTTTTGAGTGCATATTTAACATACTGTATTTGTGCATGTAGTTACATCTCTATGTGTTTTTCCTTGTGTGCCTTCTCACAAACATGCTTGTAAAGTTAAAATTAACATGTTTTTAAAGGAGGTTTATGTACTCTACTTCATGTAGGGCATAAAAGAAACATATTTAGTTCTGCATCTCAGCTTGAATAAGTATTTTTGTACAATTTTCATTTTAGAGACAGAACCCAAACAAACAAACAAAAAAAAGAGGAAAAACAAGAAAAACCCAAATGCATAATCAGGTCTTAGCAGCAGACAGATACATGTTGACAGATAACACTGAGCTAATGAACATATAGCATTCTTACGCTAACAGTTAGTATCTCACATTCTACTAATCTAGACTACAAAACTATCTCACATTGCTGAGGAGTTTCCTCCTCCTTCTCCTCCTCCTTTTTTCCCTCCATAATTTATCCCCTTTTTCCTGTTAACTCCTGTGCTTTTGTCCATTTCCTGGTTAACATGTCCCTTCTTTCACTTGTTCTTCTGCTCGTCTTTACTCCTGGACGTTCAGGATCTGTGAAGACAGCCCCTGGTGCCAGTTCTTCAGCTTGGCAAAGCGGGGCCCTTTCACCTCCGACTCAAACCTCTCCCTAAAGGTGTGGAAGGAAAGACAAGGGTAAAAATTGCTGTCAATTTCATTTTTTACAATAATTAGGACTAAAAGATTGATATCACCCCTCTGTACAGAAAATAGATTCCACTAAGCTTTCTCAGCATAGAGACTGGAGACAGCTGGGGTAAATGGCTAACCAGGCATTGTCTGAAGGTAACAAAATCTGCCCAGCAACATCTTTAAAGGTGACTAATTAACACACTTTCTAAAGGTCTGCCAAAAATAAAAGGTGTCTGGATGCACCTCCTTCAAATCTTTTCATCTTACCTAAATCTGAAAGGGTAGAAGCATAATCTTCAACATGTTAATATTTATTTGAAGAATGGCACCCAAAGTGTTATGAGACTGATAAGTGGTCTTTCTTTGTTCCATTATTACCTTGACCTCGCAAGGGCTTCCTCATCTGGGTCTTGCACTGCATGGGGAGAAAAGATCAAAAAAGGATTTGATATGGATGATCACTGAGTCTAAACAAGGAGTGAGGATCAGCAGAGATGAGTATCAAGAAGATCAAGAGGTAGGAAAGAATAGAAGTAGAATGAAAAAATAAGGGATTAATCTTTTGTACTGACGGTATTCAGTGCCAGTGATGTGGGCCAGGATCCTGAAGCTCTTAGACTGCAGGTTGGCAGCACGACGGGCCCATTCAGACATATCCTGGGGTACCTCTCCTGGCCTGATTACTGCCTGGTAAACCGGAGACGCACAGTCCACCACAGGGTCCTTGACTGGCAGAGCTCCACTGCAGGGTAGACAGTCATGTTAGAGCTCTGAGTTTTTACTAAACCCTGTGGGTAAAGACCCCAAATGTGATAGATGACCATTAAGTACTAATTGCCCATGAAGTTGAAAGTTCAAAGTTGGACCTCATTACAAGATTTTGTTTCTAGAGGTCACATGAAATAATAGCAACATTTTTTTAGTATGTATTTATGGGCTTTTTGCCTTAGTCCAGAGAGTACAGGACAGTTGATAGTGTAGGAAGTCAGAGATTGGGGAACGACATGCTGGAAAGAAACCAGCTTGATAAACCAAGTGAATGGGTCAAATCCAGTTTGATTTATTGATGATATCAATGCATGTGTGTGGGATAAGTTGCATTGGTGCTAGCGCCCTGGGAGACAGTTACCTCGTTCTACAGCTGAAAAGAGTGTTTAGCTCCTGTTGTGTTTTAAACCTCTCTACTTTTATCAGGCCATTTTTGCAACTTTATTGTGCTTTTTTGCCCATTTCCAAAATGACTTTTAACCTATTTTTGCCATTTTTTTCACCACATTTTAACCTATTTTCCCCACTTTTAAAACCCATTATCCACTGTTTCTGCTCATTTTTGCAACTTTATCCACTTTGATGAATAATTGCCACTTTAAAGCCCATGTCCACTTCTTTCTCCAGCTGTTTTTGCAATTTTTTGCCCCATGTGGCTCATTTTTGCCTTTTTAAGCAATTTTTGCCATTTGTTGCCACTTTTCCACCAATTTTTTTTAACCCAGTTTCCCTCTCATTAACTCATTTCCAACCTTGTATCTCTTCATTTTGGCACTTTTTCCCCTTTGAACCCATTTTTGCCACTTTTTAACACACTTTCACGACTTAATCCAGTTGTTTTTGCAACTCTTTTGCCACTTTTAGCCAATTATTGCCACCTTTGCCCATTTCGCCTCTTCAAGCCATTTTTGCCACTTTGTAACCTATTTAAGCCACTTTTAACCCATTTTTGCTACTTTTTTTAACCCTTTATCACCATTTTTGACCCTTTTTGTCCCATTTCTGCATTATTGTCACCCATTTTTCCCCTTTCAACTCATTTTTGCCATTTTTTCCCCTAAAAGTCATATCAGCAGCTTCTACTTTCTTTTCTGGCATCCTTACATTTGTGCACATCATGGCTTAGCTATGATGTCTGAAATTACTTTGCAAGTTAAGTTCAGTGTGCTGGAAGGTAGACACAAGCAAGACTTGAACCTGGGCCACCCTTGCACATGGGGCATGCCTTAAACCACTAGGACATCTGCACCCCAGTCCAACTGATTTTTTAAACAACATTTTACTGTTTGGTCTTACAGTGTACCAACTGCACAAAACCAGCTCCCTTTTACTTACTTTTTCAAATATTTGTCTCAAATTTAAGTCAGTACCGATTGGGCAGTATTCCTGTAAAAACGTTTAAGTGGATATCCTGAACATTCCCATGCCATAAATCACCAACAGGTTCCTCACATTGTGATTATCTCATCTGTTTTATTTTTAGGCAAAAAAAACAAAAATCTTAACACGCTCACACTTTATCCAAAGTACCTCTAAGTACTTTTACACACATATCAAAGGCCAAAGTGACCTCCTGGTTAGTGGGTTTGTCCATCAAAACCTTAGTTTGTCCAAAACACACAATGTAACAAGAAGAAAAAATATTTTTAGATTCCAAAATGTGCACTCAATGGGACATTAAAAAAACGAGACACATGGAGCGATGCACAAGCTGTTAAGAAACCATTAGACAAATGAGACACGTGAATGAGGAGAGGCGGGATGGAAGAGGAGCACTGCTGTACTTACGCTAAGGGGGAGCCGGCCTCCTCACTGAGGTCACAACCAGTAGGGGAGGATGGGGAGGGATGGGTGGAGGACAGCACAGGTGTGGTTGGTTGTTTGTTTGTGGATGGAATGAGGAGAGGAGAGTGGGTGAACGGCACAGAGGAGTACGGGGTACGGACACAGACAACATGGAAAAGCCCGAACGTACAGTAGAGGAGACATCAGGGCAGCAGCAGACTAGGCTAAACGTAAAGCTGCTTTCAAAGGATGGGCTTTTCAGAACAAATGTCAGTAAGGGTTTGTTCATCCAAATCACCAAAAACAGTTTTTTCTCTAATGCCACAAAGTTTTCTTTCATTCTTTTGTTCTTTCTTTGTACTCAAACTTTGTACCTTCAACTCTTCATGAGTAAAAGAATCAACATGTTCTAACATGGTGGTTCAGGATAGCTCTGATCATTAAAACAGGAGAGTTTTGTGCCCATAAGGATCCTAGAAATTCTCATCAACGATGAGCAAAACTTACATCATCTGTATAGAAACGGTCTCTTTTGGAAACCATGTGATTGAGATTTTTGATGCTGTTGGTTGACGAGCAATGATTTCTCAAAATTATATCAAATTGAACCATAAACTATTTATGTTATCACACCCTGAGAGAAAAATGTTTTTTCATCTGGGTTAAATAGCCCTCTAACTTCTTAATACATGGGTTGGTTGATTGGTGTGATAATGTGAAGCTGTAAGTATAGGGAGTTAATCAAAGACCGTGGATGGATTATCTAGCTCACCTGTCATGTCCTTTGGCTTGCGACTGCCCTGCGATGGCATCCATGATGGCGTCCTGTGAGTACATGCTGATTGGTGTGTTGTACTGGGCGTGAACAATGGTGGCTTTTCCTCCTGGACCCTTCACCTCAATGGGCTTGTGGGTGGAGAGGGCAGAGTCTTTCAGGGCGATGGGGTTGAAGCTGGGAGTGTACTCCACACTGTCCATGTCAGGGTCAGAGATCAGTAGGTCGGAGAGGAGGTGGGGAGGTTCAGGAGGGGGGTCAGGTAGGGGTGAGGATGTGAGGTTGAGAGTCAGGGTGAGGGGGAGGAAATATGAGAGGAAAGAAATAAAGAGAAAGCACCAAAGTGAAGGGAGGAAACTGGGTCACTGTGCAGTCATGTAACAGCTGTTTGTTGCCCACTTGTAGAGACAACTTGTATGTTCACTCAAGACACCTTAAACTTTATTGTGACTGTGTCCCAGTTCGAAACTAAATCCTGATTCACAGCATTTTTTTACAAAGTAATGTTTTCAGACTGGACCAATGGTTAAATCTTACAAACTCAAAGATTTTTGTCAAAAATACATCCTCAAAGCTCAAAATCACTACAAAAAATGTAGCAATAACACGTTTAATCATTAAAAAATTATAACAATATTAAAAAATTTGTTATATGTGTTGAGGTCAAAACTTTCAATAGCTTGATTTGAATTGGCACCTCGTATTTTAAGGGCAAAACATAAATAATAAAACAAGTACACTGGTATTTTAATTCAAAGTTTTAACTTTGTGAAAAAGTGGTATTAACTTTGCAGAATTTACTGAACATGAAAGGCCCCGTCCATCATGGATGGTCAGTAAATAACAAACAATGGTTGGATGATTAAAACTGTCACACCACCACCACATGTCCAAAGAAAACCAAGCGTACTAATGATTTAGTCAATTACAAACAAATAGATTATTACCAGTAGGATTGACAAAACACGCTCTATACCATTGGTCCCCAACCTGGCGGACCCCTATGATGCAGTTACTGACAAAATAATGTAACTCTTGTTTTTATGCGAGTCCTGGGGAGCTCAGCTTTTCTTAGCAACAAGTAGGGGGCTACAGGGCTGAAGGGTTGGGAACCACCGCTCTGAAGTACACATGTTAATGTTGTTTTACACACCTCTGCCAAACATGTTAATTTAAACAAAATGCCATTGCTCATGCATTGTCATAAAGTTATACAGTCAGTATCCATAAGTTTTCACTTCATGTACACTATATGAAAACGAAAGAGGAGGATAACAAGAAAAAGTATGAGCTCATCATGAAAAGATGACTCAGTCGTATTCAGTCGTTCTGAAAGTTGTTGTAATATGTAAAACAAGGCAGACACTACAAGATAACTTTGCCAATTTTGTGACAGATTCCCCTTTGTGACCAAAGTCAGAAAAGGCCAGATTATCTGATGGTTCTAAAGATTAACTTGCTAGATTTTCCCAGATGTTAGGTGTGTTAGGGAGGAGGATTACTGCCAGAGGTGAGGGCAAAAATAAGGATGTGAACTTCACGAATAAAGTCAAAATGACAGGAAAAAGTTGAAATGTTGAGAATACACTCAAAATTTGGAAAATAAAGTTGAAATACAGTTTCAAGAGAACAGTTGAAATGTTGAGAAAAAATTCCAAATGTGGAGAAAAATATCTGAATTTTGTTGATAAAATAAAACCTTATTAGAATATAACAGACAACCACAATGTCTTCATAAGCTGAAAGAGAAAGAATCTTTGTTTTTAAATCCGCTTCTGAAGAAATATTTAACAAGTTCATCAATACAAGGCTGTTTTTTATTGGCTAATAGGGTTTGACTTTACTCTCAAATGTTGACCTTTTTTGTATCAGCTTTGTTCTTGAAATTTTGACTTAAATCTTTACATTTTGACCCTAACTCTGAAATATTTTTCAATCTTATTCCTCAAATTTTGACCTAATTCTCAAAGTGCACAGCATTAATTTTTCCCTCACCCCTGGCCCTTGTCCTTTTTTGCAGTTAAGATTTATCTTTCTCTGTCCAGTCTGTTTGGAAGACGATTTAATCAATTTCGACTTGAAATAAAAAATTGTTAAATATGTACAATTAGAAATCTAATCAGAAAACACTAAGGACAGCGGAGCATGCTCTCTATGGATTTTTACATGAAATCGGGAAGCTGACCAGAGGAGGAAGCAGAACAAACACAGCCATGGCAACTATAGTAAACGTGAAGTATGAAGTAAGATGGACATCAGAAAGAGAGGAGCAACTTGTTGATTTGTGGCAACAACATTAATGTTTTTACATGTCCTGGGAAACCTATCACAATCACACAAAAGAGGAGCTGAACTAATTTCACTACTGCAGTGGATGTAGCAGGTAGCAAACAAACAAAATTTAGCTTGTTTTATCAGGTTGTGCAAGATGATGAGTTCTGAGAGTGGAGGCTCTGATTGTTGGTGAATGATTCTGCTACTGTGTGTTGTGCCATGTTGGCCATCTCATTGCACACCATACATTATAAAAACAAAACAGTTGAACCATGTGTGGGGAAATCAGTTAAGATTTTAAAAATCTTTTAATGTGTGTCAGGCTTAAAAGTGACCCTTAATATTGGTAAGATTAAACTTTTTTGTTTGATACTCCTCATTAGTAGTTATGCAGTTTGGCTTTGTGTCTATTCATGAACTCATGTGTTTTCAGTAAATTTTGAATTATACAGTACCTTTGTTACAGTGATAGTGAGTAATAATTAACTCTTCTGCAATAGCAGTGCCCTAAAGCTGCAGTAGTTTAGTATGTTAGTAGCTTTACTTTTTTACAAACCACTTCTTGGGCCCTGATGTTGTTAGAAACATGTTTTAAACTCAGAGATGAGCTATACTCCACACCAAAATCACCCGTTTAAACTCCTACTTCCTCTACAAATGCACACTTCATGCACTTTAAGTTCTGAAAAACACAACATTACTGACGTTGCAGCTGTGTTGGCGATGACCTGAAACACACCAGAGAGAGACACAGAGAGAAGAAGATAGTGTTATGAATCACCACAGGTATTTTAGTGCGTACAAAGACATCGTGTGTTTGTAGGAAACTATCCTAATCCACTGATATACTGTAATCCATGTACAGGTCAGAATAGAAGCCATTTGTCATCAGTGGGATATTTCAGCGCTTCTCCTGCATCATCAGCTGTGACTGACATGAACAGAAGCGTCTCAATCACATGACGCAGGACGAGGACACATTTAGCACCGGACAGCCACAAATACACAAACACAACACCTGATCTACTTATGTCAGAGCTGCAGCCGTTACACACACAAGATGTTGGGGAAGAAAAAGGGTATTTCACCGTTTAACTGTTGGGAACAACTGTTAAGATCCCACAAAACTACTTCAAGCACTTACAATTAAGATTTTAACTGCAGAATTGACATTTCATTACAATTTTGACAAGCTTGACTTACACTGACACATTTTGGCAGCTTATTTTTATCATATACTCCAACAATAAACTGGGTATTTGGTTAAAAAAAGCAAGTCAAAACCACAAGTGTTTGTTCAATGAAAAATGGCTTCTCCAAACATCCAGTGTAATCAAATCAACGTATTTTGCATAAGCCTCATTGGGATCAGGGACCAGTGAGAAAGAGGTTTGATTTTTAGTCATTAATGTGCTTATCTCTTGCTAACTTGGTGTTTTAGACATTTCCTGGCCAAACCCCTGGAGGATCTGCCTGCAGACCTGTATGGTGGGGCACCTCTACAATCGGGCGACTGTGGGGCGGGAAGTGACGTACATTACCCAAGTTGGAATCAGATGGCATGTATTTTCTGCTTGCTGTTAGAGGTTACGGTAAGGTTTTTTTTTTTTTGTCACAAGAAATGAATAAAAATTGAAAGAGGGTTAAGGTTAGGTAACCAAACCCTAAAGGTTAGGTTAGGGTTAGGGTAAGGGTGAGGTGGATAAAATTTAAAATAACAGACCACAAACTAAAACCCAACAAGGATTAATATTTCACTTTGCACCCCATGGCCGAGGTCACCCCATTGTAGATGTCTGAAACAGATAAGCCCAAAATGCCCAAACATAGAGGTCTGCAGCGAGATGCCTCTTAAATTTCCATTTTTACCAATCTTGTAAGGTTTTTAACAGTTACATCTTCATACTGTTGTTGGATAGACACATTACTCTACATAGAGCAATGTAGGAACACCAGCATGGCAGGCTGAACTTTACAAACTAGGTTCCCAAAGACCTCTGCTTGTTTATTAATTTTAACTGTTAGCCAAATAATTTATTCTTTCTTCCTTCATAAAGTTTGTAATTCTTTAGGAAAAACAGTCTCCTCCAGGAAAAACATCCTCACAATCGTGTCAATACAGTAGTCTTGTTGAAGAATTGTTCCTGAATTTGATGCAGCACTTTCAGAAAACAGGAAAACTGTTAAAGTTTTCTGAGTACTTACAATAAGTGTTATAGATTGCTATTACACAGTACGAATGAATTTGTGTTTTTGGTGTTTTCACACCCATATAAAACCTTCTGCAGACAGCACTTGTAGCTCAATGGCTGACACTGAACTCAGAGTTGAAAGAAGACCAACAGGGGTCAGCCAGCAACACAGACCTCTTTACTTTTGCCAAAGACAGAAGCAAACAGTGGGTGTAAACTGCCAAATAGCTGTCTTTCCTTGGTAAACTCTAGATTAGCAATATCTCTGTCAAATACAGTTTCAGGAGGAACTTAAACAGCAATCACTCATCTTTGCCCACACTTATTACTAGTATTTTTGTTGTTTAAGAAAAGCTAAATTAAATATTTAAAAGGCTTTTGTAGGTTTGGTTTTCGATAGGCTTTAAAAGTTGATTAATTTCACATTTGATTGGCTGCAAATAACTCAAATTACTTTGCTTTTTAATGTCAGTGCAAGTATGCTGAGATGAGGGATTAAAGGCTTTTGAGGGCAGCAGTCGGGCGGTAGGTTTGTCCATACAGTATGTGATGTGGGTACAGTAGGTTAACGTGCTGGGCACAGACCTCACACGTGAGACATCTCCCCACAGAGAAGGAGCTATCTCAGGTTCGGCATCTCTGAGATTCGGGATGATGGTGTGTAACCGGAGCGGAACATTCCATGACCATGTTTAACAGCTGCTCTCTCCTGTGCGTGAGTGTGTGCGTGTCTGTTTCTGTCAGAGTGTCCGTGTTCTGGGTGAGGTGGGGCCGCTGGCATGATACTACCGTCATCGCTCTGCGGTCTGCCCTGAGCACGTTTCCTGCCTCCTGACTTACCGTTAGCTGTGGCTGTAAAGCCACTCGGCTCCAGAAGGGAAACGCATTAGTGAAGGCTGATACCTGGATGTGATATGTCAGAGGCCAAACAGATTGTGCCCTTAATTAACTTCTGCAAGTATTTCATGACTGAGGCTTCACCCGAATTCACGCCAACCCTCTGAAGAGAGGTTTCTCATTGAGGCCACAACTGAACTCAAGTCATTGCAACATACAGTGCACTGAGGATAAAGACATACAGTATGACATAAGCCTGAATCAAGACCATCAAGATTTGTGATTCTTTTTAATATGCGTTTTTAAATGATCCAGTGTTCCGATGTCTGTTTAGGTTCTTATTCATCCAGGTTTAAGTTATACAGATCTTTGTCAAGGGGAAACAGGACTTGGTTGAGGTTCTTTGAGATGTTTTGCCTCTCCTCCAAAAGGTTTCTATTTAGTTCTAAAGAGGCTGGGGCCTTAGCCTCTGTTGACCATTGTAAAAGCTATAATTTTTCAGCTCTGGCCCCAGTGTCTTTAGAACTGAAGTAGCCTTCTGGAGGAGAGGCGAAACATCTCCAAGAACCTCAATCAAATCCAGTTGCCCAAAGTACCAAAGCTTTAAAAATAAACCAGATCTGCAGTCATATTTTTAATCCATTGATTGTGAGCTGTTTCTAACTTTGACAACATTTCTGTGCCAAAATTTTACCACTGTATTTGTGCTTTTAGACGGTGTGCAGGAGTTTGCTTAGAATTTTTGGTCATTAAAAATAAGAAATGACCCTTTATTGGGTGCCCAGGATTAGCTGTTTGTTCCTGTAGCATCAAAGCAGGTAACAGGGTTACAACCTTAGCTTAAAGAAAATTGGGCTGCAAAAATACTGAGGTAAGACTTAGAGGAAACCTACACAAAAAAATCTGGAGTGTTGAATAGTCAGTGTTAAACAGTTCAGAGTTGATTTTATCACTTAAAGTGTAATTTTAACTTCATTCAGAGAAAATAGCCTTCAGTGGTGGAGTTACCTGACAGTGAAGATCCACTCAGTGTTACTCTATCTCTGTAGAGTCAACTGATCTAAGCTCTGCCCACTGCAATTTTAAATCTGGGGGTTGGAGTTTTTCCATCATGCTTTTGTACAGAGTGTTTAGATGTGTTTTAGATGAGTTAAGACGCGTTAACCATGATTGAAGTTGTCTGCTAAGTTGGTTGCTTCCTTGCAGAAGTACTAAATTTTAAGCCATTTCCTTTTTGTTCTGCTGACACTGTTTTTCAATAGGATTTGCTCCTAAGGCTTTGGGTGTGTAATCCAAGCACTTCCATTCAGTGGAACTCAGCTGAAGACATAAAGAAGAGTTCTAAATATTATTTAAACAATAATATTACATATGCCTTGGAAAAGAGTTTATTTGACCTTTACACCTAATACAGAAAAAACTAGCACAGTTAATGACTTAAATGTATGTCTCTTTTATATTGTAGTACTGCAGAATATGATGGAAAGTATAAACTGGCACTTTTATTTAAGTGTGGAAGTTTAAGATTCTTTATGTGTGTCTTGATGTATTTCAGACTGCAGTGTTGGTTTGGAATGGTTATTCCTGACTCAATCTGCCGTCTGCTGGTAGCTAATTCGTTATAAAGTGTTGACTGTACAATATATAATATGTCTTTATTAATTTTCACCATTAAATGGTAAACCACAGTGAGTTTCCAAACTTGCCATGATAGCAGAGGAAACTGTCCAGTTTGTAAATGTGGCAAATTGATACTGAGCTGCTTACCGTCATTCTGTTTGAACAGAACACTTTTTTAAAAGTGATTGGAATCATTGGGTATTTCAACAGCAAACAAACAAATGAACACACGAAAAAGTCAATAACTCTCTGTTTGTCTCTTGAGAGGGAAAAAATCGTAACCTCTTAGTAACCCTGCCATGAATTTAAAACCACCAAAAAAGCTTAACAAGCAAGTTTCCAGGGGAGAAAGGATTAATTCTCTCTTCTAGGATTTGCAATCTGTAAGAGTGTTGGAGAAAAAGGAGTTGTATTTGCCTTAAGATAAAAGGCATCAAAGAGGGAAATCAGCGAGCTGAAACAACACAAGAGAAAAAAGAGACTCTTTTGAAAAACTATCTAATTGCAGCTCAATGTCACTAGTTCCATTTTTATTTCAGCCACAGTTCATGAGACTGCACTGTTCAGAATAGGGAAACCAACCGGCTGCCAATTGAAAATTGATTGATTTTATCTCTTGTCCATGTGAACAAAAAATATTTTTTATTTTAAATTCTAAAAACTTTCAGGTGTCATCTGAGAGATCTGGAAGTGACACTCAGGCCTCTCGACCTTTCGAAAAGTGTCTCTAAACAGGCTGTAATAAAGATCCTGAGACGACCCTGCAGTCCAATCTGCTATTCTGTTACCTGGAGGCTGGCCAGGTATGTTTGTGTGTACGCTCCTGATATAGGGCCACGTGTGAGAGGAATGGATGCTGGGATAGCAATGGAAAATTCTGGTTTTATTTTCTGATCATAGTCCTGCTAATGTGAGGTTAAATGGGGCTGGGAGTTATTTGCATTTCACTTGATTCCTCCAAAGTAAAAAGCTTTTGTTTTCTTTATTGGTTTATTGATTGGCTTAGATCAAATGTTGGTATTTTGGTTGAGTCTTCCCTAAATGTTACATAACTTCAGGTTATTTCTCACCAGAGACCAGCTGCAGGTAACTTTTACATGGCCTGCATTAGCGGAATTCTGCCAAGTCTCAAAAGAGGAAACTGACTAATTATGTCATTTTAGTTTAGTTTAGATTGTTAATGATATTTAAAGGTGCCCTTATGTGGGACTAGGAAGGTAGTCCTTTTGTTCCTTTCAATCAAAGTGTGCTGGCTGCTCTATTTTGACCTCCTCTTTTACTTTTCTAACAAGTTATGTAAAAGGGAAGAGGTCATGATAGGCCCTTCTATGAAGTCTATTATGTTTCAATTTTCCTGAAGTTGGTTTAAAATAAATTTTCCTGATTTCTGTTCTCCAAACAGGGTTTCCTGCAGTGTGAATATGTGACACTAGAGGGCAGCAGGACACTTGTTGTTGGTCCCACGATGTCGACACCCTCATAAACATTTGATAAGACAAGCAAAGATGTGAAGTAAGCACATTTGCCTACTGTGTTTGTGTGTTTAGTTGTGTTTTTCGTTAGAATTATATATTTGCTTTGTATTGCTGTGTGTGTGTTTATACCTTCTGATGGGGGATGATTGGCATGGGTGAATCCATTCTTGGAGTTGCTGTAGGAACTGGTGCAGGACGTCTTGATCTGTAGATTACATCAGAAAATCCTTAAAAACTTTAAACATTTTTCCTTTTTGGAGCAGTTAAAACAGAACCATATATGTAAAGAATGTTTTAGTGCCATCTACTTATTTTATAGGTGTTTCGGTGAGTGCTGCTAGTTTACTTCTGCATGGTGAGTGACAGTTTGTGGACGGCAGACTTGATCTTGTTCTGGGCCTCCAGGTGCGTCATTCCCTCAGTGCTGACCCCATCGATGGCTGAGATGATGTCGCCTTGGGCCAGGCTGCCGCCAACTGCCTTGCTGCCCGGAGTTATCTATGGAGAGGTCAAAAGAGCAGGTCAAACTAGGACCACTGACACAGATTCCTCAGGGAACCACACCAGCAAGCAAAAACATATGCAGTTACCAGTTTCACATTGTAGGGGTACTTTGGAGTGACTCCTCCTGGGTGTTAAATAAAGAACTCGTTGAAAAGACAGCAAATTAAAATGATTTGTTCACTGGGATGCTTCAAACCATTGGTCAAAACATCATAACACGTGAATTAATGCTTATTTATTCTGTAGAGAAGCTGACGGAGTGAAATAAAGCAATGCAGCAGAGGCAGCATGCAGATGAAGCTGTTTTAATTGATCAACAGAGAGGAACTATATTTTATCCTCAGAGGCTTTAAATAAGAATAAATAAAAGTTTCAAATCTCTGTAGTGTGGAGTTCAGAATCATAGATTGTATATTTGAAAAAGAACAAAGGCTCTAGTTGGCAAAGTGACAATTATTCTGTATTGTCTTAAACCTGCGGCTTTACTAATAGCCTGCAGGGGGCGACTCCACCGTGAGAAATAAAGCCAGACTCTATTAAATGAAACTACTTTTCAATTTGTTTACTACCTCAGTAATTCCGGATCCCTTTTTTATAAGCATTCCTTTTATCATGCTTGTTTGTGGTTCTGATTATAGTAATATTAATACTAAAGTAGAGTATTAAGAGAGAGTACAGAGATTGATGAGTGGCTACCACAGAAAGTTGTTAACATGGGCAATAGAAAATACTGATTGTAGGGCTGTCAAGATTAATTGCATAAATCACAATGAACTACAAAAAACAGGGAAGAAATAATGGTATGCACTTTTACAATAGAGTTGAAATGATAAGAAAAATGTAGGGCTGTCAAGATTAATTGCATTAATTGTGATTCACTACGGGAAACGAAAAAAATGATGGTGTGCAATTCAAGAATAGAGTCGAAATGACGAGAAAAAAAGTTGAAACACAGTTTCAAGATTTACTATTGAAATGTTCAGAAAAGGTAGGGCTGTCAAGTTTAATTGTATTAAACGTGATTAACCACAATCTTTAATTAGAGCACTAATTTTCCAAAATTGTGATTAATTGTACGCTCTATTTGTGCTTCCAGCAAACTTTGGTTAAGCCATGTCAGCATCTCCCTGCAGCCACAGTGATGTTTATTAAGTCTCTTCCTTTAATAGCTCAGTGAACGAGTCAGAAGTCATCTAAACTTTTGTGTTTTCAAACATATTCACCTTATTTTCTTTTCAGTACATAAAAAGTTCATTTTGCCATGGTTTAGTTCCTGTTAAACTCTTCAGTCTACCTATATACTTGGTTCCTGCAGATCCTTGAAAAGACTTAAAAGGTCTTAAATTGGGCTTTTGAAATGAAAAGCCAAAAAGTCTCTTCAGTCTTATTTTTACCTGTGAGAGGTCTTAAATATCTGGAGGCACTTTGACTAAAACACATCTTTATCCAGTCTTCTTTCAAAAAGCAATTTATTAGTTTTTTTTAATCATCATTTTTTACTTGTGTGTGACAACCCCATTTACAGCAGTGCGGCTTGTATAAAGCCTATCTGTGTTAACTGTTCCGAATCATCTTAGCACACATGCTAACTATTACCATACAGCATATATGGTACACTGATTGAACAGAGGCTTTGAATGTGCCAGAAATAATCAAATTTGGGTATATTTGACCCAAAAGTGTTTTTGTCTTGTATCATTTGACAATTATAAACTCTGCATCAGAAAAATCAGCCCTGGTCCAGAGCAATCTCACATGCCTTCATTTTTAAACGTTTGATGTACAAAAAGTGGTATTAATTTGTCTTAGTTCAGTTCTTATAAAGGTCTTGATAAGTGTTAAATGTTACTTTTAAAAATGTGCCGGGACCCTGTATATAAACAGGAAGTCAATGACCCATAGTTTAAGACCGTAGAAAAGTCCAAATGACGATTTGGCCTCTAATCACGATTAACTACAAAAACCCAGAGATTAATCACAATTAGAAATTTTTCCTTTTAACAGCCCTAGCTATTTGTATTCCTTTGTTTGGCAAAATGTGGTCACTTCCTCTAAAAGAAATGGCAGCAGCCAGTATGACTAACCTAAGGCTTCAAAATGCGGGTTCATGAACCTCTGGGTCGACGCAATGTAGCAAGTAAATTTTTATCTATTTTATGGTCAAACTTTAGAAAGGCATATTTATCAAGGCTTTCATTTAGAGGATGATATGAATAGTCTCAGCTTTTATTTTTAAATAGCTTATATTCTTGAATTGTCAGCTATATATTGGCATTCAGTTGAATCCTGGCTCAGTCTCACAAAGCCTCACTTAAACTCCACAGAGAGGAGGTTTAATTGAGCTCAGAGGCCTGCAGGGACATACAGTATTGGGTCTAAGCTTACAGTCGACTCGTTAAAGAGTTAAAAATAAGCAACGATGTTGATGCCTGCCTAGCTTCACTGTGATTGACCCTGCTGAGCCCCTCCCAAACACACACTACACCCCTCCCACACACCTGCTACTGACATTCACACAATTTTCTCTTCCCTTTTGTATGATTTCCTCTTGAATTCACAACCTTCCCTTACATTATAAAACCATTTCATGTGATCAAATAGTCATATGTAACCTTCATCCTTTCCTGTCTCCTCCTTTCATTTTGTACCTTTGCATTTCAATCATTTCTCCTCCCCTGTGTATTATCGTGTGTATATAAAGCAAAGTAACAGTAGGGGGCAGTATATGAGGTGATGTCAGGCAGAGAAAATGTTTCTCCGCACAGCTTCCTTGGTGTAATTAAACACACATGTAGACACATAACACTGCTGACCACTATGTCATGCATGTTTTTATATGCATTAACAGGAAGTGGATATGAAGGCTGAGTCCGTGATAATTGGATATTAATGAAAGAGCAACACTGATGGATTTTGGTTTGTTTGTCTTCTTCCATCAACATGCCAGCTTATCACAGAAAAGCTGTTTTTATTATTTTAGGCTGAAAACAGCATGTAAATAGTTTTAATTTTTTTAAACTGCTGAAAACCTTCAAATTTTATTCACTGGAGTAGAGACAAAATGAATGGTCAATCCTTCAGCTGGCTAAAAGGGCGTTAAAATCTACAGCTTCTCATTCCTCTTGCCTCTCATAGTTCTTAGCAATCCAAACCCTGGCAGTGTTGCGTCAAACTGTAATGGCACCCTTAGGTGTCACGTCAAGTTGAAGTGTTTTATGATGACCTGTCAGAGCCTGACATGACCACAGGATGAACACAAATCCAATGATACAATGCCACAGCAGACGTGGATCAAAGCTGCTCCCTGGCTGTTTTAAACAGGGGGATCAGGAGACAACAGAGCAACACGTGTGCAGAGCTGTGGATCAATAGCAGGCTGATTGCCAACAGGGCATCAATCAAGACTGAGGAATGAGACGTAAGGGGACAGAGTTAATGTCCACATTGTTCTGCCCTGTCTTCGCCTGAATCCATCAGATCCTCCAACCTTTTCTATTCCTTTACAATGTCGAGCCCCAAAAGATGAACAGAGCTATCAGGGAGGAATAAAAGCTTACTAAAGGTAACACAAGCTGCCATTAGCTTTGCTTCTTTCCTGCCCAGTTCCCCTTTCCAAGCCCTCTCCATCCATCTCCATCCACCTCTCCTGCAGTGCTATTTAAAGGAAACGCTGTAAATACAACAGCAGGGCAGCCAAAGAGAGGAAGACACCCGTCTCTCTGCAGCTGAAGTTTTCATTTACTGTAAACTTTTTTTTTCTTAACTCGACATATCATATTCAAATTATTGTTCTTAAACTGAAACTTGCGAATTTACAAGCAAGAAATTTGTGTTTTTTATGGCCTTATGACTTTGTGTAATGCCAGTATCACTGTCAAAAAAAGGGAAACATCCTCAAATTTGCCATTTGTGTTTTCTTAAGTCTGATGTCAAAATGACACCTCAAGTTTGAAATATTTGACATTTAAAATAGCTTTCACTGAAAAAATAACTCATCCTTAATCCGTATGTGAAAAGATCCTCCTCTACGCTGATGATACAATAATATTCTGTCCAGCTCAAATCTGATATAATAAGTTTTGAATGCAATCAAAGATTAGATTTTCAAAAGGGGCTTTTAAAAAGACTTGCAGCTCTTAATGCAGCAACGCCTCCACTCCAGTAAAACTATTCCCGTCTTTCCACTGCCACTCTATTCTGGAAATCTCTCTGGAGATTACATCTTAGCCCTCTGTCATCATCACGTACAGCAACATTACATAACAGTTTAGTCTTTGCTCTGACACACACAAACACACTGTTGGGTACACGCATATCACATGCATATACAGTATGAAGCTTAATTACGTTTGAATGAGTTTGCCAATTCTAACTATTAGCTTAAAATCAGGTGAGTTTAAGTGAAAAGGTGCAAAATTGGTTTATGTCATGAAACAAAAAGCTTACAGCAGTATGTACCTTTATGCTTATATTGACCTGCATTAAATACAATAATTCAAGCTGTCAAAATAGAAGTAATTTTACCCCCAATTATTACTAAAAACCCTCACATTTGCCTCTGTTTCCATCAATTTTTGTGGAATATATCCTCAAAATGTTGCAAAAATGCAAACATTTTTGAAGTTTTATGGTCATTCTGGTCATTATCAGTGCTGTGTTTACATTATTACATAATCTTTTATTTCTCAGCAGATCATTTGCCAGAGGTGAGCTGTAGTTTAGCAGATTTAGTTTGCGTTATGAGTCATTTCTAAACTTTTTTGTCATATTTCATCATCATGTAATTTTGCAACTGCTCTGTTTGTAACATTGCATAATTAGTTTCAATGTCACATTGCAGATGGCTTTTGTTTTGTTTTGTTTTTGTTTTTTTTCAAGTTGCTTTGTCACAACAAATCTCACTCTTTGCAGGGCGGATGTGTCCTTACCCTGGAGATGGTGAGTGGCATGTTGAAGTCCTTTCCACCCTGTAGTCTGAAGCCCCATGGAGCTGGGCCATTCAGAGTCACTGTGTACGAACTCATCTTCGGTTAGACGTCAACACTCCTCCTTCAGACAACTCCTGCTGGCTGTATGGCTTCCCCTTTCTGCTCGGTGTGTTCTCCTCGTCCTCCCCCTGCTATCCTTTTTCGTCCCCAACGGCGCCTTGGTGCTCGCCTCTCCTCCGTCAGCCCTGGACTTCTCTACCGTCTCTCCCCTGTCTGCTCCCAGCGTTCAGGACAAACACCCTGGGGTGGTGGGTGGGTGGGTCAGGTGCAGTGGAACCTCTGTGACACACACATGAGCATGCATCCGTGCACACAAATACACACATGAGCAGATGAACACACTCTAAGTCAAAGGGCACAGCCACTGCATGAAAACAGCCACAGAAAACATCTTACCCAGAAACCAAAAAAGTCTGAAAATAAGAATAACAAACTAAAAAGTCAACTTTATACACAGATTTAAAGGAGAAAAGTTTCTTGCCTGCAGAGTTGCTGAGGGTGAGGGACACACAGCCTAAGAATAGCCGAGGTGAGCAGAGACACAGGGGCCCTGGCCCTTATAAGGCCTGTAACACGAAGCCCCAGAATGCTTCACTGCCGATTCACATTGCCAATATAGACCCCTCTTACTGCAACACATTCTCTCTCTCTGCTTCTCTCTCGCTTTCTCTCTCTCTTATACTGCTATCACTTCATGCTGCTAACACCTTATTAACTGTAATCAGCCTCTGTTCACGGATGTCAGTCGCTTTGCAGCCTCGCAGTCTTTGCTCGGGGTAGGAAACAACAAATTACTCAGCTCTGATTCCCTAGAAACACTCCCACCAACCTGCCAGCCCTCTGTTTGTGTGTGTGTGTGTGTGTGTGTACGAGGGGTATGTGTGTGTCATGCACAGCAATTCAATTACCAGAAAACCTCAGCTGTTAAGGTTAAGTGAACAAAAAAACAGCAGATTGTGACATAGGTCATGGCAGACTTGTATTAGTTTTTATCATGTCTTGATGTTTCCGTGAAAATTATTCACACATTTACCTTTAAACATGTATGTATGGTCTCTCAATCAAAACAATAACAAAAGATTAGCAACAGAGGCTGCTCAGCTCCACACTTCCATCATTTATTTCTCTTTTGACTTTTAGACTGTGTTAAAAAAAACCCTCCATAAGGTGTACATCCTCAATAAAAAAAAATGAGCACTGTGTAAAATGTAAATTACAGAATGCAATTATTTGCAAATCTCAAAAAAATATATTTTATTCACAGTAGAACATAATCAGCATATCAGATGTTGAAATTGTCATTCTATTATTTCCTGAAAGCTTATTTTGAATTTGATGGTAGCATCACATTTCAAAAATGTAGAAACAGGGCCATGCTTGCCATTGTGTAGCATCCCCTCTTCTTTTAAAAACAGTCTGTAAACATTTAGGAAGTGATGAGACCAGTTGCTGGAGTTTTGGGAGAGGAATGTTTTCCCACTCTCTTATGATGTCCTTGGCCTTTACAACAAATCTTCCAGTTTTCCACGTGATATATTTTTGCATAACATGGGGCAAAACATAACAGGTGGAAAATAGGGTTACAATAGCTCACTTATCATGCCACAAAAAATTGGTGATGCACCGACCCAAGAACTCGTATGTAACAAAAATTAGATCGGTTTCAGAAATAATTTTCAAATTAATGCCATGTGATTTTTTTTTTTTCTTTGGATAAATAAACACTGATAATGTATGATCAACAAAGTCCTGGACTTGTGCCTCGCTGTGCATAGTTTGTCTCAGTGGGATACATACATTGATTTTGATTCTTTCTGGAATATTGAGGTCTTCATTCAGGCTGAAACAGAAATGTTTACATTGTCAAAGAAATTTATAAACCAATCCAGGATCATCTTGGTCTGTTATATTAGCACTTTACACTCTGTCATAAATCATCCATTTCATCTTTGTGCTGTAAAATAATAGTCAGTGATTATAGGTCATTTTTTCCATCATAAAATCATATAAATTATACCCATTGTTGCGCAGCAGGTCAGCTGTCTTTCTCATTTTCTCCCAGTATAAATAGACCCAGTCTATTGCATTGGGGCTCTATGACAGTGTTTACGATCAGGTTTCCTTCTCACAAAATCACAGCCACAAAAAGACACACATGAAGAAACACACAAATGCATGAGCACACATGCTCAGTGGAATTTACTTTCTAGCAATGTTGTGAGGGATAACAAGCATGATTACACACCACCACAGATGACACTGATGCACTTTTGTGGCTCCCGCCCTTCACCTCTGTGCATATCGCATGGCTGCACATGTTCGCACACACACTGAAGAGCCTGCAGCCAGGGCAACATAGCACAAAATCACACAGGTTTTTTAGAGATATGATTCACCATAAGAGAGGGGGTTGAGAGAACGTAGGCTTCAGAGCATAGTGACTATTAATATGAAAGAGTCTACAAATGTGTTTAGAAAGAAAAGACTGACGGCTTAATATATTTCAGACTACGAGCAAAATCCAAATGAGATAAAATCTCCTTGCTCTTTTTAAGTATTTTTAACTGTGGTATTAATGGATTGTTACATTTGTCTTAATTTCTTAAATTAGATTCAATACAATATAATGCATCTCCCATTTCTTTTTGCATTCTGCAGAAAGGACACTATTTATTTTTACATGTCTGGAAGAGGCCACTTTTTTGCATACTTCTTCTCTCACAGTGGAACAATACATTTCTTTTTTATTAGCCAAGCATCAACTGTGACTGTCTTGCCATCCAGTGGCTGCTAGAGCTTTGTTTTGTGTTTCATTTTGGTGGAAAGGTTTGAGTGTTGTAGGGTGGAGCTCTCTTTTGGCGACCCCAAAAAACTCTCCTGCAACCCAACCATGGGTTCTGACCCAGACTTTGAGAATGAGTGCTCTATATAGTGTAATTACCAAACAGTGAACCACTGTTCTAGTTTCACTGATGAATTTCACAAGGGTGAGAAGCTGGTAATAGTGGCCTTTGTAGTTTGCACTGCATGCTACTCACAAAGCATACTGGGATTGCAGTTCATAATTTGTTACACAGCAGTATTGTGCGTTACATCCAACCTTATATGTCAACAATAAGCATGTCATGTAAGTCATGGTGGCTCCATCATAACAGCTTCTGAATCAAGACTCATGTCACTACGATCATGACAATTTGAGCTTTTTCCTCCACCATGTTACCTACATAGAAAACAGCAAATTTCTTTGGTAATCTATACCCTAGTACTTTCCCATTGCTGTACATTTTTGCTGTTGGACTGTGTTTTCTCATTTTTATCAATTTTGAACTTTTACTCAAAAGAGAACACTTAATCCGAAACCTGTGCTGCCACTGTCTTTTCTTGTAAAAAAAAAAAAATGTAAATGCATACTAGTACTGCTAAACTGTTCTTGAGACAGAATACTCTTTGTCTGTCCCCCCTCCCACTGAGCTGTTTTAAGCATTAAAATCAAGTCCTGTCTGTGTCCTCTATGGGGCGCCAGAGTTCTGCTGAGAGGCCTATTCAGGTCAAACAACATGTGAATAATTGTCCATCATGTCTGCTCGATGTCATGTTAGTCAGATCTGATGCACATTAATGTATCAGTTTTCCAGCTGTTATCTGCTGCTCTTAATGGATTTATTCCATTCAGGAAACTGAACTAATGTTCTCTGAAAATATCGGTCAGTCAACACTGATGGACGGATGGTGCATCTGGAGCTGCAGAAAACAAACATTATAGTACATGAACCATTATAACACATGGTTGTATGTTTGTAGATTTTAATGGACAAAAAGTGAAAAATATTTTAAACTTTTTTAATTTTATGAAGTAGATGATCTTCATATAGAATAATATAGTATTCTAAATTTAATACAATTTAATACTCGTTCCCCTACTCTAATTCAGAACCAAAATGGTAAGCTTTGATGTGCAGAAGTGAAAACTGCAGTTCCTTGAGTGTCCACTAGGGGCTGGCTGCAAAACTTCTGGAGGTCCCATTCACACCAATGCTAAATTGTTTATAATGACAGCAGAAATAAAAATGCTTACAACCTGAATTTGGTACAAATCACTCATATCTCATTGCTGCACACATTAAAAGAAGCATTAAAAATATTAATCTAATTTGATTACATTAACTTCAATATTGGTGCACTTCAGATATTATTTGGGGGCTAAATTGACAGGCTGCACTTTGTTGTTTTATATGAGGAATCTCAAGGCCTGCCTCAGCTCCACCTCTTTGCCTGTCTGTAGATTGATCAAAAGTTACTTTTGAAATATTCTAGTCAGACACTCCTGGTTCCTTGTCATCTCCCTCTTTCCTTGTTCCTTATCTATCTCAATGACAGAGACAGAAAGGACTACAGGGAGCAATACCTCACTTGCAGACTGTCAAAACAGTAGAAAAGGACTTAGTGTAATCAAGCTGACTGTTGAGTGTGCTTGCTTGCGTCACATGATGTTAGGACATGCTGTTAGGGTTCAAAACTCTGCTGTAGAAACCAATGGGTGATGTTACTGAGTCTACATCCATGCTTAAAACTTTGACAGAAAAACAGTTTGGCAGGATTTAGTAACATTTTTATTTATAAAAATAAATAACAACACAAACATTTTGTACAAAGAAACAAAATCAACATGAAACCATCACTTCATAAACATCACTTCATTTAAGCAGAATTGAAATTCCATATATACATATAAGTACTGTATATGTTTTGTCATAAAGCTGAAATTTTCGCCAACTTTTGCTTTTTGAAACATGTAAATTTGCACATTCACTAATGGAACTGAATGAAAAATTAACAACAGAGGGATGGGACAGCCTTTGCTGTTTTGTGAATATATTTGAAGTTTTCAATTTGACTGTTTATCATTTATGAATGTCAAATTGACAGCATGTGACAAACTTAATTCAACATGAAAAGAACAGTTTTTACAATCATAGTCAAAGATGCAGCAGTCTTAGGAATCTCAAAGGGAAATGTACAAAAAGGGAGAAAAACAGCTTGAGAAATGTAACGTTCATTGTAAAAGATGTGACAGCATAGTGAGATGGTCAATGAGGTCTATGGTATAAATCTTTTAAACAGTTCAGCCTTTTTGCGAACTGTCACACGTCATATAAAACGATATATACTACAGCAAAGAATGGCATCAAGAGAAATACAAAGTACAGTACTGAGTCCAGTCATTCAGCACAGACAGAAACTTGCACGTTATTGAACTCTGGTGTTATGACATGATTGTGACCTGATTTGTCTCGTTTGTGGTACTTCATATCACCAGGAATGGAAAAATCAATGACAAAGAACCAGAGCAGACACAAACAGAACATATCCCCACTGATCAGGTAGGGGTAAGTGAACAAGTGTGTTTGGTTAAACAGTATAGAAGAAAAAAAAATATTAAAGCTGCATTAAGTATTTTTTGCACACTAGAGGGCAGAAGGGTTTAGATAAACAGTCGATATATCCGAGCTTACACACAGTATTATCAGTGTAAAAGTCAGTTTGACTTTAAAGCTCCTGTAAGTAGTTTTTAGCTTCTTATAAAATATACGGAAAACAAATTGATACCTCTTTATTAACAGCAAACAGAACCCTCAGCATTGACATTTTCTACACTCTTTAATGTCTAAAACTGCTTCAAGGGATTAACTGCATGTTGCCAGCACTTTTGACAGCCAAGACAAAGCATGAGGAGACTGCTTTGTGAAAAAACATTACTGTCACACATTGACCACTTGTAGACATGATTACTGTGACATCTCTCAGTGGATGGCAGAAGTTCCTGTGTTTTCACTTGATAGTCAACATCCATGCTCAATGTGTATTTATAACCCTTAAAAGTTACAAAAAATAACAGAATTTGTCTACTTAACACAAATGTCACTGTCAAATGAGGTGAGTCACCTCAATATGCTCACAAAAGAGAACCTTTAGAATCCATTCTGTTTCAACACAGTCCAAACCCTGAACATACGCCCCATCTCTGACATAGGAAATAGCCAATCATAGTTTAGAAATATGGGTTGGAGCTCAAGGGTGGCCCAGCCCATCTAACCCGTTTAAAATTATGCATGTTTTTTGTTTCAACAGTCTTAAGTTCACCCAATTTTTGCAGCCCATTTATGGGCTAACTCATAGCACTGGAGCAACAACCAGTAGGCCCTACTGCAAGTTTCAGTCATAAGATTTTACTCAGAAGATGTTCAGACCCCATCTGCATGTGGAAATGTGGATGGTTGGCTAATTTGTATGTCTAGTTTAACTAAAGTTAGCATGTAAATATTGTTTACTGTTACAGTAACTAGTTAGTTAGTGTTAACTGGCTAGTTTCTTGTTTAAGGCACAGGTCTCCAGCTTCTCATTCTGTTTACAGACATAAGATTCTCAAGAACTTATGAACATGGGCTGTATCTGAAATCACACACTTTCATACTATTAATAATTCATACTTAATATGATCTGATTTTGTAGTCTGCCTTTGTACCTAAGTGACAACTCCATGGTTTATTAGCCGGCCAGAATTTATAGCCAACAAGCATCATAAGAATAAAAGTAACTCTGCTGTTGTCAAATTACATTTAAAATAGTAGCTGTAATAATATTTCATGTTCCCGAATTTTATTTGCATACCAATGGCTCTGCTTGTTTGTTGCTAGCTTAGTCGAAGCACAGACCAGAATAAAAAGAAATGATAAAGTCATGTAGTCCTGAGATTTTATTAGGGTGGAAATACAAGTGGCTACAGTAGGTTTGGCTCTGCTAAAGCTCATGTTGCAAAGGCTAATGTTGCTACATTGCCTTATGTAGTAACATAAACTGAAATAATTTCCCAGTTCAAGGCATTTCCTGTTTTAGATTCTTTTTGTTGCTTGTTCATACTCTAAGTCTGGCAGTTACATTCATTAAGTAACCACACTGCAAACATTACAGACTATATTTCATAAATAAAACAGAAAAAAGATCAGAGGTCTAATCCAGGATTAAATTCTGTATAGACCTGTTTTCTGGAATAGTTAATAGCTTAAAGCTAATGTAGCTACTCAAGCTCTGTAGTTAATGTTACTACGTAAGCCAGTGTAACTACATTAGCTTTAGCAGTTTGAGCTTAGCAAACTTAGCTACACCTGCTGTAGGTTTATGGGATATTGGGTGATGTAGCTAACATAGCTTAAGCTAAAGTAGTAAAGCTAAAGTAGTACTTAAAGTACTAGCTTTAGTAAACTGATGTAGCTACCGAAGCTTAGCTTTAGCTATAGCTACGTGAGTTACGTTACCGAAGTAGCTAACGTAGCTTCATTAGCTTTTTTAGCTTAAGGATAAGCTACATTGGGGTGTTTTCATGGACTAGCTTTTTTCCTGTAAGCATGTGGTTTACTTGGCTTTATCAAACATTTTGTAAATGGGTTTTGCAGGTGAGGTTTTTGACTTTTACATTTTTGGTATCCTAACCCTCGCCTTAATCCTTACCCAGTAGTGTAATCCGGTTTTATTAGAAAATATTTAGCATGTGTTTTCGTCCTGACAGAAAATTAGTTGGAGCAGCAAGTACATGCAGACTCAAACACGGAAGCTACAGATAGCAGTGAGATGCTGAAAGTATTCAGTCAAACATTAGCACATTAAAATGTGTTTGTTTTAGGTTAAATAATACTTTGCACTGGCCAAAACATAAGCTTTCCCTTATTTAACCCACTGGCTATAATAGCATCCTGTTAAACATTAATTAGAAGAGATCAGCTGTTAGGGAATTTAATGACAGCAATGGGTCTTATCACCAAACACTAATCGTAAAAGTTGAGTTCTGGGCTGTGATTTAAGTAGAAGGAAGATTCTGGTTTAATTCACTTTAGAGGAAGTAGTGACACTGTAGAGATGCATTGTTACATGGTAAAGTCCTGCATTCAAAACAGTGCTGATCGACGCTTCAGCAAAATATTCATTTTCAAAATATTTTGTGGGGAAAAATTGTAAAATTGATGCTGATATGTAGTTGTGATAGTATGTAGGATATAGTATGTGATTTCAGACATAGCCATGGTGTTCTCACCTTGCAAGTCCAAATATCAGCAGGACTGTCACCTTCTGCATGAGGTTTGGTGTTAAAAGGAAAAGAGTGACATCTGTAAGAGCCAATGACTGTCCAGATCAGGTAGGCATATAGGAGCATCTGTGTTAGCATGTATGACAAAACCTTTTTTTTCCTACTGAAGTATTGTTAAATTATTGAAATAGAACCAAGAATTAATTAAAAATCAAATCGATACCCAACCGTTGCGATAGAACTTTTAGCATTTTGTTCTTAAGGCTTATTTGTGTCCTCCAGCTCTGAGGTAAACCATTTCTAACTGCTATGAAATATCAGAAAAATTAAACACAAATATGGGCATTCACACTCACAAACTCACCTCACTGTTGTGCAAATAAACTTGTAAAAGCATGCTCCGGTTTTGAGTTCCAGTAACTAGCAAAACTGCATGCTGGTACAGAAAAGTCCCACACATTCAAACACATACACACTCCAGAGATCACACACTTGTGTTGCACTTTTGTCCCAACCATTCATGGTAATACTGTTGTCTCCAGCTTGGCTATGTCCAGGGGCTCCCTGGTAATGGGGCTGTAAGATTTGGTCAATTTGAGGCTGCCATGAAAACCAGGAGGACTGTGCAGTATAGATGGGCTTGATATGGAAGCGACAATGACTGATGATGTCTTACACACAGTCCTTGGCCCCAACTCCTCCATCACATTATCCATCTGTGTGGGCAGAGAGAAAAAAAGAGAGATGTTAAAGTGTTGACACTGACCGACATTTTTCATGTGTGTGCGTGGCTGCATGCTGGTGTGAAAGAAAAATGCAATGAGTCGGAGGTTAAAGGGAGAGAATTAAGTTTTATCAACTGTTGCTGTGATTTGGATCGATACGACTCTCCTCCACTTAAGTTGCCAGCACAAGACATGAAACAGACACAGCTGATCAAAGGCATTGATCGCTCAGACTGATAAATGGCTCACCCTTGATGGAGTAGGACTGTATCACACGCTTCAAGACCTAAGATTAATAGCTGTGCACAAAAAGAGCATAAGAGCTGACGACCTACATGTTACATGTTTTTTCCCTAAATAAATATTTTAATTTTGTAGTTATAAAGTGATAAATTTGCTTATCTGGGAAAATTTGCATTTTGTGGACAGATAAAAAAAAAAAAATCATGTTTGTCTGTTAGGTATGGATATGCAGCCAGATTTCAGTGGCACTTTTCCACTATGTGGTGACTCAACTTGTCTTGCCTGTACTATTTTTTTTTTTCCATTAGGGATTGCACCTGTTATCTGGTCGAGGTTAGAATCTCTGCCTTAGCCACAGACCAGCCCAATGTGACCCATAGCCTGGCACAAGGTCAGGCCAGGATCTCTACCTCTACCTTTAGGTCCAGGCCAGGTAGGGCTTTAGGGGACAGTTTTATGAAAGCCACAAGTAGTGCAGAATGTCAGGAATTTCTAGTGCCGTACCATTTTGAATTAAAAGTATTGAAATTTCCCAAAACCATGTAACACTAATACTTGTTACTTAATTTGGTATCACTTCTGGTGAGGTTCCAAGCAAGCTGAGCCAATACTAAAAGGTGATGCCGACAAGACATTGAGGATTTCTAAGTGGTCAAAGTATCGTCACCAGGAGCACCCAAGGGGGATATGCAATACAGGAATCAAACCAGTCTTTTCACACTTCACACTGCTGTATGACTTCTCAAACTCCACAGAGAGAACCAGGTAGGTAGGTGTTGCCTTGATGCTCTACATTGTTGTGTTAGACATCATAGTAGTTTCAGGCAGCTGTGCTATGGTTACCTCACCAACACTGAGATACAATCATAGTATATACTATAATAGAAAGTGAAGGGTCTGGTACCAGGACTAAGCTGAGGCAGGCCAATGTTTAAGGTTAGATTTTCTGCCCAAGCCTGAGACCGGTTGGGCCAGTATCCCTGCCCCTTCCCTCTGGGCCAGAAAAACTGAATGAATCTCTATATCACTTTCCCTCTCCTCTATTGACAGTGTGGAGCATCCACAACAGATGAAACAATCAATTTGAAAGGAAAGATGAAAGGAAAGAGCTTCAATAAGCTTATGATTTCACACATAGTTTGATTAATATTAATGTCAGAGCTGCACAGCTGACTGGACTGCCACACTGCATAGTGAATAAAAGAAAGGACTGAAAAGACATGCTAAACATTTTTAATACCTAAAATATCTTTCGAGCAGTGGGGCTGGCTTCACAGTCTATTTAAAGCTATCTTTAATATAGTGAAACAACTATAGAGTTAAAACAAAGAAATGGTCTTTACCTCTTTGCCAAAAGAGGTAAAGACTGGTGCAACATACTTCTAAAAATAAATCCCTTAGAAAGACTAAAACAAGTAAGTGTATGTGAGAAGTCCCTGGATGTATTGATTGGATGGATTTTTTAAGTAAGAAAAAGGAAGCACACTGGTCATTCTAACCCATCACAGAAAGCAATGTGGTTCTCGGTAGCCAATTCAAAAGTGGAGCTCAATGTCCAAGTGTGTGTCAATAAGTGTTGCAAAAATTACAGTGTCAATAAGAAAAGAAAAAAAAAATCACAGAGTAATAACAAAATGAACTCCAAATCAACCTCAGAATTTTGTTGTTTTACCGTGTTCATATTTTCCCTATTTAGGCTATTGTCTTTTTGCTGATCAAGAAGGAGAGATGAATCGATGACAGTTCATCAGATTGTCAACTTCCCCTATGAAGGCAGATAACAGTAAAGATTTTTGGACAGCAAACAGCATCTTTTGCACAGACACAAGGATAACATTTTTTCTGTAGGGTATATGGTTGTTTGTGATGGCGACAAAAATCATAAATGAAAACTCATGACAAAACAGATGCCACATCAACCACACTAAAAGGAGAGGTGGACTATGGCAAAGTCTTACAGGAGCAGGCAGATGGCTGGTTGGCCGTAGATTGAAGTCCGACATGGAGATGTCTTCAGGCTCGGTCAGAGTCTGAACAGTACGCAAACAAACACAGCCTCTTAGTGTTCATCATATTCAAAGAGATCTTTTGTTTTTTCTGAGACTCTGGGTCACATTCTTACCAACTACTTTGATATGCGATTAGAGTATTGACCTTTCAAACAAAGACGCATTTATTTTGTAAGTGTGCCACATTTGCTTCCCCCTGTATTTCCCATTTATAACAAGATATGCCAACAGCAACAGGATTAGCATTAGCGCAGAAAAAGGGGTTATATGTCTTGAAGGCCATGGTGCTTTAGAAAGGATTCAAAAAGAATCCTGAAAGGAATAGTTCCAAGAAATAAATGTTAATGAAATAAATGTGCTTGTCTTGTTGAGAGTTGAACGAAAGGCGCAAACCTAATCTCATGTCTGTCTGTATGAAGCAAAAGGTTAGCTTAGCATAAATAATGGGAAACGCAGGCCTATAGCCACTCTGGCTCTGTCCAAAGAAATAAAATCCTTCTATCAGTTGTAAAAAACATAATCGTTGTTTAGCAAACAAGATATAAAATCATCCTTTTAGAAAAACCTTGGACTATGGACATAGCTAGAGTAGTTTCCAGATTTTTGAAAGAGAGGCAGACTGTACATTTCTGACAGCTACTCTTACAGACATTAATCTGAGACACCGTATATCTCAGAAAGGAAATGATATAATTTGCCAGTGCAATGTATTTCCAGTTTGTTTTTTAAATTCAACTTGTTTCTTAAACTCTGGAAGTTAATTCATGGAATAACTATACTGCAATCATTGACCAAGAAACATTTCCTCATCAAAGCAGAGTAAAGGTCAGAGATCCATAGATAAAAGTAGTTACCAAACCGTCGTTCCCATTAGCTTTGTAAGTTTTAGCTAAAGCCAAAATAGCTCCACTAGCTACATAAATAACGTTACTACACAAGCTGAATTAGCTCAGTTAGCTCTTGCAGTTTGAGCTTTAGGAAAAAGTAGCTAACGTTAATGTAGCTAGTAGATAACATACCTACATAGCTTACATTGCTGCTTTGTGAGCTTAGCTTGTTCTCCTTAAGCTACATAGCCTACCCCTGTTGGCTTCATTAGCTATGTAGCTCTGTTATCTATTTCTAAGTTAGCTTTAGCAAGTTGAGGTTTAGCAAACATAGCTAAAGGTAACTTAGCTACACAGATGATGTACATACTTAGTTTACTTAGCTGCTTTGTGAGCTTAGCTTTATTGAAAATAAATATCAAATGGATCTGAAGCACGTTTGGTTTTAGACAACACAAATTAAACACTAAAGGCATATTAAAAGACAGCTTCTTGAAAAAAATCCTTGGCCTAATTGTTAAATTAAACTGGGTTACTCACACAGAGAAAAAAAAAACAACTCCTGTAAAGCTGAAATGATATCTCGATTATTTGATGCACTGCTGCATATTTCCACTTTATAAAAGTGTTAAAATCTCTATTTCACATGTTGAAGCTGGCTTTTTCTGCTAAGTCTGTGCAGCACTAAAACAAAAAGTCAAGATTATAAAGTACATTTCTTGATATTAATTTGATTCCCAGATGAAGACACTGACAAGAATCACCTCACATTGTCATAATGGTTTTTAAAATGCAAAAGACTCAAATTTCAAAAGCATAAATTCAAGCTGCAGTTAATTGCAATTATTTAAAAACAAAGGAAAAATGTAATTTTGCATTTGCATTGTCAGCAGAATCATATTTATACTTTAACGGACCCCATTCTTATGTTTTTATAAAACTGTAAATCATATTGTCAACCCAGTTTTTAGATACGGTATTGTAATTTGAGTGTATTGCAACATCGTGTATTAAACCCTAACGATAGGAGCTTATTCCTCAAGATGTCAGACTATTAATTACACAAGAAAAACACTGTATGCAGGCCATTACTGGTATGCCTGAGTGGCATGTTCTTATTGGTCGAGTACCACTTTAAAACAACCTACTGTACTGCTTCCTAGCTTCTGTTTGTTGACTCTCTGATGAAGGCTTGATGCTGGAATGCACCAAAGTGTGTTTTTATGGTCTTTATGGCCATGCTGTGAAAATAAAGGCATTTTCATTTTTAAAGAGAGTGCCTCAGAGTTTTTTCTTGTCTATTCATCAAGTCCATGAATCCTATTTCCAATGAGCACCTCAAACAAACTTTTTAATGAGTCTATAAAGCACTCCTTATATTGGGTTTACGATGCTAAACTAAAAAGAAAACATTTTGTAATGTTGAGTACCTTCAGAAATGTTGTAAAAGAAAACTATAAAAAATTAATACAATTTTTTGGCACGGTCTAGCAAATGAAAGTTAAAGTTTAAAATCTTCTGCAGAGACTAAAGCAGATGGAGGTCAAAGACTTCGAGACAATCAGCTGTCTTCGTTTGCCTTCAAGTGCAGCTGAAACATGGAGTTGCGTCATGCAAATCATGGATTAAGTCTGAAACCACCAGATTATTGGATAAGTCTTCAGGCCCTGTGTAATGGAGTCCTCAGTGAACCTGACCTGCATGCCTGTGCAGTTGTATGTGTGTGTTTGCATATGTGTGTACATGAGGATTGCTTGTGTTATTTCCCTTCAACTAAGATGATTAGGGGCAAAACGGAAATGCTCCATATTCAATGCCCCACATAGAGAGTGCGGTCTATGGATGGACTGTTGGTTTTGACCAAGCGTCAATATGTGTAGATGTTGTTTATCTTCCAACAACTTTCCTCTTGGCTATTTGCAGATATGCAGATATACTCAACGGTTACTTTATTAGGTGTATCAACAAGATAGCGCAAATCAGCCAATCACATGATAGAAACCAGTGCATATAGGCATGTAGACACGATCGAGACGATCCACTGAAGTTCAAACTAAGCATCATAATGGAAGAGGAAGGTGATTTTATGGACTTTAAAGATGTCATGGTTGTTAGAGTAAAAAGTGCTGGTTTGAGTTATTTCACAAACTGCTAGTCTATTTTTTTATGTAACTATCTTGCGTGTTTGCCAATAACCTAAGATGGGTGAGACTCTGCTTTCAACAACTGTTACCCGGGTTTTTCACCCATCAAAGCTTTATAAGAGAGTGGCAAAGAGAAAGCCACTGTTGAAGAAAACTCATATTAAATTCTGACTACAGTTCACCAAAAGGTACGTTGCAGTCTCCATGGTCAAGTGGAAGAAAGTTTTTTGGTCTGATGAGACTAAAATGTTGTTTTTCGCCATCAGACAAGACCCTGTGTTTGGCAGACACCAAACACTGCACATCACCACAAACACACCATCCCCTCTGTGAAGCATGGGGGTGGCAGCATCATGCTGTGGGGAAACTTCTTAGCAGCCAAGCCACCAAGGCTTGTAAAGGAAAAGAGTTTAAATATAGGACAATCCTGGAGGACAATCTTATTCAGTCTGCAAGAGAAGTACAGCTTGGGAGAAGACGTATTTTCCAGCAAGACAATGAGCCGAAGCATAAATATTTATGCAGTCACTCATGACCTTACATATTTGGATTTATTGGCATTACTTTGTAGAAATCTGTTTTCACTCTGATTTTAAATAGGGTTTGTAAAGTTATTTTGTCATAGAAAAGCTAAATGATATTGACCATGGTTGATTTATAAAATCAATAAAAGGGTAAAACATCCAAGGGGGTGAATACTTTTTACAGGCACTGTAACATGTCGAACCTTGAAGCAGGTAGGCTGCAGCAGTAGAAGACCACGCCGGGTGCTGCTCCTGTCAGCTAAGAACAGGGAACTGAGACTATAATTCATGCTGACATACTTAAGCTGGATGACTGAAGGTTGGAAAGCATTGCCTGGTGAGATGAGTCTTGATTTCTCCTGCAACATTTAATGGTAGGGTCTGAATTTAGGTTAAACATAAAAGCCTGCCAGGCGACCAGCAACCATGGCACGTTCAAAGTGATATAAATCATCTTTCTTCCTCATTCTGATGCTCAGTTTGAACAGCAGATCACCATGTCTGCATGCTTAATTACATTGGTTGGATCTTTTTTATTAACGAGTTGTTAAACAGGTATACCTAATAAAGTGAAGGATGAGTGTAGATGCTTTATTTTAGTCAGAAGCCGAAATTAAAGGTGTATTCTGCTAAATATCTCTGGAGATGCTGAGTTTAAAGGTCAACTTTGGACTTTTTTCTTTGAGTCTTTAGACTGTCATCCAAACGGCTTTGTCAGATCTTCAGATCTTCTTAAGGTCGTCCAATCCTTAAGAAGAGCAGAGGTCAAACGGGTTGTCAGTCCACCTGGTCAGCATGTTAAAGTCTTTATGGTCACTCTGTCCAGGTGGGAATGAACCCCCTAAGAGGGAATGTCAGGACAGCATTATTTGGGCTGGATTAAGCATTAAAAGAGTTTGTCTGTTTGAAATGTTGTTCATCCGCATTTGAGGACAAAAGCGATTACTCCATATTTGATCAACGGGGGAACATCTGGCCGTCTTAGTGAGCAGGAAATGTGATTGAGCTCAAATATGGAGAAAAACAGTACATATTTTACAATCTTTCTTGGAAGGTATCTTTGTGTTGCACTTGACATGAAAAGTGATGGATAGAGTTGTGCAAAGAATGAAAAAGAAAGCAGGAGAGGGAAGCCTGGCTCCCTTCACATCTCTGCACAGCTGGCCAGTTCCAGCGTGAGGTGCATAAAAATGATGGATCAGTGTTTTCAGGAAGTGAAAGACATCGGCAGACATGTCCCACAGGAATCTGTCGATGGACGCGTGTCAGGGTGGGTCGCACTGTTGTTTGAATGAACTTTCCTGAGGGAGTGGGCTACACAACTTAAGATTTTTAATATGAAACTGTATAGAAAGGATGTTTATGTAGCATGTGTATCTCCAGTTCCAAAAAAAGCAAGGGCGCTGTGTGAAGTGTGCACAAAACAGAATTCAATATTTGCAAATCTCATAAACCCATATTTTATCCATAAAAGAAACATAAACAACACATCAGGTGTTAAACTGAGACATCTGACCATTTCATGAAAAATACTGACTCATTTTGAATTTGATAGCAGCAACACATCTCAAAAAAGTTGGGACAGGTCAACAAAAGGCTGGAAAAGTAAGTGGTACTGATGAAAAGAAGCTGGAAGAGCATTTTGCAACTAATTAGGTTAATTGGCAACAGGTCAGCAACATGACTGGGTATACAAGGAGCATTTTAGAGAGGCAGGGGTTCACCAATCTGTGAAAGAATGTGTCTAAAAATAAAGAATTCCAGAAAAATGTTCCTCAATGTCAAATTGTAGACTTTGAATATCCCTCAATCTACAGGACATATTATCACCAAGAGTTTCAGAGAATCTGGAGAAATGCGCAAAGTCAAGGCTCAAAGTACCTATCAGATGCTTTACAATGGGCACTGCAGCACTGCATTAAAAACAGGCATATTTCTGTACTGGAAATTGCTGCATGGGTTTGACAGTTCCAGGAATCACTGTTGTCAAGGTTGACTGCCCCATCCACAAATGCAGGTTAAAGATGTATCATGGAAAGAAAAAGCAATATGTGAAAACGGTCTAGAAACACTGCTGTCTTCTCGGGGCCAAAATGAATTTAAAATGAACAGAGGCATAATGGAAAACTGTTCTGTGGGCAGATGAATCAAAATTTGAAATTCTTTTAGGAAACTATGGACACCGTGTCTTGGGGACTCAAGAGGACAGGGACTATCCATCAGTTCAAAAGCCTGCATCTCTGATGGTATCGGGTTGCATTAGTGTCTATGGCGTGGACAGCTAACATATCTGGAAAGGCACTATCAATGCTCAAGTATATAGAGTTTTTAGAGCAACATATGCACCCTGTCATGATATTAATTTGTTTAGTTCAGTTTATTAAGTGTTCAGTTTACGATCCCTTGTGTTTCTGTGTATTTAGTGCAGCATGTTTAGTTTTACTCCTTGTGTTTCTTGTTTAGTTATTTCCTGTGTTTCATGTTAAGTTAACTCCCTGTCTTTGTATTTGTTTCCTTGCTCCCCTCTTAGTGTCTCATGTTTGATTTTCCTCCTGGTCCAGTGTTCTTGTGTATTGTGAAGTGTCCCATGTTTCCTGTTTTATTTTGTAGTTGCCTTCCCTTGTGTTTGATTCCAGTTTTGCTTCCTGCTCCAGTTTCCCTCCTCTGTGATTACCCTCACTGGTTTCACCTGAGTCTTGTTACCCACACCTGTCTCCCCTTGTGCAATCACTCCCTGTGTATTTAAGTTCCGTGTTTCTTCCTGTCATTTGTCAGTTCGTCAAATGTGATTCCCAGTTTACTCCTTGTGTTTTTCTCCTGTGAGATTTACCTTTTGATGGACTTTATTTTCAGTAAGTTTTGTTCAGTAGATATTTCCCCTTAGTGGTTCCTTAGTTTAGTTTTTCCTTTGTGTTTGAACTTTGATCAGGTTTTGGATTTTGCCTTTTTGTTTGAAATTAAATCTTTCTTAGTTCATTCCTGCATTTAGGTCCTTCGCCTTTTGTTTTTGGATTTTTTTGCCCCTGAACTCTGACACACCCATCCAGGTGTCCCTTTCAGAAAAGGTGAGTCCAGATGTTTAATTTGCATGCTTGTAGTCCAGACCTTTCACCAAACATTTGGCACGTTATAAAATTGTTAAGACTGTTGAGCAGCTAGAATCATACATTGGACAAGAGAGGGACAACTTTCCTCTCCCAAACTCCAGCAACTAGCCTCCTCACTTCCCAGGCGTTTATAGACTGGTTAAAAGAAGAAGCTATATAATGGGGAAGATGGCCCTGTCCCTACTTTTTTGAGTTGCTTTGCAGCAATCAAATTCAAGAAAAGAAGGAGTCAGTACTCAAAAATGTCCTTTTAGGTAGTTGTCAATGCTGAAGACCATGAGTCGAAACACGTCCATTGTTGTTTGCCTAAATAAAACTACCTAAAAGGACATTTTTGAGTGCTGACATCTCCTTTTCTAGTTAGTCTTTTTTGTTGTGCACCTTGAGGAGTTTATTGGTTGAAGAGTGCTCCTTTTTTTTTGCTTTCGCAGCAATCAAATTCAAAACATGCTAATATTTTTCATGAAATGGTAAAACGTTTCAGTTTCAACATCTGATATGTTATTTATGCTCTATTGTGAAAAAAGATGAGTTTATGAAATTTGCAAATCACTGCATTTTGTTTTCATTTACATTTCAAACTGTGCCCCAACTTTTTTTGGATTGGGGTTGTAGTTTATCACTTTGTCTGACATCTACCCTTGGCAGCTGTCTCAAGCTTTAAAGATAAAAATACAGTTCTAGTCTTCTTCTTGGTGGTCTCCTTTACTTTTGCAGCTCATAAAAAGGCCTGAAAAATAATTTCAGCCTGTTTCATTCCCATTAAAAACTCCTCACAGGGGCATTTAAACATTATGGCTATTCATTTAAAGATAAGAATGCTGCTCAGAGTGCTAGCCAGAGTTTTAAGCAACATGGAAATTGATACTAAAACCTTTGGATCACAAAATCAAACCATTCTGTGAGAGGAGACCAGAACAACTTGACCTAATCAGATTGCATGCTGCTCATAAATGTGAGGTTTTTTGAAGGGTTTCATTTAACATGACCTCATAAAGTTATGTGCATGAAATGCCAAATATAAACATGATGTCTATTGACTTTAACAGGACTTCATAACAGCATGATCTCACCACTCATAGGAGTGGATTAGGATTAGCTTTGACATTATGCCAAAACAGGAGCATAGCCTTCCATCAAAAACTAGTCAAAGCTAAAACTGAGCCTATTGGGACACCATATCTCAGCGTGGTGGCACCTTTTTGACACTTTAAGTTGTAAGGTTAGAACTGTATTACTTTCACATGCAGTTGAAGTAATTCTAGTGCATATAAAATGTGGAAGAGATACGCTGTTGATATAATCCAGGCACCAGCACTCACTGTGATGTGTGAGATGAGACGTATGCCCGGGTCGCTGAGGTTGTGGCCTCTCCTCTCATACTCTCCCATGTTGTGACCTCTAACTTTTGATCTCTGGCTGGAATGGCGCACCTGTTTGGCATCAGCGGACAACTGACGACTGATGGGAGTCCGAGATGAACACTCGTCCTCCGTGTCTGAGAAGTGAGCCTGAAGAAAAAGAAGAACAAATCAGCAACTTGTACTTTTACGTATTTATCATAGGAGGTGTAAGACAGAGACATACCATATTAGATATGAGATACACTCACTGATTCGCTCTCAGACAGGGATGAGTTGCGGGGCTTGTTGGGGCCTTTGCTCTCTGATTGGCTGGTGAGGGTTGATCTACGAGTGGACTGGAAGCTGCTGCTGCTGAAGCGGTCTCTGCCCTTTATGCACAGTAACACTCCAAGATAAGGAACATATCTGCTGATTGCTGACCTGGGAGAATAAGAGAGAGAAAAAATAATAAAAACCCTGATTGAACACTCTTAATTATATCCTGGTGAAGTTTGAGGCCTCCCTGAATGGGGCAATTTCACCTTCTAATTAGGATTTTTTTTTTTTTCTAAGATTTAAATTTTATCCAACACATTGTAGACAGTTACTGCTGCTCTGAATTTAAAAACCTCTGTGCTGCTGAGAGAAAAACCTTCCTCAGCTGCTTTAAAGCTCTGCATTTAGGGACACAAGCACTATATATCTGCTGCAGACATGTGGGCAATGTACACCTTCTTAAAAATGTAATTACATGGTTTTCTGTTTATCACATATTATAGAGTCTTTAATTTTTTACTTTTATTTTACCAGAAGGTCCTATTGAGATAAAAAATCTCTTTACAAGAGAGACTTGGCCAAGGAAGCAGCCATATAAAATCACAAAACACATTAAAAAAGAAAAGAAAAAAAAAAACCCAACAATTTAAACAGGTTCTCTAAAGAACAGTGACCTCTCTAGAAAAAATAACATGGGGAGAAACACAGGCCGGATTTGAAACCGGGCCGCCCACATACATGGGTAGTGCCTTAAACCACTTGACCATCTGCGCCCCCTGTACCTCTTTCATAACACGACTCAGGTGAGCAGGAATAAGCTGCATAGAGCTCAATAGTGTTTTTGGAAGCAAAAACCCTGTCCATTTTCTTCATAGTGGATTTGGTTGTTAGCTATATTATCAGAAGTATCCAAGTGAGATTTAGCATAAGCTACCTGAAAGTGAAACATTAGTATAAGCTCCCGTAGAAGATTTAGAAGTTGTTTTTTAATGCAACTTCTGTGTTTATTCATAAAAAAGTCTGGCTGTTACAGCCATGAAATAACGACATTGAAAATATAACAGACTAATAAATATTTCATGAATAAAAAAGAAAATAAGTCTGACGTCTAATCCAGGATCAAATTATGTAAAGACCCGTTTTAGAAGTAGCCTAGTTATGCCAACTGGCTAGCTTTAGCTTAATTAGCTTAGCTAAAGATAACATGGCGTCACTAGCTGCATAGTTGAGCTGAGCTGTGCAAGGAAGTTTGATAATGTCAATCAATTCCTGATCAGAAACAACATGGGAACTTAACAGAGTTTTATCATAAATTCACAAACTAAATGATAGTAGAAGTTGACGTTTGACGAGAGCAGTTGCAGAATAACGGATGAATTTACGGAACAGACATGATGAAAGTTTCTGTGTAGCAAGTGTCAGGAGAGAGCGAGAGGGAGAACGAGCTGACACTGCAAGAACCCCATTGATCACGGATGGCACCGATCTCCAAAAATAAATATCTTTAGGGTTAATTTACTAATATGTGATGGCCTGGTAAAGTTTATGTTTGGTCAACGTTTTATATACATGAACTGGATCGTATTTAACATGCAAACACCAGACTGATGTGCAAAGAAAGAAAGCAATGGACAATATGCTGCTACGTTCAGGTGCAATTCCAAAAGGAGGACAAATAAGCGTCCGGCTTGAGACTGCGCTGGACGCCGGACAAGGCATTTCAATTCTGGCCACCCTAGCTGTAACCTTAGCTATGTTAGCTGCATGTGTTTTCATGGAGGACAAGCTTTTTAGATTAATTACTATGCTTTATTTTAAACATTTTGTTGTCAGATTTTGCAGGTCAAGTCTTTGACTTTTAACTTTTGGTAGCCTAACCCTAACCCAACCGGAATTTTAATCTGATTTGATTTCTGTTCTGACAGATTTGGCATCTCACTGTACTGTTCTGCAGCCAGACTGTCTTGTAACCTTGCTTAGCTGGGCAAAGCTAAGGCACATTATTGACACATGCAACATATAAACAATGAATGGCTACTACAGCAACATGCAGCACATACGGCCTTCTATGCAAAAGTCCTTTTGCTACTTTTTTCTGTCCCTTTATTCTCTTCTACTCTATTCTTTTTCAGTCTGCCCCAACATGTTCTTGTCTACTGTATCCAGTTCTTTTCCTGTTTTATTTTCTTCTTTGCTGTTCTGTTGTACTCTATTTCACGTATTTAAAACATTGTGAACATAAACCTTAGCTAGGTTCTTGTTAAATGAAAAAAACTATGTTGCTGCACCATGCATCTTAAAGGGAACAAAGTTAATGATACAGTTTGGCATGAGATTCACAGAGCTTTAAACTGACTGTAGTTTTAGCCCTTCTATGAAAATACAAGACACTTACAGAAACAGCTTTGTAGCTGTTGTAAACGTTTACAGAGTCTGGTTAAGGGGACGGTTGGTCATGATGAATGGACAAAACATCCCAGACCTTTAATAAGGGAACCAGACTTTTAGTCCCCTGAGAAACTGGACGTAAATGTGGTGTTATCATTGTAACCTACACCGTGATGTTTTTCTTAGCTTTAACAAGTTGTTTTTTCTCTGTAAACCTAAACAGACCATCTGACATGAACCATATATTAGACTGGAGGGGAAAAGACTCCATCCTGTGCAGATTTCAATAACAAAGAAAGGTTCAACATTTAAGGATTTTATGACTTGGGATGAATAGAAAATAATCTGCCATAAAGCTACAAAACAGCAGTAGAGAAGAAGCTGTTTTTTTCTTATTTAAAGCGCCATGAAACAGTCTTAAAGTAACAATAGTACCATTTATATGAGACTCAAAAGCAAACCAAACCATAAGATTAGAGATTGATTGTTTTTATGAAATCTTTATTTATGCCTATAACCACAGTCACAGGGGTAGGTGTCAGATGAAGTGACTGATAACACGCTGAAGGAAAATCCATTTCTTTTTTTTCTTATTCTTTCACCACAAAAAAAAAAAAAAAAAAAAAAATTAAAATAATGCCAGTACAAAGCATAATCAGCAAAAACAAAAGAGGCAACACTTTGTCCACAGGGGGCGCTGAATTCAACACAAACCCAAGGTTCCTCACAGGAGCTTTAAGCTTCCTAGATGGCTGATTAATAAACATAAAGCACAGTGCTCAGTATCATATTATTTTTAGCACAACTGTTCTCAAACTGAGGGCTGGAGACATGAGGGAACAGCATGGGTGGCCCAAAAAGGGGCGTGGCAAGACATCTGATGAGGGGGGTTATCTGGGTCTTCTTTGAAATCTGATTGGCCATCTCATGGACTCTTGTTAAAACACCCCGCTTGGGCTTGGAAGCTATCATCTATCATCGTCTGTCATCACCTGATATACGCTGTACGCCTCTGGGAACGGAGGTGGCTTTTCTTTTAGTCCCGGTGAAGCCAGTGATAAGCGGAAAACAACTTCCAGGCCAAATTTCTTTTTCTGTGTGGCGTTTACATCCACTATCTAAAGGCTGTCAATTCTTTAAGCCCTGGAGTTGATCGGATTAGTCTCAGCTGCACAGCAGGTGTGAAATAGAGCAACCCTACTCAGGCTCACTTCAGGTACGATGTGAAAATGAGCTAATTTGATGGGATTTTCTCACAATAATATACGATTAACCCCTTAAAGCCTGTTGCATCATATTTGATACACACTTTTATGATACCTTTATCTAATCTATATGATCAATAAATTACTAAAAAAAAAATTCTGAATACAATCTGATGAATACAAAAATGCTGTCAAGTGGACTATCAGTTACCAAAAACACCCAATGTATCAAATGAGACACAAAAAATATATATGTTAAACTTAATGGATTTTTTGGATTTCAGTAGAAAGTTAAATAATCATTTCGGTCCCAAAAAATTACAATTTTCTGGCTGTAATTTGTGTTTTCAGGCTTTAAGGGGTTAAGTTTGCTAAAATCACACCATGTTGCAATTTTGTGAAAATAATAAACTCAAGCTTTACCAGCTCTGCCCTTAGCATTCAAAAGACTTTTAAATCATGTTTTTTAATGATCCTTTCTGATGCGTTTCAGGTGGTAAGAAAGTCTAAAAACCGATTGGCTCTGTACACTGGATATCCCTAATGGATATTCCACAGTCAACTGTAAGGGATATCATTAGAAAGTGGAAGCAATTAGGAACAACAGCAACTCATCCACAATGCAAAAGACCATGCAAAACCACAGAGCAGTGTCAACGACTGCTGAGGTGAAATCTGAATGCTTCAGCATACCAAGACGTTTGCTCTGCTTCCAACTTTGTGGCAGCAGTTTGGGGAATGCCCTTTTCTATTCAAACATGACTGTGACCCCAGTGCACAAAGCAAGGACTATAAAGACAGGGTTTGATGGGTTTGGTGTGGAAGATCTTGAAGAACCATACAGAGCCCTGACCTAAACCCCATCGAACAATTGATGGACTGGAATAGAGATTTTGAGCCTGGCCTTTTGATCCAACACCAGTACCTGACCTCATAAATACTCTGCAGGATGAAAGGGCACAAATCCCTACAAAAACACCCTAAAATCTTGTGGAAAGCCTCACAAGAAAACTTGAGGCTGTTATCACCCCCATATTAAAGTACATGTACTTGAATGCAATGGTGTAATGGTCAGGAAGCTAAATACTTTTGTCCATATAGTGTGCATGTGAATGAATGTTGACAGCCTTGATGGTATTTCAACAAAGTAAAACTTTGTCCTTTAGTAGTTTGAGAATTGCTGCAAATCTCCTTCTTTGTGGTGCGTGTCGATCTCATTGACTTTACATCAACATAGGCAGTGCTTCACTTTCTGAGCCAGATTACCCTGTGATGGTTGCTGACATGTTGCGCTAGTGAGGCCATTTGGAGCCAAGAAATGCACAAAAGAGAACTGTCTGGCAGAAAAGCTAACTCCGGCATTTGGTTTGAAGCAGACACCCACTGTTATGTAAAGTTTAGTGTCTGTATTGTTAGTTTTTGGTCATGTTTCTTGTGCTGTTTCACCTGTACTCTGCAAACTCAGTCGAGAATGTGTTACCTAGAGAATAAACTCTTTTACATAAATCATTATAATAATAAATGTCCAGGCAGAATCCTGATGGGCCAGGATATTTGTACTACATGAATTCTGATAAATTTTGCTGTCCACAATCTGACTATATGGCCTACAGCCTCTTGGTGTACAGTACAACCATTTGTTTTACATCTGAGTTTCCCTTTCCTGGGCTGAAACTTATTCTCAGCCTCCTATTTTGAGTCTTAAACGTTTTTACTTTTAATACTTTGTTACAGAAATTGATCTTACAGCTGATTCGACACCAAACAGTTAAAAGATGCCTGAAGAAGTCAAACATGGCAACATTTAATAAAGAATGAATCAAACAAACAAATATGTCCATGGAAAAAGGTCACATTAACAGACTTCTTGGCATAATTCAAGGCATTTACAGTAAAAACAGAATTCCATTTTTGTGCTCAGTTTACTACTAATCAGACAACACAGATCTGAACTATTTGGAAACTATTAATGTGAGACAATAATAGAATATAGGCCAACCGAATACAAACACAAACCTGGCAACACAAAGAAAACAGAGTCAGCAACAAGTAGAGAGAAAGCAAAGCACTGCCAAGAATTTTGACACAGTCTGAGACCGAAATAAATTCAATATTTACTCGGGGAGAAAACTCAGTTTGCATTGGAAGGAGAAAAATATGTCAGAGCATGACACAGCCTGAGGTTAAACACATGAAACCTCAGCAAGATAGCTTTAAATCTGCCTCCTGTTTTTGATTTTAAATCTTTTTCCTTCTGTGGTTCTTATTATCAACAGCACATTCGATGGATAAACAACTTTTTCTTCTCGTTCTACTGGATTTGTACTGTATGTCTTTGTTTTTCTTTATTCATGTTCAAATTTACTGTGTAGTGGATGTAGTGCAGCATAAAGACGCACTGAAACAGAGGTGGAGCATGTTTTGGTCCCCATAAAAAGGCAACTTCAGGAGTTAATGTAGCATCACTTTTTTCCACACTTCATTTAATAAGATGATAAACAGATTCAACAATTAACCACATGCATCTTACCTGTATTTAGGATGCGTTATGGCATATATGATGGGGTTGTAAATCGCAGATGCTTTGGCGATCACAGCAGGGACAGAGTTCATATAAGGTGACAACAGGTTAGCATACCTGTGGGAGAAGAGATATGAAGAGGTGAGCAGGGACAGATGTTAGCCAGAGGAGGAAATGTGACAGGAGGAAATGAGACACATTCATGTGATGAGGGTGGATGTGGGCGTGTTCCAGTAAAAGATGAGTGCAGACAAGAGAGGGGGCAAAATCACAAGGTCAGCATTGAATTTATGACACTTACAGGAAGACCAGGAATTAAGTTGTCACAATTTAATCAATTATCCAGTTAATTAAGCTGCTTGTCACTCATTAAATAACAGCCGGCGAGTCAACAGTTACATTAATCTAATAGAATAATGATGCTAAGGTATTACAACATCAAGGTCCATAAAAGATATGATTAATAAATATTACATCTCATTTATTGTTACTTTTTTTTTGCACAGGTCCAGTTCTCATGTGTTTCTGATTAAAAAAATAAAAATATTTATTGAAGGAATTGGGATTATTTACATTATTTAACTACCATCATTTTAAATGGAACCACTGAATTTTCAGTCAATTGAATTCTTTACTGAAGTAATAAACTTTGCATAGTATGTTAAGTATATGGGAATCAAATTGATACATTAAATAATAAAAACAGACTGAAATTGCTTGTAAGTGTTTACATGCTTAAAAAAAACAATATTTTTTTTTTTGTGAAAGAAATGGACATATCATAGACAGGTGGCTGTGAATTTTGACCTCCCAAGTCCATTTTGACATTTGTGCAATGATTCAAGATAACCCCTCCAAGCACTCTTCAGATATGGCATTCACAAAGTTAGGATGAACACAGGACTTGGAGGAACTGAGCTTCAAAAACCTAACCAGTTCATCCATAGTACAGGATGAACACTTGTGCAAAGTTTGAAGAAAATCCTTCAAAGCACTATGAAATATCATTCACAAGGAAAGGAAAAACAAACGCCCAATTACCTTGACATCTCACATAAAAATGATATCAGTTCTTCCTTAAGTCAGAGTGGACGTTTGAGCAAAAGTTGAAAAAACAAAAACCTAAAAGCACTCAAAACATATTTCATTCACAAGCATGGGATGAAGAGGCCCAGTTACCCTTTTTTTTTAATCTTTAACTTCTACACTTCTATCAGTTCTTCCTTGAGTCATAGTGGACATCTGTGCAATGTTTGAAGAAAATTCCTCAAAGTGCTCATAAATATTTGTTTCACAAGTAAAGGATGAACAAGAAGCCCAATGACTTATTTTTTTATCTTCAACCTTTTAAATCAAACCAGCTCATCCTTGAAAAACACCATGTTATGTAGAATTTCTGCACTGCAGTATCTAAATTAATTTTTAAAAAGGGAATTCTTAGGTTTTACATTTTTATGGCCCTAAACATGCTCAAAAACTCTTCAAACTTGGCAGGCACATCAGGTATGGTGAAGAGTTTTAATTTTTTTTGTTCCAGACATGAGTGTGGAAAATTGGCTCAACTCACTTTAAAAGTAGCCCTTTTCCCCAGGAGAGATTAAATTTGGTACTCATATTGAGTGCTTGAATCCTTGAATCAGAGTGGACTTTAGAGCAAAGTTTGGAGGAAATGCATCAAAGTACTCATGAGATATTACATTCAGAAGCAAGGGATGAAAAAGAAACCCAGTGACCTAAGAATTCTACCTGTAACCTCAAACATCAGTTCATCTTTGAGCCAGAGTGGACATTTGAGCAATGTTTCAGGAAACGATTGCCTGGACAGAGGACCTAAATACATAATGATTTTAGTCCTGTTGGTAGCTGGCGTGGAGGCGTTAAAAACACTGAAATGTCCTTGAACAGAGAGGAGATGCAGGTTGTACTTCAACAGTCCCTTCTTTCCTTAATTATGTAGCTGTTATCATATGTATTACCTAATTACCACTCTGTTTTCCTGCTTGACTGACTGTGTAGCTTTTGTGCTCTAATTATGTCTGAATTAGAATTAATTCCCCGCCTTCCAGGCAGGTGGTCTCACACTGAACTTGCAGAATCTTAAGGCTTCTTTGAGAAAAATGTTCGTAAGCCTACAAGGTATTTTCAGACTAAACAATAAGTAAATGTTTGTGTTGCTTTAGAAAGAAAAGCCAAGGATATTCTCTGCCGTATCAAAACTGTTGCTAAAGCTGCTGCTGCCTGCTCTTAACCAAAGCATTAGATGAACTCTGCTTTCTTTAATGGCATATTTAACCCTAAGCTGTCAGTACAGTGTGGCCACAAACACAGTGCTTAGCCTGTTTAAAGTTTTACAGAGATGATTTGACGTCACTAGAGTGAGCAGTTGCTCACACATACAAACACCTACCCCGCAAATGCAGTGAGGGCGGCACAGGAGTACGGGGCCCAGGAGACGACAAACAGCAGGATGACGATGAGTGCGATCTTCGCCATTTTCCACTCACTCCTCAACTTATGGGCTCTCTTTGCAGAGTCTCTTGTGCCCTCGCTGTTGATCTTTGTTATCGCTCTGAAAAAAACAGACACCCACCTTATTTCTTTAGCTTTTGACATTTCATATCAGAACCTTTCCCCTCTTATTTTGCCTCTCTTAAGTATTTTCTTTTACTGTAAATGTAAATTAACCCAGAAATATATTGTACTCTTATGCAGACGCAGCTTTCTCATCACCTGCTTTGGCAGCCCGCCTGCACAGACGGTATTAGCGTTCAGGTCGAGCACAACATCAGTGGAAATCAATAGAAGAACCCAGACACATCATTAATCAACAAGACATCAATATCAACACAGAGAGTATGTCTTGGATAGGAGCATGATTGCACATGTGTGCTAAACCAACCGCGTTGTGTGCCGGATGGCTCTGAAGATGCAGCAGTAGCTGAAGATGATGACGGAGAGAGGGATGAAGAAGACAAAAGTAAAGAGCAGCATGGTGTAGGAGCGGACGGAAGGTGTGAACGTCATGTAGTCCCAGGAGCAGGACGTCATCAGACCCTCTGGGACATAGGCGCCTGCAGAAAACAAATATTTGTCAGAGTCTGATCAATTTATTATTCAGTCAGTTTCTGTGTTGTCTCTCCATCTTAAAGACCTTGACCTGTATGCACCTGCAGTATGAACGCATCCAAGTATACTATATCTGTTCAATAACCTGAAGGCACAGTTGCATTTCACATTGTATTCCATCAATACTTATAGATTTACCCTGGCTGCTCCACTGAGGCTGCACTACCCTCCTCCCCCAGTTAACCGTGATCTGATGTCGAAGTAAACCATCAACAGCCCTGAGTTATAAATTCACACTCTCACATTGTAAGGGTATGAAAAGACTTTTTTCCCATGTACACTCCTGAACTCAGTTAATACAAGGGGGCTAGTAGGAATTGTTCTGGGTAAAGTCATCGTGAAAGATTAGCTTTTTGCATTTACACACACACCAAACCTTGACATTTTCAGGAGTTTTGTGTTTATGCTAATACAGCTTTAGTCTGCTTTTTTTTTTTTGCATCATCCAAAGCAGAATTCGCACAAGTTCCAAAATTTTGAATCTTGGGTGAGATCATTGTTTCCAGGGCTTGGTGCTACACAAATCCAACTGTCATTAGCCTAAAAAATACCAAACTAGAACTATCAGCCAATGGGTGTACGCCTTTGTAAGGTGTCTAACTGCTGAAAAGTGAAAGTACAGTAGTGGGACAAGCAGAAGCACGGATGAACACATTGTCCTGTGATCTTGACCTCTGACCTTAATCTTGTCAGTTCATCTGGTCCTTAAGAAATGTCAGATTGGACATTTTTGAATCTAACCAAGAATATGCCCACTGAGATTCAAACATGTCTTTTACAAGCAAGTCCTGGCCAAGACGTTAGCATGGTTAGTTCCACACATATAACAAAAAACAAAACATGACAAAGTTACATCAATCAATCAACAAGTCCCCTAAACGAGTGCAATGCTCAAGCTTAAAATGACCCTGTAGCTCACATCAAGATGACGGAGCAAAAACATTAAAAGCTCTTCTACCAAAGAGAGTGTAGGAACTGCATGGTGCCAGATCCACCTGGCCTGTTCGATGGCCGTGTCTGGCCCATGTATTTGAAACACAAGAACATCTCATTCACGATGAATCCATGGGAATCCAATTTCACCCTCAATTTCTTTGTAAGGCAACCAATAGGGTGACTTGGTGAGGTTCTCGTTGATGTAAACATTGGATCCCTCCAGCCTTTTGCCCTGCTTTAGTAGAGCAACCTTATGTTTGCAGTTCACAAGCTTAATGATGACAGTAGGAGTGCCACCGGTGTTTCTCCTTGGTAGAGGGTGACAAGCTGTAAGCCGGACTGAAAGAAAGAAGCCACTTGTTGCTCTGTGGAGCTAGCATCCAAGTCCTCTGGTTCACCCCCGATGTCAGCGGTCACCGCTCAAGCGTATGACAGGGGTTTGATATGTAGCCCAGTGATGATAACATCAATCATCCTGGTGTACTGCGACCCTGCTTTCCAGGGTGATGCACTTATCCTTCTCCACATCCTATACACGAAGGGCTTTAACCTCCTCAACCAGCTGCACGATGCCTTTCTGCTGTAGCCGGACAGCAGAAATGTCCTCAGTCAGGAAGTAGAGTAACTTTTTAATGCTCTCTACTCTCTCTGTTGCTAGTATTTTCTTTGAGCCCATGTTGTCCGACTGTTTTGTGGATGTTTTCAGTGAAGACAGCTGTTAGCACAGCCAGCTGTTAGTCAGCTGGTCGGCTGTTTGAAATGCAGCTAGTAGCTAGTCGGTTCCAGTATGTTTCGAAAAAAAATCCACTTCTTTATCAGGCAGGGGTCAAACCTACACTCTCAGCACTTAAACCAGTGACCGTGATCCAAAATCAATTGTCAAAAAGTCCAGAAAAATGGTCAGAACGCCCAGCACCAATCAGCATCAACACACACAACAACCTGACAGGAAGCCAAAAAACAGACTTTCTATGGCAAAAAGCCATAGTATTAATAAGCTTGAACACATTCAATCAAACTGTTTAAGATAAAAATCTGAGCACTATCTTGACCTTGGGACTTAGACCTTAAGAAGTGCACCAGTTTGGTCTTGTTGGCATCAAGTACAAGTGTTAAAGGTTTCTCTAGAAAACATTAAAGGTCATCTGTAGTTTATTTGTTGCACTGTCTAGGGAAGATGACGAGGCATATATTATCATATAGTCAGCATAAAAATGAAATTTTGCATCAGTAGTGTTCTTACTTTACTTATATAACTAATAAATAAAATCAGGCCCAATATGGACCCTTGTGGGACATTTTGAACATTTAAAAACCCAGACAAGTCAGCTTTAACACTTTAGTTTCTGTCACTGAAATAATTTTCAAACCATTTTAATGCTGTTACTGAGAACCAAATATCAGAGTGGTTAATGGTATCGAAAACCCTAGATAAATCTAGGAAAAATGTTCTTAAGAGCCATAACATTTATGACCTCTGTAGCTGAAGTGACTGTACTATGTTTCTTTCCAAAGTCAGACTTCAACTTGTTTAAAAATGCCATTTTGTAACAAAAATTCCTTTGACTAGTCATAGATCAGACCTTCAGGCACATTTGCCACAACAGAGCTTTCAGAAATCACTCTTCAGTTAATTTGGTTAGATGGATCACCAGCTTTCAAAACTGGAGTAACAAAAGCAGCTTTCCAAATCTCTGGTATTATACCATTTTCCAGGATCAGGTTGAAAATATAGTATATTTTAAAGGCAGGTGTGGGTTTAGCTCAGTTGCTGAAGCAGGCACCTATATGCTGAGATTCTGGTCCTCAACGCTCTGGTCCTGGGATCGATTCCTGGTCTCTGCGCATGTTTCGTGTATGTCTTCTTTCACTCTCTGTCCCCATATTTCCTGCCTCTTTTCAGCTGTCGTATCCATCAATGGCAAAAAGCCCAAAGGCCTTGACCTTTGACATTGACCTCAAAAATCCAATCAGTTCATCCTTTATCAGAGCGGACATTTTTGCTAATATTGAAGACAGCCCCTCAAAGCATTCCTGCAATTCACATTCACATGCAAGGGATGAACAAGACATCCAAATACCTTGCACTTTTACCTAATAAACTCCATCAGTTAATCCTTAAGTCAGAGTGGACATGTGTGCAAAGTTTGAAGAAAATCCCGAAAAGCGTTCATGTGAGATTGAGTCTACTAGATTGGCCTGGACAGAAGGTCAGAGCCGAAAACATACTGCCTCCAGCCTTGGCTCTCGCTAGCACAGAAGCATGAAAATTAGTCGTTTTGGCCTTAAGGGATAAGTTATTTTTGATTTTAGTCGCACCTTTTCCAGTGCTGAAACAACAAAGTAGAGATATGTGGCCATGGTTGATGACCATTCTATGAACTGACACAATATCTCACAAAAAAGCCAAACTATTTGAGGCTGAAGAAGATTTTATCAAAATATATTGTGCTTTCTTCCAATATACCACTCTACCATGCATTAAATATGAAGCTGGTAAGACCGATTGTTCCAAATACAAAATAATGCCAAACAGGTGATGTTGCATTACCATCCAACAGCCTCAGCACTGCACAGCTATTAAGTACATCTTTTGTTAACTATTTGACAGCAACTGTACTATTTTAGCATTTGCAGTTCTCTCTCAGTGAAACATCATCTGCCTTAAATATGACACGTGCAAAATCCATCCATAAGGAAAGAAGTTGAGGCTCTTTTCCCCTGTTGTTTCTGCTCGAAAAACCTAGACCTGGAGTGCTGGGAATGACCTCACAACGCTATTTTTATATGTCCATCATTATATAACAAACTTAAAGATAAAACATGCAGAAACATTAAAAACATTAAGAGACATAAAGTGTTAACTTAGAAGTTTAAAGACACCTAGAGCATACATGCACACATAAATATCACACAGCAGCAGACCTTGAAAAGCTCCATCTCTGTCTCTCCTCCAGACACGGAAGGAAGTCATAAGTCAGTTTTATTGCATGTTGTGTGAAGTTGTTGTGGCGGTAGGGGCTCCAAACCACAAGAGACTTTTAGAGGAAAAACAGTCACACTAACAGAGTCAATGTAGGTAATAGAACAACAAAAGGAGTTTGAAGTGTCTGCTACATCTGTGTCCTTTCTGTTTGAATTAATATGATAATGCTCACTTTTATGCTTATTCAGTAATTGGAAATGAAAAACAGTCCTCTAAAATGCAAGCTTGAAAGTAGGAAAACAAATTACTAGCTAAAGATATGACTGAAATCTTTCAAAAGATTTTCACAATAAATGATCATTTTTAAAACAGGCAGAATATATGTTCAATAATATTTGTAAAAGGAGTCATGTGAAAATTCATCTGTTAATACTGCCTTTAAGTGCTAATTAAAGCAATGGTCCTTTTTAACACTTATCAAATTAATTTTAACATTAAGATTTAAATCACAAATAACCTACTTCTCAACATTTTATCTGTATTTATAATGATGTGTAAAAATTTTAGTTTATTTATATATTGCCATATTTCACATTTGTTTCTAGTCCTCAGTATCATGTTGTATTTCATATTTTAACTGACTTACAGTGCCTGTAAAAAAGATACAGCCCCTTGGATGTTTTACCGTTTTACTGATTTTATAAATCAATCATGGTTGATATAATTAGGCTTTTTTGACCAACCCCCCCCCCCCCCCCCAGTGAAAACAGATTTCTACAAATTAATGTCAATAAAATAAAAATATGTAATGTAAAATAAGTGACTGCACTAATATTCATCCCCTTCAAGTCAGTATTTAGTAGATAAACAGCCCTTTACAAATTCAGCCGCACCAGAACATTCACCTTGTTATCTTTAAACCATTTCTGTCTAGTTTTGTGCTTCAGGTCATTGTCTTGCGGGAAAATAAATCTTCTCCAAAGCTGTAGTTTTCCTCAATCTGAATAATATTTTCCCCCAGGAATTTTCCTCTATTGTGTTGCATTCATTTTACCCTGTACCTTTACAAGCCTTCCAGGGCTGGCTGCTGAGAAGCATCCCCACAACAATGATGCTGCCACCACCTTAATGGCAGGACTTTTCCAGCATTCATCTGTGGTTTCTTACTCTAATTACATGAATTATTGTACAATCCAACATTAATTGGTCTCAATTGGTCTATTCTGTTTCATGTTCCAGATTCCCAAAAGAAATGCCCCAGGGCCCCATGTTTGGTCCTCTTCCATTCTCTGTCTATATCCTACATCCTCACAAATCACGATCCTAAACCCCTACATTGTTTTGTCGTGACCTGCACAATTTATGTCTTGTTTCGATGTATAACTCATGGCCTCAGTTTTGAGAACAAATAACAGCTTCCTGTTATTTTGTTTCAGCAGCTCTGGTGTTTGCCCTCTGACAGGCCTATGTTAGGTAAGCCCTGTCGTCTTGAAGATCGGCAGCCAGTGAAAATGATAAATGACAACCTGTGAGTGTAATAGTAATTTTAACTCATTTAGACATGAAAGAATTAGAACTGATGTGCAGAGGATGTGAGAGGGCATGGGATGACTTCTTTAGGACACTAAAGGGTAAACCTGTGACACTCAAAATGTACAACTAAAGGAGAAGCAACGTCACTTCTTTACTGAAGAAGAGCTTTACTTCAGTCTGAAAAGACAAACAGATGACAACCAAAATCAACTTTGAGATGCAGATCATCACTTAACATTGATTGCAGAAACCAATGTTTATCAGCAATTGTCTGCCGCTGTCAGTCTCACAGACTGATAAAACAGGAAGGCAGGGAAGAGTGGAGGCAAGGTGGGAGCGGAGGGAAAGTGTACAAAGAAAGTGTTATATTTAACAACCCCCCAGCCAAAAAAAAAAAAAAAAGAAAAGGCTCTGCAAATCACAAAGTCTTAATTTGAAGGAACATTACAACACATGTAGTTAGGATCAGGAGAGCCAAAAACACCATTCAGATATCATCATGCCTCTAAGCCTTCAAAGCTATATCACACTCCATTTGTTTAGACGGCATTTGCATTGTACATATATTTCCCTAACAATAAGGAAACACAAGAGTCCTATAGAATTTAGGAACTCAAAAGAACTCAACATAACTAAAAACTAAACCACTATAGCAAACAAACTGATATGTCCAACAGTATGAGGCTGCAGAAATGAACTGACTCTGACTTTTACAGCAGAGTAAAATATTCAGCCAGAGATGTTTAAACTATATACTATCAGTATGAGCTGCAGCCACAAACACACGTCAGGGAGCTGCAGAGTTTTTACACACTGCTCAGTCCACACACTGATACACATATACACACACATAACTATGTTGCTAGGGAACAGAGTGGTTGTTGCTGTCCCTCTCGATAGCTGTTGCTTACCTCTCTGAGCATCATTCAGGGAGTCCTCAACAATCTGCTCTCGGTTTAACATTTTTGCTGGATCATTCTCATTTAGCATTAGAGTCAAGCCAGCCTCCCAGTCCCATGATATCCACTAAAGTCAGCCTCTCTGATTCACTATGACCAGTCCTCCTATCCATCCAACTATGACCAGTGCACTCATGTCCCATTGTAGATAGCGTATTCAGCCTCTCTCCCACTACAACCGGTACACTGAGCCTCCTGGCCCAAGGTGAAAAGTATTGCTCTGTCCCACTGCATCCTTTCAACTCAGTCTTTCCAATCACAACTCTCAGTCCAACTAGTAGTTCATTAAAAAACTAACATAGGAGATGTCAATAATGAATGTAAAGAAGACAGAATGACCACTATGAGTACTTGAGCAGTAGCTGGACCCAGCATGTAAATATTACAAACATAAAATCTGAGGTATTTATCATCTGAATGACTGCATGAGTAGGCATGGATAAAAGAAGATGCAGTTTTTTTTTGAACCCCTGTACTAATGGAAAGAGCATTAATATGAATAATTGTATTACCTATAAAACAGAAAATGTCCATGCAATGTCTCACAAATGGGGAAAAAAAACATACGAGTGAGACATAGTACTCTCTTAAAGAGCAATAAAATGAACATGGTCATTTTTAACCTTTATAATCGTAGTAGTTTTAGTTTTAGCTGACAAAAACCCAAACATTTGAGCTCAATTCAAAATACACTGATGAAATACTATAACTAAACTGACTTTTAATCTTTTTATAACTACTGATCGATTTTCAGCTGGTCTTACCTGGAAAAAAGGTAGTCAATGAACATTTTTAGTCACAGTTTTAGTCTACAAAATTAACACTGACTCTACTAGCCCAGCGGTGGCTGGTGGGGAGTTTAGTCTTGCGTTGCTGCTATTGTGTTCCAGGGACTAGCACTTGACGTACGTCAAACAACATGGTGTAATGTTGTGGAGCAGTTGTTTTTTCAAGACAGTCTGGCTGCAGACCGTTCATCTCTGATGGTCACTCTCACAGACCGTTCATCTTAGACATCGTATATCTCAGAACAGAAATACACACAAAAACTTTGAGTAAAATCAGATTAAACTTCTGTTTAGGGTTAGCAAAGCCTAATTAGAAAATGTTTAATAAAGCAGGCTAAAGCTAAGCTCACAAAGCAGCTACATAAGCTACGCATCTATATTATCAGTGCAACTAAATTAGCTTTTGAAATGTTTGTTCAAGCCCACGTTGCTAATGCTAACCTGGCTACATAAAGCTAAGCCCAAAAAGCAGCTAACTTAGCTACATTGGCTTATGCTGTAACAATAATTACGTAACTAGCGTAGCTATATTAGCTTTAGCTAAAGCTAATGAAGCTAAAGTGAGCCATTACGTCTAAAACGGGTCTATACATAATTTAATAATAATAAAAATTATATATTTTTTGTAATTTTATAAGACCTCTTACCTATTTCTCTGTTTTATTTATTAAATGTTGCTTAGGCTGTAATGTTTGCAATGTAGATATTTCATGAGTTTCATAAAGTTAAATGAAAAAACAACTAAAACTGGAAATATGTTGTACTGGTAAATGACAGCTCTTCTTCTCAAAGCTATATGGATAGATGAACGGTCTGTAAGAGTGACCGTCAGATGTACAGTGCGCAGCCAGACTGCTCTGTGTTTTAGACTTTAGTTAAAGATAGTACAAAACTCCAAAATGAAACAATAACAGTTAAACAGAACCATTTCAAAATGCGTGCAACAAGATGAATAACTACAGAAATTCTTAGATCAATAACAATTAAAAGGTAGCTTGCTGCACGCAGAAAGCTCACCTGGCTTAGGTGCTGTACCTTTATCCTGGGAAGGATCTGGTGTGGACTTGGATGTTAAATGGGGGATTTTGTCTCTTATTTTTTTTTTGCCAGAACCCAGTCAATAAAACAATCTGAGTGTTGTAGCATCTTTCAGCATAATAACAACAGACGCCCACAAGTAAGAAGTTTTATAAAATCATTGTTGATTTAAATAAAGCGTGTGTAGCATTCCACCTTACGTTTGAGTTTTGCTCTGTTAAATACTTTTCATTGTGTTTATCATTATAAACATGTTTTCTACTTTGATAAAACAAATTAAATCTACAAGACAGAAAACTTCCCTCAATAACAAAAAAAAAGTCATTATATGCTTCAAGTGTTGCTGGAGGTTTCAATTCTTCAATTTTTGTTCTGTCTCTTTTCACTGTTAAAGAAGTTGAAATTGTGCCAAAAAGCCTTGCTCAAAGCCAGTTCACTGTCTTTTTAAAGAGTGTATATAACAAGAGAAGAAGGAAAAAAGGGAGAAGGTAGAACTCCTCAAGCTCACCATCAATTAGCTTTTTTTGCTAAGCACATGATCTGCCCCCTGATAGCAGAGTTACTGTTGAATGGATTTGTCACATTAAGAAAAAACATGTCGTATCTTTAGATGTAGTCTTTCAACTATCAGGAGAAAGTTACACACTGACTCATTTAAAAGTAAAGGTGTTCTGTTCTTAGAGAGAGCTCAGCACAATCCCACAGAGGAATCACCCTGATCAATAATGACTCTGCTTCATGCTTTACTCACTCCAGCCAAAGAAGGGGGGCAGGCTCCAGCCCATGGAGTAGACCCAGGCCCCTGCCACAATGCTCAGGGCTTTCCTTCGAGACATCACCCCCAGTGAGGCCAGAGGTCTGGTGATCACGATGTAGCGGTCCACAGCAATCACCATCAGTGTCATCATGCTGCAGATACCAAAGAGAGCTCCGCAGAAAGCATACAGCTCACAGCCTGGAGGAGGAGAGGACACACGTTAGCCAACACTGTTTTCTAGCTAACGGAAAAACCCTGTAGCTACGTGGCAGCAGCTGAAATAATGCAGCTAAATGCATTTATAGACCTACAACCTCGTTTTAGACAGTTCGGACAGGTTTCTGTGGTTTTTTTTGTTAACACTCTATGTTTGTTTTTCTTAGAATGCCACGTTAGCTAGAAACTATGACGGACTGCAATAAAATAGGCTGTAATGACTCAAATTTTTTACTGTTTAGGTCTCACCTCATGTGTTTAAGACTGCTGTAGACAGGTCTATAAAAAGTGTTCATTACCTGCCAAGCACCCAAAAGCAGGGGTCACAATTAGCAGCTAGCTAACGAACAGATTAGGGCATTTAGCAGCACAAAAGCTTTGTTTTCCCTCAGGACAAGACACAAGAGAAGGAATATTTGACCATAAACTCACCAGATGACCAGAAACACCATTTGAAAAAACAGTTTTTATTTTATTTGTTTTTGAAAACAAATAAACAAACAAAAAAAGACAAGCTAATTTCCTGTAATTTTTTTTGGTCCAATCATTTAAACGGAAAAGACAATCTATATTATTTTAAGAAATAATTAGTTTGGTCATACATACAGTTATATATAATCCGTTCTACTAAACTGAAAATTTGACCCGTCATGCTTCGTACATGGAACAATACCTACAGCAGTTCATGCTTTTGTTCATAATGATTTATTTTTCTTCTGAAAGTAATACAGTCCATTAATTCACCAGTAGATTTACCATTCGGATTATTCATTTTATACTTTATATAAGTCAACTAGCTCTCTTATTCAATTGTAAAAACACAGAAGTTGGGCTTTTTGTTTTGACATACTTTTATTTTGAAATGTTCACCCATCCCAGTGTTTCCCAACCACTGGGAGGCCCTCCCATATGTACCTAACAAAAGTGGAGTTCAGAGCAGACAAAGCCTCACACCCCCCCAACACCCCACCCCCACCCCCCACTGACAATGTTTTTGGACACCAATGTTAGATCAATAGATACATAGATAGATAGACTGGCCTGATTACATGACCATCACCAGGCAGATTCATCTTGTGAAGCTCCAGTTTAAACAATTATACCAGGTCTGAAAACTGACCTATTCAATCAGCATCATTTGAGGAAAACGAGGCGGTAACTATGGGAGGGTTTAGTTTTACTGCAAGCCGATACATTCAAATGGCTGCTGCCAACATAGCGGTTAGCTCGGATAAAGCTAGAGTGTAGCAGCAGTTTTATTGGAACTTGACCACATTTCTTTATTAAATAAAAAGCAAGAAACACCACTGCAAGCTTTTCATGATGTAAATATATTTTCACTCTTCTTCTGGCTTGCTTCAGCATGTAAAAGGTGCAGGAAATAGGGATTTAGTTGTACTGTAAGCCACTGTCCTGTGGTCACTCTAATTGGCCCCGTCCAGGTGGTTAGAAGAGTTGCCACAAGCCCCTGATTGATTTGTAGATGGATCAAGGGCTGCTAAAACTGCTGGTGATCTCCAAGTGTATTACCAGAGGTGAAAGACTTAGACAAAAGAAATACTGTCACGCTTAACCTTGGCCACCCAGCGACCCACGTGTGTTGACATGTGTCAGGCTTGACTCAGTTCCCCCTTCTCCAGCCCTGAGTTGTAGCACATCAGTTCTGTGATGAATCTTTAGTGCCCTACATGCCTAAAACTAATGCACATGACAGTATATGTGGATATTCATTAAACACCTCATCTCAAGCTGCTAGGATGTAGTAAAAGCATTAAGTGTGGCTCTCTCCTTGATGCCCATTGTATATTAATCATTATTTCCTTTTTTTAATCGTTATGATGTCTTTTGTAGATTTATTGTAAGACCCTATTTTTTATTTCACAAAATTTTCCATGTTTGGCATTGCTGTGCTCCCCTGTAATTCCTCGCCATTGGCCCCACTTTGGGAATCACTGCCTTGGATGATTATCCCTATAATGTTTTTTTTTTTTTTTTAATCTTCCATGTATCTCTCTAGTACCACCACTAGGTAGACATCATAGTTAAAGAGCAATCAAAAACCTTTGTACGTGGGTTTTTAGTAGTGTGGTTGATTTAGCTGAACCAAATCTCATCATTTCTATATGAAGTATAATTTGGTTCACAAAAAATCAACTGCTTTGTTACAGTTGGGTCTTCAGTATGTTGAGAGAGATGGTTGTGATGCTCTGCATCTCTCAATTGTTAAGTTCAGGCTTTAGCAATGAGCCATTTTTGTATTTTACAACCACAAAGCTCATTAGTAAAGATTTAAGTGGAGGGAGATTTGGGAAAAACAAGAGTAGAAGTGAGAAGGAGTAACAGGAGAATCAGAGGGAAAGACAAAAGATGAAATAGAATAGTAAAAATTGTTGGGAATTGGAGGTGAAAGAAAGGGGAAATGAGGTCAGGTTTATGGGAACGGGAGCACAATATGAAGTATGAGTCAGGGCGTTGGGTGAAGTCAGGGAGCAGCATGATAAAAGATGGATGGAAAGGTGGTTGGAGACAAAATATGGAGGTATCAGGAGAGAGGAAAGAGAAAGTGTGGCATGTGCAAACAGCATATGGTATTAGTGTTTGAATTATTAATCTATGAAGGACTTACAGTAAATAACCTATCATATGCTGACATTCTGCGCATGATTTCTTGCTGCAGTGTTGACAAGACTTCTAACAGGCCTCTTCTTGTTCCATAACATCTATACCGCCTATAATTACGTTAAACTTATCCATAATGTATGAGGAAATCTGATTATAAGACTTTCTACACACAGATAAAGTACAAACACTCAATCATTCCTTTATCAGCTGCCGTCCCCTCGGGCTCCATGTGTGATTACAGCCAACCTGTCACACATCATGTAATCACAGCACCAAGTCATCACATCTGAACACCAGACAAAATCTGAAGTGTGTCGCCAGCGTGAAGAAATCCAAACAAACACTGCTCAGGTAATTGAACATATATCACATCACTGCACTGTCTGTATGTTTAAGTTACTGAAGATAATGAAGTCCAGATCGACTCCTAAAGAACAGCAGACGTCCTCCAGAGAGGAGCTGCAGTATGTTTTAAAGTCCTGGGGCATTTTTAAGATCAAGATAACAAACATATGTCAAATATCTCAGGAATGTACGAGGCATTTAATGAGGTACTGAAATAAGTTTAGAGTAAATCATAGAATCTAATCTCAGAGAATTATGTAATTTAACCACCTTTTGACTCAGTTATATTATGTCGGTAGTTGGTCAGTAAACAAAGAAGAGAGAAGTTTTATTTATGTCTGCCCAGCCTCGCCTGGGTGATGGGACTTGGGGCTTATTTTTAGAGAGTTGAAATATTCTCTCAGCTCAGTACTCAGAAACATTCTTTTGGTTACCGACCAGCTCTGCTTTTGGTACCATTTTGCCTTTTTTTATATTTTTAAAACAAGGACAGCAATGGAAGACAGAAAACCTCTCAAATGGCAGAGTGCTTCAAGGATCATGTATTTTTGTTGGCCATGCTCATGTTCCGTCGCCCAAAAGCTTATTGGCTTTTAAACAGGGTTTTGTATTCTTAAATACTCTTTATGGTGGGAAAGTTAATGACATGAAGACACTTTGTTCTTCACGATAATATCAACAAATGAACACTTCTGCCATCATTTTTGAAGCACAAGAGAAACCTGCTAAAGTGAAAAGCCAGTGTTAGGCTATAGAGCTCAACATTGCCTGCCCATTTTTTTGGTGGCCCTGATTCCAGAGGTGAAATTCACCATTCAGATCCCCCATAGACATTTCCCAAATCCTGAATACTCGTGACTATAAAATACTGATTTGGAGCAAAAATAGCATTCGAAAACCAAGAAAAAAGCATTGGTACAAGACCACTTATATATTTCTACCCCTTTTTTACACTTTTCTTTATTGTACTGATTATATCTGAAATGATAATGTAATATGTCGTAGTGTGAGCATTATTGCTTCATACTGCGGCGGCAAGCATTCATCAACAGTTGACAGCTTTCGTTCACGGGCTCGGTAGATATCTCCATGATAACCAGAGATCCCACCAATCAGTGATGTGACACAAGCTAGGTTTCCATCACAGTTTTTCGCCAAAAAAAGTGATATTTCTTAAATTTTGACTAATTACAATTGTGCTTTGAATGCATTTCCATTGAAGGGAGTCTTATCTCATCTGCGAGGAAGCTGGATGTTCAAAACCTGTTGGTTGGTACGGTTATGAATACATCTACAGTGGTGGCCTTGATAATTTTGAACAAAAGACAAAGGCAACAGATTATAGTTCAGAGGCAAAGTCTGTATGTAAGGCAAAAGCCATGTATAAGGATATAAGTATGATGTTAAGAAAAGTCTCAGGCTCTTCTTCTGTCTGCATGTATCGCGCCATGTTGTCTCGGAGTGAACTGATCATGTGACACCTCACGTCCTGTGACTTGTAAATGTGGAAAAAGTGTGTCCATTGCACTTTTGCCATATATTTCTATATAGAAATGTCTGCAAAACTTCTTCATGAGAGCTTTAAAACTTTTTGGCGATATTTGAGGGGTTTTTAGAAATTCAGGTGAATCTGTTACCAGTTTTTCACTGCGCTATTAAGATTTTACGCATTTCTTTCTTTTTTTTTTTTTAAGATTTATTTTTGGGCATTTTTGTGCCTTTATTAGATAGAGGAGGACAGTGGATAGAGTCAGAAACAGGGTCAAGAGTGGGGGAGAGGCATGCGGTGAAGGGCCTCAGGCCGGATTCGAACCCAGGCCACCTGTGTACATGGGGAGCGCCTTTAACCACTAGGCCACCTGCTCCCCAATTTTATGCATTTCTCAGGGTAATGGAAACGAAGCTATAGAAAGATTATGGGTAATGTAGTATCTTTGGCTGAGATCCCAAATATTTTAACCTTGCAAAGCAGATGGGTTTACCTGATTCCATCTCTGTCATCAGGCAAATCCATCTTGAAAATCTCCAGTCTGCAATGATTGTGCCAAACCAAACAGTTCGGAGCAATCAGCATGATTTGAAGAGAACAAGGCAGTAGCTACAAGCAGAGTTTAGCTGTACTCAAAGCTGTTTGCAATGGCTGCCTCCAGTGCAGTGATTAGCCTTGATGTAGCTTTAGCCTAGTATCGGTTTTAGTAGACCTGGACCTCATTTTTTCTGTTTGAAATAAAAAATAAAAACAACACGATGTTTCATGATGTCAAAGATGTTTTCGCTCTTCTGCAGGCCCGCTTTGGTATGAGTTTGTGACAGTCACAGAGGGAAAGGGGTTAGTTGTTGTTTGAGTGCGTATTAACAATGGCTGCTAGTGGAGTGACTAGTTTGGACGTAGCAACAGTGTCGGCTTTGCCAGAACTGGACAACATGTCTTGAACAAGGGCAGAGAGCAAAACTGGAAGCTTTTCATGACAGAAAATGTTTTTGCTCTTCTCCAGGTCTGCTTCAGCATGGGTTTGCAATCATTACCAGAGGGGTTTGCCTGGTGCATCTAATAGCTGCTGCTGTGGTAGCTATTAGCTGGGATGTAGCTGTAGGAAAGCAGCAGTTTAATCAGAACTAATTCACATTTCTTTTTAAATGAGAGTAAAGATGCGTACATCATTTTACCTTACCAATGTTCCTTCAATCTACTTCTGAGAATTTTTTGAAAAGTTAACAGCGCCAGGGCTTAACAGATTAAAAATGTATTGGTGAATATATCACCGGACCCACAGTTATTTTCAGAGGTGGAAAACGAAGGTTTTAAGGGTTAGTAAACACACTGGAGCCAAAGTATAAGCATATATTTTTAGGCCTAATGCATCAGTGAATATATCGACCATATATCGTTGTCGTTTTTTTTTTTAATAGTGCAATAAATACCATACCATGGACTTGTTACCGAGGTTACCCAGATTTTTCTAATGTTACATCTCTGTTTTTTATTGTAACCCAATTTAAATGTCAATTTTTTTTGTAATATGCATATGTGCATAATGTTGAATACTGCTTTTTTTCTGGCTGCAGTATGGGTGAAGAGCCTGAGACAAAATTCTCACTTTGTGGGACAATAAAGGTTATCTTAATCTCACAAATACACTACGTCTGATACTCATGGGGATGCAGGCTGTGTCCTATGACTGTTCCCTACATTTTTTTGCCCGTATTTCTGAATAATGTAATACCACTGAAAATCATGGTGGTGTTTAGGTGAGACACTAGAGCCCCTAGGAGTAAGGTGGATGATGCACAAATAAAAGGTACAGTTGGCTTTTGCGACATTTATCCGTGAATTCAGATATCATCTACCTCTCTGTCTCTCTGTGTCTTTGGAAAATGACCAGCAGACTAAAAAAGTAAAAGGTGATTTGTAAGTGGTTGTAAGGGATAAAAAGCGTGAGTCCTCCTGCAGTAACCACTACTGATTTGAGCTCCAGATCTGACAGCGATTGGCTGTCTTCATCAAGGTCATGAGAACTCCTGAAGGAAAACACAGCGCTCTGACTATCAGTGTTTGATCAGTGGAGTGTGGAGCCTCCTTTACCTCGTCTCTATCTCTGCTCCCAGCAGGTTGTTTAAAACACACCAGAGCAACCCCCGCCCCTCCAAATGCACTCATGTAAAACACAGTACTGACATGCATCCCAGCTTTGTTCTGTGTGATCGATGGGATTTGGATACTGCAGAGTAAGTCTTTGGTGCTGCTTTTTACACTGTGGCAGAGAGGGGTGATAGAGGATGGCAGGTCTGTGTATGTGGACAGAATCTTAACCGAACTGTAGGTCACATTTAGCAGGGGAGGGACACATTTCATGTGCTGGTTGAATTTTAAGTGTGTGTGAATCATGATGCAGCGCATGACTGTGGAAGATGTGTAGGGACGCACATGTGTGATGGTGTTAAAATATCTGCATTTTAATGCAGCATCACGTAGAAACACACTGGTTTTAAATGTGAGGTGATGTCATTAGCGTGCAAGTGCATGTGTTACCTTTTTTCCCAAAGATCCAGCGCTTGTGCATGCTGGTGACAAAGAAGACAGGTGTCTGACTGAGACACATGAGGAAGTCTGTGACAGCCAGGTTAATGATGAAAATGTTGGATGGCGTCCGCAGGCTCCTGCTCCTGCACACACAAAAACACATGTATGCACAGCTGTTGAAATTTTGTCTGTCGTATTAGTCAATGAATAAATCATTATCAGATTAAAGCACATTTATGCCCCGCTTGATCTGTCAGTACTTTGCATTTATTTTGTCCATATATCTGCATATTTTCTGGAAGCCTACAGATATGAACCAAATGTTGCTATACCATTGGAAATCATGGCAGCAAGAAAGCTTCTGAAAATGGCAGAATGTTAGAGTAAAAAATGTGCAAGTTCGTTAGAAATTCAAGACATATACAAACCCCAATTCCCCAAAAAACTTGGGACGTTATATAAAATGTGAACAAAAAACTGAATACAAAAGAGAAAAGCATAAAAAGCAAAAGCCATAAATCAACAACATCATGTGTCATCTTGCGTGTGCAAGTGTGCATTTGAAAAAGAACAGGCATTGTGGTAAGCTTATTTACTGCTGCTTAACATGCCTGTGAGTGTCAGAGGATGTGCAGCAGTCTACTACCCTTGTTGTTCGCACATTTTTTGCACAACTACAAACAAAAGCACTTTAAATGAGGGTAGACTGTTGTATATAAAGACTACATTGTGTTCAATCATGGGTTCGAGTGTGGTTGGGTCTGTTTGGTTGAACTCTATTCTTATTCGTGTCTGGACAGATTTGGGTATTAAATGGGGAAAATTGCAGGCAGTGGATCCTGTCTCAGATTTGGAGCAACATATGCTTCTAATCAGACATAATCAGATGTAGCGGGACAATGCTATTCCACATTCTGCTTCGTTACAGCAGCACAGCTTCACATACTTTAGTACTCAGCCTGCATGCACTTAATTCTGACAAGACCCATTGAAAATGTATGGTGCATTATGTAAACACACACTGTTTATCAACTTAAGAAGCACACCAATGGGGCTTCCACTATGGCTCTGGCTGTGCTGAGCCAAACCAAGCCGTGCTGATTTGCTTCTCCATCACCAGTTTGGCTGTGCCAAGCTGTATTCAAAAGCCAACCCCACCTCCAAGCGCACCGCGCTGACATGCAAGCGGTTCGCAGGGTGCGATGTGCAGGGGGATTCACCCCTTCTGCTACTGATAACCCCCTTCCATGATACATTTTCAGCCCACGGGGAGACTGGGAGATATGTTTTGTCCCTGCCTCTGCTCCAGATGTCTATATGTCTGTTACAGTGGTGGTCTAATGTCAGCATTCACTGTACGACTTAAATATTTATGAAACAAGACCAAAACTTGAGATTTTTGTGCATACTACGGTCGGATAGTTGCGCACGGCTTCTCACACTGACGAGTGAAATCAGAAAAGTCCAGGTGTAGATCCAGGATTACAACTTTTTCTGCACCTACTAATAACAAACGTTTCACCCTTTACCCCTCTGATAGACAAATAAATTCTAGACTTTTTAAAAAATAAAAAGATGTTCGAAAAATTTACCCCACGACAGAGTCAGTCTTCAATTTATTAACTGGCGCTAGTAAAGCATGCTGTTCTCACTGCTGATTCAAAAAATATGATTGTGTTCATTTTCTGTTCTCTAGAGACCCACAGAGCAATCATCAGAGGACTGTTCTTTCACTTATATGCAGGAAAATTTCTCTCCAAAGCAAATCCCCTGTTGTACTGGGCTGCCATGCTGAGTCAAACCAAGTCGAGCTGAGCCGCGCCATGTAATGGAAAAAGCCCCACTAGCCCATATGATACAGAATTTCTCAGTAAAAACTCAATCATTGGAGTCTTTACTCTCTACAGGGTGCTGTTGCAAGAAAAAGTGATGTAACACTGTGGTAAACAGTCTGTTGTCCCAACTTTTTAGGAACATAGTGTATGCATTAAATTCAGGGTGTTTGTATATTTCCATAAAAACAATAAAGTTTCTTAGTTTGATCGCTAAATACCGTATCTTTGTGCTGTGCTCATTTGAACATAGATAAGGATTTGCAAATCACCATATTTTGTTTTTTTTTTTCACATTTTTTACAACATCCCAAGTTTTTTGGAATTTGGATTTGTATATGATGTCATCCCGCTTTGACTTCCATTTTGAATCAGCCCCAGCATAACAGAAGTTTGTGATACACGGGTAGTGATGACGGTGCTGTTTAAAAACATCTATTTTTGTACACAAGAGAGCATAAATGATCCTTCATTATTTGAGCGTACTGTGACAGACAAAGTTCATAGGAGAAAGTTCTTTCCAAATTTACATACCTGCAGAAGGCATACATGACCAGGAAGTTTCCCAGCATGCCTGTGATGCCCACAGCCAGGATTACGACCCCAATGGTGTAGTGGGCATGGTCAGGTACGTCCACAGTTGGGAATGGGTGGTTTGGAACCAGGGAACCCTTTGCAACAGGAATACAGAACAGGGTGTAAATGTCATCAGGAATGATGCTTATTTCACTGCAGGGATCATTATCATTGCTGTGAAGGGAAAGGTGTATTAAAGTGATATGTGAAAGGGCAGCTGCGGTGGCAGGCTATGTTCCCGCCAAGCAAGGGCGCGCCTGATACAACAAATCAACTGTGTGAAAATGGTTAAGTTGATTGAATGAGTGGAGTCAGGCTGCTTGGTTGGAGTAAACCTGCAGCCGCAGCAGCAGTTTCATGGATCACTTAATGGGCCTTGGAAGGTGTGGAGAGCAGCTCAACCCAGAAATAAAATTAAAGGGAGATGGAAACTTAAAGACAGAAAATGCCTTGTAAATTGTTATCTCTGTACTCAACCTTGAAAGGCAAATTAAAATTGGTTCATCATTCTGCAGAACATTGCTGCTAGCAGTGCAAAATAAAAACAGCATAGTCTTTGAGAACAGCCTTGATAAAGCCTAAAGCTGGCCACTATGGCCATCACCATGTTTTTTTATCTTATTGGACTAGAACTGACCATGGTTGGTCAAGAAAGTGATGCTAGGCAGTGGGGAAATTTGGCATTTGTAATCCAAGTGGAGCTAAATTGTTGGCAACAGAGATGACCACGAATACCTAATTTTATGTAGTGGTGACTGACCTAAGGTTTATATCGCACTAAAAAAGCCAAGAGAGCAGCAAAAGAACAGAGAATGAATAAAATCAAAACAACTGCCCAATTCGAAGTGAAGCCAAAGATTTAGTGCCCTCCTACTAGCTGGTTGCATTATACATCGTAATTCCTGCCTGCTCCATGTTAACTAGTGGGACTGTGGACAAACTTTTTAATTTAAAAGCATGTCCAATACATTTATTTTAAATGTGCAAGTGTGTAAAATCTAGAATATAATCGACATCTAACACTCAGATTTTAAGCTTCAAATCTCACCTCTCCGGAGGTAAGCTTGGCAGCAAGAGATATTCAAAACAATGCAGATCTGTTATTTGGTCCCTTCTTTGGTACTGTAGAGACATACAGTTCAAGCTCAACACACACCGACACACGTGTGTCGCTCAGCAGCCAAGGTCAGGCTTGGCGGCTTCTTTTTAGTCCGAGTCATTTCACTAGCAGTTTTTGGGCCCCTGGGACATCCACAGCATGACTAGGGGCTCATGGCAACTCTACTGCTCACCCGGACTCTACCCTAGGCCATTGTTATTTTTTTTCAACAATTTTTCCCATTTTCCTGGTAATGTGGGACATTCAGAGCTCCAGCGGGGTTGTGTCAATCCTCCTTTTCCACCTGTTGGTGCCCTTAGGTGGGCTCACTTGCACATCAATGCCTTCCTTCAGTTTTTGGCCCAAACATGCCTAAAACGTTCTGCACAGTACTGTAGCTCTATGACAGTAAGCTCTTGACAGTACTAAATTAGCAGCAGAAGAAGAACTTTAATTTTTGTGCAAAAGGAGGACACAGAGAAGCAACCTTCCTACTTTTATACAGCGAGGGGTGCAACATATCAAACCAACTAGACCTTTCTAGTTGGGAAAATGTGTGGCAAGCCAGGGTAGCCCCAGAGATAACCTTGCATAATTTAAGACTCCTTATCACTACAGCTGTCAACGACTCTTTGGGGGAAAGCCAACAACAATCCTGACTGGCATGCAGAGACCACCAAACACAAATTGGAACAAGACAAACACTGAACAAGCTAACAGCACAGATATTGTGAGCACAGAGACTGATAGCCACAAACAACAGTTCTAGATTTGGACTTACCCAAAAGGCTGTAAGAGACTTCTTGAGCATCATTTTCCTACAATACTAAACACTACTTGATTAACTATCATACCAACCAACCAGCAACACAATAACAGCAGAAATGCCAATGAAATTTTAATAGATGACTGAAAAGAAATGTTAAAAAGTCTTGAAAATGGGCAGCAAGTGGCTAACAATTGGTTAAAAGGAGCAAAAAGGGGCAAAATATTGGTATAAAAGGGCAAAATGGGCAAAAAGGGCAAAATGGGTGAAAGCTGCAAAATGGGTTGAAAGTGGCAAAAAGGTGTGGCAAAAAAAGGCAAAAGCAGCAAACATGTTAAAGTGGCAAAAACCATCAGAAATAAGGTTTAACTGGCAAACAATGTCAAAAATGGGGGAAAAAAAGTCAAAATGGGGAAAAAAATCTACAAAATTGAATCTACAAAATTGATTTAGTGGCAAAAGATGTGCTTAAGTGGGCTACAAGCGACAAAAATGGGTTAGAAGGGGCAAAGAGAGGTGAAAAAATGGGCAACAATTGGCTAAAAAGTGGCAAAAGGAAGTGGCGAAATGGGTGAAAGTGGCAGAAATGACTGGCTAAATGGAAAAAAGCAGCAAAAATCAATTAAATGTGGCAAATAAGTACCAAAACAGACAAAAGCAGCAGGATAGAATGAGAGATACCAGATTAAATGGTGTAAAGTACATCTCATTGTGCTATTTACCTGACTAATTGGGTAATCAGGTTCCTCCAGAAGTCAGATATTGATCAGTCTATTAATATGCGTTTAAACATACTGAGACTCCGTTTGAGTTTAAACTGTCTCTGGATGATAGTGTGCTCTATGAACTACACGGTGCCACATCCATCAGTGTATGTAAAATGTGATTATACTAAAGTTGGAATCTTTAGCTTTCTTGTACAATAATGTTAAAAATGATTCATAAGTTACACCAGTACATAATCCATTACATTCAGTAAAGTCCACAATGCACAGTTTCTGTACATTTGCTGCAGTACAGTCTGTTTTCATGTTGTGGAGTTAATCCTGTGAGCTCAAGTAGCGGTAAGGTGCTCAAGCTCTCAGCCCATGGTAACCATGGTACTTCTTAAGTAAGGACACACAGCACTTGGTCAGTTTTTCAAGAGTTGCACCGCCCATCTCTGCTGGTCACTTATTATCTTCAATCAATTACTCTTTTGGATCAAACATTGGCAGAGAATATTTGGCTAATTTTTCATGGGCATAACCCACAAACTCAGCTCTGCAGCTCATCCTATGAATGCATGATCCTTACAAATGTAGCACCATTTAAAAGGGGAAGAACCAGGCTTCCAAGAGTATAAGATTTATGGCCAAGAAGCATTGTTACAATAAAAACATAATCTACCAAACACAAATTTCCTTACTTATTGTGCTAGGGTTATATTTATATAGTTAATAGTCCTTGATTACATTATCAGCTCTTGTTGTTTCATTCACATGTGGAAATCAGTTAAAACAAAAAGAACAGCAGCTGTCAACTGGAGGCCCTATTTTCACTGAGTTAAAGCACCCAAAGAGTAAGACCAGCCATGATTTAGAATTGTCAATTTAAGGGTTTGTAATCGTGAGATGATAACTCAAATCATCAGTAGACATACGTATAACTGTAAATGCATTAAAGCTGAGTTTGAGCTATTCCAGGATTTCACTTAGCGTTAGCATTTAGCTTCTAAAAAGCGGCTGAACCTCAGAGCACAGAGATCCACTTGAGAATTCATCTCAGAAATCAAGACACACTCCCATGCATTTACACCTTCCCTTTGTCTCTCTGGGTTTCTCTCAAACACTCACACAGAAACACAAGACCACTCACCCGGACTACTTCCACTAAGCTAAATCTTCCTTAGCCGCCAAACACACACATCTCTTTGTATTAATCCCACTCACTGCATTTAAGCGCCCGTGTCGTGTAAGTGCATGTGTGCACACATATGTGCTTCAGTGTCCAACATCTGTGCCAGCAGTCCTACTCTTCTGCAGAGTCATATATGCTGGAGTGACTGGAAGGAGGACACTTGAATGGTATAGTGGAAAGTGATGGAGCGGTTATGTAAGTGAATGAGTGAAAAGGTCACGGCGAGGTGTTACTGAAGCAAGGGGAAAGTGCTGTGAGTGGAGGTGAGATGCAGATGTGGATTCTGTGTCTGCGCGGGTGTGTGTGTTTGGAATGTAAACACACTTGGATCTAGTCTGACGCTGTCATGTGTGATGTGGTGGATCACGCTCAAGGTCTCCCTCCCACTGCCCAGCTTCATTTCTTCCCCGATCCCTATTAATTCCCTCCTTCACGTCTGCTCCCTAAATCACTCCAACACTCCTTTCCTTCCTTCCTTTCTCATTTCCTCTCTCTCTCTCCTTGCTCTACCCAGCTCGGGGGCCAGATTAATGCTGAGCGCAAGGTGAGGAGAAAGGCAAGAGGGGCACAGTGAGTGGCGTGGCACAGGAGTGTTCTCTTTTGTCTGTGTTTGTGGGATTTTAAGATGGAGATAGTGGGTGGTAATATCAGTCTATAGTCTCTCTCTCTGCAAGCACGTACACACGCCGGCGATTCCGGGTATTCCTTCATCACTTGAGAGCAAGTAATATAAATGTAAATGGTCTCATGGCTGTCTAATACATGGCGATTTAGAACAGGCAAAGACAAATAAATTGAGAGGGAAGGAAGAAAAAGATAAGAGAGAAAAGAGAGTGTGAGAGACAGAGTGTAGGAGTTATAGGTCCATTTTAAGGACATAAATGCATGCGAGAAAAATCAGCTGTGCACACTTATGCTAACCGTGCAAAGGAGATGGATTCGCCCATTTCCGTGTTTCGCACTGGTGAATCCATCTTACAAAGCTCCTGTCTGAACTGTTTGGGCCCGGTCAGAAAGTGCCAGGACCAATCAGTGATGAGGACCAAACAGCAGTGAGTTGTTTACTTTTCAATAACGACAAAGATGTGTACTGACATGTCTACAGTCGCCATGGTTTGTGTTATTCCTCGGTAGCTGTGCACGTGCACCTCGGTCGCAACTACGTCATGTTTTGTTGCTCTGATTGGCCCGTAAAGATGTGACAGACAGAACGTTCATCTAATCACCCTCCAAGTTTTTTTTTCAAAGGCTCTGCCCTTTCCCAAATGCTGTATATCAAAGCTTTTCCAAATGGATGTGTAAAACAAATCCATCTGGTGTGCCAGGTTACACTTATGCATGTGATGCAGTGTAATTGGCTTGCATGCACACACAGAGATGGATTTGTGTGCAAACATGCTGCAGAAACTGCATCATTCTGACTCTAATTTAATAAACATGGCTGAGTTACTTCTAGGACAAAATTATCATGCTCTAAATCAGTGCAATGATTCATTTACAGCAGAAAAAAAATGTATTTTCATTAGACTCTGGTGTAACTCGGAGCCACACAACAATACGACTCAGTGATTGAAGAATGACTACGGTGGCTGACAAGGGGGAACATGTAGAAACCATCCAGGGGGGTTTTATTAAAGTCAAACTGCCAGTGTAGAGATGAAAATATTCATAAACCACAAATGAAAATCTAGATACAAATAGAAAAAAAGGGTGGAGAATGAAAGATCGGGCTGCAAATGTTATATCAAATGCCTTCACATCAAACATGAAGTTAAAGCCAAAGTTCTCCAGGGAATGCTCAGTGGACCAACTGTATTAATGTCTAAGTGAAAACAGATTTCTACAAAGTAATGCCAATTAAACAAAAATATAAAATGTGAAATAAATTACTCCATACATTTCACCCCCTTTAAAGTGACTAACCTAATTCAACAGAGGTCCATCCAACTGGTGCTAGTATAAAGACACCTGTGGCTGGAAGGTCCAGTTGCTGGTTAGTCAGTATTCCTGGCTACCATTACACCATGAAGTCAAAAGAACACCCCAAGCAACTTAGAGAAAAGGTGATTGAAAAGTATGAGTCAGGGGATTGATGCAAAAAATTTCCCAAGACACTGAACACCCCCCGGAGTTAAGCTCAATCCATCATCAAGAAATAGAAGGAATATGGTATATGTGTAAATCTGCCTAAATCAGGCCATCCTCACAAACTGAGTGACCGTGCAAAAAGGAGACTAGTGACACAGACCACCAAGACACATAAGACTACTCTGAAGGAGTTAAAAGCTTCAGCAGCTGAGATGGGTGAGACTCTGTATGCAAAAATGATTGGTTCTTCACCAGTCAAAGCTCTATTGGAGAGTAGCAAAGAGAAAGCCACTGTGGAAGAAAACTCATTAAATCTGGACCAGAGTTCACCAAAAGACATGTGGAAGACTCCATGGTCAAGTGGAAGATAGTTCTTTGGTTTGATGAGACCAAAATGGTGCTTTTTGGCCATCAAACAGGAGACGAAACACTGCATCTCGCCACAAACACACAATTCACACTGTGGAACATGATGGTGGCAGCATCATCCTATGGGGATGCTTCTTGGCAGCCAGCCCTGAAAGGCTTGTAGAGGTAGAGGGTAAAATGAATGTGGCAAAATATAAGAAAATCCTGGAGGACAATCAGACTCAGTGCTGTGATTGTAGCCAAAAGTGCATTTAAATACGGACTTAAAGGGGGTGAATATTTATGCAGTCGCTTATTTTACATTACATATTTTTTAATTGACATTACTTTGTAGAAATCTGTTTTCACTCTGACATTAAAGAATTTATTTACCTTTTCTTTTTTTATTCAAATTATATTGACCATGATTGATTTATAAAATCAATAAAAGGGTAAAAAATCCAAGGGAGTGAATACTTTTTAAATGCACAGTAAGTTTTAAAATCAGGAGAAGAGAGGCAGTATTTGCTTAAGAGGCCGTGGACATTTCTGTTTAATGTGCCAAAACTACGCCCACTCACAAACAAGATAATCCTCTCTCTCTGAAAAAAAAAAAAAAAAAAAAGCAGCAATTTAAATGGAGGACTCATCTGTCTGCTCAACAAAGTCTGACACTGAGTCATTCCTTTACACTTTCTAAATAACTGCAGAAATGTGTGTCCACATTCTCACCTATTTGATTTTCTTGAAACTGTTTCATGACAATAACCAAAAGTACCAAATCAAAGCTTCTTTTTGACATTTTACAAAATCCTTACATCAATATTTTTAACACAGGAATCAAGCATGACAGAGCAGGGTTCTCACCATCATATTTTGAGCTACATAATGCATAAAATGTTTTCAAAGGAAGACAGTTCTGGCCTAACCTTGCAAAGCAGATGGATATGCCCGTTTCCGTGTTTCTCACTGGCAAATCCATCTTGCAAAGCTCCTGTATGAACCATTTAGGCCCTGTTAGAAAGTGCCAGGACCAATCAGCAACGAGGGGCAGTACTTTAGGCCAAAGCGGAGTCGTGACGTAAACAAGCAGCAACAAGAGGCCGGTGCAGTTATGGCAAAAATGTTTCCGTGTGTCCTACTAAAGCACCAGTTTTATCAGAACTTGACGACATTTCTTCATTTAAAGAAGAACAAAGAACAGCATTGAGTTGTTTTCTTTTCAGAAACAACAAAGCTGTGTACTGACGTCTACAGTCGCCATTGTTCGCGTTATGCAGTAATCTATGGAACTTACTCCTAGACAGCGACTAACCTCGCTAGCAGCCACATCATATGCTTTGTTTCTCTGATTGGCCTGAAAGATGTGACAGACAGAACGTTCATCCAATCCAATCAAAGTTAATTTTTCAAAGGCTGTGCCCTTTTCCAAATGCTGGTGTGTTCCACACATCCATCTGGCATGTCAGGTTAGTTCAGGCCTGCATTGAGACAAGTCTAGTACCCACACTTTTTTTTTTTTTAAACTCTGAGGCCATGCTGTTGTAACTCATGAACTCTGAAATAAACAGGGCATCCCTGCAAAGACGCTGTCTGAAAGGAAGCATCTGTTACTCCAAAGCTTGTGTGCCTCCCAGTATTAATGGTGCTTTTATAGATGTGCAAGTGACCCTTGGCATGAGCACTAATACACCCCAACACCATTCCAGATATGTTTCCTTTTTAGTATGGAAGACTTGACAGCCTTTATTTTTTTAACACATAATTTGAAATGTGGACTCATCAAACCAAATTTTTAACAAAATCCTCCTTCCCTGAAAAGTGGTGATTGTGGAGAAAGAAGGTTTTTGCCTGATGCAATTTGTTAACTGACAATGATTTTCCAAAGTGTTTTTGAGGCAGCGCTGTCATATCCATCACAGAATAATTCTGGTTATTAATGCAGGGCTGCCTAGAGGATCAAAGGTCATAGGCATCCATGTTGGTTTTCCACCTGGCCCTGATATGTGCAGAGATTTCTCCAGATTCTCTGAATCTTTCCATGATTTTAGACTGTAAAATCTCTAAATTCCTTGCAATTACACATTGAAGAGCATTGTTTATACACTGTTGGGCTATGTGCCCAGTGATCTCAGTGATCACAAAGTGGAGAATCTCACGGCATTGTTGCTTGTGAATGACTGAGCCTTTCAAGAGTGCTCCTTTACTAACCAATCATGGTACTGGGCTGAGCAAGTCAACCCAGACATCCCTCTTCCCAACAACACTTTCAAACACCTTTTGGGAGATCCCGAGGTGTTCCCAGACCACACAGGATATAAAATCCCTCCAGGAATTTCTGGGTTTTCCCAAAGGTCTCCTCCCAGCCGGATGTGCCTAGAAGACCTCCAAAGGGAGGCATACAAGAGGTATCATGATTGGATGCCCGAACCACCTCAACTGATTCCTTTTGATGTGGATGAGCAGTGGCTCTACTCTTTGCTCCCTTCTGGATGTCTGAACTCCTCAGCCTCTCTTAGACTGAGCCCAGCCACCCTACGGAAAAAAAACATGTTTCGGCCATTTGTATCTGTGATGTCATTCTTTCGGTCATTACCAAATGTTCACAACCAAAGGTGAAGGCTTGGAGGTGGATCGACTGGTAAATTGAAAGCTTTGTCTTTTCTCCCTCTTCACCACACATCTGACGCTGCACCAATCCACCTACCAACCTGACGCTCCCTTTTACCTTTATTCGTCAACAAGACCCCAAGATACTTGAGCTCCTTCACCTGGCAGAGACCCACTCCCCACCCGGAAGAAGTAATCCATCGTGGATGGATGGCCAGAGAATCATGGCCTCTGACCTGGAGGTGCTGACGCTCATTCCAACCGCTTTGTACTCAGTTCTCCAGTTGAGGAAGCCCACAGAACCCCATCAGCTGCAAAAAAGCAGAGATGGAATTCTGACCCTCTCGATCCAGACACTGCCCCGAGATCCTGTCTATGAGCATCACAAACAAAATTGATGGCAAGAGGCAGCATGGTATCATCTGTTTCCAATTAACCTACTTACCTGTGGCATGTCCCAGGAGTTTTCTGAGCACTTCACAACATTCCCAGTCTTTTCTTTTACCAAACTTTTTTGGGACATGTTTAGGTATTCCAATCAGAAATTAGTTTATTTCCAGTAAACAATAAATCCCATCAGTTTGGACATTAGATATCTCATCTTTGTACTGTATTAAATTGAAAGAATTTCAACCGAAATCACTGTATTCTGTTTTATTGGCAATTTATAGTGTCCTAACTTTTTTTGAATTGGGGTTAGTAGTTTAACTTTACTAAGGTGTTTATTTCATTAATAATGTTGTGATATATCTTGGTGTTTGCATACTTTGGTGGCATGTGTTGTGACATTACCTTGGTAAGAGTGGGCCCCACCAATCAGAAAAGTCACTGTGACACTTTAGGAACTTGGGCCCTGCACATTTTTTTTTGCCTGAAATCATGAATAAACCATGTTTCTATTAAAATGAGATTGATACCACACAAACTTTTTCTTCCACGGGAGCATTACTCATTGTTTCACACTCAGGTAGCATCTATGGAGAGAGAGGTATTTTTATCCAGAACTCCACTGTTGAGCTTTGCTTCTTTAAAGTCTCATTTACGAGTTACAGCTGAATGTTGTAGTTAGTCAGTGAATACATCTTTATTGAACAAGTGGCGCTTCATTTTATTTGAGTTTATTTGCTCGAACTATTAAAGCTTTTCGGTCTTGCATTAGTTTTAGGATGAACTTTATTTATGCTTTAACATACTGAAGACTGCACTGATTACCCGAAAGTTGTTTGTGATCAAATGATTTAAGTAAATATTACTTTAAAAAACTAAGCTTTTTTGCATTACTTAAGTCATTTTGGTGTATTCTATTATAGTGTGTCTGTAGAGTGTACTTGCTTTGAGTTAAATAAATGTAAAATTTCTATTCTTTTAACTTAAACTTTGGGTTTACTTATAATATCAAATGCTTCAAAGTGTCGAATTCTGATTAGCTGGTTGAATTCAACCTTGTCTTGGCCTGTTTGAAACAAAATTGTTCAATTTCCTTGTTCAAGCATCTAAGACAGAGGCTAAGAAGACCGGTTTCTCCCTCATTTGGTTCTAAGCATTTTGCACTGTAAAATGCAACATCATATGACAAATCTGCAGCTTTCCCAGAATGCTGTTGGGCACTAAACCTTTATGCACTCTGTTTGCTGCTGCTGTCTTGGCCAGGACACTTTTGAAAAAGAGATTTTTAATCTCAAAGAGGCTTTCTCCTGGTTAAATAAAGGTTAAATAAATAAATAAATAAAATGCACCATGAATGAAGTTACTGTCTCAGTTACATAGGGGGTGGTGTTAATATCATTAAAGTCTATGAATGTTGGATGGCACACTGACATTAATAAAATATCAACTACTAGTTCCATGGGTCACTAACAGCCATTTACAGTGTACACATTTTCAAAATATTAAGTTGACTTAATTTCATTTTCCAAATTAATACCACCGCCAAGGAGGTTATGTGATTGGGTGGGTTTGTTTGTTTGTTAGCAACATAACTCAAAAAGTTGTGGACGGATTTTGATGAAATTTTCAGGAAATGTCAGAAATGGCATAAGGAAGAACTGATTAGATTTTGGGACTGATCTGGATCACCATCTGGATCCAGTAATTTTTTATTTAATTCTTTACTATTTGGAGATGGGGCTAATGGCGGAGGTCCGTGCTGTTACCACTTTACATAAGGAGATGGCGGACATAAGTAACTTCAATCCCAGCAGCATTTTTGGGTGTGTTTCTATTCAAAGTTTTGGAGTTTATAAAGGTTGAAAGACACACGCCCGGTCAAGGAGATGAGTCAGAGCGTAACAGAGAGCAAGACAGCGAATTTTAGCAAGAATACTCACAATGCTGGGAGGAATAGAGGAATATTCACCCTCTGCCATGACTTCCAGTTGTCTAGTGAGACCATGGGTGAGACTGTCAGTGCATCTGTTCGCACCAGCAGGCAATGCTTCCACCATGACAGTCCACCTGAAGTGAAGCCAATGCTTTACCTCACTGTGTTTCCACCCCACCGAGGAGGGAGTAATCAGTGAATGCCGTGGTGGGGAGCCCATGGGGACAGATCCAGGAATTTTTTAAAGGATTCTTCACTATTGGGAGATACAGCTAAAGGTCTGTGCTCTCCGAGTGCTTTTCAATTAAATCAACTTGTAATTTAGTGCAATGGACTTAAAATATTAAGTTTGATAAATATGCAAAGCAATTGACTTTGCAAGAGATTTTAAGTTAAATCAACTTGGTATCTAGTTTGTTGTGCTTAAAAACTTAAGTTTAATTCACTCAAGTTTTCATTATACATTACTTAAATGTTTCAGGGCAACTGGTTTTCTCAAATTTTTTAAGTAAATTCAACTCATCCGGGCTTACGGTGTACTGCACAGTTTGAAAAATCACTACTCTCCATTGAATCAGCCATCCAGAGCCTCAACACAACTGAAGTTAAAACCCATCTAATCAATCAGCAAAAAGGTCACCAGGCATCCTTAATCAGTCTGTCAATAAGTTTCCAGGTAATTGGTAATCTACAACTTCAGAGAACACAAACTAACACACTCTCTCAGTGAGCAAAATAAAAGCATGCAAACAGTCAGACAAGCCTACAAGTTTATCTTCCATTGATAGAAAGAAAAAGTAACAAATGGTTCATAAAGAGAAGCAATAGAAAGTTTCTGGAGAGTCCAGAAATGAAAACCGCACTTATTTAAGAGCAGAAGATCCCATCTGTGTGAGCAGAAGCTGCCCTCAGGCCCTGCTTCAGTATCAGCTTTCCCAGCACTCCCACCATGAAGGCCAGACCGCGAAAGCTGCCGAGACCCAAGCCTGCAGGTCTCAACTTCAAAGTCCAATCTGAACCCTTCACACTTTCCTTTCTGAACTACATTCACCACAACCGAAACACTGCCATGTGTTTCTCACTACGTCTCCCAAAACAGCTGTTTCTGCCCCCCTCAAATCACAGTCTGTGTCTGCCCTCCTGGGGCAAAGTTTAAACATTGTACCCTCTTTTTTGCACGCTTGGTATTTTACGCACAGTGCAGAGGTGGAGAAAAAGGATTCCCCCTGAAAGGATGTGCGTAAACTAATCCTGCCGTCTGACACAGAGGGAGACAGAGTGAGGGAGAGAGAGAGAGAGAGCTGGAGTCTGAATCGTGGCTGAGATTCAGTAATGATCACATTCTTCCTGCTGGTGATCACACGGCTCTGAGTTTCCAGGAGTAACGATGTGTAAATGAGACTGCAGGGAGGATGTGAGAGACGGCGTGATTAAACAAACAATACAAATCTGCATATGAAGCTGCTGCTTTATGTTTTCTTGCAGGATTTCTGCAAGCAGAATTTCCAGTGTGGATCTGAACTGAACTGAACCTGCAGTTTGCATGCAGGATGAGGGCATGCATGGGTCTATAGGTAGGCGTGTAACATCAGATAAAAATAATCTTACTGATAACGACAGGCTACAAAATTTCCACTAATATCAAGGTGATTATATCATCGCAGATGTACTGAATCTAAGAAATTTCCAGAGTACATGCAGCAGAGTAGAGGGGGAAGCACTAATGATATTTATAGGAATTTATAGGAAAATAACCCCTGCTTTTTAAGGATATGGTGCACAAAGCCAAATATGGAAGGCATGGAATCCTCTATGTAAGTGAAATCTCTCTACTTAATTGGAAGACATTATCTAGGAATTTAATGGCACAAGTCGTGATCAAATGGCTCTATAAGTGCGATCAAGTGCAACATAAGGAAACAAAAAATGCGAAACGAACATGCTGAAATTTTCTGCAGGAGACAAAACCAACAAACTGACCAAAATTCTAAAATACTTGGGACAAAAAAAATGGAAGAAAAATGCATGTATTGCTTTCGTGACGCGCGCGAAAAGTAGCAAGGTGAGGTGAAATACCTGCACCCATAGCAGCTTCTGGCAACCATTCCCACAGCGCAAAGCGAAGAAGCATGAAATAAAGATATGCGCGCTGAACTCCTGTCTTCATTCAGGTTTCAGCGCTGAATGAACGATGCGCAGACGCGCATGAGAGCAAGGAGAGATTCATTCATTCATATGAGTTTCCATCACGCTCATTCACACCTTACTCTCTTTAAATTTTATGAATGAAATCATGAGGGAATGAACACTCAAGGAAACATAAAAGGGAATGGCTTTTGCAGATGTTTTGGGTGATATTTTAGCAGCACTTGATGGGATTTTTCGCTTTTACGCATCCCTTCTGGCGCACAGACTGACTTTGCTCCAAAAGCAGAAAGACGTATACAAATGTGACATACACTTACAGCTGTTGCGACCGGAGACAGCTCCATGAGCCGGTGCGGGCTGATGGAGCTGATGTTCCAGGGTGCCCGGGCGGTCGGGTCCGATGTGGGGATCCCCGGTCCAATCCGCAGCCTAGAATCCATCCCCGATCCACGGCGGTTAATGAGAGGAGCGTGAGAGACGCGGTCCGGAGAGGTGTGGAGACTGTGTGATGTGGACTACGAGTCTAAGTGGGCAGTCATGATCGCCGCCCTGCTCCCAAACACTCAGTGTGACAGACAGACAGGACTGCTGGTGCAGATGTGAAGGGGAGGGAAAGTCCTCTCTCTCTGCTTGTCTCTCATCCAATCCGTGCTCCGGGGATGCCTCTGAGTGTGTCAGTGGGCCTGTGCGTGCGTGCACACACTCGGATGGAATTTTTTTTCAGTTCAACTTCGAGGAATTAGCGCTCACTTCTGTTTTGTTCCCCTCTTTATTGCATTTGTTGCTCTCTTATGGCCAAATTCAGAACCCTAACACTTTACATTATCCCCCCCCCCCCACACACACACACACACACTACACCTCACTCCCCTTTCCCATTGCACCCCTCCATGTAAGGCAAGAAAGGGCTAAAAATTGATAAAACAATCATGCACAAGAATCAAAACAATCTGTCTCCCACAGGAACGGCTTAAAAGACCCCACGTCTTCGTTTGGGCATCAGCTGATAAGGAGGCTTTCACACATTGCCTGCTGAAGTCTTGCCCACATCTTCTTGCAGTAAAAACAGATAAAAATCTATATTAACTTAATCGCAGCTACATGACTCAGACAGCTGGTGAGTGTTTCATTAGGGCAGTGAGAAGCTTTGAGTGCATCTGCGGGGAAAGGTTGAGGTCACGGTAGATCACGCTGCTGCACAGACTGAAGGAAGAGATGAGGAATGAGCGTAATGGACGGATTAAAAGGTAAAAATTAGACACCTACTGTAAATTCCTCTGAAACTAGGGCCACTCTTACATGTAAATGCTTCTCTGAAAACACAATATACTCTAAAGATTTAAAAATAAAATCAGATTACGGCAAACTTTCAGTTATGTCAGGGTTAGAATGAACCTTGCAAAGCAGATGGATTCACCCGTTTCCGTGTTTCTCCCTGGCGAAACCATCTTGCAAAGCTCCCGTCTGAACCGTTTGGGCCGGTGACAGGACCAATCGGCGACGAGGGGTGGAGTCTTGAGGTAAGCAAACGCCAACAAGAGGCCTTTGCTGTTATGGCGGGAAACATTAGCGTGGGTGCTGCTAAAGTGCCAGTTTTATCAGAACTTGACATTTCTACATTAAAAGAAGAACAAAGAACAGCAGTGAGTTGTTTTCTTTTCAAAAATGACAAAAGTCGTATACTGACAGGTCACAGTCACCACGGTTCACATTATGAGTTATGGAGTTTACTCCTTCGGTAGGGGTTGCAGCTCAGTAGCTGCTACGTCACGTGTTTTGTTGCTCTGATTGGCCCATAAAGATGTGACAGAACATTCAAACAGTCACACGCTGAGTTTCTTTTTCCAAAGGCTCTGCCCTTTCCCAAATGCTGTCTATGAGTGGTTTACCAGACGGATGTGTGAAACAAATCCATCTGCCGTGCCAGGTCATGTTAGGATACCCAGAGTTAAAAGTGAAAAACTGACCTTGCAAAACCTAATTACCAAATGTTTTAAAAAGCAGAGTAAACAGTCTGCTCACTGGAAAAAAGTATCTCTGTTAAATGCGTTAGCTGCATAGATAGCGGAGCTACATATATAACAGAGCTAAATATCCATGCTAAAGCTCACAAAGCTCATACCTATGCAAACAAAGCTACGAAGCTTACATTAGCTATATAAGCTACTTAGCTATATTATCTACATAGCTATGTGAGCTTTGGCTATGTTCACTTGAGATCACATTGCTAAAGCTAACTTTGCTATATTGGCTTATGTAGAAATGACAGCTAGGTAGCTAGCATAGTTAAGTTACCTTTAGCTAGAGCTGTAGTTAAAGCTAAAGCTAGAGCTAATGAAGCAAAGCAAGCCCCTTATCCTACATGTTTGCAATGTGATTATTTCATGAAAGTAACTGCCAAACCTTGTGGATGAATAAAGTTTAAAGAAAGAGTCTAAAACTGTAAATTGGAAACTGTACTGGAAACTGGAACCATCAACTGTACCATCAAATCAACGCTTCGCTAAGCACCGTCCCCTTGGTTACTGTTGCCACTCCTGACGAGCTTTTGCACCCACACTGTTGAAGGTGGAGATTCCCGCTGTATGGAAAATTCTTTGGAAACATCCGCAAAATAGACAGAAACATCAACAACATGCCTGCAAAAGCTACAATAACAATATAAATTGTTGATGGATTAGCGTGAGCGGAATTTAGTTAGCATTTGCCATGAGGTATAGTTTAGTGGATATACACTTTGTAGCATAGCACATGGCTAATTAGGGCAGCAGTTCTTGATGCAATGAAGACTGAGGATGTCATGCAAATTTTTTGCAATATGGTTATTTCATAAATGTACTTGCCAAACTCTGTGGATGAATAAAGCTGAATTTAAAAGAAAAAGTTTAAAACTGGAAATTTATTGTACCATCAAACTGACCCTTCACTAAACACCGCCCCCTTGGTTACTGTTGCCACACAAGCGTTTGCACCCACATTATTGAAGGTGGAGTTTTCCACTGTATAGAAAATTCTTTGGAAATATCCGAGAAGTAGACCGAAAGGTCCACTACATACCTGCGAAAGCTACAATAACAATATAATTTGTTGATAGAGTAGCGTGAGCAGAGTTTAGACTCCAGTTTGATTTGAAATTCTGAGTTTTAACGTGGTATCAGATGAGAACAGGCTGCTGGTTAGCATTTTGTTTTGACGGTTTATTGGTGTTTTCTCTGGTGGATGGTACATTTACTCTATGATGATAGTGGTTAATGTGTTAACGGGCTAATGAAAGCTAATGTGAAGCAACATGCAGAGTGTATGTTGCAACTGCATGTAAGAAACAGCTGATAACACTTTCATTGTGTTTGTTTAGGCTATTCACATACAACAACAGATTGGTTTCTACTATCTTAGACTCGGATCAGAACTTGGAACAGTATATGATACCATGCAGGACTTAAATAGTGAAACAACATTTCTCTTGTACAGCAGAGAAACTGTATTTTATCAGATTTAAGAGTGTAGAGAGGGTTAATTATGGCATGTCTGTTCTGACAGAGACTCCATATTACAGTAATGGTCTATGAGAGCTGGCTGGGAGTAAGCAGCACAAACATAATTGACCCTTTACTTAGCCCCACCCCCCACTGGTAATTGTTGCACCCATCATGTCGATTATGATTTTTTTTTTCAACAATAATAGTAAGCAGTATTTCAAAGGAAACAATTGAAAACTCTGGAAAAAAAATCAGACAGAAGTGGAGAAAATGTCTACGATATGCATCTTTAACCAACAATATCTTTTGCTGCATGAATGTTAATTCCATCAAGTCTCAGGACATCATGAAAAAAATTCCTTCCAAGTCTAAATCTATGCCAAACTACTGAAATCTATGGAGAAAAATAAACAGTGTGGAAGGATTTAGTTTTAATTGCTGATGTGGGAAAAAATGAAGCCAAACCCAGGAGGACTGCACACACCGTAGCAACATCAACACGAAGCAGTAGCAGCTGGCCGGGATGAGCGTGAGACTGGAACTGAGTAGAAAGTTGCTGTGGACTTCAATGACTGGGAAAATACAATTATGGCCATTTCTCAGATGTGGTGGAACAATATTTAACCACGTCATACATAACCAAATGGATCTTATCAGATGGTGGCAAGAGCGCCATCTCATCTCCCCAAAGTTTGTTGTGCTTCCTAGTCAAGCTTGTAACAGCAGCTGTGAACTTAACTTAAGGAGGAGACAAGAGGAGAAGAACACTGGCCTGCACCGGCCTTTTCACAGTGAATGTTTTTCTCTCTCTTTAACCTTTCCAAATAAACCTTGATGATGGGATTTTATTGTCTTAACATAAAATGGACAATAGTCTGGGTAATGTATGTGGCTTTTTAAGCTATTGATTATGGTAGTAACTTCACGTTGGCTCTTTTTTAGCATGTTAGCTAAGTGCTGTTGTTGTTCAAGTGTTAAACTCTGGTGTGCACAGTGCAAATGACTGCATGTGTGTACAGAACAGCTGATCACATTTCATTAAAGTCCATACAAAGTGATTTAAAAAACCCTGCATTTTAAGTTTGTTGTTTAACAGGCCAACTGTGTTATGAACCACTGGGCAAATTTTAGTCATGAGAAACATCTCTAAGTTTATAAAATTAAGCTTCAATATAATGAAAAATGAATTAGTAAAATCTGCTGTGGGCATGTCAGTTGAACAAGCTGAAGCCACACCCACTCAAAAGAAATACAATCCTCTCAGAAAAGAAAAGACTACAATCTGACTAGAGGAGTCATCTGTCTGCTATGCTGCTATGTTGCAACTCTCTTTTAAAGCCAACAGAGAAACAATCACATTTATGTCCTGACAGATGAGTTATGTGAAGTTAGATCTCTCTCCCATTTTTGAGACTTCTTTGTTGTTTAGTTGCTGCTGAAAACACGGCAGAATTCTGAAGGACTGCTGGTCATTTTGGTGGAAGCCACAATGCAGTGCTGTTTGAATCCTTAAATTAGTGCTTCCAACTGCTCGACTTGTTGGCCCCTAATCTTGATTAGTGGTAGCGCATGAACAACAAACATAAATTTGCATTTTCTTTAGCAAAATTACTTGAAATCAGTTTAATTTCATCACACTTTGGGATGAAAACCCCACTTTGCCACTAATGCCGACCAGCTTGTAGCTCTTTTTTTCCTCTTCCTGCATATCGGTAAAATCAGAGAAGTCAGGGGATCTGTAGCAAACCTTTGGAGTAAGGCAGTAGAGTTCAAATATGGACACGTAAAGTGAAATCCAAACTTTGTGTCTTAACACACTACTGAAATTAATTTGAGCAGGCTAAACATCTGAATCCATGGCATCATCAGCATTGTCTTGGAGGGGTACTGCCCTGCCCCCCTAACGCTACATTGATTTTGTTCATTGTGAGGTAAATTTCCCTAATCTATCACTCACAGTGGCAAGGTTATTATGGTTAACTAAAACTAACTAAATAACAGAAACTACTAGAAAAGCACTCGGAGAGCGCAGACCTCCGCCATTAGCCCTATCTCACAATAGTACAGAATCCTTTAAAAAATTCCTGGATCCAGACGGTGATCTGGATCACTGCCAAAATCTAAACAGTTCTTCCTTATGCCATTTGTGACCTTTCCTGAAAATTTCATCAAAATCTGTCCATAACTTTTTGAGTTATATTGCTAACAAACAAACTAACAAACTAACTAACAAACCCTGCCGATCACATAACCTCCTTGGCGGAGGTAAAAATGTAAAAATCATTTGAGTTAACAAAAACAAAACAAAAACTAAGCTTTCAAAAACACCTAAACTAACAAAAACTAAATTTGGTGCTGACAAAATTAACTAAAAATAAATTAAAGACAAAATCTCCTTCGTTTTAGTTTTTGACAGCAGCATCATGACTTACATTTATGCCCAAGCCTGGAGAGAGTAAAAGCCCCTGATTTGAATGGAGAAGACCTCACACAATGGTAATTTTCGGTCTTAAGTTATATAGAAACATCAAAATTCAATAATCGAAATGAAAAATGATGAGCTGTTTTTGGGTCTCGCCTTTGCCAGGTATTTGATATTGCCTAAGAGACTAACACTAAATCTTATGAAAAATCAAACTAAAATGAAACATTTTTGCCAAATAAAAGCTAAAGTAGCAACTTAGCAGGAAAAACTAATAAAACTAAACTGAAATCTAAAACACAAGGTAAAAACGAAATAAAAATTAAAACTACTAAAAAACCCCAAACTATTATAACCTTGCACAGTGGCCTACAGATTATTAAAAGTAGGGATGCACTGATCCACTTCTTTTCAGCTCCGATCCGATTCTGATAAATATGTGCCGATACTGATTCCGATTTGTGTGTGTGTGTGTGTATATATATATATATATAATACAATATATACAATAATAATTGTTAAAATATGTGTATATTGTGTATATATATACACAATATACACATATTTTAACAATTATTATTGTTGTTGGTATAATGTGTGAGGTTACATGAGGCTGTAGTAAACCACCCAGTGTCATGGACCATGGACTTGAACACAGAATAATTCAGGACCCAGATGCACGACTCAGGAGACCGGTAGACATGAAGCAAAAAATCCGAATCTTTAATACAGTCCAAGTCAAAAACCAGAGATCCAAAAAACTCACAGGCAAAGGTACAGGCAGGGATCAGGCAAGAGCAGAGACGGATAACTGGCTGTGTCGTTAACAATAAGGCTGGACGAGAAAAAACTAAAGAGCCGGAACGTGAACTGTGGAGAACAACGGACTGACAAGGAGGTGAGTGTGCAGGTGAGTATTATACTATGACTAATCAGTGATGCAGGACAAGTGTGAGGAGCAGCATGCAGGACGGAGAGCAGCAGTGGGAGGAGACGAGGTGAGTGACACATGAGGGACCGGGAGTCAGTGAGGGAAAGGCGGGGCGAGGTGAGCGGAGCGGGATCAATCTAGAACAGAAAAGGAAAATTAGAACATGCAAAACATAAAACAGACCTGAATGTGCAAAAATAAAAGTGAAAAAAATAGACTTAACAGACAGGGATCGTGACACCCAGCTCCTCTTATTAACAAGGAAAAAAAAAATAAAAACAAAGATGAATTGAATTTAAATGTGTTCCAAACAAATTTATTTGACCTACTACTAAAAAAATGAATATCAGCATTATCCAAAAAACAACAACAACTGAGTATAAGTTATAAACAACAATGCTTACCCTACATAGCATAACTCAAGTAGGTTAAACTATTACTTTAACAGTCGGTTAAACAAATTACCTATCATTTTTTATGAGCACGGTCTTGAAATCCCTGTCTATGATGCTCTTTTAAACTGTAATGAACCTCCCATCTCTAGAGACCGCTGTAGCTTCAGTTAATGGCCGCAGCCTTCCTCTCTGACCCTTCACCAGATATAAACAATGAGAAGGTCTGCGGTGGCTAAGCTTTTAGCATCTCGTAGGAAGACCATGGTACAACAGTTTTCCAAAGTAGTAAATATAAATAAAGTGGTATGTGGGCTGTCAAGGGTTAAGCTCACATATGACTACTCACCCAAAGTGAAAAGAGGCCAAATATCAAAGCATGATATTAATCTGCAAAGAGGAACAAAGGCGCTAGCGGTGCTAGCTTTCAATGCTAGCCACGCTATAGAGAGTATTATCAGGCTAACATCACACCACTCTTCTTTGTGTTCTCTCATCTTTAGACTAGTTTTGACTATTCTAAATCTAGATTTATGTTTAATCGACTATGTTATACCGCTAAGAACATCCCCAACTAATACTAGCTCAGTTACACACAGACTGGCTTGTGTTAGACTGTGGTGCATTCATAGTCTACCGCAAACTGTAGGATGGATTTGGATCGGTTACTTGGATCGGCGCCATCAGTCAGATATCAGATCTATTAATTATGTCCATATCGGACCTGATACCGATATTGGATCGGTCCCATCCCTAATCAAAAGTATCATAATGGAGAGATTTGTGCTAGAAAACAGTAAATTTATTCCCAAACCTCTGTCTCTGATCTGGCACAGAGCCGGGTAGCTGTGCTCTGATCAGAAGCATTTTTTAAATTTAAGAGGATTGTATTTCTTGTAAGTGGGTGTGGCTTCAGCTCACAGATTTTACAGACGAACTTTTCATGATTTTTGGCCTGGTAGTTCAAAACACAGTGACCTGTCATACAGCCTAATATATGGATTTTTTAAAAAAAATCACTTTACAGAGGCTTTAACTACGGACAGAGAGGGCTACATAGACCTGATGTAGGAGTGTAGTCTGGTGATTCAGGTGTTTTTGGCAGTGAGGTTTAAAGAATAAATATGGCTTATAAATTAAAGAAGCAGATAGCAAGTTAGGATGGTTAATTTTTATTGAACCAGAGAGCTTCACATGAAGACCTTTTGTGCCTTGTTATACAAGCAAAGCATCAAACTTGTTGTGGAACAGAATCACAGAAACAAATGTGTAAGAATGCGCTAATGTGTGTGAAACTGATCTTATTTCTCTGTCTCATGACTACTTGGTAGGAAGATATCGGAACAATAACAGAGGAGGACCTGTAGTGAGAACATGTTTGTTTGCCACTAACAGTTCCTGGGTGAACAATAAAGCAAGCCTTTCATCTCCACACATCCAGGATGACATTTAGCCAAGAGCGCTCCAGCATGTGGAAAGATAGAATGGCAGCGGAGCTGAATGATAGATTGGGAATAATGGCCGATTGTCAACACCAGAAGAAAGATGAGGAGGAATTTAAGCATGAACCTCTTCAGGTTCTTTTGTTCCTTCTGGAGAGAAATATGAAGTCTTATGATGGATCTCCTAGCTTCCCTTCCTTCACTCCATCACTCTCAGCTTGCCTTTGGGTTTGTTTTTGATTTTTGAACACCAACGCCTGCCCTCATAACCCATTTTTACAGTTTATGCAACGCCCTATTTCGTAGTCTTCCATTTCAACAATAATATGTCGCTAATGCCCTCTAATGCTGTTTAATGCTCCATAATGTGGCCTTACTGCCTCTTCAGCTCCCCTAAACTCAATCAAGTTAGCCCACCTCTGAAGCCCTAAGTGTTGATATTCTCAGACTCAGTGGATCAGATTTTCTCAGAGGGGACTGAAGTTTTTCACCCTGCTGAGTGAAATGATCAGTAACCAGAAAGGAGAGCAACAGGATCCAGTGTGAAAACAGTTTCGTTTCCCGGTTTGACCGATGCCTACATGAGGTCATCGCACTTTCTGCACATTTGCTTCTCCCACAGCAGCATGCTTAACCATAAGTCTGCTTTCAACAACTTGTCCACCACCAATTATCCACACAAACACAGCGTGTGTGAGCTTAGTGCTGCAGCATGTTTAAACATTTAACCTCTATCCTCTTCCCGTCCGACTGAACTCTCCAACAAACAAACACATCCTTCCTGCATGTTGTGTTTGCAGGCAGCGTGGCCTTCTGGCAGCTGTAGGAGCGGGGAAGTTAACCAGTCCCATGATGTGGGGTTTCTGCCTGATATTAAGAGGATCAGAATCTGGGTCTGGTCTTACACAACAGTAGCATTATACAAACATAACTAATACAAAGGCCAAAACAATACGGCTCTGTGTGGCGTGATCCCCTCGTCCTTCCTCCCTCCATCGTACTCATTCCAGTTTGAGTTAAATAAGGTTGTTTAAGAGTTTAGAACAAGGATCATTAGCTTTAAATCCAATCAGCCAATCTCTGCTTAGAAAGTTGATGTAGCGAGGATATTGCTGTCATGATTGTTTGTTGCTCTACATGTCAATAAATGATGTAAATTAACAACCATCTATTATGCAAGGGATTAGATTACAACACAGCAAACTGATGTAAATATATGCAGCCAAAATGTTTGGATTCATGCATAAACACGTACAACATAAACAGATGTCATGTAAACAAGTGTGTAAACATCAACTAATAGCAAAATATTAAATTGCCTCTTATTATAATATCATAATAGGTATAAACAGAGCTCAGTGAGTGCTGACTAATTCCTTCTTCAGGTATGGTTAGCAGGAGTAGTCACTCCTACAAGGGAAATCCACCTTTACAAAAAAAAAAAGCAGAAATAAAACGCAGTTCAACCAGACTTGTATAGGAAGCCATTAGAGCCATTATTTGATCTCAGTGATGTTAACCATTAACAGTGCTACTAGTACTCAATTTTCTGTACTAGTACTAGGTTTTTGCCACACTAGTTGGAGGCCTTTATTCATGAGCTCTGGGTAATAACCAAATGAATGATATCACAGGTTCAAGTGGTTGAATTGAGATTTCTCAGGAGGGTGGCTGGGACATTCAGAGGGTGCTCGAAGTAGAGCTGTTAGTCCTTTGCCTCGAAAGAGAAGCCAGCTGAGGTGGTTCGGGCATCTAATTAGGATGCCTCCTAGTGGAGGTCTTCTGGGCGCATTCTAGACCATAGACTGTAGAAAGAACTGGACAAAGCCTGTATGATGTCAGTCGTCTGCTTACAATAGGCGGACTCAAACTGCTTTTGAAGCCAATCTGCGGTGGGCTCCGTATTGAAATCGCTGTCTCAATCAAACTTTGGATCAACCTGATGGCCTGCCCACTAAGCTTGACTTCTTGTCTAGCTGGCTAGCCAGCATCCTGGTTAACAGAAACGTAGCTCCTGCCTGTCACGCTATCTGTCAATCAAATGAGACACGACAATCAGCGTGTAGTGAGGTTTTTCCTAAATATAATCCAAATGATTGTGGTACAAAAAAAATCACCCCCAGTACAGTGAGAGCACATGTAGATATTAGCTAATGAGACACGTTTCACTTTTTGAACCGGGCTGTAAACCAGTTTATTGCTTGTGTAAAAAATGGCTTTAACATGTGTTCAGACAGGACTTCCGGTGTTCCTGCAGCCAGCCTTAAGTGGACACTCACCATGTTGCATTTTTTTGCACTTCCGCATTGGCTTCATTTTTCAGGACCCAAAGTTGCCACTTGGGGTAGACCCAGGCCTCATTGGAGGGCTCATATATCTCATCTGGCGTGAGCCATCATGTTTTTTGGCCCATTTTTTTTCACCTAAAATTCTCTAAATTACACTGAGAAACTGTACCCATCTGCAACGCTGTATAGCCTAGCTTCCTCCAGCATGTCCTGTCTGAAGGGACAATGCTCACTGAAATCACTGGAGGCTACTGCCACTACTATTACCAAGTACCCTATATAACTCAACTTCAAAAATACCGAAATATCCCTTTAAAGATGCACACAGCTATCACTTGGTGTTTTAAGTTTAACTCACTTAGTGGCAGTGCTGCAGTCTATGGAATTACTTTTTTATCCTTCTAGCTTTTCTTACAATAAATGACCAGGAATGATGGTACGCTTTTTAAGCTGTTGTGCTCTTTTGTATTGTTTGGCAGCAATAGAAACAGTGTATTAGTGTGCATGGCTGTGTTACCTATTGTATACTTATCCCCCTCCAGGCACAGTAGGAGTCCCCAGGCTCTGGCACTGTTATTTCTGAGTAGTCGACTAAGAAGTTTAGGATTTCATTCTTACAGGTGGGTCAGAACAATGTGAAAAAAAAAAAAAAAAAAAAACTAATGTGTGGTCAATCAGAGCTCAATATCCAGACTGTGATTCTGCAAGTGATTGGAGATGCAACAGATGTGAAATAGCAAATCTGACTGTGCACTGAAACACCTGTTTACAGCCTGGTATTAAGTAACCCTTTCAGCTTATTATGTCAGTGAGCCAAGCATGCACAATGCCAGGAACTGAAACTGGACCACCTTCCTTTGAAAAGTCAAAATGTTTGTTGAGAAAGAGCTCAAACAGGATGAGGCCACGAGCGTTAGTAGGTGAACAGGATGCTTGAGCTGGGCACCGTTTGTTTAGGACATGGCTCTTTAAAACTGCATTGCTAGATTACATTGTTTTAGGTAAAATATGATGGGTGTTGTGAAATAGAGCCAAAGTTAATGCTTGATGGTCTCGCCTGATTCGCTCCAAGAGAGGAGAGCCATCAGATGAGAAGCTTCAGTGACAATGACATGTGCTAGGAGGGAAGATCACTGAGCCAAACTATGATTCATGATGTCCTGCGGACGTCTGCTGCTGCATATGATGGGATATGATGCTTGGTATGTGGAAGAATTAATAAAACTGTTGACATTGCTACCCAGATCCCCTTTGTCTGCTCATTTAAAAATACCACCATTGGCTGTCAGAGTTTCCTCAAGTCTCAGGAAATGCTGCGAGTGTTGGCAGGAAGCATCACTGCATCAATGTCTGGTCAAATGATGGACAGAAAAGGTTAAAGCAAACATTTTTTCAAGTCTGTCGTGGTGGTCCAGCTGCATGAGCTCCAGTACCCTTTTTTTAGTCTGTACAAGCAAAACATGATTGGATGTAAGTCCACAACATGAGTCATATCTGGTTTTACCAGGTGTTTATTTTCCAGGAAATAACAAGAATAGAGCCAGTTCTCCCCGTTAACCATAGCAGAAAATTATTCCCAGCTATAAATTGTTTCCTCACACAGCAGTTGCTCTTGGATCGATGAGGACAACAGCACAGAGATGGCCTGATCTTGTTTTTAAACTCAGAAGGCAACAATACAAGTGGACAGCAGGTGACTGTGATGATAGTCTCTTCTTGTGACAGCTAAGGTAACATTTCAGAGAAGATACCTCAGATAACTGACATTTAGAAAATCTGTGTGGCTCTGGGACTCGAGGTCAGACTGTGGACTCACACATTTCACAGACAGCACATCTGGGCTCAGCACAGACTCGACTAACTTCAAATAAAAGAATAAGGATGAAACACCCAGGTTAAAAATAATAAAATATATAGGACAGGTTGGCTCAAGAATGGAAAATTAGCTTTATTAAATGTATTCATGGTAGAAGCTACTGCAGTGTTAGAAAAATTCATACTATGGAAGTTTAAAAAACCTGCAGTTCCTCTATGGTCCACTGGAGGCTGGCTCCAAAAAAAAAGCAATCCCTAAAAAGTCAAACATTTAAAAGCATGTTAAAATAAATGTAATAACAGCCTAGTTAAAAACAAATTGGTATGATTAGCTCATCTGCCTCATATCCAGCCCTTTGCCTGTCGACAGAGAGTTGGCTCGAGACAGCATCTCAGCAAAATAGCAACTGCCCAAACTTGCAAAGCTGATGGATTGGCCAGATTCCACGTCTGTCATCAGGTAGATCCATCCTGCAAAGCTCCAATCTGAAACGTTTGTGCCGGTCTGAGAAAAAATTGACCAATCAGGTGAATGAGGCTGTACCTACCGGTGTGGTTTACTTATACTAAAAGCTGGTGGCCAATGTAGTTGCCAAACACGGACTATGGACAAACACCTAGATGGATGTGAGACTATCCAATGCAATGAAGCCCTATATGGGCAAAAGTGTTCACCACCTGATCATTACACCAACAGGGACTGTCAAGGTATTGTATTCAAATACATGTACCTTACCCTTTTGCAGCTTTAACAGCTTCCACTCTTCTTGGAAGGCCTTCCACAAGATTTTGGAGTGTTTCTGTTGGAATTTGTGCCTAATAAATATGTAGCGCATTTGCCACGTCAGGCACTGACGTTGGCCCAGAAGGCCTGGATTGTAATCTCTGTTCCACTTTATTCCAAGGGCGCTCAGTAGGGTTGGGGTCAGGGCTCTATGCAGGCGAGTCAAGTTCTTCCACACTAAACTCACCAAACCATGTCTTTGTAGTCCTGGTTTTATACATTGGGGAACAGTCAATTTTTACATACCATGCGCTTTAGCAGTTGTTGACCCTACTCTGTAATTTATGTGGTCTGCCGCTTCAAGGCTGAGTTGCTGTTGTTCCTAAACGCTTCCACTGTCTAATAATATCACTCACAGTTGACTGTGGAATATCCAGGAATGAAATTTCATGAACTCTCTTATAGCAAAGGTGGTACAGTGCCATGCTTGGAGTCACTGAGCTCTGCAGAGTGACCCATTTTGTGTCACAAATGTTTATAAATGGAGACCACAGGGCTAGGTTATGATTTTGTAGAACTGTAGCAACGGGTCTGATTGAAACACTTGAATACCTAATCAGTAATTGACAGGTATGGCCAAATACTGTTTTACGTATAGTGTATGTGGCGTATCAGCTCAGCAACCCCCACTAATGGGCTTCAAAAGTCCACTTGAGGCACCAGTGGGTGCCGTCACTGTGACAGTGTCCATATTAATGTCAAGTCTATGGGAATAACAGGTCAAGAAAAAAAGCTGTGTAGCTAGTTCTAGACATTTTATCAACCCTAAAAATGATTTTACATGTAATTTTTCTTCTAGAAGAGTTTTGGATGTTATATTTTGTTCATTAAGAGGCTTACTTGACTTACAAACAGTCAACAGACACATCAGCAACTCTCATGCTAGGTAGGCAAAGTGGTGTTTTGCCCTATATACTGCATATTAGCATGCTAACAATCCCAGCGACATTGCTAACATTCTGATGTTTGGCTTAGTCATGTTTACCTAGTTCATCTGCTTTGTACAGCCTATTAGCATGCTAACACTTTCATTCAGGCCCATTTTAAGTCATTTTTAGGTGACTGATTACAGCTGTTAGCTTAGAGAGAAGCATTTTACTTTTTCATGTCTGTAGGAAAATTAAACAAAGCTCGTGAGTTAGTTCTGTCAATAACCTTGAGTGCAATCATTCACACCTGACACGCATCTTAATCAAATCACATGACCCACATCCTCCTAAATTAGTGGGCTATTTAAGCAAGATTTCTGGTCTCTTCTTCTGCTGCAATCACTGTGCCTGGATCAACACTGTGCTCTTGCCTTCAACCCACCTCCACCCCAGCATCCACCTGTTAGCTCCGACTCGGGGTTGAAGCTGTTATATTATCACTACTCAAATTCTGGATGTAAAATCTGTGAGGAGTGATTAAGTCAGAGCCTGCTTAAACAAACTACAACATGAGATTATTGGCTGAAATGGCAAGTAAATCGAGTTCTGAATCTTGAATAAGGCCTTTTTTCAGTCTGTTGGTGAGTGGAGTTTTAGTTGTTATGGTTTGTCCATTCAAATCAGAATGCTAACATGCTAACAGTGACAATGTGATAATGTTGACATGCTAAATGTAGCACATTTCACATACCTTAACATAGGCATACACACTAAAGGGAATGGAGTCCAGGGGGGTACTGAATGTGTCATGTATGTTAGGGTGTTTATGTGCATCTATTTAGTCTCCATATTCACTCTTTGTCTTCTTGTTTTGTCACCCTTTCTGACCTGGAGGGCTGGGGCAGAGCAGGTGTCAGACAGAACAAGAACAGAAAGAGGGGAAGAATAAACAAAGACTAGAAGATCCATATTAGTGACTGCACATGCACATGACGATAAGACACAATAATGTATAAAAACACAAATAATAGTGTCAGAGTATTATCTTTTGACAAAAATAAATGCATTTAATTAGTAGTGCAATATTCAGTTACTATGCAAAGTTGACATGACTTTAATATACGTACTGTGACCAAAAATATGATCTAGAGCTACAGGAACTCCTTAAGTCCTACACAGTGGATCTGAGACAACACTGTGGTACCTGCTGACGTGATGATGCTGGAGTGCTGATGACATCCACAAAGAAGACTATAAAAATACTGTTTTACTGTGAAATGCTGTGTTTGATTGTCTAAAAAATCCACGATCGCAAAATATTGAAATATCATAAAATATTAGTTCAAAAAAGGATTTATGATACAGAAATGTTGACCTTCTGGAAAATTATGCTCATTTATGCACATTTATAATTGGTTGGAGCTAATTTTTCACATCTTTCCATTAGGGGTGCTTGGACAAAGGTCCTTTATGCCAGCAACACCTGTCACTTTGGACAAAAGTGTCTGCTAAATGACACTGTAACACTTAACCTGGAAGGTCCAACCACTGGTTGATCAGAATTCCTGGCTACCATTACACCATAAAGACAAAAAACACTCCAAGTAAGAAATTAAAGAATATGGCACATTTAAGTCTGCCTAGATCAGGCCGTCCTCATAAACTGATTGAATGTGCAAATGGACTTGTGAAAGAGACCACTAAGACTACTCTGAAGGAGTTACAAGCTTCAGCAGCTGAGATGGGGGGAGACTCTGCATACAACAACTGTTGCCCAGGTTCTTCACCAGTCAAAGCTTTATGGGAGAGTGGCAAAGAGAAAGCCACCGTCGAAGACAACTCATTAAATCTCGACTAGAGTTCGCCAAAGGGCAAGTGGGAGACTCAATTGCCAAGTGGTAAAGTAGCAGATGGATTCACCCATTTCTGTGTTTCTTACTGGCAAATCCATCTTGCAAAGCTCCCGTTTGAACCGTTCGGGCCTGGTTAGAAAGTGACTGGACCAATCGGTGTCGAGGAGCTGTACTTTAGGGTGTGGCAGAGTGACATATGCAAGCAGTGAGAAGAAGACAGTGCAATTATGGCGGAAGACATTGGCGTGGGTGCTGCAAAAGCATAAGTTTTATCAGAACTTGACGACATTTTGTCGTTAAATGAAGAACAAAGAACAACATTGACAAACGTCATATACTAACATGTCTACAGTCTCCATGGCTCGCACTATGCAGCTATCTATGGAGTTTATTGGTCGGTAGCGGCACACCTGGGGCCACGATGACATGTTTTGTTGATCTGATTGGCGTGTAAAGATGTGACAGACAGAACATTCATCCAATCACCCTCTGAGTTTTTTTCAAAGGCTCTGCCCATTCCCCATCACCGTCTATGGGAGGTTTTCCAGATGGATGTGTAAAAGAAATCTATCTGGCATGTTAGGTTAGCTTATTTTGCCATCAGACACCAAAAACTACACATCACCAAAAACACGCCATCCCCACTGTGAAGCATGGTGGTGGCAGCATTATGCTGTGGGGATGCTTCTTGGCAGCCAGCCCTGAAAGGCTTGTAAAGGTGGAGGGTAAAATGAATGCGGCAAATTATAGAAAATCCTGGAGGACGATCTTAATCAGTCTGCAAAACAACTACTGGGAGAAGATTTATTTCCCAGCAAGGCGCTGACCCGAAGCATACAGCAAAAGCTACACGGAAATTGTTTAAAGGCAACAGGGTGAATATACTAGAAAGGCAGAGTCAAAGCCCTGGTCTTGAAAGAGCTATTCACGCCTGATCCCCGTGCAACTTCACAGAGCTTGAGCAGTTCTGCAAATAAGAATGGAGTAAAATTGCAGTCCCCAGATGTGCAAGCCTGATTGAGACCTATCCACACAGACTCAGTGCTGTGATGGCAGCCATAGGTTCCTCTACTAAATATTGTTTTGAAGGGCATGAATATTTATGCAGTCTTTTATTTTACTTTACATGTTCTTATTTAATTGACATTGCTTTGTAGAAATCTGTGTATTTATGTGAAGAGGTTTTCTTGTATTTTTTTGTCAACAAAGCAAAAGTATATTGAGCACGATTGATTTATAAAATCTATAAAAGGGTAAAACATCCAACAGAATGAATACTTGAAACAGCACTGTAAAAGACATGAATATCGATCTAACACAGGTTTCTCACAAAGACTGGGATAAATTTAAGAAAAATCTTCAGGAGATATTGGTATATGAGGCTCATTGTGATGGGAATGAAGATGATGCTAATTTTCTTTTTCCTTCCCACAAATAGATCTGTGCAGCGCTCCAACAGCTCTATGTGTGTTAAATATGACCTCTGCATCATCTGTGTCCACTTCCAATCATTCATCACCAAAGCAGAGCTGAGTGAACCCTAACTCAAGTCCTCCTCCATCCACTGGGCTGGCCTTTCCCCACCTTCACACCAACATGGCTGATGAAGCCTCAGAGCTGCTGCCCCCTGCGTTCCCAGCCTGCTGGACCTTGGTGTATTTATAGGAATGGACCAGTGCGACATCCTGCCTGGGGAAGGATACAGAGGTCACTGGAGGTCAGACATTAGTGGACTGTTTCGTCTGTGAGTTGGGGTTTAAAAAAAAAAACCCTAAAGTAACCTCTGTTTCACACTGAAAACAAAGCCTGCTTCCATGTAGGTTCCCAAGTGTTTAAAGGAGGTTCCTTAGGGAGATTTCTTGTTAGTTTTATGGTGCTAAATAAAAACTGTCTCCAGCTTTGGACATTTTAGCCTCGTTCACACAGGGCAACAAAACACAGCAACCATGAGCTTTTTGTTGTACTAGATTTTACAGTGATAAAATGTTCAACCACCCAATCAGGAACACACAGTTCTGTTTGGATTGCATTGATTGGTTGAGTATTTGACCTTCCCATTGATGTATTAACCTTCCTCACATTAAACTGCATTTCCCTGAAGCAACACTGAAAAGACAATCTGAAAGACCTGACTGTGCATTTTTAAATATGTTGACATAAAAAGCAGCGAGACAAAGAGGTCAGGAAAATACAGCAAAGGCTGAAGGTTAGTTGGATTATAAGGTCAGGTGATTGATTTTCAATAATATCAATGTAATGTTTTCAAAAGTGCTAGAGTAAATCCAAAGAGATCCTCAAGAGGAAACCAAATGTCCAACATGTATTGTATTCAGCAATAATAGACTTATTTTTTGACCCCAGAGGTGGCTTTTATGAACAAAGCAAAATCTATACCTTACCTAAGATAGTTGACCTACTTTTAGCATTCAGAATTTACATTAGTAAAAAGAAGTGAATCTTGCAAGTTGATTTGGGTTCCAGTACCTATAACCGACCATTTTCCCACTCCTGATGGCCCAGAAGAACCAACATTTTTCTTCAGTTGTAATTTTGTGTATTTATGCACATCTGGGAGTGAGAAGGGTTAATATGCAGTGAGAAAAGACAATTATAACTAATCGTACATGACAACATAACATCTGATATTTGGTTTTAAAGAGTTTTCTTTTTTCACTTTGCCATGAATTGACAGCAACTGTCTTGACAAAGTGTTAAATTTGACATTTCAATAAACTAAACAAGAATTCAGCTGACGTTTTTCATAAAACTTCAAAATTTTTAAGTCTTATCAAAGGAAAAAAATGCAAAGTGCACTTTTATTCCAAAATAATGGTTTCATTTGTGGTTAAACTTTTGTTTCTATAATGAAAACTTTGCCTGTGTGTGGAAAGCAAATGAAACAGAGCAGGCAGAGATACGTCTAAAGTGGTGGTTAATTTCATCAGGGCCGCCCCCCATCTAAGAAAAGCTATTTGGAAATTTTAAGCTATTTGGAAAAATTAATCATCAGTCTTATTTGTTTTATCTAACAAATCCCAACATAAAGGCATACTTACACTTGTTCTTGCCAAAAGATTTATGTGTAAGCTATCCTTTATAACTTAACCAGTGTTGAAAAAAAACATACTAAAGAGGATCTGCTCAATTTAAGCAAAAACTCAAAGTTTAAAAAGTTAATTTACTGAAAAAAATCATGAAACTTTTGAGTCAAAATCGAACCTGTTTTCAGTTGTTCCTTGTGCATTTTTTTTTAAATGTTGTAAATTTATGGTTTAAAAAAAAAAAGACTTTTAAAAACCCCAACTTTCAATTTATTCTCATAACTGATATCTTCTTAAACTCTGAAATTCCTTTATTATCATATGATGTTGTCGATTAATGTTTTGTTATTGGAATAATAAGATTATATAAAATATTTGCAGCCTTTAGCTGGTACAGATAATTATCCTGTATCTCTAGTAAAAGGTTGATGCTCTGCTTTTCTGAATTAAGGACTAATTATCCTTTCATAAAAAGGCTGTTTTTCTAATGAGGTACCACATGTGTCAAGTTTAACTGGTGTTGAATATAAGCCAGGTTACAGGTAGTGTATGCATATGTTGTCCCACTGCTCCACAGTCCTGTGTTGTGTGCTTCACACCACTCCATCTGAAATTGGCAGTGAACTTGCTTGGCTGTAAACCCATTCCATGAAGCTCCCGCTGCATAGTTTTTGTGCTTACATTGATGCCAGTGGCAGACCAGAAGTCTTCAGCTATGGAATCAGCAGAGATGGCAATTTTTACACACCATACGCCTTAGCAGTTGTTGATCCCGCTCTGTGATTTTAAGTTGTATTCCACTTTGTGTCTGAGCTGCTGGTGCTCCTAAATGCTTCCACTTTTCTTATCATATCAATTAAAACTGACAGCAGAATATTCAACAGGGAAGAAATTTCCCTAACCAGCTTATTGTAAGGGTGGCATCATGACAATACCACTGAACTCTTCAGAATGACACATTCTGTATCACAAATGTTTGCTTGCATGATTGGGTGCTTGATTTTATTCACCTGTGGCAACAGGTCTGATAGAAACACCTGAATTCAATATTTAACAGGTGTGATCAAATACTTTTGTCCATGTAGTGTATCTTAATCCAAGGGTTAAACTTTAGTGTGTTTATGTGAAGGTTAGGGAACAGGATAGTAGAAGTACACCTCACTCTGTAGCCTCATAAATGATACAGGATTGCATTTACCTTATGCATACTGACCATGCGTTACCATTGTACTAATTTATAACTAAAAAGTTAAATAAAACCACAGGAATCCAAAATTGTAATGTCCAGGGTGTTTGAGTGCGTTTTATGGCTATAGGAAATGTGATTGGCTCAAAGCGTTAGAGGGCGGGCCTTAACAACTGGTGAATTTCCAGGTCCACAATAACAGGAAATGCCAGGACAGTGTTCCATCACAGTGTTGTTGTTTTTTATGTTTCTTGGTGATATTTTGTTACACAAAAGAAATCATTAAGTGCAAGGAGCTATTTAAAAACCACCCGATGGAGAATCCAGAGAACAGCAGAAGTCCGATTTGGCTTGTGGGCACTACCACTTCTCTTCCATACCTTTTAACAAATTCTGAGACAAATATTTAAGTCATCACAAACTAAATGCAACAGCTAAAACTAAATGTATTTGACCAAATTTAACCTTCCAGTTGGTTGGAAATCATGAAGCCATGTAATTACAGCTCTGTGCAAATAATGCTAATGTTTAGCTGTGCAGCATTAGAGAGGATTTTTACAGTGAAGCTCCTGTTTGTATGATATCCAAAGTAAGCAAAGGCACCGTTTGATTTCAAAGAGCTGGATTAACACAAATAATTATGCTGGTAAACTAGTATTAGACATAGCAGCTAACAAAACATTGCGTAATGATATTAATATTAGTCAAATGGTGAATGAGAATATCCAAATAAAGCACAGAAGATTGTTTTCTGTCAAATATAGCTTCAAGCATGTAGAAAGACACCATCTGCACCAGCGTACAAATAAACCCATCAAACACCATCTTTGTGTGTCTCTGTTTCCTTGGTTATGTAAGGGAGCTGGCAGAGGCCGCAGGTAGAGCCTGACACTAGTAAGCCGCTCTGGGACCTGGATTTGATCCAGAACAACCAGCTCAACAACAACCCGACACCAACGTCACAGTTTCTAGGACACAACAGCTGACAGACAGATTTATCCTGACTTGACACACATTTTTCCCCTTTAAAAACTTGAATACAATTCAAATGTCATTATTAATATTTTCATTGATTTCATGCTCATGAAAATTCACATTTACAAAGAGTATCATCTCATACAATATGTATAAAATAATGTGTGACTGATGATTTTGATTGGTGTATAAGTTCAAGCACCTATGCAGTCTCCATTTGCTCAGTGACTTAAGGCGTGGTACTTCGATGGATGCCCCCTTTGCAGTAGGTCAGCTTCTGTTATAAGAAAGTGGAAGTGTTTAGGAACAACAGCAACTCAGCCATGAAGTGGAAGCACATGTAAAATAACAGAACCAGTCCAAGACATTTTGGACAACACTATGCATCCAACTTTGTGGCAACAGTTTGGGGAATGTCTGTCTCTATTCAAACATGACTGTGCCCCAGCACCTTTGGGATAAACTGGAACAGAGATTGCAAGCCAGGCCTTTTCATTCAACATCAGTCCCTGACCTGATAAATACTCTACAGAATGAATGGGCGCAAATTCCCACAAAAACAATGAAAAAGCTTATGGAAGGCCTTCCAAGAAGAGTGGAGGCTGTTATAGCTGCAAAGGGAGGGGCAACTCCACATTAACGTACATGTGTTTAAATACAGTCCCTGTTGGTGCAAGGCCACCCATAAGGGGGGATAAAGGGGAGAGCTTTCTGGGGCCCAGCCAAATTTGGAGCCCATGGAGAGGAAAATCATGGTCCATTGTAAAGTTAAAATATGATAACAGTATTTTATTAACCTGGCACACCAGAAGGATTTGTTTCACACATCTATCTGGTAAACCACTCATAGACAGCGTTTGGGAAAGGGCAGAGCCTTTGAAAAAAAACTCGGAAGGTGATTGGATGAACGTTCTGTCTGTCACGTCTTTACAAGCCAATCAGAGCAACAAAACACGTGACATGCTGTTACCGAGCTGCACCCCTACCGAAGGAGTAAACTCAATGTACTAGAACTACATAATGTGAACCATGGCGACTGTAGACATGTCAGTGCACGACTTTTGTCATTTGTGAAAAGAAAACAACTTAATGCTGTTCTTTGTTCTTCTTTTACTGAAGAAATCTTGTCAGGTTCTGATAAAATTGGCGATTTAGCAGCTTCCACGCCAGTCTCTTCCGTCATAACTGCACAGGCCTCTTGTTGCTGCTTGCTTAAGTCATGACTCCGCCATGACCGAGAGTACTGCCCCTTGTCGCTGATTGGTCCTGTCACTTTCTCTTTTTCTTTTAAATTTTTTTTTTTGCCTTTATTGGATAGGACAGTGGATAGAGTCAGAAACAGAAACCCAATAACAGTTGACACTCATTTTAGCTCCAAAACAAAACAACTTTTATGGAGAATGCATCCTATCTTCAATGCCATCAATCCAATATAAATGCATTGATATTATTGGCAAATTCTGAGTTTGGGGGGGGGGGGGGGTCTGGGTTTTTCAGTGGCCCAGCCAAAATTGTCTGCAGGCCTGGTTGTTGTAATGGTCAGGTGGCCGAATACTTTCGTCCAAATAGTGTACATGTGCACAATAATGTTACTCTTTTTGTCTTTTTGACAGAGCAAAGGTTTTTCTTCAAAGCATCCCATCTATAGGAAGTATTTGTATGACAGATCAAGAGGACAGACACTTTTTAATGAAGAAAATGTATTATGTTTAAAAGAATCTTTTGACAAAGCTGTTTAGGCCACGCATCAGATTTGTTTTGCTACCACCATCCTCTCCTCTTTGGACACTTCATCAAATCCAGCCCAGAGGCTAAACAAGCACAGAAAAGATGTTTTTGTCAGCAGAGTGGAACACTCACGTTGAGAGTTGACATGGTTTTTAGGCACTAAGAGTTTCCACTCATCCATTAAAGAAGCATTTTAATACTTCTCTAAGCCAAAGGAGGTTGCATCTATTTTTATCCTGAGTTTTTATCAATTACTCAAGAATATCTGAGTCCATGTAAATGCAGCAAGTAACGATAGGCCTTGTCCTTCTCTTTGTCATTACTATTGATATCGATTATTTAATTGACTATATTCACACCGGGTATTTTCACATTTTCCTCCAATGTCATGTCCAATGTCATTTTACCAGCTGTAACTTATTTTTGTTGCCAATTTAACCCATTTTTTCACCACTTTTCACTACTTAGATTGTGGCTCTTGCAAAGGTAATTTTCGACAGTTTGGCTCTTTGGTTGAGCAGGGTTGAGCAACACTGCTGTAGATCAGTGGTTTCTCAACTTCTGCGTCAGGACCCAAAAGTTGATCGCAGTGCTGTTTCCAGTGGTTCTTGAATGTGTCCTGGAAAAGAAAACTGTCAAAAAGTAGAAAAAATAGAAAAACAGTTAAATAGCACCTTAATATTTTTTTCTGTACTTGAGGTTTTTGGTGGCAGAAAGGAAACAAAAACTGCTGGACAGATTTTTTTCTAAATTATTTAGGAATTTTCATTGAGAATCTACCTGAAATCTTTTAGGAATTTCCTCTATTAACTTTTTTTTAGTAAATTCTTCTCAATTTTTGGGAGAATTTGTGGGCATTTTCCCAGAAATTTTTGGTAATAATCTCCAGGACTTTTCCTGGAAATCTTCAGAAATTTCACAAGGAACCAGGAACTTTTTTGGAATTTTCAGCTGGAACTTTTCAGATTTTTCATAGAACTTTTCAGTAGTCTTTTCCCGGAGCTTTCCAGAAATATTTTAGGATTTTTTTCACTTGAATCATCATGGAATTTTTGGCAACCTTCCTGGAAACTTCTGAGAATTTGATCTGGAATTTATCTCAGAAACTTTGGGGTATTTCTGTCAGTCTTTGTTTTTTTCATGTTCTGCCCTATCTGAGGTCCAAACAGTGCTGTGTTTCATGAAATTATTTATATCAGAGATTTGGGTCATGATAGCTTATTCAGGAGTTAGTAGTGGGTCCTGAGGCAAGAACACTTAAGAACCACTGCTCTAGATTCAATCTGCTGTTTAGTCATCCCCTCACCTCCAGAACTGAGATCATAATTTGAGGTAAGAGGTGGCTCCACCTGCGCTGCAACAGAAGAGTCTGGTTCCTGGCTGGGCTCTTCATTTACAGCCAGGGTGATGCCAGATGGTTTGTCTTTATGATCCTCCAGGAGTGGACTGAAACCATGGCAGGATGTTCAACTGGCGAGGAAGTGCTGACTGCATCTCGGCAGCAGATGCTTGTTTTTGGCTTGTTGTGGCAAGATAAAAACAGTGCAGGGGTGGGAGCAAAACTGATAAAGTTGTTACATTGGGAACAAGGATAACAAGGGAACAAACATGCACAAAGCAATGACTGTATGGTTTGATGAGTTCAGTGTAAAGGAACTTGACTGGCAGCACAGAGCCCTGACCTCAACCCCATCAAGCACCTTTGAGATGAACTGGGACAGAGATCGCTTGTGAGGCTTTCACGTCAAAAACCAGTGCATGACCTCATCAATATCACACTATTTTTGATACACTGTTTTAGGCCTATGTGGTATACTGGTTTTATTGATTAATTTGATTTTTTTTGTTAGGACAAATTATAAATTAAAAATCTAGATTTTCCAATATTCCCCCCCCCAGAGCTCCTGTAGTTTACACCCTCCCCCTCCTTCACAAACACACAACAGCACGGCTAGCGGCACAAATCCTGAATTTCGTCCCATAAGAACTGTATTTATTTGTCAGCAGTTTGGACCTGGTTCAGATTTGCAGCTTCGGACCATGAACACACCACAGCATGCTGCAATATTTGTTTAAAAGCTGTGGCAACTTAAGGGGGCAGCACGGCTAACGTGTGTCAACATCTCAATCAAAGACATGCAGCCAAGTGGCGAAAGTGTGTCTCACTACGGAATTGATAAGACAAGGATAAGAAAAAATCATTTAAAATCGTAAATCAAATTATTCGAAAGAAAATCTGGGATTCGATTTTTTTGGCCATATCGCCCAGGCCTACACTGTTTATTGACATGCTGTTGTTGGTATGTTGTTTCTGGTGTGCTACATTGCAAAGGAAGGTGTACTTGATTACCTCTAATCTAGAGTAGATTAAGAGCCTTGGTAGACATTCGTCATCCATCTTTTAATACAATCGTTTTGACCATTCATTTCACGAATGTGAGTTCCATGTAGAGCTGACAGTAGGCAACATCACATTGAGCTAAGTAAGCATATCTCTCAATGAGGAGTCAATGATGGAGCTATAAAATTGTGAATAAAAGCTGATCTGCCCACAGTCTCTGTCTCACTTTGTTTCTGTCAGGATATCGTACGAGTGGAATCAAAGGGCTCTGGCTGGAACGTCGTTCCGAGAAGACGAGTGTTTGATCTGGGAAATGTAACAACCGGCTGCAAGAGCAGAGTATGTTTTATTGATCGGTGGAGTGAAATGTGCAAGCTGAGGCTCAAGTTGGTCAAAACCCATGCATGGCTGCGAGAATAAAACCTCTGTGCACACTAAACACCTGAATTTTTAAGGACTCTCAGCTTCTCTCTGTCAATGCATGCTGTAATCACGGCTTAAGGTTGAACTACTGCCAAGAATTCAAAGAACATAACATTGTTTTGGTGACGAGGTGCGTGAATTGAGGGTTGCATCAATCACTTTTTCAAGCCTGCTGTAAAGATATCACGTTCTTTGTTTTGATCGCACAGACAACAACTTGAAGGTCAAAGAGCTGTTTGACAAGATCAACCACATGGTAGCAGAAAACAGTTGTTATGATACTGACAGCATCTTGAGGCAGAGTGCTTAGTCAAAGAGGAGAAAAGAGGACTGAATAGCTGAGGAACAATGTCTGCAGTTATAAAGACAAAAGCTTAGACGTCTCCTGAAAAGGCAGATGAATGTGTCTGATTATATAAATGTGTTTTTAAAGACATAATATTGGGTCCGTATTCATTGTTTAGGCTATCATTCTAATCTGCACTTATGCTTGATTCAGCAGGGAGATTGCTGAGATCTTGACACATTTGTGATAAGGCCTAAATGGACACAAAGAGCAGCAGTCAAAGGATCAAAAAAACTGAGACTGAAGAAGAAAAAGGAAAAGAAAACTGAGCCCAAGTTTCCACCACTAGCCTTAGACAAGAAATCTGAGGAGACATGTTTTCTGCACTGTGGCAGATGTTTCTGATCTACAATACAGTGATTTACATCCAGCCTGATTCTGGACAACACTGGACCGGAATGATCCATATGCTTCAAGTACGATCACTACACTTTCCAAAAGTGTTTTTTCCACAGTTGAACTGATTTACCTGGCGTGGAAGCAATCAAAATCGCAAATTACTCAGTCCTGCAGAGCTACTAGCATCGTCTATCCACATAAAGGGATACAAGAGTCTCATGGAGTCTTGTACTAAGCTAAGAGGCTAGTGGAGCGTCTTAACATAAAACACTGGTGCTGGTTTAGTTTAGTTGGTAGTGCACCTTCTCTTGCCAGAACATTGATCCCTGCTGCCAACACTTTCCACTCGCTGGAAGAAATTGGAAAGAAACATTAATGAACAGACCTCAACTCACTCCTAGATATAGCTGGATATCAGACTCAAATAACACACAGAGATCATATAGGAAGTGTTTGTCTTATTGTCTCTGCTTATGTGTTGTTGATTTACTTTGCTGTGTCCATTTATGTCCATTTACCAAACACTACTGTAACTGCCATAGAAATCACCGGATATCAGACTCAAATAACACACAGAGATCTTATAGGAAGCATTTGTCTTATTGTCTCTGCTTATGTGTTGTTGATTTACTTTGCTGTATCAATTTATGTCCATTTACCAAACACTACTGTAACTGCCATAGAAATCAAGGTCTGGTCAGTGGGTTTCTGTGTGGTAAAGTTACCATACTGAGTTTGACTCCTCGGCCACTCCAGGGAGTTTTCTTTGTTCTCAGTCCACCATCTTGCTTATGTGTTGATAATTTACTTAGCTGTGTACATTTATGTTCAGCGCAGTGCCTTCACCTTACAAACAGTAGTGTAACTGCCATAGAATCAAAGTCCAGCCACTGGGTGTGGTGCACACATTACCAAGCTTTGATTTTTAAATAGTTTGTCTTGTTTTATTTTTCTTTTTTTAAATAAAGTTTGTTATAGATTTAGAGAGAAGTTTTCTGTGAATATTGCACAGATTGTAATTACTGCTGGTTGAGAGGGTCATTGTATGGTTTCACATCTTCAGTTTATATAGATACCAGTATTTATCAATCATTAATCATATAAGTATTTTAATCTTAACTCTGAGACTGATTTTTATCTAACTTTGGTTGTTGTTCCCTGTCTTCAGGGGTCTACCCCATTATTCATTCATCTTGATCATTTTATTAATTTCTTTTTTTTATTATTTTTTGCAATAACCAAAACCTACCACTACACCTTCCAACAGGGAATGAGGGAGGACAAATCTGGACTTAAAATTGGTCACTAAAATCATCTGTGGCCAGAGGAAGTAACATCTGGGCACTATTGTGGAGAATTTGATTTTGTTGATTTTTCACACACACTCAAGTTGTGCCTATGAGGGCACATTACAACTGCACCATCAGTAAGAAAGAAAGAACCATGTCTACTGACATTAGCATCTCCAGCCTGTTGTTTGTAAACTGTTTGTATGTGGAGTATATGCATATTACTCACCCATAATAGACACATACTCCACATACTAGCAGTAGCTAGCTCAGTGTCTGACTTGCAGTCTATTGTTTAACAATGCCTTCTTAAAGTGTAAAACACTTGTCCAGCTTATTGCTCTGTCACTCTCTCTTTTTTCTTCCCTTGGCTTCATCTGTCACCATCCTCTTCCATCTCTCTGCCTCAGCCAGTGTATAAAACAGTACTGAGATGAGGTAACTGGCTTATTCTGAGCTATGGACCAGTGTGTGGACTAGTGCCATGAATCCGTTACATAGTGCTGAAAGCAGGTGACTGAAGTCATTCAGGTTATTACGCAAGAAAAGTAGTAAATTGTTTATCTTATATTTTGAAATTCCAACATCTTACTTTTACTCAGTGCCATGTCTTTAAATGCCCTGAATGTCATAAATGCTTTGTTTTGGTTCTGCAAGTCACTATAGATTGCTGTATATGAATGGTGTAATATCAATAAAGTTTCCTTGCCTTGTTCTTGATGCTTTGGGGGAATAAATTATTCACAATGTGTTGTGATCACAAAAGTCCACTCATATATTTCTATAAGCAAATTTTATCATCAAAGCAATTATGTCCAGTGTAGTAAAATTACAAATTGTAAATAGTTTTCACAAAAGCATCTATCTTGCTTCAAGCCAACACCTGCCTGCACGATTTTGATGTTTTGTTTGGTGTTTTCCAGGAAATGTGCCACTTGGAGCAGGTTTTGAGCTCTGTTGTGTTTGCGTCAGATGACAGAGTGATAAAAGCCTCAGAGGAAAGTGGCATGGTTTGAAAAAGAGAAAAGAGGTCTTCACTGTGGACACTCATGGATGGTGGAATTTCTCCTAAGTGTTGTTTACCTCTTTGATTTAAAGCGTGAGATTTTAAAAGGGGTATCTTTGTGTCACAGAGGGGAACGTGAGGATGAGACATGTTTACATTCAGGTAGACTTTTGAGGGGCAAACTATTAAGAGAGCCTCTGTTCACTCATTGGCAAAGGCAGGAACAGGTTTCAGGTCTTTATACATACAGGATGGCTGAGGATTACAGAACAGAGGTGCTGGAGGAGATATAATATAATATAATATAATATAATATAATATAATATAATATAATATAATATAATATAATATAATATAATATAATATAATATATAGGGTGGCTATAATAAGGATCATCAGCAGCCAAAAGTAACTAACTCTTATTACAATCAACAATTGACCACTGGACTAAAGTTCTGGAGGAAACAGAAGTTTGAGACGCTCTGAGCCACTGCTGATTGGTTGGATGGGGTGATGTTTTTTTCTTGACTGATGGCTCATAAAAAATCTGGTTCTACTGTATCACAGAAAGTTGGGGAAGACCCCGAAGGAAGGCAACTGAAGTGACCATATGTGGTTCCTTGCTCCATAAATGGTTAAGAAGCAGGGGACTACCATGAAGCCCACTGACACTGACCTATTACCTCCAAACTAACCAGATCATTCAATAACTCATAGTGGACATTTTTTCACAGTTTAAAGAAAATCCCACCAATGGTTCTTTGGGCATAGCCTTTGCGTAAATATGTACTTACAAACAACCTTAAAACATAATACCTTTGGCCTCGGCTATTGAGTCTTTAGTTGCTTATCAAAACACCAGGACCATCATGTCCATCCTATTAGGAAAATGTTGGATAAATATTCTGATCTGATGACATTATGTTCACTCTGATCCCTGGAGTAACATAATCATAACCTTCTCAAGTGCCACCATTTTTGTAGTTTACATCCCACACATCAGGCACTTGTATGCAGCCTGGCTCTCTGGCATGCCCTTTAACTGTATCATTCCAGTGAAATATGCTGCTTAAGGCAAATATATTTGCAAACATATTATCAATTAGACTCATGATCTGGTTCCAACAGCAATTCCTGCCCCTTAGTTGTCATTCCTGAGGTGTTTAATGTTAGCCAAATTAACTGCAAATGTTACCTTCTCACATGGGTTGTTTCATTATAAGGCAAAGGTAGGCAACGGCCTGGGGTCTCATGCACCAAAGAGCCTCAAAGCATTGGCAAGGGTGTGTATCAAATGTGAGCTATATATAAAAAATACTTATGTAGTTAGGAGGAGTACTGTAAATCAAGTGTTCACTGTGACTAAAACGGCCCCAAAAAGAATCAGATAGACCAAAAATTCCTGGGAAGGACCTCTGGACCCCCTATTGAGGTTCAAGCCCCTTTACGAGCCCCACAATGTTTTCATCGCAAAACAGTTATTGTAAGGAAGCTGCATACTGAATAATAAAATCATTTAAAAAGTGGATTTTTGTGTGGGGAAAATGGCATAAAAACATTTTTTTTAAAATTCACGGAGTGGTGGAATGACTTTCAGTGGTCGAGCAGCTGCACACAAGCCTCACATCACCAAGTCCAATGACAAACGTTGGATGGAGTCATATAAAGCATGCCAACACTGGACTGTGTCCCTGCCTCCTCATAAACCCAGTCATCAAAACTGATCATCAGAGTTTTATTACCACAGACAAACAAGCAGACTCTTCAATGAACACATCTACATTTTTACCTCATTGGCAAGTTAATTATGACTTCTTTTAATTTGAATTAATTTATTGTTTTTTTCTACCTGCACTGCAGAGATGGATGCCACATTTAGACACACCTTTGTAAACATCACAGATTTACAATAAAGAGATGTAATATTGATGCTGAAAACTGATTCTGTCACTAGCTTGATATCAGAGGTAGTGAATGAAAATGGAAAGCTTGTTTCTAAGGCTGTTGTTTAGGCAGGGCGAGTGACGAGGTCCCTGAGGGCACCATGCTCCAAAGGAGAGGAAGAAATCTTTTTAAAAAAAAATGAACCTTCCCTCTTTCACTTTTCACGTCCCTTTACTTTCCTGATACTGAGGAGGACTAGAGTCAGACTGCAGACATGTCACTGCTGTCAGATCATCAGCCTGGTAAATGCTGCATCCAATACGCTGATGGAACTTGTAATTCAGATTTTACAGTCTGTCTAAATCAAGCATAAAATTACAGTTGTTAGATGATATTTAAACTCTGTCCACCAGTCAGTTTAAAACTAAAGAAACTTTAAGATTCAAGGAACTAAATCTTCAAGAACGTCATCCAATTCCAGTAGTTTTGTCAATTCATTAGGGATAAGTAGGACCTGATAGGTTAAAAAACTCAGCCTCGTCTTTGAACAGGGATTGGTTTTGACCAAAAAAGATGTCCACAAATCTCTTTAATGCCCTGTTTCTGCACAAACTACAGCACCGAATAGGTTGAAGAGTACATGTTTTGGCTTTGTGTCGCCTTGTTAGTCAGTTGTTGGGACTCTTCAGTCAATAAGAAACGGTGTCATTTAAATTAACTAAAAATTCTAGAAAATTTCAGTGAAAATGGAACATATTTGTCAAGTGTCCCATACACGGCATCCCCCAAATTCTTTAAATATTTCCCAAATGTTTGATTTAAACTTTATCATAAAGCCTAAACATTCCAATAAAATTTACTCTAAAAACTCAGTGTAAATTCCTTTAAAATGTCAAAGCATTTCTACCGTTTTTTCCAAATTCCCAGAAATTTACAAGTACATTTACCAAATTTACATAAAGTAACTGAAAATTGCCCAAATACATCATCCTCAACACTCAACTTTACAAAATTCCCATGAAAATGGAAAAATAAATAAATAAATTGGAGCAAAGTTCCATGAAAATTTCCTCTAGAACTTATAATTAAATGTTCCAAAATATGCCAACATGCTCCCAAAATATCCATGACAATAAACTGAATATTTCAAAACATATCTTTAAAATTTGCTTAAAATTTCATGGCAACATTTCAAAGCAAATTCCTCCTAAAATTTCTCATCAAATTCCCCCAAAATTACAGTAACATCCCAAGAAAGTCATCGAAATATACAAAGGACATACCTCAGGATTTTCCAGTCAAATTCCTTGAAACATACAAATTAATTTACCAGTTTCTGTGAAAGTACTTACAAGTTTCTAAGCAAATTCCTCCTAATAAATTCAAACGAAGTCGCCGAAAATACAATCTCAAAATTTAACAGCAAATTCCACCTCAAATTTCTTATCATATTCCCCAAAATTAAAAATTCCTTCAACAGCAGCCCCCCCCCCCCCCCCCCCCAAATTCCTTCCAAAAACATTAAAATCAAATTTAAAAAAATACCAATACATTTCTCAAATCAACAGAAATATATCTGGAAATTTCCAACCAAATGCCCCAAACATCAAAACAAATTTACCAGATTCCCAAGAAAATGCAAAAAATAAATAAAATAATAATAATAAAATATTCTATTTACGTATAAAATTGTAGATAATTTTAAAAAAGCAATTGAAGTAAATTTTCCATTGAAACACTCCAAAATATGCAAACATGCTCCCAAATTCTAACAATAAAACTTGAAAATTAAGTGGAGTCATAGTTGTAAAAAATCTGGTATTATCATTGCACCTTATCAGTCAACTAAGCTCTTTGCTTTTCACGTCTTTGCTGGCTTCACCACCATCTGCATGTCAAAAAATGCATGAATGCAAAAGAGCAAGTTTATGAGAGGCAGGCTGACAGCACAAAGCGTATTTTACAACAGTGTTGTTGCACTCAGAGACCTTCAATGGGTGCCAAAATGCACTAAACAGACTTCCAACATGTTTATTAGAAAAGCTACAAATGGCAAGTCAGCTAGCTGAAAGATTGACTTCATAGCTACTAAACTTTTGAATTCCTGCAATCATGAATCCTAACACTCAGTAGATCATCAGTCCAAATAACAATATGTCTACTAGTCCAAGCAAACCCAACAAAAAAGGCAAAAAAATTCTAATTTTGTTCTAACCAAACCAGCTATTACTCTAAACAGCCAAGTACAACGCCTCTGTGCTCCAGAGTAGTGATGCAACAGATGCTTTTGACAGATTCCTTCCTTGCCTCACCACAGCATGCATTAATAACCTGAGGCTGGCACTATAAAGATGTCCATACGCTCTCATATACTGTAACCACTTTGATAAATTGGAAGAGTTCAGAGGTTGCAGTGTGAAATGGAACATCATAGGAGTCTGTGTGGCGAGCAAAGTAATGCAGGATCCACCTCAAAGACAGATCAGTTTGATTAGAACTTCTGCGTAATATAATGAATATGAAAAGCACACGAGAAGGATATCTACAGTGCTTAACGAATTTATTAGACCACCACCTAGAGTAAGGTTTATGCCACAGCTGCCCTAAATTAACAGCATTGGTAATTACCAAAATCATTTTTATGTTTCTGCAATGGTTAATACACCAATATGTAGAAGCTCTTTAACCCAAATGATATTTTTAATGCTAAAATCTAATTATTATTGTTATCCATGAATTTTCAAATTTACTGATTTACAAAAAAACTGAAAAAATAGTAAAGCACATCAACATTTCTTGATTAATATGTCAAATTATAGTTATTCACTTGCATTCCTGTATAGAAAAATGAGTTTTAGTGGTTGAATGTTATGCTTGATTAATTTCTGACTTCTCAGAGAAGCCCAGTGAGCCGGTTCAAATTTGGGTATAAAAAGGTGAATTCAGTTTGAAATTCCTCATTCCTGTTCAAAAGGTAAAACGTGGAGAGCTCACTGAAAACGAAAGAGTCCGCATTAAAGCACGTTATGATGCAGCTGTGGCATAAACCTTACTTTGGGTGGTGGTCTAATAAATTTGTTAAGCACTGTATATCAACTATATTGGGAAAAGAGGCAAGGCAGAATCGAAAATGAGATGAAGATGACAGCAGAAAGGTGGAGAGGAACATCAGATGAAGAGTGATGAAGAGTTGGAAATGTGGACTTGAATCCTGCTGAGGCCCCTGAGCTTGTCAGAAGGCCCGTCAAAGGGGGATTAGGAGGGCCAGGGATTACCGGCAGAATGGCAAGATGGGATCTGTCTGTTTTATCAGAATGAACGTTAATCCAGAGCTAAACCCTCGATGTGTCTGTGTTCACAGGCGTCAATAAATATAAATACACACTGACATCAGTTTACCACTTACCATGATACATACTTTGAATTCACACTGAGACGCATCCTTGGACATTCCTCTGTGTTTTGGGCCAAGGCCAACAGGTGTTCAAAAAGAGAGAAAAGAATAGTAGGGAGGAGGCCAAAGAGAGAAGTGGAATAACAATGGTGATAAAAGCTTTTTCATACGCAACATCTGTGCCCTCTGTGTATTAAAATCATCTAACATTCAGTTAAAATACACCTCAGCTTAACTCTCATTCATTCATTTTGTTTTATTTATCTGTCTGCATTAGTAACGGCAATTCCAAAGACCTTAGTGTTTGAAACGTTAACATAAATGCTTTTGTTGAGCCTTTAAAGAATAACTAAACCCTAGGTCAAATCCTAGGTACAGGGGTATTTAATGGCATTATTGATCAATTTTGGATCCAAAATATCAGTATGAATACAAGTTATTTAATTTCTATATATTGTATAAGAAATATGTGTAGCAGCTATCCTTTACAGGTTAAATGCAGTCAGGTTTTCTTATTGGCCAGTCTAGAGGCAGGTTGAGCACGTCCAGTGTCAATAAATAATAGTTAAAAATAATTATGACTTTTAATCTCATGATTTTTATCTCATGCTTTCAATTTTTAATCCCATAATTATGACTTTTTATCTTATCATTTCAACATTTTATCTCATAATTAAGACTTTTTTATCTTATAATTATGATTTTTTATCTCATTATTTTGACTTTTTAACCCAATAGGTTAGACCTTTTATCTCATAGTTTGGACTCTTTAACTCATAAATTGGAGTTTTTATCTCATAATTTCAAATTCCTTATCGCATAATTTGACTATTTATCTCATTATTTCAACTTTTTTATCTCATAATTTCAACATTTTATCTTATAATTATGAATTTTTATCGCATAATTTTAACTTTTTATCTCATGATACTGACTTTTTATCTGATAATTTTTATCTCATGCTTTCGACATTTATCTCATAACTTTGACTTTTTATCTCATAATTTCGACTTTTTTATCTCATTATTATGACTCTGGATTTTTTTTTCAAGAATCACTTTACAGTCAGATTTCTTTCTTTTTATGTGGCGGAAATGGGCTTACATATTTACCCTTGATTCTAAAAATCAATCATGGTCAATATAATTTGGCTTTTTTGACAAAAATCCCTCTTTCATGCCAAAGTGAAATCAATATTCCTGGCTACTATTACACCATGAAGACAAAAGAACGCTCCAAGCAACTCAGAAAAAAGCTTATTGAAAAGTGTAAGTCAGGGGATGGGTAAAAAAAAAAAATCCAAGGCACTGAACATCCCCTGGAGTTCAGTTAAATCCATCAAGAGATGAAAGAATATGCCACATGTGTAAATCTGCTTAGATCAGGCTTCCCTCACAAACTGAGTGACATGTGAGAAGGAGACTAGTGAGAAAGTCCACCAAGACACCTACAACTACTCTCAAGGAATTACAAGTTTCAGCAGCTAAGATGGGAGAGACTCTAAACAACAACTGTTGCCCGGTTCTTCACCAGTCAAAGCTTCATGGGACAGTGGCAAAGAGATAGCCCCTGTTGAAGAAAACTCCCACTCATTCATGTGGGAGACGCCATGGTCAAAAGGGAGAACGTTCTTGTCAATCCACACCATCCCTACTGAGAAGCACAGTGGTGGCAGCATCATGCTGTGGGGATGCTTCTCAGCAGCTGGCCATGGAAGGCTTGTAAATATAGAGGGTAAAATTAATGCGACAAACTTGAGGAAAATCCTGGAGGGCAATCTTATTCAGTCTGCAAGAGAACTACGGCTTTTACAGCCAGCCTCAAGTGGACACACATAAAACTGCTGTATTAGCTTCATTTTTCAACACTGAAGGCCACGGCTTGAATGTGCACTGATAACACTCCCATATCAGTGCTGTAGCTCAGATCAGGAGAAACAAGTAGACCTTCTCCACTTGGCCCTTTCATTGTTTACAGGCCATGAGTTTCTTACATCTGTCTGCATGAGTCATGATAATGTGTTGATGTTTATCTGTGAAACCAAACTTAGCAAGGTGACATCTTTATTGAGTTTGAAGTGGAAGGAGCCTTTCACATGCTGCTGAAATCCATTTTTCTCTCACACAATAGTTGTGACTCACCGTTGGAGCATAGTTGAATCATCAATACAAAACATGAATAACATGCATTATTCCTTATGTGGTTCTTTGATAATGAAAGTCAAGGTTCATGCCTGTAAGCTCTGAAATAATAAAACAGAAAATATGGCGAATACTCAAATTACTGAGCCCTAAAATTTTTGGGAGGCAATATGTCATATAACAGAAGATGGAAGGTTCTAATTATCTCAGGAGACTTTAAAGACCTTGTAAAGCAGGGCTATTCAGTTAAAAATTTAACTCGGCCAAATTTTAAAATAAAGAAACGTAGCCAGGGCAGACATGCTCGGCACCCAGTAAGCAGCTGGTAATGTCAAATTTCAAACCACTACAGATCAATCTGATGAAAAATATCCACTTTTTATTCATAGTCTCCCTTTTAAATTTGGCAACTTGACAAAAGCACATGAAAAAGTGCATAATTGTGCATATTTAAACATAACCTGAGGTAGTAGAGTGAAAAAAGAAAATGAAATTCTGTGAATAATAATTTTGGTCACATCTTACCCAGGCATATTTTCAAGTGCATAAATGCTGAATTTGTACATGTAGTTACAGTTGAAAACTCTAGGCTATATATTATACCCAGCATCTCTGGACTACTTCTTTCAGCATTGCTAGCCTCGCTTAAAAACAACAGTGCACTGTAGGTAGACTTTTGCTAGGCTATGCGGAGTGTTGCATTCACGGACTGAAATACTGTGGTAATTTATGAAAACTTGCGAAACAGATTGCCCTCTGCATCTCTGGCATGACCACAGGCTAGGCCACTTGGGGGTTGGTTCTGGGCCGCATTTGGCCCAGGGCCTCTAATTGAATAAGCCTGCTGTAAAGTGATGATAAATCTGTATTTAGGTTTGTTGTATGACAGGCCGGTGTGTTATGAACCCCCAGGTCAAATTTCAGTCAAACAAAACATCTCTAAGTTTATAAAATTATGGATATAATGGAAAAGTCCAATTTCTTGTCAGTTATTTCTCACACACTGGTTCAGTGCACACAACCACACTCATGGGGAAGACTGCTTGCTTGGCAGCTGTCCAAGAAGGTAATCATTGACACCCTCCACAAAGAAGGTACGCCACAGAAGGTCATTCCTGACCTCAAACACTCAAAGGTGACAGCCAAGGTCTTTGACAGCAAAGTCAAGATGGGCAAGACCTACAGAGAGTTTGAGTTTGGGCTTATTGAAAATGATCGTTTCAGTAAAATGGTTGTATAAACTGAGGAGGTTCAAAGAAAAAAAACAAAGACATCTTTAAGTCATGAGCATTGGGGAAAACTCTTAGTGATGAAAAACATCTACAAATTACAGCAATAGCCTCCTTTGTCGAGCTCAGACTGTAGAAAGCTTTTCTTTTTGTCACAGCCCTTGGCTCCACAGAAAAAGACTTGATAATTTACTTTTCCCTTTACAAATTACAGTTTCCCTTTTTAATCCATCTGTGTGAGTTGAAAACGTTTCAGCTGGGTACTTCATGAGGGTACAAGGACAACAGTAAACCTAAGAGAATGATATAAAAATGGCTGCGAGGTGTTTTTGGCAATCAGAGAGGAATTCTGTCTGAGTTGTAGAGATAAGTAAAAGTCTAAAGTGTTGCACAGATACGCACACAAACAGCGAAATAAGAAATTATTTTTTTATTCCACTAATTTGTTTTGGAAAACACTTTTTGTTACCAATTTTCAACCTTGTCACTTTTCATTTGAGAAAAATAGACATGTCAGAAGCTTTCAAGTTGAATTAGTGTCTTCATATTTCACTGAGAATTACTGGAGTGGGAATACATTTGTATGTTGAAAATGTGGAAAAATACATAATAAAAAACAGCATAAAGAGGCCTGTGTTCAACAAGAGGGGAGGCAAGGCAGAATTTACAGTTGGGTAGATTGTGATAGAAAATATCTCTTTGTGTTCTTCAGCAGTTCATGTGATTGTCAGCAGACCCTCAAAACAACCAAACAACAGACACTGAAGGGGTCAAACTAGGGAAGATCATTAGTCATTTATTAATCAGTGATAGGTGAATTCATTCAAACAGAGAAAAACAAAAGATCCAGTATGATTCCCTGAATATGCTGCTGAAATGACTTGTTTACAAGAACGTGACATACAGAGCATTCAGAAAGTATTCAGACCTTATGCTAAAGCCTGACACTAAAGTCAAAATAATCATTTTTGTTCTCATGAATCTACACTCAGTACCCCATCATGACAAAGTGAAGAGGGAATTTTAGAATTTTGTGCAAATTTATTAAAGATAAAAATTGAAATGTCACATTTACACAAATATTCAGACCCCAAAACACTTGATCACCAATTTCCCCCCATTTCTCTCAATCTTTGCTGAGATATTTCTACGCCTTGAATGGAGTCCACCTATGGTAAAATAAACTGACTGGAGATTAATTAGAAAGAAGCACAACTCTTTATAGACTTAGAGACAGGATTGTTGGAAGGCACAGATCTGGGAAAGCAACAAAAAAGTTTCACTGAAGGTTCCCAAGGGCAGGGGGGCCTTCATAATTCTCAAATGGAAGTACTATGGCAAACCCAGGACTAATCCAAGAGCTAGTAACCCAGTGAAAGTGTGCAACTGGGGAGGAGGGGCCTCACTAAGAGAGGTGATCAAGAACCCGATGGTCACGCTGACTGAGCTCCAGAGATCCTGTGTGGAAAAGGGACAAAAATCCAGAGGGATAACATCACCGTAGACCTCCACTTATCTGAGCTTTATGGCAGAGTGGCTGGATGGGAGTCAGTGCAAAACACATAAAAGCCTGCTTGGAATTTGCAAAAAAAACACCTGAAGGACTCAGACTGGAAAGACAAGATTCTCTGGTCTGATGAAAGCAAGATTGAACTGTTTGGCCTCAACTTTAAACATGTCATGAGGAAACTAGGCACCATGCATCACTTGCCTAATGCCATCCCAACAGTGAAGCATGTTGGTGACAGCATCATGCTGTGGGGGTGCTTTTCAGCTCCACAGTGTAGGAGACTGGTCAGGGTTGAGGCAAAGCTGAACAGAGTAAAGCACGGAGATATACTCAGTGAAAACCGGTTGTGCAGTGCTCAGGACCACAGACTGGAGGTCTGGCTAAATCTTGAATTTTGTGCATTTGGAGGTTTGAAATGTCTTGTAAACAGTCTTTCATGTCGCTGACTACTCTTGAGAAAGTGGCGAACAATTACCAAAAATGTCATGAAAACATATTTGCCTTTCCATTCGAGGCAACACAGTGAACATGTTTTAAAAATAAGGTTTTAAAAGTACAGATTTTGTACTTAAGTATTGGGTGTAAAGTTTTTTTTTCTGAAATATTAGGTACTATGGTAAACTGTAGTTACATTTAAAGTATTTGCTTCTCTTTAGTTGTTGGTTAATCTTTTTTCCCATGAGAATGAGCACATGTGCAGGTGAAGTGGCGTATGCAGAATCAAAGAAAGTCCTCTTTGTGCTCAGTCGGATGTTTAAGAGTCAGATAGCAGTGTTTCCTCTTTCTGTGGAGTCTGTCAGTCTCCTCTCTCTATCCAAAACATGTGACTGTAGTACAATTCAAATTTTTCCAAACTCAAAACATCAAAAATACTGTACAATGAACAAGTATGAGCAAGACTTGAGGCACCAGGAATGATTACTTGGAGACAAGATTTTAAGGATGCTAAAAAGGAAAATAAACCTGATAAAGTACTCAATAAACCTTGGGAAAATGCATTGTTGGATCCAGTTTGATGCCTCAACAACTCAGTTTCCCCAGATGGGATTAATACAGCACATCCATTCAAACTGCTGCATTTTCTTTATTATTGCCACAAGTTACATATCTCATGAAAAAATCACGGAGTTCAGTTGCCTTACAGATCATACCTTAAAAATTAACAAGCTTTTCTGTTTGAATACACAATATTTGTGGACGCACCTCCACTGCTTTTGTCTTGATAAATGTGGACTGAAGACGACCTTGCAAGACTGGGTGGTTTTGCGATGGATTCCTGCAGCTTAAATGGGCTCGGGGCTGGTTGACATCATTTGGGCTGGTTTTCCATGAGTTTGGTAGGGTTTTAACTCTATCTTAATGGGCGTGATAACATGTTTAAATGTTTTTAGTTGAGTAAAATGACAGCTATGATAGTCACAGAGTTCTCCTTGAGTCAAGATACGGTTGGTATGGTTGGATATGGTTGTACACATCGAGCTGTGTTTGTATGTTTATGTGTGTGCATATGTGTCTGAAAGAGAAGCAAACTTGGATACCAATAAAGAGCAAATTTTCTAGTCTTGGCATTAGCTATGGCTCACAGTAGCCTGTGTTAAGTTTGCAAAAGCCCATGCAAAGCTGAAAGACGTCCCATTGTACAGGAAAGTAGGAATCCTGTAATATTAAGAATGAGAGGAATGCTTCAGTATAAATTATAGCTGGTAAAACGGTGAGAGGAGTTTGAATTAGCCACTTTATTACCTCTAATTTCCACATACAACAGCTGTGCTGCAATCTCACTCCCTCTCTAGTCAGCTAGAGCAGTTCCACAGCCCGTCCTCCAGTCCGGCACTGGCACATCCCCGACACACCACTCCGTCCTGCTTTGTTGGAGATAAGCTGCAGGTCTATTTTTGGCGCTGGCCGCTGCCAAACTACATCAGTCTATGTAGAGCGTATTGATCTAAACTGCGGGAAAAACACGCAAAGTATTCGGTCACACAGAGCCAGATTCCCTATGATTAATCATCACTATATCAGCATTCCTCTCACCCTTCAGCTTGAGCAAAAGGTCATTGGGAGGTCAGTGGGTTACAGCGCTTTAACAGCACCATCAACCAGAAAAAGTCAACTTTTGGGGTAAAAAGCCACAGAGTTTTACATGAAACCACACATCCTTTGTAGCCAACATTAACCTTTCAGTGTCACTACTTCTCGTGGCAGAAGCAATAAAATCATGGAAGCATGTCAAAATGAGTGGCAAATAAACCCCAAAAAGGCAAACTGATGGGTGGTGGCATACTATTCCTGTGTGAACTCGTAGTTTCCGGTCTCTGCTCCCTTGTCTCAAGCATAGACTTTAGAAAGAATTGGACAAACCCTGTGTGACGTCAGCCGTCTGCTTACAAGAGGAGGACTCAAACAGCTCTTGAAGCCAATCTGCGGCAGCTTCTGGATTTAAATCACAGTCTCAACCGAACTTTGGATCAACCTAATGGCCCGCTCACTAAGCTCGACTTCCTGTCAGCTAGCTAGCTAGAATTCTGGTTGACAGAAATGTCGCTTCTGCCTGTCACACTATCTGTCAATCAAATGAGACACACCAATCTGTGCACAGTGAGGTTTTTCCTAAATATAATCTAAACCATTGTGGTACAAAAAATTTCACTCCCCATACAGTGAGAGCACACAGGGACATCAGCTAATGAGACACGTTTGGTTTTATGAACCAGGCTTTAGACCATTTTATTTCTAGTGTAAAAACCGGCTTTTTAACAGGTGTCCAGATGGGACTTCTGGTGTTCCTGCAGCCAGTCTCAAGTGGACACTCGCTGTATTGCAATTTTTTGCACCCCTGCATTGGCTTCATTTTTCAGAACCAGAGGTTGCCGCTTGGTCTCAAGACACTCTTTCAGTGTCCGAGGTCACTCGGTGGATGCTGCAGCCAGCATATGTGGAAATCACAGGCATGGGCGTAGCACATGGGGGAAAAGGGTACTGATTACCCGGGCCCACAATAGGGAGGGACCCTTGAGAAGTGAAAAGTGTGTTTTTGATTCTATTTCTTAGTGATTAGTGTCATCACTGAATCAAAAGCAACTAATCAAATCAGTCAACAGATTGAAATTTGTGTCAAATAGAGTGAAATACAATACTTGGGGGCAGCTGTGCCTCCCTTAAAAATGTCAAAATGGTTTAGTTTTGTGCTGGGAAATAATGCAAATAAATTTAATTTAACCATAGTAAAAATATTGTTAATACATGGAGAAATTATAGTTCTAAAAAGCATTAAAATGCATAGATATTTGTGAAAAATGACACAAAGTTTGTTGCTTGACTAGCCAGTCAAGGAGGGCCCTGTGTAATATTCTTTCTGGGGGCCCAAAATCCCTAGCCACGCCCCTGATCACGGGTTATATTGTGCACCCAGCTGACACGTGTGGTAGTGATGCAGACAGCTGTGCTAAATCCTTGCTATACTTCTATAAAATTACAGATGTTTATCTGTGCTCATCATCTGTGTGTTTAAAGAGCCACCTTCAGCACACTGGGCATCTTAAAGTAAGATATCAAGTACAATCTTCTCTGTCTGCTCCAAACATGAATAGTTATAAAAAATAGTCTATTCATGTCTGAAAGAGCAGTGTATGTGCACAGCTGAGCTTGTTTGTGCTGTATGAACTGGGACACAGATGTGAGTGCATCGTATAGTTTATTGCTGCATTTAAAAATAAAGTTTTCTTCAGTTGTGTTGTTGAGCTCTGTCAGGTTTGCCGTTTTTTGGGGAACAGAGACGTACAGGTGGCGGTGATGCACCTGAAATTAGTGAAACTTAACATTTTTAGCACAAACTTCAAACCTTAATCAAAAGAACCTAATTCTAAAAGATTTATAAAGTCAGCTAAACAGTGAGAAAAAATAAAGCTTAATACAACCATTAAACAGCTAACGTTACTAAAACTAGCCACTGTTTGTGTAACTACATCTAAACTGGCAAATACGCCATAGTGAGGAATCCTGACGGAGGTGTTGTCTCAAAGTGAAGGTTTGCAAGAGGGGGTGTCCAAGAGTGGTGGGCTAAAGCCAGACCTCTCTTGGACATAAGAGTGTCAGCTTTGTTGTCTGAGGTAGCCTTAGGGTTTATACGCAAGCTCTTTAAACTTTTTTTTTTCAAGTATTTTCCGTTGACAGGTGTATGGGGGGGACTCATGATGAATGGAGATATGAGGTCTCTGCCCACTGGTGATGTATCATAAAATAGTAATAGTAATAGTAGTCGTCATTTTTAATTAGAGTTGACATTTAAGTGATTAAATTCTACTTATTATACATCCAGGAGGTTATTTATTCAACTGCTCATCTACAGATAACAGAGGGAGGTTTGTCAAGCTATTTTTCTGTTCTATTATCTATAAAATTAAAGATCTTGATACAAAACTCAAACAGGTGATTTCAACCATTGCAGAGCACATTTCAATAAGAGAAAGCAATAACAAATACATGAGAATAAAAGTTTAACACTATCAGTTGTCGTCTCTGACCCATGAATGTGAATGAGGCAAGAAAGCATGAAGCCCCCTCATCTCAGAATCTGGAGGAATCCTGCGTTTTCTCTGAAGCCATCTGTGAGCAGATAAAATGAAAGCTGTTCTACTGTCCTGTGACCAGGACACAATCTGCAAAGCTGTTCTGAAATAAATTAACAGCTTAAGTCTCCGTTCTCCAAGCTTTCCCAGAGATGCTCTGTGAGTGAATGTTTGATGTGTGTGCAGAGCTGGAACTCAACCAACGGTGGAGAGAAGCAGGGGCTCTTAAGCTCCCACTGAAAAAGGATGGCTAATTTGTCCTGAAATATTGTATGTAAAATAAAAAGAAACACATTGAAAGAAAGAGAACAGTCTACATGTTTGCTTTTAAAAAACTAACATTTTTAACTTATTGCTGACTTTAGACATTTGTTCAGTGTTGTGTAATAATTGTGACAGTTTCAGCCTAACATACTGCTTTACTTATATTGTAACAAAAATGTGTATTGTGTATTTGAACAAGCTAAGTCCATCAATTGTCAGTCTTGGGAAAACGGTGTTGCAAATTTGCATTTGCTCCAAAAACTGACAGTTGCATGGGCATGGCTGTTCTCAGTTTGTTAAAGTACACTATACGAACAAAAGTATTTGGCTGAACCTGTTGATTATTGAATTCAGGTGTTTCAATCAGACCTGTTGCTTCAAGTGTATAAAATCAAGCATGTAGACATTAGGGATACACGTGGTTAATCGGTAAAACTGTTACATTTGTTTATCAAATTAGCCGGCGTGGGATTTACAACTCGGTTGAACTAATTACCTATCATTTTCTATGAACATAGGCTTGAAATCCGGGTCTATAATGCTCTTTTAAACTGGAATGAACCTCCCGCCACTAGAGGCCGCAGTAACTTCAATTAATGGCCGCTGCCCTCCTCTCTGGCACTTACCAGATGTAAATATGAGAAGCTCAGCAGTGGCTTAGCGGTAAGCGTGTAGTAGGAACACCACGGTACGACAGTTTTCTAAAGTAGTAAATGGAAATAAAGTGGTATGTAGGTTGTCGAGGGTTGAACTCACGTGTAACTGCTCACCCGATGTGAAAAGAGGCCACACAGCAAAGCACGATATTAATCTGCAAAGAGGAAGGAAGGCGGGCGGTGCTAGCTTTTAATGCTAGCCACGCTGTAGAGAGTAAATCAGGCTAACATCACACCCACTGACACAGTGAGCCTGTGAGGAATTTGACCGTTTTCTAGGGATTTTCTCCTCTTTAGACTAGTTAGTTAAATGAAATTTAAATGAGCATTTAGCCAAATAGGGGAATAGACACTAAAGAACATCCTTAGTAGACATGCAGTCTCCATTTGCAAACACTTGTGATACAAAATGGGTCATTCTGAAGAGCTCAGTGACTTTAAGTGTGGTACTGTGATGGCTACCACCTTTGCAATAAGACATTTCATAAAATTTCATCCTTGCTGACAAAGACAATTGTAACAGAAAATTGTAAGTGATATTATTAGAAATTGGAAGTCTTTAGGAACAACAGCAACTTAACTGTGAAGTGGCTCTGTGTAAAATCACAGAGGGGGGCCAACAGCTGTTAAGGCGAATGGTGCATAGAAGTCGCCAACGTTCTAGGTCCCTGGTTCGTTTCCCGGTCAGGGCCTTTCTGTGCGGAGTTTGCATTTTCTCCCCTTGCACGCGTGGGTTCTCTCTGGGTACTCTGGCTTCCTCCCACCATCAAAAACATGCTATTTAGGTTAACTGGTGACTCTAAATTGGCCATAGGTGTGAATGGGAGTGTCTCTTTATGTGATTGATTGGTGACCAGTCCAGGTTGTATGCCAGCTGGGATAGGCTCCCGCCATAAACAACCCCCAACCCCCAACAGTACAAGTGGTACAGGAAATGGATAGATGGATTTGGTTGCACACTCTTGGGAAAAAATACCTGAAACCAATCGCTTCCTATAACCATCAACAAGCTTCTAACACCTCTCAGCTGGGATTTTGGATCACTCTTATTTAACAAACTGCTCCAGGTCGCTCAGATTTGAAAAGTGCTTCTTGCAACAGCAGTTTTGAGAGCTCTCCTTAGGTGTTCAGTGGGATTTAGATCCGGACTCATTGCTGGCCACTTCAGAACTCTCCAGTTCTTTGTCTCCACCATTTCTTGGTGCTTTTTTGAGGTATGTTTGGGGTCACTGTCCTGTTGGAACATCCATGACCTCTGACCCAGACCCAGCTTTCTGACACTTGGCCCTACATTGCAGCCCAAAATTTTTTGATAGTCTCCAGATTTCATGATTCCTTGCAGACAGTCAAGGCACGCAGTGCCAGAGGCAGCAAAATAACCCCAAAACATCTTGGAAGCATGTTTGACTGTAGGTACTGTGTTCTTTTCTTTGTAGGCCTCATTCCGTTTTCTGTCAACAGTAGAATGACGTGCTTTTCCAAAAAGCTCTACACAAAATGTTCTCCCAGAAGGATTGAGGCTTAGTCAGGTACATTTTTGCAAACTCTAGTCTGGCTTTTTAAGTCTCTTTGTCAGCAGTGGGGTTCTCCTCGGTCTCCTGCCATAGTGCTTCATCTGATTCAGATGACCACGTATGGCCCGAGCTGACACTTTTGCACCCTGAGTCTGCAGGACAGCCTGAATTTGTGTGGAAGCTGACTGAGGATGTTTATCCTCCATTCCAACTATCCTGCATTGCATTCTTTTGTCAATTCTTCTCTTCTGTCCACGTCCAGGGAGATTAGCCACAGTTCCATGGGTTATAAACTTCTAGATTATATTACACACAGTGGACAAAGGAATTTCAAGCTCTCTGGAGATGGTCTTGTAACCTTGAGATGGTTCATATTTTTCCACAATTTTGCTTCTTAAGTCCTCAGACAATTCTCGGCCTGTATTTCTCTTCTCCATGCTTGGCGTGACACACACAGGCACACAACACAAAGGTTGAGTCAACTTTTATACATTCTAACTGGCTTCAGGTGTGATTTCTATATTGCCAGCACCTGTTACTGCCACAGGTGGTTTAAATGAGCATCATATGCTTGAAATAAAATGATTTACCCCCAGTTTTAAAAGGGTGCCAATAATTTTGTCCGGGCCATTTTTGAGTTTTGAGTAAAATTATGTCAATTTTGTCTTTTTTCTTCGGATTTTTTGTGTTGGTCCAATGCACATAAAGAAAATTAACATGTGTATACCAAAAACATTTGTAATTCCAACAATTTCTGGGAGAAATGGTGTATTTTCTGGAAAAATTCCAGGGGTGCCAATACTTTCGTCCATGACTGTATGTATTGCTTAGCAGTGCCCTCCAACACCACAAGCCACACTTTTCTTGAAGCCACACAACTCAAGCATTCAGCTCATAGGATTCCATAGAAAGACATAAATGTTGGTCTTCCTGCAGTTTATTTGAAATATGTGCAGTGATAGTTTAGAAAAATGGTCAAACAATGAGACAACACCGATAGGAGGTATCCTGAGAGATTAAGGAATAAAGTGTATTTTTATCCTCACATAAACACTGCACACTGTCTCCTTTGGATTCAGCTATGAGGCAGACTACACAATCCACTCAATGTAAAGATCAACAAGGATGTTGGCATCTGTGTGAGGTAAAACAACCCAATGTTAGAAAAGTTTGCTGCAAAATCACAAGTAAATAAAAAACATCATTATGACAGCAACCTAATGTAGAACATCACCTTAAAGCTACTGCTGTCACATGACATAACTGTAAGTTACCTTATCGCTAACATTTGGCCTCATTCAACAACTGTTCTTAAGAATAAATTTGTTGTTAAATGCCTCTAACACAGGTTTTCAGAAAAGATTTAAGATTTGTTAAGCTAAGAACAAAATGTAATAACCCTTCAGAGCACTCGTATGAACATTTTAGTGCTGATATGCCAGGATAAAATGTTTAATTATTCACTCATCGGTGCTCAAATGTGCTAGATTGGGAATGACACAATGAAAACAATTTGAATTATATTTTTATGCATTTTTATCATTACATTGTATTGATATAATGCATTATACAGTACCGTGCAGGACCTTTTGGCATATTTCAGCCAAAATCCTGGGCCATAGTAAGGCTTTAATGGTGATCACCTAAGGGCACCATCAGGTGGGAAAGAGGATTGACACAACCCAGGACCTGCTCTGGATGTCCTTGCATATTACTAGGGACATGGGAATAGAATCTGTTGAAAAATAAAAGTCCACACCTTTAGGGTGGAATCATGGGTGGATGTACACTGCCAGGGGTGTCGCCCAGGTGGGTTGCCACGAGCTCCTGGTCGTGTCGTGGTTGTACCAATGGCCTGAAAACCACCGGCAGTCTCGGGGTGTATCACCAGGGGTGAAAAGGCCCAGCTAAAAGAAATGCTGCCAAGTGACACGTGCTTGTTGACGTGTATCAAGTTTGACCAAGAGGATCTGGCTGCAGACCTCTATGGTGGGGTGATCTCAACCGTGGTGCGGTAAGTGACGTACGAACGTATGTTTTCTGCTCATAGTGGCTATTTTTCACAACAGCAGAACTGTATGAATAAAAATGGAAAATTTACTGAGGGAATAAATTTAAATCTAAAACACCACAAACTAAGGACAGCCCAAAGAGGGTTAGGCCCCTGAATCCTAAAGATTAGGGTTAGGGGAAGGGAGATAAAATTAAAAGTAGTACATCCACTTTAGAACTATAAAAGTGCTCTGAAATATTGCACTTGTTTTTATGATTCATTTTGATTGGACATTACGGACATCTTGCTCAATCTCCTCTCATTCTTGTGTGCCTTCTGTGTTTGCTCACAGTTCTGCTGTTTCATGCCCTTATATGAGCATAAAAAGATGTTTCTCTGTGCTAATTAGGAGAAAGATGCATGAGCCTCTAGCTTACAGGCACCTGGCATTCATCAGTTGAAGAACACAGGTGTAGGTTTCTCTTAGAAACTTAATTAAGAACAAATTCCAGAAAAGTATCAGGATTATATTGATGAATGAGGCCCATCATGGTCAACTTCTGCTGCACAGTGTTTGCTTGTCACATCATCTTTTCAACTCAGTATTTTTGTTCTTTAACTATTAGACATCAGTGTTAACTCTAGCAAAAAGTTGAAGCCTACCAAAGCGGAACCATTATTGGTTTTACAATAACTACAACTTGACTATCTGAGGAGGTAGAGTGTGTGTGAGAGGTGGCAGACTAAGAGGAGGAAGAAGAGAATAAGGAAGAAGAAGAGGAACTGCAATTTGAGATGAAATTCAAGAAACTGTGATTGTGAAAGCTCCTCTTGCAATGACAAGAAGGAAACTGGACAAAAAATACATATGTGCCATGCAGTTTGTAAACAATGACTCCGATCTTGTTGATTCAAATAAAGAATCAACTTGGTGAAGGTCTGAGAAATGCAAGTAATTAAGTAAATCTTTGAATCTACTCACTAGCTGGGCTGTATTTAACAAAAATGATGTAAAACAACAAGTTTATTTTTCAGATGTTCATACATAAGTTAGAAAGTAAGGGAAGTTAATGACAAATTATTCAATTAGTTAAAACGTAGTTGGAATTTACAAAATAAATATTCAAAGAACAAAACTTTTATACACCTTGATAGATACATAGGAGAGCATTCAACAATGACAAGACTAGGTTAAAACCTTGTATATGGCTGACCACAGCTATCTGAAATGCCTGACTGAATTGCATTTTCTTGCAGAGTGATTTTTTGGGGCTGAGTGTAATCATTCTGTCCCTTATGTGTGTGGGTAAAGAGTTGACATTCAAGCATACAGCTACCGCGGCAGCAGGCCCTGGGTTTACCGTGCAAGCCCACCGTAATGTTTGCAGACCCATGCCAAAACAGAGAGTGAAAACATCTCTTCTGTCACAGAAAGCTTTCGGTGTTGCTCTTTGCACTTGTTTTAATAAAGAGTCATTGTCAAGTTTAGACAAAACTGCCACCGTGGCTACATCTGAGCTAATAACTCCACTAGCAGACCTTGTATACAACTACTCGCAACAACTAACCCTTTCTCCGTAATTATTAAATACTCATGCCGAAGCAGGTCAACAGAAGAGCAAAAACACCTTTCCTGTCATGGAAAGCTTTCAGTGTCGCTCTCTGCGCTTGTTTCAATAAAAAATGTTGTACAGTTTTGACCAAAGTGCTGCTGTGGCTAATGACAAGCTAACCACTCCACTAGCAGGCCTCGCATACAAGCATTCACACAAGAAACCCTTTCCCCCTATCGTATACTCATGCTGGGGCAGGTTGGCAGAAGAGAAAAAGCATCTTTCTGAACATGAAAAGCTTTAAGGGTTGTTTTTATTCTGTATTTCATACAGACATGGTCCAGTTCTAGTAAAACAGACGCAATGCTAAAGTTAGATCTGAGGAGGCAGCCATTAACTTCTGCTTTCAGCAGAACTAAACCCAACTCTGTATGGTATGACTCTGAAAGTAGCATCACTCACTCATTCAGTCAGATAGTCAGACACAGACAGACCCATCTGTAGGGCTGACCTCAGTGGTCAGCCAAAAACAAAAAAGACCCTAGCAACAACAGTCTGTACTTTAATTCAAAGATGTAGTATATTGCTTCACAACGTTGCACCATTCAGACCTTCATCAGGTTGATGTGTTATTCAGATCAACAAGATAAAGGTACGAGTAACAAAATGCTGATGTAGATGGAACTGCAAGTATCAATGACCCTGTTTTTCCCCTCAACGAACATTTACACCTTAGTCATAGGTTAGACATTGCATAGCATTAGTGTCACTGTTTTATTCAACTTCGTTCCAAGAGGAAGAAACTTGTTCTATCAAAGCTACTCAAATGTCATCTCAAATTTTTCTTCCTGGCCATCCCTCCAGCTCTTTTCGTCATCCTCTTACCTGCTACACAGTGCAATTTAGTCAGTCTTAGAACTGCACGGGTAGACGACAGTTTGCTCAAGTCCTGCTCTCCTATGCACCTGTACAAGTGTGCTAAAGCATTTGTCTTTGGAATATTCATTTTGGAAAATGTAATTGTATTTTATAGCATCCATTATTGCTTGCATGAAACTTTTTTTTGAGTGATTCCTGACCGCTGTGTTTTATCTTAGTTATTTAGTGCAGTTTTTTTTCAAATGTTTTTTTTTTCTTTTGCCAATGCATATCTATGATAAAGCCAAAATCTCAAAGCACACCGTGGTTATATCCATGCAAAATCACCCCTTTAACATGCCAGCTTTACTTACTTTTACATAACATTTACGTTTTTTTTCACTCTTTTTTTCCCCCCTAAGATTTATTTTGGGCATCTTCGTGCCTCTACCAGATAGATGAGGACAGTGGACAGAGTCGGAAACAGGGACGAGAAAGGGGGAGAGACATGCTGCAAAGGGCCCCAGGCTGGAATCGAACCCGGGCCACCCGCGCACACAGGGTGCGCCTCAAACCACTAGGCCACCTGCGCCCCTAAAGCACTCAGTTTAACACTAAATTAGCCAAAGTATGTATTTATGACACTAAAGCACAGTTAGAAATGACCAGAAATGAGGCAGGTAAAAATAGTATTTTAAGAGGTTGTCCAATTTTTTGATACATGTGACACTGCAAGTTTTCAAACATATGTAAAAGTTTTTGTATTACCGTGGTAATCAAACATGATTGTACAAATTTCTATGGCAACACCATTTGAAAAACCACTGATGTTGAGTTTAATGTCTGCTCAGTGATGTTTTAAGTATATATGATGTGAAAACTGTATTTGATTTTGAGCAGTAATTAAAATGTTTGGATGTGATTGATTTTGAATCATAGGTCTTGTGAATTTCATAAAAATGAAATCCTTAATTTTATAATTATAATGGGATGTCTTTTTATGATGGCTGTGATGATGGAGCAATGTTGACCGATATGACTTGTTAATCATTGCAATAGAATTGCAATTAGAATATATTAATATATTTCATTAATATATTAGTGAGTTGAAAGTGGATACCAATGTGTTTGCGAGAAATAATAGACAAGAGGAAGAGGATGATGACACTCGAGTAACAGGGATCGACCACATTTTTTTTTTTCATGGTAGGTATAGCAATGATGGAAGAAGAAAAAAAAAGGCTCTCTCACATTCTGTCATATGCATTTGCAATTCCTAGTCACTACTCAGATCATCATGTTGATTCTGATAACCAATCAATATGATCAAGGTGTTACAGCTTCTCTCCCTCACTGTATCAAATTTATCCTTGGAACCAAAACAGTGGTTTACTGTTCTGTAAATACACCTTATGGAGTGCCATAATTGTTAAACGAAGTCCTCAATTCAAAACAAGATATTCTATCTAAACTATATTGCCAAAAGTATCCACTCACCCATCTAAATAATTGAAATCAGTTGTTCCAATCACTTCCATGACCACAGGTGTATAAAATCAAGCACCTAGGCATGCAGACTGTTTCTACAAACATTTGTGAAAGAATGGGTCACTCTCAGGAGCTCAGTGAATTCCAGAGTGGTACTGTGATAGGATGCCACGTGTGCAACAAGTTCAATCATGAAATTTCCTCGCTCCTAAATATTCCACACTCAACTGTCAGTGGTTTTATAACAAAGTTGAAGCGATTGGGAATGACAGCAACCCAGCCATAAAGTGGCTGGCCACGTAAAATGATGGAGCGGGGTCAATGGATGCTGAGGCGCATAGTGTGCAGAGGTCGCCAACTTTCTGCAGAGTTAATCGCTACAGACTTCCAAACTTCATGTGGCCTTCAGATTAGCTCAAGAACAGTGCGCAGAGAGCGTCATGGAATGGGTTTACATGGCCGAGCAGCTGCATCCAAGCCATACATCACCAAGTGCAATGCAAAGTGTCGGATGGAGTGGTGTAAAGCGCGTCGCCACTGGACTCTAGAGCAGTGGAGACGCGTTATCTGGAGTGACACATCGCGCTTCTCCATCTGGCAATCTGATGGATGAGTCTGGGTTTGGCGGTTGCCAGGAGAACAGTACTTGTCAGACTGCATTGTGCCAAGTGTAAAGTTTGGTGGAGGGGGGATTATGGTGTGGAGTTGTTTTTCAGGAGCTAGGCTTGGCCCCTTAGTTCCAGTGAAAGGAACTCTGAATGCTTCAGCATACCAGGAGATTTTGGACAATTCCATGCTCCCAACTTTGTGGGAACAGTTTGGGGATGGCCCCTTCCTGTTCCAACATGACTGTGCACCAGTGCACAAAGCAAGGTCCATGAAGACATGGATGAGAGAGTTTGGTGTGGATGAACTTCACTGGCCTGCACAGAGTCCTGACCTCAACCTGATAGAACACCTTTGGGATGAATTTGAGCAGAGACTGAGAGCCAGGCCGTCTTGTCAAACATCAGTGTGTGACCTCACAAATGCGCTTCTGGAAGAATGGTCAAAAATTCCCATAAACACGCTCCTAAGTCTTGTGGAAAGCCTTTCCAGAAGAGTTGAAGCTGTCATAGCTGCAAAGGGTGGACCAATGCCATATTAAACCCTAAGGATTAAGAATGGGATGTCACTTAAGTTCACATGCGAATCAAGGCAGGTGAGCGAATACTTTTGGCAATATAGTCTGTCCGTCTTTGTGGTAAACAAAGACTTGGGTTTTCTTGAGTTGAAACCGTTTTGGAGGAAAACAGGGAAAAAAAACCATTAAAAACAGAGGGCATCATCTTCTCAGTAGCCCTTGCAGTGCTTCACACCAAGGTGTGAAAAGGACACATTTCAGTCTCTCATGGGTGGACACCTGAGGAGAAACCGCTGATTTCAAGTACAAGGCTTTTGTTATGGATGTGCATTTGTTGTAAGCTACATTTGTTGTCTTATTGTCTCTGCTTATGTGTCATCGATTTACTTTGTTATGTCCATTTATATCCAGAACAGTGCCTTCACTTACACACACATTTGAATGACTGCTAGAATCTGTATTGTCCAAGCTTATAGTCCCTTTTGGTTGGTGCTCCATATTTTCAGGATGGTACCCTGTTATTTATTCATTTCAATTATCTTCCATCTATTTATATTGATAATTGTTTTATTGATATTTTAACAATAACCAAATTCTTGCATTACAAATCCCAACAGCTGTACATATTTAGCTTGCTAAAGATGATGAAAAATGAAGTTAGCTTAGGGACAGGCTCAGTGAGCAGAGCTTTGTTGCACTTATGTGGGAGTGTTTTGTGGTTGATAATACATTTATTTTATAGCTTATTCTTGAAAAGAACCTGGCTATTTCAGACCTGATTTCAGAATGTTTTAAAACTTCACTTATTATATTGAAAAAATGGATTTGACCTCAGTCCTTCTATTTTAGGTGCAAACTTTTGTCCTTAAATATTATAGACTAGTCAGAAGGATTTTGTGGATTTTGTCTACAATAATCTTTAATGCTGTTGTAGTTCAAGAGAGATTTGATTCCCAATCTACAGTTTTCTTAACCTTGCAAAGCAGATGGATATGCCCGTTTCCGTGTTTCTCACTGGCAAATCCATCTTGCAAAGCTCCCATCTGAACCGTTTGGGCCCAGTTAGAAAGTGACAGGACCAATCAGTGATGAGTGGCAGTACTTTCTGGCACGGCGGAGTCGTGAAGTAAGCTAGCAGTAGCAAGAGGCTGGTGCCGTAACGGTGGACGACATTAGTGAGGATCCTGCTAAAGCGCCAGTTTATCAGAACTTGATGACATTTCTTCGTTAAAAGAAGAACAAAGAACAGCAGTGAGTTGTTTTCTTTTCAAAAACGACAAAAGTTGAGTACTTACATGTCTATAGTCGCCATGGTTCGTGTTATGCAGTTATATATGGAGTGTATTCCTCGGTCGCTGTGCACGCGCACCTCGGTAGGGGCAACGACATCACGTGTTTTGTTGCTCTTATTGGTCCATAAAGGTGTGACAGACAGAACGTTCATCCAGTCGCCCTCTGAGTTTTCAAAGGCTTTACCCTTTTCCCAAACGCTGTATGTCAAAGGTTTTCCAGATGGATGTGTGAAACACATCCATCTGCCATGACAGGTTAATAAAATACTGTTATCACATTTCAACTTTACAATGGACCATGATTTTCCTCTCCATGGGCCCTAAATTTGGCTGGGCCAAACTTATAACTATAACATAAAATGCTGTGGTTGCATTGAAGGGAATTTGTTGTACCTTTAAAACCTCACCTTTTTCTCAGAGGTTGCTTTAGGGTATGTACTGGGTGATTCGGATGAGCACAGATCAATCAATTATATCAAAATAAATAGCCTGAATATGAATGAAGACAGAATAGGGCTGTACCTCTTTCACAGCTGTAATTGCACATTTTAAAATATTTCTTCTGCTGAGAAAGTAAGAGTCGTTTCCTTGGTAGGTGATTGATTGGCCCATTTTTAACACTGAATCACATGTGAGGCGAGTGTTTTAATATTACAGTGCATGAATAGATTCCATCAAGAAAAGATGAACCCTTTGACGTTGAACTGTACAAGTAAAAGCTATTTAAAGCAGTTTGATCGGCAGATTATATCATCTAAGCAAGGGAAGTAGCAGTATTGATTTGGTTTAAATATGTACAGCATGCAACCTGATACTAAGAAAATTGCAGTGTTGATTGGAAGATGCCTGCTCTTCAGGCCCTTTTCTACGCAGCAGGAAGAGATGAAAATAGAACGACATTGTTCATGGTCTCGTCTTTCGTGAGTTCACAAACTAAGTGACAGGCTTCAAAGGTGGCAGTAAAAGAAGACAGGGTGTCACTTAATCACGACGTGATGGCTGATGTGTCTTCATTTGATGGACTGAAACAGTATTAAAAAAAAACATTTGGCTGCCCTGTGTGCTCCCTCACATAAAAGGCGACCAGATTAGATTAAAGTGGCATATAACAGATTAAAATGGCAGCGCAGGGGGAAGTGATTTCGTGCAGTTGGCAGTCGAGATGAACGAGGGCATGTCGAAACTCAAAAACAGCAAGTTGGACTATTCCTCTGCGTGTATGCGTATGTATTAAAAGAGATTAGGTGAGAGAGACTGAAAGCGGGGGAGAAAAAAATTTAATCACCAGGTTTTGGAGACGGTACAGAAGGTTAAAGCGAGTGTGTATGGGGGCGAAGGCAGAATTTAAATGTAGAATAAAAATGAAAACAGAGCAGTAGAAATTGACTTTTGTCACTCTAAGGGTGACTTGACAAAAAGATGACTTGTATTTCTTACATTTTTGCCTGAAACTATTGGCTATAGGTGGCTAATATAGCCCTTCTATCAAGTTTTTATTTAAGTAAACAAATTGGGTGTTTTTATTGTTGTAGATATTTTAATTTTACATACAAGTTTGTGCTATGATTATATTTTATTTATATTATTTTTTTTACCTGCTTGTATGAACATTTTAATTCAATTGAAGTTTCTCCCTAAATGAATTTCTGAATGGGTAGCATCCATTTTTTTAAAACCATAAAGCCTTCCCAAAATGTCCTGTGGTATAAGGTACTACTACCATGTTATTAAAAAAAAACAGAATAAAGAAGACCAGACTAAGCATTTGCTGAAGCGCACAAAGTTATGCTGAGGCCAGCAGAGGCATTACAAAAACATCTTCTCCACTATGAAAAGCTTTCAGTGTGTGTATTTGCTCTTGTATTGATAAAATAATGTGTCAATGTGAAGATAAAACTTCTGCTACAGTTACAGCCAGCAGCCATCACAATCACTACCTCATGCTGAGTTAGCCTGCAAAAGCCAGCACATCACCGGGATTGTAAAGAGGCAACTCCCATCTACCAGTGTTTCATTACCCACGCCGACGAAATCGGCAGGGGGTTATGTAAAGGGTTCTGTATCTTTGCGTGTTTGTTTGTTTGTATGTGTACAAGATAACTCGAGAACGGCAAGTCAGATCTTCACCAATATTGGGATAGTGACAGGGAAGAATCCATTAGATTTTGGTGATGATCTGCGCATCTGTTCGGTTTTTCTCAGATTTCAAAATTTTGAACACCATAGTAATCAATGGGAGCGTGAGTTCCTCGGTGGCGCTGCTTAGGCGTGGGTCTGCCGCCTCAGATGGCCATTCTAGTTCAGCTAGTCCCACGTCACCTCAGAGACCTTTCACATGGCCATCACAGCCCAAACGGTGTCGCCACTCTTAATATACAAGCTTCAGGTAGGGACAATGCGATACTGTCTACTGAAGCCCCCAAAAGCCCCTTCAACATTACACATAAAAATCAAACTGAACAGACAAGAGCATAGAAAGAGGACAGGAGGAAGTAGAGCCAGGCTTGGATGCCTGGATTAGGGCCAGGACTCATTCCCACCACACTGAGCGGATGTATTTACATTTCTGATGTTCTATATTGAAACATAAAACAATGAAATAAAGCACATAGATTAAATCTACAGATTTCACCACCTGCCCAAAGTGTACACATGCAAACCACTCACCCATCTGTTATGTTTACAGTACATTGCTGCAGTGCTGCCACATGTGACCCACATTCAGATACATACAATCAAATCCTCCTCTTACTCTAAACACACATTCATACACAGTCTTTAGAATCTCTATTTGAACTTTTTCCAGCAATTAATCGTATTTGTAATTCATTCATATGCTTAACTTTCAAATACTTTAAAATCATTGAAACTCAACTTCAACTTTAACTTCAACTTTATTGTCCCCTGAGGGAATCTGCTTTGCAGGCAGGTAAAAACATAAAACCCTGAAATGGATAAGGACACAAATACTTTGAAGGACAACTGAAGGCAGAACCGTTATTACATTGTAGTGAGAATAGAATGCATCATAACTGTTCGCTTTTAAATTTAAATTTAAATTTATTGTGTAATGGCTTGAGTTATGAATGAATTTTTCATCCTGTTGGATTTAGCCTTCGGTAATCTGAATCTTCTGCCAGAAGGTAGGAGCTCAAACTCAGCATGGAGAGGATGATCAGGACACTGTCTGATGTCCTGAGCCTTAGAGCTTACCCTCCAGTGAAAAGTTGTAGACAGATCAGGTGATGTAACACCAACTTTAACATGTTCTAGCCTCTTTTTGTCTCCTAACGAGAGGCTGCCAAACCAGGAGATGATGGCAAAGGTCAGGATAGATTCAACCATGGAGTGGTAGAACATTGAAATTAGTTTGCTGCACACACCAAACCAGATAAGCATCCAGAGGAAGTGCAATCGCTGCTGTGATTTTTTTGTTAACAATGTCCGTGTTTTCATTAAAAGACAGCTTATTGTCGACGACCACACCAAGGTGTTTAAAACTGGTGATGCGCTCCACAGTCTCCCCCTTATTCACAGTTAAAAATGGTGGGTTTGATTTCTTTCTAAAATCTATTCACATCTTTGTTTTTGGTCACATTTAGGTTTAAAAATGAATCATCACACCGATGAATAAAATCTGGGGCTGTTTCCTCCCCCTGTAACAGACTCACTGTAACTGTGTCATCTGCAAACTTTAGGACATGTCTTTCTGGATGTACGCCTCTGAAGTCATCAGTGTACAGGATCTCTAAAATGGGTGAGAGGACACAGCCCTGTGGAGAACCAGTGGAGGAGAGGAGGACGTCAGACAGAGCACTGTTCTGGGATCTGTCTGTTAAAAAATCTAATATCCAGCCAACAATACCAGGACACAGGTCAAATTTTAATCTGTGTCCTAGTATTGTTGGCTGGATTGATTATTCCTTCTGTATTTTCCTTTGCTCTGTTTTCTTATGCTGAACTAAAGTGACTTGTGAATGGATGCATCATTCATGTCCAAACCAGCCTGATTGAAAAAAGCCCTAAAAGTCCTAAACACACTCATACTACAAAACTATTTTAAGAGCTGTTGGGGGTTTAATACTAAATTTTGGTTATTGTTAAAATATTGATCATTGTTATAATAATTATTAATATGAATATAAAAATTTAATATCAAGGTTTATCATTAACGGTCCACCACCCGAAAACAGGGAACAACAACCAAAAAGGAGCAAAAATATGTCTGAGAATTAAGATTTAAATAATGTTATTTTATATCTTCAATAAATATCAGAATTTCAATGAATGGAGGTTTGAGACCGTACACTGACTTTCTCAACCAGCAGATTGTTATAGTGTACATACACCATAACCTCAGACAAGTTCTCTTTAAATCTATTTAAGACAAACAAATGCAGCTTTAAATGAATGATAACTATAGCTAGTTGAGCACAAATCAAAGCCTCCTATTTGTGATCAAGATGTGTGATTATAGTCTGATGTCTAACTAGATCCAGGAGTGAGCAGTGGTCAGTCCATTAATATTCCTCCCACAGTTCCAGCAAGTTAAAGGTCTTGTGGCATTAAGGCTCAGTTTTAGGAGGAAAGCAGGGCTTGTATCATCCTTCTAAAGTGGGAATAGAGTTTTGTGTACTTCTTCGGTTACCAGTGAGCTTTCTGCAGCTCTTCTGTTCGGATGGCATCGGAGGAAGGAAAGGACTCTTGTGCTTGACCAGTGGATTGCTGGGGGGGCTAGAATGTGTTTCATTACCTGCGGACCCCCTATCAGAGCAAGAGTGTTTCCTGTCGCAAGGGCTACCTGGAAGATGGCCTATTATTTGAAAGTTTAAACTACAATAACAGGCTTCTGCAGTGTTTGCTTGGCCAAAGTTTTTGTTGTGCACACAGTGGATTCTTAACATGGCAAAAATAAACATTTTCAAACACTGGTTTTAAAAAAGGGGGGTTGAGTCAGTATTTCATGTCTACACTAGGTATGCAACAATTCTTTGCTTTGTCAACAATAATCAATAATGACTGCTGTCATGACACATTTTATTGTCGACAATTCGTTGTTGTGTCCGCACATCTTTTTTGTCAGGCAGCGTGTTGCTATTGTGTTATTGTTTTCTCAAGCTGAGATGCTTGGGAGTGAGCCATCTGTCATCCATACCATCTCTGTCGAGAGTTGCGCATGCTCAACAGTGATCAACAGAAAAAGAAAAACAGAGGGAAATGGCGGCGCCTGATGCAACATCTGCACACCCTAAAACTTTGAAAGTCTGAGAATATTTCACTCCCGTCTCGATGGTTCAAAACGCAACACAGCTTGTAAAATATGTAAAACAGATCTTACATATCGAATGCACATCAGCAGTGCATGAACATTTGAAAGATGGCACGAAGGACTCATGAGTGATGCAGCGAGCTTAGCCAGCTAACATTTTTACTTTCTATCATAGCAAACGTTGGTCATCCATTGGCGATGTCGTCCTGGCTTTTAACATTAATGTAACACTGCAGTACTGCTGACAGAACCCGACACCTTTCCCTTTTTACTTCTAACTCAATAGTATAATGTTTGATATTTATTTAATAATTAATTTGAATGTAATCAATAATTAATTAATGTTAATTAATTATTATTTATTTTATTATTTTAGTTATTATTTTGCTTTCCAAACTAAACAAAAAACTCCTAAAGTTTCAAATAAATAATCTTAAATTACTGTGAAAATTCTTGAACATATTTTAAAGTATCCCATTAATACAGTTCAATAAAACATACCAAAAATTCAGTGTAAATCCCTCAAAATTTTGAAGCATATACCCCAAAATTTCAAAGTAAATTCCCCCTGAAATGTCTTATCAAACTCCCCAAAATTTCCAACTCCTTTATTTTCCATTTTCCCAGGGAAATGCCTGAAATTTCCCCCCCAAGAACCCCTAAATTTATGTCCAAAATTCCATTAAAAATGCATAAAAACTCAAAGCAAACACTTTTAATGAAACTCTCCAAAATATTTAAATATATCTCTAAAATTTCCATGAAAATACATAAACATTACATGGCAAATCAAGCAACATTCATGTACAGTTTTAGCTACTACATTTAAAAGGGAGAAAAGGAAGAAAGGTGTGATATTTGTCCAGGTGCATGAATGTTAAAATCAAATGTTAAACCTGGCTCACAGATGCTGCGCTGATGTAGTCACGTTATCTCTTAGCAAATAAGCCCTGTGTATGTGGCACACATGCTTCACTCAAAGACACACAATCTGGATGACATCCTGCTGTTCATCCAATTATGACTGTGCCATGGGGGATCAGAATGAGGCGATTCAGCTGGTCAGCAAAGATGAATGGAAGCACTGAGGAGGAGAGATAAATCTCTATCAAGGAATAGGAAATGCCAACCAAGCAATTAGCACTGAAGATGTCACGAAGCACCAAACTGCCAGTCCTAAAACTCTAATTCACCTCATTCAATGCCAAAATCAGACACTCAAAAACCACTGGTCAGTATTTAGTTATACTGTTGTTTTGTTTAGCGTGAAAGTTAAAAGATAGCAGATAGCCAGAATAAAAGGGACGTCTTAACGAAAGCGCCATGTTCTACTTATTTTAGGCAATGAATCCACTACAGGATGCTGCTGGACAAAAGTCAAATAATTGAACTGCCACCTTGAGGGGGTGGTAACTGGTCACACATGGATCGGCATGCTAAGTGGATGTAGAATATAGATATAGAGAATATAGAGCTGAAGTGACCTCATCCCTCACCTGTAGGAGGTGCTACATCAGCGCGCCAGGGAGTGGGCAGTGGCAATTAGAATTCCAACCTAAAGGGCAGTACAGACTCAGAGGCTACAGGTGGGAGCTTTGACGCAACTGCAAAGGAGGAAATGTTACATGAGTGACAGTAGAAACAGCAGAAGGTGAAAGTATAGCCTTCAGGTGAGTTGTGTTACACAAAAACACCAATTCAAAAAAAGTTGGGATGTTGTTTTAAATGTGAATAAAACAGAATACAACGATTCTGCAAATCCATTCTATATTCAATAGAAAACAGCACAAGTCAAGATATTTAATGTTCAAACAATCAACTTTATGTTTTCTTTGGATATATACACAGATTCTGTATTTGGTGCAAAAATGCATTCCAAAAAAGCTGGAACAGGAGCATGTTTACTACTGTGTTACATCACATTTTCTCCCATCAACACTTGATGGGACTGAGACGAGCATATGCAGGCCTGCCAACACAGTTGGCTGGGCCTTAGAGAAAAACAGAGAATGGACCCTCTTCACTTGTAAGTTATTAATGATGTCAATGCATGTGTGTAGGATCAGCAGCATTGATGCTAGCACCCTGGCTAACAGTTGCCTCAATTTGGAGCTGCAAAGAGTGTGAAGCTATCATTGGGTTCTGATGTTAAAATTTGTTCTTGGTGCTACTTTTTAGCCTGTGTCAACAAGTTTTAACCCATTTTGCCACTCCTGTCTGCCACGTTTAACCAATTTTTGCTGCTTTTAAGCCCCTGTTTGCCCCCCTCCCCTTTTTTTACCATATTTGCCACTTCTCTGCCACTTTTGACCCGTTTTTTTGCATCATCTATTTGCCACTTTCAAGTCGACTTTGCCTTCTTTTTGCGACCTTTTGCAGCTCTTTGTCATGTTTTGTCCTTTTTCACAATTTTATATTTTCCATTAAGGGTGTCTCAGTTTCTTCTGTTTTATTTTCTTACATTTGAGAGAAAAGGGATTTATGTTTTTTAAAAATCCTATATTGCACCACAGCATAAATAGAATCCATTTTCACCTTTTTGTTGCTTTTGCCTTTTTTTCAGTTTTTAATTTTTTTTTTTAACTTTACAATGCAGTTTAATTTTGCTGACCTCAATGGGCAGCAAAATCAAGGTCTATTGTGACGTTAAGCTGAAATATACATATCCTGTTTTTCACCTGAAAATAACAACTATCAAAGCAATAATGCTGTATGCTGTATTTTTCAAAGTGTAAACCTCTTTTCATAAAACCAGAATGGGCTGGAAAAAATGGTGAAAGGGGCTCAAAAGTGGGGAAAAAATGGGTTAAAGTGGCAGGAATTTGCAGAACAGGAGTGAAAAAAGGTTGAAAATGATTAACAGAGGTAAAAATGGGTGAAAATTGTCAAGGAGTTGTTATAAGTTGTTAGAAGGGGATAAAAGAGACAAAAAGCCAAAAAAAGGGGGGCAAATATGGGCAAAACTTGTGAAAAGGGTTAAAAAGGGACCAAAAAAAAGGGACAAGGGGTTTAAAAGTGGCAAAAATGGGTTGAAGGGTCAAAAACTGGTGAAAAGTGGCAAAACGTTGTTGAAGGAGTAGGAAAAAAAAGAGCCCAAAATAGGCTGGAAAAACTGGTGAAAAGGGCGTAACTATTGGCAAAAATGGGTCAAAGTGGCAGAAATTGGCAGAAACAATGGTGAAAATTAGTTAAAAAGGCAAGGCATTCAGCTGACATGTGAAAATTGGTTTAAAAAAGGGTTACAAGTGGCAAAAAGGGAGGTAAAATCAAATTATAGTAATAAGTTGCAAAAGGCGGTTAAAAGAGGCAAAAAAGAGGCAAAAATGGGCAGGGGAAACTGGTGGAAAGTGGTTAAAAAGCGGAACAAAATTGGTGAAAAGTAGCAAATATGGGAAAAATGCTGAAAACAGGTTAAAATTAGTATGAATTAGGACTGTCAATAGATTAAAATTTTTAATCCCGATTAATCTCACAAATTCCATAATTAACTAGCAATAAATCACAAATTAATCGCACTTTTTTGTCTGTTCTAAATGTACCTTACTGTTCTATTTCTCAAGATTTAAATACCCTTATCAACACAAGTGAACAAAAATGCTTTCTTTATGCAAATGTTTGTTCATGTCAACAACCCAAAACAACAACAGATAAAGTCCAGAAAATTCTCTAGTCTGAGCTCAAAGATACTGAACGCTGCAAAAATATGCTGAGAGCATAACATGGTAAACTCAAGCCACAACAGATGGAGACACTGACCTTAATGTAACATTACTGAATAATACCACAATGTAGAGTCAAACTTCAGACTTCTAGAAGTTAACTCCTCTGTTCTCAGCAGCTGAACACCAAACAACAGATCTCATCATCACACCTGGACATGAAGAAGTCAAGTCTCTGCTGAGAGCTCAGCAGTAAGGCACAGACACATCTAATGGTGTTTCACTGTTCTGATGTGAGTAAGGTGGACACATCTGCCCTGCTCAAGAGAAAAAGCAAGTAATTACTTTAAAAATGTCTGCTATTATCATATTTTTACTTTCAAACTAAAAAATGTAGTCTAAATGTAAAATAAATGCTGACAGTAAGAAATGACTGTCATCAGTCCAGTAGATTTACTGAAATGATGTCAATAAACACACATGTGAAGCTGCTTTTCAAAACTCATGAACACCCAAAGTAAAAGAAGTCTTAGTGGAAAACTTTTAAGGTGTACTAAGGGGACTTAACCATCTCTTCATTCTTCAGATCATAGAAGAGCTACAGATTTAATCTGAAACCATTTTTTTCTTCCTAAACAAAGGAGACCCACAGTCTAATAATGCTTTCAGCTTATGATACTCTACAGAGCTCATTCACTAACCTCTGCTCTCCTGTCACACACCAGCCTCTGCTGCTCTGTCTCCTCCTCCTCCTCATGATGCAGCTGTACATTCACCATGCATCAGACAATCTCCTGCAGAGTCTTTGACATTTTTGCAGCATCTTGATTGGCTGTTATTTAAATTTGGCATTTATATACAGTCCCAGTCGATTGTTTTAGTAAGTTTCGTTTTTTTTCCGAATACTTTCACTTTCAAGCAGGAGCTGCATGGGGATGAGAGCGGGGGGTAAACGGACCTTTAGGAGACCTGATCGGACTAGTCAACAGTCAATATAAATAGTCAGCGCAGCTGGGGTGCCGGTTAATGGCAGATATAATAGCCTAAATAAATGAATAAATCATACTGGCCCAAAAGTGCGTCGGCACACCGGGAAATGCTCGGTATGCCAGATTGCGAGTCCATCCCTGCAGAGTTGTCTGAGTGTCTCCATTGTAAACAAATCCAGCATGGCGAGGGGGGCGGCTTTCTGCATTAGCGGTGTGCATGGCCAGCGAGTGGTGCGGGCTATATAAGGCTCTACGAACTTCCTGTAACTCCGTTCATGTCAACAGTAGGAGAAAATAACTTCAGTCTTATCTGACATGATCTGAAAGCTCAACCTGTCATTCAATAGTCTCTGTCCTTTATCCATTTCTGCTCACTTGTACCCCATCACGATGGCACCACTTCCTGGTCTGGCAAACTACGGGATGGGTCGAGGGTCAAACAGAACGCCCATGCGTTAATCGTGTAACAAAAAAATTAGCGGCGTTAAAAGTAATTTGAGTTAACGCGATATTAACACGTTAACTTTGCCAGCCCTAGCATGAAAATATATTTTAAACATTAGAACCCATTAACAGCTTGAGACACTTTTCAGCTCAAAAATGAGCTAACTGTTAGAAACAATGCCAGCACCATTGCTACCAATCCAACACATATACTAAAAGCATTAATAAATCATGACTGGGCCCATTTACTGAGTTTTTCAGGGGTCCAGCAAATTGTATGGTCAGACTGGTACTTTTATCCCCTAGGTCTAGCAGGAAAAATAAGTGGAGTATGTGCATGAAAAAAACATTTAGGAAACACGTTTGAGCTTTTGATTGACACAAAAACAAGATGCCTGAGGAATGAGTCATTGGCCCAAGGGCTGTAAACGATGAGCTGAGAGTAACAAATCCAGACGGACTTTGATTCCACTCTTCTTTCAGGAATCCATCACCCTGCAGTAAATTTCAATGGATTATACCTGAATTTTGCTAAATTAATTTAAAAACATTGTATAACATACATTTAAATTTCTTAATATCAACTTCCATTTTCTGTAATGTGGATATAATTGCTAACAAAAGTTGGAAGTAATTATTATACAGTGAGTTACAACAGAGCAGCAGAGTTAGGCTACTCGTGTATGTTTCACCAGCACAATTTACCCATTTTGTTCCACATTAAAATGAAATGTAATTTTCCACCCTTAGCTTGGATTTCAATCATTTTTCCAGCATGTTATTAATGATGTGTCCTTTTCCAGGAGCTGCTACATGACTGAGAAGAAACACTTAAGCCACCTGGAGGGCTGAAGCGTGGGATATAGGACGCTGGAGAGGTGATAATTGAAAGGGAGGACCAATCGGAGGACTGTAAATGCAGATTGGTTAGGAGCAAACGTGAATGAGACAAGAAGTGATAGAGGGAGGATGAGAGGGACATAACGTGAGAGAAGAAAAACCTCAGAGATACAGTGTTAGGCAAAAGAAGAGATCCATTATGCTTGGAGAGAGTGGATGGCCTTGGCATGAGGCATTATTGTGACGGATTAAGGGTTAATGTCCCAACAGGGGGCTGTAACAGAAGAGTGGAGTACTTGCACTGACGCAGAGCTGGGACTGAACTGCCGAGTGAAATCAAAAGCGGTGATTCTGATAATAAAAATTGCAGTGATTACTGCTTGCTCGCATATCTCCCACCTATTACTCCCATGTTGTTTTCCCCCTACGCGTCTCTGCGGCGTGCATTAAATCTCCTCGATCTCTGCCTCTGTCAGCACGCACAGCTGAGGACAAGATTTCACCAGGAAAGAAAATACTCCCCATGCTTGGGATTCACAGATGGACCACTGCAGAAAATGTCATGGAAACCCCTGAAAGGGAGGTCTGACTTTTACTCTGTTGAATATAATGCCAGGTTGATGCTTCTGTGGGTGTGTGTGCGTTCAGAGGAGTTTAACCACACTGTGAGGATTGGCAGCACACTGCTGCTGTGAAGACATGTTGGCAGATCATCAGAGCAGAAAAAAAGCTGATTTATGAGTGAGGTTATGTGCACATCGCATTTGTTTTCCTCTATTTCATTTACATTTCAGCAATCTTATTACCATATTCAATATTAACAGATGGCAAAGCTTAAGTTTTCACAGAATAAATGCTCAACGTGTGGGGAAAAAATGAGACATCCATCCATTCATTCATTATCTACACTGCTCATCCTGTTCATGGTCATAGGGGGCTGGATTCAATCCTAGTCATCAAAAGGCTGACATACAGAGACAGACAGTAACGTTCACACTCACACCTACAAGCAATTTAAGCCACCAGTCAGCTGAGCCACCATGCCTTTGGGTGTGGGAGGAACTGAAGTATCTGCAGAGAACCTGTGCATGCACAGGGAGAACACGCAAACTCCTCACAGAAAGGCTCTGCCTGACAAGGACTCAAACAGAGAATTTTCTTGCTGTAAGATGACAGCGCATACTACTTCACCACTTCACATGGACATCTGGAGGGAGCTTGAAATAGGGCCGCTGGAGTTGATTCCAGCATTTGATCAAGATGCCTCCTGGATGCCTCCCTGTGGAGGTCTGCCGAGCGCATCCAACTGGGAGGAGACCTTGAGGTAGACCCAGGACTTGCTGGAGGGATTATATATCCAATCTGGCCTGGGAATGCCTCGCAATCCCCCAAAGAGCAAGATGTCTGGGCTGACTTGCTTGGCTTGATGCAACAAAATGGCAAATCTTTATTTAAAAAATATGAACATTCTGTTAAAAAAACACAAGTCATTTGGGAGTGAGGGAAGGGAATGTGCCAGTGGCTGAGGCTTACGGGGGATGAGAAAGGTTGTCGAGGGTGAAAGGGAACTCAGGGAAGGAAAAATCACCCCAATCACACATGGCATTCATTCAAACTTATCAGGAGTGACCAAACGTAACGCACTACAGGTAGAGGGAAAGGGTTATTAGTAGGGTTACACACAATCAAAATAACCAAAGATAAACAAAACACAAAATACACTAAATTTAAGTTGTTTTAAGTTTGAAGTTTTTATTGTATTATTGTGTCATACGTACAGTTGTATGCCCAGCTCACACGGGCTTACATGACACCAAGAATTCAAACAAAAGCACAGTAGTTCTCTCATCATTACAGAACACACTAGAGGACACACAAAAGTAAACTAAATGTAATTTAATCCTCAATATCAATGATAAAAATCCAAGTTTCCAGCTTGACATAAGTAAATCTAATTTTGTTGTCAGTTTCTTTTGTTAAAAATACAAGACACTGTGATTTTTTCCTAAACAAGAATACTGTAGGTAATGTAAGCCAGTCTTCCAAAGTTTATCCACATAACTAAGCCTGACTTTGTTACCTTTTCTCAGTTTCATTGCATTTCAAAACTACAAAAAAACTACATTATACATGAATCAATGACCAAATTCGTGATAAATGGCTTTTCTAACAATCAGGAATAGATGAACTGCTAACTGAAGACATGGCAGTGATAATGGATCAGATTGATGGGATTCAAATCTGGGGATATGTAGGCAGAATTTTCCCATGATCCCCTGGAGCAGGGCGTTTATATGGGTTTAGATATGTTTAAATGTGATCAGGTGAGTTTAGATGTTGAATGTTGTACAGAGATCAAAGAAAAAATTAAGTTAAACAAAGATTAGTCTTGTTGAATCTACTTGAAAATGTTAATAAATTTTTACTTTTATTTTTTGTTCTTGAACTAAAACAGTGGTAATTTTTACAAAGATTAATCTGGATAATCTACAAAAAATTGATGCAAAAAGTTGCCTACATTTTTTAAGTAGATTGGGCTGAATATTTTTATCAGTGTAGAGAAGAAAGATGGAGACAAACTAAAAATGGGTTAAATAAACTTTGTTTTTTCCAGGCTTTTGACACAAAATCAGCAAGTTTAAACACATAAAACTTAAACAGCCATTCTAACTTTTGCTCATCAGGCAACTGCAGGATTTCAGGATTTTGACAAGTCATTTCATGAAGCAATATCTCTCTTAGGTCATCATACAATGCAAAATAAAAATGAGAATCACACAACTCACAGAGTCCATTTTCTCTGGGGATATTTCTGAACTGACCAATCTCAATAGCCAGAGGAAGAATACCAGACCTTTACTGCGCTAGCAAGGATCTTTGGCTTCAAGATAAACGAGATGTAACATACAGTTCAGGCATAAACATGTTTTTAATCAGCACATATGCATTTAGTTTTGGATTGGACAGAACATTTTCACACCATTTTTCTTCAAACTTAATCACGAGCTTCTCTTTCAGTGAATTGACATTGCAGCATAAATTATTCCTGTAGATCAGTGGTACTCAACCTTAATCTACCAAAGAGCCACATTGTCTAGAAAAATTTTTAGCAAGAGCCACAATCCAAACCCGAAATGTAAGGTAGATAATAGTTAATCTGTAGTTGAAATGGAACAAAACTGTGGATTTGTGGATAATTATGAGGTTAAATGCGATGCAAATGTCTGCATAGTGTCAGAAGAACCAATCTGTCACTGATAAGCATATATTTATTTTATTTATCACTGACATCAGGCTAAAACCTTGTATCTCAATTTTTCATGATTTTAATTTGTTTTTATATATCATATTTATATCATTTTATAAATTATAAACTTTTTATTCCCTGAAAAGTGATCATTTTGGAGATACCAGTCTTTGGCCCAACACCAGCATTATGAAAGTTCCACCTGGCCTTAAGATTTTTTAAGATATTAGACTGTGCTGAGTTTGAGCTCTGAGATGCTTCTCAAAGAAAATGATGAATGATGGTTGGCTATTTGGGAATTTATAGCTACACTGGGGCATTTACTGTAGTTATGTGGCTTGATTAGCATAACAGAGATCCTGTCTAATTTTTTTCTGCTAATTTTTAATTCTTTAGTTAAAGGGGGAAGGGCCTCATTTTGGTCTTTGCCCTGGGCCTCCAAATGACTAAAACCAGCCCTGCCTCACACCTGCAGCTCTCCAGACACATTGTTTCACCCTGCTTTATTTTGGAGCTTTGGTTTTATATTTCTGCTCTTTTGACAATATTTATGATCAGTAGTGCATTAAAGATCAAATAAAACACCAATGTTTGAACAACTATCACTAGATATTAAATATTACGTTATCTCCATGTGTGGTCCGTGTGAGTTATGCTCGTTGATGACACGCATCGGCAGGCATTGCTGGAGAAAAAGTTAAAACAAGGAAATGGGAAGCTTCAATTTGAATAGAAGACAGCAGACCTCAATGCAGAGGTTGCGCTGGACTTTTCTGTTGTCCGTCACTCCTTTAAAATCCCAGATCCATCCTGAGGATGGAGGTGAGGTTTCAGGGGGAGAGAGAGAGAGAGAGAGAGAGAGGGGGAAAAACATCCGTCAGTGATGGAGAATATTCATTTAACGTGACCTCTACCTCAATGAATGAGCTTACTGAAGATGCACCACCTGCGGACTTCCTCTGCGCTCTTCTCTTACACACACTCCTCGGTCGAGCCCATCCGACAGTAATGATATATGGATTTAAAATAATAATCATTTAAATTTGGAAGTTAAAGCCTGTCTTCTTCGTGTGGAAAGCAGATTTATTGATGTGACTTACCATAAATCTTTACTGATGACAGTGTTTACATTCATAAATGTTTTTAGTTAAAGGTTTTTTTTTCCAAGTAAGCCTTAAAAGAGCCGCAACTGGTCACTAAAGAGCCACATGCGGCTCGCGAGCCACGGGTTGAGTATCACTGCTGTAGATATAAAACATATCCGCCTCCTCAAAAATGGAATAAATCTCATTTGCCCATGGAGAATTATTTACTTTACTCCATAGAATACTCTTTTATTGGTTCTGTCCTCGGGCATCTTGATTAATCAATTCCACAATTGAATCATATCACATTTATACTGAATTATTCCTGGTACCCAACCCATGTCGCCCTAAATAGCTGGGATTGGGGCAAACCTGAACCCCGAGAAAACATCATATAGCTCTGTTGTGTATAGCATTAACATTTTTATAGTCTTTAAAGCCCCAGCAGCGTAGTTCAGTACTGGGGACACACAGCATCATAGAGTTGGGTGAAGGTGAAATAGCCAATATCATTACATATTTTCAGTTTGCTAATGACAGATCCCAGTGCTCTCCCAGCAGAATCAGTGAGACACTGGATTCCAGCCTCAAAATTCAGAAATTCATCAACAAAGAAACCCAAGTATTTATATACACCAGCAGATTCTAAATCATTTGAGCCAAAAGAAAAAACATGTTGTGCTTCTTTTAGAACCTTTCTTCCTAAAATGCATTATTTGTGTTTTACTCTGATTTCAAGGACCCACTTGTCACACCAGGATCTAACTGAGTCTAACATGCTTTGTCAGTCTCAGATTTAGCCAGTAAATTATATCATCTGCCTATAATAAAGTATCTAACAGAACATTATCCAAACAAATACATAAGTTTGCCCTTTTAATCCATATAACCAAATCATTCACATATAATACAAATAGAGCTGGAGAAAGAATATCTCCCTGTTTAACTCCATAAGGTGTTTCAAACCAGTTAGTAAACATACCGTTTATATCCACAAATGCAACTGTTTTTTATACAGGCTCTGAGGGAGCCTATTATTTAGTATGCTGGAGTAGAGCTTATAAACCGAACTAAGGAGGCTAATGCCTCTATAGTTCAGGGGCACTCTGTCGACATTCTTAAATGATTTTGGTACAGGTATGATGATGGATTTGTACCATGTTGATGGGGTTATACCATGCTCAAAGCATGTTATGAAAAGACAGGAGAAGATCTTTAAAAGATAGGGAGATTTTACTGCTTCATTTGGTATACCTTCAATTCTGAATGATTTGTTTAATTTCGCTTTATCTACAGCCCTTTTAACCTCCTCTACAGTAATATCAGAATTTAAAATATTATCTAACATACTTCCTGAGAGGCTCATACAGTTTTCCAACTCAAATTTTAGCACAAGTTTCATTTAGGAACTTATTGTCAAGTCTCACTGAAATATGGTTCCTTGAAAACATATCTGCAAAATCCTTTTCCCATCTTTGCATCACTAAATCTTGTCTATTTTCCATCTCCCCCATATCCAATATAATTTCCATTGGAACCTCCTTCAGTTTCTTAGGGCCCAATTTGTTTATCTCCTTCCAAAATTTTTATGGGTTGTTACTCTGCAATTGATCCAGCTTTAACCCCTTTAACCCTTGGCTTCTTATGAAATATTTGGAAGCATAAATTTACAAATTAACCAAATTAAATAAATGCCATCATAAATTAAGACAAATTGCCAAAATTATCCCAAGAACATTTAACGAAAAGAAACAAAAAATTACTTAAATTGATCAAATTAGATTAACCAAACAAATGAATGTCAGTTGCAGAGCATAGGCAGTCATTTAAGGCAACTGACATGAAATTAATCAATGTCAAATTTATCAATTACCCAAAATGGAAAACAAATTAGGATTAACCAGTATCAGATGATCAACTGATATCAAATCAATAACCCCAAGGGAGAAATAAGAAAAATTAAATTAATTCAAATAGATTACCAAATCTGAAAACAGGACAATAAAAAAAAACACCATAGTCAGACAAAGTCCATGAAATTAACCATAAGGGATTTAACCCCACAGAGCATGCACACATTAAAGATACGGCAATGTAAAACAGGCTGATGGTTATCTCGGCATAAGTTAAAAGTCTATGCCCAGTCCACAAGAGAAAAATCAGTCCCTCTGCTGCAAAAGCACCTTACAGCTAAGGCCCAACCCGTAAACTGGCTGGATTAGTGTTGATTAAAGCCTAATAAAAATAATTGGTAATCAGCCAAAACTTTACAGATAGACGCCGATGTAAAAACTTTGATTTTTGCTTAAGACGAGGGATAATGCTTATCTTTACTTGGACGTGATGACTCAGTCTGTGTTCTATTATTGATCCAGTAGAGCGCACGCTGACTGGAGCTTGGAGTAGCTTGGCTGAGCATCAGCTTTCTTGAATAGAATGGTCACCTTAATTATATAGTCACCTATAATTTTGAAATTTACAGTGACTCCGTAAGTTCCCTGAATCATTTCAACTCATTTGTCCATGAGTCATGATGTGCCCCTGTTGGTGACACCTCCGCCAAGAAAATTATGTGATTGGCAGGGTTTGTCAGTTAGTTTGCCTGTTAGTTTGTTAGCAACATAACTCAAAAAGTTATGGATGGATTTTGATGAAATTTTCAGGAAACATCACAAATGGCATAAGGAAGCACTGATTAGATTTTGGGAGTGATCTGGATCACCGTCTGGATCCAGGAACTTTTTTTAAAGGATTCTTTACTATTGGGAGATAGGGCTAATGGCGGAGGTCTGCGTTCTCAGAGTGCTTTTCTAGTCTGTTTATGTGGGTGGGAGAAAAAAAATCGATACAGCATAGTATCGCGATATTTTGTCTGGTGATATATCGTATTGTCCACAAGAATCAATTGTTTTTAAATTAATTACTAATATAAACTGAAGCCTATGATAATGGAAAAATAAAATCAATTTTTTATGGAAATTTTTTTGTTCAGTGAGGTTGGCAGAGGTGATGGTTATAGAGCAGGGGAAAGTTAGTAATACAAACATAGCAGCATCAGGGGAAGGACATTAAGAATGCAGCAGGGCACGACTAAGGAAGTGCTACATGAAAATAAAGTACTGCAGAAATACAACAAACATGAGGGCAAGGCTAACGCTAAATCAGCTAAACAGTAGTTTGTATTGGTTGTTGAAAATTTTTATTCCCTAATATAGACATCAGCATTGGCCCCCAAAAATCCATATCGGTCAGGCCTTGATTACAGCAGCAGAAATAGCAAATCAAAGCGGTGAGAGAGGCAGCATGGAGGACGCTCCAGTTTGACGCAGTTGCAGAACATGACAGTTACAGCAAGTCAAATCTCCACAGAAGCAAAGTAGAGCTTTAAAAGGCAACGTGGAAGCAGAGCTGCAGCTATGCTTTGTAAAAGCAAAGCAGCACTAAGTTCCTTACATTAAAGTGTAAGTAAACCCCCAGCTCAGAGTTAACTCTGCCCACTTCAGACTTTTGAAAAATGCACAAAAAATTGGCAGTTTGGTCCTGAGAGCAGGGAGGGGGAAAGGACAGGGTTTTCCCTTTCCAGATGAGGCAGGAGTGACAGTGACATCCCCCTTGCCAGAAAGTGACACAGAGTCTGTCAGCACTGCTGCCTCAGAGCGATCTTTTGAGGTGGAGGATTTTTTCCCCTCCAGAGTCCCCTGAAGCAGGCTGTAGTGTGGTGGTGGACCGTGGTAGTCCTGAGCACTACCTATTTGGGCCATTGGCTCCAGCACCGGCATTACCAAAACCGGAGCAGAGGCAGTACAGGTACAGGAGAGGATGGGAGTGGTCTCTGAATGGTAAAGTTGGTTTGAAGCGGAAAGATTCTACCTTTCATATAATTTTGGGATGGTAGATTCCAAGTCACATAAGCCATGCCTTTTCAGAAAATAATTTTTGAAGCCGGTGTCCATTTGTGCTAATTAAAAGCCATAAAATTCAGATTTTTAACAGTTTGGTGCAGATGTCATAAATAACAACAGCACTGATGTATTTTTATGTACAATTAAAAAAAATGTTTAAAAACGTGTTCAAAACCTCTTTAAATAGCGACGTCCAAAGCTCCACAGCATAACCACGACCCTGTCAACCATGAAATAAACCCAGTCAATACTAAACACTAACGGAGTAAAGATACAAGCCTGCTGTGAAGCATATACCGATTCATGATGTCTGTGAACACCTGAGAGGAGCAGGAGTGCGTCACATAGGTTTTGCAGCGCTGATCGGCTGGGGTCCGCGCGAGCGTCGCGATCATCGGCGACACCTTCACAAGTGAGCATCTAAAAATAGACATTAATATCACACCTTAGAAGCGATCTTTCATTTAAACAAAACAACTACTGTCAACATACCTGCGCCGGTGGAGGCGACAGAGCGGATGTGAGGCAACCAGGAAGTGGGCGGGCAAGCTAACGAGCAAGACGAGAGGAGACGAACGCAACCTCGTTTTATAGAGTGCCCTCTAGAGGCGATAGGCTGACGAGGGTTCAAATGAATCACAGTGTAGTAATGTGATTAACTTGATCATTTCTAATCAATTACCAGCACTCAGAATGAATGAATAACTAAATATGCTAGTATTATTGTATCAGGTGCGGGCTTTAGGTAAAGGGGGGCAGAAATGGACCATGGACCAGCAGTTTCAGACCCCCATACTAAAAGGTACTCCAGGAAAAAGTTTTTAAATTCAATATTGTTTAGCAATCCTTGAAAGTTTGATTTTAAATCATTCAAATACAGTTCAAGGACGATTGATATGAATTTAGTAATAATTACAAGCAACTTTTCAGAATTCAGTTTATGGAATATGATCTATTAATACAGATTCTGCAAACAATGATGCAGTAAAATGAAAAGACACAACATTGAAGTACTATTTATGTATAAATGTGTAAAAAAAAATGGCACTGTAATGGGTATTCCTCATTACATACTTTCATTTTCACACTAGAAGGACCTTTTGTTGCTTTGAGTCTGAATAACTATATTTCTGCTTTCAGTGATGCCCTCTTATGCAGTGATAGTCTTTACCTTAGTAAATGTGAATCGTTCCTCTGCTGCTGTTCACACACCTACACCAAGCCATCTAATATTTAAGTGTTTTCTGTTCCCTGGGAGACCTTTATAAAGCTATAATTGGTCACTGAATTCTTATACTAGACTATATACTGTACTATAAACTATGAAGGAGCTTTATTAAGATCATTGTGTGAGGAGAAGAGACAAAGAGAGAGCTGGTAGAAATCTGAATGTTTCAATGAGTGACTGAGTGAATGAATTGGCTTTTTGAATGGATGAATGGAGGAGAGAATGAATGACCAAGTCTTTGCACATGCAGGCTGATGGGGAAGTGAGGGTTGCTATGGTAACAGTGCTGTAAGTCTGGGATGCTTGGGCTACATGTTTTGGTCCTTTTAAAGATTAAATCCCTGACTGCACAGACTCTGCGTGATTTGTCCAAAAAAGCTGAAGACGTGGACCTACTGTAACCTGCGTGAAAGTGTGGGTGTGTGGGAGTATTAACGAGGCAAACAACATGATAGACTTCAACTTTATCTTCCCCAGCTAGAGTTTACTTCTTAGAAAGACTCCTAAAGTTTATAGACGGAAATAGACCGATAAATAAAAAAGGCAGGGAGGGTTTTTAAGGGGGAAAAAGTCACGCCTGGGATGCAGCAGAGGGACGCACGAGAGGTAAAAATAACCCCCAAGTTTCTATTTCTCTGCTGTAGTCTCCTCACACTCCTCTCCCCCCCCTCCTTGGGCTCGCTATTTTTAGCTCACGATGACTCTCTTGCAGTGAGCGTGAGCGTCTGTCTGCCACCGAATCCGCACGTGAGTCCACCGGCACGTGCGGGCCTCTCTCCGTGACAGGCAGCTTGAGCGTCAGACACGACCCACACCACCGCCGCCGGTACCGGCGCCATGCAACGGAGGGAGACAATGCGAAGGAAGAAGGGTATTTATAGAAAGAGGAGAAACAAATTTACACTTTTTGACATCAAAACGGAACTTTTGATAACCCTTTATTTCAGTGATATTAAAAATTTACTCCTCCTCATGTTCCTAGATGGGCAATCTAGCCCTCACGTGGACACGAGTTTAATAATATTACTCAGTTGGAGCATTTTAGCAAAACCTGTATGAAAATGTTTTACTGTGAATGAATATGTGGAATTGTACCATTAGGAATCAACGTTAATTGGTGGAAGCCCATTTCTGTCAAAACGAATATGAACAAAAGGAAAATTTAAGCATGTCCAAGACAGTCTGGTTGCAGACGGGCCACTCACAACCTTTCATGTGAGACATCATGTATCTCAGAGGAGAAATACCCGCTAAAACTTTTGAAATGACATCTGATTAAACTTTTATTTAGAGGAAGGGTAAGGGTAAAGGTAAGAGTAAAGGATACCAAGAGCCAAATTCTGCCAAACCAGATTACAAAACATTTAATAAAGCAGAGTAAACAGTTGGCTACTTAAAGGAAAAAAGCTAGTCCTCGCTGAAAACATTCTAATGCAGAAAGCATAGCTTACATAGCTCTGTTAGCTGCATAAGAGATGTAGATAACAGAACTGTTGGAGCTACGTAGCTGATGGAGCTAAATCTAAGCTCACACAGCAGCTAAATAAGCCACAAATCTACATTATATATATAGCTAAGTTAGCTTTAGCTACGTTTGTTAAATCTCAGGTTGCTGAAGCTAACCTAGCTGTTGACAACAGCTACATAGCTATGGAGTTAGGGCAAGCATACAAGGCAGCTACATAAGCTACATTTCTACATTATCTGCATAGCTAAGTTATCTTCAGCTACTTTTGTTAAAGCACTGGTTGCTTATGCTTATTAAGCTATAGATAACGGAGCTATGTAGCTAACAGTAAAAGCTAAGCTTACAAAGCAACTACATAGGTTACAAATCAGCATTGTATGTGTAGCTTAGTTATCTTTAGCCACGTCACTTAAAGCTCAGGTTGCCAAAGCCTTACTTAGATAAAGATAGCATAGCTATGTAGCTAGTGGAGCTAAAGCTAAGCTCGCAAAGCAGCTACAGAGGCTACATAGGCTACATTTTCTGTGTAGCTAAGTTATGTTTAGCTACGTTTGCTAAAGCTCACCTTGCTATAGCTAACTTAGCTAAAGATAATGGGGCTTCGTAGCCAACGGAACTAAAGCTAAGCTCACAAAACATATATGTAAACTAGATAGCTATGTTAGCTACATAGCTATGTCAGCTTTAGCTACAATTTCTAAAGCTGACTTTGCTGAAGCTAACTTAGCTACATTGGCTTATGTTGTAACGCTAATTATGTAGCCAGTATAACCATGTTAGCTTCTGTAATGTTTGCAATGTGGTTATTTCATGAATGTAACTGTCAGGCTTTGTTTATGAATAAAGTTGAATTAAAAAGAAATCTAAAAACTGAAAATATGTTGTACCAGCAAATTACCTCACTTTTTTTCTGAGATGTATGGCGTCTCTCATCTCTAATGAAAGTATGTTTTAATTATACAGATATATAATTCTGTATACAGAATGGGCAGTGCAACACTTTACCTTAAGTGAAGCCAAAGTAGTACAGCTTATGCATGACATTATTGGAACAGGAGTCTTTAAGATGGCTACAAAGAGGTTCTGACCAAATTCTGTGTTTTGGGGGGTCTTCCCAGGATCTTTAAAGATTAAACCGGTAACTGACGTTTTATCCATTTTAATTTTTTTGATCATTTGATGCTAATTTAGCATGAGCCACCATATTGTTTTCCAAGATTTTTTTAAAAACTTTTTTTGTAGGTTTTTTTGTTTGTTTTGTTTTTTGTTTGTTTGTTTGTCATTTTTTAATTTTGCTGAGCAGATGAACACTCTCAATCAATCTCAACCTGTTTGTATTGCTCTAGACTAATGTTAAGATACAGCAGATCATGAACGATTCTCACCAAGGTTAGGTAAGACTTAGGCTGAATCCCAATTCTCCCCTTAACCCTCAATCTTAACCCTCATTCTCAAAATGCACGTTCCTGCGAAGTGCGAGGGCTGTCCCAGTTCTCCCGGGAGTTGAGTTGAGGGGCGAGTTTGAGGGCTTTATCTCCCTCAATTTGAGATGTTCCTGGAGCTCCCTTGGTATTGAGGGTTATCTCTCAATGGCGATGGCGGCGAATGCGGGGAAGAAATTGAGCTACAAATGTAGGTATTTCTTTGTTAATAGACATCTAAAGATAAAAAACAGAAACACTCCAATATCGTAGTTTAATGTTATTTTACAGATTATTTGCCTTTTTGTAGTGTAACATTTACTTTTATTTTTGCAATCGAAAGTCATTAACTGTGCCGTTGCGTTCTCCTTCTTCCTCTGAATTGACAGACTATGCAGTTTTGGCACATTACTGCCCTCTACAGTCTGAAATTGTAACTGCTATTAAGGGGTGTCCCATTTCTGAGTCACAAGATGGCCCTTATACTTGGTTTTGAGGGACAAGTTAAGGCTGAGGGTTGAGCTTGAGGGTAAGATTGAGGGTTAAGGGGAGAATTGGGATTCAGCCTTTGACCGCCCGGCAGTCACTCCTGGAGAACAGGTTTTATCTGTTGTCCTCTTGCAATAAGAAACTGCCCTCCAGCTTTCCAAGTCTTTTCCCACTTGAGAGTTTGAGTCAAAGGACCACACATGTCTTCCTGGTGACATGTCAGGGATTTTGCTCCTGTATTACCGGCATGTTTTGATTTGGGATCTATGACTTATCCTGGGATTTTTGCTGCTCACTGATTTTCAAAAGGGATTTTCTGTGTTGCGGACTTGCCCATCTGGAGTTTGCACTGGCCTATGTAAGATCAGCAGCCATTCTTTCCACTTCCACAGGAGTCCAGCTTCCTTATTGACATAACATCTCCTGTGGAGTTCTCCTCAAACTGTGTCAGAATGTACTCAACCGCTAGGGTTACCACTTGTACTGGCATTTCTTTTTGTGCTGCTGGATTCTGTTATTTGGCACCTTACATTCGTTATCTTAGCTGCTTTTTCTATGACTACCATGACTACCATGTCTATTTCAGCATGGAAATAGCTGCTTTTTCTATGACTACCATGACTACCATGTCTATTTCAGCATGGAAATATATTTTAAACATCAGGAAGTATGGGGAAATTCCAAACAATCATCAGGAATTTTACCAAGTCTATTCTCTTGTCAAGGCTGAAATATTTCAGATCGTATTGATTGCTGATTGTTTTTTTTTTTTTTTGTTGTTTGTTTGTTTTCTTGTATCATAAAAGCCTTGGATTTCTCTAACAACTCCCATCTAGGATGGCTGGATGGATTGCAGTTATATTCAATACAAAAATTGGCAACAGTTAGTCACAGATTTGGTTGATGACTTCACTGTTATCATGTAAATATCTAAATTTACCACAGATTTGATTTATGTCCAAATTCCTTCAAATATCATTCTTAATGGCCTGATTTTTCTGCCGATTATGCAGCACTGGATAAGTTTTTAACAGCATGTTTTGGATGTGGCACCAAAGATCACAGGGGGCTGCGAGGCTGTGTCTTCTCTGAGGCTGCCAAAATTGGATTTACAAATATTGACTAATACCATGATAAAGCAGTTATTAAGTAGTTTATACAAAGATCTTTTGGTAAGAAAAGCATCCATAGGCCTTTTTTAGGGTTTTATCAGTGAAATAATTCAAATCTGTGTTGATTTTTGGCAGTAGTGTTTAACTTTTTCTTCTCTCTTGGATCTATGCGGGGCTCCACTTTTCTTAGGTGCATTAAGGGGGAGCTTCAAGGAAAAATGGATGGGAAACATGGCAATTAAGAATACCCAATTTTTTTTCAAATATTCCCGAAATGTTTCAGTGAAACTTTATCATGAAGCCTTGTCATTCAAATATAATTTTCCCAAAAACATCCATGTAAATTCCCCCCAAAATGAAAGCAAATTACCCCTAAAACTTCACATTCCCCCAAAATTACTTATTTCCCAAATTTCCAGAAAAAAAATCCAACAAAATCTCCAAATTCCATCAAACATCCAAAAAATCCCGAATCCCCATTAAATTGACAGAAAAAATCAAAGCAAGTTTTTCCAAAAATGTCCAATGAAACTCTCCAAAACATATCCCTGAAATTTCCTTAGCAACTTTATCATAAAGCCTTAACATTCCAATTTAAATTTGCCCCAAAGTTCCAGGTTAATTCTTAAAAAAATCCAAGCAAATTCCCTTTCAAAATTCTAATCAAATTTCCCAAAATACACAAATACATTCCCCAAAATTCCATGAAAAATTTCCCAAACATCCACTCAAATTCCCTGAAATTTGCATAAATTCCCACAATTCCCAATAAAGTTCCCCAAGAAGTTACAAATACATTTCCCAAATTTCTATGAAAATAACTAATGATTTCAAAGCAAATTCCTCCCCAAAATTCAAATCATATTCCCACAAATGACAAGTTCCAGAAAAATTCTACAAAATTTCCAAATGGACTCCATGAAACATTCATACAAATCTTCCAGATTCCCGTGAAAATGCCAGAAAAATTGAAAGCAAATATTCACCAAACTGTCCAATGAAATTTGCCCAAATTTACAAACATATGTTCCAAAATTCCTTGATAATTTTAAAGCAACTTTATCATACAGCCTTAACATCCCAATATAAATTTCCCCAAAAAATTCCATGTAATTTTTCGAAAAATTTCAAGCAAATAAGACGTGATAAACAAACAAAATAAACAAATACGTTACCCAAAATTTTATGACAATGATGGAAAAGTCACAGAAATTTTCATTTGAATTTTTAAAAATTACACGCCTTTGAACTACCTGAAAATATCAAAGCAAGTTCCCCCAATTTTCAAATCAAATTCCCACGAATTACAATTAGAATGACCAAATTTATATAAAGATGCCCGAAATTTCCAACAAATTCCATCAGACAAATTTCCTAAATTCCCATGAAAATGCTAGAAAAACTAAAAGCTTATTTATTTGACCTAAAAATTCCAATGAAACTCTCCAAAATACCAAAAAACTCAACATAATATAAAAAGTAACTTTAAATGCAAACTGTTTTTCAGCTATATTTGTTTACTTCCAAATCATAAGAGACTGTGTCAGATTCTCACTTCTGTTCATGTCTGGAATCCTTCTGCATTTTTTTTTTTTTTTTTTTTTTTTTTTTAACTCAGGGTACTGCTGTCAATAAAATACAGTATATATAAGCTTTGTTAATTTGTTTCCTGTGTTTTTGTGAACATATTGGGGATCTCCTGTGTTTAACATCTGCAGGAATTCAGGCATTCAATTCAGATTTTTTTTTTCTAAATTAATGGCAAATTGAAAAAACTTTAACATAAACTTCCTACCATCAACACAGCAACAATTAATCACACTCATCCTAAAAATGATTCCATCAACATTTAAATGTGCTGATGCTTACTCTGACTGTGCAAAGCCAACAGCTTTATAGAAGGCGAGCATAGCGGGCTCTTAGCCTACTTCAAATCTGTGTCTTAACTGAATAGAAGCACTTGTCTGACCTCTTTTAAACCACATCCTGGAAATTTTGATCTCAGATGTAAAGTCACTGCTGAGCTCTAAGTTTCATTTCCAAGAAATCTTCCCCCTGGGAAGGTTTGAACAAAATGAATCCTTGTTCATCTTTTTAAGCATTTTGCAGCAACTTGAAGCTTGCAAGGTCAGAATTTAAAAGCACAGTTTCAGAGTGCAGTGTGGTGTTTGTAGATTAAGGAGGGACTAAATGTAGCAAGGTGGGAGTACTTAAAAAAACAAACTCTTCTATGTTGCACTATTATTTGCAGCAGTGTGGCTCTGAGGGGTCTTAAATAAAGATGGACCCTGTAGGAGTAAACCAGGGGTGGTTTAGTAATTTGGAGGCCCCAGGCAAAGACCAACATGAGGTCCTTCTCTATTTAAAAGCAATCACAGCCAGTAAAAATGTTTTGAAGCAGCAGCCGGAGACCTACAGGACAAACCCTTAGCTGAAACATAAACATCCAAGAGTACTTGCTCATCACCTCTTGGACTAACATCATAACTCAAACTCACCACAACTAAATATTTTAACATGCCTCTAAGCCATGTTATCACATTTGCTATATTTTGAAGGCATTTTATTCACTTTTCTCCCATTATTAACATTTAAAATACATACAGGCATATGCATAACTTTCAGGCATGTAGGGTGCTAAGAATTCATTATGGGGCTCAATTTATCACAACCCACGTAGTAGCTTCACATGGTTTACAGCTCAAAAAACTCCTCATGTTTCTTACACTGGCGTCCTGAAAAACCCTTATTTTAACCTCCATCTGAAATGTTTCATTTTTGCTGCTCTCTCTTTGTGACTTTATGTTTTAAAAATTGGAAAAGTATAATACCCCCTCTTTAAGGGATGCTGATTGGTCCATTCATCCTCTGACATGGAATCGTCTCAATCCATCAGAGGTTACTTGTCAATTGCCTACCTTTGCCTACAAGTAAAACTGCTTATGGACTGAACTACAACTATAAAGTTAAAATTAAAAGCCAATATTCAAACTCATTGCTCCCTCTTCTGTGGTTAGCTGTTTTGACATTTTGAATGATGCCTTCTTTGTGTTTTCACAGCTGCTTATTGTTTCTCTAATAGACCTTTAACTAAAGAGACACATCGCTCCCACAGTCGTCAGCCCCAAAGTGACTGTGATGGATGCAATCAAGCAGTTCCTGTCTCACTGACAGTGGTACAACGATTCTGTCTCTTTTGAACAAAGTCCCATCACAGCTCATTATCTCTTTTTGTAACTCCAGCAGGCCTGAATGCTCCTGTAGGAGCACGCTCCCCTCATTTCTGCACAAGCTTTCCTATCATATGAAGTCTTAATTGTGAGTACCACACTGGTCTTTAACAATTATGTTCTTTGTACCTCTGAATTCTTTGTCTTCCTTGTACTTAGCTCAGTATCTTTACATGCAGTGAGAAAAAGACCAATCATTGTTTTAGTCTAACTAAAAGTGGACTTCTAAAATGCAAGTAAAAATGTCAGTCTGACTTCAAATCATACAAACTTTCAAAGTCCTTTTTGAATATGATGCAACAAGCTCTGCACACCTGGATTAGGGGATTTTCTGCCATTCTTATTTGCAAATCCTCTCAAGCTCAGTCAGATTGGATGGGAATTGTTGGTGGACAGATATTTTCAGGTCTCCAGAGATGGTGATAGTGTTCAAGTCAAGGCTCTGGGTGGGCCACTCTAGGACATTCACAGAGTTGTCCTGTGTCGTCTTGGCTGTCTGCTTTGGGCCATTATCATGTTTGAAGGTAAATCCTCAGCTCAGTCTGAGGTCCTGAGCGCTGCAGTACAGGTTTTCATTGAGAATATCCCTGTACTTCCATTCAGCTTTCCCTCAATCCTGACCAGTCTCCCAGTCCCTGCTGCTGAAAACACCCCCACAGAATGATGCTGCCACCACCATGCTTCACTGTTGGGATGGTATTGGGCAGGTGAGGAGCAGTACCTATCTTGGTTTCATCAGACCAGAAAATCTTGTTCTCACAGTATGACAGCTGGCGCTCATGTGTTTGCAGTGTTACAGTAATTGTTGTTCTGGAACTTTGTCCAATCTCCACACAGAATCCTGCAGCTCTGTCAGAGTGACCACTGGGTTCTTGGTCACCTCTCTTATGAAGGCCCTTCTCCCTCGATGGCTCAGTTTTGCCAGGTGGCAAACTCTTTGAAGAGGACTGATTGTGCCTAACTTCTTCCATCTAAGAATTATGGAGGTCACTGTGTTCTTGGGGACCTTCAATCATATCTCTGAGTTCTTCAGGCAGTTCCTTTGACTTCATGGCTTGGTTTTTGCTGTGTTGTACATTGTCAGCTGTGAGGCGTGACAAAAATCATGTCCAATCAGCTTATTTTACAAAAGGAGGACTCCAGTGAGGGTGTTGAAACATCTAAACAACAATCAAGAGAAATGGGAGGAACCTGAGCTAAATTAATGTTTCTGCAGTCTGAACACTTATGTCAATTTGATATTTCAGTTTTATTTCTGATATATTTGCAAAAATGTCAAAAATTCTGTTTTCATTTTGTCATGATGGGGTACTGAGGGCAGATTCATGAGACTGTAGCATCAGGCTACAACATAACAAATTTGAAAAAACTGGAAGGGGTCTGAATAATTTCTTAATGCACTGCATATCTACTTTTGGTTATATAGGCATTGCATCTTTTTCAACCTAGTTTACAGCCCCCAGTTAATTTTTAACTCTGTAGCCTAATAATGAAACAGCATTGTGGTATAACCTTTACAGCTCTTTATCATGCTCATAATGTAACAGTGAGCTGGAAAGGCATACAATACTGGGCACAGCTGTTTTAGATGAAACCATTAAAGCATGAGCTTTTGAGCTTTTAATAGAAAATATAAACAAAAGCTGTTTCAGCAGCATACTGCATCTCACTCTGTCTGACTGACTGTGGCTTAACTAGGACAACTGCCTGGTGGTTAAATGCCTCCTCAAGGTCTATAATTGCTGGACAGTGTTGGTCATGCAGAAGGGTGGTTTCTTTGGTGGTGGGATTTAAGATGTCATATAGTCAAGGATGAACATGAGGCCCAATCCCCTTGACCTCTATCCTCCAAACACCTGAAGAACATCCATCAAAGCATTTTTGAGATATACTATCAAGCAAGGAATGAACAAAGGGCACAGTTACTTTGACCTCGAAGTGACTGACTTAGTTCAGCAGAGGTCCAGTCAGTTGCTGCTTGTAGTCTCACGATTAACAAATGGGGATCACCTGAGTGTAGTGAGTGTGTCTCAAGTGATTGTAGTATAAAGACACCTGTGTCTGGAAGGTCCAGTCACTGGTTAAACAGCATTCCTGGCTACCATTACACTGTGCAGACAAAAGAACACTCCAAGCAACTCAGAGAAAAGGTGAAAGAAAAGTTTAAGTCAGGAGATGGATAAAAAAAAATCACTGGAGTTCAGTTAAAATTTTTCATTAAAAAAGGAAAGAATATGACTCGTGTAAATCTGCCTAAATCACGCCGTCCTCACAAACTGAGTGATGGGGCAAGGTGACTAGTGAGAGAGGCCACCAAAACATCTATGACTACTCTGAAGGAGTTGCAAGTATCAACTGAGATAGGGCGACTCTACAAACAACAACTGTTGCCCAGTGTCTTCACCAATCGAAGTTTTATGGATGAGTGGCAAAGAGAAAGACACTGTGGAAGAAAACTCATCAAATTGCCAAAAGATGTGGGACACTCCATGGTCGAGTTGGAAAAAGTTCTTTGGTCTGATGAGATCAAAATGGTGCTTTTTGGCCATAAGACAAGACCAGTTGTTTGGTGGACACCAAACACCGCACATGAACACAAAAACACCATCCCCACTGTGAAGCACGGTGGTGGCAGCATCATGCTGTAGGGGTGCTTATCAGCAGATGGACCTGGAAGGCCAATATAGGAAAAATCTTGAAGGAAAATCTTACTCAGTCTGCAAGAGAACAACAGCTTTTCAGAGGATTTATTTTCTAGCTAGATAATGACCCAAAGTGTACAGGAAGAGCTACACAGAAATGGTTTAAGGACAACAAGGTGAATGTTCAGGAGCCGCCAAGTCAAAGCTCAGACCTCAATCTGATAGTGAATTTCTGGGTGGATATGAAAAGGGCTGGTTACGCTCGATCCCTGTGCAACCTGACAGAGCTTTAGCAGTTCTGCAAAGAAAATTGGAGTAAGATTGTAGTGTCCAGATGTGCAAGCCTCATTGAGACCTATCCACACAGACTCAGTGCTGTGATTGCAGCCAAAGGTACATCTATCAAATACTGACTTAATGGTGATAAAAATTTATGCAGGCACTTCTTTTATCCTACATGTTTTTGTTTAATCGACATTACTTTGTAGATATCTGTTTTCACTTTGACATTAAAAAGGTTTTTTTTTCATAAAAAAGTGATATATTATTGTATAAATAGTTCTTTTAACATTACTGAAGGCTTTCTATAGAATGTGTTGTTGAACCTGCTAAAAGGTGGAGCTAAGAGCCAGGAATCAAAGACACAGTAACAGAGAAATGTGGGAATGAAAGCACACATTGTCAGCCACTCTCAAGGTGAGAAATAAGTGTCGCACTCAGTTGTCAACATGGGAAGGACAGATCTGATGTCAGAAATAAAATAAATAATGCTGAGGTAAAGCCATTCTTCCCACCTGTGTACAGCTGGTAGATAATGAGATAAAATGTGAGAAAGAAGGTTCAAAAGAAAGGTTTACAATTTTATTTTAACCACATTTAAAGCCATTGTTGTTATTGCATGTCTTTTTGAACAGCTTTTGTATTCCCCTCTTTTTCTGTTTTTTTTTTCAGTACACCTTTGCTCTCAGGTTTGCATGCTTCTATCCTCATTATTTGTTTTGTTGGCCTATGTCGGTCCCAATGCTTCATAAATGCTGATGACATTTATTAAAGAAATGTCTGCCTCACCTAGCAACGTAGTTCCACATCAGGTTAAGAGAGCTGTGCAACCTCAAAGGTGAAAAACTAAGCATAAGACTACACTTAGATCATATTTTTATATTATTCTTTAAGGGAAATTTTCCAAACGTCATCACTGATGCACATTCATGCCCTTGAAGAAGGTATGACGGAGGACTAACCATGACTCCATAGCAACAAGTCAAAGTAGTTTTTCCTCCAAAGAAAAGCAGGACAAACATAAACACAGTGATATATAACAGAACCATTAAATGCACTCTGTATATACTGCAGAGAGGTACATGTGAAAGGCAATGGGTATTGATTTATCACCTTTTCTCCACTCTGTAAGGATTTTCCAAGGTTCTTCTTGCAGTTTTCAAAGTAAAAACCCTATCCAACTTATAATTATCACCTCTAGCTTGAAAGAAAGAGGCTGTATGTGTAAGTGTGGGTGAAGAGAGTGTGTTTTTGTGTGTCAGGGATGACAGCGTGTAAATGCTGGTGTGAGTGAGTGGGTGCAACTGAGCGAACTGTCATGTGAGGGCATGTGGAAGGAGAGTGTTTCACTGCTCACATCTAGTGGTGGAGGGACAAACTGCATGCTGTCTATCGATGATACAGCTCATATACTAGATGTGCTGCTGTGGAAAAAAGCTGCTTAAGAGCTGCATGTTTTCTAATTTGAAAAATAATACAGAGAATAATAAGACAAAGATGATGCAGGATATACAATTCTAATACAAAACCTTTGAATTGAGAAGAAGTTTCAATAAAAATTCAAGACATTTAGGAAGTTTTTTAAAGGGGAGGTTTTTAGATGCTTATGGGACAATCAAAAATGAATAGTGATGCCCTCAATGAGCTACAAAAGCAAGTAAGACCATCAGGGTAAGATTGATCATCTTTATACAACCCAAATTCCAAAAATGTTGGGACACTATGCAAATGCAATAATTTGCAAATCTTATATTTAATTCACAGTAAAAACTGAGACATTTTACAATCTCAGGAAAAAATACTATACATATGATATTATATTTATATTTAAAATTTGATGGAAGCAACACATCTCAAAAAAGTATGGACGGGCCAACAAAAGGCTATAATAGTAAGTGATGCTACTGAAAAACAGCTGGAGGAGCATTTTTCAACTAATTAGGTTAACTGGCAACATGTCAATAACATGACAAGGTAGAAGCATATTAGTGAGACAGAGCCTCTCTGAAGTAAAGATAGGCAGAAGTTCATCAATCTGCAAAAAATTGCACCTAAGAATTGTGTGATTGCAATTTTAGCAAAATATTCCTCAACATAAAATTGCAAAGACTTTGAATATCCCACCAATCTACAGTATGTAATATCATCAAACATCTATTTATGTCCATATCTATTAAATGTCCTATTAACAGGCAATGTATGATGTGACGAGGTGCTGTACAGTATGTCACTGCTGCAAGATGTTTTTCATTTATATGATCCCTATTTTTGTGTTTATTGAATCTGTAACTGTGGGACAAAGTCTAGGAGTCATTAATGTCTATCTTTTTTAATTATCTTATCCTATCTTTTCTTATCTTACAAGATTCAGAGAATCTGGAGAAATCTGTGTGCAAGAGACAACACTGAAGGTCAATAATGGATGCTTGTGATCTTCGGGCCCTCCAGTGGCACTGCATTAAAAACAGGCATGATTCTGTACTGTACAATCACTGCATGGGCTCAGAAACACTTCCAGAAATCAGTGTCTGTCAACACAGTTCACTGTTCCATCTACAAATGCAAGTTAAATATGAAGCCAAATGTGATCATGATCCAGAAACGCCACCATCTTCTCAAAAGATTGACTGAAGCAAAATGGAAAACTGTTCTGTGGTCAGACGAATCAAAATGTTAAATTATTTTTTGGAACCATGGACGTTGTGTCCTGCTGACAAGTCACACAGTCCTAAGGCATGCATCTCTGGAGGTATGGGAGCAGCTAGAATCCTACATCAGACAAAAATGGGACAACATTTCTCTCCCAAAACTCCAGGAAGTGGTCACCTCACTTCCCAGGCTGTTGTAAGAAGAGGGGATGCCATACAATGGTAATCATGGCCTTGTCCCTACTTTTTTGAGACGTGTTGCTTCCATCAAATTCAAAATGAGCTAATTTTTTTTTTAAAGATTTATTTTTGGCCTTTTTGCCTTTATTTGATAGGACAGTGGATAGAGTCGGAAACAGGGGAGCGAGCGGGGAGAGACATGCAGGAAATAGTGCCACAGGCTGGATTCGAGCCCGGGTCGCCTGCGTATATGGCATGCGCCTTAACCACTCGACTACCGGCGCGCCATTTTTTTGTTATTAAATGGTAAAGTGTCTCAGTTCCGACATCCGATATGTTGTTGATTTTCTATTGTTGATAAAATATGGGTGTATGAATGCAAGTCATTGCATTATGTTTTTATTCACATTTCACAGAGTGCTCTGACTTTTTTGGAACTGGGCTTATACAATCAGTGGATACCTGAAACTTCTCCTGTGGGGTAGGTGTCTGATAATGTGATACGTGATAGCCCATTTTCAGTAGAGCTTGTCTGGTGTTTCTCAAGCTCAAATAAAAATCCCAGAAGTTTTGACTAATTTATCCCTCATTCATAAAAACTCATGTTTTATATGGTGCATTCATAAACAAAAATGAGTACAAGACCATCTCTGCCTGTAAAGAAATTTCAGAAAGCTGGTGAGTATCTTGGAAGTAGTCTGTCTAGGTTAAGTGCGCTTTGGGCCTTTTTATTTGAGATTAAATGTGTTCCTGTCACATTAGTAACCCAGGTCCCTCAAAAAGCACCATACTCAGAAGTTTTATCCACCATGGACTACAAATTAGTAGTGTTGTTCAGCAAACCATATATTTGCCACTCTCTTTGCATTTTATGGCTGAGTGGGAGCAAACTGAACTGAAGGGGGTTGGGGGTGCAGGAGTTTGTTAAAAAACAAACAGAACACAATGAAGTGCTTAATTCAGCAGATAAGTTGGCATATTTAAGACTCTGTGGATTGTTACCCAGGCTAAACACCCTTCCAGTTCTATGGGGTTTATATGAGAGACAAATCCCCCTAAAAGTTGAACACTTTCCCCAAAGCTCCATTGGTCCCACTGTTCTGGAAAAGACTATGTCAAGATGGAACAGACCTTTCCCACCATCGTCAGTGTGATGGAACCCCTAGTGAGTGAAAGGTTGTTTGATTTTCATTTTTGGCTGACTGTAGAATTTCCTTGTGCTTTTTTCCTTTGAAGTATATAGAGAATAAAAATCAATGAAACACTTGAAGATTGTCATTATGTTGTCTCTCTCCTTACTCAATCAATCTTTGACTCTGCTAGACCTCTGATGTCTTCAGAAAAAAGGTGAAGTCTGACCCATTGTGTGGTCTATAAATAGTTCCACCTAATCATACTTAATTCAGCTTGAACTGACTGGTACTCATCAGAAAGGACTACAGGAGGCTGCTGTTCCATCCCAAAGTTTTTTCATGCTGACTTATGTTTTAACTCACATTAGGATCATTTTCCAAAGCAAATGGAAATATAGTGTGGTTTGAATGCCCACACTATAACAGATACAGAACAGTCAGAAAGTATTTAGAGCCCTTCACTTCACAGTTGTGCTATGTTGCAGCCTGATGCTACAATCAAAAAAAAAAAAATCTTATAAATCTACACTCAGACATCTATGATGACAGAGTGAAAACAGAATTCTTTGCAAATTAAGGAAAAGTGAAAAAACTGAAATATCACATTGACATAAGTACTCAGACCCTCTCAGGTTCCTCCCATTTCTCTGGGTCTTTGCCGACATGTTTCTCCACCTTGATTGAAGTCCACCGGTGGTAAAATAAAGAAAAAAAATTGTTTTCTTTCCGGCCATAGCATCAGGTGGTAAATATGCATTAATACCAAAGATGAGGAAGAGGACAATTACACACATCATAGCTGTTCATGAGACAATACCAGTATGTAATTAGACACTACAGTGTTCTTTCCACCCTTTTACAGGTGAGGCAAAATATTGTAGGACCAACGTTAACGTTTATTTTCACCCAATAGCTGTGCATAAGGACGATCCCTCCATCATTAATATTAATACTCATATATTTCTCCTCTTGCTCCTCATTTTCTTACATGTAAATTGGACAGGGTGCCATTGCTCAGTTGGGCAGTTTGTATGCATTTACAAAACTTGATACAAAATGGATCATCAAGAAGAGTTCGGTGACTTCATGTATGGTACTGTGAAGGAGTCCATCTTTGCAATAAGATGGTTCATGACATTCCATCTCTGTTGGATATTTCAAAGTCAACTGTAAGTGATATTATTAGAAAGTGGAAGCATTTAAGAACAACAGCAACTCCACTACAAAGCAGCAGAGCAGGGTGAATGACTGCTGAGGCACATGGTGCTTATAAGTAAGCAACGCTCTGCTGATTCAGTAGCTGAGGAGTTCCACTGGCATTAATGTAAGCACAACAACTGCGAGGCAGGAACTTCATGGAATGGGTTTTCATGGCCAAGCAGCTGCATGCAAGCCTCACATCACCAAGTTCAATGCCAACAGGCGGACGGAGTGGTGTAAAGCACAACAACACTGGACTGTAGAGCAGTGGAAATGTATTCTGTGGAGTGACTGATCAGTCTTCTCTGTTTTGCAGTCAGATGGGTGAGTCTGGGTTTGGTGGATGATTGGAGAACGTCACCTGCGTGAATGCATTGTGCTAACTGTGAAGTTTGGTGGAGGAGGGATAATGGCATGGGGCTTTTCAGGGTTCAGGCTTAGTCCCTTATCTCCAGTGAAGGGCAATCTGTGTGCTTCAGCATACCAAGACATTTTGGACAATACTATGCTTCCAACTTTTTGGCAACAGTTTGGAGAAAGCCCTTTTCTATTCCAACATGACTGTGCCCAGGTGCTCAAAGCAAGGACTATAAAGCCATGGATTGATGAGTTTGATGACTGACCCGCACAAAGCCCTGACTTAAACCCTATCGAGCACCTTTCAGATGAACTGGAACTGAGATTGCGTTGCCAGGCCTTCTCGTCCAACACAGTGCCTGACCTCATAAATGCTCTGTAGTTTGAATGGACACAAATTCCCAACAAAAACACCTCAAAATCTTGTGGAAAGCCCTCCAACAAGAATGGAGGCTGAGTGGCCAAGTCCACACTAAGGCAAATGTATTTGAATACCATGCCCTAAGAAGACACTGCTCCAGTTGGATGGGAGGGTTCTTGTTTCCAGCTCTTTCCCCAAACAAATGACAACACAGTTTGTACGGTGGTTACGCCCCCTGTGGGAGTGCATTGGTAATAACTTTATTGCAAAAATACAGGTTCCCTCTTTCCCCGAGCAACACCACCCCAGAACTGACACGCAGTCTACACGCACCTACAAAGAACCATCTAAAGTCGCTCTTCGCCGCTCTCTCCCTCCTCTTCCATCACATCATTCACAAACACACACTCTCATCCTTTAGTTTACATTCATTCATCGCTCTCTTTCTCCCTCGTTCTCTTGCCTTGTTGCTCTCTTTTTGCATTCCATTAGTTAAAACATAGTAGTAGATGCAGAACAACAAAGTTCACCAGCAGCATTAAAACATGAGAGATCTCCTCCTCCTCCTCTCCCGGGGTCTCTGCCAGAGTCCGTGAGAGCGCCCCGAGGGGGGGTTGGCTGTGTCTGCCTCCTGCACTGTCTCTGATACAGGAAATCGTGAGGGAAGGTTGATTTGCATAGCGGACTCATGCGCTACAATTGGCTACATTCTCCCACATCCAGAAACCCAAAAACAAAGAAAGAAAAATACAACAAAATTGAAATCAAAGTAGAAACAGCAATGTTAAATACGCTCTCTGAGTTAAGTGCCAACCTTTGGTTTAGTTACAACGTTCGATCAACATCAGTAAATTCTTGGAGAACTTTACATTGGCCAGTTTTGTTATTTTTCTGATTATTTCATAGAATAAAGCATATAATAAACGTACTCTACACATGTCAAAACGCTCCTCAGTAAAGGGGGGAGTGAGTCATGTCACAATTGTTCAGTAACTGTTCATACAACTGAGGAATGGTTGACATCTCTGAAGAAGAAAGCTCCCTGGCTGAAAATATACCTCTAATACATATACATCATATAAAGCATATTCATAATAGACTGTCTCAGGCTGAAGATGAGCATTTTCTATTCACAACTGAGGTCTCCAAACCAGTGTCAGTGAAAGAAAAAAAATTCTTAAGTGCCACTGAAGTTCACCTGAGGCCTTTAAGTAAAACAATCAATCAGTGTCTCCCAGTCCTTCAAAAAGTGCACTTCTTTCGAGTAACCTTGCAAAGCGCATTTGGTTTCCCAACCTATAAATTCCTTTCAAGACTTTCCTCCCCTTGCTGGCCTATTTCTGGTGCTACTGTTTGGAAGGAAAGTAAGCAAGCGCAAATCAAAGGGAGCCAGAAAAAAAGAACTAAAAGAACAAGAAAGAAGAAGAAGCGCTTTTCTTGTTTAATCTCCCGGTAGAAACGGGAGAGCTGTCATTAGGTCGGCGAGCGGTTTAGGGGGCGGAAACTCCAGCTAGACACTTGTGAAGTGCACTCCACTTCTATTTGAAATGCAGACATGAGGAAGTACCACTTTAAAGTTTATCAATATTTCATTAATTATCATTATCAACATTCCATAAGGTCTTATTAATTAACATACAGGTTTCATACATGAGTTTTCTGTACATGACTTTTAGTTATTAGAGAGTTCGGTCTCAGGCGGGTTTTACTGTGCGCGCACACACGAAGAAAACAAACAAACCCCAAAAAACAAGGAGAGAAAATTATGGCTGTCCATCTGAATTAGACCCAGTTCGGCTACGTGTGCGTCCATTAAGAAATGCCCGTGAAGAAAGAGGAAGAGGCGTGGCTACTTGATAAGAGCCCCCTCCCCTGAGCTGAGGGTCCTGCTGGAGGAAATTCCAGGTCCGAGTCCAAGCAAGGAAAACCCTCAGGAAAAAAAACCTCAGGGGGGGAGACGAGAAACAGTCCCGGGAAGAAGGGGGGAAAAGGTTGAGGTTGTAGTTTGGGGGTCAGAGTGACTGCATAGACAGAATAGTAGGTCAAAGGAAAGGAAGGGAGGAAGGCAAGGAAGGGCGAAGCAAGGTGCTGCAGGCGCTGAGGGAGGCTCTACGTCAGTGCAGATGTGTGCGTGCATGTGTTTGCGTGTGCATGTTTGAGAGGGAGGAGGAGGAGCAGGATGGGAGGTTTGTTAGATCCTCCTGAGCCGGTTCCAGGTCCGTCGAGGCCCGATGAGGACCCCGCGGGCGCTGCCCCTCCGGTGGAGGTGGTCTCGGTGGTGTTAGTGAAGCAGAGCCGGACTCTGGTCAGAAGAGAGCTTGACCCCAGTCAGACACAGCCAGAAACTCCCTGCACCACCCGACAGCTCCTGGACAAAAGGAGAAAAAACAGAGGTCAAATTAGCAGGAGGATATAACTTAGAACGCACAAATTAAAGGTTTGAGGTTATGAACTCTTAAGCTGTTCAAACAATTAGAAAGTCCGAGCTTTTCACATATTTGGAGATGTGCCTGATTTTTAAGAAGCGTACAAGATTTACAGACTCTGATTTCCAGCGACTTAAAGACACAAAAGTTCATCACAGAGGCATTAAATTAAAACATTTTGTTCCACAAGATTTGATAAATTAACTTTCTATATAACTTCTTCCAACCCTGCTGAGACAAGAAATGCACTCATTAAAAATCTCCAGACTTTTTATCACACTAAAATGGTTCATTGAAATTCTTAATGTCCTCTACATCAATTTCAGACATTTCCCTCTCATTTATCTTAGAAGTTAGAGAGTGGCAGGAATTTAATAAAATGTTCTGTTAATGACTGCATACTAAAATAAGTATTCCTGTAAATCTGCACCAAGTTCATAATTTTTTTCAACTTCAGTTGTTTCCATTAATAGCAGAGTTACTTGTGTTGCAGCCACGCTGTATTTTGTGGAGGTTTTCTGTGTTTGGGTGTGAGTGAGTGCTCCGTCTGCCCCGTAAATCTTTGTTTATTTGCTCTGTGTTTTTGTGTAGAGAGCGGTCTGTTGTATGGAGTTATGTTCTTTGGCAGCAGGTGGAGGCTGCTGAGAGGTTGGTGGGGTTGTCTGGCAGAAGGGAAACTTTGTTAGAATATTTAGTGTCAGATTTTTGATACTTGAGTTTTGGTAAATCTGTTTAAGCTGCTGTTCTTTATGTACCCATTTTTGCACGGCTCTCAATAAAAACAATAACAAAAGATGTTGAGTAGAGATGTACTTCTCAGCTCCGCCCACATCTGATTCTTACTTCTTATATGCACTGAAGGCTCTGTTCAGTAAAAACTGCACCCCATGATGTGTATTTATCAAACAGTAAAGAACTGTTTCCATATTAATTGATGAATTTCACATAAGAGGGGAGAAAAGCTGTTAAAAGCAGATGTTTGCACTACAAGCTGCTTGCAAAGGAGTCTTTTCTCCATCGTTACGCTGGTACGTTTCCCCCCAGAAACACAAAACTTACAGTACAACAAAGGTTGCAACTAGCAAAGCTGCACAAATAACAGTATGGAGTCAAAAATTAAAAGGGGTCATGGATTTCTAAATGTTAGCAGGGGACTATAGGTCCTCACTGCCACCCATTAATTCTATCACAATGACAAACAAACTTAAATTTTGACACTCAAAAATACGGTAGGAGCCACAAGATAAAGAGTATGGTTAAAAAACTAGTGCTCAAACACAAATTTTCCTTTTAAACCCCAAAACAAAGAAAGCCAACTGATGGTGATATAGCCTCCCAGGCCAGCTGATTACCAGTTGCCCTCAGCTGGGAGCAGCTTTACAGGTGCAACAAGCTTTTCATGATGAGCATGGTGAATTGTGACCAGGTTTTTTTTTTAAGGAAATCCATCATTAAATTTAACCAAAATAGCTATGAATAATGTGAAATTAATCCACGAAATGAAAACAGTGGTTTAATTGCTCAATAAATGCACCCCATTGAATGCATTTTTTCCTTAATTCAAAACAGGAAGTAGACAACAGAGCTGGATAGGGCAGAGAATCTACACAATGACTTGAAATGTCACAAAGTTGCGGGAATCAAGGATTGGGGTCAGCTTGGGCATTAGAAAGAGCAGCCAATAGCAGAGAGTAATCACGGGCAATCACAAGTTAGCAGCACCAAACAAGTGTGAAATAATAAGCAACACAACAGCAGCTGCCAGTATCAGTTCACGTTTACCTGTTTAGCAGGGGCTGTAATGACAAGACATACCATTCAACTATAAAATTAAGAATTTGTTGAAAATATCTGAGGCACTGTAAGAATAAAGACTCTATCTATTGTTCTGAAAAGTTGGAGAGGTGAGTTTGTTTTTTTTCCAGGTTTGAGAATTCAGTATTTGTATGAGCTAGTCCAAAATACTCTAAAAATGTGATCATAACAGGGTTCATGTTTTGAAAGTCAACTTTCACTGCTAAGTCTGACAGCTGTAAATATCAGGGAGAAAGTCTTGTTCTTAGCTGATGAGTTTTGCTTCTTGTTTCATTAGGATTCCCCTCACATCTCAAAGAGACTGAAATCAAATTAGATTTAGGTTCACTGTCTCTTCCCTGATTTGTTTTCTTCACTTTTGCACCACCTTTTCTTTGTTTGCTTGTTATTTAGGTGCCAACACCTCAGGCAGCCTCATAAATGCAATTTTCAGCTTTTAGTGGGAGCACTGGCCCACAAACTGAATTTCAGTTTGATATATCATTGCAAATTTATTCTAAAACTTTCTTTTGCCAGATTTGCTTTATACCAGCAGTTAGTTCACCGGAATGAATTTTAATTAATTTAAATGAATAGCATGAATATATTTCAATGAATCACTTTAATGATTTCTACACATTTACATAGGTTAAGGTGTAAAGACTGTGGGGGAATTCTCTGTTGGAGTGCTCCTGCTAAATCCTAAATCCTCAGAAAGACATCATAGGGGGCTGTTACACAGACAACATCTCAATCAGGTCAGACCAGCAGGTGAATCTGTAGTCAGAAATTTTTGAGCACATTTAAACTATAGAGCGTAGAAAAAAGATGACCCATCATTGACAGACACATTTCATGTTTATTTTTACATTTTAAATCTTGTGTTTTTATAAGTTTTGGATTGTAATTTATTCAGGTGTTTTGCAATACTGTGTCTTTCAATGTTCTTAATGTTATCAAAGTCCCTGTAAAGTGAAATCCAAACTCTGTCTTTACACCCTACATATGTTAGTATGATGTAGCTGAAAACGTGAAAATACCTAGATCTACATGTGACTGAATTTAGATTTAGATTGTTAGAAACTTGTTCACCTCTTCCCTGGCTTGGTTTAAAGGTCATATATTATGCAAAAAACACTTTTCAGGCTTTTCTAACAAAAATATGTGCACTTGGCCTGTCCACAATCTCCCCAAGAATCAGACCCCCCCACCCCACCACCACCACCACACACACTTTCTCCAGCTTTCAGAAAATTTGTACTGAAACAAGCCGCACTCAGATTTTCCCCTCATGATGTCATGTGGAGAGTTAGTACCGCCCCCTGATTTGGTTGGCCCCTCCAACTTGGAAGAAAGTTCTGCCCTCCTCTCCTGATCCTCCTCTCAGCTGTGGATCAGGAGAGCCAAACCCATCAAGCCACACCCATTTCCTGAGAGGGGCGGAGTCAGGGGAGGAGTCAGACAGCTTAGTAACATTTAAAGCCACAGACACAGAAACAGCTCATTCTGTACAGGACTAAAACAGGTTTTTTTTTAAGACATGCAAAGTGTTGCAGAGTGTTTTTTCAGCCACAAACTTAACAGGCATGATTTGGAGAACTCTGAGACCAGTATAAACTTCTCTTAAAAGGGCAAAATATGTGACCTTTAATTTGGGAAGGGCACAGGATCTTTTTCTCATGAGTGGGTGTGGCTTCAGTGATTCAACAGACACACCCACCCCATCATAAAGCAGATATTACTGCCTCACTTTTCACGATTTTGAAGCTTAATTTTCTAGGCATAGAGATGTTTTTTTATGGCTGAAATTTGGCCTGGTGGTTCATAACACAGCGGCCTGTCATACAACAAACATAAAGAATCACACAGATTCTTTGAACCACTTTACAGGGACTTAAATTTTTTCTTCTTAAATTAATGATGTCCTTTAAATTGCTTTTGTATGAATAATGCTTGATGAAAAAAACCTGCCTTGCCTAGTTTTAAAGACTGATCTTCTAGGATGAAGTCAATGACACCATTATGGAAATACATAAACAAATCTTATTTTGCTCTGTCATATTTCTTTCAAAGGTCTGAGTGTTTTTAAATATTCTATTCTTAAATGTATAAGGTACTTCAAATTATTCTGTGTATGTTTGCTGATTTTTACATGTTAATAAACTTGCCTTCTCTCATTATGAGATGTGATTTTGACTCTTAATGTGAAAAATTAAGCTAATATCCCTGAATGTCACACTAAAAAGCAAGATCTGGAGAGATCTGAAGGAGGATTTCACACCTGTTCTGTTTGATTTGATAGAAACAATCTCGAGCCTGTCTGCTGAGTTGGTTCGGTTTGTTTATGCTGGTGAAAACTGTCAATCAAACTCCAGTGTGGACCAAACAATCAAACCAAGACTGCTTGAATGTGGTCCTCTTTTATTAGGAGTCTAGAGTGCTTCATTTGTTGTTAGAACATGAACTAACCAATTCACATAAAATCTGCCCCTCAGGTGAATTAAATTTATGTGTTTTACTTATTTATTCATGATTTATGTGTGACTCCTGACTGGTGTACACTGACTGTGTACAGCTACATCTCAAAAACATAAAATATTATGTACAAGTTCATTTTATTTTGCTTGATTAACTTCAGAGAGTTGCATTTCCATGTATTCTAGATTAATCTCAAAGTGGAACATTTCAAGACTTAAAAAAAATCTTGATGATTACAGCTCACAGCTCACTAAAATCAAGAATCCACTATCTCACAAGTATAAAACCATTGTGGAAAGGTCCAATTTGCAAAGGTTTCCTGAGTCTCCATGCTCTCATTTTGGTTCAGCACACACAACAGCAATCATGGGGAAGACTGCTGACTTGACAAATGTCCAGAAGACAATTATTGTCATCCTCCACAATGAGGCTAAGCCACAGAAGGTCAGAATATTTATAGAAAGTTGACTGGATAATAAAAGAGACATAAGAAAAGGAGCACAAGCAACAGGAATGAGCTCAGCCTTTGGAGAGTTGTCAAACAAAGCAGATTCAAGAACTTAAGGTGGCTTTACAAGGAGTGGACTAAGGCTAGAGTAAGTGGATCAAGAGCCACCACACAGACCAGTTCAGGAAATGGGCTACAAGTGTGGTGTTCTGAGTGTTGAACCACAGACATCATCAGCTTCTCACCTGGGCAAAGGAAAAAGGACTGGACTGTTGCTCAATGGTCCAAAGTCCTGTTTTCAGATGAAAGTAAAATTTAAATTTCATTTGTAAATCAAGGCCCCAGAGCCTGGAGAAAGATCAGAGAGGCACATAATCTAAGGTGCTTAAAGTTCAGTGTTTTCAGTTTCCACAGTCAGTGATGGTTTTAGGTGCCATGTCATCTACTGGTGTTGGTCCACTGTGCTTTATCAAGTCCAAAGTCAACACTTTCAGCCGTCTACCAGGTGGTTTTAGAACACTTTATGCTTCCATCTGCTGAGAAACTTTATTAAGCTACTGATTTCCCTCTCCAGAGGGACTTGGCACCTGTCCACAGTGAAGCCAAGACTACCAGAAACCAGTTTGCTGTTCATGGTATTACTGTGTTTGATTGGCCGGTCAACTGGTCTGACCTGAAACCCGTAGAGAACCTCTGGGAAAATATCAAGAGGAGGATGAGAGACAATTACTGAGAGTATAAATTAGCATAAAAAAACACGTTTCTGTGTTATAAATCCTTTTTGGGACGGATGTTTTGCGATATTCTAAGATTTCGAGACAATGTATTTTTGTGAGCCATAAGTCGTAATCATCAAGATTAAAACAAGTTTTAAACATATTTTACTTTGTTTCAGTTTAATCTAGAATATATGAAAGGTTCATTTCTTGAATCAAAACAGGGAAAAAAATGTATATTCTTTTTTTTCAATGCATCATAAACCACAAGAAATTTTGACCAATTAGAGAGCATTTCCTTGCAGATCCACTTGTAAATGCCTCATGTGAACACTGACGATACGTGACAAAGATAATTATGTAACAATACAACAAATTGGTCCATTATTTGGACCAGATCAACAGAACTAGCAATGTGGAAGCGCTTCAAGTGTCATCTTGTAACAAAGTAATGCCTTTAAAAGTTTGAAATAACCTTAATCAAGGGCTTCTGATTAAGGTGCTAATAAGGAAATAATCAAATGAATTTAAAACATGGAAATCCTGTTTTGGCTGAGTAATGGAACAAAATGTTTCAAAATGCATCAGAAATCTGCAGAAAGACTAGAAAATGCAAATTACATTATAATGAATGATTTAGTTGGTTAATACGTCATTTGAAGATACTCAACAGATAGTTTAGATAGCAGATTTTCAACTTCATAGCAATGCAGGTCTTCTTTTTTATGCTTTTATGTCTTGAAATATGATTTTTATCTGGACTTGTTGAGACAATATTTGAAATTGTACATTTTAAAATAAAACTTAGATAAATACACTTGCCAGACCTGAGTTTTTGCAGTGAAGTTTTAATTAAAGTTGACACATAGCAGATCTGCAGATGGTTAAAAATATTTTTTGGCTCTTCACAGCGATTATTAAAAATCAGTGCACTTCAGGGGATATAGCTATGTGCAAAAAGGGGCTTAGCCTACTTTTCTGCCGCATGACTCTGGTTTGCCAAAAAATAAAATGCTGACCCAAAATGCTATCAAAAACATATTTACTTTACTCGTCAGACCTTATTCAAACCAAGCAGATGCAGGTTGCTTTGCTTTAAATAGTGCAAGTAACATCGTCATGCGAGCCCAGCGCAGTGTTTACCTGTGAAGCAGTGGAGGGAGGTGGTGATGAGAAGGTGTTGGTGATGAGGAGGATGGAGAAGATGACAGTGGTGGAATAGCAACAGGGACTCAGAAGAGAGGAAGTAAGCAAGGCGAGGCACTGACATCAGCCTGCTTCACCTTAGAGAGAGAGACAGCGAGAGGAGAGAGGCAGAGAGAGAGAGGACGACAGGTTGGAGATCGAAAAAGCAGGACAAAAGGAAGACAAACAGCGAGGGAGAAGAGCACAGGGAAAAGCAATATGTAAAGTGCAGAGGCGGGACATCAGCCAGGTGCAGTTCAGTAGCACAGCCACAAGGGGGCAGCAGAGCTCAGGAAGTCACACTCACAAAGCTGCGGGTTGCAGTCAGACGGCTGCGGCGTGGGGCCACCACTGAGCCGCTCAGGCTGCGTCCGATTCGCCTCAGGTTCTCCCCATCATCAGGCTCAGCCCCCAAACGCAGATCCCGCAACATCATTGGCTGCAGAGGGAGAACATGTGAGTCGGAACCTGGGATTTGTAGACATGTGGTGTCTGAAGAAATGGAGATGCTGACGCTACCTTGTTGAGGTAGGTGGGGGTGCTGGTGCAGTCGGCCCCGTACACACTCCTCTCCATGTCTGCGTTGGGGGTCTTGGAGCGAGCCTGCCCTCCCACCCTGGATATGAGTCTCTCTGAGGGGCTGCAGCCTGAAAACACACAGCCAGGTCAGGCTGGAGGTCAGACAAGAGAGCCTCTACAAGAGAATATCCGCTAATTACAACAATCATATTTACAAGTGATCTTCCACACCATGTGGATAATTACAACATTTATTAATAGATTTTTTAATCAGTTCCACATCAGCAATACTAAACAGAGTAAGACTTTTAAACTAACTAGCACAAGATGTTTTCTTTTCAAATAGATGCAGAATTGCGGCAAGCTAAAAAGTATTTATGACTTTTGCATCAATTAATAACCACTATCCTTCAAAGTGTCCTTGGAGAGTTCTGATTTTGGATGGAATTTAAAAAGTTCTGTGATTTTCTGAAGTATTTTGTGAGCAGGCCCAGAGTCTTTAAAAGATGCTTGGGATAAAAACAAATGCAAAAAATGAACAAAATAAAAAAAGAGAAAAGCTAGACATTTCAACGGAAACAAAACCAACATACATCAGTGATCTTTAGACATATGTTGTCCTGTTTGCAAAGCAAAATGTGGCCCTATTTAAAGGGTGTTAAGCAGGTCCTCTACTTTGCATGATGCCCTTACAAAATCAGAGTACAACTAAGTGTCAGTTTAATAATAAAAAACAAAGTCAAGGCAATTTTGTCACAGAACCTGAGATAAGTCATGTGTAGTTTTAGGCATGCAAGGATTCATCATGGCGCCACAAACCGGGGATGAGGGTCAAGCTATCCAGCCTGATGCTCGTCACTGATACTCCTGTATCAAGCATTTGTTAGCAACAAGTTATGTTCTGGGCTAACATTATCTTCCTCTGAGAAACCCAGTACCCTTTAACTATTGTGCATGTCTTTTTTTTTTTTTTTTTACTAAAACACAATGCAACACACAGATGGTGTAAGATGCTTGAAAAAACTAAAATAGAAATAAGCAATGTAAATCAATAAAATCAAGATATTCTCAACCAACCAAAAAAACTCGCACGCAAAAAACAAAAATGCATTTTTAAGAATAAAACAAAAAATTAAATTACACACAAGTATGATTAAGCAAATCAAGGCACGTCCCTGCAGCACAATTTGCCAAAAAACAGAGAGGTTTTTTTATGCTAAGCTCATTGTATGAGTTAATCCATATTTTTTTTTGGTCTTATCAATTTATGTTGCCATAGCTACATGCAGGGGATTGTGGGTAGTTAGCCTTTTCATTTAGAGCAGTGATTCTCAACTGGTCTAACCTCAGGACCCACCAATATTTTTGATGACAAATCACGACCCAAATTTCCAACAATTTTCAACAATGCACATTTAGTAAATAAGAATGCTGCACTTAAGGTCTTGGATAGAACAGAATTTATGACAGGAACAAGTGATGGGGTAAAACTGATATGCTTATCACCCCCCTTTCCCCATGATAACATGCACATTTTAGCCAAGTTTCCAGAGATCTTGAGAAATTACTTCATTATCATGGTAAAAATAGCAAGAAAAGGAGATATGTGATTTGAATATCGATAAAACATTTAAATTTACTCAATATCACAATAAAACAAAGTAAAATCAATGGTAGGGTTGCACTTTCTTCATAGACTGTTGACATCGTTTTTTTTCCAGACACACTGAAAAATGCTCAGCGACACCCACTTTTGGACCCCGACCCACCAACCACTGATTTAGAGGATTGTAGGAATCACAAAAACGATCACTGAGATTCACTGCCTGTTGAATACTTATCTTAATGTCAAATTGCCAGATATTAACAAATGTTTATCCCCTGTGCTCAGTTCTCACTCACTTTATAAGCTGTATCTTTTATTAAATCACATAAGAAGTCAGTACTCGTTAGCACCCATGATCTAACCCATGATTGTAAGTCAGTTTATGTTTGTAACGTCTTTAATCAAGATGGTCTGAACCAGTGTGGTAACTTTACAGGTATTTGGTAAATCCTCTTACTGAACAACAGCAGAAGTTGATGTTTAATGGGAGAGGTCCCAAAACAACAAATGGATTTAAGGGAGAATGTGATAAGAGTGCTTCTGTGCACTGTGCAGGCAGAACAGGTGGACACTGTGCACATATTGACCGATCACTGATGGCGCTGATCTCCAAAAATAAATTGAGCATTAATTTACTGAGGTTTATCATACAAACACCAGTCTGATGAGCTGGGGTATGCAAAAAGTGAGGCCCCCTAAAGGTGGTTGAGACCCTATGCAGTAGGCCTGCCTATGTGGTTGTTCCTGTCTTTGTTTTCATTTTTTTATGCACTTGCTGCAAGACATCTCCCCCTTGGATAATAAAGGTTCAATTCATTATTGTATTCATACCAGCACATCCAAGAATAGCAGCATTTCCACATAATTATTTCTTCATATGTATAAACTTCTGACAACAGCAACAAATGATCACATTCAAAACTCAAAGATTTTTCTGATGCCACTGAAATATAACCTTGCAAAGCCAGTGGACTGGCCAGATTCCATGTCATCAAGCAAAGAATCAAGCTGATACCTGTCCCTAGTCAGAGACCAGCAGGCGTCATCTGATGAATGTCGCAGTAGCTGGAGGCGCTGTTTACTTGTACTGCAAGCCTGTAAACTATGGCAGCAGGTTAAGAGATGAGCGTGGATGCAGCTATGGCATCAGTTGTATCAGAACTAGATGACATTTCCTTATTGTAGGGAGAGAAACAAACAGAAGTGAAACTAAAATGTGTGGCACTTTGTAAAGTGCATTGAAAGTAATACTATTGAGACTGTGCTAGTGGGGCTAACATTAGCAGTGCTACATAGTCCGTCTTTATGCGCGTTCTAATTCTCTGGTAGCTCTTATTCCCTAAAGATTTATTTTCAGGTTTTTAATGCCTTTATTTAGACAGGACAGTGGAGTGATAAGTGCATCGGTGAGATGGGGAGGTGGAATGACATGCAGGAAAGGAGCATGTAAAGTTGTGCTAAGACATCAGTAAAGGGTACCAGGCCTGCCCACAGAATTGGCTGGGCCCCTGAAAAACCCAGTGAATGCGCCTTTCCAGGTGTGTTTCAAGGTGTTGTCCACACATTTTTGCCACTTCTTGTTTCCACTTTAAACCCATTTGAACTAATTTTTGCCACCACATGCCCCTTTTTTTTTTCTAACAGTTTTTATCCACTTTGGCAAGTTTTTCTTCATTGTGCCACTTTTTTTCACCTTTTCTTACCACTTAAAATCAATTTTTTGCCACTTTCAGCCTATTATTGTCACCTTTTTTGCTCCTTTAAACCCTTTTTTGCCACTATTCACCCATTTTTTTTTTGCCTATCTTCACAATTATTTATATATTTTTGTCATTAATGTTGTCTCAATTTCCTTTACTTTCTTTCCTGGCATCCTTAGGTTTATGAACATCCTGGCTTAGCTATGGAGTCTGACATTACTTTCTTAATCGTTTAGGTCAGTGTGTCCATCATCATTAATAACTTTACCAATAAAAGGGTAATTCCGTTTTTATAAATGAGGTTTATATTTTGAAAAAGGATACATTATACAGCATGAATAAAAATACTTTTTTGTTGCTTTGATAAAAGTAGTTATTTTTTAAAATAAAAAATAATAACTATAAATTTGGTTATTACACCTTAGCTTTACAATGGACCATGATTTTCCTGACCTCCATCAGCCCCCAATTTGACTGGGCCCCAGAAAGCTCTCCCCTTTGTCCCCCCTTATGGATGGGCTTGGAGGCTTTTATCTATCCTTTAGTCAGTTGAAGTGGCGTTTGTATCATGGTGCCTGTCTGTAACTAAGCTCCTGTTTTCCTTTTTAAACCTCATGAATCAAAAGTAACAAGCAGTTCAGGTAACTTTCTTTTATGTATAAATAACAGAGGTCATTCAACCAGGCTTTGCAAGGTTGAGGTGTAGTTTAAAATAAATGACTGGCATTGTGGAAACCCAAGATATGTGGTTGTGCATTTTACTGCCTTCAATGCTGTCAAATACACTACTAACCAAGAGACACATACCAAAATACAAATACATTTGTAAGTTTTTTTCTGTATGAATTGTTTGTTCCTTTTTTAAAAGATTTATTTTTGGGCTTCTAATGCTGAGTAGAGTAGAACACAGGGATGAGAGAGTGGGGAATCACATGTTGACCAGTGTTAATTTTGGCAGCTAATTTTGATTTTAGTCTTAGTTTTAGTCTTTAAATGAAATGCATCTTAGTTTTAGTCAAATTGTAGTAATTTCTACCCGTTTTAGTTATAGTCTAGTTTAAGTCAATGAAAACTCAAAACATTTCAATCTAGTTTTAGTCCACAAAAAGTCCTCACAGTTTAGTCTTTACTTTTAGCCCAAGTATCTATTTTCTTGCCTAAATCTGGTACCAAATCATGGTAGTGTGTTCCATGCACCCTGCTTTCGACAGCTGAGAGGCAGAAGAGACACAGAAGCATTGTATTTTGACAGATTTACCCAGAGTGGAGAAATATCACAGATTTTGAGTTTTCCAATGAAAACTACATTACATTTTAGTCTAGTATTGGTCATCCTGACAAAAACTAAACTTAGTTTATGTTAGTTTTAGTCATCACAGATCTTTCTTCAGTTGTGTGAGTTTAATGTAACACTGCCTGCGTACGACTTTATCCCCATTTCTTTATCAAAACTTAGCTAAGCAGGTTGCTATCAGTGTTATCAGTTTGCTCTGTTTGCCTTTGGGTTTGAGAGCATTATGGCAGTACCCACACACTGGAGTTATGGGGGCTACTAGTGGTGGGTGGCTGCATGACAGTTTAGACAGAACATTGGACTGGGATTATAAGGCTGACATTATTTTAAAAGTATTAGGAACTAGGTTAACAAACTAGTCATTCTGGTTCCAACTACTTAAAGAGCAAGCTAACTGTGCTCATCCCTACCCAAAATACAAATGAAATGCCAATAAACATAAAAGAATGATTGATTTGAATTCAGCGTTTCAAATTGACTTTTGAAGTATATGTATGACTTATTGATCTTTCAATTTAAAAGTCTCAGTCAGTTAATTGTTTATGACAAAACAACTCTGCGTGAGTTTGTGTAATTGTGTGTAAAGGTGTGACTACCTGTCCTCCCAGCCTGCAGACTGGCCTGGTAAAGGGAGTCAAGCTCCGACAGCTCAGCCTCTTCTCGGTCACAGCAGGGATCTCTGTGTTGCCCTGGGGCATGCTGGGAGCTGTAGTGCCCTGGAGAAGACTGGCAACTGAAGCTGTAGTGCTGACTGGAGGTCTGCGGCCTGATGGGAACGCAGCGGTCAGGTGGCGTGTCGTATGGCGTCACCACGGCGTCAGGCCGGTCCAAACTCCAGGAGGACCAATGACGCGTTCCGCTGTCCGCGGTGGTCGCTCCGTGCATCGGCCAATGCTGCACGGCGCCCGTTGGGGACTGGGGCTGGGGTGGCTGCCAGAGAGGCGTGAGAGGTTTCCTTTGCCCCAAGGCCTCCAGAGGGGGAGACGGGGGAGGAGAGGAGGGAGGAGGGGGAGGGCGTGTAGGTTCAAGGTGTGTGTAGTGTGCGACATGTGTGGTGTGTGTATCCCAGAGACGCAGAGGAAGCGAGGGCAGGGAGATGGCTAAGTGCTTCCCCAGGGGTCTGACACTCACCCCCCCTGCCTGCAGCAGCTCGCACAGCCTCACCCCTGTCCCCTTCCTCCCATCCTCGCCTTCCTCCCCCTCCTTCTCCCCCTCCTCCTCCTCCTCCCTCCGGCTGGAAGGGGCACACGGGTGAGGGATGCTGAGGGTGAGTGGAGGCCGATAGGGTGGAGGGGGCGGGCCTTGGCCCAGAGCAGCGTCCTGATTGGGCGTCGCCTGGTCCTCTTCCTCCTCCTGATTGGGCGTCAGCAATACTTGGACCGGGCCAGGCTGTTCACTGGAGGACAGAGAAGAGGGGGGATGTCACTCAGCGGGCAGCACGGGGAAACAAATCCAAAAAAAAAAAAAAAAAAAAAAAAAAAAAATAGAGAGCTGCTCTGACGTCAGGTGAGTTACTGCAGAGAGGGAAGGTCACAACAGCCGACCAGGATAAACAAGCTCTCTCTCTCATACACACAAAAGCGCAAATAGATACAAACACACAATGATGCAGCCTGTGCAAGCATGGCCTTGTGTGTGGAGATTACACAAACATGCTGCTCATGAGTCAGGCACTAGCTCAGCTCCTCTGCAGAATCATCAAACTTCACTTTCTCAACTCAGATAGTAAAAAAAAAAAAAAATTAATCTGAGTATAAAACAGCAAGTGCAATGCTGTGTAATTTGGCAGCTATGCCAGATCTATTCTTAAGATTAAAATTACTTTTAGTTTTAGTCACATTTCAGTTATCATTAACTAGGGCTGAATCATTTGGGAAAAAATTTAATTGCCATTTTCTTTTCCAATATTGCGATTTAACATGAAATTATTCTAAGTTCCTCAAACCATGTATTTGCCAAAAAACACAAGTAACAGATGGTTTAATATTACAACAAACACTATATTAGATAGATTAGACATAAACTGTTCTCTCTTGTAGGCCTGTAGGAAATTATATGATGCATGAATCAGTGCATCTGGATCACATATTTTGATTTATCTACTTCAGTCACAGCAGTAACTTGTCCTATTTGTTTGACTTACAGCCTTGTAAACCGTTTTTTTCCAGTTTTAGTCAAATAAAGTCTATTCACTGTAGTGTTCACTTTTAGTCAAGGCATTTATTTTCTTAAGGCTAATTTAATCAGCCAAATTATATAATTGATATAAATTAGGGCTCTCACAATTAATAGAGTTAACCCAGATTTATTAAGGTCCACAAATAGTGCACTAATTTTTTCAATCGTGATTAATCGCATGCTTTATGCCCCTTTTAATACACTTTGGTCAAGATTTTGGTCATTGATTTAAAATACACTGATGACAATCCTAACATATCTTAATGGAGAAAATTTCATGAATTTTGAATGTTCCAAAAGTATAGCACTAACTTTTAAGTCTCCTGGATGATCATTAAATTTATGTTTTTTAACACTTAAGATCTATTTTTAGCTTGTTTTTGTGTGGTTTTCCTTATAGGAACAATGCAGTCAATGAACATTTTCAGTCATAGTTTTAGTCGATGAAATTAACACTGATACATTGAATCTCACACTGAGGATAAATGTGGCCTTCTCTGTCTGGAGTCACCCAGCCTTAGTAGGCTACTATATCACCTTATTGATTTACATACACTGATATGATATATGTTGAACATTAGAGGATCCTCTATGCAGAGACGTGCTACATATTCCTCACCATGGCAGTGCATGCGTGTGTAGTAAACTTGTGTGTATTGGTATGTGCGAACAGCAAGTCAGTAAATTTGAGCGTCTATTTCTGAAGACAACTGCATGTGTGTGTGTGTACGTGAGCGCCCCCATCCCCCATGTTAACTCTCCCTGTCTCTTTTTGGTCTTAGTAATTACCCAGCAGGCTTTGCAGCAGCAAGCTATAAATCAGAGGCTTGTGTTGATCAATAGAGGAGAGGAGGGAGGTAATAAAAAAGGCTGAGCACTGAGCATCACCTCCTCCCCTTTCCCTCCTTTCATCCCTTCATCCTGTTAACAGTTTGGATTTACAGTTGATTAGTTTCTAACTAATTTTGCTCCAGTTCAAGTGAAGTGTAATGAAAATTAGAGTAAATCTGACATTATGTAACATAGTTAAAGAATCTAATCATAGCCTCTAAGTTGAATATCCATCAATTCAACAGGGTTAAATTGCTGCAGCAAAATGTGCAGGAAGGAAGGTTTTCAAGAGTCTCAATACACTTTTGATGAAACATCTTTTAGGATGATGCAGTCTCTCTTATTTTAATGAGGTTGGTGAATTTTGACATTTTGAAGTCCTTTTTGTGTCTCATAAATGAGCAAAAATTAAGTTTATGTCTACAAGTCCCTTCTTGAGAGCTGTTCTGCAAATCTTAATTTGAAATTATGTTCAGCACTTTATTTAAGGGGGCCCTTTTACCTCGTAATTTTACAGTTTTAAGTGTAATTATCTAGTTATTTCCAGAGAATAAGATAGAATTTACATGGTAGTAAGTTGGCATTTTACTAAGTTAAAACTCAGTTTTATTAAGGAAGTAATTACCTTGTAAAAATGTATTAATCATCAAGTAATTCATTGTAATATTGTGGCAATTCTCTTGTAATTGGGTAGTATTTTACTCTAACCCTGCAGTTACTTGAAATTTATTCAGGAAGGGCTTACTTTAATTTAGTGAGCCAAAATAAAGACTTTACCTGGAAATGGAAAAAAAAACATATAGAGAAAATTATCATCTCATTCTTAAGAAATTATTTGGTAAAATACTACCTAATTACCAGAGAACTGCAGCAATATTACGAGGTTAGGTTAGAGTTAGTTTTAGAAACAAGGCTTGATATTAACACCATCAGCACAGCATGGCTAGTAACTTTAGAAAACTGTTAGCCACAGTGGCTGCTGAGCAAGAAAAATGTGCGTTAAGCCCTAGGGGTACCCTTGAGTAAAATGCCACCCTCTTTCTAGAGAACTGCCACAATATTACAAGGAATTATTTGATAGTTTATACAATACTACGATAGAATTATGATTAAAAAAACAACTGTGTGATTTAGTTCTATTTTCGCTTTTCATACCTGTCTTGTAGCTGTATAAAACTTGCTGAACAAGATCCACAGTACCTAAAAAAAGTATTCATTCCCTTAGATATTTTACCTTTTTATTGATTTTATAAATCAATCATGGTCAATTTAATTTTTGCTTATGACAAAAATTACAAAACAAAACAACTTCTAAATGTCAAAGTAAAAACAGATTTCTCCAAAGTAATGTCAATTAAACAAAAATATGTAAGGTAAAATAAGTGACTGCATAAATATTCACCCCCTTCAATAGATGCAACTTTTGGCTGCAATCACAGCATAGAGTCTGTGTGGAAAGGTCTCAGTCAGGCATGCACATCTGGACACTGCAACTTTACTCCATTCTTCTTTGCAAAACTGCTCAAGCTGCGTTAGATTCGGGTATGAACAGCCCTTTTCATATCCAGCCACAAATTCTCTACTGAATCGACTCAGCAAGATCATTCATCTTGTTGTCTTTAAATCATTTCTATGTAGCTTTCGCTGCATGCTTCACGTCATTCTCTTGCTGGAAAATAAATTTTATCCCAAGCTGTAGTTCTCTTACAGACTTAATAAGATTGTCCTCCAGGATTTTCCTCTGTTTTGCCACATTCATTTTACCCTTCTAGGGCTGGCTGCTGAGAAGCATCCCCACAGCATGCTGCTGCCACCACTGTGCTACACAGTAGAGATGGTGGGTTTGTGATGAGGTCCAATGTTTGGCGTCTGTCAAATATAGCATCTGGTCTGATGGCCATAAAGCAACATTTTGGTCTCATCTGACAAAATAATTTTCTTCTGCTTGACCATGGAGTCTCCCACTCCCCTTTTGGCAAACACTAACGGCAATTTAATCTGAGTTTTCTTTAACAGTGGCTTTCTCTTTGCCACTATAACATAAAGTTTTTTACTCCTTTAGAGGAGTCATCGGTGTCTCGGTGGTCTCTCTCATTTGTCTCTTTCTTGCACAGTCACTCAGTTTGTAATGACGGGCTAATCTACGCAGATTTAGACATGTGCCCTATTCCTTTCATTTCTTGACGATGGATTTAACTGAACTCTAGGGGATGTTCAGTTAATGATCAACCAGGGACTGGACCTTGGGGTTGAACGAATATTTATGCAATCATTTATTCTATATTACAATATTTTGTTCAACTGACATTCCTTTGTAGAAATACGTTTTCACTTTGACATTAAAGAAATCTTTTGGTCATTTTTGTCATAAAAGGCTAAATTATGTTGATCATGAATGATCTATGAAATCAATAAAAGAGCAAAACATCCAAGTGTGTGAATAATTTTATAGGCACTGTACCTCCTATTACTTTAAACGGCAGATGCATTAACATGTTCCTAAATTCATCGAGTTCAAGGTCTTGTACCGAAGTTCACCCTGAAGCAGGGGGATTCAGCTTTAGAAGAACTTCCCTACTGAGGCTCCCTTCCTCCTTAAACAGCAACACTGACACATCAGGAGGGAAACCATCTGAATCAAGAGTAACACACAAACAGCAGCAAAGACAGAAACAGGATCTGTGAGTACAGTCGCATGGTGGAACATAGAAACACAGTTGCAGAAGCACACAACACACAGACTGCAGCTTTCCAGTGCACAGAAGGACAGATCAGCAGCGCACAAAGAGCAGAGGGAAGCCTTGGCAGCACACAGCTACAAAGAGCAACACAACAACAATGAGGGGAGGCAGTGAAGCACAGCGAAGCAGAGAAACTCTCTCTCTCTCTCTTTATTCTCGATGGCAACACAGAGCCCAGCAAAGCAGGTTTTTTTTTTTACTGCACTGCAACAAACACACAAACACTCAGAGGATCAGAAGTTACTGTAGAAAGTCAAAAGTGTGTGTTTAAAAGCACACACACATTCACACACATACAGCAGGATGTGAGAGTGCAGTGCTTGGGGGTACAAAAACAAGGGGTTCTGGGATTTTTTTGTGCAGCCAGAGCTGAAGACACACACATGAGGGTGTTGAGGTGTTTTTGGACAGCCAGCACCCATAGGACACACACAGAGGAGTCTTGAGGCGTTCAGGGGCAGCTAGCGCTGAGGACACACACCAAGTGGGGGAGGGAGGGGAGGGTCTGAGGTGGTTTTAAGACAGGCACCTGCTTCAGACACATAAGGGGGGGACAGTGGTGGTACCTGCGAGGCCCCTGTGGGCGGGCGCTTCCTGTCTCCTGTTCCATTTCCTGATCCTGCCCGCGTTTGATTGGGACCCCAGTGCTCCTCATGCACGCAGCTACAGCCAATCCGCTATGAGCGTTAGCCTCATGCAGGGGTCTGAGCACAGCTGAGGATGTTAACAACAGAGCGGGAGATAAAAAGGAGAAAGACAGAAAGATAAAACGACAGAGTGGTAGGGAAAGAAAGAGTGTAAATGGAAAAGTAAAAAAATGGAGAAACAGTAAAAGATGAGGACAGAGACAAGAAGAGGATAAAAGAACAGATAAGACAAAAGAGAGAAAACAGAAGCAGAGCAGAAGGAGTGGTTATGAGGGGGCTAGCATGCATTACGCTCCTCTTAATACGTCTGTTAATTTTACACATAAACAGAGTTGCAAAGTGGGAGGACTGATTTTGTGAATCCTCTTAGCACTGTAAATTAAACCTTGTTGGATTAGTTAAATCATACACACAAAATATTAGCAACAATGCTAGAAAATATTGCTTTTAAAAAATGGATACATCATATAATTCATGATATATAAGTCAAAGTCAACACAAAACAGAATTTAGATTTCGAAATAAAAAGAGACAAAACAGTCGGTGGTTAAGCTGCATTGCTACAGGCAAGGTACATCGTGCTTTGTCTACTTTGTAGAAACCTTGTAAACTATATGTAGCGCCCAGATTCTGACTGAATAATTAAGAAAATCAAAGATAAATGTGTCTCTTACTCTGCTTTTTTTTTCAGCAAAAAAGTGTTACATAACAGATCTTAAAAAATGCCAAAGCACAAAAATTTCAGTTGTTTGTGTTGCTAACGCTGAGCTACATTAGCTTAACATAATGCTTTGAAGTAAGAGGGAAAACCATTAAGCCTAGGATCAAATTCAGGTTACATTATAGATAAATCACTGGATAAATGTGTATTTTATTTCATGAGGAAAGCATACAATATTAGAGTGAAATGTGGCAACAGAGCTAACTCGCTTGCTTGTGCTGTTTATGGTGAGCTACAGTGGCAAAAAATAATTCATTGTACAAATCTTGATAACCATTCCGTCTCTAAATTCTGGATAAATTATTGGATTAAGATGCATTTATCACATCCAAAAGAGTTCAACAATAGAGTGAAACGTGTTAATAGAGCTAACTCTCTAACCTGCACTGCTAATGCTAAGCTACATTAGCTAAAATCAACGCTTAATAGAAATCTTGCTAAACATTCGGTTTAAGACAGTGTGGCTGTAGGCTGTTTATCTGAGATACCATATAGCTCACATGGAAATACATGCCCAAACTGCCAAAATAAAATAGGATTAAATTTCTGTTTAGGGTTATGGTAAGGGCTAAGGAAAGAGTTGGGACACCTAAAGTTACGACACCTATGACCCTGCCAAACCTGATTTAAAAAACTTTTCAGAAAGCAAAGTAAAAGCCCATCCTCCATGAAATATTCCAATGTAGCTAGCATAGCTTGTGTAGCTCCATTGGCTGTGTAAGCTACATAGCTAACATAGCTACATAGCTAATACACAGTAGCTAAAGCTTAACAATTACATAAGCTACATATCTACAGTACCTATATATGCTAAAGCTCATGTTGCCAAAGCTAATTTAGCTATAGATAAGGGAGCTATTAACCTATCATAGCTACATAGTTAATGCACTTAAGCTAAGCTCACAAAGCAGCTATGTAAGCTACATAGATATGCAATCTATGTTGCTACACTCTTAGGTTTGCTTTAGATACATTTGCTCAATCTTCGTTGCTAAAGCTAACTTATCTACATTGGCTTATGCAGTAATGACAATTAAGCAGCTAGCATAGCTATGTTAGCTTTAGCAAAAGCTAATGAAGCACTGTTCATGTAGCTTCTTCTAAAATTAGTCTATACATAACTTAATCCTGGATTAGACTGCTGGCCGTTTTTCTCTGTTTTATTCATGAAATGTTGCTTATTAATGTTTACAATGTTGTTATTTCATGAATGTAAGTGCCCAACTTTGTTTATGAATAAATTAGAATTTTAAAAAATACCTAAAACTGGAAACTGGCAAATTACAGCACTCCCTTTCTGAGACAGAGGAAAGCATTCATTAATAGAGTGAAATGTGTTGACAGAGGTTACTCAAATGCTTGCAATGTTTATGGTTAGGTAGATTAACTAGAAATAATGCTTTGTAGAAAGCTGGATAGCCATTCATTTTAGGTTCAGTTTCAGATAAAATCATAGGCAAAGTATCGGATAAATGTGTTTTTACTTCTAAATGCATTCAAGATAGAATTTTATTTGAACTGAGACTAAAACATAGAGGCTTGTGGCTATTGCTTCCTATCAGCTAAACTAATGCCTCATAGGTAGGTCTCTTATTCTTATTCCCAAAATGAGGCTTTGGGGCTTTTTTTTAAAAAAAACATAGCTAGGCTATATGTAGCTTTAGTTAAAGAACACCTAACGGTGCAGAGGAACACTTTCACATCTAGAAACTCCTCCCATTTAGCAACTCTACTGTTGATGTATCAATCTGATCTGTAATATAGCTGGTTAGTCTAAAAATCAAGATTAGACAGGTGAGGAGCACAGTCGAGGCTACGTTCATCAAGCCAAAGACACCAGACAGGGGAAAAAAAAAGACAAGATATTTTTTCAGACACAGTTTTATGTGGTGCCTAGCTTTGTGAACGCACCTTAAATGGTGTTAGTTTGTTATAAAAAGATGAAGAAGAGGACAACAAAAGAGCAGCCATCTCCCATCTTGGCTGGAGTTTACAGATTTCTGATTGATGGAGACGGAATAAAAGAAGACTGATGGCAGCTCTGTTGTTGTTGTTGGCTGTAACGTCCTCTAAAAAACACTGAGGCAGACTGTTCGAGTCCGCCTGAAACCATCGATACGGACGTGGGAAACCAAATTCTGTTACGTAACTGCAGTGATAGTGAGGCCATCTGTTCGTTCGCAAGTTGTCCTTTCACTTCATCAAGGTTGAGTGTACTCTCTCAGGGGTGTGTGGTTGTGTGTGTGTCAGGTACATGAGGCTAAACACATTGAAGCACACAGTAGGACAGACAGGACACAACATAATAATCCCTGATATAGATTTAGTTAGTGCTGAGCTTGGGGGGAAAACCTGCACACCTGCAGTTCATACATGGATCTGTCACACACACACACCCACACGCATACACACCTTTTCTGAAAATAGAAACATACATATAGGTTTGTAGATGCATGGAGAAAATACACTTGAAATAAACAGCCATACAGCACTGGAGCTTTTCTTTCTGACTAAATCTAAACTATAAATAGACCTTTGTTTGGTCTCTGATTTGTCCTCTGACCCCCACTAACAGCCCATTTTCACCGGTGGGCTACTTCTGGTTGAAGACATTTTCACCTAGGCCAAGTCTTACCAGTGCGCCGCGGTGACCTTAATTTGGTTACTCCAATGTGGTTAAAGGTGCGCTTGGGGTGTCTGCGAAGCATTCATATCTTTAGCTGTCATTCCCAATATCACTCTGATTCCTGCATCTCTTCACTGTTACAGTTACAAGGCCCTACATATATAACTGAATTACTGATCTCTTATAGCACTCGCTTTCTCCAATCATCTGATCAGGGCCTTTGAATGGCTCTCTTTTTAAATCCTGGGGTGATTTGCACATTTGCAGGGGCAGCCCCTTAACTTTGGAACAGCCTTCTCCATAATATCAGGTTGGCCGAAAAACTGTGGTTTCAAGTAAAAAGCTACTAAAAACTCATAAATTATCATAAATTAGTGTTTTTATAAATTATACAACTCTGTGCTTATTGCTTGAATTTGTGACTGAATGAATGCTAGTTGATGTGATTTATTATGGGTATGTCTGGTTGCTTGTTTGTCTGCCTTTTCTGAGATTTGTGAAGCACTTTGTAACTGTGTGTTTTAAAAAGTGCTATATAAATAAACTATTATTAATGGTATTATTAATCTGGGAGAATTTTTTCATCCTTTTCCATAACCTGAGGGATAGTGATGAAATATAGAGAAAAATGTCTTCTTTTGATTCGACCCTGGCATTACAATCCTTTGAGAATCCAACAGAATGCTTACATATGGTATAAAGCAGTAGTTCTCAACTGGTCCGGCCTCAGGACCCACCAGTCTGTCTTACAACAGATCACAACCCAGGTTTCCAAAAAAATTTTCAACACAAATGTTTAGTTCATTTATATTATAAAAAAGAAAAGGGACAAACCTGGTAAATTTTATGCCCTCTTTCCTCATCATTATATGTCAATTTTTTGCCAATTTTCCAGAGAACTTTCTTCATTATCATAGGAAAAGTAGCCAGTTATTACAAAAAGAGAAGATAAATTAGTTGAAATATTGATCAAACATTTAAATTTACCCAATAAAACAGGGTAAAATAAAATGTAGTGATGCATGTCCAATAAGTACTTCTAGACTTTTGCCACCATTATTTTTTTTCAGACACCTAGTCGCGACCCACTGGAAACTGCTTTGTGACCCACCTTTGGGTCCCGACCCACCAGCTGAGAATCACTGGTCTAAAGCATTGGTTTGGGTCTGAGCACCTCTTGAGACTGGGGCTGTAAAAATCAGATGTACATTTTTTCAGAATCATGATTACAAACATAATGTACAACTGCATACTACGGCCATCCTGAGAGACACAAAAATGAAGATGCTATTTTAGTTTTTGAAATAAAAATGTCTAAAAATCTGTGATTACTAAGTCATTTATTTACAAAAGCCCAAACTCATAGTTTCTGAGTTTAGAAAGTTGTTATTTAAAAGAAAAAAATTGAAATTTCAGTTTAAAATGTCACAGATTTGACAAACGAAAAAAAAATGTAAGTTTCTAATTTTATTAATCTTTGAAAGTGTGAAGTCAAATATTTATGGTAAACTAAATTGAAACCGTGGTTGTATAACCCCAAATTACAGAAAATTTCTCTTAGAAGTCCAAATCTAGTATCATTTGATTAGGCTTTCATCTTGCAGGACTCGAACAAGGACAAAAGCTTCATCTGGTGGGATTTTCTTCCAGGCCATTGGCTGTTTTCAACTTTATAACCTCAAAAAATTTGTTAAACCCCTTAAAGCCTGATAACTCAAATAAAAGCCAGAAAATTCTTTTTTTGTTTGTTTGTTTTTTTAATGAGATGTTTATTTAATATTATACTGAAATCCAATAAAAGAAAAATTGTCATAAAATTTATCTTTTTTCTTAGTCACACCTGATACATTAAGTGTATTTGGAAAACTGATAATCCACTGGAGAGCAGTTTTATAATATATCAGATTGTATTCAAAAGGTTTTTAATTAATTTATTGATCATATTGATTAGGTAGAGGTCTCATAAAAGTATGTATCAAATATGATACAATAGGCTGTCAGGGGTAAAAATACATTTTTGGTTGATGTAAATTTGTAGCTTTGAAGTAACTTTTCCTCTAGTAATTAATGACTTTTTAATTTTTTAGTTTTTTGGATTAACAGATCCTCTGAGTTGTTTTTATCTATACAAGGGGCTCTTAACCTGACACGCCAGATAGATTTGTTTCACAAATCCATCTGGGAAACCTTCAATACTAAGCATTTGGGGAAGGGCAGAGGATTTGAAAAAATATGGATGAACGTTCTGTTACAATTTTATGGGCCAATCAGAGCAACAAAACACATGATGTAGCTGCGACCGAGTTGCACGTGCGCAGCTACCAAGTAATAACGTAATAAGTCAGTAAATGACTTTTGTCATTTGTTCTTCATTTAACGAAGAAATGCCATCAAGTTCTGATAAAACCGGTGCTTTAGCAGCATCCACGCTAATCTCTTCCGCCATAATTGCACCGGCCTCTTGTTGTTGCTTGCTTATGTCATGACTCTGCCGTGCCTGAAAGTACTGCCCCTCGTCGCTGATTGGTCCTGTCATTTTCTAACCGGGCCCAAACGGTTCAGATGGGAGTTTTGCAAGATGGATTCACCAGTGAGAAACAAAGAAAGGGGCCTATCCATCTGCTTTTCAAGGTTTAGGTTGTTGTAATAATGGATTGTTTTCACATAGACAATTGGCAAGAACAAATGTTTGTAGGTCTATTATGTTGGGATTTCATCGACGAAGGCAATTGAAATTGATATTTAATTTTCCACGTGAATCCTGAGGGGACTTAGCTTTTCTTAGAAGCCAATAAGAGAGAAAGGAGGGGAACCACTGCCATAAGGTATTAGAAAACATATCCAATACTGGTAATATTTGATCTTCTGAAAATATTAATTAGCTGTAGTGTAACTTCATAGCAAGCCTACTAATGTGTTATTGCTAGCAATTTATTTTATTTATTGAAGTACTCATACTAGTGTGTTGCAATATTCAGGGTTTTGTATCAGTGTTGCCCAGTATCTCTCTGTACTGCTACTAGTCCTTATTTTAATATTTTGCTTTTAAGACTTGGGTAAATCTCACAGCAGTCCTGCCCATGTAAAGTCCCACAGCCTAATGGTGTATTAAAAATGCATAAAGTTTGACTTGTGAGATAAAAATCAAACACGGCCAACAGTCTCTTACTGCTAGTGGCTCTTTGAGGCCTCATTTTGTCACAGTAATGTAAATACTGATATAAGCCTCCTAACATGTTTGCACAGACAATGCTAACATGCTATATTTACCAGGTATAATCTCCACCATCTTTGTTTAGCATATCAGCATGCTGAAGCAACAGGACCACCATAGGCTGTGGGATCTGTTCTCTTGGAACCACAAATGTCCTAAGTATGAATACATATAAACTAAAAAGATGAATTTTAAGAGTTATCTTTGGCTACTCTGTATCTTTGCAAAACAGATGAAATGGCTGAGACATGGTGACTTAAAGTCAAAGTATAAGTCATCACTGGGCTATGTACTTCCCATAAAGAATTTATGTCATATCATAATGTATCGTATTGTATAGAATCTTATCATGTCTTATTTTCACTTATTGTATCCTTTTGTATCATATCTTTTTGTATACAGGTATATCTCAAAAAATTAGAATATCATGAAAAAGTTCAATATTTTTTGTCACTCATTTCATAAAGTGGAACCCATATATTACATAGACTCATTACACACAGAGTGAAATATTTCAAGCATTTATTTCTTGACAGATACAGATAATGAAAACCCAAAATTCAATGTCTCAGAAAATTAGAATATTACATAAGATAAAGTATGTTCATTTCTATGCACTCAATACTTGGTTGGGCCTCCTTTTGCATGAATTACTTAATCAATGCGGCGTGGCATGGAGGCGATCAGCCTGTGGCACTGCTCAGGTGTAATGGAAGCCCGGGACACTTTGATATCGACCTTCAGGTCATCTGCATTGTTGGGTCTGGTGTTTCTCATCTTCCTCTTGACAATACCCCATAGATTCTCTATGGGTTCAGGCCAGGCCAGTTTTCTGGCCAATCAATCACAGTAACACCATGGTCATTGAACCAGCTTTTGGTACCTTTGGCAGTGTGGGCAGGTGCCAAGTCCTGCTGGAAAATGAAATCAGCATCTCCATAAAGCTTGTCAGCAGACGGAAGCCTGAGTGCTCTAAAATGTCCTGGTAGATGGCTGCGTTGACTGTGGACTTCAGAAAACACAGTGGACCAACACCAGCAGATGCCATGGCAGCCCAAATCATCACTGACCGTGGAAACTTCAAACTGGACTTCCAGCAACGTGGATTCTGTGCTTCTCCACTCTTCCTCCAGACTCTGGGACCTTGATTTCCACATGACATGCAAAATTTACTTTAATCTGAAAAGAGGACTTTGGACCACTGAGCAACAGTCCAGTTCTTTTTCTCCACAGCCCAGGTAAGACGCTTCTGACGTTGTCTCTGGTTCAGGAGTGGCTAGACATGAGGAATGCCACATTCATCTGTGTGCCATTCCTCACAGACCTCGTCTGTGTGTAGTGGCTCTTGATGCACTGACTCCAGCCTCAGTCCACTCCTTTTGAAGCTCCCCCAAATTCTTGAATGGATTTTGTTTGACAATCCCCTCAAGGCTGCAGTTATCTCTTATGCTGGTACACCTTTTCCTACCACACTTTTTCCTTCCACTCAACATTCTATGAATATGCTTGAATACAGCACTCTGTGAACAACCAGCTTCTTTAGCAATGACCTTTTGTGGCTTACCCTCTTTGTGGAGGGTGTAAATGACTGTCTTCTGGAAATCTGTCAAATCCGCAGTCTTCCCCATGATTGTGTAGCCTACTGACCCAGACTGAGAGACCATTTAAAGGCTCAGGAAACCTTTGCAGGTGTTTCGAAGTTAATTAGCTGATTAGGGTGTGACACCATGACTTTCCAATACTGAACTTTTTCACAATATTCTAATTTTCTGAGACACTGACTTTTGGGTTTTCATTATCTGTAACCGATAATCATCAAAATTTCACGAAATAAAAGCTTGAAATATTTCACTCTTTGTGTAATGAGTCTATATAATATATGGGTTTTACTTTCTGAAATGAGTGACAAAAAATGTTGAATTTTTCATGATATTCTAATTTTTTTAGATGTACCTGTAGTAACATATATCGTATCAATCTGTTGGGTATCAAATTGTTTTTAACTACATCGTAGCATGAAGTATTGGATTGTATCATATTGTGGCATATCATATTGTCTTGCATTGTCCATGTCTGTTTATATTTGTACAGTTTATAATTTTCTGTATTTTTGAAGTTATAAAGAGGGATGTCTAAATGAACAAAGAATATTTACTGATACATACGCACTCATATTGTGTACTCCCTTGACTGAAATTCTAACAGCTAGCCTTTAAACTTCAACTGAGGTTGTAATCTTTTTTTAACCTAAAGTTAATTTTCCACTCAGTGCTGGTCAGTGAACATCCCACAGCAGTATATATGTCATGAAGGGGATTTGCTTTCTTTGTCATTCAACTACACTGATTACCTCAGCTGATACTGTCAAACAGACACACTCAGGCACACATCAACACAGTTGTTTGGCATCGAACACTTGTGGATGACGCACAAAAACAAAAACACCATGAGTTATAGTAACACTCGCTGAACTCGCAGACAAATTTAAAAAAAAGACAGAGGGAGACAGATGGAGAGACAAACCAACAGATGGGAATGAGGACAAAGAGGAGGTCAGACAGAATCACGGACATACAAGTCACTGCTGAGCTAGACAACAGGTGCTAATGTGACCTTAAAGCTGCACCAGCAAGATTTCAACATTAAAATACACCTCATCAGCCCGGATCAGGGAATGACGCACAGCATAGAAATATGGCTGTTGACAAGGGCGAACTTACAACACCAACATTTGTGTCCGGAGAAAGGAGTTGTTTAAGTAACTTTGCCAATTCAAGACAAATGCAACACAAACAAAAACACTGCTTTGTGAGTTAAATTGCTGAAGCCTCCAGGCCTCTAGGGGGAGCTCCAAAAAGACAGTTTAATTTTTTTTTAAAGAGAAAGTTGATGAGACATAAGAGGTAATATATTTTTAACTGAAATACCTCTTTGGAGGATTTGCATAGCTGACAAAGGCGAAGCTTTTTAAATTAGAGCTCCCCCTAGTGGCCTTGTGCACTTTATGCTGCATTAGTTCTTGTTATTATTTCAATTTTTTTTCAGGTAACTTTTTTGAAGTATCTGTATGTCTTAAAGTTTGCTGTATTAGTATTTTTTCATGCTTTTCATGCTTAACAGTGTCAAAACTTTGTTTCTCATTTGAAATATTTGGGGCATTGTCGTATCTTTTCAGTTGCAAGCCAAGGTATAAACTACCCTGTCCTCTCTCAGGCTGAGATGCAATTCTGTTTCCCCTTTTTTTTAACTTAATTTAGGTGAATTTTAATTATTTCTTCTCTGAAGTTTGCCTGTGCAGCTTTAAAATACTCCTGTTGTTTGCCGTCTGAAAGAACCATTTCAATCAAAGGCACAATTTCTCACTCACTGATTTTGTTTTTATCCAGATTTGGTCATTAGATGGGGACATATCAATGAACAATTTTGCTCTAACAGACCTAAAGGACTGAAATTCTATCCTTTGTAGTTTAACAAAAAGGCAAAAGAAAACGAAGCACCCCAAAATAGAAAGTTTAAAATTTGCATCATATGACATTTCTAAAGGGTGAGCGAGAAAATAAGTTTTCTTCACCTCTTTAGACCTCAAGAAACCTTCATTAATTTCCTTCTTTCCCTCTTATTTGTCTCTGCCCATTCCTCTTTTCTCCTTACCCTGGTGTTGGAGCTGGTCCAGGTCCATGTATTTGCTAGGTTTAGGGTTAAATCCCATGGCTGCCTCCCGCTCCGCCTCCTTCCGCTTCTGCTGCTCCTGTTGGCGAGCTCTCCTCGCCACCTCCTCCTGCAGCTCATCCAGCTCACTTCGCCCTGAGCCTGAATGCACACCGACACATAGGCGAGAAAAGAAAATCTTTAAATAAATAAAAAGTACAGTACGGTGGATGAATTCAAATACCTACTCAGATACGGACCTGAGATAGTGCCACCACCCCAGCTCGGGGAGGGCAGTTCCTGCAGGATGGCACCACTGCTCTTTGACTTGGGCACCGTACGCCATGAAGGTCCTGACATCAGCACCCGTTTCTGTTGCCCCACCTCCCTGTGTGAGAAAGAAAACAACAAAGAGAAAAAAAAATAGAAGAAAAGAGAGGAAAAGTTGATCGTGCAGCTCAAGACAAACATGTCCACTGATTGATTTGTTTGGACTACCGTTGGACAATTTGTTGTTGTTAATGTCACATTCGAATTTGAGGCTGTTAAAGTTAAATTGAACAGAAAATCAAGAGTGACAAGGAAAGTCAGGGGAGAAACACAATGAACGACAGAGGCAGAAAGGAAGAGACAGTAATTGTTATGTGTGTCTCCTACCTGTCAGGGCTGCTGCTGTTCCTCTCACTGCTCTCGTAGCCGCTCTCCATCCTCTGAATCAGTCGTGGCTGGTGCTCCACCCCTCGCAGAGGTGGAGGGGCAGGGGGACCCATCGTCCGCCCGCTGCCCAGAGACCTGGGCTGCCCGACCAGCCCAAACCCCGCCTCCAACTCCCCAGCCTCCCTCCCTTCTGCCTCTTGTAACCCAGGCTGTGTGGGTGCAGGAGAGGGTCCTACGGATGGAAGAGAGTCCTGAGACTCAGGAGGGAGAGAGGGACCAGGCAGGGTGTTGTAGCCCGAAGAGGAGCCTCTCGGTCGGGTGAATATGCTGTCAATGTTCAGGGCCTCTCTCCTGGGCCTCCAGGTGGGCCTGTAGCGGCCTCCAGAAGAACTAAACAAGGGAAATAAATGCACGTGCTTATATTTCCTCAACACCTAAATGCAAGCTACTTGGCTGTTGATGCACCTAAAAAGGTGCATCTGCACCTTTAAGTCAAAGGGCCCAGAAATAAAACGGAATAACTCATTTCAAACGTGAGTCAAAAAATAAAAATACCTGACCTACAAAATGAGTTAAATACAGTTCAGTGAGAACACTCTCACGCAGATTTTAACCATTTATCACACCAACTGTGCAAATTTCAGATTGGTGGTGCACATGTGAAGCTGTAAAACAAGAATGCAAGCTGTTCACAGGCTTTATTGCTTTTATGTGAATATATAGAAATACTGGGAGCAAATTAACATCTAAACTCACAATCTTCATGCTAAAAATACACTGGGGAGGCGCAGGCAGCTGTTAGTGCAGGAAAGCAGCAGTGCAAAACTGCTATGCAGCACTTCACTGCAAATATGGAAGACTGTGGTTGTATGTAACTGGTTTGTCTTTGACGCATTTGACTATAAGATTACAACCTGAACCTCCACACATCTCCATTAATGATTACATTCTTTGGCATAGAAATTCTGCACTTACTTATAATAATTCAAGTTAATTTCAGTTGATAATGCTTCTGTGTTTTGGCTATGCCCGTTGTCCAAGTGTCTGCGTGTTGATCCCTGGTGCAGTACCTGGATTTGCTCTCACTGCTGGTGCTCTCATCCTCCCAGTGGGGCCCCCCAGCTCCTCCCTCGCAGCCCCCAACTCCTGACGATGAGGAGGAGGACAGGGGACGAGAGGAGGAGGAGGAAGAAGTGAGTGGCCGGCGGGAGGAGAGGAGGAAGACGGCCGTCTCCTTGTACTCCAGCAGGGGAGGAGAGGGAGGGCGGGGAGGACCCTCCACCGCTGAGTCTGTGTGTGAGAGAAGAGGAAAAGTAAATCCAATAGTATTTTTTTTTATTATTTATCCCACTGGGAGCAATTATCTCAGCAGCAGCGGCAGTAAACTTAAGAGTAACTGGTAAAGGGGCGCAAAACCCTGAAGATTCTACTGAAGCATAGGGATAAAGGACTCTATCTGGACAAAGACTTGAAAACTGACCTTTGCCCTCATTGAATTTGTCCCTAACAAGCACAGTTTGATGCCTTTTTCTTTTACTGCAGTGACTTGTATGTTTACAGCTTTTGGGGGCTACAACTAGTGTTTTCAGTTGTTCAGAGTGACTATCTCTGTAGTTGTAGCTTCAAGGAGCTACTATTTATGGTTATATAGATGTCAGAAGCAGCTACTTGTGTATTTGCAGCTGTAGGTAGCTACTACTTGTGTATTTGCAGCTGTAAGTAGCTTCTACTTGTGTATTTGCAGCTGTAAGTAGCTACTACTTGTGTATTTGCAGCTGTAGAAAGCTGTCAATTGTGCATTTGCAGCAGTTGGTAGCTGTAAATTGTGAAATTACACAAGTAAGTAGCTGCAAATTGTGTATTAGCAACTATAATTACCTGCTACTTGTGTATATGTGGCTGTAAGAAGCTGCTTCACACATGTTTGCAGCTGTTAATAGCTGCTACTTGTAAACTGGCAGCTGTAGTTAGATGCAACTTGTGTATTTTAGCATAAGTAGCTGCTACTGGTGTATTTGCAGCTGCAAATAGCTACTTTGCATCTGTAAGTAGCTATCACTTGTGTAGTTGAAGTTGTAAGTACCTGCTTCTTGTGTATCTTCAGCTGTTAAAAGCTAATCTATGCATGTTTACAGCAGTAAGTAGCTTCTTCTTGTGTATCTGCAGATATAACTAGGTTACTACTTGTGTTTTTGCAGCTGATATGAGCTGTTACTTTCTTGTTTGCTGCTGCAAAGGTGTACGTGTGTTTAATCCTTCTAAAGAACTACTTTTTGTGTGTTTGCAGTTGTTAGGAGCTACTACATGTGTGTGTGTTTTGCCTGTTACTACCTTTTATTTCAGTTTTCAGATGTTTAAAGCAGCTCCTAGTGTGTCTGTAACTGTACAGAGATGACACTTGGGCTTTTGCAGCTATTATGAACTGCCTCTTACTCGTACAGCTTTCTGGAGCTACTACAATTCTAGACAAAGTGCAGATAACGCTAGACTTAAATGTAGTCTTACCTCCGGTGTTTGCACCGTGGGGTGGAGTGCCAATGTCGTAGTTGCAGACCACAGTGGTCTGTGATTCGTTAGAAAGATGGCTGCCTGTGGACTGATGGAGAGGCCGGCTTCGCGAGGCTCTGTGACTTGAGCTGTCTGTTGAAGAGTCGGTACGAGTATCACTAGATATGGATGGCTCCCGACCTGAGAGAGAACAAAGAGAAAAAGAGAGATGACCTTTTGGTAAATCCTGCCTTTCCATATGTTTGCAGCAGAGCAACTTCTCAGCAGTTTACAAAGCTGGAGCTGGATTATAGGGCTGAAGGTCAGAGCTTTAAAGCTGCAACCTCGTGTGCACCCCCATCCCCGACGATGATAAACACAGAGAAATGTGATCTGATGTGTGTCGTCTCTGCTGTACCGGAGTCCTCGCTGTCGTAGCCGGCCTTGCTGCTGCTGCAGTGCTGGAGCTCCAGCTGCGGGTTGGAGCTGCTACAGGGGTTTGGGCTCTCCTGCAGTATCACCGGCGTCCCACGGGGGTCAGCGTAGAGCAGCAGCAGGGGCTGATAGTGGCCTTTGATACAGCGAGATACCACGTCCTTCCACTTTGGGCCGATCTGGAGGTGCAGCAGGGCAACACAAAAACATGTAAAAGACACATTAACATACATATGAACCAACATAGGCTCACAAACACAAACACAGGAGGTAAATTTTTCCCTTTGAAGATCTAACATGACACAAAAGACATGAAAAGTAGAAGGTCAAACATGCAATGTGCAGCCATGTGTCCTTATTGATATATTCCTCCACTTTTTCATTAGCTGTGTAATCTAATAAGCTGACAGAGGTGTCAAGGACATGCAAATCCACTTTATCTCACATTTTGACTCAGCAAACTCGCCCAGCTTCCCCTGATACAGCCACTGCAAAATTCAAATCACATTTTCCGGCCAAATGAGGCATAACTCAAGCTTAAATCATACAATATCACATCATAAGAGCAGTGTCATCTGCACTACAATTTACACATAGACAGGGATGAAACATTAAACACCTTATCAATCATAAAACCACCCCGGCTTCAAAAGAACTGACCATGCAGCACTCAAACTAACACAGCTTACTTCTCATCATTGCTGTTCTCACCGGCTCAGCTGGAGATGCAGCAGATACCGTACAGCACCCCCCTCCCCTCCTCCTCACCCCCCTCCTCCTCCTTCTGCCCCGTCCTGCAGCATGTAGCCTCCGACTGCAAACTGAGTCTCACCTCTTTGACGTGGGCGTCGTCGAAGTACATCCACTTGCGTATCTTAGTCTGGAAGAAGAAGGTGGAGTAGTGCTTGCCGTAGTAGCACACCATGCCCACCAAGTAGAGCTCCGCCTGGCGAGCCCTCTCCTCTGTCACACGGTAGAACAACTACAGAGAGAGAGGGAGAGAGAGAGGGAGAGAGAGGTGACAGAGGGAGGGGGAGGAGACAGCGAGGGAGGGAGGGAGGAAAAGGAGAGGTGTGCAGTAGGAAGAGGGATAGAGATAGAGGAGTTAATAGGACTACAACCACATTTTTGCTCACCTATGCTGTATGCAGTCATCATTAACATGCACTCTCATCTTAAACTGCTCACTTCTCTAAAACTGTAGCGGCAAATAATGCACAGTAATACATACATTTATGCTGCAGCTTATCAAGCAAAAATGATGCTTTGATCCCATCCTGATGCCTAAGCACTAAAGATGGTTGTTAAAGAACAAAGTATCTCTATGTCTATAATATTGTCATCTTTAGGGAAATATTTGCAATAAGCCACTGAGCAATTAAGCATTGTCACCTGTTGTTTGTGTCAGAATTCCTATTTGGTTAAACTGATTTTATTTTTATAAGTGTACGCCCACAATGCCAGTTAATTGTTGTGTCCAAGCTATAACACAGCCATGAACAACATGATGGAGCCCTAGCTCCAGTTAATGGGCCTGCTCTTCCACCCTACTGCCTAGATGTAAACAAGCACAGTGAACCGATAGTGTCTCGTACACAGAGCAGTTTGGCAGCATTTTGATTTACAACCTTAAGATAAGGCTTTTGCTTCTGCTGTCACACAACATTCCGTTCAGCCCTGCCTCCACCCAGATGGCAAAAGGTACATGTTACTCACCGATGCCAGTGCCAAATAAAAAACACTGTTAACAAATTCTCCACAGTGATCCCTGTAGTGCACATTTTACACACGGAAAGTTTACATGCTTGAAATGTCTGCAAATCATTTTATGAAGCCTAAACAAAGCACTTGCCATGGTAATGTCTAGGGCTGACGTCTTCCAGTCAGTTGGTCGGTTGATCGCCTTTCTATGCACGTCCAGAGTGACACGATGTTGCGAGTATATTTCGTACATTCTAAAATCAAATTCGTGCTGTGAACGTCTGCAGTGTGTTTTCTCTGCCCTCTGATAAACAGTGATATTTATTAGAGCGGAAGATAAAAGGTTTCTCCCTCTCTGTCCTTCACTCCATGCGTAGCGTGGCACTTTTTTGCACAACTAGGAGGTCAGTGCTTTTCAGTTTCACTGTTACATTCACTGTGCCAGCCAAGTTTGTAAGAGGAGGGACTGACTTTTCATTCATTTTATGTTAAATATGATCAATAATAGTAATAAGGGCACAGCTGAGAGTGGCGGTGAGAAGAGTTAACTCCCCCACAGCACACAGATTGGCTCACCTGCTTGTGTTTCAGACTGGTCAGAGGAGTAATTTCAGTCAGCTTGTTGATCTGGAGCATTTATAAGTCGTATTTCTGAGGTCAGAGGAGACTGTGTTGGTAAATATTTCACTGGAATAAAGTCCTGTTAGCTTGGAAACAGCTCCAGCTGTGTGAGTAGCGCATTTGCGTTCACATAGACATGTCAGGCTGCCTGCTGCCTGTCTCCCTCTCTACCAGGCAATGTGAGGCAAAAACACAAAAACTGACTACAGACAGATATGAGAAGAGGACAAATATCAGGTGGTGTTAGAGAGAACATTCTTGTTCCTCCGTCTGCCTTAAAACTCGGCACCACCACCATGTGTGCTCATTGGAGCAAAACTTTGAAAAAAATATCCGCAGCAGCTGCGAAATGATGTTGCTGGTGTGGAAGCTTGCATTGACTCGCTACAGGTTCAAAAAGTAAATATTTTGTGTGAATAATCTGCACGATAAATTTGCTTCTGGAGTGTGAGGACCTTAAGTTTATGAAGTGGAGTTTACATTTTGTAAATTAATCAAATTCAATGACCCTAAAACCCCCCGAGGCTCCCCCATGGCAGGATGGTTTGACCCACACTGGCACATGCCTGTCAATCACTGTATTCACAATCACTCCATTCATAAAAAGGTTCATGATTTATTTTTTGTGAAATGCTGATCTATAACTAAGTTCATGATTTCAGTTTGAGAGGAGATCTTTATTATGATCCTAAAAAGGGGCACTAAGGAAAAAAAAGGAAAAGGAAAAAAAGGTTCCCTTCGAATTTCCCATAATCCACATTTTTTGTGCATTTTTTGCGCCCGTCTTCGCTTTGAGAGTTTGAGGTCCTTCAAGCTAACAGTCTGTTATTGAGCTTTCAGCCTGCAGCGGCACTGATAGTTGTGAAGTACAGACGCACAGTCTACCAGTTGCACTGCCCACCTCCGCTGGTCATTCTTGATATTAGGAGTCATTTCAATCAAACTAGTACTCTGCAAGGTCAACTTTCTCAACAGTATCCCACATCTTTCTTTAAATGCTTGATTATGAGGTAATGAATGAGTCAAAGTCTGTGGACATGGTGGCACGTCTTAGCATTGTAGATGCTTCTATTGGCTGCACTGGTATACATGACACACCCAACTTTTTAGATGAAAAAGTAGGTTTTAAAAGTGTCTTTTAGACATGATTTCATCATCAATAGGGCACCAGAATTATTTTTTTTTGATAGTGTTTAGCTGTGCCAATTAAATTAGTACTCAATTTGGACTTTTTGAGGGTTTTATTACAATAAGATGAATCATTAAGACTGAATTTACAATTCTGCTTATTATCAGGGAAACTAGGGACATCCCTAGTAGTTTCCTGTGCCTTATCTTTGCCTGTGTATATTTAATATAGTCACAAAGATGAATAAGCCTTTTCTTTAACCTACAAATACTCTATATAATTGATTATTTCCATGTAAGGCAATTTCTCAATCTTCTTTGTGATAGAAAAGCCAAACATTTAGATTCCACAGCCTAATTTTGTCTTTAAATTGCATCTTTTGTAAAAAAAAACTTACAAATATTCTATTTCCAGTGAGACAAAACAAAAGATAATCAGCAAATCCTTATTTTCAAGAAGGCCCAGCAAGCATTCAGCGTATCTGTTAGATAAACAGCTTGCAATGAAGATGAACCAAAATTGTTATCTCATATTTGCAACAAACTAATTGTTCCAGCTCTGAAAATGCCCTTACTGAAGCAGAGGAAGGACATAAAAAAGATTCACATGGAAGCAGAAAAGAGAGAGAGCCAGACAAAGAGAGAGAGTGAAAGCAGCAGAAGAGGAGGAGAGCGGGGAATACAGGAGGCAGATGGATTCATTTTTTTTCCAATCTGAACAGCTAAACAAAAGCAAAAAATGCGATAAATTATGCCTCCGATTTCTATCTAACAACCAGCTCCATCTCGCAGCAGCGGTGGGATGAGAGCGAGAGCGACAGCAGCAGGCGGAGACGGCAGATAGAAGATAGAGGGAAGAAGTCGACTCACTATAACACATACTCATATTCACTGATCCATTATTCATAGATATCACTTCAGAATGCGGCCCGAGATGTTACAGTAGCATTAAAATGCATCAACATTACTCAGTCATGACATAGAGTATCAGGGGCCAAACACGTGTCTGTGTGTCTGTGAGTCTGTGAGTGTGTGAGGTGTAAAAGCTGAAGCACGAGACCGAGGAATCCTGAGCTTTATAGGAGAGCAGAAGCCATCAGGCGGACTATTTCATGTGTTATAAAGTGGGATTCTGTGTGATGCAGTGGGATTGGTTGGGTTTATTGCGTGCTGCAGCATGCACATATTTATTATCTGTATTTGTGCTTGTGTGCTGCATATGTGCATTAAAATCATATGTCTGTGTCCTTCATTGTTTATTTGAACATGCTGTGAGGTATTTTTGCTGCTAGAGTGAGGTAAAGTTTGTATTATTCAAACACAACTTAAGTTTAGACTGAGACAGTCTTTCTGCATCCTAAGTCCAGTTGTTTAAGTTTGTTTGACTTGTTGCCTATCATAACTCTCCCTTACTTCTTCAATGAGGCCCTCTAGTGGTTGCAGTTTTATTCAGGTAACGTCAATAATGTCACATGAGCCACTCTAAGACATGCACTACACTTATGAACGTTTCCCAATTTTTCAGGGAGTTCTGAATGTATGAACAAATCATGTGTTGATCTGTGTCCCAATCCATGTTACAAGCTGCCTAGTAAAGACTCAAACGCGTCTGCATTCTGATGATTAAGTCATTGATGCCCCAAGTCAATGATTTCAAATCTGGTTAAATGTAAATCATAATTGTGTTCTGTCAACTAGTCTAAAATGAACTTGCTATATGCATTTCGATTTTCCCCCATTTATTTGGGATAAGTGGGACCCGATAAGTATTAAACCTACACCTTGTCTTTGAACAGGAAGTAGCACACTGCAGTATGGTTGAAAAGCATTATGTCAACATGGCAGAAGCCATTATCTGGAGCTACAGTGGAAAATAGCGGTCTAAAATTATTAAAAAATATTAAGAATTGGGATAACCCACTAGTGATGCCGGTGCTGACTGCCAAGAGGCAGGCGTTTAATTGTTTAGCCATGGCTGTTAGTAACCATGCCTCTCGTAAGGAGGAATTACGGGGAGATGGTTTACATATCTTTTGTTGGAACAACTGTTTAAAGCATAAGAAACAAAAAAAAAAAAAAAAGACTTTATTCATAAACACATTCTGGCACTCACATTCATGAAATAACCACGTTGCAGACTAAGGAACATTTTATACATAAAACAGAAAAAAGGTCAGAGGTTACATTACTACTTGAGCCAATGAGGCTACGTGAGCTGTGACTAATGCTCATGGAGCAAAAGCGAGCAAGTGTTTGCATTACTACCGGTAAAAAAATAAATAAATAAATAAAAAGGTTAAGTTTTTGCAGAATCTAGCAAAACTAACGTAGTTTGTTTTTTAAGTTTAGTTACATTAGTTACGTAGCTACGTTACCAACATAGCTTACACAGCAAACATACCTTTATAAGCTTTCTAAGCTTTAGATAGCTATGTCACCAACGTAACTTATGTAGCTAACATAGCCTTCAACTTGGCAACTTTAGCTACATTTAGCTTTGTTAGCTTTAGCCTTAGCTATGTTTTCTACATGAGAATGTTTTCATGAAGGACAAGTTTTGTTCCTTTAAGCAGACTATTGACTTGATTTAACATTTTTAGTTATTCATTTTATTATGTTAGCTTTAGCTTTGTTAGTTTTAGATAGCAACGTAACCTAGATGGCTTATGTAGCTAACATATCTTCACTAGCTTTCAAGTTAGCGCTGTTTGCTATGTTATCAAGGTAGCTAACATAGCTTTGTTAGCTGAAGATGGAAACGCTACCTACATATTTTATGTAGCTTACATCATTAGCTTTAGATTGAGCTACAGTAGCTACAGTATCTACAAAGCTAATGTAACTTTGCAAGCTTTAACCTTAGCTTTGTAAGCTGTGTTAGAGGGTTTTCTTGAAGGACAGGCTTTTTACCTGTAAGCAGACTAACACTCAGCTTAATTTAACATTTTTATTTAATATCTTGTTACATTATCTTGACTTCTGTTAGTTATTTAGCTACATTCCCTACATAGCTTCATTAGCTTAGTTACTTTTAGATAGCTACATAACCTACATAACTCATGTAGCTAACATATGTTTGCTGAGTTAGTGTTTCCATGGAGGACAAGCATTTTTCCTCCTGTAAGCAGAATGTTTACTCAGCTTTATCAAACATTTTGTTTTTGCTGTGCAGGCCAGGTTTTTTGACTTTTGGTACCTTACCCTTACCATAAGTGGTAGTTTAATCCAATGTTACTTTAAACCTTTTTTGAAAGCATTTCTCTTTTGACAGATTCTGTCTCACCATAGTGGTCTGCAAGTGGGCTGTCTTAGACCTGCAGGCTGCTGCCAGACTCTCTTGGTTAACTTTGATGATGATCTGCCTTTAAATTTCAACAAAAGAACACACTTGTTTCTGAAATATAGATTAAAGTTATAACAAATGAGAGATTGCAGTGAGTTACAAAACCTGCTGAACAAAGTCAAAACTGTAAGTTGCGTCATGACTTCAACCTTTGAGCTCTTTTAACATTTAATATCTTTTTTCTTTTTTTAATAACAAGCTGAGAACATTAAAGTCCCACTCTCAGGCAAAATGATTGCACTTTAAAGTATTTCCTGAAAAGCTCCAACATCACAAGCTGCTCTCTTTAAAAATGTAGGAGCCCAATTTTAATATTTAAGCGTGGACCAAAGTGGTGGACCGCACAACTAGAAAATTTAAGAGGTTTAAAATCAGTGTGTGCTTTTAGTGTTTTACAGTAACAGTTATCTCTTGAAAGCCTCCGCCAGTGCCTCAGGAGTCAGCACCATAAACACTTGTGGTTTATTGTTTCTGACAACAGATGTTCATCTTACTGTAACGCGTTGTTTGAGGGGCAGGGGAGGAGAAGCATCTGTATGCAGCGGGGCAACAGAAATCAGAATGTTTTCTAGCATGTAGGGCGGCCTGTAGGGCACTGTATCACATTTTCTACATCATAAAGGCTCCCTGGAGGGCACTTTATCCTGTTTATGTATCAGGCGGCCATCAAAGAGGGCATTTTTGCTGCTTTTTTCTCAATAGGAGACATTTGGAGCCCCCTGAGTCTACTAGTGTGTGGTTAATGGGTAGGCATGCCACGAGAAGGTCTTTTCACTTGCAAATGCATGTATTTTCTGTCTTTATTTGTATTAGTATGGGGGAAATTGCCTGCTTAAAATGAGTGTATTATTATGTGTGATTCCCTTACATCTCCCAGGCGCAGACAGGTCCCCAGGCTGTGTATGACGTCCTCAGCCAGATCTGAGTGGTCTGAGTCCCAAACCAAGCCGATGGACACGATCTCCGGTGAGTTCATGAGCACCCGGCGGATACGCAGCACCTCCCCACAGTTACTCTGAGATAAAAAGAGAGAGGAGGTGAGAAAATAAGAAAAAAAAGGTGTCATCAAACAGGTTTATTCATCCTGTGTTATGAGGACGTGTGACAGCGGTGTGCATCGCTTAAATCATCCGTTTATTTGTCAGTGATGAGCACACTCCTGCATGCAGATAGACACTCAGATAGAGGGAACAGTGGAGGAATGAGAGGCAGAGATAAAAGGCGGGAGGAAAGAGATGATGAAAGGACTTAAAGAGAGAACGAGAGAGGAAGGAGCCGTGTGCTGAGCTCTATTTGTCCCTTGGGCCTTCTGTCGAGTTCAGAACCGCGTGTTCTGACTCCTTCCTTTGAGTCATGACCCACCACAGAGCCGCTGCGCACTCACACTCACACGCACGAGCATGCACGCAGTGTTGACAGAGCCGGCTCGGAAACAGCCTGAGAACACCCCGGCAACCAGACGCTTTGCCAAACACTTGCACACACATATGCACAAAAACACACACAGAACTCTCCCTTTTTGTGGGCGGCGGGACGCCTCGCACTGGCACCAGAGACAGCACGAAGGTTCCTGCCAGGGACTGCTTCTCGATTCTAAGAAAGAAGCGACGCAAACACGAGCCAAACAGCACCAACACTCAGGCTATCTGTTAACTCGGGACACATGGACCTCACTGAGCCCTCTGTGCTGTCTCACTGCTGGTGACAACATCATCCATCACATGACAGCACAAACACAGCCGCTCTGCTTCATCATACGATGCTGATCGCTGCAGACTCATCTCTGAATTTTATATGCAAAGATTTCTGTGTTCACTGTGGCTCTGCAGACCTTTCAGAGAGGGAGAGAGAGTTATGTAACAATGCTGCTGGTCATAGGATACTGGAGGTTTTCAGAGTGCTGATCAGTGCATTCTTCAGAGCAAAAAATGAAACAACTTCAGGAAAATTTTGTGCTTATGCTTCCTCAGAATTCCAATAAAACAGAAATAAAACAGACAATCCCAGTAGGAGGTGCACTGTAAAACAACATTTACCTATGTAAGATGGAGGGTCACTGAGTTCATATTTTTTTTTTTTTTTTTTTAACTTAGCTGTTATTTTTGTTGACTGGACACGTAATTTTATGCTGAGCAACAACAAAGCTCCCTTTGGTGAATCATCTCTTGGACAAGCAGCCTTTTCTGTTTAGTCAATCAATATGTTAAACTTTACCTACAGAAATCAAACTGGATCCTGACTGGGATCATTTCACACTCAAACAGCTTTCAAATGCTTACCATGCAGCTTTCTGATAGCAAATATCAAATCAACCCTATGTAAATACACACATTCACCAGCCTCTTTAGTGGGTACACATGGGTTGGACCCCACGTTTGCCTACAGAACTGCATTGTTTCTTTGTTGCATAGACTAAATGGGTCATATCTGTCAGTAGCCACTTTTTGTTTTCTGTTCCAAACTGAAAGTATCCATGGATTTATCTTTTTGACTCTCACTGCTCATATTTTTCTCCATGTAGGACATTTAAAGCAGTTCTTTGTCTCCAGATCTCAACAAATATCTTTGTATTTAGTTGTAATAATGGTCCAGTCGAGGTAGGGAAAACTCAGAGCCACTGTGATTATAGAGGAACAGAAGGGAAAAGAATGCTACACTTCACAAGGAATTTATGCTCACAATATGCTGATATTTTTGAGTTCAACAAGGCTTACGTATGAAAGTCTCAAGGTGAAACATAACCAAAGACATTACACAAAAGAGATGATACAGTACAGTATATATGATTTGATAAATGATATGATGAGAAACAATATCACATGAAACAATATGGCAGGATATAATGTGGAATGATACGATACGATATGATACGAAATATGATATGATGATACCACAGAAAGGAAGGATAGGATGCAACATGGCAAAAATAGTATGTAAGGATAAGATAACATGATTTGATGAGAAAAGATATTTAGAAATACGGTATGATTCAATATGATATGATATAATGTGATGCAATAATAATACAGAACAAAACAATTCCATAGGACAAGGTGCAATATAGCGACATGACACACGGCTGTACAAAACAACATGATGCGATACAACACAACAAGATACAACAAAACAAGTAAAGATAAATATGAAAAGAAACTACATGATATGAAATGATATGATAAGGTTCAACATGATGACAAGGGATGATATGACATTTGGCACAATATAAAGCATGATGTGTAACCCATAATAAAAATAGCAAGATAAGGTGATTTTGCAATGATTGATATATTCAGACAATCATAAAATGATAAATCACAATATCTGGTAAACTGAGGAATATATGGTGCCCCTAAAATAATCAAGCGCAGGACAAATGCATTTAATCACTGCTATTTTTCTTGCCAGTTTACCCTCTTATGATACTTTAGCTCTTACTTTCTACGCTAGGCACGTGTATCTATATTTGGGTACTCACCAATGTGGAGTACATGAATACTTGACATTATCATTACAGTTCTTAAAATTACTTCAAAAGTTTGTTGGTCCTCCCCGCTTGGAAGTAAGTTCCACCCTCCTCTACTGATCTTTGAAGAAACTCAGGAAATCTACATCCATTTCCTGAGAGGGGCGGAGTCAGAAAGCTCAGTAACATTTAAAGCCACAGACAGAAACAGCTCGTTTTGAGAAGGGCTGAAATATACAAAAATTTAAACATACAAAAATCCTATACTGGAGTGTTGTTTCAACAACAAACTTCAAAGGCCTGTTTTGGGGGCCTCTGAGACCGGTATAAACTTGTCTTAAAAGGGTAAAATATGTCCCCTTTAAGATGTTCCTCATCCCTCTTTTTGAAAGTACAGCGGTGCAAGGTTTGTAGAGTGCTCCACTTTTAGCATCCTGATTCATGTGAAAATATCACCACATTTCAGACATGGCCCTAACTTTGTCTACATACTTACATGATGACAGAAAAATACCATGCCCTTAAATGCTACTGAGTACAGTATCTACAAAGTCAGTATGAGCACTGAGGTTTGGTACCTGTACTGATATTGGGTCCTCCCTATTAAAACAGAACATTTATAACATTAAAAGAATCATAAGACAACTTAAAGGTACTGCCTCTACGGTATCCAGCATTATCCCACTGTCTTATTTTTCTATGATCCATGAACGTGTGTTCTCTTTACCCTCACTCATGTTAGAAACACCAACATGAGGAGCCACAAAGGTTTTCTTGCACATTGTTGTCTTAATTTACTGAAAAGGGCTGCCAAGTTCTTCAAGTTGTACCTATAGTTTCTGTTTTAAATGGTTCTTTTCTTCATTACAGTGAAAAAACACTAAATTATAGCTTTCTACATTTATCTAAAATCTATCATATCAGCTTCATTAGCACATTTTTACAAAACAAATAGTCAAATTAGAAGAGTTTCCCTCCAACATTTCCAACATCAAAAGACTTCTTTCACATTTAGACTTTGCTCTTATTCTTAGAGCACCTACTTAAGAGATGATCCCTGCTGTTATCAGTTTTTGACTCTAATCCTCTTTGTTAAACTCTGATAAGTACATGGATATGTATGATACCACTTTCCAACAAAGTCCTGCATACTTCAAACCAGCAAAGAACAAGAATGCAGAAATGTACTATGTAGAATTTAAAGCTTATTTCATCTTTTAAGACAAAATATAGGATGGCATACAACTTTACCACTGAATAACAGGGTTTTAGGTTTTTCTTTTTAAAGTGGCCTTCCTTTATGCTGCATCCCACTTGCAAAGTCTGGGATTGTTGGCAGTGCAAACCAGGAAAGACACTTTTAACAGCTTTTCTCTCTTATTGTGTGATTAGAAAACAATAGTTTATTTCTTAGTGAATCCACCTATGGAGTTCTGTTTTTGCTGAGAAGACTCCTCAATCAAAAATACACAGCAGAGCAGTGCTTCTCTACTTGGCTTGGAAATGTCTAGTTGGGCCACATCGGTGCTTGGTCAGGGGTCAACAGAATAATTAAGGTCCATTAAAACTAAGCAGCAACAAACATTAATGGGGTACAGCAACAGAACAGCAGCTTCAAGTAGCAGTTACATGATAACAAGCCACAGACTGTTCAAACTGAAAGATTTTGAGGTACAGATAGCGTGGCAGTTGTGTTGTACCCATGTGCATGTGAGGCCCAGGTTCAGGTTGAGCCTCTGTCAGAACGGAAGTGCTGTAATTTGCCGGTCTGGTGTATTTACAGTTTTAGATTTTTTAAAAATTAACTTTAATCATTAAATATCCATACTACAAACATCACAGAGAAAGTAACATATCATAAACAAAACAGAAGAAAAGGTCAGAGGTCTAATCTTAGATTAGATTATGGATAGACCCGTTTAAAAGTAGTTATGTGAATGGTGGCTCCCTCTGGCTTTGTTAGCTTTACCTAAAGCTAACATATTCATGCTAGCTACACAGTTAAGTTTGCTATGTAAGCCAGTGTAGCTCAGTTAGCTTGAGCAACATGGGCCTTAACAAAAGAAGCTAAAGCTAATGTAAATAATGCAGCAACATCGCTAACATTAGCTTCGAACCTTCGTTCGCATAGATATCCATGTGCTTTGTCAGCTTAGCTAGCTATGTTATCTACATAGATCTCTTATCTATGGAGCTTACACAGCTAAATGAGCAACATAAGCTACATTTGCTACATTGGAGAGTTTTTAAGGACACTTTCTCCCTGTAAGCAGACGGTTTACTCAGCTTTATCTAACATTTTGTAATTAGGTCAGATTTTAACCTTCTAACTATTGGTATCCTAATCATTACCTTATGCTTTGCCCTCACCCCTAAAGAGAAGTTTGAACAGGTTTATTTAAAAAGTTAGCTTAGCTTGTTTTTCTGTTCTGACAGAGACACGTCTGACATTAACAGTCTGTGAGAGGGGGTTAGGGTTAGGGTTAGGGTTAAAAAAAAAAAAAATCTTCAAAAATAAGGAAGAACTCCTCTAGATTTGAAAACTTTTGGAAACATTTGAGGAAATGAAAGTGCTCAACTAAAATATGAATTTGCCATAAAGTCGTCATTTTTTAATTCATTTAGATATTTCAGTGAAAAAGTCTGCATATTGTACCTTAAAAACAAAGCACAAGAAAGTTTTTTACTGCTTGATAATGCTATTTTAAATATGACAAAGTGTGAAAATGTATTTTTTCTATCAGTTCAATACATCGGATTAATTTTAGCTTATATCTGACAAAAAATAGAATATACCAACAACTTCACAGTTTCCTCTTTGGCACCTAATACTCAGTCTGGCACCTACAGTATCTCCCAGCAGCCTCTCTGCCATCCAAATAGCATCACTTTGTTTGAGCAGAGCCCAGTGTGGTATTAACAAAAGATCAGCCCTGCCAGTGATGGAAGATAAACAGAGGCAGGTTGCTCGACTCCCACAGGACTGCGCACACAACGTCAGCGTTCAGCCCATGAATAAGCTTGTGGTGTGTTGGTGCTGCTGTGTGGAGAGAGATGGGGCCACTGAGGAGGCTCTTTGTGTCGATACTTTGGAAGGGGCCGAGCTGGATCTAAGTCAGCAGCAGAACTTTCCCATGGTTGGCAAAAGAACCACACGTGTTCTTCCATACAGCTCCTTAATAATGACACCTTCCTCTATCACTCTATCTTGGAGCGTTTTTCTCCATCTACATGTATTTGTTTTCAGTGCAGCCCAAAGTAAAGACAGGCCTTTTTAATTTTGAGCTTATTTTCAGCTACAGGGCCTATCCTTATCCTTTTATTGATTTTATAAATCAATCATGGTCAATAGAATTTGACTTTTTTGACCAAAAATACTCTTTCATGTCGAAGTAAAAACAGACTAGGCAATGTCAAACAATATTATGTAATGTAGAAGTGACTGCATAAATATTCACCCCCTTCAAGTCAGTATTGAGTGGATGCCCTTTGCCTGCAATCACAGCACTGAGTATGTGTGGATAGGTCTCAATCAGGCTTGCACATCTGAACCTTGCAATTTGACTCCATTCTTCTTTGCAAAACTGCTCAAGTTATGTCAGGTTGCACAGGTACCAGGCATGAACAGCCTTTTCAAGTTCAACCACAAATATTCTTTAAAGGGGACATATTTTACCCTTTTAAGACAAGTTTATATTGGTCTCAGAGGTCCCCAAAACATGCCTGTGAAGTTTGTTGCTGGAAAAACACTCCAGTATTGGATTTTTGCATGTCTAAAAACCCCTCTGTTTCAGCCCTTCTCAGAACGAGCCATTTCTGTGTCTATGGCTTTAAATGGTAATTAGCTGTCTAACTCCACCCCTGAATACACCCCTCTCAGGAAATGGATGTAGCATTCCTGATGTTACAATGTTACAGACACTTTTGTCCAAAGTTTAGGGCCTGACTGGGATTCAAACCATCGGTCTCCCAGACTGTAGTCAGCAGGGTAACCCACTGAGCTATCCAGCATCACAGCTGATAGCTGAGAGGATCAATAGAAGAGGGTGGAACTTTCCTCCAAGTGGGGGAGGGCCAACCAAACCTGGAGGCGGGTGCTTACACCCCATGTGAGGTCTCAAGGTGTAAAATCTGAGAACGGCTTGTTTCAGCACACATTTTCTAAAAGGTGGAGAAAGACAGGAGGAGAGGGAATGGATTTTTCTGGTACTTGAGGGGATTGTGCACTCTTAGAAATTCCCCCTGTTAAAAAACAGTAAACAACTGGGTTGCCAGGAAGTTACTTTAAAATTAACGGTATGTTGCTGTTGCTGAAATTTACAGTTTGCTGCTGTTTTTATAAATACAGCAAAAAGCTGTTATTTTAAACATTAACAGGAAAATGCTGTTGAAAAGATTAGCAGTTTATGATCATTTATTTACAATTTTTCTTAAGAGATATATTTGCAGATTTTTACTGTGAATTATAGCAAAATACTACACCTTGCTGTGAATTCATTTCCTTCTAGCAAATTGACAAACTAAAAAAGCACTTGGAGATCACAGACCTAGCCCTTAGCCCTTAGCCCTATCTCCCAATAGTGAAGAATCCTTTAAAAAATTCCTGGATCCGGTCCCATATGCCCCCCACCGTGGCATTCGCCGATTACTCCCTCCCCAGTGGGGTGGAAACACGGTGAGGCAAACCATCGGCTTTGCTACAGGTGGATTGTCATGGCAGAAGCGTTGCCTGCCAGTGCCAACAGATGCACTGACAGTCTCACCCATGGTCTCACCGGACGACTGAAAGTCATGGCAGAGGCTGAATATTCCTCTATTCCTCCCAGCACTGTGAGTATTCTCGCCACAATTCGCTGTCCTTCTCTCTTTTACACTCAACTCATCTCCTCGACCGGGCGTGCGTCTTTCAAACTCTATAAACTCCAAAACTTTGAATAAAAGCACACCCAAAAGGCTGCTGGGATTGAAGGTACTCATGTCCGCCATCTCCTGGTGTAAAGTGGTAACAGCGCAGACCTCCGCCATTAGACCTATCTCCTAATAGTAAAGAATCCTTTAAAAAATTCCTGGATCCATACGGTGATCCGGATCACTTCCAAATTCTAATCACTTCTTCCTTATGCCATTTGTGACATTTCCTGAAAATTTCATCAAAATCCATCCATAACTTTTTGAGTTATGTTGCTAACAAACATACTAACAAATTAACAAACAAACAAACCCTGCCAATAACATAACCTCCTTGGCAGAGGTAATAATACATTAAATGAATTAACTGAATTCAATTTTTAGCAACTGTTAAGATCAAGCTAATATTAGCTGGCAAAGAATTTACTCACTCTGTGTGCCTGCGGTGTTTGTGCGTCATGTCAAACTCTAGCTAATGTTAATCTTACAAATGACCTCAAACTTAGTAAGTGATGGTTTTTGCCTATTCTAACTAGCAAAGCAGTAAGGCATGAACCTGTTTATTGTTAGGATGGAGTTGGATAACAATGCGATTTCTAACTTCACTCTCCTTCCAAGCATGTGCTCTCACCTTCTTGTTCCCAAAATGCAATGCAAAAAATACAAGAAATTACCATTTTCTTTCCTTGAAGCAGTAATACAGTAAAATACTTTCTAAACCATTATTATACAGGGTTGTCCTGTATTTAAACATAGCGGGATCTTACTGTTGAAATTTCCTCGTAAATTTACTGCAATTCGTTAGAGTGTGGACAGGCCAGGGGCACATATTAGTGCTAGAAAAGCCTGAAAAAGTGATTTTTGCATAATATGTCCCCTTTAAGATTGAGGTCTGGGGTTTGACTTGGCAACTCCAGAACATTCACCTTGTTGTCTTTGGTGAACTCTAGTCAAGATTTAATGAGTTTTCTTCAACTGCGGCTTTCTCTTTGCCACTCTCCCTTAAAGCTTTGACTGGTGAAGAACCTGGGCCAATTTTGTTGTATGCAGAGTCTCTCCCCATCTCACATGTGTCAAATTCCTTCCATGTTGGAAGATAAATTTAAATGAACTCCAGAGGATGGTCAGTGTCTTGGAATTTTTTTGTATCCATCCTCTGACTTATACTTTTCAATTACCTTTACTCTGAGTTTCTTGGGTGTTCTTTTGTCTTCATAGTGTAATGGTTGCCAGGAATACTGACTGACCAGTGTCTGGACCTTCCAGACACAGGTGTCTTTATACTACAATCATTTAAGACACATTCACTGCACTCAGGTGACAATTAGCGCAAATTGGCTGGACTTTGCTGAATTAGGTCAGTCACTTTAAAGGGTGGGAATATTTATGCTGTCACTTATTTTACCTCACATATCTTTATGTAATTGACATTGTTTTGTAGAAATCAGTTTTCACTTTGACATTAAAGAGGTTTTGCTGTTTTTTTTTTCTGTCAAAATAGCCAAATTATATTGAACATGATTATTTATAAAACCAATAAAGAAGGGGGGGGTACTTTTTGTAGGCCCTGTAGGTTTTAAAGAACAAGACTATTTGGTTAATAAGATTCCCCCTCCGCTATTAAACATTTGTTGTTTCCTGCTGCAGGAAAATGATGATCGCTTTGTTTAACTGTAAACGAAGGCTGATGACGACAACTCATAAAATGCTTCCGGTAATAGAAAGTGAAGAGAGAAAAAATGGGAGGGAAATGCAAATGAGTTGCTGATTATGTAACACAGATGCACCAAGAAAGAAAAGGGAGAAAAAACAAAGTAGACATGATGAAACTACCAAAGTGGTTACACTGCAGATTATATTCTCAAAATGTAATTTTCAAGCTGCTTTTACTTTTATTGTTTCTTTCATCTCTCCATGTGTAGATATTTAGAATTAAATTTGCAGATTTTCCATTTCTTTGCTCAAACACAAAAGTGAACTCACAGCAGATTCACTGAAAAAACAATAAATGGAAATGAAAGGGGATAAAAAGCCCAGTTAGTACCATGTGCTGTGTGTTATATTGGAGTGTGTGTGCTCTTACAGGGCAGTTGCGCAGGTCTCCCATGTTGCTGGCATTGCGGAGCAGCTCTCCAAACATGTCCGGTGTGGGTTTCTCTCTGCACTCCAGCATCCTCACTGCCTGGTTACTGCAGCATCCAAACAAAAACATTACAAACTCTATGATTGTGAGAAAAGCTTTTCTAAATAGGAGAACCATCCATTGTTCAGCCTGATAGTGACTTGTTGGCCCCAGAAACATTGTCTCCATTCTTTAAACTTGTAAAGTTCTGCCGTTTCGCAACGCTGTGCGTTAATCTGCAAACAATTGTTTCATTTTCTGTCGTATTTCTGGCTGAAAATCAGTTAAAATGCTTTGAATTCTGCAGTGTTTTGTCCACTCACTTTGCATATTGCTTAGGCAACCATTCACTGCACAGACTGAGTTGCTCCCCCAGGCTTTTTCTCATCTGCTTTAATTAAGAAAATAAAACAAAAGGGGATAGAAAAAAGAAAAAAGTACTAGCAAATCTAGATTATACAGTCGTTAGGGCTGTTAAAAAAAAAAAAAAGATTCCCTCTGAGCAAGTTTTAAATCCTGTTGAGCAGATTATGATCTCTGACCTTCCTAAAGTGGTTAAGCTAAAAGACAATGTTCCTACAGGGAGCACAAGTAGTAAAGGAACATTATTATTGTTGCGATTATTAAAGGAGCAGTCCGTCTAAATGATGAAAACTGCAGAACACACTGTATTTCTGAAGCAATCTCCTTCAGCAAACTTTAGCAAGATGACACTTTAAGACTGAGCTATATTTATCAGTTTTAAGTCAAATCGTCCTCCGAAGGACAAGCTTGAACACACATTATTATAATCTGCGAATACCAAATGAACTTGTGCACACTGTGCCATGCATGTGACTATTCTGCATGAATCAGCAATGTTGTTTCTTTTTTGTCCTTTTTTTCTGGAAGTATTCCTTTAAGAACGATGATTTTCAAAATTCCTCCTCCTCCCCCTTTCCTCCACTTTCTTCCTCTCACCCCATCCATTAGCCTGAAATGAACTCGACCTCTTCTCTTTGCTCTCTCCCCCCCTCTGTTTTATCCCCTCGCTTGGCCACGAAAGCAGAAAAAACAACACTTGTTCCTTTGTTTGCTTTCCTCCGAATCGTGCCTGAACCAGACGTTTGTTTTGTTTTTTTGTTGCCCTCTGATAATCTTACTCATGTTGACTTTTGCATATTCTGCGATCTCGTCTGTAAACAACAGGCTTCACTAAGGGTAAAAATAGCTTGGCAGTGCTAACAGGCACAAACAGAGAGCGGGATGCACCGCTGTGCCCCAAAACTACCTCTACTCCGCGTGTTTATTTGTACTTTTGCCCCCACGTTTATCCCTCGATTTCCTCTGCCGTGTTTCATTTCCAAAAGGGATATGGAGTGAAATATCCTCTTATTTCCCTCTCGTTCAGCCTCTTTCCGACCCAGTGTTCCACTTATAGATTTATGTCGCCCCCTGGGTCCTCTGAATCAAACAGCTGATTGATTACTTCCCCTGTTCCTTATTTCATTGACTGGAGTGTATGCATTTTATGTAACAGCTCTAAGGATGCTCACATGCCTTCTACGTCCTGCATACGTTGGCTTAAGCCACCGTCTACCTGAATATCGGAGAGAAATTATGCTCGAGCTCACCTGCTCTTCCATATGCATGAACATAAAAGTGCGTGTGAGCATAATCGGTGAGTTTGTGTGCATGCGTGAGCTCGGTGTTCAGCAGGGACCCGTGCAGGGAAGAAGAAGAGAACACGCTGTACCTTCCTTTACTGCCACCCAGCCTCAGCTTGCTGCCAGATTTACTGCAGTATGTGTGTAGATGTGTATGTGTAGGTGTGTGTCTGGTCTTACCAGAGGGATGTAGTGGAGATGTAATGAACCATCTGAATGAAGGGCAAGGGGTCTGATGTGGCTCCACAGCTGTTACACACGCACTGCAAACACAAACACATCCTCAGATTAGTCACTGGGCGTCAAAATGTTTGCGTGTCACTTCATGTTTTTCAACTGCAGCCAAAAAATGTTATGCAACAGCTCTTTAATGTCAGAAAATTTGGCTTGAAATGGTAACAAATACATACATGGAAGCAAGCTTAAATGTCAGGTAAACATTCCACTAAAATATGAGTGAAATGAACCTTTAAAACAATATTAAATCTGAAGAACAGATCATATATCTACTCAGAGCATTTCTCTGACTGTGAGGGAATGGCCCATCAGATTTTGACTAACATCTGCCTAAATTATCTGCACAGCAGTGGAGCATGTTACAAGTGCTTACTTCAACATTATCTTTGACCAGGCGCAGCGCCAGGGTTACAGTTTTGGATGGGCCCATGTAATTTTTAACCTTGCAAAGCAGATGGATTGGCCAGATTCCATGTCTGTCATCAGGCAGATTCATCTTACACAGCTCCAGTCTGAAGCAATAGTGCCAGGTATGAAAACGGATCTGACCAATCAGCAGCATTTGAGGAGAACAAGGTGGGCGGGGTTTTGTTGTACTGGAAGACAATAGCAATGGCTGCCTCCGGTGAAGTGATTAGCTCTGGCGAGCTGTAGTGTAGCGGCAGTTTTATCACATTTCTTTATTAAATAAAGAGCAAAGAAAGCACTTAAAGCTTTTCATGATGGAAAAGATGTTGTCGCTCTCCTCCCAACATGCTTCCGCATGAGTTTATGATAGTTACAGACAAACACGTAATTTCTAAATACACCTGCTGTGCCATGCTCTGCAGCACCAGTTTCGCTGTTTAGAGCTATGCAATGCAACCCTGATCAACATGAGACAAGAGGGAAGAGATCACAAGAGATCTGTGAGTCCATGCAGGGATTCTATGTCAGCAGCGGTTTATTTTGCCTTTTTGCTGTTCATTTTGACATAATTCCATGATTTTGTAGCTTCCACCATGGCTGAGTAAGTTACGAAGTTACAGGTTAATATTAATATTTTCTACAAAGGATGTGTGGTTTCTTGTAAAATTCTGTAGTTTTCCACCTCAAAAGTTTACTTCATCACTTGTGCCATTGTAGCTCTGTGACTCACTGACCTCCCAGTGACCTTTTGCTTGTGCTGCAGGATGAGATGTAATATTGATTTAGTGATGATTTGCCATTGGGAGTCGATGCATTGCGTTGTATTCTGGAGTTACTATACTGAAGATACTTTTTTATTCTAAAGTTAACGCATAATTTGCACATTTTTCCAGCTGTTTGGATCGATCTGCTCTATTGTCTAGAGAAGAGCAGTAGCATTTCTTGAAGAAGATATTTTCTTTTCTTTTTTAAATTTATTTTTGGGCTTTTCATGCCTTTATTACATAGAGGAGGATAGTGGATAGGGTCAGAAATGGGAGAGAGTGTGGAGAGACATGTGGTAAAGGCCAGATTCAAATCCGGGCCACCTGCGTACATGGGTAGCGCCGTAGACTGCTAGGCTATCTGTGCGCCCCAGAGAAGATATTTCTAATCTTCTCCCGACCAGCCTCTGCATGAGTTTTATCCACAAACAAGCTCCACTGTTCACAAACTACAATGGTGCCAGCCTGTCCAACTCAGGTTACTACAGGGCTGTCCAACTCAAGACCGGGGTGCCAAATCTGGCCCATAATAGAGATATATCCGGCCCGCAATATCATATACATTTTTATTATAACTGGTCCACTGGTATGAGGTCCACAGATTTCCTCCACTATAGAAATCTGTAAACTTTAATGACTTAATATATCCTTGTCAAGTCATAAAAATGTGAAAAAGTAAAAAGTGAAAATAATTAGATAAAAAGTCAGGAATGTAGGAAAGAAACTAATATGTGTTTTCAATTCATATTTTCAATTATGCATATCACAGTTATGACTTAAACCAGAGGTTCCCAACCTTTTTCCCTTAGGGCCCCTCTTACTCATATCTAAGCAAAGTCCCCCTAGGACTGACCTTTTTTTGATAAAAGATGCATGTTTAAACTATCCATTATTACAGCAGTGTATTAGGGACACTCTAAAAAAATAAAAATAAAAACAAGTCCTATTTTGACCTTATAGCTCATTAGTTCAGATTTTATCTCATGTTTTGACCTTTGAAACTCCTAAATTTGACTTTTAATCCCATATTTTGACCTTTAGGACTCACAATTTAAAATTTTAACTCATATTCTGACATTTAAAACAAGATTGTGACTTTCTATTCCATATATTGTTCCATATTACTTGAGCCTTTAAACTTTACATTTTTGACTTTTTAAAATCTCAAAATCATATTCACCAGTGCTACATTTTTTCCCATAATTCATTTCTGGTGAAAATTAGGTTGACAGTTAATGACTAGATGTTGACCTGTTACACTCTCAGATTAGACCTAGATCAAGAACACGACCCCTGCTGTGATTGAGTTTGACACTCCTGGGTTACTTGAGCATTGCATGTCCACTACCTCATTTTGACTGGACACTTTGATTGGCCCGTAATGAATGTTAGACAGAAAATTTGTCCAGTCACCTTTACTGAAAGTTTTTGAAAAGTCATGCCCATAAATAATCATCAAAGCACTGTGTTTTGACTTCTATTTTAAAAAATTTTTTGATAATAAAAACGAATAAGTATTTATCTATATTGATAACGGAAAGGTTCTTTGATGGGAAAAGGAGTGTCACAAAGCATTGTGGGTTTGAGTTTTGCTCTAAGACTGGCCAACCTGGCCAAAGGATGGACACGGCAGTGTTTTAGAAAATCTTCTCAAAATGATCCAGATAGAAAACACAGTTTTTCAAATATGATGGATACTGATTTCATTTATTTTCCAGTTATGTTTCTGTACCTAAAAAAGCTAGACAACAAAGTTAGCACTGCTGCTAACTGTGGGTGTTCAAGCAGCTTTATACCTGTTCAAACAGAGTCATGGCAAACTTCTGGTGTGGGATGCAGTGTTTGGCGGTGCAGATGTCCTCTCTGCTCTCCGCACTGATGTGAAAGTGGATACGCATCAAGAGGTTCTCCTGAGAAACAAGAGGAGGAAACAGATTAATGTGTTTGCTGTGTGTTATGCCGCCATATGTGCTTGTTTGTATTGTATACACATATAGAGCTTGTGTGAGTGTGGTGTGAGTGTTTGATCGCTCCTCTCTGTTGGTGCTCTTGTTAATCTGACCGTGGGAGCAGCATCTATATTTCATAAGAAGCCGACGGATTCCCTGACTGAACACATTTACTACCAATCGATCAGACAGAGCCTCGCATGCACACACATAAAACATGCACACGAACACACACTGTGGAGGTTTCTAAGGCAGAAAAAGAGCGAGCGAGAGAGAGAGGACGCTAATGAAGAAGTGTAAAGACATTTCAATATAAAACCTGTGACTAATGACGCTTTCTTTTCTTAATTTCCCCCTTCAATTATTCATAAAGTTAATTCCAAACTGAGACATCAAGATTTCAGGATGCAGAGCTCTCACTGCAGAAAAAGTCTATGGTGAAGATCTTCTGAGGAAACAAATTTAATGACAAAACATACGACACATGTTCATAAGACTTTAAAAGAGCTTAGTGTTTCACGTCAATGTGACCATCATTTGTCATAGAAATCAAAAAAGGATAAAAGTAAAAGTAAATAAAGTCAAAAGAAAATCTGCAGTACAGCAGTAAAGAGTCTATAGAGCGCAGTCAAGCTGAGCCATGTTTTCAAACCATTAATCTGCAATATGAGTCACTGAAGATGAGTAACATCGTGACTGCCTTCTGGCTGATTTGAAGAAGAGAACGACCAGATTGAATAGTAAAACTCTGTCTCTTTTATAAACCTTTATAAAATTTAACAACGTATAAAGGAAAAGTCATACAAAAATTTCAAACTATTAAAATTGAATTAGCCAGTTTGGCTAAGCTATGACTGCAGCAAAATAATCATTTAACCAAAGCTGATATGTCAAATAAACTTAAGAAAAAAAGATCTGCTGTATCACACATTAACATGATACAAATACTCTTAGAGCTCCTGTGAGGATTTTTCACTGGTTTTGAAAGACTGAGATGAATACTAAAGCCTCTGAATGAGTGAGGAGCTCATGATGGACGGATTCTATGTGAGGCACTAAACCTCAGACTGATCAATAGCAATCTGTGAGTAAAACAATGGTAAATGCTCCTGGCATAGAGAAAGAACACCTAGATTACAGATATGAAGTAATAGTTCTTTTCTAAATGGATACACCATAAAACCTGCGATATCAGAGGTTGTATGCAAGCATGTAATTCTGAATGTCTGTTCAGCGTAGGAAGCTGGGGTCAGCCATTGGGAATGATTGGAACAGAGGAAAGTTAGGAATTAAAAGCTTAAGAATCTCTACGCTGCAATTATCATCAGAAAGATTCTACACACTGAGTACAATCCCTATACCTTACCAAAAAAGTGTTTTTTTTCCTACATGTTAACCTGGCGTGCAGTTGAACAGCACCACAAATACTCAGTCCTGCAGACCTTAGCATCTAGCGTCATGTAGAAAGATGTATTGAGCTCAGAGGGTAGAGGCAAGGTTGTAATAGTTTGGGGTTTTTCATTATTTTATGTTTTAATTTCATTTTTACCTTTTATTTTACATTTCAGTTTAATTTTAAATGTTTTTTCCTACTGGGTTGTTAGTTTAGTTTATTTTGTATTTTGCAAAAATGCTTTGTTTTAGTTTGTTTTTAATTAGTTTTAGTGTCAGTTTTAGTTTTTTTCAGCAACGTCGGATACCTGTCAGGGCCAAGATCCAAAAGGGCTCATCACTTTTCATTTCATTTATTCAATTTGATGTTTATATAAACTTAAACCAAAAATTACCATTGTGTGAGGTCTTCTCCAATCAAATCAGGGGATTTTGCTCTCTTCAGGCATGTGCATACATGTCAGTCTTTATGCTGCTGTCAAATACTAAAACTTAGGAGATTTTGTCTTAATTTAATTTAGTCAGTTTTCTGAGCACAGGATTTAGTTTAAGTTCATTTTCGTTGTCTTTTGAAAGCTTAGTTGTTATTTAGTTTCAGTTAACTAAAATGATTTTTACATTTTAGTTTTAGTTATTTAGTTAGTTTCAGTTAACTATAATAATCTTGGGTAGAGGAGACTCTTTAGCATATAAAAAAATCCCCATTTTGTCACAAAAATGTTTTAATTTCAACAGTGACATACCATCAACTGAATAGACCTCATGGGGTGAGTAACCAAGTGATGATGAGCCGTTCATGAATGGGCCAGCGCTATGAAATAGCTCTTTTTTTCAGCTAGCTCGTGTTTGAGTCAAATTTTCCTTTACTCCATTCTTTCCATTATTTAATCCACATTTAAAAAGTCAAACTGGTACCACATGAAGAGCCATTTGAGAGCCAAACAACCAACCCTACTGAGCTGAACCAAATGATCTGGATCGCAATTAGCAAGGCTGGAGGATGGTGAGATGTACACAGGGGCATAGTTATGGATTTAGGGCCCCCAGAAAGAATATTACACAGGGCCTCCTTTAACTAGCTAGACAAGCAACAAATGGTGCATCATTTTTACAAATATTTATGAACCAAAATTTCCCAGTTTATGAGCAATATTTTTACTATGGTCAAATACAATTTACTTGCATTATTTCGCAGCGCTCGGCTACACCATTTGGACATTTTTAAGAGAGGAGCAGGGGCCCCCCCAGTATTGTATTTTACTCTATTTGAAACAAATTTTAGTCTGCTGACCGATTCATTTAGTGACTTTTGATTCATTAATGACACTAATTATTAAGAAAAAATAAAAAACACACTTTTCATTGCAAGCTTCTCATGGGCCCCTTCCTCCGCCTGGGTAACCAGTACCCTTTTGCTCCCCCTGTGCTACACCCATGGATGTTCATCAACTGATGAAACATGATAAGATCAGAGTTGCACTATACCATGGATTTCGTGGAAACAGACAACACACAAGTGTTGTGTGACACTGTTGATCCAGGCTTTAGATGGAGGCCTTTTTTATTTCTGCCCACTTCCATTTCTTTGTGAGTTTTTAAATGTTTTAGATATTTTAGTACTTTCGGGACACAAAGTAGCTTAAGAATATAGAATGCTCATATTTTCGCACTTGGAACAGTTGGCATAGTCATGAACAGCTCAAACATGGCTTTTGAGGTAATGTTTCACGATGTAATAATCACGACTTGCCCCCCAAGAGGTGACATCTGCTGTTGCATGACATCATTTGCGGAGAACCTATATGATGCAGCCAACTTTTTAGATGAAAAACAGATATCAAAAGTGCATCTCAAACCTTGGATATTCCAATACTGAAATGCACAAATTTCTTACAAGTTTCCTCGACCCTCCATGGGCCCCTTTTTGAAAAACACAGCCAGGATAGGCTATTATTTCCTGACGCAGAGAGCATTGAAACTGTGTTATTAAAAAGGCTGTTCTCTACTACTTCAAAGTTACAGAGATTTGATAAAACAAAGTATTGTATCCCAACATTTGTATGTGTAAGGCCGTGTTGTGTTTCATACTCACAAAGCACTCGGCAGCGTCGTCCATGATCCCTAACTGAAAGCGCTGCTCGTCTTGGAAAGTCTTGGCCAAAGCGCTCCGCAGTGCATCTGATGGCAGGACACGCTCACTGCTGAACTGGAACTGAGCAAAGATACTCTGCAGACACAGAAAAAAAACACAAAGAAATCCATTAATTCTTTACTTCAGTGCAACAAATATACACCGTGCCATAAATTCTATGGCTCCTGCATTGTTGGAGGGGAAACTCGTATAATGCACACACATACGTTTGTTTATGACTTCATTTCTCTCAGACTGAAAGAAAAACCCCTGAAAGCTCTAAATCAGCATCATGTTCTGTCAACTGACCCATAAAACACAAACAGTAGAACTAGTTGTCAGAGTGTCAGAAACCAAAGTGCTGCTCGACAAACGCACACCGGACTGAAACAAACGCCACGGCCGGGCTTCGCAGTGCCGCTGGCCTCAATATCACAGTGTATCAATAATAAATGCCGTTTGTAGTGCACTTTTCTTCAACAAAAACAGCTCTCATAGTGCTTTGTAGCGGTGAAATAGAAACAGAATCAAACTGTTGCAGGGCGGTCAAAGAGAAAGATGGGCCAAAGAAATGTGTTTTCAGGGCAGTGTTAAAGAGAGGAGAAGAGGATCCGTCGGTATGTGGAGGAGAAAGATTCTATAATACACCATAAGGGTGTTTTCACATTAAGTATGATTGTTTCATATCATGCCTAGAAGCAATGGATCCTTGGCTCCCCTCTTCCCTACTGATCTGCTTTCATGTCATTAACATGTTACTCAAGCACACTTGTGTATGCAGAGGTTGCGTATAGATGTTTTGTTGTTTATAATATTTTTTAAATAATACTGAAATATGACGTTATCAGTAGCATTCAATTAGCAAAGCACCGTTTTCATAACTTTTACTTCATACAAAGAACAGTCTTTGAAGTTATGCATTTTTTAAATGGCAAATGGAGAAAAGATCAACCCTGTAGCATGGCATTAACTTGTCATGCCATTTCATTAAATGCACAATCCCTACGCTTGAGAGGTGTTGGGTATCATTAACGGTTCTTTTCATCGTTCTGGTGATGGAATCTAATTTTGCTAAAGATATATGTTTGGGCTTCTTTTGCCTTTATTTAGAAAAGAAGACAGTAAACAGAGTCATAAACGATAATGAAAGTGTGTGGGAGATATATGTGGGACAGTAGCTGAAGATCGTTCATCTTTGATGACCGTTCATTGGAGACACCATGTGTCTCAGAAAAGAACTGCTGTAATTTGCAGGTTCTACGTACTTTCAGTTGAAGATTTAAAAAAAATAAAATCAAACTTTATTCATAAACAAAGTCTGGCACTTACATTCATGAACTGACCACAATGCAAACATAACAGACTAAGAAACATTCCATTAATAAAACTGAGGATAAGGTCAGAGGTCTAATCTAGAATTAAATCAGACCTGTTTTAAAAGAAGTTACACATGATGACCTGCTTTAGCTATGTGCATGATGTAAACTTTCAACTTTTATCAATTATATGTACAAACCAAAGGTGATGCTTTTATTATTAATTTATGGAGATTGTTTTCATGAACAAAACATTCAAGTTTTATAAACTTTTATTGGACAAATACTTTATTTTCAGCAATAATAAAAAAAAACATTGAAAAATCCCATAGGCTTGCCACTGAGGGAATGCATGCGATGCTAACTTCTGGGTTTTGGCTATAAAATTGCAACTGCAACTGCACCACTCTAGAGAGAATAATGTCAGAGGTTAATCTGGAATCAAATTATGTATAGACCCATTTTATAAAAGCTGACACATATGGTGGCTTACTTTAGCTACTTTCGCTTTGGCTAAAGCTGACATTGTTACACTAGCTACATAATTAAAGTTACTACATAAGCCGATGAAGCTCAGTTAGCTTTGGCAATGTGAGCTTTTGAAGACCTAGCCTAAGCTAATGTAGCTGCATAGATAATGTATCTACATATCTTACATAGCTGCTTTGTGAGCTTAGCTTAAGCTACATTAGCTGTATAGCTCCATTATCCATAGCTAAGTTAGCTTTAGCAATTGAGCTTTAGCAAACGTAGCTAAAGCTAACTGAGCTGCATAGATAACCTGAATACAAAGCTTACATAGCTGACCTCAGAAGGACTAGTACAGAGGGAAGACATCCCTCCAGACAGTAAAACCATTAAACACATTTATGCTCAGCTGATATAAATTGAGTGCACCTAAATCATACTAATTCCATAACCTATTTCTTGTCTTTCATTTGGGGTGGCAGGTGTCTCAGTGGGGTACCAAAATGAAGCATTGATGTAATTAGTTCCTGGTGTTGGTACTGGTACCATGTCAGTAGTGGATTAAGATTAGTACTGCACTACATCACCCTGACACAGAGAGATAAAGGGAAAATTCAGCTCCTTTTCTCTGAGATTAAAAACATCAGAATTTGAAGTTAAAATGTGTCTAATTTTGACAACCTCAGAGCAGACATAGCCTTGAGCTCTCTAGCTTTATTTATCCTCACACATAGTGCTGGTGGTAGCAGTTGTAGCAGCAGTGCTGGGAGTAGTAGTAGTAGTAGTAGTCCTATCACATAGCACAGGCTTAGATTGCACTTATTTAAGTCTAGACATGAGTATAAAAGTTGTATCCAGTTCAAGCAGAGGCCATTAGAGTGACTCCTGACTGAGTTCAGACGTCTGAGAGGGCAGAGATAAAAGCATGGCTACTCTCTCCACATCGCCAACGGATAAAAATGACCTTATTTTTGGGTTCTAAGACTTGTCAGCCACAGAGAGAGAGAACCAAGGCATTATTTTTGACCCTCACTACTCAGTGACATGCTGGAGTTTGGGTGTCTCTCTGCTGGTTTTCTGCTCCAGCAGGAATTCATGTCTCATGGATAGTTTGACTGATAACCCAATCACAAACCGAAATGTTGCCCATAAATGCGTATTTTAAATTGAAAATAATGTAGTAACCAAATACACAATTTCTAAATATATTACCAAGGCTGGGTCTAAACTCATTGGTTTAATGTAGACAACTATATGTAAGAGACAAATAGCAAGCTTGTCTTGTATATAAAAAAAACACACTTTCAGACACTGCTAGGGTTGTTTTATGGGCATCTGATAACATGATATTGTTTTTTTTCTTTTAGTGAAATGCATGATGGTTTATAGAGCCTGTTCAGTAACATCAGTTGCACAAAAGGCTTCACCTAACAATGCATTTTCAGATATTTTGAGTACACTTTTCTTATAGTCGATAATAAACACTTTTGACCCTTTGGTCAAGCATTCAGTCTTATTTCAGGCAGCCTATCAGACCTCTTACCACAGGTGTATAAAATCAAGCACCTAGCCATGCAGTCTCCATTTGTGATACAAAATAGGTCATTGTGAAGAGCTCAGTGACCTAAAGCGTGATACTGCGATGGATGCCATCTTTGCTATAAGACGGTTCAGGAAATTTCATCCCAGCTAGATACTCCACAGTCAACTGTAAATGATGTTATCAGAAAGTGGAAGCGTTTAGGAACACCAGCAACTCAGCCACAAAGTGGACGACCATGTTAAATCACAGAGCAGGTCAATGACTGCTACGGCGCATGGTACATAAAAGTCGCCAATGCTCGAACAATTCAATATCTGAATTGCTCTGAACCTCTACTGGCATTAATTTAGACACAAAAACTGTGAGACAGGAGCTTCGTAGAATGGGTTTCCATGGCGAGCAGCCACATACAAGTCTCACATCACCAAGTCCAATGCTAAGTATCGAATGGAGTGGTGTAAAGTACACAGACACTAGATTAAAAACATCTTGTGTGGAGTGACAAATCACACTTCTCTGTTTGGCAGTCGGATGGACAACATTACTTGCTTAGCTGCATTGTACCAAATGTGAAGGTTAGTGGAGGAGGATAATGGTTCGGGCTGTTTTTAGGGTTTGGGCCTGGCCTTTTATCTCCAGTGAAGGACCATCTAAATGGTTCTGCACAGCAAGACATTTTGGAAGATGATATGATTCCAACATTGTGGCAACAGTTTGGGGAAGACCCTTTTTTATTCCAACATGACAGTGCCCCAGTGTACAAAGCAAGGACTTCTTCAAGGAGTTCTTAAAACTGCTTTGTTTGACAGTCCTCTGAAGGCAGAGCTCATCCCTGTTGCTTGTGCTCCTTTCTTAACACACTTTTCCCTTCCAGTCAACTTTCCATGAATATGCTTTGATACAGCTTGTGAGAACAGCCTGCTCTTTCAGCGATGACCTTCTGTGGCTTACCCTCCGTGTGTCAATGATAGTCCTCTGGATAAAAGTCAGGTCAGTAGTCTTCCTCATGATTGTAGTCGTGTGTACTGAACCAGAGTGAGAGAAACCTTTACATTAGACATTTCCACAATATTCAAAATTTTTGAGATTTTGGATTTTTAGATTTTTTGGAGCTGTAAGTAATCAACAAGAATCAACACAAAAGTCTTGGAAATTTTTAAAATATATGGAAATGTAATTTTCTGACATTTAAATATGAACTTTTGCATGATATTCATTTTTTTAGATGCACCTGTATATTTAGATGTCAGTATCTATGTTGCTATCGGCTACAATAAATATGAAAAGATCAGCATATCAGATATTGATAAAGATGCAATATTGTGCATCCCTGCTTTGACAGAATATATTCTAAAAATTCTATAAAAGTATCACCTTTTTAGGGAATGTATTAATTATGAATTATCTAATCAAAGATGGAAAATATTTGCAGCAAATTTAGAGCAAAATCCAGCAAAACAGAGTTGGAAAATAAAGTTGCAACACCTGTTGTGGCAGCCGTCACTTCACCTCTTCTGCTGAACCTGACCAAGAGCTCATAATAAGTTACAGAGGGTTCAAAATCTTATCTCCACTGATCTATGAGGAATTCAGAGACGCACACACCCTCCCTTCTTGAAAGTCCTGCAGCTTTATTTTCCTGATTTGATCATTTTAAATCCATATTTAACATTTTGGAAGCAATAAAGTGGCTGTGATCGCACTGAGTGGAAGTGTTATAAAACAATAGGCCTCGGTGTGAGAGTGTGGCTGAGAGCTGGCAATGGGAAAGGTAATGCAGTCCTACTGATGGGGGTACAGTGGATGAGAGAGAGAGAGAGAGAGAGAGAGGAAAGAGAATAGGAAAAGGGACTATTCAAGCAATATGTGTGTGTTTTTGTGAGTAGGTGTGTCTGTGAGTGTGTGTTATGGTGGCTGTGCTGACTGCAGCAATGCGCCAAGGAGAATAGAGGGGGAATATACCCTACAGAGAGAGAGGGTGGAGGAGGAAAGGGGGGGAGGAGAACAGGGAGGGATGAGGCAGAGGGATGTATGTGTGAGAAGTGTAAGAGAGGAGCAACTCCCACAATCATCCGTCTTTCTTTCCCTTTCTTTTTCTCCTGTGTTTGTTCATGTGTGTGTGCCGTTCAAAGAGAGATAAAGTGTTGCAGTGATTTCTAGAGGGATAGCCACAGGCAGCCTCTGAACTTCTGTTTACTACAAGGGCGAGCGTCTTTATCTGCTGCAGTTAAACACCAACATTCAATCCCTCCAAAATAAAAGCACCCATAATCATCACTTATCTTCGCCCTGCTCTTGAATGGATTTTTTAAAAACGCTGTTAAAGTTCATTTGGTGCCTGTCTCGCTCAGTTATTCAAACACTTTAATCTTTCTCGCCGTGGGGACCGTAGCTACAATCGCACCGTAACAACAACATTACATCTGTTGGTTTTTTGACAAAGGAGAGGCGCTGACAGGATGCTTAATGAAATCTGACAGCAAAATGTGAACACTTAACACGTCGACAATACCTTTGATTTGTACGCCCACACCTGTCTCGCACAAGCCTGTGTATGAGGAGCACCCCTGTATGCTGGGAAAGATTTGCGAGCATCTCAAGGTGCATGTGTGTAACAGCCTAACGTGTGCAGCATGCAAGTAAGATTTGTATGCATGCGTAGGTGTGTGTGCTCCTGTGTGTAGCATCCCAGCGTGGGCTCTGCTAGCTCAGCGCTTTCAGTCAGCCAATTAATTACAGGGAAGCGCAGGAGACAGAACACACACATCGTCACTGCTACACACTACTACACTAAAGCACATTACACACAACACTTCCCTCCACTCAGACACATATTTGTCATCATCGATGCAACAAATGGTTCAGGCAGAGCTGCATACGGCTCGTTCATTATTAGGGACTCGTGGTGTTTCACGTCTTCAGCTCCTGCTCGTTTCTTTCTTTCTGCAGCTGCTGGAACACAGCAGTAATTCAAACTAGAAGTATTTTATTAAGTGCTTTATTGTGCTGGTTATTTACTGGGGGAAAGTGCCTGGTGCATAGTAGCCCATTTTTTATGCAACAGTAGGGAATAAAGCAGGATAACTAACAGCAGATGGGAAAAGCATTGTTTAAGTGGCCTGTTGCACCAGCTATCTGTAAGTTCTGTCTTAATTTCAGGGGTTTACCAATTATCAGTAACCTTGCAGAGCAGATGGATTATCCATGTTCCATGTCTGTCATCAGGCTGATTCATTTTGCAAAGATCCAAACTGAAACGACTGCCTATAACAGGTCCGACCAATCAGTATCATTTTAGGAGAACAAGGCGGTAGCTGTGGGTGGGGTTTATTTGTACTGGAAGCTGGTATAGGTTGTTTGCAATCATATGATCCCAAATATCCATTGGGGGTAAGGAAGTAGGGGACAGCCGTTAGGAATGAATGGAACTGGAGGAAAGTTAGTCTTTAAATTGATCTCTTTGCTGCAATTATCATCAGAAAATTTATACATACATAAAGTATGCTCCCTACACTTGACAAAAAAGTGATTTTTACCACAGTTTAACAGATTTACCTGGCATGGAGGTGATCAATATCACAAATCATCGCTCTGGACAAAAGCGCCTGCTAAATGACATTGTAACATTTTAACAAAAAGTCAGTCCAGCAGACTGGCATCATCAAGTCAGGTGGCTGTGCTCCTTAAATATATATAAAAAAAATTCTGACAAGCCTGCTTTTAAAGTGATGTGCAATCAACCAAAAACCTTGTAGGGTGAGAAACTGAGTGATGATGAGCCCTTCATGAAAGAGCCTATGCTTTGAAAAAGCTCTTTAATGTGAGCCACTGTAGCCAGCACAGGTTTGAGTGCCAGTTTCCTTTCCTTCATGCTTTGGCTTTATATATAAAAAAATGTAAAACATCAACCCCGTGGTTCACAGTCAAGCTCGAAACATCCTTTTTGCAGGATGACCTGGGCTTTAAGAACATGCGTGCTGCAGCAATGTCACTTGAATTTTAAAAAGTCATGGGACAATAAAGACAAAGGAAACAAACTAAACAGAAATTAAAACACACACAAAAAAAAACTTTATTACACACAGTAAAATTGATGACTAAGAGTTTTTTTTTTTTTGCACAAACTTGGTCTCCCATCTCTTTGGGTCCAAAAAGTGAAAAAAAAGTCCTTGCACTTGTGGGATTTTGAGTCCTTATTTAAAGCAGTTCCTGTCTGCAGTGACATAGAGGAGACAAATCCCAGACTCACAGACACTGTCTCTTTCTCTCCATTATGAGTCATTCAGGCTCTCTTCTCTAGTTTCTAAGTGTTTATACATGCACTGTTCGGCAAAGCATAAAGTGACAACGGAACAGCCTGCCACTGGTTACCACAGCCTAGTCACAATTCACAGTGGGTGACAAACAGACAATATGGCTAAGCCACTAGCTGCAGGAACTATAAAAAATGATTATAAACAGATAAAAAGACATTCAATATTAGAGTTACTGATTTGGATTTAATCTTTAAAGAAAGTTGGCCAAGTTCCAGGCTCGCTTGAAAACATTATGTAAGAGCTATGGAGGTGTGGATAGCATCATTAGAATGGTACAATGGAAGGCTTTCAGAGGAAAAAACAATTTAGTGGCTTCAGTATATGGTTCAAAAGTTAGCTAACTTTGAATAATATGTCTCTCCTTGTCAGCAACAAACAACAACACTGGTCTCAGAGGGTTAAGGACTTGCGCTACAATAAATTTGCAAATATCTACATATAAGATATTGGCAAATTAGACAATACCATAAACCCTATTTAGCTCTGCAGCTAATTGTGCCCCCCTCCCAGCTGTTTTCACTCTCTTCTTCACCTAATGTCCCCACCACAACCCTCTCTAACTGGCTTGGATGACTTCAATCAGCATCGAAGCTTGGGAAACACTAATACAGTGAGCGTATTGCATCACTTCCTGTTTTCCCACTGCTACTACTTTTGCTCTGCAACAGTGTTGATAAAGCTAGTAATTCCTGCAATTATTTGCATTTCTGAAGGATGCAATCTGTCATAGCGACAGGTCTGCAGACACCAAAAAGCCAGTAAAACCATCCCGTCATCTTATCCCACCTTCCTAAGCCATCACCATGATGACTTTAACCCACTGAAGAGTTGCACTATTATACTGTATGTGTATGGTATGTAAGTTACCCTGAGATTCCCACCCTTGTCAACCAAAAGGGAAATATCCAAGTGAAGCACTTGTACCTCAAACTATCTATTATCTCACTTCTGTCCTCTGGTTTGCCTTTCTTGACAGTGATGTAGTAAACAAAGGGAAACTGGGAGGAAAAACTAAAGATAACCACCATGCCTGCAGTGAAAAGCTGTGATACTGAAAACAGCAACAGCTTCAAGAAAACAGGTAAAAATGGAGTCACAGAGCTGTCAAGAAATCTGTGCATCACGAGATAACACTGAAAGTTTACTGTTTACCTTTAAAGCACAGAAGATACACGAGTCCTCCATACACTTATGTGTGGTCAGCTGCCGGAAGCTTCTACGGAAGATGTCAAGATGCCACAGTACCTGAGAGACGAAACACACAAAAACAGAACTGTAACCAACTGGATCAACTTCTGAGCTTTAAAAAAGGGATATACTGTTTATTTTATTTAGCCATATAAATAATGTTTCTATCTGGTCCCTGTGGAACTATTTTTCCCTTCCTTTCTGTTTTTGTTCATCCTCTGTTCGTCTGCCCGTTCTCCTCTCTCTGAGCAGGTTGTTTTTTATGTGTTTGAGTTGTCATCTGCTGTGTCTGGCAGAGAACAGGGACATTTCCAGGATCTACTTGAAGGGGAATTTCTGGATTCTTTCAAACTGGGCCCAATTTTTAATTATTTTGGGGTTTTAATGACTAATGGGAACCAAAAGTTTTAGTATTAGCCAGGTAAATGGCTTCCGGGGCAGCTGTGTGGGTCAGATATGTAGCAGTTAGTCGAAGGGGAGAACAGAGCAAAACATTCATTTTTAATGGTTCACAGATGTGATTGACAGAAAGTTGACTTTGCTTTGCACGATAGTGTGTATGTGAGCTGCTAAATGTGAAGAGTTGTTCTGAATACTTGTTTGAAGACTGTAAATACAATAAAATAATAAGCAATTAACATTTGATTTGCCATTTGGATTCAGCCTGATTAATATGCAATTATGCATAAATTTTTTGCCAACACAGATGGAAGAATCACAACAGACTTCAACAGAACAAAACATGCAAAAACAGAGACAGAGGGGGAAACGTTGGAAAGATTTGGAGGAAAAAAGGTTTTAAAGTTTGAAAAAGTTAGTAAACAAATGGTCCATAAATATTTAATTGATTTCAGAGGAAGAATGGAGAACATTATTTTGTCAAAATTGATTCAGGATCTGAGGTTCCTCAAAAGAGCAGACACAAAACACCACCAAAGACCAACTTTACGCAAGTCCAGAGTGCTGTGGAAAAGTATTTGTCTTATCCTGATATCTACTTTTCAAAGTGGGGGTATTATGCCGTTTTTCAAGGCTTTACACCATCTTTCTGATACCAACGTAGTAGCTTTACATGGTTTACAGCTCAAAAAACTCCTCATGTTTCTCACACTGGTGTCCTGAAAACCCCTTATTTTAACCTCCGTCTGAAACACTTCGTTTTCACTGCTGTCTCTTTAAAAAAACCCACTCCAGGAGACCTGCCTTCCTCCGATTGGCTGATTTTCCGGAGGCTGGCTGGCGGCAGGACTCAATGTTTTGTGCCCGCCCCCTCTAATGTGGCTAATGTTGTTATGCTAGTGGTTGTAAACTTTGAATGAACCGGTCGGACTGAGTAAAATATGGCGAATTTTGATATACATCCATACGTGTTAGACCCAGAGTCTGATCCTGATAGTTTGGGGAGAGAGGGGGAAGAAAACCAGCAGCAGCGAAGGATAGAGCAGGACGTATCTGTTTGGTAAGTGTTAATTATTGTGTTTCAATGGCTAAATGGCTAAGAGGCCTCATGGGGGTGGTCTGTTCCACTTCACCGACAGCACGGACGAACCATGAACCAGTCAGATAATACTGCGATGACCTTATCAGTTTGCTCCCTGTTTGCTCCATCGAAATCTCGTCTCATCACGGAGAGATTTTCAACAAACCGTTTTCATCAGTTTACATGCTAATTCCAAGATTACTGCCGCATACGTTTATCTTGCGGTTTGAAAATTTTCATACGTGGAGTATGGACACACAACATTGTGACTTTAAATTTATGTTTTAAAAATCGGAAAAGTATAATACCCCCTCTTTCAATATTTTCAATAAGACAAAGTTAACCAGAGTGAATATAAAATACAAATTTGATATTATAGTTTCGTTTATAAAGGGAGAACAGCCATCCAAATCTACCTGGTCCTATATGAAAAACGAATTGCCCCCTAAACCTAATAACAGGTCGTGCCACCCTTGGCAGCAACAATTGCAAGCAAGTGTTTAGCAATGTCACAATGAGTCCTTCACATCATTGTGGTGAAATTTTGACCCGATCTTCTTTGCAGAAATGTTTTAATTCAGCCACTGGCCACTCCTTGGAAGGTTCACCACCGTTTCAAGTTTTCCCCGTTTGTGGTTAATGGCTCTCACCATGATCAGGTGGAGTCTAAAAGCCTTAGAATTGGCATTGTAATCCTTTCCTGACTGATACATGTCAATGACGTTGTTTCTAATCTGTTCTTGAATTTCGTTAGATTGCAGCTGCCTTTTTAGATCTTCTAGCCAACTTCACTTTGTCAGACAGCTTCTATTTAAGATATTTCTTGATTTAGCAGGTCCAGCAGCAATCAGGCCTGGGTGTGGCTTCTGAAATTGAACTTAGCTTTCAAAAATGTGGTTAATCACAGTAAGTGCATGGTATAGAAAGGAGGGAAATTACTTTTCACATAAGACCAGATAGGTTTGTCTAACTTTTTTACCTTAATAAATGAAACCATCAATTAAAAACTGCATGTTACATTTACTTTGGTTATTTATGTCTTAAACTGAAATCTGATTGATGATCTGAAACATGTGTGACACATGTTTAAAAAAAAAGAAATCAGGAAGTTTGCACTGTCAGCTATGCCACTCCCACCTAAACAGCTCTCATTCAATTTAAGTGAGGAGCAGAGAGAGCCATGGCACATACTACATTCAGATGAAAAAGTGAGAGGGTTAAAAAAGATGAATGAAAGGCAGCCTGTTGTTTATAGAAAAAGGTAAAATGACTTCGGTCACATGGAGCCCTTCCAGTTTTCAGGAGTCAGACCTGGAACAATGCAAAATAACTCCTAGAATGAGCCATAGGGTTGGCACCATTTTAGGGTCAGTAAAAGGCAAAGCTGCTCTGTACAACAATGTAAAGACTGAAGACATTTTGAGCCTTTTGTCTCTCTTACAGCTGAAGAACAAGGGAATGTGGGGACGAGAAATGAGGGATAACATGCACCAAATGGCTGACAATCTGAAATTGAACCAGCTCATCCAGTGTGTGTGTGGGACTATGCCTTTGTACATGGATGCCTGCTCTGCCGACTGAGCTAAACCAGTGAAGCCCTGTGAAGCTGCTGTGTGATATTTTCAGTTCACAGGGTTTAAAGCTCAGACTGCTGGAGAGAGGAATCCCTCTGTCACGTCTTCACTGAGCATCACAGATCAGGTATTACCATGAAAACCTTGACCTGGTCCCTCATACTGCACACAGCTCGTTAGATTTTTTAGCATCCTGCAGCCTTGTTCAAACGTTTGCTAATGTATTTGTTTTTACTGTTTCATTACTTTTATGTGTGTTTATTTTTTTTTCTATTCTGTCACCGTTAAAATCACTAACGTGTCTCAAATGCCACATATCTGCAAAGGCAAGACTGTGGTTGCAGGAATTACAACGATCCACTGATCTGGATTATTGCATCATTTGGTTGAACAATGATCCACATCAAAATGATGGCAAGTCAAAGCAACAGCGACACTGTCATTTTTATGTCTCCAGGTCTTTCATCTATCTAACTTGTTATCTCAAGAGTGTTTTGAAGATTCCTTTCACACTTTGCACAAATGTTCATCCAGACACAATGATGAACCAGCAAGATTTGTTAAGATCATAGGTCAAGGTCATGGGACTTTTGTGCATACGCTGCTTGTGAAGGCAATCTCAAAAATGCTCTGCAGTATATATTTTTTTTTTTAACTTTCGCACAAATGCAAACTCTAACTCAAGGATCAACTGATTAGATTCTGTAAGTCAAAGGTCAAGATCAGTAGTCTGTATGGTCAGCCTTTACTTGTAACATTTCTATAAAACACACTACCACAGAAACACCACAGCCCTTCACATTAAAACAAATCACCCATTAGATATTTCAGTCAGGACCACTTTGTCATGAAACACATGACTTGTGGTCATCAGTGTTCTTCTGTATTAGCAGTTATAAATGTCCACGTATTGCTGTTTTTTTATATTTGGTGGTGTGGCTGTTCTAGGATCCCCATGCCCTTCCATATGCCTATGTACAAAGAATCAAGCAGAGCAGACATCAGTGATGACAGAATGACACTGATTAAGTCAGAAGCTGAATAAAAGAGGAGCTGGGGTGGAGGGGTTTTGCAAAAAGCTAGGCTTAAACTGCTCTAGCCTAGGCTAGGCCAGGCTTGCTGAGAGTGAATCAGTAAGCCATCAGCTGATGAGGACTTTCATAAGATCAGCAGCGCTTGGCTCCTCAGCCTACCGAAACTAACTGTATGCTCAATTGCATGCACAGCGGTTATGTAAGGTTTGGGATCAAACACTAACATTTTTATTTAAAATAAGCCGTCTTTCTTTGAGATTGTCTTAAAAATTAACCAACTCTTTTTATAATTGACTAAATGAATAATCACTTCTTGCAACAATGTGAGTTTCATGCAATTTATTGTTAAGAATTAAGTGCTAACTTTGTCTTCCTTTATATAATCAAATTCCCATCACAAATTGTTGCTTTAATATTCTTTAGACTGCAAGGAGTTAAGTTTGGAGGCTCAAAATTTCCTGGGGGAAGCACTTTGTTATTTCTGTTATAACTTTGCTTAGTGAACTGGGGAGGATATCAGACCCCCCCTACTTGGCTGTTCTTTTTCACATGCTGACTACTTCACACCTGTTGAAATTCAGGCTAGTAACCTCCATTCTTCAGCTTGACAAACTAATAATGTCAATGACACCATGTCCATGTTTTATACAGTATACCAAGCTTGAGCTTAAGTTCAGTCAGGAAGACATATATTCCACATGCCAGTTTAATAGTTTTGGTTACATCTTTCCAACAGTACTGCTCCACTCTCTAACTTTTGGCCTATCATTTTGCTTCTGTCTATTTAGGATACGATGAGATAGATAAGATACGATACTATATGATGCAATGCAATGTGATGCGATACGATAAAATTGGGTAAGACATGATACTAGTGTTGTACTCAAAACCACACTATCCAAGACCAAGACTTGCTCGAGACCAGAGTGCACCAAGACCAAGACAAGACCAAGACTTTTGGGAGTCAAGACTGAGTCAAGACTGAGATTTAGACAAGACCAAGACCATAAAAAATACATGTAAAAAAACATGACAAGGTTGAACAGTTAGAGAGCATTCTCTCTTTAATTTTAGTTTTCTTGTAAACAAATCTGACAGATAGGTGTCTCCAACTCTTTCAAAGCAAAACATGCAAAAATCTCAAATCTTAACATATTTGCTCAACTTTCTTCTTGTAAAAAATAAATCCTTTAATGTATTTAAAAGAAACTGACAAGACCGGAATTATTCTAAATATCTGAAAATGAGATTTTTATCCAGAACTGTCAGGTGAATAAGGCCTAAAGTAAGTGTTCAGAGGTATTTCTGACCATAAATAAGATGGACCGGCATAGCTATTTGTTATTTTAGCAAATGCTTCTCCTTATTATCATACTCATTAAGTCAAAGAATAGCAGATCAGTGCTGGTTTCAACCAGTCTTATTACAACACTACATGATACAATATGATATGATATAGTATAATAAAGTACGATACAATACAACAGGATACAACACAATAAGATACAATATATAATACTATGAGAAAACACGATACAAAACACTTTATTGTCCCCTTAGTGTCATAATACAGGTTTTGATTTATTATGCTCCTGAGTTTTTCCTCTGTTTATTCTGTGTATTTCCATGTTTCTAGTTTTATTTTGTATTTTGGTTTCCTTAAGATTTTTCCTAGTTTGTACTTTTTGGTATTTATGAGTGTTGGCATTTGTTCCTTGTCCCCTGTTTCATGTCTAGTTTAACTACCTGTGTTTGTATTTGTTTCTGTGCTCCCCTCGTAGTGTTACTTATGTTTTGGATATCTTCCTCCTTGTCAAATGTTCTTGTGCTTTGTGAAGTTTCCTGTTTTATTTTGTAGTTGCCTTCCCTTGTGTGTGATTCCAGTATCCTTCCTGCTTGAGTTTCCCTCCACTTTGATTACCCTCACTGTTTTCACCTGTGTGTCGTTTGCCCTCACCTGTCTCCCTTTGTCTAATCAGTCCCTGTGCATTTAGGTTCTGTGGTTGTTTTTGAATTCGCCTACTATACTAGCAGTGTGTACTGATTTGCCCAAAATGTAGTATGCAGTATGTGAACAAATGCGAAAGTTGCAGTCTGCCAAAAATACCTGGATGATGTACTGATTCGGTAAAATTTCACAGTATGCATTGGACCAGTCTGCTTAGCCGGGTCAAAGTTCGTAATGGCGGAGCGCAGTGAAACTTTCACCGGAGTGGCTGACAGTTACAAAAAGTGTCATTACCTTTTATCTTTACCTTTTTAACATGTGCTATAGCGAAATAAGTTGTAATAAGGTCACTGTTGTTTTTGTTTTGCCGTTACGGTTCGTAACGGCCGGAAAGGTGCTGTCAAGTGTGTCCTTTCACTGCACTATACATGCTAAGCTAAAAACAATGGCTATAAAAATCCCGATAAATCAAATAAAAACACTTCCCCGATTTTTTCTGTACGTAAATGGATGAAAAACACTGTAGCGCCATTTGCAATTGACCAGGGTATGACGTACTTCTGTATACCGAAAACCAGCTAAACCGGGCCAAGCACACTACACAATAACATCTGACTGGCAGTCATACTGCATACTACTGTCAAACGCAGTACGCAGTGCACAATACATACTGCATACTGCGTTTGGCAGGAGTATGCAGTAGGCCAATTCAAAAACAGCCTGTGTTTCTCCATGTCTTTTGTCAGTTCATTGTTTGATGCTTGATGTCCTCCTTGTGTGTTCTGAGACCTTTGTTATCAGCTTATTTTAGTGGAAGTAAGTTTTGTTAAAGATTTTTCTTGGATTTTTTGTTAAGTAGATTTTGTTTGTTTTATCTGCATTTGGGTCCTGGATGTGGGTTTTCACCACACCCTTGACACTTAGGGATATTTGTCCTGAACTTTAAGTGCAGCTCACATGAAGCTGCCAAATAAGATATAAGTAATAAAAGAACATTAGCAAAATAGCATTTGTATTTGGCTTTTTCCACCACCAGTTCATTCACAACATGGTTACATACAACCCTCCACTTCCCCATCACCATGAGTCTACATTATCATCCATCAACCACAGTCTACACACAGTACGGTCAGCCCCTACCCCACCAACCTCAGACATCTCCAGTCATTATCTGGTTAAACCTAGTTGATCAAGTTTCTCAGAAAACATCATCAACTGACACCAGCAACACCAGCGTCCGGACTCCACGGGGGATAGATCTTCCATCCTTTGAACACGCTATGCCCCTGTAGAGATGAAGCGCAAAAAACTCTGACTATAATTCAATATCACTTTCATGTAAAATAACATTCAGTATCACATCCATGTTAAATCAATTTTATCTTGAATCATTTACTTGTCTCTCCTGATTGAAAAAAGAAACGATCATGGGTGGAAGTCCAAACTGCACTCTGTATGAGCCGCATACACTTCACCACTAAGCTTACAGGCTCTCCAGTATTATCAAATGTACTCCTCATTGTGAGCTATACATGTAGTTTCCTGTAGCTTTAAAAACAGGATACATTTGTGAAACTAAATTTGGATCTAAGAACTTCCCTCATCGTTAGAGGGATGAAGAGAATCAGCTCCTCCACAGCTTTGTGTGCTTTCCAGCCATTTGGAGCTAATTGTTTTTCCCAGCAGCTCCCGCTGAGTGTGTTTTCCACTTTGTATATTTTCAGCAACAAAAAGAGTGAGAGGCAGAGATTCAGTGGGACTGAAAAGAAAAAGAAAAAAGAACATCCGGCACAGAGCCCAAAGAAAGGAGGAAGAAGACTTTAAAAGTAGCGGAGAAGTGGTCTGTGGAGGTAGACCTCTTGCTGTCCTCTCTCTCTCTCTGGTGCATAATTAGAGGAAAGAGCCCTCAGTACATCCATCCAGCATGCTGAGAGATAATATTGACACAACAATGTCCCTGAGGCTTCCACTCAGATCTGCATCGCAGGACCACACACACCGAAACACACTTACAGTAGGCACACACTAAACCAATATGAACGGCAACCTTAACTCTACAGGCCCGCTCTGTGTGTTAAGTAGAGAGTGATAGGTGGAGGAAAGAGGGGGCGGAGGATGACGGACTGCATGCTGACGCTGGTGTATGCGCTCTACCTTTCCCCCCCTCTCTGTTTCCCCTCCTCTCTCTCTCTCTCCGGTCGTGATGAATCGGCTTCCTGCATGGCACTGCAGCAGCCAGAAGGAGGGAGCACTCTCCCCATGCCCGGCTCTCTCTGTCAGTATCCATCTATCCATCCATCCTTCTTTTTCTTCCACTCTTTATCTTTTTCTCTGCTCTGTCTGCATCTGTTGTTTCTCTCTCCCTCCTCTTCACTCTTTTTATCTGCAGGAGCATCTCAAACAAGGGAAACTTAGGTACAACTACCTAACAAAGACATATAAAGTGAAGATGGCACACAAATACAATGCCTTAGCTACGTTTAGGTTTGAAATTCTTATTTTTCTAATTGTCATGTATGATTAATATTTGCATGTATGCAAAGCTTTTGACAAATTAAGCATCAAAAACAGTTGGAAGAAAGTGTGCCTTGAGATTAGAAGCAGCTTAAGACCTGTAAATTGTGCCACCCAAATGTAATCCCCTCGTCCAAAAAAGTTGGGGCACTGGGTAAAATGTAAATAAAGATACAATGCAATGATTTGCAAACCCATATTTTATTCACAAAAAAACAAATATTAGCCTATTTTGATGGATGCAACATGTCTCAAAAAAGTAGGAATGGGGCAACAAAAGGCTGGAAAAGTACGTGGTGTGAATAAAAACAGCTGGAGGAGCATTTTGCAACTAATTAGGTTAACTGGAGACAGGTCATTAAGACGACTGGGTATAACAGGAGAATTTACATGATATCAAAAGAGATTCAGAGAATCTGAAGAAACCTCTGTGACTAAGGGACAAGGCTGAAGGTCAATATGGGATGCTTGTGATCTTTGGTCCCTAAGGCAGCGCTGCATTAACAACAGGCACGATACTGGACTGGGAATCACTGCATGGACTCGGTAACTCTTACAGAAATCCTTGTCTGTCAACACAGTTCGCTGAGCCATCTACAACTGCAAGTTAAAGCTGTATCATGCAAAGAAGAAGCCACATGTAAACACAATCAAGAAACACTGCTGTCTTCACTGGACTTAATCTCATTTAAAATGGACTGAGGCAAAATAGAAAACTGTTCTGTTGCCAAATGAATCAAAATTCCAGCCCTGTCACCAACAGAATACATTTGGTAAAACATAAAATCAAAAAATCCAGCAAAGAATACTCAGAGCAGCTAGAACCCTACATCAAACAAGAATGGGACAACATTCCTCTCCCAAAAGCAACAAGTCTCCTCACTTCCCTGATGTTAACAGACTGTTTTTAAAAAAGGAGGGCTGCTACACAATGGTAAACATGGCCCTGTCCCTACTTTTCTGAGATGTGTTGCTGCCTTCAAATTCAAAATGAGCAAATTTGTTTTTATGAGATGGTAAAATGTCTCATTTTCAACATCTAATATATTGTTTATGTTCTTTTATGAATAAAATATGGGTTTAAGATTTGTGAATACATTTTATACAGCGCCCCAACTTTTTTGGAATTGGGGTTGTAAAAAACAGGTGATGCATATATAACCCATCAGGATTAGTTCTTTCTCCATCATTGTTGTTCTCAAAGTTGATGTCAGATGTTCTGGCAGATCTTTAATCTGATAGGTCAGTGAGAGAGAAGTGACACTCACAAGCATGGCGCTGTTCCAAAAGTTGAGCACTGTAATTGAAGCAATAAAAAAATAGCTGATACTGAGGGTGATTTTGCAGCTAGGATGCTGAGAGATGAAAAATGCTGTACTGCGTCTGTTCTGTATTGAGAAGAGACATCGCAAGCTTAAACACCACTTAGTGGACAAAGGCTTTTATTGTGAAGCAGCCACAGGATGTGCAGGTTTTGTAATCCATCCTTAAAGCCTAAAAGAGAGGAAAGGTAGTCCGGAACTTACCAACATACCAGGACATACCAAGGTCCAAGTCCACGTGTACTCAAAGTCCAGCTGACTTTAGAATCTAAAGTAAAATGAAGTGTAAGAAATCTATAGTAAGCGATAAATCTTACTGCCCTACTGTCCAACACATGAAGACTCTGAGCAGAGGCTTTTTGTACATGAAAGCCTCTGCTCTTTGGGAAAATCCCAGTAGAATCTTTAGCTTCTTAGCTACAAACTAAATGTGCTCCTTAAAAGTCAAGTTTTCAGCAAGTAAAATCCCTAAGAATCTAAAAGTGCAAACCAGCTTAATTCCACAACCATCTTTAGTAACAGTTTTCTCAGACAGTCATTTCAGAAGTGAAAAATATGAGTTAAGTTTTGTCTGCATTTAGAACAAGTCTTGTAACAGGTCAAAAGCAGTAGAGTTTGACCAATATTGGTTTTTCAGCTCCAGTACCGATTATTAGCAGTTTGTCAGACCGATAACCAATATTTGGATGCGATATGCATTATGACAAAAGTATAACATGTACTTAACATGGAAAAGTAAAATTGTATGATTTTAAAAAATGAAGGAAAAGACCAAATTTGGCCCTAGCTCTATCAGCATGAGAAACAACAGAGTAACACAGTCCCTGGAAAATAGGAAGTTATTCTGAATGCTCACTGTGTCAGTGGCCCCCAGACTGAAGTGCTGATTGGCTGGTACTCATTTAGCCAATCAGGTTGTGTTGTATTGGTGAGATCGTGGAGAGTAAAACAAAGCCAGAGTGAAAGATAAAGTGTGTCTAAAGTAGTGCACTTTTTGATGAACTGATTTGATCTGTATAAAATGCTATAATGGATAATCGGCCACATGCCAAATATCAGTGTAAATAATCCACCGGGCTGATAATGGGTCTACCTCTTAGAAGCATGCTGAAGATATGCAGGCATAGGTGCACAGCAGTATCGTCAGCATAAAAATGAAAAAGAGAATTGGAAATATTCTGTCCAAGGTAATTAATATAGATGGTAAATAACAGAGGGTCCAGTGCCGAACCACTTGCTCACAGTGAATCATGGCAAGAGGTTCCCCTCTTTGTGAAAGACTGAAACTTAGAGATTTTAGAGAATATCCAGAGAATATGGAGGAACCTCTGTACGTAAGTGGCAAGGCTGAGAACTAACACTGCAGTCGGTGACCTATGACCTCACAGGCAACACGGCATTAAACACTGGTATATTTTGCAATGGATATCACAACACAAGCTCTGGAAAACTACAGAAAACCATTGACAGTTAACACAGAAAGATGCTGCATCTATTTAGTAGACCTGAAAACCCGAGATGGGCTGGCCTAAAGTAGAAAAATGTGCGAAGGTTTGATTTGTCCATATTTCAAATTTTTGTTAGAAATGTCATTGAGCCCCCCAGGCTAAAGAGGAAAAGGACCATCCAGATCGTTATCAATGCAAAGTTCAAAAGAAAGCATCTGTGGTGTGTGGAGGTGTATAAGTACCCATGGCATGGGTAACTTGCACATCTGTGAGGGCATCAGTAGTACTTATGCTTCCATCTAGACTATATCTTTTAGGGACGTCCTTGCTTATTTCAGCAAGACAATGCCAAGCCACAATGCATGACTTGCAACAGCACAGTAAAGGAGAGCAGATAAAAATGTAGTGTTGTTAGAAGAAAAGATGATGAAAAAGAGTGTTAAACATGCTCTTGTCCCATCTTTTTTGGAAAATGTTGCAGGAATCAAATTCAGAATGTGTTTGCGTCCAAAAATAGAGGGCTTATCTCATCTTTGTGTTGCTTGTATGTGTATGCTTTTGGAATTGGTTGAACGGATTTGCAAATCACTGTTCTGTGTTTTCATTGATATTTTTATCAAATCCCAACTTTTTTGAACAAGGGTTTTGTCTGAGACAGCAAAATATGCATTACTTTAACTAGATAAAATCAAAACTATCAAAACTGACCTAACATGTTAAAAACTCAGCAGCTATGAAGAGACAAAATCAGTTTCTGCTGATAATAAATTACTGCAGACTCTTCATTCTCTTTAACATCATGGTATTTTGTGAATTCAATCATATTTACATAGTCATATAAACCCAGTCATCACATCCTGATCATTTCTGCCCTCCATAACTCTGGCATCCTCCTCTTTGTTCTCTCTTATTACCCCTCATTGCATTACCATCTCTTCCTCCTGAACATTTCAAGGATCACATGATACTGCAGACAGTTTTCCTGCACTTATGACCCTGCCATGCTGTCTGCTCCCTAACAGGTTTTCACAGCAGAAATTTGGGCTTCAGAATCACCACAAAAAATCAGGAATGACTCTGATCGAATGTCCCAGTGAGGCGTGACAGTGTGGTAGTGATACAGCAGGCAGAAAAAAGGGCCCTGCAACCAAAAATGAAATTCAGGCATCATTAGTTTTATGATTCACATGTGAGCTTTTTGTACTGAAATGTCTTATGATCTGGAAATTTGCAGTTATTTCCTTCCTGCCCTGCAGTTTATCCCAGTTTTTCATGCCTTTTATCATGCTGGGCCTCTTCAAAAAGCTTCCAACATCTACTTTAACCTCAGAGTGAACACAAATCTCTACCTTTGCTCCAAACATCCCAACTAGAAACATAAAAACTGCATGTTTTCTTGCTAAATCCTACACTCTTGCTTACATTTTTTTGGTACATTTAGTACATCAATGGTGAAAATGTCTCTTAAAGCAACATTAATGCAGATCCTCAGTAAAAGCAATGAGATAATTCATTTGGCAAAACAAAAATGTCAATTAGTGTTTTCATCAGCTGCAGTGTCTGCTTGTAATCACATTTCTATATTAATGAGCTGTTTGCCCATTCACATGATGATGGAGAATGTAATCACCGCCTATATAATGCTTGGTGGCAAAGTTCTTCGAATTTATGGAGCACTTCATTCATGAACCGTGCTCCAAGTCATAAAGGGTCAGTGGGATAGAAAACCTTGAAACCAGGGACACGACTTCTCATTCGGCTTTTGGTGAGGCATAAAAAGGACTTGAGGTGAAGTTTTGAGAGAAAACTTTGATGTGTATTTGAACTTTGCAGTTTGAACCCAGTCTGAAATCTTGATATTGAGGAGGCGAGACTTCTAGCCTACATAGTCTATGCCTTCACCAACAGAAAAAAATGAAAGTAACATAAAAAGATTTATAGATTAGTGGACATTGTGATAAAAGATGCCTGCCTTTTTTCTTTTTTAAACCTAATGTGTTCTTTGAAACTTCATTACGTTTGTAGTAAATGTTATATATCTGTCCTCTAACCTCCTAAGACCCTGCATGTATATCATAGGACATCATAGGACATTACAATTTTTGCATTCCTACAACACACAAATAAATTCTACTAATAATTTCGCGATAATTGTCTGTAACCTTCATAGAAGTTTAAGTAACTGCTTAGAATGTTTGAGAAATTTGTTTCAAAAACTTCATGATATTTTTTGGAAAAATGTTTGTATATTTTGAAGAGTTTAGTTTGATTTTTTTGGGAGAGGGAAATAAAATTTAAAAGTACTTTAACTGGAATTTGGGGAACTGATTTGAATTTTTTGGATGTATTTTTGTGGGAATTTCTTGGATATCAACTGGAATTTAATGAAATTTTTTATTGGGAACTGTTTGGAAATTTTCCAGCATTTTCCTTGGAATTTATTCCTAATTTGATTTGGATTTTTTGTAGGAATTTGCTTAGAAATTTTATGAAATGTCATTTATTTTAGTGGGGGATATGCTAACATGTCAAAGATTTGGTTTGAGCTTTTGTTGTCCTTTCATTGGAATTTGGGGAACTGATTTGAATTTTTGGAGGGATTGAATGGTTTTTGGGGAATTTTATAGGATACAACTGGGAATTTGGGGAAATCTGTTTGGATGTTTGGGGTTATTTGTTTGAAAGTTTTCCATAATTTTCCGTGGATTTTTTTTTATATATATATAAGATTTATTATTGGGCCTTTTTGTGCCTTTATTAGATAGAGGAGGACAGTGGATAGACTTGCAGTAAAGCGCCACATGCCAGATTTTAACCCAGGCCACCTGTGTACATAGTGCGCACTTTAAACCACTTGACCATCTGCGTGACCCTTTCCATGGAATTTTGTTGGAATTTTTTCGCAATTTGCATTGGAAAATTTGGTAAGAATTTGCATTCAAATTTGGGGGATTTTTTTTTTTTTTAATCTTTGGGCTTTTAGTTCTGTGTGGTCACTGGGTTCTATCCTGCTACTATGGATGTTTTACAGGTGCAAAACGTTTTTTTTTTTTTTGCCAATCCGATATGCTGAAATGTGCAAATTCACTTTAGCCCACACCATTATCCATACAGATATATTTATGCAGTTAAGACCTAAAATGTCAGTCCTTTAAACTTTCTTTAATGTTGAAGGAATGAGGATGAACAAAGAAAAAGGCTAGCCGATGTAGGTCCGTTGATCCTGCATAAAACTCCATAAATCTATTCGTACATACGACCGGTATTTACAGTATTGGTGTGTTTGTTGCAGAAATTTTCATCTGCCAATACCTGTACCATGCTGATAATACTATGAATCCCTGATGTTTTCATGAAACATTCCCTTATTTCTGAAACAACAATGGTTGTCTTCATACTTCCACATCTACAGTGAAGCTCAGAGGATGAAATGGGTCCATGCTGCATGAAGTCAATGGTTTTTGAAAGAACAGGAGACGTTTAGAGTTACCTTCCTATACTTGCTTACAGCTACCCTGTAGAGCACGGCTGCGTTCAGACCTCCCTTAGACTTATTTGAGTAAACATGAATCATGCCGTAGTCTCAAGCACCATGCCCAAGTTCAATTCACGTATCAAATGATGTTAGGGTCAAGTGTACTCAGACATGGGCCAGGGTCCCTAATGTGAACCACCCCTCATCATCCGGCACAGATAGGACACATAGAAATACACTATATTAATTCAGATGAGAATGATTGTTACTGGCATTAACAAGGACAACAAGGAGGGCATTAAATAGTACATTTGAAGTAAATGTGATAATGGATCAACATTTAGACATCTAAAAATACATACAAACACATAAAAAATACTGATGATGGGAAAATTTGTTGCATATCGTGCCCTAAAATCTAAATCAGCCCAGTCCAAACTCAATAACAACCATTAATGTCCTTTGACCTCCACTGTATTATTGTGTAAAAGAAGATTAGATAAACTTTTCTTTTTCATGTTAACGTTATGCTAAACCCTTGATTGCAAAGCACCCCAGAAAGAATGTTCACTGTTAATCTTAAGTTTCAAGTCTTTCTTCACAATGATAAATCCGCACAAGCACAGAAATTACTGCTGATTAAGTACATACATATGTTCCTGCTTCATTAAAGCCCTCATGCTCTGTAACTCCAATACTGTAGCTGTTTTATTTATGCTTGTGCTACATGGTGAAAAGTTGCTGAGCATGTACACACCCTGACTCTCATTAAAATTCACACATCCAAACAGAAAAACTATTGTTTCAGTTTCTGCTGCAGCTGCAGCCCTCCCTGCAGCTCCACTGCAGCAGTGGGGGGTTAATTGCCCTGCCCATGGGGCCCTTAAGGGCCACGAAGCAGCAGAGCACTTCTGTCTCTATCATGAAGAGAAAGTGACAGCAGATTTATCACCAAAAACCCATACACATAAAATATTTGATGACTTTCTTCAGACATTTTGAGACATCACCACAGGGAGAATGTGACAGCCACTTTAAAGTATTAAACATGGTGTAACGACACAGTTTAACATTGCATAGACTAAGAGGAGGTATTAAATTATGATAAAACATCATGTCTGAACTACTAAAGATGTCCCAACAGCGTTTTTCCTTCCTGATAGTGATAATTTCAATTTCTAGCAATAAGTAAGCTAAGCTAATAATGAAAAAACACTATTAAAAAGGTTTATAGAATTATTATCTAACAGCTATAGGCTACACTCCTTACATTTTAAAAATGTGATATATGATCACTTTTTATGCCCTTACTCAAAATACTGCAGTAATCTTTGCCTGAAGAACCAGCCTTGATCCTAGAGACACGCTAAGCTTAAACTACTAGCAGCTAACAAACTTTTTCTAGTAAAGAAACACAGAAATTTTATGATTATCCGCAAGAAACTGCTTTGTGTTTTACAGTTTTTAATTATCTTACCTTATACTACGTACAAGTCTTACAACTCGTGTTTGAAATTTACTGACTGGGGCTATTGCTAGCTAAAAACTAAGGGTTTATGCTGACTAGCTGCACAATGTTGTTGTTTGCTAACCTGCTAATTTTGTTCTTCTTTGGTCTAGAGTGAATCTTTAACATCTAAAGCCTGGACTTGCAGTGTCACACAACACTTTTGTGTAGTCAGTTCCCACAAAGTGGTCTGGTTTAGCTGGTTCAGTACCGCTTTGCTCTTGTTTAGCTCAATAAAATCTGATCTTGCCCATGTTTCCTCAGCTGATGTCCATCCAGCCTCTCTCGTTGTCATGAAAAATCTCTCTTTTTAGAGATCCAGATCATTTGGCTCAGATAAGTAGAGCTCCCAAACGGCTCATCATTTGGTACCAGTTTGGCTTTTTAAATGTGGATTAAATAACTACAAAGGATGCAGGAAAGAAAACTGGCAATCAAACTGGAGCTAGCTGAAGTGGCTAACATTGAAGTAGCACAGGCTCTTTCTTGAATGGCACATCATCGCTCAGTCTCTTACCCCACAAGGTTTATTCAGTTGATAGTCCATCACCATTTCAATTAAAGACGTTTGAGACAAAATTAGGAAAATTAAAATGTTTTATATGTTAAAAGAGCTCAACTAGCCTCTTAGCTCAAAACAAGACTCCTCTAGATTCTTGTCTCCCTTCATCTGTCTCTCAGAGAATTGACTTTAAGATACTCCTGTTAGCTTATAACGCACTGAATGGTTAAGGCCCAAAATACATCAGAGTCCTTCTAGTCCAGTATGACTCATCCAGACCGCTCAGGTCGTCTGGTGCAGGTCTACCCTGTGTTCCTAGAGTCAGAACTAGACATGGAGAATCCGCGTTCAGTTTCTATCCTCCATATATCTGGAACAAACTCCCAGAAAACATCCGGCATGCAGAAAGTCTGAGCTCTTTTAAATCAAGATTGAAGACACATCTGTTCACTACTGCTTTTGACTAAAAAACTTAATCACTTTCAAGTTTTCTATTTTCACTCCAACTCTGCACTGTAACTTTTATTTTACTTTACTTTTTCCCTTACTCATTGTATTTTAATGTCCTGTGTACAGCACTTTGAATTTAACCTGACACGCCAGATGGATTTGTTTCACACATCCATCTGGGAAAGCTTCAATAGGAAACGTTTGAGAAAAGGCAGAGGCTTTGAAAAAAACTCGGTGTGTGATTGGATGTACGTTCTGTCTGTCACAGCTCTACGGGCCAATAAGAGCAACAAAACACATGACGCAGCAGCTATCGAGCTGCGCGTGCGAAGCTACGGGGAATAATGCGAAACATTGTGACTATAGACATGTAAGTACTCGACTTTTGTCGTTTTTGAAAAGAAAACAACAACTGCTGTTCTTTGTTCTTCTTTTAACGAAGAATTGTTGTCAAGTTCTGATAAAACTGGTGCTTTGGCAGCGTCCACGTTAAGCTCTTCTGCCATAATTGTACCCCCTCTTGCTGCTGCTTGTTTACGTCACGACTCTGCCGTGCCTGAAAGTACTGCCCCTCGTTGCCAATTGGTCCTGTCACTTTCTAACCGGGCCCAAACAGTTCAGATGGGAGCTGCAAGATGGTTTCGCCAGTGAAAAACAAGGAAATGGGCGTATCCAACTGCTTCGCAAGGTTACTTTGAATTGCCTTGTTGCTGAAATGTGCTATACAAATAAACTTGCCTTGCCTAGACGACAGTAGACGCCAGGAGGCCTGCAGGACTGGGTAATTTGTGATGTTGATCACCTTTGTGCAAGGTAAATCAGTTTTGGTCAAGTGTAGTGATGATACTCATTGTAGGTAGATAATTTCAGCGTACAAGTCCATTTAAAGGTTTCAAGTACAAACTTTCCTCAGTTCCCATTCATTCTTTATGGCTGTCCCCACTTCCTGACCCCCAACTGACATTTGGGATCACTTGATCATGTGACAGTAAACATGGTACTGATGACATTGGTTCATGGCACATTGTTTGCCAATGGCTAATAACTGTAAACAGGTCCAATAACTGATGCTTATTAAACCAAGCATTGGTGCAACCCCTTTTTTTCAATTAAGATGTTACATCCTCTACTCTCTGTCTGTTTGTAATAAACATAAATGCAACATAAATCTCAGGACAAACACAAACAACAATAGTTTTACAGTATTTGGCAGTTATATACATCAAAAACATTTTGAACAGACCACCTTATTTTAGACATAACCTATATTAATTTAGAAAATGTTTTACCCTTATCTCTCGAAGAAAGCGGACAAGAAATAGCTTAGATGGCTGAGTGGTTGTACAGAAGGAAGCTAGTCCTCCAAACAAGCAGTGCAGATTCAGAGTTGACCTTGGGCTTCTTTTCCTCATGTCATTCCATGCTCTATCCTCTAACTCTTTAAAAAACTCTTGGTACCCAAGTTTAAAACGCTCATCTTTTAATCTAAAAAATATAAAAAAAATACGTTGGAAACTTTTTAGCACCAACATTTCATTGCTGAGTTATTATGAAATTTTCAACGCTTGGAGGAGTTTGCTTGCAATTTTTGATCAATTTATTCCTTTCCTTGGCACCCGTCTCATGAGACAGTTGTAGTTTCTTTTTATTTTTTGATACCATTCATCATCAAAAGCACAGACATTGTACCGTTTTAAACATGTGGTATCAAAAGAGTCAAAGTACTAAACATTTGACACCTTTACCACACTTACATGTTGTCAACATTTGGTTATTAGTATCAAACCGTGTTTTGTGTTTGCAAATACGTTTTTTACAAAATAAAGTTCCAAGCAGCTCAAGTTCTCTTATTTGGCTGGATTGCATTTAAATTTTTGAAAATAAATCACCACAAAGTAATAAATGAATAACAATACTGCATAGGCAGAGTCAGCGACTGATGTGCTTGCAATCCCAGATATTGAACTTCAGGCAGTTTTAAAAGTGGTGTCAGAAAAAAATTACCTGCAGAATTGCTATAACTCAACTCCTTGAGACTTCAGATCTGCTAAAACTAAATGACAACCCCAGCAGTGTCCCTCATTGAAATCTAACAGGCAAATATTATCACATAGATAAATACAGAGAAATTGCAAACATCTAATTGCTTTAACTTTCCCTTGGTTTATCGCTGCTCATTGTTTCATGTTCCGTTCAACAACCCATCTCTTGAGTGTGCGTCCTTGAAGTGGCCCATTTCTCCCCCACTATGCTCGCCTTTGTTGAGACATTTTCTTCATTTCTAAAATAAACTTTATGTCCTTCACTTTGTCTTTTCATCTCAGCTCTCTTCCTCTCATCACAAGCACAAGCACTCATTTTCTTCCCTTTAAGCCCCTACCTTATTAGGCTCTTTAATTCCACTCTTCCTCTCGGTAGAAGTATCCCCTGAAGTCTTCTCCTCTGTTTTCTCATACTGTATACTCCTCATCCCTCTTTCTTCTCTTCTCCTCCTTCAGAAACTTTTCTTCCTCTCATCTATCCCTCCGCTCGCTTCAGCTCTCCCTAAGCTTCTGCCTCATCACCCCTCTCCCTCTTCAGCTCTCTCCCTCTCTCTCTCCAGTAGTGGAGAGGAATATGTGTGGGTGTGGGTGTGTGTGTGTGCAGAGGGTATGTTTGTGCCAGCTGGAAGTCTTGGGAGGAGGATGTGTGTGAAGAGAGAGAGGAGATGCAGCAGCAGCAGCAGCAGCGCAGTGTGAGCAGCATCTCTCCACACACAAACACAGACTAGTTGTCCACTCTGAAGCCAGACTGGCAGTGCTGCCAAACATCGCCGAAACACGCAAACACCCATTAATATGGCCCTAATCTCATCCCTGTCGTGCTTAAATATCAATTTACTGCAGAGGGGGTGGAGGAGGGGTGGGGGGTGTGAGTCCGGGGAAGTGTGTGTGAAAGCATCATGCAGTTTGTGCAAGTCACCAAAGTCTTTACACAGCACAGCTTATCCCTTTACAGATGGTGTGTTACTGGAAAGCATTACTCTGCATACATACAGTATGTACATTTCACCACCAGGGGGCTCTCAATCAATTCTCAGTCAATATAAAAACGAAAGACGACGTCAAGGATCGCGTGGAGTCTTAGGAGGGATTTCATGTTACTCCTAAAACTGTAAAAGAGTTGCCCCACTCTGCTCAGCTTCCCCCACCTCCACTGCTTAAATGATTATTAAACTGCATCGTATAAACAGCAATAGATTAGTCATCTGGAATTTGAGCAAATGCCAGAAGGGCCGCCAAACGGGGGTGGGGGGCATTTGGGCCAGAATGGCTCTAAGGAAAGTCTGGATATCACTTCACTGTATATTTTTCCCTTGATAGTAATGTTATTATATCCTGGTGTAACCAAATTAAAAGAGATAACACATTCAAATACATATAAATAGGCTACAACCCCCTTCTACCCCTAAAACAAACCTGTAGTGGGTGAGGTGTGTCAGGCTGCTTCCAGAGATGGAAAGTAACTAATTACAATTAGTCTAATTAAGTTAGTTTTAACTATAGATGCGCATGGTTAAACAGTTAAATTGTTTATCAAATTGTGCAAGATTTACGAGTCGCTGAGACTAATTAACCATCATCAGCTTGAAATCCCGGTCTACAATGTCCTTTTAAACTGTGATGATCATCCCACCAACAGAGTCCGTTGTAGCATCAGCGAATGGTCGCTGCCTTCCTGTCTGACTGTTTTCTAAATAACACACAGAAATTAAGTAGGCTGTCGAGGGATGAACTCACGTGTAACTACTCAACCGAAGTGAAAAGACCAGATATCACAGCACAACATTACTCTGAAAAGAGGAACGAAGACTGGCAGGGCTAGCTGCTAATGTTAGCAGGTGTAATGTGTGCCTGATATACTTTGTACCACATGGCTAACACAGTGGCACTGTGATGAGTCTGTTTCCTAAGTATTGTCTTTTCTTTAGACTAGTCAGTTAATCTCAATATAAATGAGCATTGTGCTGAATAGGACACACATAGGAACATCCTCAGTTTTAACCAGAGTAAATGTACATTTACTTGAGTGCAATTAGGGGTGGGCAATAGGACGATCTCAGGTCATGAAGAAATAGAACGTCAGCTAAAGCATTGTTATTGTAGAATTGTCTCTTTTACATCTAGCTCCTTCTGCTTTGCAACGCAGCAGTGATTCATGGCTGGGAATGAAACTGAAACTTAAGACTCAGTACTTAAGATTTCTAACTGTCCTATACAGGGCTTTGTCTTGGTTTTCTAAACTACCAATGTGCAAAAAACATTTATTTTCAAAATCTGCACAAAGTTTATCACCTGTTTTGATTACCTCAAAAGACAGCACCCTAAACCATCTGCTGATGTTTGATCAAAGGACAAACACCGCAGTCAGCGGAGGAAAGTGTGGCAGAGGCACTGTTGTTTTAACCGTTACAGCCGACATGGTTTTGCTTTCCATTGTTTTTCTTAGTTATTTACAAGCCTTTCCAACTCTCTTCAATAGCTGTACCTGTCAGGATAACAGAATCACAGTTTCCATTAATTTCTTTAGCCTACATGCATAATTCTGCATGACCTCCACCTGCATCTCCCAACTCTCTCCTCCATTGTGAAATGCAGACAGGTATGAGCGTGACACGTAGCCGACGTCAATGTCTGGGAATAAACGTTTTCCTGACCTCTTCACGATTAAAAATCAAGATTTTGTCAAAATAACATACAGTCACTACATTACTGCACAACCACATGTCTCAGAAATTGATCGTATTCTGGGTTATGTTTATATTTACTTATTTTGGCAGTCTATAAAAAGGCTGAAATAACTCTGTCATATGAAACTGCATGTGAACAGGCTACTTGTGCAAAGCAAGCTGCAGGAATTCTGTTTATAGTCTGCATGCTTTAAAGTGAAAATCCCTGCATCCCTGTATGTTACACGTCACACTTGTAGCTGCAGCTGCTCACAATGATTGGGAGACGAGGGAGATGAAGGCTGAGATCATGCAGCAGCATGCATGTAGGCCAAATAAATGCAGGGAAATCAATGATTATACAGTTTCAAACATACTCTACTAATGATTGATGTCTGGACCTCTTGGACATCATTACCATTCAATCATTCCATCTGAAACCGACCATATTGTACTTCAGGGTTTGTAAAAAGCAGCTCTACAGCTCTCATTTATGACTCTTTGACCAAGGAGCCACCATCATGAACAGCTAAAATAAAACTCCCATGAGATCAAAAAACTGATTTCAGATTCAATTGAAGGATATTCACCCCCTTATCAGATCATTGGTGTAGCTCTGTCTCTTTTCATACCACATGTGCTCAGAAAAATATTAAGCACTTGGACAAGTTTTAGCGACATAAAATTCAAATTAAGTCATCTTACTAAATAATTCAGTGAGCGTTTGAGGTCTCCAGCACACCAGACTTCAGCAGACATTCACTTTCTTCCTGTGATACTCTGCAGAATCGCACTGCAGCCACTCTTGCGTCTTTAGGGCATTTTTTTGGCCAGAGAGTGATCTTAAGAAAATCAGCACACAAAATAATTTATAGGTTTTTTTTATTTGATTCTTTGATTTATACCAAATTTAAGCTGTTTGATTTAAGGACTATCCACAGTCTCCATGAATAGATGTTTCCTCCTAAACACTTCCTGACTACGGTGAATTTGTCTGAGATGAGGACGCAAAGATCTAAGGTACTCTGATACTTTTCTAAATACTTCAATTTAAAACTAAAATCTCTGTTTTAAATGACTGCTACCTTTAAAAAAAACTACAGAAGCTCTGTAAATATTACTGATCTTAGGTCTTATTTTTCACCCAGAGCTGCAACCACTGAAATTAATATGTTTTAATGTTCTTCTAGTATGTTATGGAAGTCTAAAATTCTGCGATCATGACAACCCAAGCGTGTTTGCATGTTTATCCAACTGACCTGCAGAGCACTGTTGAGGAAGCAGCTGTTCTGTCCCGGCTCGTTGCTCAGGCCTTTGCTGGGTGCGATGGAGGTCATGGTTCTTGGGGTCACCAGCCCCTGCACCCCTCCTGCCGCTCCGCCACCCGAAGCAAAGTAGTTCCTCTTCCACGACATCACTACCTGGACGCCCCCGTTTCCGCGGCGAGGCAGGGAAGGGGTGGGGTAGCAGACCGAGCGACGGCCTCTATGTCACTCCCATGAGAGAGGACGAGGGAGAATGAGAGAAACGCAGAGGAGGGAATGGAGGGAGGAAGAGGAGGGAGGCGGCAGAGGAAGATCGAGGAGATGTGAAGTGTCCTGGATGGGGATTCGGCACCCATACAACCCTCCCCCTCTCCAGCCGTGGTTTTACTTAAAAATCCGTCCTTTTGCTGGAGCCAACGGTTGGCTTTTTGGTTTTCTATTTTTAGCTCCTTGGATTTATCTGGTCGTAGTTAAGGACATGTGAGTCCAAAGCGTCCTTTGGCAGCCTCTGTCACTTAAATGTTGATTAAGAAGCTCTTCTGCTTTCATGTGGAGACTTCTCTGATGTTCTCTTCTGCTCTTTAGTTTATCTGTAAGGCACAAAAGATTTCTGTTACAATGGCATGAAAAAATACACTTCAGTCAGACACGTCAAGATTTGAAGTACCAGAGACAGAAGGAAGACCACTGCTGATCTTCAGGCAGAGATGAATGCTTCTAGATCAGAGTCTGAGGAAATCTCCACAATGACCATAAGCAGTCAAATGATGGAACAAGGCTTAAAGGGAAGAATAGCTGATAAGAAGCCATTATTGAGGCCTGCAAACATCCAGAAACACCTTGAATTTGCCAGGGAGCACAAACACTGGACTGCTGATGACTGAAGGAAGGTACTCTGGATGGACGAGTCCAAGTTTGAACTCTTGGGTCAGCATCGCTGTTTTTTTTTTTAAAGCTGGAGAACATTTGGATGCTGTATACATTACACCCACAGTGAAACAAAATGGAGATTCCAGTATGGTATGGGGTTCCATTTGTGGAAACAGCATGGGCAAATTAGCGGAAATGAACAAGAACATCTACCACAGCATCTTAGTGCTTGATGGAATCCCTTCTGGACTGAATATGACTGGTCTTGGGTTCATATACCAACAAGACAATGGCCCCAAGCATACTTCAAAGCTTTGCAGAGACTATTTGACCACAAAAAAGGAATCTGGAGTACTGGATCTGATGGACTGGCCAAGTCAAAGACTGGATTTAAATCCTATTGAACAAATTTGGGATTTAGAAGATTCAGATTAATCGCACAAAAGATTCATCTAAATCAAGTCTGTGGAAACAGCTAGAAACTATTTTGAACTCAATAACAAAAGAGACTGTCAAAAGTACATAAAAACAATGCCAGTAAGAACTTAGCTGCATTAGCTACGTAGGTTTTTAGAACTGAGCTCTATGAATTGTACTCCTATCTTTAGAAAATAATAGTGCATATATCAGCGAGGTAGTAAGCAGCACATACACAAAGTCAGGGATTTGCTGTTGAGAGAGTTGAATATTCACGCCCAGGCAAATTTTTTTTCTCAAACTGTGGGTGGGAGCAAAAACGCCAGAAAGATTCAGACGTCTACCGTTTGTTATTTGGACAGAAACATCCCTCATACATAAGCTACTGTTTCAACCAAGTGGGAAACACTGTTGGGGGGAAAAAAGCAGCTGTGATGGAAAACTTCAGTTGCTTGAGTGTCTACTTGGATCTGAGTCCAAAAGCTCTGGATGTCCTATAAACATCCATGTTGAAAGGCTTATTTTTAAAGTAGGAATTAACTTTACAGCCTGGTTTAAAAAAAAAAAGTTTTTTTTTAATCAATAACTCGTGTCTTAATTGGCACACACTGTACAGGGGGTGAATTTTTTGTATCTCAGTTCTTTTAATGGTATAAAGTTGAAGAGTTTTCATAATTTGAGGCACAGTAAAGATGACAGACTGGGGTGTGCAAGCTTAAAGAGTCTGCCTCAGCTCTAGCTCTTCAGCTGTTCTTTAATTTGAGACAGCATGTCCAATATGGCAGCTGCCATGCAAGGCTTCAGAAACCAATGGTTGACCTTACTAAGACTATGTCCATGTTTTATACAGTGTGTTGTTTCATTTTCACCATAATCTTCAAACATAATCAGGCTTTGACTTTGCTAACATGTTAGCTCTAACATTTCTCAAGGTTAAAAAATGGCAGTGCATTTGTTATGCTTCTGCTGATGTTCCTTTGCAACCTCATAACCACAAATCAACAGATTTCCACACATTTTCTTTCATTCTGAGCAAAAATCACGAAAACCATCACATGAACACCACTGTGTTAGTCACTTGCTTCAGTGATGTGACACAGGGACTGCTTGGAGAAATCTGTTATGTCATGTCATAATCGGTACTTAGGCACATTATCTAGAGCTTATGCTGGTTCAAGCATGGCTATGCAAAGCTTCCGATTGTGTTTGTGCGTGTGTGAGGGAGAAAAAGAGAGGCAGTGTGTGTCAGTCACCCTACTGTAAGTGTGTGTGTGAGAGTGTGTACATGAAGTTGCATAACACCACAGGGCAGTAGCAAACAGATCCGCAGTGCCCCCCCACCCTGCCCTCCCTCTCTTCCCCTATAGCTCCCCCACTTTTTGGCAAAGCTCCCTCGCCTCGCCTGGTTGCTGGGTTGCGTTGTCGCCACAGCACCCCCGCTGGCGAAAGGCCAGAGGGCGCGGGGATGCTGCAGCGAGCTAGTGTGTGGCGTGGGCTGTCGCTATGGCGATGTCCACATTGGGGTGATGAGGGGGCGGAACGGAGGAAGGGGCAGCGTCGTGACAAGGACGGCAAAAAGAAAGCATCAGAGCGGATGCTGGAGGGAACATTATGCAATATTTTAATGACTGTTTACTTTTTACACTGACTGATACTGACAGATTGTGTCCATCTATCTATCTATCCATCTATCTATCTATCTATCTATCTATCTATCTATCTATCTATCTATCTATCTATCTGTCTGTATGTTATCCATCCATCCATCTATCTATCAATCATCATCCATCCAACCTACAATCATCCATCCATCCACCAAAACACTTATCACCCATCCATCCATCCATCCATCCATCCATCACCTATCCATCTATCATGCCTCCATTCATCCATCCAATATCCATTCATCCATCCACTTATTACCATCCGTCTATCATTCATCCATCAATCTATCATTCTTCCATCATCCCTCTATTCATCCATCCATTCATCCATAATTCATCTATCTATCTATCTATCTATCTATCTATCTATCTATCTATCTATCTGTCTGTCTGTCTGTCTACATGGAAAACTCTAAAATGCACATCCGATATATTCATCTATAAACAAACAAATCCAAATTGCCAGAGGATTTATAAAGGGATTTGGCTGGCATGCCCGTGCGCCTTTTTCCCAGCATCCTGAACTTCTGTCTCAGCATACAGTGTGTGTATCTGTGTGTGTGAGTGTGTGATCACACATCCTCTCTGTGACTGCTCCCTACAGCCACACACAACTGAGATCGCTCTGGCAAACCGTTGCACAAAGTGCTGTTTTTTTAAGGCCTGTATATGTATGTGTGACTTTTTGTGTGTGTGTGTGTGTGTGTGTGTGTGTGTGTCCACATCTTCAGCTAGTTACCATGGAAATAGGCCAAGCAGTAAGCACGCGGGGGAAAAGCCGAACCATGTGATTTCACTGAGAGACACACTGTGCCGCACTGGTTGAGAAAGCACACACAGAGCGACAGACGCGGCTGGCGAGTGATGATGATGTGTATTGATGCTGGAGAGTTCCTGGAAGCCAGAGTGAGTCAAGGCTTGAGTCAATCAAACTCCCTGACCCCGGCAGGCGTAAGGAAACCAGGAGCTGTGGTCGCCGTTCAGACACCACGCATGAAAGTGTTTGAAGCATGTGAGATGTTGGGGTGAGAACGCTGGTTTTACACACATCCACACACACATAATTGCTCCATGTGTATCGTCAAATCTGTGAAAATCAGCCCCTGCTTTACTCTGCTTATGGGAAAGTGACTTCACAAGGGTCATAGTCTGGCTGTAGTTTAAAGAAGTAGTTGACATGATTTCAAGAGGAAATTCCCCCAAATACTGATTCCCATTTCATTATATTTATGTGACAACATATCCACATAAGACGATCCATATTCTGAGGTGCAGATGGCCGAGCGGTGAAGTCACGTCCCATGTATACAGGCAGCCAAGGTTCAGGTCCTGCCTGTGTCACCTTTCCGGCACATCCCTCCCTCAATCTCTCATACCTGATTCCAACTCTATCCACTGTCCTCCCCTCAAAAATAAAGGCATAAAATGCACCCAAAAATATACATATATAAGATTATCGATATTGTAGAGGTATTACACTACTATGTTGTCGGTCTCTTTTCATAGATTTCTCCAAGGCCTTGGCCCCCTGGATCTTGTTGGGCCGTCTTAAAGCTACTGAGTTTTCAGAGAATGCTGTCAGCTGGTTTGCAAACTCTCTTACTGGCAGAATCCAGGCTGTTCAGTTTGACGGTGTTACATTAGGGGGTACCTCAAGTTTCAGTTTGGGGCCACTCTTATTTGCTATTTTTATCAACTGCTTTGGATGAAATACACCAAATGCTTCTTTTCATTTTCATGCCAATGATATGGTTATCTATTGCTGCATAAGTTTTTGCAAATTATCAGCATGCAATAAAATGCCAATACCAATAACTGGCCAAACACTGGCATCAATAATCACTAGGTCCATAATCGGTCAACCCCTAATTGGCAGATATTACCTTGAAAAGTGAAATATCGGTACCGGCAGATATGAACATTTTGGAACTGGACCACATGTTTTCTTGAAAAGAAGAGCAAAGAAAGGCATTGAAAGCTTTTCATTGCCAAAGGATGTTTTCCGCTCTTCTCCTGACCTGCTTCAGCATGAGTTGCAATAGTTACAGGCAGGATTTAGTTGTACTTTAAGCAAGTGAATACAATGGCTGCTAGTGGAGCAATTAGCCCAGATGTAGCTATAGAGGCAGTTTTTTTTTATCAGATCTAGACATTTCTTTATTAAAAGACGACCCCTATGAAAGCCATTCCAGGCAGAGGATATGGTTTTGCACTTTTCTGAGTCTTTTCCCGACCGGCCTTACCAAGAGTTTGATCCACCTAGTTTCACTGCTAAGTAGCCTGCCTGCCAAACTCATGTTACTCATGGGAGCTGCACATGCCTGCTATCTCATTTGACCTTGCATTCTGATCAGGGATGGGACCGATCCGATCCAATATCGGTATCGGGTCTGATATGGACATAATTAATAGATCAGATATCTGACTTACGGCACCGATCCAAGTGACCAATCATGCCATGAACGCACCGCAGTCTAACACAAGACAGTCTGTGTGTAACTGAGCTAGTATTAGTCAGGGATGTTCTTAGCGGTATAATTACCTAGTCAGGTTAGGGTAGGGTAATCGGATCGGAGCTGAAAAAAAAGGGAATCGGTGTATCCTTAGGTCTGATTGGCCCGTACTGAATGTGACAGACAGAATGTTCATCCAGTCACCTTGACAGAATTTTTTTCTTAAAAGTCCTGCCCTACCAAAACGCTGATCGCACTTATCCAGTCCAGTGGATATTTGAAACTGTCATTTAGATTTGTCAGGTTAGCTTGACTAGGCCTCTCTTTGCACCGGAGACATTCTTCACAATCAAAGGGCGTTTGAGTATGTATTGGTATCAGTGTATTCAAAAATCTAATATCGTGCACCCCATTCCAAAGTTTTACAAAATCTACATGTACTTCATGAGACCTAGGTTCCCAACCTGGGGTCCTGGTGCTGAGGAAGACATGCTGAGACGCAGTCAAAACAGGAAGCAAATGAGCAGCAAATCAACCTCGATAGTCAAAGTAACATGCTGTCTGCATGTTGTTCTATTTATTTCCATGAACTTGTGAACCCAGCTGCTCTGTGCTCTGCTGCACTCCACTTCAGAAATGGGCCCAGTTGGCGTGGGTGCACACTGTCAGCTGGAACAAAACAGTGGTGTGGACGGGATGCTGCAGACAGTGACCCTGTGGAAATTGTGGGTAAGTCTGATATTAGTTAATCGATTCACTACAAGAAGATAAAACTGACTGTATACAGCATGCAAAAAAAAAAAAAAATCTGATACCAAAACTACAAAAGGAAATGAAAAAGCATGAGTTTATCCTACACAACTCAAGATTTCATTCATGGGTAAAAAAACAGATCAGTTCCAGTTAATATTTTAATGGATGTGTGTGTCATTGTGACAGCAGATGATTGCATGTGGATCAATAAGAGTCATTGAGTGCACAGCTGGGAGCATTGAGGACATACAGCTGTTTTTATGATTCCATTGTACTCCCACCACTGCTGTTACTGCTACTACTACAGCATTTCCTACACCGCCTTTTCCTTTCCCTAACCCACAGCTCTATTCTTCCTCTGTCACTTTCTTTTCTGTCTTTTCTTAGATCTCTTTGTCTGAGCTTATCAAGTTTTCAAAGGAGCTAAACAGAGGACAGAATCAGAGGGATTCCTCATGTCTCAGATTTGCTATTGTCGAAAAAATGACAATACACATGCAAAACAATCTCACCACAGGGTCCATTCATTAGTGTGTTCTGCTCGCATTACTTGATCTCCCTCTGCAGGCTAAATTCTGGTTTTATTTTTGTGGAATTAAAACAAATATTTTCAGTTTTATCACTAAATACCTTTGTTTAGAAAAAGATACATCTAACATTTATGGTAGAATGTCTTATTTTGTGTCCGTTTCTGAAACAAAAAAGACCTTGAAGCTCTTTATAAAACACAAGAAATGTGTGCATATGCATACAAGTTTGGAAATATTCACTATCAAATATGGAGCATTAATTGAATACAGCTATCTAAGATGATTTAAAGTGAAAGGTGTGCTGTGGTCTGAAGAGTCCACATATCAAACTGTTTTTGGAAAATAATAACACTGTGTCCCCCAGGCTAAAGAGGAAAAGGACAACCCAGATTGTTATCAAAATACCAGAATCTGCCAGAATACCAGAATCTGTTTTGGTGGCCCAAATGTGCCCATGGCACATTTGTGGCACCAAAACTAGAAAAGCACTCGGACAGCGCAGACCTCCGCCATTAGCCCTATATCCCAATAGTGGAGAATCCTTTCAAAAATTCCCAGATCCGTCCCGATGTGCCCCCCACCACGGCATTTTACTCCCTCCCCGGAGGGGTGGAAACACAGTGAGGCAAAGCACTGGCTTCGCTACAGGTGCCAACAGATGCATCCATGGTCTCACCAGACAACTGGAAGTCATGGCAGAGGGTGAATATTCCTCTATTCCTCCCAGCATTGTGAGTATTCTTGCTACAATTCGCTGTCTTTCTCTCTGTTATGCTCCGACTCGTCTCCTTGACTGGGCATGCATCTTTCAAACTCTATAAACTCCAAAACTTTGAATAGAAACACACCCAAAAACTGCTGCTGGGATTGATGTTACTCATGTCTGCCATCTCCTGGTAGTAAAGTGGTAACAGCGCAGACCTCCGCCATTAGCCCTATCTCCCAGTAGTACAGAATCCTTTAAAAAAAATCCTGGATCCAGATCTCTGTGATCTGGATCACTCCCAAAATCTAATCACTTCTTCCTTATGCCATTTCTGACATTTCCTGAAAATTTTATCAAAATCCGTCCACAACTTTTTGAGCTATGTTGCTAACAAACTAACAAACAAACTAACCAATGAACAAACCCACCTGATCACATAACCTCCTTGGCGGAGGTAATAATGACATGTACATAAAGGTTTGGGGCATTTGGATTTCTCCAGGGATGTCCCTGCTCATTCCATCCAGACAATACCAGACCAGATTAAAACTGTGTGACTTCACTGTAAAGAGTGTGGGCATTAGACTGACCTGCATGCAGCCCAGACCTGTCTATAATTAAAAATGTATGGTGCATCATGAAGCACAATACTCCAACAATGATTGTTTTCAGTCCCCAGGTGATGTCAAAGTGTTAGTGGAGAGGGTGATGTAACATAGTGGTAAACATGCTCTAGTCCCAACTTTTTTGGAACATGCTGCAGCCAGCAAATTCAGAATGTGTGAATATTTCCAAAAAAAAAGAGTCAATATCCTGTCTATGTGTTGTATTTGGCTGATTATGAGCCGAAAAAAATTGCACATTTAAACAGTGTCCCAGCTTTTTTTGAATTGGAGTTTGCATCATGATATTGCTATTTTGCAATATATCAATTCATGTACAGCCCAAGTTTTCTTTACTATCATAGTGGCCCGTGTAAGAAAAATTGTGTGCACCTTGTGCTGTCTGCTGAGGTTGTCAAAATAAGATTAAAATCCTGGTATTCCACCAATGAAATCATTTATACATTGTTCTTTTAGCGAGAAAACTATGTGTTGACCTATTTTCATAGGGTTTTATTAATGAAACATTTATAATCAATGTCGATTTTTTACAACAACATGGCACTTTTTTTAAAATTCAAATGGTTCTAGGGGGCTCAGCTTTTCTTAGCTACAAGTAGGGGGGCTCCATGGAAACAAGGTTAGGAGCTGCTGAAATAAACTACCACATAGCTCAAACACACCTGTATTTGCATCTCTGCAAGCTTTTTAACCAAAACAGCATAAAAGATCAGCATCTTACTGACTCCTCTTAAGTCTTATTCATTCCTTTGTTCTCCATTTTATGATTCAATTTATCCCTGTCAGCTGAGGGGAAAACACTCCAAGCATCAAAAGCTGGCCTTAGAGATTGAAGGGACTAAAACGCTGTGAATGACAGCGTGTCTGTCTGCTGTGGGTCAGTGTGGCTCGGTGACAGTGACACTGGTGTCATGCAAGCTGAACAAAGAGCTGATACTGTCCCTGAGGATAATAGCCTGTCTCTCACTCTGCCTCCCTCCCACTCCTGCAAATATAAAGCCCAGAAGTATATTTATATATATCTCTGTGACGGAGAGAGAGAGAAAGTCTGGAGCTGTTCTTTCACCAACTCTTCTTTCTGTTTCTGTCTCCTTTGGCTGCACTTTCCTCTCTCTCTCTCTCTCTCTCTCTCTCTCTCTCTCTCTCTCATTCACTTCATTCCTTCTCTCTCTCTCTCTCCATCATTCACTCTCTTCCACTGACCTCTATTTTCCATTCTCATTCACTCTCTCCACTTCTTCCCCATTCATCTCTGTCTAATTCTTCTGTTTCCCAAAACTTCCCTTCAAAAGCATGTTCTCTCTCTCACAGACATGCAGTGGTTTCCCTCTAACTGGGTTATGTGTAACTTCAAATAGCCTTAGTCGACAATAGGGAGAGCCCAGAGTTCATCCTCCCCTCGGTGCTTCTCCTTCTCCTCCTTTTTCCCACTTTGAGTCCAGAGAGAAGGTGTACATGAGAGTGTGTTTCGATCGAGAGTGTGTGAACATACAATGGGCACACGTGCAGCTGCATGTGTGAGCATATTAGTGAGGCTGAGGTCTTTTTTTTGTGCAAGCTTCAAGGTCATTTCCTCGCTCAGGCTGCGTAACATTAAAGTATACATGGAAAAAACACGCATGTAATCGCATCGATGCACACAGAACACGGACACATGCACATGCACGCCATAACCTAGATGCAACCCATTATCAGCATGGCACACGTGCACAACCAATCCTATTAGTGGGAAATATAAAGGGGGTGAATATTTGCTTAATATTTAGGCTATTACATAACCAGCCTTATTTACGACGCATGCTGGGAATAATGTGAGGTTTTTACAGTTTGACTCAGAGAGCAGAGGAGGAAGATGAACAGGGGAGGAAGAGGAAAGAAAAGAGAGCTGGGGAGGGAAGAGGAGATGAAGGAAAGGTAGACATTGAAGGAAATGAACACAAAGGAAATGAGAGGGAGGTAAAGGAAAAGAGGGGGAGAAAAGGGACTTTAGAGGGGGAATAAAAGAAAATAGAAAAGAGATGAGGGGGAGAGAGAAGATTAGAGAAGAAAAGAAGAGGAGGGTGTTGTTATAAAGAAAATGGAAGGGACAATGTGTGATGGAAAAGAGGGGAAGGAGACAGGAAGAACAAAGGACAGGAGACAGACAATAAAGTTACAGGGAGAGGGGAGGAGAGGGGAAGGGGAAAAGGAGAGGGTGGAAAACGAGGAAAGGGAAGGAAAAGAGCAAATAGAGGAGGAAAGATCAACAAAGGAAGGAAAGTGGAAGAAAGGTGAAGTAAAGGTAGAGACATGGAAGGAATTTAGGCAAAGGATGAAAGGAAAAAGAAAAGGAAGGAAAGAATGTTAAGGAAAGGAAAGAATGGGCTGGCAAAGGTAAGGAAAGGGAAGGAAATAAAAGGGAAGAATGTTAAGGAAAGGAAAGGTATGTTAGGGAAAGGAATGGAAAGAAATGGCAAGAAAGGAAAGGAAAGGAAGGTGGAGGAAAGGAAATTAAACTTAACTAAAAGGAAAGGAAGGGATAGGAATGAAAAGAAAAGGAATGGAAAGGAATGTTAAGGAAAGATAAAGAATGTTAATGAAATGTATGTTAAGGAGAGAAAAGGGGTGTTAAGGAAAGGAAAGGAAATGCAATTAAACAAAAAGGAAAGGAAGGGATAGGAATGGAAAGGAAAAGATTAGAAAGGAATAGGATTGAAGGAGAGTCATGGAAAAGGAAAGAAAAGGGAAAGTAATGGAAAGGAAAGGAACGTTAAGGAACGTTAAGGAAAGGAATACAAAGGAAAAGATAAGAAAGAAATGGGACTGAAAGGAGTGGAATGAAAAAGGAAATCAATGGAAAGGAACATTGGAAAGGAAAGGAGAGGACAGGAAAAGAAGCAGGGGAGGAGATGAAGGCAAGATAGAGACTTGGAAGGAAAATGAGAGAAATAGAGACATGCTGAAGAAAATGAAAGAGAAGAGGAGAGTTGAAAAGAAACAAAAAAAAGGTTAAGAGGAAAGAGAAAAAGAGGGGAGTGAGGAAAAAAGATGGAAAATGGGGAAAGCAGGAAGGTATACATACATGGACGGAGGGTTCCAGATCGAAACAAGAAGAGACAAAGACAGAGAAGAAGAGAACGAGAGAAAAAGACAGTAAAGTCAGAGGGGAAAGGAAGGAGAAAGAAAAAGATAGAATAGGACAACAGGGGAATAAATTGGACATGAGAGGAAAGCAAAGCCATGGAGTGAGAGGGAAAAGGCAGCAAAAAGGGAGTTAAGGAAAGAAAAAGAAGGCAGAGAAGGGGATAATGAAAGGGTAAAGGTGAAAGAGGGATAAGAAAAGAGGATAGGATAGGGGAAAATATGACATGGGAAGATGGGAAAAGGGACAGAGGGATAAACAAGAGGAGATGGGAAGCTTGGAAAAGAAAGATTGAAAGGAGCAAAGCACAGGAGGAAAGGAAAAGAAAAAGGAGAGGAAATAGAGGACTGAGACAGATGATAACTGGAAAGGAAAGGAGGCAAGGTGAGATGAAAGACAAGTTTAAGAATTAGTGAAGAGATAAAATGAAAGAAAAGTAGAGTAGATAGATAAAAAAGAAAAAGAGGACTGGAAATCAAAGCTGGTAAAAAAAACAGGAGAAAAGAGGAGAATATAGGGTTGCAAAGGTGGTAAAAAGGGGAAGGAATGGAGGGAAATAAGGACAGGAGGATAAGAGGAATAGGCTGGGTATTACATTGAATAAACATCCAAATGTAAAGAGAAACAGAGAAAGAGAGGTCAAAGGAGACGAGTGAGCATGCCTTCCTCTTCTTCTCCTCCATCTTCATCCTTGAAGATAATCTGTTCTTTCTTTAATAATCCCATACATGGACCGACCCTGACCACTGTGGCAAGAACTCTTTAAACCCAAACATCAACTCCCTGGGAACCACCCGAGACGCAAACCAGGATCCTTCACACATGACCACATCTACAAAGACATATTTGGAGGATTAGAACCAATTAAGTGAATTTTAGTAGAGTTTAATCAACTTATTATTTCTCCACATGATGGGCTGTCTGCAGAAAACAGGCATTAAGTCAATGAGAACTTGAGTTTTCCCACACATGCAGGATGATTTGGTGGCTATCCAGAGGTAAGAAGCTTGAATTTGGTCAAACAACTGAAACAGAAGAGGAAAAAGAGGCTTTTCATTAGGGTTGTCATTATACTGGGGAGGTAACGATACTTAAAAATCAGTACAATACGGAATTACGAATTTCAGTCAATTTGTCAAATACAAAAATGTTGCAATACTTGTTTTCAACCAGCAGAGGGTTAGGTTGCCATCTTTATTTGTTCGACATCAGACTCAGTTTCTTTGCACCTCAGCCGACACCACTTTAAAATACACACGCATGTTCAAATCAATCCTAAAATCCAATACTGTGGCATGTTTCATATCAGAAATTTAGGGAATTTCTACAACCCTAGATATCAGATAGTCAATCTGCAATACAGTGTAGCAAAGATCCAATTATATTGTTATCATATCAACATAAATAAAAATACTAAACAAACCATTTTGGCTAATTTGTTGCCTTTTACTTGTCAAAATTCAAGAATAATTGAGATCAGCTGATCCCACACAAGCCCTCATCAGCTGATGGTCAGCTGATTTGCTCTAAGCACGTTATTGGCCCATCACTCTCATGCTGCCTTATTTAAACTGCTCTTGCTTGGCAATGCTCTGCAAGCTAATCTCTCAACCCTCCTCCATCCCAGCTCCTCCTTCATTCTGCTTCTGACTTAATCAGTGCCATTCAGGTGTCATGGATGCCTGCTCTGCTTTGGGTTTTTGCTGCTTCTCTATCTGTCTTATCAGCATAGGAAGAGCAGGAGCGTGTTCTGTTTCCGCTTGATGCTTTCCATAGGCTCTTGGAGGGGCAGGGGGATCCCAGAACAGCCACAACATCAAATATAAAGAACAGTGAGAGTGCTCGTTAATGACAGCTAATAACGTATATTTATAGCTGCAGATCATGTGTGTTTCTTGACAAAGTGGTCAAGGTAGGGATGCACAATTTAGGATTTTTGCAGATATCAGATATGCTGATATTTACAGATTTATTTTGGCAGCTACTATTGATATTTGGTTGTAATTCAGACCTAAAACTCATCCTTGAAACACACAATCTAAAGTTTGGTGATGAACGAATTAACAGAATCCAGTCTTTTAAGCAAACTTTGAAATAAAATGCATAAAGAAAAGGCTTTAGCTGGTGTAGGTCTGTTGGTCCAGCCTCAAATTCCACTAACTTATTTATTAGTACAGTCAATATTTACAGCTGATATATCAGATTTTTATATTTATACACCTACTGGTTGGAGATATCAACAGAAATTCTAAATCTACTAACACCAATAATGACTCATATCATTCCAATGAAATTGTGCATCCCTAACAAACATATGCAAAGCATTTGTGTGAATTCCTAACAATCACATAATTATTGAGCTGAGAAAACACACACATACTCTAGTTTAAAAAAAAATACAGATACTAGGGATGCACAATATTGGATTTTTGCTGGAATTTACAAACAACTTTAAGCTGATACTGTTATAAATAGAGTTCAGACCTAAAATCTTCTTCCTTAAAAGACACTATTTGAAGTTTGAGGATGAACAAATGAACAAATTTTAATCCATAAAACACAGTTTAAAGTGTAAGGTAATGATGATATTAGCTAACATCTGCCAATACCAATGTCACACTGATAATATTGTGCATCCCTGACAGATACTAACGTTTTCCATGTTTCCATGTTTTTTACTGTGCCAACAATCTCACACATTTGACCAAGAAAACAGATCAGAGTTTGTCCAACAACTGACTTCCTCTGCCCAGTAAAAAAAAAATCTCTATTTGATTCAACAGTTAGGCATACTAGACGCCAGCATTAGACAACAGATAAACGTAGGGTACTGATATCTGTTCATATCACATTACTCACTGATGTTTGGCAACAGAGCCAATATTGACTAATAAGTCGGCTAAATGGCTACATTCAGATAGCAAATCAGCTGGCACAACATTTATGAGTCAGTTGAACTAATTATCAATCAAACTTGATAAACACTGGTGGTAATCCCGGTCAAATGCTCCTTTAGAACTGTTATGAAGCCTCCTGCCATGAGTAGCCGCTGTAGCTTCAGTTAATGGCCACTGTCTTCCTGTCAGAGCTGTTCCCCAGCTCTTTGCCAGTCATAACCTGAGAAGCTCAGCGGTAGCTTAGCATTTCGGATGTTGTAAGACTGTTTCGCATGTCGGTATGGCAGTATTATGAATTAGAAAATTAAATCGTATGAAGGTAGTTAAGGGTTTTACTCACGTGTAACTATTCAAACAAAGTGATGACATCAAATTAAGCTTAATATTAATCTTCAAAGAGGAACAAAGACTGGTGGAGCTAGCTGCTAACTTTAGCCAGGCTCTACTCAGCTCACTGACACAATGACCCTGTGATGAATTTGATTGTTTTCTCTGCCTTTTCTTCACTTTAGACTCATCAGTTAAACACAATTTAAAGTAGAATTAAGCCAAATGGGGAAAATAGCAGCCTGGGAACATCCTTTTCCCTCATTCCCAGCTCAGAAGATAACCTGATCAAGTGTAAAGTTCCCTAGATAGTTCCCAAGGTACCGTACACTGCTTAAAATTCCTGATTGGTTTTAGAATCCACGTAAAATGTTCTTTCACTACAGTTAGGCTTATCGGGGTTAAAGTCTATTTTGTAGCAAGATAAAAGAAAAGTGAGTTTCCTGCCTGAGGCTAAAGCCTGTAAAACATGACTACTGTACCAAAGCTAAAGCAGTAGGTTATAAAATATGGAAAGCGTAGCGTATAAGGACATGTCATATTCAATAAAGAGCAAATATAGGCATTTTAGCAAGTGTGTTAAGCCAGTATGAGACAACACAGATACATGCATATACATTAATGCCAACATTAACAAAATAACAACAAAAAAATGAAAGCGGTAAAGGAAGCAAAATGCACCAACTTTGGGGGTGTTTTGTCTCCAAAAACTAAAACTAATGATAAATCCAGCTTAAATGTCAAGGCCACAGTTCAGTGTGCAGCTGTAGCTTTGTGTGCTCTTAGAAGTGTGTTTCTTTGTGGAGACACTGAAATGTGCTGCATGGCATTTAATCAGCCTACAATGGGGAAAAACTGCTGTCTCCATTATCATTTTAGGGGTAAGTCTTGGTTTGAGGATAATTAATGTTTATGTTTAAGCATGTTTGGTGTCTATTAATGTTAGTTTGAAGCTTAAGAAGGCTCTGAAAATGAAATGACCTCACAGGCATGGCATAAACAAAAGTGTGCTGCTGCTTAATGAGGGGAGAGCAAGTACCCTATTTTCCCCTTTTTTTTGTTAGTATTCACGTGTGAGAGCGCGCGTGAGGCAGGCAGCGGAGGGCTGTGTCACCCCCCCCCCGCAAATGTGACGGCACTGTACGCTGGCGGTGATGCGGGCCCGGTAAGGGGCCAAAGTCATCAATCACGCGGATCGAAACCGCAACGTTAAATCAATAGCGGCCCCCGGGAGCGATGACAGCGGCGCGTGAATCCGCCTCGGTGAAAGGCTGCGGTCTCTCGGTCATCCATCAACAAGTCCACGCAGGGGTACAGTAAACCTAAACACCGCGCGAGGGCAAAAAAAAATATATCACGCAGTACAGGACAAGAGCCACGCGCGCAGTAGTGGCATGTGAGCCTGAACAACAACACCTGTAACTGCAAACAAAGAGCTGTGATGAAAACTTGCTGTTGTCTGTTGGAGCAGCAACCAGTGAGGAGCACGAGGAGAGTTGCTGCGTAGTGAGGCACGAGACCACTGATGAAACACTGAAACTGACAGGACAGAGAGCAACAGCGTGAAAAAAACCTGCACGCGAAACAAACGCTGCGCGTGCTGCTGATGAAAGAGAGGATGACAATGATGGACACGACAGAGGAAGATGACAGCCATCCTCCGATACTGAACACATCTGTTGAGGATCACATCTGGCCGACACGCTGACTTGCCCCCTCCTACATAAACCACACACACCTTCTTATGGTAAAGCCTACTCTCCTGTGCGAGCACATGCGCGTGCTCCCGGCCTCTCTGTCTGTGATGGAGCCCCATGTCAGTACGGATAGTGTGCAGGTTTTTTTTTACTCACCCCGGGTGCTGTCGCCGCCAGTCTCCGTCCGCTCGCGTGTCCTACCGTGTGATTTAACGGGAGAGAGGGCGAGCCGTGGGCGCATCAAGCCCCCACCAGCGCCATCCAGCGCTGCGGTCGCGGCACGCCGCTCTCGCGATACCGTGCCATCTTCCAGCTCTCCGGTAGAGAGTATGTGACGTAGCGGTTTTATCGGGAGGCTTGCTCAGCACGATGCCGCCGCCTTCTGGGCATAAGGCGAAAAGAGAAGATGAGGATGATGTCACCCTGTCGCTGCTCATATGGCCCCTAACCTGTTCTCTCTTTCATGTCTCTTTTTGTCTCTGCTGCTCTCTACTGTGAGGTGTCACCTGCTGTCAGTAACATATAAAGGACATCTGTTTAGCTGCTATCACCGGAGTCCTGCCTGCACCAGTTTACAGCTACTGCTATTCATAGAGCAGGTCATAGGGACATTGTTTAGTTGGCAATGATTTTTAAGACCACAGCTGAGATAAAGTCAGCGTGAGAAGTGAAAGCATGAAAGAGTCATGCAACAGAGCAGCTAAGTTATAAAAATAGATGCTTTGGAAAATATCCCTCAATGTTCTGCTCCCTGGAGTGAGATAATAACACTAATTTTACAAGCATGATGGGAAAATTGGAAGCTAGAGCCAGTGCTTGGTTGGGTTCATTTAGCCTGGCCTAACAATGAGACTGGAAAAACAGTTAGCATAGCTGGGCTAACTGCTTCCAGTAAAGAAACAGTCTGGCACAGAAGGTCCAAACTATGGCCTGAGGTCCAAATGCAGCCCATGGTACATTTCTAATTGTCCCAAAACACAATAAAATGAAATATGGCCCCCATTAGAACATAAACCTTGTGCTTAATTGTGTTCTTAGTTTCAGAACAAGGTGGTACTACAATGCCTACTCTGTAAGCAAACATTTTGACAAGAATTATTGTTGTTTTTTGTGATTAAATTGAGATAACACTGTAAATGGTAAACATATTGGCAAGCAAAATATCATTATCTTCTTTTATAAGGCTTTGATAGTGTACAGCAGCTAATGGCAGTACCCGTGGTGTTCCAGGGTGCTCAGGCCAACCAAGCCAAGGGGCAGCCGTCTCCAACAATCGGCATTTCAGTCAGTTGTCAACAAACGTGGCTGAGCTTAGCTACACAGAAAGGATTGCTGCTTTGTATCTGCTGTGACAAAGTGACACACAAATGTTTTCAGAACTTACCAGGAAATCTGACCTCCTCGCTCCCTGAAAAGACCTAATTTGCTTGAGTTCAGGTTTTTTTTACTCATTCAATTTGCGCAGTTTGCGCCATACATCTGTGGCCTTCAGGCTGCCCGAGGCAAATTCATATTTACTTGCTTCTTTACATGTAATTCACTCGAGCAAATGATTTTACTGGCGTTTAGTGTGAATATAACATTTGGCCAATGTTGTTGTATAACACAAGAAGAGACAGATTACAAAAAGTTGAATTACTTTGAACCATAAATAGCCAGATATTTATTTTCCTCTGGAAGCCCTCAGGTTTGCCATTCTAATAGTGCTACCCACACTTTCATAGCCTAAATGGATGCTTCTCTAGGGAGCCTGGATCTTGGGTGACTTTCCTGGAATTATTTAAAGATATAATTCACTCCAATAACTCCGACATTAAACATCTTTTTTTTTTTTTATCAATTTCTTATCTTTTTTGTATCGTTTCCAACACAAGTGGCTAATGCCATCCGACATATTGTTTTTTCACATGGGCAGTGACAACCAATGGCAGGCTGTTTCACTGTCACGCTGTGCTTTGCCAAACGATTTTTACTCTCAGCTATTCAGAGCTATTCAGGAGTCAGCCTGAGTACTGCATAATGTAGAGAAAGACAGACAGAGAGCCTGTAATGTGGCCCTATGCGTCTCTGCAGACAGGAACCTCTTTGAATAATGGCATAAATTTAGCCAATTCATTAAAGAGCAAGGACTTTTTTGTAAATATTTGAATATTTTGAAGATTTTTTTCAGATTTTTTTTTTTCACTTAAAAAAATCAAATGGCTTAGAGCTCAGAGAATTTCAATGAAACATTCTGTTTTGTTTTGTGTATGTGTGTGTGTGTGTGTGTTTTAAGATAGATTTTTTGGCTTTTATCCCTTTATTTAGAGTGGATTATACTATCAATAGAACCGGACACAGGGATGAAAAACCGGAGGAGAGACTTGCAGGGAAGGCCATAAGATGCCCCTAAAACATACACTTTTGGGCATTTTATGGCTTTGCTTATAGAGATGGACAGTTGATGAAACAGGGAGGAGATATGGGGGGAAGATATGCTGGAAAGGAGCCACAGGCCTCTGCATACCTTGCAATGAAACATTTTGATTGTTTGACAACACTTCTTTAAATAAAAACTCAATTTAAATTGAAAGTTGGGGTTCATAAATCACAGCCCCAGTCTCTGTTAGCAAGGCCAAAGAACTGATTGAAATTAAGTCACTGATGAAAACTGAGTAAACACAACTACAGTTGTCTTTGAGTGAAAGTTCCAGTCATGTAAAAGGACTTTAAATATATAAAATGCATCTTACAAGTAGCATAAGTACATACAAAAAGCACACAGTCATTCTGTAAAGGGAAACTTTATTGAATAAATACATTGTTTCAAGAGTGCAGAGTGCATATCTATATCTGTTCACACAGGTCTCACAAAAGCTCAGAGTATGCAAAATCATGGTAAGACTCAATCATGGTAAGGGAAAGAAGATAAAAGGCACACAAGAGACCAGGGGAGATTTTTATCATATGATTTCAAAACCTTTTAAAATCACTGTCTTAGCTTTATTTAGAGGTAATGAACCTACTGTTCCACATATTTTCATGGGAATCTTAGCAGTCCTGATAGTGTTTGTGTTTTCAGAGTGTATGACTAAATGATGATGGGTACCTTTTTCTCTCATGCATGTGTTCATGATAGTTGGGTGTTTTGTGAGGCACAGTGAATATTTGTTCTTCAGGCTACACTGTTAACATGCTAGTGCGTTCACAGGTCATCTGTCTCTCCGTCGAAGGGCATGGTGTCCAGGTCCAAGTGGATGTGTGAGTTGTCCTCGCTGCAAACCCAGCCGATGGGGGTGCGGTTGAATGAGGGGCGCGAGCGGATGTCAGCCTGCAGGCTGGGCAAAGGCTCTGCCTCCTCAGTGGCAATGTTGAGCTCTGGGAGTTCAAAGGTCAGTGTCTTGGAGGCCTTGTCAAAGCCACCGAATGGCAATGCCGTTCTGGAGAGAGGGATAGAAATACAAAGATGAGGAGAGGCAAGGTAACTACATGAAGGAGATCATTTCCCCTGTAAACTCTTCTAGGCAAATCTCATTCTTTGAGTTGTGTTGCAAGAGGATTGGAAAAAAAAAAAAAACATGAAACCCGTGAAATCAAGGGAGCTCAAACCAGAACCTCTCACTGAAGAGATGCTAACATTGCTTGTTTGATAATAAATCATATGACAACATAAAAGACAGGCAAAAGATCACAGAGAAAAACTACAAAGAGTACAAATCATCAAAGAGATGCAAGACAACCATGGAAAGTCAACAAAATTACCCAAAACACACTTAATCAAGCACAAACGGCCCTAAAACAACCACAAAGAGATGTCAAAACACAACAAAGATACAAAAAAGATCAAAAAGGTTCAGAATCATGACAAAGATACACAGCGAGACAACAAGAAAAACACAAGCAGTCAGAAAGTGGTACAACAAAATGACTTCAAAGAGGCATACAATTTTAAAGAGATGCATAACAGCACAAAAGATACAAAAAAGCTGTAAGAATGACATGCAAAACATCAACAATAGTGTTTAAATGTCAACACGGGTGGAAAAGGCAAAAACTTACACTGCCTATAAATAGTATTCATTTGTGGTTGTTTTATCCTTCAATTGATGTTATAAATCAATCATGGACAATATAATCTGACTTTATTATCAAAATGAAAACATTTCTACAAAGCAATGTCATGATTGCATAAATATTCATCCCCTTTAAAGTGACTGGCCTAATTCTACAGAAGTCAAGCCAACTGGTGCTAGTAGTCTCATGATTAGTGGAATGGGGATCATCCGAGTGCAGTGAATGTGTCTCAAGTGATTGTAGTATAAGGACCCCTGTGTCTGGAAGATTTAGTCACTGGTTAATCAGTTATCCTGGCAACCATTACACCATGAAGACAAAAGAACACTCAAAGCAACACAGAGAAAAGATGAAGGAGAAGTACAAAAACTTCCTGAGGCACTGAACATCCCCTGGTGTACAGTTAAATCCATCATCATGAAATAGAAGTAATATGGCACGTGTGTAAATCTGCCTAGATGACACCATCCTCACAAACTGAGTGACAGTGCAATAAGGAGACTAGTGAGGGAGGCCACCAAGACACCTATGAATACTCTGAAAGAGTTACAAGCAACAGCAGCTGAGATGGGAGAGACTCTGCATATAACAACTGTTATCTGCAATAGCTACTGTTAAAGAAAACTCAGATTAAATCTGGACTAGAGTTTGTCAAAAGGCATGTGGGAGACTCCAGCTTCAAGTGGAAGAAAGTTCTTTGGTCTGATAAGACCAAAATTGTGCTGTTTGCCCAACAGATAAGACGCGATGTTTGGAAGACATCAATTGCTGCACATCACCACAAACACACTATCCCCACTGTAAAGCATGATGGTGGCAGCATAATGCTGCGGGGATGCTTCTTGGAAGTAATGCGGCAAATGCAGAGGCTTTTTGGGGGGCCAAAAAACCAAACTATAATGACTGTGTTTAATTTATAAAATTAATTCAGGGGTAAAACATCAGAAGGGGTGAATACTTTTATAGGCACTGTACATTAAATGACAGAGAACAGAAAGACGTCTCGCACACCGCAGGGCTAATTATATTTTTGGAGCCCTGCAGTGTGCAAGACGTCTTTCTGTTCTCTGTCAGTCTCCTTTTCAGCCCACCTAGGTTTGGATGTACGTGTAGATTTTTTTGACTTTTTTCTTGCTGTATATTAAATGACAAGAAAGATACACAAAACAACAATAAATGACATACAAACAGCCAATAAATGATTAAAAAAACTAAAAAGATAATTAAAAGTAACAGATGCAAGATGACCATAAAGGTGCAAAAAACAGAAAAGGGAGAAAGTAATCAAACCAAAAGAGACCAAATAACCAAAAACAGATGCAAAGGAATATAAAAGAGACACAAAACAACCATACAAAATATCACTTTATCATTATTCACTCTCTTTTAGTCGTGATATCTTTCCTTTGCAGGGATGGCCTTAAGGAACTTTTCATATCTGTGCGTAGGGGCTCACTGTCTCATAATCTGTCCATATATGGCTGTTTATTGCTTATTTGGAGCCATTAGTAATTACCACGGATACAGCTGCTCTTACAGGGGTACTCAACAACCATTAAGAGTATTACAACAGACAGAGATCAAGGGTGGAAATAAGATTAATATAATTACATTTGTGGCAGATGCTGTCTCAGAAGTTAGTATAATGGTACTTTCCCAAATGTCAGTCATGTGGTGCACGATGTGAAATCTGTGCGGATGCTGAGTAAAGCTATGAAAACACAGGTGTGGACAGAAGTTGCTTTTACTGCTGCTGGTTGCATAATGTGAGCTAAAGTAGCCAAGAGTGGTGAATCTTTCCTTAACTGACTCGATTTTTTTCATTAAAGTAAGTTTACTTACAACAGATTGCAATTATTATGTATTATGTAGCCCTGATGTTAAAAAAATGGCTCTCTTAGATGCTACAGTCCATATAACATGATGAGGTGCCCTCCAGGTGCCTTTCCATGGGCAAAGTGTCCCCCAGATTGCCCTTACAGTAGACAAAACAACAAAGTGCCCCGTGAATGCTCCTCCAGTGGTCATAACATGGTAAAGTGTAATCTTGGGTGACCTTACAGTGAACAAGACATTGAAAAATTCCACAGTAGGGTGCCTTTCAAGTGGAAAAACTGATGTTACTAGGGTAACCTTCCTGTGGTTAAAGTGCATGGTAAGGTGTCCCCTATAGTGCTCTCCCAGTTATCATAATGTGGTCATTTATTCTCTAGGGTAAGTTTCCAGTGGATAAAATGTGGGAAAATGGCCTTTACAATGTTCAACCAGTAGTCAGAACTTGATGAAGTGCCTTCTATGGTGCCATTCCAGTGTACAAAACATGGAAAAGCTGATAGGCTTTAACCAAGATAGGCTGCTTTTCCATTACATAAAATATGGGAAAAGATCCCTCTAGCATGCTCTTTCAGTGTTAAACTTGGTAAAATTGCCTTAAGGGTCCCCTTCAAGTGAAAATAAGGAAAAGTTCCATCTTGGGCTGTCTTTCAAGTGGACAAAACCAGAAAGTGTCCCCTAGAGTGCTCTTCCAGTGGTCATTACTTGGTAAAATTCCCTCTAGGATGCTTTTCCAGTGGTCATTACTTGGTAAATTGCACTCTAGAGTGCTCTTCCAGTGGTCATTACTTGGTAAAGTGCCCTCTAGGATGCTCTTCCAGTAGTCATTACTTGGTAAAGCGCCCTCTAGGATGCTTGTCAAGTGGTCATTACTTGGTAAAGTGCCCTCTAGGATGCTTGTCAAGTGGTCATTACTTGGTAAAGTGCCCTCTAGGATGCTCTCCCAGTGGTCATTACTTGGTAAACTGCCCTCTAGGATTCTCTTCCAGTAGTCATTACTTGTTAAAGTGCACTCTAGGATGCTCTTTAAGTGGTCATTACTTGTTAAAGTGCACTCTAGGACGCTCTTTAAGTGGTCATTACTTGGTTAAGTGCCCTCTAGGATGCTCTTCCAGTGGTCATTATTTGGTAAAGTGCCCTCTAGGATGCTCTTCCAGCAGTCATTACTTGGTAAAGCGCCCTCTAGGATGCTTGTCAAGTGGTCATTACTTGGTAAACTGCCCTCTAGGATGCTCTCCCAGTGGTCATTACTTGGTAAAGTGCCCTCTAGGATGCTCTCCCAGTGGTCATTACTTGGTAAACTGCCCTCTAGGATTCTCTTCCAGTAGTCATTACTTGGTAAAGTGCACTCTAGGATGCTCTTTAAGTGGTCATTACTTGTTAAAGTGCACTCTAGGATGCTCTTTAAGTGGTCATTACTTGGTTAAGTGCCCTCTAGGATGCTCTTCCAGTGGTCATTATTTGGTAAAGATTAAAAACTGTTAGTAGAGAATGCTTTGTATTTTTCATAATAATGTAAAAGTGTAAAAGTACTTACCTATTGATCCCCACATTAAAGTTTTTAAAATGTAATTATTATCTTTCTCAGTATATAAAATGGGGTTAATGACAAATCTGATATTTCAAAACAACAAACAAAACAAATATTTTTAAAACAACAAGAGAATATAAATCTTCAACCAGGTTGTTAATTGAAAGCATGGCTTTAAAATCAAATTGCAGTGTAATTGCAAATTGAATGTTTTCAGAAGTCATTCTCTATGTGCAACACTGGCCCGTGGTGGCTGTAGACCCAAGGAGTGTGGGGCGGCCCTCATTTTTATGCACACAAGTTGGCAACCCTGAAAATTGTTAAGTCAGTGTGTACCTGTTGAAGCTCTTGTACAGAGGCAGTTCTGGGTGGATCCTGATGGGTCCCGGCATGCTGGCCCTCATAGTGGCTGTCAGTTCCTCGTCACCTTTCATGGCCCTCTCCCAGGGTGATACGTAGGTACGTACATACTCCTCCTTCCTTTCCTCCTTCTCTTCAACTGTCTCTTCCACCACTGAAGCACAGGGGAAAGCAGAAAAAGGGGGAATAAAAAAAGATAAATGCAGAAAAAACTTAACTGGGATAAAGCATTTTGAAAAGAGGCAGAAACTTTTAAAAGGTCATCCATGAGTATACCTTCCACCTTTGGTACTTCAGGCTTTGGTGGGATCGGGGGAGGGATAATCAGCAGGTTTTCAAGGTTCTGCTGAAAAAAAGGAAACTCAGTACACCTGTAGAAGCATAACACACAAAAATGAACTCTGTGTTTCCATTTCCTGGCTACCGTGTTCTCATTGGTCACAATGAACTTCTCCACTCTCTGCTGCCTCATCCTGAACATCTTGGAGCCTTTGTTTTTGAGCAGAGAGAGCTCTTCCAGCATCGTGTCCTTGGGGGTCTTGATTTTGGTGCCCAGGTCGAACTCAGCAGCTTCAGTGTCTGATTCATCATCTGACAGGGGAAAGGAGGAAAGAAGAATGCGTGGGATGAGCCTGAAACTGCAGGTGGTTGTATAAAGAAATAAAGGAGACTAGGGAAAAAAACATGGCTTACACATGTTTAGCCCCATATTTTGGACAGATGAGTACAAGCTCACTAAATTTGACTTGAACAGAACCTGTCTGACGAAGTGAAGCAGGTTAAAAGATCTCAGAAAGTAACACAACATGCCTCCAACTAAAGAAATTCAAGAACAGGTGGGAGACAAAGTCATTGACATCTATCAAACCCACTTCTAAGGTTTTGGCCTCCAGTGAACCCCAGGGAGAGCCATTATCCACAAATGGAGAAAACTTGAAACAGTGGTGAACCTTTCCAGAAGTGGCTGGCCAATCAAAATTACTCCAAGAGTGCATCATCGACCACTTATCCAGGAGGTCACAAAAGAATGAACAACATATAAAGACCTGTAGGCCTCACTAGACTCACTTTAGGTCAGTGTTCATGTTTAGACAATAAGAAAGACACTGGGCAAAAATGGCGTCCACGGGAGAGCTCCAAGACCAAAACCACTGCTGACCAAAAAGAACACAAAGGCTCCTCTCACATTTGCCAAAAAAATGTCGATCATCCTCAAGACTTTAGTGAAAAAATAATCTGTAGACTGATGAGACAGAAGTTGAACTAACCCAGCTTTCGTATAAAAGAACATCATACCAACAGTCCAACATGGGGGTCGTACTGTGATGGTCTGGGGCTGCTTCAGGGCCTGGACCATTTTCCATAATTGATGGAACCATGGATATCTGCTCTCTTCCAGAAAAGCCTTAACCCTTTGTGTGCCAAGGAACCATATAAGGTCACTTGAGTAAAATTCCTTCTTTATTATACAGTAGAACCAGAATGATTTTTCTCGACCAATGAGAGGAGATCAGTCAACATCAGAAAGTGACTTCACAGCATCTGACCAATCAGCAGTGGCCCAGAGCATCTCAAACTTCCCGTTTTCTCCAGAACTTGCAAAATGCAGTTTTACGTCTTTTTTGGTCCCAAACAAATGGCCCTAAAATCATAACTAACCATAACTAGTTGATGAAACTCACACATTATAAAGGTGAATAGTAGTGCTAAATGTCATACTAGGTTTTATTTGCATATGATTCTGAACAAGTACTGAAATTTTATATAAAAAGAAGAAACATATTTGGACATATGCTCACTTAAGGGAATAAAATGGTGTCTGTATTAAGACATATAGCCACTTCATCGAACAACCAAACTGAGGGTATGATCTGAAAAGAAAATTCATTATAACAGGATAACTGTACTCTTTAGATGTTGCCATGGGTTTGTAAAAAAAAATAAAGAGTTATACAGTGGTAAATTTTGCAAATGTTCAAGGTTTATATAGTAAAATAAGTGTTATTTTTGGTCAGGTTTATAACATCATAAAAGTTTTATTGTGCTTATTATTATATTTTATTTTTACTGCGAGCCTGAATACTGCTAAAATGCATTTAGACATTCAATATTGGTGGGTTTTTAAGGTCTCCTGATGGAATTATAAAGAGAAAAAAACCCAAATGGGATTAATCATGAAATTTTTACTCAGTTTTACAACAGTATTACAGTTTTAGTACACATAAATGACATAAATTCATTTTTATGTTAATTGTTAGTTTTGTAGTTCAATATTTGTGATTATTATAGGTCTCCTGTGAGAATTATAATATAAAACTGGCAGTACCAGCTTTATTTTAACAGTATTCTGAAGCTATATACACTATATCGCCAAAAGTATTGACTCACCCATCCAAATAATTTTAATCAGGTCCATAAAGGTCCATAAAGATATGAATGAGAGAGTTTTGTGTGGATGAACTTGACTGGCCTGCACAGAGTCCTGACCTCAACCTAATAGAACACTTTTGGGATGATTTAGAGCGGATACTGAGAGCCAGGCCTTCTCGTCCAACATCAGTGTGTGACCACACAAATGCGCTTCTGGAATAATGGTAAAAAAATTCCCATAAACACAGTCCTACACCTTGTGGAAAGCCTTCCAGAAGAGTTGAAGCTGTTATAGCTGCCAAGGGTGGACCAACGTCATATTAAACCCTATAGATTAAGAATGGGATGACACCTAAGTTCACAGCCGAGTCAAGGCAAGTGAGCAAATACTTTTGGCAATATAGTGTATCTCTTGCCTCCAAAAGAGGTCAGACTCTAAAGACAACCTCACTAACTCTGATGTCCCTGGCCCTTGGAAGTGCCATTATGTACCTCAAAAATAATTGTGTACAAATAATTTTATATATATTTTCTAATGTATAAGTCAATACTCATTTGTCTTTTATGTGTTTTTATTTTACCATGAATAATATTTCTATATGCATACACTCAGTTGAAATGTGTTTATACCATAAATGGGCAATGAACCATATATGGTCACTTTGCTGGCCTTGATTTCAACATAATAATGTGAAATATATAGAAAGTGGCAAAAGAAAAAAAACCTGGAATGTACACAAATAATTTTTCAGGACTTAAATTTTGAATTCATATTATTTCAATGAGTGCCCTCTAAAGGGTTAAGGAGAATCTCCAGCGATCAATTTGTGACCTCAAGCTCAAGTGCACTTAGGTTGTGCAGCAGGACAATGACCTGAAACACACCATTGCTGGTGTCCACCTCTGAATGGCAAAAAATGAAGGTTTTGCTATGGCCTAGGTCAAAGTCTGGACCTCAATATGATGCCATTCATGCTTGAAAACCCTCTGGTGTGGCTGAATTAAAGAAATTCTGCACAAAAATAGTAGGATAAAATTCCTCCACGGCCATGTCAAAGACTCATTTCCAGTTATCACAAGTGCTTGCTTGCAGTTGTTGCTATCTGAAACGGGTTACAAAGCCATTTTTAAGGCTTTGGGACCTGGCAAACCACAGTGAGAACCATAATCCACAAATGGAAAAACCTGGAACAGTGATGAACCTTCCCAGGAGAGAGACAAAAACCCTAGGATGCACACCATAATATTCCAGGGCTTGAATTTTGAATTTCAAAGTATTTCAATGAGTGCCCTGTAAAGGCTTAAGGAGAGTGTCCGGCCATCAATTGGTGACCCCAAGCCTAAGCGTGCTTGGGTTATGCAGCAGAGCAATGATCTGAAATACACCATTGCTGGTGTGCACATCTGAATGGCAAAAAAAAAAAAAAAAGAGAGTGAGAGTCTGGACTTGTTTGCAGTTGTTGCTGTCTGAAAAGGTTTACAAAGCCATTTTTAGGGCTTTGGGACCTGGCAAACCACAGTGAGAGCCATTATCCACAAATGGAAAAACTTGGAACAGTGGTGAACTTTCCCAGGAGACAAACAAAACAGTAATTTACTTATCAGACTCTTACTTTTTACCAAAAACAGGCAAAAATAATTCCTTCTGTAAAACTTTTCTTTAAAAAAACATGTTATTTGTGTACAACTAAAGGAAGTAGCAGTATTTTACCCTCTGGCTTTCATGCCATCCTTGTTATGATGAATTACTGTTGAAACCTGTTGTACTGTGTTGAAGGATGTACGAGTGGGAGACCAGGGGAGTTGTCGGGGTTACTGGGCCAAAGTAATATGGAGGAAAAGGGCACCGGGGAATGTTGGAGTGGGTTTTCTGCTAGAACTGTTTATGGAGGGAAATCCTTCTAACACGCTGCCTCCCTCTCTCCCCTTTCAACGATGGAGAGATCTGATGGATTTTACTGCTCCACAGAGCTCCCATAAAACACTCTCCTCATCCACCACATACACTCTGATATCACTCATAACACCTGGAGTCCAGCCATAAACCCACACACACAGAGACACACACGCACCAATACATCCATAAAGCGGGGAGTTGGCATTGCAGCGCTGCAGAGAGCTGTTAGCAGTGCATCGTAAATCAGACTTGGGCAAGTGGGCGTGCGTTAAGCGTGTGTGTGTGTGGATGAGGGAGAGAGAGAGAGAGAGTAATTGAGGCTGCTGAGAGGAGCGAAGCCTCCCATGGGGATATTGATTAGAGTGTTAATTCAGAGGAATGTGAAACTGGAGCTGGCTGCTGACTCGGGAGAAATTGGACAGACTGACAGAGACAGAAGGTGGACAGACGGATGGCATGGAGATGGACAGAAACACACGGGACAAAAGTCAGAGAGGCAGAGAGGCAGGGATGATGGCTAGATGAGTGGGCATTAACTGGAGCAAAAAAGGGGATAAGCAGGATAAGCTCCTGGATGAGTGACTGAGTGACAACAAACTGGTGGAAAGATAGAGATGTAGCTGCAGAGGGAGTGGAGACAAATGGGAAAGACATCAACAGATTAATGACAAATGTGAGTGGTTACACTTGCAAATTGTATTCTCAGAGATTAGAGGAGGATCTATTGGGGTCATGGTTTGTAAGAGTTACATTATATGAGAAAGTTTTGCTTCTTACCTCACCAACAACAAAAGGCAGAACACAAAATCCTCCAAAATAACAAGTGACTGACCTAATTCAACAGAGGTCCAACCAACTGGTGCTAGTATTCTCACAATTAGTAAAATGAACGTCACCTGAGAGCAGTGAATGATTCCCAAGTGATTGTAGTATAAAGACAACTGTGTCTGGAAGATCCAGTCACTGGTTAATCTGTTTACCTGGCTACCATTACACCAGGAAGACAAAATAACACTCAGAGAAAAGGTTATTAAAAAGTACAGGACAGGAGATGGATACAAAAAAATTCCAAGGCACTGAACATCTCCCAGAGTTCAGTTAAATCCATCATCAAGAAATGGAAGGAATATGGCACGTGTAAATCTGCTTAGATCAGCAAATTTTCAAGCAAGAATTTGTGGCTGGACTTGAAAAGGGCTGTTCAGTTTTGCAAAGAAGAATGAAGTCAAATTGCAGTGTCCAGATGCACAAGCCTGATTTAGACCTATCCACACAGGCTCAGTGCTGTGATTGCAGCCAAAGGTGCATTAACTAAATACTGACTTAAAGGGGGTGAATATTTAATTTACAAGCCAGATTAAATTTACCATGATTGATTAATAAAACAAACAAAAGGATAAAATATCCAAGGGATGAATACTTTTTATAGATCAAGGCAAGTGGCAGCCTCTGCGGTTGAAAAATGAAGCCAATTCACAGATGCAAGAACACTTCAGTTACTCATTTCAGGTAGAACTTAGCTTAGTGGGTTGGGACCTTAGAAAGACCACAAAATTCTTTCAGTAGGTTGCAGATGCGTGCCTGTAAAAAATGAAGTCAATGATGTGCTTTTATTTTGGAGGACATGTCTTCATCATTGATCTATCACATGTTTTGTTCTACTTCAAGACCAAACTGCCCCATTTTTGTCATTAAAAATATTTATTTTGATTGAAAAATGTAGGAAAATTGGGTAGCAAATTTGTCATTGAAGTGCACTAGAACAGTGGTTCTCCACTGGTGTAGCATCTGGGCCCACCACAGTCTGTTCAATAAAAACAAAGAGAAGAGATTTAAAAAAGCACATTTTACTCCATTTTCCTGTGATACGCATTATTAGCAAACTTCCGAAGAACTTGAAGAATTGCTTTGCTGTCATAAAAATATTGGGAAAATGTTGCAATACACCAAATGTTACGGTAAAAATCAACAGTTTTAATGTAAATCCACTAAGGCTTTCAGTACTTCCTAAACTTTTTGCCTTTTTTTACTGACCATTTTTTGGTCCTGACCCACCAGTTGAGACTCCCCGCAGTAAGACAGAGATCATTATGGGCACCATTGTGCTCAGGACCATTAGCTTTAACATTAGAGAGGTCAGGTCTGGTATGGGGGCATATGCCAGGTCAGCATTGGTCATATACTGCTCTGGCTTAGCTTTAGAGACTGGAGGGTTAAATGCCATTTCAGAGGAATAGAGAGTTTGTTTGCTGTGTGACTTTGGGGAAATCAGATCAAGATGCATTTTTTTGTGTTACTGTCCAATTTATGATGACTTAAGGGATGTACTTTTTGGGAAAATGTTTCCCATTTATGTTTTTTTCTGGTCAGAAGATTATGAAAAACTTCAGTTTTGTTCCAGAAAAGAAAATGTCTTTGTCGCAATTCTTATCTGCAAAGCCTGGGAGAAAGGGCAGGATGTGCTATTAATATCGAACAGTTATATGAACATGCAAATTTGCAATGGATTGTAATGAATAGAGTTCTTTGATCATGACAACAGTATCCCTAATGTCTTGTAAAACCATGAGGGTTGGGCACTTTTTTTGAATGACACATTGATAAAATACAATCAATAATCAACTGTGTTATTTATAGTGGAAGGGCAGTTACTATGCTGCCAAGAAAAAAACACCAGTGGCTGGAATCCTTTGACTGAAATACATTTCAATATGATAGATATAGGTGACAACTGCTGCAGTTTAAAAATCAAGTGCAGAATTTCAGTGTCCTCGAGCTTTACAGGTAGGGTTGTGCAAAGGTTAGACTACTGAACAGCTAAATTTAGATATAAAATTAGCCATTGATTTACATATTGGTTGAACTAATTACTTCCATTGACACAGATCAAATAGTCTTTTAAAACTGTAATAAAGCCTCCCACCACTAGTAGCCATTAAAGATCCAGTTAATGGCCTCTAGCTTTCTGCCAGAGTTTACCCCAGAACCCTAAAAGTAAACATGAGAAGCTTAGCATTTAGCATGTTGTGGGAGCAGTGCAGTGTGGTAGTGTATTGAAATAGAAAATAGTTGTCTAGTAACCACATTAAACTCAACATTGATCTGGAAAGAGGAACGAAAGGCTGTCAGAGCTAGCTGTTAACTTAAGCCATGCTCTACTCAGCCTGCTGATACAATGACCCTGCAACGAATATGACTGCTTTCTGGGCTTTCTCCTCTTTAGACTTGTTAGTTGAATGATATTTAAATGTTTAGCCTAATAGGGTAATAGGCACCTGGGAAAATCCTTAATCAGAATTTAGAAACATTTAAATGCCAAATATTCAAACTGTGGTTCTTATGATAGAAATAAACATGTCTACAGCCTGGTTCAAAAAAACATATCGACTCTGACTGGTTCAAGCCTTTACGGCTAACACTGGAGTTGATAAATATGTTGATAATTTGTATTTTTTGGTTCAAATATTGAAAAGATTTGTGCATTACTATTATGAAAAAATCTGCTTGAAGAAACTGTAGTTCGTCCTTTAAGAAAGACAGAGAAACTTTCGTACGCCATTTTAGAAAGTCTGAAACTTTTGTATGCCCTTTTAAAAAATCCACTCGGAGAGACTTTCGTACACCTTTTTAGAAAGTCCACTCAGAGAAACTTCCATACGCCCCTTGTAGAAAGTCCATTTAGAGAAACTTTCGTACGTTCCTTGTAGAAAGTCCACTACGTCCTTTTAGAAAGTCCACTCAGAGAAACTTTCGTACGTTCCTTGTAGAAAGTCCATTCAGAGAAACTTTGTAAGCGCTGAGCTTGTTAAGGATAAGATGAGTTGTATGTCCAACTCCATATTAAAGTACATGTATTTGAATACAGTGTTATTTCATACCCTTTTGTTGTAATGGTCAGGCAGCTGAATACTTTTGTCCATATAGTTTATTGGTTCTTTTTGAGGGGAAAACTTTCTTCTTTCCACATCAATTCAAGCAAAGTTTTCTAAATTTCTAAATATTCAGCAGCACTGTGGGATGAACAGATGGTGGAAATGTCACTTCTCTTTCATAAAATAAAATCTGTGGTTCACATCATATAATATTTTGATGAAAAAAAATGCTTTTAGGGGGTCAGCATGTGCAGCAGTAGCCAAATTAGCTGTGTAAAGCAAACAGACTAAAAAACATTTAAATACATCACATTTATCACAACCTATTCCTAGGAATTAAGGAGGAAATGAGGATACATAAAACACATCTAATGCCTTGTCTCTTTTATGGAATTAGTGTCATTATGGCTTTTTTATTCATATTTTTACAAGTTGCATTGGTTTACACACAGCCTGAAACAAATATGGTGTGAGCTGAATCAACGTCTGGTATTTTGTGTCGCCGCTAAATGGTGACAGATTTGTGGCCGCTCTGCCATCTGATAATGCTCCATGTTTCTCCAAGAGATGCCACATGCATGTAAGAGATTGTGTTACTACTTGGAAGAAGTGTGTGTGTGGTTTTATTAAATTGCAGGATAGGACCACACGTGGCGCTTTACACCCAGGCAGTTTAATTTACTCACACATGCAGTGCAGAGAACAAACACCACAGAGAGAAACTGATTAAATTACTGATGAGTTACAGAGGAAGGTTGTCGAGGAATACACATGAAAATGTTAAATGCTTACATGTGTTGAGTTATTATGCCTTTGGTGTGTTGAGTGTTTTACCGTTCTGGCTGATGTTGGACAGGTCAGTGATGATCCTGTTTGCTTTCCTCTTGTTGGAAGGGGCTGAAGTAGGGAGAGGCATGGCTGCAGGAAAGATCAGAGGAATAATGACTTATTTCAATCATCGTTCTCTCAAGTTCAGTAGTTTCAGAAAAAAAGCTGATGTTTCTTCACACATGTAACCTCTATTAAAAGGCAAGCTAAAAGATCTTTTTTTTCTTTTCTGCATGCTTTGGCTGCACAGAGGAAAACCATCAAGTGTCTAAAACACTGACATAACGTCATTGACATCACCCATTGATTTCTGGAGAGGCACTATGAAGTTAAACAATGGCAGTCGCCATATTTGAAATGCAAACTTACTAACTCATTTAACTTTTTTCAACCTAAAATAGATGCAGTAAAGAGCTGGAGTTAAGGTTGGCCTTAAGTCTCCTGGTAAACAGCAACAAAACTTTCTCCCTTTTAAACTTGTAGAGCAGATGGATTGGCCAGATCAATGTCTGTCATAAAGCAGATAAAAGGTTAAAGCTTTGGATTTAGTGTTTGGATTGTTGTTGCATCTATTGTTCTTATTTATTACTGTGGTGGCAACTGTATGTGAACAGCACTTGGAGTCCAAGTCAAACTTCCCTATGGAGACAATGAGGTGTACTGTATCTCATCATATCCTGTTGTATCATAGTGGTTTCTAGTTTTTTTCTTAGGGCCCTATCTACTTGTATCTAAAAAAATCTACCCCCCTTAGGACCCACATGGAAAAAATTAAACATTTCTCTTAACCGCTGACATCGACAAACTTTCAACAGAATAGGCCCACATGCACTAAGTCTTCTAGAGCTTTTTTTTTTTAACTGGACATTTCTGTACAAAAATGATGAGCAAAGAACTACACTGAAAGCTTTACTTGTTAGAAAAGATGCTTTTGCTTTCTCCCTGCTGGGTTCAGCAGGAGTTTAGTTCATCAACTGGCTCCACTGATAGTGAACAATGACACTTGCTACATGTCGAGCTTGATCCCCATGGCAACCCTTGCTCTCAGCGTCATATGTTTCTTGCCTTGATTGGCTCGAAATTAATGTGACAGACAGAAATTCATCCAACTACCCACAGAGTTGTATTTTATTTGATTTTATTTTTTTAACACCGTCTAGGAGCTGTTGCCCAGGTGGATATGTTAACATATTCCATGCTCCTGACATGTCAGGTTAGATCATCTGAACCGGCGTGGGGGGATACATGTCTGACTGTGTTTGTTTGTGGAGCTCCCACTGTGATGTGTTCTCTCACAATCCCGCAGAGCCATAACACAATGTGAATTAACAGACGGGGACACCAAATGTCACGCTGTTGTGGCATCAAAATAAATGCCTTGAGGTGTAATGACAGCTGACCTTCATGACGGCAGAAATACAAAATAAAAACACCTACTAACTCAATAATTGTGTGCTGAATCAGGCTGAAAACACGCTTATTTCTGTTGTAGATGTGCACTTTAATATGGGCTCCAGGAGAGTTTTTGCTGTGAAGCTCACTGGCTTCGTTTTTCAAAACTGGAGGGTACTACTTGAGTAACAGTTAGTGTGAAAAGTCAATCTGTTCCGAGGATCCCCTTGCAACCTCTAGAAATACATATCTGTGTGTTTGCATGTGCAGCTATCAATCCACTCACTCCCTCTTAACTCAAGTTAGACTGTAAACGTGCTGATGCGTAAGTCTGCTGGCTAGCTGGGGTTGAGTAACTTCACACAGAAACTCAAAAAGTTGAGCCATTGCTCCAAGACAATGTTTTACATTATATAAAAGCCAATAGTTGAGAGAATGAGTTAAAAAGTAGTACAGCAATATACATCAAAGTAGACTTCTAGTTCATAAAAATAAACATTAACTCAGAGTCTGCTGGCGACCTTTAAAAAACTAACCAAGTTAAATCAACCTTTATTAAAGCTGAGTCATTAACACAAAACATACAGCTGAAATAGTTTCTGTACTTATACTACATCAAATCACAAATACTGTAAAAAGTACATGTTATAGGCTACACACACATGCTATAGGCTAATGACCAGTTAGCTAATCAGCTAACCATAACACAAATGCATTTTAGCACCTAGCTAAGACCAAAGTTTGACCATTCTTATATGGAAGGCTAGTGCTGGTATCCAGATATCTGTACCCTGGCTAAAGGAAATACCAAATGAATGATTAAATGTCTACAACTTGTAGTTTAAAGCCCAAAACGCAGCATTTCTTGTGTCTAGGCTGCTAGCTTGATGTTTTTTTACATCACAAAAGAAACAAAATAACAAGCAGAGAGCAAAAGGCTAGATGAACTGCTAACAAATGGCACCAAAACCTGTGTACATGCATGGTGTAGTTAACAAAAGAAGCCAGCAGATGGCAGCAGTCATAGAACTGGACGATGCACCCACTGCGCATGTCTCTCTCCTCACAACAAAACAAATTGGTACTCCGACCAGGAACATCAACTGTCCGTTTCTACGGCCAGCAGACTAAAAGTGAACATGCTGGATTCAAGTTTCTGCAAACAGCAGACAGTCATGAGCCAAGTAAGCTGTAAGAAGGTAAAGCTTTTCAGTAACACCAGTCTTTATCAAAAAGCAGTTAGCAACAACAGCTAGGCTCCTGGGCTAGTCTGTGCATGTCTTTGAATTGCCCAGCACCTAGCTTATACATAATAAGGGTATTATCAACTCTCCTAATGATGTCTGTGGTCCATGGTCAAATGTTTTTATAGGAGAGGGTCATTTATAATATGCTTGTTGAGATAAGTTTGTAAGTTTCCAAAGTTCTAAAGCTAGCTTGAAGGCAGAGAGGGAAAAGGATAAGTTACTGGTTTTATATTATGTCCACAGATTAAATTAAGTATTTTATTTTTATTCAGTCCATCCTTGTGTTTCTTGTCTTGTGTTTCACATTTTATTTTGAATATTTACCTTGTGTCTCTTTTCAGATTGATACTTCCTGCCCATGCCTACCCGTGTCCCAAATCTGTGAGTACCTATGTTTCACCTGTGTGTAACTGTCTCCCTTGTTTTTGACTACCATCATGTCATACTATGTCATATCATATACCCTTGCCTGTGTGTTTCGGATCTTTTGTGTACTGACCATTGAGAAAACTCACTTTATTTACCTTTATTTATTTATGTAGTCTTACTCCAATCTGAGACGGGACTCTTTTTAACATTAAATGATGACGACACAGATTACAATACAGCTTTTAATGTTACAAAACCTGTATTGATTTACATATCTAGAAAGATATGCGCTCTACCACTTTACTTTTTTTTGACTAAGCTCAAACTAGTGCTGTAAAACTGAATGCACTTCTCGTGGCTGAACCGTGGCATGTGTCGAAGTTACATAATGCTTAAAGCAGCAAACTAGAGCACTCTGTGGTAATGTGATGGACATTATTCTCCCCTTTTAGAAAGTTACTGAGCTGTTTGATTGACTTTGAATCTACTATATTAAGGTGTAAACAGTCCATAATACAGACCCATAGGGAGAGATGAAACAGGTTCTCTAACCTTCAGTAATTTCCCCACCCTAATCAGTGAGAGGGACAGCTGCTGCATATTAATTTTAATTGTTTATTAATAAACTTCTTTCAGCAAGCCAGGTCGAGGAGGTCATTGATCCTGAGAGTAAATATGAACTAATATATTATATATTTTTGTAACTTGGATTGATTAGGTCTTGCATTACTTGTTATGGATTTTCACCTTTGATTTTTATACAGCACATATTTTGTTTGTTTCTTTATTCTTGTAACTCTGTTGTATTATATATGGCATGTTTGTTGTTATGCTGAGTGCTTTGGTTGATTATTGGTCACGTGACCAAGTGTATTAACCACACCTGGGTATGCCCGTTCAATTATGCTGGGCGAACCTAAAGAAGCTACAGGCGAAACGCATTGTTTGCTCATAATAAAGTTTAAGTAAAATCTATCTCAGTGTATGGCGGATTATTTCTCTTAGTCCATACTGTTGCTTTAATCACATAGTGACACCTGCCCCACTGCATTGAATCCAGCAATTAGATTATCTACATTAAAAAGGTTTGTACAATTTCGCCGATGATCTTGTTGGTTATTATAGTACACAAAAAAGACATCAGTATTAACTGCAGTCTGTTTCATAATCAGCTAAAAACTCCTCCATGAGCTTTAAGTTGATTTTTATTTGTAATAATGCACTTTATTTTAACATTTCTAATACTCTGACTAAATAAATTCTTCTCAGATTGACCTAACAGTTTAATAAAGACTACAAACCAGCTTATCTATTCAGCTCTGAATGTTTAAATGCATTTGCTCTCTCTGGGGGTTTGGCAGAGACAGAATTAGCAACGAGACACTGACAGGCAGTGAAATGTGATACAACAAAAGTGCTTTAAAATATTTCACGAGGAAGCCCAAATTGATTCCTGAGATATATTTGTGTCTGATGAACTTGCAGATCACGTCCCAAATCTACAAGCTGCAGCAGAAATGGACTCCTCTAATTAAGTTAAGCACACTTAAAACATCGTGTATAGCCCCTGCATTCCCTCGAGGACACTAATTCCCGGTGGCAGCTCGCGTCTCTCTTGACTAACCGCTCAGATGGGGGCTGGCTGTATGTCGCTGTCTGTCGCACGGGTCGAAAGCAATTATGTAAGGCTGTAGGTGAGTCCCAGTACAAGAAGAAAAAGCTGGAGGCCCCATCCACTGGGAGACAGTTAATGTAATTGCTTTTCATCCGCTGTAATTGAAGCTCATTTCCTAGCCTGGGATTCAGTCTATTTTTATGAACACATGTTCTATAGCGCTGTGGTGAGTGGGACTGTCATCAGCACAGGACACACACATTTGCACTTAAATGGCTTTCCTCTTGTGATTAATGTGAGTCAGTGGCTGTGGATTAAAAACTGAGATTACAGGTGTTTTGGGGGGAAATGCAAGATGGAGGCCAATCTGATGGAGACTAGCATGAGGGGCCTGGCTCCTGTTACCACCCCTCAGAGTGAAGAGGCGCTCCTGTCCCCCATGACCAGCTTGTTTTAGCTCCATATAAATCTCCAGGGGACAGCTGGGGAGGAAGGGCATCAGTAAGCACATTCCCCAATGCACACATACAGTGCATCCATACCCACGGACTAAAAACTCCACCGCACAGGGCCACATTCCTCACCTGCCACGGTGTTAGGTAAGCGCTGCTGAGGAGAGGGAGAACTCTTCCACAAACTGGCTCGTATGATTGACATTTGGTTAAACTGGTTGGAAAAGCAGTCTTTCACTCATTTTCAATGTAATTCTCAAGTTTTGTGTAATTTAAATAATTTGTATCATGCTTTTGAGTTTAAAGTGAAAACAGGAAAAAAAGAAAATCCAATGCTCTTCAATAAAATAGACTTTTGATTCACTCATTCATTCAGTAATCCGCACACAAGGCCTCCAGACGGGATCCATAATAACTCAGACACTCATTCACCACCATGTGACTCATTATTGTGTGAGAGGGATTTCCTCTTGACCCTCATGTCTCACCTAAGACCCAGGTATCCACAGGAAGACGCAGGTCCCACAAGGTCCCAGAGCAGGGAGAGGAATACAAATCCCCAGGTAGATTTGAGTCCCAAAGCTTGTATTGTACCGCCTGCCCTCCTCTTCGCCCCAGAGAGAGTGAAACCTTATCAGCAGGGCTGTCCCATTGCTATGGACAGGGCCTTGGTGGGTGGGAGGAAGGGGGGTGAAATGACTAGGGTGTTAAAGAAGGAGGTAGGTGTGGTCATGGGCATCATAGTAGGGGTAAGAGATTTTTTAAGATGCTTGAAAATACACAACAGTGTTTTCATTCATTCATAAATCCTGAAAATGTCAGGAAATTTGTAGGCTGAACCACATGAGTAAACCCAAAGGGCTTTCACCCCAAATTTTACTGTGATTTTGTCCTATCAGCCCCGTGGTAAAATTTCCTTTGTGAATTGTGAAGTCCAGGTGTGATGTGTGAAAGCAGTCTGAAAAAATTCTGGAAAATAAACATAATAGAGCTTCTCTATACAACTCTTGCACTGATACAGCAAATGCGCCCAGTACCACGTAGCATCAGTGTAAAGCCACAGAATTGTCATTTTTAGGGTTTTTATGCTGTATTTCCATGACAGCACCATAACAAAGCCCTGCTGTCAGTACCAACTTTTTCAACTGAGGGCCACATACAGAAATATATAACAATGATGGGGTCACTTTCATATAACTTGCCTTGAGGATATTAAAGTTATTAAAACCATTGTAGTGTAATCGTAATTGTAAGCCAATCAGTGTAGTGTAATTGTAGGCCAATCAGATTTCACAGGGCTCTGTTCAGCCCTGTCTACCAATGGCTCCACCCCTGAAATGTTATTAGCACTGATGTTTGCTGCCGTAATTCATCAACAAGTTATAAATAAAGATATCTTTATTATACAAAACATCCATGATTTATTCTTGTCAAAATGTTTGTTTACAGAGTTAGCATGGTAGTATCATCTTATGCTGAACCTGGGGCAGATCAGTGCCAGCTCTGAGACAGATCTGGGCCGTATCTTTACTGTGTTGGTCATATTTAAACATTAGCCCCCAGGCCATAGTTGGACACCCCTGATATAGTGTATCTGTTGTACTCATCAGTTAATTTGCACTGTGTTTCAGGATTTCTGGAACACAAGAAAGCATGGCACAGCAGAAACTCCACATAAAGAAAGGATCCCAATAATTCCCAAATGCTTTTATAAGCTAACCTGACATGCCAGATGGATGGATTTGTTTCACATCCATCTGGGAAAGCTTCAATAGGAAATGTTTGGGAAAAGGCAGAGGCTTTGAAAAAAAACTTGGAGTGTGATTGGATGAACGTTCTGTCACATCTCTACGGGCCAGTCAGAGCAACAAAATACGTGACGTAGCCGCTACCGAGGAATAACGCGAAACATGGTGAGTATAAACATGTAAGTACTCGACTTTTGTCGTTTTTGAAAAGAAAACAACTCACTGCTGTTCTTTGTTCTTCTTTTAACGAAGAAATTTCATCAAGTTCTGATAAAACTGGTGCTTAAGCAGCGTCCACGCTAAGCTCTTCCGCCACAATTGCACCAGCCTCTAGCTGCAGCTTGTTTATGTCATGACTCTGCAGCGCCTTAAAGCACTGCCCCTTGTTGCTGATTGGTCCTGTCCCTTTCTAACCGGTCCCAAACGGTTCAGATGGGAGCTTTGCAAGATGGATTCACCAGTGAGAAACAAGGAAATGGGCATATCTATCTGCTTTGCAAGGTTGTTTATAAGCTAAACTGGCACCAAGTTATTTGAGGTTGGGTGATTGCATCAAAATGGCTTGACAGCACAGCCATTACCCGCTCTCCTTAAACTTTGAATGGTTAAGTTGTCTCATCTGCAAACTAACTTTTATTCAGAACCATTTCTCCCATCCTCTTTAATCACAGGGAAATAGAGGCAGTGTGCAACCTGGCAAGTATTGCAAGAGAATATCTTAGTAGCAGCTATTTTCTTCATTTGTTGCTCTGTTTTACATGCTAGAGGGCATTAATGATTTTATTGATGTGCACCCCCCCCCAATCTTTTACAAAAAGTAAACCTTTGGGTATGGTTTGCAATTGCATGTCTTGTTTGTGGCTAGCAGCTGTTTCACAGGGTATCATCATGTCAGATGGTTTCCCTGTAAATCCCTGGATACGGTGTAATGCTGTTGTGTATCCTTCAGTTTTGGTGTGGTAAACAAACTTGTAATTGATTTCTAGAGAAGAAAGTGACAAGAAACTCTTGGAGCTCTAAGCAGTGTTATTGTGAAAATGGCATTTCAAATGTCTATGAATGCAGTTTTGACAATGGATAAGAAGTCATCTATACTGAAATGAACCTACAGAGGTTAATGATCTGTTTCTGCTGCTCCCACAAGACTGACTAGGCTTTCAAGTGGGTTTAGCCTATTGTTTTGATCCACCAATTTATTTGAGAGGGGTCTGGTTGCAGACCTAAGATCTCTTGGACACTTACTACTGCTATGCTATGCTAGCTATGTAGTTATCATTACTGTGCAAACCACTGTAGCCACCTTATCTTTAGCTAAAGCTAACAAAGCTAAAGCTAACCACTGTTAACATAACTACTTCTAAAACAGGTCTAGCTTTAGCAAACCTAACATACGTTAATGTAGCTTTGTTAGCGTTAGATTTAGCTACATATCATTTAACCTATGTAGCCTATCTAGCTTCATTAGCTTTAGCCTTAGCTACAGTAGCTGCATGTTTCCTTAGAGGGCAGGCTTTTTCCCTGTAAGCACACTGTTAACGTTTTTTTGTCAGGTTGTGCCGGTCAAGTTTTGACTTTCAACTTTTGGTCGCCTTAACCGATATGATTTTGAAAGTTTTAGCATGTATTTCTGTTCTGACAGATGTGGCAACTCACCAACGGCTCAGTAAGGCTAAAGCTAGCATGCTAACATGCTCACATTTTTAGTGCTAATGTTTGTTATTGATTTTTAGAAAGGTTGACAGTTCTTTAAACTTAGTTGGGATGGTAAAATTGTAACCTTTGCCATGTAGCACTAGCTAAGAAGTACTGCTATGGCTACTGTAACTGAAAAATGCATGGCTACGGTGCTATAAGACTGATTCAAATGCTTCACAAAGGAGCCATCACTGTCACATTTTCCTATGAAAGCAGTGTTTGGTGTCCACCAAACATGGCATCTTCTCTGATGACCAAAAGGCACCATTTTGGTCTCATTAAATAAAAGATTGTTCTTCCACTAGACCCACGTGTCTTTTGGGAGCTCTTGTCAAGATTTAATATGAGTTTCCTTCAACAGTGGCTTTCTCTTTGCCACTCTGCCATAAAGCTTTGACTGGCAAGGTCAACAGATAATGTGTGCAGAGTCTCTACCATCCAGCTTGTAACTCATTCAGAGTAGTCATCGGTGTCTACATTACTATGTAGTTTTCATTTTTACATTAATTAACGTTTTTGGTCAAAAATCCAAATTATTTTGACCTTGATTGATTTCCAAGGGGATGAATACTTTCAAAGGCACTGTAAATGCAGCATGGATGCTGAGGAGTATGCATGCCTTCCTCAGTCTGGTCTGATTGAAGGGTATACAGAACATGCAAAAGAAAACCTATCTACAACACTGAATGATTTCAGTCAGGTTACACATGTTAACACATATTTTAACAGTCCAGTGTGAGGTGAACTTATGCAATAAATCAAATTTTACAACTGCGTGTAAATATAATGAAAGTCAAACCAGAGAATTAGTCAAATTCCTCCGTCGTAGACATCACATGTGTTCAGGAAAATTCATAAGAACCCATCTCGCAAACGTCTTTCAGTCAGAATGAAATTGACAGAGCATTACCTGAGCCATATAAGCTGTGCCAGCAGCCAGGATCACAATCACTTGTGCAAAATGGTAGTCTTGAAATTGGATGAGCCAAGTGGCCTTGACACAGATGTGTGTTAAAAGTCAGGTTGTAAATCCATCAGAGCAGGAAACTTGCAGTTTGAACATTTACCATGCTGGTTGGTAATTGCAAATTGCATTATTATATTTCCACAGGCCACAAAAATCAATCAGTGATGAATTATATGAATATATAAATTAGTATTTTTATAAAACTCTGACATGATAAATCCACATGAATGTGATAATAACCATTTATTTTCTGACCTGCCCCCAAACCCTGATCCTTGACCGCAAACACTCGACTCCCTTGACCCAGAAACACGGTGTGATCAAAGAGCCTCTTTGGCAGAGCTGCAGGATGAGACAGGATGTATCTGGTAGCTTTTCCAACTCACGCTCTCAATCACATTTTGAAAAAAAAAAAAAAAAAGCCATCAGAATTAAGAGTTTAGCTCCATGCCAAATAGCCAGAGATTAACAGCTCCAAAACTAGGTAAAATGTGTGTTTGTGAGTGTGCGTTTTCAACGGGGTAAGAGAGGAGATATCAGAACAGAGACCAAAATGTGGAGGATTTCAGAACTAATTTGGTAATTTGGCCAGCAGTGAAAAAACAGACACTCCAGTCATTACTAAAAATATAATTGCAGATTTTATGTTTCTAAAATCCAGTGACCTACTTTAAAAGTAAATATATGCACAGACAAGAGACGAAGCTTAGCTTACAAGCAGACCTGAACTGGACTAAAGTTAGCAGCTAAAGTTAGCGCCCATCTGTCACCTGATGCCAGTCAAGGGTCAGAGGTTAGCTCCTTTTCTGTGGTCGTGGTTGGGTTTCACCACTCTGAGGACATCAGGTGGCTAACAGTCTTTTCAATGTAGGACAACAATCCTGCATTGGAGATGATCAGATTTAAAATGTAAAATTCAAGAAAAGAAAAGAGATCCATTTAATATTCTTGAATATTTCTTGTTACTCATCTGGATTCTGAAATACATTAATTTTAACATAATGTGGGATATATTGGCTTTGATATGAAAAGATGGGAAGTATATAATGGAAAGCTGACTTCTTTTAAATGTTTGAATTATAGCTATGTTAACTACTTATTTAGACAAGAAAGTAGACCATAAACTCTAAAGGTTTAACATATCTACATGGTAAATCCTGCAGTGCCCCCATGTGGTGAAACCTAGTTAAAACACCCCTTCTTGCTGCTTTAACTATTCCTTTTGAAGGTTGTATATTTGATCCTAAAACTGTGGGTCCTGAGGGAACAATTAAGCTGTTAGACTAGTCAGCAAGTACCTGAAAAACAGAAAAGAGTAAAAAACGGATGGGAGGAGATGATACAGGGACCTGGTGTGGGAGCAAGTGATGACGTGGGTGACACAGGAAGAAACAGTGTGACAGCTGATGTGAGTCATGTCTATTTTTATTCAGTCTCTGTGGAAAAGAATCACAGCTAAACAGACATGTTATAGCTCTCCTGTGTCATGTCAACAAATCAGAATTAACGCTACAGAAAAAAAGGTTCTTCTTCAATAAAAGACTACAGAAAATAAATCCCACTCTGCTGCATATGCATACTAAAAAACACACCTTGAAATATCAAACTCAGATACTTTTAATTTATATAAAATGAGGGGGAAACTGACCTCTTTCTCCTGTGGTCATTTTCCCATAGTGTCACACTCAGGCAAAGCTTGTGTAGGCTGTTGCTGTAATGTTTCAGAAACCAAAGAAATTCAAAATATATGGACAGTTTGAATTAAAGTTAACAGTTAACAGAAGATCAAGGATAAAATCAGCTCAGTTTACATTAAAATGTGTCTTACAGGAGCTAACATAAGCATTGAGCAACTTACTAGCTAGTGAAAGTGACAGGAAGTAGCAAAATGCTAACTCAAACAGCAGCATGTCTCAAGTTGTGTACTTCTGATGGTATAATGTATAACTGTACACCTAAATATAGCATTGTTCCAAATCACACACTGCCATTTTTAGCCCCCGTTTTATTTTTCAAGTTTCTTTTTCTAACTAGTTCAATTCAAAATTACTAAAATTCTAAAGTCTAAAATACTTTTACATAGCTTCAAACTTGGGTCACTTATGGTATTTGGTACAATCCCCTTCTGTAAGCTACCGTGTTTTTAAAATTGTTTTAGAAGTTGTAAAAGTGTTCTATAACTTGTAAATTTGTCTTAGCTCATGTAAAATACATAAATTATATGTACATTTGAAATTGAATGTTTCCATTTGAAATTATTATTATGATTTGTAAAAGTGTTTTTGTCAGAAGTGTTTCAGACTTTTAGAAACTTGCAACTTGTACAATTTTTTTTTTCTAGTTTGGTTAAAGTGTTTCAGAATGTGCAATTTTTGTATTCAACTTTGTTTATTTGTTTTGAAAAATGTAAATTTGTTTTGTCATTTGGAAAAGTGTTTATCACTTGAACTTTGTTTGCATTTTTCACTTCAATAAAAGAAAACAATTCTGCCTTAAATACCTTAACCTTGTTTGAAATGTGCTGCTGTTGTTAAAAGCACTTTAGCTATCGAGAGGATGCTTACCCTAGCTAGCGCGCTAGCAACAGTACAGCATTTGCTACATCAACTGACAGCAGCTAATGTGAGCATTTATGGTGCGTTTCATTTAATTTTGGAACTCATAAATTTCGAGTTGATATCATCAAAAATGCGCTCTGAAATCGTAATACCGACTCAGAAAGTTTGAGCAACTTCAGTACCCTGAATTATGAGCTCATAATAAATGGGACACATTCCCATTCCTGAGGTAAATAGAACTCAGTATTAGCTACTTCCTTGCTAGTTGTGTAAGAGAAAGCTAGAGTGACACTAATATAACCATTTGATGTTTGGTAGATAGCAATAGAAAGATATAATGATGTTATGTAAAGGTAGATAAAATGAAGTAAAATATTGATTTTTGATTGCTATATTCTCTGAAATTAGCTATTCCTAGCTGAAATTATTGATAATTTAGAACTGGCTGGATGCAAACACAAGCAACTGCTTTATGGTATAATAAGAAAGGCCTAACGGTAAGTTGCTAACAAAAGCTAATATTGCTTCGGTAGTACAAGAAAGCTTGTGTGCACTATTTCCTATGTGTAGACATTAAATTTAATTTTTCTTAGGATACAATTTTTGCTCTGGGTTTTACTCTCTGTTGTCTTTTTAAACCCTGATCAACTAGGAGGTAGTAAAATAATACCTATTGTTAGATCATCTGTGTTTATGATTTTCATGTCGAAATTAGCCATTTCCTAGACAAAATATAACGCATTGTTTTGTCATGGAGTATTACAGTTGTGACTTCTACTGGGGCTTCTACTTATCAGTTTATAGAGCATTATAATGATTGTCAGTTTTTCTCTGTTACTATGATTCAATGTGGAATACAGCTTCCCACCACAAACTTGACAACATAAAAATGGCAGCAGAGTGAATATTGTGAAAGTTAGCAGTAGTAGAACTACATTAACAGGTACTGTAAGATGTTCACATATTGTAAAGCTACAACACAAATCTGCATTTCAACAGCTCATAAACCTTTGTGTATGTAATTTCACTTCATCAGTGCTTTACTCTTCATTGGTGACCACTTCTCTGTCTCAACAGTCTTGTCTTCACATCCTCAATTCTTCTTTTCTATGTTCTTCATCAGTCAGTTCAATATTCGCTACACTTTATATCAGTTCCCCTCAGCCATCTTTTTCAGGTTACCTTGCTACATTCCCTCTGCAAAACAGTGTTCCCTTAATCTATTATAAAATGCGCAAGAAACTAGAACATATGCAAGTGTTAAATGTGCCATAAAATAGAGATAATTCATACAGGTCAAAAGAAAATGTGATAAGGCTGACAAAAACATAGCTACAGCTCTGATTAACAATAAAACACTGCTAAAACACATTCTATGTTCCCACAGATCCATAGCTTAAAATGTCCAGACCAGAGTTCAGTGTGCAGTGGATCCAGGGCGCCAGACACAAGGCTGCAGACCCAGGTTGGAAGTGCTGAATCTGGGCCTGGGGACCCGGGTCAGTTGAGTGCAGCTAGATGCTGGCCGAGAACCTTCGGTGGGGCTCAGGGGACTAAGATCTGGGGTACTCTTAAACTGCCTGTTGGCCTGTGCAGTGTTGGAGGACTGAGCATGGTAGAAAGTAGGAGATTGGACAATATTCTGGGCAGGAACTGTGGAGAAGGTGGGAAGCTGTGGGAGTGGAGCTGTAGGGGCAGGGGGAGGTGGAGGAGACATGGGGGAGGTGGCCCACTGAGGTTGGTAAGCTTGAGGTTGAGGCTGGTAATGTTGGGGTTCAGGTTGGTATGGTTGGTAGGGGGCCTGACCAGCTGTGGGTGGAGGAGATGTGACATCAGAGCACCACAGCGGATCCCCAAGAGTGGTAGCAGATCGCGGTGCAATGACTTTGAGGGCTGGCCCTGTGGACGTCGGTGGAGGCGTGGAGAATCGCTTTACCTCATACACTCTCGCCGTTTTCTGTGGACCACTGGTACCTCCTTGCTGCTTCTGATAGGTGGGAGTATTTGAGGGAACCCCGCCTCCATAGCTGAACAGAGAAGAGCTGAGCTGGTAAGGTTGGTGGTTCATGATGTCCACAGATTTTCCTGCAGCTTTCTTCCCTTTGGATCCAGCTGTTCCAGACTTTGCCACATCTGCCTTCTTTTGGGCTTTAAGAGGGCAGGAGGGAGAGAGTAGAGGGTTGTAGCTGATTGGAGGAGGAGCACGGATGTTGGATGAGTATTTCCAGGTTGCAGGGAGAGAAGGTGTGGGTGAGGGCTCCCTATTCTGGGCAGGGGAGTAAGGTGCGGCAGCAACAGAGGGAGCTCTTTCCACGACATACCGATCCATCCTGTTCTGCCTGCGAGCAAACAGTTGACCTCCTTTCCCTCCTAGCTGTGGAACCTGGGGGGGTTGTGGTTTAGGAGCTACAGGAGGTGGTCTTGGTCCCTTCTGAGTTTGCAAAAAGTTGCAGGCCTCTGCTCCAAGCCTGAGCCAATCCTCCTCTGGCCCTGATTCATGTCCAGTCTCTGCAACAGCAGTAGCTCCACGATCTTCACCTGGGGTTCTAGCAAAACGGTCATCCATATTTTGTACCATTGACATCAGGTCCGGGTTTGGATCCACATCTTTGTTCTGGACTGAGCAGAACATTGGCTTCTTGCTGCTTCTACGACGGGCTTCCTGCAGGATGCCAGTGCGAGCTGCTGGGACAGAGATTCGCTGCTCTCGTGTCCCAAATGAATCACCAACTGGAGTTTGTGCAGGCGGTGCAATTTCCATGGCAGCATTGGGACCTGGAGTCATTGCAGCAGTTGTGTTGATGAAGGAGTGGGCAGATGGAGACGGTTGGGGGAGTGGAGGGAGGGGAGGGTTTGGCTGGGTATGAACTGAGGTATGTGCCACATCAAGGGGTTGTGGTGGGACAAGTGGAGAGCATGCAATACCAGTGGGAGGAGGTGGATAAGAAAGAGATGACAAAGGAGATTGTGGAGAGAAGGGTTGAGCTGGTGCCGGGTATACCAAGGGGCTTTGAGCTACTGATGGAGAGAATGGGGTTGACTGGGAAGCAAACACTGCAGGCTGAGGGGAAAATGGTGGATTTGATGTGGGCTGGGAGAATTGTGTGGAAGACAAAGAGGAGGGTGGAGAATTCCCAGAAGGGGGAGAGCTGCCATTGGCGTTTCTTGGGGGGATATACAGAGAGGTGCTAGACACCGCTCTTCTTGGATCCGGCCCTGATGGAAGGCGAGATGGCTGGATAGTCATCATGGAGACAGCAGCCACAGGTTTGGCTGCCATCGTCAAAGCTGTTGGTTTAGGCTGGGGAGGGCGAAACATCACAGAGGTTACAGTTGGACGAGAAGGGGTAGGACCTGGGGTGAAAGGGCGTGCAGTACGGTTCAGAACACCAGGTGCAGGGCTGAAGTTGGTGTTCAGGTTAGGTTCTGAGTCAGTGATTGGGTTAGGACTAAGCGTAGGGGTGGGATTTGGGTTCATTTGTTGCCCGTTATTAGTAGGAAGTTGTGTCTGAGTGGGAGGGCTCAGAACTACACTAGCCCGACTAACAGCTACTGACCCCCCATTGGTCAGTGCAACAGCTGGAGGAGACATTGTTGGAGAATTGCCACTGATTGGATGCTTTTTGATGCCGCTATCCAGTGGTGAGCCCTGGTAGGATGGGCTCTCCAACCCTGGACTTTGAATGACGGGGTTCGCAAGTCCTGGAATCTGATAGTTTGAGATGTCTAGCCCCAAGTTTTGATTGATTGTCGGCGTTGTTGGAGTGGTTGGTGTGGTTGACGGACAAGCAGAGCTTCTCCTGTCCAGCAGGTCTAGATAACCTGTATCCCACGTAGGGTCAAACGATGCTGAGAATCCCTCTTCATCAACTTCTGAGCCACTTAGAATTGAACTTCCTCCTTCCTCCTCTGTCTCCCCTCCTGTCTCTCCTTCTGTATCCCCTCCTCTGTCTCCCTCAGCTTTGCCAAAGCAGGTCAGCGTGTACTTCTTCGCCCTCTGCCGGCGTTTCTTGAACATAAGCACCCCTTTTGAGTTGGGGTTTGGAGCATCAGTCAGCAAAGAGGCAATGGAGCGACATTTAGTACGGGCTTCTTTCACCTGTTTCTCCACCAGACTCTCCCCACGCTGCAACTCTGCAAGACAGGAAGAAGAAAGAGAGAGATATTTTGGATGAATAAATAATAAGGCAAAGGCAACAAACAACGGAAACAAAAATTCACTAACAGTGGGGTAGCTGGGATAAGGATTACCACTGACAGACAGGAGTATGTGTTGTGGATTTACAACAAAGAATTCCTGCTGCTCGCCAGAGTTGACTCACACTCTCCGGGAAGGTTAGATCAGGGTTTATCTCCAGCACGTGCACTCAAGTGTACCTCTGCTAAGACCAGGGCTATTTAAGGCTTTTTATTATCCTGGCTCACTCTGCATGAATATCTCCACTACATATCTATAATTTTATGTAGCCTCTACTCACACACATCAATAATCTAATTATAAGCTGTATGATACAACTGCAAAGAGTACAACACTGACAGATAAAACAACCAAACAAACCAGTCAAAAAAACTGGCATTTCATTTGAAAACCCAGAAGGACCGACAATTGAAGAAAGAGAATCTACCGCCATACTTACAGCTCTTTAACACTATCATTTGGCAAAGGAAAGAAACTCCAAGCTAACACTTGCTTGTTTAAATTGTCTGCAAGCTAATGCTTGCTAGTTGGCATTGTTAACAAACAACAAATATGGTTTGGAGGGCATTACTAAGACAATACGAAGCATTGTAGAGAAGCAAAACAAGAATATGTTGACAAAGTGACAGAGCAAATGGAAATATATCCTCAAAACTATCTAAGTTCTTGTAAGAATTGGAGGCATTTCAATTTAGTTGATGGATGCATTGTATTTTTGTATGATATATATCATATGTATCATATATCAAATGTATTTTTTTTTTCTCACAAGAAGGAAAATATTGTGCCCTAAAAAATATTTTGAAATCTTATTCCAGTATACAGGTCAATGACGTATAAGGCTTCATTTATTTGCAGTGGTGCCACCTAACACAATGGTCACCCCACTGACATTTGCAACTAATTTCAGACTAAAATGGGGAAATGCTTTGACACATGTTGTTCCTTTTATTCTTGTTAGACAGTGAATACATACAGTGTTTAACACATTTATTAGACCACCTGTCATATTTGTCTCAAAGACCAGCCAGCATCATGACGTGCTTTAATGAGGACTCTTTCATTTTCAGTGAGCTCTCGATGTTTTACCATTTTGAACAGGAATGAGGAATTTCAAACTGAATTTGAGCCAGCTCACTGGGCATCTCTGAGAAGTCAGAAATTAATCAAGCATAACATGCAACCACTAAAACTAACTTTTCTGTTCAGGAATGCAAGTAAATAACTATAATTGGACATATTAATCAAGAAATAATAATGTGCTTTACTATTTTTTCAGGGGTTTTTTTGTAAATCAGTGCATTTGAAAATTCATGGATAACAATAATAATATATTTTAGCATTAAAAATATTTTGGTTAATGAGCTTCTACATATTGGTGTATTACCATCGCAGAAACATAAAAAATGATTTTGGTAATTACCAATCCTGTTAATTTAGGGCAGCTGTGGCATAAACCTTACTTTGGTTAGGGTTAGGGTGGTCTAATAAATTTGTTAAGCACTGTACATTTTTAAAATAAAATGAAAATTCCTATTGTAAAATAAAAAGTAGCTGTTTTTCCTTGGTTGTACCACCTGACATGGATACCACTCAGCTAAGCTTAATTTTATTCTTTTTTATTTGAGCCCTTATTAACCTAAATAGAGGTAAAGGTAGAAGTAAAGTAAATATTTTAAGAGCTTTAAATAACATTGTTTATTTCATACAGTTAACTTTTGGCAGTTTCACCACCTGAAACGCTGGTTACGCCATTTGAAACACTGATTTCACCATCTAAAGAAAATGCCACTTGAAACACTAGTTGCGCCCCCTTAAACACCGGTTGCGCCAACGGAATCACTAGTTGTGCTAATTGAAATGCTAGTTGCACCACCTGAAACACTGGTTGTGTCACTTGAAAAAGTAGTTATACCATCTGAAACACTAGTTGTGCCACCTTAAGCACCGATGCACCACTTTGTTGTCCCACCTGAAACACTAGCAAACTCTGACACAATTTGTTCCTTATTTCCTCTCTAGAAAGTTAACAGATATATAATAAAAAATCAAGAGTTTAATGAGTAAATAATCAGTTTTACACTGGTTGTACCCCCTGACATGGAACATTTCCTCACCAGCCTGTGACTTAAAAGAAATGTTTTCATCTTTACTTGCAAAGGATATGAAAACTATTCCTCTCTGTCATGAGTGTCAGCTGGAGTAAAATAAATGTTAAATTATGCAATGATCTGTTTTTTTTCCATTTCATTTTAAAATAAAAGTCCCATGATTACCGTTGTGCCACCCTGACATTTAAGAACTTGCCAATTTTGATGACTTTACTAACTTAATAGTTTTAGAAAATTTGTCAATTTCAAAGATTTGAACCAAAAAATCATGCCAAATTATTCTAACTTCAGTTACTCACAACTAAAATACCATCTTTTTAATAGTGTCTGTATTCTGGTCATTTACTTGCTGAATAAAAAAGCTGAAATTTTTTTGGTTTCAGATGCCAAAATTGTTTTTCTTTTTCCAATATGGCAGAAAATGTATTCCAACAAAATAGGTTTTTTAAAACAAATTGATAAATGTCATGAATTGATTAATTGTTTTCAAAAGGAATAAAATAAATTAAGACAAAATAATATGCATGTCATTGACCCATATCCAATATTATTTGAGATGTTAATGTCAAGGCCAAATATGGGGGCCAGTTTTGTTCTGAAGGTTAGTTATTTGATGTTAACCATATGAAGCAACATGGCTTAATCAAGGGATAGGCGATTATGGTTATCAACAGGGCCACATTGATATTATTCACAATTCTAATTGACCTAATTGTTACAAATTGCTGCTCTCAATTCATACATTATAATTACTAATTTTAACAGAAGAAAAATGAATCAATATAAATACTTTTAATGTTAAATGCAAACTAAATTTTTTAACTTGATTGGCTAAACAAAACTAAATCAAACTTAAGCTACATCTTGCAGCCAGTTTACAGCCAATTCTATCTATATCTATCAGTCATCCAAGACTGTTAAGAACTATTGGTATTTTTCGTGTTGTCATGGCAGATAATGCCCTTTATCCTCATGTTCATTGATATTTAAAATGGACCTGGGGGCTGCATCTAGTGAGAAGGAGAGCCACATGCGGCCCCTGGGCCACCAGTTGTTTATCCCTTGATTAAATAAAGCTGATGTGGCACAACAGAGTTTTTTTAAATACTGAAAGCATTGAATGTCAAACTGTGATGTAGATTTAGAAGTGCAAGTGAAATTCCAACCAAAGCTCAGGATTACCAGCCACAGCTATCAGGTACAAATAATATTTGGTTTTATTATAATCTTTCTATATTCTGATATGATGCTAACACCAACAATAAGCAGTTTGTTAAAAAGGAAGAACATACATTCACCCAAAACGGAAAAGCCCAGCTTCATTTGAAGGTTGAGTACATGCAGTAGTTTGAATGTGTCTTACCTGCGTACACAGTGTGTGGTATTGTATGTCCACCTACATCTGAATCTGAAGTAGATGTGAGGTCCCTCATCTCACAAGTGTGAGCGTGTTTGTGTCCTAAAATTCCCTCAGACCCTCCCACACAGACCCTGTCCACTTCAGCTCTGAATGGAAACTGTTTAGTGTCTGTCTTCCAGCTCCTCTCTGAGAGCACGGCCCATGTAAAGACCTTTGTCCAGAGACTCTAACCAACACATGATGTCAACTCCCTATTCCTGTCGGCATGACGGGCATCAAACACCTGTCATATACAAACACACATAAACAGACACGCACAAGGACGGAAGACCCCACACCAGGAAATATTTAGACGGCAGTGTCATTGGTCGTGCTTAAATGTTTGTGTGTGTGTATATGAGTTCAAAAAGCCAATTATAGTTTAGAGGAAAGCCTGCTCATAACTCTTCACTGATGCGCTGTTCTCTGCCGCTGACACCTCACACCTAGCAGCACGGCACATACACAAACACTGACCTCTACAACGGCAAAGCTAACAATCCAAATCCAAAGTCAAAGGTTAGCATGTTTGTGTGTAAGTAATGTGAGAAAGGGCAGGTCCCTGGACACCTCAGTCATCACTGGTCCTTTAGTAAACCTCTGTCCTCAGTCCTTCAGGACAGATCTCTCATTAAAGAAACATTTACTAATGTGAATCACAGCTCATTCAGTACATAACCATCCACTTTGATCAGCTGTGATCATTGTTGCCTTAAAGAAAAGATGACCAAACAAGACTGATGGAGCATAATGGCCTAAAAAAGAAGTTGAACAACTGATCTTTTGTTGGCTCTCTGATTGCCCTCAGTTGTTGCCAGGCAATTTTGGTTAGATAAACTTTCCCCCGTGCTAAATCTTTTCAGCGCATCACAGGTAAATTGTGACTTACATTTTCAACCATTTTTCAACATGATTAAAAGGTGTGCTTTTGGTGTCTTTGGATTCATCTCTGTGGACGTCCACACTGGCATTTCAACCCATCAACAATCATAGATACCACTTATTTATGCTTGAGGATAAGAGAAAACATTATCAATATGAAAATATGTGATGTTCTGTTAATATTAGGCAGCTATAACTTTATATAATGGCCAACTTTCCAACAATCGTGTGTGTAGTGTAGTTTGGGCAGGCTATGGAGTCAAGCACTGGCATATAATGGAGATCAGCTGATCCAACACAAGCCCTCACAAGCTGATGGCTAGCTGATTCCCTCTAAACGCACTGTTGGCTGATTGCACTCACCCTGACTGAATTATATTTCTAGCAATGTTAGCTCAATGCAGGGGTGTCCAAACTATGGCCTGGTTATCTTTTATTGGCCCCAAGCAGATTCTACAAATAAATGGACCACATAAGAACACGGAGCTTGTGCTTGACTGTAACTGTAAGTTTCATAAGTTTTGATACTAGGTGTGGTTTTATGTTCATTCTGTAAAAAAACATTTTGACCAAAAGAATTTGCCAGTATGCTTTTTCCCATGATGAAATTGAGGCAAAAAAAAAGAAATGGAGTATTTGTTGACACCAAATATTAAAATATTAGCTTGATTCATAATGGCTAGATAAAAAAAGACAAAAAAGATCATAGACACGAATAGCAGCATTAATGGAGCTCATTCTCTGTTCAATTTTAAGGTCTTTTTTAAAAGAACCATTTTTAAGCATCAACATCACTTGAAAGTTTGAAGCTCTTATGCTGACCAAGGGTGATCCAGCTGTAGCCAGGGCCAATCAGGTTAGCTTTTTATCTTGTCAGACATTTACAAGCCATTTACTGTAAGTCTTCTAAATAACTGTATCCAGACCAGACACATAATTAAATGGCTTGGAAAGTGAGTCCCATTCACTTTTGTTCTGTGTAACAGCCTTTTCCAAACTCCAGTGTGCTGCGGCCCAATCTGTGACTTGGAAATCTTCTAGGGCGCACCAAAAAATCCCTTGTACAACCATGTCATGAAACTACATTTTTTTTACCCTTTTTAACCATATGTAAATATTTTTTCATAGACAGGGAATTCCACTGTAAATGCCTGGCTTTCTGACGCATGGTAAATGTTTGTGGAGTCACTTCTGCCATTAGTGAGCCACTGCCATTTATTTTGTTTGACCAGGCATCTGCAGAGTCACTTCAATTTTATTTCCTTATATTTATCTCTGTAAATGCGCTTTATGGCCTAGAAAACTCACCAAATAGATCACCAAAACCTGAAATACTTACAGATACGGCTGTTCAGATTTGATGTGTTTGGGGTTGTGTGTTTTTTTTCCTCAAAAGACAATAAAAATCTGTTCAACTAGTCTGTAAATTCTCCTCACTCTCCTCTTTTGATCCATGATGATGAACGGACCTAGAATGCTGTCTAATCCTGGATAGGTTAAATTCCTGGTGTCATGTTAGTTCATGAAGCATTCATGATCAGATGATTGTATGCATGACACAATAATAAAATTAAAGGTGCAGTTTGTAAAACTGAATATCAACATCTAGAAATGGGTTCTAGATTGCATTTCTCCGCTGGAAACTGTGGAAACCAGTTGAATTTAATGTGTATCTGTAATGTGAATACAATACAATACAATAACTTTATTTATTCTTTTTTTCCTTTTTCCTCTTTGTTACCATGGAAACATGTAAAAATCCAAGATGGCGGCATCCATGGAGGGGACCCTCCCTATGTATGAATTAAAGGTTTATTCTGAGTTGTTTTTTCAAAATAGCTATTTTTGAATTTAGATGACTAAACACTTATTTAGATAGACCATCTTAGAAATATTTGGCTTTATTTTACCAGGTTTGTTCAGCTAAATGCTACTCGGCTAAATATTACACACTGCACCTTTAAGTAAAAACTTCCACTTCAGTAAATTTTCCATCATTGAAGTTGAAGATGGGGGTTAAAAAGATGTAATTTTCTTCATCAATTAATATAATAGTTCTCACCTTTTATTTTTAATGTCAATCCTTTATATCATTAAATTCTACTTCTGATTCCCCTGTGAAATTTACCTCCACCAGGCTGTTTCATTTAAAAACTTTCAAGCCTGAAGAGACCACCAGAGAAATGCAGATATATGAACAACTTCCTTGATGTAGCAGTAGTCTCTGTTTCTCATCTTATCCCCTAAAACTCATCTCAAAAATGAGAAAATGCTATCCAGCTAAAGCCAAACTCCACACTCATCCAGTGCACATTGAGCTGTGTGGCCTATAAGTCAAATTCATGTCCAGTCTATCAATCAGAAGCTTCAATGCCTATAAATACAGCCAGTGAGGCAAATGCTCAGAATACTGACAGCAGAGACAGAGGGGGGAGGTGGAATATCTTTATGGGTATCTGGTATATCTCACCCCATCACCACCAGCCTGGGAGTGTAACATGATGCTCCAGTTATAAGAAAGCACCACTAGAGGGCGATCTAGCTGTTCATTCAGGCTCTAACTCTACACCACAGACTATAACATTAGGGACACTGAGAGAGCGTTTGGATAGAAGAGAAAAAAAATCACAGCAGTTCAGACTGAAATAGTTGCATCACCATGAGAAACTACAGAGGTTCCTTCCTTTTTTCATCAACTGATCATCGATTATCCTTAAACTTAATAAGCTTAGATCCAGCTGAATAAAGTTGCATCAGAATTTTTGTATTTAGCCACAGTCAGGAGGTTTTTTCATTTCAGGCAACAAGCCTCTGTACAGTGTTTCCAGTATTGTTCTAGAGTTACTCAAAACTATCAGTTACATCCTGGAGGCCTGCAGCACTTTTTAAGTTTGGCATGGCCTCTGAGACCAAAGCTTGATCCAGGCCTCAGTAGTCCCCCCTGGCAAAAGTTATTAGCCAACATTTTATTCCTGGAAGTGATATATACAGTACAGCCACGCTGTTACATAAGGTAAAAGACTATAACTAGCTCCCATGACATCATTTAGCTCTTTGGTTCTTAACTGGTCTAACCACAGCAACTGCCAACACCTCCAAAATCAGAAGATCAAAATCATGATGGAAATTTCCAAAACTTCTCCAAAGCTCTGATCAGTTTAGTAAAGAATTTTGTAGTTAGGACTATTGGTTGGACAAAAGGCAGGACAAAACTAGAATGATTAAAAAGCATATCATTTAAGAAGCCCTAACATACATGCATGTATGTTATTTTACTATATTTCCCATGATTATGTGGAAATTCTGGTATTTTTTGTTTTGAGTTTTGAGAAATTGACACAAGTTTTGTAGTCCCAAAACAATAAGGAAAAAAGAATCAAGCTCTTGAGAGAACAACCAAAATTTACAACCCCAATTCCCAAAAAGTTGGGGCGCTGTGTAAAATGTGCATTTAAACATAATGCAATGATTTGCAAATCTCATAAACCCATTTTTTAAATACAAAATAGAGCAAAAACAACATACCAGATGTTGAGACATTTTACCATTTTATAGAAAATATTAACTCATCTTTGATTTAATGATGCAACACATCAAAAAAGAAGGGAAATGGCTGCAAAAAGCTGGAAAAGTATCATTGAACAGCTGGGGGAGCTTTTCACAGCTAATCAGGTTCACTGGCAACAGGTCAGTAACATGACTGGGTATAAAAGGAGCATTTTAGAGGCATAGTCTCTCAGAAGTAGAGATGGGGAGAGCTTCACCAATCTGTATAAAACTGTGTTAAAAATTGTGGAACAATTGCAGAAAAATGTTCCTCAACTTAAAATTGCGACAACTTTAAATATCCTATGCATTTGCAATGCATTTTTCCGTAGAAGTGTGCAGAAGTTTTGTAAGGAGATATATACTCACTGGCTTGCCGTGCTTTATCCATGTATGTGGTTGAGAGCTCATCACTGAGTGGGCTCATCTGTGGTCCCACCATCGGCACCAGTTGTTTACTGGACCCCAACATCAAAGCCTCCATGGCCCGCTCAGGAGACACAAGCGGCGGGCAGGTCAGCCCGATGACGCCCCCCGCCTCCTGAAAGCCGCTATCCCCCTCTCCCTCCCCCTCAGCTAACCCCTGATCAGGGGTGGGTGTGATCGAGTGAGGGGTCAGCGTGTGTGGAGTGTGTGCTGGAGTGGTCCAGTCACTTTGTCCAGGCTGGAGGATGAGCTCTCTACGAGGGACGCCCAGAAGAGACTGTCCATCCCACTGCCCCTGCAGGGAAACCCCCCCATCTGTGGCACTTTCATACCTAAGAGAGATGAAGGGACACAACAAAGAGAACACATTGGAGCAACTTCAGTTGTCACATATATGGAGATTTAGAGGTTGTCATAGCGACTTATTTGTCCTCATAGAAGGTAGCATTGACGTCCAGGGAAGAACCATCTCTGTCTGACAAATTTGATTCACGATGAAGCTTCCAATCATGAGTGGAGGGAAATTTCCAGAAATGTTACATTTTGTAACTTTTATTTAAAGTTAAATTTAGATTTAGTATTTCATATTGATATATTATTAGGATGAAGTTTGTTTTTAAGAGTAGGGAGGAGGGAATAGAAATTATAATTAGGACGAAAAATGTAACAGGATATAACACAATTTTATAACAAAATATCACTCTAGGTTTAAATGTTATTTTATCAGAAATAAAGTCATTTTATTAAGGTAAAATGACTTTACTTCTGATAAAAATGGTGATTTAACCCAATGATATAAACATTTCTAAAGATAATATGTGATTTCATTTGTATGAATGTCGCTATGTCAGCATAAAATGTGACTGTGTTTGGATACATGTCACTTCATTAGAAATGTTATTTTCTCTGGAAAAAAATGTCAATATAGTTTGTCTTTTTATTGTAATTAAATGTCATTGTATTATTATTAATGCCCTTTAATTCAATCAGTATTATAACTTTCCTTTTATTGAGATAAAACTTAAGTTTATTTGGCCAAATTGATATTTTATAAGGATAAAATTGTCCTCTTGTTAGGACAGAATCTTAATTTATTAGAATGAATGCACTTTAATCGGGATGCAATGATATTTTATCAGGATAAATGTTAATTTTATTAGCATACAATGTAATTTGTAAATCTTATTTAATTAGAAAAATGTTCTTTATAAGGATAAAATGTAATTTTACGGGGCTAAATTTTAACTCTGTTTGGACAGAGTGAGAATCTATCAGTATTAAATGTAATAATGACAGGATCACTGTCCTCTTATTGGAATAAAAGTTAAATTCTTTAGGATAACTATCCTTTCTTATCAGGTTAAAATGTTTTTGTTGAGATAAATGTTCATTTTATTTGAGAAAAGTTATATTTCATTTGGAGTAAATGTAATTTTGCCAACAATGATATCCTTTTGTTGAGATACAACTTTATTTTATTAGGATAAATGTCCTTTAATCAGAATGAAACGTAACTTTACAGGGTTAAGTGTTAATTTATCGGGGTTTTATTAGGATAATTAACCTTCAGTTAGGATAAAATTCAATTTTATTAAGATAAATGCTCAATTGAACAAAATGTGATTTCGTTTGGGAAATGAAATCAGGATTAAATGTTACTCTAATGGGGTAACTGTCCTTTGTGATTGAAGATAAAGATGTTTTCTGGGAAATGATGCAATCTCATTTTGGTAAGGGACATTTTATTAGGAGGAATTGTAATCTATATTGGCAAACTGATATTTTATTAGAATATGATGTAACTTTTCAGGGTAAATTGACGTTTTATGTTAAATAATTTTAAATAAATCTTGGCAGAAGGCTTCCTCCAAAGATAGGAGACAGTGGGATTTCCATCTCTTACCCGCTCATCTCTGACGTCTCCTCCTCCTCCTGGTTGTCGTAGCGTGCAGGTGAGCGCGCGTGAGGAGGCGTGCGACGTTGGCGGCGGTGCGTGTGTGACTGCGTGTCTGCGTCACTGTCTGTCTCTCCATAGTAAGCCTCGCTGTCAGGAGGGGAGGTGATGCCGCTGGGTAGGCCTGTGGGGGAGAGGATGGAGGAACGGTTGGCGGTGGGAGACAGGACCCTGGTGGAGGAGCGGGAAGACGCAGAGTGGAAACCAGAAGGAGCCCTGAGACACAGAGGTGATGATAGGTTTGGAAAATGTTAAAAATACATCAGTTTGGTCTGCAAAGCCCTCATGTAGCGGGGTCAAAGACTGCCGTGTGAGACCACAATCTGACCTTTTGATCCTCAGGTTGAGAGTGGCGCTCTGTGTTTCAATGAGGTTCATGGCCTGAGCATGACTGAGGTCAGCACACATCTGCTCACCAATGGCCACCAGCTCATCATGCTCCTTCAGTCCGGCTCTGCAAGCTTTGCTGCGCCTGCGTACCTGTAGAGACAAAAGGGTAAACATCACACATCGATTTGCCCATTTTTTCACCTTATTGTCAGTTTAAAGCAGGGAGCTAACATCATAGACCAGGAGCTCTTCTCCTTTTGGTGATTCACAGTGACTTCAAATGAAACGATGCTTAGATTTAAACCTGCAACCCATTTCTGTTAGTAATGGCTAGGACAGAAACATCTCTGAGTAAAATATACAGTCAGCATAACAAAAAGATCAGATTTACTACGTTTCATTTTCAGTATAGTGCATTTTTTATCTGCTTGCTTAGGAGAAATGTGTGATGTCCTCCTTTCATTCACACAGATTTTTATTAAACCAGAGGCAGGTCAGACCAATCCCAAGCATTTACAGTGCCATGAAAAAATGTCCTGTTTTTTCTTTTCTTTGTACAATGACACACTTCATTGTTCCAGATCATCAAACACATTTCAACATTAGATCAGGATCACCCAAGAATGCAGTTTTTAAATGATGATTTCATTTATCATTGACGGAAACACCATTCAAACCCACCTGGCCCTATCTGAAAAAGTATCGCCCTTTAACCCGAATAACTGTGCCACCCTTGGCGGCAACAACTGCAAGCAAGCATTTGCAATTACTGGCAATGAGTCTTTCACATGGCTGTGGAGGAATTTTGACTACTCTTCTTTGCAGAATTGTTTTTGACCAGGCCAATCCAAAACTTTTTTTTTTTTTTTTTTTTTTTTTGCCATTCAGAGGTGGACTTGTAGATTTTTGTCCTGCTGCATAACCCAAGTCTGCTTGAGCTTGAGGTAATGGACTGATGGCCGACATTCTCTCTCAGGATTTTCTGGTACAGAGCAGATTTCATGGTTCCCTCGATTATGGCAAGTTGTCCAGGTCCTGAAGCAGCAAAGCAGTCCCAGACCACCACACCACCACCATGTCTCACTGTCAGTATGATGTTGTTTTTAATGCTGTTAGTTTTATGCCATTTGTAACTGGACAAACACCTTCCAAAAAGTTAAACTTTTGTCCTATCAGTCCACAGAATATTTTACCAAAAGTTTTGGGGATTATCAAGATGTGTTTTTTGTCAATGTGAGACGAGCCTTGTGTACTTTTTTTGGCAGAAGTGGTCTCCCTCCCACAGATGCTGTTTTTGCCCAGGCTCTTTCTTATGTCATGAACTATATCATGAACACTGACATGAATTGAGTCGAGTGAGGCCTGCATGTGTTTAGATGTTCTGTATTCTTTTGTGACCTCCTGGATGAGTCGTTAAGTAGTTTTGGTTGGCTGGCCACTCCTGGGAAGGTTCACTACTGTTACAAGTTTTCTCCATTTGTTGATAGTGACTCTCACTGTGGTTCATTGCAGTCCCAAAATCTTAGAAATTGCTTTTTAACCCTTTCCAGACTGATAAATGTCATTGACTTTCTCATCTGTTCTTGAATTCCTTCAGAACAGATGCTCAGAAGCATGATGTGTAGCTTTATGAGATTTTAGCATACTTCACTTTTTTTTCTTGATTTACTTGAGTTATCTTTGTCTAATATCAAAATTAGTCTGATGGTCTACAATGTTTAAGTGTGACAAATATGCAAAAAAAGTTTTCACTTTGGTATTACAACTTCTATTTAAAGATCTGATCGTATTTCAATCAAGTATTGTTATTTTCATGTTCTATGGCTCTGCTACGTTTAGAGCTTGTATTGAACAGTGTTCAGGAACAGGGGACCCTCTTGTGTTAGCCATCCTGGTCCATGTTCGAGAATAACTCATGAGTTCATGCAGCTGTTCCTGGAGGGCGCTGAGAGATGATGTCATAGGATCCTTCAGGAAGTATGCTGGAGGGGGGTACATGGGGTAGATGGGAAGTATGCTTGTAAAATACTCTTGTAAACTAGATTAGTGTGTCCTCTTAAAGGAGAAGATAAGGCCTCACACACACATATCTTATCACAGTAAAAATGTTAAGAGGGGGAAAGTGTTCCTGCACCCACTTGGACTCTTAAAGGACACAGTTTTTTGTTTTTATCAGCAACTCTTGACCTAATAATCTAAATGTGGTGGCACTGAGGTTAGCAAAATGTTTGATTATTTGATGTGTTTTAAACTGATGCTGGGCTGCACGCAGCGCAGGTTAACACTGTTGCCCCACAGCAAGAAGGTTCCAGGTTCGCTTCCCGGTCAGGACCTTATTGTGCGGAGTTTGTATGTTCTCCCTGTGCACGTGTGGGTTTTCTCCGAGTACTCCGGAGTACTAAACTGATGCCACCTCTGCTATATTAATGTTTGACAGTATTAAGAAGTACCAAAGCTTTAAAATATAATGCAGATCTCCAGTCAGTCGTAACTTACTGTCAGTGACAAACAGCCTTACACTGAAGTCTTGTTCATACTTTTGTGTTGAATCTACGTCACCATAACATCATGAGCATGTGTGTCCGCATGTCAAAGTGTTAATGTTTCTCACAACTGTTACTTTAAGAAGTTGTTAGTAAAAGACAGAGTGGATGGGACATGAGAATCTCATCGTAAATTTTCAATACTTTTTTAAATTTAACTTTCATCATAAACAAAGTCTGGCAGTTGCATTCATGAAATAACCACATTGCAAACATTACAGACTGAGCAACATTTCATAAATAAAACAGAGAAAAAGGTCAAAGGTGTAATGCAGGATTAAATTATGTATCACCCTGTTTAAGAAAGTAGTTACACAAACGGTGGCTCACTTTGGCTTTGTAAGCAAAGTTAACATAGCTAGGCAAGCTACAGAATTAAAATTAAAACATAAGCCAATGTAGCTAAGTTAGCTTTAGCAACATGAGCTTTAGCAAACATAGCTCAATAGTTAACTTGACTATGTTGCTTACTTAGCTGCTTTATGCAATTAGCTTTAGCTATTTTTTGCTACATTAGCTATGTAGGTACATTAGCTATGTAGCTTTCAGAGCTACTGGAGCTATATATGCTATGTTTGCTGAGTTAGAAGGTTTTCATGGAGGATGAGCTTTCAACTTTAAGTATCCTACACCTTAGCCCTTACCGTAACCCTAACAGGAAGTTAAATCCATTTTTATTTTGCAAGTTTTAACTTGAACTCCCGTTCTGACAACGATTGGGGTCTCACATGAACAGTCTGTGAGAGATGTACGATACGCAGCCACACCTTTTTGTAATCAGATTCTAATTAAATGCCAACAAGACCAAAATGATGTACTTATCAGGGTCTAAGTCATAAGCTCAAAATGGTTTTATATTTTAAAAATGACTTAAATACATTTGTTCAAACATATAAACACCTGGGTTTTAATCAACACTGATTTCCTAACAAAAAACTAAGCATGAAATACGGTGTCTTTGCCTTCTGTCAAAACAAATGATGCTTTTCTCTTGACGCTAGAAAGTAACTTCTTCGATCAACATCTTTACCTGTAATTGAATCTGGTGATATTTTTTACATGCATCCTTTGTCATCTTCACTGAAAGTGTGAGTATACTATGCTGCCATGTGATTTACAGTATGGTCTGGGTTTCTGCCCCCTTCATTGTGTCCTGTATAGGAAAGTTGGTTGGCCCTCTTTATAGAGCAAAGGTCACAACACTGGTTGATCTTCATGTACATTGATTCTTTATGTACGTAAATTCCGTAAACTCACTCCTTCTTTTGTAAAAAATAAAAATTCTTATTCTGGCATCATGCCAACCCCAGGCAGCACACAAACACATGCTTGATCAAGCTTTGTATATTGTACTTTCCCACTCACACAACTGTACACACACTTCACAAATGAGTATCATGAAAGAGGGGGTCTGAACAGCTGCATCACCAGTCTGGATGTCGGGGGATTCCTGGCGTTTGCCATTTGTTCCTCACAAACCCAAAATAAAACCATGCAGAAAAAAATCGACCGCATTCCTAGACGGATGAGGAAAGGCTGGTGCTTCTATGATGGGAAAAAAGTATCTACAGTATAATCAAATGATTAATTATGAGACAAATAAGTGTGCCAATGCATGTCTATGCATATCTTTGTGTGTGAAAAAGAGGCCTTCTTTTTCCATGCTCTGCTTCCAGCTCCTCTTAAATGAGCTATTCTGATCCTGCAGTTTGTGCTCCTGTCCCAACAAGGCTTATCTAAAGTATGCACACACACTCAAAGACACACAAACAACAGGTCACTAACACCTACTCCAACAAAAGGAAGCACACACAGATCAAACTCTGATTAAAGGCGACCTTATCAGCTCGAAAATCCTGGATAAAGAGAGACCTCTGGGTGCCAGAATCACTCCACTTCTATTTTACATCCTGGGTTATGACAGCTTCTGAGTGACCGGCCAACTCTGTGAACGTCAGTGTGAGCGAGGTCGCGTTCCTCCTCTCCAGAATAGATTTTCTTATTAGAGGGAACATTCTGGACTGTCAACAAATAGAACCACTGACACAAAAAGCATCAAGCAGAAAAACCAAACCAAAATAGAAGGAGAATTTTCTGGGATTAAATTTGGATTATTTGGTCGAGAAAATATGCATTGATGATGGATTTGAAACAACTTCATCATTGACTGTGTATGTTCATAGTGGACACAATAGGATACAGTACCAAAAGATATGATACGATACAATCAATATGAAAAAATCCAATACCAATAGACTGGATATGTAGAGAAAAACAATATATGATACAAGACGATACCGAAAGGTACTACACAATATGAAACAATACACTAAGACACGAAAAGATAAGATACCAATCGACAAAATATGATACTAAACCAAAAGATAGACAGTACAATACGATACGCTAATGTACCAAAAGATACCAAAAGACACGATATGATACAAGACGATACGATAGAATATGATATGATACGATAACAAAAGATACCAAAAGATAAGATGTAATAGGATACAGTACCAAAATATATGATAGAATACAATACAATATTAAAAGATGCTATGACCAAAAGATGCAATGTGATACAATACCAAAATATATACTACCAAAAGATACGAAACAATACCAAAACATACGCTACGATACGAAACAATACCAAAACATACGCTACGATACCAAAAGATACGAAACAATACCAAAACATACGCTACGATACCAAAAGATACGAAACAATACCAAAACATACGCTACGATACCAAAAGATACGAAACAATACCAAAATATACGCTACGATACCAAAAGATACGAAACAATACCAAAACATACGCTACGATACCAAAAGATACGAAACAATACCATAACATACACTACGATACGAAACAATACCAAAACATACACTACAATATGAAACAATACCAAAACATATGCTACGATACAAAAAGATATAGTAAAATACCAAAATACATGCTACAGTACAATACAATACCAAAAACTACGATAAGATACAAAACAATATGAAACAATACAAAACTAGAAAAGCACTCGGAGAGGGCAGACCTCCGCCATTAGCCCTATCTCCCAATAGTAAAGAATCCATTAAAAAAATTCCTAGATCCTGACATTGATCCAGATCACTCCCAAAATCTAGTCAGTCCTTCGTTTGCCATTTCTGACATTTTCTGAAAATTTCATCAAAATCCCTCCATGACTTTTTGAGTTATGTTGCTAACAAACTAACAAATTAACTAACAAACCCTGCTGATCACATAACTTCCTTGGCAGCGGTAAAGATATGATACAATACTAAAAGATACAAAAGGATATAATATATGATAGACTGAAACACGAAAATATAGGATACGAATAGACAGGATATGATACGCTAGGATACCAAAAAACACAGTACGATTCGCTGAGATACCATAAGACATGATATGATACTATACAAAAAGATACAATACATGATACCAAAAAACACGAAACAATCAAATAAAGTAGGATACAACAGGATACTCTACGATACCAAAAGATACGATATCAAGAGACATGTAATATGATATGATATGATACAATACCAAAAATTACGATACGTCTGGTACCATACACTAAGACACCAAAAGATAAAGTACCAAAAGACACGATACCAAGAACAATACCATAAGATACCAGCAGATACAATATGATATATTGCAACACATTATGATATATTATATGATAACCCACAATTCCATCGATGTAACATGTCATGATATATCTGTAATATGATACAAGATCAAAAAAAGGTACAATACCTTAGATACAAATTATGATGCACCAAATTAGGATGTGTTAAAATGCAATAAAATATTTTAATGATATATGATGAAACATGATACACCTAGATTATGATGTGATTTGTAACCGAAGGTAAAAGTATATTGTTCTGATTCAAGACATCAGCACAGTTTATACTGTTACAATACAGTAGGTTTTGATTGGATGCTTCGTGATACTCTTAAGATGTAGGGATGAACAATGTTAGATTTTTGCCGATATCTGATATGCCAATGGTAATAAATTAATTTTTGCCAATACCGATATCAATACTGATTGTTTAGGTAAGTTCAGACCTAGAAGTTCAGTCCTTTAAACAGACAATTCAAAGTTTGAGAAGGAACAAATTAAAAAATTTCTGTCCTGAAACGAACTTTCAAATGTAAGAAATGATGATGCCTAGAATGCCACTACTTTATTTGTCCATACAGCTCATATTTGCAACTGTCATAGACAGATTTTTACATCCAAAATATCTTCTCTCTATGAGATTTGGAATTGATTAATTGCGATCAAATCACATATGATAATATAGAAGTATTGCAGTACAAATAGATTTAATGAACCAGCAGCATGTCTCCAGTATGTTTTCCCAGCACATGAGCTACACATGGGCAAAGCCTCCCATTGATACAGAATGAAACAATTGAAAAGAACATGCTTCAGAGCAGCATCTGAATTTTTAAAAGCTTTTAAAACAGTGACAGACTTGTATTAGAAAGAAAATATTACACATCAGTGATCAGTAGAAGGATGTAGGTGTATATCTGGATGAACCTCTCTGTATGGATGTGTATGTGTGCGAACATGTGTGTATGCAGATCATTTTTGGCACAGGTTTTTATCAGAGTTATGAAGCTTCTGTGCATTGTCGTGGCATCAGAGGGGGATGATTCTTACTCACAGCACTAGTGATGATACTTTTTTTTTTAAACTGGAGAGTATTCCTAAAAATGCTCTGAAAAAGGATCCATGTATGTCATTCCTTCATTTGTGGTGTTTCACCTCTTATCATGCTTCATGTTTCAAATTCTTTCACCACAGTCCAGCATTAACCCCGTCTTCTTATTCTCTGACCAGCTGAATTCTGTTTATGTGACCCTGATGATGATGAGTGTTTGGCCTTGCACAGCAGATGAAGTTATTACATGACAATGGTTGAAAATAATGTGTAAACTAATCAGACACAACTACAGAGCCTTTCAGGCACACAGAAACAGATATTTTCCCCAAAATTCAAACATCCTCTTTTTGAATTCTCCTGATATTTTGATTGTTTATTCATTTTTATTTTTTAAGGTAAGTTTGATACATGAGGAGAAAGAAGTAAAAATCTCTGGTTCTAGCTTCTCAAATGTGAATACTTACCCTTTTTCACCTTTATAAGAGCTAAATATTTAATGTTTACAGTCCAATTTACATCTTTTAAACCATCTTGAGTGCATGGACCTGGATCATTTATACCAATATTTTTTGGTCTAAGGTTTTGAACCCTTCTATGAGCAAATTCAATAAAAATTATCATGGCCATTTTTTATAGTTTGCATGCTTTTGCAGTTTTCCCCTGTTTGTATTTCTTACATTTTTATTTCATTATCTATATTCTTCATTTTAACCATCCTTGAAAGATTTTTCAGCTGAGCAACACTCTGAAGCCTTTGTGCTTATTGCTCCTCTCTCTTCTTTACCAACAGTTTATTTTCCTCTTAACAGGCCTTATTTTTTTCCTATTTCGATGTGTCTGAAAGCTATATTCTGTACATCTAAAGTTCTATCTTGGTATTAATATAGCATTTCTAAATCTCATGACTTCTGCCATTTTTAAACTAAACAGCCCACCTATGAATGAAAGAAAGGAGACAAAATGAAACACACAACCGTATACTGTTTTACAGCAGCACACCAGGCTCACTATATAGTTTGATTTTGTTTTGATGAATTATAATATTTCCTGCAGATTGCAACTGTTGAATAAGTCCTAAATCACAGCTGACTGTCGCTTTTGTGCACTGTTTTGTTAAAGGTCAAACTATGTTGGTCATAAACATCCTAAAACTGCTGTAAGCAGTTTTCAATTTGAGTTGATTTTGGCGCCCCTTGTGGACAAAGTGATACATTTTGTGAGTTGATGGATTTGTCCTCTACATGTATGATGATGTCACAAAGAAGCGAGGACAGCCCTAGGGGGGCAAGAGAAAGACAGCCAAAAAGGCCATTTTTAAAGCTGACTACAACTATGCCAGGTATTCAAAGTGTGAAAATCTAAACATTTGTCAATCTTAACCTACTTTTTTGTCCCCAAAATAGAGAAATATTCAGCCAATAAATAGAGGCAGGAGTTAAAAACCCTCTGTCTAAAGCCTGAATGAGCTGTTCCACTATGTTTCTGTATGGTCTGTTTCCACAAAGTGGGCCTGTTTGGTTCAGTCCAGTTTTGTCATGGTTAAGCACATTAAACTTCATTTTTACCCATGTTTCTTCAGCTGATGTCTGTCTCACCAACCTCCAGCCTCACCTGCTGTGATGGGATATTTGTCCTTTTTTTTTTAGATCCAGATCATTTGGCTTAGCTCAGTAGAGCTGGCTGTTTGGCTACCTCCCCCACTGCAGAAGTTTCAGGCATTTAAAATAACAATATAAAAATAATCTATCATGGTGCTAATGATCCAGTTTGCTTTTGCAGGTCATAAAGAGGCATCAGTGTTAATTTCAGTATGTTACATATCTAAAAACTCCTCACAGGGGCTTTAATAATATCTGTGTCCTTACAATTTTTGAGTAATTTAATAGAAGCTCTTTTTTCAGAATTACTCTACTCTTCTCTAAAGCCAAAGTCCACCTGCCACTGAAAATAGGGAGAGGAAACAATGACAAAAATTGCAGTTAAAATATGCTTGGAAAAATGACACAGCTAAGTAGCAACTGAATAGTTTAGAACGTTTCAACGGATGTTGATGGGCTGTTTATGCTTGTATGTTACTGTGCCTGACATGCACTGATAATACCTTTTGCATTATTGTATCTGATTTCTGTTGTTCTTTTATAAATGTCTGTTATGTTCACTGCCTGTTTTGTTCCTTTTCCATCGATTTTATACTTGGCTTTGATTTTTTTTAATGGCCATAAAAGTCAGTAAAAGTTGAAAGTAAGAAGTAGTTTTTCCCTGAATAATAATTACTTTTATGGAAGGGTTGAATACATACTGACTGAGATCTTGAATGTATTTTAACATGGCTTTTTTTGCCACTTCTCACCAATGTTTGCCTCTTTCTTGCCACTTTTAACCAATTTGTGGTGCTTTTGGCATGTTTTTAGCAACTTTTTTGCCCCTTTTATCACTTTTTTTGGCATTTTTTTCTACCACCTTTAATTAATTTTTGCAGCTTTTTACCCACTAGTACCCCTTTTTCTTTTTACACATTTTTCCCTTTCTGCCACTGCTCACCCATTTTTGCAACTTGTGCTGCTTTTCTCCCGTTTCTCCCTTTTTGCCGCTTTATATCCATTTTAGTCACCTTTTGCTAGTTTCTAGAATTTTTTTTTCTCTTTTATCTCATTGTGGCCACTTGTCACCCATTTTGGCCACTGTTATGCCACTTAGGAGCCATTTTTTGCCTCTTTTCTTCAATCTAACTTTCTGCTATTATGACATTTGTGCACATCATGGCCCAGCTCTGAAGTCTTACATTTCTTTCCCAATCATTTAGTTAAAGGTGCCTATCCACACTGTTAACGCTGCCAAAAAAAAGCTGAATTCTGTTGTAAGAAAATTTAAGAAAATATTGTTGTTGCTTTGATATGAGTGGTTATTATTTTGGTTTTAAATAAATATAGTTATCACAGCTTTACTTTACCATTAGCCTTGATTTCTCTGACCCACATGGACCCCCAATTTGGCTGGGCCCAAAAAGCTCTCCTCTTCATCCCCCCTTATGGGCGGCCTTGATCATGAAACTGTTTTTTTTTTTGTTGCCTTTTAAACCCAGTAAAAGTCAAATTACTATGACATGCTAATTACTAATAAATTAACATACTAATGATTACCACATACCACATCCCACCATGTGGGAAAAGCTTGATATTTACACTGAATAAAGCACTTGTTTTCTTCAGGTATTTAACGATCAAATGAGTGTAAACACTTGAGTTTCATACAAATAAAGGCACTGATTCAATTACACAATTATTCAGATTTTTTCCTCGATGGTGGGGTTTCTAATCAATGCTCAAGTTACAAACACAGCAAACCACACAGCTGACCATCCAGGCCTCAGACCACAACTTACAGCTGCAGTCTCTATTAAAGCTACTCCTGTTACCGCCTTGGCAGTAACTCCATGCACACATAAAATCGATCAACCATACCTTGGCCACCTGTAGAGGTTTCTGCTGTTCTGCTCCTCCCTGCAGTCTGAAGCCCCACGGAGCTCCACCTGAGAGGGAAACCACGATCTCCTCTGCTACCATCCCTGCTGTGTGAGTGTCAGTGTCAGAGTGAAGGTTTCCACGTTTCTTTGCCCTTCTTCTGTCCCTCACTCTCTGCGAGAATCAATGATTAAGACTCCCGATTCTCGCCGTGACCACTGAAAATCACTCCACCCACCAGGAGACAGAGAGAGGCTGGCTTTCATCTGCTCACACTGGAATGCTGTGTCGGAGGGTGAGAGGGGGTCTGAGCATGTGCGTGTGCATTTATTCTCTCCAGTATTCAACACTTGCCTTGTCACTCTGGAGCACTCTGTTCAGGAGGGGATGCTTGCTGATATACTCGCCTGAAATAACCACAACAACCACTCCCTCTTTGACCCCCGGCTCAGCCGGGCTGGCTAGCAGCCACAGCCCACAGATTTGCCTTCATCCACCCTCTGCCCCCTCCCCACATGGGAGCACAGACAGGGGGCTGGAGGATGACATATTTGAGGGATTTCTGTCTGCAAGGTTTAGTGGCTTCACATTGGGCTCTAGATGGACTCCTGTGACCTCTTTGAAAATTTATTTTTTTAATCTTTTTGCTTTACTTTGTGTCACAATATAACACAAAGAGTGTTACAAAATTAGTCCTGACTATAAGGGGAAGGTTCTTTATTGGAAAGCCCCTCTGCAGTGCTGGTAAAAATGGCAAATGCTCTCTCTTAAGCTGCTCCACATCAGCGTCAGGACCTCTGAACCTGCAGAGAAGAACTGAGAGCAAACTAAAACTAAGAGCAACACTGGTTTTGAAGGGGAAAGAGATTACTAATACCTGATATAGCTCTAATTTGTGAGGGAATAATATAGATCACTTCAATGTTCATTGCATTGTGCATTGTTTTTATAACAATACGACTGAGGAAAAATATTTAGAAAAATTTTATTAAGATTTATTTTGGGCATTTTTGTGCCTTTATTTGACAGGGGAGGACAGTGGATAGATTCAGAAACAGGGACGAGAGCGGGGAGAGACATGCGGTAAAGGGCCTCAGGCCAGATTTGAACCCGAGCCGTCAGCGTCCCGAGACTGAAGTTGTTTTGAAAAAACAAAATTTGAATTATACTTTGCAATCCATTCCTAGTGTTGAGCTGGGTCTCTACTGAGTGGCAACCTCCATCGTTGAAAAAGGAGCAAATGCAGAAAGAGAGGATAAAAACTACAGTTCCTTAAGAGTCAACTTGAGGCTTGCTCCAAAGCTCCAGAAATCCCATTAAGGCCTATGTTAGAATGCCCATTTTGACATCAGGAAAACACACACTGACAGTGTAAATAAGTAAGGTTTTTTTTGGCTGACCACTGAGGACAGCCCTACATATGGGTCTGTATGTGTCTGACTGACTGACTGAATGAGTGACTATACTTTCAGAGCCATAACATACAAATTTGTGCTATGAGCAGTGTTCAGTTTTACTGAAAGCCATCGGTTATGGCTGCCTCCACTGCCGTAAATACCTCAGATATAGCTTTTAGCATTGTGTCCATTTAACTAGAACTGGACCATGTTTCTGCATGAAATAAGCATGGGTTTGCATTTTTTTCACACCTACTCCACCAGGTAACTTGGGATCACTCCTGCTAAAAACTTTCAAATGAAGTTTCTCTGATCTCTCTTTCAGCCTGCTGACTCTCCATCTGTATAAATTCTTATTTGGTGTACTCCAATTCATACAAATATCTTCTTGTATCCACAGTAAACGACACATAATCCTGACTCGAGTGGAAATCGCTCATATTATCATTGTTTTAGCTTGGTGTGATGTTATTATCCCTGTAGAAGCTTGCAGATCCACACAGCTGATCAGAGGATCAGTGCACAGAGGCAGAAGGAGACAAAATGCAGAGAACTGCATTGTTAATAAGTGCCTGACACAGAAGGAGTTTTTTTTAGAGAGAAATGAAGTGCTTTGTACATTTTCAACACAGCATACAGGCAAGCCAACATATTTTCCTGGCCCATTTTTGCATAAAACTCGTTAAACAATGCCGATAAAACGTCCCCATCTAAAGCAATTATGCCACAGATCACTCTGAGCTCGTAATAGCCCCAGGATCAACTTTCACAGAAATTAGTGGAGGCTAAAGCCACTACTATAGCCAAGCACCTCATACGACCCAACTTAAAAAATCCTGAAATATCCCTTGAATGGAACTATAAGCCTTTAACAATGAGATCAGTCCCTATCACCTTTACTGCAGCCAGCCACAAGAGGGCATTTAAGATATTTTAGCTACATACACTATACTGCCAAAAGTATTCACTCACCCATCCAAATAATTGAAATCAGGTGTTCCAATCACTTCCATGACCACAGGTGTATAAAATCAAGCACCTAGGCATGCAGACTGTTCCTACAAACATTTGTGAAAGAATGGGTCACTCTCAGGAGCTCAGTGAATTCCAGCGTGGTACTGTGATAGGATGCCATCTGTGCAACAAGTCCAGTCGTGAAATTTCCTCGCTCCTAAATATTCCACACTCAACTGTCAGTGGTATTATAACAAAGTGGAAGTGATTGGGAATGACAGCAACTCAGCCACAAAGTGGTAGGCCATGTAAAATGACGGAGCGGGGTCAGCGGATGCTGAGGCGCATAGTGTGCAGAGGTCCCTAACTTTCTGCAGAGTCAACTCTACAGACCTCCAAACTTCATGTGGCCTTCAGATTAGCTCAACAACAGTGTGCAGAGAGCATCATGGAATGGGTTTCCATGGCCGAGCAGCTGCATCCAAGCCATACATCACCAAGTGCAATGCAAAGCGTCAGATGCAGTGGTGTAAAGCACACTGCCACTGGACTCTAGAGCTGTGGAGACGCGTTCTCTGGAGTGACAATTATGCTTCTCCATCTGGCAATCTTATGGATAAGTCTGGGTTTGGCGGTTGCCAGGAGAACGGTACTTGTGCCAAGTGTAAAGTTTGGTGGAGGGGGGTTTATGGTGTGGGGTTGTTTTTCAGGAGCTTGGCTTGGCCCCTTAGTTCCAGTGAAAGGAACTCTGAACGCTTCAGCATAGCAAGAGATTTTGGACAATTCAACCTGACAGAACACCTTTGGGATGAATTAGAGCAGAGACTGAGAGCCAGGCCTTCTCGTCCAACATCAGTGTATGACCTCACAAATGTGCTTCTGGAAGAATGGTCAAAAATTCCCATAAACACAGTCCTAAACCTTGTGGAAGGCCTTCCCAGAAGACTTGAAGCTGTTATAGCTGTTAAGGGTGGACTGACGTCATATTAAACCATATGGATTAAGAATGGGATGTCACTGAAGTACATATAACGGAGTCAAGGCAGGTGAGCGAATACTTTTGGCAATACAGTGTATTTCTGGAGCCTTCTTAATGTCTATCACTTAGCTTGATGCTAATATGCTGCCGTGAGTGGCTAAAAAAACATGCAGATAGTCTGTGAAGCTTCTCAGAGGGGAAATTACAGTCTCAAAGAGCAGTATATGGAAAACTGATGCAAAAAAATGCAAATTTAATCAATATAAAAATAATAAGTATGTGTTGCCAAATTACAGAAATATCAGTGTGCTTCTTGTCTGATAAGCTGCCAGGTTGAAGGTTTTATTTAAACGTCAAAAAAAAAAAAAAGCTTTACAATAGCATGCCATGTTTTTCCCTCTCTAATTTTCTGAATGTAATAATCCTCTGGAGGCCGAATGGGAAGCCTGAGGGGCTTGATGTGGCTCCTGGGTTCATATGGCCAATATTAGCAGCAGCTACAGGCGGAATTTTGTTGGCTTGTAAGTATCAGCAGAAACTTTTATGTATCTGCAGATAGCAATAGTTAACTTTAAGCTTATATCTGGCAATACTGATATTATACAGACAATATCCTGCACTCCTAAATATTATAAAAGTTATAAGTTTATAGTAAAGCCTATATTAGGCTATGGCAGAGTATGTACTTTGATGTTTAAAGCTCCAGTGAGGATGGTTTGCATTGATGTTGGTACTTCTGGTGGGCAAAGCTGTAGGCTATCTTGTGTATGACGTACACTACTCTTGCCTGGTTCATAAGTAGTGTTTTGGTTTTAATTCATCCTGCTTTCTGTAAAATTCAAACATTGTACTCCCTGCAAATATTTGCTATGCACCATGTAAACAAACTTTTTTTCCCTGCAGGGTGCTGTTAATCTCTTCATCTGACATTTATCCTCTGGCAGAATTTTTGGGAATTAAAATATAGATTAATAATAATCTTGTCACTGGTGGTCTAGTTGCTTTTGTAGGTCATAAATAGACACAGGTGTTGGTTTCACCTTCTGTCATAACTAATGTAAAACTGTTGCAGGAACTTTTTGAGAAACGTGAGGGTTTAGGATTTAAATGCTGCGTGTTTTCTTGAACTTAATAGCTCACGAACCTCCACTTGAATAACTAGTTGTGGCCCGGTCTAACAAAATGGCGATTAATAAACCAGTTTACTCACACCTCTTTACACTACACAGCGCAGTGGGCAGTGTTGTGCTCTCCCTACAGTAGAGGAGGTGAATCGAGGGGAAGTGGCTCTGAGGAGTCCGGATGTGGACGTGGCACAGCTCTGCAGCAGTTCCGCTGAATGTCCGCTTCTGATACCAAGGAGGGATTAGTGAGAAACACCCCGGGACGACATCGACTACACAGTTTGTCGGCCACCGGGTTTCACAGTTTATCCCAAACAGAGGATAGCCTTACTATTCAGCACACTTTGAGGGTAAGTTTCGATTTAAACAGATAAGTATTTGTCAGACTAGCTGGCTTGACAGTAGAGCTTTGCTTTAGCTACGATTTGCTAATGCTAGCTAATGCTATAGTACTGCTAGCATCGCTCTGCAATATAGCTATCTGTTAGCTCGGGAAGCTAATTGCTATCCCCGGTTGTAGCCATTTAGTCACAGCTGATTCAGACACTGCTGCTGTCATCATGATTCAAGTTGCTAACGCGAGCATGCTAAAATTACCATCAGTACTCGAAAGTTTACCAAATACAGAGTGTTGTTTTACAGCCGCTCTGTTGGTTTGACTCGTAACTGTTGGCAATGTTATGTTATTACTCCGAGGTTTTGGTGGCAAGCTAGCTGGGGAGTTATTTCTAATGCGGCATTGAGGTTGTCGTTAGCATTCTGCTACACTCCCCAGCTTTCCTCTGGTTTGTTGTTTTTATGTTAAGATTCTTGTCTTTGACCTATTCGTTGTTTGATTATTCTCACAATTAAGTGTCGCGGTAACTTTTTCTAGTGAATGTGAACTTCTAATGAAGCCCCTGAAAGAACATAACCAGTGGAGCAGATGTGGGTCAGTCCGTAGGCCCGACATACTAAATAGCTCTACGGCTCCAGCGATTGTATTTCTCGTTGTGGCACCTGCACTGCTGAATTATTCAAAGGCCCCGCTCATTTAGCCTGTGTTTGTCTGATAGATGATACTCATCACTCTGTCATATAGGTTAGTCCACTCTCTGAGAAGCCAAGTGAATAAACAGCATGAACTACTGCTAGCAAGGCTGAAGTTGGCATGTGATGTGGAGCAATCATGCCCATAAAGATGAATGCCACACTGACTTATCTGCAGGTGGCTCTCTAATGACAACGCTCTTATAATGCTCACCTTAGACACCTGCACAGGTCTGGTAGACATGACATACTGTCTGCACAGTATCGAGCATTTAATCTTACCACCAAAACAGTGAGAGTATCTCTTACCAGGCCTGTGGTTTCTATCTGATTTGCTTTAATTATATGGGTTAAGTTTTGGCCTACTGAAAACAACAAGGAAAGTTCAGCTGTGGTGCCATTTTTCTCGCTGTAGTCTTCCTATCAAAGCTATTATTTTATTCTTGGTGTGTGAACTTGGTGACTAGTCAGTAGGTGGGGTTAAGGCAAACATAAATGAGCCAATAAAGGCGTTGTCAGTCACTAAGCCTGAGATATTCACGTCAGTAGAAAGTTTGACTTGTGTAGAAACTAGCATAGCTAGGACTTACTTAGATTTCCAGTTTGTAAGGTCAGGTGCAATGAGCACAAACCCAGTTGTTGTAAGTGTCTTCTGAGGACTGCCTTCATTTCAAGCTGTTTGCTATCCTTTCTGTCCAGTAAAACAGCAGAAACTTTCACAAATTATTTTCTCTCAGACGTCTTATGTTAACAGTGTCAAAAAGCAGTAAAGCAGGGATGCATGACTGGGTTAAAAAAAATAGTCTCCAATTTAGATCAATTCTCATCGATTTTTTTTTAAGATATTTTTTGGCATTTTTGTCTTTATTCATAGAGGAGGACAGTGGATAGAGTCAGTTACAGGGATGAGAGAGTGGGGGTAAAACGTGCAAGAAAGGAGCCAAAGGCTGGACTTGAACCCAAAATAACCATGTATATTGGGCGAGCCTTAATGAGGCCATCTACGCCCTTAGAGATCACTTTTAATATATAAGCCTGCTACTTGTGCAAGCAGTCTTAAACTTGACTTGCATTCACCTGTAAGAGCCAGTAGACTCAGACTGAAGATTTGAATCTTATGCCCAGTCATTTTATTTTGGCTATCTGGTGCAAGTTATCAATACGAGCTGGATATATATATCTAAGATGTCCCAGATTGATGGTAAATATAATGTTAATATTATTAGTTTTGATGTCATTTTTTAAAGCAAACCTTGATATTTTGAATTATGTGCCTGGTTGGAACACTATTTGTACAATTTACAACTTTTGTTCTCTTAGAATCTCTTTAATGTTGAAGGAATATAGGTTTGTAACTAAAATATCCCTACATTAATCAGCATCGAAACAGATTAAATTGAATCAAGACCTTATTAATCCGAATCTGATCAATTCAGTCAATCAGTGAGGATACCCTGCCCCAGTTGATGGTATTGGATTTTTTGCAGATGTCTGTTATGTTGATTTCTGCTTATTGGTTTCAGCTGATACCGGTATATAAATGTAGTCAAGACTTAAAACTTCAGTGCTTTTAACACACTTTAAATATCAAAGAATGAGGATGAATACAGAGAAAGACTTCATCTTATGTAGGTCCTCCCTAAAACTCAACAAACGTATCTATATGTACCACAGATATTTACAGTCAGTAGTCTGGTTAAAGAAAGTAGCATTGTTCTGATTCTGATACCACTATCAGAAATACATCTATTACTGTGGAAAATGTGGGTATTGGTATCAACGAGTACTCTGTAGTTAGACAGTTAAATAACTTCTGAACCATAGATTGTATCCTCTTACTTGTTTTCCTCTTGAAGCTGGCCGTTTCACTGTTCCACTGATGCCATCAATGCTTTTGTCTTTAACAGAAGCTTTTCTAATGAGCCTGGACCATGGGTGACTTCTCAGGGACTTCAAGATTAAATTCACACCATTTGATCCGATATTCAATGTCTTTTTATGTTTTTTTTCCTCTTAATCCATTTTCAATCATTTGTTGCACCTAGCTCAAATGCACAAGACTATATTGTTTTCCCAGAATGCTTTGAGGGGCTGTCAACCAAAAACAGGCTGGTCTATCATCACGTCATGCTGTGTCAAACTGCTCATGCTTAATACACCGATCATTATGGAGATGGCCTGAATACCACATAATGGGGAGGAGAGAAGGAGAGCTTGTGATGTGACCCTCTGTGTCATTGTTATTTTAATATTTAGCAGAAAGACTCACAATCGTTGGCAGGAAAAACAACTTTTAGGGTCATAGAGAGGCTGAACCTTACACCTCTATTTGTTGAGCCATGGTCTGAGTTTACTCCAGAATAATGTGTCAGTTTTCCACAGCACATTCTGTGGAAAAAGTTTGCATCGATATGTGATTGGTACACAGTATGGCTGATACCCAGTGCTCTGGTGTTTGGACGAAAACAGTAGTATTGGAACATCTCTATTATTTAGACATAAAGCTGATATTTACAGCCGGTATTGCTTATTTACACCAATCGTTCATTTTTTTAAGCTAATCTCAACATATACTGAAATCATGCTGATAAATATCATAGATCCTAACACAAAAGCTCTAAAACATTCATTTTGTCAGATATATATTAAACCTAAATTTGCTGTTAAGAGCATATGTTTGCAATTTGACAGTGTGCAGTAGTTTGCCTGCATTTTTTGAAATTAAAAAACTAGACAGTACTCAATACAGCATTTATGCAAGGTCTTTAAAAGTATCAAAATTGATGAATCAGTTTAATTAAGACTTTAAAACTGTGATAAAATGTAGTAAATTTAAGACCACAAGGAAGCTGTTTTCAGTTTTTATATTCCTATAAAAGTGGTTGTAAGCTAGTGTTTCAGCTTTTTTTACGTTAAGTTTAAAACACGTGTAAGTTTCTGATGGAACTTCCCCAGATCTAGTGTCAGTATGCACGCTTTTTTATGTTCTTGCCTGGTAATTGTGTAGTCAAGTGATTTGTGCATAAATAATAATAAATAATAGGTTAATGCAAGTTTCTGAGAAATAATTTGAGTAGTTGTTGGAGCTGGGGCTGATACTTGTTATCATTTTACAGGATTGTGATCATAAAATGGCTCTGCAATGAAGCTTTTGGCCAGTGTAATAGTAGCAGAGAGTCTGTTAGCACTGACAGCATCTCAAAGAAAGCTTTATTTGCATACTACAATAACAAATACCATCTGCCTTTTCCCAACTATGTTGTCACATTTTGTCTTTCAATCTGCACATGACCCGGTCACCAATTTAATTGGTTAGAAATTAAAGATGCAGGGAGATCTTGAAATGTATTGAGAGGATCTTGATAAAGGTCTTAAAAATTATTTAATCTGATGTCATGTTTTTGGTATGTACCTTGCAGTACTGATAGGGATGCACACAATGTTACTAGCATGATGTGGGTATCGTCAGATATTAGCTTAAAAAGTTGATTGTCTGTACTGGCAGGTATAACTGTTTGTGGGATTTTTACAACCATTTATTGGTTGTACATATTGGTCATATCAATCACGTGTTGGTCTTTAATATTGCTAGAAATGTAAAACTGTAGCATCATATATCATCGGTTGTCTGGGGCACTATATACTCAGAGAGGCCCATCATGAGACCTAAACACAGAAGCTCAAATGAGTTTTGAAATATCAGCAGAAATCTAATAACACTCATTCCTAAATATTGGATGTCAATGACCTGTTGTTTTGATATCAGAAGTGGTACTTAATTGAGGAGATTTTTATTAGAATTGTTTTCCAGTTGAAAAATATACGGTTGTGACAACCCTACTGTCTGCAAACATAAACTGAATGTCTGTGTAGTGCCTTTAATGTCAAAGTCCTTTCAAACTGTTGTTTTTTGCTTGTAAATTTCTGTCTATAGTAAATTTTCCTTACAGAATAAGGCATGCTCTATTTGAAAATTGTCTCCACAAGTCTGTCCCCCTTTAGGCTGACTACCAAAGACAGTGACAACAGCCGTTATCTTTATTAACCTCACATTCTCACAGGCTTTTACACGTCAGGGGTCCTGGAAGTCAAATATGTTCTTAAAGCTTGAAACCTGCTGAACAGGATCAGTGTTGAGTAATGTATTTGTGTCATTATATGTTCTAACTTTGTCATTCTTATCCAGTTTTAGGGATGAACTGAGGATGAATGTAAACCAGCACACTCCAATGGCCTCTTCATACGGCCAGCCTCAGCCAGGCTATGGCCAGCCAGGGGGCTACGCACCTCTGGACGGGGGATACCCCGCTCCTTACGCACCCTATAATGGCCCTGCTTCAGCTTACCAGCCCGGGCCTCCACCACAAGGTAAAATGCTGTCTTTGAGTAATTCCTATCAGTGACTTAATGGATATTCCTTAATTTTAGAGATGGTCTCTGTTGTCTTTGACATGTTTTTGTGTGTTGATCCGTTTGATCGAGTCTTTGGCAGAAATTATTAAGGCCTACTCCACCAAAGCAAAAATTGCCCTCTAACCAAGCTTGTTTTTGCCACTAACAGATTTAGATTGTCGTGTTAGTGTCTTTCAACATTATGAAAAGGATCCCTACAGTGCTCCACCCTTTGGAAAAGATCCCATTTTTTGAAACCCATAAGCTATTATGTCTCTTTCTACAAAGCTACCAGACTGAAAAAGAGTCATTTGACTCTGCAGAACATGAGAGTTTGCCATCTACCACTGCCACAGTCTTTTTTTGTGTCACAGTGGGTCACACATAATTGAAGCGGATGAGAATGTACCCTATGAAACCTACAAATCACACATTAACACAAACAAACTTGCAGATGGAGGCAGCAGTAAACCAGCTATCCCTATGTAGGGCTAAGAAAATTACCAGTGGAATTTGTGGCTTTTCAGAATGCACTGCAGCCATTGTTTGTGGTTTAAAAGGATCATAATTCAAAATAAAGGCTTCCTCTTTCCATAATGTCACCTATGACTTTGATTTACAGCTTCATAGCAAATAAAAAGATAAGAAAACTTTATGTTGATGTTGGTGTGATTTTGGGACTTTGCTCTGAAAGATAACATTGCAACCCTTTCAGCATCATTGCTGCTGAGGGCAAAGGGGATCTGCTACATTGTTTGTTTAGCGTGTTTTACACAATAAACCATGTTAAACAGGACCCAGGTTTAAAAATACTCGAACTCTCTTCCATGACATCAGGTCAGCTTTGATGCTCTATAAGCGCTCATGCAGCCGTAACCTTGGTGTGTCCTTCTACCAGCTTCCCGCCTCGTAATCGTTCATGAATGTGTGAGAACTACACAGTGCCTGAGCATACTAATCTAAATCTCAACCGTCCTTTCATTTCTTCACATAGCTTTACACATTACCCTTCACCCCTTTGTATTTTGCCTGTTTCCCCACTTTTTCTTGTATTTCAGGTTACTCTCCTTTCACAAGCTTTCCCTCTAAGGCTGTGGCTGCCAACCCAGTCTCTGACCTCTCCTCTCCTCTTGACTTAGGTAACTGCCTCCTTTCGTGCTCTTGCTCATTTCACACTCCACATGCTCTGCGGTCATCAAATCCTCCTTTTACCTGCAGGCTACACTCTCACTGCCATGTTCTTAACAGAAAAAAGATTTAATTGTCTTTCAAAGCAAGTAACTTTTAAAAGTTTTAAGTCTTTGTTTTGTTCCTTATAAAACTAGTCAAACCTTTAAAATGTGGGTTAAATTTTACCATTTTAGTTTTTGCTCCTGCTGGTCATATTTATTCCCCCTTAGTTCATAATGCAAACCTCTTTTATTATGCCCATTTCCAGTAGGGATGACAGAGAGGAAATCAGTGTTTTAAGGCTGACAGGACAGCAAAGTTGTCCACTTGACAGTCTTACCTGCATTTAATCCCGTAACGCAGTTTTTTATAAAGTGTGGGACACTAGGAGACACTAAGGGGGTCGCACAACCCTAGGGACCAGATACTGTACTTTTCAGAAACCCAAACATCCCCAGCATTTTAGCTAATCAATACTGCTATCTAGTTTTAAATGCTCTGTGACATTTCATGATATCACAGGTGTAAAAAAATACATGTTCTTGCAAAGGTAACATCAGCCAAAAGCGCCTCAACATTGTGTGTCAAATTAAACCCAAATGCAGGACCTTCAACAATCGGCTTGAAGAACAAAAAAAAAAAAAAAAAAAAGACTCCAGCTGCACTGCTTTTAGTATAAAATCATGTCACTGATTTCAGCTGCTACAGGATAATTTTCTTTCTTGTCTACTTAGATCAGCACTGAAGAGTGTTCTCAAATTTTGTAGCAGTTTGTTTTAGTTAAAGATATTAATTGAGTGTTGAAATCCATGGTGGGATCAGCAGGATAAGAGTTAATTAGCAGTCTTAAGGAGCTGAAGGATGGTTATGATGCGTTTGGGTCAGCTCCGAAAAATTAAAGAAATGTAAGTAAATGTTATGTTTTCAAATGTCATATGAAGAAAATAAAAATTTAATTTAAGATGAGAAACTTAAATAAAAATAAAGATGTGAAGATGATAAATGTGTTTGTATCTTAGGGACATTAAAGAGATGAACTGTTTGGATGAATACAGTTTAATTCAAGCTCTACTCAGCTTATACCCCTTCTGCTGTAAATTTATTCAGATGATTTTGTCTTTCCAGTCAAAGAAAAAGAAAAACATCAATAGTAGAATCAATAAGAATTTGGATCAATAAGGAGTACCAATAAGGGTATCAGTTTTGATAAAACTCAGCATTCTTCATCCGTAGAGGGAAAAGCAGAGAAACTAGAATGAAGACAAAAATGTTTTTACAAATATGTTTTTGACCATAAAATTTTAATAAATATCTCTTAGGCTGTTAATTATCAATGCATATCAACATTTCCTTTCCAGTCTTTCAAAAAAAAAAATTAACAAATAACAAGATAAGTTTTTAATTTAAAAAAATCTAAAAGTTATGTTTGATTTTTTTAAAATTTGAAACAATGATGTAGCAGGAAATTAAGTAATTTTGTAAAAGAGGTTCCCCCCCAGAGGCTGATCCAATATGGGGGTCCGTAGCATGACAGAGTTTGGATACCCCTGTCTTTACTAGCAGCATCTCTGACCTGGTACAACTGCATAGAAAAGAACAGAAGTTTTCCGACATTGGCAAAGGCACAGAAAAGTACAGGTACATAGGAATTTGCGTCTGTTGCTCAACACACCAGTTTTTCCCAACAAAGAAGAATATGACACACAAATAAAAATCCTGTACAGAAAAACTGAGTCTTTTTTCTGAGAATCTTTACATCTTGTGTTGCTTATGATATGGGTTATTTACTACTTATACCCATGTACCACATTTTCAGCAGCAGCTATGGTATACGTTGTTGACTTTTTTGTTGCAGTACCTCTAACCTGGTGTTATTATGTAGTCTGTGCTCCAAACCCAAGAGTTTAAACAAAGGAATGTGACTTTTTTTCTTAGAATGTAATCCTTCCATTTGAAAGACTGATAGTAAAGTAAATTCAGAATGATCTAGATTTGTTTTGTAGACATGGTTGTGATTTCTGTCTCTGTTTCAGGTCCTGTCAGGGGTCCTCCGGTCTCTGGAGCACCTCCAGTGTCAGCACCTCAAGCGTATAATCAGTACAGTCACAGTCAGGGAGACATGCAGAATGGGCCCCCACCTATGACACAAGCACCAACCAGGTAATCACATGTCGGCTAATTGCTATTACTGTAAGTGTGTCAAGGTTATAAACATTGCCTTTTAGGAGCAATGGTACTTTTATTGTTGGTCTCTTTCCTTGTTGGCAGTTCCAGAATTTCTGCAGGTTTCCCATTATACGTTCAAATCATTCCAGTAGCTCAAAGGATCCACTTTGAGACATAAAATAACAGCTATGCTGTCACATAACTCTGTTCTCCTCCAAGAAGACTGCCATTTGGTTAAATTTGACTGAAATCAACAAAGGTAAAATTTCTCAGAATCACACTTAGTATGATGTGTTAAGAGTCTGGTTAGGAATTTATCAGACAGCATTTGCTTGTGGCTGAAATGTCTGGCTTTAAAAAAGAGTGACAGAAAACTGCAAAGCCATTTGCTGTTGATATTCAGTTTCTGTTTTTCTTCATCTGCTCAATTTGAGTCGGCTCAAAGAGTGTAGTGCCAAGTCTGTCATGATAGATCAACACTAGACTGACTGGAAATTCTGAAAAAATACTCCCTAATGCAAGATTATTGTTGTTGTTTCAAGACTAATGTTTCTTATGGAAAATAAAAGTAGTGCCTTTTTACTTACTGTCTTTTTATTGTCAATTACATACAAATTTAAATTCAGAGTTGACTAGGCTAAAGTTTGTAACCCTTAAGACTTTGGATTATAGCATCTTTATGTAAACAATGTCAGATTGATTGGGAGAGTATGGCTAGGGTTAGCAGTGCGAGCACTTCTCTAGGCTTGATTTGAAAGACAAGAGGTGCTCATCTAAATACTTCTTCTCCAAAAAGCTTCTTCAGTTCTAAAACAGACAGGTGGACCGAACTGGAAAAATAAGCCTCTGAGAGTCATCAGCAAATGTTTGTATGGTTACTTTCTACTCTTAAAGGGACCGGTTGCCTTTTGGATCAAGATAGATGACTGAGAAAACTTCACAGATGCATTACTATCATTACCAACACCTTCTTGCAGATTAGGATCCATATGTCTGGGCTGGTTACGTATTGTCTAGGTAATCAAGTGGTAAATATAGGGATGCACAATATTATCAGCATGATATTGGCGTTCAAACATTTCTATTTGGATTGGCAAATACGAAAATTTCTGTGGATATTTACAACTGATAAATTGGCTGTTAATATAAGTGTATATAGGAAGTAATATCGGCCATGTGTATGCAGAGTTTTGGGCTTGAAGAGCAGACTGAGATCTTTTTGTGAATGAATTTGTTAATATTAATATTATCTAATGTCTGCAAAAATCCAATATCGTGCATCTCTTCTTACTTACATGTGTAAGTTGACATGACGCACTTAAAAGTTGATCTCCATTTTCTACATCAAAATTCCACCAAAGTCCTCCGTGATGAGATATCATCCATAAAATGGTGGTAAAATAAATTCAGGATAGTACTGAAACAGCTGGTTTACATCAATGCAGTAGAACTTTATGGCAGCCTCGTAGCCACCATTAACTGGAGCAACATCCTCGTGGCAGCATCTCCTGAGGGTGATGACCTTTACTTGTTTAATCTGCCAGTTGTACACATCCCTATACTGAATCCACATACAGATGTGGTGTTTTAACTGCTAGACTGCTATCTACCTTTAACACATTTCAGGGGCATGGCTTTCTTTTTGGCACATTTTCACCTCAGTTTTCCGCTTTTTCCATGTCAGGTGTTCAACTTTCTTAATTAGATATATTGAATCAAAAGCTTCCTGTAAAAAAAAACATCAGTAACCCGGTAACTTAAATACATGTAAACTTACCAAAAAAATGTGTTTTCAGGCCTGCTGTGTCTCAGCCATACAACCAGGCAGGGATGAACATGACAGGGCCACCCCACCCCTCCTACCCTCAACACTACGGTCCCCCACCCACAATGCATCAGGTCACTAACCAGATGAGTGGGATGCAGGTCAACTCTGGGCCACCAACCCCTGCTGGACCGGGATACGGTAAATAAGGATGAACTTTACTCATGTTGTTCATTCATTCTGTCATGTGTCACAGTTTTATCAAACTCCGTCTCTCTCTCTCCTCAGCCCCGCCTCACAGCTCTCAGCCTCCTGCAAGCACCGCCTACTCTGCTGCACCTCCACCTTCCTTCTCCCAGGCACCTCCCCCTACATCCTCAGCCCCCACTCAGCCTCCTCCTCCCAGCGGCCCTGCAGCTCCTCAGCAATACTATGGAGGCCCTCCACCTCCTTCTCAGCAGCCATTTAACTCCTCTCTTCCCCCTACCTCTCAGCCGCAGTTCACCTCCTCTGCTCCAGCACCTCCTCCCTCTCAGCAAACCTTCCCCCCCTCGTCCTACTCAGGTCCTGTGCCTCCAACCAGCCAAGCCTCTGCTCCACCTGTCTCTCAGCCGCAGCAGCCCTTCCCTCCCCCAGCCCAGCCCCCCTTCTCCTCAGCGCCTCCTCCCGTCAGCCAGCCTTCCTTCACCCCTGGACCACCTCCCCCTAATCAAGGCTCCTTCCCACCCAGAGGACCACCTCCAACCTCTCAACCAGGGTCTTTCCCTCCTCCTGGTCCTCCTCCAACTTCACTTTCCTCTGGCCCCTACCCAGGCCAGATGCCACCCCAACAGCAGCCCCCTCCATCCCAGCCATCCCCTTACCACTCAGGTCCACCTCCTCCTCCCGGTGCTCAGATGCCTCCAACCTCCATGGCTCAGAGCAACCACCTGCCTCCAGGACCACCTGGCCCCCCTGGGCCCCTGCAGCAGGCTCCACCTCAGCCAGGCATGCCAGGAGGATTTCCTCCTCAGCAGAACGGTGAGGAGAAAGCTTCTCAGTGGGAGTTTGATGCATATTTCTGTTAATGTGTGGGGCTAAAAGTAGACTTTTAAAATATATATAAACATACTGGTTTGACTAAAAGGTTGAATTACTGTAAAATCTGGAATATGAGTCACCTCGGTATATAAACCACAGTCTTGTCTTGTTTTTATATCATTGGAAGCCAAAGATCGTGATTGAAATTGAAACTGTTGTGCACTTGGTAATCATGTTGCATATCTTAGCACTTTATACTGGTATAAAAGTAGCCACAGCCAAATTTTAGATGAAAGTAGGTCTGAAAAGTTTGCGTTATACTCCAGATTTTCCGGTAATTCACCTAGGTAATGTTGTTTGGGGTTGTTTACTCTTGCACACCTCAGAGAAACTCAAATTGACCGTGGTATTCTGCTAATGCACCACAGTTATCGCAAGCTATAACTGCACCTTTACTTAACTGGTTCTGTAAATGTACTGATTGTATTTACTTGATTTTTTCCTCTTTAGGTGCGTTTGGGCAGGTGAGAGGTCCTCAGCCTGGCTATGCAGGTCCGTATCCTGGGCAACCAAACTATGGAGCCCCTGCACCAGCACCAGCTCCTGCTCCGCCTGCACAGAAAAGACTCGACCCAGATGCCATTCCTAGCCCGGTAAGCAGACACACACACAGAGTTTTTCATTCTACCAAGTATTAGCATTAGTATTAGTTTTAGATTTCTAAAAGGTGGACTGTACAATATAATTCAATACAGCTGTCATACAACGTCTACTTTTAAAACAAGTGTGGCTTTAAGTTTTAAGTACAACAACTCCTTTTGTTATTATATTAGTATAGCCACACATTATGAATTATGTCAACAAACACTGAACATTACAAACTATCTAAAGGTAGAAGTTACATTACATTGTTCAGTTGTACTTAATGAGTACCTAATTCTTAGTCAGAACCAGAATGCTTTTATTGCTGTATTGAAGGTTCATGATGACAAGTTTTGTCTTACAAATTGCTGACATAAATTATTAAACATTTATTGCTGGTTTTTGTGAACAGCATTTAACATGAAAATCACGGTTTTAATCGAATATTGCTATTTGCCTGAATGTGCAGATGATTAATATTTTCAAATATCTATTTCTGGCAATATTTTCCTTGTTTTAGTATTTTGTGTAAATTTTATTTGACACCACAAAGTTGTTTTAATGCTGCATTATTCCTATGTCAATCTCTGTAAACAGGCACCATCTAGAATTTTTAATTAATACTACTTTAAGATGACTTAATAGCAAAATAAGAAAATTCCTCCCTAAATATAGTGTAAATAAATCTAACTGCGATTCTTCAACTTGTTTGTAAACGCCTTCCTGAAATTTTGAGCTGCTTAGCATGTGCGTCAAACACTCTACTTGTGTATTACTCTATATCTACCTGCCTTTGACTGTCATAGTCTACAGTGCCACTAATCAACAATCAATACTGATCAGATTCTGAATAACAACAATGCTGCCTGCTGCTCAGCTCAGTTCTGCTGAGATTTCTCTTCTCACACATCTTTTTTTAATATTTTCACTCTTTGTATGTATTTATTTTGTCCTGTTTTGCACAAAATGCTGGACAAACTTTTGAATGTAAAGCAAGCGTCTGACATGCCGGCTGTGCAGAAATCAAGACATAGAATAGATCCAGATGCTATCCCCAGCCCAGTAAGTCTCCTGTGTGCCTGCCTTCTCTGCTCCACCCTGTCGTGTGTCTGCCTGCATTAACCCACATCCTCCACCTCTTCTCCTTTCATCCCAGTGCCTCACATTTAGTGCACATTTCAGTGTGACAGGCTTTCGAGTTCTCACAATACCAGAATTTTAAAACCAGATATGATACTTATAAAAATTAAACAGCATCATATGATAAAAAGAAAAGATGTCCTAGGCAAACCATTTCAGGTAGTTTCTTTTTTTTTTTTTTAATCATCAAAAAGCTGGCATACTCTTGCACACTGTTGTGATTGCATAAATACAAAGCATGAGTTCAATATTTGTGAAAATTTAAACAGAGCTCTCTCTCTTTCACTGCCAGCAGCTTGTGGTTAAAAACGGAAGTTGTGTACTTTTAATAACCTTTGGCACCATCATCATTAAAATTATAGAAATTGAATGACATATAGAAAATTCTTACGACTATTGCAAGCTCCTGTGGGGAACAACAAAAGTTTTTTTTTTAAGTTAAGGGTCATTTATCCTTGTGTCCCTGGGTTTCACTGGTAAATATATCATTCTTTTGAACACTGATGCTTTACATCAAGATACATTTGGCATTCAGTACATTTTAGCAGAATAAAAGCCATAATAAAATTCTTATGACCTGCATGGTCATTTAAAGGAGAAATAATTGCTCAAACCCTTAGATAAATTGCACTTTTTCCTTTAAGAGTAAGTAAAACAGCTAAATGTGAATCTACACTTTGTCAGCTACATAGCCTAGCATCAGGGCTGAACACAGGGATAAATAGCTTGCCTGGCTGCTTTTGTTTTTTAAAGAAAGACTACACCTCCAAAGACTCATCATAACATACTGTACCTCATTTGAAACCATGCAAGAACTCGAGGGGGGAACTAATAAGTTGGCATTTTAAAGAAGGGCTCTACACCTGCTAGTTGTCTCTATTGTTTTTATATTGTAACAGGAAGAAAACAAACATTCCCAAAATGTCAAACAATTCCTACTGAATCATATTAATGTCTTATTTCTCATGAAATTCTCATTATTTGGCTTATTTTGCAGTTTTTAACTTTGTTGAGGTAACAATCAAGACATGCTTATGTTAAAATTAATCCGACAAACTTAAATTGAGTTGTCAAATATAAGTTGATAGTCTGTTTTGCTGTCTATGCGCTTGATCCAACATCCCTGTATTTGTTTGAACTGTACAGTTGCCAAGTACAATTCGACACCCTCAGTCTCTTTGGGGTTTATTTGGTCGCCACGTACAGCCAGTCCCTGTTGAGCCTCCTCTCTTTTTTCCTGCATGCTACAGTACATTGTTGGCTTACTCCATTAACAGCATGCCTTGATAAATTTTCCTTTTTTCCCTTCGGGATGTCATTTAGTTTTGTTTTTAAATTAGTCATTTATCAAACCTCTGCATGCACATGTACTATACCACACATGGCTCAATTTCATTATTATATTTTTTCCACAGATGTTGATGGGTTTTAATGTGTGTTTGGTAACTCCAGATGTGTGTAGGGTTTGTGTGAAAGTCGTCTCCTGCATGGGTGTTATGTGTTCCTCCTTTAGACTGTGTGAGACCAGGGAGATTGTGTCATCATGTGCACTTACCACACGTGTGTATTTGAGCTGTACGTGTGTGAAAGCTGTGACATCTTTGTCTTCCTCGCTCCTCAGATCCAGGTCATAGAGGACGACAAGGCTAAGTGTACTGAGCCGTTCACCACAGGGGTAAGAGGTCAGGCCCCACCGCTGGTCACCACCAACTTCCAGGTCAAAGACCAAGGTAGGATGTTCTTCCTGTGGATGTGATCTCAGCCTCTGAGTTGTTGAAGAAGTAACATTTATTTATTCTTTCCAAAAGAGGGCTCAGGGAAGAAATGAGCTGAGATTTGAAAAAATTCTGGCAGATTTCACTCATTTACTGTGTAAAAAGAACAGCAGCCAAGTGAAGCCAAGATGTTTAGAGCTCCCCCTAGTGACTGTCTGCTGTTTATGTCAGAAACCCACCTCCTCCATGTTAACAGATGGGCAAACTACAAAAAAATATGTAAAATAAGTAGTAAGTAAATATTTCTCAAGTGTTAGCTTTTCAAAGAACTAGTTATTTGACATGAGAAGGAGCAGCTGTAACATCATGATTGATAGCTCTATGGTGTTTTTAACTGTTGTAGGAGAGTAGAGAGGGATATCATACAGGGAAGCTTTTGAAATACTTAGACAGGAGTGATGAGGTTTTCCATAACCATCAGTGTCTGACACCAGAATCTATTCTGTTGTGGACTGAGGAAGTTTGAATGTTTTATTGGTACATTTAAAGTCCCTGTAAAGTGATGAAAAAAAATCTGTATTGAAGGTTTGTTGTATGATAGGCCACTGCGTAACCTGGCCAAATTTCAGTCATGAAAAAGTCCCTAAGCATCTAAAATAAAGTTTCAATGTCATGAAAAATGAGGCAGTAATATTTACTCTAGGAGGGAGATTGTGTGTGTAGATCTCAGTGTTTTCATATATTTACAGCACCCTTATTCCAACATATCTACTGTGTTGTGAGACAAATTTTGTATCTCACTTTACAGAGACTTTAATGTGTGAAAAGGACTTAACATCAGTTCTGTGGGTTCAACAGCCAGATCTCTTTAGTATGTCAGTGCCTGTTGTAGGAATATTTTGTCTTCTACTTTGTACAATACAGTGTAACAGAGACACATCATCTGTTTTTACAGCATATCCATTTCATATTGTTACTCTCCACATCTGAATGCTTGTTCAGTTTTTCCTCTGATATTGACTGAGTGGATCATGAAGATAATGAGACATAAAGGAAACTCTGCATGTGTGTTTAGGGAACGCCAGTCCAAGGTTTATCCGCTGTACGGCCTACAACATGCCTTGCACAGCCGACATGGCCAAGCAGTCTCAGGTGCCACTGGCTGCTGTCATCAAGCCACTCGCCACGCTGCCACCAGATGAGGTGAGTGACACAGCCTACTCTTTCCAGTCTCTCCCCTACAAGCTCTATCTAGACTGAGATGTATTCTTCTGTGTGATTTGTAACCATCGCTGTAAGACACAAATCCTCTGAGAGGAAGTATTTTCATCAGGAACACTGAGAGGAAGACAAAGAAAGATTAAATTTTGACGTCATGCAGATGTTAAATCTATATAATATCCGATTGCCTCCACTTACACCTTCCTAACCCAAAGCCTTTGGCTGACAGATGGTGGAGTAAGCTTCTAGTGAAAGGAGATCTGTATGAGTATTCATAGTATGTTTACTTTGGGCTTTTTGGTGATAATTGACCTATTAATTGATAGGTAAATTCTTTTTTTTTTTTCAAAACTGATACTTACTGTTTTAGTCATTTTTCAGGTTTTTGACCTTTTTCTCATAATGTTCAATATGATTAACTGGTTATATTGGGTTGGGCTATTTTGAAAAGAATAGAAGTCATTTGAACAATTTTTATAGGCAATGCAAAATTTTATATATTTTTAGAGATTTTTTTAACCAAATTCTTGCTGCACCTAATATTTACATTTTTTTATTGCAACAGTTAATTGTTAAGGCACCATTTACAATTTCAAGGTTAAAAATGTTCATTTAAGAAATGAACAAGCAAACATTGGCCTTTTTTCTGCTATTTTTAATTAGTAAATTGGTTATGTTGCTGCTGTTAACATCAAAATATACTCTCTTTAAAATCAGTGCGTTTTCTTATCCTACACTCACATCACTCCTTCATTAAGTTTAATAACTTATTTATTTATCACATGCTTTAGTTGCCTTAAAATTAAAGTTTAAGACAACTTAATCAAACAATATGGTAATAAAATCCATCGTTGAAGCTTTGCAGTTGTTTCAGCATTTAGCATTTTTTATCTGACCCAAAAAAAAACCATCCATCTTTGCTTTTAGTCTCTTTGTCTGTTCAAAAGTGCAGTCGAAAATTTAGCCTCTTAACATGATTTAGAAAAAAGAAAGAGATGAGTTTCAGGGCCAAAGCCTGTAGTTTTTATCAGCGGATGTCTCTTATGTAATGTGGGATTATCTTTCAGAATCACAGAGGTGGGGGCGGCTGCATGACCTTGTTTCACTCACACGCTACACGTGTAACAGATATCCATCTGGACCCGGTCTACATTGTGTTTCTTTGGCTGAGAAAATTTCATGAAAGAGGATGTGAATTTTCATAACTATGAAGAAGGCACTCTCATTATATCCTGTTTTTATAAATCTTCCCACACTAGTGGTTATAAAGAAAAAAAAAACACTGTTCTTGTTGTATTGTGATAATTCAGTCTGCTGGCCTCAGAAATCCAGATTAATGCATTGGTCTTCTCTTAATCCCGTCATTGCATGTCTTGCCAGAGCCCTCCGTACCTGGTGGACCATGGTGAGGGCGGTCCAATCCGCTGCAACAGGTGCAAGGCCTACATGTGCCCCTACATGCAGTTCATCGAGGGAGGCCGTCGCTTCCAGTGTGGCTTCTGCAGCTGCGTCACAGAGGGTGAGTGGGAGCCTCTCTCAAACCAGACCCTTCCAGCACAGAGAATCACATCTGAGGCATCATAGTTTAGGTTAAAGGTATAAAATGCAGTAGCAAGGACTGGAACAACTTACTTCACTCTTTTGGAAACAAGAAACTTTTGTATCCATGTTTTTAAGCCACACTAATAATTCTAAGACACAAAGGTACCTGCAAGACAGATTTATCAATGAAAACGTGTGAACATGTGAACTTGTAGATGTTTTTGATACTTTGTCCCATTTTTGTTATGAGTTTAATGATTAATATCTTCAAAAGACACAAAAGCATAGAAAACTGCGGTATATTTAACCAAAAGAGTAAGAGATTTGTCTAAGTTTCACAAATCCGTTGGCAATGTCTCGAGGGTAAACTCTGTGGTACTTTTCTGGACATCTTTCACGACCATGCATTTTTTTACTTCACAATATACTCTGTATTCAATATATAAGCACTTTGTAAACCCTTATTTTTTAAAAGTGCTCTATAAATAAAGTTACTATTATAATTATTCTATTATACGTTTGTTTCTTTGCTATTTTGGGTCTTATAATTTAAGAGACACAAAAACTTGTGTCCCCAAATCAGACTGCTTTCACTGATGTTACCTGTGTCCCCACACAGTGCCTCCACATTACTTCCAGCATCTGGACCACACTGGGAAACGAGTGGACTGCTACGACAGGCCAGAGCTTTCGCTGGGCAGCTATGAGTTCCTGGCAACTGTGGACTACTGTAAGGTGAGTACTAAGGATCTTCTTTCTACACATGATAACAAACAGCTGTTATCATCATGTAAGGAGTCTGTTTTGGATTGTAATGTCTTCTGATGAAGTTTATGCAACCATGAAGCCCTCCAGGGATCTGTAAAAGTAACTCAGTCTAACAGAAGCTTGTTACATCAGTTTTATTACAAGTCAAGATGATGAAATGATGAACAAACAATAATCTACAATACAGCTACTCTTTTCCCCTTATTATCCAACAAACTAATGAAACTAGAGCCTGAAGGCTTCTCTCTCAATGGAGTCTTGCTGAAATTATTTTTGTCTACAATTTATTTCATGAAGATTAGATGGAAGTGATTCTCTTCAGGGCAAATATTATGTTATCCTGTTGTGTTAGAGGTTTTTTGGCATCAAAGAGAGCTTATTAAGCAGTTCATCTTACGCATCTACCACATGGTTATGGCTACATCTGATGTATGAACCTAGGTATAAAATAATCTAAATGCTGTCGTAGGTAATTGGTTTTTTTTTTTTTTTTTTTGCATCTTGTTCTTAGTACTATTTTAATCATGCTGTAGGGGGAATTTGTATTTTTAATTTCTGATTTGGTAACAAAAATAGAAACATGATTTTAAAAAGCGGCTTTCACACCAAGACTATGTTGTACTGTGTAGTGCTGGGTTTAAACAGTCATTTGGAATTTATATTTCAAAGAAATAAAAAAAATAAGTGGGTGATTTAATCTAGTCCCTTTACAAATATCATCATACATTATCTTTGCCTTTCTTTTACAGAATAATAAGCTCCCTCAGCCTCCAGCCTTCATCTTTCTTATCGATGTTTCCTACAACGCTGTGAAGAGCGGCATGGTCAACATCGTCTGCCAGGAACTCAAGACTCTGCTAGACTATCTGCCAAGGTACTTAAATATTCAAACACCAGGGATGGCCCAATCAAAAGTGAGGAGTGGTTAAAGAAGCAAAGCAGAAGTAAAAGAAACTGCAAAAAGGAGTTTGATATGTAATATATAGATACAACCAAAATTCCACTCATAAACCCCATACGTTATTACCATAAATAACATCAGATATTGAAACTAAAACATTTTCTCATTTCATGAAAAATATTAGCTCATGTTGAATTTAATGGTAGCAACACATCTCAAAAAAGTAGGGACAGGGCAACAAAAGGCTGGAAAAGTAAGTGGTCCTAATGAAAAACAGCCCAAGGAGCATTTGAAACATGTTAGCTAAATTAGAAACAGGTCAGTAACATGACTGGATATAAAAGGAGCATTTTAGAGTGATAGAGTCACTGAGAAGTAAAGGTAGGCAGAGGTTCAGCAATCTGCAGAAAACTGCAACTAAAAATTTTGGAACAATTTCAGAAAAATGTCCCTTGATGTAAAATTATTAAGACTTTAAATATCCCACCAACTACAGTCCATAGTATCTTAAAAAGATTCAGAGAATCTGGAGAAATCTTTGTACCCAAGGGACAAGGCCAATATTGGATGCTTGTGATCTTCAGGCCCTCAGGTGGCCCTGCATTAAACCAGGCTGAAATCACTGTATGGCCTCTGGAACACTTCCAGACAACGCAGTTCGCCATGCCATCTACAAATGCAAGTTAAAGATGTATCATGCAAAGAGAAGCCATTTGTGAGCATGATCCAGAAATGCTGCTGTCTTCTCTGAGGCCAAAGCTCATTTTAAATGGACTGAGGCAAAATGAAAAACTGTTCTGTGGTCTTATGAATCAAAATTCGAAACTCCTTTTTGGATAAAGGAAACTGTATCCTGCAGACAAAAATTTTATCATTACACAGTTCAAAAGTCTGCATCTCTGTGGTGTGGGCAGATTACACACCTTGAAGGGCACTATCAAGGCTGAAAACTAGATAGAGGTTTTAGAGCAACACAGGCTCCCATATAGACATCCTCTATTAAAGGAGGGCCTGGTATTTTTTAGCAAGACAATGCTTAATCACACCTTTTACCAACAAAGAACATTTGGTGCATCACGAAATTAAAAATCCTGCATAGAATAAACAGGACTGTTGAGACGCTAAAATACTACATTGGACAAGAATGGGGCAACAGTCCTCTCCCCAAAATCCAGCAACTGGTCTCCTAGCTTCCCAGATGCTATCATTGAATTCTGGTTATGTTTTTGCTTGTACATTTTACACTGTGTCCCAACGTTTGTGAAATTGAAATTGGGTTTACAAGCACAATCATGGCAAAGAAGAAGAGACTGAAACTAAATTGTACATGGTTGTTTTCATGCTTACCTCATGCAGTTTTCATCAAATGAAAACCTTACCTTTCTCCTCCTGTGTTTCTGCGTTCAGGGAAAACCCAGAGATGGACTCTGTGGTGCGAGTCGGTTTCGTCACCTACAATAAGGTTTTGCATTTCTACAACGTGAAGGGGAGCTTGGCCCAGCCTCAGATGTTGGTGGTGTCAGACGTGTCAGACATGTTCGTACCCCTGCTGGACGGCTTCCTAGTCAACGTGAATGAGAGCCGGCTAGTTATCGAGAGGTAGGAGTTCTTATCCAGACACAAACACAGATTTAGAAAACCATGAGGAGAGCCAGGATAGACTGGTTGATGTTGTTTGTGTTTTTTTAGTTTGTTGGACCAGATCCCAGAGATGTTTGCAGACACCAGGGAGACAGAGACGGTGTTTGGACCTGTCATCCAGGCGGGGCTGGAAGCACTCAAGGTAAACAGGTGTTTTGCTTGGGTTTTATTCCAGCTTATATGCTAAAAAGTCTTTCTAGGCTTTTTAGACTGAATGTTTCTGTTTGCATCTGTGTCAACAAGTCAAATTAACCTTTTTTATATAGCACATTTAAAACAACTATGGTTCAGCAAACTTTGTACTGAGAAGAACAGTTAAACATGTGACAGGGATGCATTGTTTAATAATGTTTTTAAATTAAAGTAAAAGTGATTGTAAAATCTATTAGGATCAAAGGTTCTTATCTTTAAGGTAGGCTATAGAGAGGAGCTAGGTCTTCATCAGTGATTTAACATGCTATAAGCATTGTGGCAGATCTTGTTTGGAGCTGTAAGCTATTCCAAAGGTTCAGGGCAGCTACCACAAAAGCTCGATTGCCCCTGGTTTTGGGTTTTGTTTTGTGCACAATCAGAAGCAGCTGGAACTTAGTGGTCTGGCTGGAGAGTGAACATGGAGCAGTTCACTTAGGTAAGGTATTGCCAAAACATTAAATGCTTAAAAAGCTAATGATAAAATTTTGAATTTATTCTTGTAAAAAAAAAAAAAAAAAAAAAAGAAGCCAATAGAGGGAAAGCAGCACAGGAGTGATGTGGTAGAGGTTTTTTTTTCCTTTTAGGAGTTGAGCAGCCAAATGTTGAATCAGCTGTAGGCGTTAGATGAATAACTGATCCAAACCCACATACAAAGGCTTACAATCATCAAGATGCGACTTTATGCCCTTGAATTTTAGAAATTCAGGGTGATGTGAGAATGCAGCAGGACTGCAATCAGCACATGACCCTGGACCAGTAATCATCAACCTGCAGCCCGACTGCCATATATTGCCCCCAAAAACTATTAAATTAAAAAAACTTATGGTTTTTAGTGTATTTTTTGTCTTTATATCCCTATAAACTATTTAACAACCCCTAAAAATGATCACTATTGAAATAGTTTTTATCAAAAGTTACTTACATTTTGCACATTTTTTAAGAAATCCACCTGTCAGCCGTCATTAGTAAATACGGTGCACAACAGACACATACTCCTCAATCAAGTCCTAGTTAAATCTACAGGGGTCTTTTTGGCAATTTTCTGCTTCATGCTCTTGGAGAGTGCAGTTTTCTCTGATTGGGATTTAAAAGAAAAGACCTGTTTCCTGCACGTGCTTCCAGTCGGGACAAAGCTTAGTGGTGTCAAACCCAGCGATGGACAACATGGCAACCCCAGAAATATGGAGCTAAAATATCTCAATCCCTTCTTTGTGACCGGCTGCAGTACAGGCAGAAGGGTCTGAGCTCTTTAAGGCCTAAAAATGGAAGGAAGTACAAATACTAAAACAATATTATGTTAATTAAGCCAAAATATTTGCTTGATTTAGCTCATCTGAAAGTCTGGCCCCCGCAGCATGAGTCAAAATTTGGACCCATGTACAAATGTAGTTGAAAACCTCTGCCTTAGACTGGTTTACAAACAATCTGTGAAATTTCAGTGCACGTTTAAAAAAAAAAAAAAAAAAAAAAAGATTACGTTGTGAGGTGTATGGAATTTTAAGGAAGGCACAAGGAGAAACGGTTTTAAGTGTGTAGTTGTGCTAACACAGGTAATGATTGCTTCTGTCACTTTCTCAGGCTGCGGACTGTGCAGGGAAGCTGTTTGTGTTTCACACGTCTCTGCCCATCGCAGAAGCTCCAGGAAAACTAAAGAACAGAGAAGACAAGAAGCTGATTGGGACGGATAAAGAGAAGGTAAACACAAGTGAAACAGCTTCTAGCAATGAGTTTTAAAGCCCCTGTAAAGTGAAATCCAAACTTTGTATCTTGACACAATGTGTTGGAATAAGGTTGCTGTAAACAGAGAGAATTGTGCCAGAAAACAGTAAATTTAATCTCCAACTTGTGCCTCTCTGTTCTGTCATAGAGCCAGGCAGCTGTCCCCTATCAGAAGCATTTTATAAAATTTGAGAGGATCGTATTTCTTGTGAGTGGGCGTGGCTTCAGCTCATCCAGCCAACACGCCCGTACCGCCCTAGGGCAGATTTTACTGCCTCATTTTTCATGATTTTGGAGTTTAGTTTTACAAACTTTAGGATGTTTTTCATGGCTGAAATTTGCCCTGGTGTTTCATAACACAGTGGCCTGTCATACAACAAACCTAAAAGGAAAGATTTTTCCATCACTTTACAGGGACTTTAAACAAAGCTCTGTGGTATTCAAAGACAGGTAGACTCCTCCTGACTCCTCTTCTCCCGCCCTCCTCAGTCTCTGTTTCAGCCCCAGGTGAGTTTCTATAACTCTCTGGCTAAGGAGTGTGTCGCTCAGGGCTGCTGCGTGGATCTCTTCCTCTTCCCTAACCAGTATGTGGACGTTGCTACGTTAGGGGTGGTCCCTGTCTCAACTGGAGGATCAGTCTACAAATACACATACTTCCAGGTAAGAGAAACCTCTCTTACTGATCTGAAGCAGCTTTTATTTCCTTGTGAATTACATGTAAGTCTACATAATCTATTATGTAGTTACTCCTCTTAGGTGTGTCCAGCTTTGACAAGATTGAAAATACCAGCTCATAACATGTGTAACACATTGTGTGTTTTCTTCACCCAAGGCTCAAGCAGACAGGGAGCGATTCCTTAACGATCTCAGACGAGACGTTCAGAAACTCGTAGGCTTCGATGCTGTTATGAGGGTGCGGACAAGCACAGGTGAGGATACCATACTTAAACTTCTAAAAATCATTTAGTCCAAGACAAAGTCACAAACTGCTTCATGATTCAACATCTTCTGCCTCTGTCACTTTCTCCTCGCTTCTCAGGCATCCGGGCGACAGACTTCTTTGGCTCCTTCTTCATGAGTAACACCACAGACGTGGAGCTGGCCGGGCTAGACTGTGACAAAGCCATTACTGTCGAGTTCAAGCACGATGACAAGCTCAGCGAGGAGACAGGGGCTCTCATGCAGGTGGGTGGGACAAAATCCATGGAGGAAAGGGAACACATTTGTACTTCTTAAATTACCCATTTATTACCTGGAGTACTTTATATTGAATTACTGCATTTTTTTAATATCTTACATGCTGGTATTTGTAGTTGAAGATGCCTGATCTGACATATGTCATCAAATCCATCAGCCAATCAATGTGGCCCTTTTTAAAGTTTTTCCATAACTATGACATAAGACAATCTCTTGAGTATGCCTGAGCCAGTTTGTTTATAAGAAATGTGTTCCTTCTGTGCTTCTCCATAGTGTGCTGTGCTTTACACCAGCTGCAGCGGTCAAAGGCGTCTCCGAGTTCACAACATGGCAGTCAACTGCTGCTCTCAGCTGGCTGACCTCTACCGAAACTGTGAGACCGACACAATCATCAACTTCTTCTCTAAATATGGTGAGAGGCTGCTCATGCAGCAGATTATCATGTCAAATTTAAGTGTGCATAAAGTACACATCAAGCATTGTATTCTAAAAATATGAGTCTAAAAATATATTAAAGCAGCCGTCAGCTGTTACACAGAAACAATAGAAAGCCGGGGTGGATTTTCTGGTTTCTCTGAAGCTTTGAAAGTTAATAGGTTGATGTAAGCTTCTGGCTACATGATAGAGAAAAAATGGAAAAATTGTACATGGTCATCAAAACCCAGCTGTATTACATTTTCTTTCAAAGACACATTTCTGATAGGAATACATTTGTGCTTCAGCTTTCCGTGGCATCCTAAACAACCCCACTAAAGCAGTGAGAGACACGTTGATCAACCAGTGTGCTCAGATTCTGGCCTGCTACAGAAAGAACTGTGCAAGCCCCTCGTCAGCTGGTCAGGTAAGAAAACCATTCATCACGCTGTTACTCAGACATCATATCCTCCAACACTTGAAATTACAGTAAATTACAGTAAGTTTTAAGACACTTTGAAGAAACAGCTGAGCTTCACATCAGTAGTATTTCCCCTGTCTGTTATTCAGCTGATCCTCCCAGAGTGCATGAAGCTGCTGCCCGTCTATCTGAACTGCGTGCTGAAGAGCGACGTGCTACTGCCAGGAGCTGACGTCTCACTGGACGACAGAGCGTACCTGAGACAGCTCATCAGCTGCATGGATGTCGCAGAGAGTCACGTCTTCTTCTACCCTCGCCTGCTGCCAATAGTGAGACCAATCTGTTAAATCAAATCTGAATCAATCTGTCAATCAATCAAGCAATCAACAGAGACTGATTATGAGAAGGATTTTTCTTTGTGTAGCATTAAAATGTTTTAAGTATTAAAGGACAATAAATCATTTTAGCCAAAATTAAGGCTTTAAAAAAGTATTACATGCAAAGGTATGAGGTTCTTGATTATTATGCTTTTTTAAAATTTTCATTTCCACCAAACATGGTTGTAATTAGTTCTGCTTTTGATTTATATTTGATTTTAATCACATGTGATGTTCTTTTGATAATTAGAATGAATACAGCTCATCTAAAGTGAACTATATCTTATCAGCTGTAATAGAAAAGTGATCAAGGACACATCAAAATCTGAATTAAAGAGTATTATATGCATATTAAAATGGGCAATAATGCCATTCATGTTTTTTTTTTTTTTTTGTCAGAACTGAAATCTACTGTGGAATGGCTATTATAGGGCAGTAACTAAAAAACATAAAACCTTCCATTGTCAGCTACCTTATGGTATCAAACCAAGGTCTTTCACTCATTCAAATCTCAAAATGCTTCAAGAAAGCTGAATTTTCATCATAAAATGTACTGCCGCTGGTCATATTCTTATCCTACAACCAGCACACACATATATGAACATAAATATGTAACGGGTTAGAAATTGTAGATACGATAGGGTCTTAAAATGCATGATGAGAGTCTTGAAAAATGTTTTAAAGTATTAGATGGGATGTCAGAGTTTCTGTGTATGCTCCGTTTCAGTGGAGCAAAATGAAGCACTGAAAGTTCTGTTTGATCAATAGATGAGAACATTTGTTTTATCTTCAAACATATTTTTGAACTTCCAGATGAAGTTGGAAAGCGGTTCATTGCCGGTGGCGGTGAGAGACTCTGAAGAGAGGCTGTCTAAAGGTGGTGTTTATCTCCTGGAGACGGGGCTCCACCTCTTCCTGTGGGTGGGAGCGAGTGCTCAGCAGGAGCTGCTGCTCAACATCTTCGGCACGCCGAGCTTCGGCCAGATTGACCCGAGCATGGTGAGAGGAAATAGATCGGCTTGATTTTATGGTGGTCAAACGTGGCATGTTTGATACTGATCCAGTTCCCTCATTAATTGATCAGAAGCATAAAACCTTGTTCCTCAGTTATTGTCAAGGGTGTGGTTGTAGTAATTACAATGAATATACATTTAATGTATGAAATACTAATTTAGATAGGCCTACTTAAAAATATTCTGTTTCATTTTTACCAAGTTTTCTCCGCTAAGTTCTACCAAGATAAATATTAAACACTGTACCTTTTTTATATTTTGCTGAGCCTAAGAAAACATTTTTTTTTCTGCTGTGAATTCTAAGAGTTTTACTTCTTATCTTTGAATAAGCATAGCTTTTCATTATACCTGTCTCCTGTACTGTATTATTCAGTGTATTTTAATGACCACTGCCATGTTTACTGTTTACATGTTAAAATGTTTACCAAGCTTTGTGAATGTCCCTGTTTTTGTGTTTCAGTCGAGCCTACCGGTGCTGGATAACCCGTTCTCTCAGAGACTCCGAGAGATCATCGACTCCTTTAGAGCTCAGAGATCACGATACATGAAGGTAATCTTTATCTCTGTCCCATAACACACACAGAGTCTTTAAGTCCAGAAACTTTGTGCCTCTTTGACGTGCTTTAAGGTAAGCCGAGTGTCGGCATACTTGAGTGTTAATAATGACGTGAAAACAGATTTTTATTTGTTTGTAAAACTCCCTTTCCTGTTCAAAGAAGAGATGCCATCTGTGTTGATAGAAAGCTGAAGACTGAAGTTGATTTGTGTTTAGCTGGACAAAATTATCTAATATGTCTTTTGGGACATATTGGTCAACGATATTAAATACCTGAATAGTCATGTATTTCTTTATTTTTTTAAAAAATCATGTTTTTCATGCAACTAATATCTCACCTTACAGGATTTATGTTTTCCCCCCATTTTTAACAGCACCTTGTTGTAATATAGTATTTCACTGTGGCTGAGGCACATCTGACGGATTTTTGTTGGATGCCACTATAAAGCAAAAGAAGTAAACACAAGTATCAGATGACACAGGTGTAGCACTACAGATTGTATGGATGCTAAGAAACTAATACTCGTTTTAAGAGTAGATGCATTCTACTTAACATTGTCAAATAAAATGGATCAACTAAATAGTCTGTTTCAGTTAGTATGGTCAAGTTGAACTGTTGATTCTGATGTGACAGTGCTGTATCTGTTGGACCGGTCCCTTAAATTTCCATTTTGTTTTAGCATCCAGCTAACTTACTCAGATGTACATCACAGTCCATCTCTGAAAAATAAGATTTTCTTCTAACATTTTCCAGTGACTTTTGAATTGTGTTTTTTGTCAAAGTGCACATCACAACTGTTCAGAAAGCTTTTGATCATCACTAAAACAAAATATTCAGGCCTTACATTAATCACTCAGCCTGTTTCTCACCCCACTGTCTGCTTTTGTTTTCAGCTGGTGGTGGTGAAACAGGAAGACAGAACCGAGCTGATTTTCAGGCACTTCCTGGTAGAAGACAAGAGCGCCAGCGGTGGAGCGTCATACGTGGACTTCCTGTGTCACATGCACAAGGAGATCCGCCAGCTTCTCAGCTAGGCTGGCGTAGTCCCACCTTCACCTTTATAACCCCCCCACCAGATTCACCTTCCTTGTGAGAGAAAGCGCTTTATCTTTTTTTTTTTTTTTTTTTTTTTTTTAACCTGGTATACTAAAGCTCTCCTCGGATCCCATCGTGCGTGTGTTCGTTTGCGTGAACGTGTGCGTGAGAGATAGAGAGTCTGACGATAATAGAGCTTTACTCTGCCTCAAATCTCCCGCTCCAACACAGCAGGAGCGAAATAACTGACAAGGGAGAGTAATGTATATACACAAGTGAACAATAATGTATGCAACAGACTGAGCGAGTGACGGAGACGGCTGGTGTTGACTGTAGTTGGTGTACTGTCTGTATTATGAGCACTGAAAGGCTGATCTTGGCGTGTAATCTTCCGTCAGATAGCTAACACTTTTTATATGATTGATTCCCAAAAGAGTGAAGGACACCGACATACTGAGAAATACATGGAATTACATGCTGTTTTTTCTGTCTCTATTTCTCCTTTTAATCATGGCCTTAGTCCCCCTTCCTCCCCATGCTGCTCCAATCATCCATAAGATGTGTGTATGTGTGTGTGTTTACAGAGGTGAGATGGTTAGCCGCTCAGTCTTTACTTCCAAGTGTGTCCAGGTGTCCGCATCGAAATTTAAGGCCATGTTTACACAACTATGCACTGAAAACTGACTCACTTTTTATCCGTTTAAAAAAAGTTCATCATTTAGATGACTTTTTTTTTGTTAATAGTCACGTGCACAAACAGCTGAAAACATTGTGGTTTACATGCCAGGCCAGTAGGAAGCGACATGACTTAGTAAGAAGCTGCTGTGAGCATATATATATAAACATACAAAAAATGGACAATGAAATTGGGTTGCTACTCTAAGTATGCCGCAACAGAGTCATCTTGAAGGTGATTTGCCGTTGTTGTTATAGTCCACCGCTTTACACGCCGGTATTGCTAGAATGAATCATATGTGCTAAAAGTCTCCACTCTCAGAGGGAACTCCATATTTCCTGTTTACATGACTAGGAAAACAGTGGCCTTTCAACAGTTTGCACTGTAGAAACCCATCCCTTAAAACCTTACGGTTTTAGGCACACCAAATGCTGTTTTCAGATGAAATCGTTGTATAAACATGGCCATGTAGGGACATTTCTGTATTTTTGAAGCTGGGTTGTATAAAGAACTGGTTCAACACTGGTCCAATGTCAAGACCAAGCAATATCTCCTCAACAAAATTTTGCAATCATAAACAAATATTTTCATAAAAAATGGGTCAGTTTGACCTGAAATGGTACATCAGAAAACAGGGATGGAGGCTTGTCCTTCAAAATAAGACCAAATCATCATTTTCTTCCTGTTTGTGTTTTTTTGCAGGCATACATCCACAACCCTCTGAAAATGGCTTTGTGACCCAGTTTAGGTCTTGACCCACCAGATCAGAACCACTGGTATAAAGTACTTGGTAATAGTTATGATATTTTATGATGTTGTTCCTTTAAGGAGAGCTCACTTAGGGCATAGGCAAGGAAGCAAGGCCAGTGGTTCAGCTGGTGGGTTACAAATGTGTGCCAGGGGAAAAAAAAAAAAACAACAAAAAAAAAAAAAATTGATGCACGGAAGCCCAAAGTAGACACATGGTATACCTATGCATACATTTTTGTAGGTTTTCCATAAATGGCAAGTAACTTTCTGTCTTTTTCTCAAGGTTTCAACATATTAATTTCCTTTTTCCCAAATTACAAAAATGTTTTTCCTGCGATAATGAGGAAGTTCCTCTGAAAAATGACAAAAATTCCGTGCCATCTAGAAAAAGATTGAGTGAAATTGGTCACTGTGTTTGATGGCCAATGGATGTTTAGGATTCAAATGAGAAATCATACGTTAAGAAAAGAGCTGTTTCTCAGTCACCGTTTAAAAATAGGAAAACATGACATGGAAATAACATACCTTCAACCCTTTTGGGATCAAAAAATGGAAAATAAAAACTATTGTTTTGTGTTTTCCATTTCCTATTTTTTGTTTTCTTGTTTCTCTTTTTTTTCATTTTCCAGAAAATATGGCAATACATGAGTAATGGTTTGTTTTTCATCTAACTGTCAAATAACGGAACACTGGTGATGTAACATTCTTTTCTTCAGAACACCTGCAGCAGGTGGCACGTACAGGAAATAAAAAGTTACACCACCACGGTTCCGTTCTTTGATCTTTTTTTTTTTTTTTTTAAGCAAAAGAGGAGCAAAGAGTGTCTCATTTATTTCAGTTCTTTTTGGAAAATGATGAAAGAGAAACAGAAAAAAAAGATGTAATAGAAAATGAAAAATGGTTTGATTTGTAGTTTTCTCTGTTTTGATCCCCAGTTTAATATGAACTGCCTTAAAGGGCAAAAGGCAGGTATTTTCCCTTTTTTGCACTCCTATTTTTTGAATGGCTACTGGGAAACGGCTTGTTTCTTGATTTTGGATTTTTCATTTCAAATTAAAAATCTGTTGGCTGTGAAATACACTAACCATGTTTGCATGGATGCCCAATGTGTTGAGAATCACAGGCACAGCAGTCTTGAGTAATTTTTGCATCACTAGAACGGGATAAAATCAATGTCAGAAACATTCTGAAGTTCTTCATATTCACTATTTTACATTGAAGCAAATAGGCTATGTGTTCTTGTCAGCACGCTCTCCTTACAGGGGCACACAAACTGACGCCTCTTGTGGCGAAAACTACTATTACAAAGTACTTTACAAACCCAACTTCAAAGTACAGAAATTTCCCTTCAATTTGTAGTCTAAAGACTTTTCTCCAGCAGAAAGCATCAAAGAATTGTCTCAAAATGTATCAAATCTGAATATTATCCCCAAATAAACTACAAATGTGAAGGTTCACAATCATAACAGTGATTGATGTGATCTGTGTTTGATTTAAAACAGTCTTAGTTGAGTTTAGTTATCAATGCTCAGATTTCTGAGCACTAATGATCCAGTTGTGCATGTTAGGAGAGGACGCTTTCATTAGATTAAAGTCTATGCAGCTACAAAAGGCTAGAAACAAAACGAAATGAAGAATAAAAGAAATCAGACAGGTGTGAACTTTTGATTTCTGCATCAGAGTTATTGGAAATCCTTGGTGGATAATGATCTTGTCTGTTTGATGGCGTGAAGTGCTGCAGACTTTATATTAATTTAAAAAAAGTTTTGATGTTCAAAATTGTATAAAACCCAGTTTCCAGCAGACAGAAGTGAGCAGAGAAAGAGTGGACAAATGGACGTGAGTTTGCTTATCTTGAGTTGTCTCCGCACTGATGATCTGCTCGGTGTGTAAATAAAATATATAATCTGTACAGAATTAATAGAAATAACGATTTTAAAGACCTGCCTGAGCAGCTGCGGGTTGTTGACGGTTGGTTTCTCTGTCACAAAAGTCTAAATATAAAATCATGACTTTTACTAAAGAAAGGAAGACGCCTTGGCTGGCTTTTTGATATGTTTGTGTACGTGTGAATGCGAGGTGCGACTGTGTGTGGATGTGTGAACGTGGATGTGGGGTCGGTCCTGGTGAATTTCTTCTGAGGAACAGAGGGATCAGCCAACGCACACATATACACACAGTCTCTACCCATGAGATTAAATTCAGTCTTCATTTATCACTTTCCGTTCCTTTTTTAACAATGTCACCCTGTTTGTTTGGTGTGCGTCGCCCTCTGTTCCGTCTTTACGTTCTCTGGCTCTGATTGGCCCGCTGTCTCAACTGTGATCTTCATTTCTGTTCCTTTCTTTTCTTTGATTTGTGTTTTTTTCATTGCCTCTTGGGACTGCTAATAAAATGATTGTTGAAAGTGAAACAGCATTGTGCTTCTTCTTTCTCTGATTGTTTCTTCAATTAAAAGCTTAATTACAAATTATATTGACACAATTACACAACAGTTTAGACCTTTTATAAGTTTTACTTTGGCCTTTATTCTGATAGGACAGTAGATACAGTTGAAAATGGGGGATAGAGAGCAGATGTAAAAAAAAAAAAAAGTATTGTGTATGGAGAAGTATTTGCCCACTTCCTGATTTTTTTTTAAAATATTTGACACACTTAAAAGTTTTAGATCATCAAATTTTAAGATGGAGAAGTTCGGACCTTGACTTGGTCATTTCAAATCTTCCTCATTTTTGCGAGTCAGAGGTGAACCAGCTAGTGTGTTTCGCATTATTACCCCACTGCATAATCTGAGTGCACTTCAGTTTGAGGTAATGAACTGATGGCCGGACAATTTCCTTCCAGATTTTCTGGTACAGAGCAATTTTCACCAAGATATTCTGGCTTCAGGCGGTAATTTCTAACGGCCACCCTGACAAATTGTTCATCTGAGACTTCAAATATCTCAAAACAGAAATACATGGTAAAACTTTCAAAATAAAATCTGATTAAACGCCCATTTTAGGTTAGGGTAAGTTTGAAGGTTAGGTTTAGGATACCAAAAGGTTAAAGTTAAAAACTTGACTTTCAAAACCTGATTAGGGGATGTTTAATAATCGTGGAGGAGATAACCCCAAGAATTGATCACTTTGTGATACAAGCATGAAATCTGGTACAGTTATAGCCAAACGTATTCCAAAGAAAACTGGATATAGAGGCATCCTGAATTTTCAACATGGTACCCATGGCAGCCATTTTTTTTTAAATGGCCACCAAGGATAACCGTTTTCTCATCAATTTTCTTATCAGGAATGATAATAAAGGATGATGAAGAATTAAAAAACATGAAGAATCTACTCCTTTTAGTGATACTTTAGTGGTAGCATAGTTTAGTTTCCTAAATGCTATCAAATATTAGTCCCACATCTAGTTGATATTGTGCATATTTAGATGTAGTTAGATAGCCACACTTGAATTGACAGGATGCGGCAGCGCGGTAGAGCCGAGCCAAGGGTAACGGGGCTTTACATGACTTCATGTAGTTACTCAGATGGTGTACAAATCGCACTGGAATTAAATGGCACTGGATGAACGATCGGGCTAGGTTTAGGTCAATTTTTGTAAGAAGAGTTGTGTGAGGCAGTGCAAGTGCAAAAAAGCTGAAATAAACTGCACATCTCTTTGTTTCTGTAAAGGTGAATGTTGAATAGACTGCTGTGACAGACAGAAGTGCTTTCCCTCTCTTTTATTTTTTAACCCCATTTTATACATCGCTTAAAAAAATACCTCACTTCCCTCCCTCTCCTTTTCCCTTCCTCTCCTAAAAAAAAAACCAACAAAAAAGAAAAAGAAATGTTTTCATTGATTTACTGAAGGTTCAAGTTTATGTAAAACTTAGTGTAAATTGTAAACCGTTATTTTAATCTTGTGATCAAAAACATTGATAGGAAACTCAATTCAAGTTTCAAGTTTATATAAAACAGTGTAAAATGTAAATAATTCTGTCAGTCTTGTAATAAAAAACTCTGATCTGAAACTTAATTCAAGTTTCAAGTTCATATAAAACGTAGTGTAAATTTGAAATGGTTCTCTTAGTCTTGAGATCAAAAGAATTGACCTGAAGCTCAATTCTGAGATGTCTCTAATTTTCTAATAAACAAAATATAGCAGGTAGCAACTTTTGTTCAAAGTGTATCAATTTCAGGCTTAAAAAACAACAACCTTAAATTTCCATTCCATCTTTTCAATTTCCATGTGTCATATAAAAATTGCAACAATAAAACAACCCTGGTTTAAGCCACACCCATTTCTGATCTAAGCCCTGTCAACTTCTTACCTAACCTCAAGCCTCTCCAATAGTATGGTAGACAAATTAAACTAATTAGGTCCTTAATATCAGTAAATCTCCTGATAAGAAAATTAATAAGAAAATGGTTATCATTGGTGGCCATTTTGAAAAATGGCTGCCATGGGCGCCATGTAGAACAGTCTTGATGCCTCCATATCCACATCTTTTGGGAATGCCTTTGGCTATAACTGTCCCAATTTTCATGCTTGTATCACAAAATGAACAATTGTTAAGGAATGTCTAGTTAAGCTGCCCCACTATAAAGTCAAGTAAACAGTAAGCTCGTACTCCATGTACTACCAGAGTAGCTATGTAGCTCCATTAGCAATGTTAACCATGGCGATAATGGTGCTACCCAGCTAACAGCTGCATAACGCAGATGGCTAAAGCTAAGCTCACAAAGCAGCTAGGTATGTTGTGAATCAATGTAGTTAAGTAACCTTTAGTGGGGTCTACTAAAGCTCATGTAGCTAAAGCTAACTAAGCTAAACATAATGGATCTACATAGCCAATGTAGCTAAGCTAACTAAGCTACACTGGCTTAAGCTGTAACATTATGTCGCTAGTGTAGCTATGTAAGTTTTAGCTAAAGCTAATAAAGCTAAAGCGAGCAGTAACTACTTCTTAGATGGGTCTATGCATAATTTAATCCTGGATCAGACCTCTGACCTTTAGATCTTTAGATGTTACTCTGAGATCTTTTGTGACCTCCTGGATGAGTTGTCAGTGTGCTTTTTGAGTAATTTTGGTAGGCCGGCCACTCCTGGGAAGGTTCACCACTGTTCCAAGTTTTCTCCATTTGTGGATAATGGCTCTCAACAAAGTCTTAGAAATGGCTTTGTAAGACTTTCCAGACTGATGGATGTTGGTAACTTTTTTTCAAATCTGTTCTTGATGCTTTTTCTTCTTTTTTTTTTTGTAGCATTAAGTGATTTCTTGATTCAACAGGAGTGATAGTAATCAAGCCTGGGTGTGGCTAGTGAAATTGAACTTAACTTTCCAAAGGATGTAGTTCATCACAGTTAGTTTATGATTTAGCAAGGGGGGGCAGGTACATTTCACACACTTTTTACAAAACTGCATTGTGTAATTATTTGGGTAATCTTTGTCTAATATTAAACGTTTTTGACAATCTGAAACATTGAAATGTTACAGATATGCTAAAAGAAAACATTGTGACACTGCCAAGATTGACCAAAGATTGACCAAAGAGCCAAGAGAAAGTCTTGTGTTTTTTTCAACCCTAATTCCAAAAAGGTTGGGGTACTTTTTAAAATGTACATTAAAACAGAATGCAATGACTAGCAAATCTCTTAAACCCATATTTTATTCAGAAGAGAACATAAAGAACATATCAGATGAGAGGGTGGGGCTGACAGTTAGACAGATGAGTAGTTTATGAACAGGCTGTACTGCTGTAAATGTTGTCAACTGTTGAGTGAACAAGCATTGACATGAAAAAGAATGATCTGAATTATATAGCATAAATTAGAGAAAGAAGGCTGGATACAGACAAATCTTAGCCAATGGGCCCTCTGGGCCGACATACATCCAATCCATACTGGAAGTCTCAACCAGAAGTCCGTACGTCTAAGGTTAGGCTTAGGCATTAAAACCAGAGTGGTTAGGTTCAGGGTAAGGCAGTATGGAAGGTGATATGTTTGAGATCCAGCACCAAGGGTTAGACTTAGGCGCGAAAAAGACTGACAAACACTGGCAGCTGAGTCCAACATGAAGAAGAAACTTCCGCTTGGGACTTCCAACATGGTTTGGATGTATAGCGACGTCCATGTCGGCCATCTTGACTGCAGTTGGGTCCCTCTCCAGATTTTAGACCTGTCACTGACAAAAATAAGACTTTTCAAGAATCTGCAGGAACATGGAAACATTCTGATGCAGTCAGCGTAGCTTTCACATTTCCGTTAGTTGTCGAAGCTACGTAGCTAACAGAGCTACATCCCTAATATAGCTAAAGCTAAGCTCACAAAGCTGGATAGTCAAGTGTTTTACACCACCAACTCAGTACAGAAACAATATCCAATTTGGGCCCTTGGGCAAGGTTCTTTACTCCTGGAACACCTGTCTACCTCTATGTATGCCGCTTTGGACTAAAGCATCTGCTAAATGATGTAACATCGAAAAAATCAGCTAAATAATTTGTGTGTTTGTGTGTAGTAAGCTTTAGCCTTGTCTGCTGACGCTTACATAGCTAAAGCTAACCTAGCTATAAATAGCGGAGTTACATAGCTCCATTATGTATAGCTCAGTTAGCTTTAGCTATGTTTGCTAAAGCTAACAGCTCAGTTAGCTTTAGCTACATGGATAAAGGGATAGAAAACAAACAATTTGCAGGCAATTATAGACCATGCCATGCCATGCTGTCATTGTCCATACTCACAAGGTTTGTTAGGCCTTTCTTTGCTTTTTTATGCCTTTGCAACATTGAGTAATACAAGATAAATAAGATGAGGTCTCAATAAAACATTTAAAAATTACTCATTATCATGGGAAAACTGAGAACTGCTGAAGTGTGCCATTAATCGGAAGTTTAAAAAAGAGGGAAAAAAGATTATTAAGGGAAATTAAAGAAAAAAGGGAAGTTGAAAGCCAATAAGACAATCAAAACAAAAGAAAGGGAAACTCCACTATTAGTTACATTAATGAAAATATAACAGCCAACATATCTGACTACAATGAAGCAGATTCACATTAGCAACTTGGAGCCAAGTAAATGTTCATTATTTTAAGATTACCCTTTTTTACCCATTTGTTATAAAACCAGAACTATTTAGATGAGAGGATGTCTTACTGTGGTTTGGTCAGAAATGCAAGAAATGTCTTTTGTACATTTAAGAACATGTTTTCATCTATGTACGGCTGTTTCTTACACAAAAATGTATACTTCTACTCAAACAGAGAAAGTGCAGACTTGTTTTCGTCTATGATTATTATTTTTATGAGTCTTTAGTATCAGTTCTCCAAAATCCTGTGGTCGGATGTCTTACTTCAGCACAATACTGACCACAAATATTAAAAGTCCAAACTCTGCAGAAAGAGATACTTCAAGAGGCTTTAACATGTCAGTTTTCTCAATGTAGCACACATAAAATTTGAGGCTCAAGGGCAAGAACATTTCTCACATTGTAAGGGGTAAAGGGACTTTGGATTCTTTCTTTTCAGAATTTAGCACAAGTACACAACTGAGTCCACCCATCCGAACCAAAACCCGGGGTAGACGGGCTCAGTGAAGGTGGTGCGAAAGGTGTGGAGGAGGTATGATGATCCACAGCTGATCTTGTAAAAGGACAGTGTCCCTGCAGACCAGTCCAGGTAGACCCCCACCTTAGTGTAGTTGGGAGGGATATTCACATGAGTGCCTGAGTTGTTGTGCCAGTCCTTGTACCCATCTTTGGTGAAATATAGTCCCCAGGAACTATCATTTTTGCCCAGCCAGCTGTTCAAACCGTCTCCTTTCCTGCACATCCTCCTGTAGGCCACTCCAATGAAAGCCCTCCCACACCATTCAGTCTCCCAGTAACAGCGCCCAGTCAGTCCCTCTTTGCACAGCACCTGTGTCCAGGAGTCAAACCGTTCAGGGTGATCAGGATATGGCTGAATGTCCCAGTGGTATGTTGCTTTCTTGTTCTCCTCCTCCAACAGAAGGTGTCTGTGTGCTGTGTGTGGGTCCAAGGTGAGATTTTTGGTATCTGGTAAAACAGATCATGATGACTTTGTCAAGAAGGAGTAAAATAGCTGTTTTGATTTTGAGAGGACATGAACTCACAAAAAAGCAAGCACTAGCAAGCAACACAAGGGTGTAGTGATTATGGTTGTGCCTAACAGTGTAGAGGTTCAAGAAGAACACAGTAAGTGGAGAGAAACAGTAGAGGGGGAATAGACTAACCCTAAAAGGGTCACTTGTTACTTACATTTCTTTGGACCTGGCTGGTTCCTTGATTCACCACACCCTTCCACACTGAAACAAAACATAAAGCAAAGCAATCAAGCAAAAACACTCTTTCATTTCCAAGATACATTTGTTTGGCTTTGTTAGCTGAAATACAACTAGCTATGCAGAGACATTTTCTGCAAACTGACAAAGGGAAATACAAGAAACCACAGATATTTGCCCCCCACACACACCATAGATGACTACGGTGAGACCATAGCTGAGACGTGGCATCTTTCAGAACAGAAATACACGCTAAAACTTTCAAAATCAAATCCAATTAATCTTCCAGTTAGAGTTAGGTATTAAGGCAAAGGTTAGGACACCAAAAGTTAAAGGTCAAAAAAGTGACCTGCAAAATCTAGTTACAAAGCGCTTATTACAGCTGAGTAAACAGTCTGCTATAAGGAAGACTGTATGAAAACACTGTAATGGAGCCATCAAAGTTGAAGCTAAAGCTAACATAGCTGTGTTAGTAATGTAGCTACAGAAATAACATGGCCAAATTTAAAGATAATGAAACTATCTTAGCTATGTAGGTAATGTAGCTACATAGCTATAGCTAAAGCTAATAAAGGAAAACATTTACCAAAGCTGAGTAAACAATCTGCTGACAAAACAAAACACTTTAACGCAGCTAACTTAACGAAGGCTAAAGCTAACAAAGCTATGTAGCTACATAGATAAGACAACCAAATTTAAAAATAATGAAACTCCCATGGCTATGTAGGTAATATAGCTACACAGGTATAGCTACATATTGGCATTAACTAAATAGCTAGCCAAGCTATGCTAGCCAAGCTAATGAAGCTAAAGTAGGCCACTGTTCTCGTAATGACTTATAAAACAGGTCTATAGCCTATGTAATTTAACCCCAGATTAGACATCTGCTCTTTTTCTGTTTGATTGATGTAATTTTGCATGTATGTCAAAACAGCTACCTAAGTCTCTTCAGGCTGCATTGTGGGTCTTCCTCCAGAGCACACAGTAAGCTCAACCCTGAATTTCCTGGGTGGTTGTAGCTCAGGTCCAGCTCTTGCAGTCCAGAGGAGTTCAACGCAGATGCTAGGAATATACAGCCTTCTTCTGTCACTCTGCACAAGGACAAACTTCAAAACAGACAAAATAATATTCTTACTTCATGTCAACAACAGCAGCTATAGCACATAGCATGTTTGGCAGTGCACTGAAGACTGCTGATAAATACTTCATCTTTCATAAAGTTTCAGCTTGGGCACTTACATGAGTGTTTCCAGTTTACAGTGAGAACTTTCCAGTCCACCACAGAGCTTTTTGACTCCTTCATCCATAAAGTCATTGTCAGACAGATCCAGTACTTTGAGCTGGCAGGTAGCTGAGCTGATAACAGAGGCCAGGGGATCCGAACTGGGCTCGGTGAGGCTGCAGCTCCTCAGTCTTAACAAACAGAAAATGGAAAAACTGATGAGTAATTCTTACTAGAACATTTCACATTCTAGATGCTAAAATTAGAGACAGTGGGGTGTTAACCTGAGAATTTCCAGTTTGCTGTTCTTGAGTCCAATATGGAGCTGTATCATTCCTTCATCTGTCAGCTTGTTGTCACTCAGGTTCAGCTCTCTGAGGTTAGAAAACCTGATGGCATCCCCCAGACTTTTGCAGCACTTTGCAGTGAGATTACATGCATTCAGACTACAGCAGGAACGAGGTGGGGTGAGAAAAATCATTAACAGAATTTTATACAGAAGATCTTGTCATTAAAGATCAGGCTTTACATATTACATGCAGTATGAGCTGGATAGCTGTTTTAAACTAGTGTGATGTTTACTTAAAAAAGCAATTAGACTTGATTGAAGTTCTTAAAGATTGTTCCTTTGGTCCAAAGAAGCTCTCCTTAAGTCCAATTGGAGGACTGAGAATTCAGGTATCCTCCCAGCTGCCCACTCTATAACACATGCTGTCACCCCTGGCATCTAGACCATCCATCCAGTGAGCTGGATCAGGCCTGGAAAGTGGGCAAGACACCTGTAAAAATGCAGCTGCCATTACTGGATCAGGCAGCTGATTCTTCACATCCCCGTTCTTCTGAGCAGCATTAGACACACAGTCTTGCCAACGATACCCAAAGATGCACCAAAGATTTGTCACAAAATAGTCTAGCCAGTGCTTCTGGCCATCAGTCAACGCCAAGGCCTCATAAGAGTACAGAAAGACTCAAAGGATCAGGAACTGAAAGACTAAGATTTTTGTCCGCATGCTCAGATCACGAGAAAGCCAAATGTCTTGCTTGGGGTAACCTCACCAACCCATGCGTGAGTCTAAGTCTGTGTTTGATGTCCTCACAGTCGGTGGATTGATGGACTACACTGCCAAAGTAGGCGTACTGCTCGAGCTCTCACCATTCACTGACACAGACTCAATGGCAGCATCCAAGGCATCCCCAAATACCAGGATCTTCCCTATACTTCAGCCCCCTCAGTCAGCAAGTTAAAAGGCCCTACTGTACAAGCCATTTACAGTCTCCGCAAGGATCACAACATCATCAGCACCACTGAATGACACTCCATAGCACACTGCCCCTGTTACCCACCCCATTATCCAGTCCATACAGGCACTTAAGATCATAGGGGCTAAGACACATCCCTGCCTTGGCCCACAATCAACTGGGAAGACGTCAGAGGTGGAGCAGCCTGACTTCACAGTACTCTCTGTACTGAAATATAGGGCAGACGTCTATTGGATGATAGAACATGGGATCCCGCGGAGCTCCAGAATGCTCCAGATGGCATCTCTACTCACCGAGTCGAACGCCTACCAGAAGTCAACACAGGCTGCAAGCCTCACTGAGCACCAGAAGTGCCAGGATATGGTCTACCATAGATCTCTTAGATGTAAAGCCTGGCTGTTAGGGTCACTGGTGTTAAAGCTACACAGGCAAGAAGGCTTTCGTATGCTTATAGGCAACTGCCTGTGTACGGAGAGATGCCACTTTCAGTTCAGTCTTCACAAGTTTCTTTGTTTGATTCAACAACGTCAACGAAATTCAAGTAAGCTAACCATAATATCTATAGCAAAGGGAATTATGTTGCTTGCACTGACAATAGGAGGTAACTGTGTGCTTTTTAAAGACTCTGATGGATGGCGTGGTCTCAAGAACAATCTATGTATAACTTACTTTGCTGTTTGTGCTGTTTTGATGACAGGCAGCAGCCTCAGAAGACCCTCTTCTGTCCTGGTGTAATTGCTTAGGTCAAAGACACTCAGCTCTTCTTCTGACGTCAGTAACACAAACACCAGAGTGGCCCACTGTGCAGGTGAAAGTTTGGCTTTGTTGAGACTTCCAGAGTGGAGGAAGCTTTGAATCTCCTCAACAAGCGAGTGGTCATTCAGCTCATTCAGGCAGTGAAAGAGGTTGAGGCATCTATCAGGAGCGGTACTTGTCCTAATCCTCTCTTTTATGTGTTTGAGGATCTCGTTTTTTGTCCTTTGGTTGGTTCTGTTGCTGGTCATGAGCTGTTTCAGTAGAGTCTGATTTGATTCCAGAGACAAGCCCAAAAGGAAGCGCAGAAAGATGTCAAAGTGTCCATTCTCGCATCGTAAAGCCTTTTCTACTGCCTCCTTGTAGAGGATGAGCTCTGATGAGTCTCTTGATAGAAATCGCCGAGTTGCAGACGACTTCTTTATCAGCACGTTGACGTTGTCATTGTGGAATGTGAGGAAGACGTACAAAGCAGCAAAGAACTCCTGGACGCTCAGGTGCACGAAGCAAAACATCTTCTCCTGGCAGAGTGTCAGTTCTTCGTTGAAGATCTGGGTGTAGATCCCAGAAAACATGGATGCCTCTTTGACTTTGATACCATTGATGAGGAGGTCGCTCTCGTAGAAGATCAACTGGCCCTTCTCGAGCTCTTTGAAGGCAAGCTTACCCAGTGAGATGAGGTTAGCTCTCACACTGTTGGTTTGTGATTCTTTTTCTCCAGGGAGCCTGTTTTTCATGTTGTCCACATACAAAGACAAGAACTGTATGTACATTTGAGTCAGAGTCTTTGGCGTGTCTTTACTGTCAGCTGTTGCCAACTTCTTCTCAAGGACATTTGCCGCCATCCAGCAGAAGACTGGAATGTGGCACATGATATGAAGACTCCTGCAGGATTTGACATGTTTGATGACTCTGTCTGCCAAGCTCTCCTCACAGATTTTCCTTCTAAAGTACTCCTCTTTCTGGGGATTGTTGAATCCCCGCACCTCGGTCACCAGATCAATACACTCAAGAGGGATCTGGCTAGAAGCAACCGGCCGAGATGTTATCCAGACTAGAGCAGAAGGAAGAAGTCGTCCCCTGATGAGGTTGGTCAGAAGTACAGAAATCTTGCTTGGCTGTGTCACGTCAGCCAATATGTCGGTCTTGTTGAAATCCAAAGACAGTCGGCTCTCATCTAAGCCATCCAGGATGAAGAGCATTCTGTTTTTACCATACGTTACAATTCCTGTGTCTTTTGTTTCTGGGAAAAGGACACTGACAAGTTCCTCCATGCTGAAGGTTTTCTTCCTCAGAAGATTCAGCTCTCGGAAAGAGAGAGGAAACACAAAGTCTAGGGCGGTGTTTTCTTTCTCCTCAGCCCAGTCCAAAGTGAATTTGTTGGTGGATACTGTCTTTCCAATGCCAGCGACTCCCCTTGTGATTACAGTTCTTATGGAGAGCTCTTGTCCCCCTTGGGGAACAAAGAGGTGACTGCAGTGGATCGTTTTCTCCTTGGTGACATCCATCCTTGACATTGTCTCAATCTGTCTCACCTCATGCTCCTGATTGACTCCACCACTTCCACCCTCAGTGATGTAGAGCTCTGTGTAGATCTTATGGAGATGTGTCTTTTTTGCCGATGCTCCCATCCCATCCAGCAAGTGACTGAACTTCTTTTTTAGTGTAGTTTTCAGCCTTTTTTGGCATTCTGTGATCCTGTCATCTGGAGAAAAATGCCATTAAAGATTATTCAGGGTTTTTTCCTAATCTTAACAATTTAAGCCATCTCAAATATTTCTTGAAGTGATACTAATCCAAACAACTTCAGCTGAGGTGCATCTACCCTGGACTTTGAAAAAAAGGCCTTTGGAACATCAGGGATGGGGCTGTGTGTGTGCAGCATTAGCTACTATTGACTTCAGTGGTCATTTTATTTATTACATAGGATTTAAATGGTAAAAATGATGGTGCTATAAAAGACACCATTTAATTTATCAACTTTGTTTTAATAAAGACATGGTTTGGTCCAAGATTGAAGTTACAAAAAAGGACTACACTACCCACAATCCAACAGTATCACAGTAACATCTCCGATTGGTGGAGCCTGTTTTTACTCGTGAATTTCACCTGTAAGTGAGAAGGGTCTGGCTGCTGAACGCAGATCTCAGTTGCCCCTCTTGCTGACCACTTCTATGAGACGCTGCCTCTGTCATGACAGAAGGGATGTAATTTGCTGGTATGTGTTTCCTTTTTTAGATTTTAATTCAACTTTAATCAAAAAGTCAGGCAGGTATGTAGCGCCACATTATGTAATAACACTGCATTATGTAATAACCCTAACCATAGGACTTAGTGTGGGCTCCAAGGTATGCCCTACCCAACTTCCTTGCCCTAACTCTAACTGCTTAGTGACTTATGCCTAAACCTAACCCCCCTTCAGGGCCCTAGACTGAACACCTAACCTTAATCCCAGGATTTAAGTCGGGCTCCAGGGTATACTCTATAACCTTGCCCTAACCCTAACCCCTTAGTGGCTTACAAAATGTGGCGTTATTACATAATGAATTGAAAATGTATTACATTATTACATAATGCGGCGTTATTACATAGCGTGGCACTACAAGGTACATTCATGAAATAACCGCATTGCAAACATTGCAGACTAAGAAACACTTTATGAATAATAGAAAAAACGGTCAGTGGTCTAATCCAGAATAAATCCCATTCCCATATCCTGTTTTAGAGGTAGTTAAGTGATTGCTGGCTTTCGCTATGCTAGCTTTATCTAAAGCTAAGCAGTTAACATTACACTGTCAGCCAATGTAGTCAGTCAAGTTAGCTTATGCTAATACAGATAAAATGAGCCATTATTTACGTTATTACTTTTAAAGCTGGTCTATCTTTAGCAAACATAGCACAAGCTAACATAGTTAACTTGGCTTTATTAGCTCTAGCTATGATAGCTATGTGGTTTCACAGCTAATGAAGCTAACAAGGCTTTGTTAGCTATAGCTGTAGCTACATTAGCTGTGCTGTAGTGTTTTCATGGAGGACAAGGTTTTTCCCTGTGAGGAGAAAGTTTGGTTGACTCTATTAAACGTTTGGAAAGTTAGTTTTAAGAGAGACTTGGACCCTGCTGTTGGGGTTGGAAGTCTTCCCATGGGACTTTGGGGATAATAAAAAAAAACTATTCTGATGCTGTTTAATCACTTTTGGTATCTTATTTACATTCAAAGTTCATGTCTTCCCAATTAAAGTCACACATACAGTATAATGATTATAACTTGAGCTATCACCTATATACATGGGATGGATAGTAATGGATAGTAAAGGTGCTTACTTTTGGGCTGTGAAGCAGCATCTTGGTTTAATTCTTCTTTGAGTAAGACAATAGATTCTGCAAAAGAAGAGAAAGATCAGCAGAAGCTAAACCCAGGTTTAGGTTCTCAGCCATTGAGCATACATACCTCTACGTGAAGAGTTGATGTTAATGTTTATGTTGCCATAAGTGGGACCAATGATGTAGGGAGCGACCACATTTCCTCCGCTTTGAGCAGAGTAAGTGGGATGGAAGTGCTGAAGAGTAGCCTGAACAGAGTAAAGTGACTCTAAGAGAGCAAAACAAAGCCCAAAAAAATTACAGAAATACATTGCAGTTGATTATCAAAGGAGATAAATGATTACTGAATGAGATTCAAGAACTTTTCAAGGTCATTAAGATGCTGACTGACAGACTTAATGATTAAAGTCTTTAAAACAAGCACCTTCTTTCTACCTTTTTAATTTGTGTTTGTTTACTGGATCAGATATCTTCTACTACATAATTCACATCTTCACTTCTAGACACCTCACCTGTTTTAACACTTTTTTGCTCCGAGTTTGTCTCATCAACCAGCATGTTTAATCGCTGACATCCCCCAGAGATGCTCTGTATCTTCGTCTCTGACACCAAACAGAAGCGTTCCTCAGTATCATCCACACAGAATCACCGGACCAATGGATGAAGTTTGAAAAGGAAATCCTCACTTCAGTAACAACTTTGATTGTGACCTGATTCACACTCAGAGCATCTTTTTGAGAGTAGGAGGAAATTTTGATTTTGACGCGTTGGCAAACCTTTTTTGCAGCTTCCTTCCTGTGTGATGGTATAAAAAACAGGAAGCAAGGGTTTTAGAACAAAGTCTTCTCAGTAAACCACAGCTCGTACAACAGTTTCGTTTACAACAAAATGAACTTCTTTTTTCAAAGAAACTGTAACTGCAGGATTTTATCAGCTTTAATGACACATTTTACTCTGTTTTTCAAGGATTTCACATTTGAGAGAAAAAAAATCTGATTTGTATCACATCAATATTTTACAGACATGAATGATAGACTGATGGATGTAATATCTAAAAACACAAAATAATCTGAAAACAGGTGACACTTGAAAAATTGCTAGTTGTGAAATACAATGTTTAATAATTAAAACGTTTAAAGATACAAACACCAAACCAAAAAAGCTGGGACGTTGTGAAAAATGTGAATAAAAACAGAAAAACTGACAAGACATCTACTCTTCAAACTGCTAAACTTTATTGTTAGGGGAAATTTAAAAACATCCTGATTTGATGCCTGGAACACATTCCAATAAAGTTTGGACAGGAGCATACCAACCACTGTAAGTGTCTGGGGACTGATGATACTACATTGTTGAGGTAGTGGAGTTCTTTCCCCTTTTGCTTGATGAACATCTTAAGTTGCTCAACAGTTTGGGGTCTATATTGTAATTTTTTTGCACTTCTTAATGAGCTGTACATTTTTGATACAAGTCGGGACACATGTGGACCAGTCTAGTTCTCTCTTATTGTGAAATCATGCTGTTGTAACTCCTTAAGTGAATGTGGTTTGAAATTGTCTTGCTCAAATAGGCAGGAACATCCAGAAAAAAAGAAATCATCTGGATGGAAGCATCTGTTCCTCCAAAACTAAAGTAAAACTGCACCAGGCTTAATGGTGCACCTTTCAGGAGTGCTCTTTTTATACCCAATCATAGCACTATCATCTATTATCAGTGAGCCTGCTGAACTGTGAATGTCCCAGGTGTTCTATCAAGAATTCCACACACCAATGTCTGTCTGTATGAAAACTACTACGGTAATTTGGCCCCACATAAAAATCTGAGCTGTGATTCATTGGCCGCAAGTACTGTCACCTAAGCACCCCTGGTGACATGTAACTCCATCCTCCCACATCCAGCCCCTGTTAATAGTGATTGGCAAATATGTGCATTTCGGTACAACCCTAATTCCAAAAACCTCAGTTGCTTTGTAAAATGACAATAAAAACAGAATGCAATTATCTGTAAATCTCAGAAACCCATCAATTATATAGAATATAAACCACATATCAGATGCTGAGACTAAGACGTTTTAACACTTTATGAAGACATATTAGCTCTTTTTGAATATGATGGCAGAAACACATCTAAAAAAAAAATGGGACAGGGCAACAAAAGGCTGGAAAAGAAAGGGATACTAATGAAAATCAGCTGCAAGTATTTTAGAGAGAGAGACTAATTGTGGGAAAAAAAACAGAAAAATGTTCCTCAGTGTAAAATTGTGAAGACTTTGAATATCCTACCATCTACAGAACATAATATCATTAAAAGATTAAGAGAATCTGGAGGAATCTCTGTGAGCAAAGGAGCAAGGGCGAAAGTCAATCTTGGTTACCCATGATCTTCAGCCTTTCGGGTGGCCTTGCATTAAAAACAGGCATGATTCTGTACTGGAAATCTCTGCATGGACTCAGAAAAAAATTTACAAATCATTGTCAACACAGTTCACCCTGCCATCCACAAATGGAAGTTAAAGCTGTATTATACAAAGAAGAAGCCGTATGTGAACACAATCCAGAGACGTTGCCGTCTTCTCATTTTAAAATGGACTGAGGCAAAATGGAAAACTGTTCTGTTGTCGGACAAATCAAAATTTGAATTTCTTCTTTAAACCAAGGACGCGATGTCCTGCAAACAAAAGAGGAGAGGGACCTCCTCTTTGTTATCTGTGTACTGTTCAAAATTCTGCATCTCTGATGGTATGGGGGTGCATTAGTGTCTATAGATGGCAGCTTTACAGGCAATATACATACAGTACATACTTCAATATTTCTTTCCATAGTATAAATATAGGACACTTTTAACAGCTTTTTTCCAGCTTGATGTGAAATTCTTGCATGGCTGTGAAATAGTGGGTTTATCATTTATTAAGTACACCTTATGGAGTGCCAGCTTTGATTAAAAGGGTCTTTAATTCAAAATAGGAAGTTAACAATGGAGGAAAATGGAACTGTGCATGTCTCTACATGTCATCTTTGTTATTTCTGTTTTGACTGAGAGTCCCCTGGTGAAAAATATTGTGTACTTAATACCATATTTGTTTAGTTAGTTGGTATGGACCAACAAAAGAATGCTATTCATTAAAGCTTTACTATATGACATCTTTGTTAAGTAATTTGTGTAACCAAATCAGCCAAACAAAAATCCATCCCCCCAAGAGGTCAGCCATTCAGTCTTCTCTACACCAATAAAGCAGTAATGCAACAAAACTATCTCTTCCCCCACTTTCTGTGCTGCAGTTTTGCCTGTTGAACACATGGTGGAGGCAGAGTATAAGTATTGTGTTTTATTGTTTTAATCTCTGCACAGAACATGCTTCAACTGACCTTTTAGTACAGATAATGATGCTGATATTTGCTTTGAGTATTTTCAGGTGGAACCCCTTGGATATTTAAGAAAACTGATCAACTAAATGACCTTTCATTCCAGGCCATTCTTGGACATTTTGAGGGATTTTATTTATACTTTACAAACATGTTGGAGGCATTTTATTTGAGTGGGCCCTCCTTACCTGATAATTCAATTGTAATAAGTGGTAATTATCTGACATTTTTTAAGAACAAGTTGTTATTTACCTAGAAATGTGTTGGCATTTTACAGAGTTATAACTCAACGATATTAAAAAAGTGTTTACCTGGTAATAATGTATTAATTATCAAATAATCTCTTTTAATATTGTGGCAGTTCTCAGGTAATTAGGTGTGATTTTTACTCCAACCCAAACCCTCTAACCCTTACCCTGGAAATGTGGCAATTCTCTAGTAATTTAGTGATGTTTTTTCTTAACCCCCTAACCCTCGTAATGTTGTGGCAATTCTCTGGTAATTAGGTGGCATTTCAATCTGACCATAATCCTCTAACCTTAAAAGTCACATATTGTGCAAAATACACTTTTCTGTCTTTTCTAACAAAAATATGAGCCCCTGACCTGCCCTCCTCTCCTGATCCTCCTCTCAGCAGGATCAGGAGAGCCATATCCATTAAGCCACATCCATTTTCTGAGAGGGGCGGAGTCAGGGGGAGGGTGAGACAGCTAATTTAAAGCACAGACACAGAAACAGCTTGTTCTAAGCAGGGCTGAAACAGAGGGGTTTTAAAGGGATACTTCAACATTTTGGCAAATTCGCCCACTGCCATAATTCTTATAGTCTTAGTAACAGGTTTGTTTCCTTGAGTTGTTGGTGCAAGCTGTTTCTGGATCTGGGGGGAGTGATATACCAGCTGCGCAGCTAACGCAATGGGGACAGACGGTATTTTTGGCTTTCCCTCATCAAACTCATCAAACACACAATCCAACAACTCCAAAACACTCTCGTGGACAAGCTGTGATCTGCGCATTCACCACGCTATGAAATAATCATGGAACATTACGAGATGGAGTTGTTTTAAAGCTAAATGCAAAGCCGGAACTACCAAGTAACTACGGCACTGCCACAGGTGCGCACTGTGTCACTCCGCCCAGTGGTTTACTCAGAAAGTAGTTCTGAGTATTTGCTTCATGTGTCGTAATGTTACATAATTATACATTATTATTTCATAGTGTGATGAATGCGCAGGTCACAACTTGTCCACGAGAGCGTTTTGGAGTTGTTGGATTGTGTGTTTGATGGGTTTGACGAGGGAAAGCCAAAAATACCGTCTGTCTCCACAGCGTTAGCTGCGCAGCTGGTATATCAGTCCCCCCAGATCTAGAAACAGCTTGCGCTGACAACTGAAGGAAACTAACCTATTACTAAGACTATAAGAATTATGGCAATGGGTGAATTTGCCAGAATGTTGAAGTATCCCTTTAAGACATGCACAAATCCAATACTGGAGTGTTTTTTTCAACAACAGACTTCACAGGCATGTTTTGGGGACCTCTGAGACCAATATAAACATGTCTTAAAAGGGGTAAAATATGTGACCTTTGCTACATTATTTTAGGAATTTCTTAATAGTTAATGCATTATTACTATGTAAACGCTTTATTAATATTTTCATATTTTGGAGTTATTTCTTGGTCAAATCTCTTCTTATTACTAGGTAATTACTACCTTATTCAAGAGGAATAACTAGATAACTACCACTTTTTACCATAACATGACTTGGTGATTAGGACTCACTAAGATAAAGTTTTACCCAAGTGTCCACTAAGACTCAGGGGTTAACTGATTTCATTTTGGAGATCAAAGGTCAAGCTCATGGGGCTTGTGTCAACCCATGCTTGTAAATGCAATATTTCATGAATGCTTAGAGCAATTTTATTCCACTGTGGCATAAATGTTCAATCTCATTCAAGGATGAACTGATCAGATTTTGGATGTCAAAGGTAAAGGTCATTGGACTTCATGGTCTGCTCTTGCTTGTATCTTTTGTGCCACAGAAAACACTCCAACCTTCTTTAACCTTTAATTGGAGAGTTTATATAACCACAAACCTGTAATTCTGGTTCTTTAAATTATACTTTACAAAGGTGGAACTTCTATGGCACTAAGGTGGCACTACTACAGCACTAAGGTGACACTACTATGGCTCTAAGGTGGTACTACTATGGCACTTGGCACTATCAGGTGGCCCTACTATGGCACTAAGGTAGCAGAATAGGGTGGCACTACTATGGCACTAAGGTACTACTATGGCACTAAGGTGGAACTACTATGGCACTAAGGTGGCCCTACTATGGCACTAAGGTGGCCCTACTATGGCACTAAGGTGGCACAATAGGGTGGAACTGCTATGGCACTAAGGTGGCACTACTATGGCACTAAGGTGGAACTGCTATGGCACTAAGGTGGAACTGCTGTGGCACTAAGGTGGAACTGCTATGGCACTAAGGTGGCACAATAGGGTGGCACTGCTATGGCACTAAGGTGGCACTACTATGGCACTATTATGACACTAGGGAGGCACTACTATGGCACTATAGGGTGGCACTAATACTGCACTAAGGTGGCAATACTATGGCACTATGGGATGACACTACTATGGCACTAAGGTGGAACTACTATGGCACTAAGGTGGCCCTACTATGGCACTAAGGTGGCACTGCTATGGCACTAAGATGGCACAATAGGGTGGCACTGCTACTGCACTAAGGTGGCACTACTATGGCACTACTATGGCACTATTATGACACTAAGGAGGCACTACTATGGCACTATAGGGTGGCACTACTATTGCACTAAGGTGGCAATACTATGGCACTATGGGATGACACTACTATGGCACTAAAGTGGAACTACTATGGCACTAAGGCACCACTACTATGGCACTATGGGGTGGCACTGCTGTGACACTAAGGTGGAACTACTATGGCACTATGGGGTGGCACTGCTTTGGCATTAAGGTGGAACAACTATGGCACTGATTTTTGCACACTGAATCGCCCTTGCTGGGGACAAAAAAAAAGTTCTTGATTGATTGACTATGGGGTTGCACTGCTATGGCATTAAGGTGGAACTACTATGGCACTATAGGGTGGAACAGCTATGGCACTAAGGTGGCACTGCTATGGCACTATGGGATGACACTACTATGGCACTAAGGTGGCACTACTATGGCACTCTGGGGTGGCACTTCTATGGCACTAAGGTGGAACTACTATGGCACTATGGGGTGGCACTGCTATGGCACTAAGGTGGAACTGCTATGGCACTATAGGGTGGCACACTTTGGCACTAAGGTGGCACTACTTTGGCACTATCAGGTGACGCTGCTATGGCACTGAGGTGGAACTACTATGGCACTATAGAGTGGGACTACTACGGCACTACCAGGTGACACTGCTATGGCAACAAGGTGACACTACTATGGCACTACCAGGTGACATTTCTATGGCACCAAGGTGACACTACTATGGCACTATCAGGTGACATTACTATGGCATTAATGTGGCACTACTATGGCTCTAAGGTGGTACTACTATGGCACTATCAGGTGGCACTTCTATGGCACTAAGGTGCAACTACTTTGGCACTAAGGTGGCAATACTATGGCACTATCAGGTTACACTACTATGGCACTATCAGGTGGCACTATTATGGTACTAAGATGGCACTACTATAGCACTATCAGGTGGCACTTCTATGGCCCTAAGGTGACACTACTATGGTGCTATGGAGGAACTACTATGGTACTAAGGTGGAACTGCTATGGCACTAAGGTGGCACTGCTATGGCACTAAGGTGGCACTACTATGGCACTAAGGTGACACTGCTATGGTACTAAGGTGGCACTACTATGGCACTAAGGTGGCACTGCTATGGCGCTAAGGTCGCACTGCTATGGCACTAAGGTGGCACTGCTATAGAACTAAGGTGGCACTACTATGGCACTAAGGTGGAACTACTATGGTACTCATTCATTGAGATCTGCTTTAAATAAGACACATTTTATCTTTATCTCTCTAGATCTGAGTTAGGGATAAAGTATTTAAAAAAGCTTTTCTCTAGGATGTAGCCTGGCACAACATCTGATGTTCCTGCAGCACATACACCATCTATTGATATTGCTGGTGGCCATGAAGACCTTGAGGCTATTTCACATTGGATTTCTAGACTTAGCTTTCCCTTTTGCTGCAAACTTACAACAAAACTAAACCAAGAATAGCAGAAGTTGCATCCCAAAATAAGTGTGCAGAGGAGGATATGCAGAAGAATACACTCTACTGTCATTTGGCTCACTCCAGTATTTGGCCAGATCACTCCAAACCAAAGTTCAAAGTTTGAGTTCTACAACGTTAGGCCAGTACTGCAGCTGCTTGCTTGAGGGGGTTTTGTTACAATAAAAGAAAAAAAAAAAAACAGCTTTTGGGGTGTTCGTAGAGGGCGTCCATGTATTGACAGTCCTCAGTGCAGCTGCTGCAGGATTGACTTCTGGTCTTGACCTTTCAATGCATATCTATCTAATTCTTTCCTCCCCACATTTCTTGTCTCTCTTCCAATCAGTAAAGGCCCTGCAGCAATCCAAGTGATCTTTGGATCCTTAACCTTTGCATTTTGAAGGTGATCTACAGTGCCTATAAAAAGATTTTACCCCCTTGCATGTTTTACCCTTTTATTGATTTTATAAATCACTCACAGTCAATGTAATTTGGCTTTTTTGGTAGGAACAAAAAAACCCTCAAAGTGAAAAGAAATCTGAGATATGGTCTTTGTCTTGGCCACTCCAGAACATTCATGTAGCTTTTTCCTCCAAATTGAAATAAAATTGTCCTCCAGGATTTTCCTGTATTTTGCCGGATTCATTTTATCCTCCAGTTTACAGGCCTTCCAAGAAGCATCCCCACAGCATGTTGCTGCCACCACCATGCCTCACAGTGGCGATGGTGTCTTTGTGGCGATGTGCTGTGCTTGTTGTCCAAACTTCTCCCACGTCTCCTACATGCCTTTTGGTGAACTCTAGTCAAGATTTAAGGTGAGTCTTCTTCAACAGTATCTTTCTCTTTGCCACTCTCCCAACTCACTTTCTCTGAGCTGCTTGAAGTGTTCTTTTGTCTTCATGGTGTAATGCTGGCCAGAAATATTGACTAACCAGTCACTGGACCTTCCAGACACAGGTGTCTTTATACTACAATCACTTGAGGCACGTTCACTGCACTCAGGTGATCCCCACTCCACTAATCGTGAGACTACTAGCACCAAGTTTAAAAAAAAAAAAGCCATGGTTGATTTATGTTATCGATTAAAGGATAAAACATCCAAGAGGTGAATAGTTCTTGTAGGTACTGTAAATTGCGATCTGGTTATTTGTCTGTAAACAGAGGAGTAGAGAGTTTAACAGTGAGAACCATGTAAATAAACAGAATACTGTGCTGCTGTTTTTGTTGACCCAGCTTACAGAGCAATGTGGGTCACACTGGTGAGCTTGGAATCTGTCTGTAATAGAAAGGTGACACTGAGATACACAGCATCCAATAGCATCAAGACAGAAGCCATTGCATGTGTGCACACAGCCCCTCCTAAAACTATAACTGGCATTTTTCTAGCCCGAATGTTCTTTTATTCAATTCTCACTTTTCTGCATGATTTTTTATCTAAAATTTAACTTAATAGGCAATAAACTGTGTTTGTGTAGTTCTGTGTGTGGTTTGAGTGGTTTTCTGGTGGAATGTAGAGCAAACATCACTCAGATCAGGCAGTTTATTTTAAGGTGGTACTGATGGCTAAAGCAGAGAAAGATGGCGATTCTCTCCATTAGCACTCATAGCCATATCATAAGCCATCATTTGAAGTTTTTGAGAGGAAAAGGGATTTTTACTGTGTACAAATTAAATATACAAGTATACAGCATCAGGTAAAGCGAGAAGAATGTGAACAGACAAGCTGTCAGAGTCCCTCTTCTTTCATATGTTTCAGTAGATGTTGGGGAGATGTGAAAAAATAAATATCCCCCTTGTGAAAGAATGACTTAACTCTAACTACATATTTGGAAAGCTGAGTTCAGTTTCTCTAGCCACACCCAGGCCTGATTACTGCCAGAGCTGTTGAATAAAGAAATCACCTAAATAGAACCTGTCTGACAAAGGGAATTAGGCTAAAAAAATCTCTCAAATCATGCTGCCATCAAAAGAAATTCAAGAACAGATGAGAAACAAAGTCAGTAAGCTCTATCAGCCTGGAGCCCAGAAATGGTTACAAAGCTATTTCTAAGGCTTTGGGATTCCAGTGAATTATGGTGAGAGCCATTACCCACAAATGGAGAAAACTTGAAATATTAGTGAACCTTCCCAGGAGTGGCTGCCCTACCAAGATGACTCCAAGATTGCATCAGCCACTCAGCCAGGAGGTCATAAAAGAACCCAGAACATCTAAAGACCTGCAGGCCTCACTTGACTCAATTAAGGTCAGTGTTCATGATTTAACAATAAGATGAAAAACTGGGCTAAAATTGCATCTATGGGAGAATTTCAAGGTGAAACCTCTGCTGACCAAAAACCCTAACCCTAACCCTAACCCTACCCCCTACAGATACATTCATGATAATGCGTATTTAATACAATAAAATTAGTTCAAAAGCAATTAATCCATATTAGCATGAATCTGAATTTGAGGGTACAAGAAGCTTTATGTTATGAAGGAGGAGGCTGGGGTGGAGGAGGTTAGGCTTTGCCAGCAGCAGCATGGTATATCAGCATTAATGCAAGCAGAATTCATGCTTCACTTCTGTGGGCTGTTGAGACAAAAGCCGTGAAAGGTGTGCGTCCTGTTACATATGGTGTAAAATTAACAGCATTTCATAAAAGAACATCATACCAACAGTCAAACATGCCGGTGGTGGTATCATCTGGGACTGCTTTGCTGCTTCAGGATATGGACATCTTGCTGTAACCTCTGGAGCCATGAATTCTAGTAATGCAAATGGCTGCTTGCAGTTGCCACCAAGGGTGGCACAACCAGTTATTAGGTTAAGGAGGCTGTTACCTTTTCATATAGGGCCAGGTAGGTTTGGATTGCTTTTTTTCTCTTAATAAAAGACATAATAATTTAAAAACTACATTTTATATTTACTCTGGTCATCTTTGTCTAATATAACAATTTGCTTGATGATATGAAACATTTTAAGTGTGACAAAAATGCAAAGTGTTTGATCTGTGTCAGTGATAAGTGTTAAGTAGCCTTGATGCAGTGGGAATGCGCTGCAAAAATTGTGGACTATAATACCATAATAAAAGTAAGAAATGTCCTTGTATGTAAAAATTGTTATAATGCCATTTTTACTGAATAAATTAGAAGTGACAGTTTCTGTCAGTTTGGAGGATTTAGCTTATGAATATAGGCCTCAGTTTGCCTTGTTAGAGCTAACATGGCATACCCAGACACTCCCTAAGGCAACCAGAGCATGACAGAGAGATATTGTTGATTTTTTATCAGTGTCAGTCTGTATGACTAGGTTTGCCTGTGAAAAAAATGAAAGTATAAAAGAGCAGACTCTGAACTTTGAATGACTAAACTCAATAATCATCAAGAACAGGAGCAGAGAACATGTCACCTCTGATTTTTGCTGTGATGTTCAAAAACGTACCATTATTTATTTATCCTAGTTGAGCTGACTGAGCACACTGGCCTTTCATCAGCGACACCCGGCTTTTCACCCACTCATACACACACACTGACAGGCCGGGCGCTGTCCTACACGACCACGACAGTCGACTTGAGCAGTTGGAGGTCAGGTCAGTGTAGCTTATCGCTATGGGGCATCACGACGAACGTATCTGTTTGAGGAGGAAGGAGCGTTACTCATTCACTTCCTCCAGTCAGATTATTTCTCCTAAGAAAGCGGCGGAGGAGCAGGAGTGTCATGACTCAGCTCTTGGCCCTGTTCACTCTCCGGGTTGTGATGATGTAACAGATGGCATGTTCACCCTCATTAGTCACAACAAAGGAAAAGTCATGCCTAAATGTATTGCAGCCACTGCAGCTCTGTTTGCACAATTGTTCTATTCTGGATTCAAAAAGAGCTTCAGTTTGCCATGGGAGAATGCTGCAAACAGATAGGAGATATTTTGGCTTTGCAAATCGTAGCACAGGACTGTTTTAGCTCCAAGAGAGCATGTACAATTTCTGCATGGGTGTACTGCTGCAAGCTTCATACAAAAAGACATATAGGTGGGTAGATTTTCTCTACAGCTGATAATACAGGATTATACCTTACTCCAGCTCCAAGGGAAGTTTGTGGGAAGACTTTACCCTGAAATAAATGCACAAAATCCAATATTATCCAGGACACTAATACTTTTGTATGAGTCAAAAATAAGGTACATATCCACAAGATTACATACAATGTTAGTGGGATTTTATTTTGAGATTTCTGAGGAAATGTAAGGGCAAAAGATACGTAACTGTAATATATAGTATGATAACACAATCACATCAATTACAATCTTTTTCATATGAACATATGATTTAAATATTCATTGTGAGTCTTTATAATCTTGCATTTTTTATCTGCTTATTATAACAGCTCATACTTCTGACAAATTATACTAAGTTAGCACCACTGAAAAAGAGCAAGATATGCTTCATCACTTAGAAAACAGATTTCTACAAAGTAATTTCAATCAAATAAAAATATGTAATGTAAAATAAGTGACTCCATAAATATTCCACCCCGTTATGTCAGTATTTAGGAGAGTCATCTTTTAGATATGATCACAGCTCTGAGTCTGTGTGGATAGGTCCCAGTTAGCCTTGCACATCTGGATACCGCACTTAATTCTTCTTTGCAAAACTGCTCAAGCTCTGTCAGGTTGCATGAAGATCAGGTGTGAGCCACTCCAGATAATTTACCCTCTACCTTTACAAGCCTTCCCAGGCCGGCTGCCAAGAGGCATCTCCACAACATGATGCTGCCAGCACCATGTTTTACAGTGGGGATGGTGTGTTTGTGTTGTGCTTGTTGTCTGCCAAACATATTGTCTCGTCTAATGGCTAAAAGCACCATTATGATATCATTAGATCAAAGAATTTTCCAACACTTGACCAGAGTCTCCCACATGCATTTTGGTGAACTCTAATCTGTGCTTTCTTCGACAGCAGCTTTCTCGGCCTGGAAAGTCTGATCAAAGCAGATTTACACATGTATCAGTGTACATCGTAGCCTGTGATTTAGCGGCATTTAGTGGGAGTTGTCATTGTACAGTGATGCCATATGAGATTAATGTTGCACAGTGTAGCATACGAGAAACCCATAAGATAAAAGATAAAAAGACAGTCTGTTGAAGGCTTTAAACATGACCCTAGAAGACTGTGTTTTCTTCACAGTTAAAAGGCTTCCTAGAGATGGCACCCTAGAAGCACTCGGTTGAATTTTTCCACTCACAGGGCACTTTTTAAAAAGTTTCCCCACTTAGAGAGCAGCCGGGGTATTGTAAAATTTTGCCAACTTGGAGGGCACCCTTAAGGGTACATTGCCCAATTTTTCTAGCTTCACGCTTTCCTAGAAGAAAACTGTCAAAACTTGCATGCTCAGATGGCACTCTAGAGGGCACTGTTGAATTTTGTCCACACAAAGGGCACCCTGGAGTACACTTAGTTTACTTTTGTCCACTTACAGGGCACTTTAAGAAAAAAGTTTGCCCACTTAGAGGGCATCCAGAGAGCGCAGTCAGATTTTGGGCACTTTGTAGGTTGTTGCTCACTTGGAGGGCACCCTTAAGGATACATTGTCTAGTTTTTCTCACTTAAGGGGCACCCTAGAGGTAATTTTGCATGCTTAGATGGCGTCTCAGAAGGTGTTTTGTCAAATTTTGCATACTTAAATGGCATTCTAGATGGAACTTTGTTAAAATCTGCACATTTAGATGGCACCCTAGAGGGCAATGTTGAATTCTGCCCACATAACGAGCACCATAGAATACACTTTGTCAAATTTAGACACTTTTAGGGCTCAATTCTCCCACTTGGAGCACCTAGAGTGAACTTTATCAAATTCATATTGTCATGTTTCATACCCTATAGGAGCATCCAAAAGAGCACTTTTTTAGACATTAGGGCATCAGGAGGGGCATTTGGCCCCCTGCCCCTCTCTGAGTCCACCAGTTAGAGTCATATGTGCAAAAAAATGACAGACTGGTTGTTGAGAATATGTACTGAGTGCATAGTGAAGAATGGTTGTAAGGCTACACAAAAGGACAACGATAGGTCTGACTGTAATAATACTACAAAATAAATACTACTGTATGAAAATTGCATGCAGGCTTTTTTTCTGTCTCTCACTGAGTCCCGTTTTTCAGCTGAAACCATCCTACTTTTCTTTTTCGGCCTCCCGTGCTCTCACTCCTCTTCCCTCCTCTGCTCCTCTGTCTCTCATCAAGCGGGCAAGGCGTAGTGTGTGGTTGGTGTGAGATAACAAAGGCTGAGGAGTTCACCATTATATAACTTCTGTGGAGGCTGAGGAGGTGGAGGAAGAGGAGGAGAGGCAGCAGGGTTAGCACGTAGGAAAAGGAGGGCAGGAGAGGGCCAGTAGCCTACGTTGCAGTGCTCATTTGTCTTCCACATAACACGCACACACATACACACACATGCTGGCCTCCTTTTTCTTGCTCTCCATCATGGATTCAGGCTGCACTTGCAGATACGGCCTCATAATATTTGAACTTTTCAGTGTTCCAGCTTTGTGTTCCCACGCTGACAACCACACATAAAGATTTTCAAGCAAAATCACCATTTCATTCTCCGACTATGTGAGCCAGAGTGCTGAGCAGGCACACTCTCACAAGGCCTCTAACTCTCAAGCTCTATGGCTCCCTCCAGCCCCACCCGCCTGTCCTCTGATGGCCTCCCACTCATGCCACATTAAACATTTAGTGAGGCACTCTGGATCTGTGTGACACCATCTTTTAGCGCCGCCAAGCTAACAGCCCTCACACTGTGGAAAAACATAGGTGCATGCTCGTCGGTAGAAACCCGATACAGCAGTCACATTATTCCTTCTTCTCATCCCTTGCTCTCTTATGCGCAAACACACACAAGCTCTCAGATGCAAACGGCAAAATCACTGGTTCAGAGAGGCCTTTGGTGTTCAGAGCAAGACCTGCATTAATCAATATTGATTCCTTGGATGTGTGTCTGTGTGTGCATGTAGAAATGCAATGTATTTGTCACAGCTTGCCTCTCTGCTGCAGTGAAGTGTGACCCAGGCAAGCTTGGGTGTATCCCAACCAGTGCAGCAAAATGCTGCTGCTGTGTGGTGTTCCCTGCAATGTCTTGAATATATAAGACAAAAAAGGAAGCTTGGATGCCAAGCTTTTTTTTTCCTTGTTCCAGGCATATGCACTGACATGCCATCTAATTATGTTCCTTTATTAAGAAGTTGTACGTAGTCTCAATACATCTCTAGCTCTCCACATTTTCAGTGACTTCATTGAACTACATGATGATGTGCCGTTCATAAACGAGTTGACTTTAAAAGCCAACTCCTTCAAATGAACAGGGGGAGTCGAATACCATTTCTCCTTTCCTTTGTCTGTTTACAAAGCCAATATGAAATGGTAGAAATGTATTAGTTAAGTAACCTGACAGGCCAGATAGACTGCCTCATATATCCTTTGCATAGGTTATCCTCAAATGATGCTGAAAGGTCAGATACGTTCTTAGGCTTAGCACATATGTTTCAATGTACAACTTTGCAAGATGGATTTGTCTGATGACAGACATGGATTCTGGCCAATCCATCTGCTTTGCAAGGTTGTTTGTTGAGCCCCAGAGACTTCCAACTTTGGTAACAGCATCAAGAGTGAGGCATGATATGATTCATGGATGTAGTAGGAGCACATGTTTGAACAGACAAAGTTTTTGTTTGTATTGAATGTTATTAATCAAATTACAAAAACTTTTCAATAAATGGTTGTTAATTATTTGTTAGTCCATATAATTATCTTTTATTTTTGTTAGGCAGCTGATAGCTACTTCTACATTTCCCACCTTTCAATCATAACCTGAAATTAGAATGTTATAAAGAATTTGAATGTGCATATGTTATATGCATGATACTTAAATGTTTTAAAACCAAACATTATGTGATATTTTGGTGGTTTGACATGTCTGTTTTTACTGGTAGTTTTTTAATCATTAATTTATATGAAGAAATAGCAGTCTTAGTAGGGAAAAATCTTAATATTTGGCTGAATCATGAAATATAAAATTGACAACTAATAAAGAGTTGTTCATGTGCAGAAAGAACCGACTCTTTTAGTTGAGATGAGTCAAATGATATGGTTCACCAAAAAGAGTCGAAATTCCCACCATTAGAATTGGAGGCCTTGGACTCATGCTGCACGAGCCTATTCTCGCGAGGATTCCTCCCCTTTACTACATACACACTCACAGACACACACAATCATCATCACTCCTCCTCCTCCTCCTCTCCCCAGCCCCTCCCTTTCCGTCTCTGCTCGCCGCTATCCTCTTCAGCCTTGCCTGCCTGTCAGAAAGGTACTCCAGTATTGGAGGCTAGGCTACCCTCCTCCCGGACCCCGTACGAGAGAGAGCCAGCCACCGTCGTACCCCAAGGCTCGGGCTCCCCACTCAACGGCTCCAACCATGGCAACCACCGCTACATCCACCCGGTTTACCGACGAGTACCAGCTGTACGAGGAGCTCGGGAAGTAAGCAGCAGTCTCAATGTTACAGTGTGCATCGTGTTTGTCGTTTTGTCCCCCACCCCCGCAACCTCGCCTCACATTAATGCTGGTTAGAGAGCTACCAGGCAATAGCTAACCAGAATAGCTTGCAAACCTGTCATTTCCTGCGCCTAAATAATTTGTCAGTATATGTTAATGTGGGTCTGTCTTGTCGCGGTGCAGTCAGGCTAAATAACCGTCGCTAACGGCTAACTAGCTGAGAATAGCGCACTAACGTTCAATTACTAGCCAACCAGCTACCATGCTGATATTGATAAACTAGCCAAGTTAGCACACTAGCGTTGCGTCTTTTAGTCGCTAATGGTGATGGGGTTGGTGCATTTACAGCTGTTAGTCCTTCCGTGTTTGCTAGCCGGTATTTTCTGGTCTGCTGGAGCCGTCAGCGGGGCCCCGAGAGACGCTCGAGACGGTAGCCCTGTGACATTTCACCGGCCCCCGGGTCTGACAGCTCCGTGCTGGCTCGGTACACCAAAAGGCTGCGGTCGCTAGCTAACTAGGCCGACCACTTTTTTTCTCCCCCTGAGCAGCTGCAGATGATTTGTGTTACCGTGTTGAGTAACGTTACGTACCCCTGGATCACTTAATGAGGAAGTTATTCTTCTGCGTTATGTTTGCTCTGTAATGCTCATACGCACCGCATACCAGCTGGCTAGATCATCACGTCATGTTGTCGGTAAATGTACCATGGGTCTTTAAAACGCAGGCTAATTGACGAAGCATTGGCAGTAATAGTGGTAATTTGGTGTTAACTGTGCAAGAGGCAGTGACGTGTTTTCTCGGTATTTTGATGACGACATGAAAACCGGGCCACTACCTCATCTGTTTCATCATCATCATCAGCGGCAGCAGCAGCAGCATCTGTTATTCTTGGCCAGCGAAGGCTCCCCCCACCCCCATCCCCTTGTTGAACCCAAACTAGAGGCTGCAGGGTAACACTGGCCATATCAAGCGGACTGAAGGTCAAAACTGGAATTTTATGTAGGGGGAAAATAAAGTCACGTCTCTCTTGCGGTTGAGGAAAAAATATTTCGCAACCAGATATGCTGTCCCTGCTTGATTATTCTTGTATTGCATGCTTCATCCTTAACCTGAAAGCCTGCAACTCTGTCACAGTGCATCAAAAACGGCTGGTCCTCTTTAACTAACTGGAGTGGGCAGCATCAGATGATGCACATTTGCAAGGCTGTAAAGCATATAACTACTGTTATCTCAGCCCTGCTCATATAGATATAGTACATGAGATATGAGAGATATACTGTAATCTTAGCAGCAATGGTTCATATTTAACTCTATAGTAAGAAAGAGGCCTGAAAATATTTAATGGTTGCACCTATATATTTGCAATTCCTCTTACAGCAATTATGTGTCAGCCTTTGCATCAAACTGTGTTTTTTACTCTCATCTTCATCTTATTGACATTACCTGTTTGAATTAACTAAAGATACACAGGCCTTAATTTCCAGCTGCCGTTTCCACTCACTGCCAAATAATTGACAGTAATCAATGGCTCTGATTGCACAGGCGGTACACTCACATATGCACACCTACACATCCTCCTCCACAGTGGATCTGGCCTCCTACCGCTTCTGCATCTTCAGTACACTGACCACTTACCACGGCTTATGTTTCAGCTCCTGCTTGTTAATGCATCTTGCTCCGTCATAGGTTATTAACATCAAGGCACTGACTTGTGCTTCTGTCACCTGTCACCTCTCATTTACTGGTAAATAATTGAAACAAGGAGCAGAGTGGCTGGAGCAGAGTGCGGCATAAAAGTAGCAGCCCTCCATATATCATCAGAAGTAGCAAAATGCTTTCTTAGTCCTTAAAGAACTGCATATGGCAAGATACTGCAGGCTGTACAAGCTCTATGAAAATCATGCATAATTTCTCATCCTGTGATGCTCAGAATTGAACACTAACGCAGCCAGCAGGTGGAAAATTTATTGAGAATTCATCTACATCAATTTAAAACTCCTGACAGATATTTGTTTTATAGCATTATGTACTTCCTTTTTTACTTGAGCTGATTTATAACTGAGTGTTGTTACCTTGTGTGTTAAATATGGCCTATTGTTGGATGAGATGCAGCCTGTTCTTTATGCTGGCCGGTGCAATTGAATTTTCTTTTGGTTGCGTTGTAATGTGTGCTTATCAAAATTGAGCTAAAGTGCCTCACCATTCATTTTCAATCAATGACCAGCACTGAAACATACACTTAAGAAGCTTGTTATATCAGTGCTGTTTTTCTAGATTGTTTCCCACACTGATGCTTTGATATTAGTAACTGCACACAGTATGTGTTTGTGTGAGAGAGAGATCAAGGTTGTTGGCGTACACAAAAAAAACAAAACACTGGCATGAAATTGGATGCAATTTCAAATGTCACACCTTGTGTGAGTGAGAGAACAAGCATGTGTAATGGAACTGATTTTTTTCGGTTGTTTGTGTTCTTCTTTCTTAGGGGAGCTTTTTCAGTGGTGCGTAGGTGTGTAAAAAAGTCATCAGGACAGGAATATGCTGCAAAAATCATCAACACTAAGAAGCTGTCTGCAAGAGGTATGGCAACATCACACACTCACATCAAATCTCATTTTCTGTTTGCCTTTTCTGTGCAAGAGGAGGTCTGATAGCTTGTTCTGAGAAATGTATTAGATAAAATTAAGTGCAATTAGAAGTATTTTGAGGGATCAGATCTTGACATGCTTTGCTTTATCAGATGGTCAAAAGTATACATGCTAAAGACTTTTCTTCAGCCTACCTCACTCCTGACTAACTAACATGCTTTAAAGGTACAGTCTGTAATGTTAAGTAGCATTTAGCAGAACAAACTTGGTACAAATTGAACATGATATTTTGTTTCAACAAGTGTTTAACCACCTAAATGCAGAAATAAAACATTATTAGGGTCCAAGCACTGACCTCGGAGCAAGGACCATATTGAAACTAAAGGAATTATTATTCTCCTGTCAAATAAATTGCTGACATTCGGGCCTTAAAATGCTGAAAAAGTCACCAAAGTTTGCAGTATGAGTGAAAACTTGTGTATTTTGGTGGTTTTGTGCATGTGTGTCAAAAATGGCTCTACAGCACACCATAGAAGCCTCTTTAATAGCCCCTCCCACTTGTTTGAGTTACATACATGAACATCGTACACATTTGTATCATGTCCAGACAAACTAAAAACTAATTTACTGTCTTTTTGAAAAAATGTACAGGAGGTGAGGTAATTAAAGGTAAAGGTAGATATTTTTTTTTAATCTGTGGGATTTAATCCGATTTTCCCTCATTCAAAAATAAGTGGGACATCTGAAGTTATCTAAAGCTTGAGTTTTCACCTATAGGGCAGGACCACAATCAGGTGCCAAAGTTGCATGTTGAATTCTGGCACTGTGCCAAAAATAGAATTCAGTCTATCTCTGTGGTGTTTACATGAATCATTACCAAACTTCACAGCCATGATTAGACTCATATCCTGAATGCATTCATATTAAATACATTTTATTCTTTGGCAGCATAACCCTTCTGCCAACAGGAAGTGGCTATTTTTGGATCATTATTTTTCATTTCTGCATCGTTGGTCAGATCTTCCTAAAAATTGGTGGGTAACATCCCAATACCTTTGCCATGCTGTGATCCAAAGCTCTGTGACCTGCCTCTAACCCAATTCCAATGGCAATGCAGCTGCACTCCCCGCAGTTGTTACCACACCCTAACACGCGCTGGGATGTGAGGGCCCTTTATTGCAGCTTGCAACTTTGATTTTAATGACTTAGAATAGGCCTTTTAGGCATACATATGGAGGGTCCCCTTCCACAGACTCCTCCATGTTCAACCACCATGTTTCTGCAGTACCACAGGAGGGGCCAAATAACAGTTGTGCATTTTTCTATATTTTATTGGTTGCCATGGTTACCACCAGAAGTGAGCATTGCAATCTAGTTTCTAACAGTTAGATGTCACAGATATTCCCACTGTACTAGGGCTTAGAGGCATGGCCTAAAATTTGTTTGGTGGTATGTCAAATTGAAATGATGTGATGCATTTTAATGCATATTCAGGCACTACTAGCCCAGTCTCCCCCTGAAATAAGACTTTGATGGCAAACTCAGCTCATGTCTGCTTATAAGATCACAAAGAATGACTATATAAGTCTCTTTGTGCTCAAGTTTTTGTAACCAACTCCTGCTGAGGTGTGTGAAGCTGCAAACTGACAACACCACATTTTCTGATGTGAGCATTCACAATAAATGCACTCAAACAAAATAACTTCTATTGTGAAGAACTTGTCCAAAATAGAATGTTATCCTTGATTTAGCATAATTTTAGCTTACCCAGCAGAAGGATGGAGCTCGTTTAATGACAGTAGTCCGCTGCTATTAGATACCTACAGCGGAGGCTGGCAGTTCGAGTAATTGTTGCATCTGGTTTACAGTACGTCATGCGTACACTAAAACATGATGCATACATTTAAAGGGGACATATGCAAAAATCACTTTTTCAGGCTTTTCTAACAAAAAGATGTGCTCCTGGTCTGTTCACAATCCCCTCAAATACAAGGAAAACTTTGGATAAAAGTGTCTTTAAGATTGTAAAATCAGGAGGGCCACATCCATTTCCTGAAATGGGTGTGGTCAGGGGCGGAGTCAGACAGCTAATTACCATTTAAAGCCACAGACACAGAAACGGCTTGTTCTGAGCAGGGCTGAAACAGAGGCCTTTCTAGACATGCGAAAATCCTAAACTGGAGTGGTTTTTAAGCAACAAACTTCACAGGCATGTTTTGGGGACCTCTGAGACCAATATAAACTTGTTTTGAAAGGGTAAAATATGTCCCCTTTAAATTGGTCAATGGTGGTATTGCTAAAATCCATTTTGTGGCTGAATTTTTACCAGTGACAGTATTTATAATGGGTTACTGCCCACCACTATTCTGTACCTTTAACATCACACTGAGAAGAATACTGATAAAGTTGGACACACTCAGATGTGGTAAGAAATTTGACTACAACACCTGGCTTGGATTTTAGCACAGAAGAGCTCCCAGCTTTTTAACTTAAAAATCCTTAGATTTCAAAGGAGCCAGACAAACCTGCATCACTCATTGCTTGGCCAGGCTATTGTCAGCTAGTTGAAGCTAGCTGTCGCGTCAGCTCATCATGTCCCTCTTGCTTTTACTGGCACAGGATTGTGTCTCTTGCTGTCTGCTTGCAGTCTGCACACATCTGTCTTCCCGCCACCTTGGATTTTGATAGACATATGAAATACACAGTAGGGGAAAATAAACATGATTTTGACTGCAGGCAGCCCACCACTTATGTTTACATCCTGTCACATCTTTAAGGAAAAAAATTGTACTCCAGTTAGTTTTTTAATCAGAGATTTATCTTTATCTTGCAAAAATCTTAGTTGAAGTTGTTGAAGTTGGATTGCCTTACCAGATATATCTTAGGGATCACTTTCCTGGTTAAAGATAAATTGTTGTGTTGTCTAGTGATGGGGGAGAGTATACTGCTGGACAAGAATCCCCTTTATCCCAATGACAGAGGAAATCTGTTATTCAATCTGCATGTCAGAAGGGATTTCTAATCGGTAACCTCTCGGTGTTTTAATGACCTTCTTCATGAAAACTGTATTGAGTAACTCTTAATCGCTCCTCTGTGGTTTCATTAGAAAATGCCTGTATGAATGAATTGATCCAAATTTCTATGAAAATGGACCAAATAAACCTGTTGGAATGGGAAGAAAATGAAACACTATTCTGGATTGTTATTGTTGCTTTTGTATTGTTGCTCCTACTGATTATTATTCGTTGCATCACAGAATGCGTCTCGGTATCAGTCCACACCCACATGCACATGCCTGCTGTAGCGTGCCGTGTCGTAACAGTGACGCAAGCCCATGTCAGTGTGTCAGAACCTCCTCCTGGCTTCAGACTCCCATGCTTAATTGCTTTCTCCTTTTTTGTATCTTGACAAATTAGGCCTGCACTCTTTCCTGACACTCGCACACCTGGCTTCCTTTGTCCTCTTTTTCTTGCACACTCTATCCGTCTCTTTTTCTCTCTCTCTCTGATTAGCTCTGCTCCTCTTTCCCTGCTAGCCTCTCTCACTCATTGCCTTTCTCTTGCAAAGGGGGATTGGTTTGTATTGAGGCTAATCCACTTATGCTAAATGTATCTCATCAACCACTAAGACCCCACGGATTCCATAGGCGCCTCCCTGTTTGCCCTGTTGTTGTCTCCGTCTGAAGGCATTTGTGTGAGTGTGTGAAAGAGACAGAGAGGGCAGAGAGTAATACTAATAGAGCATGTCTGCATTGTGAGGCATCTGTGAGTGTGTTGTAATACTGTTATTGTTCTATCCCTGCCATCAAGTGTCCACACAGGCCAGCTCCTGGTATTAATGTCCCACCAAGGAAAAGTAAGGGCTCAGCAGAAAAGTGTTGGCTCTTTGCAGAGGCAGGCAGCACAATGTAGGCCTGTGTGTGTGTGTGCGTGGTTGCCAGAGGAGAAGAATTCTGTCCAGGAGAGCAGGAGGAGGAGTAGGAAAAGGAGGAGATTTTTAACAATGTAGTCTTGCAAGGAGATCGGTGACACTCCAAACCAGGGCAGCAAGGTGAAATGAGACAAAGATGAGACACGATAGAGCAAGCACAGGAAGGAACAAGAGGATTTTGTGCAAAGGGAAGAATCGCCGTAGGCCACGCGGCCGACGCTACACGTACCTACACACGCAAAACCCCAACATCCGCACATACAGGCAGCCAGTGCGTGAGCAGGCAGCTTGCCTGGTAGGATTTGGGTGGGTTTTTTTTAGCCTGATGGGGCGAGTGTGACCTCACGCGTAGCCTAGTGGGTAAGTCTCTCAAAGCTCTGGTAAACACTGCAGTAATCTGAGGAGGGGGGAGGGGGAGAAGGGAGGGAAAGAAGGAAGGAAGGAAGGAAAGAGAGAAGGAAGGAAGTAAGGGTGGATGCGATATTTGGGATGGATGTAGGTAGTTGGCTGTAAGATGGAGCAGCCTACAGGCTGTTTGGGGGTGGATGCATGTGGGCAGCAGGGTGCACAGTATGCGCACACACATCTAGAATTATATATACACCTGATTCTTACCACAAAATCCGCTTTAATTTTATCTTTAAGAACTGAATGTGGAGAAGAAGTTTAAGTAAATGAAAGGTAAACTCTTTAGACTTCAAAGCAAACATTTATACTTGGCATAAACAAGAAATTGGATTGTGGAATAAAGCTTTGTTGGATGTTAAGGCTGGGACAAAATATTGATAAAACAAGATATTGTCATTCTGGCTCATGGGATCATGAAGGCTTGTAAATTTGATTGATATTGATGCCTAAATCCTCAATACTTTTTAACAATCCAAGTCCTGATCAATACCACTATCGATACTTGGTCATTTTTATGGAAATGTTTTTTAATTGGCCATATATATATATGAATAGTTTCAACTGTTGCATAGAGGTAAAGGTATGCATATGATGTCACAGCAGTGCCAGTCTCTACCGTTCCAGCCCCTGAGTGACAGAGAGGATAAGCTGGTGACAGAAATCAGTGGGGAGTTGGCAGTAAACGGTGTTATTTCAGATGAAAATTGCCATCTTTTGTAATATCTACATCTTGATGATGCTCACCGCGGTCAGTACAATTCCCCAGCTGATGGAATATGTTAAAAGAAATGTTTGGAGCTGGTTGGTGCGTTAGTAAAGCCACAAGACGAAGCTGGGGTATTAGAGTAGCTACCACAAGCATTCGGTTAGTGATGAATATAATCTAAACTTCCCACCCTCTTCCTCTTCCTCTTCCTCATACCTTAAAGAAAAATAAAGACCTGAAATTTCAGCAGATCAGCCATACAGTTAAATAATATCTAAGGTGACGAGGCATCTAATGATATGTCTTACAGCTGTAGTCCCGTGATGTCTCATTAACTCAGCTGTTTTTTTTTTTTTTTGTAGAGAAAGACCAAAAAACAGTCAAGTCCATCTGTATCCATCACAGATTAAATTAAGTAGATTTTGTAATTAAACACGATTTCTATTTAGTTAAATACTGAAGTCATTTCATTGAACCTTTCCTCTTGGCTGGTGATTCGCCTATATTCATAAACTTTATTAAGCATTTGTTTGTGCACCAGGGATTTGATTTAAATGGCATGACTTGACTTGAGATACAAGTAACATTACATGGCCTACAAGACTGGACAACAGTGTAGATAAGCTCAAACGTAATTGATTTTTGGGATTCAAAATGAATGGGATTCAATCTCCATCCCTGGTGATACGGTTATGGAATTGCTGGTGCCAAATATTGATATTTTAATGTAAAACAAATCCACAAGTCTAACCAGACTTCCCTGTCAATATGAGTCAGTGTGTCACCACTTCATGACTACTTACAGTGGCAATTAGGACATCAATGAGGGTAACTCGAACAGAAGTTAATTGGCCAAGGAAGAAGAAGAAGACAGCAGTGAAAAGCTATTAATGAATGAAGAGCGATGAGAGTTAAACCAACACCAAGCTGCAGTGAATAAACACATTATTCCTACTTTTTACACACAATTATATGATTGTCTCGCAGTAGGTCAGTTATTGTGGAGTCATGCTATTATGATTTTATATTTTATTATCCTGCATATAATATTGTGAGTTATAGAGATTCCCACCTGTTTTTGACATATTCAGTTCCTGTGAATGTAAATTTAAAGATAATAAGCCCAGTGAAAAACAAACTGGAACCATGCTAAAGAAGGATATTCTAAAAAATATCAAAAGCTGTGATGAGGTGTCTGAAATTCTAGAAATCATTTTTATACATTTATATGTATGAAGTGTTTTAATGGTGTGATAAAAGTTTTATTGTGCAGAATGAAAGCTCCATTTTTTTGTCTATGAGTGAAGTGACTGTGAAAGTGGTTCACTGCTGCATTGTCTGCTGCAACACTGTGTTTGAGTGTGTATGTGTGTGGGTGAGAGAGCCAGGGTGAGACAGACTACCCACTCTAAGCAGCACCCTAAAATCTTCTCTCCTGAAAATATTTACTTTTGTCCTGTATTACATCCAAAGATCTCAGATGTTTTGCTTGGCTCTAGTCATTTATTGTGAAACATTGGTGCAAATTTTCACTTAAGTCCAGTTGCTTATTTGCTAATCTCCTGAAGCCGAGCTCTCTGTCATCATTATTAACAGCAAGCCAGTAAACCCCTGGGACTCAGCAGTCCATCCCTTCCAGAATGTAGCCTGGTTCCAATCCTCTCACATCCTCATCACATCTCAAGTTTTAGGAAAAATCTTAGAACAGGTTTTGTGTTGTACTTGTTAGTGGCTATGTAGCCCAGCTGAAGGAGAAGTTGACTAACCAGAACTTGTAGGTTGGGATGAAGAAGCATGTGGTGTATTTGTGCCTTCAGGCCCTTCTTCCAGGAAGCTATTTTACTGTTGTTGTCTCTTGTAAACTCAACCCAAACCGAAATCCTTTCCTAAATCTAACCAAGCAATTTTGGTGCCTCAGCCTAAGCAAAATGTGTTAAATTAATGATTAAATAGCACGTTAAAAGAAAAATGGTTGACTTTTGGTTCTACACAGGTCTCTGCCTGTTGACCCTTCCAACCAGTCTGACCTACACACTATTCATACTTTGTGTTTCTCCTCCATCTCTAGTAATTTCTGAAAGTTTACTGAGCACCATGGCCTGAAGTGAAACTTATACTCAATAGATGGTATTTGGCAGCCACATTCCTGTGAGATTGCACTCAGCATGGGAAGCTCATATGATTTTATCACATTGCACTGTTATATTTCCATCATATTCACAATTATCAAATGTAAATGTTAAGTTCGTGAAATTTAAAGTGAATTCTAGAGACTGAAGTGTGCCTCTGAAATAAATCCACATATTGAGTATAGGCAAAATTCAAATACCTTGCGTCCCTGCAAGGAAGTGGCTCAGTGCAAACAAAAGCCTTGACCTGATGATAGTAAATGGTATTATATGATAATTTGTGTACGTTTTAGGCATGTAGGGTGCTAAGGATTCATCAAAGGGCCTATGTGCCACAACCTGGGCTGGAAATGGGGGGGGGTGCCCAGGGTCAATGTCAACACATGTTAACACATATACCTAACAGCATTTCTTTTGTCTGGACTTTTTCACTCCTGGTGATGGGCCCAGAGAGAATCCCAGCATTTTGGGGCCTTTGGTGGAATAACCACCATACAACCAGTGGCTTGTGGCAGCCCTACCTAGTACCCTAGGCTGTATTTACTCCCCACATCCACTTCTTACTGTCCCCAAAAAGTGTGGACTTATTTATTTTGTCAACAAATTATTTTCCCATGCTCCTGGTCATACGCAAGGACAACTAGAGCACAGCCTGGGTTGTGTCAATCCTCCCTTTTGCCCAGTGATGCCCTCAGGCAGCTTACTCACCATTACAGACCTAATTTCAGTCTAAAAGTTCCGCAGTACTGTATGTGTTTATAACATGATGTTTGGTCAGACCTCTTTATGGGTTTTCCACCATCTTTGTAGTTGCTTTTTAAAGGGATTAAAAAATACTTGTCAGAATCTCAATTTTTGTACATGTAACAACTGGAAATATTTCATATGTTTCAGCATCCCTTCCCTGAGGGTGACATCACAGGTATATGGCCTCTGTGGGAATGTGATATATTGCAATTCCACAATAGCTACTCAGCTATATTTATGAAATAAGAAAAGTGGCTCAAACAGAATGAATTTGAAATACCACCTGGTAGTAATGTACGAATGCAAAGCATACGATTGCTAGACAGTGGAAGTACAGTGGTGGGTCAAGAAGAAGGGCTAGGCTAGTTTGGTCTTAACCTTGTACCTTTTAAAAATGTATGAGTCAGAGTGGGCATGCAATACAAAGTTTGAAGGGTACTTACTTATTCAATGATGCTAATGCTGTCAGTGCTGATGTCTTCTGGGTTTAGCCCTCGCACACATGGTGTCTTAAAGGTCACTGAGTAATGCAAATGTTAAACTGTTGGTTAACCACTTAACATGGCATTCTTATTTTTACCCAACCATCCAACCACAGTGCAAGAAGGATGGTTCAACTACTAAAAACAAAACAAGTGCATATTTATCATGTAGCTGAAGTTAAGCTGGGTAGACCACATGTGGCATACCAGACAAACTGAAGGTAGTTTGTTTAAGCTGATAACCACCTGGTTATCGGTATCTGTTTTGAATGGCTCTGGCCATTGAGAGGTCAGAAGTTCCAGGGCAGTCCTTTAACTGGTGAAGTTCTTACATGAAAGATTCCACCCATTTTCAAGTCTTTGACCAATGATAAGCATTCCTTACTCACAAAATCTCATGAACCAATACATGTTTTTCTCTAGAAGGTTCAGCCTTCCCTTGATCCAGACTAAGTTGTTGTGTGTGTGCCCCATTTTTTTCAGTGGGCCCTTTAAGGTTTTTCCACCTCTTGTCTCTCTGGCAGGGCAAAGACACTAGTGGACACAGCTTTAGAGGACAACTGATGGAGTGTTTTTTGTAAAGTGGTCCATGATGACCAAATGCCAGTAGCATGTGCATTTTGCCAGTTCTGTAACACTTTCCAGCCAATGTAATGTAGACTGTCCTGAGGCTTTATCCTGTTTCAACACCTTCTTTTATGATACTGCTTCATAGGTGGCTGTGCCTGTCATTTTTATGGTATTGGTGAAATTCTGTCTTATAACTATTTTTTTAATTAGTAGTCATGCAGGGGATTGGTTCAAGATTGCTAAAATAGAAAATAGCACCTGCTTCCTGTCTCTGTATCAAATTAAGAAAATATTAATTAAATATTAAAGTCTGTCTAGTACTGTAGGACTACCAATAGGAGCAATATATTGTCCTGACAAGTGTGATAAAATCATCAAGTTGCTGGTGCCAAAGATTGGTATTTTAGTGTAAAAAATGAAAGTGCTCGAAACAGATTTCCTTGTCAGTTTAACTGACTGCATCTCAGCTTCATGACTCCTCACTATGGCATTTATGACTAACCTCGCAAGGCAGATGGATACGCCCGTTTCCTTGTTTATCACCGGCGAATCCATCTTGCAAAGCTCCCATCTGAACCATTTGGGCCCGGTTAGAAAGTGACAGGACCAATCAGCTACGAGGGGCAGTACTTTCAGGCGCAGCAGAGTCGTGACGTAAACAAGCAGCAGCAAGAGCTGGTGCAGTTATGGAGGAAGAGATTAGCATGGATGCTACTAAAGCACCAGTTTTATCAGAACTTGAAAACATGTCTTTGTTAAAAGAAGAACAAGGAACAATAGTGAGTTGTTTTCTTTTCAAAAACGACAAAAGTCGAGTACTTACACGTCTACAGTCGCCATGTTTCTCGTAATTCATCAGTAGCTGCGCACACGCAGCTCGATAGCTGCTACGTCACATGTTTTGTTGCTCTGATTGGCCTGTAGAGATGTGACAGACGGAACGTTCATCCAATCACACTCTGAGTTTTTTTCAAAGCCTCTGTCTATTCTCAAACGTTTCCTATTGAAGCTTTCTGAGATGGATGTATGAAACAAATCCATCTGGCGTGTCAGGTTAATTTATGACAGGAATGAGAGTAGATGTAAACAGAACTTCATCGGCCAAAGAAGAAGAAAAGGAAGTTAAGAGATACAGCGTGATAAGAGGCGCAAATGGCATCAAGTAATAGTGAATACATTTGTCCTGCAGGTTTCGTTTTAGGGGAATTTCTTGTTCTTAAGTAGATTAAAAAATAGAGTTCCTTACAGCATATTAATTAAAAAAGAATTGGCATCTTGTGATTTTATTGCTATTGTTTGCCATATACTGGCCATACTATTGTATCTTGTCATGAGTTATCCTGCAATTCCCACCCCTCAGAGCGCTGGGTGATATGGCCTAATATTTATGGCATTGTGTTTTTTGCCCTTTACAGTAACCATAATAAATCGTAATATTACAAAATTTAAACAAAAATGCATATTCAGGTGTTACAACCTCCTGTTCTCCCCTAAAACAAGTGTTTGATGGCACTGACATATCTGAGCATAAGATGACAGAAAAATTATTTCATAGTTCTCTCTCTGTATTCACATCATTATAAATGAACCTGTTGTATGAAGTGTGTCAAGGTACAACTGACTATACCCCATTTCCTGATGTGGGCATTCACAATGAAAGAACCAAAGCAACAAAAACATCTATCTATTGTGAAGAACTTGTCGGAAATAGCATGTTTATTATTAATTTAGTTTATCTTTAGCAGAGGTGCTAGTGAGTGTTTGGAGCAACTGTGTTAACACCGGCTTCTCCAACCCTGTTTAACAACACAGTCTACTGTACTTCATTAAATCCTCGTAGACTTTAAACAAACAAGCCATGAGTCAAAACTCACCTTCAAATTTAAGGGATGCAGGATATTGTGGACATGATATTGGTATCGGCCAGGGGTGGGAATCACTAGTGGCCTCACAATACGATATTATCACGGTACTTGGGTTATGATTCGATATTATTGCAATTTTAATCATTTTGTAATACAGTGAGTATTGTGATACCATATATTTTACCAGTTTACCATACCATATCTATACCAATTTTTTCAACCATTTAGCTGATTTCACATTAGTCTTTCCCTCATGTTTGTCTTCTTTCTGCAGCATTTTATTTTCATGTAGCACGTCTTGCACACCTCATTTGTCATGTCCATCTCATTCGTGTCCTGCTTGATTTCCTAATGTCCTTCCCCTGGTGCTGCCATGTTTATTGTACTGACTTTCTCCTGCTCTATGACTGTCACCTCACTTGACAAAAAACTGTCCAAACAATTGATTTTATTTTTCCATCATCATATATTTCAGTTCATATCAGCAATTAATTTGAAAAAATTGATACTTGGTGGGTGAGATGATTCGATATATCACTAGACAAAATACTGCGATAAATTTCTAACAGTAGTTGCAACTGATCTGCCTATTTCAGCTGAAAATATTGGCTGTACAAATAAACTAGTGGAGTTTTAGGCTGAACTATTAGTTAAGAGCTATTTTTTTTCTTTTTTTTAATCATTCCTTACACTTTGAATGTGTTTCAATGACTGAAATTTGTTGATTTGGTCATCCTCAAAGTCCCTGGAAAGTCAAATCCAAACTTTGTGTCTTAACCCTCTAGATATGTTGGAATAAGGTTGCAGTGAACATTTGAAAAAATGTGAGAGGATCGTATTCTTGTGAGTGGGTGTGGCTTCATCTTATTCAGCCGACACACCCACACCATCCTAGAGCAGATGTTACTGCCTCATTTTTCATGAATTTGAAGCTTAATTTTATAAACTTAGAAATGTTTTTCATGACTGAAATTTGGCCTGGTGGTTCACAACACAGTGGCCTGTCATATAACAAACCTAAAATACAGATTTTTTTAATCACTTTACAGGGACTTTAAGTTGTGCGTTTTAGGGATTGAAGCATTAGGTCGGGACAACATTTAAATATTAGTATATCATTGTAGTAAATATTAGTATTAGTAAATATTTGCAGTTGGATATTGGCAAAAATCCAATATTGTTCATCCCTACTTGAAACAGTTATTTAAGATGTTTTACAAATTGCAACAGGATTGGGCTCAGGATGATCCATAGCAGCACACAGCTTGTGTTAAAGCCCTGAACAAGCTGACAGAGATGCTCTGCAAAGTGAGCATGCTCTGTGCTTCACACAAACCAGCGATTTTGGGCTTGTTACCTGGCTGCCTTTTAGTGTCATAGTGTAACATCCTGATCATCAGCATGTGTCAGAAATCACTCTGGTACACTAACAGCTCATTGGTTGTGTCTCCTATGTGCACTACAATGTGTGCGTTGATGATTACCAATGTTGACGGTGTTGCAGAAGTCCGTCCCATGGCTGAAATGTTACCGGTGATGGTACTAAAACTGGTTCACCACCCACCACACACCTCTACAATATGAAATAGCGTTCTGCTACTATCAGTCCTAACAGTTTCAATGTAAACTTGCTAGACTGAAGCCTTCAATCAAATCGTCAGTTTTATACGTGCGGCTGTGAGAGAGGGGTAGGGGTTAGTGTTGAGTGTTTGTGAGTATGCCAGGTCGTCTCCATCCTCAGCTGATGTAAGATGGCTGTAGGCCCGCCCTATGGCAAAGCAGATGGCCAATTAGAGAGCAGCAGGAAGTGCCAGTAATTACCCTCCAGCCCTCTCTTTCCTGTCTTCTTCTACCACACACTCTCGCACCAACAAATAAGGAGATTGAATGAATTAGTGAGTACTGCAGTGACACTGCACCAGGGTAGACGGCTGTACACAAACGCACACACTCACACAGGGGAGCTGTGATCCTCCTCTAGCAAATGGACGTTCCATGTAATCCTCCCTCCTTTGCTCGGTCTGTCTCTCTCTGTCTTGCGTCACTGGTGTAATTAGAAGGAGGTTCAGGTCTCTCCCTTATTCACTGGCTTTCTCTCACATGAGGGAAATCTATACCTGCGGAGAAACAAAGGGGAAGATAGACAGAGACTAAAAACATTTTGACTGCAGAGTTAAAACTAGCCCTAGGAAGCAACAAGTTAAAGAAGGTCAGGAAAACAAAGGAAGATTATTGATGCTGCTTTTAATCTTAATTTGCCCCTATGTTAAGCCTGAATATACTCTCTGATGTATTTGTAGAAGGCCAGTTTCATTTGGTGATACTTGATTGCTCAGCAACAGCCGTTGAGTTTTATCTGAGGGTGCTGCTGCACTGGGGAAATGAATGCAAATCTTACTGAGCCTGCCTATGTGTGGTGTAATCGTCATGGAGCTGTGAGGCTGCTTGACCACAGTGATAACTCGCACACACATCCCCACACATTACACACACTGAATCCTCACCACAGCTCCCACACATGACCGTTGACCTAAGCTACACGGCTCCAAAAGTGACAAGAGGGAGCTGTTTATCAGTGTCATGTGGCTGACACACAATGACATCTTGAACAAATAGACATACATACTGCTACAGGATTCAGTCAAATCCCCAACAAGGATGTTTGTTTGGACATGAGTGTGTATGTGTGACTGTGTTGTTGAAAGCATCCCATCCAAGCCTGAAGAGCAAACACTCCAGTGTTTTGTCTTAACTGTGCTTCACACTAACCCCTTTACACAAACACACAGGCCCACGTAGAGTTGTGGACAGGACTCAAAGCCAGTGCTACACACAGCCTCCTTAATATCCACAAACAGATCCATTTAAATTAAACCACACATGACATGAGGTCAATGGCATTCTACTTAAATGCACCTGTTACCTTTCAGAGGCAATGCTGCCACGCAGGATTACTAATAGGTCAGGGCCATGGCCTTAGATATTTTACTTTGTGTACATAAAACAAAACCCATGTGACACAAATTAGCTCTTACTTTTTGAATATTTGCTTTGATATTCTTAGTTTAAAGCTGTGATTAAGTAGTCTTTGTGACTGATTCCTCTGTAAATAATAACGACAAAAGAAACTGCAGTGAGTCAAACCAAGTTAAATATCGGTCAAAAAGTATTTGTATGAGAGTCAGGCCTTGTCTTATTGTGCCCTAAATTACATTTAGACAGGCAGACACTGTAAACTGGAACAGAGAAAAATGTGAGCATTCATGCAATAGTAAGGACTTTAGCAAAAGGATTCTGAATCAAACATAGCACTTCTTCCTTGAGTGACAGACATGATTGGCTGTAATGCTGGGCAGTGCATCGAAATTTAGATTAAAAAGCAGTATTGTCTGCTTCTATTTTCAAATTGCAGAAGATGCAGTATTTCTTTTACGTTAAATGTGTCAAATTAGCAGTCTTTTTTTGCAACAGAGATGTTATAACCTACACAATCATGCAAACATTCAAGACTCAGTTTTTGTAGAATAGTTTGCCAAAATCATTTTGCCTTATTTTTATACATACTTTCATATTGAAAATAAAAAGTACATAATGTTGATGTTCTTCTTGAAAAAAATCATATCACATTTGCAATATGAGTCAAAATAATCTCAATAAGAGATTTTTTTAGAATTGTACAGCCCCAATTAGGTGTTTGCTTTGCAACAGGAAATCGAGTGAATCTGCTCAGTGTATTTGCATTAAAAACAGGGTTTTAAACACAAATTCTCCTGATGGTCCAAAAAAAGTTGATATGTGGCTCCCTGTGGTTGCAAAGTTTTATTACTTCTACTGCAAGTCTTTGCTAACACAGTTATAATACAGGCACACAAAAAAAACCTTTTTTCTCATGCAAGATGCTTAAGTGGTTGCAGATGGAAGCTACTGTCTTTTTTTTCTTCCATTCTATTTTCTGTTCATTAACTGTTTTTAAGTTGTCATTTTACATGTTTGACTGACACAAATCAGTCGATCAAAAAAACCTCACATGCTCTAGCTAGAGCTGAGAACATGCTGATTATCTAAAATGTATGATTATTACATTTTTTGCATTGAAATGTAAATAACTACAGAATGACTGCTCCTGTTAAGTTTTAGTTGAGCTCTCGCATTATTTAAAGTTCTTTTAGCAGTTGTCAAATCCAGAGAAATATTACATTCCTACAGCTGTGATGGGGCGTGTCCTGTTATGGCTGCTGTCATGACAGAACCACTATGACAGACATGACTTGTTTATGATTGCCATGGATGCTGGATGTTGCATAAAAGACTGCTGCATAGCAAAATAGCAACTTCTACTGGGAGCTGCTGCATTTTCTCATTTGTTTTTTTTGTGCTGCATATTATGATGGACCACTATAACACTCCGAAATCAGATGCAAGTCCGATCACCCACGCTCACCTCTGTAATGTGGAACTTTCCCCATCCCCTGTATGCCCCGCTAGGCATTTCCAGGCAGAGTAGAGACCAGACTCACTGCTCAACATATCCACCTCCATAGCATCACATTTCTTGTTTTATAATGAGGTCTCTCTTCAATAAAAACTGCTCTCAATGACATGTATTTGCTAAAAAGTAAACCAAACTTCTGGTTTTGTGGATGAATTTCCATAACAAAGGAGAAAAGCTGCTCAAAGTGTCCTTCCTTGATGGTGCTGGGAGAGATCCCAGAATGCTATTAAGTAGCTTACAGCATTAACCAGGAAGGAGACACATCAATAAGAAAAGAAGATTAATTTATTGTTTAATAAATACACATTATGGAATGTTGTTTTTGTTGATCAGACTCCTCAGCCCAACACAGGAAGTAGGCAGTGGAGGTGGCAGAGCTGAACATCATGGCTGTACTTGTCATTTTTTGTCACTGTTTTGATTGATAGCTATCTCTTGGCAGAACTTACTTATTTAAAATGAGATCATAGATGATAAGCAACATGGTGTGTAAAACTGGGATTTTTAGTAAAATCTAACAGTCAGTTTCTGGATTACAACACTCATTTAGGATCTAAAGTCGTCAGAAATTCCCATACTTGGCACTTTCCGATGCCACATTTAAAAAATATTGTAGTTTCTGTTATTTTAATGATCTGTTGTATTGAAAAATAACCAAGCTGTACAAAAAAAGTTACAGATCATCAATCAGTGGTAGGTTTTTTTTTTAACCATAAGATGCTGCAAGTTAAAGAGAGCAAACCTGGTTCTTTCTCTTTTACATGTTGGCAAATACTGACGTTTATGAAGTCATTTTTAATTAAAGATGCAAATGTGACATGTTTTTGTCTTTTGCAAGCAGAGAGAGCAGATAGATGGTCTAAATAGAATGAATATTTTGGCAGAGTTGTTTTATAGTTAAGATGCTGTGCAGACGTTTGCTTGCTTGCAATTTTGGAAACAAGAAAAACAAGTTATGAGCAAAATTTGATACAGAGGAATTTTATGTTGCATCAGAATTGAAACTGTTATCAGGATTTTTAAATTTTTACTCCGGTCATATCTAGATTTAAGATTCTGATATCATGACAACTCTTTTATGACCTGATGTATATGTCCTCTTTCAAAAAAGGAACTGAACTTAAGATGGGGTGAAAATACACAGTTTTCCTAATGAGAATCTAGTTTTCTTTTAAACTGCATGATTATATTTTTTCTAATTACTTCATTGATTGAACTGTCACAATTGTTTTCTAAAGCTGCATTTAAATGCCTCTCCTTCCTCCTTTTTTAACATTTACATTTTTATGTTGGCCACCAAATATCTACTTTGGCAACTAAAATTAGTCTTGGTTACTCCTGTGGCCAGTGCTTGAAAATATGAGTGTCTCTCCCTGATTTTAACCAGAACATTGCTGCACAAGTTCAAATGTTAATATGATGACATCGTCCCAGGTTTTTCTTTAATGGTGTCGCTTTTCATCTTATCTGCCACCTATACTTTTATTTCTGTATCTCTTCTCTCCCTGTCATTCAAAATAGGCTTGGTGATTATATTACTGATTAAAATGCAGACTTTATGAAACTTTGAATACATTTAAAATTCAAACAATTTTTGTGTTCCTTTAACAGGGGGCAGACTCTTTAGCATGTAGTGTTTATAGTCATCTACATTGTTCAAATTATACTGAAAGATTCTACTAATGTAACGTTTGATTATTTAGCTGTTCTAATCTGATGCTGACCACAGTACTTTTACTTTTATTGAGTTACAAACACTTTGCTCTTTTGTGAAGAAACTCAGTCTAAACTTTGGCTTTTCTCTCCTCAGACCATCAGAAGCTCGAGAGAGAGGCTCGTATCTGCCGTCTTCTGAAACACCCTAACATTGGTGAGTTTCTGAGCCCACAGCTAAAAATGCGAAATGCATTCCTGTTTTGTTGCTCATAATGAGATTGTTAGCTGGAGTTGTAAACACTTATGGTGGAATTTGCAGCCATTTAGATGCTATAACAATGTCTGTGATCACTCATTTGAAATGTCATTAAAGTGGATCTCACTGCACAGCTGCTGTCTTGTATGGACGTTGGTGCACAGAACAAAGCTTCAGAGGCATATGGAGTATGGGGACGCAGGTTTTTGTGAGATTGCAGAGCATGCTTGTCAGGATTGGCAGATGGATAAGGATTGCAAATGTGTTGCTCTACACTAAGGAGAATTGTCAGTCGTGCTGAGTGACAGTGTTCATCATCACCAAGTGTAGACATGCAGCTCTGCTATAAACTTCTCTAAATGCAGTCGGGGACAGATTTTAGATTTACTCTCTTACAATTTATTTCCAATTAAGTAAGTGATGTCTTCTGTTGTTGAGTTGAACTAGAGCTGTAACAATCAATTGATTTGCTGTCAGCAATTAAGATGATTAATTATTTAGTTAAGTAATTTATTTAGAACTGAAGTCAATACTGTCTGATTCTAGTGTGTGAAGATTTTGGTTTCTTTTCTCCTTCTGTGATAGTAAACTGTATATCTGAGTGTTGTACACAAAAGAATGAACATTACTCAGAGGAAGTTATCTTTTCCTTTGGAAAACACCAAATGGTCTTATTTAATCATTTACTGACAGTTTACTTGTTTATTTCTTAATAATGGAACTGACATGGATCTGATTACCAAAATGTTCAACATTTTGATACTTTTCGATACCACATACAACCACAATACAATCTCCATTATTTCAATGATTGATGGTATCCAGGAAGATAAGAAGAGATGGCAGAGTGAGGGATTCAAATGAAAGAGTGCCTAAGCACTGCAGAGGCTTCCTTGATTCAGGGTGCCTCAGCAGTGCTTAGTCTTGGCACCTCTTTAACAACCGGACCCAAGTCCATGTGGACTGAGCTACTGCCACCCCAAGTACAAAGTTTAAAAAATATATATTATATTTTTTAAACTAATGCTGCTATGAGTGAATATTAAAATTAAGTTGGTCTAACTGGATTATGAGTCATCATAACTGAGGTGGAATATTTTAGATTGGATCTATTCCCTATTTTTGGGGACAACCAAAGACACAAAAACACTGGCAGCATTTTGTTACAGAAACCGTGCTATGTTTTCATGAAATTTGGACAGTGTGAAGAAGTTTCTTTCAAATTTTTGTCCACCCAGGAACACTGTCATCATAGATTTAATGATTTCCTGCAAAAGAGACACAGTTTTGCTTGGGGGTGAAGGCTCTGCTCAAAAGAGTCTCCAAGGGGTTAGAAAAGCAGCATGCTTTGACTTTCCAGGGACAGCATTGCTTAGAAACCCCCATATAGAATGATACATTTATGTTATGCATGTTGAAATAAAGTTAAATTTAGTTTACTCTGTAATAGTATAAAAGTCAATAGGAGGGTGCAGCAAAGGCTTGAGGCTAGAAAGGAGGAGACTGGGGGGGATGGAGGTGAAGCTCTGCCAGCAGCAGTTTTCAGCACTGATGAGGTAGTGCTTAGTGAAAAGGATGTCATATTTAAATGGTCTACCTTTTTGAGACAGTGAACTATGATCTGTTGAGAGAGCTGGGAGACGATAATGAAATCAGCTGGCAGTCAGCTGATTGCAGCTGGATGTATGACTTCCATGTCCTGCATGAACTAATGCTAATGGTGATGTTCCAGTACCATTTTTCCCTCTGGATACTGATCCCAATACCAGAGTGTTGGGTATCAGCTGATAAAAAGTACAGATCTGATACCTGTGTAAACTCTGTGGTCTGACGGTACTGTGGTAAACTGGCATATAATTTTAGCCTTACAGTGAACATGGCTCCACAAATACAGTCATAATGTGCAGCCTTTCTGTGACCCTTGTTTTTCTTGCTTATTGTTATTTTACTGCTAAATATTAAAATAAAAATGACACAGAGGACACATCGCAGACCCTTTACCCTTCTTTCTATTATGCATTATTCAGGTTAAGTCCACAATCATCTGCATCTTTAAGCATGCACAGTTTGACAACGGAACAGCCTGCAATTGGTTGACAGCCCCTCACAAAGCAACAACATGGCCATAAGCATTCAAGTTAGCTGCAAAAATGATTGAAAAAGGATTAAAATGGATTAAAAAGACCTTCAATATCGGCTTTACTGGTGCGGATAATGTTTAAAGTGCCAGAAAGGTCACCCGACTTCCAGGCTTGCTAGAAGAGTTTCCTTAAGGGCTGCAAAGGCATGGGTAGCGTCTTTGGAGCAACGCAACAAGCTTAAGGGGGGGGGCATTGATTTATGGTTTAAAAGTTATTTAACTTTTAGTAATCTGTGCCACTTCCTGTTGTATACAACAATGCTGGTCTGGAAGAATAATGAATATCATGCTGCTTCCAAACTGCTGCTGCAGTGGGTCCTTTGTTTGGGTTTGAGCAGAATGATTTCCAGTTCTTAACGCTTACATTTAGCTTGGCTAAACAAAGCAAAATATAAAGTTAAAGAAAACTGGATCAGATCAGTGCATAAACATGTGTACTTGCTGATACCAATACCTGCATTTTAAGCAGTTTTTGACATTTTGCAAATTCTGGTAATGAATTAGAATAACTCAAGTATGTTATTTAACAGGTTTAGAATTCTGATATTGTGACAACCCTAGTACTATACTATGTTTAAAAACAGTACTAAAAACAGACAAAATAAACTATATAATTAGGGAGAACTTGGTTTGACATTTAAAGGTAGTATTAAAAAACATCTCTGTTGAACTACTGATTGGCTGAAGCCTAGTTCATCATCTAAATATGAGTTATCACATAACTGTATTCAAATATCCTTTTTTTTTAGAGACCCAAGGTTATGAGTCCTTTCAAATGGTTGGCATTTGTGTGTTGCCAGTATTTTTACAACTACTTTATAAAGTTATCATGTGCTAAAAGCTCATGACTATAAATTTAAGATTGCAATTTTCCTGAGTCTTGATCAAACAGTTGTCATAATGAAATCAACAAAAAGACATGAGGATGACACCACTGATATTCAGGATGAAGGGTGACAGAAGGTTATCTTCCTCTCACTAACAGTGTGACAGCAGATCTCAGCTCAGCCTGCTAAGATCAAACAGACTGTGTTATTACAGAAATGTCCTCTCTGCTCTCTTGACTGTCTGCTTTTATCACTCTTGACCATTCTGATTTCACAGCGTGTAACAGCCTTTTAATAGTGGAAATTTGTATCGCAGGGATGATTAAAGAATGGAACATATTGTGCTCCTGTAATAGAGACGTCCACAGGAGAGGGGTGTTAAAGGGCTGAAAGGGCCAATAGGACAAAATCAATGACACCTTTCCCTCTGCTCTCCTCCTTATTTCTCATTCCTCGTGTCCCAGATTTCTGTCCCTCAGGCACTCACTCGCCCCTCGCCTACTTTCCCCTTCCCCTCTCTGTATAGATTTTTCTCTCCCTCTTGTCCTTCCTCCTCTTTTTGACATATTTTGGCATGGACTGCATTCAAACTTTGGACAAAAGAGGGCACAAAAAAAGAAACAGATGGAGAGACGAAAGCAGGAGGAGTAGGAGACAGATGGAGGGAGAGCGAGAAGATGGGAGGAGGAGGAAAGAGCAGTCGCTCTTGTTTCTTGCTGCAGGGCCATCCTACTTCATCTTATTATACAACTGATATTCACTTTACATAACGATAACTGTGGCTCCCTGACACTGAACCTAAGCTGTATCTCAGGCCTCTCAGCTAACACCCGGCTCCTGCTGCCTATGTGCTGCTCAGTCACTCGGCTGCTGTGTTGCTGTGTTAACAGGAGGGCTCAGATGTTTACAGCTTAACCGAAGTATCATGGTATTATGAGCTCATTACTGCAATCACCACTTTATTTATTTCTCTATTTCTGACATAAAACTACTTATCTCTATTAGAAGTCAGAGAACATCACTGTTTAAAATGTTTTTCTTTTGTAAATGTAAAATTTCCTACCCTGGTGACAGAGCTGTGAATCACTGCTCACATCTGTAAATGAACCTTTTCAGTGTTCAGACAATTTGACTGTAAGAGCTTTGTGTTCAGAATTAAAGGGGGTACAGAAAGTTTTGGAATTGCTCCACTCCACTAGAACGCCTCCACCAGCAGCAGAAGAAATGGCTGTTATGGCTGCAAGGTATCTCTGCAAGTAACTGCCCAAAGATCTGTTGTTATTCTAAGTGTCTGCCAAGATTTTGGAAACAAACACAATATTTCTGAGTTTTGATTCTGAAAGGATAACAGCAGATCGTATTCATGCCCTGCACTCTGACTCGTCCCTGCTGCCTACTCTCCTACTTCCTCATTCTTGCCTTTGAGGAGCAGAGCAAACATTAAGACAAAGTGATAAAATTTCTGCTCCTGTTGAAGCTAATTAATTCAGCTGTATAATGCTTATTAGTTAGTTGTAATGCATGTCAGCAAGAATATAGGGTAGGATTTAAAAAGAGGTACAGAAGTGTGTGTGTGGGGGTGTTCAGATTGAGTTCAAATACCAACTGACTTTCAAGACCTTTTGAGAAAAAATATCCTGAAATATTGCCCAATTTAAAAAAAAACACAAATGATCTAGGGCACCAGCGAGCCTAACCTCTGTCAGTTAGGTCTTTGTATAGAGGACGTGCTGGAAGTAGGCAACCTTGGTTTGACTCCGATGCACAGTAGTTTATTCCTCTCTCTCTCCTCCAAACTTCATACTACATCCACTGTCCTGTTTCCAAAAAAAAGCATAAAAAGCCCAAAAATAACTTAAAAATTCCCAAATTCCTCTTTTAAAATGTCATTTTTCTGTAGCAGGCAGAAATAAGTCACCCAAAAACTACCCCAAATGTTGCTTACTTTACTTACAGACGCTCAAGCTGGTGAATACAATTTTACATTTTCTTCTGGACTTTATAAGTCTGTGCAAGTATAATGGTAATAGCTCGGCATTTTTTATAGGAGCTTCTTGCCCACTGAAATTATTTTGGTGTGACAAAGCATTTATAACAACAGATCAGTTGGGGCAAACAATTGCTAAATGGAGGCTTACTTGTGTTTCCAACCAACATGTGACATGAATAAATGTCAGAATCAGCATGATTCTATTGATTTCTATTGAGTGTCCTAATAGCTTGAGTTATATAGTGCAAGGCCCTGTTTTTACCCTTACACCCCCTTTCTGCTTGCCTATTGTTACATGAACAAAGAACGCATGAGATTAACAGAGCACTCAGAGTGTCCAAAAGGAAGATTTCCTTGATTTTCTTTTACTTCCTTTACTCAAGGCAGCTTGTTGGCTTGTTTTTTAAGCTAGAGATAATGCCGCATTTTTTTCTTATCCATAATTTAAATGTGGTGCTCTTTATTGTGTAACACAGATGTAAAATAATGTTGCTGTCTAATGTTAGAGGCTTGTGAATGCAGAACAGCACACTTCCATTGCTCTATATTTAAAATAAAAGCTGTTGGACAGGGGGAAACTGAAATTCACAGCACAGAGAAGTAAATATTTGGCATGCATTTGTGACATTGAGCATCCAGTCCTGCATGGTGCAAAGCAGCAACTTGTGTACTTTAAGGAGCTCACTGATTTAGATGCTTTTGTTTTTCTTTAAGATTTATTTGGCTGCTTTTATGCCTTTATTTGAGAAACAGGGTGGTGGACAGAGAAGGAAATCAGACAGAGATAATTGGGAATGGCATGAAGTAGCAGTAGACTGATTATTGGTGTCAGTATTTGGCATTTAGCCGTTTGTTGATATCAGCATTTTATTTTCCAGATAACTGTCCAAAGTCAGTTTAATCAAAGGTGTGCTATTTTGGCTTCACTGCAAGGTGTGTCTTCCCCTATGGCTTTGCTTTCACTCTCTACAGTCTCACTTAATGTCCTGCTCACACCATTATCTGACTGGCTTGATGTGACAAACTACCAACCAATCAACACTCAGGCCGGGGTGGCACTGACTCAGGGAGTGTTCGGCATCACTTCCTGTTTCCTGCTGCTACCATTTTTCTCTGTGCTGTTTCTCATTTTGACAGAGCTAATGCTAAAATTGTTTGTTTTCCTTAATTTTTTTAACATTTTTACTTTTGCCACATTAAGTATGTTTTGTTCATCATAAGCATATTGGTGCAAATATCAGTTATCATCACATGCAATACTAATAATCGGTTAAAAAAAAACAATGTTGTATGACTTAGCATGAAGGGAATGAAGTGTGGATTGGAATCGGTCATTGGATGTGCATTTGAAGAGCTCTACATACATATGGCACAATCTCACGTTGAAACCATCTGTAACCCTAGCACATACAATTAAACCGTAATTTGACCACAGGGGTACGGATGGCCTGGCAGTTGGGTTGTGCCCCATGTGCGTGGGTGATCCTGGTTTGGGCCTGGCTTGTGGCTCCTTTCCCACATGTCATTGCCCACTCTCTCGCCCCTGGTTCTGACTCAATCCACTTTCCTCCTCTGTCAATAGAGGCATAAAAAGCCCAAATATTATCTAAATTAAACAATTCAACCATAACAATTCTGTTAGTCTCTAAACGTGGCACATATTTCTGTATCACTGTCTTTCTCTTTCTGTTTTCCCTACTCTGTCCCCCATCTACTAATGCCCTTCACTTCGTCTTCATATGGCAGAGTTAAATAACTAAAAAGTTACATTCAGTGCAAGAGTAAACTGTTATTCAACAGCAGACAAAATTCTTCTAAAACATTACTCAGATGCTCAAAATGAGCAGTGGTCAACACTGTTGAACGTTTTACAACAGTGCTGGTGCCAGGAATGTAAACAAACATACATCTGACAGTGGCGTTCAGTGTGTTTTTGGAGGGTAGAATGCTGAGTTTTGTGTTCTTCTCGCTCACTTTCATTGATAACTTTCCTGCAGCTCTTGTGATATTTTTGTAGACTTTGTGTTCTTTTAAAGGCATTCTTGTGATGGTCATTGCAAATAAGCTTAAGCTGTAAATGCTGTGCTGTGTGGTATTAGTTAGTATCCCATGTATTTATGCCTGAATACATAAATGATTGAACAGTGTTTGGGGTAGAATTGACTTGTGATTAACTGCATATCAAGTGGATTTATTACTCAAAGTTAAAGCCATAGATGATATTCTATTCAGCTTGGTTATGGTCCATTTCTTCTTCAAATACTACATTGATTCTGTATTTCCTTTAAGCCCTTTCCATTCTTTGTATCTCCATCTCACTGCTCTTCGTCTCTCCTACAGTGAGACTCCATGACAGCATTTCAGAGGAAGGCTTTCATTACCTAGTCTTTGACCTGTGAGTATATTCTGCACACACACACTGACATTTCATCCATGCATGTGACCATGGTTTGTTTGTGTATGCTAACGTTTCCTGCCTCCCCTGTCTGTTTCTCTCTCCGTCTCTCTCTCTTTCCTCCTCCTTTTTCATTTCTTCTCCTCTCCCAGGGTGACAGGAGGAGAGCTGTTTGAAGACATTGTAGCCAGGGAGTATTACAGCGAGGCCGATGCCAGGTAAGCAGCTCTAAACATATGAACACACGCTCTGCAGCAAACATACAGCATAATCCCATTAAATATATGAATACGTACTCTCATTTTATGAGTGCAAACCCACAGGCACACAGTGGTAGATATAATTGGGTTGCTTGTGTTCTTGGCGGTGAATGTACCCCCCAGTCAACAAGTGCGTTGTTATACTGCTCTCTCATCTCTCTGTGGCCACATGCGTCACTCTCCATCCTACATCTACATAGTCCTAAAATGATCAACAGCAAATTGATAAAAAAAATTATGACTTATTCTGCCAAAAATGGCCAGTTCTTTCCTCACAGTTTGCTGCTGTTTTGTCTTTAAGCTGTGTAAATTGAATACCACTGGTTGTTTATCTTCTAATTGGACTGAGCATGCGATTTGAAGACATTACCTTAGCCTCTGTGAAACCGCATTGGGCATTTTACACCACAATTTGACATTTTGTCGACATTGTGACATTTAAGCTTTCCTCGCTACATCTTCCTTCTGGGAGTTCCCCTCCTCTTTTCCCGTGGCTGTGTGGTGTCCAGCTTATAAAGTCTGCTGTACAATTGGATTAGGGGTCTTTGTCTATTCACACACATGGGTGGGGGGTTTGGAAACACACCAGCCTTTACAAACGAAGCCACGTGCATTAAGCCTCGGCCTGGCTCTCTCTCACTGTGCCCTTTGACCCGTTAACCTTTCCCGAGACGTGACATGAACATGAGCCTCAAATAGTGCGATGGTGGAGCCTGACACCACAGTGCGTAGGACAGTAATAAGGTGGTCGTGTACTGGCTCCTAGGAACATTTTATAAGACCCATCATGAGCCAACACACTCACCACCAGGCGAGTGTGAAAACATGCTCGGCAGCCAGAAATGAAAAATAACTATATTAGTAGCAGCTGAATTGACGCCCCCATTATTAAAATTGCTACCGGGATAGAGATTTATTGACTGTGTGGTGTGAGGCCTCCCACACAAGTTGCTCAGTATTGATTGTTTAAAACTACAGTACCTTGATTATGCCTTTGAAGAATTATAGTGGTTGTGTAGCCAATGTTTGTTATGCAACCCAGCCCTGTGTTTAACTCAAACAAAATGTTTGTTTGAGCCTGCTTTCAGCCATGTAAACAAAAAAAAATGTGTATTAATATTTTGACTTTTACAGTGCAAAATGCCCAGGGTAATTTTCCCTTTTTTGATCAGACATGACTCGCAGATAAACTTTCATACGATGATTAAACTGAGTGGTGGTTATTTCATTAATCAAAGGAAACTGATGAGATGATGGTTTGCATTTGGCATAAGAAAAACAGAACAGGAAGCAATATTACAACAGCTGTGAGTTCAGTTATCATATTGACAAGTTCCTTGAGACTACCAAGTCTTTATATTTCGTGCTATTAGATTAACTTTTTGCTGACCTATCAGACATATTTAGGAGCAATATTAGTAATATAAAGAAACATAATTGAATCACCCTACTTAACACAAATGTCGGTGACTGTTCAATAAAGAAATTCACCTCCAAGGTGCTCACCAACAGAGAAACATGTAAAGACCAGACTGAGAGAGGTGTTTCTCCATACACAGGCAGTGATCTTACAGCATACAAAAAGCATTAATGTCTATGTAGCTGTCTTTATGAATACTTTTTTGTTTAGTTCTTCATTAAATGTTAAACATGGTCATCAGACTACACAACACATTCATGAGTCTTTCTGTTTTCAACACCTCAATGGATTGAAAGTCACCTATAGACAGGGTCAAGTTGAACTGTACTAATGGTGTTGCTAGTGTTAGCATTGTTTTAAGCTTCTTAAAATTCCTTGCAGGCATCTAACATTGATGGTTAAAGCTTAAAAACTTTCTTTGTATAAAATGTGCACTACAAAGATCACTGCTGGGAATTTGTCAATAGGAGTATTTATTTAGCACTAGTATCCAGTGGGTTACATGCCCATTTTGCTGACAAGGTGGGGGATTGACAGAACAGGCTGTGAGACATCTCACGCAATGGGCAGTTTTTTCCCACAAAAAGACTTTATTTGGGTGAGCCACCCAGCTATATTTACAGCCACCCAAGTATCCCAAGTATATTTGCCAAACATTTTTTTCTTGTTCTTTCTTCGTTTGGGCGGCTGTGTCTCAGTAGGCTGTCAATCATCTCGCAATCAGAAGGTTGTGGGTTCCATCCCCTGTTCCTGCAGTCACATGTCGATTTGTCCTTGGACAAGACACTTAACCTCAGTTTGCTCCCATTGCTTCGGTGGTGCCATGTAAATTGATGCAATTGAATGGGATTAGCTGATACTGATGGCCAATTCTCCATAGCATCATCAGTGTACGAATGTCGAGTGAGCTGAGTGAAAGGGTGTGAATTGGTAGGTGTGACTTGGTGTAAAAGCCCTTTGAGTAGTCAAATGACTAGGAAAACGTTATACAAGTTTGAGTCCAAGTCAATTTCTGCCATATGTACGGCATATGTAGGCAGAATCAACAGACTTATGTCGACTTGAGTCTTTTTCTTTGTTTATTCTCATTCCTTTAAATTTGGTATCATTTCTAAGACCTGTTCTTATCTTTGGTCATTCTTGAGCTTTAAAGTATGGTTTAAGGGCACAGGTTTTAGGTCTGAAGTACATGTTTAAATATCAGCATCAGTATTAGTATTAATTACAACAAGTAGCTGATGATAAAGAACAACTCTGTCATAGCACTAGGGCTTCTTAACACAACATCGTCCCAAGTCTTTATTGTTTAAACAGGTTATAAAAAAAGTGATTCATTTTTTTGTGGAAATGCAGTTTCACAAAACATAATTTGCTGTATGCAACATCCCATGCTTTCTTACACCCCTTCTCTGTATAATGTTGAGCATCTGTCATTTTATTTGGACAGTTTATGTAACACTGGGCATTTGGTGCTTTAGAAAACAGTTCTGGTATAATGATTATCAAGCCTTGGGCAGTAATAATGCCTTTAAATCAAATTTATCTGTCTTGTAACCACACCATAATCCCATGGTCTAGAAAGAAACACTGACAGATCTGTCTAACGAGTCTCTGTGATGTCTTTTTTGTGATAAAGGGCAGCGACTGACACATCTTTCTCTCTGTTTTGTCCCTTTTTCTCTCTTCGTAGTCATTGCATTAGTCAGATCTTGGAGAGTGTCAATCATATCCACCAGCATGATATTGTGCACAGAGACCTCAAGGTGAGTGGCTGCCCGTTGCCGTGACAACCACACACTCACACACACCTCTGCTCGTGGCCATGGCAACACACAGATGGCTCTCGCTTTCTCCATCTCTGTCTCTCTTTTGTCTTTTCCTCTCTGCATCTCTGCTTTTATCGCTTATTATTTCTCCCCTGCGTCCCTCTCCCGCCCTTTGTTCCCTCTTTTTTTATTTTTTTAATCCATCCCTCTCTTCTGTGTGTCTGTGTGCTCGTGTGAGCGTGCACGTGCATTCGTGTGCAGCGCAGAGATGGTGAGTCATGATCACGTGCAGGGGTCGGTCTCTCACCTATGGCAAGGAAAAGACAAGGACTCGAGCGGCACATGAACACATTTTGTACTGATGTGAAGGAGGGGGGGTCTATTATGTGAGAGGAGGTGAAGACATAGATAAACCTCATGGGTTGCCAAGACAACCCATATGACATCACACCACCCATAGAGCAATAGGAGAGGGGCTTGTGTTATTCTTGATAGCTCATAGGCTGAAATTCAAAGAGTGGAGGAAGAGAATTTCTATTTAACCCACCTAAAGGTGATGATTATAATCCAGGTAGGAAACAGGAATAATGATATGTACTGAAACATACATTTTTGAGCAGAGGTGTGGAGGAAAAAACAAACCTCCAGGGGTGCTTTGGACTCATGTGGGCGATTTTTCTACGTGTGTGTGTCGGAGAATAATGCTATTACCTCGAGCGCTGCCTGTCTGATTTGTTGGCCTTTTATCCTGAGTGGGCTTTTACTGCGGCCATTTATGTCCCACTGCCCAAACAACGGCCATTTAGAACGCCGCCACACACGCCGCCTCTTGCTAAGTACACTTTCCATTTAGCATGCAGTCTGCAGCGCTGCCTAAATGACTCCCGAGTGGTTTCTATGGCTACCAACCCATGCCCATATAAGGCGTTTTGGAGATTCTCAACCACTCATCCTCTCTCTCTTTCTCTCTACATCCTCCGTGTTTCCATCGCTTTCTCACACCTTTCCCCCACCCCCACACGGGCTGTTTCAAATACATCAGATGTGAATATTTCTCAGAAAGTGCTTTACTGAAGAGTGCCTGTCACTATCCGTCTCTCACTGTCTTGATCTCTTGTCCTACATTCTGCTGTGTCTTCCTCAGCCCGAAAACCTGTTGTTGGCCAGTAAGATGAAGGGAGCTGCAGTGAAGCTGGCAGACTTTGGCCTTGCTATTGAAGTGCAGGGAGACCAGCAGGCTTGGTTCGGTAAGAAAACATAAGCAGTAACACGCACAAATCAAATGTGCTGGACCATTAACTGAGCTAAGTGTTTAGCACTCAATAGTTTCTGTGTTAAACATAAGGATCGCAGCTGAACAGGCCCTCATTCAAACAGTGGGTCTGTATATGTATGCATTCACATCCGCCTGCCCACTCAGAGGACAAAGAATGGTTGTCTGAGCATTGCTTAAGAGGCTCACAGACACTTTTCCAGTTCATGCTTAGGCCATTGTGTCTTGGCATATGGCCGAGCTGCCAGCATTTGGCCGACTCTCCGGCAGGGATGAGATGATTAACGGGTATTTGCTTGTGACTCTACACTGTCATAATCTGGAGTCCAACAGGTCACTATCATCCGAGCCATTCACATAACTGCACAGAAATAGCCTCCAACACATTTAATGAAAGGCAACAGTTAATTATGTCTTCTGGCCCTTCTGTTGAGCAGGGTTCGCTGGCACACCTGGATATCTGTCCCCTGAAGTCCTAAGGAAGGACCCCTATGGCAAGCCAGTGGACATTTGGGCATGTGGTGAGTTGTAAGCCTCAATTTTTGAACAACGAAACTTCTAATGGCAAAGATAAACCAGACTTTATTATATTTGAAGTTTTTGAAAGCTCAATAAAATACAATTGGAGTCAGCTTTCTTTCACATTAGTTTAATTGGCTGCTTATGTATGCATACCAGGGTTCCTTCAGACCCTTAAAAGATCTTAAATAGACTTAAATTGCACATTTGAAATTTAAGGCCATAGAAAGTCTGATTTCTACTAGTAAGAGGTCCTAAATTAAGAAAGGCACATTGACTAAGGGGATTCTGTGTTGGGTGTTCTAAATTTCTTAGGGGACGATCTTCAGACCCCTCTCTGATATTATCACTGTGCTTAAATAAACTCTGTATTGTTGTAAACACTAGTCCAGTTCTCTAACATCTGGGCTACCAAGTTTCCCCACTTTAAAATCCTTGTAGCCCTTTATTTTAACAAGCATGTTATGTTAAATATCGCTATATGGCATATTGATAGAATTGAGGTATTTAAAATGCCAGAAATAATCTATCACCAAAAAAAATCTTTTTCTGATACCATGTGGCATTTCATAAACAGTTCATCATATAGAAAATTCAGCCCTGGTCGGGGAAGCCTTTCAGTTTTACCTTCTTCTGGCAAAGTCTATAATTTCATTTTTAAAAGCGTAGGAACCCTGCAATGCCACATGTGCAAAGGTCTGCGAACCTTGATGCCGACAGCCCAGGTTCAAATTCCCAACTGTGTCTCCTTTCCCACATGGCATTCCCCACTCTCTCCTTCAACTTTTGGACTCTTACCACTGTCCTGTTTCAATAAAACATAGAAGCCAAAAAAGAAAGCTTCAAAAAGAATCCCTAACTTCTGATTGATTGAGGAATTTTGCCAAGGGGTAAAGCTCCCCTTAGGCTGAGAGTTAAGTCATTGAGGCTGTCTTACACAGATGTCACAAGGTAACAAGAGTTATTCAACGGTTTTGTATTTAAATCAATATATTCTTGTTGCACATGTTCTAATTACATTGCATGAGAAGTAATTTAAAGGTATTTAAGTTGACTGTGACTCACAACTAGTGGGGCTATTGACTAATCATTTTAACATCCTGTTTTTCAATTTCAACACTACCCAAAACATGACAAAATGTCATATGCTGTTTGTACAAAACAATGAAGACTAAAATGTGTGACCCAGTGCATCCTTGCAGCACTGCAGTGCTTCATTGTCATGCTCTTTGTTCTTATTTTATATTTATCATAAACTTGGCCTTCTTGTGCAGACCTCCATGTAATGAAATCCAGTCATGAATAAACTTGCTTGGTCTATTAAAATAGAAAAATACTATTACTGCCTAAACATGATCCATATCTAAATCTCTTGTCCCTTTTTCTCTGTCAGGTGTTATTCTCTATATCTTGTTAGTGGGATATCCTCCTTTCTGGGATGAAGATCAACACAAACTCTATCAGCAGATTAAAGCTGGAGCATATGATGTGAGTCTGCATTGTGTGTGTGTTTATTAGGTGTATATTTGTGAAGGGGTGCAGTGCAGGGGTTTGCTAAGCAGTTTTTGAATGTTTAATAGTGTCCAATTGAGAGCTGGTCCAAAGCTATTGATCCTATCAGGGCCTCCCTGACGCATTGCAGAGGGGTGTGTGTGTCTGTGTGTGGGAGAGAATCAGAGAAGGGGTATCCTCCTCTCTTGGTCTCTGGATAATAAAGTCACATTGCAGCTCTCAGAAAGAGAGAGAGAAAAGGCTCACAGGCAGTCTGTTTGCTTGGAATTCACTCAATGTGAAAAATAGTTTTAATACCCAAAACAGACGCATGTGTTCATGCTTCTGTATCAATTTGCAAAAAAGAAATGAACATTTTGTTCTCATCGCAGTCTAATTTTAACAGATTAATTTGAGACCTGGAGTCCAGATGGTGTGGATTAGCTGAAACATGATGATGCAAACTCGTAACAAGTCCCTCACAAAGCATGTTTCCAATCCACGTTCCTTCCCAACTTTCACACTTTCTCCATTTTTTCACAGTTTCCATCCCCTGAGTGGGACACAGTGACTCCAGAGGCAAAGAACCTGATCAACCAGATGTTGACTATAAACCCAGCCAAGAGAATCACTGCCGAACAGGCCCTCAAACACCCCTGGGTCTGCGTAAGTATTCTCTCAAACCCTCTACAAACCAGAGATAAGTATTGGATTCACACAGACTGCTTCAATTAAGAGTATGTAGGAAGATTTATAATGTATAAGTGACTTTTTTCCCAAATAACTGTGCAAATACATTAAGTTAAAAACTGAGACAATGCATTGTTTCTGATTCTTGTCTTGTCCTCCTGCAGCACCGCTCTACAGTGGCCTCCATGATGCACAGACAGGAAACTGTCGAGTGTCTCCGCAAGTTCAACGCTCGCCGAAAACTCAAGGTTCTCCTGAAACTTCTTTTGCCAAGCTATTGTTTTTAACATCGCTTTTTATGTGTTGACCATACTTAGCCTTTCCTTTTTCATGTACAAAAATGGTCCCACCATCCACCAAGTTTTATCATCAGGTTTAGAAATAACGTGACATAATTACGACTTACTTCTACAAAAGAATTCAGTTTGTCTTATGAGGAGCTTCATACTTTTTGATTTCCCAGCAGCATGGTCTCTGATGTAGTTTGCATACTTATGTAGGTCATGTTTCAAACTTTATAATATATGTTGCTGTTAGAGATTGGTGTCAAATTCCCAAATTATTTTTGAAACCTCATTATTGAGTTTATAAAACCTAAAGGTGCAGTCTGTTCTATTTAGCCTAGTGGCATTTAGCAATACAAACCATAATGGTTATGGGTTGGCCTCTCTAAATTGACATTTAATCACCTGACTATATACAATTGTCCTATCTTTATCAACTGGCCTTACACCAGAGGATTTTGCTCAAACTTTTAAAAGACCTAAAAAATGACTGACATCTAATACCCTCTTAACATCTAAAGACAATTTGTGAGGAAGCTGCTGAATTCTAGTGTCAGATGAAGATTTTGCAAGACTAGAATGAGTCCTTTGAAATTATGTCCCATCATGGTGGAAGTTTACAACGTGTTTAGAATACATGTATGAATACAGAAACAAAGATCACTTGTACAGAGTTGGTGTCAGTTCTACAGTTTTATGGAATTCAGCTGTTCTTCATCTTTTTTACATCAAAACTGATGAGACTGATATTTTAAAGCTAAATGGTAGAGAGGGAGGCAGAGAACCAGATGGAGATCACATATGAGGTAATATCTCTTATAATCTGATGTTTTTAAATCATTTACATAGAATAGAAATGAAAGGAAAGTTAACACCTGAAGCAAATTTGCAAGTCACCGCAACAACAGAAGAACTATCCAGGACACACTTGAGAATAGAAGTACCGATAAAAATAAGGGTTATCTCACCGCAGAAACAACTGATCTGTCTTTTATTTTGAAAAACCCAGTGGAGGTTTACCGTGCCTGTCATGTCAGCCTGAAATGAATTGACAGAATACACAGACAGCAGTGCAGAGATCTGACTGCAGCCCTGAGCAGACAAGTGACTGTATCTTGATTTCTGAGCGGACATTCAGTGGCTTCAGACTGAAATATGCTCTTCATGTTTTGAAAAATTAACTTTTCTAATATGCTGATGCACAACACTGTCTCCCGATGATTGAGCACAATTTGCATAAGACCAGACTAAAGACTTAGGCCAATATCAAACACGTTTGATGTTGTGATAATGCCAAGACTGAAGGAAGACTGCCTTAAAACTGCTCAAATTGACTTTTATGACCACCTTACACCTAATAACTGAGACCACCGGAGTGTGGCTCTGACTTTGTAATTTTGTCTGCTACTTTGAAATGACTTGAAATTCTTTTGGTTGTAAGGCCTGCATTAGAATAAGTATTTCAATCACCCATAGGGAGGGTCCCCTTCATAGTCTCTACCATCCTAGATTTTTGCATATTGTTTTTACCACAGCAGTGACCAAATAATAATAAAATAACTGTACAGGTGCATCTCAAAAAATTAGAATATCATGAAAAAGTTCAATATTTTTTGTCACCCTTTTCTGAAAGTGAAATCCTTATGTAGACTTTTTACACATAGAGTGAAATATTTCAGGCCTTTATTTCTTGCAATGTTGATGAATATGACTTACAGAGCAGAAAATCTAAAATTCAGTGTCTCCATGCCACACCGCATTGATGCAGTAATTCATGCAAAAGGAAGCCCAACCGAGTATTGAAGGCATAGAAATCAACATACTTTTCAGAAGCCTGAAATTTCTGTTTAAAACATCCTTTTTTTAATTGATCTTATGTAATATGCTATTTTTTTTGAGACACTGAATTTTGGGTTTTCTTCTCTGTCAGCCATAATCATCAACATTTCAAGAAATAAAGGCTTGAAATATTTCACTCTGTGTAACAAGTCTATATAATGTATGGGTAATTTAAGAAAAGAGTGACAAAAAATATTGAACTTTTTCATGATATTCTAATTTTTTGAGATGCACCTGTATATATTCAGGTGAATTTAGATAGTCCTACTTATAAATATTTTGTTCCATTTTGGCCCAGTTTTTTCTGCTAATTGCTACAAGGCTAGATATGACGCAATGTGCCTTTAAAATACTTAAGGCTTTCCTTGACTTTCTGGCTAATTGTTTGTTTAGATTTATCTTGGGAAGAGATGGCATGGATAGAAAATCAAGTGAAAACATACAAACTGCTACTGTCCTTTGAAAACAATCCAAAGCATATAGACAGACTTTCATTGATTCAGATGCCTTTGGATACATGGCAAAATATGTCTCTGTGTTCCTGATTTAAATGTGTATCGTACCAATTCTAGATTTTATTCAGAAAAACATCTTGAAGTGCCACCGTTTCTTGTCTGGGATGCAAAAACAGACTTGTGTTAATGTGTTTCAACATCTTAATATGACACTTAAGAGTTATTGCCATAATGTGGTTGCAGAAACTTTGGTATCAGGAGCAGAGTTTAACCATTCTGAAACGATAAGCAGCTCATTTTGCTGTACTTTGCATTAACATGAGAACATGCAAACTAATGGATCAAGTATCTGTTGTTCTTCATTTGTCCACATCATTTAAATATATTTGCATAGAAGAAAATGTTGGACTTGGTCTGGGACCTGGAGATGTGAAGACTGTTAATTGTGCATCTCAGTTGTAATACGATGCATACGATATTGTTAATGATTAGATACTGTTTAACAGAGAACAAACAAACACCCAGCCTTGACTGGATTAAGAAAAAAAGATTCAGAGATGATAATGTTGTCCCTTCAGAAATGAATATAAAGCAGCAAGTCAGGAAGAAAAAACCTTGAATCCTGGTAAACAGAACCTTGTACTTATTATACTTTTCTCTCCTCCTCCCTCTCCTCCTCCAGGGAGCCATTCTCACCACCATGCTGGTGTCCAGAAACTTCTCAGGTGGGTGTGCCCTTCGCCCTTAGCCTCCCACGCAGCAAATGCAGAGGGAGAGGAGGACGGAGAGTGGATAGAGTCCTCCACACCTCTTTTAACCCCCTCACCACACACACATACTACACGCACACACACTCACCCACTCATCCTTAAAATAACAATATGTTTTTGTGTGTGCACAGGAGTTTGCTTACTTATCAGACTGATTTGAAACATGAAGCTCTGTGGACTTATGTAGACATAATGTATTGATAACAGTGGATTATTATGAGTGCTTAACAATTTGATGTACAGTATGTAAGCAGGCTTATATGTGATATTCTGTCATATGAAAATTCTATGTGGGCGATTGTTATGTCCTTGTCCATGCTAATGTATTTCTCCCTGTGTGTATGTGCGTGTCTGTGTGAGTGTGTCCCTCTTCTCTGCTGCCCAAGGAGCGTTTGCATGTTCGATAGAAGGACGCATAAAGTTTTTTTTAAGATTGTTATTTCCAGGGAAAGTGTGGTGTTATAAAGTGTTTCTTCCTCAGTCTTCTGAGAGTGACTTGTTTTCGTTGAAGCCTTGTTCTCAGCCTCAGAGTTAATTGGTCAGTCGATGGTTAATGATTTCAACCCTGGGCCTTGGAAACCACAGGGGTGCCCGTCTTTTGCTTCAGCCCTTTTCCATCAAACCTTGAGATGCGTCTGGGCTGCAGCCAGCACACCCTGTGGCTTTCTAGGCCCATGAGTGAAAAAAGCGTGACATAGACCTGCCTAATTTGCAACGCCCCACCAAACTGTAGCATTTCTGTCCAATAGTGGGCCGGCAGCATACCAACTCTGCTGCTGCCGCCTCCTCCACGGCCTCACTGGCTCAGGAAGGTACGTCCCAGAGACACGCCCATCCACTTCCTCTCCACACACAGTTACTTCTTTGGTTCATAGCGCAGGGTGGGACCCCATCATCACCCTCAGACTCCTGCATGCAGCCTCTGCCAGCATATCCATCAACATCCACACAGACATATGCATGCATACTCACACACATTAGGGTTTTAAGTTTGTGTGTTGTCTTTGCTGTACTGCAAAGACATAATGCACACAGTCATAAACATCAGCATCACTTAACGTTAATTGATTAAGTTCAACCTGCACTCCAAAGTGCTCTTCACATTCACACCTCACCACCACTCGAGCCTAAGCCGCGTAACCCCCATTTCATCTTCAAAAATTCGCTTTGTCACCTCCAGCGAGCTCCATCCTGAACTCCAGCTGACCCCACGCTCACCTGTGCTCTCTAACCGGTCAAGGCTGGGAAGACGGGCGCAGGGAGGGCTGGGGCAGGGGATGAGGAGGGGCATGTATCCTGGGGGCGGGAACTGACACTGCAGGGGGCCGGCAAGAGCTGGGTTGGCGTGCTGCCATCGTCCGACCTGGGTCCAAAGGGGAGGGAAGGGATGGGAGAGGTGGATGTAAAGGAGCGGGGGGGGGACTGAGACGGATGGGAGTGCTCCTAACTGTTGAAACCATTGCTGTTGTGCAGCCTTTTTTGATGAGTCCCTTGTGGTTAAAGGCATCCCACATCTTGTCTCCTCCTGAGGTCTGTTTTAGTACTTTCAAAAACACCCTCATGCTTTCTTAAAGCTCCTATGAGGAATTTTTAGCTGGTTATGAAACAGACTGAAAATAGTACCATGCCTTTATATGACCTACAAAAGCAGAAGAGACCATTGGTAACCATATTGATTATTCCTATTTGGTTATTTTTAATGCCTTAAGAGCTGCCATGGTTATGTATCAAACAGGGCAGCTCACAGCACCCTTAAGCAACAGCCTTTTTAACTTTCCAGTACATTTTGAGGAGAACAGTTGACTGCAAAAGACATCACAATCCAATATGTGGTTAGAAAACACTACTTACATGTACAGGCCTATACCAATTTTTTTTTCTTTTTATTTAGCATTTGGCCGATTATCGATATGGCCATTTTACTGTACCATTAAAGGGATATTTCAATATTTTTGAAGTTGAGCCATATGACGTACCTAGCAGTAAAAGTTGCATAAGCCTCCAGTGATTTCAGTGAGCATTGCTCCTTTAAGAAGGACTCGTTGGTTGTACCAGCCAGGAAGCTAGGCTTTACAGCATAACAGATGGGTACAGTTCCTCTGTGGAATTTGGCAAGTTTTTGGTAAAAAATTGGTCACAAAACGATGTTGGCCCAAACGTATGCACTAATGAAAACTTTTGAAGCATTTTATTTTTTACCCAGAAAGCCTCTGTGTTTTTGTTACTATTTTGCAATGCAGACTTGACATATTTTCCCCTCCCACAGTCTCACCAAATGTCCTGTGTACAACCCGGTCTGGTTGGCTTGGTGTCACATGAGTCTGTGAGCAAATCAACACTTATGACTGAGTGCCACTGACACAGTGAGCTTATGGCATAATTTCCTATTTTCCTGCCTCTGCTGTGCTGCCCTGTTCCATTTCTCATACTGATAGAGCTAGGGCTAAATAGTTTATGTTTCGTCAACCCCTAGTTTTTCCACTTTTGGCATTGTAATCAAACCAAAAGTTCTTCACAGAAGCTTTAAAAGAATAGCACATATATTGCAGTAAACCTCTTGCTACAATCGTCAGATACTCAATGGATATTCCACCATTTAGTTGAGCAAGAAAGAGGAAGAGACTCCTTTTTGAAAGCGCTAAAATCAGGCCCTGCTCTCGTCCTACTGGGTGGGGTTGGGTGGGTGGTAAAGGTCGGCGATTCCGATGGTGGCTCCATGGATTTAGCAAACTAGAAATAAACAGTGTGGAGCAGACTTGATTTTACGTCACCTTTTCAGACATGCGAATCCTGTCTGTTCTACAGTGGGCAGATATCTTTCCATAGATAACTAGGATATGAGTTTATGCAGGCTTTAAGGTAAATTTTTAAGGGATAGCAGGTGTTTTATCCTGACAGAAATGTGTGACTGCTGCATTGAGATTTGGGGTGTTTGTGGCAGTTTGATTGTCAGCTAGAGCCCTCTGAATGCGGGCTGCCGCTCTGATCCTGGACCAAGTTGCCTGTTTGTAAGTTTTTGATTCCCCACATGTGGCATCATCACTGCAGATGGAACTTCTCAGCTCTCTTCCTTTTTTTAATCATGCAGCCTTGTTTTTTTGTGTTCTGATGATGCCACACATCACTGTAAACACTTAATACTGTTAAAGCTTCCTTGCACATCTCTGCAAAGTTTGGCTGAGGCAAGGCTTGGCAGTTTGCTCATGATGTTATCTTTTAAATGACATTATAGCCAAATAAGACTAAAGCATTCAAAGCATATCTGTATGTTTTAGAATGGTGTTTGCCTTGTTGCCTTTCGCATGTGGGTGTCCTGTGTGGTTTATATCCTGCAAAAAAAAAACAGTAAAAGGTTCTTAGGAGATACAGCTTCTGATGCTTTCTAATCCGTCCTTCTGCACTCATCATGGAGCCGGTATGTGGCTCGAGTGGTGAAGAACTCCTGCTGTGGGTCATCTTGACTTTCTTCATCCTGTCATGTGGAATTTGGTGATTATTCTCTGGAGGAGCAGGAGGGGAGGACGTGTTTAGAGAGCATATGAACATGGTACTCCTATGCTGTAACGATTGGCACCCTGATGCCTGTTTGGTAGAAGATGTAGCAAAAAAAAACAGAGTGCTCTGAAAAATCAGTTCTCCTTTCACTGGTTTGGAATGATTTTTTTCTTTTTTAAATACATTTTTTTCTTGGATGCTGCATGATAAAGTTAAGATCGAGGCTGCATATTGACGCAACAGCCAAGATGAGAGAGCATGAGTTGTCACTTGATATGTTTGCTGCTGTAAATGCTGTGCCCCTTATCTCCATTTTCACATGTACTGAAATGCTAAGCCCTCTCTTTCAACCCTCCTCTCTCCCCGTTTCCCCTTCCTATTTCGTTTTGAAAGGTAAGAAACAAAAGATAAGGTTTTTGTAAACTGTGTGTCAGTAAAAAAAAAAAGAGCAAAAAAGAAATCAAAACAAAGTTGAGAGCTTTAGAGCGAGAGGAAAAGTGACCAGGGCCTTCTAAAGGAAATCAATGATTTACATTAACCCGGCTCATCTCTGTCAGTCCTGGCGGCAGTTTGAGTCTGACCATCCCTCTCTTTTTAGATCTGCTGGGGTCTTCCAGACAGGAAATGGATTGAGGAAGTTTACTTTGCTCTCAGGTTACTCTTTTATCCCCAGATGGCAATGAATGGATTATGATGTTGAATGGGTTTTGCAGAGTGTAGCAACTTGCCCCAGAAAATCCATTAAATGCATGTTTTTTCTCTGGCAACACACAGACTCACTTTGTCATGAAGGCTCAGGTATTTGGGGGATGGGTGGGGGGTTTCATAGATATGAAGAAATTGTGGCTCCAGGTTTTGCACAAGTTGCAAATTCCTATAAAAGCTGAATACAAAGTATGGATTGGACCGGATGCTGTCGTCAACTGTTAAACTGTTCTCTCCTACCTGTTTCTTTCCCTCTTTATCCTCCCTTTTTTACAGCATGCAAAAGTTTACTCAACAAGAAGTCAGATTCTGCTAAGGTAAGGATGTCACATCACCTTCGCCCTTTTGTTCTCATACAATATGTCTTGTCTCTCCTCTATTTGATGACCCCATTTTTACTTTCTGTTCTTCTTGTTCCTCTCTGAAGCTCAATTTCTTTCCCCTCGTATTATGTCTAGTAATACCTATCATAAAATAAAGAGTTTTATTTCTTAAGGAGATTCTGTGCTTTAAGATTTCTTTACCTCTTGTGGTCTATTGTTAAATCCTGTTGTCTCATGTGTGAGTTTGTTAAACTATGCGCCTAATTCACCAAAAGATTGCAAAGTCTTTCCATCTTCTTAACATATGTGAATGAGACAAAAAAACATCTAATTCTTAAAGCCACATGAAGGGTTAAATGCTCCCCATATTTTCTTGCATTTACATTGTAAACTATAATACCAAATGTTGTGTTGGTGCTGTTAGAGCATATTCAATGAGCAATTGTGCAAAAATCTGAAATACAATCAGCTCCATGCTATGTAAACTAGAGCTTTGCGCAGGGCTCTTTTCATAATCCCACTCCTGCTGGATTTCTTACATTACCGCTCGCTCCCACAGCACATGCAGGCCACTCCCGCCCTCACCTGCAACAGGTGTGTAAAATCCTGTCCGCATCACACACAGATTCTGATAATCCTTATTGAATATTCAGAAAGAGAGTGCATTTATTTAAAGGAATGGTAATATTAATGTGTATCACCGAAGCACCACCTTGACAATGTTTCCTCTAAGAAAACAACCACAACTCTCACATCTTTGTCGTGCCTAAGGGTGCCACACACAGATGAAAAAGCAGCTGGTAGTCTCAGACTGATTTATCTCCTTGTTATGACTTAGTAATAGCAATGTGAAAGTAATATTTCCAACCTTATTTACACATAATTCATTTTTAAGTCATACAAAGAGGGAATTATTTCCTGATCCCTGGAAAGTTTGGGTGACATAAAAACCGCAGTGCATCTCCATCACCTCTTACAGTAGACCAATCTTTACTCTATTTATGCCGTGCTGTTACCATCCTCATCACTAGATGCTTAATGCAATATGGCCAATGAGCATGGAAAGGGGTGTTGTTTTCCACAAATAACTGCATAATGGCTCAGTGTCTCTAAGCACCGATGCATGTGTGCGAAGATTGGCCCACAACATAAAAAAGGGGGCATTAAAGCTGTGCTTTGTGAATTATTTACAAAGTTTTAGTGCATACACTCTATTGTGGAGCTTTGACAAAACATCACAGTGTTTGGCTGTGCGGCGAGTTGGTGGTAACTGCACTGCAGAATTTACAAGAGTTGCTATGCACAAACTTCCTAGAGATCAATTCTGCTTCTATATTACTTTTATATTACTGTTTGAATTAGGGGTTATGCTAGTTTGAGGCTGCCTGAGAGGCAGCTTTGTTAAATGATGAAAGATGTGCAAGGCTGTACAGTGCGACATATATGTCGTGAATGCTACAAGAAAATTGGTCTGTGCTAAGAGGTTGTCACTCCTCATCGCACAGGTGCTATGACAAAGTGAGAGAGGTGCGTGCAAGCCAGGCACGCAGATAAGACTTTAGGTGTTACTTGTTGCCACAACACTTCATTCTACTTTGATTTGAGATTTGAAATTCATGTCCAGTCCATTTATTTTATATTTCTGGCGTATTTTAAATTCAAGTGGAATGTTATTTCCTCTCATCATGCGTAATCCTGCGCGTCTGGAGTGCAAGCAGCCACGTTCCACAGCCAATGCTATGGTGAGAAAGCAGCTCTTACAGTCAGGGCAGGCTCAGGGCTGTGTCTTTACCCTAACAATAAACATGCAGTGTTATGCAGTGTTGGATGTATTGATCTACTCCTCCGTGCTCCTGTCACTCTCTCTCCCTCATCTCTTGTCTTGTTAACCATACAGCAGCAGCTACGATATTAGTGAAGGGAAAATGCATCGTTTTATACATTAACCTTTGATCAGAAGTTAGCGCAGACTGTCCTCTCACTTACAGCCAACTCACTGTGACCATTCATGCATAATTGGAGAGGTCAAGGAGAACAGAGAAGTAAGCTAGCAGATACTCCTTTTTAACATCGTCTAGCCTATATGCCTTAATAAAAACCAGCCACGTGTTGAGTATCACTGGAGTTGACAAAAGAAGAGGAGAGACTGAGGGCACGTTATTAATCTCGGATTATGTCGATCTTTGGGATGAATAAAATAAGAAAAAATAATAAGAACAGTGAATTTTTGGCATGTTTTCTTTCACATTGTAAATGAACCGCCAGCATCTCTTCTCTGTGACTGGCTGTTTGCTTTGTTAGACGTTAATTGAGAGCTGTAATTTAGGCTGTTTTGGTTTTGTTATTCAAGTACATTCACTTACTAAGTTTATGTTTTGGTTACTGGTTGGTTTTAGAGCTATTACAAACATTTTATATATTGTGCTACCGTTTTTTTTGTTCTGTGCTACAAGATTGTCAACCTCTGTCGCACCAGTGCTATGGGCAAAAAAAGTTAACGTACAGCCCTGGTATATCACTTCTACAAAGACTGCACAATAAACTGGAAAAGTGTCCCCTCCTCATCATCTACATGTGGACAGAATTGAGCTCCATCAGGATGAGAGGGCACTGAGCTGTTCTGCAGCACTCAGTGGGGATAATGACACCTCAGCTTCACAGTAAGACACAAAATAGAAGCAAACTGCACAGAGTGCACAACAACTTCATGGGTGTGTTTGCATTTGAACTTAGTTCTTCAGTTGCGCCTCGAATTTGAGCATACAGTATAGCAGGCACAATTGATGTTAGTAGATGCAGTCTATTCTTACTGAATTCCCCCCAGTTTTTCTAATTCGCTTATTTTGTAACTATCAGTGTATTCTTTTCACATGTAAATCCTTCACTTGCTGCTCTCTTTTCCGAGCAGTCTCCTTCATTCTCAGCTGCTCTAAAGCATCCCTCCTCTCCCTCTTGCCTCCTGCCTCCCTCACTTTCTCCCCTGCCCCAGGGGTCTCTCTGTGCAGTTAAGTGGCGGAGGTATAGAGAGTTAGTGAGGCAGTAAAAAGGATGATCTACAGGCCATTCTGTGGCACTCACCCTCTCATTTACCCTGTTAGCTCTCAACAGGCTGGGAGCTTCAGCCAACATTAGCACCATTCCCTGAAAGGCGTGCAATTCTAATGCATATGTGTATGTATGTGTGCATGTGCATAACGTATGTGTTCACTTTGAGTGTCTGCGTTCTCGTCCCAGCCTTCCACCAACAACAGTAAGAACAGTATAGTGAGCGCCATCAATGCCCTGAAAGACACCAACATGGCATCCAACGCCCAGATGGTACAGTAGGCCGCCGCAGTGACGGTTTACACTTTTTAACACCCCTCCTCGCAGTAGTGTGATAGTAGCCCATTGTGTATCATCCTCCATCGTCATAGTTGCTGCTTTTCCTCCTTCATCCACCATCCAGGAGGTGTAACATTCACTGTCCCATCAGCACCCATCCTTTGGACGTTTTACCCCCAAGGTGCACATGTGTTCCTGAAAAAAAACATAATATCAAGTTATTTTTTGAACATGTAAAATAATTTATTTTGAGTAAACTAAATTTCAGGCAGCACATGTGTACCTTAAAGTTAAAAGGAGCATGAACTTGTCTGCAGGGTTTGTAAAGTGTCAGTACAGAGAAATGTAGAGTCTGGTTCGTCTTGTTTCGGCTGCTGTTATGAAAATAGTTTAGTTGTGTTATGTTTTGGCCTCTGTGTTATTTTATTCCTCCCATGATTAACCAGCTCTCCTTTAACCCTAACCATCTATCTAACATTTTACTTTTATAGCTTGGCTAACCATCATTCTCACTATAACCTGTCTAACCCTCCCATTACCATCCCAGTCACATCCTAGCTGTAATACCAAATCTGTTTCATTGTGCAATTAACCAGGGCTGGCATGTTGTGGTTTCAAACTGCTTTACTAGCATGTGTGTCAAATTTTGTTACACAATGTATTACTTGATCTGGCAGCTCAGTGCTTCTCAACTGGTGTTAAAGGATCGCAAAGTATGGGACGGCCACAGAGACGTGTGAGATTAGTCAGCAGAATAACTGTTGTATATTATTGTAAGTAGTGTAGAAATTATTGATGTTGAAGGTAAAAACTCATGCTCCTCCTTGATCATTTACTTCAGAAAAAACAGGGACAAACCCAGGGGTGAATGAGAAAAAATGTTGCTCTAGCTCAAGGTTTCTATCTAAAATATACCATCCATAGTGGTCTAGTTAATCAGTTTGTAGATCAGGCACTCTATGTACAGAATCCAGTCTTTGTTGCGCTGGCCCCTGGTACGACTCATCATCCCCATCATTCTCACCCAACATTTACTCTTGTTTTTTTCAAGCTTTTCAATAATAACCACTCATTAGCAACAGATGTGTTTGTTACATCATACTATGTAGCCTTATTCAAAGTATAAACCCACTTTCTTGAAATTGAAAAAACACGGGTAAAAGTGGCAAAATCAGTTTACTGTGGTGAAATTGGGTTAGAATACGCAACATGGGTTAACCGAGGCAAAAGAATAAGCAGAAAGTGTCAAAAATTGGTTAAAAGTGGCAAAAACAGGCAAATAAGAGGTGAAAATGGGGAACCAGCAGGGCTTGACATTAACTTTTTTGCTCACCGGCCACGGTGGCTAGTGGTTTTGCAAACTTATTAGCCACTCGGTATTTCCATTAGCCACAATTTTGGTGTTTGGAAACTATTAGCTATATGAGCTATATTTTGTACCAAATTTGGTACAAAGGGTCTGATATGACACACAGCTCTACTTTCCCTCATGAATATGATCAATATCAGCTCTCCTCTTAATAAAGCACCTCTCCCTGTACACAGCACACTACAGAGGTATGTCATACTTCACTGTTAGAGACAGTCATCTAAGAGTCAAGACTCTTAGATTGATATTTTATTCAGTGGATATTAAGTTTATGCTGATATTAGAATACTGTTAATTGGCTGTTTATTAGGAAAAACTACAGCAGATTACAAGAACATCTCTAATTTTCACTGTGACAAATCTCCCCCAGAGAATGTTGACTGTCAAACTCCTCCTGTCCTCTGCTCTATTCCGTTTTAAACTGTATGGTGGAAATGTCTTCATATGTGTCTAAATTAATTAAAATATCTGTTTAAATAATAAATGACATATATTTGGTGCATGAAGGTCACATTTGGAGAACATTAAACAACTGTGCTGTCTGTTGTTTATTAGCAAAAAAGCAAAATCCCTGTTTAGTTGCATTCTGTTTGACTCCTAAGTGAATAGTTACAGACTTTTATCCTTCTGCCTCTGTTTCTCACTGCCTCAGTGAACTGATTTGAAGTTTCGGAGTTTCTCTCGTCTTTTATATCCGTTTATTATCGATATATGACAAATCATTATACAAACGTATCAAAGGGTTTAATAATGTTTAAATTATGCTCACATTTGCGGAGGTTTCATCATTTAGATTGCCCTTAACAAACAAAGAAGTATTAGTGGAGGTATAAATCAAACAATGTTCAGACATACTACACACCCTGGCTTGTATGAGCGACATGTATGTATGAGACACACAGCTGGAGCACACACACACACACACACACACACACACAGACGGCGCTGATGCGCTGATCCTCCATGGACAGAGAGAAGCTTTAAACAGAAGGAGAAAGTTCAGATCTGAGCTTATACTCCAACATTCTGAAACATTTTCCCTAAACAGATAGAAGCCTTCAGTCCACATTAACAACACATCAGTGTGAGTGTGTATATGTTTGTCATGCAGCATCAAAGCCCTTGGCGCTGCGTAAAAACGCACAAATGGATGAAGCGACCAGCCTTTTCAGTTATTTTGGAGGGAAATTTTACCCTTTATGTGCCGAACACCCTCTCTGTAAGCCTAAATCATAACGGCTAACAGACAAGCATGGTCAGAGTGAAGCATTAGTTGTGACACAGATAAATTCAACCCGCCATCGTGGCTAGTTAGAGTCACGCTGCTACCCACCACGGCCGAATCCACCCGCATTTGGCTAGTTGGCGGGTGTAAATGTCAAGCCCTGGTAACCAGGTAACAAAAGTTATTTATAGTGGAAAAATGTGTGTAACACATCATGAAATACAACTAAAATTGGACAAATTGGCCTTAAAAAGTGGTGAAAAAGGTAAACAGTAGCACAATGGGCAGAAAGTGATGAAAATTAGTTAAAAATTGCAAAAATGGGCAGAAAAGTTTGTGAAATAAGATCGAAAAATGGCAGAAATAGCTTAAGCAAGGCCAAAAAGTGGCAAACGGGCACAAAAAGCAGTCAAAATGGGTTTAAGAAATGGTATAAATGGGTGGAAGATGTAGTGGAATGGATTTATAAGTAGCAAAATGGGTAAAAAGTGTGCAACATTGATGAAAGTGGTAAATATAACTGGAAAATCTGTTGAAAAAAGGGGATAAAAGGGGGTTAAAACAGGCACAAATAAATAATTTAAACATCAGCACCCAATAATAGCTTGACACACTTTCAGCTCCCAAACGACGCTACTGACCACACATACATTGATACCATCAGTAAATCACATCTGTGGAGGGCCCTTTCACTGAGTTTGTCAGGAGCTCCGCCAATTCTGTGGGCAGGCCTGTATACATGTATGTAAACAGAAACACAGGTTCTTTGAGCAAGGCATCTCAGGATCAAGTCTCTTCCACTGCACCTTTGGCACGCCACTACCTACTCTCTCCCAATTTCCCATTCTATCTACATTCCTATCTAAGTGAAGGCAAAACAGTGACCCTGAAGCAACATTTAGAGTTTCATTAATTTAGCCTGAAGAGTTCAAGTGCAATATATTTATTTAATATAATAATTAGGACACCCTCATTACCATTTTAGGAATAACTACTTAAAATCACTGGCACCAATGCCTAGATTACTTGCTAATTTGTCAAATTGAAAAAATGAAGTCAGGGAAGGCTGTTGATGAAAGAACGTATTAAGCTTACTTCAAAGATGTCACAATCTAGGAGAGGTCATGGTGCATTTCTGCAACAATAAGCTCCTGCCTATATTATGCCTTAAGACAGTCATGATGTGATATTTGGATTCTATGTTGCACTCTCCTGCTGTTCTACCTCTAAAGCCGGCACAGAGGAGTGATCACTTCTTCCCCTCTTTACACCTCTACGATATTCATCAGTGAATGTGGCGAAACATACATCAGCTCCTAACCTGTGCAAGGAGGTCTCTTGACACTTTAGAGGTGTTGCATGGGGTCAAGATTTCATGGCTAAAGTAAAGTACAGGGACCAGTTTGAAGCCAGTTGAGAGGCACTGATTCAGGACTGTGATGTGCTGAACTAACTGTTCTGTTCTTCATCACAGGAGTCTCAGAGCACAGTGGTGCACAACCCTCCTGATGGAGTCAAGGTGAGTTGAGTCTGTCTGAAAGCCTGAACGTTTCCCAGCTGCCTCACTCTTGGTCCTTATGGATGAGAAGCCAGTTGAGTTAATTTCAGTGTCTTTGTGTCCATTTCTCTGATCTACAGGGATCAACAGAGAGCAACGCCACCAACGATGAGGAGGAGATGAAAGGTAGGAAAGGTACTCAAGTGTTTTATTCCCTTTTCCTGTTCTTATCCACTCTCTTTCTCCCATCTAGTGAAGTGTGTTTTTGACTGTAGAGACCAGCAGGTGTACTGAGTTACATCACGTGTCTCACACTCTTGACCGTGTGCCTGTGGTGTTTTTACGTTCTTATCGTGTGTCTGGCTGCGTGTTTGTGTGTGTGTTTCTAGCGGACAATTCGGCGCAGAGCAGCGCCACCGAGGAGATGCCCCCTCTTCTGCCCTCACCTCAAAGCTCACCTGCCAGTAAGTTATATCCATGGCAACCAGAAGCTGTGTGGTCGCCACTGGCAAGGACCTAACACCCCCACCCAACCACCCACCTTACCCCCACCACTCCCACCCTGGCTTTCTGTAGTCACTGGCAATGACGTCTTACATCTCTGAGCTCCCTCACTCTGATCCACCAAGCTGTTTTTGAGGGTTCCCACTGGTTTTGAAAATTTTCTTTATTTATGATCTTTGTTTTCTATTTGTTCTATAATTTATGTGACACCCAGTAAAAACATGCAAAAAAATCAGAGAACATCTTAGAATTTGATATTTACTGATATTGTTGGATATAGTTCTGCTCTGATACAACTTGCATCTTATTTTTCTAGTCTGGAAACACAAGGGTGACTTCAAACAAGTCTGACAGAGCTCAAAAAACAGCCATAAGCTGTAAGACAAGTTTTTAAGCCTCGGGGCTGTGCTCTTTGTACATGGATAACGTTGCTAGCTTTGTTTAACTGTTAATGATCTGTTACTCTATGTTCTGTTAAGCTAGCTTAAGGTTATGCCGCCGCTTTTGTCTTGATAGTGAGCTAACTTACCGTTAAGTGGTTCTTGAATGAAAACTCCCATTTGTGAATCCAGAATTTGAATATAATTGACTTATTTTAAGTAAGACTAATTTAGATCAGAATATGTGGGTAGATAAAGGAGACATATCATACCCATTATCCATCTTTTAACACAGTCACTGTGGTCTAAATAAAGTTCCTGTGCAGGGCTTTGGTCGAAATGTTATGTGAGAATAATATGTAAAACCAGAGGAAGTTTTTGACCCTGTATAAACCAGCTCTAAACAGGTGTCCTCTGAACTGAATCCTCTGTTTTGGTTGTGTGACATGACATGTCTAAATGCAAATAGTCTCCTTCTCATTCCACCCCTGTCTTCTGTTGGCTGTGCCAACCTTGAAACAGCTGTTTGCTCCAATGGATAAGGGGAGAAAAACACAAATAAGGGGCAGTTAGTATTTTGATGACACCCATTGTGATGTCGCAAGGAGCACAGATTCTGAGCAGACCATAAGATGTTGTATTTTTAACCACTGACAGACCACAAACAAAGGACCAGTTTGGCTTATTACTTTCTTAGATAAGTAGATGCACTTGACACAAGGGGTTTTACAGTATTTGTATTTGTGGTTACGGTTCAGTGAATATAGTCACTAACAATGGTTTCACTGCACACTTTAAGAATAATAATTATGATACATCGCTCAAAGATGCACTTAGAATTGTATTTTACGATATATTTATTTTTATTGTTTCAAATCAGGAGATATTTGGCTAGTTATCTCTGTTATTTTTTTTTTTCATTTAGCTTTTGTTTACATTTTACTCTTTTTTGTCTCATGTTTAATAAATTACAGGCTGTACCAACTATCACAGATAGTTTTAGATAACACCAAATGGAACAAACAGTAAACCATACTAATGTCAGTATGAAAAATAATAAAGATAGGGAAACCTAGAATTATAAATCTGGGACTTTATTGTTCTTTTTTATTGATGAACTAAACCCGTACCAAACCGTGATCCAAAATCCCAGGTACAAACTTAAGTGTCACCTCTGTGAACCATTATACCCCTGCTGGATACCCAAATGTATGTGCAAAAATACTAAAAAAAAAAAAAGGGTGTGTACGTTTCAAGAAACCCCTTAGAGCTGGTGGTGAAAATGTCATGGTGCAGTCAACAAAGCTGAAGGAAAGCCATGGAATTATTTACAACTGATAAAATAATAATACCAGAAGACTCAACATTCAACCAAAATAATTTGGTTGAGATGAAATAGAATGATTTAGCCTCACAAGCTTCTATTAGCTGGGATTAGTTGACTGAAGAAACCACCACATCAGCCAAACTAAAGAGGGAAACATTAAAACGACTCAAATTTTTGCAGTTATTGGACAGTCCTGTTAAAATTATGCCAGCCATACGGACTGTAGATATGTTCATACAGATTTACTCAGTCAGTTGATGCCTGCAACCTAAGGTGTCTTACCCATTAATACTTTGCAATTAAAGTGAATTCTCCTCATGAACACACAGCCTAGCAGGCTGGTTCACTGAGACAATTCTGATTAAGTGTTTAAAATGATACAAAAAACACATTCATCACAAGTTTAAAAAATGAAACCAGCTATAGTTCAGACCTGAAACCTCAGTTCTTAGAAAAAAACTTTTGAGGTCTAAAGACTGAGGTATAAAAAAAGGGAACTTCAACTTAAGTAGGTCTGTTTGTTTTTCCTAAAACTCCACAAACGTATTCATACATTCTTCTGATATTCATGACTGTTAATATCTGCAGGAATTTTCATAGTTGACAATTTAGATAATTAAAGTTTTAAGCTAATATCTGCAGATACCAATATAATGGTGATGATATTGTGCTTCCCTATATTCACTGTGTTTTTATGCTGTCTAGTTCAGTATTTCTAAGGGTAAATGTTTCTATCTCCCATTTAGTGCATCAACATTTTTACCACGGTAATAAAACCCTCACATAGGTGTTAGAGTTATTTTATAGAAGTGTAGCAGTCTGATCAAATTCAACCTGCTCTATGTAGATAAACATCTATTGACAAATAAACAATGGAAAATGTGTTGCAGATGAGGTTTTGTCACGTTCTTTGATGCTTGATCAATAAGGTCAGTTTGGAGTTTGAATCAGGCTGGAACTATAAACGATTGTCTGACTGTTGATAAGACCCAAGTTGTATTAAAGTGGAAACCTCCTTTAACCAGGATGCATTACTATCATTAATTTGTTTTACATAGTGATTGCAGGTGGCCATTTCCTGCCATGTTTATCCATTACTCCAGTTTAATGTGTGCTCACTTAGAGGCAGACCCCACCTTTAACGGCCTCCCTTCACTCAGAACAAATTTCAGAGAAGCAGACTCATTAAGGTCGTAGAGGAAATGTGACTTAATTATAGCAGCCAAAAAGAAAAAGTGGAGGGTTTTTTTTTATTAACAGGGCCACTGTGGGAACCCTGAAATCTGTGTGTGTGTGTGGGTATGTGTGCGTTTCTTGGTGATCACTGCATCTTACCCCTTGTCTTCCTAATGTGACTGCTCCAGCTGGAGGAAGCCTTGCTCACCTTGCAGCTGGGTGTCCTAAACCGGCTTCCTCGTCTGACAGGCTCCTGCTGCCTGTCTGACTTTTACTGGAACCTTGCACTCCACAGGCTCCTCTTTGTCCTCACATTTTTCTCCCTCCTGCTCCTCTTTTCTAACACCTTCCTCTCTGTTCAGTCTTCTCTCTATTTCTCTTTTTGATTCTTCAAAACTTTTTTCAAAACCACATTTCAAAATGATACAATATCTGTTATTTTTACATTATTTTACCATTTATTAGTGCTGAAGGATACAGGTTATGAAAGATAATAGATGCGCTGTGATCTTTTTAACTTAGAGCTGCTTTGAGTCAAGTGACGGAGTTCAGCTGTGGGCAGTCAAAAATGAGATTCAGACGAGAGAGAGAGAGCCACTAGTAAAAAAACAGTGATTCAAAGAAATAAGAATATTTTGTGATTGTGTCACTGCGGTTTTGCTCTAAAGTAGGGGTCATCATTTAAAAGTCTTGGAGGTTCCGGTCAACAACATTTCCTTAAGCCATGGTCTGGTCTATAATTTCATCTAACATGTAAAATAATTCCTGAAAAACATTGAAAACAACAACATTTTATGAACTGGAGGTAATAGTAAAATAGTAATAATCTGATTTTGCTGATAAAAGACCAAAATACATTATTTTTGTTGCAAGAAAGAAGAGCTTTGAAGGCTATTTAGATTCAAAATAGGTTACCTACAGACAGCTACTGAAGTCTTCTCTTTTTCGTAAGAGGATCTTGCTGCGTTTCGGACCTCTATGGTGGGGTGTTTTAGGCTCATCTATATGCAGACCTCTACAATGAAGCAACCTCGACTGAGGGGTGGGAAGTAACATACGTTACCCAAGCTGGAACCAGAATGACTTACTGAATGATGTATGTTTTCCACTCTCTGTGATTGGTTCGGTAAGTGGCTTTTTCTCACAACAGCAGAGTTTTATGAAAAAACAAAAATCAAAAATTTACTGAGAGAGCAATTGTAGATTTAACACACCACAAACTAAGGAAAACCCTAAGAGGGTTAAGTTTAGGCACCAGAACCCTAAAGGTTAGGGTAAGAGGGAGGAGGAGGGGATAAGATTAAAAATAACACCACAAACTAAGGAAAAACCCAACAGGGTTGGTATTGTAGAGGTCTGCAACAGATGAGCTGTAAACGGCCCACCATAGAGGTCTGCAGCCAGATGCCTCTCCTTTTCCATGGTCATCTTTCCTTATTTACAAGCTCAGCATCTCTACTCTTCCCTATCTCACTTTCTCTGCTGTTGTTCTGAAACTCTGTGAATCTCTGCAGCTGCAGGCTCCTTCCACACCTGCGGTGTTTACTGGCCAGGAAGCATCTGATTGGCTGAGTAGTGTCATATGTAGCTACAAATAAGTGGAGAAAAAATAGAGCACCATAAACACATAGACAACTGTCAGGCTCATCCAGTGCAATTAACTGCACCCTCATAGGCCAGATTGAAGGGCCCTCCAAAGATCTGATTGGGAAATATCAACATAGAGACAATGTTAGGGCTAGCCTCCTGGCTACCATTCAATTTCAAGACCTGGCTCAGATGACCGCTAAAGATGGCAACAAAAAGTTTCTTTAAAGTCATTGTTGGAGTTAAATGCTCCTTATTTTCTTCTTTCTTTTCCAATATCCCAGCTTCTGTTCAGGTCCTGGGATGGCTATACATAGTCCAAAACAAAATTACCTATTAGGAAAGTTCTTGCCAGTTAATGACATTTATTTATGTTACAAAAGAAAGAGGAAAAAAAAAACAAAATCACACCATTAGACAAAGACAGTAATACACACTATATTGCCAAAAATATTCACTCACCCATCCAAATAATTGAAATCAGGTGTTCCAATCACTTCTATGGCCACAGGTGTATAAAATCAGGCACCTAGGCATGTAGACTGTTTTTATAAACATTTGTGAAAGAATGGGAGTTTGAGGCGCATAATGCACAGAGGTCCCCAACTTTCTGCAGTGTCAATCGCTACAGACCTCCAAACCTCATGTGGCCTTCAGATTATCTCAAGAACAGTCCGTAGAGAGCTTCATGGGATGGGTTTCCATGGCTGAGCAGCTGCATCAAAGCCATACATCACCAGGTGTAAGATGCCCAGATGCTGGGCGAACCTGAGGAAGCTACAAGCGAAACACATTGTTCGCTCTCAAAAAACAGTAAAGTTTATCTCAGTGTGCGGCGGATCATGTCTTTTTGTTTACGTTGGACCTTCATATGCAAGTCAAGGCAGGTGAGCAAATACTTTTGGCAATATAGTGTATTTTGAAAGTTGACATTTTCTTTATATTTGTTGCTTTGATAATTTTGCTGAAAGTTTGTATGGACCATACTCTTGCTAACCTTCAAAGGCCCCCACGTGACTGGACCCCAGAAAACTTTCCCCACTAGCCCCCATTATGGGCAGCTATGACAACTACACACAACACAAACTTGAGGGAGGCGCATGATTTTATTAGCCTCTGAGAAGATGTCCCAAAAATTCTAAATTTTATAGGCTGAGCGTGTTCTATGTTATTTTTCTCTTCCTTGTTTTGGAAAAGGACAGCAAATTTCATTGTGCATAGGCAATGACCACAGAGGCATCTTGTTCTATTCTGTTCAGCATCTGAAATGGAAGATTATAATGTCTCCTGGTCCTTGAAAGTTGGCCTGCAGGGTTATTTTTTAAAAAACTCTTACTTATTTTTCCTTTCGTTGCTTTAACTGTGTTTAGTTTTAGTCTATTCAGTTACCCTTTCTAATATACAGGCTGGAAACTAAATCAACCAGTTTTCTAAGTTCTTCTGCTGTTGTATCGATACATTATTTGATTTTCACAACTATTGTATCAAAATTTAAATCCTGGTCTCATGACAATCCTATCCTGATGTAGCTTCATCCTTTTCTCTCTTCTTTTCTCTATCAAATCTTCCCTCTCTTTCACCTTATCTGTCCTCTCGTTTCTTAACCTCTGGTCCTGGCCTCCCGCCCTCATCAGACACACCTGCACTACAGGACAGTCTGATCTTTTCTCCTCCCTCCTACTCCTCTCCTTCTTCCTTCCTGACCATGCTAAGTTTCCCCACAGGCATAACATGAGCTCATAACAAACAGCAGCTTCGATCCCTCTCTCTGCTAGTTGCTGCAGCTCATCAAACGAAGCTTTGTTAATGCACATGAGCATTAAGAGAAGAGTAGACATGAGCAGAGCAGGCAGTTAAACGACTACACATCACGCAGCATCAGAGCTTTTACAGATCTCGCTTCCAGCTGCCATCTTGTCCTCATGTTTACCCATCAGCATGCCTTGTCATAACCCTACATTAACTTTGACGGTTTATTTCTCATACATTTTACCCAACACTAACACATGTCGGCTCTGTCTCCTTTGTTTAACTGCAGTTTTGTGTGCATGTCGTGCGGATGATCACATGTTCATTTTTCTGTCATCCATCTTCGTGTCTGCCTCTGTTGACCATTCGTTGTGTGTTTCAGTTCCACCGCATGACCTAAAGCGCATGGCATGGAACAGCACAGGCAACAGCTCCTGCCCTGACTCTGAGCTCTCACAGTCCTCCATGCCTGCTGCTCCGCTAGGGAGCAACACTGTTGCTGCTATAAACAACACTAAGCAGAGTAAGAACACAGTCTTGACTAACAAAACCTCTCCTTTTTCCCCCGTCTCATTCAGTCTAGCTTAGGGCTGGGCATAAGGACCCACAGTTATGCCTCAGTATGTTTTTGCTGTATGGCAATACAAGTGTTCTGTGAAGAAATAACAAATGGATGCCACATTAGCAGAATTATAAACTTTGATATTACTCTATTAAATATCAATGAAACCTGTTCAATATCACAGCAACAAAAGTAGAAGTGGTGATTTATTGTTTTTAATGATCAAATATTGCAGGCAGGCAGGCTTCTACACACTGTTTAAATTGCACAAATATGCAGGCAACATTTGGTGGGTGAACTCTGGAGGAGTGAGAGTTTCCTTCCAGGTACACCCACTTTTCTAAATGTTGCCAACCAATTGAGGCAACTGAGACGATGCTTTTTCTCTATTGGTTAGAAGTACAACTGAAGTTCTTTAAATGTCTGTAATTTAGGCAGACTAAATATATGAAAATGTTGACAATACATTTACATATTTTTGACAGATTGTAGGGGGTTGGCAGTAGTTTTTGATAATCAAAACAAATTACCCAATTTTTGGTGTCTAGTACAGTGGTTTTCAAATGGTGTGACGAGGGACACAGGTGTGCCTTGTGGCAAGTGTGGGTATGCCATGGGATTTTTTTTACATATTACTTCTACAACTATACAACAGCAACTAAAGATGCTGTAAAATATGTTTGCAGTGATATTTTTCAAACAATTAGTGATTGAAATAATCATTGTAACAATTGCATCATTTTAAAATATGCAATATCATCAAGTATCAATGCATCACAAATTGGACAACCTTTTAGAAAACAAATTGGTGTTTCTGCTATTTTCTAACTGTTGCCTCTCTTTCGTATATACGTTACATGTTTTTGGATAATTTTAGGTAAAAATTACTATTAACAGGTACCAAAATGTTGGATTTGCCCCCTACCATCAATCCAATATACTTCTGTCTGACAGGCTGAGTTGACTGACATGTACACAGCAAAAACGTAAATTTCGGTGTGTATTTGTCTGATTCAGTGGATCTGAAATGCTATAGCTAGGCATGTTTGGTGTGGGGTGTAAATTTGTATAACTATATAACATTACTACATTTGTGCATCAACAAGTGATATTGTAAGACATGTTAAAAAGGCAATTTTGCACAAATAAAAAAATGGTGTGCCTTCAGGTTTTGGCTTAATCTTAGATGTGCCTTTGGCTAAAAACATTTGCAAACCACTGGTCTAGGACTTCTGTTTTTGTTGCTATGGTATCAAACAGGTGTATCATTTCATTTTGACTAATAATATAAAAAAAATCATCAGTTAAATTACTACAATTATAATCCCCATTTAGACAAGGCATTTCCAATAGAGTATCTTTAGTTCAATAATCATAACTGTCAGTGGTTCTTTTACTGGGTACTAGGGCCAGCATATCTATATTGGTTACCCTTTGTCTTGTTTGAAAACAATATATCTGAAATACTCAATATATTGCCCAGCCCTACAGTAGCTGTTAAACCCCTAAACCCATCATCTCTGACAGTTTCCTTAGAAATAAGAGAAAGCAGCCTGAGTAAACGTGCATCATAGGGAATTATAGAGGTGCCTTTTCAAGCTTGAGAATCCTAAAATAGCTCACTGCAAAAGAACAAACAAACAAAAAAATAATAATCTATGGAAGGGGATTGTATTGTCCAACTTCTAGACAAAATATCTCATTCCTCATACTATTATAAAACACATTAATCGGACAATTATAGATTATCATTTTATTTCAAGATGGAAAAAGCAAAAAAAAAAAAAAGAAACATTTCAGCATTGTTTATACTAAGTACAAAAATCTGGACACAGGGCTAAGAATTTTACTCAAGTGTCTTGTCATGAGATATACTCATTTAGTTAGTACTTTTTAGTTTATTTGTATTTTTACGCTTTTGGTTCATTTTCTCATTTTCTTTGGCAAGAAACTCTGTGTACTGTACATAAGTTTGACAACAGTGGATTGATTTACTTACAGAAATGTTCTTTCTCAGTCTCTATTTGGGTTGGAAGAAGCAATCTCAACAAACTTGAGGGAATACATATGTATAAACTTAAGCTTTTATCAGGATGTAGCTCAGAAACAAGTGCTACTCTCTGCTTCTCACCAAGCTAAAACCAATGTGTATTCTAATTTAAACATGCAATTACAGGCTCTGAAACTAAAGATGATGATTGAGAGGGGTTGATAACATTTTAAAACAAATTTGGGAAGTCATAAAATTCTGAAAGGCTACTGTGTTATTAGCTGTTGACATTTTGATGGTGGTTTACCAGCAATAAAAGAACAGCCATACTGGTCAACCTAAGACGTTGTTTTTATTGAGCAATGATGTGTGTTTAATACATTTTATAAAGCTTATTTTACAACAGGAACACTGACTAAAGTTGGATGGTTTATTTTGATTAATTCAGACCCCAGGCAGAATTTACTGCATAACTAAGAACTGGATACACAAGTTCATACATCTCATAGACAAACTGTAAATTAAATATTGGCAGCAAATACAAAAACAATGATGTGTGAAAGATTTATGCTGTTTTTTTGTCATGAAATCCCATAAAAAAGACCAAAACCAGCAGTGTTTTTATCTTTACTCAATAAAGAATTGGCACCTGTTTACTTTGAAAGTAGCAGGCCAGTAGTCAACCACAGAAAAACTTACACCCACACACCGCAATCAGTTGGTCGTGCAGGTAACAAAAAAGTGAGAGAGAGAGAAAACATTTCTTTTTTTTCTCAGACAGTTCAATGCATGACACATTCCTCATTGCATCTGTTTGGTAGTCTAAATTATAGTAAAAATCAACGTTACAATCTTTATGCAGCATAATTTATTATTTTAACCTCATTATTTTGTACTGAAGTAACAGCTGTCTCAGAGACAATCAGCATGCACCTGCCTTCAACCATGTAATTTCTGTGATCGCGGCACGATAACACCTTAGCATCATATAGCCTACAAAATATCCTTAGATCATTGTTTGTTTAATTCATACAATTAACTGTTAACAGGACATACTTGCTTGAGCCTGTGTTGTGTGTAATTTACAAGTATATATCAGACTTCATGCAGCGTTTGTTTACAGAGGTAAAGTGAAAAAAGTCTCCTGGTCCATACTTCATTACCAGAAGACATTGTCTTTTCTCTCCTCTGATCTCTGTCTGTCAGTAACAAACACTAATGCTGACATAAACATTTTAATGAGATGATAAAGGGTGAATGCTGACAGGCCAGGGGAGTTGATGCTTTGACGGAGGACACTCAGCAGCACTACTTCCATACAAATGTCCTGCATCTTTTGTCAAGTTTAATATATGTTGTTTCCAAGTAATTTACAGCGTAACCGCTGTGAAGCAATCAGAATATTACATACTCTGTCACTTTGTGTGCCTTTTTAACTGTATTGCCCAGTGCTGCATTGCTTCTTTCTCTTGCCTGCTGCGCGTCTCTCAATTAGTCAACTGTGTGCTCCCTCTCTTTCGTTCTCACACCAACCAACCAGAAGGATGAAGATCAGATAAGAGCCTGGAGACCAGCCATCCAGCTGGAAGGTGTCAGCCCTAGAAAATAGCATGTCCCCATAAAGATCCTGTTCTAAGTCAGGCCTGTGTCACCTTACAAAGACACCTGTGCTTTATTCTTGTCTTAATGTTGGCCAAATATTGTTTTAAAACATGATGGACAAAGGAGAGGAAAGTAGATTTAATGTGGGTATTTTCAGTACACTTAATATTCTACTGAGTGTTTTTTAAAGGATCCCTAGTGATGTTCATGGTCATGATTAATTAACACAGCTTCTCTTACTCAATTCTGGTTAATTGATAAGTTTTCAAGAGTTTTAGACAACATTTGAGGAATAAAATAAAGTAAATCAGGCATCAACTGTGTGGATATAACCTCCTGTCAGATTTATTGTTGGTTTTGGTCTTTTTATGGGATCTGACAACATAAAAATCAAAAGCTTCGACCCTTAAGATGTTTGTTTTTTCCTTCACTGCTGTAACAAAACTGAAAGTATAAAGACTTTCTTTTCTCAATTTTGACTGGTCAGAAAGTAAAAACGGGCATTGACAAATGCAGAACTGCTCCAGAAGTTGAGCTGTTTTTGTAGCAGAGCATTGTGAGTGCAGCGACAAAACACAGCCAACCCTGAGCGCTGAAAATGCTGGACTATGTTTGTTTTGTATTGAAAATAGTTAATGCAATCGCAAAAATCAGCGACACAGGTCTCTGGCGTGTTACTGGAATTTGTGGAAGCTAAGGTACTGCCTCTAATGGATCAGAGCGCTGCCTAACGATCTGGCTTTGTTGATTTGAAGGCATTAATGGATTTTGTTTTCTTTACAAACATGATGGAGCAGTAGTTCTCAACTGCTTGGCTTTCAGGACCCATCACAACCTCTTTAAGAGAGATTGCATCCCCAGATTAAAAAAAAAAAAATCAACCCTTCTAATGTACCTAAGGAAAAATGTGGTTTGTATACCAAGTGGAAGAAAACATAATTGAACAGAGAGGACAATAAAAAACAAACATGGCTTCATACACTTTATTTTACTCAAAAGCATGAAAATGTGGTAATTCACTGAGGGTTAACCTTATTATCTTATTATTTCTAAAGAAAAGGAGATAAATAAAACATTTTGACACAAATATTGAAATTTACACTTCATCATAGGAAAACTTAAAAAAAATACATGTACGAATTGACTGTATATTTACTTCAGGCTTCCGTACATAGACTTAAAAAAAAAAAAAAAAATTCTTTGCGCCCCACTGCAAAGAGCTTCATAACTCACTTTTGGGTCCAGACCCACCCAGTTAAGAACTACTATGATAGAGGTCCAATTGTTTTATGTATTCAGAAGTAAATACCAGCATTAAACATGTCTAGCACTAAGATCATTGAGAAAACAACAGCAAGGCTAAAAAGTGTTAAGGGTTATAGGAAAGGAAAGCTAGAAGTAAATGGTTATGCAAAGCCAATAACCAAGGAATTAACATGAACAGTGAATGGTGTCTTGGGAGCTAGGAGTTCCTGAGAGTAATTTTGCTTCAAGTCTTATTAATTTAAACTCGGATTCAGCTGACAGTGACTTAACTTGCCAAAACATGCAAGACTTGTCCACTTTTTTCCTGCCAAACTAAACTTCTGGTGTTTACAGGCAGTCTTTTAGTTTGTGTGCAGCTCCGAACCGTTGCAGTCAGTTTGTGTGTTGCACAGAAGGTGAGAAGCATAGGGACAGACAGTGATGAGGTCGAACTGCAGTGAGGAAGCTGCTTTGATCTAACACAGAGGTTAAACAGGGAGTGTTGAGCTGCAGCCACAAAGGAGAGAGAGCCTGAAGGAGGCAGGAGCTGAAGTGACGAGAGACAGTGTCATCAAGTAAAAACCACAACACAGTTAATTGTTGACTCACCTTTATCGGTTTCCTCACCGTTTACTACCTGTCTGTTTCTCTTTCTCTCCTGCTCTCCACACAGCTCGTAAACAGGAGATCATCAAGATAACGGAGCAGCTGATTGAAGCCATCAACAACGGAGACTTTGAGGCCTACACGTGAGTACGACTGCATGAGTGCGATGAAAAGAAGTGGGTGAGTCACTGAAGTAAAATCTATATCACACTGGAGGAGCAGTCCTAAGAGTTATCTTTATTTTTTTCCCCAGACTCAGTTTCTCTGCTTTAATGTCTGCTCTGGCTCACCCACTCTTCTTTTCTCACATGCCTCTTCTTCTTTATTGTCTCTCTCAGGAGGATTTGCGATCCTGGACTCACCTCTTTTGAACCCGAGGCCCTGGGGAACCTGGTGGAGGGCATGGACTTCCACAAGTTCTACTTTGAAAACTGTGAGTCTCCTTTTGAACACTCACAAGCACAGACACATAAAGACAAGATGAATCCAGGTATTTAATCCACCAAGGTGAAGCCTGTTCATACAGCAGAAAGATCACCAGAATTTGTGTTTTTTGTTATTTTTTTTGTATTCAACATCCCTCATTTTATCATTATCTGAAATGTTAAATGGACTTCATCTTGTGCAGTGCTTTTCTGCATTCAAGTCAGACTACTCAGAGTTTTTTTGTAATGTTTACTTTGGAGCCTCTATTGTAGAGGTCAGATAGTGGATAGAATTATAAACTGGGGAGGTAGAGAGCAGGGCAAAGGAGCCACAGGCCAGACCTGAACTTGGGCTACCAGCTCGGAGGACCATAGCCTCTGCACATGTGACAAGGCCACCAGCACCCCTCAAAGTGCCTTTCTACACACCACATTCATACACTGATGGCAGAGGCCTATTTGTTAACTGTACATCAATATTAACTAATTATTTAACTGTTCAGAAACATTTCACATGTCAGCGAGGCAGCACTGGGAGCAATTTGGAGTTCACTGTCTTCAGAGTCTCTACCATGGACACTTCTAAAAGCGGCTGCAGAAGTGCGGATTAAACCACTAACCTTTCAGTTGAAAGATGACTTCCTGGGCACTTTTCTAGCTCAGTTCATATGGCAGGAGCCCATGTAGGTTCTTTTCAGATGATGTCATGCAGCAATGGAGAACTCCCAATGGGGGGCAAGAAGTGATTTCTGCACAGGCAAACACTACCAAAAAAACCATGTGCATGACCATGTCAACCATTCAAAGTGCAAATGTAAAAACATTCTAAATTCTTAAGCTACTTTTGTGTCCTGAAAGTAGTGAAATATTCAGGCAAAAACTAAACATTATTTTAAAAAATTCACAGAGAAACAACAGTGGGCATGGATTAAAAAAGCCTCTGTCTTAAGCCTCGATGAGCGATGTCATCAAGTCCAGTTTTGCCGTGGTTTAACGCATAAAATTATGATCTTGCCTGTATTTCCTTAAGTGATATCTGTCCAGCCTCACTCAATGTGAGTGGACATCAGTCTCTTTTAAGAGATTTTAATGATATGGTTTAGTTAAGGGGTTTTCAAACTTTTTGGGCCTAGGGACCCCTTACAGGGAAGAACATTTTTCAAGGACCCCCATATAACCCTCATGCTGATTAAACATAAGTTAAGTGCCATTTTTACTCCTAGATGCTGTATTTTATACTCTTCAACCCAACTACAAGCTCTTGTCCAACTGAGTGTCGCTTTTTATTTATTTTTTAACCATTGAGCTGCCAAATAAGAAGCCCTCTGTGCTTTCTCTGAGGTTGTGGTCAGGTTCACCATTCGTATTTTCTGGCAGATGTATTCCTCACCCTTTTGTCGGAAAAAATCTTTTGTTTTGTTCTTAAACTCTGCATGCTTTGTCATCAGAAGACCCTTTAGCTTGGCAGGCTTAATGGCCTCACATGAAGATACAACACATTTTGGTCTTTCGTCGCTGTTTTCAATAAAACCAAACTAAAGATAGCTCTCATCATATTTTCTCAGTTTAGCTGGTTTGGCTGTAGCATCACTTGATGAAGTGGACGTAAAGTGACTGGTGCGTGACGAGTGATAGATTTACAGGATATGTCGCAATCATATCTGAGTTTTTATTGGCCCAAAGCTGACTTATGTGGGAGTCATTGGTTGATTTATGGCGCTGTGGTCCCTATATGTATTTATTTGCTTTTTAATGACATGGCGTTACTTTAATGATTTATTTCAAATTATTTCGCAGACTCCCAAGCTGTGGCTTGCTGACCTGCGGGGGTCCCTGGACCCCAGTTTGAGAACCATTGGTTTAGCTCAGTGGAGCTGATTGTTTGACTTCCAAATGGCTCTTTGTTTGGTACCGGTTAGGCTTTTAAATGCAGATTAAATAATGTCAAATAATGGAGGGAAAGAACAGTGGCACTTCAACAGGAGCTAGCTACAGTGGCTCACACTGAAGAGCCATTTCATACAACAGGCTTGTTCATGACTGGCACATCATCACTCGGTCGCTTACCTCATAAGTAATTTTGGATTGTTGGCACATAATCGTTAAATCAAAAGTACCTTTGTGACAAAATTACGATTTTTCTGAATATGTCAAAGAGGCTCTGATAGCCTCTTAGCTCAGTACAAGACTCTTTAAGACTCTTGTCTCCCTTCATCTGGCTAAACAGTTAGGCACTAGAAGGTCAGTAGGACTGAGAAATTTGCAATTGGTAAAACTGGGGAAAAAATTCACAACTCAAGCATGCCAATTTCCTATCTGACACACCTGATTTTTACAATACAATGTTTTTATTCGTAAGTACTCTAACACAGGGAGAAAAGGCAGCAAAAAGATTCTCAGAACCTCCCAACTCCATTGCTCTGTGTCTCTTAGACAAATGGATAATAAACTTTATCGCTCTCTTTCAGTGCTGAGCAAGAACAGCAAGCCTGTGCACACCACCTTGCTCAACCCTCACGTGCACCTGATTGGCGAGGACGCCGCATGCATCGCCTACATCCGGCTTACACAATTTGTGGACACCACAGGCCGCCCTCGCTCCAGCCAATCAGAGGAGACTAGGGTGTGGCATCGTCGCGATGGAAAGTGGCTCAATGTTCACTTCCACTGCTCAGGAGCGCCTGCTGCACCACTCCAGTGATCAGGTACCTCAAACAAACTTACAGCATGCCGTTAGAAACAAATCAGGAAGAAGGCTGAGAATTTTAAACCACTTCATGTGTAGAATTATGCAGATATAGTCTAAACTTAGCATTGCTTTAAATCTGGCTCCTCTGTGTTGGCTGTGTTTTACTTCAATGTAAGCCCTGCTCTGACCAAAGAGTCATGACTAAACTAGACCGTTTTAGAATGTTGCAGTTGTGTGAGCTGAGCTGCTGTAGGTAGAATCAGGCTGGCTGTTCGTGTTGACTGCATTTCAGTTAGACAGGTCTCCAACATGTGAGTTTAAGAATGCAAGGTTCGCCATGTTTCAACAGCCAGTCAACTCCACAGAGCTCAGTTCCTCTTCACAATAGAACTGGTCTGGGAATAACTGGAGAAACTGACTAAAGATAAAGTATCTCCAGCCTAGAGCTCACAACATAAATGGACTTAAAACCCCAAGGTATCCTGTTGGATCAGCACAGATGGCTCCAAAGCCTGGATCCTCTTGTTTTTTTATGTTTTCACATTTTGTTTTTTGCATATTTGCAACCATACCAACTAAATCACTGTCCTCATTCTTAACCTTACACTAGAAGTTATACGCAAGTACAGCAGGCAAGAAAAGATTAAGTGGAAACTTAAGGACAGAGAGTTGTTGTTATAGGCTTGATACATCTTCTCCAGTTTTAGTTGTGGGAGTTAACCAGTTCTCAGAATGTTCCAGTGATCCAGCCAGTTCCAATCCATCTTGTAGCAAATCTTTGGTTTAAACTGGAATGAAGAGCTGAATCAGTCTTTTTTGGATAGCGCCAATTTATAACCCAAGTTATCTCAAAGAGGGCAGGCCTAGACCGTACTCACTGATGTAGACTATTATCATAAAGACAAGCGCTAATCACCATGAGCTCAGTAATAGCAGCACCTAGCCTCATTACAGTAGAGAGAAAAACCTCCCCTTTAAGGAGCAGGAATGTTGAGCAGACCAGACAGGTTGACAGCCTTCTGCCAAAGCCATGCTGAGGTTGGAAAGGGATAGAGGTAGGGGTGGGTGAAAAGCTAGAAGGGGAGAGGGACAATAAAAACAACAAAACAACAAATGGAATTTTATGGCCGTCATGGCCATAAACCTATCTCCCATTTTGTAGGATATTGCCATAACGTCAATAATGATGGCAGGAGTATGTGAAGAATTACAAGTAACAACCATGGTTGATAGAAAACACAACTACGCAATTTGCATTGGCAGCTAGGATAATAATTAAAAAGAGAGAACTGTTGTAAGGTTATCATCTTTTAAATTAAGCCAAGAAAGTCTTAAGAACTGATTTAAAAAGTCTAGAATTTCATTGAAAAAGATCTAATCCTACTCAAGACTGGAAAAAATACACTATACTTTAAATATATCATGAAGTGACTCTGAAAAGGTCTTAAATAGTATTTTAGGTGTAACATCTTATGGGTCTCCTGGTTATGCTAACCTTGCAAAGATATAGTCTAGTTACACTTTTTTCTTAAGACATTATTGACATTTTTATGTCTGGAAACTGAAAACCTTCAAGAGAATCTGAAAATTTATTGAATTCATCAGTGTTAATTATGTCTTCCTAAAAAGAAAAAAAAAAAGTTGTTTCACATCATGGGACTCATTATCCTGCCTTTGGGCATTAATTCTGTCAGTCATAATCTCGCTACAGTAGAACAGCAAACACTTTAGGACAACAAAGTTCCTCTGAGTGAGAAATATGAGCTGTAAGATGCCGAGGCAGGTGCTAATCCATTTATCCTACGTGGTTTTTACTTAATTAACATACAGCTTCACCTCACTAAGTTGGTAAATCTGCTCTTTCAGTTTTGATGGGGGTTAATTTCACTGCTCTTATGTTTTCTCTTAAGTTTGGCTAATTAAAAAAAAACTCTAAGGGCATTCTGGTGTCCTTGAGGCTTAAAAATCTGCCATGTAGTCCAAAAGCACACAAATAAAGTCAAGCTGGGGACCTTTGCCACCCCAACATTGTCATCTTTCTACCTATTAGAAAAGCAGAAACAGTTTTTTGTAACCCTGTCTGATCCTTGACTGCTTGTTTCTTCAGATTCACCTTCTTTGGTCCGATTAGTAATTCAAAACTAATTAAAAACCATCCCCTCTAACGTGTCCCTCCTTCTCCTCCCCACAGTGGTCCTGAGCCTCCAGTCTACTGGAGTGTGTGTTTTGGGGGGCAGTTTTTTTCAGCGAGCGTGTTTCGGAGGCCCGTCCTCTGCGTGGATTGGCTAGTGCCAGGAGCCCGGCCGGGCGAGATCGCATCCCTCTCCACGTTACCAACCAATCCTGTCCCCTCTTTGACCTACTGGGGGCTGGCTGAACACAAGACACCGCCCCCATGGGATGATGCATGCATCTGGCGCCTGATTGGAGGGTGCGTCTTTGCCCTCTATCCCTCCCCTGGCAGCCATCTTTTTTCTGCCCGCACGACATGAGACGTCCTGCGTGAGGAGAGGATTTACAGTTGAACTTGTGACAGTTTATGAGTATGAGTTATGAATATGCTGTGTAAATTATGACTAGATGTACCAGAAACCACCAAAACCCAACCAAGCATTTATCTTCACTATCTAATAAGGGAGGAACAGAAGGGAGTGTGAGGTTAGCAGCTGAGATTTTGGACACATTTTTTTTGGCATTCTAGGGATTTCCGGGTAGAAAGTGTTGTGCTTGTTTACCCGGACGTTGATGTTAAGATGTAGGGAGATTTTCCCCAAACTGAATTCTAGCGGGAAAAAAAAAATCAAGTCTGCTCAGTCAGAGAACTTGACGACGACAGAAACTTGATATCAAAAACATGAAGCACCAAAGTGTAGAACTTTAGGCTTTTTATGTGTTTATGTGTTTTGTTTGTTTGCTTGTTTTCCGACCGAATGGAAAAAAATCATGTTGTTGTGGGACTTCTGGGGTGGGGAGGGGCGTCTGATTTTAGGTTACGTGTTCTGTTGTGTTTTTAGCGTCCCGTTCCCTTTTATGTTCCTGTGAATAAATAACCGGAGCCTTTTCCTTTATTTTCTTTTCTCTTCCTGACTGATCCTATAACCAAGGCTCCTTTTTGTTTTAAAGTTGTTGTTGTTTTTTTAAAGAGGGATTTTATTGTGCAAGTTTAAGCTAACCTGCGCGTGTTAGCACGTTCTGTTGTGTCTGTATGCAGTGGAGGGAGAGAGCGAGGCGGGGAAAGGCGTCTGCGTTTTGCATGTTTGCCCGCCGCCTCTCCCTCATTCACCCCCTCTCCTTTATCCCTTTTTTCTCTCTCTTAAACCATTCCCTCTTTCAACCCTCCCCTCCTTTTATCTGCTTTCTGCAAGGGCCTGGTTTGTTTATAATCACTGTGTAAATACAGTGTATGTATAGATATATGTAGAAAAGTGTAATATATGTACATGTATCTAAGAGACACTCATCCTGTGCGTTCGACATGGGAACCTTCCCATGTCCCCTGTGAACCCCACCTTCATCTTCCTCACCACTTCAAAACTGCTTTAATTCTTCTCCTTTAAAGTACTTCCTTGAAATATTGGTAGCTCTAGATCCTTCTTGACAAACACGAGCACACAGGCACCCACGAGCTACCAGCTCTTGCCCCATGGCCGCAAGACTGTTTTTGATCTTCAGAGACTGGGAATAAAAGTTGAAAAAGTTCACCCTTCTTGCCCAACAAGACTTTCCATGATAGTGTCCTTATACCTGATCCCACAATGCTGTGAGCCGTCCCTTCATATCATAAACACACACGCCTGGTGGTGTGTTTAGGCTTTGTAACATATCTGCACCACTGCTGTGTGACCACGGTGCCACCCTTGCTGTGCTGCTTAATTGTCTCCCTCCATCCGCAACAGTCGTATCTTAACCCCCCTCCCTCCCAATCCTGATATCTTCCTCCCCCTCCCTTCCTCCCCCCTCCTTCGTGTACCAATGTGTCCCTGCTCTTGAGATGTTTCTTTGTACCTCTCTCTGTTGTTTCTCCGTTCCCGTGTTACTGGTTTGAGTTTTTTCGTTGTCGTCGCTGTTGCTGTTGACTTGTCGTTTGGTAAAATTATTTGCCGATCTGCCAAGCTGAGTTCTGCACTCTCCCTCGCACACAGAAGAAAAAAAACTAACAAAAAAAAAAGGGAAAAGAGGGAGGACGTAAAGACAACACAAATTTACAGAAAGAGCAATCACCGATTGATCCAGACTAAATTATTTCTCATGTAATCTACCCTTGGTGGTTTTAAATAGTGCCTGCTCAGTTGAGAGGAGTGTTAAAGCCAGAGAGAGAGAGAGAGAGAGAGAGTTGGTGGGGGTGTGCAGGTTATTGTGACCTCCACTGTTAAACCAGAGCGGGAGACCTAGTTATATGCATGTTTCAGTTACGCATTTCTACCATGTACCTACCTGAATAAGGATGGAGCTAGTGTTAATATATGATATTTGCATCTTTTGAAATAAGAATTTCTCCATCCAGAATGTTGAATAGGTGACATGAAAAATATATTTAAAAAAAAGCAAAATTTTTAAAAAAAGGATTCAGGAGCCGTAGCTTGGTATGAGGCCCTCGATGTTAGCGTTTTCCCTGCGTTGTAATGATATACTATCGGGCTGCGCTTTCTCCCCCAGCCTTCACATGGATGCTGGAGTTTTTTTGCATGATCATGATGTACAATTAAATACAACCATGAATTGACGACTATCAAGTGTTTGTCTGAGTGTTAGTTGGTCTTCATCATAGCTTTGTTATTCTTCAAACTTGGATCTTGAAAGTATTTAATAAAAATACTATTTCAGCACTGGTTTGCCTCTCATGACTGCGTTATTTCTCTTTAAGTTTGACACTAACTTTGTGAAAGCCTGACCAGGATACAACTTTTAAGACTTTTTCTGTCATTTTGGGCTGCAGAAGTTACAACAGTTTAATAATTATTAATACCATGAGCATTCACAGATCATGTTTGAAGTTATTGCAGTAAAAAATAAATAGTTACATGCAAACTAGCCCTGCTTTGTCACCAAGCCTGTGTATATTATTATAGAAAGAGGCCTTCATATAATGGTCATGCTGTCAGATATCACTTACGCTAGCTACTTACAAATAGGGAATCAACAACAGCAAATAGACAAAGTTATTTTCAGTTTGATTTGCAGGGTTCAAAAAACAAATTATCTTTCATTTTATTTATCCCAATACTGACTACTATAGATTACATTAGTCTTTAATATGCTAAATAGATTAATTAGTGCAAATATGCATATGAAGTGAGGTGTTTTCTCACAGTAAGCTTTATTACAGTATTTGAGATACAGTAAAGCAGTAAAAGAGTGCAGGATATTTGACATTAAGGAGGGCTAAGTTGCTTGTCAAATGAAAGTTCTGTTTTCTGACACTGCTGAGTGATCATTAGTGCACGCTGTATAAACAACATATGTTTCGCTTCAAAAACAAAAAACGTAATGACATCAGAAAAACATGAACCCCCCATTGATAGATGCATTAATTCATGTTATTTTGATATCAGCTGATCATCATTGGCCCTCATCCAACAACTGTTAAGAAGAAACTTATTTTTTGAAATCCACATACACAGTTTTAAAGAAGATTATTACATTCACCAAAGTTTTCTTATCTGTAAATCTGTAAAGGTCACATATTACGTAAAAAACACTTTTTCAGGTTTTTCTAGCAAAAATATGTGGCCCTGGCCTGTCCACAATTCCAAGAATCAGAAAAATCCATTCCCTCAGCACCCTCACCTTTCTCTTTCTCCAACTATCAGAAAATTTGTGCTGAAACAGATTTTCCCCTCATGATGTCATGTGGGGAGTTAGCACCGCCCCCAGGTTCGATTGGCCCTCACCGCTTAAAAGAAGTCCCACCCTCCTCTCCTGATCTTCCTCTTAGCTGCCAGCTGAGAGGAGGATCAGGAGTGCCACATCCATCAAGCCACATCCGTTTCCTGAAAGGGCTCATTAACAGCTCATTAACATTTAAAGTTACAGACACAGAAACAGCTCGTTCTGAACAGGGCTGAAACAGAGGGGTTTTTAGACATGCAAAAAATCCAAAATTGGAATGATTTTTCAGCAACAAACTTCACGGGCATGTTTTGGGGACCTATAAGAACAATATAAACTTGTCTTAAAGGGGTAAAATATGTGACCTTTAAGAACAAAATCTAAGTGCTCCAGAACAGTATTGTGCGCATTTAAGAGCTTATACAGCAATGTGAAATTATAATTTTGCACTTTTCATCACTCATTTATTTTTAGTTAATAAAGACACAGTCATATAGACTTTAAAACTACATTTTACTGCATTTTTATTAATTTAGTACAATTATGTTATTATATACAGTGCACAAAAATGTCATTAAGCTCAACTTTTAATTTCACTTAAGTGATGTTAGATCTTCAAATGTGCAAATATGGTTGTAAGGTAAGCATGTTAATAGGAATAAAACTCTTATTAGACGTGTTTAAATGATGTTCCTTCATTTAACAGCATGAGATTATGGGATAAATGTAGGTTTCCATCATATCATATTCTTTTGAAAATAAAAAACTCCTTCCCAACAATTTAACAACTCTTTAATTCATCTTGGAGGCAACCTTTTCTTATTGCAGCATATATTTGATATCTACCCCTGGTGCTAAATTAATAGTAAGAGCTTCCATGTGTGGTTAAATTTAGAGAAGCACTACATTCACTTCCAAATTAAACATTTCTTATACCTGGAGTCCAGTGTATGGTTGTTTTTACTGTTTATTTTGATTTGAACATTACTGACATCTTGCTACTGTGTTTGCACACAGCCCTCAGTCTCATCCCCCTATATGGCCATAAAAGGGGCACTTAGGAAAAATGTGCACAAGCTCTGAGCTTATGAGGACATTTCTATTGGAAACTTTATTCAGAACAAAAAAATCTTAAGAGGATATTGTTGAATGAGGCCCATCAATCAGGCTGTCACTTTGGTCATACTGCCTCATTTTCTCCCACAGAATATTTTATTTTCTTTGCTTTCACTGAGAGAACTAGACAGTAGATAGATTTAGAAGCAGGGGTGAGAGAGTGGGGGCTGACCTGCTTAGATTCGAGGGCCAGAGCCTCATGAATTGGATGCACAATTTAATCACTAAGCTAAACAGGCACCATAAAATACGGTATTTTATAGGCCTTCATTCCCTTTAAATTTGCTCCATCCATCCTCAAACCAATCAAGCTGCCAGAGGAGTTCTGTGCTTCCTCTCTCTTTCTGCTCTGATTGTCTCTCACTCTGACGCTGCATACCTACTGTTCAAGAAAAATGTTTCCCAAAATTCCAACATCAGACCTTTTTTTTTTTCTTTGGCTTGATTACTGCACATTTTTGACCTTCTCAGCCTGGATTTAGATCGCCTTCCTTCTGCAGTCTCAGCCTTAAAAAATCACCAAATTTGGAGCTAATGGAGACACACGTTTGTGATTATGTAACAGTGCAACATTGATTAGTCATGCTGAATATCATCAGCATGAGTCCAATTTTAGTAAATTTTAGGAAGCCGATTATTTCAGGTGACATTTAGGACAAAGAAACTGGCTGTAACAGGATGAAGGTTTTAATTGAAGTGAATATAAACCAGCTCTCGAGCTTCCAAAGTGAAACTGGACCATGTGTCAGTGCTTGGCTGGATGCTCTGAACACCAGCTGGCACAATATTTGCCCTCCATACTCGTCTGTCATCACATAAAGTCAGATTAAGCCCTTCATAACGCTGCATAGCCACCAGGCCATTAACACAAGCACACACAGGATAAAACAATCACTGCCATCCGTTCAGCAGCTCGTGAATCGCCCCGTCTCTGTCTTTTCTCTGTGAAGTGTTGAGTAATGCTGCAGCCTTATTTAAAAAAGAGGCTTTTTGGTGTTATTTATGTTGGTCCCAGTTATTTTAAGGATTGTGTTAGTGTATGTGTGTCCCTGGGATGTAGGACAGCTCCCCCTGGTTCCTCTGCTTTCTGTGTGATTAATGAGGAGAGCTCAGCAGTTGGTTCACTCACACTCTGGCTCTTACTTTCTCAAAGACGCAGAGAGGGGGGAAACTCTGGAGGGATGTGTCTTGTTAGCTCTCTCTGACCTCCCCGGCTCTTCGTGTCAATAAAATTAGGAGAAAAGTCGACCCAGAACGAGCCTCCTGAATCTAAATTACTCTTGACCTTGTTGAGGTCGTTCAGCAGAAGTTTCTGTTGTTCTGTCTTGGGGCATAAACACAGCTTTACAAGCATTTATGATGATGTTACAACACCTTTTATTGGTTCAGTTTGTCATTTAAATACTAGAGCTTGAGGAATTTATCTGTTGGCTTCATTATTTCTGAAACATATCAACATAAAAATGATCCATTGTCAATTTTTCCCCCCGGATCAGTCTGCATCGTGGATTGTATATTAAGATAGACAGAGAAACCGCTGCCTGTTGGTGAAGCCAAAACACTTAGCGCTCCCCCTGCTGACTGGTTGTAGAATAGGTCAAGTGTTTTTATAAGATTTCATTCCTATTTTTTATTTTATTTTGAAATGTTCATAGTGGTAAGACTTGCTTACTTCCTGCAATGGCTTTAAAGGCTAGTAATTAGCCAAATAGCCCACACTTATGGAGCTCTCTGCCTTTTAGAGACTTTCAAGCAGCCAATGAGCAGCAGCAGCAGCAACAGGGTGTGCTTTTACTCAAGGACTGAGGTGACAGCTCTGTAGAAGGCAGGGAATGCTCCAGCTTCGCAAGTTTAAAGGGTCATCTGAAGGCGGGGCTCAGGACAAACGAGAAGTGTGACCAAGTCTAATCATTTTATCATCATTATGCGTACTCTTCTATGTATGCATCCCTTGTGCAATATTACATTCATAAACACAACTGTGTATGCTACCACTGTGCAGTGATGCATGCATAAACACCTCTGGATGCACTTTAGATAATGAATCGCAATACATTAGCACTTCTTCGATCAATCTCCTGCAGTTCTCTTGCAGACTGAGTAAGATTGTCCAGGATTTTACTATATTTTTCTACCCTCTACCTTAACAAGCCGTTCAGGGCCGAGAAGCATCCCCACAGCGTGATACTACCTCCACTGTGCATCATAGTTGGAATGGTGTGAACTTTCTTCCACTTGACCATGGAGTCTCCCACATGACCTTTGCCGAACTCTGGTGAAGATTTAAATGAGTTTTCATCAACAGCGGCTTTCTCTTTACCTCTCTCCTATGAAGCTTCGACAGGTGAAGACCCCGGGCAACAGTTGTTGTATGCAGTCTCTCCCATCTCAGCTGCTGAAGCTTGTAACAAGAGTATTCATCTGTGTCTTGGTGACCTCTCGTCTTCTTGCACACTCACACAGTTTGTGATGACGGCCCGATCTAGGCAGATTTACACGTGCTGGATTCCTTCCGTCTCTTGATGATGGATTTAACTGACTTATTCTTTTCAATAACTTTTTCTCTGAGTTGTTTGGAGTGTTCTTTTGTCTTCATGGTGAAATGGTAGCCAGGAATACTAATAAACCAGAGACTGGACCTTCCAGACACAGGTGTCTTCTTGCTATGATCAAATAAGACACATCCACTGCGCTGAGGTGTTCCTCATTTCACTAATTGTGAGACTACAAGCACTGATTGTCTGGACCTCTGTTGAATTAGGTCATTCACTTCAAAGGGCTGAATATTTATTCAATCACTTATTCTACATTAAATATTTTTGTTTAATTGGCATTACCTTGTTGCAATCTGTAGACATTAAAGAGGGTTTTTTTTTTGTCATTTTTTGGGGTCAAAAAAGTCAAATATATTGACCATGATTGATTAATAAAAGTGGAAAACATCCAAGAGGATGGACAGTTTTTATAGACGCTGTTCAAAGGTAAGAGATCAAAAAAGTCTTTAAAAACATGAGGCCAGTGGTCTGAAAGATCATTAAGATACATAATCTGAAAAAAGAAGAACCCCTACACTTTTAGACTTTTAAAATATTTTCTTAATAAAATTAATGAAGGAATTCTCAACCTTTAATTCATGATAAGCAAAAGGAGCCATACAGATCATTCAGGCCTAGATGTTTAACTCCTCTTGATTGCCTCTGCTTCTTCTTAATCATCCATATCTTGCGATCGAGGCAGTCAGAGCGGGGAAGCCTGCATACTGTACCAAATGTACCGCTGACCTCCTGCATCTTCTGTAGCTTCTCCTGGATCACCTCCCATTCACGGCTGTTTCTTCCCACAGTCTACATCTCAGCTCACATTATCTACAGTTATGGAGTCTCTCTTTCTTCTCGGACATCAGGATGTGCAAAAAGGACTATGCTTTGCATGTTTTCTGCACATGCATAAATCAGCTTTCAAACAGATTCATGCATGTGCAGGCAATATGCAAAGCATGGTCCTTTTTGCACATCCTGATGTCCAATTACACCTCAGGCCTTAAAATAACACTTTTCTGTCTGTCCTGTTTGTTTTCAGCATTCGTCAAGCAGTTAGATCATGCCTCAAGTATGAATGTTTTAGACCTGTAAAGTAAACAGCCTGGGTTTGAGTCCAACTTTTGGCTCCCTTCCTTCTCTCACCTCAGTTTCCTACTTGTCTGCTGTCCTATCTCAATAAAGGCACAAAAAGTCCATAAAAAAAGTCTCAAGAAACGACAGTACTCTCACATGATCATCACTTAAAATGTTATCTACCAAATATGTCAGTATTTGAAGGTATGTATATGTTTACCTCCCATCAAACAGCCAAATTTTCCCATTCCACTAGGAGCCAGTAGTAGACTTCCTACCTTGTCCCAAAAGCTGACTCATTTAGCTCATTATAAATCTTTTTCCTTGATTTTCAGTGGAAGCAAACCAATTCAGTGCAGCGAGGGTTTCCTCTGATCCTTCTTCTTTCAGAGGGAAACTCATCAGAACAAAAGAAAAGATTAACAAAGCTCATGAGAGGCTGAGGGAAAAATACTAAGCAGATTTACTTTCATTTGGAGACAATTAACATTTTGTTAACACTGTTGTTTTGTTTCATGTCTTTTCTAACTCATGAAATCCATAAAGTTTAGGCACTGAGGGGATGTCTACAAGAAAAGGTTCAATAAACAAACACATAACTACCTTGTGCTGTCGTGACTCGCAAAAATAATTTTTGTTTTGCTACATTCTACTATGAATCGATCAGGAAGTTTCCTCCAGAAATCAACTACTGGTTATGACTCTGCACAGGCGATAGCCACATCAGGGGCGGATTGTTTTCTGCCCGTCCGCATCTGTCCTTGGCATTACTGTGAATCTAAACACCTGGTGGGATGTACTTCAGACTTTGCACCAATGTCCACTCTGACTCAAGCATGAACTGATTGGAGTTTTAATGTCAAACTTCCAGATGAGTGTGCTTTAAACTTTGTGAGCAAAATATTTCAAGAATGAGTTGAGAGATTTTTGTCAAATTTTACAAAATCTACATCTGGACCTGAGGATGACCTACTTTGATTTTGGCTGTTCTGACCACAGAACAGTTTTTCGTTTTGCCTCAGTCCGTTTGATATGAGCTTTGGCCCAGAGAAGATGGCAGCATTTCTGGATTTTGTTCAGGTGTAGTTTCTTCTTGCAATTGTACTGCTTTAAAGGTCACATATTTTACTCCTTTAAGACAAGTTTATATATTGGTCTCAGAGTTCCTCAAAACCTGCCTGTGAAGTTTGTTGCTGAACAAACACTCCAGTATTTGATTTTTGCACGTCTAAAACCCCTCTGTTTCAGCCCTACTCAGAAAGAGCTGTTTCTGTGTCTGTAGCTTTAAATGTTACTGAGCTGTTTGACTCCGCCCCTCCGATCAGGAGAGGAGGGCGGAACTTTCTTCCAAGTGAGGAGGGCCAACTGAACCTGGGGGCGGGGCTAACTCCCCACATGACAACATGAGGGGAAAAGCTGAGGTTTTTCTACAGTAACAACTTACAACACTGTTGAACAGCAAGTACTCGTATGAGGACATTTGGACTTTTTACTGGTGTAAAAATGAGGAAATATAGCTGGGGCAGATTTTGGAAGAAATCAACAGTTTATGAGTAAAAATGAATATAAATGCTGGTTGCGTTTGGTAGAATGAATCTACACTGGTTTGTATTTGTATGGGACACATTTCCAAGGCAGATATATCTTTAAAAAACAAAACAAAACAAACAAAAAAAAAACATATGGGTAAATACTTTTTCTTTCAGGATATTTCCAACTCTATTTTTGCACCAGTTTGGTAGAATAAAATAGACCCTATATCCTCATATGAGGACATCATTTTCTTAACTCTGCCTCTCTAAAATGCTACTTTTATACCCAGTCATGTTACCTACCAATTGCAAGTTAACCAAACTAGATGCAAAATGCTCCTTTGCATTAGTACCAGTTACTTTTTCAGCCTTTTATTGCCCTTTACCTACTTTTTTGAGATGTATTGCTGCTATTAAATTCAAATTAAGCCTTTTTTTCACGAATTGGTAAAATGCCTCCGTTGAAACATCTGTTATGTTGTTTATGCTCTACTGTGGATAACATGAGTTTATGAGATTTGCAAAATGTTGCATTCTGTTTATATTTACATTTTACCTAGCGTCCCAACTTTTTTGGTTTTAAATTGTGGATTCAAACTGGAACAAAATTAGCTTTCACCCTCAAAAATACTGGAATAATATTCAGAAGAAAACTGAGTTAATTGATCCTATTAAAAAAAAAAAGGCCCAAAACTTGTCAGCAGGTAAATGTTTTAATACTCAACCATGATTCAGCACTTTACACTGAGGATCTGCAGGTGGGTCAAACACAGTAAAGGAGCTGCTCCTTCACCATCCGACCAAAGACACACATGAATCATATTTACATCAACCTACAGGATCTGCATGTTCAAACACCAAAATCTCAGGAATACAGGAGTAGTGATAGGATTGAGATATGTACAGGATTAGAACAACGAGCTCCAGACGCCGCGGCGTCCGTGTTGGAGGATCTGCAGGTTACAGGATGCTTCACGACACAATGGTTCACAAGACATCAAAGCACAAGTCCCAACACTTATTAGCAACAGTAGAAAAAGATCCATCAGGGCCGAGCTATCAGGCTGTAAAATAGAGCAACATCGCCCTCTTGTGGCCGCATAACATCTGCTCAGAGTACAACAGAACAGACAACATTGAAGAGTTTGTCTATCTAATTCAGTCAAGAGAATGCAGGACACATACGAGCTAAAGTCAGGACTAGCCATCTACCTATCTGTCTATCTAATCATCTATCTAGAGCCACCTGCTGGAATCAGTACAAAAAAATATCCTAACAACCCGACTTTCAGCTTCCAATGGCTTTTGAGAGGAATCTGTACAATTTAAAGGACCATACCGCCGCTTTTGCAAGTTTTAGCTACTTAATTAAAACACAACAAATCATGTACACTTCATACGACTGCTGAAAACCATAATAATGATTTCCAGGACTTTTACTGAACATTTTTCCAAGCAGACCAGTCTGTTAGCAGCCTGTTAAAACTGGCTCAAGTTGTGTCAGCAAACATCTCTCTGCAAGATTTTCCTCCCCATTATGGCTGAGATAATGCACTTTAATTGATCTGAAGAAAGTGCTTTTTGCTGCTTCAAAACAACAATGTAAGTTGAAAATATTGATGGAATCTGCAAGTTTTAGGTGTCTCTTATTTGTTTTTTATACTGTTAGATAACAATCTTACTGGAACGCAGAAATACTTACAGAAAATCACAAAACTTAGGTTGCTTTAGAGTGAAACCGACTTAAAGGGAAGGAGAAGGAGGGTTACTCACCTCTGTTTACTTGTAAACTAAAATACACACACCTGTAACATTTATCAGAGCCTTACTTTAAAATTCAGTTTTGACAACTTTTAGGCTTCATAAATATCAGATTTGGAGTTATTCATTGTTAAGATTAATACTATAAACTGTATTTAAGTTCCCCGACAGAAAGGGAACCACTGTGTTGTAGCTTTTCTTCTTTAAAAATACTTGGTTTTAAAGCTCTTCCTGTTCAAATTCTAATTCCATTTCTTACATGATAAACGTTTTCTCTCATTTCTTTGTCTTGTTTCTTTCTTTCATTTGGGTCTTTCTTCTCTGTTTTGTTTGTTTTCTTTATTTGTTCCCTTCTCTTGTTTGTTTCTTTCTCTCATTTCTTAACTGTATCATTTTTTCTTACATCAATTTTGTGTTTTTTTTTCCTTTTTTCTTTCTTTATTTCTTTTTTCTTTCTCTCATTTCTTCTTTTCTTTTTCTCAATTCTTTCTTTCATTTGTTCCTTTCTTTCATTTATTTCTTCTTTTGTTCTCTCTTTTCTTATTTCTTTATCTAATTTCTTCTTTCTTTCTCTCGTTTCATTCTTTTGTTTCTTTCTCTCGTTCCTTGCATTCTTACTTTGTTTCGTTTCATGTCTCTTTCTTGTTTCTTTTCTCCTTTTCTTTCCTTTGAGTCTTTCTTTTGTTCCCTCGATTCTTTCTTTTTTTCTCTTGTTTCTTTCTTTCTTTTGTCTTCTCTTGTTTGTTTTGTTCTTTGTAATGCTTCTTTCTTTCTATTCTATCTTTCTTTCTCTTTCATCTTTTCTTTCATTCATTTATTCTTGTAGCTCATGTGTTGCTTTAAATTAATTTAGCTATAAACAATTTAGAATAATTTATTTCTAACTTATTTGAAGTTCTTCCTCTGTCTTGTTTCTACTGATGATGCTCTCTGAAAGTTATCACACGTTTGATTTGTATGATTACAAAGACAGAAGTGTTTTATGACTTATTTAAAACTCTTTTTCAAAAACAAGTTTTATATGGAATAGTGAAAATGTAAGCATGTGTGTGTCAGGTTAGACTTCTTTCTGCAGCCTTCCCTTCCCTTAAATAATTCCTACAATGTTTTTATCTAAAATCATGTGACTTTCTGATAAAGTATTGGCATATGAGCGTCTAATTAAAGATCCTTATGAGTTTTGTCATTGAACATAGCAGCAGTAGTGAGAAGCGTACATCATTTGTTCAGACTAAAGCACTAAAACCTGAAAATCAGAGGTGTGGTTTGGAGTGAGATAGCTTAGTCGCGGGTCTGAACAGCACTTTAACAGTAAAGGTTTACGACAACAGCCTGAAGCCCTGTTTGAAAAAGGAACGACATCCAACAACTGAATTTCTATAAAAACTGAGAGTCGCTCTTATGCAGGAGTTAATCTAGAGTAATTTATAATTATTACAAGAGAGATGATGAGCTGAAATCTCACTGTTTTTGCTCTTAGTTTGTTATTTAAACAGCTCATACAGTAGACATACATTTAAAGGTGATTTTAGCATAGATTCTGGTGTGACCATCTCAGAAATATCCCTCAGATATTTTAACTCTTCATCCTTTAATTCATGCCATGCTGATTTGTTGGGTTTTTTTGGATCAGCGAGCCAGTCTCAGTCTAAATTTTTGGACCGGTCAGTGGTGGTTCTGGCTCGTAGTTTCAGGCTGTAAAGCACCACAACACCCACACGCACACATCCGCCCACACGCCGACGACTACAAACCGTACTTTGGATTCACAACACAGAGTTCAGGTTTAAAATGAGCGCAGACTTTGAGTTTGAGCATCTCTCTTTTTTCTGGGTAACTTCTTTGACTCCTCCCCCTCAGGCGGTCACATGGCACAGATGGTTAGCCAATGGCACGGCCTCGATCAGACCAGGATATGTGTATTTGTGTGGGTGTGTGTGCTCTTAGTGTGGGCGTGATGATTGTGTGTGTGTTTGATTTCGTTGATTTCATTCGTTTCCTGTTGGTCGTGTTTGCCGTGCACGTCGTTGTGCGTTAGGTCACTGTGTATCACGTCCTCCTCGGTCTGTGTGTTTGCGCGTGGTTCCTCCTGTCGTGGTCTAGGGTTGATTATCTCTTCAATCCAGGTCCTGAAGCGGCTCACTCGGGTGTAGAGGGCAGGAGAGGAGGGGGCTGAGCAGCCGTTACCTCCAGCGACAACCCCGGTTAAGATCCAACGACCAGACTCCTCCTGACACACCAGGCCGCCTCCTGAGTTACCCTGGCAACTGTCGCTATGGAGCAGGCTTGTGTCAGGCGGGCTGCCGGCGCACAGCGTGCCATGGCTGGAGAAACTGTCGCCATAGCGCTTCTTACATTGCCATGACGACATGAGAGGGACCCAGGAGGCGAGGACCGAATCTGAGGGGAGGAGGAAGAGAGGATTAAAGACCCTGTAAAGTGATAATTAATCTGTATTTAGGTTTGTTGTATGGATTAGAGGGAAGAATTAAATCATCTTAAATAGTTGCCACAACTTTTTTAGTTGAGCCAGGATTAGGATTGAGCAGAGGTACAAAACAGGCAAGAACAAGTGATTCTTTCACAATCTCACATTCTGACTTTTACTTTCTTTCACAGTAAATGTTGAAAAGGGGAAAAAAACTGAAGGAAAACTTGAAATCCAAAATTTTATGGAATGATCCCAAATCTCAATTTTCTGTTAAAATATGCAGAAACCTAAACTCTAATATGAACATTTATTTATTTTTTATTCATTTATTATTGCTGTCTCATTGTTCACATGCAGTACCAGTCAGTGTCCACCAGGGGTCATACCACACTTTAGGAATGAAAAGCAGTAAAGCAGAGGTCCACCTTAAAGCCTGCATAGTGGATCCTGAGGGACCACAATGATGTCAGTGGTGTGTGTGAGTCAATGAAGACTTAAGGAAATTTAAAAAAAACTAACTATCTAGTCACGCATATTGTCTTATCATAGACCTTTATTTTTATTCTAAATTAAAAGTTCGCATAGCAAAAAGATTAAATTGCACAAGTCCAAATTCTAAAAATGACTGAAAATGTCTGTCAGCTACCTTTTTTCCATGAGGAAGACCAGCCCCTAGGAATTCTGGATAAGATAAGTCAAAAACACCTATCCAGGAACACCTGACTTAAATTGAATGCTGTGTTTGAACCATCTGGAGTAAAAACAAGAATAAGGTGTCTCTAATAAGGTAACACCGTAGATTTTTTCCCCAAACTGTCAGACTCACTGTTGCTGCTACTGGTGCTGAGTAATACAACAACAGTTAAATGTTTCTTTCCTGTCTGGATTTGTGTTGTGAAACAGAGGCCTGTAGATGACTGTAGCTGGGAGGTATTAGAAAACTCAACTGGACTAAAGCATTAAGCCTTAGCTGGTTCAGGATCAGCTAATTAAAACTGAACAGAAAATCTTTATTTTACAGCAGTTTTAATGAGGAAAACACCACACATTTTCAAACTGGAGACTCCAAAAAGGATTGACATTGGCAGACATTTTTCTACATAACACTGCTAATAATTGTCTGGAGAAAAAAAAGTCATTATTACAGCAAATACAGTGTACTATTGAGAACAGCAATGGCAAATTTGTAATTATACAGAATCAGTCCATGGATTGTTATGAATGTAATTATGTTTTTGGACTAAAAATCTGTCTGGGTTTAGATGGATGGGACTCTTTCTGATGCAACAGGACTGTTGTGATTGGATATTATGATCAGGAGGGCTTCTAATGGTGAGCTGCGTCACTTTTATAAAATTTTATGAGTTTTATCCTGTAAAACTACATTAATTTTGCCTGCTGTGGTGATTTAATCCTGAAATGGTTAACACAGTCAGAATCCTGAGAATCAGATCTTTCAGATCTTCAATAACAAAAATTGAAAATCTGAAGTTCAGTCTTCATCAAGACGGCTAAAACAAGACTAAAATGTTAGTGTTGGACTGTTTGATGTTTATAATCCATAAAATTTCTACACTGTAAAAACTGTTAAAATCAGAAGTAGTTTTAAGTAAAACTAGACGAAAATGTCCAAGAGTGAAAATGACTAAATTGTGAACAAAACTAAAAAATCATTGAAAAAAAGACCGAATTTAAAATTGCTGCCAAAACTGTATTGAAAAAATGTGAATAAAATGTATCTGCACATTCTTTTCAACCCATAATCAATTAAATACAGCACATAGATGAAATATTTAATGTTCAAACTGACAAACTTGATTGTTTTTTGTTTCTTATAAACATATACACATTCTGAATTTACATTCCCTAAAAGTTGGAACAGGGGCAAAAAAGACCGGAAATGTCATGCTAGGCTCAAAAAACACACCTGGATCATTCCACAGGTAAGTAGGTTAACTCAGTCAGGAACACTCTTGTCATACATTTTACCATTTTATTGCAAAATGGATTTATGGTTTTATTTGGTGGAGAAGGCTCTGCTCAAAAGATGCTCCAGGGTTAGTCAAGCAGCATGCTCTGACTTGCACATTGCTAGAAAACCCCATATGGATACATACATTTATGATTATATGTATTCAGTACAATTAAATTAGTTCCAAAGCAATTAATCCATAGTAGCATGAATCTGAATATGAGGGGGCAACAAACTTCATGCTATAAAGGAGGAGGCTGGGATGGAGGAGGTTAAGCTTTGCCAGCAGCTGCAGCGTGGTGCATTAATGTAAGCAGGGATTACTGGGAAGTGCGTCATATTTAAATACACCAGTGTGTTGAGAGAAAGAGCTGTGATTGCCTCCCAGCACCCACAGCCAACTGGGATCAGCTGGCCATCAGCTGATCACAGCTGGGTTTATGACTACCGTGTCCTGCATAAACTAACACTGAGCGTCTTTGGTAACAGCTGATAGTGCCATGATTGGGCCTTAAAGGAGCACTTCTGACAGTTTTTTCAAAAATAGTGTGAGGTGACAAGAATCTAGATCAACACAGAGTTTAAAAGCCAGAATCTGAGATGGTGTGGGGTTGTATTACTGCCCATGGAACAGGTAACTTGCACATCTGTGAGGGCACCAGTGATGCTAAGATGTACATATGGGTTTGGAGTAACATGCGTCCATCCAGATTACTTCTTTTTCAGGGACTTCCCTGCTTATTTCAGCTAGATTGAATGGTGTATTATGAAGTGCTTAATACAACAACAGAAACCCTGCACTGTTGAGCATTTAAGATGTAGATTCATCAAGAATGGGAAATAATTCTACTTTAAATAGTCCACCTAATGCTTGCAGTGTTGTAAGAAGATAAGGTGATATTAAACAGTGAAAAACGCTCCTGTCCCAACTCTTTGAAATATGTTGCAGACATCAAATCATTGTTTGTGTTGTTTTCAATCAAATATAGCTTGAAAAAGATTTACAAATCACTCTGTTCTGTTCTGATTGATATTTGATATTTTGAAATACGCAGTAATAGGTAACATCTAATCAGCTGTAAATCAATGTTAAAAGACACATTTACATACCTGTTCCTGTCCAGCCTGCAGTTACCATGACAACACATGAAGATGGAGTATTTCCTCCTGACGCTGAGTCTGTAGCAGGAAGGCACGCTGCATTGGTGTTGGGCTCAAAGGTCAGACAATGACCTTTGGTGCTGGGGAGCTTCAATAACGCCAGATCATGACCTCCGCTCTGACCTTTGAACTTCCTGTGAACCACGACCTGCTCCGGGGTCAAAGGTTGCTCTGAAGCCCCGACGCGCAGTGCGTATCGAGACGGGTCGTTGCCAAACCTAGAGGAGATAAATGTAATAAATGGTAGTCAGAGGTGATGATGATGCCTCAGTATGTGGCTGCATTAATATTTCATTGTCAGGTTTACCTGCTCACACAGGTGGCAGATGTCAGCACCCAGCACGGGCTGATCAGAGTGCCGCTGCAGAGAGGACCACCGCCATCTTGCTCTCGAGAGTGAAGCCACACAGACACCTGCCAAGGCCATGTGGTCCTGAAAGAGATGGAAAACTCTTTATTTTTTTCTTTCTGAAAACTATGAAGACTGAAGACTTGCTCACGCTGAAGCCACAAAAGCTACATGTGACAAAAAAAAATATTCACCCCATTGGATGTTTTATGGAATGGATACAAAAACATTTTCAAGGCACTAAAAATCCCCAGTTTAGTTGAATCTGATCAATACTTAATCAACTATCAGATATGCCTCGTTCAAAGTGCCATCTAAAATTTAAGACCTCTCACCAGTCATAATAAGACTTTTAAGACATTTATGATCTTGTTTTTTTTTTTAATCTGAATGAAGACTTCTTGAGGATCCATGAAAACACAACTTTTACATTATAAAAGGGAGTCACTGTTGATTCTTCACAAAAGTTCAACTAAATAACTACCTGTTTCAAATAGATCATAAGTACATCTTCTAGATATTTTTTTGTGTGTTGTGTGTATTATTTACTCATTTTAAAATCTGACAAATGCTCTGCCCTCACAAGATCAGAGATTTGGACATGCTTTGCTAACACTGATTCCTACCTGGGCAGGTTCTCCTCTCCTTGGCCTCTTCTCTTGCTCTCCTCCTCCACCGGCTTCCTCCGCCCACAGCTCAGCTCCTCAGGCTTCACTGGCACCGCTGACTTCTTTGGTGTGACATCACATTTCACCCCAGCGTCCTCCCTGCGACTACAGCCCTGGATGTTCTGACCCAGAGAGGGACACTCACCCAGGAACTCCTCCTTCCCCGTACACCTCACCTGGTCCAGGTGGATGGGTCCTTTCCCCTGACCGAACCCTGATGCTGCTACAGCTCCACCACTATTCAGAAAGAAAATTCAGTCCACATATCATTTCTGTTTTTGTATTATCATTCTGTGTCTTTTGCTGAATTATTACCTGTGTCCAAGCTGTCTGCACACCACGACTGCGTTCAGGTCATTCCAGCCGGAGTCACAAATACTCCCCCATTCGCCATGGAGGTACACCTCAACCCGACCCTCCTTTCTGTAGCTGCCACCCACAAGACGCACCAGGGGACCTAACAAAAGAAGAATAAAACACAATTCCCATTAAAATTCATGTCTGTGCATCTATTTCCTCTAGTGTACACTCACAGTGTCACAGTGACAGTGTTAAATGTCACCAGTAGCCTGCTGTCTCTTTATTCACTCTTTTCTCATTGTAATGAGCTATGAGGAAACAGGAGCTGCTGAGTGATGAGACAGGAAACAAACTAAGTTCTGTCTGCTGTCAACACACTGCATTTACACACTATGGGTGAAAGAGTTACCATTAAAACCAATGTAAAGGATGGACGGTTGGATGGATGGATAGAAAGATGGATGGATGGATTGACGGACAGATGGAAGGGCAGAAAGATGGATGTATGGATGGATGGATGGATGGATGGATGGATGGATGGAAGGGCAGAAAGATGAATAGATGGATGGATGGATAATTGGATGGATGGATGGATGGATGGATGGACGGACGGACGATGGAAAAATAGATGGATGGATATTTTGATGGATGGACAATTGTATGTTTGGATGGCGGCTTCTGTGGTTTTAAAAAAAACTTTGAGTTCATAAGTTATTTTATACACTTATTCTGTCATGTTTGTTTCCAAATATTGAGTTTTTTATGTTGAAATAATTTTATTTTATATATTAAATAAGTCTTGCAGTTGGGAGTCTAGCAGGTCATTAAGGCTGTTAAATCTAAAATATTGATACTGTGAATTCCACAGCTGCAGGATAAGATGATTATTTATTTTTATCATTACTACCAGGTTTATTCATAGAGGGCCTAGTATTACTCTTGCATGATTAGAACACAGCATTTAGAGCCAAGGCTAGATTGCCATAGCCTTCACTGGATCAACCCTAGAAAAATTAAAAAAAACGCAAATACACGAGACAATTCAAACTCAACAATAATCCAAACAGAAATACAGGACACAGACTGTCATGAAGTTAAACACTGTGATATTTTTGCTCAAGGACCATCACATCAGTCTGTGGTAGTTTTCGATGTCTTACCCACTGAGGGAGCGATAACCGGCACCTCATTGGTCTCTGGGCTGGACTGTCGCCTGCAACGAACACCAACATCTTCACTGTGAGAGCAGTCAGTCCGCCCCCAAATACCATGACTGCAATCCAATAGGGAGGTCTCTGATCCCTCACAGTGGACATCATCAAGCAGGATCAGACCAACACCTTCACCAAACGTCCCGTCTGATACGACTTCAGCATGGCCCCTAAAGGTGGAGGAGACAAAGACATTATAAAGCCTGGTGGTAGAGAGTAAATCAAAATCTCTGAGATTATTGGTTTTTCTATATTTGATGGTATTTGTGCAAACATTTAAAATAAAAGAAAGATTTTTAAGCAAATCCAAGCTCTATGGTGAGCTCATACATGTGCTTTTATATGTCTGATTAATCATGATTAATTAGAGGTCAGAGTGTTTTTCTTTACCTGTATCCCAGCTGTCTGCAGACCACCTCTGCATGCTCCTGGGTCCAGTGGTCATCACACACCGTCCCCCAGTCACCATTGTGGAAAACTTCAACCCGACCCTCCCAGGGACTGTCTCCTCCAACCAGGCGCACCACGCCATCTGAAACAGTTTCATGAACGTGGCCGTTAAAAGTCCTTCAGGACCATAACTGTGATAAAAGACTGGGACACTTTAACCAACCATAATGAGACATTACATTTGTTAAAAGCTACATTTATCAGTTGAATTAATATTAATTTTAAACATTAATTATTGATCATATCTTAGTTTGATGAATGCTCACTACTGTTTCATGCCAGCAGACATGTTATTCCTCAGCTCTCATAAATGTCACAGAGAGGATGCTGCTGCTTTAAGCTGTAATGATTTATTGATGCTCAGGGGCTATAAATAACTGCTTGATGTCTATTAGTGAGTACAGCAGCTCTGAGTGTGACAGAGGGAGGGATTCTTACCTGTATAAGGGCTGCAGGAGACGCTGGCGTCCTCCATGTGGTCACAGTTGTGCTGCTCCCAGTCGCCGTGGGGACACTGATCCAGGAAGAGCTCGTTTCCGGAGCACTTCACAGCATCGAGCAGGATCGGACCAGAACCCTGACCGAAGTGAGCCCAGGACCATGCCTTCGCCACACCCCTGCAGCATAAACACAAACTCAGTCAACATAAACAAAGTGTGTACGTTCATAGAGCTATGAATCCCAAAGACCAACATCTGCATCCAGAGAGCCAAAGAAGGACACTATGAGGAAAGACTAACAGTTCCATTTTCTATTTTTGCATATCTGTCACACTAAATGTTTCAGGGTTACCTCAAGCTCACTTGGGTTATGCAGCAGGACAATGATCCAAATCACACCAGCCTGATTGGCTTAAAAAACTAAATAATGGTTTTGGAGAGGCCTAGTCAAAGTCGCGACTTAAAATCTGATTGAAATGCGGGGGCATGACCTTAAAAAGGCCGTTCATGGAAGAAATGTGTATATCTCACCAATAGCATTACTGGAAATGAAAACCTACATTTAATACAATACAAACTCATGACAAGAATATATTACACAAGAGATTAAATTCATAGTTTCTATGCAAACTCTTCTAACCAGTGTGTGAGGTGTGGATCTCCTGACTCCCTTATGCACTCATTCTGGTCATGTGTTAAAGTGATGAAAGTGTGCGATGAGATTCAAGAATGAATGTCTGTTATATGTAAAAAAAAAAAAAAAAAAATTCTCAGTTGCACTCTGCATCTTCCAGATTGGGGCAATTCATTATCCATTGGGATGGCAGATTTTGTTCTCTGCCTTGGTTTATAAGAAGTTAGTTTTAAAACACTGGAAAAAAACAGAGACTCCTGCTCTATATGCTTGGAAAGGACTGATGAGATATTACCTAACAATAGAAAAGACACTAGCTGAAGATAGCAATAAGGTGAAACAATTTAATGATGTATGGAAACAGACTCATGAAGCATTATGAAATACGAAATATTGTAACATTAAATTTCACAGCTATGGGATAAAGGGGTAACCTTGCAAAGATAGAGTAAGATGCATGAGTGGTATATGGATTTAAATGTTGTAATTGTTTAATGTGTATTTTTTGTGTTGGGGTATAAATGTATAAATGTTTCATGTCATTCCGACACCACTATGGAGAATGTACATTGTGTTATTGTTATGTTATGCTATTTCAATGTTTAGTAAAAGGCTATGTACCCTGTGGTGGAAAGCATGAAAATTGATAAAAAAAATAATAAGGCCGATCATGATCAAAAGTCATCCATGTGACTGAATTATAACAATTCTTCAATTCCTCTAACAGTGAATATTTAAATTTACCTGAAACATTTAAGTGTGACAAATATGCAAAAATAAATAAAATAAATCAGAAAAAGATAAAATATTTATTCATAGTACTGTATGTACAGACAAGAACACAAAAATATAATTTCTCCTGGAGGAGGCATAAAATTCATAAAGGATGACTGAAAACATGTACAAATAGGCATGAAATAATTACACCTAAACTACAAGTTTTCAAAATCCAGTTTTGGAAAGAAAAAAGTGTATTAAACATCTTTTTAAAAGCATCAGATGAAACTTCAGAGTACTGTGTATAAGGAATGATCCAGTGTCAGAGCCACAAATTCAAATTCATCATCATTTGGCTTGCTTTTGTACCCAAGAGACAAAAAATTAGAAGACCTGAGGAATCTACTAGTTAAGTAGGGAAAGAGCATGTTAGAGGAGATAAACAGGCCTGATCCTGCAGAATGAATTCAAAACTGAATCCTGATTTCATCAGAAGATAATAGACAGAAAATAAGATGGGTGAAATGTGAGTCCATGTGCTGGACCTTGTTAATAATCTTGCAGCAGAGTTTTGAATCTCTAGAAGTCAGTAGAAAGGGTTTATTGAGGCAGTTGAAGAGGGAAGTACTGTAACTGTGCCAGCAATCTGTTAAGTTTTTTTTTTTTTTCAGACATGCACAAATCTCATAATTTTTTCTTTAACTTTTGTTGAGCTGCATGTGCAAACACAAGCACACAACCTTTTCACCCCAACTTAACCAGCTTTTTACCTGCCAGCCTTTCCTTTTAAATTTTCAGGGTAAGCTGATGCTTGAACGCACAGGAAATACTCAGGAAAATCCACAAGCAAACCGACTGGGATGATAACATTGATACAGCACTAATAGGAAGAACAGGTTAATGCACCTGGTGAAACAGTTTCACTCACTGATCTGCTTGCAAGTACTTACTTACCACTTGTTCTTTAATACTAAGAGTTACACTGATATAAAGGGGAAACTGTCATCATAGCATTGGATAAAGCTATCATCTGCATAGCTTCTTACATCATGCCCTGCCTCACAAACTCCAATCCATCCTGTCAATCAGTAAAAGTCTCCAGCTGTGATTTCATGTGTAGAAGGCAACTCAGGATGATTTTTTTGGGTAGCACATCCTGAAATTTTCTACAGATTTTCAGGAGTACATGTGCCTAACTTGTGAAAAACAATGCTTCAGTTTAGCAGTGATTCTTAAGTGAAAGAATTATGTACAAGTAAAATGTTGATCAAGCAGCATTGTGCAGTCAAAAATGACTCCGATATTTTTGAGATTTGATTTCACTGATGGTGAAAGGGATCCAATAAGAATAGCAGCCTTGGAGGCAACAGAAAGCACATTTCTAAAACAACTCAAATCATCCACATAAATAATAAATAGCTCCCACATAGATGTTACTGTATACATGTGTTGATTATTTATTGATGCTGAATGCAGCAAGAAGCTTTTTTTTTTCTTCTTTTTTTGCAGTGTGCTTATGCTGCTGTTTACTTTATGTGTCTAACTTCATTTTCATGCTGGTTAAATACATCAGTGTAAAGCCTGGGAAACAAACACTGACCTTCATGTTGTTTTTATGACCTACATGCAGTATTCTGTCATTTGTAAAGTTAATGATTATGAGATTAAATACAGTGTAAATTCATCTTCCTATTAAGAAGAACAAAAAAGATGAACAAAATAAGACAATAAATGAACCAATCTCTTTGTTCTTTCTTTTTCTTTTTAATCTATGTGAATATTGGAGGATTTTTCACAAAACATCTTAAATTCAGTGACATAAATCCAACACACAACCCCATCACCTACGTAAGCCTTATTTGGCTGTAGCAGCTAAACTGCAAAATAACTATGAATTGTGTAAAAATTTGGCACATATATGCTGCATAAAAGATCTATCCATGTGGGGAAAAACAAATCCTGATCACCTGATTTTGCTTTAAAGAGCTCTTGCACATCTGTGCCTGTGTGCAGCTGTTTGTGAACGTGTGCGTCATTGTTAAACATCTATTATTCAAAAGCACTAAACACAGATGGTGAGGTGTCCCACCGTGCTTGAGGAGATGAAATGCAACCGCATGTCGAACACAGAAGCAGTTCTCTCTCTTCACAGTTACACCTTCATCGCTGTTTGACACTGTAAGCTGTAACACCTCAGCAGCAGCAGGGGATACGGGAAGGAAGCACCGGCACAAATTCAAACATTTTAAACTGAGAGGTGTTTCCCCAGGATTCTACTGAGGGAGGGGAAAAAACTTTGATCCATGTGACACCTTTGTGCTTGGATCCAAAATTTTGACACTGAGCTCCTCCAGAGCACTAATGGCTGTTCACTTAAGTGCTTCAGGAAGAATAACACTTCAACAATGGCGGCTTCTGTGGTTTGAATACTGCCACTGCAAGGTGGCCCATAAGTACTATTCAAGATATTACAAACATAAGTCTTTGCCAGTTCCCAGCCTGATCTACTTCTCCCTCTGCCCATGGTTAAGCATAAGAAATGAGGGATGAACTTTTAAAGGAAAAAAGGTTGGGGACCACTGATAGAATAACAGGTTGAATGCCGATTTAACATCCACAGCTAGGAGTGTGATTCAGTGTAAAATCTTCATAAGGTGACTTCACAGTGCATTTCAGCAACAGTGTTGTAACAAAACTCCACTATGTTTAAACCCTGAGACATTCAAAGTAATACCATGTTTATTGTCATGATCAGACATCCACACACAGCTTTGAGCTTTCCTTCTGGCTCCACTGATCCCATTCTCACCCCCATAGCCCCACTGCTACTACCTCAGAGGATGGCCCCGATGGAGGATCATCTATCTCCCCCCCCTTATGTCAGAGGGACTTGACTATCATGGCTTTAAATGTCAGTGGGAAACTGGGCTATAGTTAAAGTCTACTGAGGTTATATCACTTTGAAAAGCACCTGAATGTTACCAAAAATTAAACATACATACCCAAACCCAAGCTGCCTGCACACTACTTCTGCATCTCTGTCGTCCCACTGGTCATCACAGACGGAGCCCCACCTTCCTGCGTGAAACACCTCCACACGACCTTCAAAGTCTTCCTCACCACCGACCAATCGCAGAGGAGGGCCACTGCCTGAGAGAGGATGTAGAAAAATTGTGACACTTGTGTTTTTGATATTTAATATTCCTTTATAATTAAAACTGCAATTAAAACACATAAAACAAAGAAGGGATGTATAGAAACCAACTCAAAATTATAGTGTTACTGCATGAATCTCTTTTTGAGTGTCTCAGGTGTGAGGATGAAATACTCAGGTGACACTGTGGAAGTCACACTGACCTTCCGGTGCTGCACACACCACTGCTGCTTCGTTTCCATGGCTACAGTCACCTGTGACGAACGTCCTGCTCCGACACTTACTCAGACTGTTCTCGTCACCACGGCAACCCAGGCGCTCGTAGTGGAAGAGGCCAGAGCCTGAGCCAAACTGTGAGTGCTGCAGCGCCGTGCCAATGTCTCTGTTGACAGAAAAAAAAAAAAAATCAGCAGTGAGGAAAAAACAGTGAAACATGAAACTGAAGCAGAGGTCATGTTTGTTTTAGTTTTTTTTACCCAAGGCCGAGCTGCCTGCAGATCACGCTGGCATCTCGGTCAGTCCAGTGGGAGTCACACACCGCACCCCACTGGCCGTTCAGGTAGACCTCAACACGACCACTGCCAGAAGACGAGCTGCCAACCAGACGAGCTGCTCCTAAAAATACACAAACAACAACATATAACCTTCAGAGAAACATACAGCAGATTGATGTTTGTTGCTAGCCAATAGAGATGGATGCAGAAGAAACAAAACCCTATTAAACAAGAAATAATGAAACCTAACCATTTTTCTAGCAAACATTCCTATTAACATGTCCAGCAGTGACTGGTAGACATCAATATTCATTTGTAGTTGTATCATCTGAATGTAAGACCAATACTCAATCTTGTTTAAATGGGACATATTAAGCAAAAATCACTTTTTCAGGCATTTCTGACATAAACATGTGCCCCTGGCCTGACCCCCCCCCCCCCCCCCCCTTTAGAAAATGTGCGTTGAATCAATCCGTTCTAAGATGCCAAGTGGGGAGTTAGCCCCGCCCCCAGGTTCAGTTGGCCCTTCCCGCTTGGAAAAAAGTTCCACCCTCCTCTCAGCTGCCAGCCGAGAGGAGGATCAGGAGAGCCACATCCATTTCCGGAGAGGGGCGGAGTAAAGGGCGGAGTCAGTCAGCGCATTCACTTTTAGAGCCACAGACACAGAAACAGCTCGTTCTGAGCAGGGCTGAAACAGAGGGTTTTTAAAACATACAAAAATCTGATACTGGAGTGTTTTTTTCAGCAACAAACTTCACAGGCATGTTTTTAGAACCTCTGAAACCAATATAAACTTGCCTTAAAAGGGTAAAATATGTCCCCTTTAAGCTCTGTTTTGGTCTCCACCAATTTACACATACAATCTTTAGTTCTCAAGCTTGTAAATGATCCAGTGTCTTCACCAGCTACTTCTAATGGACAAAGGTATTTGGCCGCCCCTAATAATTATTTATTTCAGGTGTTTCAATAAGACTTGTTTCCAGAGATATATAAAATCAAGCGCCTGGCCATGCAGTCTCCATTCGCAAACAATTGTGATACAAAATGGGTCGTTCTGAAGAGCTCAGTGACTCAAGCATAGTAGTGTGATGAGGCCATCTTTGCAAGACTGGAAAACTTCATCTCAGCTTGATATTCCACAGTCAACTATGAGTGATATTACTGGAAAGTGGAAGCGTTTAAGAATAACTTCAATCAGATAAATAACATTTTAAGCTAATATCCTATATTTCATGCCAATAATATCGTGAATCCCTCGTTAGGGTACTACGCTGTTTATAAAAGTAAGCAACAGCATGTTGTTGCCTCAATAAGGATGACTTTTGTGCTCCTTTTATCAGGCTACGCTGCCATCTATAGGAACTCTGAGTACACTACAAACCTAAGTGAACTGTCCAACCACAAAAGCAGTTGCTGTATCAAAGCACATGTCAATGGTATCAAGCTTTCTCATAGATGACCAGCATCAGTAATGGCACTGGGAAACATGACTGAGGCATCTCTACTCAATACACATCATTTACATTTTTTATTTTTTTTAAGTATTTCATTTAAACACTTTAAGACACCAGAAGTAGTGAAACTATGCAGTTCTAACATGAATATGCATAGGCCAAAATAAGTAAAAAGCAGCTGAAATTTTTAGTTCAATTTTTGCAGACGTATAAGAAGACATAACATGATGTTATTTACTACTGTGCACATTTAAAGCACAGGTTTTGACACTGGGTTACAATACTTTTGAGATGATAATTGCATTTATTTCTATTATGCATTAGAAGCCACACAAGTAATAGAAAGTAACTCAGAAGAATCAGCCTAGTTAATGCAAATTTCAATGATTTTGTCAGATGAAACCAGTCCTCTCAAGGGCACTCACAAATTCAGAAACTTGAGAATACAAAAGCATACAAACGCCTCTATGCCTGTAGCTGTAAACGCCAAAATACGCTCTTCGGATATGAACTTCAGCTTTATGTTTTCAACATCTCATTCAGCTGAAAGTCACCAGTAAGCAGTGCTCTACATAGATTTCTAATAGGAATTTGTGGACAAAAGTATTTATCTAGCTGGTATCTAGTGAGTAACATGTCCCTCAAGCCGTCTGAGCAGGAGCGGGACAGGCATTGTAATAATACAGAGAAAATGTCCACTGTACTGTAGGAATTAAATTTTTCCTACTTCTGTGTTTATTTAAAAACATTCAGACTGACTTTCCCCACCCCAAGGTGAGGAACTGCTCTGCTGAGCAATTAAATGAACACATCTTTTAAATGAGACAGCTATGGATTATTCTAGCCAGAGGTACTCCTGCTGGTCTGACACGTCTCGCTGAAATAATTTAGCACCAGTGATTTTAGAGAGAGTTTCTACATTTTTCTGAGTTTCATTATTCTTACTTAATACATTTTGTTATAGTTCTGTTTCTTTGAAATTTTGTGCTATAAATTATGTTGATAGTTGTTTTTGAATGTGTTTTGTCCCATAATCCTTATTCATACCCTGGTGGCAGTCACAGTAGGCCCATCCAATGGCTCCAGAATTTTGTCTAAAGAAGCACCAAGGGTTCGATTCCCGGTCCGGGTTCCTGCAGAAGCTGTGGTCGCCCAGCCCTCGACCTGGGTACTGCATCACATAGTCTGGAAACTCAGTCCACTTCAGACAGGGGGCGCCAGAGTCCGTCTGAGACACAGTGCCGTTGTAGTATCCCAACTCAGTAAATCCCTCAGAGCAGGACAGAGGCACTGCAGAAAGAGACGGAGGGGAGGGAAGAGGAGAGAGTGAGTAAATGTTGGGGAAGATGGGAGAATAAGATGTTGTGGATGAAAGTGGGAGGATTTAGGTCAGACAGGACAATGTGAATAAAAAGGAGGGGAATGGGAAACGTTTGGGAGAATTTAGAGGAAAGAGGAGCAGAATCGGTCGTATTCATGTCTTCTTATCCCCATGTCTGCATTTTATCTGAACATAAAGGCTAACATGGACGAGTCTTATTTTCAGTCCTCTGCTACAGCAGGATCCGCTCTAATGCATTACCCACATGGATGGTGAAGAGGTGAAACTCCCATAACCTTAAACCGCCTTTTTCTACACATGCTGGTGATCAGACACTTCCAGTAATCTGCTATGAACGGAGTAAATGTTCGAGTGAAGCTCCGACCGCCTGAGAGGGAAACTGCTGACATCAAAGTGAAGCAAAATTAGGCCACAAAATAGAGCGAGTTATACGCTGTGGACTAATAAAACCTTAGATCACTCATTAATGAAAGGAGTTTCACGGCCTAACATAACAAGCTGATCACTGCACAAAACCGAGGTGTTTATTAAATGCAGAACTAACATTCTCTACTACATCTTCATCTGTTAAGGTCTTCTAATAACCATTAAAATATACAGATTTTTTTTTATTTTAAGCTTTTGGATCGCTAGCTTTCCAGTTGACCCCCATTCATATTGATGAAATGTTTTCACCCAGATAGAGGCAGGGCTGGCATCATTGACAGTGCCTATAAAAACCATTCACCCCTCAGGTGTTTACTGATTTTATAAATCAATCATGGTCAATATAATTTGGCATTTTATGCCAAAGTGAAAACAGATTTCTAGAAAGGTATTTCAATTAAATAAAAACATGTCATAAAATAAGGACTCAATCAGGCTTGCACATCTGGCCACTGTGATATTACTCCATTCTTCTATGTAAAACTGTTCGAGCTCTCCCAATTTGCACAGGGATCCAGCTTGAACAGTTCTTTTCAAGTCCAACCACAAACTCTCCATTGAACTGAGGTCTGGACTCTGTCTTGGTTACTCCAGAGCATTCTCCTTGTTGTCTTTAAACCATTTCTGTGTAGCTTTCGCTGTATGCTTCAGGTCTTTGTCTTGCTAGCAAATAAATCTTCTCCCAAGCCATAGTCCTTTAGCAGACTGGATAAGATTGTAATCCAGGATTTTCCTTTATTTTGCTACATTCATTTTACCCTCTACTTTTTCAAGGCTGAGAAGCATCCCCACAGCATGATGTTGCCACTACCGTGCTTCACAGTGGGAATGGTGTAATGTTGAAGGTTTGGTGTCTGCCAAACATAATGTCTTGTTCAAAATGGATTACTTATTACAAAAATAAATGACCCCCCTGTATACTATGGGCCTTTAAAGACATGAACTACAATCTCAGACGTAAAGGTGCTGAATAGAACCAAAAAAGGTTCTTCAGCCCAACCTCATAGGTCAATTTTGCAGACCACCCTGTTTGTATGTGACAGTATCTGTGGTTCAGAATAATAAAAATACCTGCTCATGCTTCATGTGGGAGAGTTTCTCAAAGTCATTCAGATTGTCTGGGAGCCATTCTTCATCACTGCTCACCACAATACGAAAGTAGAAAAGCACCCAGAGGACGCAGACTTCCACCATCAGTCCTATCTCCCAATAGAGAAGACTCCTTTAAAAACATCACTGGATCCAGACTGTGATCAGATCAGCCTGTTACTCCCTCTCTGGTGGGGTGGAGCAACAGTGAGGCAAAGTATTAGCTTCGCCATATGTGAAGGTCACGGTGGACGCATTGCCTGCCAGTGCCAACAGATTCACTGACTGTCTCACCCATGGTTTTTTGAAAATTTTGAAATAGCCCCTCCCCTTAAAGAACCAAACATACTAAGTTATCTCAGCTTAACATGATCATTGAATTGCATCTTTCAGCTGAATAGTACAAACAACTAATTTGATTTAGTAATATCAACGTTTTTTGACAAAACATAAAAGAATAAGGAATGACTGCTAAAAAGTTGAAGTAGAAACAAAATCCGGGTTTTCAGTGTAGTCTGTACTAAACCTTGAGCACTAATAACTTCCTTACCTAAGTACTCTACACAAAAGAATTTTAGTTATTTGAACTGAAGTGCAATTGTTCTTTACTTAAAAAGCCTTTTTACGTACAACGCAAAAATTAATATTTGAGGGTGAGAATCTTCTAATACCCATGTTTTCAACAGCCCTCGAAGAACTCCTTCCAAAAAGGGTTCTCTGTATTGAAACGGTTCTTATAGGAACCCTTAGTCTTACAAAGAACTGTTGAAGAACGCTTTTTTCAAAAAAAGGTTTTTCAGAAGCAAATAGTTCTGGGTAGAACTTCGGCCCTTCAAGAAGAACCTTTTTGGAACCCTTATTTCTAAGAGAGTATTGCAGACAAAATCATTTTGAACCAAACTGTTGATATGCCTATTTCTACTGTAGGCTTTAGCTTAAGCTAACCAGCTATGCTGGGTAAGTAGTTAACATGACTATGTAAGCCAGCGTAGCTACATTAGCTCAAGCAATGTGAGTGCAGAGAAAACGCAGCAAAAACTAATGTTGTTAGGCTAGTAATGAAGGTGATGAAAGTTAGCTTTTGAAAATATAGCTTATCCTATGTAGCTTACGTAGGATCATTAGCTTTTGCTGTAGCTACATTAGCTTTGTTAGGGTGTTTTCATGATGGGCAAGCTTTTTTCCTGTGAGCAGACTGTTAACTCAGCTTTATTAGATGTTTGTAATCAGGTTTGCAGGTCAGGTATTTGACTTTTTGCTTTTAGTCTCCTAACTCTCACCCTACCCTAACTGGAAGTTTATTCCAATTCTATTTGGAAAGTTTTGGCCTGAATTTCCATCCTGACAGAGGACGCATCTCACAATAGTGGTCTGCTTAATCCTGAAGAATTTTTGAAAGCATGCCCTCATTTTTACCCACGCCGCTGAAATCGGCAGGGGGTTATGCAAAGGGTTCCATATCTTTGTTTGTTTGTTTGTTTGTTTGTTTGTTTGTATGTGTACAAGATTACTCAAGAACGGAAAGTCGGATCTTCACCAAACTTTCAGGGAATATTGGAATATTGGGATAGTGACAGGAAAGAATCAATTAGATTTTGTTGATGATCCCCACACCCGTTCGGTTTTCGAATTTTGAACACCACAGTAATCAATGGGAGCGTGAGTTCCTCGGTGGCGCTGCTTAGGTGTGGGTCTGCCGCCTCAGATGGCCATTCTAGTTTTAATGATGTGGAGAGTACATCAAAAACAGAAGAAGGATGCAATAAACAGAATGTACAAAGAATCATAACAGTTAAGAGGTAAAAAAAAAAAAAAAAGTGCCATTTTGACTCCCCGGTGATGCTGCCTCTTTTCTCACAGATTTCTGCCCCTTTTCTCTGCACACCCTGAAGCTGTAAGTGTTTTTCAGGACAAGCAGCGACTAAACTCTGATTAACAGCAGAGGAGCCTCAGAAACCAACAGCAGTCTTATCTCCTTCACACACTCTGTTTGGCCGTCCTGTAATATTATCTACACGGTGCAACACTCATGCCAACCTCACACACTTATGCACACACACTGGCTCCAATTTGGAGGAAGATAAGAGGAAGAGCAGAAGGGAGGAGTGTTGAGGCAGGAAATCAATCAGGCAGAAATGTGCTGAAATAAAACAGAAATATATCTCCAAACAATAAATAATACAGAGCACACTCAGGCGTGGGACAAAAAAAAAAGAAAAAAAAAAAGCTCTCAGCCTGTGACGTTAAAGGTGGGCCTGTCTCTTTTAGAAACCCGACACTAGCGGAAACTGAAAGTAAATGTCTTTCCCATGAAACCACCATGCCATCTGGTGAAATAATTTCTCCTTCACAACCCAGCAACTAACACGTAAGTAGCCGCTAACAGGATAAACTTTCACTTAAGAAGTCAAAAAGTGAAGTCTATATCATGTGTGAGGTTTTATCTGAATACAACGATCAGTTGTTTGAGACTGTTGAGAAATGCTGCTTGCTTAAGTTGAAAGTGTGATGCAATTTAAAGAGTTGTTGGTGTTTTCTGAAAACAGAGGATATAAAGACCTTGAACCCTGCAGAGAGCTTTTGGAATTGAAAAACAGCCACTGTCAAGAACAAGAAATAACTATAAACTTCTGTTAAAAGGTTGTTAAACAGCGAAAAAATAGAACAATTATCCACACTTCTTAACCTGTCTCCATCTGTCAAAACTCCCCTCTCTTTATGTGTAGTGTTTATTTAACTAAAGTAAATCTTTCTTTATCTTAATAATCAAGTGCAGAATAACTGCCATGGAAAATGTAAGCCAAAGTTGCTTCTTTGTCCAACTGCTCCCCCTGGCAACACTTTCAAGCATCCAAGAGAAACTTAACCCCAGAGTTTTTACTGCAGTGCTCTCTCCTTCATTCTGTTCTGATGTAGCTACAGTAGTTATGAAGGAGATGTAGCTGCAGTAGTTACATAGGTGATGTAGCTACAGTAGTTATGAAGGTGATGTAACTGCAGTAGTTATGTAAGTAATGTAGCTACAGCAGTTATGAAGGTGATGTAGCTGCAGTAGTTACGTAGGTAATGTAGCTACAGCAGTTATGAAGGTGATGTAGCTGCAGTAGTTATGTAGGTGATGTTGCTACAACAGTTGCATAATGTAATGTAGCTACAGTAGTAACATCCATCCATCCATTTTCTATACCGCTTATCCCGTTCGGGGCTCGTGGGGGGCTGGAGCCTATCTCAGCTGTCATTGGGTGAGAGGCAGGGCACACCGTGTACTGGTCGCCAGTCAATCGCACGCGTGCACGGGGAGAAAATGCAAACTGCGGACAGAAAAGCGCTGACCAGGAAGCAAACCAGGGACCCTCTTGCAGGCAGCAGTGATAACCCCTGCGCTGCCGTGCAGCCCTCCAGTAATAACATAGTTAATGTAATTACAGTGGGTATATAGTGGATGTAGCTACAGCAGTTAAGCATGTAGATGATGTAGCTACAGTAGTTACAAAAAGTGATGTAGCTGCTGTAGTTACGTAGGTGATATAGCTGCAGTAGTTTTTTTAATTTTTATTAAATGTTCATCTGTATAGGGACAAGGATGAAGCAAGTAAACCGTTGCCTCACACTACAGCATTTGTAGCTTGAGCTAACTTGCAATGCCCGTCTCTAGCTGGGCTTTTGAAATACATAAAATTATATATGTAGGTGATGTAGCTACAATAGTTGCATATATAATGTAGCTAAAGTAGTTACATAGTTGATGTAATTACAGTGGTTATGTAGTGGATGTAGCTACAGTAGTTACGTTTGTAGGTGATGTAGCTACAGTAGTTATGAAGGTGATGTAGCTGCTGTATTTATGTAGGTGATGTAGCAACTGTAGCTATGAAGGTGATGTAGTAGCAGAAGTTACGTAGGTGGTGTAGCTACTATAGTCATAAAGGTGATTAAGCTGCAGTAGTTATGAAGTTGATGTAGCCAATGTAGTTAACTAGGTGATGTAGCAACAGTAGTTTGTAAGTGATATAGTTACAGCATTTACCTTACATAATATAAATACAGTGATGTAGGTGATATAGCGGCAGTAGTTACATCGTTGATGTAGCTACCATAGTTACATTGGTGATGTGGCTGCCGTAGTTACATTGGTGATGTAGCTACAGTAGCTACATAGGTACTTTAGCTCCAGTAGTTACATAGGTAATGTAGCTACAGCAGTTACATTGATAATGTAGCTATGTAGTTACATGATTTAGAGCAAACACAGCATAAACTCAGAGGCATAAACTAATGTAACTGACATAGCTTCAATAGATTAAACTTTTTGGGTCAAGCTTTCTTCCTATAAGCAGACCATTTTCACCAACTGTAAAAAGTTTTTGTTTCCTTTCCAGATTCACTGTTTTCCATAGAACAACCTGACATCTTGAAAGTGCTTAGTCTTTGCTCAACAATGATATTCAGTTTATCAGTTTTTCACAAAGCACATTTTTTTTAGAATGATTTTATAGATCAGTTAATCACTGAAGTAACAGCAGATTAATTTCAGCTTGTCTTAAAATGCTGAGCTGTCAACAACCAACTCATAAAACTGGGCGAAGTCCATCTGGTGATAAAGGTTATGTAATCTGCTAAACAAAGACTGATTTTAATGTAAAAGTTATCCATAAAACTGCTGATTCAAAGGTTGATGATGAACTTTGGATCTCAGTCTTGTTTAATGGTTAAGTCAAGGTTTTGCCTTGTTTCAGCTGTTTTTGTGTTTCTGCAGAAATGGCTTCCTGCAGCAGCCTGTTGTCTGAGGAGCAGTTTCTATGTGCGATCTGCCTCGATGTGTTCACGCAGCCAGTTTCCACTCCATGTGGACACAACTTCTGCATGTCCTGCATCTCCAGCTACTGGGACGACTATGAGCTCTGCCGGTGTCCACTGTGTAAGGAGACTTTCGACAGAAGACCTGTTCTGAAAGTCAACACTTTCATCTCAGAGCTTTCATCGCAGTTCAGGTCCCTTCAAGTGAAAGATGCTCACATGATGAAGCCGGTTCAACCACAGACTAGCTGTGAGGGCCCGGTGTTGTGTGGTATTTGCTCTGACACCGAGCAAACTGCAGTCAAATCCTGCCTGGAGTGCCTGACCTCTTTCTGCGACGTACATCTGGAGCCTCATCACAGAGCCGCTGGGCTGAAAAGGCACACGCTGGTTGAGCCCGTTTCCAGCCTGGAGGACCGGATCTGCAAGGAGCATGCCCGACTCCTGACAGCGTTTTGCAGAGCGGAACAGGTTTTGATTTGTGACGTCTGCTGCAGTTTGAAACACATAGACCATGACGTCATTTCAGTGCAGCGGGCGTACGAAGAGGTGAGAGCTACACTTGATGACAGTGAGAGCTACTTACAGCAAAAGACAGAGGAAAGACTGCAGAACGTCCAAGCCATGAAGGAGTCATTGGACAAAAGCAAGTCAGAAACTAAAAGTGTGATAGCAGAGAGCATACAGGAGCTGACAGAGCTTATTTCTGAGATTCATCAGAGCCAAACAAAGCTCGTACAGGTGATCGAGGAGAGGCAAAAAGCTGCTGAAAATCAAGCCAATGAGTATATTGTCAGCATGGAGCAGGAGATCACCCATCTGGAGAGCACTGCAGCGAAGATACGTGAGTTAAAACAGAGTGAAGACCATCTTTACCCCCTCCTGAATATGCCCAAGATTTCCCTCCAGTGGCCCACGATGAACTCTCTCACATTCAACTTCGACCGACACGTGGACGTTCATCACATACGCCAATGTTTGAGCAAAACTGTGTCAGAACTAAGGAAGCAGCTGAGAGTAATGGACACAGGAGTTCAACAGCTGTTCAACAGGAAAGATCTAACAGATGACCTTCTGCTGTATAATCTGAGGTATTACGTGGTCGACGTCTCCCTGGATGCTGACACAGCTCATCCTCTGCTCATCATTTCCAAAGACAGGAAACAAGTAAGATACAACACAGGCTTGGCATTAAGTGGCCTGACCCTGAAGCCGAACACGTTTACTGCACATCTGGCAGTCCTGGGTGACACAGCCATCTCCACGTACAAGTTTTACTTTGAGGTGTTTGTGGGTGGAAAGACAGAGTGGTGTCTGGGCCTGGCAAATGAGTCCATCCAGAGGAGAGGGGAGATTCTCCGGAGGCCTGACTGTGGACTCTGGGCCATCTGGTTCATCCAGGATAAGTTTGAAACCTTCTGTGCACCAAACTTGCCGGTACATTACGGAAAAGTGGAGCGAGTTGGCGTGTTTGTGCGCTACGAGAGCGACAGCATTGAGTTCTACGATGTGCAGACAATGACAGAAATTTACAGGTTTACTGACTGTTCCTTTACAGAAAAGCTGTATCCATATCTGAATCCTTGTGACAATGAATACGGATCAAACCTGGGGCCCATGATAATCGTTCCTGTCGTACCTTCAAATCCCTACTCATCACTTGAGTAACAACCCCTTATATGGATGATGTCAGTGGTGTTGGGAAGTTAAACAAATGGAGAGGTTAAAAAAATTAAAAGGGGTTTCACAGTTCTCTAACACCACAGCTCAATTTGACCCTTGATTTTAAAGTCAATTTTCAGTTTTGATAGACTTTTTTTATTTCAGTTTTTTTTTATTTTTGTCTGCTCTGAGGCTGTCAAAAATCGATTTATGTTTTTTATAATATTAAGTGATACATTATTTGTACCAAGCTCTTGTCATAGTTTTCAAGACAGTCTAGCTGCAGGCTGCAGATCTCAGACGCCACCCCTTACAGACCACTACTGTGAGACACCACATCAGTCAGAACAGAAAAGCACGCAACTTTGGGTTAGGTTTAGGGTAAGGGTTAAAGTAAGATGCCAAATGGTAGAAACTGCAAAACCTAATAGCAAAACATTAAATAAAGCCAAGTTAACAGTCAGTTTACAGGAAAAAAAGCCTGTCCTTCATGAAAACACTCTAACATGGTTAACAGAGCTCATGCTAAAGCTAGCAAAGCTACATTAGCTTCATAAACTATAACATAACTACATAGCCAACATAGCTAAAACTTAAGCTGACAAAGCAACATTAGCTACATTAACTTATGCTACATTTTCTAAAGCCAATGTAGCTACATAATTAAGCTACATCTGCTAAAGCTCACATTGCTAGAGCTAAAGCTACATAGCTACAATGGCTTATATAGTATTGTCAACTATGTAGCTAGCATAGCTAAATTAGCTGAGGCGAGTCATAATTCGTGTAACTACTTCTAAAACGGGTCTATTCGTAATTTAAGCCAGAATTTGACATCTCTTTTTTGTTTTATTTATGACATGTTTCTTAAACTGTAGTATTTGCAATGTGGTTATTATGTAAATCTTAAGGCCAGAATTTGTTTATAAATAAAGTTTATTTTTTTCAAAATCTAAAACCAGGAATATGTTGTACCAGCATCCCTTCTGTTCTGACAGAGGAGGTGTCTCACAGTTGTGGTCTGCAAGAGGAGACGTCTGAGATGTGCGGTACAAAATAAACGTTAAAAAACGTTAAAAATAAAACACTATTAGTTGAGTGACTGGGACAGATGGAAACAGTATATCACCTCTCCCCCTTGCTGTGGTGTTAATTCGCAGGCTTTCAGAATATCGCAGAGCATCCCGTCATAAGCAGTTGTGAGTTTTAATTTTTCGTGTGGTGAATCTTTAGTCATAACTGGGTTTAACCTGGCACAGGAGTTATTCACAAATACAACATAGAGAAGATCAGTACTCTGAATGATTGTCGGCTTCACTAATAACTTGGGTTATTCCAAAAACACCTAAAATCTCCTCACATGAGTTTTTATTTAAATTTCCAAGCACTGAGCAGAAAGCCAGTAAACTCATTTGATTGCAGACTATTTTTTCCCTGCTTTTATGCATTTGTTAATCATTCAACCATTCTTTTAATATAGTTTTCCTCAGACACAGTTCTCATTATTTATATGCTTACACAGTTAAATGCCAAAATTAGTCACAAAGCTCTGCTAAGCTTTAGTGTTTTACAAATGTGAAATCAACAAGCAATTCAGATCAATGGTCCTGATAAAAAGATTGGCAGTTAGACTACAGAGGACAGAGGCATGGGCAACAAAAGGGCACAGCATGCTCTGTTCAAAAAGGACAATGAGGATTTTCTAAAAGGAGGATATTACTTACCTTGCTTTTTGAAGCATTATTTGAACATGTACAGAGCAGCCAGAGTCTAACTGTGTTTTATTACAGGTCCAACTCACAGTCTCTGGCCCGATTTTTCCCTGTGGTTTGTTGAAAAACCAGCCAGTAAACAGGACAGCTCAATAAATGACAATAATATGAATGTGCTTGCATTTGATATAATGAGTGCAACAATCAAACATTTAAGTTAAGTTTTAACAGAGGTTAAAAATAAGTTACATTCCTCAAATTACTGTAATGTAGCCGTTTTTTCGGGATACTTTCTGAAATCCCTACTTTTATTTCTACAAAAGTTGGTCGAGTACTTTTTCCACCTCTGATGCAAAGTCTGACGCTAACCCCTGCACCGCCGTGCAGCCCAGACCAAAACCTTTTATCTCCATTTTTCATAATTTTATTTTTTTCATGAATCAGTGCTATTGGTCATCCTTTACATCTGTCAGTGGTTTTAACCAGTTTTATTGTAATGCAAAGTGTCAAAATGCTGACAATGACCATTCAATATAAAAAAAATAACAGCGTTATATTCTCACTCTGAAAAGAACAGTTTGGTTTCAGATTAAGATCTAATTTTCTTCCTATAGGAAACATTTTGTGAAAGGAATTTGCTGTAACTGCTGGATTATAGTGACAGTCTTTAATAATGTGCTACAGTGTAAGCGAGTGTTAAATTTCACTCTATTAGCATGAGCTTGAGCCATGTTAAGCTGCACTGTGAACAGAAATGAGGACAACACAAAATTTCTGATTTCAACTTGTGTGCTGCTTAACTGATGTTTTTGAAATCATAAGGGAAGGCCTACAATTGCATATTTGCTCTGATTTTAAGAAATCTGCAGCTTTGTAATATTGTGTGAATCCTAAAAAATGCATTTGAGCAAAAATGGCAAACTTCTGTTTTACTGCTTTGGCTGTTCTTGATAAAGTAGTGTAAGTGGTGTAGAAGAAACCATGCATCCAATTAACTTGTCCTAGAGTAAACACACAACTGTCCTGGACTATAAAACCGAACAGTTTAAGGATTTTAAAAAAAATTTAGTTGTCACACTCAAAAAATTTCTGAATAGCCAGTTCAGCTCTACCTGTCCAGGTCAATAGAACTAATTTTGGTTTAAAGGTAATGATACTTAATTTTTTCTCATTGTATGCAAATTATTTGACATCATCCCTTAATCTGCAGGTTTTCCCAGAATGCCTTTGGGCATTAGACACTTCTGCACCATGAGTGAAGTCACTGACTCAGTTACATAAGTGCCACCTGCACAGAGCAACCACAATGCTTAAAAGAACATGATGGAGGACTTGTATGCAACATTTAGTTATTGGCCCTCTTTAAGTAGCATACTTGAATATATTTCATTTACTGAGGTCAAAAAGTTACTTCACTTTGTTTTTTAAAGAGTGTTTTTTGAAGTAGGGTTTACTAATTGGGTTTTACAGTTTAATTACAGATCGAGGAGGCTCACACGCTTGAGGATTTTTTGGACACAAGCCTCAAATCCGGTTATCCTCCATAGAAATCATCTAGTGTTTTGCCAGCCTTGGTGACCTAGGGGCAGAAAAACATTGCAGAATTTGCTCCAAAAGTTCAAACATGATGATTTATTAAGAATTAAAGAAACATTACTCTGAATACTTTGTGGGAGAAGAGCTGCTATGAAGATATACTTAAGCAAATTTCAAAAATTCTGTTTCATATATGGTTTTGTTTTGATGATTCTGTTTTTTGAACACAGTTTGCATGTCTTCTCACTTTGTTTGCTATTGTTAGTCTTACATTATGCATTTAATGACTTAGAAATATTTTATAGTTGTATGTGAGCTGTAATGCTGATAAAAGTTTTATATCCAGCCTGATGAAATTTTAATAAAGTTAAAAAGCATTACATAACCAAACCAGGCAACATCTTCCCCGTGATGTTTTGGTTTAATCCCTCATTTCAGTCATAGGAGAAAGCAGGACATTTTCAAGCAAGCATTTCTCTCTCTGTTTTGATTATTACGCTGCGTTTTTAATTTTTAATCTCCCTCTCTCTTTAATTTGATATTTCCTGTGTCCTCTTTCCAGCCTTGTCCTTACTCTTTATTTTAAGTCTTTTATGTGTCTCATCACACGCAGCGCTCAAACTGACACACACACAACACCCTCCTCATTGCCACGACAACGCTACTCTGCCCATCGCCATGGGAACACTCAGTCTCCCTGCTCCCATAATCCATTTCCCAGCCACAATGGGTATTTGACACGGTTCACACTCGGAGGCTTGCAGTATGGGGGGTGGGTGTTTGGCAACGCCGTCTTTTTCACAAATCAAACATTTCAATAAAAATGGAGCAGGAGGAAATGCAGTTTCTCACCACTTTAACCTGCTTTTGATTCAATTTGGTGCAACAAAGGAACTCTGGAGGATCAAACTGCAGCACACCAACATCTAGTGCAGCATTGGCTGAATTATGAAAATGTTGATGGCACTTTTAAAGAGCCCTGAGGAGGCTGTAAAAATTCTCTGGGAGGTGTAGCTGGTTTTGCAGGTAGATGAGAGGTGTGTTCATTAATGGAGGTCGTTTTCTATTGTTTGTCTGGTCATAAGCGCAAAGAAATATCCCAGCACTGGAAATGAGCCCAAGAAGGAGGAGTCCCTCACCCCACCCCCCATCATGGCCTTCTCTATTTACTTGCAGGAGAAGAAAAAATGAAATGCATTAGGGTGCAGGCCAGAGGGAGAGGAGAGGTAAGAGGGAATGTGGGAGAGAATAAGAGGAGAGGAGGCGTCAGCATGGAGGGGTTTTATGACTGTCTGACTCAGAATGTGGGTTAAACTGCAGGGAGAAACAAAGAGAGAGAAAGACGGGATGATACGGTGTAGGAGGAGGATGGAGGAGAAGCTGGATGGAGGGGAAGTGGATTTATAGCTACAGATGAGGGGTTTCAGCTCACACTTACCTGAGTTCTGCACCTCGTTTAAGTAGCTGTCCTCAGCCACCACCTGCAGAAGAGAGAGACAAGCAGAAAATCACAACAAAGGACAAAATGTATTCTTTATATAGTACCCATAATTAAAATATGTAGAGTAGAATTATATAGTGCCCATAATTAAATTATATAGAGTAGAAATCTATAGTGCCAATAATGAAATGACTTATCATAATGTGAATGATAGAAGAGAGACAAAAAACAAAACAGATTTAAAATCTTGCATTTTCTCCTCTTTTTCACCTCTAATTAGCAGGAACATAACAGTACCAAGCAATACAATCAGAAAAAAAAAATCAAAATGGACTTTTTAATCAGTTTGACCAAGATAAGGTTTGTCTAATAGGGGTGGTGGCCTGGTAGGGGGTCAACAATTTTCTACTCAATAAAGAAAGCTTAATTAACACTTTTTTAATTCTATAAAGTGCATGAGGTTTTTAGATAACAGAGGGCTCCACTGGGAGAAGGGGCAACAAAAGGACAGGAACACCCTCACAAGGCTGCATGGTCGTCATTCCTTCATTGATGTCTACGTAGATCTCCTATCGTCTATCTATCCTATTCTCCTCCACAATGATAATCCATCCAGATCATCAAAAATAGGGGATTTTATTGGGCAGGATAAAAATGACAGTGCTGTGAAAAATTGATGTATTGGTCTACATCATTTAGAATATTTTTGCGCTTGGGGTTGAAGGGGGATGACAGAGTCAAGTTTAACACATGAGTATCATTCCGCAGCCAAAGTCAAGCGCGATGGCGTCTCTTTTGTCCAGGCTTTAATATGGAAATAGACCCCAAGTAGTTTTTGGGCCCTTGGAACATCCACAGCACAACCAGGGGCCTGTGGCAACCCTACTACCCACCCACACAGTACCCTAGGGCGGCTCACTCACAACATCTACCCCTTACTCCACCCTCAAGGTGTGGATTGTGATATTTTTCCAATAAGACTCCCCTGTTAATGTGCAAGGACATCCAGAGCACAAACTGGGTTGTGCCAATCCTCCTTCTGTCTGATGGCGCCCTTGGGCAGGTTTACTCGCCATTACATGCCTTGATTCAGCCTCAAGTTGTGGCCTTAACTCGCTAAAAGTCCTCCACAGTACTGTACATTGCAGTACTCCTTTTTAACCAGCAGAGGGCAGGAGTGGCAACTTTTGTAAATGTGAGGGCCACATTCATTCTCACTACTGAAGGGCCAAAGCGTTAAAAATCCAGACAGTTATAGTCACATGTAATTTAACAAAATGAACAAATATATAAAGCTTTCAGTATAATCTATCATAACATGACTGGCATATTTAAACTCAAATTCTTACTATAATCACCTAAAGACAGGTAAAGCCAGATTTTTTTTGTCATGTTTCCTTCAATGTTTACATTTTGTAAATCTAAACAGACTTGAGAGCCACTTTGAGTTGGGGGGGGGGGGGCTACATGAGGCTACTAGGCCACCAGTTGCCCACCCCTGTCATGGCGCTTATTCAACAAACTCTATATTCCCGTTCTATCATCCACGTCGCAGCAGCTGTAGATTTCTAAGGTAGGTAGGTTTCCTCAGCTCTTTGCTGCATGTCATCCCTAACTCCCTCCTCCCAACATTTCCTCTCTCTTCAGCTCTCCTATTGGTTTCTCTTGTTCAAGGTCAGTTGCTGAAGAAACAAGGCATCAACAGACATGGAAGCAAGAGAAGATTTTGGACTCGGTTTTGATTTCAAAGCAAATTTCTCAAGCAGCTGATGAAAGCCAGCGAAGGCACGACTGACGCAATACATGAAACGGTGTATGCTGCAAAGCTCAAGACTGAAAAACATATTGATAGTTTAAATGGAACAAATGAATGAGATACCACATTTTCATTTAAATGTAACAAAAAAAATAAGTATTTTAAAGGCACATTGCACAAGATTTTACAGAACAAATATTACTCCATATTCCAGAACAATGTTCTATCTTCCATCAATAGGTAATAAGTTGATACAGACATTTTTATCTGTTTTTATATGGACTACCAGGCTTCTATTTAACCACAATCTATTTACTTTGTATATTTACTAATGCAGGCTAATATGAATTTTCTTTCATTTTCAATGATCACTTGCATTCAATGGCCTGGCCAAGTAGAAGTTACGTACATAAACCTCCCTTTTTCACTTTCATTTTGGTCCAGGTTGAATAAAAATCATCATCAGAGTCAAATATGTGAGCTTTGAAGGTCCTAGTTGCAGTTTGTCATCTTTGCACACGGCGAGGCCAGCTGTGTCCCCCTGTTTTCAGTCTTAAAGCTAAACTAGGCTAATCTTCTAGCTCTGACTTTATATTTAGGGTATATAAATCAGTTGCATTTCAATCTAAGCAAGGAAAAAAGTAAACGTGTAGATTATGATTTCTGTACGAATTTGGATCAAAGTTATTTATTTGTTCTGCTTTGGTAAAGATGGGTAAGGATTGACACAACCCCGGTCGTGCTCTGGATGTCCTTACATATTATCAGGGGCATGGGAAAATAATCTGTTGAAAGAATGACAAGGTCTGTATCTTTAAGGTTGAGTAAGGGGTAGATGTGGTGACTGAGCATGCCTAAGGGTCCATTCCTGATTGTCCCAAGGGCCCAAAAACTGCTGGTAGAAACTGAGCATATCACCAAGGATTAAAGGGCCCAAAAAAAGAAACGCCATCAAGATTTACCTCTGCTGCCGTGTGACACAAGTGTGTCAACATGTGGTACAATAGGCCCTGTGAAGAAACCCTGGCACCCTATATGGCTAAAACTTGTGCACAAGACTGCATATATGATGTATACAACCTTATATTATCCCCTAAGTGTTTTACAGAACTCTTCCTATTCCTGCCTAAATTACCTTTCTAGGTTTAACTGATGTTCCAGTTTTGAGGTTTAGGGTTTGTGACGTTAAAGCAATGTAAGAGGTTGGAGAAAGATTGTTCTAATGTTTATAAAAAGACAGCTCTGATCAGTAAGACTCTTGCACCAACTTTAACAGCATCTGAGTATGTTTTTGTCTTGAAGCAAAGAAATAAACAGTCTTTATTCTAACAACTCCAACCAACCCTTTACTAAACAGTGTAAACATACAGTATATCATCATAAAAGTGCTGTCGTTTCCTGATTAGGACAGTCTCCTTGAAGGCATTGTGTAAGTGCAGCAGCCTCGTATCAACTCAGACTAATCCCACAAATTTGATGGTGCTCTGCATGCAGGCTATGAATTTAAACAGCCACTTACAGGATGAATCTGACTCATTCTTATACAAACAGAGTGGTTAAAACGTTTTAGCATTTTCTCTGACAAGATTGTGCTTCTGCCTTGGTGAACGTGTACACGCTCTGAATATGAAATACGCTCAGGTCAAAGACACAAACCACAGAACAGAGACGAGATGAGGGAGGAAATGCAGACTGAAGAAATTTAACACATTTGTGGATGAGAACGGCTGTCAAATAAAAAATCTGTAACAAGAGTAAGTCACCCAGGTGTGACAGCGAAGTGAACAGTGTAAAACACACACATTTACAATGACACACTCACACACTGTGAGACAGTACTAGACAGCAACAGCCGATATCTGACAGTCAGGTTTCATTCTCAGAAATCAGGTCACACCTCTGCACCACAAGGCAGCTAACAAGAATGGAGAGACACACGAACATCACACTAATACAGCTGCTGAAAAATACCTGTAGTATGGACAATAAAATAAAACAGGTCAGGTCTAGTTATCCTTCTCCAATAAAACAAAAAAAAATATGATTCAATTTAGGCATAAGTAAGATATTAAGATTCTAATATACAATATATCCATATACTCAAACGAGATATAATGTAAGACCATATCTTCTATTCTGATATAGATTATTTGCATTGAAAAACCTTTCCTCTAACTTTGTCTGGCCTTCAGAGAGTGCAGTGTTGAATGAACTGTTTTTTTTTTATGCAAGGCCTAATGCTTGATAAAAAAGACCATTTAAAGTTAGAACCACTAACAGTACTATGCTTATTGACCACAAGGTGATCTATTTGAAATGTTCAGTCTTAATGCGGGATTATCTTTTTCATTTTACTTTCTGTAGTAGTACATCATCACTAAAAATCATCATCTATTTAAATCCTCAGGAGACACTTTGAGGGACAACCTTAATTTTTGATGGTGCTGGTTTTGTAAACTGAACAGATACAGACAAATAAAGCAGATGTATCAATTAGGTGGACATGGTTTTATAATTATCTCACAGAACCGTTCCAGTGTGTCAGGATGAGTAATGTCAACACCTCTTTTCTCCACATTACAAAAGGAGTTCCCCAAGGATCACTGTTTGAACCAATTGTACTTATCATATATACAAATTACATTACCACTGTACTACACAATTAGTTTCCATCTTTATGCAGATGACACAGTCATTTATACTTCTTAATACCATTCATGGAGTACAAACACCTGGTGCCCTTTTCCATGCCTGATCCAGCTTAAGGGATACACAGAAAAACTGTTAAACGTAACACTTTTTCCATGTTTATATTGAAATCAAAGACTCTGAGTCTAATTTAAACTTTGGAAAATGTTAATATTTTAAGTATCTGATAGTGTTCATTATCAACACACTTTTTGGTACGTAATCAAGATTGCCATCTTGAGTCCAAATCTGTAGAAAATACAGTGTAGTCTAGCGAGGATGAAGCAAAGTCAGAAAAACAGATCTACGACCACCCTTTGACAAAGATTGGCCCAACAACCTTAATGAAGTCCTTCTGATGCTACAGGTGGGAATTCGCTAACTCAGTGAGCAACTCTGCTCATGGTGCAGAAGTGTTAAACATAAAAAAAATCAATAAAATCATAAATATGAACAAAGAAATCCCAGCAGTGATCACATCCAAATACATATGAACACTTAGAAAGCACATCTAAACACTCTGCCCAAGGGCAGGATGGGAAAACTCTGCCCAAATATCCCCAAGATTTGAAATGGCAGAGGGAGTTTATATATTAATTGACTCACACTGGTGGATCGACACCGTCAAAAAACTCCAACACTGAAGATGATTTCACTCAGAACAGTGCTAAAATCACATGTTGGGAGTTAAAATCAACTCTGCAATGTTTAACCCTGTGATTTCAACACTTCAGTTTTTACTGTCTACTGGCTGCCCAGGACCCAGTGCACGTGACCAGATGTCGGCTGCGTGCGTCATCGAGGGGTCAGCTGGGAGGATACCTGGAGAGATGGGGTGGTGGCCTGGCACAGATCTGGAGGATGGCCATCGGGAACCAAGAGCAGTACAGGACCAAGGTTGACGTGGCAAAGTGCCGAACCAGCATATGCTCCTATACCTCATCTGACCTGACCTGAATACCATTCATGACACCGCACTTAAATCTATAACAAGCATTTAATGTTCTGCTATTCCAATTGCAAGCCCCTCATAAGTCCATAAACATTTCGGCATCTGGAAAGATGAAAAACTTGCTCTTGAAATGATCAAAAATAGTGAAAAAGCTCCCGCAGTTTAAAGCAGTTTCACCCATTTTTCCAAAAGTTGACAACAATTTTTACAATTTATAAAATGTGCTATCTCTTTCTGTTAAAATATAACGAGGGATCATTAAGTTTCTTCACTTTTTGATGTCAATGATCATTTCAGCTTTTATAAATTTAAAGCACATGCTATAAACTTTATCAATATATAGTAATGTTGCCAATGTTTTTGTGCAATTTAGATATTTGTCTACAATATTTAATCATCACAAATGAAAAATTGCACAATATTGGTTGCCTTTGTGCCTTCTGTTTTTGTTCCTGTGGTTTAAAACTGGTTTCAACAGCTTGATTTTTAGGAGATTCATATCAGTTGTTATAAATGTGGTATTGTGAATACACCTGTTATTGATTTACAGGAAAAATAGAGAGCTATGTATCCTGTATCACCATTTAATTTTTAAAAATCTAGATATGAATTTAGTCCTACCAACCAGCTCCAGTTCAAACACACTTTTACAACCCACATGCAAACGTTTCCCACAGGGCTCAGCTCAGCCTAATGGTATTAGAGGAGGGACAGGTGACCTGTGTTAGTGAACATGAGCGCTGATATCTCCATTTACATCAATCAAACAACTCGATTACAGGTAATCAGCTTTGACGCGGTCACAGCTGTGTCCTCAGTATGGCTATGCAAACACATGCAAACACATTATACACAAACACTGCAGTAAAACAGTGAGGAGTGACAGACAGACTGGAAGAAGTAAATAAATAGACATTACAGCAGGATGAGAGGGCAAAAAGGGACATTTTAGCTGTAGATTTCGCCCTAAATGGTAAAAACATGATGTGTTATTGTTGCATTGAAGGGTAATAAATGACAATGTTTGTCTACAGTAAAGTACTTTCAGTCAATGTTTCCTGCTGTCTATCATCAAACTGAGACTTCACAAACTGTTAAAGTGCTCCGTAATACCTGAAAGTGGGACGGGGGAAATCATTCACTTTGTCATGGAATCATTTAAAAGCCTCAAGATCACTTTCACTCTCTGCCAAGGACAATCATTATTAAACTAAAAACATTTAGAGAAAATGTGTTGGCGTCATTCACTCATGACTGGAGGAGATCAGACTGTGGCAGAGCAACTTTAAGTGAAATTTGATCCGTTTTTTTTTCATCATAAATTTATCAGGGCTGCACAGCAGCACAGTGGCTGACACTACCACCTTACAGCAAGAAGATTCTTGATTATATTTCTGTCAGACAGGGCTTTTCTGTGCAGCGTTTGCATGTTCTCCCTGTGCTTGTGTGGCTTCCTTCCACAGTTCTTCCACACATGCTCACCAAGTTAATTGATAGAGGTGTCTGTCTGCAGACTGTACATTTCTGATGGCACTCTCACTGACCATTCATTTGATGCACCATGTATCTTAAAAAGGAAATGCTGTATTCGCTGGTATTTCCAGTTTCAGATCTTTGTAATTCAACTTTATTCATAAATAAAGTCTGGCAGTTACATTCATGAAATAATCACATTGCAAAAATGAAAGACTATGAAATATTTGATAAATAAAATGCATAAAAAAGTCAGATGTCTAATCTGGGATTAAATTATGTATAGAATGGTTTTAGAGGTAGTTACACTAACAGTGGCTTGATTTAGCTACATTAGCTTAGCTTTAGCTACGTTAGCCATGCTTTCTTTGTAATTAATGTCACTACATAAGTCAATGTAGCTTAGTTAGCTTTAGATAATGTACCAACATAGCTTACATAGCTGTTTTGTGAGCTTAGCTTTAGCAACGTTAGCTTTAGCAATGTTAGCTATAGCAACATAGCTCCACTAGCCATAACTAAGATAGCTGTAGCAATATCAGCTTTAGCAACTTGAGCTTTAGCAAATGTAGGTAATGCATACTTAGCTATCCAAATATAATGGATACGTAGCTTACATAGCTGTTTTGTGAGCTTAGCTTTAGCTATGTTAGCTATAGCAATGTAGCTCCATTAGCCATAACTAAGTTAGCTGTAGCAATGTCAGCTTTGACAACGTGAGCTTTAGCAAACATAGGTAAAGCCTACTTAGCTTTGCAGATAATCTGGATACGTAGCTTACATAGCTGCTTTGTGACCTTAGCTTTAGACATGCTGGCTTTGTAGCTCTGTTAGCTACATTATCTACGTAGCTCACTCAGGTGAAGGGGCTATGTAAGCTAAGCTGACTGCATTGGTAGATTTTCAAAGAGGACAAGCTTTTTTTTCCCCTATAAGCAGATTGTTTTCTCTGCTTTACTAAATGTTTTGCACTTCTAGTTTCTTAACCTTTACCTTAACTCTGAATGGAAGTTTAATCTGATTTTATTTCAAGAGTTTAAGCACGTATTCTGAGATATACACTGTCTCAGATGAACAGTTGTGGCCATCAGAAATAAACGGGTTGCAGCCAGACTGTCATGGAATTGGTGACTCAAAATTTACTGTACGTATGAATGTAAATGCAATTGGTTGCTTGTTTCTATATGCCAGCCCTGTGGCTAGATAGCGACCAGTCCAGGCAGTACAATGCCCTCTTACCCAATGAAGTAAGCATTCTGTGTGGATAAATTGATCTTTCAAAGAGATGTCATTAAGTCTGATTTGTCCAAATACAACTAGCTGTTTGGTCTGACTAACATTACAAACACCCCCTAATTTCAGGTTTTGGAGGGTCTCAAGAGTTAGTCCTTTAAGCTTTTGAATGCAATGTCATTACAGTCCCTGTTGGTGTAATAATCAACCTGTGTTCGCATGCTTAAACATCACCCTAATAAACTAAGTGGATGCATCTACTTTTACTTGTGCAAAGAGGATATTGTCTGTATCATCCCTCTGCGACTTGGAAGACATACTAATTGGAAACATTTCCTCATTATGTCCACAGCTTGATGTCCTTCCCACTGTTCGGTCGTCTGTCCTGTCCCGTCTCTGCAGGACGTTGGCTGACATTGGAGGCCGTCAGCTGATCCACTTCACCTGAACTGTCAGTGCTTAAGCTGGTCCATGTGCACACCGTCCCTGCCATCACACAGCTGACATCCACCCTGCATAACCTTCATTAGCCTGTGCTCTGCCACCTCCACAGCAAAACATGCCACATAGTCGGGTATTCCTGCCATGGCTAACAATGTTTTTAAGACACTGTTGTTCTTTGTGGAGTCTGCTGAAAAAAAAACTGTTTTGAGTTCTGTTTTAAAACCTATCCAGTGCTGTACTTTCTGCAGAAGCAGGACTTTCAGGAGATTCGTGGATATCATTTTTGGTAAAAAGTAATTCTTGTTTAAAAGAAAAAAAACTGAGCTTTTCTGTTTTTCGGATCTGACTTATCCCAAATAAGTGAGAGAAGCTGAAATACCCTCTGAAAAAAGCTCAAGGGTTAAAACAATGTCATAAGACTCAGATTTGGTGGACATTCCCAGTTTTTTCCATTACAATTACAACAAAATACTGTGATTAGCATCAGTACAAAAAAACAACAACAAAAAATAGTTCTTTTGAATAAGCAAAACCAGATTAATGGACCTGGGAATCTCTGCAGCACATCACCTTTTTGCTTAAATAATTGTAGTTCATGCAAGTTAGATTCTGCACCTCACCAAAATTGTAATTACAGTTACATTTTGGCTAATTTTGCAGCCCTACTCTCCACACAAGGAAGGTGCTGGGGAGATGGACACATGCAGAAATCACCAGACTTGAACACAGGAGGCAGCTGTCTGTTCCTATGTGTCTGTTGTATGTGGGCGGACTGATACTTCCAGCATGTCTGCAAGATGTTCCTCCATTTTGATCAGTGATCGTCTCAAGACTGTTTCCAGTTTTTTAACCCAACATTTTTTATTTTTCTGTAAGCATGATGATTTGAAATCTTAAAACTCTGCACAACATTGCCAACAGGACTGACTTTTCTAGATAGTAATTATTTCAGTACCTGTTACCAATGCAGGAGCGTAGGTAATCAACTGCATGCTTAAGAGCAGCCTTTTAATATTAAAATTCAGAACGAGGGGCATGTTTGAGTGTTTAAAGACAGGAGGATTTAATTTTTCCACAAAAAAAAAGAAAACAAAGAATGACAGCACAGGATAAAAATCTACAAAGACATAAATGGCATTACTAAGTCCAAAGGGGCGTCAAGATCAACTCAATCCATACAGTAGCTATAAATAAGAGTTTCTCAGTTTAACTAAACCCAGCCATCATTCTCTGTGGAAAAAGGAGAGTGAGGAATGACTATGGCTGCAGGTAAGACTTGAATACAGGCTGCCTTCTTGGAGGACTATAGCTGTTATATATGAGGCACTGACTAACCACGAGGCTCTGTGCAAATAGTGTTTCATGATGTTGATGTAAGAACTGCAATCTGCTCTACAATATAGAAGTTTAATCTGTGTCTTCAAAGAGAAACTGAGAAATACTTTCACTTCTGAAACAGTCTTTTAATAAAGGTGGATGCTCAGTAGATGTGCTGCTTCCTTTATGTCCTGACACCTTTTCATGCTTTGACTACGTACTGAGGAATACATTGAGTAAATACTGATTTGACCTGATCTCAACCTGATTTTCATTTTGAAATCATAGTGATCTGAAGATTACGGTGAGGATTAGGGCCAGGGATGAAGGAAAAAATAACGCTATGCACTTTGAGAATCAAGTCAAAATGAAGAGAAAAAGCTGAAATTTTGAGAATGATGTTAAAATACAATTTTCAGAAAAAAAGTTGTAGATTTAAAAAAAAAGTAAAACCTTGTTAAACATCAATAGTGGATCTTGACTGTCTACATCATGCCTTGTATCATTTAACTTGTAAAGCTTCAGAATTTGATTTTAGCTCATAAACAATGTGGTTATGAGTGTTAAAGGGATATTTCGGGATTTTTGAAGTTGGATGCTTGGCTATAGTAGTCTCATTAGCCTCCAGTCATTTCTGTAAAAGGTGATCCTGTGGTTATTATGAGCTCAGAGAGATTCCGGCATAATGGCTATAAATGGGAATGTTTCATCTGCCTAGTTTGATGAGTTTGACGTAAAAATGGGCAAGGAAAATATGTTGGCTTGACTGTACACTGTGTCGAAAACGTACAAAGCACTTCATTTCTTCCAAAAACCCCCTCTCTGTGTCGGGCACTTATTTACGATGCAGCTTTCGCTATTTTGTCTCCTTCTGCCTCCGTGCACTGATCCTTTGATCAGCTGTGTGAGTCTGCAGACTTCTACAGGGATAATAAAACCACACCAAGCTAAAACAAAAGTAATATGAGCAATTTCGACTTGAGTGATGATGATGTGCAGTTTACTGTGGATATGAGAGGATATTTGTATGAACCAGAGTACACCAAAGAAGAATTTACACAGATGGAGAGTCAGCGGGCCGAAAGAGAGAGCAGAGCAGAGAAATTTCATTTGAAAGTTCTGAGCAGGAGAGGAGCGTGGGTTCGCATTGTCCACACGGGACTCAGGATCTTGGTGTGGTGTTATTATCCCTTTTTTTACATAAAACTCGTTCACCTACACAGATAAAACGTTCAGATCTATAGCCATTATGCCCCAGATTGTAATAACAACAGGATCAACTTTCACAGAAATCACCAGAGGCTAAAGTCACCACTATAGCCAAGTACCTCATACAACCCAAATTCAAAAATCCTGAAATATCCCTTTAAGTGTTTCCATTATGATGTATAGGCTCTGGCATCACCCACTGACGCAAGTTGCACCCATGGCTGATGAGGAGCTGACTTTACTCTCGACGTTTCAATTTTTATGATGAAATTTTATTTCGACTCAATTCTCGATAATTCCACTGTTTTCTTGTCTTCTGGACTTTAGTCTTACAGTGCACACCATTACTTTTTTACTGGTGGCACCAATCCTTCTCTACTGAAGATCCACTCCTTTTCCAGAAGATATCTTATCCCAAACAAATAAAATTAAACAAAGATGTTTCCCCTTAAAGGGATACTTCAACATTTTGGCAAATTCGTCCATTGCCATAGTTCCTATAGTCTTAGTAATAGGTTAGTTACCTTCAGTTGTCGGTGCAAGCTGTTTTTTCAAACTCATCAAATACACAATCCAACAACTCCAAAACGCTTTTGTGGACAAGTTGTGACCTGTACATTCACCATGCTATGAAATAATCATGGAACATTACGAGATGGAGATGTTTAAAAGCTAAATGCAAAGCAGGAACTACACTCCAGGCATGGCTGCTGCACTGTGTCACTCCGCAAATAGTGCAGAGTATTTGCTTCCTGCGTCGTAATGTTACACAATTATACGTTATTATTTCATAGCGTGGTGAATGTGCAGGTCACAACTTGTCCATGAGAGCGTTTTGGAGTTGTTGGATTGTGTATTTGATGAGTTTGATGAGGGAAAGCCAGAATACCGTCTGCTTACATTGAGTTGGCACAGCAGGTCTGAACTCGGCAGCGGCCGATCTAAAAACAGCTCGCAACAACAACTAAAGGTAAGGAACCTATTACTAAGACTATAGGAACTATGGCAATGGACGAATTTGCCAAAATGTTGAAGTATCCCTTTAAAGATTTTGTGTGATTCTGAGCTAAGACGAAACAAAGAGATTAACTCTTTAAGTTCTAAAGACACAGAGATAGATGCCGTCATATCAGAAAACTTTTGTGTTAATCCTGAATCAGGCGAACACTTTATGATTTACTGTACAGATAACTAATTTAATTTTTTTACCAAAGAAGCTCACTTTGGTATAATACTTAATATGCACATCTGCACTAATTAATCTACCTACCCTACAAATTACTATTTTAATCTGTTTATTGTACTCAAATGCTGTTAGAAGGCTCTCTGAGGTAAAATGCCTCACCTCTTATGCATATTTTCATCTATCAATGATCTTTAATTAACTTATCTACCCAGAGTAAATCTGCCAACATCCTTGCGTGTTTTATACTCTGATCATGTCTAGTCGGCATTCTTGCACCCTTTGCACATCTTGCACCACACTATCAATGCAAACAGACTTGTATGTACTAGAAATAATACATACAGGACCTTTGGAAATATCTAAATCTTTATTTTCATACTTTTTCAGTTTGTTTATTTTTTTTTGTATTTAATACTTAATTCCTGTTCACTGAGAGCAGGGCTAGCCGGAGTCAAGTTCCTTGTTGCGTAAGCAAACTTGACCAATAAAGCTGATTCTGATTCATCCAGTCTATTCCAATTTTTGAGTTGCACGAGTAATCCTGAAGTTGAACTGAACATTCAGCGTTAGTTGAGCATCTTACAGGGAGGCACAAATGCCAATCATGACTCAATCAGCTCTTCTTGACTTGTGGCATGATTTCTGCTATGTTGGAAATTCTGGTTTATGAGTGTAAAGCTTAGCCAATTCTCAGGCTACTGGACTTTTTTTTCCTGACTTCACCTGCACATATTATTGGACAGTTTCTGAAATCAACGTGGCAACAGCAGGGAAGCCTGTTTTGGGGAGATTTATTACATTTTGCTACAAGTTAGCTGACGAGACAACAGGAGTACAGAGCTGCCTTAATTTTCCTTCTTTCGGAGTCATGATTTCTCCTGTACACTGTCGCCAGCGCGTTTACACAACCCTGCAGCAAGACTTAACGGACCTGGAGCACATTTATCATTGAAACGGAGGACTTTGTTGGACATGTGCTGATAGCAGGTAATGGGAATGATTTGAACCAGCATAACTAAGTTAAACATAGAGCTAAGTCTCAGTAAATAACAACAGAGAATCTGCCGGTTACAAAGGACTGAGCTTGATTTCCACAGGGAGATATCTCCATATCTTTGAATATCTCTGATGTTTTGTTGCCTACAGAATAAAAACATCCAGCTCCTGCATCAAGGATTCTCCCGATGAAAAGATTTGTCTGATGAAAGTGAAATGGAAAAACTCATCTGCAGTGAGCTATTTGTGCTACATGCTCGGCTGCTTCCAGAGAGAGTGATTCTAATTAAAACCTGCACATCACTGTACTCCACTAATGACTTCTGCACAGGCTACACAGCTCATATGCAGCATATTAGCACGACACACTCACTGAGGAGATAAAAAAATTAATGAATCTAATGATTAATACATTGATTTAGCATTAATTCATTGCTTTTCTCGCGTTGAACAACTTTTAAACAGTTTTGTCTCACAATTGAGTGAACCTGATATCCAGCTGACACTCAAGCTACTCTGACCCACTCTGGTCAACACCTGCTTCACCAGTTTTCACGTCTGGACATGTCCGAGTGACTGAATCGCAGTGACAAGCTCAAACAGCGCGTGCAGGGTTCAATCCCACGTCGCCATGGGGGGCACAGGAACCACCAACGGGCTCCTCTCATGATATCCTGCCGATGGGGGAAGGGGGAGGTGGTGTGGCTAAGGAGGGAGGAGGGTGTCGAGGTTGTGATTGAAACCATGCGTGTGTGAGAGTGCGCGTGCGTGTGAGAGACAACAGTGCGTGTCCGCGTAATTGGACAATGCGCTTTGGTTGCACCATTAATTGGCTAAGGTGCAGATTAGAGATGTTTGACGCTGCTTTAACGCCCTTCTTTTGTGGAAAATGTGTCATTTAATCGTTTTTATTTTCATTGTAAAGCGTGAAACAAAGATGAGTCATTTTAAAGGCTTCCTGATTCTTTTGTCGATCAATAAAATTACAAACATTATTTAGGGTTTTTGTTGTTTTTCGCAAAAGGCAGCTCAGGTCATCAAAGCGTGACTGTAATGAGGGGTATGGCTACAAAAAGGGTAAAAAAAAAAAAAAAAATGTCAGGCCACATTGCAAAATCAACCCAAACATGACCGTGATTGGAGTACATACCTCTGCAAGCAGCGGCAGCCAGAGGCAGGCGGATCCGATCAAGCACAACAATTCCCGGCTGGTGAGAGCCATCCTTCCCGCCTGGTGCGTCCGTGTCATAGCCTGAAAAGCCTCCGCTCCACTCCCATCTCTGAGCCCAACCTGTCCGCGAAGAGGTGAACCGCTATCCCGCTGCTGGGAGAAACGTGGTGTGTGATGATGATGATGATGAGGGTGGTGATGATGATGATGCACCTACGCGGGAGGGAGGTTTTACGCACAGAGGACAGGGTGCGGCACTATAAACGGGATGGAAAACACACCGATCGGAAGAGAAATAGTGTTGAGCTGTGCAAAAAGCTGCTGCCACAATCTCTCCCTCTCTCCCTCTCTCTCTTATATCCACACACACTTTGTCTCCTTGGCTGCCTGCTGCGTGATGAATCATTGATGAATTTCTGAATTTGTTTTGTTTATCACTCTGCTACATTAGAGCTATGCGGACAAATCTGACACCTCGAGCCAATGAATGAATTCACCTGCAAACACAGTCGATCATACAGACTTTAATGCATGAAAATGAACGCTTTGTTTCCACTTCTCTTGTGTGTTTATGGGTCATTCATCAGACGCAACAACACACTGAACACTATTAGATTTGTCTCCACTACAAACCACAACACTTGTTCAATAATCCAGTCTGTTTGTGGCTTCAGGACTGATGAATCTGAAGCTCCACGTTCATATGGAAGGGAAGATGATGCATACAGTGTCATGAAAAGGGTTATTGCCTTCTTCCTGATATAATACAGGTAATATGCAGTTTTAAAAGATGGTTTCATTACTCAATGGAGGGGATAAAGCCGTCTAAAACTACTTGGCCATACATGAAAAAAGTATTTTCCTCCCCTTGTTAAATTATGAGTATTTTGTTTTAACAACATATTTTGGAAAGACACAAAGTCATTGACAGCTATCAGTCATAAAAGGGTCACAAAACTATTACCAAGGCTTTGGGACAATGATGAGAGCCATTACCCACAAACGGAGAAAACTTGAAACAGTGGGGAATCTTCCCAGGAGTATCCAGAACACCGAAAGACCTGCAGGCCCCTCTAAACCTAATATCTGGTTGTGCCACCCCTGGCGGCAACAGCTGCAAGCGTTTGTGATAATTGCACATCCCTGTGGAGGAATTTTGTCCCACCCTTCTTTGCAGATTTGTTTGCCATGCCGCAGCATCTCAATAGGATTTTCAGAACTGTGACTAAAAACTCCAAAAACCTTCATTTTTGAGCCATTCAGAGGTAGACTTGCTGGTGTGTTTTGGATTATTGTCCTGCCCATTATCCAAGAGCGCTTGAGGTCACGAACTGATGGCCTGACATTCTCCCTCAGGATTTTCTGGTAGAGAGCAGAATTCATGGTTCCATCAGTCATCCAGGTCCTGAAGATGTGAAGCAGCCCCAGACCATCCCGCTACCACCAACATGTTAGACTGTAGGTATGATGCTCTTTTTATGAAATGCTCTGCTAGTTTTATTCCTAAAAGTTCAACTTCTGTCCTGTCAGTCCACAGAATATGAATGCTAGCTGCAGTCAGGGCACCTCACCCTAACTCCCCCCACTCTCTTGCTAAGTTCTGCCTCCTTCCTCTTTTTCTCTTGTGTACCTTTCATGTTAGTGACAGGAATAATGGTCTTGTTGTAGTTGTAGTTATGAGTCGTGCCAGGCTAGGTAGAAGAGAAAGAGGGAGAGTGAGATGCTGGCAATCACTGTTCAGCCCTCACGAGGTGTCACCATGGGACTAACTGAACGAAACGCCAGCAAAGGTGGGTTCCTACTTGACAACTCCTGCTAAGTGTTGGCTTCTTGTTGCCCCATCATTTGGCACGTTTGACTTGTTGAGACTAATCTAGCATCTCCTGCATACTGCATTAAAGACTATCCCACCAACCAACATAATCTTTAGTAGTACACTGGTAAACAAAAAGCTTGGCTTATTTACATCTCTCCAACCTTGTTTTGTCATAATTTGCATCTAAAGAAATACTATGTGTTAAATGAACCTTGTGGAATACTGGTTGAAATGACTCCTCAGTTCAAGTCAATGAGTGACCATCGAGGCTGGACAGATATACAGTAGATAAGGGTGCACTCACACTAGGCAATCCGTACTATGTCCAAGCACACTTCCACAGATGAAGAGGTGGGCTTTAGCACAGTATGATTGCTCATGCACACAAATAAGCAAGGATTCACAGCATGCATATGAAATATAATCAACAGGACTATTCCTCTGGACAATCATTTAAAATAATGTTGTAGTGTTATAAAGCTGCCTCAACCACAGGCTTGAACTTGCACATAGGGTGATGGGTTCACTTTGCAAGACAGTGTGGTGTTCCCAGTACGTGAGCATGCGGATTAAAGTCAGAGTATTTCCTTTGTCCTCCCAGTCTTACTATACTCTTGTGGGTATCGTTGGCAAGATCGTGTGCCTATTGTTGATGTGCTCAGAAGAGTGGGTGATTTTATCAAACAGTTCTGATTTGGGCTAACTGGCTTCCTTTTGGCTGAAGGCTGGTGTGTAAACTACTGCTATAAAGCCGTGCAGACCTCTTGCAAGAGAATCACAGTTTTTGCTGCTACAGTTGTGTAGTGTTAAGAGCAAGCAACCAAGGCACTCTGTAGAAATCGGATAGACACCATTTTCCCTGTTAAAAGTTATTATGCTATCACATCGACCCTGAAACTGCTAGTTTAAGGTCAAAAAATTACATATTGTTTTGAGAACCTGGGACCCAGACCAGCTGGGCATGGTCTGTTATTAGGTAACTATCCTTGTTTTGTTTTGTTTTTTGTTGCTTCTAATGATTTAAGCCATCACACGTACAGAGCATAACCTGGACTTCATCATAAATTCTTGGGACTTATTTTTGACCTGCAAAACTATGACTAAAGTCAAAAATACTGTATAAAGTGACAGCATCCTGACCAGTAATTCAAAAGCTTTGCCTTCCAGCTCAGCTCCTTCTTCACCACAACAGTCTGCAACAATGCCTGCAACACTGCTGCTGTCTGCCTGTCAGTCTCACAGTCCATTGGTCCCTCACTTGTTAACAAGACCGAGATACTTGAACTCCTTCACTTGGGGAAAAGACTCACTCTCCACCTGAAGGGGGCAATCCACTGTTTTACATCAGAGGACCATGGCCTCTGACGAATTCTTAGTTCCCCAAACTGGAAACCCTCCTCCCCCTGACTGCACCTTGAGATCCCGTCCATAAATCACAACCAGAAGTGGTGACAAGGAGCAGCCCTGGCAGAGGCCAACACCCGGAACATGTCTGACTTTCTGCTGAGAATGTAGACACAACATTCACCTTGGTCATAAAGGGACCTGATGGCTTACTGCAGCAACCCTGGGACCTCATATTTCCACAGTACCCCCTACATGACCCCCAAGGAGCATGATCGTAAGCCTTCTCCAAGTCCACAAAAGACACATAGATTGGATGAGCCAACTTCCACTCTCCTTCAAGGAACTCCACAAGACTAAAGAGCTGGTCCACTGTCCCATGACCAGGACGTAATCTGTATGGTTTCTGTTGAATCTGAGTTTAACAATCAGCCAGTGTGACAGGTATAAGGCAACAAGTGAAAGACATGTTCACATTGTTGGTCTTTACTGTGAAGGTTATTTGTGATAGATTAGATAGGGACAAATCAGACATCACTCTTCATCATCAGTGTACTGCCAAGTAGAAAAACTTTTGAGGACTCTTCAACCCTCCAGTAGAGTTTAGAGACCTGTAAAAATTTTGACAATGATTTCAGGGTTTTGTTTACACCTTCTGTTCACTGAATATGAAATTACACAACAAAATCTTCAAGAGTCCAGACACCTGTTTACACAGAAAAGTGCTCTGTATCAAAAATTAAAACTACTGTGGAAAAAAACTACTTACATCCCCATTGGCCATTTCGCTCATGTTGTTGCAGTTCCTGTTTGTTAATCTGCTGAGGCATAATCAGCTTTGGGATGAAATATCTAAAACAGAAACTGGCTGCAGATTAAAAGCAAAGATTTTGGCTGGTGGTGACAAGCATTTTTTTTCCCCACATTTTGATTATAGTTGTTGACAAAATTGCCTGAATGCCTTGCCCTATAATGTTGCGTTTGAAGCTGATCCAAGAAGAAGCATTTCAGACCAGGACAGATAAAAACGGAACAAGCTGCCAGGATGTTTTGTCTTCACTCAGCAGTTGGACACTGCTGCTGAGGAGAAGTGGCCAGCTCAGCTTATTTTCTTTGTGTGCAAGTTCTTTAATTTCCCAAAGCCCCTAAAGACAAACCCATCAAGATAGAGTTTGGGCTTGTGTCGAGCAAAGTCACTCAAAGGAAAGATTAATGAACTTGATTCCAACATCAACAGAAGTTTTATTTACTGATCATTCTGCTGATTAATTTCAAGACAACGTTAAAGGAACATATAATATCAGACAAGATGTAGCTAGCAAATATTTGACATGTACAGTCATAGCTAAATGTGCAACAGTGAAATGCTGGTGTTTAGGGGGTTTGGCCATGTTAAACATGTTCATGATCATGGCTTAGCATGTTTTCAAGGTAGCCTGCAGTACTTGCAGGAGTGAGCATTGTGGCGCACTAGGGTAATGATGGGGACCACTGTAGGCAGACCATTGCCACATCTTCGATTCCACTGCACCCTTGTGTACCCCAATTTGTGTACAGTAAGGACCACTTTGTCAAGAAAACACACATAATTTGCAGTTATAAGTCTGCTCTTTTTTAGCAGTTATTAATTGCTCTTATTGCTCTTATTGCTGTTATTTATATTTGGTGTTGTGACTGTTTTCGGATCCCCCTGCCCGTCCATGAGCCTGAGTGGAAAGCATCAAGCAGGAACAACACACACTCCTGCTCTTCCTGTGCTGATAAGGAAAGCCTCAGGCAGAGAGAGAAGCATAGCAGAGCAGGCATTAACAGAACGACATTCATTAAAGTCAGATGTAGCAAAAAGGAGGAGCTGGGGTGGAGGAGGGGTGTGGCAAAAGCAGCTTGCAGAATGGTCAGCAAAGCATAGTCAGGCTAGTTTAGTTTAGCATGAGGGCAATAAGCCAACAGCATGCTTAGAGCAAATCTGCTGGCTGTCAGCTGATGAGGGCCTGTGTGAGATCAGCTGATCTCAATTATATGGTGGTGCTTGACTCCATAGCCACGATACCTAAATGTAAGTGTTTTCTGAAGTGTAGCTAAGCCCAAGCAGCCAGATTCATGAGATCCCAAGCTCACAAGGAAACAATAAGACCACGCTGGATTTGACAAGCTGTTCTATGCATTCTTGTGTCTGAATTTGTGTCCAGGTTGATTAGCTCTGTTCACCTTGACATGTACTGGTCACAGGCTCGATTGACAATCAACTCTCACTCAAGATCTACCACCCTTGGCAGCAACAACTGCATAGAAACCTTTGCAATAACTGGTAATGAGTCTTTCACATCACTGTGGATTAATTTTAGCCCACTCTTCTTAGCAGAATTGTTTCAATCATGCCATATTGGAAGGTTTTCAAGCATGATCGGCCTGTTTAAGGTCGTGACACAGCATCTCAGTTGGATTTCAGTCTGGACTTGGACCAAGTCAGCGGGGGTCTTGGCCTTGGAACTTTCCCATGGATGCCATTTTCAATCATGAAAACCAACCTTAACTGAGTCAGGTGAGGCCTGCAGGTGTTTAGATGCTGTTCTAGGTTCTTTTTGACCTCCTGGACAAGTTGTCAATGCGCTCTTGGAGTCATTTCAGTTGGCTACTCCCTGGAAGGTTCACCACATTTCCGAGTTTTCTCCATTTGTGGTTAATGACTCTCACCATTGTTCGCTTGAGTCCCAAAGCCGTAGAAATGACTTTGTAACCCTTATCAGACTGATAGATGTCAGAGACTTTGTTTCCCATCTGTATAAATCACCTTTGACTACGGACACTTCTGTACAGGGGAGGATCCCAGCTGTAACCCTCAGTTGGGTGGATGGATTTCATTTAAATGCATTCCTGATGAGTCCCATGTCTGCAAGGTCCTTTATCACCACATGGGGTGATAACTGAATTGATTTTGTGAAACTGGAGTCAAGTATGTTCTCTTTCACTTGCGCACACCATCCATCATCCCTGCTGTCTGCTGCATCAGCACTCCGTTTCATGCAACATCAGCCAGGTCTCCTTTCATCCACACAGAACTGAAAACATCAGAGCAGGACACATCTGTCAGTCATCCTCTGTGGCTAATTCCCCTCTTGCATCCTGGTCAGATGCACTGCTTTCCTCAAGTGTTTTAGTACAGGGACGTGCCAACAGATGTGCTCAATATATCAGAGGAACAAGATGTTTCATAAAGTTTAAGCACCAAACTAGGCAGCAGTGCAATTTTCTATCTCTGCTCCTCTGTTATCCCCTGAAGCTGTGCGACGGAGATTAGCTAAATTCATCTACTTCACAGAGTTTTGTTTTACCCACGAGCCCCAGGGTGGGAGATTACTTGTGAAATTAAACTTTTTTTTTTTTTTTAAAGTTTCGTAGTTTCCCCAGCCAACGGTGCCTTTGATGTTCATGCTCAGTGATAACAGCGTGTGCTATCTTTACCCTGAATCCAATTTTTCTTATCATCGTCATCTCTCTCTTTCTGTTTATCTCTGCGTCTCTGCCCTCCGTCATTCTTAATTTCTTGTGTATTGCATTGAGCGTGTAAACATCTCAGATGAACTGGAGTAATATAAAAGCAATACCTTCCACACATATATGCTATATGTTTAATGAAATGTGGCTTTGCTTGTTTGCTTCAGCCTGCATCTTTGTGTCTTTTACCCCCACAACAGGAGCACATATGTGATCCTGGATGAGAGTTGGCATCATGCTGATTTTTTTTCCAAACGCCTGGTTGTCATAGCAACGCAGCGGCTCCTTTTAAAGCCGGCATACAGTATCCACCACTGTTTGTGTACATGTCCAGAACAAAAGGCACACAAAAAACAATGGAAGAGGATGAGACTGAGACAAAAAACCTGAAAAATAACACGCTTGCTGCTTTCTGTCTGTTATGATTGATGTCTACACAAAGAAGGGGAGCTTGTTACAAGCCCTAACAGGGACTTGTCATATGAATTATGTGCATGTTGAGGTTCTATCCTGAAGCCCTTCCTCAAATCCCATTACACCCATCTTCAGCTCACCCTCAAAACATTATTGAGAGGAGCCAATCCCCACTGTGAAGACAGTTGGCTTGGAAACGGATCAGCAAACCTCCAAATTTCTCTTTTAACGACTCATTACAGTGCTGCCGCCCTTTAATGTCACTGCTTCCACGCTATGGCAGCAGAAAACACTATCAGAAACCCGGATCACTGCAGGGATGAGGAGCAATGTGTGATCTGGTTTGGTGAGCACAGTGGTAATCATCCTTTTCGCCTGTAATATTTCAATTTCCTCCGAGTTTATCTGACTTCCTTTTACTTGCAAAGCCATTACTGTGCTTCTCGAAGGAAACATGCATTCAGTACACACTTCCAATCATGTTCTGAAAGGGAGATAAAATAACAGCAGGGCTACAGGAGAGGAGGGGTTCGGTCTCTTGGCATGTCACATCCTGTGAAATCCAAAATGAAACAGCATCAATAAAAAGCAAAGATGCCATGGGTGTAATGTAGATAGGTGGAAAACACAAAAAGAGTGTTGGTTCTGCAGGAAAAAGATCACAGTTGTGTTATCACTATAAGAAGATGAATCCCCGCAGAGAGCCTTTCGAATCCTCCTCTGCCCATTCCTCTCATCTCGCTGACAGCCGCAAAACAGAGATGGGGGAAATCAGGAGGATGGCGGAGGACGGATGGGAAGAGAGGGAGCATGAGGAGGGTGGAGCACAATAAAGAGGCGAGCGAGATGAAAGGGCTGGAGCTAAGAGGCCTTAGAGGAAAAGCGTGTGATGTTACAGCAGCTTATCCTCGACCTGGCTGGATGATTCGGCCGGGGGGTTAAGAGTTAGTGAGACATTAACAGCTGCTAGAGTCGATGTCGGCTCTGACTCAGCTTCATTTTTAGTGACACTTTGCAAGCTGGAGCTTTGTTTCATAGGTGGTAATCATGGCTGTTGATTAACTGCAGTATAATTTTTAACCGTAACCAATGACTTTTTTAGTACAAGTTGTTAACTAAATAGTCAGAAAGAGATAGTCTGTAAGTTCTTTTGTCTTGAGGTTTCCACTTAGCTACCAGTGAGACCAGTAGCACCATATAATAAGGCTGTACAGACACAGCAGTGCTATAATCAAGCTGATATACTTAAACTGATAATGCCTACATGTTGATGTTTGAAAGATGTCTTTTTCATGTTTATCATCCAGACGAAGAAACTCTAATGTGCAGAACTTTTAAGCATGTTTGGGCCAAAATTCGAGGCTGAAGTAAGGCATAGATGTGTTGAGTAAGCCACCCAAGGGCACCATCAGGCAGGAAGGAGGATTGAAACATCCCAGGTCATGCCTTGGATGTCTGTGCATATCACCAGGGTCATGGGGAAATAATCTGTTGAAAAAATAACAAAGCCCACAACTTTAGGGCACAGTGGGGTGGATGTGGCGAATAAGCATGGCGTACAGTGCTGTCCGGGTGGGTAGTAGGGTTGCCATGAGCCCCTGGTCGTGCTGTGGACATCCAAAGGACCCGAAAACCACCCGCGGGCTACGGTCATGTTGGGGTGAAAAGGCCCAGACAAAAGAGATGCCACTGAGCTTGAACCTGGCTGGTAAGTGACACACGTGTCAAGCTTTTCTCCCTCCCAGTCCCAGGTGGTAGCACATCAGGCCCCCTGACAAATCCTTAGTACTCTATATGCTTAAAACTTATGCATATGACTGTGTACTAAGCTAAATGACACTTGGGAATGTCTTCAATTCAAATTTTCCACTGATTTTTTAAAGATTATTTTCAGGCTTTTTACCTTAATTTATATGAAAGCTGAAGGCAGACCTCCACAGAGATTGCTGAAAGCTTCTCCCTCAGACAGCTGGTACAGAGATTCTGGTCACCTGCAGAATCCTCAGACACAAAATCATCAAGCGTTAACCAACTTATTCAACAACAAAAACTATTCTAAACTACTATTCTAACTATTCTTAACTGTTCTATTCACTGTCAAGAATTCACGGTCAAAAAACAAAGCAAACTGGAATGCTATTTGCCCCTTAATATGGAACATGCAGCTGCAGAATACTTAAGCACTGTGGCTGATACACAGCTAAGGAAATGTCAGACCATGTACAGACTCAGTGAACACAACCTCGCCATTGAGAGAGGACGCCACAGACAAAGCTGGAGTTCTTTCAACTTTTCATCAGCAAACAAAAACAATTCACCAGCATGAACTATGAACAGAAGCGTCTATATCTGCTGGGTGAGGTTCAACAGTGTGCAAATGTTTTAAACCATAATTTAAAAGTTAAACCCAGATTCTTCATACTTATTCTAATACTTTTTTTCTGTAATTATATTAGTACAAAATTGTAAATTTAACCTGGAATATTTGAAATATCCTTGTTAAGTAAAAAAAAAAAAGTGAAAATAATTACACAAAAGGTCAAGAATGTGGAAAAAAATTAATTAGTGTTTTCATTTCATATTTTCAATTTTTCATCTCACAATTATGACTTAAATTTATGATTTTGACCTTTTATTACCTCCGCCAAGGAGGTTATGTGATTGGGTAAGTTTGTTAATTTGTTTGTTTGTTAGCAACATAACTCAAAAAGTTTTGGATGGATTTTGATGAAATTTTCAGGAAATGTCAGAAATGACATAAGGAAGAACTGATTAGATTTTGGGAGTGATCCAGATCACCGTCTGGATCCAGGAATTTTTTAAAGGCTTCTGTACTATTGGGAGATGGCGCTAACGGGGGAGGTCTGCGCTCTCCAAGTGCTTTTATAGTTTCATATTTTGTCCTTTTCATTTCATAATTTAGATTTTTTATGTCATAATTTGTCCTTTAAGATTCACAATTTTAAATCTTTTATCTTATTTGGAACTTTAAAATTCATGGTTTTGAATTTTATCTCAGGTTTTGACCTTTTCAACTCCTACCTTCTACTTTTAATCCTGTATTTTGACATTCTAGACTCACTATTTGGAATTTGAACTCATATTTTGACCTTTTTAATCCAAGAATTAGATTTTTAATCTCATATTTTAACCTTTGAAACTCATGATTGGATTTTCTATTTCATATATTTGCCTTTTAAAAACATAATTTTGACTTAATTTCATGTTTTGACCTTTTGAATAGATAAGTTTGACTAAGTCTCTCAGATTTTGAGCCTTTGAAATTATCAAATTGACTTTTTTTCAAATTCCAAAATTATTTATCATTAGTAGTAAGTTTTTTTCTAATAATTTATTACCGGTGAAAATATGGTTGACAGTTTATGGTTATATGTTGAACCTCTTAGGCTCTCAGGTTAGACCTAAATTCAGAATCCAGCCCCTGCTGTGACTGAGTTTGACACCCAGTGGCTGACCCTTGATCTTCACAAGCTGTCCACCTCTACTTCATCCCACATTGATGGCGTACTTGGAATGAACAAAAGCACATGCTTTTTACCATAACAAGGATACCAAACATGTAAACAGGTAAAAAACATTGAAAATAACAGCCCTTATAGGACACACAAACATGCACTGCTGTGCATCTCCGCTTAGCAGTGTGTTCTGCATAAATTCAAAGAGAAAAAAAAAAGAAGAGGTTGATGCTGTTATCATTCTCTGAATTGCAGAGCAGCATGTCATTCATCATCAGCTGACAGATAGTTTCTCAGGATCTTTCTTTCTCTTATTAACGTGAAAATGAATGTGCAGCAGATCAAATAATGTATCTGGTCTATGTTGAGGTAGATGACACCAGCTTTCAAAATTATCAACACTGTTATATTACAATTCTTATGAATGATTAAATTAATGGCTACCTGTAAATCAGTGCATTTTCATGCTGTATGGCCTCTGTGTTTGATTAAAGGAAGGGTTTTTGCGGGGTTAATTTTGCTAAAAGAGACTGCAGACAAAACGATTGGCCCACCCTGCAACCTGCACCTGGAAATACAGTGTAGCTTTCATGTCCTTTTGAGTTAAATATTAGTGGAGCATAATCAAAACAAGAGTACCACATACAATAGAAAAAAATGTGAACACTTGGTACACGTAATTTGCAGAGAACAGTGCACTTTTTTTAGACTACAAAAATGTCTCAAGCTATTGAGTCCAAAGCCCACAGTTTTAAGATATTTCAAAAAATCCTGAAAACAACTCATCCTCAATCAATGGAAGCCACCCACTCCATCTGTGCCCACAGAGGTCCAAAAACCACGACTACTCACAAAAAAGTCTTCACTGCTCTGAAGAATGACTCAACCATTGACGTCCCACAGCCTCTCAGTCTGAGTGAACTATCGGTGCTTTCGGCAGAGACAGGAAAACAAAGAATCTTTCTCCAGTCTGGCACAGGTTTGGGTTTCAGTTCAGTGCTCTCTGACGCCCTGCTGCTTCAGTCTGCTAGGGTCAGAAACATCAGAGAAGAGGAACTATGGTTTGACGAATATATCTCTAAAAATCTATTTATTTTACTGCATTTATGACCTACTGTCTCTGAGCGGACATCCTCACAGACACGCTGCCTGTCCGAGTGCCACCAAATCCAAAAACAAGCCCTGCAGACTGAAACCAAGCAAGTTATTTATAGCAACTGTTGAAAAAAATGTCATTTGTCATTCGTTTAAAATATCCAGAAACAACACCCCAACAAAGGCTGGGAAAGTAAATGGTGCTGATTAAAATCAGCTGGAGGAGCATTTTGCAACTAATTAGGTTAATTGGCAACAGGTTAGTAACACAACTGGCTATGAAAGGAGCATTTTACTGAGGCAGAGTCTCTCAGAAGTCAAGACAGGCGGAGGATCACCAATCTGCAGAAAAATTGCATATTACAATTGTGGAGCAGATGATTCAAAATACGATGTTCTTTTTGGAAACCATGAACGGCGTGTCTCACGGACTCCAGAGAGAGACTATCCAACTGGTTTCCAGCGCTTGCTTCAAAAGCCTGCATCTCTGATGGTATGGGGTTGCATTAGTGTCTATGGCGTGGGTAGCTCCCACATCTGGAAAGGCACAATCAATGCTGAAAAATACAGAGAGGCTTTAGAGCAACACATGCTCCCATCCAGTAGTCTCTTTCAGGGAAGGCCTTGACTATTTCAGCAAGACAATGCCACACCACTTACCGCACCCATCATTATAGCATGGCTTCATAGTAGAAGAGTCCAGGTGCTGAACTGGCCTGCCTGCAGTCCAGACCTTTCACCAACCGAAAACATAAAACAAAAAATCTGGCAAAAAAAAAACCCAGGAGGGTTAAACAGCTAGAATCCTACATTAGATAGCTAATGTTAAATGTTCTGTTTCAACACCTGATGGTTACGTTTCATCATAAATAAAATGTGGTTTTATGAGATTTGCAATTCATTGCATTCTGATTTTAATGTTTTTGTTTTTTTTTTTAAATCAAGGTTATATTTGGCACAGCTAAAGACAACATTTAAGCTACTCCACTTATATGACCGCTGTGTTTATTAGCCAAAGTATTACTGAAAAACTACTGTGTAGAACAGGAGGTACAACATGTCTCCCCAGTGTTATGAATGTGAATGAACCTCATTGATATATTGCTGGCCCACTAGCCTGTTAGAAGAATTGGGTCTTATATGTGAAGATCCACACACCATTTGAGAGCAGGTGTCTTTATTTTTATTATTTGTAAGTCAGAATAAGGGGATGATCTTTCCTCTACACCACAGAGGACATACAGTCAGTAAGCAGGTTTCATCCAGTCTGCACATTTTGGCAGGACAGGACAGGACATTTCAGAAAAACACTGGGCTATATGATCATGAATTTTAAAGACTATTCACAATTTGAGCAAAAGAATGCACACGTCAGTCATGGGCCAAAACACTACCAAATTTTGCCTATTAAATAGAAAGATAGAAATAAAATTGTACTAAATGAAGAGCTGTTTAGGAGCTATAAGAGCCAACTCTTCCCTCTGAGCTGGGCCAAATGATTTGGATCACTAAAAAGAGTCGTGATTCCCCTCAATAATTTATTCATTTTTGAGTAGAACTGAGTATTTCATATTCTTGAATATTTTAGGTAACTATGAAACACAAACAGACCATGTAAAATAAAATTCACAAAACACTGCAGCTGTCTAACAGGAATTCACTCAGGCCCACTGAGAGAGGAGAGCATTAGCAAAACAATAGCTAGAAAGCTGTAATAGCTAACTAGGCAGAATGAATCTACTAACAAACTATCATCAAGTTTTTAGCAGTTATTAAAAGTTTATCTTCAATGGTACCAAAAAAGCGTTTCAGGAGAAGATAAATTTATCTTTGGTCACGCTAATTTTGTAAAAACACGTTTTTGCAATATTAGCGTGACCAAAAATCTGACAAAATAATTATTGAAAAGCATCAACTGCTTTGAAAGTGCATTCACGATGTCCAGCCAGTTGTATTTAACAACGTCAGTCTGAAATACACTGCAAGTGGCAGAATTAAATAGCTCAATGCCCTATTTTACATTATTTTTTGAGAATGAATAATAGTGTTTGCCTGTTGAACCAATATTGCAGCTTACTTTTCTTTTTTTCAGCACCACAATACCAAAAAAATGTCACATGCAGAAAACAGCAGTAACTCAGTAAATACAGTATATTAGCTTTTAATTTAAACTTAAAAGGTTCGATATTTCTGTGAAACTTTGTAAAGCTCTGTACAACACAATGCTTTAGTGGGTGGGTTCGTCATGTAATATTACCTCGCATTTTTATAGCCCCAGCGCCCTCTTGTGGCCACTCTGACTCTGTGCGCCGTTGTTTCCAAGGGAGGAACCAACCAGAAGCAGGTGTGGTGATCAAACCGGCACTGAGAGACAGGTGCACACCGGAAACATCGATGCCTTCCAAATTAAGAGCGCAGAATTTAACTTTTCTAATGAAGCTACAGTCACCACTGATTTGCAGAAAAACAAACATTATAGCATTAGGTTAAGCTTAGTATGTTTCTTTTACTTTTCATAAGTCTACTTTATGTGCATTTTCATGCACGGTTTGTATTGCATTGTGGGTACTTCAAGGTTTAAAATGCTTGCTTCAGCTTGTCACTCAGCTCATATTTTCTCTGGAGATGCACAATATACAACTATCAACAACAAAATGTGAAAACAGAACTGGTAATTTTCTCTGCCCCCCAAAAGTACAGCCAGTGTCGGCCTGTCACAGCAGTTTTCTGGAGTCTGGGAAGTGAGGCTAGCTTGGCTGCATGTTACTGAGGGACTACCAAATTTAGAACAAGTGAATAAAACCAGCATTAGTGTCTCTGAATTGGCGCAAAGTGTACATGGCTGAAGTCTTACCTGTCTGCGTGTATTTACCCCAGATAAATACAAGTAGGCCTATAGCCAGGTAATCCCAATGAAAGCTTGACCACGTAACCTTCGTGGATTTCACTGACGTCACGTCAGACGTACAGCGTGTCGGGTTGTAAACATGAGGACTCCCGATAGGCAACCTGACTCTTCATCAGGTAGACCTACAGTAAGCCAGACAGGTGTTTTTCAACCTATATGCCTGCATTTATGCATCACCAAACTATTGTAGTTCAAACTTCAATTAAATAAATGAAACCAAAATGATAGTTGTTATTGTTATTATTATTATATGGTATATATATATATGGATATAATGTTAATTTGCTTTCGAGCAAAATGAACATATGACTTAAAATATACACCATTACACAAGCATGATAATTGAAGAGGATTCGGCCACTGAAAAAAATAAACATTTTGAGACATTTTTTTTTATACTTTTAAAAAATATATATTGAAGAGAACACTGACGAACCCTGAATACTTGCTTTCCTCATCTCTGCTTGTATATTTACAGATTCAACGCAGAGTGGAGAAATAAAATATTAATTTACTTCCAAGCACTGCCATTTTAGTCATGCTTTAGTCTCCTTAACGAAAAGCAAACTGCCTAGTCGTTAATTTTTTATCATCAAAGATCTATTTTTAGCTAGTCTTAGTCGCCTCCCTCTCATGTAAAAACGGTGGTGGAAGAAAGATTTTAGTTGTAGCTTTGATCGATAAAATTATCACTATATTAACATCTACAAAAAAAACAAAAAAAACAAAAAAAACGAGATATACTTGTTCCAGGAAAAGTGGTAAAAGAAATATATATGGATGCATGTCCTTTACTGGCTTCCGTACATGAGCTTTATTCATTTATCTATTTATTTATTCATTTTTACTATTATCATTGCTATTATTTCTAGTCGTTTAAAATTACTTTTAAGATTTTACTATGATCATTTGCAGGTTATCTATGGAATTATTATTGAATAGCAATGTTATTTTGTCCGTTGTCATTTCATTTGAATTTATTGAGCTGGATTGTGAAAGAAACAAATAGCTAATTTCCTAAATGTCGATTTAATTACAAGCTTTCTTTGTCTCATTTATTTGTCAAAAACTTTAAAAATGTTTCGAATTCATTTGGACAAAGCTTACCTACTGTTTTTTATCTGCTGTCACGTTTATTTTAAGCCATAAGATTTAAAAAAAAAAAAAAAAAAAATGAACCCACCAGAGGATGCTTTTATTGTAAAATTCAAAACCGGAAGTTGCCACCTGAAGCAGCAGAGTGTCGTCAGCAGTGAGCAGTCTGTCAGTCTGGCTCTCTGTCCGGTGATGCACGCTCATCGGCGCCGGCTGCAGGCGTGCAGACATTAGTGGACAGGACGCGGCCTGAAGCTTTTATCCTCGTTTAACAAACTTTGTCCTGATGTTTGAAGTAATTCAGTGAGTGTGAGGATGCTAACAGACATGATTGTGGAGGAAGAATTTGAGATCAAGGAGGAGGAACCGTGGTACGACAAGCAAGACCTTGAACATGGTACAGTTTCCTCTCAGTCTTTGTCTCTTAATCCTTAAAGATAAGGAAGCGTATCTATCCTTGCTTTAGCACTCAAATAGAGGCATTCCAGCTTTAATATATGCATGTTTGCACAATTAAGAGCCTAAAATTACCATGTTTCAAACTTACTATTTAGCCCCGCAGGTAATATTTGTAAGAATTTATTCCTGCTTTCATTATCCTGTGATTTTAAAGATGTTAGTCTTGTTGTTTTTGTAAATTAGAAATGGTTTAGTGAGAAATTGGCTGCTTGGTTGGCTTCAAAGAAAAGGCAGGGTCAGCAGGACACTCACATATGCTGCAGTGTAAAAAAAAAAAAAAAAAAGAAAAAAAAAAACAGAAGAGCTCTGCATGTAATGAGAAGTGACTTTGACTTCATTTATCCATGCCATCTTTATTGCATGCCTCTAAAGCCAAGCTAATTTGTGTGCTGGTGTAATATACTACTCCTGTTTTCAAATTGCATACTGATCAGACTGTTTTCCCATTTACTTTGAATTTAAACACCAAATGGTAGATAAAAGAAGGTTAAATAATAAGATAATGTACGATGATTCAGTGTTGCATATGAACTAATTATCACTCATTTGAAACACCTTATGGTGTTGTACAGAGATGGTTCAATCCTGTGTGGCACAATTTTAGATACAATTGCTAGTAGGTTGCTGGATTCCTGCCAACATCTGGAGAAAACCTTACAAAGCTGCTTGTAAGGCTTCTTTGACATGCATCCATCAGTGACACTTATACTGTGATCTCTGAAGCATCCATGGTTCTCTTTCCTTCCCTCTTGCAGACCTGCAGCTGGCAGCCGAGCTTGGGAAGACGCTCCTGGAGCGAAACAGGGAGCTGGAGCAGGGGCTGCAGCAGATGTACTCCACCAACCAGGAACAGCTGCAGGAGATAGAGGTAAAAAGAGATGAAGAGAGGCGCATCATGTTTGAAACTTGGAATAAAAATTATTTGCAAGGGGAAAGTTGAGAACTTGTCAATGCTGTATCTTTTTTTTCATAAGGTACTTATTTTCACTTCAGTGCAGAAAAAGTTGCTCCATCACATGCTGAAACTGCAATAAAAAGGCCTCAAGTCAGCTTAAATGAAATTTGAAACATGCTAATAGTGGTTCACAATATCCACCACAGGGATGAGGGGGTATATCTTACATCTAAAGCTTTAGTTGTAACATTTGATAAGATAAAACTAAAAGTCCAAACATGCCTTAAAGACAGAAGAAACTCTTTAGCATTTAGTGTTCTTTGCCCCTAATTTTGCCTTACAAGGCATTACACAAGCGGCTGTACCAACTTTGTCTCCTTTGTGTTTACATTCTTATGTGTGCAGCAAAACGGATCTTTAAAATGCAATTCACTGCCCAAATATGTCATAAATGACGGATGAAATTCCTTGAGTAACTTATGGGTTGTTGACAGAGTAGAAGGGTTACATGACACTTTACTTTACAGCAGGTTTGACCTTTATGTTTTTTCAGAGTTTCTATTTAATTGGGTGTTATCCCTTAACTTTAAAATTGCTTTGCAAATTTGTAATTGCTTACATTTTATCCAAAAATAACATGGAAACCACTCAAGCTAAAATATAATATTAGCATATTTTTAGGATAGGTAGTAGTATTCTTTTTGTTTACATCCAACTAATTTATGGAAAAAAATGTTTTGACAAAGGTTTCTGAAAATGTCCAAAAATGTCCCTTTAAGTTTCAGAAAGTTTAGTGAATTTGGAAAGAGTGAGCCAGTACAAATGCCTCAGGTGGAAACTATCTGCGGGAAATTAAACCAAAGACTTTTTTTTTTTTTTTTTTTGTTATTTTAATGTAAGCAGTGTTTTATGAACTTTTTTTGTGGAATCTGTTCTTGTATTTTCTTTAATGGATCACTTCATTTAAGAAAAAACAGGAGCTGGGTGCTGGGCTTAGTGCTGCAAAAGATGGGCACCACTCTGAGTGATCTTACTGATTTATTCAAACTCAGAACTCTTAAAATGGTGTGCACGTGAGCAAAACTATATGCTTTAACCAGCTACACAGGCAGTGGGGGTCCCCAGTCTCTGACACCTTCATTGATAGTGTAGTGGGCTGAAAGTTTGGGAACCCCCATTCTACACATTTAAGACAGGAATGCCCCAATGCATCGGTTAAACATCTGTATCCAAACATCTGCCTTCGTCAAATATTGTGGCATAAACAGATACCAGCAGCCAATGATTATCTGTTGTGTACAATCAGTTAAGTGCTGCCATCTGGTATACCTAACTACTGAATCAAACAAGAGATGTGTTCATCCACTGGTCAACTCTGATCGGTTTTCTTGGTCCCACACAAGAGAAAATGTTGGCATAGTAGGAGTAATGCACTAAAAGAAGCACTGAAAAACATCAGTACTGGCATCTGCCTTCATTGATACTAGTAAGTAGGTCATTTGTTGTGTCTCAGTTTCTAAAACCACGCCTCTCAAGGATTTTCTGCTGACCTTTGACTAGATCATCAGTTCAAGGTCTTATTTCAGACTTTAATTACATAAATTTTGTATTTAGCTTGAGTTTTCCTGGTTTACCTCATTTTATGCCTGGCTTTAATTTCCTTGAGTAAGGCCAGCTCTAAATCTTCACTCTCCTTTCAGCGCTGACACACTGAATTAATCTCCTAAGACCTCCGCTGGGTTTATGTTACCTAATAGGTCTGGGTCCAACTCCTGACCCATGTTGCAATTAATTACCTGGTCCACTGTCGCTCTTTAGTGGAACAAAAAGCCCCAAATGAAGCAGGATAATAAATCGTATAATGTAGAAGTACCCTCCAACAGCTTTAGGAAAAGTTTTTTATTGACTCTCTATTGAGTTGTGTGAAAAATATGCGTGCTATCTAAGTGAAGTTGATGTTGAGTGTTTTTGTCTGTAGATGCTGAGCAGGTAGATTAGATGAGTAAAGGTTCAAAGTTGTCCTGGCTGCAGCAGCTGATAAGATAACTTGTTCTTAAAGAAACTCTTAATCAGATGGGCTTTTAAAGCCTAAACACTACAAGTTTACTGCGAGTTTCTTTGATTTTCTACTGTCTTTTTTTTTTTTTTTTTGTCTGCAGAATAAACCTCGCTATTAGAAACTTTACTTGGCTGAATGGAGATACATCATTTTTTTCTGCATGGAAATAAAAACCAAGCCAGCCCTACATTAATTCCAAATGGGCCAATTGTCACACAGGTAGTAAAATAGGAAATAAAACAAAAAATAGAATAAATAAATTAAACAAAAAGGTATTAACTTTCCAAACCTGGCGCATGCACTGTTTACAGTATCCCAGGCACCATAAGACAGCTCTCTACGGAGTAAATTGTGATCTGTAGCCTACCTTTTTGCTGATATACATCTTTATTCAGAGCTTTTATACTACGTTTATACTCCACACTGCTATATTCATAATAATATGACTATTTTTTACATCTTATGTGCTAAACAACTTTTCAGAGTTTTTCTTTTCTCCATTTTGATACCAAAAGTAAAACACAACAACTTCCTGTAGCCTGTCAGCCAATCATGAATTCCCCAATTTCTTCTTCTGTTGTGCTCTCTGTGGGAGTGATCAGTCAGAGCTAGCCAAAGATCAATAAGAGGCAAGTAACTATCTGCCATTTTGGAAAGGAAAGAAAAAGGAGCCTTTTATGGCCCAATTAATGAAAACAAGACATTTGCACTTTTAAAATGGGATTCATGCGCATTTCATACACTTGAATACCACGTGTGCACAATTTGATTTTGGGAATATAATGTTGTTTCTGTTGTGTATTTGTTAAAAAGAAGACAAGGCCTGATTAGGTCTGTTGTCATGGGTCCAGACTGCAAATAGTTAATGTGCTGCAGAAATCATATGAATACAGGCAGGTACTCTGAATCAGTTGTTAATTCAGTACAAAATAATGAGGTCAAAAAATAATTTGTTAAACTGTTGCTGGTGGGTCAAAACCTCATGTCTTTTAAAATTACCACTTTTCAGGGAATGAAAAAAACATCTATATTTTTTCAAATGATTTATCATTCAATGGTCTTCATGAGCATCTTTTTGACATTTTATTGGTTTAAAAGTTCTTAAACCCTGCTGACAGCTGTAAAGGGTGACCAATAGCACTGAAAAATAAAAAAATACTCAAATCATGAAAAATGAAGATACAAGGTTTTGGCCTAATGCCAGCAATATGTTTATTTCTAAGTTAATTTAAACTAGCAGGGGGGTGTAATGAGGAATCTGCGATTTATTAGGCTGATCAAGGAAAAAGGTCAGTTTTTTTGTATTTTGTGCCCCATCCTCCTTCTTGTTAGACCACTGGCCTCATCATAGAAAGAGTCCCCATCATTAAAACACAGTCTAAAATTGAAACCATTACATCCATAAAGACCCACAGCTTGCTCCAAATCTTTAAATAATCGAAACATTTTATATTCACACTAGCATGGCTCCAGAAGTATGTAACTTTGCGTAGGTGGAGCAGCCTTTCAAAACAAAAGCACTCAGGACACCTGAGCTGGTTGTTCATGTGCTCTTTAAAGTACATTAGGCCATATGTTCTTGATTTTAAATTTATGTTAACAGATCAGCTCTTAGAATTATGTTGTTTTGCCGGATATTTCAATATATCTGAAAATCTGGGTATGTTTCCATGTAGTTGTCATCATCTCTTTCAGAACATCCTTTTTACCATTTAATCAATTTGTTTGTCTTTCCTCAGCACCTCACGAAGCAGGTGGACCTCCTCCGGCAGGTCAACGATCAGCACGCTAAGGTTTACGAGCAGCTGGACACAACGGCCCGGGAGCTGGAGCACAACAACCGCAAACTGGTTCAGGACAACAGGACGTCCCAGCAGAGGATTCAGGGGTACAACAGATATCGTATTAATTTTAGTGTAAATAATATCGCCCTTTCTCAGTGACCTAACAGAGCTGTTTGTGCAGGCTGATAGAGACAGTGGAGGTGCTGCAGACCCAGGTGGAGGAGCTGCAGCAGCAGGTGGAGCAGCTAAAGCTGACCCCTTCCAGGCCTCAGAAACATCCAGGCAGAGAGAAGTGGCCACCACGCAGTGCTCAGAGCGTGTCCTGTCTGACAGAGCTCCAAAACACGCTCAGGTGAGGATCATTTAATGAATTACCTTCTTTTAGTTAATCAATAGACAATATACGTCACTTTAAGGAACTGTGATTTTAACTGGTTATGAAACAGTCTCACTTTTAATTTACCAGTAGTTTTGTTTAATGTCAGTCAAAGTTACAACAGAGCTGAAAGTACTTCAATGCATTCACAATGAAAAATGCCCTTTTTTACATTTTTGCTGCAAAGTTTCAAAGGTACTTTTTGAAGACCATTAAAAAAGGAAGATACTTGGCACACATGATGGAAAAGACTTAAATTTACCTTGGGACCTTAAAATAGATATAAAGTTTTTCATGGCTTTTATAACACCCAGGTATGAAAAAAATATATATTTGTATATTCTCTAGCTCTCTATAAAGATAAAAAGAATAACCACTTAGTGTTGAAGTACTGCTAGTTGAACTCATTCTTTTTCTAAATTAACGGAGTAAAGACCAGCTGTTTCTCCCCACCTATAGCCCTTATGCGAAGCTATGCTAACCAACTGCTCACTTCAGTTTAACATTTAACAGACAGACATGAGCGTGGGATAGATTTAAACTCCTTATTTTCAACAGGAAGAGAAAAACAAGCATTCAGTCTTACACCACACAACTTTTGAGGAATTTTTAAACTTTGTTTCCTTTCAAATGTTTAACTTGTTCACAGAGTAGGATGTGTGTTTTGCAGAAAGAAGTCACATATTAGCAACCTTCAGTCCTGAATGTTTCAAGACTAATTTTATCAGTTAACACTTTCATTGACAAAAGAGGATTTTTTATATATATTCTGGTGGTTTTAACACTATCTAGGCAAGATTATGACACATTTTAAAACAGTTAAAATGGGCTGAATGGATTCCTTAACCTGGTCAAATACAAAATCTTGCTTTGTCACAGGTCCAGAAGTTCTTTGTAAGCTAAAAAGAGAGAATAGTTAAATCCTCCTCTGAGTCCTCCTGGCTTTAGTTCCCCCCACATTCTTAATCCTCCTCTCTGGCAGCTGTCCATATCTACCTTGCTCTACCAGCGCACTTACTCTGAATGTTTCATGTTGTGGTCACTTCCACTCTGTTTGGTGCGTACTATTAGTGTCACAGGTTAATGCAGCGCTTACATTTTGTCTGCCTGTGTTAAAGCCTGTTACTGTACTGGTCCCCTATAAACATTCAGGTCAGATGGATGGAAATCTCACTGAACTTGGTTTGAAGTCTAATAGATCAGGTTGGAAGGAAACAGGTCAAAGTCTAAGCTGGAGAGTGACAAACATGTCTCAATATCAACCTGAAGCTGCCAATGATTCCATCTAATCTACTTTGTTAGGACTGATAAGTTGTTGATTGCTGCTAGAGTTTGCTTTGTCAGATTAAATGCGCTTACTTATCATCTTATGTCACCTCTTTTTTGTGGTTTCTGTTTTGTATCAGTTACCTTCAGTGAGAAACAATGGAAACATGTACAATTCCTGCTTAAATGAATACCACTAAAAATAAAGATATGGTTAAGAAAATAAAAAAGGATATACACTATATAATTTGAAAATCCCAACACTGTCTTTAAAAGAGCCATTTAGCAAAAATAGCAGTTGTCTTTTAATGTAATCATTTCAGCTATATTAGTCTCAACCTGGCTCCTGACTTTTGGTGTTTTATGCTGGAATTTTCTTTTGGTTTCCCCAAAACCCTTTGTTTTGGCTCATTAAGCACATAAATGTTATTGTAACAGTAGTAGTGCTAGCACTAGTAGTGAAAGAGAGTGCAAATGATCAGCTTCCATAGTATGATAAAGAAGTAAATGACTAAAAAGTACACAAACTGACATAACATGCCTTATATGGTGACTATGTTAATGTAACAAGATTGTTTTAGTCAGCCAGTAAGGTCTTCTTATTTGTCCTTAACTGTAGATGTTTAAGGGGAAACATAAAACAAACTTTTTCAGTGTTTTTGCAAAAAGACCAAAATCACCCTTATGGGAAAAAATGGCTTCAGTCAGGCTTCGTCCAGTATTTTCTACAGTCTACAAATGTGTCCTGAATTGCAAATACTTCTGTACTATACTAAATACTAAACACTTTCAGTAGATAAGAGTATACTGAAATGCAGTGTACTACTGGCACACTAAAAACATCAAATAATTTAGTGTGGAACGATGAACACAGTGCACCTTGAATGAATGCATATTGATGATATAGCATCCGCTAGCTAGCTAACTGCTGTGTTTTTAGCAATAGCAGCACATTTCAGTCAGAAAATGGCGTTTGAAATAAGTTTGTTTTATTAAAGTAAGTAATGTTAATGTAAAATACAAGTTATGTGGATTAAGAAGTGAGAGAAAAAAGCCATCAAATATCAATTATCAATTATAATCACCTACCATCTGTTGGTTAAAAAGAAGTAGAAGACAAAAACAGGCTGTTAAAGCATAGTCAGTTCCTGTTAGTGCAGAACAGCAGAGGATTAACTTAAAATTATTCCCATAAAGAAGATTAATGCCCTTTTCTTCACTGAAATATGCTGCTATTGCTAAAAACACTTTAGCTAGCTAGCTGATGCTAACATTAGCTAACACGTAAGCCTGCTAACAGTACAACATCCACTACATAACTAATGTGATGTTAGTTAAGGGTGTGAACTGTCGATCGTTCCACACTCAATTCTTGGGCAGTTTTGACTTTTCCAGTTGTACACTGCATTTGAGTATACTTCTCAGTGTGAACGTACTAATGTACTGAGAATATTTAGTACAAAGTATGTAATTTGGGACACACCGTCAGTCTTGGTGCTAGCATGCTAAAAAGAATGCTTAAATACTAAACTATGACAGCTTAGTTGGTAAGTGTGATTCTTACTATTCAAAATTACAATTTAAGGAGAAAAGCAATGTTTTATTTTTAATTTACAGATTCAAATGATGTTGATGATAAATTTTGATTAAGATATTTTGATTAAAAGATTTTTTTTTAAATCAAAACTTAAATTTACAAAGTTTGAACCATCAAGATAAATCACAAAACATTTTTAGACAGATTTTAAAATATCAGAATGAGTCTAGAGCTTTAACTGTGTCTGTCTGTTTAGGTATGAATACGACCCTGATGAAGCCTCAGATGAATTTGAGCCCCCAGACGTGTCATGGCGTGAAGAGGAGCAGGCGTCACTACGTCAGTCCCTCCGTGCACTGCAGACTCAGTTCGCCAATGAGCGAGCTCGTAGGGAGGAGTCTGAACGAGAGGCCGAGCTGCTCGCCAATGAGAATGCAGCGCTGGAGCAGAAAGTGGCAAGGATGGAGGGGTGTCAGGTATGACAGTTGTCTTTTTTAAGTGATTTTTTTTGTACACATTCGGCTGAATATCGTCACTCATTGATCTGATTATGCCTAAGTATTACCTGTCAAAGCATGTGGACAACTTTATTCCCATCTTTGAGATCAAATTAGTGCCAAACCACGCTGTTCCCAGAAGATGCTATTCTGCTATCAGTCCATCAGTGTTTAAGAACTGCTACAGGGGTCACTAATGTTGGGCAGAGGCCTTACATTGTAGCCAAAATAGCACCAAGGGATCCAAATTTAACCATTAAGCTGGCTCATCAAGTTCATGGTTACATACAGCTGGTGACATTTGTTGACTTGCTTGTTGATTATTGTTATATAATGCCTATAAATATAAATATATAAATATGATGGATGCTGGGACAGGGACAGGAGTCCAATTAAATGGCCTAATCAAACTATAGCCATACTTCTTTATAATTGTGAAAATGTCTTTAAAGTGTCAAACATATTAATAAAAAAAAAAAAACCAGCATCTTAGCGTTTCACTTCAAGTGCAGTTTGTTTCTTTCTTCTCAACCCTTATCTCTTCTTTAATTCTTTTTTTTTTCTTTTTTTTTTTTTTTGCTTTAGATCAGGGTGTCAGAGCTAGAGCAAGAGGCCGAAGAGCTTCGTCAGCTCTGGAAATCAGAGTCCTCAAAAAAGTCCACCAGGCCAGACTTCCTCCACAGTTTGTTGTCGAACTCGATGTTCCTGAACCCAGAGGAAGAGGGTGAAGGGGAGTCTGCCAAAAGCCCGCGGCTCCTGAAGCGTTGGGAAAGTGAAAAGCTCATTAAGGTGGCCCAAACTCCCAACCCCACCGACAGGATCTACGACCATGAGTGCTCCTGCGTGCGCCGAGCCGAGGTGGTGAAATATCGCGGGATCTCTTTGCTCAACGAAGTCGACGCCCAGTACAGTGCCTTACAGGTGAAGTACGACGAGCTGCTGCGGCGTTGCCACCTAGGGCTGCAGGAGGAGGAGGGCGAGGAGCAGGATGTGCAGAGCCACAAGTTGGTCCAGACTGCATCCATCACCTCTGCTGGTTCTGCTGGTTCTACTCTGGCTGACATGGAGAACTTTGAGGATGACTTTCACCAGCCGGAGTACAAGGAACTTTTTAGGGAAATCTTCTCTCGTATACAGAAAACCAAACAGGACCTTATTGAAAACAGGGAGAGACTCTCAGCCAGTGAGGTGCTGCCTCTTTCACATAAGCTGCTTCCAAAAAAATAAAGGAAGACAAACAAAACCTGATGCAACATTTATCGTTGTCTTCCAGGGAACTCTAAAACAGCACTTAAAACTCACTGACTTCACTCATGATGGCCTCTTTTTACCAAAATAGTTAATACATTTACATTGAAAATTGACTGTTATACTCTCAGTCTGATGAAAACTTGACTGGTTCTGCACATGCTCCTGTGTTGCAGGAACAAGAGCAGTAGTCCAGTTAAATGGTCTAATCTAGCCATGACCGTAGCTCTGCTTAACTTTGCGTGTAAATGTACTGAGAGATTCTCATGCATAAGGGTTAAGAGACCAGAGTTAAGCAGGAATAAGAGGATGAACACCAGCAGCTTAAGGCTCACATGGGATTCACTTTGCACAGAAACACCCGTGCCTAATGCTGCCATCTCTACCATACAATTAATGTACCTCACTCTGCACAACCCTGATGAAATTTGATCTGAGTTTCAGTTTATCGAGGATCCTATCTCTGTTTAAAAACATGCAATAACAGCAGTTTGCCACTTTTTTAATGTGGTGAACCTGTTTTTAAACTGTTGCTTATTCGCACATCAAACAGCTTGAGAGAAACACTATCAAGTAAGAGTTATGTTTTTGACCATCAGGTGAATGCAAGTCAAATATTTGATGTCTCGTTGCTCTGGCTTTGGTCATCACCAGCTCCTGAGAGCAACATCAGGATCATTAGTAGTCGGGTGTTACTCAATGATAGCTGCCTGCCTGTAAGCAATGAACATAAAGTTGTGATTTGGTTTTAGAATCTTTTCTCTGGAAATGACCACACGAGAGGTGTAAGAAAACCAAAACACTGAGGTTGTTTGCTTGATGGCTAAATAGCGAATTGAGAGTCATCAAGGTCTGAATCACACTTGGACAAAACTTCCTTAATTTACATGGGTGCGCTGCATGTGTGAATGCAAACAGATGAAACTTTAACGCAGACTTTACCCCAGGTCTCCACTTGCCTGACAGGCAAACTGACAGAAATATTCCTGCTGTGAGGGACAAACATGAACAACAAGGAAGTCAGGAAATTATCTGGGTAGGTTAATCAGGGTTGCATATGTGAGAAGGGTTTATGAAGCTCTTTGAGGGACATGCCCGATGTCAGTGTTTTTTGTGACAGCTGTATCCACAACCTCAACTTCAGAGTGCTTTCCACCAGCACTCCCTTTTCCCCTCTCATGGTACTTATCACTGAAGGGACATTTGGTTCCGTCATAAATTTCTTTCTATGTAAAAGAATTCTTTTATGTCATCAGCAGCAGCTTCAGGTCTGCAAAATGTAAAAAATAAGAAACAGTCAAGTGGCAGTAGTTTTTTGGTCAGTGGATTTTATGGCCAATGAACTTCTAGTTTGAAATCATAAATTCAAAATCAAGAAACAAGGGAAATACCTGCCCTTGGCTTTTTAAGGCAGTTCATATTAAATGAGGGATAAAAAAAAAAAACAGGAAACAAACCTTTTTTTTCTGGTAAACATTAGTGATGTAACTTTCTTTTTTTCCAAAGTACCTGCAGCAGGTCACACATACAAGATTAAAAGAATGTTATATCACCAGTTTTCTGTTCTTTGATCTTCCTTTTTTGAGCAGAACATAAAACAAGAAGATGAAAAATTAGCTGTGTCTATTTTTTTAAAATTACTTTTGGAAAAGTAAAAAAGGGAAATAGAAACCAAAAAACAGGAAACGGAAAAACTTTAAATGGTTTGTTTTTCTTTTATTCCCTGTTTAATATGAACTGCCTGAAAGGGCAAAAGTCGTGTTATTTCTGTGATTTGTTTTCCTGTTTTTAAACAGTAATTGGGAAACCTCTTGTTCTTGTTTTCAGATTTCTCATTAAAATCGAAAGTCTATTGGCCTTAAAATACCCTGACCTTTTTCCTCTGCCTTTGTTTTTGACAAATTCAAAATGGGAAGTTCCAGCTCTTCTTGTCTTTAATTGATCAGAGAGGGAGAAAAGACACTGACAAGTGCTCCTAAACTTGGACTACTTAGAGCGTGGATGGCCTAGCAGCCCAGTTGCGCCCCATGTATGCAGGCAGCCTGGGTTCAAGTCTGGCCTGTGGCTCCTCTCCTTCATGTCTCTCCCTTATTCTCTCATCCCTGGTTCCGATCCTATCCACTGTCCTCTATCTATAAAGGCATTAAAAGCCCCCAAATATATCTTTTTAAAAAGCTTGGGACTACTTTTAGCAGAGTGATGAGTTCCATGGCAAAAAAAATAAAAAAGGCTGATGGTAAAGGGGGTTTGGCCCTCCTGATGTCAAGCACTGAAATGTTGAACTGCTTTGGCTGTCTTTTTAAAGTGGCATATGTGGCCCTTAAAGTGATATTATGCAAGGATTAAGTTTGGCGTGGTTTGGCATCCCCGCCAAAGCTATATAGTGCTGAAAGCAGGCTCTCAGTGGTAAAGAGTTAGACACTGCTCTCCCTTTTAAGAGTAGGATTGGTTTGAAACTACTATTTATGGTGAAACCATTTAATATTGTTGCTTTATGCTAAAAGGGATCCACATTTGACCAATTGAAATGAGATAATTATTACCAGGAAACCTTGAAATAAAAGGGTCCTTGAGGTAAAATGTTAATGCTGTATATGGTGTTTTTTTACTGAGCTCCTGTGATCCAATGTGAACTTTCTAATTTCTTTGCAGTTTTAAAATGAAAAAAAATCTTCCTATATGACAGCTCTGCCTGCGCCTATAAGATCAACATATGCAAGAATGTCCAATATAATATTGGTGATGGAGTTTGTGTCAATAGGAGTTTGTGATTTAAGGTGCTAAATTGAATTTTTGTAACTGTGACATGTATACTCAGAAAATATACTTGATTACTGTATGATAGAGTATAAATATCTGTGAGTGAATGTGATGTTAAAAAGAGCTTAAGGCGTCCTCTTAAAGACTACTTGATAATGTAACTGCGTAGCCCCTCATGAAGGGTTGTATGATTAGAAGCTTTTCTCCGCTGCCTGATGTTTGTGTGTTCAGCTTCCGATTGTACACATAGTTTGTCTTAAACCCATGTTGAGAAGCACTTTAGGTTTGCACATGCATTGTTTAATGCTCTAAGACACTTTACATTTCTGTCACATGTAGTTATTAAGAAGTGATGATGATGTTTATGAATAATGTGCAGAACATGTGTGGTATGTACAATGTGTTTGTAACTCTTCATGATTGGACGTTATGTCTGAGCCATAAAACATGAAGCAGAGACGGCTGGTATGGGTCTTTTTTCCTGAGTCCCTTTGTTGTAAATTATCATTAAACTTTTGAAGTGCTGCCTCTTAAATAGAAAAAAAGCTAATTTTGAGGGTGGTGGGGGGGGGGGGGGGGCAGATGCATGTGGTGGCATATGGATGTTAACAGAGGCATGGTCTGTGCTAAATTAAAGGTATGATAGCCTATTTTAAATCCACAAAAGTACACACTTCATATATTGTTGCCATCTTCTTGTTTTTGTTCACATTGAGGGCAAGCTAATTGAACTTAACTGTAAGGTCAGACTATGTATGACATGCCAAGACTTAAACTTTCCTCAGTCTGCTCCAAAAGCTGATCGAGGCTGGGCCAAGGCAGTGAAAATAAACCTGAAACCTAGCTGCATTTGCTGCTGATTCAGTGTTCACTTGATATTATTATAACTTATGTCTAAGAACGGCCCATTTACTATGCCGTCCAGTGGCAAAGCTATTTTGTGTTTTCCCAGTTATACCATGTGTGTATTACCTAAAGGGGACATATTGTGCAAAAATCCCCTTTTCAGGCTTTTCTAACAAAAATATGTGCACCTGTCCTGTCCACAATCTCCCCAAGATCAGAAAAATCCATTCCCTCACCACCCCTCTTTCTCCTCCTTTCAGAAAAAGTGTGCTGAAACAAGCCGTTCTTGGATTTTCCCCTCATGATGTCATGTGGGAAGTTAGCACCTCCCCCAGGTTTGGTTGGTCCTCCCCACTTGAAAGAAAGTTCCGCCCCCTTCTCCTGATCCAGCTGAGAGGAAGATCAAGAGAGCCACATCAGTTTCTAAAGAGAGGCGGACAGCTCATTAAGATTTAAAGCCACAGACACAGAAGCGGCTCGTTTTGAGCAGGGATGAAACAGGGTATTTTAGACATACAAAAATCCTATACTGGAGTGGTTTTCAGTAACAAACTTCACAGGCATGATTTGGGGACCTCTGAGACCAATATGAAGTTGTCTTAAAAGGGTAAAATATGTCCCTTTCAAAGGTACTTAGAGTGTTGCAGTGGTCAGTGCTGTCCTTCCACAGCAAAAATCCTCATTTGAATCCCAGTCAGATGGTGCTTCACTGGGAGGAGTTTTCATGGGTTCTCTCTGGGTACTCCATCCTCCCCTCATAGTCCAAAAATTAAGCTCTTTAGATCAAATGATGAATCTAACCTGCCTGCAGGTGTGAGTGTGACTGCGTGTTTGGACCAGTCTCACCAAGTGGTGGCTGGGATCAGCTTCAGCCCCTTTATGACCCCACACGGGACAAGTGGGTGAAATCAGTCGTTCTCAACCACCTCAGGACCCCCTGCCAACTCGTTGTTGGGAAATTGTGCCCCAAATTTCTGATATTTTTTTGACCACTTAGAATTATTAAATGAAAAAATACTGCCTTTAGGACCACAGGAAGTAAAAGTATAGCAGAAATAGAGACAACCAAATAAAATTGCAAACGCAGTTGGCACCTCTGGCCATCAGTTGAAATCCAGGCCTTACAAGAGTATAGTTAAGACCGCGAGGACCAAGGACCCAAAGACCACTTTTTCATCCGCATGCTTTCGTCTCAGTCTTGCAATCAGCAGAATGACAGATTATGCTGCCGAGGTAAGTGAACTGCTCTACAACATTCCCGCTCTCACCATTTACAGACACAGACTCGATGGCATACCCAAATGCCCTGATCTTTGTTTTGGCCCAGAAGACACTCAGTCCCAACACTTCAGCCTCCACACTCAACGGATTAAGAGCCCCCACAAGGGCATCTACAGTCTCTGCAGGGATCACAGCATCATCAGCAAAGTCCAGACCAGTGTTGCGGACATCACTAAATGACACCCGCCCCTTTATACAGTCCATACAGGTACTGAAGAGAGTAGAGGCTAAGACACACCCAACAGCTCTACAGCCCATTTTTGGTCCCCCACTCATCAGTTGAGAATCACTGGTTTAGATAATGCTTTGGTGGATAACTTTGAGTTACAACTCCATGACTTGGCAGCTTGAGAGTTATATTCCAAATGTCCTCTGCAGTGTAGTGAATTAAGCAGCAGAAAAACTGAATAATTAAAGCTCCTGTGAGGAAACCTTTTTGGACCATGCCAATAGACAGAAGTACCTCTAATCTCTCCTCTGATCATATCCTGTCCACAAAAAACCTTGTCATACTTCCTCTTTAAACATAAATATATATCACTCACTGTGAATCTTTGCCATTTATGCAGCATGTTTTGTCAAGCATTTAAACATGTTTGTTTTCCTCCTCACAGGAGCTTTAAATGCTGCTAAATGAGTCCTGTTCCAACACAATGCTCCAGTTTCAACACTGACAATTTAAATGAAGGGGAAAAACATCAAAAGTTGTCATTATCATATTTATTGAGCAAAATAATAAAAGAAAAAGAAAAAAACGTATCCTTTTTGTGATGTGCCATATATTTTCCTTTTAAATCTTTAATTCCATTGTCCACTTTTGGAGCTTTAACTCTCTTTTAATAGTTTCAGTGAGAATCCAAGTGTTTTTCTTCCTGATTTTCTGTCTGGCTGTGTGGGAGTTTGTCCTGAATGCTTTGTGAGACAGAGGCACTTTAAGATGGAGGCTCAAGATAGCAGCAAAATGGCAATAGACCAGCGTATCCATAGCAACAGCATCCCGTCTGCCCGAGAAGATGGTCCAGCTTTAGAATTAGCGATGGATTCAATCCCAAAAGTTGAGATCAAAATGACAATCTCTTAATCCAAAATTGCATCTTTATTGGCCATCATCACAATCAGCCCATCTCATAAAGAAAAACTATTTTAAACTCTTTATATTCAGCCAGAAACAAACCTCAAACTCACCCATTTAATCCACTTTTTGATCATTTTAACAGTTTAGTCCATAGTCTTCTTCTTAATAATAATAATAATAATAATAATGAGAAGAGCCACATTGGATGTAGCAGTTTCCAGGTCCTAAACTGCTGTAAACATGAAGAGACTGCAGTTGCACACTAGGAGAAAGACATTTGGGAAGTGTTGGAGACAAAAATATAAAATTCTTCTCACTGCATAACAACATCACTTCAAGCGCCTTCAATTGTTTTGATTACACTGGTATCAAGGTATGGTTCAAGCACACCCCTTTGAATTTTGTATGAAGGGTGAAAAAATATTTCTTTGAGCTTACAAACCCAAACAATGTCAGATCAGGATTCAAATAAATCATCTTTCTTCTTAGAGTTTTACAAAGGCTTTAAACAATATTTGAAAGTTGATGATACAATAAAGTAGAATGTTTCCTGGAGAGACACTGAAGCACTTAAAGGAACAGCTGCTTTCAATAGTAAACACCATCCTGATGTGGTAAAAGTTTAATCCAGAAATAATCAAACATGAGATCTTTAATCTGAAAATCTAGCGATAAACCGTAAATATATCTTGCTTTTTCTTCATATTTTACCCTTTACTCTCTTGCTGTGTGAGCATGTGAGGTTTTTTTGCTGCATCAGAGTGCTCGTGTTTGTCAGAAATGTTTCAGCCGATGCAAGAGCTTCACTTTCTGAAGCTTAGTTCTCCAATCGTCCATCCCCAGAGCAGGGCGAGCTGACTGGCTTCTGTCCGTCTGTCTGCCCTCCCACTGGACACCTGGGAGAGGATTTGATTGAGTGAAGGTGAACACAGAGGGGGGGCAGGATCTCAGCGTCACGACTGTATCGTTCCTTTGAGGTACCACATTCCTGCATGGCTGCTGCAGCACTCCTGGAACAACAAAGAACAGAGGAGATAAATGACAAAAAACAAAAAATAAGATAATAGAAATTAGTGTTGAGTGCCATGGCTTGTCTTACACCGAGCAGCCGGTCGATGTCTGCCTTCGAAACGTCTTCAAACTCCTGTGCCAGTCTGGCCTGTATTATGTTCCTCCTGACTCGGTAGTTTTTCGTAAACAGGTCGTAGAGCAGCCGACGGTGCTGCAGGAGGAAACGCATGGACATAAAGAAAAGATTTAAACATTCAACATTTAAGAAACAATACTGGTTGCCTTTCCATTAAGCTACATGTGACCTTTCCTCTTTTCATGCTATACAAGGATAAGCTAAGCGAGGAGCCATCTGAATTATGTTACAAAGATCTAAGTGAGGGACTTGATCTGGTCAAATTATAGGACAAATGAAGAAACATTAACCATATGGACAAAAATATTCAGCCGACTGACCATTAGACCCACAGGGACTGTAATGACATTGAATTTAAATACATGTACTTTAATTTGGAGTTGGCCCTCCTTTTGGAGCTATAACAGCCTCCACTCTTCTTGTCAGGCTTTTCACAATATTGAGAGCTCCTGTGGGAATTGTGCCTTTTCATTCTGTAAAGCATTTACGAGGTCAGGCACTGATGTTGGACGAGAAGGCCTGGCTCACAATCTCCATTCCAGGTCATCCTAAAGGTGCTTGATGGGGTTGAGGTCAGGGCTCTGTGCAGGCCACACTAGCTCCATACTTATCCCTCCTCCAGCAAACTTCACAGTTGACACAATGCAGTCAGGTAGATAACGTCTGTCACTCCATAGAGCACATTTCCACTGCTGCTCTGTGTTGGCAACTTGTACAAACAAATGCCTTAGCAGTCGTTGACCCCTCTCTGTGGTCTTCTGCTTCATCGTCGAGTTGCTGTTGTTCCTCAACTCTTTCACTTTCTAATAATATCACTTACAGCTTACCGGATTACAGTGAACCATCTTATTGTAAGGGTGGCATCCCATCACAGTACCACACTTGAAGTCACTGAGCTCTTCAGAACGACTCAACACAAAGTAGAGACTACACTGGTCTTTCCACTGAAGTCGTTTTCACACCTGATAGTTCCTTTGGTTTGGTTTGCATTCACATTGCTCTTGGCAAAACGGACCAAACCGTCTGAACACCTACAACCTCTGCCAGTTAGGGGTGCTGTCGTCACAAACAAAAGGTGACCAAGAAGAAAAGAAGGCATAGAAGAAGACGAACTCAGAAATCCATCTCCTTCTGCCAATCTTTTCTTCCACATAAACAATGAAAAAACACTGAATTTATGCCGTCTTTGGGTTTCTGCTCTTACATTGGGGCATCATGAGCAGGCAGCAAGGTGGTGAGCTGTCCAGCATGTTGTTCTCTACATGAGACGAATAAATCAGCACCGAGTACGACGTGTTGCGATGGCTACACAGACGCCAAACGAGGTACCGACATGTGTTTGAGTGTATTAAATCACTTATAAATCCGTCTATCATTACGCTTTATGCCATTTCCTGCCTTTGGTTCACAAGTTGGTCTGCTTACACACCTCAAACGAACCGCTCCAGGGTTCATTTGGAAGCAGACTGAGACCTCCTGTTTTTCAGGCGGACCAGAATCCACTTGTTTGGTCCGCACCATAGTTCGTTTGAGCTCTCACACTGAACCAGACTATCCAGGAAAACAGATCAGAGTTTGTTTAAAGTGGACCAAACAGCTCTGGTGTGAATGCACCCTGAGAAATCAAACAAAGGAAGTCTTGTGAAGCCTTTTGCATTAATGTGATAAATACAACAGCACTTCTTCTATCCTTGGCTCTCATGTCGTATCAGTATTGAAAGCAGAGAAACCAGGAGCAACCATGCACACGGTCTTGTTATGCAGCTTTTTTACTTGATCTGTGCCTGTAGCGTGTAAAATGAAGTGGCCCACTTTTTTGTCAGTGTTGCTTTGCTGTGAGCCAATCATGTGTCAGCCCACACAACAGTGTATGTGGTTTCTTTACTTCGTGTGAATTTCTATCATCACTGGCTTGAGGTGAGGTGTGGTGAGTTTGCAGGAAATGTCTACATGTTTTGTACGATGGGTTGTGATGTTCTGTTGTACCATTTTCAACGCACTTCTTACCTTGTCAAATTCTTCTCCGGTCTCCCACAAACCAAACACCTTCTGTTCATCTGATGCTGCTTTGCTCTGAGCAGGAAACTGAAAGAAACAAACCGTGGTGTTAGAAGAGACCAGGAGGTTTACCAGTTTAAGTTAAAACTGTTAAGCTGAGTTGAACTGTATATACAGGTGTGTGTAAAAAAATTAGAACGTCATGAAAAAGTTTGTTTGCTGTGAATTAATTTGAAAAGTTAAACTTCCATATATGCTAGATTTATCTCATACCAAGTGAAATATTTCATGACATTTTTTGTCTGAATCTTGATGATAACAGATTACAGCTCACAAAAATAAAAAAAAATCCACCATCTCAAAATATTAGAATATTGTGGAAAAGGCCAGTTTCTTGTCAGTTATTGCTCTCACTCCGGTTCAGTACACACAACCACAATCATGGGGAAGACAGCTGACTTGAAAAATGTCCAGAAGACAGTCACTGACACCCTTCACAAGAAGGGTAAGCCACAGAAGGTCACTGCTGAAAGGGAAGGCTGTTTACAGAGTGCTGTATCATAGCATATTTATAGAAAGTTGACTGGAAGAGAAAAGTGTGGTAAGAAAAGAAGCACAAGCAAAGGTGATGAGCTCAGCCTTCAGAGGATTGTCAAACAAAGCATATTCAAAACTTAGGGGAACTTCAGAAAGAGCTGACTAAGGCTGGAGTTTGTCAATCAAGATCCCAGAGTCTGGGGTCATACACGTTGTATGAGATAGATCTAGAATATATGGAAGTTTCACTTCATGAGTAAAATCACAGGAAAAAAATGAGGTTTTTCATGACATTCTCATTTTTGAGATGTATTCGTACTTAAATACTTCAACAGAATCAAGAAAAGGAAAACAGACACTGTATTTTTAGATTACATACATTAAAATTAAGGTAAATAATTTGCTACTTTTCAATACCATGTATAAAACGATGCAAACCCAGCTATTTTTATCCCAGCAGATAATTGATTATCTGTTTATATTTTGAAATGCAAAGACGCCAATGCATTTAGAAAAGTCACAGGATTTAACCTCCATTTATCGGTGATAAAAATAACGCACTCAGTCAGTGTTAGGCGCCCATGACCTATATTTTGGTTGCTGTGGCATCAAACAAGTATCAGTATTGAATGATACTTACTAGAACTGTAACCCAGTTTAGTTTAATCATATATTGTGACAACCTTAGTTGAGATTGTGTTTACATGTTCTTGTGCTGTGGGTGTGGATTTGGTACTTTTTAATGTCTGTTTTTTTAATGCAACAAATAGAATAGATGAAGAAAAAAAATAAAGCTTGTCAACAACAAAGTCAGAAGAGCCACTTCCTTCATCTTAACATGCTACATTATCTTTTCAGTAGCCTGACCCTACAAGGTGTGTATGGAGCTGCATGGGTGTGTCCAGGACAACAGGCTGTTAACTGCCAATTTGTGCAACAGTTAACTAATTGTAGCCAATCTTGCCTGTCTCAGACAAATAATTTGATCCCTTGTCTGAATGCCAGGCTGAAGATAAAGAGTCGGACCACTGCTGTGACCAAAGGACCAGCACTGAGTATCCAGACCAGGATTACCCTCCGGACATGTCCCCCCCATCAGACACAAACCTGATCTCTGAACTGTCAGATGTCTGAACAACCAGACTCAAAATGAAGCAGAGAAGGAGTCTCCTGATTCCAGATCTGCCTGAGTTTACAAACAACAACCCAGATTAGTCCCTCTCTGATCACTAATGAGATTTACTTCAGGGGCCAATAATCTGTTGCATAAGAAAGATGGCATCCACACTTCGACTAAAATCCTCTAATATCAGAGAAACAGATTGGATGAAACCTAAGCCAGGAGCTGGCAGGAAATGTGGCAGCTTAATTAAACAAGACGCCACTCCCTTCCCCGATGAGAAAACACCTCACTGGGCAAAAACAAACAGCAATAACAGGTCTGATCCATCTATATTAAGGCCTCGAGTCCAAATATAGCAGACAGACCACAAACACACAGGTATCAAGTGGCTACAGGAACTCAAGTGGAGCCTGAAAACTGATCTGCATTGCTTTAGTGCATCAACTGCTTTAGAGACAAAGAGCTACCAAGCAAAACGACCGTTAAAGACGTTATTCTGTCCAGGTAAACTGATAGCTTTTGTATTCAAACAGAATCCCCCTCTTCTCTTCAGGAGGCTCAGGAGGTTTTAACAAGATGGGGATCAGAGCAGCAGGGACTCAAACCAGGAGAAGAGTTACAGGCCTTGTACCGTTTCTAGCAGTTACACTTTGCTTTAAGCCAGTTTGAACATAAATGTAACAGATCAAATTTGCAGCTGTAGGTAAATAAAGCAGAATAAGAGCCATCAAATTATTCTACATCAGAGCCACAAACAATTTTATGACAACATCTGTGTGAATGAAGATGGGATGACTCTCAACTTGCTAGTCCAGGATATCTTGTTCTGTCCACACTTTTTTCCAGCTCTGATGGTGATGGAAATTTGTATTTATGAATTCAACCCATATAGGCGTAGAATCCCACAGCATTGGCCAAGTCAGGCTGCAATGTAAGATCATTCATCAGTAATAAAGTACAGGGTCAGGGTAAATCATGGATCCCTGATTTATCGGTTGGACATCGAGACCTGCTGCGGTTGGTCACAGTAAGACATCATCCCTTCAACAAATAATTTGGAATTTCACAAATCGGGACTACTAACAATTTAAATACATTAAAAATGATGGCTCATTTAAATAATCAACAAAGCATTACAAGGTAGTTATATAAATATCAACAGTATCTAATTCAACAACTAGCTAAAATGTCATTTTAGATATCAGTACCAGCATCACCTTTGATTTTCATGCTGTGTGCCAAGGTAGGTCACTGGTAAATTCACCTTACTCACTTCATCTGATCTAAGGTGGAGTGCTGCAAAGAAACCAGATCATACAGCTAAATCATCATGGATTCATAATGTGACGAGAACATACAAACAAAATGCTGCTTTGCCTTTCCAGAGTTGATTTTATGTGTATTTGGTTCCTCTTTTGACATAATCCTCAGCCATTCCTGCTCCTGATCACATCACCCCATTCTTCAAAATCTTAACTGGCTCCCTATCTCCTTCCTTACTTTCAAAGCCCTAAACACACCGGCCACTCCCTACCTCACTGACCTCCTTCACCATCACAGTCCTACCCGTAACCTCCGTTCTTCCACTGCCACCCTCCTTTCTCCCCCTTTAAGAACCAAGCACTGACCTGGGGGGACAGAGCCTTCTCCATAGCTGCCCCTTCCCTTTGGAACTTGCTCCTAACTCATATTCAAAACTACACAGACCTACCCACATTCAAATCACTTCTCAAAACTCACCTCTTTAGACAAGCTTTTAATTTGTGATTCTGATCTTGCTTTGTCTTTTTGTTTGTTTGTTCTGTTTGTTTTTGTTCGTGTTGGCTTTGCCTGCTTTTAATGGTGCTATTTATGTATTTTAATCTTTTTCTGCATTGTACAGTGTCTGAGTTTTTCTGAAATCAGATTCTCTGTGTTACTGTGTCTAACTTTCTGTCTGGGTCATCCTGCTCTGTTCAGCTTGACACATGCTGTGAGCACCTTAGATAAACCTGACTTACTGCACATCTAGAGCAGAGTGACATTTCTAAGATGTGCCTGAGACAGTTCACAGCACAAGTTGTAGAAGCACAAGCACCGACTTAGTTTTCTGTGTGGACAGACTGCACCAATTAGGGCTCCTGTGGATTCAGGTAAGTGTAAGAGTGTTATGACATCCTCTCTTAATACTCACAGGCACCATGATCTGTCTGCATGGGCTGAGCAGTATGGCCTCCTGTAGCATGTGGTCCGAGATTGAGTGGAAGACGCTCCGACCCACTGGCATGGAGGCCAGGTGGAGGTTTAGCAGCCTCTTAAACTCGTTCAGTGTCAGTACAAAATGCTTCCTGAAAGTCTTTTGCACAAAGTCCTGCAGCTCCAGGGACGACGCGTTAGTAGCTCCATTACCGTTAGTGTGATCAAAACCAGGGGAGGCGGAACTGGGGTAACCATTGACAGAACCGTTTGGGATGGAAGAAGAAGAAGAGGTGTCCATGGGTTCATCTTCCTGAACTGGTTCCTGTTTGATATGGACACCGTTTCCTGCCCTTTTTGCTTCCAGGTCTTTTTGTAGGGATGAGCGGTGTTCATTTGCACGCTCCTGAGCAATCTTTAGACGCTGTTCGCCGCTCACGTGAACTGGCTCTGGAAAAAACATAATAAACCAGAACAGTTCATATGGACATTTTATTTCTTCAGTACTAATGCAGCTGTTAGAAGTAAAACTGTACACACCAGGTTGGGGGGAATTCTTTGGCATAAAGTCTTCTTTTGAGAAGTTAAACACCTTTTCCAACCTTAAAGAACAACAGCAGATTAAGAACATTAGAGAGCATTAACAATGACAGCGTAAAAAAAGAGCTCCTGCACCTGTAATTGTGTTTTTCAGACATGCACAAACTCCTGGAAAAGTTATGACATTTTCTATGAAACAGCATAAGTGTGACCTACTTGCTCTGGATCCCGAGCCACAGCATGCTCTGCCTGTGGGCCACATCTGGGTGTTTCTTAATGAAGTCTGAGTCAGTTGGCAGCAGGAACTCCCAGCCCCGGTTGATTCGAGGAGCCGCTACATGCTCCAGGAACTCCTTCACATCCTCCGGAGGAAGCTTTAAAAACACAGGAGGAAGAAGATGTTAGTGCAGTTTACCTGAATGAGGAGAAACAGCAGCCTCCAGGTGAGACAGGAAAGATTTAGAAGGTGATCAAAAGCACTCCTGCACTAAATCTAATCAAGCATGAAAAACTGAGGTGCAGGAAGTGCCGAGTAAATTTATTATGTTCAGTTCTTGTTGAATACATCATTTGTCAGCAGCCATTAACCAAAGGGGCGGGACAAAATATTGATAAGGCAGTGTATCATCATGTTGACTGAAATGATTACTGAATCATTGGTGCCACTTGATAAGACCTGCAAATTCCACATACTCCAGCTACACTGTGTTCTGTTGTTTTCATATAAAAATTGAGTAGTTTTTCACCTCAGAAAAAATAATCTTTTCTTAGGAATTATGTAGATGATGAGATTAACAGTCAGTCAGGCATTGTATTGTAAAATTGAACCAATGTTCATGGTCCTGTTTCGGCTGATCTGATCTATGGAGATTGATGTGTTTCAGTGGCAGCCTCTAATAAAAACAAAGACCTAGCAGATCTCTCGAGTGGAGCGACACGGAGTGCTTCTTCTGGTACATGCTAGTGACAAAAAATCTCCTATATACAACTGAATTGGAACAAACTGAACATCTAAATGCAGTTGCATTTTCAAACAACTTTTTTTTTGGCATAACCTGTAGAGCTTTCCGGTCTCAAATTTAGGCAGAAGTGGTACCATTCTGATAGTGAACACTCCGAAAAAATAATACATTTTAAAATTAATACCAAAAATCTAGTACATTTGAGAGCAAAAATAAGAGGCCAAATCTATCTATCTAATTTCCTCTTTTAAAAAATCTGTGCTCTTGTAGTACTCAAAAAAGAGATGCACTGATTCAAAAATCTGGTAACAATTTTTGTCCTTTAAATCTGTTATTAACTGGTCATTTAAGTTATGAATGAACTAAAACTGATTTCTACCAGAAAATTGTACATCACACCCTTTATTTCATTTTTCTCTAATTTATGCTAGAATAGTTTTTTATATTTGTTCGTAAATTATCTATCCATTATCTATTTCCTTAAAATCATCTATTTAAATAATATTTGATTTAATTTCTGGGTTAACATTCTAAAAGGATTTTACACTCTGTTTATCCCTCTTTGTTTAATATAAAACTTTTTGATAAATAAAATCATAGAAACTAAGAAGTTCTCTGCAGCTGGGGCTTTTGACTGGAGGAAATATGAAATATCTGGATAAATAACTACATCAGTGACTGTTTCGTTCAGCTGTGGCTTCACATTGTTTACCCAACTTCCAGTCTTCATCTCCCTCTCTCATTAAACATGTTTAAGGGAGTTTAGATCATATTTTTTGTCTGTTAATCATCATTATTGATATTGTAATATCAATAATGAATAATGTAATCCTACCAAGCCTGCTTACACTGATCCTATGGCATTAAGTGGAGAGGAAGAAGTGCAAAAAAGCTCCATGTTTATCATTTAATGCTTCCAGGCTTCTTTTTTTTGTGTCTTCAGCACACACACACAAAGAGCACAGCGTATGTCAGCATAATACCACCAATGGCATTTAAAAATTACATCCACCTGGTGCAGCACTTTTAAGAAAATAACAGTTTTCATGAAATCAGAGCTTTGAGAGCTGGGGGAGCACGAAATATGTTGGAAGCAGCTGCACCATGATTTTATATGCCTGAAAACCCTGTCCAGATAAAAATCCAGTGGTATTTTTCAGGCTGTGAGAGACAGAACAATGGCATCAATTACAGAATAACAACAAACCTTTCAGAGATCAGTCATTGACAACTAGCAGAGCAAATATGGAGAACAATACAGAAACAAAAGAGTGAATTAAAAGGTCAAATTTGGCTTAACAGTGAGTCTGGTTTAAGGCAAAAATGGCTGTGCCTGGTAATGATCCCCACATCAACCCATTAAAATATGGAAACTAGTTGGAATCAAACAAACAGAATCAGAATTGAGTTAGTGTCATGTACATACAAGGAATCTGACCTGGTGCAAAGAAAAACCTGATGCAACCATCCACTGCACCATCATGATCCATCTTATGTCATCAAATCACTTGCAAATAACAATACCAAAGTCTCTGTTTAAGATCTGGTTTGAGAAACAAATCAGATTAGCCTGCAACCAAATGTTGACCTGCAACAAACATTTCCAAAATGGTTAGGCACTTGAAGAAAAACTCCTCTATTTGTTTGTCTTTTTTACACCAGAGTAGTCAGAGGAGTGATTCTTACTTTGATGATGGAGGTGATCTCCTTTCTCATCACAGAGCGCTCCAGAGTGAACCTCCACATCTACGAAAAAACAGTAACAGCTGAGTCACAAGGACTTCAAAACAATGTTTACAACATACAGTGTTAAGGGTTTGGTGTCTGGATAGTTCTTCAGTAAAAGAGAGCAGCTCACCACAAAGTCTCTGCCACGACAGAGCACCTCAGCAGGGACGCCACTGTGAGGACTGCAGGTGTTTTTAGGATACAGAACATCACTGTGAAGAAAAACAGAAATAGTCATCAGCAGCCAGAAATTAAATATAGCAACATTTAACAAAATCTACTGGGACTTTTCAGTGAAGCTGTACTGAATCTGTCTTCTCACCTTTTGACAACCCAGTTCCCCTGAACCAGCAGTGCCACCTGTTGGATGCAGCGCAGCACTGCAGTGGAGTCAGTGCCAGAGGCAAGCAGACCCATCAGGTTAGCGAATGGCATCATTTTGACTGGAGATAAGAGGAGATAGGTGGGAGAAATGTCACAGTCAGAGGGAAGGACAGCTACACTGTTCATGAGCAAGATAAATTTACAGAACAGAAAATCACACAAAAAGCTTTTTCTTTAAAACTGACTGAGGTACTGATTCTAAAAATTTAATCAAATAAAAGACAAATGAGCAAGTCTTCAGTGGGCTTAAGATATTCTGTACTTTTAAAATGAACTCAATTGTTCAGTAAGTATGGAGGTTTAGGCATTTAACAATTTATTTCTAACATCAATTTCAATGCTTTGTCGCCCCCATCAGGTAAAAACAAAAACTGCACTGGAAACATGAACTGCCTGCTCACTTAGCTGCTATCTAAATTATTAAAAGAAATTAATACAACAAATGCAGAACCAATTAATATTGCCTTTTGTTACATCACAGAATGTTGTGAGCTGTAAGGCAGCAGCTTGAAATACACAATGACTGGGGGCAAATTTTTAATAGCTCAACATTTTAAATTTAATTTCAAGACAGTGCATCTGCACTTTACACTGATATATTGTTTGCACTTCATATACAGGACACAGGATGGAAAAACAGACATTGAAAGTGGGTCTTATACACTGCATTTTACAGTTGGTTACACTGCAAAGAAAGTTTTAGAACATCAGAGGAACCCAATTTCACATCAATATCAGGACTTAACTTTTTGTGTAAGAGGGGTTTGGCTGTAGACCTCAGATAAATACCTCAAATCTGTTATTCTATACTCTTTAAATTAGTTTGTGCATAAGTTTTAGGCATGTAAGCCCCTCAACACAAATGCTCCTTACTCCACCCTAAAGCTGTGGACTTTTTTCAACAGATGATTTTCTTTTTCCCTTGGTATTATACAAGGATATCCAGAGAATGACCAGGGTTGTGTCGATCCTCCTTCATGCCCCATGGTGCCCTCAGGTGACTTACACACCACACTAACACCTTACTTCTGCTTTAATTTGCCCAAACACGCCTAAAAATTCTGCACAGTACTGTATGTTGAGGCCTCTAACCTGTATGAATTTGAACATGCACATGAGCCAATTATTTATTTGTATTTTCTTCTTTTATGCCTTTTGAAAACTGAATAATTATTTCCAATAAGGAAAGACATACAGAATCAATGTAAAACAGATTTGTGATCAGTTTTGAATTAATTTGTCAGCCTACCGTTCTTCATCAGAGTCTTCACTTGGTCTCCGAGTGGCAGAGTGCGGAGCTGAGCCATGGAGAGAACATTACTGGGACCAACAGGCTTCACACTGAGAGGAGGGAAAAAAAAACATCAAGGGTGGAAACAAGGTAAAAGCCTCTCTTTATCTAGTTCTCAGAAATGAGATGTCAAGAGTACTTACACTTTTTCCTCTGCTAGAGGAGGCATCAGCATGGCCAGGTACTCCCTACAAAAACAAGTTCATTTGATGAGGAGCTAACAGAAGTAGGCTGTACTAAAATCCAGGCACAGAAATTTAGATTTTTTTTTTAATTTGTTTAATGATTTAATTTTTTTGCCTTTGTTTGTCAGAGTGATTATTTGGACCGAGTTACAACACACAACCGAGTAAGGCACTAAAAGCACCGTCATTGAAATAAGAGAAAAAAAAGAACAGGGCACAGTCGACATCTAAGAAGTAATAAAGCTCCCCAGTTCAAGAGGAAACAAGGAAATGTATTCAAATGCCATTTATGGATACTCACTTGGGAGTTTTGACCAGTTCAGAGTTCTGCGAGGCATCCACTGACTGACAGAACAGATACTGCCTTTCATGCTCTGACCGACTGTCCTGAAATTTTAAAGACAAATACACAACTTTACTGGTGCAAACAGGAGGAAATGAAATTATAAAACCCTGTTTAATTATTTCCCATGAGCTAAAATTAAATGGTTTAAAAACTTGAGCAGCTCTGTCTTACCCTGACACCGTGATAATGCAGGTGAGCCCACGGCTCCTCCGCCTGCTTCTTCTGGAGGAACTCATAGGACTGAATCCTCCTCTGACGGGCCTGCTCCGACTCCGGACGAGCAAACCTCACCTGATGTGATCATTTAGAAATAATGGGTTTACATTGACACACAAAGTATAAGCACTCAATTATTTCTGCTGTGTAAGCAAGTTAGTGTTTGCTCTAAAGTTTTTACCGTAATGGCTTTGACTTCCTCCTCAGCTTCATCCTGGGAAGAATCTCCACCTACAGACATTGAATCATTGATGTATAAGTATATTTTGCACCATGTTTTAAACCCATTTTATAATCTGATCAAAACAGACAGGAATGTTTTCCCTCTACGAGTATGGTTACATGGACATCAGTATTTCAGTTATGAGCCTTATCCTGATTCTGGTCATAGTCAGGATATGCAGTTTTCTACTGATGTGTGGCCACATAGATATTTCCATAGTATTTTCAGACATTACCTGACTAGGTGTTGGGAAACAGCTTCCGCTAGTCTGTTAAACCACAGATGTGAACCAGTCAGCATTTCGATACTTTTTCCAATCTAAACATCCAGCTTTATTTAGTCTTTTATTACCAGGCGAACTAACTTAGTATCTTTGCCGCTCCAGAAATAAGACCAGAAATTTGCTGAGGTGACACCTGCGTAGGTAGTCAGCAGCCGTCAGAAAACAGGTCGACAGTCAAGTAGCAAAATCAGCTTGCTAGATCCAGAAAAGGAACTTACTCATTTTTTGAATACTGGATATGAAGTTTAAATGCTCAAGTCCATAAAAACACACTAACTGATGGTAAAAAAAAACAATTAGCAACACTAAGAACTGGACAGAGGTAGAAACTGAAAGAACTGGGATAAAAAAAAAAACACTGATTTATTTACATGAAAAAATACCTTACTGTCCTAAATACTTAACTGTCAGAAAATCACTTAAAAAAGCGTTACATTATTAATCGTCAAAGATGAGCCACACTAATCTCTCTCATGCTTGATTTTGATGAACAGTAAACACCTTCATTAGCCGCCTCCCTCTCTCTGGTTTTGTTGTCCGCCTTGTCGAGATATGAGAAGCTCGGCCTCATCTGCAGGATCCCTGTCAGAGGAGTGACATGAAGCTCCCCTGTAAACATAAACAGTATAAATATGAAACCGAAACAGCAACAATGCATCTGTAGTTGATATAAATATCATAAGCTCTATCATATTGTCATGTTAGTTTGAATACGAGGTAAATTCATGGTTGGAGCATAACACTGTAAGATAAGATAAAGAAAGCCACACAGATAAAGGTTCACATGGACTCTGTGAACACGCTGCATGATTGACCTTTGTGTATTTACTAAAAGGTTATTCACACAAAACAAAGGCAGGTTTTATGAATCAGACCTTTTCGAAACACAGCAGCAGCATATCTGGATGTGTTGGTGGTGGCCTGGATGGAGGAAAAGGTCTGTTTATCCATCATTTTTCTGCAGAAAAAAAAAGAGGAGAAAAATTCTGAAAAATCTGAGAAGACTTCATGTCGCATAAATAATAACAGAAGCTTCTCCCTGCAGGAAAGTTCCAGTTTGTAAATATTTCAGATTTGTCATAAATCTTGTTTGAGAAATAAAAACAAATTCAAAGCTTTAATTTTAGTTAAAGCACTGAGGAAATGTAAAGATTGAAGGTTAAAGGTCAAAAAAATCCCTCTGACTTTCTTTTGTGTATTTCTTTGCTTTTACCTTCTCACACACACATTTATGAACTAACACTCTGGGTGAGCGTGAGGGAAAACTCAGGGTTCATCACAGTATTGCCAGACGACATTTTGACATGTGGACTGCTGGAGCTGGTGATCAAACTGCTGACCTTCTGATTTGAGAATGACCTATTCACAGCAATCTCAATCAATAAAATCAGTGTGATCAGGAGAATATTAGCCAAACACTGAGCTTTAGTGACACAAGAAAGAGGATTTTGTAACCTACAGAAAGAGACACGCTGACTCTTTCTCTCCGATTCCTGTCTTTTTGCATTGCTAAGAGTAAACCATCTCCAGCTTCGAATTTGAAAACAGATATGAGTGCTGTTTTTCTTCCTTTAGCTCAACCCCTGACACCAGATTGGTGTAATTTCTGCAGAGGTGGTATGCACCAAGCACCAACCTCTGGTTCTGAAAAATTAGGCCAATTCAGAAATACAGGAAACTGCAGTTCCTTGATGGCTCCAACAACCAAAAAAACAATCCAAGGTACCATATTAAAATGCCTATCTTTACAGAAGAAATAGACACGTCTATTGGTTCAACAACAGAGTTGGTGTCAAAAGCTCAGTAGTGTATTGGTGAAAACTGCACAGCACCCATGCATCTTGGATGAGTGACCTGTTGTACTTAGATTAAGGCTAAATGTTCTGCATAAATTTGCATGATTGTGGGGCATGGTTGACTTGACAGATGAAAAGTAAGGTAAGCATTTCTGCAGATGAGGTTTTTCATAATAAACATACGCTGTATAGGTGTTTGTTTCATCATAAGTCGTGCCGTCCACATTCAGGGCGATCTGCTCTCCTTTGCTGCAACAGTAGTTTGGGCTCATTGTGTTAATGGCCATCTCCAACTCCACCTGTAGGACATGTAAAGGAAAAAACATTAAGCATGTTCATGATTCATGTAAGGTATACTGTAAAATCTGGATTATCAGTCGTGCAAACACATAAGCTGTAAACTGTTTTTTGGGCCTCTTGCAGGGGAGAAAAGATTTAAACCGAATCTTGCGTGATGATTTCTACTGCATTCAGCAAAGTCCTCCATGTGCAGTTTCCATGCAGCTATCTAGCTCCTTGAGTACCATCTGATATGCCATCAAGAGTTTGCACCTCTGCTGACTACAATGCAGTAGTTGAGCTCTAGGCCTATGGTGATTGTTGTAAAGCTCACAGGTCCCTATGCCCACTAGATATATCTAGTATACTCAATATATTGCAGCTTTTGCTGAGATATTTCAACTGACTATACTGCAGCCATCCGCACGCAGATCATTCTGGAGTTTCGCTTCTCCCACAGTCTCCTGATGCCTCTCATAGCAGACATAATGAAAGACAATAAAGTATTTACTTTGATCATCATACTGGTGTCATTTCATGCATGTAAGAACTGAAATAAAAATACAATAATCTAGAGGTCATTTCAAAATATTGCAATATATACCATGTATTGCAATATAGCCTATAAATATCATGACACTAGTTTTGGGCCATAGTGCCCAGCCCTTATGCCCACCTTCACTGGTCTATTGTTCTCTTACCCTGAGGAGTCTTTTCAGTCAAACTAGTAATCCACAAACATTATTCACTCATCACCTCATTTTCTGTAGATTCAGGAATATAACCTTATTAAGATGGCAAAAATTAACGTCCACCCCACCGACCAGGTGAGTGTCAAATTGTATCACAGCATGTTGTGCTCTTTGAGCGACTGCTTGAAATACAAAATGAATGGGAGCAGATTTTCAATCACATCAGGTGGCGTGTCAGGTCTTTTTACTAGTGTACTGGTTGCATTGGTTTATTGGTCACAGCCGACTTTTTAGATTTAAAAAGTAGGTATCAAAAGTGAATCCTCTACACCAGATTTTGCAGTAAAAATGACACATGAACTGTTTTTTACCCTCTGCTGCTTGGGTTTGATCCTCGCTGCTAAGTGGTTGACATCATCATATGTCATAGTGGATGGTCGAACAGGGTACTGTGTCAGAAAACAGAAGTAATTAGTGTCTAACAAACTGCTAGCAAACAAGGTTTAAGTAATTACAATCAAAGAGAACAGAAGAAGTGATTACCTGGAACAGATACAGCTTCTCTGCAAGGCTCTTGGCCAGGTACACATCAATCTAAAAAGGGGAAACATTGATCAATGATGTTCTTTTAGTTTTTCAAGGAGAAAGTAGTTGTTTCTGTGGTGCATGACTTTGATTTTAATTTTCAGACCTGGGTGTGATTGTTTTTGATACTGTATGTTTTGTTTTGTGTCCTATCTCTGCTTGGGAAACCTTGATCTCATTGAGACAGCAATAAAAGGTTATAAATAATTGTAGTTATAAAAGTGAGTTTTTCTATCCATTTCGTTATTTTTTCTGCTTGAAGTGCTATAGAAATCCCTTCAGAATGCAGAATATCAATGAGGGAGGTATAATAAAATAAAAAATGGTATTAGCTTATACCTTGAAAACAGGAAATAGAGGTTGATCATTGCATCATTCCCTAAATGTCCTGTTTGTTAGAAAATACACAGAACGATATCTGCTGAGGACCGTAAAGATCTTCATTATGTTAAAATCTTTCAGCCACAAAATGCAGCAGCAGAAAGGACAAGTTAGGAGCCCAGCTAACTATGGGGAAGCCACAAAAACGATTTTAAATTGCATTCCTTTGTAAATCTGGTCTAAAAAAACTATTCAAATTCCTCAAATAGCTGAGGAATGTTGTTAGTAAAAACAAGGGGAACTGGAGAATTTAAAGTCATTAATTAGTACACATAGGATGAGCTAGAGATTACTTCACTCTCCAAATAATAGTCTCTCCTGAACTACACATCCCCCTTAAATGTTGCAGACTATCTTCAAGACTGCTGGTTAATCAAATGTAGGCTTGAATCAGAATCCTCAATATGTTCATTATTAAATCCAGTAGAAGTAGACAATTTCTTTGCCTTAGCAGGCACACAAGTTCAGTAGTTAAATTGGAATCAGATACAAAAAAATTATACTTATTGTAATGTCTGTGAAATTAACAAGTAAAGACAGAAACATCACTGATATGCTGGACCAGCACAGCATGGTTAAAATCCATGAATGCCATGTATTCAACACTCCATGCACAAAAGCTCTGCTTCCTGGCCTAGCAGAACATCTAGGATGGAGAGTACAATGTCATATATTACTGTTACATCTTCACCATGCAGAGAGACTTGACATTTCTTCTATAGTTTCTCATCTGAAGATTAACTATGAGAGGATTTGTAGAAAACAGAAAAATTAGAATGACAATAGCACCAAATGACAGCCAACAAATCTAATCTCCCGATAGCCAGTGAAACGCTGTGGCTTCACAACCAGTTTCAAAACAGTGTTGGATAAGGCAACACGATAAATCAGTTTTATCATGAGAACAATCTGGGCTTTCACTGTTTCACACTGTAAAAGTATGACATTATGGCAATGAATTAGAAAAGATTCCAATGAGGAATGCTTTCTCACTTTGCATGTGAACACCTTGACTTCATATACAGATAATGAGAGGTAAACATTGTGGTTTAAAATGATACCATGTTCAGTACCTGCAGTGTTTTATGAGTATAAGTACTTAGGCTTGGTACAGGCACTGCTACCTGGTACTGGTAATAGTAATGGTATCACTAAACATAACATTGAAAAATAGCAATGGGCATCACATGTTTTCCACAGAGTCCATGCCCAACATAAAAGAAGAATTAAACACTACATTAAATTATGATCGTGAGATTCAGATGTTAATTGAACACATTAAAGCCTATAGAAACTCACTGCATTTACTCAAAAGAACTTTTTTTCTATATACTGTTCAAAAATCTTAGGTCATTACTAGACTTTTTGTTTTAACAGCTGAATGATGACCCATTTTATTACTCTTTTTTCAGAACATACTTATGTAAACAAAACACTGTAAAGAAAAAAAGGCTTCCAGGAGCAAAAAGTCAGCACGGAGTGTGACTTTATTTTTTATTAAGTACATCTTGAGCTCTTTAAGGGAGACAGTCTTTTAGATGGTTTAAATCATCTTTTGGTGCATTATACCAGAAAACGTTTTTATATAAGCTCTTAACAGGTCTATAAAGAGGGGATCTTAGAAACAACAGAAGTGCTCTGTGTGATGCTAGCAGTGTTTTGAACAAAAAATACCCCAAGTAACCGTTATGGTCTCCTCCCAATCTATCAAGAGCAGGACAATATGGATCGCCTCTGCTTCAAATAGTCCTTGAAGTATGAATGTGATAAACGATCAAGAAAATCACTGTATTCACATATAAATCCCAGGAGAGAGGAAAAAGTGGGGGCTTCTTCCATGTCACTTTGGTAAATGATGATACAAAGATAAGAGCAAATGCTCTCTTATTGGTAGGCATCAGGATACTTGTCATAGACGTCAAACTAGACAACAATGCAAGAAAAATTCTGACATGGTAGTCTTGCTCAATCGTGGTAGTGGGGCATCTTGGACGCATAGCTAATTAATTGACACTACAAGACTGTCATTCGGGACGCTCATAATCAGGCCTGAGGTTTGAAGATGTGCTGCGACGTTGCAGGGCAAAATCTGGGAGAATCTGTGTAGTCTGATCCAGCTTTTAACAATAAGATGCAAGAAGTAGTGCTCAAAGCAAGCATGAGCATAGATATTCAGAAATGAAAAGTATCATCACATACTTTAAAATTCAAATTCTCTTTTTTTCTCTAAAGATGATTCACATGTTTCACATCCTTAAAGAATCCCAACTCAGATACACTGATTTTATCAGCAGGTTTAAGCTGTAGAGGGGTATAAAATGCCAGCCTTATCCTCATACTCAAACTTCAGCATGTGGACGTACCTCTTCTATAATGGGGTCATCATCATCCCCACTGGCCATGTTTATGTGAGCAGAGCGAGGGGATAGAGATGAAACAGGAGGAGAACCTTTAAGACAAAGACTCATGAGTTAAATAAATCAATCTTACACAAGCATACTCCATCACGTCCATGACTACAAAGTGGCTACACCCAGACTGGTTAACAAAAAAGAGGTCAGATGACAGGAAGCTGATGCAGTTTAAACAAGAACTATATAATTCATCATATCACGGTTGAAAGAGAATGCATCAACATTTCGTCAGCTTGTACCTGATTGTCAGGGCTTTAGAAAATACGTAGCAATGGGTATATAATCAGGTAAAATGTTTCAGTGAATAAAATGTTTAAAAAAACAAAGTTAGCCGTCAGCCAGACCATGATCATGCAGTCTGTCAAGTGATGCTATCACTGACCCAACCAGGTAAAACTCACATGATGCAAGACAATGTAATGGAGTTCAACGATCAAACTTAGTACAAAGACTATGACACAATGGTTACTTAAAGCAAAAATGCTAAGTAGGCCTTAGGGTATTGTAATACCATAAACAAGAAGTTTATTACTGGAAGTGTCAGAACTGGGCATGTTAGCATGATTAGCAAGCTAGCACCAAACCTTTCAGCAAGTTGACACAGGCCTGCACGACAATGTTGGTTGAGTTTTATTTTCGGTATAAAATTTTAAACATGTCAAGTAAAGTTATTCAAATATTTTCGAGCTTAAAAACACGCTGACTGTCTAAAACGTATTGGCAGCGAACCAGGCTAGATAACGTACAGGTAGCCGGTGGAACGTTGCCTAGCAAAGCAACTTTAGCCTAGCATTCTGGAGCTAGCTTGGCGTGCTAACACTCACATGCCAGTCAAAATAACACACCGGGCCTGGGTTTAATCGTCAATTTAACAAAACGGTATCCAAATTACGTTTAGCTCTCACCTGCGAACTTCACGGAACAGTTTGTGCTACCTCATTCGTGTGTGAAGCAGTCCAGAGGTGAGGTGCGTAGAGGTGTAGCAGTGTATTAACTCAGATACTGTAGTCTGTCTGTAAGGGGACCATGTTGACTCTGGTCCGCACAGACACGTGGGGCGGAGCTCATGCCCATGATGCACAGCGAGACCCCTATACAAATGTATGTATAAATTGTGTTTATTTTAGTATTTATAAGTTCGGTCACTTTATATTCACAACCTTCAAGAGCTTATTCAGGTACTGGAGATCACTTTTGGTTATTCAGGAAAAGATATTGGCAGCGGTGGGATTCGAACCCACGCCCCCGAAGAGACTGGAGCCTTAATCCAGCGCCTTAGACCGCTCGGCCACGCTACCTCATGTAATGACACTCAGTACCCTGCTGTAATATCCAAAAGTCAAAATTATAATGCTGAAGATAGGTAAGTTGATCGTAATGTACTAAAGCTCCAGCGAGTAGTGTTGGCTGGTTGTGGAAAAAGACAGAATTCAATACTGATGCCTCTATACGGCCAAGAAAATCCAACAAAACCATAAGCAATCATTCTGGCTTTTCCTGTCGAGTTATGTCAAATATCTGTAAACTGCTGCCAAATGGTAGGTATTGGGTGAAGTGACCCAACAGACTTTTCTCAAACAGTGCACCCAAGGCATTTCTGGGCCCCAGATAGGCCCTGTGAATGGTTCCTCAGTAAAATGTGAATGAACATCAAAGGAAGTGGTTGATTAGATCAGCAGTGTAGGTGCTAGCCTCCTTTACTTTACTTTCCTCTTTTGGCATCTCAATTTTTTTGGAGGCCCTGGCATGATAAGGCACAAAACAGATGACTGGCCTAACAGTTCTCTTTAGAAGGTCAGTGCGGTTACCTTTGCAAATACTCATACCGTTTTAAGCAGACAGGTTTAACATTTGAAGCAGGCTGCATTTCTACTGAACAAATGGCAAAATTAGTGTTGTTGCTTCTCTATTAACAGTGACTTCATGGGTGGAAGTACAATTTGTCGTTTCTCGTTGGATTTGACCATGTCAACATCAACCTCCATGGGCCCCTCCATAGTGCTGGGTCTTGTACTTGTCTTGTACAGCCCAAACCAGCTGTTGTGTTTCACTTTAGTTTAGTCACACCTTATAATAAACAACCTGGTTGAAGATCCACATCCTCTCATTATAACTGAACATTAAGGAAAGATCATATTTCACTGTAAAAGCCCCTTGGATATCAAAAGTATCTACTCAGTGCTCAATACTTTAAATTATTTATGACTAAATTTATAGACCTTTACTCCTATTAAAATAACAAAGTGACTACTTTTACATGATTACAGTAGACTGTTACTATTTCCACCTTTAACAGCAGCACAGAGACCAAAGATGGATGCTTTGTGGAGCTAAAACATCACAAAGTACAGGTTAAAGCTCCTTTGAAGTGTTTTATAGATTGAGATTAAATTGTTTTAAATTCACATTGATATTTCAGTGTCACCTACAAAACAGAACTGATTGATCAGCATAGAGATGAGGCACCCCTCAAACCTAAAAGTTCTGACCCTCACCCTAAAAGCTTTGCACTCAGACAATTTTGGTGACCTTGACATGTTTCATGACTTCTAAAGAAGATCGCAGGAAGAAACATGTCAAGATAACCAAAACTCTACTGGTCTGTGTATAAGAATACACAGAAAAAATATATTTAGTGAAAACAGTCTGAGTATATTCAGATTGTTTTGCACTTAGCAGAAGAAGCCAATAGAACCACATCATCTGCAAAAAGTAGAGATGAAATTTTGAGATCCCTAAATCAGAAACCCTCTTCACAGCCCTCTTTTTACAGGTCAGACTTGAACCTTTTCTGCCTTCTCCTTGTACAATAATCTTGCTGCATGTGGCACATCCTAAGCCAAGAGTCTGGCAGTGCCCCTTCCTGTGATGACATAAGATAGAGTTTTTCATGTTAGTAAAAATACATGTTAGAAATAATTTTAAAAATTGCACCAAGTCCACAGCAGGAAAAAATAAATGGAGACAAGTCTCTTCTCAAAAAATGCAATTCACTTTATTTTACAGTTTTTTATCTTTTACATAAATCCTTAACACAAAATGTTCAACATTTAGGTCAAAGTAAGTAAACATTTCTCTTTGTTTTGACTCTTCAGTTTTTCCTGACCATGCATTCAATTAGCATAAAAGTAAGTGGTAATCAGAAATGAAAGAAAAGAGCATTTAGGATAAGCAAACAGAGCAAAACAAGTTGGTAGAATTTGATCCTACGAAGCTGAACACACGCACACACTACGCACCATTAACAAAACGTTCTTTCATAGAAAATGTAAACTGCCCTGACTACCAGTCAGACTCATTAACTCCCGTGGCATTTTTGTAAAAAAAGTGAATCATATTACTCCTCCATTAGCGCCCAGGCTTCTTCTGCTTTCATGTAGTACTTGTTGGCCAGTCGGCCTTTCATGGCCTCCATGGCAGCTTCTGCTGCTTCTGTAAACAGATCACCTGAAACAAAAGAAGGCTGAGGATATAAAGATGGACGACACACTTATTTCTATTATCATTACTATTCACAACTGATGTGCAAAGATGATGGGTTTTTTTTTTTGCAGTACATAGGAACCCTTTCTGGCATAAATTAGTTCGAACAGTTCCAATATTCCAACATCAGGGGTTGTGTCTGGGAATTACTGTATTAAACTTACCCCTACATCAGGGTTATCAATAAATACACTGCAGAGATTCTATCAACATATTTGCTAAAATAAGGTACATATGGTTCTACATTTTATAATTTTCCTGTCTATTTTGGCTGAAAGATGTGCAGCTTGTGGAAAAAAAGGTGAGCCTTCTGTTCTCTGGATTACCTGCAGGTGAGATGAGGTGCTTACGCAGGTAGTCTGAAAGCTCTAACATTAAGAGCAAAGAAGTTGAAACTCAGAATTTAAAGAATGAGAACAGTCATTGAAAGCAGAGCTGGCCTTACGCTGCAGCTTTGAAGAATAAAGGTGTGACCGGTTGAGTTATGGCTCATTTATGAACTTGCTCATCAACTTCACACCTTGGTTAGGGAATTTTTTTGTTGAATGCCCTGACTTGTTAACATGCAAGCCTTTAATTTGCAGGTAATTTTGGCCCTAAGTGCACTTTTTTATAGGAATAGTGCCCCATAAATGTGTCTTAAACTGACATTAGCTGGGATTTTATCACTCAAAACCAGATTTTAATAGTTCAATTTGCAAAGAACGGTCTGTTAGCCAAGCATGAAGTCGCACCTGCTCTCTGTGGGTCTGCGGTGAGGTTGTGTCCTCCCTCTTGGTACATCTCTGCCTCTCTGGCCAGCAGCAGGTATCGAGGCTCATCCTGCGTCCCATCAAACTCACCGCCCTCATCGTAGTCTGTCATGTTCAACACACTGTCATACCAGCGAATCGCTTCCTGCCAGTCTTGCTTCCTGGAAAATTCAAACATAAAAAAAAACATTCAATATGATATCAGCTCATTTCTGCATCTCATAACATGACCTCTGGAGAGTCCACAAGGGGGCAGTATTTCCAAGTTTGTAATACCAGACTATGACAAAGTCAGGGTCCAAGTGGCAGCCTTTTTCTACTGACCTGTCAGCTGATAGATTGACCCCTGTGTCAAAGGCTCTGGCCACTGTGATCATAGCGAATCTGTCTCCAGCCTCAGCAGCCTGCAGAAGATACTTAAAACCTTTCATCCTGTTGCCTGCATTATCCTGCAAACAACAACAAAAAATGTAAGAGAAATATGGACGTGCTTATAAATAAATAAATAAATAAAGTGCTTTTTACCTCAACCTCCATGTCAGACAGGATGTGATGAGGCAGCTGCAGACAGCACTGTCCTAAAGCAACAATGGCCTCCAGCTCTCCACACAGAGATGCTCTCTCCAGGTGAAACATGGCTGAGTCTTGATCCCATTGCTCGTCTTTTTCACAGAAACGACCCGCCTCATGGTAACGCACCATCGCCAGGTGAACCTAAGGGGGAGGAAGGTGATCCAGGAGATAACAGAAAAAGTGAAACTAATCTTGAAACCCAGCATCCTGCTGCTACAGGTGAATCTTATCATACAGTGATATGCAAATTCTTTATCCTAAAGCATAGAAAAACATCAATATTACTGATTAAATGTACGACTGTAGAATCAAGACTGATCAGTCAAAGTTTAAATGATTCTCTTCCAGCCTGGGCCATTTGAGTCTGAGGATAGTATTGTACCTTCCCAAGGATGGACTGGCCAATCTTCTTCTGCAGTAGAGTGTTGAGTCGCTCCACCTCAGTGGCCACACACGACGGTCTGTGGACGTGAGCACGAGACGAGTGATAGAAGCTCCACTTCTCCTCTGTTAGCTGAGAGAAACAAAGAACGTGTGAGAATGCTGCCTTCTTTTCTGCACTATAATACAAAAGGAAATTTTTTTGTATGAGGAAAATCAAGAAAAATCAACTCTTAGGAGTGTACTCATCCTTAACTGAAGCTCATATTGAGAGCACCTGTGAGGAACTTCTGTTTTGGGCTGATTTTGGCACCCCACTATAGGCAAAGCCATACCCTTGTTTGGATACTTTCTCAGATTAACGTTTTTGCTAAGTTTATCTAAGACAGTCTGGCTGCAGACTGAACATCTGAGACGTGGCCTCTTTCAGAACAAAAGTGCAGTAATTTGCCTGTGCAGAGGTTAAGATTTGTTTAAAAATTCATCTTTACTCATAAAGAAAGTCTGACAGCCCCACAAATGAAATAACCACACTGAACCACAAAGATCGCAGACAACGCAACATTCATAAATACAACAGAGAAAAAGATCAGAGGTCTAATCAGAGATTCAATATTATGTTTAAACCTGCCTTAGAAATTCTTACTGAAATGGTGGCTTGCTTTAGCTTTTTAAGCTTTAGCAGCGAACATAGCTATGTAGCTTATGTAGCTGCTTTTAAAGCTTAGCTTTAGCGGCTTAATCTACATAGCTGTTATCTACAAAGCTGTTATCTATGTAGCTTTGTTATCTACTTAGGTATGTTTTTTAAGTAGCTATGTTTTCTATGTAGCTATGTTAGCTAAGCAACTGTTATCTATGTTGCCATGTTAGCTTTGTAGCTATGTTGTCTAGGTAGCTATGTTATATGCATAGCTTTGTAACTGCTATGTCATCTATGTAGCTGTTATCTACGTAGCTATGATTTGTACTAGCTATGTTATCTATGTAGCTATGTTATCAACATAACTGTTATTTCATCTATGTAGCTATGTTGTCTACGTAGCTATGTTATCTGCATAGCTTTGTTATCTCATAGCTATGTTTTTTAAGTAGCTATGTTTTCTATGTAGCTATGTTAGCTAAGCAGCTATGCAGCTGTTATCTATGTAGCTATGCTAGCTTTGTAGCTATGTTATCAACGAATTTATGTTATCGAGGTAGATATGTCACCTACATAGCTATGTTATCTGCATAGCTGTTATCTACAGAACTGCTATGTCACCTACTTAGCTAGGTATCTAGGTATCTAGCTAGCCTTGTTATCTAGGTAGCTATGTTAGCTACTTAGCTTGTGCAGCTAACAGAGCGAACGTAAGCTAAGCCTGTTACATTAGAGAGCTTTATAAAACGTCAGGTCTTTAACTTTGACATTTGGTATCCTGTTACCTTAACCCTACATGGAAGTTTAATCTGTTTTTATTTTGAAAGTTTCAGCATGTTTTTCCATTGTAAAAAATGCCTGACCCTCTCAGTTTGTATAACAAGGAAAATCACATAGTGCTTTCTTGAAACAGTCAAATATATTACTCATCAATGTCAATGATATTAACCTAATGAAGGTTGTTTTGGCAGTGTGCTGGTAGTGGTGTTATCTAAGAAACGTTTTTAGAGATTAAAAATAATTTTAGTGGAATAATCAGTCTTTTTTGCTGATGGTCTCAGTGGCCTTTTTAGGTTAATAAAAGCCAACAATATTAACTTCAGCCTGTTTCATAAATAAGCAAAATGAAGTCCTCACAGTAGCTTCAAGAAATAAATGACACATATCAGCTTTGAGCAGGAAGAGTACACACCTGTTGGCCTAAGTGAATGCAAAATCATGTAAAGCAATGACAAAACACACACAAGCATACATACTGGAGTCATCAGAATCATCAGAGAGAAGAAGGTGATGAAAGAGAGGTAGATGGTGTTTCAGGTCCAAATGTCATCTGTACATTCACGTATTTTATTTTTTTTTAGAGTTCTTATCTTAAAATAAAAGAAGAGTTGACATGGAATAGTTGCAGCATGCTTAAGCAGGTGCTACAGTCTTAACCCCATGCTTACAACTGCTTTTTAATTTTAATATTGCATAGCAATATTCAGAAAACTGCTGGCTTCCGTGCAAGTAATCACCCATTGGTTGTCAGGAGTGCATGAATGTAAGGCTGCAGAGACTCTGGGAGGAGCTACCATCTTCCTCTAGTGAGGGAGCACAAAGAGCAGGAGGAGCTCAATTAGAGGAGAAGTGAGGGAAGGTTTTCATTGTTAAACAAAAAAGAGGAAAACAAAGTGAAACAGATGAAGAACACAGGAGGGTTATTTCATGATGATTATGATTAAGACGAGGATGAGGTTTCACACTGATGTCTCTACGTTTGTTTACCCGTCTGACACTGTCCTCATCCGACTCAGAATAATGTCTGTGGGAGCGGTGATGGGCCTACGTGACGACAGAACATGCAATACATTACTGACATTACTAATGTCAGAAAACGTTAAAATTCATGTGGAGAAGAGGAAATGTTAAACAGCTACTGAGAGGACTAAAAGACAGATAGAGGACAGATAAAAATGAGACGAGTCTAACATGTCAGTGTTTCAAAAGTGTAAAAAATTAACCTCTGTTTGAGATAAAGAACCAGTGTGCTTATAAAGGTGTCAAAAGGTACAGAAAATTTGGCTCACAGGTGCAATTCTACATGTAAAACTAATGTGGACACATATAATGTGCAACATAATTCAACTACACCTTACAATGATTTAACAGTAAGACTTACACAAATAATTTTCTTGGCACAGAATCTGTAAATATTTGATATTTTTGGAATTTCATTATTTTAAAAAGGTAAATTCTACATTTTTGGGTAAAAAATAAAGTAGAATGAGAGCTTTTACCCCGTCTACGTTATCGTTCAAGTCCCCTTCACTTCTCCTCTCGCTGGGGTAGCCGCTGTCCCCTCCACTTTCAGATTCCTAACGACAAAAATAAAAATGAAGACATAAATCAGTAGTTTGACTCATTCAGTAAAACTCAGGACTCTGCAGACTTTTACTCTACACACTCTGCCTTGTTAAACATTAATTGTGACTAAGTGATAATTAATGAATTACTTAGTTGCATCACAGCATGAAGTTGCAGATAAGTTCTTAGTAATTAATTCATCCATTTCATTTCTAAAGGGATTATGTACAAGCTAAGTTACATTTTGTAGGTCTCTTGTGGCAACTAAAAACTAAAACAAGCTCTTCATGTGGGGTTAAATCTTACAGTGGAATAAAATCATTCTCACTATTGGTAAAAAACAGCTTTTTGCCACCTTGTGTTATTTCTGTATGAAGTGCATACATTTTGTCAAAGAAAAAATCCTTTGAGTAGCATATTTGAAAAATTTATTTCTGTGTTAATCTTGCTGACAAGGATTTTCTGTTTTCAAGTGGCTTCGTAGTCAGAATTAAGTCAGAAGCTACAGTCAGATGTGCACAAAGCTCCTGAAAATGTTTCAATTTATCCCTAAATTTATCCAGAATTTTCCTGCCAGTCCACTTATAAAATTTCTGTGCAATGTTGGGGTGAGTTCATTTGTGAACATGGCAGGTACTGTTCAGAAAAATGCACCATGACTGAGTATGCAGGTGTGGGAGCTGCTTCATACTTTTTTCAACTTGTCAGTTTGTTCTTCTCCACTTTTAAAAATATACTGAAAATAAATCAGATTACATATGGCATTTGTTGCACTTTCTACCTCCTGAGAACCCTAAAACCCAGTACAGACCAAAAGATTTGTGTTGAGAAGAGTTGTAACTAGAAAAGCACTCGGAGTGCGCAGGCCTCCGCCATTAGTACTATCTCCCAATAGTAAAGAATCATTTAAACAATTCCTGGATCCAGACGGTGATCAGGATCACTCCCAAAATCTAATCAGTTCTTCGTTATGCCATTTTTGCCATTTCCTGAAAATTTCATCAAAATCTGTCCATAACTTTTTGAGTTATGTTATTAACAAATAAACAAACTAACTAACAAACCCTGCCGATCACATAACCTCCTCGGCGGAGGTAACTAGCAGCTGCTACAGGCCGGATTGCAATGTCCTAAAACCAGCAACTGGAAATTTAACAAACAAAATCTCAGGCAACACAGTTAGCCAGCCTGATTCAAGCTGCAACAGCTCAGTTCACTCTGCTGCAACTGTTCCCTGTGATGTTCCACAACAGTCCAGTTTCAATACATCTTTGATTTAAACTGGGCTTAACCTCCTGAGACCCTGGGTGCACATATGAGGACATTGTTACATTTTGACTGTCTTACAACATGATAAGAAATTCAGCTAATAAATTTGTAGATAGGTGTCAAGAAATTTTCATAAAATGTAGGCAATTTGCTCGAAATGGCTGGAGAATTTGCTTTCAAAATTTCTGGAATTTTCTTGACAATTTTTAGTAATATGTTTGTATGTTTTGGAGAGATTGACATAATTCGGGGGGGAGGGGGATTAAAAATCTTCAGTGCTTTCAGGGAAATTTCGAAGGAAACTGGAAATTTAGATTGAAAGAATGGGTAAATTTTCAAGGATTTTTTTTTTAATTTTGGTGGTATATGCTTAAAAGTTTTTTCTATGATTTTAATGGAATTTGTTTGGATATTTCGGAGGAATATGCTAGGAAATTTTCTATAATTTTCATGCAATTTCTGGTCAAAATTGTATGTAAATCTTTAGCCATTTTCAGAAAAAGTTTACTGAAACTTTCGAGAATATCTGAGGACATTTTGGGGACATTTTTATGGGATCTTTGAACTCACACAGAAAATTTTGCTAATGTCTTGGAAATTCGGAGGAATTAAGTGTGATTTTTTAATTTTTTGGGAACCTCTCATTATTTTAAAGGGAATTTCCCAGGTTCTCCAGAGCATCTTTATTGGTTAAATCTACTTCCTGTTCAAAGACACAGCTTCTGTTTTATACTTATCAGGTCATATTGATCCCAAATGAGTGAGAAAAACTAAAAATGCATTCAAAAAGAAAGCTTGGGTCTGAGGGTTAAGAGAGACATGTGTGATTTGGCTAATTAATAAAACCTCTGAAATAGCCTGTCTTAAAATTTCCAGAAAATTCCAGAAATATTTGGTTCATTTGGAGCAAAGTTCACTGAATTAATGCTCACCTTGTTTTCACCTGTGCTGTTATTGTTAAGTCTTTCATGTTCATACATCCCCGTAAAAGACAGGCCTGTAAGAGGTAGAGATAACACGTTTACAATCCAGACAACACAGTTTGCTACAATACACAGTTACGTATGTGCAGAGAGTTACACAGTGGCAAGAGAAAGTATGTGAACCCTTTGAAATTCTCTAGTTTTCTGCATTGATTGGCCATCAAATGTGATGTGATCTGCATCTAAGTCCCAAGAATAGACATACACAATGTGCTTAACCTAAAACCACACAAATAAGGGCTCACGTATTTTTCCAGCAGCACTATGAATGTTTAATGGCTGTAATAAGGCTGATTAAGACTTCAAATAATCTAACTGTTTGTGTGGTATTGGGTTAAGCATGTTGTGTTTTTCAATACTTGTGGCTTAGAGGCAGATCAGATTATATTTGATGACAAATTAATGCAGAAAACTAGAGAATTTCAAAGGGTTCACATACTTTTTCTAGCCACAGTAGTGTCTTTATTTACCTATAGGAGACTTTCCCATGGATCCTGGTGCTGCTGGAGGGGAGCAGGGCAGGATGAGTGGTGAGCAGGGCACAGAGTCCACGTCGCTCATGCTCTCATCTGCAGACGACGTCTCAGACAGGCGGGACATAAGAGGAGGGGCTCGACATCCTGAGAACGTGCGAACACGGGGAGACCCACAGGGCTCCTCACAGCCCCGCAGCACCGTCTGAGCCGATTTCTGGAATTAAAACATGAGGAATATCACCTCAGGAGAAATTGAGGGGAAGACATGAGCATGACACACAGATGGGAAGATCAAATTCCTGCAGTTTTGCTCCTTTTTAAGGTTTTTTTTGTAATCAGCAGTGTCAAGATCAAAATAACAACTCACAACAAAAGAAAACAGCCCTATTACTAGAAGTCTCCAAATAACCTATGTAGACTTTTAGGATGGCACCTTAGTGCTGTTGTAGATTTGAAAACAGAAATTACAGGCCATGAGATGGGGTAATATCTGAGGAAAAAACTGCAACTTAAATTGCAAATTTTTACATTATGAGAATTTCTAAGTAGATTTCAAAACCCTGGCTGACTCTTCTGTTTTGATAATTAAAGTATTCTGTTTACAAGCAGTTTGTTGGTGGAGTCCAGCTGGGACTTCTCAGCAGGTGAAAGATCGAAAGGTGTCAGGCCCATACTCTTGCAGATCTTGTTACACAGGTGAGAGTGGAAGAACAGTGCCATGCCTCGCACACCTGCAACACAGGTGTGATCAAGATGAAGCTTGTTGGAACCAGACTCCGCCCTGCCCTGCAGGAAATAAAAGAGGAGAGACTGTACCTAGATTGCCATCTCCAAAGTCAGTGCCCTTCTCCGTGTGGATCTGGGGATCAGTGTAGAGATCTCCGACTCCCTGGATGTCAACGACGATCAGCTGGTGGCCCGATCGCTCAAAAGAGAAGTGACTGAAAGCCTGATGGATACACAAGAAAAGAGCAATGATTAGTAAAGTAAGCCATACCTGAATGTACATCAAAACCACTGTGACTTACCTGTGGAGTGAGTCGGATGTTGTCGTCCCTCACAAAGCCTGAGTTGGAGTTGTATTTGATGTATTTGCCCTCGATGTAATGTTCCAGGTGGAAGAGAGGTTTATCTGGTCTCTCTCTCATCTCTATCACACACATTTGCATGATGTCCACCTGCAATAATAAACACATATAATTTCATATTCACTAAGAAAACACTATCAGTATCCAAACAGTCGACACTGAAGCAAATTTCCTCATTCCTAAATGGCAGGATTTTTTGTCCTACTGTCATGCACTAGATGGACAAAAGTATTTGGCTGCCTGACCATTACATCAACAGGGACTGTAATGGCGCTGTATTCAAGTACATATACTTAAACATTAAGCTGACCCCCCTTAGGCAGCTTTAAGGACCTCCATTCTTCTTGGAAGGCTTTCTATAAGATTTTGGAACACTTTTGTGGAAACTGTGCCCATTCATTCTGTAGAGCGTTTATGACAGGGTAGCCCAAACTATGGCCCGGGGGGCCAAATGTGGCCATTTTTGATCGGCCCCCTGGAAAATCTTTAAATTAAATTAAATATGGCTCTTAAAAGAGCATGAAGCTTGTGCTACACTGTATTATTCTTCTTAGTTTTGAAACAAGGCAGTGCTACCATGCTAAGACTGTAAACAAACATTTTGACAAGGATTTATAGCTGTTTTTCAGGACTAAATTGAGACAACACTATAAGTAGTAGAAATATTCGCAACCAAGTAATAAGATATCTTCATTTATAATGCCCTAATGGATTACAACAGAAAATAGCAGCACCAATGATGTTTCAGGGGCGGGGCCAGTGGTAGCCAGAGCTGACTTGATGAAATCTGCTTGGCCTCTCCAAAATCCTTAAAATAATTGGCCATTTGCCTTATCAGCCATCAACTAGCCATTTAAGCATACCAAATCACGGAGCATATCTTAACCAACATTAGAGAGGTTTATCATGGCGAGATATATAAAAGTGGCGCCACCATTCTTATAAATTTCTGTATGTGGCCCCCAATGGAGAAAGTTTGGACACCCATGATTTATGAGGTCAGTCGGACGAGAAAGCTTGCCTCATAATCTCCATTCCAGTTCACCCCAAACAAGCTCAAATTTTTCCTTCTCTTGCTTTTCATTGTTATTCAACGATTTACAGCTAAATATGCCAGTTGACCCCAGAGTGGGTCTGATACAGCTAAATCTGAGATCAATTTTCCTGCTTCTAAACTCTGCTAAGACAGAAATGATGGTTACTGGACCATCTAGACTTGACCATCTGTATGATTGTTTCACTCTGTGTCTTAGTGACTGGGTAATTTATTGTAAAGAAAGAGTGAAGAATCTTGTTGTGCTTTTTGATCAGACCCTGTCGTTTGAATTCCACATCAAAGAGGTGACAAGAGTGACCTTTTTTCCTCAGATATATTGCCAAGATAGGATCAGGGGTATCGTTTTAGGATGCGGAGGTCATTAATTCGATATTGCACATTCAAAAAGATAGGTCTTTAGTTAAACTGCAGTGAGTTCCACAGTTTTGGAGAATCTCCATACAGACATGGGAGGCATATTGAAAAGGGAGGCGTTTGTTTCTATACCTGTTTGGGAGGTCGGTGACGGTTGTACTCCTCTCCCCACAGTTTAGCTTCCATCTGCAGCCTGACGTCCTCAAAGTAAACATCTCTGTCCACCGTCTCCATGTAACGCTTCGCCACATAGTTAGATGCTGACTTCCAATTGCTGCTGTGTGAGAAATTAGACAACTTCTTCCTGAAGGAAACAAAAGTGAGAAAACCCTCATTAATAGAACTTCATGAAAAAAAAAAAAACAATCCAAAGCTGTTTTTGCTCACTGGTCAAATCCCAGATGTTAACAGCCAACAACACACCACTTTTCCAATGCACAGCTTTTCTTTCTTTAGGACTAAACTTGTTTGGACTTGTTGGGGGGTTTATTTTCATTCTCTGGCTCCATCAGTGTGGCTGTTGTCAGTGGGATGCTGCAAACAGCAGACAGCTGAGATGCCTCTCTCTTACATTTCCCACATAACTGAGGATTAAACATTAACAAAAAGACCTTTATCCTCTTTAGTCTTTCACTCTGCAATGTCACACACAGACCAAAACACAGCTGAGCCACGATAGAACAGTATATTTAAATCTAGTCACTATCAGGGGAATTAAAAAAAGTTAAAAATAAAACTCCAGTGTTATCATGGAAGACGTCATAGAGCTGAAATTGCCTCAGCACCATCTTTGGCTCTGTCAAAAGTGTCCTCTTGAGTCAGAGAAGGACATCTAAAGAATTTGGTCCTGCATGATGTAGACCAAGAAGGCTTTGGCTACTCAGACATAAGGGCAATAACCGCTGGATAACAAGAGCTGGATCTGGAGATATGTTTGTACTTACGTTCTGAAGCACTCCCTCATGGCCCCTTTCCCGAATGGCTGTGAGAAACGAGGAAGAGGAAATCAGTTACAAAAGAAACAAGAATATGTAGAACATATGATTTTAAATATTGACAAAGTAATCATTTTAATCATGTGAAAAAATACCTGAGCACCCATCTTGATATGGACCTCGTCTTGAGCCCACTCTCCTGTGATGGCATTGTACCTATGAAATAAATTAAATAAAAGGAGATGAACAGTCATATTAATGATGCTTAAAGATGTTGAATGGTCTCTAAACCTCCATGAAGTCTAACCTTCTAAAGCAAATGAATAGTAGCTAGGCTAGTCTTGTGAAATAAGCAATGTAAGTCGATTTTTCCCAATGTTGCTGCTCAGACTAAAATATGAAAAAATGACCTAAAAACTTGGTTTGACATAAAAATGTATCATAGAAACATGTAGTAGAACAAGGCTGTCATTAGGATTGAAAGACAGGGGAGGCCTAGCCCCAAGGGTTGCAGGTACTGCTGGGCATATAGTGTGCACCAAATTTTTTCTCCACACCTTAAAATGCTTCATGAATTAATTATTAGTTGTAGAGCATTTATCAGGACCTATAATCTGGCTCACTCTCTGTTTTTTACTTAGAAGACTGTCCTTTCCTGAGCCTTCAGGAGGTCCTCCTTTTTTCTAATAACAGCCTAAGAGAGTTTATGGGTTTGTATTTAAAGGTCTATATGCTGGAGAGAGTTAATGTAAAAGATATTGGAAAACAGATCTATTAATGCATTTAGTAAAATATAAATATAGTAGTGTATAATATGTAGAAATATATTATTCCTCTCTTTCTTCTTTCAGTCTGTTCATGCTTTCCAAATAAAACTAGTTTATTTCTGCCTGCCACTGATATTTCTCTGTGTCTGAAGACAGTCCATAGCAGAGGAACTCAACCTTATTCTACCCAAGAGCCGTATTGTCTTAAAATACTTAAGCAAGAGCCACATTCCAAAACCAGGGATGTAAGAAGATCCACAGATCAGCTGATCTATGGTGAAAATAAAATGAAATGGTGAATTGTTGGATTATTCTGTAATTAAACTAATACAATAGGCTACATAAAAATGTCTATAGTGTTTGAGGAAAGGATATGTTACTAACAATGAGCATATATTTCTTTTATTTATGCAAGTTCCACCTGATCTAATGACATGTTAAAATATTAGTTTTAACTAATAGGAGATGCTTTGCAAAGAGCTGATGAATTATGGTTGGTTATTTGGGTATATTTATCTCACACTCTGGGACATTTACTGTAGTTCTGTGGCTTTATTAACATGAAAAAGATGCTTTCTATTTTTTCCCACTCATTATTGATGCTTTTAGCTAAAGGAGGAGGGGCCTCATATTGGTCTTTGCCCTGGGCCTCAAACTGAATTTCCTGTTTCTGCTCTTTTGACAGTATTTATTATCAGCAGTACATTAAAGACCAAACAAAACATCCACATTAGGACAAGTTTCATTAGATATTATGTTATCTCACCATGTGATCTGTGTGTGTGTGAGGGCTGCTGATAACCGACGACACGTATCGCAATGATTATCATAAAATACCAGTGTGGCAGAGCATGGGTAGAAAGTGACTGAAGAAACTCGTTAAAACAAAGAAATAAGAAGCTTTAGTGTGAACACAAGACAGTGCACCTCAATGAACGGTCTTACTGAAGAGCCGCAGCACTAGCGGACCAGTACACAGATTAAAAGGAAATAAAAGTTTTCATCTAGACTTGGCACTAAAGAGCCACAGGCACATGGAGAGCCATGGGCTGAGTATCTCTGCTCTATACATTAGGCAGAAAGTAACATAATGGTGTGGCGCATTCCTTCATTAATTTCATCACTGTTTTAACTGTAACTATTGTTAGGAGGGGTTGAGGAACATTTTAGGGTGGCTTCAGCCCCCCAAAAATGGCCTAACGATGTCCCCTGTAGCAGGATCTCATTTGCATGCCAGAGTGATAAAACTTCAAGGTAACTATGGAGACACATTTCTGCTACTTAAAAAATAAAAAATATAAAATTCCGGCAACCTAAAAATCCCTAAAACACCACAAGCCAATAGGATTACTTGGAACTCTACAGTGCATTCAGCCATCCAGGTCATTTGACTCCATAGAAAAGTATTAGAAAATTATGGTTATTCTTGCAGTTTATTCAAATGTATATAGTTATAACTAAAAAAGATGTCAAATTTTGTGCATTAGGGTGTGCCAGTTAAGTCCATATGCAGAGGATATAGTCTTCAACAGTTACGGACCCAGGCTTCGATCCCCATGACTAGTGTGAACATGGGTGCCTTAATTTGCCAGTGCAATGTATTTCTAATTCTTTTTTTTTTTTTTTAATTCAACTTTGTTCATCTGACAGCAACATTTCATAAATTAAACAGAGATTAAACAGAGACAAAGGTCAGGAGTCTATTGTGGGGGGAAACTATGTATAGACTTATCTGAAACAAAGCGAATGGTGGCTCGTTCAAGCTTCATTAGCTTTAGTTAAAGCTAACATAGTTACAACCCAAGTAGTCAACACAACTACCTAAGCCAATAAAGCTAAGTAAGCTTTAGCATGGGGACTTTTAGTAAATGTAGCTGAAAGCTAACATAGCTATATAAGATATGCAGATAATGTAGTTTAGTAGCTTACGTAACTTATGTAGCTTTAGATCCATTATCTACGTAGCTTATGCAGCTAACGGAGGTACAAAAGCTATGTTTGCTAGGTTATAAGGTTTAACGGAGGACAAGCTTTTTTGCTGTATGCAGACTGTTTACTTGGCTTTACTGCATGTTTTTGTAATAAGGTTTTGACTTTTAACTTTTGGTATCCTAAACCTTACCTTAACATTTGTCCTTCCCCTTACCAAGAGTTTAATCTGATATTTCTTTTTAATTTTAAGTATGTATTTCCACTCTGACAGATGGATGTAATCAACGGTTGCAGTTAAAACCCACCCAACTGATAATCATTGACAATAACTTGGGCAGCTAGCTAGTTTTATGTCATAAGGGGGCAGGGCTTGGTGATTGGTGGTGCAAGTTTTGATAATGAAAAAAGTCTTAGTATCAGGTGCCTTAGACTTGTGTGTTTGCTGCTGTAGAAATGATACAGGTATTTATATTGTTTGTTTGCTTTGTATCATATTATCTAAATTTTAAATTCTGGTATTATGACAACCTTCTCCCCAACCTAACGGATCTGTGACATTTTATCAGAAAGTTACTTGAATGTTTTGTTAGCAGAAGAAGCAGGATGGGAATTCTGTGGTTCCACCAGCCAGATCTCTTCTGCTCAGACTCTTGCTTTAAAATTCTGTGCGAGTCTGACGTGTTGGTGGCTGTCACTTGGTTATTTTGGATTCATGTCAGTACAACAGGAATAAGTGGAGACTTGATGTCCATGTTCACAAACAACCAACAAAAGCTTAGCAAGCTAACAAAGATGTTAGCGTTAAGCTAACAGTCTAAGTAGCTCAACCTCACAGAGTTGTTAGCATTTTCTAGAAAGAGACAGTGGGCCTTCATAGAGATTCTTTCCAAAGATAAAACAAATGATCAATTGCAAGATACATTAAGGTGTAGGACAACAGTTTCGATAATCACTAAACTGTTGATTCAATCATTAGCTTGTTTCAGCTTCTTTGTTTAAGGTTTTGTTGCTTTGTATTGTAGTTTATTACCTTGTTGCTCAAGTTTTGGATCTTGGTCACATGAAAAATGAACAGAAGAGAAAACAAAAACAATTTAAGACAAAAAATCAGTTGTACTGTAGAAATATGAATAATCTGATGCTCACTCTTCTGTAACTCCTCTTAAGAGAAGCAGCTGTGAGAGTCTTTATTATGTCACAGAGGAGAACATGTGACCCTGCTCTGTGAGGGGAAATGGCACTTGTCTTCTTTTTCTACCTGTTACAACAAAAATATCTCCCACTGCTGTCTGCATGCAGTCTTTTATGCGTTAATAAAACTCTGGTTTAGTTATGAAGAAAGTTCTAGTCTATGTTAGCCAAGCTGCTCTTTTCCCTCTCTTACAAACTTCAGCAGCTTGTTTTTTATTCTCATCATGGAGACACATAAACCCTGTAGCTTCTTTTCCACACAAAACAACAAGGAGAGATGAAGTAAACTGAGAGGTTGCCCTCTTACAAGAAAGGTACTCCAATTCCCTTTTGGACTGTTTGAATTTGGCGTATAAGAGGCCAAAGTAGTCAGGAAAGAACTCATAAGGTCAATATGGTGATACAAATGTGTGATGTGTGTACATATCATATGTCTGGGTCAGTGTGTCTGTTTAGTTTGGCAGGGTGTGTGCCCTGAGTTAATGAATACAACATGAACTAAAGGTGCGGCCGCAAGTCTTCACAGCTTAACATCCGTGCTTTAAATTCAATCTTAAACTTAATTTTTCCACTTCATAAAAGTGTCTTCTTACTTTTCCAAAACTCCAATTTCCACTTGTTCCTGCCAACAAACTGTTTAAAGCCCGGGGGACACCCTGTACCAGGACTTCCATACCATCAAGTTCATACTAGAAGGGGGCTTCAGAGGGAGGAGGGGTGAGGTTACAGGGGGTAAAATTAGCACATGAAAAAGGACATGAGGGCAAATCCCAGCTCCTGACAATCCCTCTTTCCTCCAAAGTCTCTAGCCGCGTGTGTTATGTAACAGACCTGACTCACTTGCCCAGACAGGCTACGGGGTTCACTTTTTTCCAGCTTTCTTGCCCACATCGATTTACTGTGTGGCTGTCCTAATATAACTCTGCCCACGTCTGAGAGCTCGGTAACCAGTGTTTGTGTAGCTGTGAAGTTGGCTGTGATATCGACACTCGAGTCCTTCGTCTACATAACGAGATATAAAAAGAAGAACCGGACAAGCCAAATGGAGTCAGTGATGTGGACTGTGAATGTTTGTCAACATTTAAGCCCCACTGACCGAGATGAGAGCCAGCCGCGAGACCTGCAGCTACTTAAGCAACAAGTCAAACCAATAAAAGCTAATATTAATGAGGGGAACTCTAAGCGTTGACTTGTATGGAAATATGTTTGACCTTAATACCTTTAGTAACATCTAATCTCTATTTATAGATTCTACATCAAAATCTTGAATCTACTGTATACACTAGGGTCTGGGTCAGGAAGCACTGGAAGTGGTCTGGTTTCTGTTCGCAGTTCATTTGTAGTCCAAGTTGTATTGGCCAATTGGCATAGAGTATCCATGTAAATAGCAAAAACCAAGCGCATAGTTGTCTATCCTTTGAAATTCCTGCTCCAATACTCTGACAATGATTGAGTCTTTAATACCTAAATCTATATATACAGTCATGGATCAAAGTATTGGCACCCTTGGAATTTTTCCAGAAAATACACCATTTCTCCCAGAAATTGTTGCATTTACAAATGTTTTTGGTATACATGTGTTTGTTACCTTTATGCACATTGGAACAACACAAAACATCTGAAGAAAAAAGACAAAATTTAAATAATTTTACACAAAACTCAAAAAATTGGGCTGGACAAAATTGTTGGCAACTTAATATTTGGTTGCACACCCTTGGGAAAAAAAATTGAAACCAATTGTTTCCTACAATCATCAACAAGCTTCTTACACCTCTCAACTGGAATTTTTGACCACTCTTCTTTTAAAAACTGCTCCAAGTCTCTCAGATTTGAAGGGTGCTTCTTGCAACAGCAGTTTTAAGATCTCTTCATAGGTGTTCAATGGGATTTAGATCCAGACTCACTGCTGGCCACTTCAGAACTTCCAAGCGCTTTGTCTCCATCCATTTCTTGGTGCTTTTGAGGTATGTTTCGGGTCGTTGTCCTGCTGGAACACCCATGACCTCTGATGCAGACCCAGCTTTCTGACACTAGGCCCTACATTGCGGCCCAAAATTTTTTGATAGTCTCCAGATTTCATGATTCCTTGCACACAGTCAAGGCACCCAGTGCCAGAGGCAGCAAAATAACCCCAAAACATCCTTGAACCTCCACCATGTTTGACTGTAGGTACTGTGTTCTTTTCTTTGTGGGCCTCATTCTGTTTTCTGTAAACGGTAGAATGACATACTTTTCCAAAAAACTCTACCTTAGTCTCATCTGTCCTCAAAATGTTATCCCAGAAGGACTGAGGCTTACTCAGGTACATTTTTGCAAACTCCAGTCTGGCTTTTTTATGTCTCTTTGTCAGCAGTGGGGTTCTCCTCGGTCTCCTGCCATAGTGCTTCATCTCATCCAGATGACGACGTATGGCCCGAGCTGACACTTTTGCACCCTGAGTCTGCAGGACAGCCTGAATTTGTGTGGAAGTTGACTGAGGATGTTTATCCTCCATTCCAACTATCCTGCGTTGCATTCTTTTGTCAATATTTCTCTTCCGTCCACGTCCAGGGAGATTAACCACAGTTCCATGGGTTATAAACTTTTTGATTATATTACGCACAGTGGACAAAGGAATTTCAAGATCTCTGGAGATGGTCTTGTAACCTTGAGATTGTTCATATTTTTCTACAATTTTGCTCCTCAAGTCCTCAGACAATTCTCGGCCCGTCTTTCTCTTCTCCATGCTTGGTGTGACACACACAGAAACACAACACAAAGGTTGAGTCAACTTTTATACATTCTAACTGGCTTCAGGTGTGATTTTTATATTGCCAGCACCTGTTACTGCCACAGGTGAGTTTAAATGAGCATCACATGCTTGAAATAAAATGATTTACCCTCAGTTTTAAAAGGGTGCCAATAATTTTGTCCAGCCCATTTTTGGAGTTTTGTGTAAAATTATGTCAATTTTATCTTTTTTCCTCCAGATTTTTTGTGTTGTTCCAATGCACATAAAGGCAATAAACATGTGCATACCAAAAACATTTATAATTGCAACACTTTCTGGGAGAAATGGTGTATTTTCTGGAAAAATTGCAGGGGTGCCAATACTTTCGTCCATGACTGTACAAGGGTGGTTTGAGTCATTTGGGGACCCAGGCAAAGACCAATATGAGCCCATCCCTATTATGCTAAAAGCAATCATAGCAAACATATATATCAAGAATCCCTTTTCAGCTACCAAAGCCAGAGAACAATATAGCAAAGACAAATGTGAAATATAAATACACATACAGTGCCTATAAAAAGTATACACCCCATTGGATGTTTTCCCCTTGTATTGATTTTTAAATAAACCATGGTTAATATATTTTGGCTGTTTTGACAGAAAAAAATGACAAAAAAACTCTTAAATAATTGCAACTATGTATGAAAGGTCTAATCACTGGTTAATCCGTATTCCTGGCTACCATTACACCACACAAACAAAAGAACAATCCAAGCAACTCAGAGAAAAGGTTAGTGAAATGTATAAGCCAGGGGATGGATACAAAAAAAAATCCAAGGCTCTGAACATCCCCAGATTTCAGTTAAATCCATCATCAAGAAATGGAAGAAAGAGATGGAACAAAGAAGGACACTCTAGAGGCCGCCAAGACACCCACGACTACTCTGACGGAGTTACAAGCTTCGCAGCTGAGATGGGAGCGACTCTGCATACAACAGTTGTTGCCTGGGTTCTTCACCAGTCAAAGCTTTATGGGAGAGTGGTGAAGAGAAAGCCTCTGTTGAAGAAAACTCTAATTAAATATCAACTAGAGTTTGCCTAAAGGCGTAGGAAAGACTCCATTGTCAAGTGGAAGAAAGTGCTTTGGTCTGAGACCAAAATGTTACTTTTTTTGCCATCTGATAAGACGCTATGTTTGACTGACTCCAAACACTGCACACCACAAACACACTATTCCCACTGTAAAGCATGGTGGTGGCAGCATCATGCTGTGGGGATGCTTCTCAGCCATCCCTGGAAGGCTTGCAAAGGTAGAGGGTAAAATAAATGCATAAAAATATGAGACTTATCCACACAGACTCAGTCTTGTCATTTTCTGCCCTAGGTGGGCACACATACATTTGTGATACAAATGTATGTGTGTGTGGATATTTGGGTCAGTGTGTCTGTTTGGCTTAGCATTACAGATAGTTTTCAAATGTAGCATTGTAAATATTAGTTACACAGAAAACATGTTAGCCTGTCATAGCAGGTAAAACTAACATTTAAAGAGATTGCATTCCGTTAAGATAAGTAATTTTCAGGGCGTGATTATTCAGATGCATAATTAAACATTTACTGTTATGAAAAGCCAAAAGTCTGCAGCTAACAAAGTTAATTGTATCAGTTAGTAATAGTCACTCTGAGGTATTCGTACCTGTAACGGATGCAGGGTTCTGTCTTGATGTCCTCCAGGTGAAACTGAGCCCAGGGGTCGGGCATAGCTTTGGCTTTCTGGATGGCCTTTTTCCATGCTTCCTGTTGTGATGATCAAACATGACAAATGAGCTGACTGAACTGGATATCATGCAACAATAATGAACTTGTCAGTTTTCCTAGAGGGTTACCTAGAGACCATAGAGGAAGGAGGGGAAGGTGCTAAAGGCAGAAAGAGTGAATAATGTGCAATAAAAGGCCATCTGAAGCTCTTAACCAGCACAAATTGGTTACTTTTTACAGCTGAATTCTCTTTATTGTACTTACTTTTTAAGCTAATTCAATTTCACCCTTTATACATAGAGCACCTTTCCTTTATCCCAAGGTGTTTGTCATCTAAATTCTCAGGAGGTCCTTAATGCTGATCATGTTACAACTAAACCAAGGGACACACCAATGCAAACTTTAGCCTGCAGTAAAAATGCACAAAGCTTAGTTTGGATTGTTTAATCAGCATGCACATCAGGAGGGAAGGAAGGTTAAGGAAGGAAGGAAAGAACAAAATTTTTCATGAAAAAGGGAAGAAAAAACAGAAAAATAAAGGATATACTTATCAAATTGATTCATACAGGGATCATGGAATGACACAAGGACTTTTGTACGAGGTAGGGGATAGGGGATAGGAAATGATTCTTGAAAAGACAAATGTGGGTCAAGTTGGCTAAAAGTAGTACACTAACAGGTAGTGTTGCCTATCTATGGGAGAGAAGTGATCAGATACCATGTGCTGTTCTTTAATTAAACTATCCTCTCTTTTTTCTTTGATGTAACATTATTATTGTTGGTAACAATATTTCTATACATCTTAAATGGTTTATGACAGAAAAAGGTACAAAAACCTAGAGGTTGAAATTGCAAGATAATGCTTGATACCATGCCATAACTGATAATAATTTAGAAAAAGAAAGCTATTTTGCCAAGCCCTAATATTGCTCCTTTTAATAGCTTAAAGCCTCTAGAAAATGAATGTGATCACCGTATGATGTGTCACGGCTGCCTGCAGTAGTGCTGCTTCCAAAAAAAAAAAAAAGATTAGAAAAAAAGAAAAAACTTTCATGAATCACATGCCACTTGTGATCCAAAGCAGCTCCAGTAACCCAAACCCTGACCCCTCATACTCTACTGTTCACTGTCAAGGGGGAATTTTAAACATGTTTCTATTTTGGGTGAAGATTTACATGAAGGCATGAGGCAACATGTGATGTGTCTGTTCGTATGTGAGGAGGACCTTATTATGGCACGTCTAACGTCAGACCTCTTTCTCCTTCAGGAATGTGCAACTTCAGCATATCACAGCATGGTCACAAGAGTCCAGTATCAAATTCAAAGTTGTATGGCTTTATATTAAACTAAGTGCAAAACCACACACTACAAATGGCACCTACATTATATGCAAATTTGTACTTTTTGGATTAGTTTTATGAGGGGGAAAAAAACATTCTTTCTGGTGTTTGTTAGGAAAAATTTTAGAATCACGTAGAGGAATAAGGCTAAGGGGAGGAAGGATGCGTGCATTGGGACACATCAGAGGAAGAGTCATGGAAAATGAGGAAAAAACAAAAAAAGTAAAGGAAAAGGACAGTAAATTAAAGTCTAGAGTGAGGATATGGTAGGATTCAATGGTCATTGGTGAAGAGGAAGAAAAGAAGGAAAAATTCTAATTTGTAACATACCCGTGCGCTTTGGGACAGAACCCTACACGACCGAGGTTCTGCCTCTGTTTCTGTTTCATTCTATGTGGAAAAGGTGAAGAAAATCGATTGCTTTTTTATCAGTTATCAAATTAAAAAAAAAACATTTGTCATTGATATACAATCATCATATACAAAACGACTATACACACTAGCAGCTGGATGTGCACAGCCACATTTTTAAGAAGTAATTTGCATTGAACTGAGCTCTTATTGACGCTGTGAGAGTAGACATGTTTACATGCAACCTCATCACACGTAGTGAAAACCAAACTGTACTTCCTGTTCTTGGCGAGAATACACCCAAGCAATGCTGACCAGCTTTCCCCTTTAAATATAAGTGTCATATGGCTAAATGGTGCTGCTAATGTGCAGCTCATCTCTCCTTATAAGGTAAAAAATTTTTCTGGCAGAAAATTGCAGAACTTGGTGTTTTTGCTAGTGTATGACCACAGCACATTCATATTTTAGCATGACAACACAATTCTTTAGGTCTTGTTTTTTAAATTAACTTCCCTTTATTGATAGAATTATTCATCACTGTCATGTTACCATGGCAAGAGCTCACCTTGAAAACAAAGTTGGTCTTAGGGAGAGAGTTTGACAGCTGCCGGGTGTAAACAAGATTCTTCAGGTAGTCGCAGATCTCTTTGGCTGAGTCGTCTAGGATGGGGCAAATGAAGTGGTCTTCATCCTCATCATCACTGGCGTTGGTGTCACTGACAGAGGACGCCCGCTGATGGATGGCACTGCGTTGGACAGGGGGTCTCCTGGCACTGCCCTCCTCCTCCTCCATGCTGAACATCAAGTCATCCTCCATGATGTTTGCTGTTGAAAGGAGAGAGGAGAGTGAGTGGAAAGTCAAGCCACAAGAAGACAGTAATTGGAGCCACGGTACTGTTGTACGTGTTCAAAACAACCCTGCATCATGGCTGCACAACAGTACATCTCATACCACGTGCGAGAGAGCTTAATGTGTTGGCACAAAGTGTATGCACCAGGAAATCCCCATCACATGTATGAATTAAAGCCCATACATATACACACTTATGTAGTGTATTTGTTCAAAAATGGGCATCAGCATGTAAAAGCAACCAAGCTTTCCTTATGTACCAGTAAGTTCCAATGTAATTTGTGAAAGCAAATGTCACGTTAATAGCTTGATGGTCTACCGGAATGCAAAACACAGCATGATACATATTACTACAGCTTCACTGTGCAGAGATCATACAGCAGCGACAATGGCTTCGGTATCTAATGTTTCAGCAAACTGTAACACGATTTTAACCAAACGTCTAACTTAAATGTTATCTACCTGCTGCAGAAGCAATGTTCAACATAAAAAAACAACCTCCTAATCGGAGGAACAGACACAGCTTTACTCACCTTATCTGGTAGAGACACTATTCTGTCTTCGTCTGTCCCTCAGGTCCAGTAAAAAGATATAGACGGACAGGATTGCAGCAGTAGCCGTTAGACTTCCTCTCCAGTCGGACTGGATTAACCCTGGTTCTCCAATGGATCCTGGCGGTCCGGGGACGTGCCTGGCAGCGAACTGTCGTTCTTGTTACAGTCCACCACTCTGACGTTGCACTTCGGCACGTATCGCTGTACCCTAAGAGCCACGCCTCCAAGACCATGCGGCCTTCATGACAATCGGAAATACAAATTTTACAGTTCAAAACCTATGTGTCGACACAAAATTTCGATTGATTCACAGGTATTAAAACAAGAAGGTTACATTTAAAATACAGATAATATTTTTATTCAATTTATGTTCTAAACAAAATAAACGTCACATGTGACCAATAAGCTTGAGCAGTTTCATATTATTGTGAAGTCAAAACGCGCTATCTGAAAGTTACAGAACAGTACCGTCACGCAGCACTCGTTGAATTACGAGCTAGCACTGCTGCGCTACTAACGGTTACGTACACTTGAGGATGCCTGTACCAACCCGAGCTGCCAACCCCGTGAAGAATCTCGAAGAGGCTTCGTTAGGAACTTCCAACCACACATTTGAGCTAGGGCTAGTGCAACAGGTGATATGTCACCCAATACACATCAAACATAAAGTTAACCTAGCTTTCTTGCACCACGTTCAGGGAATATTAGTTTGGAGTCAATGCTAGCTAACTGAGCTAATGGCATACACAAGAGACTACGTGGTTTCCCTCGTGCTGAAAACCATTTTCTTCGTCTATTTAAAATTTAACTGTACGTTTAGTTGAGATGGAAGTGGAGCGAAACTGATTTTTTTTCTTAAGAAAACAATGAATAAAAACAGACGAAGTCACACAACTGTACGTTTACCAGAACGACAAAACAAGAGGGAGTACGACGATAATTAGAGGTGTGTCTCACGGCATCGCAGATTACATCCCTTTAATGCCACAACAGGCCAAAATACTTGTAGTTATGTAGTGCTATGTCACCAGATAATAGGTAAATTGTGGTATAAAAAGTTTTGTGTGTTCGTAAGTGGGTCGTGGTAGCGTGGCCGAGTGGTCTAAGGCGCTGGATTTAGGCTCCAGTCATTTCGATGGCGTGGGTTCGAATCCCACCGCTGCCAGGTTGTTTTGAATTTTAGGATATTGCATTTCTCACTTCTGATTTATTTTAACAATAATAAAATAAGCCTGAGTGGCAAGGGCTAAACACAAGGAATACTCACATAATCATTTCACAGTTTCCAGCTGCAACCACAAGTAATGACTTGAACAGCAGTGCCATCTTGTGACCACAAGGTCACACAACCTGGTGGCTACCAAACTTGATCTGCTGGCCCACTGTTTAGAAGATTAAAATATCCTTGAGTCCACCATCCTCCCTTGTAAACCATAAACCTATATTGATATCCACTAGACAGCCAGTCATGCCCTTTCCTATATTTTCAGAGTTTAAGTAAAACATTGCATAATACAGAAAAGCAACTTCAGTGTGACAACTAACAGGTGGCTTACACACTATTAAAATGATATTACCACATGAAACTTCAAAATTTTGAAGATGTAACAATAGTCATCTCTTGGTCAGATTTTTTTTTTTTTTTTTTTTTACTGAAGATTAACAACTCCCTATGAATAAAAAGGATGAAACAATTCTTTTATGTTTCACTCTTCCCGTCCTGCAATAATTTCCATTATTGTTGCAGGCTTGTTTTGTGCAACAAATCTTCCAAAGTCAGGAGTCCAGCTGTGGGGCTGCCACTCTTTGTTTCAATAGCCAGCTATGATCTGTATTTTGTATGGGTTGGGGTAAATGTAGTGTTACTCAGGAAAAACAGAAGGAAAAAAATAATCACGACCAGACAACGATTAGGTTACTGTGGAATTGCATGGGACCTGGCAAAGATGGGCAAGCATGAGGAACAAAGATGGGCAACACAATGAAATAAGAGAATGTCTATTTCTTGCTGATCAAATACTGGAATCCAGGCAATCAAATTGGGACTGGAATTGATATTTTCCACAGGTTTGCCCTCCTGAAACACTACATTTTGATGCAAAGACTGACCTGAGAGAGGCAGCAATGTGCTGCAAGACCCCTGATGTCACCGAATTTGCCATGCTTTGGTTGCTGTGCAAGACTTTACGCATTCATATTATTACAGCTTGCTGCAGGTCCCACTTTGGGAATCATGGGCCCAACCTATTTTCTGTAACAGCATGTTTTCATAAACAAATGAGCAAAAAGTAGAGCTGGACACAGCTGGAACTGAAACCCTTAAATGAAGGATGCACAATATTGTCAGCATGACATCAGTAATGGCAGATATTACATCAAAAACCTAATTATCAGTATCAGCAGATTGGAAAGTTTCCAATGAAATCTACAACTGATGTATTGGCTATAAATATTGGGCCTATATTGGCTGTAAATATGGGCGGTATGTATGTAGGATTTTAGGCAGGACCAACAGATTTATGCCAGCTGATGTCTTTTTCTTTATTTGTCCTCATTCCTGTTTTAAGGACTAGAGCAGTGGTGGGCAACTGGGGGTCCTGGGGCCACATGCCGCTGCTCCTCTCACTCATTGTGGCCCTAAAGTTAGTTTCAAATATCTAGAAATTGCAAAAATGAGGAAAACGTGAAAAAAAAGACACATTCTATAATTATCTTTGATCACTTATATTTATTTGTAAAATTAGAGATACAATTGGCCTTAACTGTCTTTAAAAATTGTGTGCATCATAAATGCATTTGTATATTAACATAGGTATGAAGGTAATATGAGAATAACCAGTAACTTTTATGTTCAGTGCATATCAGCACACTATACTGTTTTAAAATCTGTGCCGAGCTAAATAAATTAAGCATTACTATTTCCATTTGCATGATAACACTATGTATTTTTTGTTTTTTTAAATGTGGCCCTCTCAGTAACCAAATTTGCCCATCCCTGGACTAGAGTTTTAGGTATTGACTACATCTATATATCAGTACCAATATCCATATTGGACCATAATGCTTACAGTATCATGTTTTTCAAGAAAATATGAAATTCTTAAAGATTTAAGACGATTAAACATTAAGATTAGAAACACCCATACTTGAGAAAATAGAGAAAATATAACAAAAAGATTGAATAGATTTATTAGAACTTTGATAAAAATATGAAAAAAGTCGATTTAAAGTTATGATATAAAGACTTCTTCAATAAAAAGGACTAAATATTTTCCAGCGTGTATGCCATTGAGCCCATTCTTGATAAGTCTGCTAATTTTCTGTGACCAGTCCTACTGGCTTAATCAGTGGTTCTCAAATGGTGGGTTGGTACTTCCTTCCCAGTGGGTCATGGATGTGTGCCTGAGTTTAACAATTGCACCATATTGTCTGTGAAACTCTTTAAAAATATATATACTTGCTTTGTCCTGTTTCTTTGTTTGTCTAACTTTTGTACCGTCTGAGGTCAAGCTGTACTATTCTCTTGGAGGAGTTGATGGTGGGTCCCGAGACTCAACCAGTTGAGAACCACAAGACTAGATGACATATCTTGGAGGATATCAGTATTCACTGGGTCCGTAGCTTTTCCTCTAAGAACTGAGAAGCAACAAATTGCATCTTCTGGATGGCCAGCTGTGTGTCTTCAGAGGAAATATCAAGATGCCACACAGCCCGAACTAAATTTCCATAATAAGGGTCGATGAGAACTACTACCCCCTGTCCCAGAGCAGCCTCCTCTCTCTCGCCAACCTGACCCATGCGAGCACAAAACTCAGAGGGGCTTAGGGTGTGCTCCCGCAGACGGAAACACAGGATGTTTGTCTCCACGGCAGCCATGTCAATATCAAAAATTGGAGGGTCACAGTCCAGCAATGCTAGGAGAGAGGAGACAAAGAGTAAACAAAGATTAAAGGGGACATATTATGCAAAATACACTTTTTCAGGCTTTCTAACAAAAATATGTGGCCCTGGCCTGTCCTCAACCCCAAGAATCAGAAAAATCCACTCCCTCTCCCCTCTCTTTCTCCATCTTTTAGAAAATGTTTCCTGAAACAAGCCGTTCTCAGATTTTCCCTCATGATGTCATGTGGGGAGTTAGCCCCACCCCCAGGTTTGGTTGGCCTTCCCTTTGGAAGAAAGCTCCGTCCTCCCCTGATCCTCCTCTCAGCGGATCAGGCTCTGAGCCACATCCATTCAGCCACATCTATTTCCTGAGAGGGGCGTAGTCAGGGGCGGAATCAGACAGCTCATTAATATTTTAAAGCCACAGACACAGAAACAGCTTGTTCTGAGCAGGGCTGAAACAGGGGTTTTTATACATGCAAAAAAATTCAATACTAGAGTGTTTTTTCAGCATCAAACTTCACAAGGACATTTTGGGGACCTCTGAGACCAATATAAACTTACCTTAAAGGGCAAAATATGAGACCTTCAAAGAAGTGTAATGATTTCTTTTCATGACAGAAGTATGAGTGATGTTTAGTTGTATTTGTCTGCATTAATTGCATTGGACTGCACTGCCATAGGTCTGTTTTGCACAAAAAACTTTCTGCCAAATGAAGGTGTATTGGACAATACTTATTCTTCAGTGTTTAACAGAGTAATTTAACTTAATAGTTGGGCAGGGCTTTGCTGTCTTTTCACATTTTACACTGGGCAGCTTAACATTCTGATGTAGGGATTGGCAGAGCTACTCACCTTGAGCAAAAGTTTTTGCATTGCGGTGATCCTCCTCCAGTCTTCCTATCATCTCAAGTAAAGACAGTTTTCCAGCTGCTGCAAGAACACCAACCTGTAGCAGCCCTCCACCCAGAGCTTGACGGCAGTGGCGTGCACGGGATATGAAGTCTTTGGGTCCAGCTAGCATAGTTCCTACTGGCGCACCCAAACCCTGTCAAGAGTCATGACTTAAGAAAAAGTCTACTAGTCTTCAAGTCCTGCCTCTGCCAACATGTTGACTTTACATTCTGTTTTTTCTTTTATGCGTTTCTGTTTTGCAGTCTCACCTTGGAGAGGCACACACTGACAGTGTCTGTGTGCTGCAGGATGGTAGATGGAGACACTCCCTGTGCCACAGCTGCGTTCATCACTCTGGCTCCATCCATGTGGACAGACAGACCGTATCTATCCGCCAGAGCTCGGACCTTTGGGACGAAAACAAACCAGCCAAAGGTGATCAAACACACCAAGAAAAATAATCAGCCTCTGTCACAGGTTGACTTTTTGTTCCCCATCAGCCAAAGGTGATCAAACCCAAAAGAGCTGCTGCAAGAATGTTACCACATCTTTAACAGGGTGACTCACTTTTTAAATCATAATCAACTTTGTTGTGAAAAATGTACCACAGGCACACCTCTTGCAGGAAGGTCAGTGGTAGCACACGTCCTCCCTGTATGTTGTGTGTGTTCTCCAAACATATGAGGCGTGATCGGGGGTTACGCGGATTTGGGTAACCATGGTAGATCTTTGATTCCAGCTGATCCAAATCGAAAGTTCCATCGGGAAGGGTAGTTACTGTGGCTGCATGAACACCAGCCAGCTGTGCAAACACACAATACAGATTGAATACACTGTAGATGATAGTATGACCAGTGTAAGTCTAAGCTGCTCTGATAAATGAGGTATGGCTATTAAAAAACAAGACTAATACTGTTATACAATTTTATTAACATAAACATTTTCCAGTGTCTTTCTCTTTTAATATCCTCCCCTTCTGCATCAACACACCACTGTATTCAGGTCTTCAACTGATCAAAGCAGTGCAGTAGGTCTTCTTCATACCGTTGTCTCAAAACCTCAGTTGTTCTTTCTCTTAACTTCGGACTCAAAACATGTTCCTTTGAGCATAGATTAGATCTTAGAAAAAAGTCACACTGTTCTAGATCAGGTGGATAGGGAGGGTGATCAAGCAGTGATATGTTATTGGGCCAGAAATGGCTTTACCAAGAGCTCAGTGTGAGCGGGCGCGTTGTCTTGATGAAGAATGAAACCATTTTTCCACAGTTGTGGTCTCTTTTTTTAACTTTTTCTCTCAGTTTTCCTAGAACCTGTTTGTCATTGTGTTGATTTACGATTGACCCTTCTTGCCTTCTAAATTATACCCTTAATGTCAAAGAAAACAATCAGTATGGCCTTGAATTTGGACTTGCTTTGTTGTGCTTTCTTTCTATCCTTGGTGACAATGGTGTTTTCCAGTGTACTGACTGCAACACAATATCGTATGGAAGATCCAAGTTTCATGGCATGTAATCACTCCTAAAAAAGTGGGGGGTTTTTCAATTTGTTCCAAAATGTCTCCACAAATTTGCTTGGGTTTTTCCTTTGGATGAGGAGTAAGAAATTTTAGGACAACTTTGGCACACACTTTTGTCATGTTCAAATTTTCATGTAAAATTTTCAGAACTGTCTTTTAATCAATGGAGACCATTTCTGCTATCAGTCTTATACTGAGTCTTCAATCATTTTGAACAATTGGTTCAATTTGTTGAATGTTTTCAGAAGTTTCTGATGTGCATGGGCGCCTGAACATAAATTGTCTTGGACGTCCTCTCTGCCTTTACAAAATGTCATTCCATCACACATGCACATGACATGCATTGTACCCCATACATCTCTGTTAATGCACAAAAAGATTCAGCAGCTGTTTTGTTCAAATTCACACAAAAATTCCAAGTTAATGCATTGCTCAATTTTTATGATTTTCTGATGCCTTAGCAAAAACATGTGCACTTCAATCAGTAGCTAGCAGTGAACTAAAGACATCACTTATTGGAAACTTACAGCAGCTGTGCATGAAAACCCAACCTTTGGTATAACACTTGGTGTGACTGTGAAGCATGTTGCTTTATCCTCATGAGTGCAGTCGCATTATTTAACAACCAGACTCACGTGTGCACTCCCCCCTTGCTCGTAGATCTGCAAATGGGATAGATCGCCTACAATCATCTCATCTCCTCGCTCCCTGCAGTGCACCATCACTGTATAATAAAACAAAGGGTGCATTGATTACCTTTCTAAACTTATAAACTTGATTCAGATACTACTTTTACATACTTATCCCACCTGCGATGAGATTACTCATAGTTCCAGTAGAAACAAACAGTGCCTCTTCCATCCCGAACATGTCAGCAGCAAGTTCCTGTAACTCTGCAGGAATTTGATCAAATGATGTTAAAATTAGCTCAATAGCACCTTCTACACACCAGTGCTAAGACATCTGGAAAGTTTTGCCAGTATTAGATAAAGTTTGAAATCAATTGATCGTTTTCATTGCTGAAGTAACTTACAATACAGACTATTTTTGAGAATAAACAACGAGAACTCGTTTTTGATCAAAGCTGTTGTTTTATTCTCAAAAATAGTAATCTGACTGGACCAGTAGCATTCCATGAGTGCTTACATGAGGTGCAGTTTATTTCCCCAGAAACAAGGAACTTGATGAGGAACACTGGGCTTTTGTACTAAAAAGATGTTCCCTGGGTTAATCAAGCAGCATGCTTTGACTTTCAAGGGATCACAAAGCTAGAAATCCCCCAAGTGGATAGATTCATTTATGATAATGCTTATTGAAAGTAATAAAACTAGTTCAAAATTAATTAATTCATAGTAGTATGAATGTGTTGAGAGGAAGAGATGTAACTGGCTGTGGGAGCTGGGAGGCGATAATTGGGACAACTGGTTGTCAGCTGATCATAATCTGGGCATATGACTACTGGATCTGCATGAACTCAAGCTTAAGTTCATTTCCTGGGTAGAAAATCTACCCCTTGAATAGTCCCTGCTTGAACTATGGCGGTGGGGCTGCAGTGCTCAAGGTCTGAGATTGGTAACTAGATCAACAGCTCTGCCAGTGACTGAGAACAATATGATCTTTCAGAATCAAAACACATTTAACTGATTTCATGTTAATTAAAATCTTAAAATCAGTATATAAAACAAAATAGTTGCTCGGTGGCAACAATGGAATTAAATTTTACATTGCTTGGCAACAATTCAGCTTTAGAAAAAAAGCTATTGATATATGCTGCTCTTATACTTAAACATGCAGTATCAAACATACAGTGCTTAACAAATTTATTAGACCACCTGTCATATTTGTCTCAGAGACCATCCAGCATCATGAAGTGCTTTAATGCGAACTCTTTCATTTTCAGTGAGCTCTCCACGTTTTACCATTTTGAACAGGAATGAGGAATTCCAAACTAAATTCACCTTTTTATACCCAAATTTGAGCCGGTTCACTGGGCTTCTCTGAGAAGTCAGAAATTAATCAAGCATAACATTCAACTACTAAAACAAATTTTTCTGTTCAGGAATGCAAGTAAATAACTATCATTTGACATATTAATCAAGAAATAATAATGTGCTTTAATGTTTTTCAGTTTTTTCGTAAATCAGTAAATTTGAAAATTCATGGATAACAATAATTACTATTATTTTTAGCATTAAAAATATTTCGGTTAAAGAGATTCTACATATTGGTGTATTAACCATTGCAGAAACATAAAAAAAATATTTTGGTAATTACCAATGTTGTTAATTTAGGGCAGCTGTTGCATAAACTTTACTTTGGGTGGTGGTCTAATTAATTTCTTAAGCACTGTATATGTACATTTTATTTTTATTTTTTTAACTTTTTATTTACAAGAACAAAGAACATTAGTTCATCATGGGTGATACAGTTAAAATCAAAATGTTCTGTTACACATACATACATACGTACACATACATTTTAACATAAAGTCTCACTATACAATGTGCATATACATGATCCATTTTTCCCAGCGTTCCACACACTTTTCCAACTGGAGTCTTAGCTTTCCTGGCACTTGCCAAAAGGATCTTCAATAGGTACCTGTCCTTATGAAGGACTGTTTCCGGAATTTTACCAAGATATAAAATAACAAAAGAAAAATCTAGATCCACCCCAATTATTTTGTTTATCTCGGTTGACACCTCCCTCCAAAATAATTGGATTTTGGGGCAGGCCCAAAAAACATGAAAGTGGTTAGCCATAGGGGTTCCACACTGCCTCCAGCAGAAGCCTCGGCTCTGTGTGCCTGTTTGCAGTGCTGTTAATTTAGGGGTTATGAAAAATCTCACTACATTCTTCCAGCCAAACTCTCTTAAAGATCTTGAATTTGCGGTGGTCGCTTGTGTCTCACATATTTCTATCCAGGTCTCTTCTGATATTTGTATCCCTGATTCCTTCTCCCATTTTTGTTTAATGGATAACGTAGAATGATTTTTAGAGGCTTGTATACTTCCATATATTCTAGAGACCAACTTTTTATTATCTTTCTTTTTATATGCCTCATGAAATATAGAAATTAAATTGTATTCCTTCTCCTCCGTGATTTGTAATTTTTTATTATAATAATCTCTGACTTGCAGGTATCTATGGAAGTCCTGCTTCCCCAGTCCAAATGTGTCTGAAATGAACTCATAACTCTGAAATTTATTGTTTGAGATGAGGGAACAAAAGGATGTGATACCTCTCCTGACCCACTGTTTAAAGCCCCCGTCCAATCTAGCAGGTTCAAATTCAGGATCATATGCTATCCAATTCAAGACTCTGACCTGTTTTTCTATTTTTAACTTCCTCAAAACTTTAAACCATAGTTTAAGAGTGAATACAGTCCATTGATTCAAGCTGTTATAATATCTTTCAGCTTGTTTTTTATTTCCTATTATAGATTGTATTGGGATTTTTAACTGTGTAGTTTCCAAGCATTTCCATTTAGATTCATAATTTGGAGAGCACCAGTATACTAAGGGTTTCAATTGTGCAGCATAATAGTAATCCTCTAAACATGGTAAAGCTCTTCCTCCCTTCTCTTTTTTCAGCTGTAGAGTCTTGAACTGAACCCTAGGTCTTCTACTGTTCCAAATGAACCTTGAGATCCAGGCATTCCACTCATCAAATTGTTCTTTGGGTACCTCTAGGGGCAGAGACTGGAAGAGATAAAGAAGACGTGGCAACACATTCATTTTAATGATTTCTATTCTATTACTCATATCCAGTGGGAGGAGGGTCCATCTAGAAATATCAGATTTGATCTCTTTATTAATGGGGCCGTAGTTGTTTTCAAAAAGTTTTAACATATCTTTAGTAAGGTTTATTCCTAAATATTTTATTTTAGGCGAGTCCCATTTAAAATTATATTTACCTTTAATATCTGGGTGGGGAATATAGTTAAATGTAAGGGTTTGGGTTTTTTGAATATTAAGCTTATACCCAGAGAATAGATTATAGTTTTTTAGCAGGGACATCAATTTAGGGATGCTTGAATCTGGGCTTGTAATAAAAAGCAAAACATCATCCGCAAACATACAAATCTTATGTTCTTCTCCTCTAATCATAGTCCCCTTTATCTCAGAGTCCTCTCTAATTGCTTGAGCTAGGGGTTCAATAAATAATGCGAATAAGGTCGGACTCAGGGGACAGCCTTGGCGTGTCCCTCTTTCCAAATGAATAGTTTGCGACAGGTGTCCATTAACCCTAATCCTAGCTGTTGGAGAAAAATATATCGCTCTAATACAATTGATAAAACCTTCTTTGAAGCCGAATCTTGCAAGTGCTCTGTATAAATATTCCCAACCCACTGAGTCAAATGCCTTTTTGGCATCTAGGCTGACTAACATTGCACTGATGTTTTCTGATGTAATATGACTCACCACCTGTAGTGTTCTCCTGAAATTATCCTGTGTCTGTCTGTTTAATACAAAGCCTGTTTGGTCTAAATCTACCAGCTGCGGAACAATGGATTCAAGTCTCTTAGATAGGATTGAAACAAATAATTTATAATCTACATTCAAGACGGATATTGGTCTGTATGAGCTGCATTCCTATTTATCTTTCCCTTCTTTCAGGATTATAGAGATAACTGCTTCCTTCCATGATTGGGGGGCTTCCCCTGTTCTCAGTGTATAGTTGAAACAGTTAAGCAGGACAGGTGTTATCTGTGGTTTAAATGTTTTATACCACTCGGACGGATAACCGTCTGAACCTGGAGCCTTATTAGCTTTCAATCTTGAAATGGCTTCATTCAGTTCTTCTGCTGTTATCTCAGCCATAATTTCTTTATTTTGTTGTTCTCCTATAGATGGTAAATCTAGAGAGCTTAAAAAAGCCTCTATTGTTGTAATATCTGCCATGGCCGGTTGGGTATATAGTTCTTTATAATATAGTTCAAAGGCATGTTGAATGTCCTTTGTTTCACTGCAAACCTTTTGTGTCTTGGGGTTTCTAATCTTATAAATCGTATTTTTCCCACGTTGTTTTTGAATCCTCCAAGAAAGTAGTTTCATCACCCTATGCCCCATCTCATAATGCCTTTGTTTGGTAAATTTAAGTTGTTTTTCAATTTCTTCATCATATATACCATTTATATCCTGTTTAATTTTGTTTATTTCCTTTAATATCTGAGGATCTTTTTGTTCCATGTGTCTAATTTCTAATGACTTCATTTTCTCTTGTAACTCAACAAGTCTTTTCTGTTTTTCCTTTTTACGAAAAGCTGTGAGGGCAATAATTTTGCCTCGCACAACTGCCTTTGCTGCGTCCCATAATGTATTTGGAGACACTTCTCCATTATCATTATATTGTAAATATGTTTCAACTTCCTGTTGAATCTGTTTCTGTACTGTTTTGTCATTTAAAATGCTCGTATTAAGTCTCCAAAGTGTGTTTTTCCGTTGTTTAGTTAGATGCAGGGTTAGGTACACCCCTGAATGATCAGATACATCCCTTATCCCTATTTTACAGTCCCTGACTCTGTGCCAATCTGATTTGTACATAAACAAGTAGTCAATTCATGAATATACAGAGTGATATGGGGAATAATAGGTGAATTGTTTTTCTCCTGGATGAGACTCTCTCCACACGTCAATCAGACCAAGCTCTGCAAGCATCCGCTGGACTAAAATGGCATTTGGACTTTTCTTTTGGTGCTGATTAGATGTATCTAATTTTGGTTGAAGTTGGACATTAAGATCACCACCACAAATTAAAATTCCTTGTGTTTCCAAAACTATCAATTCGAATAGTTTCTTAAAAAACACTTTTTTGCTCCCTGGGGGGGCGTATACATTAAGTAAAGTTACTTCTTCATTGTCTAATTTACCCTTTACTAGAACAAATCTCCCTTCCTTGTCTTTCACTTCTGAAATAAATTCAAAATTTACTACATTAGGGATCAGTATAGCCACTCCCCTCCTACGGCCTGACTTATGAGATGAGTAATAAGTATTTTGAAATCCAAGTTTTTTAAATTTTTCATGTTCTAAAGAAGACAGATGAGTCTCTTGCCAAAAAACTACCTGCAGCTTTTCTCGTTTCATTTTAGCTATAATCTTACTCCTTTTGATTGGATTATGCAGCCCATTGACATTTAGTGTGACTATCCTATATTCCTGATGATGCATATACTCTTTTCAACCTGTGTACACCTGTGTAACATTACCCATGATGACCCGAACAAGAACAGTGAACAAAAAAACAGAAAAGCCAAAGACTTCCAAGTCCGAAGTTCAAATAAAACCTCAAGTTGAGAGGAGATCCTCGCATCCGTCAAGGGCCTCTCATCAGTATCAGAGGGGATACTGTGCACCGGTGACATTCTTTTCAAGTCAGTTTCTCCATAACCGGTATAAAGTTCCATCTTGTCAAGTACAGAAAATAATAACATTTATTCTCTTTGTAAACTGACAGAGAGTTGAGAAACAGGAATTATCTTCAAGTAAAAGGATGTAATGGAAATTATTAGTAAATAAAAATCTAATTCCTTAGTCAACTGAAAATTAAACTGTAAAAGCATTTTCTTTTGGGTATAAAAATTCAATGTAGGTAAGTTTGGGAAATTTCTTGAGCTCTCCTTGTAAAGGAACAAAAATTAAAGGCTCAGAAGCCCCGGCGTTATCAACTTAGGTAGGCTGTGTAATTTCAATTTAGGTAAAATTAAGTAGAAACATAAAAAAATGTGGTGCTTAACTCTTGAATATAAGGTTCAATTTACTTTAAACAAGTCTCGGTAATAATAGTATAAGCCTAACTCTCCTGGTAAACTGGCTAATGATAAATCATCCACTTTACATGAGGGTTAATAACACTTTTCCCGCAATGTGTGGAGATGTTTACCCTCAGGTGTTTCACTCGCCGCCAGCAGATGCTCCAGGTGGAGCACGCTTAAAGCTCCGTAGTCTCTCTCTTATCCGCCCTTGGTCCACAATCTGTCTGCGGCGGTCAGCTCCTGCCTTCTCCCACGTTGCCAGTCTCCGCTGCTTCAGCGCTGCAGTGTCAGGCTCCTTAACATTCTCCATAGGGAATCCTCTCCTCTACAGGTCTTTAGCCGCCTCTGCCGCGCTCTCGTAGATCTGTGTACCGCTGTCAAAGAACACCCTCAGCTTAGCTGGATGTGGCGTTTGGAAGCGGATTCCTTTGGCTTTAAGCTCTCTCAATATCCCCACGTATGCCTTTCTCTTCTTCAGTATTTCGGGGGGGTAATCTTGATCAAAATAAATCCTTTTCCCCTCGTAACGCACGTCTTTCTTTCTCCACGCCGTACGCAGTACCTGTTCTTTCACTCTGAACTCGAGGAAGCAGATCACCAGTGATCTAGGCGGTGCGTCTTGGGGAGGCTTTGGGGCAAGCGCCCGGTGGCAGCGCTGTATTCCGAGATCCATATCCGCGACCGGCGGGCCGACTTCTGACTTTATTAGTTTTGTTACAAACTCCGAGAGATTGGACCCCTCTGATTCCTCCGGTACTCCGTATATACGGAGATTGTTCCGGCGCGAGCGTGCTTCTAGCTCGGTCAGCTTAGCTTGCAGTAACTCTTGGCCCGCTAGCGCCTGGGTGAGAGCCTCCTTCGCTGCCGTGTTCCAGTCTTCAATGTCGGATATGCGCTGTTCGGCCTCCCCCACTCTTGCTGTGGTGGCTTGTAGCTCACCTGTAGCTTCCTGGAGTTTCCGGTTGATTTCTTCTCTAAACTCGTTCAACTCCTTCTTCATGTCGTTACGAAAGGAAAGTCGAAATTCACTCATTTCACTTTTAACATCCGACCTGAGCGCACGAATATCGTTGTATATGGGTTGCATGACAGGGTTAGCTTCTTCCTCGTTAGCGCCGCCATTGTTCTCATAGCTTTCCTCGTCGCTGTAGTATATTTCTTCGACAGTCTCTCCTTTATCACGCCTTGAACCTTGTTTATATTTAATCTTTTTTTGCTTATCCCCCTCCATGCTCGATTTCCAGGCAGTTTTTTTAATTTAATGTTCTTCAAAGGGGATAAATATCCGACCGGTTAGGAGCGGGGTGTTTAGGCTGCCATTTGCTTCAAGGTCACCACCGGAAGTCTATGTACATTTTATTTGATATCTGTAAATGCCTGTTTGACTGAATCTGAACACTGGTATTCGGTGCACTGTCACTCCCTCCCTCCCGTTAACTTTGACACGTATTGCATAACCCATCAATCAACTTTAATAAATAATAATTAAAAAAATTAATGTCTTATTAATAAAAACACACCTGCCGTGAACTTAATTTTTCGCATAGTTGAAATAACTCTATCAGCACTATGGTATAGCTGTTTCAGTCTAACCATTGACAGTAGGGTCCTCTGCCAACGCGTCATCGCCGACCACTGCCTCGCCCATAGCCTTCCTCATCGCCGGCCCGGGCTTCGTCACCGCGTCGCTGCGGAGGTCCACCACCCGGACCTGGCTCGAATCAGGATACCTGGGTTTCTTAGTGTTGAAATGTCCCCTGATGGAGCTCCGTCCCAGCACTGTGGCTGCTTCAAGCCGTCCTCTGAACGGTTTGCATGACGAAGTGACGCCATGATCAAAAAGTTTAAACAGAAACCTGCTGGAAAGTGTTTGCAATGACATGATGCTCTCCTTTCCACCGTGCTCATCAGTGTTTGTTTGGAAGTTTGGATCATCCTGTTCTTTCGTAATCGGTAATTATTCACGGGTACGCGCACGTTCGTAGCGACCAGCTGTGGCTTATTTCGGAGTCCTTTGTAGGTTTTTATTTAGTTTTGACTGTGTATGTGTGCTGGATTGCCCTTGATTGTCCTGATCTGGTGCTTTTGGACATGTAGCCGCTTGTAGGCTTCAGTGGAGTAGTTGATTGACTTTGATGAACTTTTCTCTAGTCCGTACGCGTCTCACTTCCCCTTTCTCATCCGAGGATTCAGTACTTCTGTAACCTCCTGCTGCAATGAACACTTACACCTTAATTTTCATTCATTATGTTATATTCAATTAAAAGTGCACTTTAAGTGGAACCTACATCATGTTCTACGAGGTATTTATTGTCCCCTCTAGAAGAAATGGAACGGTTGGCCCAATTCCTTTATTTTTGCTGTAGACTAAAAACATTTGGGTTTGACACAAAAAGATGAGTATGAGACAAGAGATCAACATTTCAGCTTTGATTTTCAGGTATTTACATCTGGATCAGATAAACAACTTAGGAGATAGCTTTATTTGTAACGGAACACCAATGTTTAGGTGAGCAAAACTACTGGAACAGATGGACTTAAAACAGGTTAAAGACTTAATGTTTAGTTGAAAATCCCTTTCTTGCAGTGCATCAAGTCTGTGACCCACCGACATCACCAAACTTTAGCATTTTCTTTGGTAATGCTTTTCCAGGCTTTCACCACGGCCTCTTTCAGTTGTTTATTTTGTGGGTTTACTCCCTTCAGTCTCCTCTTTAGCAGATAAAATGCATGCTCTATAGCAGGGGTTAGCAACTAAGTTTGGCCTCATGCCAAATTTGTTTCTGACCAACTCAATGGGGGGCCAAAATTACATTTTCATTGGGTAAAACCTGTCTTTCCTACTAAAAATTGTTTTTTCCTCATCTATACTATTATAAATGTACAAAAACACAATTTAATAAAGTTACTTATTTAAAATCAACAAATGAATGAATGAATGAATTTGCTACAGGCTGTTATTATGTATTTATTTTATCTTTGAGCCAAGCTTGTTATTTGTTTTAATTCAGTGAACCAGATTTTGCACTTCGTCTGTTACGGTTGCACACAGAGAGCGATTTTTTCTTTTTTTCTCCTTTTTCTCAGAGCACACATGTGCCAATTAAATTCCTACCTCAAGCCTAAAGTCAAGCAGGTGCTGCTTTATTTTATCATATTTTGTCATGACTTTTGAATTAATGTTCTGAAATCTGTGTGGAATTGTTGTTTTTGTGATAGCATATATATATATATATCTATATATATATATAGATATATATATATTGAATCAGTTTTTTAATCAATGTCACCTGGTGGGCCAGGTATTATTGGCGGCGGGCCAATTTTGGCCCACGGGCTGCCAGTTGCCTACCACTGCTCTATAGGGTTTAAGTCTAGAGATTGACTTTGCCAGTCTAAAACCATCCACTTCTTGCCCTTATGAACTCCTGTGTTGCTTAGGCAGTGTGTTTTGGGACATTATCTTGCTGTATGATAAAGGATCTCCCAATCAGTTTGGTTTTATCTCACTTTAAATTGGCAGACAAAATGTTTTTGTAGACTTCTGAGTTAATTTCTGCTGCCATCATGTGTTACATCATCAATGTAGATTAATGAGCCCGTCCCAGAAGAAGCCTTTGTAAACCATGCCATGAGCCATGACATTACCTCCACTGTGTTTCACAGATGAGCTTGTATGTTTGGGATCATGAGCAGATCCTTTCATTCTACAAACTTCAGCCTTTCCATCACTTTGGTAAAAGTCCATCTTTGTCTCATCAGTCCATAAAACTTTCTCCCAGAATTTTTGAGGCTCATCTCTGTACTTTTTGGCAAATTCAAGTCTAGCCTTCCTGTTCTTCTTGCTAATGAGTGGTTTGCATCTGTACTTTTGTTCATTAAGTCTTCTGTGAACAGTAGATGGTGATACCTTTGGTAATTTTGCACATTTCTCTAATTGTAAGACTACTAGCACTAAATCTCAGTTGAATAATGTCAGTCACTTTAAAGGGGTGGATATTTATGCAATCACTTTGTAGAAATCTGTTTTACTTTGACATTAAAGAGATTTTTTTGGGGGGGGGTTGAAAAGACAACTAATTTATTTATGAAATCATTCAAATGGATTAAACATCCATTGCCATGTATTTCAAGAAAATATTAAGTTCTTGAAGAGATCAGGGGGGAGCAAAACATTAAAATCTAGAAAAATATAAAATACTTTAGAAAATAAATAAGTATAGGCAAAGACAGTTCAATAGATTTATTATAATTTTGTTGAGAATTTAAAAAAAATCAGTTGTTATCATTATTAATATAAAGGCTTTTGCAATGAAAAGACAAGAAGTTGTCCAGACTGAGTCCTATTAGGCCCTCTTCCAAGACATTTATGTACATTTTCTGTGATCAGTTCTACTGACTAGACAGCATATCTTGGAAGCTATCTTCACTGGGCCCGGAGCTTTTCCTCTAAGAACTGAGAAGCTACAAATTGCATCTTCTGGATGGCCAGCTGTGTGTCTTCAGGAGAAATATCAAGATGCCACACAGCCCGAACTGAATTTCCATAATGAGGGTACATGAGAACTACTACCCCCTGTCCCAACGCAGCCTCCTCTCCCTCGCCAACCTGACCCATGCGAGCACAGAACTCAGAGGGGCTTAAAGTTGGCTCCTGCAGACGGAAACGCAGGATGTTTGTCTCCACGGCAGCCATGTCGACATCAAAAAGTGGAGGGTCGCAGTTGAGTAACGCTAGGAGAGAGCAGACAAAGAGGACATAAGGGTAATGATGTTCTTTTAATGACAGAATTAGGAATGTGTTTAAGTGTATTTGTATCATTATTGACATGATACTGTATACTTAGATTTTCCCATTTAAATTGGGCAGCTGAATTCTTTGATTTTGGGATAGGCAGTGCTACTCACCTTGAGCAAAAGTTTTTGCATTGCGGTGATCCTCCTCAAGTCTACCTGTCATCTCAAGTAAAGACAGTTTTCCAGCTGCTGCAAGAACACCAACCTGTCGCATCCCTCCACCCAGGGCTTTACGGCAGCGGCGCGCACGGGATATGAAATCTTTGGGTCCAGCCAGCATAGTTCCTACTGGCGCACCCAAACCCTGTCAAGAGTCATGACTTAAGAAAAAGTCTACTAGTCTTCAAGTTCTGCCTCTGTCAACATGTTGACCTTCAAAATGTATACAACCCTAAGTTCTGGCCTATTTTTTGTGTGCTTTTCTGTTTTGCAGTCTCACCTTGGAGAGGCACACACTGACAGTGTCTGTGTGCTGCAGGATAGTAGATGGAGACACTCCCTGTGCCACGGCTGCGTTCATCACTCTGGCTCCATCCATGTGGACAGACAGACCATATCTATCTGCCAGAGCTCGGACCTTTGGGACGAAAACAAACCAGCCAAAGGTGATCAAACACACCAAGAAAAATAATCAGCCTCTGTCACAGGTTGACTTTTTGTTCCCCATCAGTATGAACATTGTCATGAAAAATATGAACACAAACCTCCTGTAGGAAGGTCAGTGGTAGCACACGTCCTCCCTGTATGTTATGGGTGTTTTCCACACATATGAGGCGGGAGCGGGGGTAATGTGGGTCAGGGTAACCGTGGCGGATCTTTGATTCCAGCTGCTCCAAGTCAAATGTTCCATCAGGAAGGGTGGTCACTGTGGTAGCGTGGACACCAGCCAGCTGTGCAAACACACAATGCCCACTGAATACACTGCTGGTGATGGTCTGGCCAGTTTAACTATGCACTGCTCTGATATGCTCACCTGTGCACTCCCTCCTTGTTCATAAATGTGCAAATGGGATAGATCACCAACAATCATCTCATCTCCCCGCTCCCTGCAGTGCACCATCACTGCAACATGAAAAAAGTTCACGACATTTACCATTCTGACCTTGTATTCTTGACTCAGACAGTAATTTTAAATGCTCAGCTCACCTGCAATGAGATTACTCATGGTTCCAGTGGGAACGAACAGCGCGGCCTCCATCCCGAACATGTCAGCAGCAGCTTCCTGTAACTCTGCAGACATTTAGTCAAATATGTGACCTTAATGACAACTCTGTGTTAACGTGCACGCAAGTCATTGTCAGTTTTAGTATATTTTCCTTGTGAATTATAATTGAACACTTGAGCTTCATTTAACATAAACTCCTAAATCTTGGTTTTAATTCTCTCAACCAATAGGCTGTAACTTAAAGTTTATTTTTGATTGAAATTGAATTTCTGCTTATTGATATTACCTAAATAAGTTGTATTGATCTAAAACACTCAGTAAAGGACACTCAAATCATACGTCATTGTAATTTTATTTGCAATGAATAATAATTTTTAAGGGTTTTATAAATTAGCATAGTGCAATATGCAGAATCAAATGCTTGTATCACTTCTAGTGTTTTCCTTCCTCATATTTATGCTTTTACTTTCCTATTTTCTTTGTAATTTGAGCTCTAAATGTTTTTACTTCTTATTGCTTCTCTTTTAATTACTTCTTAAAACTTTGGTCCTCTTGGTCTCAGGTTTTGTAGTTAGGTTCCTGTGTTGGCTGGGTTCTTATGATGGCATGCAATATCATTGTTCTTGTGATGTTAAAGTACTAATGATGTCCACGTAATAATGTTCTGTGGGTTTAAATTTTAGGTCGAGAATTTGTTGATTATAAGTCTTTTATCTTTAGGGTTCTTCTTGATGTTTGGGTGTCTGATGTTTTGCTGTCTTATTCTTTTTTTTGTTTTGTTTTGTTTTAAGGCACTTTGCAATCCCTTGTTTTTAAAGGGCTATACAAATAACGTTATTACTATTATTATCAACAATTTGGTTGGTGATACTGCATCATTTCATATACACCATAACATAAATTTAATTTAAATGAAAAATATATTTTTTATTATTGAAAGAAAAGTTTGATACACCCTGCTTTGACAGCTCATTAAGGATCTGTCTGATGGTAAATATATTTAAAAAAAATAAATATAGCAGTCATTTTTTTGTTGAAGATTTAACACTCCTTGGAGGAGGCGTTATGTATACTTCTGACAGTTTTGCTAGAATTGAATAATGTTTCAATACACATTGATCCATTGATCCATCTGCATTGATCCAGATTGTTTTTTTTACTTCAATTATGCTTTTTTTGTAACTTATGGAAATATCATGTTTTTCTTTATTGAAATATATTATCTCCAAAACTTTGTGGTCAGATAAAATCTGCTCAGTGGCCGGTCTATATGACATACCTGATATAAAACATTAATGTTATATCATAAAGCATGAGTCTTTACTGCCTGTGGTGCCTGTGGCAGAGCAGTGTAGGGAAAGAAAACATCCCTAGAGAGACGTACAAAAGAGTTGGCTCTTTGAATCGGCTCGTTCGCAAACAACTCATAGTTCTGACCTAGTAATCTGATTGGATAAGAAGCATTCAATGAGTGCTAATATAGAGTTCAACATCACTAAGACTGGCACTACATGTATCACAATGCCTCAGCCTGGAGTAGTGAATACAGTTAACATGAATAAATCCACTCGTTTAATAATTAAAATTTATAACCAAACACTTGTTGTAGACGTGATTTTTCCATATTAGAAATAACTCTCTCACTACTGTGGTATTACTGTTCCAGTCTAACCGTTGACAGTCGGGTCCTCTCCCATCACGTCATCGCCGACCACGGCCTCAGCTATGGCCGTCCTCATCGCCGCCCCTGGCCTCGTCACTGTGTCGCTGCGGAGGTCCACCACCCGGACGTGGGCCGCGCCTCCCTGGTCCGGGTACCTGGGTTTCTTGGTGTTGTAGTATCCCCTAAAGGAGCTCCGTCCCAGCACTGCGGCCGCTGCAGGTCGTCCTCTGAGCGGTTTGCATGACGAAGTGACGCCATGTTCAAAAAGTTTAAACAGAAACCTGCTGGAGAGTGTTTTCAGTGCCATGATGCTCTCCTTTCAGCCATGCTCATAGGTGTTGTTTGTATTGAACTTTGGATCGTTCTCTTGTAATCGGTAATCATCCACTGCAAGGAAAGTTAATCGATTACCTATCAGCAACATGTGCAAAGCACTGTTAACCTCTAGGTGGCGCCATTTTCAAACAAAGCTAATAAAAGGAGTACATGAGAAGATCAGTGTACAACTTACAGATGTGAATGAGCAAGATTTAAGCTTAAAGCAATACTGCCCCATGAAAATGTAATTTACATTGGGGTCATACTGCATTTGAGAAGAGCAAGTACATTTGTGGCAAAAAGATAAAATCCAGAATCAAATAGACTTTAAGAGGAGATTTCTTGCCTGGTAATTGTATTTGTTTATTCTATACTTGTATTTTGGTGTGTCCTCTGGAGCATCAACTTGTTTGATGTAATACCAAAAGCAACAAAAATCTGACATACGTTTATTTGGAGAGGTTAGGACAGTGGACAGCAATGGAAATCATGGAAATAGATTGGGGAAGGACTTGTGGAAGCAGAGCAAGATGTTGTAACCCAGACTGCCTGTCTGGAGGACTAGTTTTTGGACATGGAGCTCAAACTCACTGCAGCACCGCGATCAAAATAGTTCGGACAATTGTTCTCTCTTTTGTACCAGCGGATTTGAAGCATGGGTGTAAAGCACAACTCTCCAATTAGCCTGTCCTAAGGGCCAAATTGCATCAAGAATATCAAGCTGAGTGCTGAAACATCTGCTAATTTGCTTGAGCTGTACAAATCAAAGTTGTAGATGCTACTGTTTCTTTTGATTCCTATTATTTTAGGCTTCTATTAAGTTACAGAGGAAGTGTAGTCTTTCAAAAATCTCACTAAGGTACTTAAGAAATGTAATAAAATGATTTTTTTTTTTGAAAAAAGATGCTACTCTTACTCTTTGCATAAAACAAATGTAATTCTGTGTAAAATTACAACAAGGGAGCATTTGGGCCAGATGGTTAGCACTGGCTGTCCAGAACTGTCAAATAAGGATAGAAATAAGGTTGAATATGTTTCTCTAAATGTCTACAGACATTCGGAGAAAAATATAGTTTCTGGTGCACGCAGACATTTTTTGATGTCATGCGATCTGGTGTGCATCATGTAGTTTTCCAAGAAAGTTTCTCGTGCTCACCAGAAATGATCTTGTGAGCACAAGAAATTTTTGCATAACTTTCAGATCTACATGGAAAACTATCTTGTGCACACCAGAAACTAAGAAAAGAAAAGGTTTCTCATGATCCCAAGACAGTATTACATGTGCATCTCTGTGCAAACCTGTCTTCTGCCTTTGCTTTTTATGAGCACACCCAATATGCTCTTGTTTTCTTACAAGCAGGGCTTAGTTTCTTGTGTGCAAACTGAAACTTACTGTTTTTTTTCAGTCCATGTCTCTTCATCAGAGGTGGGAAAAGTACATGACTATTGTAAAATATACTTAAGCATAAGTAATGCTCTATTAATATACTTAAGTAAAAATAAAAAGTATTCAATTTAAAGTTTACTTTAGGCACTGAGTAGCTACAGAGGAGTTTAATGGTAAAATTGGATCTCTATTGGTAGTGTTAATTCAACTCATATAGAGTTAAACTGAACATTTTAAAATTGTGTATATTGTAATTTAATTACACATGGTTAAACTACACTTTTGAAAGTTTTTAATATTTTACAATATGATAGAGCTGCAGGAACTCTTGTAAATCTGTGGCAAGGTGGGTCTCCTCTGGCAAGAACAAAGCAGAGAGTCAACCTCATAGTAAGTCAATGCATACTGATGAAGAATACACACTATGCTTAAGAGCACTTAAAATCACAGGCACGACCTCTAACTCAGTGGATAACTTCACCCATGATGCAAATGTGTCAGACACCAAAAAACAAACAAAACAAACAAACAAACAAAAACAACAAAAACATGGCCAAGAGAACCCCAGCAGGGGTCACTGTACTACAGGCAACATCGAAAACACATCTTAACACTCTGCCCAAGGGCATGATGGGGAATTCCACACACACAGCCCCCAGATTTGATATCTCAGTGGACGGGACTTTGATTGGTTCATTCTCCAGAGCTTAAACTAACACTTGGCGATCAACACTGTCAAACAACTGAAGATCATTTTATACAGAATGGAGTTAGAATGACCTTTGAGAGTTAAAATCAACGCTAAGACGTTTAACCCTGAGATATCAACTCTCCAGTTTTTGCTATTATGTGATGTGGAATCATTCTCTCTATGTGCTACTGTGTAGTCAACAGAAGTGGAATAAGTAAAAGAGTACTGTACTCAAATAAAAGTGCAGATACTCTTGTACTTAAGTAGAAGTGAAAGTACTGATTTAAAGAAACACTTTATTACACTAAGTTGAGTAAATATAATCAGTGACTTTCCAACCCTGCTCTTTACACATAAACTACGATGGTAGTTCATTAGTAAGTTAAATAAAAAGTAGATTTAAAGTCCTATAAACTACACAGTGTGACAACAGTTTATTTCTATTTTACCTTGTTCATATGTAGTGTAGAGCTGCTTGCATCATTAAATCACAAAAAAATGCACATAAAACAACTCTCATAAAGAGAGCAAAGTAAAGCATTTCATTCATGTTGAAGATGGAACATTTAGCTCTATCACAATGGAGTGTAACACTTTTCTCTTAAGATATCTATTCTTACACCTTTATTTGCATTCATAATATGTTATAATTAATCTAAATTATACTGTAAGTATAACTCTAATCATGTCCTGCATAAGCTGAGGCATGCATTTTTAAATAACTCCATTCATCATTGTGCGTTCAAGACTTCCTGTGCCAGCACTAAGTACAAAGTGTTTTCTCTGTGTTACGGTCATGGATGTTCTGAAATAACTTTGACACCCTGAAATTCTTCAGGGGTCATGAACCAGATTTGGCTTGACCTTTTATCCCTGTGCTCAGCTGCAGAGCTAGTTCTACCTTCCTGTCAGCAATCATGCTTTTATTTTACTGCTGCAAAGAGAGAGACATGCCTGACCCCCTCCCCCATTAAACAGAAATATATACTTGTACACAAATGGTCTAGCTATGTGCTCAGAACCAAACTGAACTGGTTTTATCCAACCCTCTATTTTTATCAGCAATAAAGCCCCAGGTTGCTCATGCCTCTGGGTCTAAGTCAATATTTAGAGGTAAAGGCTTGTGGGAATTTATCTGCCACAGACTGAGATTAGGCTTCCAGGGAGATCCACTCATTACAAAACAACTCCCTCCTTCCCTAGACAGTTTTTTCTTTCTGACCCACAAATGTTACAACTACATTCACAACACCAGCACCCCCTCCTTTAACCCTCCCTTTACACACATTTCCCACTCATGTGCATGCTCATGCTGTCTTATCTGATTTTAATCACTCGATAAAAGGCCCAGAGTGTGTTATCAGGACCGCACCATGCTGTAGTTAAAGTTGATATTGCCAGTAACAGAGACAGGTTTTATGAGCCATAACAAGTCATCATTAAAAGTCATTAGCAAACATCAGCATCGTAAAAAGGCCACAGTCGGTCTCGAGAGTCCCACAAGAGCTGCGAACAGAGAGGGATAAAGATACTTCTGTGAGATAGAGGGAGCGGCGATGGAGGAGTGTGATAAGACAGAGAGAGAAGGAGTTTTTCCGGGATCCCTGTTGGCACTGTAACCTCACACTTTTTTGTCTGTGTGTGAGTGCACGCTTTGTGCCTCTGCATGTGTGTTTTGTTTCTCTCAAATGCCTCCCAGCATTCCTTGCCTGTGTTGTGGAGGGTTGAGTGTTGTTTTGGAGAAAATATTGAATTAAGAAAAAGAGGCAGAGAGGGAGAAATGAAGGAGAGGGAGAAATATTGACTCCTTCTGGGAAGGAGCGAGGCGGCAACGCCTTTCCAATAACCATAAACCCACTGGGCTGAAAATAGACAGGCCGAATGAATAAACGAATGTGTTCATCCCACATGAGCTCTTCTCTTTCACAGACGGAGGGGTATGGAGGTGACCCCCCCCCCCCCTTTCTTCTCCCCCCTCTCTCTCTCTCCTCTTTCACTGAAGCCATCATTTCTTCACCATGACGAGAGATATTAACCGGAACAAAACAGGTGTTTATGGGAAGTCCTCCCCTGAATGCGGTATTTCATGCGCACCACTTTTGTGTGCAGCATGAAGGTGTCGACATCAGTGACTGAGAAACAAGAGAAACATCTGTTAAACATTTCACACAAACCCCCCTTCATATGTCATGGACCATGTGGACATGCTTTACTTCACACATGCACCAGTGGGATGTAGGGGGGCTCAATGGTGTAAATTCTTTAAGAGCAACATGAAAGTCCTATATGTGTGATTTCAGCCCTTTAAATTGGAGCTTCTTTTTATATGAAAGAAACTTAAACATGATGTAACCCAACCACTCTTTTGGTTTAGATCCATAACAAGAAAAGTTGGTGGGAAACAACATTTTACCCATAATTAATTGCTGATTATCTCGTGCCAAAACTAAAAAGAAATGTAACCAATTTCCTGTTTAGGCATGCTACAATATTTTTGTCTGCAGGGATTTTTTTTTTTCAATCAGCCTAAGTGATTATGGCAAAATGCAAAAGTGCTTTAACTGCAGTTCCTTGAGTGGCCACTTGAGGCTGTTCTCCAAAGCTAGTCAATCCCAAGCAGCGCCTGCAACGTCTGTGGTTGAAAAATGACAAGACAGTCTGGTTGCAGATCTCAAACTGGCCCTTGGAGACCACTACAGTGAGACGTACCTCTGTCAGAATGGAAACACAAGCTGAAACTTTAAGAATAACGTTGGATTTAACTTGTGGTTAGGTTTAGGATAAAGGTTAAGGTAATGGTTAGGCTACCAAAAGTTAAAAGACAAATACCTGACCTGCAAAACCTAAATAAAAAACATTTAATAAAGCCAAGTAAAAAGTCTGATTACAGGAAAAAGCTGGTCCTTCATGATAACACTCAAATGCAGCTTACATAGCTAAGGCTAAAGCTAATGACACTATGTTAGCTACGTAAATAACATAGCTACCTAGGTAACATATCTAAAGCCAACAAGGCTGGGCTAGCTATGGAAATTACGCAGGTAATGTAGCTTAGAACTAACGTAGCTAAAGCAAACAAAGCTATGTTTACTGCATTAGATTATACTACATTTGCTATATCTAGACCTAAATCCAAGGAACCCAAATTAACTCCAGTGGTAAAATGTCAAATGTCACAGCAGAAAAAAACATGTCTATCGCTAAGGTCAAACAGCATTTTTAACAAATGAGGTGATTCATAGCAGCAACTTCTGGTAGCAGTCCCTGCTATTATTAAGCCGTCTTTGACCTAACTGCTCAATGACAATGATAAACTTTTCATGTCCCATCACAACTCTAAAAATGACAGACTTCTCTGGCTTTGAAAGCTGTTGGAAATAGCTAGGTGGCGTAAGCATTTCCCAACATTATCACTGGGCTTTACAACACCTCTTCAGCAACAGTGAGTGATGCCATTAAGACCAATTCATCATTTACACAGTCTGTGGCTTAAAGTTAGAAGTTATTGGGTGCTGTCTGCTTGGTGTCAACTTGCTAATTCTGTAGTTGTAGCATCAATGCCTATTGGTGATTTGTTTTTCCAGGATGTGGGCAGGTTAGAGATTGAGCTGCACGTCTGCACTGTTTCTAAAGCTCTCTCTACTTTTAGTTTTTATGACTCCAGCTACAACCACAAATAGAATCTTATTCTATTGGAAACATTGTCTTCAAACTGTTTATTGGCTAGCTTTGTATAAGCATCAGGCACAAACTGTCTAGTTCAATAGCTTAGCATGTGCCAACCCCACATACTTCTCAAGTATATCCTTATTGTCCAAATATTCCCCTTTTGGTTCTGTAAATGAACATATTTGTGGCAATTATGCGAAGTCAAGGCTTCATATTGGTGGTCCACCAACCCGCGTCTGATGTCAAAGTGGTTACAGTCACTTTTTATATCGGGTTAATGATTCAGCCTCAACACCATTAGTGAGTCTGGCTATTAATGTTTTGGCAAACAAAGCTTAGTTCAGCAAAAGTCTCTCCAGTTAATCTTGAAGATGTTTAACAGGTCTGAGGTCAGGGTCCTGCTCAGAGCCAGACCAGTCAAATTCCCCCACACCAGTCTTAAAAAAAGCATGTCTTAACAGAGCCTTGTTTAGAAAATGTGGGCATTATTATGTGGAAATAAGAGAGCAGGTTTCCAAAATGGTTGCTCCAAATTTGATTGATGGATTTCCCAAGCCTTGTTTAAACAGTTTGTTTTCTGCCGTTATGCAGAAGCTGTTATTCTGGCTGTTCAACATGAGTCTAGATCTGCTCAAGGTTTCTGCCCGCTAAAGGAAGTTTTATGTTTCCCTCTGTTGCTTTGCCAAATGTTGCCAAGTGCTGAGCTAATCAGCACTTGGCAACAATTCACTAATCATAGTGGATTATCACGGATATTTATGAATAATACAACAGAGACAATCTGGATATGAGGGTGTAACAAGCTTTAGGCTATAAAGGAGGAGGCTGGGGTGGAGAGGGTTAAGCTTTGCCAGCAGCGGTAGCAGCATGGTGCATCAGCACTTAAGCAAGCAGGAATTAATGAGACGTACATCATATTTAAACACACCTCTCTGTTGAGGGAAAGATCTGTGATTGGCTGTGGGAGCTGGGAGCAATAATTAGAATCCTGTATGAACTAATGCTAGGCTTCATTTATTAATAAGTGCTGTACAAGTGCAAAGGATTGATTGATAATCCACTCCAATGACTTGATTATTAAACCCTTTTCTTTGGTCTTCATAGTTTACTTAAATCAAACTTTTCATCATAATCTGTTGATCTAAAAGTACTCTGCTGCATGTTGATTTTGCCAAAGCATTGCAGATTGGGGTGTTGCTTTTTGTCCATTTCGACTGGTTTGTGTTTTTTGATATGATATTTTTGTGTTTCCACTCAAATTCTATTAAAGAAAATGGAATTTTTCATGTGATCCTTCAAGCTTTGAAAAATGATATTTGCAGAACAGCGTCAGTCGTTTCCACAAAACTTGCTTTGAACCGTTTTTATTGGAATCATTATATCTGAAATGAATACTTCCACTGAAAACTAACAGCAAAGTCTGCAGAGAGCAGAAGCCAGAAAATTGCCTCTGAAAAAAACAAGAGGCTTTTAAAATGTTTTGATATTTGAAAGGAAATTAAATTCACTTCCAGAGGCTAACTTCTGCACATAAATGATAAATATTATTGAATGTGTGATTTGGGTGAACTCTTGTTGAAAGCATTGTGGTAGAAAATAGTCGCTGTTTGTTAGGTTGAGTTAACCAGACCATCAAGATTACCCTCCATAGTAATCAACTGTAACCACTATCGTCTGTTTGTTGTTATTCATTCATGGACCCAACAACTTCTTCTCTCAGTTAATTCTCATTTTCTTCATTCAACTATAATTACAGACCACCATCAGCTCATACATTTTCACTTCCCAGAAGAGTTACATCTGTCTCCTTTTTACATCCTATCTGCTCCATTCATAAACCAGACCTTCAATTCACCCTCGCAGCAATCCTGTCAACCCCCTGACCCTCATTCACTCCTCCTCCTCTTCCTCCTCCTCTTCATCCTCCTTTCCCACATTGCCCACTCCTCTCTCTCTCTCTGGGAAGTCATGTGACTTCTCTGAAGCTGGGCCCTATAAACCAGCAGTACATGGGGGGCTCAGTCTATACAGCTCTCTGATTGGCTCTTGCATTCAGATGCTGTTCACTGCTTGGTGCACACACACACACACACACACACACATACACACAGCAGACCCCCTGTTTTCTTTCTGGAACAAATGTGATCCTTGCTTTAAAAAACACAAACAGGAGCTGTGTATGTTTGAGCTTAAGTGCCACATTTTGCAGGAAAGGAGTATTTCCTCAAAGCAGTAGCTAGTCCTTAATGAATGTGACGTGCTCACAAGGGGAAATCTCTTCAGTTTGCACACTTTAAGCCTGAGAAGTACCATTTGTTTTATAGTGGGAAGGAGGGTGCGTGCTGTGGTGGGTCAATGACTGAGTGGACCTAGTCCAGAGGGCTCAGCATCAAGACTTGTTTAATCCAATCAGATCCTTGTTGAGACGTAACAGAGCACCTTGTCAGTTATTGGCAGAAAAGTGCCACCATTTGTATTCAGCAGGGTTCAGTTTGAAGTTTAGTCTTCTTTTGTTTTTAGTTTGTGGTGAAATCCTTGTAAACGCTGATATATCACTAAGGGAAAAAAATAAAGAACAGTTTAATTAGTTTTTAGCTGAGATTTTAATTCCTGCTGGTACTGTAGGCAATCGGGAAAGGAAAATGGTTATTCTAATGAGAAAATTCATCAAGAAATGCTTTTATGATCTTGGTTAGTTCCGTATTATGCTACCAAAGTATAGAAGCGCTAAGCAGACATGCACAGACACATTTTGTTTTCCTTTGATTATGAGCTACTTCAAGTTTCTCAAGTTTATCTTGAGTTAACAATTTTGTTTATCCCATGGTAACGTGACCATAAAATCAGCGGCTATACTTTTGAATCTGATATCACGTAGTCTGTTCGGTCTGGCCCCACAGTTGCCTGGACCGCAAAAGAGGCACACTACTCACTGGATGTGATTGCTAAATAAATAGCAAAAGTGGGGTTTGGGACTCCCAGGGGGGTCGCGAGTTGCCTTCCAAAAAACAGAGAGTTGGTCAGTTAATGCTTTTTGTTGAAATATATGCATAAAATTGTTTCAGTTTATAAAAACAACATGGTAGGTTGTTGAGATTTATGCTAAAATTAAAGTAATGTTTAAAAACTCTTTAAATTCAAGTCTGCACATAACATTCTTGTATGTGCATACTGTGTTCAACTATGCTGCAACCACCCTTGGAGACAGTAGAGTCCCCGGTCTCCATCACCGTTATTTTGCGGACTGAAAGTTTGAGAAACCCCTGCTGTACAAATCACCTGCAGTAATCTGTGTAGTGCACATTTTGTCCATGGAAAGTTTACAGATATTGTAATGTCTGTATTAGATGCCTGCAAATGATTTTTTTGAGGTGTATTTTTCATAGTAACGTGTAACTAAGGTTACACGTTACTATGAAAAATAATGCTAATGCTAGCTAACATCAATATTGTGGTTCAAAACGTGACCCTAATTACTGAGGACTTTCAACTGAATGTTTGAGCTTAAGTGCTATTCATTCATAATGATAGCTATTAACAGGGTCGCTTGTTCCTACCCATGCAGTGTTTATTTATTATTATTATGAAGGGTTTATTCACTGAGGTGAAGGAAAAAAAGTGCGTAGAGCTTAACAACATAATCTTTTTTCTCTTCTGCTCTCTGTCTGTCTGTAATAGACACTTACAGTGCCATTAAAAAGTACCTGCCCCCTCTTTGATTCCTGATATTTTTGCATATGTATCACACAGGAATCAGAGAGGGGGCAAATACTTCTGTGTCACTGTGTCACTTAAAGTGCTTCTCCCTACCTGGAAATGGCCATCGCAGTATTCTATCGTGCTGCGTGTTCAGTCAGCTCTGCACTCCTGCTGTTTTGTTCTCACTCACAGCCATCTGAACAACAAGGTCTTGCCTACATTAGAGCTCAGCAACCAACCAATTGACCAGCCAACTGGAAGGTGCCAGCCTTACTGTACAGCATACCACCATTTTCTTCAAATGCACTACCATGACTTAATGAGGGAGAAAAGCTGTTAAAAGGTACTATACATCCAGTCATTCATTTTGTATTGCAAGGGGCTACATGCAGTACAGAATGAATGTACAGTGGCTGATGATGGCTGCACTTGCAGAAGACTGCATGCCTTTGCATTTACTACTGGTAAATGCATTTGTTTATGGAATGCAGCCAGTTTAATAGATGAAAAAATAAACATTGTCTCATGCAGACAAATTTACAGTAATTTTAATCCCTCTCCAGAAATCCTTCTGTCAACAGAAATCTTTTTCTCTGAGAAACTAGCATTGTAATCCAGAGACTAATACGTCAAAGTCTCAAGAAAACAACCAAAATGTACTTAATATCACAAGAAATTGGGTAAAATTAGATCACACACTCATTAGTTACCTTGACTTTTTTAGATAAATAGCATGTTTATCAGTGTGACTGTGTGTGTGAGTATTGGCATGATATCAGAAATGGGAGTAGTTACTGGAAGCACATGCACACAGTTGTGAGGAAATCACACAGTGAAAAGCACAATATAAATCGAGCAAACGACAATTCCTTTATACTTTATGAGACTCTGGAGGACCCTGTTTTTGGAAGGAAATGTGTTGATTGGCCTCATACACAGGTGGTTATTTAGTTTGCTAGCTTTTTGATGATTTACATCTTTGATTCAACCTGAAAAATGTTCTCATCTGTACAACAGGTTTCCATGAAATGTTAATGGCGATGCATCCTATTAATGTTTGTTATCTGCTCTCTTTCTTTCTTGGGTGAAAGTTTTATGTCTTCAGAAATAGATGTCAACAAGTGAGGAAAGCTGTCGGCTGATGCAATTCAATGCTGCTGATCCAGTCTGCAGTGTAAAAGAGAAGTGAATGGAGCTTGACGGGGTTTTTAGAGGCCAGCCAACAGGTGCCAGGAATCAGTGTATGATGGAGGGAGCAGTTCCAGGATACCTTAAACAACCCCGCACAAAGCAACTTTAGGCATTAAAGATAGATTGCAACTATTTTTCTGCAGATACTTAAAGTGCTGAGATGATGTAACGGGTGATCCACTTACTTTTCTCCCTGTGCTGTTAAAACGTTTTAAAGAAGACTGATTGAACATCTCTAAATTCAAACATTTTTTAATTCCACTTTCAAGTAAGAAGTAATGTCTGATTGTTTTCTCAAGATCTCAACTTTGTTATCTCACAATGACAAACCTTATTTTCTCATTTTACCAGATCTTGAGATGACAGGAAACTCAATTTCTCATGGTAACAGGAAAAATGATTTTAGATCTTGGAAAAAACCTAACCTTGCAAAGCAGATGGATACGCACATGTCCTTGTTTTTCACTGGCGAATCCATCCTGTTAAGTTCCCATCTGAACCGTTTGGGCCCGGTTAGAAAGTGACAGGACCAATCAGCGACGAGGGGCAGTACTTTCAGGCACAGCAGAGTCATGAGGCAAACAAGAAGCAGCAAGAGCCGGTGCAATTATGGATCAGAACTTGACTACAATTCTTTGTTAAAAGAAGAACAAAGAACAGCAGTGAGTTTTTTTCTTTTCAAAAAACAACAAAAGTCGAGTACTTACATGTCTATAGTCACCATGTTTCACGTTATTCCCCATGGCTGCCCATGCGCAGCTGGATAGCTGCTACGTCACGTGTTTTGTTGCTCTTATTGGCCCGTAGAGATGTGACAGAACGTTCATCCATCACACTCCGAGTTTTTTCAAAGCCTCTGCCTTTTCTCAAATGTTTCCTATTGAAGCTTTGCCAGATGGATGTGTTTCATACATCCATCTGGCGTGTCAAGTTAAGGAAAACCACAATTCAGTCATTAACACAAAAAAACACTAAAGTTGAATTTGTATGTATGGAGGTTCATCCTTCAGGGCTTCCATACCTTACGTTGTGTTCACACCAAGCGCGAACAATCAATAGATTCACGTGAGTAGAGTGAGTTTACTCACTTGATATTTTTTAATTCCCACAAATTACTCGCTTTATTCGCGGTGCATATTCTCCTGAGTCATGCCACCCGAGGCGAACTGGCGTCTGCTCACATCTTTACATTGACTTTACATGTAATTCACTTGTGTGAATAATTTTACTCAAACTTGGTGTGAACACAACATTAGAAATTGAACCACAAAACCCTTTTCTCTAGTGCCACCTCTAAGTCAGATCTAAAATTTTTATACCCTGTGAGATATTTTTGCATGACCAGTAACATTTTTTTACAGTCCCAGAGGTTGAACCACAATATTGTTCTCTGCATAATGTTATTATAAGGTTAAAAAAGTTGTTACAGAACATAATGCAGCATATCTTTATTAAAGGTACAAGACAGAGCGGCATGTTTTCCCAATAATTCATGTTCCTGAGAGGATAAACCATTATGACATTAGCAATCCCCTGCCCATAGTATCCAGTACACATATAATTTAGTATTTCCTTGTTTTCAGCACAAGATAAGCTTACAAACCAGATGGGCTGTTTCAGATATCCATGGCATTGGATATATTTCACATCCTTCTTGGGAACAGCCCATACACTGCCTTTTGGAAGGGCAGAACCTTTGAAAAATAATCTTATTGACCAATCAGAGCGTCGAAATGTATGACATAGTAGGTGTGGGCCGACCCAGAGAGTAAACTATTTAACGGAAGCGTTTTCGTTGTTCACCATCAGTAGAGCCAGTTGGTTAATGAATTCTACCAAAGTCAGTTTGGAGAAGAGCAAAAACATCTTTTTCTAGTGGCAGGCGTTGTTTACAGGCTTGCAGTTCAACTAAACAATGCCTATAGCAACTGCCTTAGTCTCTTCAAATGGCACTGATTTGTCCGGTCATTCTTCTTAAATATTACAGTTTGAAGCTTTGCAAGACCGACCCAACAGACGGATATGGAATCTGGCCAATCCATCAGCTTTGCAAAGTTATGTACAAGATGGGATGACTAAAATTTTCATAGTTATTCATGTTTCTTAGAAGATGAACCATAATGAAATCATGGATCCCCTGCCTATTCTGTTAGTGCCAGCAGCCGGTCAAAAATTTTCTAAATACTGTGAAACATCTTTATATTGGCAGTGTAAGAAGGATTATCACACTTTTCCTCTGTGACTCTTGTCCCTCTGGAGGTGAACTATAACAGAGCTGGTCAACCTTCTTGTGAATCCTTTATGCCATCAGCTGGCTAAAGTGACTAGCTTGACAAGTTCTCTTTGTCCTTCATGTTTCCCAGGGGATGAACCATAATGACGTTGCTGCTGTCTGACTTGTTTTCTAGTGCTACCATTACAAGGTCGGAGTTAAAAGGAATCATGTGAAATATTGCTTTACTGACGAAAGACAAGATGTTTTTTCAAGTATTTTGCTGCTGTTTTTAATATTTGCCAGATGTGTTTAATATCCTTTCCCATCCTTCTTTGTTTCTTTTTCTTTATAGATAGGATTAACCATTTAACCCATTAACCATATATCCACAGCGCTCATAAAAAGTTTTCACAACTTTGGATGTTTTACCCTTTTATTGATTTTATAAATCAGTCATTGTCAGTATAATTTGACTTTTTTTGACCAAAAATGTGGAAGTGAAAACAGATTTTAACAAAGTAATGTCAGTTAAATAAAAAATTGTAACATAAAGTAAGTGACTGTATTAATATTTGCCCCTTTAAAGTGACTGACCTAATTCAGCAGAGTTCCAGCTAATTGTAGTCTCATAAATGGTGAAACAGGGGAATGCAGTGAAAGTGTTTAAAGTGGTTATAACACCTGTGTCACCTGTGTCTTGAAAGTTTAGTCACTGGTTAATCAGCATTCCTGGCTGCCATCACCCCATGAGACAAAAGAACACACCAAGCAACTCAGAGAAAAGGTGATTGAAAAGTATACGTCAGGAAATGGGTACCAAAAAAACTAAAGGCACTAAACATCTCAAGGAGTTCAGTTAAACCCATCATCAAGGACTGGAAAGATTATGGCCCATGTGTAAATCTGCCTAGATCAGGCCATCCTCACAAACTGAATGACCGTGCAAGATGAAGACTAGAGAGAGAGGCCACCAAGACACCTCTGACTTCTTTGAAGGAGTTGCAAGCTTCAGCATCTGAGATGGGAAAGACTCTGCGTACAACAGCTGGTTCACAGGTTCTTCACCAGTCAAAGCTTTATGGGAAAGTGGCAAAGAGAAAGACACCTTTGAAGACAATTCATTAAATCTGGACTAAAGTTCACCAAAAGACATATGGGAGACTCCATGGTCAAGTGGAAGAAAGTTCTTTGGTGTAATGAGACCGAAATGTTGCTTTTTGATGGACACCAAACACTGCACATCACCACAAACACACCATCCCAACTGTGAAGCACGGTGGTTGCAGCATCATGCTGTGGGGATGCTTTTCGGTAGCCATCCGTGGAAGGCTTGTTGAGGTAGAGGATAAAATGAATTCAACAAAATTTAGGAAAACACTGGAGGACAATCTTATTCAGTCTGACAGAGAACTACAGCTTGGAAGAAGATTTATTCCCAGCAAGACAATGATCCAAAGCATACACAGAAAGGGCAACCTGACAGAGCTAGAGCAGTTTTGCAAAGAAGAATGGAAGGAAACTGGGGTGTCCAGATGTGCAAGCCTGACTGAGACCTGTCCACACAGACTCAGTGCTGTGATTGCAGTCAAAGGTGCATCTACTTAGTACTGATTTGACATTACTCTGTAGAAATCTGTTTTCACTTTGACATTAAAGAGTTTTATTGACTGTTTTTTTGTTGTTATTGTTTTTTTACAAAAAAGCCCAAGAACATTGACGATTATTGATTTAAAAAATCAATTAAAGGGTTAAACATCCAAGGAGCTGAATACTTTTTATAGGTACTGTATAAATACTTTTACACACTGGAGTCCCTTTTGCTGATTGTCATTAATTTGAGTGTTCTTAACCTGTGAATGGAAAACTTTTATTCTCAATCCAGCAATCTTTCTATTACTGCATTTTAGTATGTCTTCCATCAATGTGGGTAACTGTGAGGCATTGCCATTACATCCGTGTCCAAAAACCCCCTTACTCACCACATATGTATGTGCTAGAGCTCACGTGTGCATTCCTGCTAGTGTCTCAAGTTTGAATATTATGCAGCTCTGTGTGCAGGCTGCATGGACGCAGTGACACCTGAGAGTGTTGGAGGGTTTGGTCTGACTCCATGCTGTTACAGTAAGCCATTTGGCATCCACGCCCCACTGCTGCTATGCTCACACAGCTGTGAATGGAGAAGAAAAACAGCATAAAGAATCCACATCTAAGATAAAACAATAGGTCCTCTACAACGTGCCTCATAAATAAATGCTTTCAACAACCTGTTTTAAACCTTTCGAGGCAGTTGTCTTTGTGCTCCCAACTAAAGGCACACCCTTCTGTTAGTGTGTTCAGGTGTCGCAGGAAAACCATCTCAGTGATGATTTAAGTGAAAATAGAGCCAGGCACAATGAGTTTCAAATGTGCCGAGGGGGTGGTGGTGTAGTCAGCTTAGAATAATATTGTGGTTTGAGTGTGTCACAAGGAGCCGGTCAGTGAGTACAGGTCAACACTGTCTCTGCACACGCACACAGATACATACATCCACATGTGCTCATTTTTGAGTGCATTTGACTATCTGTATGCTTTCCCATATGGTTTTTATTGATCCATCTCCCTGTTATACCCCTCCTGCTCCATCTCCTTCTCTCCGTCTCTGTGTGTGTGCACTGATGGTGAAGGAATGATGGAATGCTGGAGGGTAAATCTCTGGTTTCCTGGAAGCTGGTCTGGCTTTATCAGAAGCGGCTGTGACAATACTCCAGCTGATGGGCCAACCAAACGTCTTTCCTATAAGAGGCCGATCAGCCAACAAAAAGCCTTCCTGGAAGAAATAATCAGCAAACCGGAGGCCCTTCCTGGAAGACCAATGTGGATTACTCGATGCAGGGCATATTCCTAACCCCTTTAATATTCTTTCCACCTACGACGCTCCACAATGTTGACATTGGCATGAGCTCAAAAATGAAAAAGACGCTCAAGAAAATAATGATTTTAATCAGACTGCAAGAATGTTATCTGTCAAACTACCTAATCACTAAAGCATTTTATTAACATCTCATTTCCTAATGCATTAAAACAATGAAGTTTGAGAGGCAGTGCTCAAACCTTGGTGTGAATGTTTGGATTGTTGAAAAACCCGAGCTCAGTTGTTTGAGAACCGGGTGTTGTGTTTGGCCCCGGACTCTGTTGACAACTGTTGAGTTGGACGCAGCAAGTCATTACCCGAAAAAATGAATCATGGTGGAAAGACTTTCTGTGAGTGTGTGAGATTCACAAGAGGAGTGAAGGATACAAGCAAAATATTCCAGCCCCACTAACCAGGCAACTATGGGGAACATAAAATGAGTCATCGTGAGCTGAGCTGGCTTATTTAGACAATGTGTGTGCGTGTGTTTGTGTGCAAAACTGGATTATTCTGGTTGGATTTTGGGAAGAAGGCTCACTCATTCCTGTTTGTCTCCTGAACTACGTCATTTTGTCTATAATTTCCCTACTCAGTCTTCCTCACATAGACAAATAGTGACACCCACATGCATTTGCACACATACAAGCAGCAACTTTAAGAACACACACATTTTTTCCTGTTGGTGTCATAGCAAAATAAGGAACCATGGAAGTGAGTATCTGAATCATTGTAATTACCTGGACTGAGGTAAGCTGTAAAAACAGTTATTAAACATTGTCCTCTCACTCCCACAGTTACTTCCACTGAGGTCTGGGACAGGCTCGTACCCAGAGAGCTGTGTCTATCTGTGGGTGGTTACTGATGTAATGTACAGAGGTGGTAGAAGTACACAAGTCTATATTTATACAGAACTTCAGATACATGCGTATAAAAAGTCACAGATGTGTCTCCAAAGCAAATTGAATCCCATGTCATATTCAAAAATCATCAAACTTTATCCCAACTTGAAAAAAGGGAAGGATGCACATTAACATTGCTCCAGTGTGAAGATCGGATGCATGAGAATCTTAAAAAGATGTACTGTTTGCAACAATGCCAAAGATTATTTTGTGGGCTTTTTGCCTTTATTCAGGACATCTGGAAACAAGGACACGACTGAGCATCGATCCCATCAGTGCATTGAAGACCACAGACTCTGTATTTGAGCACCTGCTCTGCCCACAGAGCTAAACCAGCACCTTAGACCATTGGTGCCTAACTGGTCAAACCTCAGGGCCCACTACCTTCCTCAATAAGAAAATTACAACCCAAATGTTTAAATTTTTTTGACCAATCAGATTTATTCAATGTAAAAAGCACAGATGGTAGAATAGACCATACAAAAGATGTGAGAAATCAAAGAAAAAGGAAAAAACAAGCATCTTTTAAAAGAGTTTCATTGACTTTTACGTACAAATTTTAAGGCACTCATCCATGACCAACTGAAAAGGCTCCAGGACCCACTTTTGGGTCCCGACCCAACAGTTGAGAACCACTGCCATAGCACATTTATATGGGACATCACACCATCTCTTCCGACTGCCCTGGCCCCGCCTGGATGGCAAAAGTGGCATGTTAGTCACTACATGGTAGACAAATACTCCTTCTGGCAAATTCACTGTGGTAATCTGTGTAGTGCACATTTTGTACATGGAAAGTTTAGACAGCTTGAAATGTTGGTATTAGATGCATGCAAATCCTTTTATGAAGTCTAAAATGAAGCATTTTCCATACCAACAGCCTGTTTACATTTAAAGAATGAGTGAATGAATGAGCTAATGCTAGCAAATACGCCAGTATTAGTTTAAAACGTGCCCCTGTTCATTGGTGACTGAAGCGTAGCAGAATAAATACTCATGAATGCCTCTTTGTTTAGTCTGATGGGTGTATTTTGACATTTTAATGAAACACTTAACAAACATATTCAAAAGAAAGGCTATGTAGGCTTTAAGGCTTTTGTAAACTATGAGGTGACTCACTTCATTTGGCAGTCACTGACAGTTGTGTAAAGTAGGATGATTGTATTATGGCTCCAAAATACACCCAGAACATACTGCTGCCTACAATGCATGTTGGCCTAATGTTAACAGTGACGCTCTGTGTACTTTAGTGAGTGATGCCATTATGGTCACGTGTTTGCTAAAAGTTTAAAGCGGTCTTATCCTATAAAGTTTAAAAGGTCTTTCAAAATTTTCATCTTGAATCTCTCTACAAAGAAAGTACCACAATGACCTACTAAGAAATGAGAAAATCAAAGAAGGCAAATTGCTAATGATGTTCTAATGATGATGTAATGATGCTGTTGGTGTTCCATAAGCGCCAGATGTTAACCAAACAGCCAAATAGCCACATAGTTGTAATTTAATAATTTATTCATTTAACAGGAGCCTCAGTAGCGTGTGGAAGAACCATACACAGCCACAACTGCCTGGCACCTCCTCCTCATGCTGGTCACCAGCCTGGTCTCACACTGCTGTGGATTGGTATCCCATTCTTCAACCAGCATTTGTTGCTTGTCAGCCAACGTGGTTGTGTTGGTCACTCTGGCACAAACAGCACACTCAAACGGAGCCTATAAATGTTCAATGGGGCTGCGGTCAAGACTGCTGGCAGGCCATTTCATCCTCTCCACTCCCAAATTCTGGAAGTAGTCTTTGATAAACCCCGCTCTGTTGGGGTGAGCGTTGTCATCTAGGAGGTTAGAGTTCAGTCTCAGACTGTGGAGATGTGGGATTGCCACTGATTGCAGAATCTCATCTCGAGATCTCTCTGCATTGAGATTGCCTCAGTGATGACAAGCCTCATTTTTCCAGCCTACAGTTCCTGAGTGACAACATGGTGGGTAAACCATCTTCTTGGGGTGTTTTCTTCTTGAGACCCCTACTTCACAGCCTGTCTCTGACATCCCTGTTTTATGGAACTTGATTTTCAGTTTGGAGATTGTACTTACTATCAAGATCAATCGAATGAGGCATGTCGATTCTTGGAGCAGACACCTTCTGACCTCTGTAGCAGGGCCCACAGGTGCTGTCAGTCAGGTTCCAATCAGGCACCTGATTATCAACACCTGGGTGTACAAGAACCTCAAAAAACAAGAGTCAGGAGTGACAGCAAAATAAGCTGTTTTGCACCAGCAGAGTAGTACACGCTCATCTCTGCTGCTCATCCCACAAATGAAGCTTAGCTTAAGTTCAAATAGTAAGACTGTTTCATTTCCATTCACCCTTTCATTCATTAGTAACCACTCACTCACCTACCCCCCTCTTTTCCCACAACTGTTCCTGCTCTAGTAATCATCAATGGGCGTCTACTCACTTAAGCTTTATGCCAATCCCTTTCAGCCACAACATCGCTCAATCCAATCATCCTGCAGCTGTCATATTTGAAAGTTCTCTTTCCTTCAAATTCCGTTCTTTCTGTGCAATTGCTGCAACCCTCCTCATCCCCAGCCACCTCCATTATTCATCTCATCAGTGTCTGGGTCGAACTCATCTTATCTTACTCCTTCCATCACCACCACCAGGGTCTAGACTCCATGGGGGGGTTTCATTTTTCTGCTGTCTGCCTCACTACCCCTTTAAGTTCATAAAGACATCACGATGAAGTCTATACGCCAAAGACATTTCACAATTCCAAACATTGCCAAATATTTCCACACTTGGAAAATAAATCATTGTTAAACTCATATAAGTCTCTCCTGATTGAAATGCATGTTCCTTACAAACGGGGCACCATTTAAAAGGAGAATTAACAGGCTTTCCAACGGTATAAGATTTATTGCCATTGTTGCAAAGAGATAATCTACCAGACACAAATTTCCCTACTTCTTGTGCCAGTTTGACTAACTGGCTGTGGCTCAGTTTCCTGTACATTGTAGAATCATTTCATTAGTGTGACACTGACACTTAAGTGATTTTATGTTACTTAAACTTTAAACTTGTCCAGTGAAATCACTCATAATTGTCTTTGACAGTTTTGTAAGGTTTGTGTCAGGTTTTGAACTATGAAAGTTGCTGCTTTTCTTTCAATAATTAGCTAATAACTATTTTTCCATCTTATATATGATTGAATTCAAACCACAGTTAGTTGCCAAATATTCCCCAGATTGCAGGGAATTAAATGTTGGGTGCTAAAAACATTCCTGGTTAAGTTAAAGTCATGGAGAACAAATTCACTACTTTCATCTAATGTTTCATCAGTCTTACAATATGTGCACTGATTTATATGATGAATAGGTGTCTTTTCCATGGGATAGTGTTCCATCCTTCATGATTCAAACATGTAAAGAGTCAACGATATTGGAGTGTTAAACTTTACTGAAGCCACCAGATATTTTTAAGCAATGCATGGTCTTCATTTTCCAACTAAACAGGCTACTGAGCCAACGCCATTGCAGTCTCTCTTGCAGTCCTTTTGTTTTCAATGCTTAGCTTCACTTTATGGACTCCCAACAAAAGCAATCACTCACCTCTTGCTTGTGCTCTCCTCCAATCACATGCAAGGTATTTTGCACCGTCATAGACACCTGGAGTCACTGACTTATGGCCTCTCAAGAACTCAGCTGCCAGTTTATGATTTTTACTTCACAGGACGTGGTAAAACTTTGTCCCTTAATATAAAGTTACCCTTCACGTTTCTTTTGCTCATCTCCAGTGATTCTCTCTCTGCATTTTTCTGCATCTCTATTATTCCCCCCATCACTCACTGTCTCTCTTACACATGCTCGCACAGATTTACCTCATTGGCTCTTTCTCTCGCACACACTATCACCAGTAAAGCCGTAAAAAGTCAACTCAATTAAAGTGCCTCATTTCCTGGAAGCCGGCCTCAGACAGAACAGTAGGTATGCAGGGAACGGGAAAAGTGTGTGCGTGAGGAATATAGAAACTCACCTCCTGCTTTAATTTTACCAGCAGCACACATCCACACTCACTGCATCAGTTGAAAACCACAGACTGTCGTAAATCTCCTCCACGTGGACCCTTTCACCTATTTGACCTCACATACACATGCGCAGCCTCTCTCTCTCTCTCTCTCTCTCTCTCTCTCTCTCTCTCTCTCTCTCTCTGGTGGACACCATCCTCTCTCAGCCCCTCAGGCAGGATGTATAAAACCGGCTGCATTCCTTTCCAGTTAAGTCCAGCCCAAAGTGAGCTTTCTACACAGTAACTGCTGTGTCAGTGCGTGTGCGTGTTAACTTCTGGGAATCCCTTTGTTTCTGTGTGTTGTGCACGTCTGCGGAGCATGTCTGAGAAAAAAATTCTTACCCCACACCCTTTCCTTTATGTTTTTTAGTAGCCTATGGAATTTACCCATAATGCCCCAGCAGAAAAAAACAATGTGATGATTGCAGTCATTTTAACCCACGGATGAACAAGTATTGTCTCTTAAAGCAGGCTGCTCCGGCTCTTATAAAGCCAGCAGGGTGAATAAACATAGCTTTGTTTGACGGTTAATAATCTGGTTGTAAGGCCAGTATTGTTGGAATATCAACTCCCTTTACAAAAGATTATTTTGAAATAGAGCTCATTGAGTAAATGTTGACTCAGTAAAGTAAGAGAAAGACACAACAGCAAAGTAACACACAAGACAAATGCTTCACTTTTGTAAAAATAGTGCTCTTTAATATAAATTATTGAAATATTTTAGAAATATAAATATGTGCAACGTTCCTTTTTCATTTATTTTTTCTTGTAATGCTTTGTCATTTCAGATATTACAGCTTGTATTATGCCAGACTAGTGGCCAGCCTTTTATGAGGGAGTCTTTATAAAAGACAAATGATTCACATACATGTGTGGTCCACTGCTGCTGCAACACATGTAAGAACTTTTATGTGAGAAAAATAAGGCTGAGATTTGAGAAAAACAGTGTCCCACCAGATGTGTTTCCATAAATGTAGAATTTTGCCTATTTTTGAGCAAGAAAAAAAATGAATAAAGCATCCTCTGTTGCACACAAGTCCTTACTTGTTTTTGTGTTACATTTTCAAATAGACTCTGAATTAGTAAAAATTTAGCTGCATGATTGAAGCCTTCTGCTTGGTGTATAACAATCATTGCATTACCCTGCCTTTTTGAGACAGACGCAGCTATACCCAGATGAAAAAGTACAATTAAACCCCTCAGATCAAACTTAATCCATTATGATACACCACTTTTACCACTGTAGATTGGGATAGAAAACTGTTTAAAAAACTAAATTCAAACTCTAACAGACCTACTTTTACCAGTAAGAGAGGGAGAAGTAAAATCTCGTTTGAAAGAAAGCTTTTTATATCAGATTTTGCACATTTGTAAGTTGCTTAACTGTTGAATGGAAACAAGCCACACTGGTGTATTTCAGTGCTCCCGTTTCAAGTTGCCTCAAGATTGTGAAATGCCATGAATGGGTCACAGGTACGTTTGAGCTCCGGACGAACACTGCTTTCATCAAATCCAAGTCTTTGTTTTACAAAAAGGCGGTTTTGTTTTCAAAGAATCACTTTAAGAAAGTCTGGTGTTCCTTTGACGTTCAGACAGACAAAAAACAACTACTGTTTCAGAGGTAACGATGGAGAAAAGTTGGGGTGGAAAACTGAGGTTTTGTGAGATAAAAACATCCTCATCAAAAGTCAATTTCTCCTCTTCTTTCCTTCCAGGCAGAATTTTAATGCCTCATTTCCACTGTTTGGTTCAACTTGACTCGCCTCACTTAGTACTGTCCTTTCTTGATTTTCAAAGCTGCAACAGGTTTAGGGCAGTGACTCCCAACTGGAGGGGGGGGGGTCTGCTCTTATGTGTCAAAATTTGATGTATATGTATTTTTTTCAATTATGATTAAAAACCTAATGACGGTGTATTAGGACCACCCTAGAGGATTAAAAAAAATAAGAGGATCCATTTATTTTTTAGAAAAAAGGATTTTTTTGGGGGGGGGGGGTAAAATGAGTGATTTCAGAGTTAAAAAATTGAAAATTTACAAGAAAATGTGGAAATTTCTGAGATTAAAAGGTCTTAAACTTTATATTAGAAACATAAATTTCAATTTTTTTACAACAGGTTGACATCAAAAATTTAACAAATTCTGCGTTTTGGTTCATGTACATTTATGTCATTTAAAGTAAAAAAAAACTATTTTTGTTAAAATTAATGTTTTTCAACTTGAATATTTCTGTTTTTTTTTTAAAGGCCCTAATAAGGCATCATAACAATGGATAGTTTACACATAGATCATTTGTCAGGAACAAGTATATTATGTTGGGTTATTCTCAATGAAAACAATTAAAACTAATGTTAAATTTCTAAGCGGGCTTGGGGGTCTTTGTTTTTCTTAGATATGAGTAGGGGGGGCCTTAAAAAAATGTTGGGAACCACTAGTTTAGGGCACAGCCAGTGTTTTACATCACACTAAAAAGAGATGTGACAACATCTGATAGGCCCAAGGCAATCATATCAATGTAGGTTAAAGAGCTTAAATACACTTTACCAGCTGTCATACAAATACTTTTGCACCTTTGAGGTGACAAAAACAGCCACACACAACTGTTTCAAGTGGCTTTCACTTGGCTAAGAGTTTACCCTTGAAACAGTAAAGGCACAGGTACCAGCTCAAGCTGTGTGGAAAAGAGGCAATAGAAAACCTTGAAGGAGAAAGCTGAGAAATGCTCACTCAGACAAACTAAGAGTTTGAGATGAAAACACATCACTGTGAGAGGGTTTAACAAAGAATTAAGACTCAGTCAGAACTTTGTTCTCAAACTCGGCTCCTTTGGCAAGTTGGGTTTTATATTTACAGGAGCGGTGTCCTGTTGAGCCCGATCATTTCCTCTAAGTCTAAGACATCAATCACGTCAATGTTTTTGTTTAGCTGTATACCAGTATGTCTCCTCCCACTACTCCCCTCCCTTAGCCCCCTCCCCAGTTCTTTAGTTTCCTTTTAGTTAATCCCATTTCCCGCTCTTCTTCTTTCTCCTTCCCTCATCCTTACCCTCTCCCCCTTCTCCCTGGGATCATCAACATCATACACAGAGGAGTTTTACAGTGTTGCTGACATTTTTCCAACCTCTCTGGATAAAAATAAGTTCTGATGTTTTGTTTGGTCCTGTGCCAAGGCTTTTGTCTCAGTAACAAGCTTTTGTCTGGGTAACAGCAGCCTGTTTTCTGTCATTGTCAAAGCGAACATGCAACTCCAAAAAAAAAAAAAAAAAAAATGTTAAAGAGGGGGGGTGGGGAAAGGGTTATGGAGGAGAACCGAGAAACAAACAAAAATGAAGATGCTTTGTAATGCTTTTTCCACACTTATGTTCCCACGCTAACAAAACCCACACATGGGCCTGTACCTGTTTGTGTGTGCAGAGCTAGCGTGCATGACCACCCTGCTCCCCCTCTATGAGGCAACATTTGCGGGAAGCAGCAGTGGAAATGTGTGCGCCGCCACAACACACAAAAACACACACAGCCACACAAACAAATACTGCTCTGCGTCTCCTTTGGACTTTGTCTTTTCCCTGTTACTCCTCCATCAGTCACCCCCTCCCCCATGTCTCTTTTTCTTAGCTGTCTTTCTCTCTGTCCAGTGATCCACAGTGTTGTAAATGTCAGGTTGACCAAAGAGAGATGAGGTTTCTTCTAAAGCACATAAAACTGAGAGGGAACTCCCGTGGCGGACTGACCGTGTCATCGCTGTCATCATTAATATCTACCAATCAGATTAATCTTCTACGAGGCTCTGCTCTGCGTCTGTGTCAGTCATTGGAACCACTGAACCTTTACCCACCTTTCATCTGCCACTTACACTGGTGGTCAGTGATTGGAGGCAGGACGGACAAGGTAATCATTACCTGAATCCAACTTTTCATCCCAGGCCCCATGTCAGCAGGGGATTCTGGGTAGCTGGTGCCCGTCAGTGTTTGACCAGCTCAGGTTTGCTGGTCACAATGAAAATCTGACCTCTCACCAACCTCATGTTAGCATCTAACGCTAACTCTGGTCAGTATCACATGGTGTGCATTTTTCACATAAGCACTGAGAACTGGTCCTTCAGGCCCCTGGTCCATGAACTGGAACCTCTGCAGTTCCTGTCAGTCATATCGGAGCATCATACTCCTCCAGAAAGTCTCTAAGTGTTTGAGGGAGCTGCTCACTCCTCTCAGAACCCCCAAGCCCTTGGTTATTCAAGGTCCTCCTGCACATGTGTTGCAAGGATGAGAGAGAAGTTGAAAGGGGGCGCCGCAGTTCCAAGGGAATCCTCTCTCCACCAGTGTGGATCAGATACACACTGCGCCCCTTCATTTCTGACTCTCCTGAGCTGCCACCACATGCTCCTTCTCTGCTCCTTCCAGCCTCCGGCCCCTTCCCCATGTAGTGCGCAATAAGTTTCAGCACACAGTCAAACTGTGGGAGCTCTTGTGTGTTTTGGGGGTCTGGCTGTAGGAAGAAGCCACCTCCCTCGCTGTGGATGCGCAGGTTCTTGGTACCCCGAGCCGTTTGGACAGAGAGGGTGAAGAAGTGGTGGTGGTCAGAAGAGTCACGGATCAGGAAGGTGCCTGGTGGTTCAGAGCGGAGCATGGAGCTTGCTTCACGGCCCCCCACAGCTCCCCAGTAAAACCCACTTTCCTGGAGCTTATGCAATGCACGCATCACCTGAGGGAGACATAAAAGTAAATTAGATAGGAAAACATGAAAAAAGAAAGAGTCCCTTCTCTCAAAACTCAAGCATGACTCACCTGCTGGTAGTGTGCATGTGAGCTGAAGGGCTTGTAGTGATGTGGGGTAAAACTGGTCCCCTGAACCCTGCCCACAATAGGGGTCACACTGCTCATGGCGAGAGGGTTGCGTCCACTGGAGGCTACCATGGCGCCATGGCCCCCTGCCTCTGCCCGCTGGTCGCGAGGCAGGGGGCCCAGGACAGGAGCTTCGAGGGGGAAAGGTGTGGGGGAGGTTGGAGTGGTCGGAGAAGGAAGAGAGGGGGACAGGGGTGAGAGAGGCGGGGTCACACACCGGGTCCAGGGCCCCGGGGGAGAGGAGTCCGATGCATCCAGAGAGGGGCTGGGAGAGAGCACCTAAACACAGCTGGAGAGGGGAGGATGCACAGATTACACTGATGCACACATGCACAAAGAGGCTGCAGTATACCATACAGCCCCATTCAAGTCATTCATAAACACTGACATGAATAGATACCCGCTCTGCCACACTGGAGCTCTCAGTTTACCCTCATTAAACGCAGTTATGGAGACTGTGACAAATGCATGAGGCAAGACTGTGCAGAGAAGGCAGGTTATATTTAGTTTACATGAATCCTAGCGTGCTGCTGCTGCACCATGCCGCCAGACAGCAACTGGATCCTGATTGCTTTCAATTGTCTTCGATCGGGCGTACCGCAACAAGGGATTTCAGAAACGGGGTCACAGTGAAAGAGTCAGGAGCCTTTCTCTACTCTCCCCCTTTCCCAAAAAAAAAAAAAAAAGCTCCTTTATCCCTGCTCGGTGGCGACACAGAGGCCCCTTTCTCCGGTTTCATTGAGACTCAAAAAGGTGTCCCGTCAGGTCTGGTTTTCCCTGATCCTCTGTGGGCTCGCGGTATTAAAGTAGCCGGACAGTGCGGGAAGCAGAGGCGCCATAACGGTTCTGAAGCGGTGCAGAGCCGTTAGTGTAGAGGTCGCTCCACTAGTCATAATATTACGAAAATATTCCCAAAATTTACACTCCAGCTGCACTGCACCAATAACACAAGCAGCTACGCAACATCTACCGCTATTTTATTAGCTCTGTAACCCGTCCTTTTTCTGTCATATAGTTCACTTGAACCGCTCTCAAACGTTTTTTCTCTGTCTTTTGAACTTACCTTGCGGTTTTGTTGAGCTCCGCACCGCAGCCGCTCGTCGCCAAAGCAAAAGCTATGCAAACTACCCGAGAGTAGTGCTGGATGAAATATTAACTCAGGCATTAAAATCCAAACAAAAAAGATATCCAGAAAGTGTAGGGGTTTTTTTTCCTGAGCGGAGGAATGCAGCGGCGTCGATATCTGCCGGAGAGATCCAGTGAGTGGAGAAAGGTTACTGTGGGATGTTTCCAACAATGACTAAATCCGATTCGGAAGGCTCCGCCTCCTCCGGTTAGAGGTTCTTCCAGGAAATAAACTCACGCTCGTACACTCAGACACGCGGGCTCGCGCTCTCCCTTGGCAGATTGCCAATAAATAATAAGCGTGACCTTTGCTAGGCTTTTTCCTGGTATTTGTTTGGTCTTTGCTTGACAAGTTGAGCAAGTTAAAAGCTCCAAATACAACACAATATATACTGATAATATTTTAGCATGTTAAATGGAATTACGGAAATAATTTCAGGATTTAGACTGAAGGCAGCATGAAGGGACCCACACATTTTTAGAACTAACAAGTCTCTTTATCTTAACACATTATTTAGGTCAGTCCCATTGGATTTTTTTTCTTTTTTCCTACATAAAGTATGATATGAAATAAAACATTACTACACTGAAACAATCCCGATTACAAATGTCTGTTGAACGCATAGATGCACCAAAAACAAAAGTACACATGTTGCTCTATTTTCCCCCATAAATATCTTTATGTGTATCATCAATGAGCAAAATTTTTGCACATATGCATCCTTATCTTTATATTTTAAGCAGTCAGTTAAATTTCGGCCACAATTTTAAATTTAAAATATTAAAATATATTTTTATATTTTTACCATCGCTGTTAATATGCTAGTATTGCCACAACTTCAGGCCAGAAATTTTCCACTGCATAATTTAGTGTTATCTGTTTTTATTTCTTAATATTACTTCATATTTTGCAAATACACAAATGTCTGTGTTTGTTTTGGTATTGTTCAAATGGCAACTTCTTTAATTTTTCATCCTACTGATTACTTTTGAATGGTTCATACATTTTTCTTTAGAGCTTAGACTCCATCACACATCTCTTCCATCGTACATTCATCTTACATCATCCTTTCCCAGATATTTTCTATTTTAACCGCCTTTTGAGATCTTTCCCGTTCATTTTGATTGCGTTAATTTTGTAGACTTTGTGCTTCGGTTTGTTCTGACTCATTGTTTGATTTTCAAGACATTCTCTGTGAGGTTATTTGTTTATTTTATTAATCTCTGAGGTCCTGTCTGTGCTTTGTCTGTTAAAGCACTTTGTAAACATCTATTGTATAGGTGCCATGCAGTAGTTGGTATTTTTATTATTTCCTATCGTTATTACAAAATATTATATAGTACTTTTATTGCATCTGTTATAAATCTCCCCCTGTGGATTTATATAGCCTTACCTTAAGATTGTCAAGATTTCCATTATCAGGTCAGGCTTCAGAAGTGTAACATGACAGATGATTAACAATTTATCTGCTATGAGCTGGCTAAGGTTTAAAGATAAGGTCCCTCAGGCCGTCATTTCGTGTCAGGAAGCATCTGGCTTACTGTAAGTGCTCTTGAGCAACTACCAGCAATGCTCTCCATGGCGAATCTTGACCCGAAATACACCAATGCAAGCAGAAGTCCTGCATGCAAAGTCTTACCTCATTTAGGTTACCAGTAAAATGTGAGAGTATTGTGCAGAATGGCATCTGCCTGCTCATTTTCATATATAGATTGTATTGTGTTATTGTTACTAGTCCATTGTGATTAAGGAACAAATACTATTTTAGGGACCTTATACTGTAGAATAATCTCACTTGTCAAATACAGTAGATGTAAGACAGACGCAACTCATAAGTTGCGTAAAAATATAAAATAGCAGAAAACAGAAATACAAATAGGCTTGTGATTACTATGTGACTTTAGGCAACCTTTTAACCCTAAAGGTCAGTTACAGTTTAAAAAGCTATGGTAATCTAATTGTCTTAATAAGACTATAAAGAGCTATCAAACAATAAAAATATCTTACCATCACCTGCCTTCCGATAGAGTCTTTGTGGTTTGATAGTATAGAGCCTTTGAGGTGTGACAGTAAGCTTGAAATGGGTGGAGCAATAGCTGGCAATCCTCTTCCAGTCAAAAGAAAACACCTGTTGGCTTGAGCTCAAGACTGCAAATTGTTATACAAGCTGCATTCAAAAGCTTAAACAAACAGCTACGCTTCACCTTCCTGCTGGCATGAATGAAAGCATGTGATAGTACCCAAGGGCAAAGTTAAAAGCAGCGTTACTTGCAGGTCATGGATCTATAAATACAGCCTCATTATCTTGTGACCTTAATTTATGTTTTTTCTGTGGCACATATATGGCAAAGTTGACTCATTTTTTACAACTCAACTGAGGTTTTAAGGCTCTTGTGAGGAACTTTTGGTCTGCACTGATTTTTGGGCAAAGCAGTACCTTGAATGTCTTTGCTGATAGTTTATTCTGCAGTATTTTCTGATGAAAAATCACATCCTGACGTCTTTTGGTTGTCGGTTGTATCTATCTTTTCTAGTTGAAAACAAACAATTGCTGTTATACAGTAGTTTGCGCCTAACTAACTTTATCTGACACCTAGCTGGTGACAGTGGTTAAAAGCTTTAGAGATAATTACACACAAATGATGTGTCTTGCCACTGATGTATTTGTTTCTGACGGTCATATGGAGACATTAATATTGATTTAAGTAATTTTCATAACCAGCTTAAAACTCCCCAAGGGGTTTTGTGAAGTGTTGCCACTAGAGGGCTTAAATGTATGAAAAAAAAACATAAATATAAGCCAATAATTCAATATGTACTTTATTTTTGTTTAGATTAAAGTGGGTAAAATATGTGTTATAAACCTTACAGTCTGCTTTGTATGAGAAACTAATGTTACGATGAGAGTGGAGTGTTTGTGAACTCAGAGTTGTGTCGATAAAGTTTTTTCAATGTCTCTCTCCAGCAGCAATGGCGGCTCCCATGTCCTGGAGGAGGTTGGTGCACTCCATGTATACACCGGCTATCGCCGGGGTATTTACCCGAATTTCTGACCGCCTCTTCCGTGCACGGGACAGAAGAGGAGGGTAAGAGACTCTGTTCATCCTCGACGTAAAAAAGCCACGGTTTTTCTGTCGTATGACGTTAGAGTTGGAGTTGTCTTGCTAATGTTGTCATTGCTAATGAGTTCACTATCGGTCGTTTTGTCACAGTGGTGGTCCTTTTTAGACCCAAAGACGCACGTTTTCGATAAATTTTGACGCCAAGTTTTAGCTCACTTTTGAGTTAAACTCGTGCTGTGAGGTTATTAGCTTAGCAAACATGAGCTAACTTTCAGGGGAAAAGGAGGTTGTCATAACTCATTCTCTGTACATGATGTTCCTCTGGATGTTTATGTAACACATGGGCTGTCTGACCTCTTCTGTTGCTGCTTTCATGTCAGATCATGTCAGGGTTTATGTCTTTTCTTATCAGTTATGGCTACATTGATACCATCAACGATTAGCACCCCTATGGCTACATTAGTGCATTACTGTTTCGGCCCCTTCAGATGCACATATATGTATATGATAGGGTTGCTATGATACCAGAAATGTAAATGTTTACAAGTAAAACTTTAAAACGTTTGCTGATTGCATCACTGCAACAATAACGAAGTCTAGTAGCATTTTCGTCTATGTTATTGTTGCTAAAACTGAAAAAGGTCAATGACTTTGAATAGTGAAAACTCCAGAATTAACTGTTAAGAAATATATTTCCTCCATTCCCATCCCATTCACTCCTGACCCCCAACAGACACTCAAGAAAACCTGACTGAAAACAACTTATAGGGCTACTGACTGTTTTCCTTCATCTGGGTGTGGGGTTTGTTTCTTTTTCTTTTACTTTGCCCCAAAAATGGACCCATATGCTGCAATCATCAAAAAATTTGTACACACATTGAGTATAAACTCTAAGCTTTCCAAAACAGTGATTTTTTTGGTCACAGTTTAACAGCTTTACCTGGCATGGACATGAACAATATCACAAATACTCAGTCCTGCAGACCTCCTAGAGTCTAGCATGCCAGTTTAATTTCCTCCATCCTTTATCATTTGATCCACATTTAAAAAGCCAGACTAGTACCAAATGAAGAGCTGTTTGGGAGCCAAACAACCAGCTCCACTGAGCTGAGCCAAATGAGTTTAGTGAGATGGATATCAACTGAGGAAACACAGGTAAGATCAGAGTTTAATGTGCTAAATTGTGACAAAACTGCACTGAACCCAACCAGACCTCTTTATGGGAATGAACCATACATCAGTGTTGTGTCACACCGTCCAGGCTTTATATGGAGACTTTTTAAATTCCTGCCTGCTGTCATTACTCTGTGAATTTTTCAAACTTTTAAAAAAATATTTGCCTGAATATTTTACTACTTTTGGGACACAAAAGTCGCTAAAGTATTAATACTGTTTATATTTTCACACTTTGAACACCAAGTGTAGTCATAGACAGCTCAACAACATGGCCTTTTTGGTAGTGCTTCTCTATGTAGAAATCACTTCTTGACCCTGAAGGGGTGTTCTCCACTGCTGCATGACTTCATCAGCAAAGAACCTATAAACATGTGCACACTCAGGGTGAGCTGCATGTGTAAAGCCCAGTATTTTATACTTCTGATCATGTCTAGTAAGCATTCTTGCACCCTTTATAAATCTTGCAACCATACTATCAATACACACAGACCTGTATATACTAAAAACAATGAAAAAGTTGTTACACACTTGTTTGGTTCATATTCAAATCATATGTCTTCTCTTTTCAACAGTGCTATGTAGCTGTAACTTTTTGCACAGGTTTTGTTCTTGTACAGATCAAAACATATTTGTGCTTTGAATTGTATACAGGCTGACACTAGCTAGCTAGAGCTGATAAAGGTTTGGATTCAGTGGTGTGGAGTCACTTAAGGAGTTACCCTGTCCTCCAGAGCTACAAATAAACTACATTTAATAAATGTACCATTATCGATAAAGGAGGAGAGGGAAAGCTGAATGTCTGGCACACTGAGTAGGAGAGGCAAAAGCTAAAAGAAAAGCTGAGGCTAAGCTAGGCTAAGTTGTGGTAAAAGAGGAAAGGGAGGCTAAAAGAAAAGCAGCTAAACTGGGAGGGTTCGTGTAGTTAACTATATGTGCGCCTAAATGCACAACAGCTATGAAATAGTAGTGATTAGTAGTAGAAAGAGTGAAAAAATTAACTTGGCTCGATCAATGTGTAGAGAAGCACAACAACAGAGCAACCACACAAACAGGCAGTGACGCCATACGCTCACTGTCTGTCAGCACGTCAGCCGTATTGGTGGATGGAGACGATGCGGAGCAAACTGAAGCAAAAAACAGCAATGTTGGATTTTATAGAAAATCTAGACACATTTATGAGTTCGTCATGGTTCCAGTTTCGAACCAGTGTACCCAAGAAGTCCTATGAGAGGTATGAATGACAATCGGAGCAACAGGGAGGTTTGAAAATCAAGACATACAGACAGACAGAGAGACAGACAGCTCTCCAATTATAGTAGTTAGATTATTATTTGACCTATTTAACCAGATGACCCCTTGAGATTTGAATCTCTTTTTGAGGGAGACCTGGCCAAGACATCAAACCAGTTGCATAAGCTAAAACTGACTAAAAAGATTTCAGGAGTGGCCTACCTAAATTTTCCCAGAAATCTTCAGTTGTGCACATCAGTATAACATCAGTACAGGAAAAACAGTTACCTGCACTTACAGCTCTCTGCCATAGGTGCTGCTGAAGAGCCCGAAACTGAGCTCTGTGACATCAAGATACCACTGCATAGTCCAGGGCTGTTTATTGTTTTGTTTGGCGCTCTGGTAAAATGTAAACAGTGTTATCCAGGAACCTTGAGTTCTTGTACAGTGACACTTTCACAGAAGGTTAAACATGTTTGGGCTTGGTGAGGCTTGCAGATAGAATCTGTCATCTGTAAGCAGGCAGCGTGCAAAGTTTTGGAATGTGCTTGTGATTTGTTAATAGAGCAGACAAACGGGGCCAGATCAAACCATTAAAACTATTATAAAGACTTTTTAAAATAACATTATGGCATACTGTGTGGCCATAAGTATGTGGACACTAACTTTGAAGTACCCCATAGTTTGATATGTGTTGCCCAAATTCCAAAATTCCAAAGTAGTCAGGGACATTGTGTTAAATGTAAATAAAACAGATTACACTGATTCTGACTTTGATGCCTGGCCTGCAGCGCATTCCACAAAAAGTTGGGACGGAGCATGTTTACCACTATGTCCTTTCACCTTTTCCTCTAACACTCTGTGAGCATGTGGGGACCGAAGATACTAACTGTGGAAATAACTGTCAGTGGAAGGTTTCTTGAGCTTTCAATGGATTTTTTCTTCTTTTTTGTTTTCAAAACTAAAAAAAAGATTGAAATATCAGAATTCTTGGGAATTGTCAACTTACTTTTCAACTGATTTTTTTTTATTTTCATAGAAGTTTAAAAAAGAAAAGTCATACTTACTTAAGAAGTCAGATTTTAAAGTACCTGTAAAGTGATTAAAAAATCTCTATTTTAGGTTTGTTGTGTGGCAGGCCGCTGTGTTATAAACCAACAGGCCAAATTTCAGTCACTGAAAACATCTCTAAGTCATGAAATCATGAAAAATAAGGCAGTGATGTATGTTATAGGATGTGTGGGTGCGTTGGTTGAATGAGCTGAAGCCACACCCGCTCATGAAAAATACAATCCTCTCAACTTTTAAAAAATGCTTCTGATCAGAGCAGCTGCCTGGCTCTGTGCTAGAGCAGAGAGAGACGTAAGTTGGGGATTAAATTTACTGTTTTCTGGTACATATCTCTCTGTTATGATACTTTGAATGACCCTTAGGCCACCTTGGCTGATAGATTTGTGAAATTAATCTTCACAATGAGCAAAAACACAGCATGTAGCTGGCTGTGACCTTTCAGTAAAGGTGGTAACACCAGCTAACAACAGACTGTACTGAGATGAACTGCTCGGTGATTTATATTGTTGTAGGTTTAGGGGGGTGGGTAAATTCCCATCAAGACCGGCAATGTCATGGGCTGCTATATTTGCCCTGCTCAAATGAAACCTAGCCAAGAAAGAGATGAACAACTTTTTATCAGTCTAAATCCAAAGGTCAGTCACATGTAGATCTCAGTGTTTTCACATGGTTATAGCAACCTTTTTCCAACATATCTAGTGTGTGAAGACACAAAGTTTGGATTTCGCTTTACAGGGAAACTAATGTCTGAATTCTGGAAAAAAAAAACAAAAGGTCAGAAAAACACACATACATAAACATTTCAGCAGCCCTAATTCTCCTCTGTATCCATGACGTGGTGACTGATGTATTATGATTACTTTTCTGGAAATAAATATCATCTAACACATAATTCATAATACTGAAGAAGATCATGCAAGTTCACTGACGGGGAATTGTGAGGAAAGATGAGTAGGGAAGATTGAAGGATAATGTTTTCCATCACATGCTTCAAATGAAGATGAATGTGGTGCAGTCACGTACGTAAACAAACTGTTCCTCTATTCATTGGAACTTCTTACTAGAGCTACGTATGATTAAATTATCCTCTAACCTTATTTTATGAATCACAGATATCAAGTCTCCGTTACAGTGCTAAAAGAAATCTATTCAGTCGCATCCGTATAGAGCAGGTAACACAGTGTTGGGTATTAATAAATCTACATTGACTCTGTTTTATGAAGGCCTTTAATTATGACTGAGGTAATAGTTGAATTAATATGTCTCCCATGAATGACTGGAAGCTGTGTCCCTTATCTCACCTCATACTGTCTTTATCTTTTTCTACATAAAGAAAACTGTCAAGGCTTTGGGTCCAGTAAAAGCTCCTTCATGTTGCATAAGCCTTGGTTCAAGCTCTCTGTTCTCTCTTTAGATAATGTTTGTAATTTGCTCTGCTGTAAAAGAGAGTAATTCAGTGCTAGCTTCACTGACAAGAGAAATCTCTCTTTTATACTACGGTTGTTTATGACTCATTCACTGATATGTTTACGATCGGAGTCATGTCCCAAACACGGGGAAATCCCCTCTATGTTTCCTGCAGAACTTCAATCTCAGCTCAGTGGCTTTGGAAAGACGCCCCTAGCCGTGTTTCCCATTTTAATTCAACTTTTGTTTCTCCTGACTCCGTGTAGAAGGTTACTGTGGGTCAGAACCAAACCAAAACTTAAACCATATGAGTGAGTGTGTGTCTAGCAGAAGATCTAAACGATTTCAGGACAATCACTCTTGACAATCAGCCTCTGAGGCTGCGTTAGGTTCAGACTCCACCTCGTTTTATCTGATGTGGTTTCATTGTCAGACAGAATAGGGAGATTTTACTGCAGACAAAAAGGGGTTGTGGTGGTGGGGTGAATTTAAGGACAATGAGGAAGGAAAAACAGACTTACTGGTACACCTTATTATTGACCTGTGTCCTTGGAGATTACATTCAGCTAGTCTATGAGTAGAAAAAAAGATGTTTTGGACAATGTTTCAGAGCAAAAATACCAAACGGGTGCTCAATATTACGATAATATGATGATGATAACAGGCAATATTTTTGGAACATTGAAACACTTTTGTTTGGGCTTTTTCTTTCAGTTACTTGTAAGCGGTGTACCAACACATATGCTTTAAACTTGGCTTAATGCTTTTGATTTTTCAGTACATGAAAATGAATTAGAATTTTAGCACCTCTGGTTGTCCTGTCTCAAAGTCTTTGTGATTTTTGAATAAGCTTTCTGTTAGATCCTCAAAAGCCATGATGTAAGTGTGTCATCTGTCTAACAGTCTGCATTCTTGTGCAGTATCTCAATAACGCAAACTTTGCTCATGTCCTTAATGACTTAAAGCTCACATTTTATGCAAAATACACTTTTCAGGCTTTTCTAACAAAAATATGTGCCCATGGCCTGTCCACAATCACCCCAAGAATCAGAAAAATCCACTCCCTCCCCCTCTTTTTCTCCACCTTTCAGAAAATGTGTGCTGAATCAAGCTGTTCTTAGATTTTCCCCTCATGATGTCATATGGGGAGTTAGCACTCTCAGCTGGCAGCTGAGAGCAGGATCAGGAGAGCCACATCCATCAAGCCACATCCATTTCCTGAGAGGGGCGGAGTCAGACCGCTCAGTAACATTTAAAGCCACGGACACAGAAACAGCTTGTTCTGAGCAGTGTTTTTAGACATGCAAAATCCAATATTGAGTGTTTTTTTTTAGCAACAAACTTCACAGGCATGTTTTGAGGACCTCTGAGACCAATATAAACTTGTCTTAAAAGGGGAAAATATATGACCTTTAAAGACAAACTAGGAATGTTTTATTTTATTAGCATAATATTGGTATTGGAAGATACTAGCTTTAGAAGTTAGTTATTGTTTACAGACAGTCTGTAAAAAAAGTATTAATCATAAGTGTGTTATTTTGGCTTCACTACACCTCTTTGGCTCAGTTTTCACTCTCCAAGATCTCACTTAATATCCCACCCATGATGCTGTCTGATTGGCTACCAGCCAATCACTACTGACATCTGGGTGCCACTGACACAGTGGGCATATGGCATCATCCCATTACTCTGCTTCTTCTGTGTTTCTCTGTGCTGTTTCTCATGTGGATAGAGCTAGTGCTTAATAGTTTATTTTCTTCAATTTTTTGTCATTCTATTTTACTTATTTCACTTTAATTACATTTTGTGTGACATAATTAAATGCATACCAGTTCCAGATCAGTCTCATGACAACCGGAAGTGGACAACCTAAAGCCAGCTATCCTAAAAATTTTGTATTTCTGATCAATATAAAATGATTTAACCCTCTCTTGTTTCCTGCAGCTCCTCAGTGCTGCTGCTGGCCCCCCTCCTTGCAGAAGCTGACCCGGCCCCTCGCCGTGTCGCCAGACCTACTGGGTCAGCCGGAGCTCAGGGCACAGACGGCCTCTACGCCCACTTCAGATGGATGGCAGAACACGTACCCGCCTTCAGGGTGCCCGGCACCCACATCCATGTCCTCACCTCGCCGGACCAGTTCTACCAGAGCATGAAGGTCGGTGTCACTGTGAAAAAGCACTTTTTGTTCCTTCTACAAAGGAATGATTGAAAGCAAAACAAAAGCAACCCTTGATTAAACAATATTGACCTTTCATTAGTTCATATTGTCATTTGTTTTGGCATGTGGATGATGTATGAGGGAAAGAAAGTATTTGAGGAAGTTTAGCATCCCCAGAAGGGCCTGTTTGTTTATTGTGCAGCACCTCAGTTGGCAGAGAAGCAAAACTGTAATTGACTGCAGCTGATTTTTTTGAAATAATCTTCAATGCCAGCAAAATAACTGCTCTGCCTCAATGCTTCACCAAACCCTAATTTTTACTGGTTAAAAATTTTTAAGAGTAATTCTGCACTCGACATTTCATGGGTTATGTAACTATGTAAATCTGAAGTTTGAATCTTAATTTCTACAGGATTTAAAACTCTATTTTTGGTGGGGTTTAAGTTTTCTGTGTTAAGGTGGACATGCACCTTCTTTGTGTCTCCACACTGGAATCCTTTTATGTTTCATCTCACTTCACTTATTCAGCAGCTCCAAGAACAACCAAACAGGAATTAACTGCATTTTTTGAGCAGCCACCGTCAAAGTTGGGCAAATTCTCTGATACAAAAGCATTATTTATCATAAACTTCAACATTTAAAGATTACACACTACATTTAGCTTATGCAGAAAAGCTTTTTGCTAACAACTTTAAAAATATCTCTGCCTAATATTTGACTATTTAACATCCCTCTTTGCGAGATGAAATCTTGAAATAACACTCATAATTTTAACTCTTAATGTGACTCATAGTGTCATGTAAAACATGATGGAATGTAATTGTGCTAAAACACATGTTATGGGTGTGTGAATATGTGTAGTTCACACAACAATTTCTTTTTATTATTTATTGGCACTTCCCATCAACATCTAATGCTAGGAGGGCTCAAACTGGATGCCATTATGCTTTTTTTTATTTATAGATCACTTTACTCTCCCACACATAAAACCGTACATGCTTGATTCTTTGCTCCAGGGTATTTGGTGTGAACCATGCAAACAGGATGGATTTGTCAGACTCCATGTCTGTCGTTTGGCAAGTCCATCTTGAAAAGCTCCAATCCAAACCATTTGTTAACAGCATGATGTTCAGACCAATCAGCGTCATTTGAGGAGACTGATGTAGTGGTTATGGGCGGGGTTTAGTTGTACCAGCTGATAGCAATGGCTGCCATAAAATTTCTGAATGAAATTAATAGTTTAACAGCTCTTCACTTCTCTCACCCTGGCTTTTCTCCCTCTACACTAATCAGCTCACATCCCTTCATAGCTCTGTCAACCTGTACAAGTACGCGGACGACTCAACCATCGTAGGACTCATCACCAACAACCAAGAAACTGATTACCGTGCACAGATCAACCAAGCAGTGACCTGGTGTACAGAACATGACCTCTTACTCAACACATCAAAAACAAAAGAACTTATCATTGACCTAAGTTGCCAGCCACCCCCCAAAACTCCTGTGTTCATCAAAGGTGAACCCATCTCCATCACAGACTCATTCAAATTCCTAGGAACCCACATCAGCAATAACCTCAAATGGAAAATAAACACAGACCACATCCAAAAAAAGCCCAGCAAAGACTTTTCCATCTATGACAGCTCAAGAAGTTCAGAGTAAGGTTCCGTCTTCTGCTCCGCTTCTACACAGCAATCGTCAAAAGTGTCCTCACCTCATTAATATCAGTCTAGTTCAGCAGTCTTGACACACTCTCCAGGAAGAAACTACAGCACATCATTAACAGAGCATCCAAGTCGCTGGCTCACCCCTACCATCCCTTGAATCACTCCACAGCAAACGGACACTGCGCAGAGCCCGCAAGATCACCTCGGATCCCACTAACCCTGCACACTATGCCTTCCAGTTACTGCCCTCTGGGAGGCGCTACAGGTCAATTGCCTCCAAAACAACCCGCTACAAAATTGCTAATAATTGCTATTGATATTCTGAATTCTGAACACTGAGGAGGGTTAAGCATGGCCTTTGTGTTTGTCTGAATGTGTTTGTCTGGATGTATATCTATGTTTCTGTTTAAATGTTTGAACCTGTACCACCTATACTGACAACAAATTTCACCAGCTTGGCTGTGTGGTCATTAAAGAATCAATCAATCAATCAATTAAATCTGTTAATGATGGAATATTTTCACTCTTTTGCTGACTTACTTTGGCATGAGTTTGTGAGATTTACAGGGTGGTGGTTAGTTGAACTGAGAGTGGTTGTAAACAATGGCTGCTAGTGGAGTGATTAGCTTGAACGTAGCCACAGCAGCGATTTTGTCAGAACTGGACAGCATTTTTTAAATTAAAACAACAGGAAACAGTCACTTTGAAAGTTTTTCATGATGGAAAAGAGGTTTTTGCTATTCTACTGGTCTCCCTCGTCATGGCTTTGCGATTGTTAAGAGTGGGGTCTGCTGGTGCATTTAATGGCTGCTGCTGCTGCTGCTGCCGCTGTAGCTATTAGCTCGGATGTAGATGAGAAGCGGCAGTTCAAGCGGAGCTAGACCATATTATCTTCTGAAACAAGACCTAAGAGTAACACTGAAAGCTTGTCTTGGCAGAGAAGATGTTTTTGCATGTCTCCTGACCAGCCTTTATAAATTTATAAATCTAGTCACAGAAAAGCTCCATTATACACAATTACAGCAGCAGTAGCCTGTCTGCACAGGTGAAGTGCAAGAGCACAACCTTATTTTGTCTGTTGCTCAGATTGCACTGTCATGAATGTGACAGACATTACAGACAACGTTAAAACAGTCTATCTGGTGTGTCAGGTTAGTTTGATGTTGTATCATCATGGTGTGAAAAGAGCCAGCTGTGACATTTTGCCATCAGAACAAAATTGAAAAGGAAGCCATTTGAACTTTACATTAAGTTCTGTTAAATTAAGGGTCACATACTTTCCCCTTTTAAGAAAAGTTTATATTGGGCTCAGAGGTCCCCAAAACATGCCTGTGAAGTGAAAAAACACTCCAGTAATGGATTTTTGCATGTCTAAAAAGTCCTCTGTTTCAGCCCTGCTCAGAACGAGCTGTTTCTATGTCTGTAGCTTTAAATGTTGTTGAGCTGTCTGACTCCACCCCTCTCAGCTGCCAGCTCAGAGGAGGATTCTTCCAAGCCTGTAGGGACAACTGAACCTGGGGGTGGGGCTAACCCCCCACATGACATCATGAAGGGAAAATCTGAGAACAGCTTGCATTAGGTTAAGTTGCGTGATGTAACTTTAAGTTCTCTGATGTTATGTTAACCTGACATGCAAGATCGATTTGTTTCACACATCCATCTGGGAAAGTTTCAATAGGAAACGTTTGAGAAAAGGCAGAGGATTTGAAAAAAACCCGGAGTGTGATTGGATGAACGTTCTGTCAGTCACATCTCTATGGGCCGGTAAGAGCAACAAAACACGTGATGTAGCAGCTATCGAGCTGAGCGTGCGCAGCTACTAAGGAATAACGCGAAACATGGCGACCATAGGCATGTAAGTACTCGACTTTTGTCGTTTTTGAAAAGAAAACAACTCACTGCTGTTCTTTGTTCTTCTTTTAACAAAGAAATGTTGTCAAGTTCTGATAAAACTGGCGCTTTAGCAGCATCCACGCTAATCTCTTCCTCCATAACTGCACCAGCTCTTGCTGCTGCTTGTTAACGTCACAACTCTGCTGCGCCTGAAAGTGCTTCCCTGCGTCGCTGATTGGTCCTGTCACTTTCTAACGGTCCAAACGTTTCAGATGGGTGCTGAACAAGATGGATTCGCCAGTGAAAAATAAGGAAACAGGCGTGTCCATCTGCTTTGCAAGTTTAATGTTATGTTACATTACATTATATTACATTATATTACGCCAAAAATTCCCATCATTCAACATAATGGAACTTTTTCTAATTTCTAAAGGGTTGGAATTTTAATTTTTAAGCATTTCTAGTGTTTTTTAAGTGTTTTTTAGTGTGTTCAGTGAACGAGTAGGCTCTGAGGTAGGATTGTAGAGTGGCAGGAATCTGGCCATATGATGTGTCATGAAGCACTGGTAGTGTTAATGACCCTGTACAGAGGCTGTTGTCCTTGAGGTGTTTGGCCTATGTTTAAATCCTGCCTTAAATCTCTCCCCAGTTCTAACTATCCACTTTCCTATCTTCAATAAAGGCACAAAGGCCCAAAAAGAAATCTTTAAGAAAAAAAACATGTCATTTTATGGAAAAAGCTTTAGGCTAATTTTTCCAAGCAGTTCAGTTTGGTTCAACAGAGTATGGCACAGTTTGGTGCAGTTAACCTTGATCTTGCTTGCATTTCCACAGCTAGCTGTACCCTTACTTAGTAGGTAGGGGTGTAAGCCAGCAATAATAGTGTCAGTCATCGATAGCGTGACATTAAGGCAGTGCAGCACAGCGTAGCCTGCCAGTAAATTCAATGGATAGGAACGAGCGGTGCAACAATGGAGAACAACCAGTATTTTGTCTTTCTTCTTGGCATCTAGCTGTTTTTCATAAGATGAACATCAGCTGTGAATGCTCATAGAGTCTTTCGACCAATGAAGAGGCGGTGTGTGTAGCTCTGCCATTTATGGTTGGATAGGTATGCTTGGCACCCCAACAGAAGAGTGTCAAGAAGTAGGTAATTTTCATACCTTTCCAAACTTTAAATGCAAACAATTGAGTACCCTAACACATTAAACTGAACCTGACAGTTGGGGGAAACTCATATAGAAATATGTAGATTTTAAAACTGTAAGCAGAATGAGTTATTTCTATCTTTTATTATTTTTTTTAATTTCATAGGAACAGTACAATGGGCTGCTAAATTAATTGCCATCTCATTGTTGTCATTCTATGAGAATTTGCAGTAAAATCATTACAAAATGTAGTATTTATTGCTTTAAATTAGTAAGAAATATTCTATGTAAACAAGCAATACATACTCAGAGTTACATTGTCGAATCCGATTGGTCCAGGTTTGCCTATTTTGCACAGAGTATTTATGTTTCTATACTACACAGAAATGACTTAATGATCAAACATAAAAGGCCAGGTTTCAAACACCAACAGGAACTTAAAATTATCGATATTTACTGTTTTTTCTTTCTTTGTACTGCAGGTCCGTATCAAGACTGCAAAGAGACGAGTGGTGATGGCCTCGTTGTATCTGGGAACAGGCCAGCTGGAGCAGGAACTGGTGAGTAAAGAACTGTCTGTGTGTTAGAGAGAAACAAAACTCGAGTATTTACGTTTTTCAGTTTGGAGCAGGTGAGAACAATGGCATCCAAACACATGGTCTTTCCAAAGAACTGGTCAGAGCTGCCAGAAAGTATGAGTCAGAGTCCTCCTCAGAAGAACCGCAGTGTGGTTTTGTTCAGAATGAAAATGTACTCCGGGCCAGCTACAAGGACTGACCCCAAAATGCAAGGCTTTATGGGAATAAGGAGACCACTGCTGGCATGTGATAGCCTGCTGCTCTCCATGCTTGGAGAGCCTAACATAACAACATTAACCCAAAGCAAACCACAGTCTGGACTCAAGCTCGTGTTCAGCTGTTTTCATGCTTTTTTTATATTTTGACAGAGGGTGATTTTCAGCAAAAGCTACTGACAAGTCAAATATGTTGAATTACAGGTAGAAGCATCTGAATCAGCTGCGATGGTGGCCAAACTCTGTAACCTCACAGGATGATGGATTATAAAAATGTCAAGTAGATGTTTTCAAACACAGGTTTACTTTTATTTAACACAACGAAAGAAGAAAAATCTGGCTCAAGTTTGTGGTTTAAACTAAAGAATGTGAGTAGGAGGTGTGATTTCACCTTAAAGCCTGGATATAGGAACAATAATGCTGTACCAGATATGGGACAAAGGAGTTCATGCTGGTCACTAACCTGGTCGCACATTGCTATGGGATGGCATCCCATTCTTCAACCAACATTCGTCACAAATCAGCCAATGTGGTTGTGTTGGTCACTCTGGTAAGAACAGCACCCCCAAGCTGATCCCACAAGTGTTCAATGGGGTTGAGGTCAGGACTGCTGGCAGGCCATTTCATCCTCTCTACTCCCAGATTCTTGAGGAAGTCTCTGATAAACCCCGTTCTGTGTGGGGTGAGGGTTGTCATCTTGGAAGACAGAGTTCAGTCCCAGACTGTGGAGTAATGAGATTGCCACTGGTTGCAGAATCTCATTTCGATATCTCTGCATTGAGATTGCCTCCAAATGATGATAAGCCTCATTTTTCCAGTGAGTGGATGCCGTTCCACACCATCACATTGACTCCACCAAAAGACTCTTACTCTATCGATGCAACAATCAGCATAGCATTCTCTGCATCTTCTACACACTGTGACCCTACAATCCAGCTGCCATCAGCAGTATCTGGATTCATCGCTGATTGTAACTATCCTCACATGTTGAGGTTCTAGTGCACGTGTTGCCGACACCAGCGCAAATAGGCCTGACGGTGAAGGGCAGTTACGGCAGAACTCCTGGCAGCCCTATGAGATCAGAGATTGGCTGTGTGCTGCCTGTTCTGGATTGTCTGGGCAGAGAACTCAGCCATATTATCCTGCAAACCTTGACTGCAAATATGTAGAAGACAGCCTACGGTTCCTAAGAGCTGACAGGGTGAGGGAACAGTCTTCCAGGGGTGTTTTCTTCTTGGAAGGCCCACTTCACGGCCTGACTCAGAAGTCCCCTGTTATGTGGAACTTTGCCTTCAGTTTGGAGATGGTACTAGGGCTCACTCCAAATAATACTGCAACTTGGTTTCGCAGAACATAAGCTTGAAGTTTCCCTATTGTACAGGCTCTATCCAGATCAGTCAAACATGTCATGCTGCATGCTGATTTTTGGAGCAGACTGGGCCCATGCTCACAGGTGCTGACAATCAGGTGCCAATAAGACCCCTCATTGTCAGCACCTGGGGGTACCAGAAGCTCAAAAGAAGATTTAGTAGCAACAATAGAATAAGCTGTTTATTACTGGCAGAGATGATTCCGCAGATTTTTTCATGGGCGCAACCCTTATACTTAGCTCTGCTGCTCATCCTACAAATGCATGTGCCTTACAAATGTGGGACCATTTAAAAGGGAAATGAACAGGCTTTCCAATGGTATAAAATGCATTGCCAATAAGCATTGTTACAACAAATAAAAAATCTACCAGACACAAATTTACTTACTTTTTGTGCTAAATTTAGTGTGTTATGCTGCGCTGGCTTGAACTGTCAGCTACATTGTTCAACACTGCCACCATGGTTACTTCTGGTATTGCAATGTTTACCTGTATCTACAGTTGCAAGAAGAAGTATGTGAACCCTTTGGGATTTCTTGGATTTCTGCATAAATTGGTCATAAAATGTGCTCTGATCTTCATCTAAGTCACAACAATAGACAAACACAGTCTGCTTAAACTCATACCACCTAGGGAGAGTAGCAACAGTGCTGAACTTTCTCCATTTGTAGACAGTCTGTCTTACCGTGGACACATGAACATCAAGGCTTTTAGAGATACTTTTGTAGCCCTTTCCACCTTCATGCAAGTCAACAATTCTTGGTCGTAGGTCTTCTGAAAGCTCTTTTGTGCGATGCATGGCTCACATCAGGCAATGCTTCTTGAGAACAGCAAACTCAAAACTGGTGTGTGTTTTTTATAGGGCAGGGCAGCTTTAACCGACACATCCAATCTCATCACATTGATTGGACTCCAGGTTGTCTGACTCCTGGCTCCAGTTAGCTCTTGGAAAAGTCATTAGCCTAGGGGTTCACATACTTTTTCCACCGTGCACTGTGAATGTTTACATGTTTCATTCAATAAAAACATGAAAACATCAATTTTTGAGTGGTATTAGTTTAAGCAGACTGTGTTTGTCTATTGTTGTGACTTAGATGAAGATCAGAACACATTTTATGACCAATTTATACAGAAATCCAAGAAATTCCAAAGGGTTCCCATACCTTTTCTTGGAACTGTATAAGCTTTGAGATATCATGCAGAAATATGGATGAAATGAACACAGAGTACAGACGGAAAGCTCTTTCAATAGCCACATGCTTTTCAAATGAGCTCTCCCTGCTGAATGGCTGCAGTATAGATTATATACCCCACACATTCCATGTTAATAGATGGGACATAGTGAGGTTAAACAGTGAAAATGTATGTTTAATACATATGTCAAACTTGTTGTAATTTGTTTACGTTTTTAACAGTATTTTTCTTTTAACAAGCTACTTGATGAGAAAAGACTGCATGTCATGTCATGATGTTCAGCTCTGTTGTTGTAGCGTAGTGTTCTCAACCAGATTATCTGAGTGAAGGTGGTGGAAAATATTGAAGGAACTAACTTAACAGTCAGCCCCTCTATAAACATGAGTGTCTGCTCCAGACTGGTACAAAAATTGGTTCTGCTATAGTTTACCAACATGAGGGATCTGAAGTTTTATTGGTAAGTTGAAGTGTAATTTGGCTTGTGGGTGCGTGATGTCAATTCTGTGGTTCTAACAGCTGGCTCCCCTCTGCGCATGTTTTGGCTTCAGTGCAACGTCAACATCTGTCGCGGCTGTATTTTGACTTCGGTCTTGAACAGTGAAAGAAGATGGAGACACACATTGCTACAAATATAGATTCTGGCATGTAGTAACGTGATGTTACATGAATGATTTCTATAGTATTAGCTGTAAAAACGATAGCTTATGGGCACTGTTGACATTGTGGGCTTCATTGTGTGACTGTAGTTTCAGTTACAGTTGTAGTTTGTCAAGCAACGATAAGATGCTTTCTCTAAGTGTTTGATTTAGTTAAAATCAATGACTAAAAAACATGTTCCTGGTTTTGTAATTGTCTCATTTGACATCATAATGACTAAGTGCTGCTCCTTTGTTGTTCTGCTGTTATTTTTAAGGTGGACTGTATGGAGGAAGCTCTTCAGCGCTCACATGAGAACAGTAACGCTCCAGATCTAAAAGTCTCTGTACTGCTCGATTACACACGTGGATCAAGAGGTATTCCACATTTACCACCAACTGTCTTTGTCACAGAGATCAGTGTTTATCATGCTGACTTTTCAGTATCTTTATGTTACAGGTCAGATAAACTCACGGACGATGCTGCTGCCGTTGCTGCAGCGCTTCACCTCTCAGATGAGAGTTTCTTTGTATCACACTCCAGACCTGAGGGGGCTGCTGCGGCTGCTCGTCCCTCAGCGCTTCAACGAGACCATCGGAGTCCAGCACATCAAAGTCTACCTGTTTGACGACAGCATCATCATCAGCGGGTGGGTTCATTTCTGGAGGGTTTGTTTGCTTTTCTTTGTTTGGAAGTCACACTCATCTTATTTGAGTTCAAACTAAAATTCAAACATTTGTCCTGCTTTCACCTCCCATGCTATGTTTGCTTAATGCTTTCCTAATCAAAGTGCAAGTGTTTTTACTTCTATTGCTGGGAAACTCTCCCATCATGCACCACTGGTTGGGATCAAAGCAGAGATGGCAAGGTGCCGCATTGTGTGGTTTCCAATCCGTTTCAGTTCAGCTTCCTTTCACTGGGCTGAAGCGACGACTTGTGGGAAGTACAAACACAAAACAACACAAGTACATAACAAAAGACACTAGTAAACACACTAACCATTATGGCTTTAATATAAAAGAACCTCAGAGCCAAGAGTGCTCATAAATACTTTTTTGTTTGTTTTTCATCATAAATCAAAACTTTCCCATCAGACATGTTGCTAATGTAAACTAAACAAAGAAATGCTTTTGAAGAACGCCAGGTAACACCAGTTAACACCAGTTAACATAGTCACAAATTACCCTGCAACCCTGTCTGAGTATTAAAGCCCTTCTCGTTCATGTGCTGCATTTATTTAGTTCTCCATTTCTTTGAGTGTTATCAAACTGTTGATAAATATGCTTAATTGGCCGAATGAAGATTTGACCTCCTTGCAGCTACCACATAGCATATTCAATGCAAAGTATGACTGGTAGCCAGGTATGGTGTTTGCTTATTTATGCAACTGGCTGTATTTATTATTTGGTCAAAACATTTATTAAGAAATGTATATGAAAACTAAACAGATCAAGAGGACATTTAATTTACATTTGTCTAATAGCCATTTTTGTCAAAGTCAAAGTTAAAAGAATCTAAAAGGAATCAGCTTTGCGACTTTGCAGTATTTTGGTAATTTTTTGTTTTCTTTTATTTCTTTCTAACTGTGTTCATGATAACAACAATTTTTTTTGTTTGTTTTTTTTTTTTTTTTTTTTTTTTTGTAGTTCTTTGTAAAGACGTTTGAAACGTTAACACCAGCATATGTAATGGGTCAGTAATAAGCTCTGTTGCCTTTTGAATGTACTCAGTGTGTTCATGACCAAAAATGTCCCATTGAACCCCATTAAAACCACATTTATTGATCCAACCATCGGAGTAGAACACACATTTTCAGATATTAGGCTTTAATTCTGGAGTCAATGCTTTAAATATGAAGTTTTTTTTTGCCATCACCAAATTTCAGGCTTTTTCCCAAATTTGGCATGAGAGGAAATTTCAGTTTTTTTTTTCTTGTTTCCTGTAGTGGCATTATTGTGACAAATTCTTTAAGAAAGTAATAATGCATAAAATAAAACTTGTTTCACAGTATTAACATATTCAAGGCCATGATAACCTCTTTCAAGGAAATCCAATTTGCATGTAAAATAGAAAAATCATTTTTTGTGTTTTTATATTAAAAAGCATCAGAGGTTTCTTTTCAATGAAACTGGCATTGAAAGGGTTAAACTTTTCAAAATGTATCAATATTCAATATAAAGGACCAGGCCTGATCTTGATTTTAAAGATATTGCAAAAAAAGGGATTTAAAAAAATGTATTCTATTTATTTTATTTTATTTTATTTCAATTAAATAATTAATTAATTTGCTATTTATTTATGGCATCCTTTTTTGGTCTTGAACACCCTGAGTGTAAAAATCTTAAAATAATAAAAGCATTTAAGTCAAAGTTACTGCTTGTCAGCATATTCAAGGCTGTGATGTTTTTTTTACATTACAAACATCAGAGGTTAAGAGTGAATATTTATTGTGATATAATCTGATCTTTATTAAAAAAGTGAATGCAAATGAAGTGGAAAAAATGAATATACTTTATTTTTATTGTTAAATATACATGCTGCTCATTTTGGTCACAGATGCACTCAGTGTAACAATTTTATTTACAGCATCTGAGGGTTAATCTTCACCAAACAGAAACTCTCCCCTTCACTCACTCTAAAAAATCGTTTTCTCTCTCCCGTATGTCAGGGCAAACCTGAGCGACTCGTACTTCACAAACCGACAGGACCGCTACGTGCTGCTGGAGAACTGCAGAGAGGTCGCCGACTTCTTCTCCGACCTGGTGGAGGCCGTGGGTGACGTTTCCCTGCAGCTTCAGCCTGATGACTCAGTGACCATGCTGGAGGGGATGGTGCACCCGTATAAAGGTAGAAACCAAACCCCAGTGTGTGTTTGTGAGCGTGCATCTTCTGTTTGTGTGCACACAGTCACGTATTTCCCTTCGAATATGTTTTGACAGTTTGACACTTTCTGCTGGGGTTTTTCAGCAAGAGGAGCCGCCGGGTTTCACTAATGGAGCTTGAAAGCCTAGAAAGAGCCAATGATGATGGTCAGTGTTTGTGTGTAGGAGAGTACAGTGAGAAAGATGAAGAGAGCTCTTGCGGTTGGCTAGCCATGCAGCCGGATGTGAAATTGTCAGGATTTTCACAACACTCACACACACTGGTGCTGTGTGTCCGTAACTGGAGTGCAGACTGCCAGGATGTTAGTTTGAGGAGTGAATGACATCATGTCTACAGGATCGGACCGCCGTGCTAACGAACACTAGGAATAGAGCTGTGATGTCAGAGTGTTGCTGGAAGATAAAATGGACGCACACACTTAAGAAATTCTGGTGAAGCATAAATAAGACTGATGGTTTATTCCTGATGAAACCAAAGTGGTTTTTCTGATGCACAAATAAACACTGAGGAGACAGTCATTCAGTGTTAACTGATTAGATAAGAAGATAATGTTGCAGTGAAGTTTAAAGAGTAACTAAACCTTCAGACCAGTCTTTTCAGATAAAAAACTTTATGGAGATTTAGTTTTACTGTTGATCAGAAAGAGTCCAAGTCTTGATATTCAAGGACAAAGTATTGAAATTCTACATTTTGAGTGAAAGTGTGCACAGTGACAACCCTACTGGTAGAAACCCTCTGCTGTGACTGAAAAATCCCCACATTTCAGGGTATGAAAAAAAAAATTTTTTTTTTTGAAGTTCACACTGAAAGGTGATAGTCAGCGTGTTTTGACACTTTTTTAAATTAAAATTTTGTAAAAAAAACAACAACAAAACAACTCTACAGATATAAAGGGTGACCAATAGCACTGATTTGTGGGGGGAAAAAATTTAAATAATAAAAATGGAGATATGAGGTTTTGGCCCGACATGAGCGATATGTGGTGCCGTCAGTCACCACCACAGAGTGAAACAGTTCCAACCACTTTTTTACAAACAGTTAACTTCACTCATAGCAGGCAACAGCCAAAGAGGATGCTGTGACACTCAAGGATTGTGGGTAATATAGTGCTGTTGACCAAGAGAAGCATGGACTTGATGATGTTGTGGCTGATAAGGGACAGCATGAGGCTCACCCCCCCAAGCCCTCTGCATGACGCTCGTAAGGCTTTTTTAGTTTAATTTAGTTTAGTTTGATTCATCTTTAAAGGGTCAATTCACCTTATTTACTTAACAATTTTCCAGTGGTATCTTTTGAGTGAATAAAAATGCCAGATTTCTCATTTCCATTTTTTTCTGTCTCACATTGCATAAAATATTATCAAGTTCTACAGAAGCCTTAAGCAGACATGCATTTGTCCATTTTCTTTCAAGGTTAATTTTTTGGCTTTTGCGTTTAATTGATAGGATGTCTGAAGATAGACAGGATACATGCACCAAGACCAGTAATAGCTCCTGCGACCAGTGCATCAAGGTCTGTAGCCCCAGAATATAGGCACCTGCTCTACTAACTATACCGACTCCTGCATCTGTCAGTTTTTACTCAATTTTCCCACAAACACCAGTAACGTTTAATTATATTTCAGAATATTGATGGAGCCTGGCCACACACTACACGATTTGAAGCCTGATTTGAAACCAAACTATTCTTGTGGCTAGTCTGTTTTTCTGCTTTGGGAAAAAAAAAATTGTGCATCTGTTTCTTATGACAGGTGCATCAGAGGGCTGCATGTCTGACAAAAAAAATATATACCAAAATACGTGCAACTCATACCTCAATAACATCAAAATAAATGAGCTGTAAGAAATTCTGCTGACTTTGAAATGTGAATGTTAATATAGACGTCAACAGGACTGAGTAGGCTTTTGAAGCCTGTCTCAAAGGGACATGCATGGAACTTCAGGTTATTGCTGTTCCACATTAGCTTTGTTTTTCGGTACTTCTAAGAGGTTATTAAACGGAGGTGACTAGTTCTGCGCGCCTTTTCTCTCAGGTAGGTCATTCCACTTTTGTGGAACAGCTGATAGAAAACGCTCAATCACCATTAGTTTTAGGTCACAACTTTGCAATGATCAGGAGGCTGCAGAGGGTTAATTTTCTGAAATATAGCTCAGAGGCAGACAGTGATGAGTTAAATCTTAAAATCAGTTCTAAAACTAACAGGAAGCCAGTGTAAAGAAGCTAAAACAGACAACAACACAATATATTACAAAACAGTGTGAATAGCTTTAATCAGAAGAAACTGGTGGTAGCAATGCCATGACTATCATCATTACATCATTTCTCTGACCTCTTTTTCAGTACTGATAATAAAAATAATTGGATTGTAGAGCTTTTGTTTCTTTTGGCGCCCCGCAGCCCAGTTTGAGCAAACAGGTTTTACCACCGTCATCAACATTGACATTCCTGGTGGATTAGTGGCACTGAAATATGACGTAAAGAATTTCATGTGCATCTAGTTTACCTGTTTGTGCCAGGAGGAAACCAGGAAAAGGGTTGTTTGGGAACTTTGCTCAGAGTTGCCAAAAAAATGTCAAAGATAAAGTAACGAAGTGGTGGTGAGTTGTGTAGTTGCTGTGAAGAATTTAGTGCAGAGATCCTTATCTCTTTGTCCTCTGTGTCTAGGATCACAGAAACAAAAAAATGAAAACGTATTAAAACAAATCTCATGAATTAAAACTGATGGTGATTTGCTGATGGGCGAGCTGTTTACTGGCTGACAGTAAAAAATGAGCATGTGATGAAATTTTCTCTCCTACTGCCTCAGGAAAGCTTTTAATGAATCAAAAACCTTTCTGTGCCAAATTTACACGTTGCATATGAAAAAGGATATATCAAGTAGCTGATTGTCCTCCTCCTCTCTCCTTCTTGTTCCTAAGAGGCTGTTAATTTTCTCAAACACTCTCAGAGCTCAGATCACTGTGACCCACAGATCAGTTTGACTATTTTCCTCACTATTGTGTCTCCACGGCAAACAGGCAACAGGCAGGATTTCTCCGTGGTGGCAAGGAAGCGGATTATGGAGGTGATGAACACGGCTCAGGTGAGGCAGCGGCTCCTGAACCGCTCAGAGGACTCTGAGGACGAGGGGGTGGGCGAGGATGTGGAGGACACCTGGGTGTTTCCTCTGGTCCAGATGAAACCGCTGGGGATCCAGGTGGACGAGCAGGTCACACAGGTGAGCCTCTGCTAGTCAAACTAGATCAGATTTTCAGTTTTTGTTTCACATTCACATTAAGCAACATTAAGACAATAGAATATCAGTAGAAGAATTGTTTTGTTGAGAAAAAGATTTTAAAATTGTCATAAAAATTTTAAATCTTCTTTTAATCAAAATTCATATCACATTACTTCAGAACAAAGCCCCCACTCACCCCTACTATCATCCCAGTACGGTTAAAAAAAGGAGGAGGGCGCTGTTGAACAGTAAAAACTGATAAAGTTACAAACATTAGGTTAGACCGTGTATCCTGTTAAAGAGGCCCACACTCATCTTCTTAATCCTTTTTCAAGTCAAATAGAATTACTGCAGTACAGAGCTTGAGACCAGTTTTCCAAGACAGGAAAACAAACTTTTCTGTTTGTTTTCAGTTTGTCAAAGTCATTAAATATGTTGACAGGCAGCAGCACAATTAACAAAGACACAGACATAAAAACAGAGCAATTACAGAGGAGTAGAAAGTCATCAGTCAGAACATCTACAACCTGGTGCATCTTCCTCTGATGCCTTCAAGCTAACTTTAAAAAGATTTAAAGAGGCCAGCTCCTCGAAACCAAAGCTTTCCTATAGCAGATTCCAGGCTGCAAGAGCAGCAGACCTAAAACTTCTTTTACCCATTTCAAAACAGGCTTTGGGAACAGACAGCAAAAGAAAATTTCGTGGCTGAGTCACAGAGCAAAGACGGTAACTTTCAGCTCTTTTCACATGGATAAAATCACAGTAGTGAAGTGGATGCAGATTAAGTTTAGCCTTATAAATGAGGATATACCAATGATTTAGCCTACAAGTTGTCAATGAAGGCCACAAAACTTGATCATACAGAAAACAATGATGAATTAAGGGCTTAAGATTCATTATAAATCTCAGATTTAAAGCATTAAAAAGATGCATGCCTGTACAGAATATCACCTTAATCAACCAGAAGCATTAAGGTGGCAGAAACAAGTCCTTTCTGTGCATCAAAATAAACACAAGACTTACTTCTTTTTAAAAGTCAAAGAATCATCAGTCAAGAATCCCAGGTATTTATGTGCTCAAACTGAGCACAGGTATGTCATCAAGTCGTAATCTGACACATAGTTTACAAGAAGTGTAGTCTCTTAGAGTCAGCACAATGGAGAAATACACAGGCAACATTAAGAAACTTTACAGAATTTGTGGCTGATTTGAGTTGTTTTGGTCTGACACGACCCTTTAACATTTCACGTATCAAAGCATAATACTTCAATCTATACCAGGGCCAAGGAAATGTACCATGTTTGAGGGCAGTTTGGAGCCAGACAATAAAAAGGTGAATTTGACAGTTCATCCTGATGGTTTTTCAGCCTTAAAAAATTAACTGCATGTATAAACAGTGAAATAACTCCTATAGCATGTTTTCTCACTTGCAAATAGCACTAAGTTAAACTTGAATTAATTTCTTCCCTCCTTCCTGATCCTGCAGCGCCTGCTGACGGACGCGGGGCCGGAATCCACTGTCTTTCTTACATCGGGTTACTTTAACCTGACTCAGGCGTACATGCGGCTGGTCCTCGGAGCCGGAGCCAGCTACCGCATCCTCACCGCCTCCCCAGAGGTCAACGGCTTCTTTGGAGCCAAAGGTGTCGCTGGTGCGATCCCCGCGGCGTACATCCACATCGCCAGACAGTTCTATAACCAGGTGTGCCGGCTGGGCCAGCAGGAGAGGATACACCTGCACGAATACCACCGGTCACAGTGGACCTTCCATGCTAAAGGTGGGGCAAACAGGACTCAGTACTGACTATGGTCTGCAAACGTGGATCATATTCCACTTTATTAGCTTTCAGTAGATGCTAGTGTGAAAAAAATGTATACAGATTTACCAGGAACCAAACTGACCTAAAGTTGTTTGTTTTGCCAGAAAAAGAGCCTGTGGGATGTTAAAAAAACGCCCAGAGTTAATTAACATTTAAATTTGCATCATCATAAGACTGACTTTTCACCCTTTTTTTTTTTTTTTTTTTTTTTTTTTAATTAAACCAATACATATGTTCATTTAAAAAAGTTGAGTGAGTAGCAAGGACTAGCACTGGACCATTATACACATATAATGCTGGCTAAATAGCTAGCTGATTTGTCCTTTGCTATCCCCTTGGGTGGATCAGTTTCTTCCCTATTGTTGTTGTCAAAACTGATATGATTAGCCCTGTCCCCTCTTGATTTTGATTGGTTAGTGAAGGAGAAGTGACACCCATGAGAGCACCAGTGTTCCAAAAGTTTTTAATGCCTTTTATTTCTAGAGAGTGGGACAGTGGATAGAGCCGGAAATAGGGACAGGAGATGTGGGGAGAGATGTGGAGTTGCAGGCCAGACTTGAATCCAGGTTACCCACGTACATGGGATGCAGTTTAACCATGAGGCCACCTGTGCCCCAAAAGTAAAACTTTTTCTTGGCGCAGGTGGTTAGGTCATGCCCCCTGTGTGCAGGCGACCCAGGTTCACCTAAGCAGGGGCATAGCTAGGGATTTTGAGCCCCCAGAAAGAATATTACTCAGGCCCCCCCTTAACTGGCTAGCTAAGCAACAAATGCTGCCTCATTTTTTACAAATATATATGCATTTTAATATATTTTGGAAGCATAATTTCCCCATTTATGAGCAATGTTTTTACTGTGGTTAACCTGAATTTACTTGTATGATTTCGCAGCACTGGACTACACCATTTGGACATTTTAAGGGAGGAGCAGAGGCTCCCCAGTATTTATTTTACTCTATTTGATACAAATTTCAGTCTGCTGACCAATTCATTTTGTCGCTTTTGATTCAATAATGACACTAATTACTAAGAAAAAATACATAAAAGCACGCTTTTCATTGCAGGCTCCTCAAGGGCCCCTCCCTTCTGTGGGCATGGGTAATCATTACCCTTTTTCCCCCCTCTGCTACGCCCTGCACCTAAGGCCTGTGGTACTTTCACCTTGTGTCATTTCTCACTCTCTCACCCCTGTTTCCAACTCCATCCACTGTCCTATCTCTCCAGTAAAGGTATAAAAGCCCAAAATAAATCTTTTAAAAAGCTGAACTTTTTCAAGTGAGAGATAGAGAGCTAGCAAAAAAAAGCATCTGAGTTTTGCTGTCATGATGCTTAGTGTTGAAAACGCTGGACATAAATGATTTTGAATTGAGAATTAGCGCAGGAAACAGCGACTGGACACAGGCCCTTACAGTGGTGTGAAAACTTGTTTTCTTTTGTAAAACTCAAAAAATGTAGACAGAGTGTGTGTTTGGTTTGAGGTGCTCTCTGCAATTAGACAGATAAAATTATGAACAGAATTTATGGCACCTTTAAACAATTAAATGACTTATTTTTCATGGCATCATCATGGATCCAAATGCACTTCTAAAACATTTCAAAGTCTAAAGCAGGGGTGGAAAGTAACTAAATAATTTCCTCAAATTACTCAATACTTTGAGTTATCTTCAACTGCATAATTTTGAACTTTTACTTCAGTAGATTTGTAGACTACTAATTTAATTATACTTACATGAAGTGTAATTGAAATAACTGTACTTTTACTAGGGTACAGTATTCCTTTACTCTTTTCACCCCTGGTCAAAAGCATTTTGATTGTTTGTGGTTTTAAGTTTTTTTCTTTTTTTTTTCTAATAACCTTAAAATCAGTCAACTTTTGTTCTACTTTTCACTGTTAACCTGGATGTTTATGTAGCATTAGTAATTTAGCTTTGAGCTTTGATGATTAGACAGATACTTTTTAAGCTCTAACATGTTTTTTAAGAGATGACAGTGTAATCCAGGGCTCAGAGTCCAGACGAGTTCAGTTTGACTCAGTGAAAATATTAAAATGCTTCACTCCGGCGGCCTGCTTTTCTCTCTTGTTGTGGTCTCAGAGGAATTCACTGTGAGAGACGAGGCCCTGTACAGTCATCGTGTTGTAGCCTCAGGACAAGGATGCTCACTCACTCTCTCTTATACTTCAGGGTTTTTGGATCTGCGTTGGGGATTTCTACATGTGCTTCCTCTTAGTTGTGGTTTGAGGTGACAGAATTCCCTGCTGAAGCACTCTCCTCCTCACCGGCTCACACCAGTTTTTCCTCTCCTGCAGGTCTGTGGTATTACCTCCAGGGGCAGGACCGGCCGTGCCTCACTCTAATTGGCTCTCCTAACTTCGGTTACCGCTCGGTTCATCGTGACCTGGAGGCCCAAATCGCCATAGTAACGGAGAACGAGGAGCTGCAGAGCCAGCTGCAGGAGGTCGGCTCTTTGTTTTTACTTTAACTGCATCCAGATAAATCCGTGATGATAAATGACTCACACCTGTGTTTCAAACTCTTAGGAGCAGGAGACGTTGTACCTGCGCTCTACAGAGGTGTCTGACTCCACGTTTGAGCAGCCGGACCGCCACGTCAAGCTGTGGGTCAAACTAGTCACTCCACTCATCAAGAATTTCTTCTGAGACGACACCAGGTGAAAACAGCAGCACACACTCAAGCACACCATTTATCCAAAGTTAAAGGAAAAGATCAGTTGTCTGCAGCTTTTTCAAGTGCAGGAAAAACAGAAGTATGTGATCAAATAGATGATGAATTGATGTCCTGATGAAGACTCTTTGGAGTCAAAACGCGTAGACATCCCTGTTCAATAAAGGATTTTTATTATATCAGACTGCCTCAGATTTTTAGTTCTGACTGCCATCTATATTATGGACTTTTATTGACAAGTAAACAGGCAAGTCATTGCTCCCCTTTTTAAATAAGATATTTTCCTCCATTCCTGAAGAGCACCTGATCCTGATGACACAGTGTTGGATACTTTGACCCCATGTAGCACTCACCCACCCCTTTTTTCTACAGATGATTTGAGATGTTTTAAAGCTCCAGTAATCAATAAATGTTTTCTCAATGAACCAAAATGAGGCCGTCTGCTCAATTAGTAGAGGTTTCGTTTTTGCCACATCTGTCTACATCACCTCAAGACTCTTTATGCCACATTTCTGTTTTCTTCAACTTTATTTAAAAGTAAAACAACAGGATCAATGAATGCCACACAGAAAACATTTGAGGGTCCATTAGCCAATTTTGTTTCAGCCACAGAGCTCTTCCTGTTTGTTTTTAAAGAAAAAAACTAAATCAAACAAACCCTCTGAATACAACCTGCCTGGCATTAGATAACAAAGTTGAACGGTAACGAGTAAATACAGGTCAGGAATTAGGAAGCAACACAATACAGAAGAAAAACCCAATACACGAAAAGCAGAGTTACTGGGCTTCAGATTGCCTTGTGCGGTCCTCTGTCCTCAAATAGACATGTTGTAGTTTTTTAATGTACAGTGCAGATAAAAAAGTATTCACCCCCTTGGATGTTTTGCCCTTTTACTGATTTTATAATTCAACCATGGTCAATACAATTTGGCTTCTTTGACAAAAAATTACAAACAAACATCTTTAATGTCAAAAGTGAAAACATAATTCTACAAATTAATGTCAAATCAATAAAAATATGTGAGGTAAGATATGCGACTTCATAAATTTTCACCCCCTTCAAATCAGTATTTAATAGATGCACCTTTAGCTGCAATCACAGCATCAAGTCTGTGTGGATAGGTCTCAGCTTTGCACATCTTGACACTGCAATTTTACTTCATTCCTTTTTGCAAAACTGCTCAAGCTCTTGCAAAGTCAAGTCCAGTCATAAATTCTCTATTGGATTGAAGTTGGACTTTGACTTGGCCACTCGGTCCACATCATTCACCTTGTTGTCTTTAAAACCATGTTTTGCCATATTCATTTTACCTTCTCCCTTTAGAAGCCTCCCTACAAGCTGCCAAGAAGCAGGGTTAGGTGTCCGCTAAACATAGCGTCTTGTCTGATGGACAGAAAAGCAACTTTTTCGTCTTATCAGACCAAATAACTTTCTTCCACTTGACTCTTTCACTAGTCAACTTCTTGCTCCGTCACTCAGTTTGTGAGGACGTGATCGAGGCAGATTTACATTTGTGCCGTCTTCTTTCCATTTCTTGATGATGGATTTAACTGAACTCTTGGGGATGTTCAGTGTCTTGGATTTTTTTTGTATCCATCTTCTGACATATACTTTTCCCTCACCTTTTTTTCTGAGTTACTTGGAGTGTTGTTTTGTCTTCATGGTGTAATGGTAGCCAGGAACACTGATTAACCAGTGACTGGACATTTCAGACACAGATGTGTTTATAGTACAATAAGTTGAGACACATTCACTGCACTCTTTCATGTAACAGCCAACATTTTCATGGCAGTGATAAATCATTTGTGTCTGGAGTGGTGGCGGTCACAAGATACATTCCGTTACAACCATAAAAATGTTAAATTTCTCTGGCTTTAAAAACTGTTGGAAATATTTTAAGTAACTGAAGACCTCGACTTAAAAAAATATATAAGAGAGTAGTCCTTTTTAAAAATTAGTATAGCCATTTCAAAGCAAAAGGTCTGCATATTGTACCTTTAACTGTTTAATTTACTGACCAATAGGCCAAAAACTCCAATAAATCAGTTCATAATTATGTGAAACAAAGAAAAGTAGAGACTTTTTTCAGCAGTTAGATATTTAAAGCTCCTTAAAATAGTTAACTTTTCTATTTTGTCCGTAGGCAAAGTTTTTTTTCCTGATTTCATCCTTTTACATGTTCAGTCCACTTTCATTTCAGTTTCAAAATCTCACCCTTTCTCAAATGGATCAAATGTTTCACTCATTGTGAAACACTGCTGAATCACTTTGCCTGGCACCTACCCTGCAGCAGCAGTTCCAGGAATTAGAAAAACAAATAAGAAAGAACAGTCAATCTTTATGCTGATGATCACGTTTGATTTTGTTGGTAATAAAGACACAACAGTATGTATTTCAGTCTGTTTTCTAACCAGTTCAGATTTTCTTAGAGGAGCTTTAAAATCATAGCTTTAAAGAATGCATTAACTTTCACTACACTTCAGCATTGTTTGTTTTCTTTTTTTTTTTTAGTAAGTTTTTTTATTTATGCCAAGTAGACAAAAAGCAACCCTGAACACAGTGTGCAGAGACACACAGACACGTAGTAAAAGGGGCTGTGGTTTCTTAGAAATGCCTGCAGTCATTGTGGTGCGGCCTAAAATCACGGGTCCCATCCTCGTCTTCCCAGCAGCCCGACTCAGCAGAGAGCGAGTGGGGACGAGGAGTCGTCTGATTCACCCAAGTGGATCAGTGAGTCAGCGCAGAGTTAAGATGATGATTTGACTCTGTGGTCTGTGTGTTAACCTGTTTGGACCTGACAAGGCCCAGTCACATCAGCCCTGAAAGTACAGCGTGAACGTTTCAGCTCCAGTTTAAAGACATTTTTCAGTGTCACAACAGAAGACAGTCAGCAGTTTTTTTCTAGTCGTTTCTCAGAACAGGAAGTGTCCCAGGCGGGATGGTGACGGTAAATGGGTGGCGTCTTATCACTACCTGGATCATGAAAAAAACAAACTTGAGTGATCTGCTGCCAAGAGGAAACAGCACTTATTTTAGCACTTGAGTATTATTCAGGCTGGAGACATAAAAATACCTTAGATGTGAACGGGAGCATGTTCAGATCTTGTGTTGGGGAAATTTAAAAGGCTCTTGTTACACAACTAAACAACACTTAGAGGCTAACCTACAACTCTGCTGTGACCTCAGGCTAAAAGTTGAATACACTTTCAACAGAAAAGCCTGCTGGTGTTGTCATGCCCTTCACTGGTTTGTTCTTCTTCAACAGACTCTTGCAGATACTTAAAATAAGTCAGAAGTATTAATTTTACACTCTAGGGGCGTCTAGTTTGGAGCAGCTAATAAATAAGAAAAACACAGGACAATAAATTTGATAGGAATTATATAAAACACGAGACAAGGTTTGATACAAAATATGGTTACATTGAAAAGCTCTGGGCTGTGATCAAGAGAGAGAGAAAAGAATGGAAAAAGAGTTACTAGCGTTAATCATAAGGATGTTTTTTAGCTTTGATTACAGTAGATTAGGTAAGCATTTTATATTATTGCAGCAGCACAGACATTACTGTGTCCATCTCCCGTGAGGTTGTATTTTTTTCATAACAACTCTAAGACCCCCGGATCTAGACATTACATGATGGTTCCAGTTTTAATCTATGATACATTTGATAGAATAAAATAGGCAATCTCTGTCAACATCACCTACTGGGCGCACACCAGGTAGAGCTACTGTAGGAACTTAAAAGTGTCAAATAAGCCTAGCCCAAAATATGAGGAAACTTGTGTTTTTCTAGATTAGATTAGATTAGATAGATCCTTTGTTGTAACAATGCTTATATATCAGTCTGTTTCTCTTCTGAATGGTGCCACATTTGTAAGGAACATGCATTTGTGGGATGAGCAGCTGAGCTAAATGTGTGGTATGTGCCCATGAAAAATTTTCCAGGGGTCTGTTGTAATAATCCTTTTGTCTTAGGAAGGCTCTTAACTGAGTTTAACGACCTGGAAGTATTTTAGCGTCGGCCATGATAAAGGCTGTTTGAATTCTCTAATTGATAAGGAAAGGAGCTTCATTGCTTCCTTAATTATCTCCTTTACCTTAGGAAACTCTGAACCATCCTTTAACAAAGGAGAGATGAAAAGATGACCCACAATTCTTTGTGTCAACTTCATTTAAAGTGACACACCTGTCAGTGCAATATGCTAGTATGCCACTGCCACTGAATGTATTAAATAGGGCTGCATGGCAGCGCAGGGGTTAGTGCAGTTGCCTCACAGCAAGAAGGTCCCTGGTTCGCTTCCCAGTTTCCCTTGACTTATGGAGTTTGCATGTTCTCCCTGTGCATGCGTGGGTTCTCTCCGGGTACTCCGGCTTCCGCCCATGCTCACAACCCCGAACGGTATAGATGAATTATATGTAAACAAGGTCAACAATACACTCAGCGGAACCTTATGTGGCGTTTCAGTCTGTCAGACATTTTTTGAAGCACAGCTAGACTTAGTTGGACAGTTAACCTGCTCCAGAGCAGGCTAGTTCTGAAGTCTAAGTAACCATGGTTACTCAGCTGAGACTCTGATTAGCAACGTTGATGGAATGAAATTCCTACTAAAATAAGCCAGACTAACCGAAGTAAGCCAGTATTATCCACTTTCATGGAATACCCCTCAGGTGTATAGATAACAGATGGATGCGATGTCAGCTAAATGAATGAGTCACTACTGATCAAGCTTAGTCTAACCATCTCTGATTTCTTTTTTTAATACTTGTTTGCACTTGTGAGTTGTTTACATCAAAGCCTCCTTGTGGATGATACTGTTCGCAGGAAGAATCAGTATGATTTTCTTTTACATGTAGTCATGTGTGGAAGCTAGCAGCATTTTTTATTTTGTCTGGGAGAATACACTGATGTTTCGGTATAAAACCACAACAAATGTCAAATGTTTGTAGGGTATCTGACCTCTCCATCCATAAATCCAGGTTTAACAAATTTATCTTCAGTCTCGACAGGAAAAGAGGTGGAAATAGTTGTCAGATTTTAGACATTTCCTGTTGCAATGTCTTAAACTGAGTTTTTAAATCAAATCCTCATACGCATTTCTCAACTTGCTCAACCTTAGTGCTGCTGTTATCAGGATTGTAATGCAGATCTTTTTGGCTCTCTCTGGTGTTTCGTGTCAGTCTGGTTTAATCATCTGTGGACTTTACTGCTCATCGTTTCTTTGTTTTCTTTTTCCTGAAAGAGGAAAAAACAAACATGTCCCTCTAACAATAGCTTTGTCTGGTAAGGGTAAAAAAAACAACATATCCCAATTGGTTGTTGCAGGAGGTCTATTGTTAGAAAACAGTGGTGACAGGTCCAAACAGCTCGAAACAGGAGGGTCAGCGGGGTTCAAATCTACCTCATGTCCACACAGCAGCATCAGAAAGCTGGAAAGCACAGGCTCATGTGCGGGACACTGCTGCCCCCTAGTGGTAGAGCTCAGATTACTCAGTGACCCTCATTTGCCATTATCTTAAGATTTTTTCCTAAATTTATTAAGAAAATTTCAGTCAGACTCTCTAACTGCTGAATTTGTTTCACCTGTGCTCTTAATTTGATTAATGTTATGTGCTCAAAGGATGGAAGCTTTTCTCTTCAATTACTCATTGAGGGGTTGATAGTTGGTCCTGTGGCTCAATCAGCTGATAACCACTACACTATAATAATTAAAGAAATTTTAATCTGGATTTTAATCTGGATGGAAATAAGAGTCCTTAAAAATCCATCAAAGCTGTGATTGATGTTAAACACTGCTCTGTTTAACAGAAAGAGATAAAAAATATGGATTTTTTTCTGTCTACATTTCAGGCGAGAGGCTTCATCGGTCCTGAGGTTGAAGGTTCCTTGTGGAGGTCGTTCTGCTGCTGCAGACTGGACAGTCGGACACACTCCAGTGTGGGAAGCATGCCAGGAGATTAAAGAGCATCACCTCAGTCATCAGTGTGTCACAGGGAGTGAGTCTCACACAGACACTCACACAGGAGCAAGTTATGGTGTGTCAATGAGTGTAACTTCTCAGTTTTGTATAAACTCTGCATCCTTTGGTTTGCTGCGAATCTGTTCCCCTGTTAAATTAACAGTGAACACTTTCACGCTGTGGATTTCTGTTTTCAAGTGTTACTAACAAAACAAACCTCTGCACATCTCAGCAAATACATGTTGCATGTTTACGATAGCAATAGACTTCATCTGTGAATGTCCCTGAAGTACACTAAGGGGAATGATGACGGAAACCTCGAGGAGCCTTAAAGACTCTTCAGGAGCTCCAACAGCCAGTTTACAGCAGGAATTAAAGCTAACTGTACAGTGTCTATGTGTTATTATCTTTGTAAATTAAAGGACAATAAGGTGACTTTTTAAAACTGGACATAAATGAGTCGTCTTCTTTTGTTTGGAAAATGCATTTTCGATTTTTCTAACATGCGTTGCAAAACGAAATACATGAAAGCTTAAAAATAGGACAGCAGAACCAGGCATCATGTTTACATCATAGTGATTTTAAAAAGGAATGCACCAGGGACGGCAAGGGGAAGCTGACTTAAGAGGGGAAAAAGCTACTGAAAATGTCCACTACCCCAAACCACATAGCCAACTATCAGACTACCAGGTTAATAGATTAAGATATGAATATGAATTGTATACTGGACATCAGTTCATCAAGTTGCAACAAAATAAACAAAGTTTCCACAAAATTAGTGTCTGAGTATGGGGGGAATATTACAATCATAACTTCATATGTAAACATTTTGACAATGTTCTGCACGCTTTTGCCGTCCCCAAGTGGCAAAAAAAAAGAACTACAATATAAAGTGTTTCTCCAAAATTGGCAGATTTTTTGGTGGCAAACAGTTTTTAAGTTTGGCAGCTATTTTTAATTAAGTTTTAGTCTAGTCAGGCTAGGTTTAGGCAATGAAAACTCAAAAAAAATTTAGTCCTGCTTTAGTAATAAAAAGTCCAAACATTTTAGTCTGTTTTTAGTCAAAACCTTTATTTACTTTGACCTTGTTTAATCAGCCAAATTGTGAGATTAATATAACTGTTAAACACTCATTAATGTACTATACATACTTTAATTACTTTATAATACACTGAAGAAAATACTTTTTATGTGGAGAAATACCACGGGTTGTGAATGTCTAACAATCCAGCACTAACATTTTAGCCTAATTGTTGTCTCTTAGAACATTAAACTGGCTTTGTCAGAGTTTTTATTACCAAAGATCTATTTTTAGCTAGTCTTAGTCTTGTCCAACTTGTGGAAAATTTGTAGTTGACTAACTTTTTTAGTCATGGTTTTAGTAGACAACTTAACACTGGTGGAAAGTTTTTCAGTAACATCTTTATTAGTTTAGGTCAGTGGTGTCACTGCCTCCAGGTTGCTAAAATGTCTCATTATGCAGCTGTTAATCATGTAATAACTATGACAGTAACTTTGTTCTGTAAGTGCTGACATAGTATTATTATTACTAAAGTTAGACCTGAGGGTGACAGAAAGTCTCACATTCATGAAGCACTGATAAATAGGCCCATGTTATTTTAAAGAGGTTGTTTTTTTTTTTTTTAAATACAATTGCTAAAACACAAAATCCAATTCTCTCAAATGAATGGTCAGAGGCCTAAACCTCTTTGTTGACCTTTAACAATTTTACCTGGGTAGGCACATGTGCCGAATTCATTGGCTCTCCTTTTAAAAACCAAACACATTCTCACTCTTGAAAATATATTTTGCACTGGGGTTCACTTGTGATGCATCATGTGCAATCAGAATTCAAGCAAAATGTGTCTGTCTACACACAACCAGTCAAAAGTGGAAATGTTTGTTGCTACTAAGGAGATGAAATCAATTTAGGTGACTTCTGAGAGCAAAACTGATTAAAAGTTGATATCATAGCTAGGTGGAGACAACATGAGAGACTGAGAAAGAAAAAATTATGCGAGATGGCTGACTAGAAGGAAGATGATGAAGAAGACCAAGAGAAACAATAGAAATTTCAGATAAGATTCTAGTAACTGTGATACACCAAGTTCTTCTTGGAATGACAATGGGGGGAGCAGATGAAAAATCACTTGTTCAGTCAAACAATCTCGTATAGCCCCAATTCATAACCAAAATGATCCTGTAACATTTTAAAAAAGGGCAGTACAGACCGTACTCTGTGATGTAGCTTATTATTGTAAAGACCAGTATGGGAAGAGTGAAGAGGGCGATGCAGAAAGAGGGACAAGAGAAACAACAAACCAACTGGAGGACAAATTTACGACTGTCATGGTCAAAAACGTATCTCCCTTTTTGTAGGGTAAGGCTATAACTTCAATAATGATGTCAGCAATATGTGAAGAATTAGCAATTACAGCCATGATTGATAGAAAACAAAACAATATTAGCATTAGCAGCTAGGATGACAATGAAATAAAACTATCAATAATTTTAGAATTAATAAACAAACCACAGATGGAAGTTTGTTGTTCTGCAAACTTTTAATGAGAACAAAAAGAACTTAAAACAATAAATTACAGGAAATCTGGATAAATAAATATCATGCTTTTTGAGCATTGCCTTCATTTTTCAGTAACAGTTTTTTTGACTAAAGACAAACAGCAGTAAGAAAACAGGCTTGGAAAAACAAAAATATTTTATGGCAAAACAGGTGTAACAATAAGGTCCTGGATGAGATGAGTCCTGCACTTCTTATCTTCCAGTTGATTTCTTCATCAAGTATTTAAATAAATGAGACAGGGTTTTTTTAAGTCTAGAAAACAGACCTTTAGTGATTAAACTTTAAAAAAATGGTTTCAGGCCCATGCTCCTGTAGGATGAGATTCATTCAACACCTCAAACTCCTTTGACTGTAACAAGTTTTTCATCACATGGTGCATAAGTGTTTATAAATCCTAATTCAGATACAATTATTTTTGTTCCAGTCAGTTTCTCATCCCAGCTCTTGTCTTCTTCATGTTTCACAGTCCTTCCAGCAGGTTTAAAGAGGAGAACAGAGAATGATGTATAAAGGCAGGACTGTAGGAGGAGTGTGTTCAAATAGGATAAAGAAGTCAAAGACTTCAAATCAAACCTGAAGAGAACAAGCTGCTGAAGATGACAGAAGATAGCTCCTCTGTAGCAGGTCCACAAGTTTCAGGTCCAGAGTCAAGATCCAATCCTCTGCGGCTCTACAGACCCTTCAGAGTTGAGACCTTCTTCTTCCGAGCAGCAAGCATCTCGTAGAACGGGTCTTTGCTGATGGCTGCTCTGCAGGTTTGAGGAAGAGGAGAGTTGGTCAACAATGAGAAAATAATACTGAGATAGAGAAAGAGGGTAAATGAGGCTGACTTGATGCTGTTGATCCACTCGTCCTTCTCCTCTGTAGTCGGGGCGGAGATCCTGTAAAAAGTGTGGTTACCCTCGACGACTCGGCCGTCTGCCTCTGTCTTGCAGGCTTTGATCACCTGATCTTTGTGGTCCGGGATGAAGAGCTCGAAGCAGTTCTAAAAGAGATAAAAAGAAAAACAAGAAGTATGAACAGAAATGAAAACAAACCCTGTTTGTAGGATTTGGAAGGAATAAATAGATTTCCTGACAATGACAGACATGAAATGATTCCAGGAATTACTCTTTAAATCAGGGGTTTGTGGAGGGCCAGAGGCAGCTCTGTTTCTGCTAACATTGACAGGATTTGAAGGGGAAGATAAATACATTTTGTAATTTAACCTTTAATTAGTCAGGGAAACCTCACTGAGATGAAAATCTATATTTTAAGTGTCCTGGCAAAGGCAGGCAGCATCACAGCAGCCAAAGTTTGCAACAGATAATGTCGTTCTACTAAATCAGTTACTGGATATCTATCAACAGTTGGTGCAAGAGACACACAGTATTAAAAACATGTACAAAATATTTAAAACACCAATGCTGTTGTTTCATCTGTGTAACTTTTTGGGTCCATCTATATTTACATGCAGAGGTTTTCTTGTGCCTTCACCAGGTTCTTGTTTGATAGTAATTTTGAAAAGGTTTGGATGTATTGTCCTTTTCTCTCTCTCTCTCATTTTCCCCATAATTTTAGGCACATTTATGTTTTTTTCCCTCTTAATCTTTATTTTTGAAATTGAAATGTTTTGGGCATTATTGCAGTTTCCCCCCTTATACAGACACTATGTAAATTCCACCACCAGAGGGCTCTTCATCAAAACAATAAAAATGATGACTTCAGCCCTACTTGCATGGTATTAGTGCTACCTAGGGACCCCTGGTGGCACTATGTAATAATCACATGGGACATATTTGTTTTTAATCCCATGCACTCAACCATGTCTGTAACTTGGGGAGTAAAAATTTCAGGGCACATGTCCTAACACATTTTAGTGCAAACACAGGCTAATACTAATCCCATGTTAACTGGCACTTCTGTAATTTAGGGTGGTAACTACATGGGGTTTTTATGGTCTCGGCAGCTTTTTCTGATGAAAATTAGAGGCTGTGTAGGAGATTGTCTACCAAGTTCTGACAAATACGGGCCATTGTATGTTGACAAATGACTTTATTTTGCGTGATTTCTTCATTTACAGTCTCCTCTGCCTCCTACACCTCCTCTTTAATTTCTGGAATTTCCCCTTGCGGGATTCATAAAGGAATATCTAATTTATCTTAAAGATAAAACTGCTTTTTTTCATTCCTCTCTGATTCAGGTGTTAGTTTAGGTTCTGTAACAAAAAAAATCAAGAAGAGAAGAAAGTTTACCGGTTTCTTGGAATCATCAACTTCTCTGATACTCAGATTCTCCAGTGGAATAATTCCTCGAGGTTCTTTATCCTTTAAAACAGGTTCAAGAAAAAAAACAATTAAGTGATTCACTGAGCCTATTTGGATTTAATATTCTTTATCCTTTATGCTTCAGTGTATCTAACCAGTCAGTACTTACAGTGGTATATTCAAAGTAGTAGAGGCAGTTATCAGTAAGGATAAACCACCGTCTCTTCCAGGTTTTTACCCGTCCGCCTGAGGAAACATTACAGAAAAGGCTTTAGTCTGGGGCCGGAACAGAAAAGTGAACTAGCTATGACAGCAGCAACACTGAAGCACACTGACGCATGGATCAGCAGGTTAAACTGAGATGACTGGTCACAAAAGCTGAGCTTGAAACACGAGGCAGAGGGCAGCAGTTAGAAACAGATGCGAACCAGCTTTTTGTTCACATCTGGGCAAAACAGCACGCAGCACAGGGTGAAAGCAGCTTTTTTTATGAATCCAGTGTGTGATGTGAGGATAAAAGCAAAGAGCCAGAGCATTTAAAAAAGCGCAAAGAGGAAGGAGCGAAGCAGTGCATTACAGCATTAAAGATACATACCTCCTGGAGTCAAAACACATGAAACACAAACAAACAAGAAGAAAGTCAGCAAAAAACAATGACAGGAATAAATATGTCCATAACTTTAAAACAAGACTGTCCTTCTCATGTTGTGGTGTTCCACAGCCTGTCCACTAGAGGGCACTCAAGTGACAAACTAATGTGCATCAGATAGTTTTCATGTAAAGTAGATTGATTTAGTCAGACTGCGAGACGCAACATACCGAGTTTGAGCAGCCATCCCTCTCTGTCGGGGTTAAAGAAAGTGTGAGTGAGGTCGTTCCCATCATCCTCTGGGATCTTAAAGGGTTCATTCTTGATGCTGTCATACAGATTCTACAAACGTTGAACAAGACAATGAGATGAGAACTTTAACAGGAAAAGGTTTTATTCAAGAAGTAGAAAAGGAAGCAAAGTTGTTTTTTTTTTTGCATCAATGGAGTCTCAAAGGAGGCTTTTTTTCCCTCGTATAAAAGTCATGTTCAAAATCATATAGCCTTTGGACTGTTTATTTCCTTTTTCTTTTATTTAACATTGAGAAAATATTCTGAGATACCCTCTGCTAGAGGATTCCTTGCATTGGCGTTTTTTCTGTTGCATTGACCAGGCAAGATCTGAGTTTTGAGAGTGCTGGTTGCTGAGCTCTGGTTGTTGGTTAAAGAACAAAACTGTTACATCTGTCGTTATCTGTCCCCATGTGTGGGGTCGCTTGTATTTGCACAGTATAAATAAAAATCAATGTCTACAAAAATCTACTTCTAAAAAGGAAGCAAATATCAATGAGAAACACAAACAACAATGTATATTGCAGTAATTATTATGCATATTTAAACACTAAAAATATAAACATTGACATGACTACAAAAATTATCATTAAGAAACTACAAATAAATGAAGTTAAAGACTGCTTTACAGAGATCTGTGAGGCTAAATTCAAATTGTTATCAAATAAGAGTCTAGACACAAGTGGTGACCCCACATATTTGACATTTGTCCCAAAGAGCCTCCTTTAACTGCCATCTCACACCTGCCTATAAAATAAGAATTATTCCACTACAGCTCTAGGGGGGTGCTCAAGGTCTAATTTTAAACAGATTTCTCAAAATAAATCATGGTTTAGAAAGTTTTTTACCTAGCTAGTCTGGTTTCCTTTTTACTTTAAACTTCTGTATTGTAAACAGACACGTGTCATTATATAAGGTCATCACTGCAGACTTGATGAGTTAGCGAAAGGATAGATCTAGTCATATCATAGAATGATAGTCTAATTATGTGGTTCACCTCTTGTGTTGCAAATGAGAATACTGAACAATGCGCACAAAAGAGAATTAAAAAGAGAATTTCACAAGTCAACAGGCAACATCTGACTAATCACATTCATCTTTGTAAATTATTTGTCAGGGGCACCCTAATGGTTGAGGTACACCAAGCTTTAATTCTCAGAGTAAAGTTTGAATATTTCTCCCACAGCTACAACTGTTTTGTTGATGAATATACAACAATGTGTAACAGGGCACTATTTATTAGGACAGATAAAATAATTAAGTTCTTGTAGTTGAACTATTTACTGCCTAAAGATATCAAAAACGATTGAGTGATGCTTTCTTTTTCCGTGAACTAAATCTGTCGTACCCTGAGTAGCTCCTCTGGTAAATCTCCTCCGTCGTTGATTCCTCGGTTCATTGCTGTGAATCTCTGAACGGATGGTTTGTCCTTCACGTTGGGGTTGTGTAGACTGGTGTTCAACATGATCACAGCGAACGACAAAACGTAACACGTATCTGTATCGAAAAGGAAAAAGTGGGTTATTCTTAAAGACATGTTTTAGAATAAGATCAATACAACATTCTTCAGAAAATCACCCTGTTGTAATTATAGATAGCTGTATGCCCATACAGATGCAGCCAGACAAAGAGATAAATCTGGCCAAACAGGAGTGTGATGTTTGATTGTAAACTTTTAATCTCCTGGCTGGTTGTGCTTGTTGTACCTGTGCTCTGAAACACCCCGGGGTTACAGCGACAGTATCTCTGAGCGAACGCCTCCATCATGCGGTCGATCTTCTGTGCCTCACCGGGCAGCCTGAAGCTCCACAGAAACTGTCGAAGGGCCTGGACCAGGTTCAGATCTGTGAACTCGTGTAAGTCCAGGAAGGCATGCAGAACCTCGATGTTAAAGTCATCTCTGCACAATACACAACAACCCACACAAACACACACACCCACATGGACATGCACACAAGGGGGAGGAAAGAGAAGAACATGGGCTCACAAACTGAACGCAGCTCACCGAGTTGGCAAATAAAATATTTGGATGAGATGTGATGAATCAGATAAAAACAGATTAAAGGATGATCTACACATAAGCTCATTTATTTCATGTTTTAATAGCATATTGATAAAGCCTGATTATCCTTAGTGCTGCTTATGTACAATCATGTACAGCTCTGTAAAAAAATCCTCAGTACACCTTCTGTTCATCAAAGCACACATTTGGATGTCAAAGCAAGAAAAGCATCGCTCTTACAAGCAAACAAAGCCTAGTTTTCAATATATATTTAAACCTAGGTAGGAGTCTACTCAGTAGAAACCTTAAAAGTTGTAGTTATCAAAGTAGTTTCAACATAATCAAAAAGTATTGACTTAAAAAACACACCTAGCTCTATGTTTGTTTTTAAATCAAATAGGAGATGGAGCCATTTCACCTCTGCCATTACCCATATGATCTCCAACTACTTCTGTTGCTGCTCAGTCAACAATGCCAGATATTGCTCTCCTTTTAAATAGCCAAGAGGAAAAAAGGCTTGGGATCAGTCACAGGTAGCAAAAACATTATTCTCTGTAATTGCAACCATATTTTGTTTAGTGAGACTGTCATGCAACACGACATTTAGAACCCTAACTTAGACAGAACTACAAGCACCAGTGAACAGGTGTTGTTACTAAGGTAGAACCACTGTTAGCATTAATTGTACAGCACAAGCTTGTCCTCCTATGAGAAGTTGAAACGATTACTGTGAACATTTTGAAGGATCATGATCAAAAGGTTCTTTGTAGATGACATCATGCAGCAGCAGAGAACACCCCTTGGAAACCACTGAAATATTCAAGCAAGAAAAGAAAAGTTTAGCAGGCAGGATCTATAAAAGCCTCTGTCTAAAGCCTGGATGAGCAACGTCCTTCGACGTGTTTCCACTAAGTGGTCCAGTTTGATTCAGTACAGTTTTGTCATGGTTCAAGTCCTGATCTTGTTTCTTCTGCTGATGTCTGTCCAGCCTCACTCATTGTGACGGATATCCGTCTCTTTAAGGAGATCCAGATCATTTGGCTCAGCTCAGTAAAGCCGGTTTGTTTGGCTCGAAACCAATCTTCATTTGGTACCGGTTTGGCTTTTTAAATGTGGATTAAACAACGACAAAGGATGGCGAAAAAACGACTGGCACCCAAATGAGAGCTAGCTGCAGTGGCCACATTAAAGAGCCGTTTGTTGGAACAGGCTCGTTCATGAACGGCACATATTTACTTGGTCACTTACCGCACAAGGTTTGTTTGTTGATAGTATATCATTATTATAATTAAAAGCATGTTTGTGACAAAATAAGGATTATTTTATATGTTAAGATGAGCTTTTAGCTCAATACAAGACTCCTCAGGACTCTGGTCTCCCTGCATCAATGATGCTAGCTGCTAGGAGGTCTGCAGGTCTGAGTAATTTGTGATATTGATGGCCTCCACACCAGGTAAATCATTTAAACTGTGGTAAAAAAAAAAACACACACATTTTGGTCAAATGTATGTCAGTGTATGTATAAATTTACTGATGTTAACCACAGTGTAGCAGTCCATTTAGAGCTGTAAAGTCCTTACTTTCCTCTGATCCCATTCATTTCTAATGGCTGCCCCCCACTTCCTGGCCCCCAATGGACATTTGGGATTACGCGATTGTAAACAACCTATAATACTCACCTCTCCCCAAGGTAGTCGCCAATGGCTGTCTTATTAAGACCTTCCCCCTTATAGAGAAACTGGGCTATGTCATCACTAGTGTTTTTCAGGAGAGAGCTGTCGATCAAGAACCGAATCCCCTTAAAAAACAAACCAGAGAATTACAGTCTAGTCAGTACATCACAAAAAAGCACTCCATTGAACTTCTTTCGAAAATAAACAGGGACAGAAAGCAGTTTTGCTTCATAGCAACTGATAAGACTATTTTAACAAAAAATAGACCAACACATTCAGACAAAAACTGCTTATTAGATTTTTAACATTAATCTGCCTACTTCTCCAGGTTTATCACTAATGTTATATTTTTAAGGTTTAAGGCGTTTGTAGGACAAAACAAACATTTAAAGAAAATGGGATGCATTTTTTCCATGTTTTTGAATTTCTTTAATGTGAACCATGAATCAATAAAGGAGGGTAAAAACAACATCTATATTGACAAAAAAAACTGCAGTAATTTGCAGCTTATCTTTGACTTCTGAAAGAGCCCAATTAATCCTCACCTTCTTCGGGTCCATGTTGAACTTCTTTCGGCCCATGGCCATCTGTTTGTTCCTCTGCATACTTTTCCTACACAGATTAAAAAGAACAAAACCTCTCAATTCAACACAATTTAGATCATTCTTTCAATTTCTTATAAGCAGAGACCAAATCTTGAGATTCTTAGAACAGCGATGGCTGTTTTTTCTCGATTTCCTGAGTCAATTAACTAAACAACCACTGGAGAAACTATCTGACAGCTTAATCAATAATGTAACCAACTATTGGTAATATTCAGCTTGTTGAGCTGTTTTTTTCAGATGATTTTTGCGTCTTTTTACTTTGAGTGCACTTCCTCTAGAACCACAGCTGAGCGAACCATAGCTGCCCACACACATGCACATAAAGGGTTGTTGAAAGGCACTTTACCTCTCTTCAGTCTGGCCCAGGCTTTCAATCTCTATGGTCACCTCTGCTATCTCATCCTTCAGCCGCTGAGAGCAGACAGCAAGACAGGAGGAGCACCATGAAACAGAAACAGACAGAGGGAAAGAAAAGAGATTATTTTTTACTTTTATGCAAAAACAGTAAACAAACAAGTAAAAAATAGCCATTATTGTGATGTCTGACCCTTCCCATAAGCCTTTGAGATTGCTTCAATCCATGTGGCGTGCTTTACACATGGTTGTCTGGTCCGGCTACATCTCTGACCAACACATCCAGACGACTACTTTACAGACAAGCTGACCCAGAAAATATAACCCTAAAAGTGCAGCCGTGATTCACTCTCCCAGTCCGTCTCTGTCTTCTTCTCTGCAGGAGTTTTGTTGAACAGCCACCCTCTACAGAAAATCCTCTCTGGGAGCCGAAGCACCTGTTCTGGGGTCAGCGCTGACCACCCTTTCCCCTGATTCCCTCTCCCCTGTGCTGACCCAGATTTACCCAGCCGGCCCCCTCCGCTCTTCCCTTCGTGACTCCCTCCCTGGCCAACTGAGTGTTGCACTGGAGGGGAGACGCCGGGCATACGTGGGATCAAAGACTTTGACTGGCTTAGCTGAGCTGCACTACAGAGCTCAGAGGTTATGAGTGGAAAGAACAGAAGAGAGAAACAGATGGAAAGAAACACTGAGCCAAGCAGAAAAGATAATGAACTGAGATAATTATAGAAGAGAAAGAGACGCAGACGAGTCTCAGAGTCGAACTATAATCATCTACAACTCCCACTGAGTGTGTTAAAAAAGGTAAACAAGGTGAATAACTGCACTTGTCTGGATTCCTCCATGTGTGTTTCCATGGTTACCCTCCCACATAAACAAGCAGCATCGTCTGTCTCCATTACCGGAATATTTCATGGCTCATTACCCATCAACCCCCCAGGGCGAGACCTGGTGAGCTTAGAGGAGAAATGCGCAGCGCCACAGTCGACCTCGGTAATAAAGTCCATCAATCTACTAACGCAGTGTCGCTCCCTGCAGGGCATGTTTGTGTTTAAGACAGTATTGTACATTTTGGTTTGATCTCTTTATGTATTCTAGAGGTCCTGCTTACTCAAAATGGACAAGGGATTCTGTTTGATAGCTGTTTGATAGTTATTCAAATAATTGTAATGGAAATTATAACCAGCTTTCTTTAGGTCGTTTTGTTCTGCTGGGGATTCAAAACATCTTCTAGATTACTTAAATATTATCTTGTAATATCACTCAGTGCTATAATCAATAATACATACGGATGCAACTGTATTGATGTGATAGTGTATCACTGGTTTGTTATATTTTGAAAAGCAAGAAGAGTAAGATTAGACTTTACACTTACTAAATGCCACAAATCCTTAAATAATCACAATGTTTCAAACAGAGGTCTTTTTCGGGTGATATTCAGGGATGCGCTATATTGGATTTTTGCCAATTTTTGATATGCTGATATTAACAAATTACATTAAGCCAATACTGATATTAATACCGATAATGAAATGTAGTTTGGACAGAAAATGCCAGTCCTAAAACACATAATTTAAAGTTTGAGGACAAAAACATTGAGTAACTATTCAGCACTGGAATGGGAATGATAACCTGCCAAAAAGGAAGGAAGACCGGCTGTGCTAGCACTGCTAACGTTAGCCACATACTGTAAACTAACTTTGCATCGTTATGGTGTGAACTTGTTTAACCATTACAGTTTGAAGCTCAGGATAAATTAACTCGCCTTTAGACAAATTAAATACAGAATTATATTTCACATTTTATCGGGTGGCCTACTGAATTCAATCAAATTTTTTGATTCATTCAACAAATATGCAGACATCCCCACTTCTCTGAGTAGCTATTTTTAAACTGCCCTGTACCTACAGTACATGCTATGCAACTAATTTGACCTTCTTCTATATTGTGACAGGGCAGTAGACGTTTACTTTTTTGAACTGCAAGTTAGCATTCTGGCCAAGATATTTCTGTTCCATCAAGTTTTTCTGACTTTCTAAAATGTTTGAATGAAATGTACAGTACGGCAGATGTTAAGGACACCTCACCTTAAAGGTAAATTTTAAAAGTATTACCAATATAGTTTAGTAAGAATGGCTTTTATTGTGCATGCTGCATTTGCCTTGCCTCCAACCTTTTTGTTCCAAATATTTCTCTATGAGGGTGTGAGCTTTGCCTTCATATTCTCTTGCACTAGGTGTAAATTCAGATAATTCAAACTTATTCAAAATCAGGTAATAAAATTGTTCTGCTTTAGAAGTGAAATTTATTTCCCTCAGAGGTAATGCACAAATGTGCGGCATGTATGCAGTATGCCCTATGACTTTCTGTTAAATGCAAAGCTGCTGCTTCCAGTGATCATGGTTGAAGAATAAACAACTCAAAGACAATATGAAGAAGGTCATCTTTTTCTTTAAACCAAACACAATGTGGAGAAAGACCCACTTCACTGATATTAATTAACCCTGTCCGGACTCATTACTCCTCCAGCTACAAGGACACAGATTTCCTGTGTAGTTAGAACAACGGAAATGACTGTAATTCTGCTTAATCAGCCCAGCACATTTAAATAATTATGTCAATGATTCTCTTTCTAAAGGATGACCTTTATCTGAAGGCAAAATTGTTATGCGTTGAGGGTGACAGTTTGATGGGTTACAAAATGCATGGCAAAGCAAGTTCATTTATAAAGCTCTATTCATAAAGCAATTTAAACAGCTTTACAGAATCAAATACTGAAAATAAATACTGTAATAATTAAAAGACAGCAAAGCACCACGTAAGACTGTGGCGGCTCAATTAGTTCATAAAAAAGAAGGCTAGAGGGTTGATAAATATTCAAGCTTGGGATTATTTTAATCACACATTTTTCCTGAGTTCTCTGTCATATGCACTGCATTATTTGGGGGTCTACAGATGATGTCAGATGAGAACCATGTCAAATACTACAACAAATACTGATAAGAGATACTGATGATAGATAAAAAGCACAAGTTTGTTTAATTTATATTCACAAATCCTTGTGTTAATCAAATCATTCAAGAGCTGGTCAAAACACCACATCCATATGTGATACTGGCTGGGTGTCACGAGTGTAATGCCTGTTTTTTTTTTCATCTTGCAAACAAACATACCCAGATAAAGAGCTGACACAGACAGTCCTGCTAATTTATTTAAGGCTGAATGGGAAACCAATGCAGGGGGGGATCCTGTCCCTAAAGGCAAAGGTAGCTTCAGGAAAACATACACACAAAGATGTACACTTGAGACCCTCCCCCTTCAAACACTAGCACCCCACACAAAGAAGATCATCCATTGTGAATGTGTACAGTAACGCTCCAGTGGGCAGATGCCTATACCCCCTAACCCTCCCAATGCACTAGTCTAGACGTGGAGGTACAAATTCTACTCAAGGACACAGAGAGCACAGAGGACCACCTGAACAATGAGAGGTTCAGACAAAGAGGGAAGAAAAAAAAAGTGTGCATAATGTACAATCCTGTCTTTCTTGTTATTTCCTTACAAAATGCAACTCAAGTTAAAGGACAAGTTTACAATTGATCAAGTATTCATGAAAAGCAATAGACACTTCCTCCTAAGAACACTTATTTGTGTTTTGTTGCTTTATTCATTCATACTGTGAAGTTTAACTCCCCTAGCTTCAAAAGAGGCTTGGCAAATGTGTGCATGTGTGTCTTTTTACTTGTATGTCGTGCAGTAGTTCTTGTTTTCTGCGGCGGATGCTCTCCAGCTCCTGTCTCTCCTCTGGACTGAGGTCATCAGGCACTGAGGAGAAAAACACACACAGCACTCAGATACAAAGATCTAACATTCTCTCCTACACACAATAGCTGGATGGCATAACAACACACACACACATATGGAAGGAGAGTGACCTGAGAGTCCCACTGCTCTGGCTCACTATGGCAACACAAAATATGATCATTCAGAGCACACTGCCAGCATCTACAGCCCAAAGTGGAGGATGAAACTGAACCCCTTTGTCTAATACAAAAGCATATACACACAAACACACAGCATACACATATATGCACTACTGGAAAAGAATGACTTTGGTCACAACAAAACATCAAAAGTTAAATAAAAGAGAGGAATAAAAAACTACAATAAAAACATTTCTCCTTTTTAGTTGCATCGTACCACTTAAACATGCAAAAGTCTTTTTTTACATGAGGATCCAAGAAAAACAAGTCAAGGCTTACTCAAAGGTCATCCAAATACAAAAAATGCTGCCAGTCATTGTTGCTGGAAGATTTATTAAGCCTTTGACAAAGACCACGATATCTAAACATGATTAATTTAGTTTTTACTATCTTCAACAACATACAAGGGTTTAAAGTTTTTTATGCCTTTATTAGTTAGTAAGGACAGTGGGTAGTATCTGAAATTAGAGAGAAAGAGTAGGGAGTATGACATGCAGGAAAGGAGTCATATGTTCGAATTCACCCCAATCAAGGACAACACCCTCTGTACATGGGGCAGGCAAACTAACCACCAGGTTACTGGGGCCCCAGATAGTAGAACTTTGCAAAGAACTTGCCTTACAGGAAATCAAGCTCCTTGTTCTTGAAATATAACTTAAAAAAGCAACCTAGTATTTTCTTTCCTTAAAACAAAACTCCTCGTTACTAAGAGCGCTTGTAGGCTGAGGATTATGTCTATAGATGAGTATCAAAATCTGGTACCAGCACAGTACCGGTACCAACACACTACCGAAATACAACACAGATGTTGGTGCATCATTTCTGTACCCTGCCACCCCAACATGACTGCTGTCACTACAAAGGAGTCACTCGAATTATGTGTGAACAAGTTACACCTGTTTCCTTTGCTAATATGTTCTATTTCTGAATTGTTTACGAAACCCACACAGCTTTAATTCAGCTGCTGATGTGTAAAACACTTTCTCTCACTTACAAGTTTCAAATGAAGCACCGTCTAGGTACAAAAAAAGCATCGGTTTAGCACCGCTATCAGAAAAAAAACACATACAACACCCAACCCTAATTATGTCTGCCTACTCCACATACAGAGGCTGTTGTCTTTAAGTGGCATCTCTCTTTTCCTGCTAGTTATCCCCACTTGCTTCCCAGTTTATGATTTTATTCACTGTTCTATCTCTGTAATTAAGGCATAAAAACAAGATCAAGTCTTTTAATTTACTTTACTTACTGTCCAGCCCTTGGAAAATGACTTATTTCATCAAATAGTTATGTATTATTTAGGGCTGTCAAAACATTACAATTTTTAAACGCAATTCATCTCAGAGTTTTGGTCGTTAATCACGATTACTCGCACCATTTTTAATGCATTTTAAAATTCCAAAATTTTACAATTCAAACTATTTTTATGTCATTTTTGGAATTTTTCTGCTGTCTTAAACCAAGGGTAATTGACTTACTGTTTCAATACAGACCAACTTAAAAAGTAGATTGAAGATTGAAACATAGACTTAACCACAGAAAAAGGAACTTGCAGTGGATTGAAAATGAAACAAGAGACTATTAAAAAGATGCTGATTACTTTTGACTTGTCCTCTAAATGATTTGTGAGTATTTTAAAGTGGAATGAGACAAAAGGAGCAGTAGTGGGCTTATTGGACATTACTGTGGCTGCACCAACTGTGCTGTGGCAGCCTTAACCAAAGTGTGTTGAAAAGGGACAATAAAGTATGCAATTAATCACGGTTAAATATATAAGTGCACTAATTGTGGACCTTAATTAACTGTGATTAACTCAATAAATCTTGACAGCCCTAGTATTATTGGTTAAAAAACTGTAAGTGTAAGAATGTGAAACACTCAACATTGAACAGAGGGAATCTAAAAAGTTGGAATGGCTTAATAAAGTGAAAATGTGTAGCAGTATTATGACCGTATACAGTAATGTGTGACAATATACAGAACTGACACAAGCCAACTAAAATTGTGCAACATACTGAAGCAGAGACAGCCTCTATTACAACAATTAAATCATATCTGAATTTCAAAAACAAAGAACATCACAGGAGAAGAAATGTTTAAAAAGTACACATTTTGAAGTACTGTAGATTTAAAACAAGATAAAGGTTTTAGAAAGAAGTGATTTCTTTTCCAAGTTAAGTAAATAAATTTATCAAAATTAATCCCAAGGAAAACAATCTTCCATTGACAAAAGCTCATTTAGACTCTCTCATCTTACTGCATCGGGTGAGCTCCTGTGTCCATCCCGCCTTACATCTATTACTCACTCCTAACAGTTCACGACTGATAGAACAGAAGCTCACCAGCCCACAGACACTGCAGGGGTGTGATAAGATGAAGAGGGAAGTACTGACCTGTCAGCTACTGACTTGTGGTTTTTCTTCAGAAAACTCAAAAGAGGAGAAAAAAGCCCCAAAAGTTTCACATCCAGTAATACGAGAAAATGTTTAACATGGCTGATCCTTATGTTACGTATTATAAACGTCATGCTTCTGCACAGTCACCTGCTGCTGAAATTCCCCTATGTTTTTCAATGAAAACAAACCTTTATGATGAGTTACAGGCCAAAGCTAGGCTTTAATGAAGGTTACAAAGATTTTACATACTAATATATTTTATATATATATATATAGTATGTAGATATATATATATATATATATAGACAGCATTGATAATCATTCCATGCTTTTTTTTCTAAATTAGCTATTCCACTAAAAAAATACTGAAATAGAGCATATCAAATAAATGAATGAATACATAAATACTAATACAGCTTTTGGGTCCATATCAGACCAGAATTTCACATCCTTTGTACCACACAACCACACAAAACGTATCATTATTTGTAGAGCACAGCAACAACAATGTGCTGGATTTAGTCCTAATAATCAATATTAAAGGCAGACTTCCAACTCCAATGATGTACTGATGCATGCTACACACTAACCCCCCTAAAATTACAGACTACATCCAAAAAGTTACACTTTCATCTTTTCTTTTTTCCAAAAGAATTAACTTGAAAGAAAGGAGTTTTTGGAGGAAAGGGTTCCTACTAGAGCTGGGCAATTAATCGAAAATTAGATTAAATCATAATATGGCCTGCTGCAATTTTCAAATTGCAGAAGGTGCAATATGTCTTTAACCTGGAATTTATGTCAAACTACTAGTTTAAAACTTTTTTCTTGCAGCAGAGATGTTATGTATTACATAATGATGCAATCATTCAAGAGTCTCTTTCTAGAATGGTCCACAAAAAACCCTACTTTCTTCATTTTTATAATTTTGTCTTATTAAATATGAGAATGACAATACAACAATTCATCTCCAGTTTACAATATGAGTCAAAATCATCACAATTAGCTAGGTATTTTTTTCAAAATTGTTCAGCCCTTGTTTAGGCTAATAATGTATTCATTGTAATATAGAATGATTTATTACTTGTGTTTGTTGGAAAATAGCCTACATAAGATGAGGAACTCAAGGAATAATCACATTTCAAATCGCAATTGCAATATTGGGTAGAAAAAACCCAATTAGATTTTTTTTCCAAAATTCAGTCCTAGTTCCTACAGTAGAAACTGCTATGTAAGAAAAAAGAAAATGAAAAAAAACAGGCATCCTTTAAATTTTAGGGAACATTTGTTAATAATGACAAAAAATGCCTATCAGTTCCCTTTATTTGTTGTCAAGTTGATAGCTGTATGCCCTAAAAAAGTACAGCAACATGAGTTCAAAGTTCAGAAAAGAAGATCTCTGTCAAACTATCAAGACTTTCTTATAACATGTACGCAAATTAGGTGCAGTGGCATGCCATGTGCCACCGCCTCGGTACTGACATAGTTTGCATCCTGCCGACTCACACAGACATTGCCACACACTTTTATCACACACAAAGAAAACCTCCCAAGTTCAAAAAGGCTTGTGCAGCAGCTCTTATTATAAACCTGTGCCCATTATGTGCAGACAGGCAGTGACACTGGCATTCAGCTAACTTCCTCTCTCTGTCTTCTATTGAGAGGAAATGAGATGATATTTCATGATGCCTGATGGTCCAGCTCTTCAAACATAAACACATTCTGACGTAGATCACAACATGTCTCTCCTGAACCAGCTGCTCTGCATAGTCTCCAGGTCACTGAGCCTGTGTTTGTGTTGGCCCGTAACGAGACACCTTACCATGGCATTGCTGCAAATGACCAGCTGTTATGAACAGCTAACGTACTTAGACTAAAAGCTACCTCTATCCATCTACCTCCACACTCTAGTTTGAAACTTATGCAACAATTAACATCCTGTGCAGACACAGTGACACACAAAAAAGATACAAAAACATCATGTACGTTCTAGCAGCATTTCCAGCAATCTCAAAAAGACGTGACGACATACATGCTCACTCATTCAGATTAAGTTCTTCAAAACAGGTCTGATGCAGAAGTTTGATGACACACTTAACACCTACACATTTGTGTAATAATCCTGAGGCTCATACCACAGAAAGCTTCTGTTCTCACCACTTGGTCTCAGTGCAATCAGAAACACCCAGTTCTAGGCTGATTACTGAGTTGTCTTATTGCTGCTCCAGTTACTTTTTAGGCTCCTCCAGACTCCAGTCAAAAATTCCAGTAAATAAAAAAGCCTGTTTCTGCAGTCCAGTTTGAGGTCTTTAAATTCACAAAAATAATCCAGTCCTGCCCAAGCTTTCCAATCCCAATCCTGTGGTCCTCTGGTGCAGCCTCCCTGCTCCTTAATCCTCACTCATGCCAGCAGAGGGGACACAGGAGGGGAGCGGGCCTGCAGCTAAATGAGGATGAGTGTCTTTGAGAGGGGGAAACCCTTGAACTCTCATCTCTCTCTACCCCACCTCCCCCTCTGTCCATCTTGACTCCTCCCTCCCCGCCTATATGAGCATACCACAAAGACAAGCTCCCCCCCGTGGACACTGGCGTCCGAGAGAGGGAGAGAGAAAGGATTGGAAGGTGCAGTTTTGCATGTGTTTTCTAAACACTGACAAAGTTGAGCAGGCATGAGGTAAACCCCACCTCTCTTGGACACAAGCAACAGCTAAAAACCAAAATGTAAAAATATATCACTTAACAACAGGTTTTGTTCTTAAATTAGACTTGATGAAACCATCCCCTGCACACACAAAGACTAAACAGTTTTGTTTAATCTTTAACACAGTCGACAAGGTGGGACTATTATGCTGCCTGACCGATTGATATAAAAAGCACAATGACCAAAGTGAGGGCAACGTGGCTCTGACTCTAATCATAGGTGGCAACGGAGCCAAATCAATATCGGCGTAAACTGTAATTAAAGGAAAATGCTCTATGTATGTTTGTGTTTTGAAACAAAGTTGGCTTCAAGGCCACGTGCAAAAGCCTGCTCTTCCACGTTGAGCTTTTAAGCCAAGACCTTTTCCAAAACCTAACCAGATAGCATTTGTACCAAAACCTCACCAAACTTGAACTGCTTTTTAATGTTAACCGCTGACTGTGGGTTAGGTTTATTTTATAGAAATCTGTGCCTAGATGAAGGTTAAGTTTATGGTTTGGTTTTGAACTGTTAAGGCATTTTTAACACTGACATCAAAGAGACTAGAATAGCAGTGGTGTTAACCTCCAGAGACCTGAGATTCTGTTTGGATTGCATTTTTAGTTTCTACCACTTCTTTGGGATAAGTGAGAACTGACTTAAACCTCAATGGATATTCCAGACAATTATTTCAAAAATGCTAACTGCAGAAATCACTTTGCTGTAGGGAAGCCAAAATGAAATGTCCTCTCATATGCAAGGTTTAAAATATGATTTTATGGGCACAGTGTCACTAGCCAATCACAGCAAAGAGAGGGAGGGTTCGGTTAAGTTCTTCTTGGGTAAAAAAGTATCTCAAAAACACCCTGGGGTAGCAAGATGCCAGGGTTGCCTGGGTCCGTGTAAATAAACAAAGCTGGTGAGACAGTAGAGCTTATTTACAGCGCTAATGAAGTATCTTAGAGTAAAATGAGCTCAATTTTAACCACAAGTATGGCAGCTGATCCAGAACCCAAGGCAAAGCCTTTTCGCTAGGACTTGAAAATAATCTTTGTTTTTAGATTGAAAGATTCAGTGTCTGGCACAGTTTACAAGGCATTAACAGTCCATTTGAGCATTCACAAGGCGATAATTGTCTGTTTAAATGTTCCCTGGTCCATGGAGAACAAGCTAAACAGAGTGATATAATCGAGTGGTTCTGGTAAAATCCCTGGTGACTGATTGTATTCACACAAGGACAAACTGTACCTTCACACAGAGAAGAAAAACACTCTTAAAAGAAAGAGACAAGTGAAGAAGTGTCTAATAACTTGAGCTACTCTGTCAGGGTGAAGTGTCTCTCAGGCAGGGAGACGCAACTGGGGTACGTTTTCTTATTGATTTCAGCTTTAAAGCAAAGTGGAAATCACTGTGCTAAAGTGAAAAACCACAAATAAACTACAGTACACTAGTGCACTCATGGAAGTTTTTATAATTCCTTCATGACAGCAGCTACCAACTAAGACAACCCATGTTATTAGCTGCCCACTCTGATATCATTTCCATACCTAAAACAATGAGTGATGTTATTTTAAACTAAATTTTGTTATTCTGGAGCCCTCAATGTTTTTACAGGGTTTTCCTTCCTGATAGCATTAAAGCACATCCTGTGGAGGTGCTCAAAGGAAAACAGTGCAGTTAAGAAGATGCTGATTTACGATTAATTATGGACGTTTGGTGCTGAATTTTAAAGGCAAGTTCACAATTTCTGACTTCTTGTAGTCTTCCCAAACTGTTCCTTTGAGGCACTGTCCACACTGAGTCACAAGTTGGGAGACTGCAGTCAAGTCAACTAGTAATTTAGAGGGCAATCCCTTCATTTCCCTCCAATAAAGAGTGCATTGATCGTATTTATAGACAGCATGAACTATAAAGTGCTGCCCTGTCAGCACAAATCCCCATGAGGTCTGGCCTCAATCCAGATTAATAATAATGGCTCTCTTGTGCCCGTTAATAAAGCCTGCTGCCACAGAGCATTAACAAAATAGTCAAGTCAGATAGGGACTTGTTGCTCCCTCTCTCGCTCTCTCTCAGGACGAAAATAAGCAAAAACTTGCAACAATCCGTGTTTTCATTAAATAGGTGAGCGCTTGCTTGAGTTACCTTTCGTTAGATAAAGTTACATCAGTTGCTAATTGGCTAGCTATCCTGGTTAGCCACAGTCTGGTTAGCTGTAGGTTAGCTCGGTTCACTGTAACTACACACAGCGACACAGGCAACTTACCAACTCCGTCCTCCGACTTTAAAACCATGTCTGTGTGTTTGTCGACGCCGGCTCGGACAACTTTTCACCTTAAAGTTTATCGGAAGGTCAAAAGGTGTCGAAGTATTTCACAGAGGGAACCGTTAGACTGGCAGTTGATGACAACTGTCTGTGGAAGGACAGCCGGTGTTGGGGCAGGATGACATAGGCGCGGCTTCGACCGGAGCAGCCAATCAGAGAGCGGTTTAGAAAAACCAAAGTTCCCTATCTATCTACAAACTTTATCCACCCAACAGTTTAAATAGATTACGATAGCTTCAGTCCATATAAGGACTAATACGATCGTTAATACTGACTCGAAAGTTGTGATTAAAAGATCTTTTCTTTATCATAATTACTAGATACTGAGTCTATATGAGGAGATGGTGACTCATCTTTGACTTAATAACAGTCAGCTCTGACTTTGAATTTTATTATTTCAGCCCAGCATGTAATTGTGTAGTGCCTGCCCTTTCATTTGAAACCTATTACATAACATAGCAATAATTCTGTGCTTCATATCCAGGAGGACAAACAGAAACTTCAGTGTTCCTTGGATAGGCTTATATGGGTATAACTGCATGCTTATAAAACAGTTTGATGTCTTTTGACCTTGAGATAAACCTTAACACTGCCTGGTGTGTACTTCTATAAGTCTGAATCAGTGGCGAATTTAGCAATTTTGGGGCCCTAGGAGAGCACATGCATGGGGCCCCCCAAATCCATTGACAACCCCCCCCCCCCCCCATATACTGTTGAATGAAAAAATGTATATATAAATTGTTAGCAATGCGGTTTGAACAGAACATGTCAAAAAATTTGAAAATGTGTATTTGGAGAGTCTAAATCAGCATCAGGTTACCCGATGACATCCGAGCTGTGTGATACTAAGTATGCTTCTTCTTAGATAAAGAGTATGAAGTTATACATGATATAATACAACATATTTATTTATAAAATATAAAGTATAAGGTTTATCTATAGAAATTTAAAATACAGTAAACTTTAAAAATGTAAACAAAAAAAAGGAACAATTTTCTCAAAAAAAAAAATATCAGTTCCATTTTTGCTTCTTTTTTTTCTGTTTTGGTCATGTTTTATCAACCAGAACCATTCAGAAATTGGCAAAATATGTTTATTTGTTAATATATGTGAAAAAATATTTCTTATAGAATAATTAGTAAAATGACAGTTACACCACATGATTTGTTTTTTGAGTTGTTTTTTTTTTTTGTATAAAACGATTTTAAAAATGTAGTTCTCAAAAAATATATGTTATTTACATTTTATTTAGGGCTGTAAAAAATGAATTATTTAAACACGATTAAAATCAGGATTTCTTTAGTTAACCGTTGTTAAGCACATCCTTTTTATCACATTCTAAAATTCCATTATTTTGCCTTTAAACCTGTTTCTGTGCTATCTTGGATTTGTCTACTACCAAAAGTACCTGACTACCAGTTTCAGTACAGACATGTTTTTATAGATTAAAGATTTTAACATGAACTTAACTACAGTAAGAAGAACTTGTTATGGATTGAAAATGACATAGGTAAACAGTAAAAAGGTAAATGTTGAAATGAGACATTAAGGAGCAGTGGTGGACTAATTTTACATCACTGTAGCTCCAGGGAGATGGGCGTAACCATGTTTGTTGAAAGCATAAATAAAGCTTGCAATTAATTGCGATAAAACAAATTAGTGCACTAATTGTGGACCATAGTTAATCATGATGAATGCGATTAATCTTGACAGCCCTGTGTTTATTTTTTGAAGCTGTAATGCCACTATAACATGACCAAATGTACTTTATTTTTCAAACTTTAAATGAGTGTGCAAACCCCTCAAAATGTTAATCTATTAGAGGAGAGGATGGTGCAGGATAAAGGGTTTGGTTAGTAATGTGTTCAGGGAGCCCCTATAGCCAGAGCCCCAGGCAATTGCCCATCTTTGTCCAATGGTAAAGTCTGCCCCTGGTCCGAATCATAAGTTTCTGCAAAATAAAAAATATGGCCTTCATTTGAGCAGGACAGCATATATTCAACGAGAAAATGAGGGAAAATAGCTTTATAATGGTATCCCCCAGCTGGTGAAGAGCATGAACATATTTATCTTCATGGGTGTGGGGATTAAGGAAACAGTTTTGATTTTGAAGATGGATGGCTTTTGTGTGAGGCTAAGAGGAAGGGAGAGGAGAGGATGCAGGGAAGGATAGAGGAAAAGAGGCCAGAGGATTGCAGCTGTGAGCTTGAATCAGTGCTTTATTCAGAGTTTGGACACACCAAAAACAGGATATGCTGAGGAGGGGTGGGGGAACAACTGCTGCTATGAAACAGTTTGAAGGGTCAGCACACTAAAATACTGACCACTTATTTCTATCTTATGAACAGATTACACTGGGACTATTTCTTTGGTGGAGAGTAGTTTTAAAAAGTCTGTTTACAGAGAGGAAACATGTGACATGTGTTTAATGGGCTTTTAAAGTAATTTTCCTTTTAATCATCTACGCATAGAGGCAGACAGTAAATGCAAATGGAAACGTGGACAGTTTGAAAAGACACGCTGAGGGATGGTGGAGAAAATGCAGATTAAAGTGCACAAGCAGGTTGTATGATTTTTTCCACTGGAATACCACAATGTTTTCTCTAATTTAAGGATATCTTTGAAGGTACATTTTCATGTTTTTCTCCAACAAGAGAATCCTAATTAAAAGGCTCTTTTTACTCAAAGATCTAAGGGAATAAACCTTGCTATCTCCAATGAAGGGTTGTTGTGGTTATCTCCAATTGTAGGCACTCTTGCGGAGCACTTTACAGGTTTTTCTCTGGTGCAAGGACATACTACTGAGACCTCACCCTTGTTTGTCTGCAGGACAGAAAAAAACTGCACTAAGGCACCATACAATTGTCTTGACTAGAGAAACTTAGGTGAGCCCTTCACCATGTATTCTTCACTGAGGGGGCACTCAAGATTATATTTTCTCATCCGTAGGGCATCCAGGAAGGCACAAATTGACATTTTCTCTATCTAAAGGGCATCCCATAGAGGCCCCATTTCACATTGTTTCCACTGGCTGGACATTCTTGAGGGCACTCTGCAATTTCTCCAATAGGGTACTCATCAAGAAGGCCCTCAGGATGATTTCTCCAGATTAATTTTCCCTACTAGAGAGAAATTCTCAAGGACATATTATCACAACATCTCCATTGAAACAGTGATTTTTTTTGTAACATAATCATGTTTGATCAACTAAGGGAAGCCTGGAGGAGGCTTTGTAGTGTTTACTCCTCGACAGGGTCGTGTATCCTCTTCATTGAGGATACTACAGATGACATTAAACCAACTTATCAGCTGTGAAGGCCTTCATATGAATCATTATTTTATGAAAGAACAGTATGGCCTGTTAAGAAAATCATCTGCTTCACAGCTAAAGGGCTCATATGAAAGCATGACTGTCACTGAGGTTTTAAGGCTAAAGGCACAGAACTAATGAAGTGAAGAGCAGAAGGAAATAGATGAGGAGATATAGCTTTAGAAAGACAAGTCATAAAAGCAGATCAGAAAATGGAAATAACCCGGTGTGTGCCGCTTTCATTGTGTCACATTTTGAATGAGGACATTTTCATGAAATGAAAGCACCTGCTCTGAGCGAGAGCAGTGGGCAGAGATGGAGATTATCACTCCACGCAAGCAGCACCCACTGAGGAGAAGGACTGTAGAGTAGAAGATGATAGGTGTGCGTCATGTTCTCCAAACTCTGCCTGATTCGTGTGTGCCTGAAAACAGAAATGTCAAAAACACAGAATGGCGCACACGCACCTCCAAGTACTGTGTGTCTCAACAACCTAGCAGAGAATCACCACGGCAACTGAACACTTCGGGCACTTTGTGGCAGTCTTGTTCTCTCTCTCTCTGTCTTAGAGTTACACAAACACAACCCATCTGGGTTAATGATAGTTATAACAATTTAATCTCAGTTATTTTCTAATCAAAAATTAGAGAGAAGTTTATAAAGAAAAGCTTTTACACATCAGAATGATTCAAACTCACACAACTATCCAATATTTTCAGATTTTTGAGATATTAAAATACATGTTTATTTCTTGAAAATATTCTTACCTGTTGATGTTACAGGTGCCCCTGGTTGTACTGATGGACAGAGGAATGCCTGAAAACTGGAGGCACACAGCTCACTCACAGTCCCCATCACTAATACAGGAGTGTAAGATCAAAAAAAGCATTCAAAGATACCAATATCTTCTCAGCATCTCTTTGCGTAATTGCCCTTTATGCTGACATCAGCTGAGAAGAATTCCAATCAGCAACAGGTTCTTAAAAAACTCCAGCATTTAGTGTTTTCTCTCTCGACTGCCACCAGACTCTGTCAGACTCTCATATAAAACACCCTTCACTTTCTCTCTCTCTCTCCTCCCTCCTCGCTCTCTCTCACACTCTTGACCTCTCTCCTGAATCCAGACTCACACACACCACACTTCAGCAAGTGTTCACACAAAAACCTCTCCTTTTATGATGTATGCTGGAGGAATCTTTACATATAAAAAAGGGACATGTATCAGTTGCATAGACACCCGCCCACCGCTGTGTCACTTTGAACAGTTGTTGAATATTCTTGGAAGTGATGACAAATGTACACACACATGCTCGCAACCTCCTATCATCCTGTTTCACACCCACACACACGTATTAGAGCCTAGCATGGTTTAGTCAGAGATGAACAAACATAGACACATATATTTATACACAAACGTAAATGATGTAATATATCAGCGATGTTTTACCCTTTTATTGATTTTATGAATCAATTATGGTCAACATAATTTGACTTTTTTGACAAAAACAACTCTTGATTGTAGTAAATAGATGTCTGTTGGTATTTGTACTGCCCCTCCCCACAACATCCTTAGAATCTCCCATACTGACCGCATTGGGTGTTGAGGGAAATAATCTGAGGGTAATTTCCAGCGTGGTTGGTACATAGGTGGGCATAACAGTTTTAGGTTGTTTCCGCGACATGTGTATGTTTATGGTGTGTGTGTGTGTATGCGTGTGTAGGTGTGTGTGCGTGTGTGTTGCATGTATGTGTCTCCATGTTGTTATAAAGAAAACAAAGTTGGAAGAGGACAGAGAGAAAGTAGAGAAATGTAAATATTCTTTCAAATAGGTGAACAGCGAATGGGGACTGCCTGGGTTTTTCACCAGTCATGGCTTTATGGGAGAGTGGCAAAGACAAAGCCACAGTTGAAAAAAACTCCTGTGGGAGACTCCATGGTCACGTGGAAGAAAGTTCTCTGAATGACCAAAATGGTGCTTTGTGGCCATCAGACAAGACTCTATGTTTAGCGGACACCAAACACAACACATCACCACAAACTCACCATCCCTATGATGGTGAAGCATGGTGGTGGCAGCATTATGCTTCTCAGCAGCCGGCCCTGGAGGGCTTGTAAAGGTAGCGGGTAAAATGAATGTGGCAAAATATAGGAAAATCCTTTTTCAGTCTGCAAGAGAACCATGGCTTGGGAGAGGATTTATTTTCTAGCAAGACAGTAGCTGGGTTTCCATTACATTTGGAAATGCGCAAAATCGAAATAACGCAATAAAAAACTGGTAATGGAAACACCTGAATTTCGAAAAAATCCTCAAATATTGCTAAAAAGTTTTTACGCTTTCACAAGGAGGTTTTTCAGGCGTTTCAATATAGAAATATATTGCAAAAGTGCAATGGAAACACTTTTTCCGCATTTACAAGTCACGGGACGTGACGTACAGTGTCACGTGATCAGTCACTCCGAGACAACATGGCGCGGTACGCGTAGACAGAAGAAGAGACGAGACTTTTCTTAACATCATACTTCTACCCTTATGCATGGCTTTTGCCATACATACGGACTTTACCTCTGAACTATCATCCGTTGCCTTCGTCTTTTGTTCATAATTATCAAGGTAACCGCCGTAGATGTAACCAAAACCATACCAACACACAACAGGTTTTGAGCGTCAAGCTTCCATACAGCGGATTCACGCGAGATGAGATTTTACGAGAATTGCAAGGCCTATGCCCAAAACTCCCTTCAATGGAAACGCATTCAAAGCGCAATTGTACTTAATCGAACTTTAAGGAATATCACTTTCATTTTGCGAAAAACTGTAATGGAAACCCAGCTACTGACCCGAGGCGTACAGTGATAGCTTCACAGAAATGGTTTAAAGACAACAAGCTGAATGTTCTGGTGTGGCTGAGTCAAAGCCCAGACCTTGCCTTGATCCAATAGAGAATTTATGGTTGGACTCGGAAAGAGCTCTTCACGCCTGATCCTGTGCATCGTGACAGAGCTTGAGCAATTTTGTAAAGAGGAATGGAGTAAGACTGCAGTGTCCAGATGTGCAAGCCTGATTGAGACCTTTCCACACAGACTCAGTGCTGTGATCGCAGCCATATGTGCATCTAAGAAATACTCACTTGTAGGGGGTGAAATTTATGCAGCCACTTCACTTTGCAAATTTTTCATTTAATTGATTTGACTTTGTAGAGATGTGTTTTCATTTTGACATTAAATGTTTTGTTTTTATTTAAGAAATGTTTGTAAAAAAAGCCAAATATACATTGATCATGATTGATTTATAAAATCAAGAAAAGGGATATTTTTTATATGCACTACAAACAGCCTTATTTCCAGTCAAGCACAACTGAAACTAGGGATAGTGCTTTTTCATGCAGCTTTGTACTGGGATGGCTCTTTTAGATATCTGAAAAATTTGGCTCAGCTCAGCAAAACACCAAACACCTTTACTATTTTGCGACCATATTGAACATATTCAATCAACATTTTACCACTGTGTCACATTAACATGTCCCATGTTTTGTTTGGGTTTCCTTTGTCATATTTTTTTCACCTCATATATGGGTCATACATTTTCAGTGGGAGAGGTCTGGGCTGCATGAAGGCCAATCTAGTACCAGCACTCTTTTATTGTGAAGCCATGCTGTTGTAACTCATGCAGGATATAGCTTGGTATTGTCATGCTCAGATAAGCAGGGGCATCTGGATGGAAGCATATGCTGCCCCAAAACCTGTATATACCTCTTAGTATTAATGGTGCCTTTACAGTTACCCATGCCAGGGGCACTAATACACCTCCATACAGTTAAAGATGCTGGCTTTTGAACTTTGCATAGAAAACAATCATGATGGTGCTTTTCCTCTTTATCCTGTAGAACTCTACGGCAATGCTGTGTTAACTGATTATGGTTTTCAGAAGTGTTTCCAAGCCCATGTTGTAATAATGTATGGTTTTAAAGCAGTGCCACCTTAACGATGGAAGGTCGCCAGACTGGTGTCCAGCCTTGCCCCCATGTGCAGAGATTTATCCAGATTCTTTAGATGATGTTGCCAACTGTAGATTGTGAAATCTCTAAATTTCCTGTATGTGACTGCACATAGGGAAAGTTTCATAAACTTATGGTAATGTCTTTTATTCTTTTAACTCCTGCACATAACGTGAGCCAGCATCCTTCTTAAAAATTCTCAATTTATCTAGATGGACACAAATAATGACCCTGCCTTAAAAAAAAAAAAAAAACATTTTCACCCTTAGGCTAACTCTAGCTTTAACACTCTCCATTATATATATCACTTATTCCACACAGTCACAGGACACCCTTTATCCTGCTTTTATTAGAGGTTACCATGAAACTGTTGAAGGGTAAGTATGCTTTTGAAGCTACTGGTAAGAACAGTGCCTTATGAAGTTACATCCATTATAGCTATTTATACTATGCATCTGCCATAAAGGAGCCGCGTGATACTTATTTAGAACACCATGTGAGTGTGATATTATTGACCTCTAAGGCTGCCTTCGACTTTGCTCCATTGTGCACGCTACACTTCATTTCCTCATTTTTAGAATTTCTCCACAGCTCCCATTCCCCTTGCACTTCATTTAATTCCATCTCTTTTTCACTCATTACATCTCACCTCCTCCTCTCTCTCTCCATGGAGCTGACCTCTTTCTGTGGCACCTGACCTCATCACCTCAATCATTCCTGAACTTTTTCTGACATTTATCACTCCCAGGTGTTTGTGATGATTCCTCTTCCCAGATCTCCTCTTCTCTCAAGTCTCCAAACACTTCAGACAATCAGGAATGTTGTCTTTACATTTTATCAGCTTTGACATTATTCTGTGGCTTCAAGTCACTTAAAGTGTTAAAAATAGTATACATGCATGCGTAGCTAGATGCCAGACATCACAGGTGGCAAGTGGTAAAAAAACAGAGACAGAGTAGGAGTTATGACGCAAACAGCCCCAGTGAGCTTTAGCATTTAAATCACATAAATAAAGATAACTAAGGGAAGGGAGCAAGAGAGGCTACTGCATCAGGCTTCAGCAGGAGTTGCATTGTGTTTGAACAGACCGTCCTATATATAGATTATATATGCAGCTCAGTTTTACTTCCTTGTGCTGCAGTGCCTGCTCCTGTCAATAAATGGAATACTTTTAAATCCAGATGGCTGGAGGAGGGGCTGGAACGACACTCAGCATATGCAATGTGCATTTACCTCATTTAACATTACAAACAAAACAAAGTTCAGGGATTACAGTAAATAAGATTAAGGATTTTATCTTCACTTCTATCTCCTTGTTCACTTGCCGTTTGTATGTTATTTATGAATTCAAATAAACCCTAAAATACAAATTATTAGGCACACATTAATAAGAGGGTTTCTAAGAAGACTGAGCTTCATCTAACTGCAACAAAAAGTTTGGCAATTGTACCAAGGCCTCCTGCCAGCAGGTGATGTGGAAGAGTAAAAACTGCAGCTCCATTAGATTAGATTAGATCATGTCTTTATGGGCACACACTGTGCAGATGTGATTTTTTTCAATAACTTGTCCATTTTGATTTAAAGAGGGATACGAGTTGTGGATAATTAAGGAATGGCTGATATGACTGCAAGCCAGAACAGTGTAGAAGTCTGTCAGGAGGCTTCGGCTCCTTCTTCTTCTACTCTTTTTAAACTGCAAATTGCAAACGGAGGTTAGGTGATTATCAAAAATCTGATGCTATTTTCAAAGCAAATTAACTTATTTTCACAGCTTTTACTCTGAAAAACATTGACAATGTGCTCTCTTCCTCCTCACACTGGCTGAGTACGTCACTGTATGATAGCTATTCATTCCCTGTATAGTTTCCTAATGAAACTATCTAAAGTTAAGGTGGTCTGTGCTAAAACTGATAACATAAATTACATAATGACATAACAAATGTACATACAGAAACATCAAGATTGTCCTTCACTGAGGATAAGGGGTCTAGCCCTCAACCCTGGAAAAACAGCCCGGTACCATTATCCCTCCTCCACCAAACTTTACAGTTCCTGCAACACAGTCAGGCCGATAATGTTCTTCTGACATCCACTGCTAAACAGAGAAGTGGGATTTGTCACTCGACAAAACGCCTTTCCATCACTCCATAGTCCAGCGCTGTGCTTTACACCACTCTCTCTGATGCTTAGCACTTGACTTGGTGATATGAGGCTTGCATACATCTTAAACTGATTCCATGAAGCTCCAGTTGCACAGTTTTTGTGTTTCATCAATGCCAGTGGAAGTTCAGAACTATTCAGCTATGGAATAAGCAGTGTTTGGTGATCTATACGCACCATGCACCTTCGATCCCTGCTCTATGATTTTACATGGTCTTCTGCTTCACAGTCAAGTTGCTGTTGTTCCTAAACGGTTCCACTTTCTAATATCCCTTACAGCTGACAGCAGAATATTCATGAAATTTCACACACTGTGTTGTTGCAGAAGTGGCATCCATCACAGTACCAAGCTTGAAGTCACTGGGCTCTTCAGAATGACCCACTTTGTATCACAAATGTTTGCAAAAGGAAACAGCATGGCTAGATTCTCGATTTAATACACATGTGGACCTGACTGAAACACCTGAATTCAATAATTAACAGGTGTGGCCAAATACTTTTGTCCATATAGTTTATAGAATAGTTTTATGGAAAAAAATTCAATTTTTTGAAGGTGTTTGCTGATGTCAGACACAAGCAAGCAATGGTCTGACCTGAAAATATCCAAAGAAAGCTTCAGGAGCTTTGAAAAAAAAAAGAGGACAGTCATCTCTGAAATGTGCAATTTATTTCTACTCCACTATGGAAGAGCCTAGGAGGTGAAGGACCTTGAAAACAGAAAGAGAGGTGGATTTGAATTCATAGAGAGGGCATATTTGGGGGAAAAGTGCATTTCCATGGAAACCAATGAAATCACAGCTCTTCAGAAAATCCAGATCTGCATTTAAGGCCCAAAAAACACTGGCCAAAAGTTGAAGCATTTACAAGGCAGCAGACAACAGAATGAAAAGAACACAGTTCTCTTTGGTTATTATTGAACTGACGTAGATTCAAATAATCATCAAAGCTGAACGCAGACATCTGGAAACCTCGCTCAAAATATTAATAAAACTAAATGTTAAAACCAGCTTGTTAGCTGTGCACATATCATAAGGTGTTTTAACCATCTTTGAGTCATTATTTTTAATTTTTTATCTCTATGAAATTTTGTTTTAATAACAAAAAATATCAATATGGAAAACTTGGGGTACATAAATTATTTTCCTTCCTGTGTGCAAGCCATTAAAATTGTGTAGCAACCACATTAACCTGTTCAAAAAGGTGAAGCTGCTATATCACACACTGGCCACTGGATGGCATCATAACAACAACAAAAAATGCCTGTGTGGCAGAGTTGGATGTGTTACAATCAGGTACCTGACAGTGTGGATTCTTTAGACCAAGCTGGTGTAAACTGGCTGCTATGATATGAAAACATTAGCATATATAATTTACTTGATAAATAATGTAGGATATGAGTAAATGATTAACCCTTTTATGCCAACCTAAAACAATAGTTGTCACCTTTCAAAGAATTTCCTGACAAAATGAAGAAAATAACTGCACTCAACTAAAACGATAATGAAAAACACCATGAAAAAACTGGGCACAAATGGATCACCCTTTACAAAAATAAAACCTTTTGATAAAGCATTCAAAGGAAGGGATGAACAAAAGGCCAAACAAATTTAACCTTTGACCTCTAAAATCTAGTCAATCTGTTCTTAAATCAGAGAGAACATTTTTGCAAAGTTGAAAGAAAATCCAACAAAGTGTTCATGAGATAGCATGTTCACAATAATGGCCTGGATGGGCAGACAGCTTAAAACAACTACCTTCACCCCTGGCTGACACCATAATGAGTAAAAAAGCAAAAACTTGAAGGATGTGGAAGCCAAAATATTTATTGATGACTCAGTTAAAGGGGTAGGTCATTTTGTGATAAATAATAAACTTGTTGACTTTCATATCTTGCCTTTCTGCGTTTGGTTAATATATTGAGTAAGCCCATCTGTCATGTACACAACAGTTTACTTAACACGAAGGAGAGAGAAGTGAAGCCACTTAGATTTAGGGTATGAGATTTAAAAGTACAGAAGACATTAAATAGTATTGTGAATCTGCTAACTTCATCCAAACCTAAATACATTTAATATATTTGACCTCTGAGTGTCCCAGTAAAAGCTCAGCATAGGAAGATGTGAAATCCCTTCTGTCACTGAATGATTATCACAATCCTGTTTGACATTTGTGAAGAGAGAATGAACAGAGATGACAAAACTGCCCAATCTGGGCTCTGCCTTCACATTTCTCAAATATTTTCCAGCTGAGTAGATCACCACATCTATTTAAACCTATTTGTCTGCCTTTCTCCAAGCACAGCCTCTACAACCATGCCTAAAGAACATCACAAACACATACAGCTGATCAAAGTGTCACATTTACAGCAACAAAAACCAAGGCCTACTTCACTGCTTTCATACCAAAAGTAACAATATAGACCAACACCAAAATCAAAAATAGATTAATTGTGTAAGTGAAGTGTGTATGTATTCTTTACTGTGTGTTTGTTTTATAGTAAAACAGGTTATCTAAACAGGTTGCCTCAGGAAACTTGGTAGCAAAACATGTCAAGACAGTACTTAGCTAGCTAGCTTCAGTTGAACCTAAAGCCAAAAAAATTGGTAAGTTAAATGCTGTTTTAGCTTGGAATATTGCCAGGCCCCTCAAAATTTTCACTAACTTTCATTTCATGAAACAAGAGCAGTTTAAGAAGAGAAATATCCACTATTTATACACGATTACTTACAGGTGTTGGTCTCTTACCCTGAGCGTGCATGAGAGCATAGAATACACCAACGTGAACACGGCAGTTATTAAAATAGCATGTTAAGCTAGCAAAATGACTCATGTCCGATTTTTGTCCGATTTATCTCGACCTTACAAAAATGTTTCAATAACCTTTGAGTAGTTAATCATGACATGGACCCTGGTTTCAGTTCATCTAATGCCTGTCACCTGGAAAAAATGTATATGCTAATGTTAGCACACTAAGGTATGAACTATAATGGTAAACAGAAGGCTGCATTGTTATTATGGCAGTTGAGAGAGATATTATGCCGTTGTGTGTTATTAATGCTCAAAATCATAATGGCTGTTCGTGATAAATAACACTAAATTCAGAACGTTGATTATTTATTGGATAACGTCCTGTACTTTCAAAACCTCCCCACACCCTTTCCCAGTTGGCTATTTAATAAAATGCCTAATGCAGGCTTCAAAGTGTGGGCCGGGGCACAGGGACTGTGAGCCACAAGTCATTCACAATAACCAAAAATCATAGAAATTAAAGAAGAAATTGAAGACAAAGTTTAATCTCGCCTATTTTATCAATCGTTTTGTCAGTGTTAAGGCTTAACTGGTGTTGGATTAACTAGTGACACTCGTTCTACTATATCACGCACTTTCCTATTTTAAGAATTTATAAGCGTATTCGAGGACAATAATGCTACTCTGTAAAAGTTTACAGGGCATCAAAGTACATGATTTACAAAGATGAATATAAGAAAAGGAAATGTTGGTGTCTTTGCAGATGCCTTATCAAAACAAAATAATAGCTGTAACTTCTTAATTGTTCTTTGTTACCCTGCACTTTCTTAGTAATGCCAATGGTAATCTCTGAAAGCATAACATTTGCATTGAATTCCCTGTTTATGAAACAAAGATATGATGTATAAAAGGTAAATATTTGAGTCTTGGTTTTTGGTAGACCTCAAAAGATTATCACGTCTTAAATTTCGGCCACAGCATACTGTAGTTTGGCAAGGGCTGGCCTATGTCATCAAATCTATTTTTTCTGCAGTCAGAACCTGTGTGCTAATGTTGTTAGCTTAAGACCAAAGTTGTAAGGGTAGCTTACCCTACATTCAATTCTTCCACATTAGCCTTGACAAAATTCAGTTTATTCTTTATATATTCAAACCACGTTCCAAATCTCAACATATCTTTTCTCTGTTGATATTAAACTGTGCCTTAGCTGAAAACCTTATCTGAGGCAGTGTAGCAATGTAGCTAGCCAAGAACCAGAAATGCAAAGCTAGCTAGTCTACATTCAATTCAACATTAGCCTCAATTCAATCCCAACACTTTATATATTTGAACTACTAAATCTAACCACATCCTTTCTCTGTTTATATTAAATTGTGCTTATGGAAACAATAACTTTGCCTTTGGCAGAAAACCAATAAAAAATGTCAAGTTAGCTAGCCTATGTTGAATTCTGCCACATTAGGCTCAATAAAATCCCAACATTTTGTTATTTATATATTTGAACTACAGTCAAAACCTTACAACACCCTTTCTCTAGTGATATTAAATTGTGCCTACGAAAACAAACTTTGCCTAAGGCAGAATCAATGTAACTAGCTAAGGACCAAATATGTAAAGCTAGTTAGTTTGCATAGCATAGAACATTAGCCTTGAATAACTTATGTACTTTTGTTATAATATAATATTTGGAAAAAGGAAATTGAAATTAGAATGCAAGGATGGAACAAGATGTTATTGATGTGCTATCCCTATTATTTAGCATGAAATCTGTTGCAAATTAAACGCCAAGTATTTTGACTGTTTTCAAGACAAAATGTTTTAGTATTTGTACCAAATTGTATTCCTTTTTTAAAAAAAGTGCTCAGCCAAACAAACAAAAAAAAACAGGGGGTTATCAATTTAATACATATAATCAACATCTTAAGCAAATAATACACATACATCATTTATTCTTTCAAACGTTTTTATTTGATAATACTGAATATTTTGTCCTTTGCCTGGACTTACACAAAGCATCAACACATGCACAGTCCTCTATTCATACAAAGTACCCATTCTCATTTCTCTACACCTCTCCAAAAAGGATTAATCTCTCTCACTCTCACGTTACTCCAGCGCAAGAGGACCCTCTCAACTCTACACTACAGCTAAATACATCTTTGACAAAGACAGCCAAAAACACACAAAAATCATGACAGGTATAATAATAACACTGAAAAAATACAAAGTAATGGAAAATTGAAAGAGTTTACTTTTAAATTATGCCTCTAATACTCCATCATATATAGTTTTTTTTTTTTTGTTAATGTAGCTTGAGGTTTATAAAACAGCACTGTAAACTTTGAGTAACTTGCTTTCTATGATAGCAATAAAGCTTTCATTAATAATGGGAAGGAGCAGGAGAGACAAGTCAAAGCTAACATTAAGCATGTAAAGACCTTATTACTAATGAAATTAATCACCTGCAAGAATATATCAGAAAATCAAAAACTGCTTTTGGCATTTACAATCAACAGATAAAACAAAGACACTGAAAAAACACCCCACCAACTCTTTAACTTCCCTTTCTTTTTCTTCCTGAATCCCTCCTGCGCCCCTTTTTCTCCTTTTACTGCAGGTACCGTTTTAACTCCCATTACAAAGATAGGAGAAATATGCTTACGCTAGTAAATATGGTGCATCAAAAGTACTTAAAATAGGCAATCCACCTGAGGTGGATCTCTCAGTCTGGGCGAACATCAGTGAGTTTAGGCTCTTGTCTTTACTGGAACTCATCCTCAAAAAGTGCAAATCTAGTTCTAATGCAGTAAATAATTATCAAGTAACAACAAAAGTATATGCATAGGAACTGTACAGCTACATAGTGGGGGCAACAAGGTAAAGTGATGAAGATGAGATGAGGAGGAGCAAGAAATCTGGGGTATTTGATTGTTTCTGTGTTGTTCTACATCAAGAGCACGTTTAAATTTAGAGCACTTATCTTTACATAGCATAGACTGGTCCAGCGAGGCCTGTGGAGGTCACACACTTCAGTTAAAAATCAAGACAAGAAAAAAATTTTTCACCTCACAAAACCACAAAAGATCAGCTATGCAAGATGACTCATGTGCTTTTTAAAGGAAAGCATGAAGTGTGTTGTGGGTGTCTGACGTCACCAGTGGCCAAACAACACCCCACAGAGACAATAAGAGAAGCAGTAAATAATAATGTTCGGAAAGAGCGAGACAATCATTTAAAAAAAGGCAACTTGGATTTTGGCTTTGGAATAAAAATGGAGAATGAGGTAATAAAAGTAGTAACAGGATGGGTAACGAATGGTCGTCTGGATCTAGGATTGATTGATGGATTTGGAGAGCAGAGCTGAAAAAGAAAGAGCTTTACGGGGCGGGAAGCGCTCTGTCCCATTAATGTCCTCCTGACGCCAGCCTCAGGAGGAAGTTACATCATCACTCGACCAGTCTATGTCTCATGATGCTATTTTAGTTGTTTTTACAGAAACTGTATCCGAAAACAACCCTTGAGCCTCATCTAAGTCAGTGAATGTCGAGCAATGCTGAGCTTTAAAGTAGCCTCATGTTGCTTTTTTCTTACACTTACAGACAACAAACACAAAGAGAGGCTAAAGATTGTTTTCAGACCAGCTGGTTATCTCAGTCACATTAGTTTTGTTTATTTCTACATATATCAAAATTCACTTTGCCTGATGTTGTCGTCTTAAATTTCCATTTAATCATTTATATTTATTTGGTGTGCCACGTGACTAAGGGTCCTCTGTGTCCAGGAAGTCTTTCTTGGGTGGTGCCACACCACGGTACCAGGAGCAGGATCCATCCACCCTCTTGACGCAAGCATAGTGGTTGGCCTGACGTCCGTGAACCTGCTTCTCAATCATCAGGTCCGTCCACAGACACTCCTCAGGAGCGGATATTTCACAGGGTAAGATGGTACAGCGCACAATCTACAAAGACACATAACACTATTTCACTGAAAGCATATTTTAAGCAGTTTTTATGTACTATTGTATCTTACATAAACATTATAAAGGACTGAGTAGTATATTTAGAATTTCAATGGCAACTAAAAACAGTTAAAACAGAAAACCTGAACAATATTCCCAAAGATACTATATGTATTATTTAAGTGTTTGCTGTGAGCTACTGTGAGCTGAGCCTCTGTCAAGAAGGCAAATACCAGCTTAAACTTTCAAAATGAATTTGTGTTAAACTTCCAGTTAGGGTAAGGGTTAAGGATACAAAAAGTTAAAAAAAAAAACCTGACCTGCAAAACCTAATTACAAAGCGTTTGATAAAGCAGAGTAAACAGTCTGCTGAAAGGACAAAAGCATGTCCTCCATAAAAACAAAATAATACAGCTAACGTAGCTAAGGCTGAAGCTAACAAAGCTACACTAGCTACTGTACGTAAAAAACATAGGTTACAGTTAGGTAGCTAATGTAGCTAAAGAAAACAAAGCTATGTTTGCTTAGGCTAACGTAGCTACTTTAGCTTTAGCTACATAGCTAGGTTACGTACAGAGCTAACATAGCAACATAAGCTTTAGCTACATTTGCTAAAGCCTACATTGCTAAAGGTAATGTAGTTGGATTGGCTTACGTAGTATCTTTAACTATATAGCTGGTGTAACTATATTAGCTTTAGCTAAAGCTTATAAAGCTAAAGTGAGCCACTTTTCACATAACTACCACTAAAATGGGTCTATTCACCTTATTCCTGAGGAGTCTACTGTACCTGCAAATGTTGGTAGTACTTCTGATGCAGGTTTGGTAATAACAAAAACACATTTCTTCAAATGACTTACTAAAGTGACTTAGCCCTGTGGTTTTCAATCTTTTTTTGCCCATGGCACACCTAAGTTCAAGCCAAAATTTCAAGGCACACAAAAAATTGACTATTCAAAACAATAATAAGATCAGCTGATCTCATGCAAGCCCTCATCACATGATGGCCAGCTGATTTGCTTTTAAGCATACTAATAGCTAATTGCACTCATGCTGCCATATTTAAAATGCTCTGACCTGGCTATGCTTTGCTGCTCCCTCTCCAAGCCACTTTTTACAATCCTCCTCCACCCCAGCTCCTCCTTCCCAGAGCAGCCACATATGTGTAACAGCAATAACTGCATGTGTTTCTTGACAAAGTGGTCCTGACTAAACTTAATTTACTGTATAGTTGAAGTAAGTATGTATAATTGTACAAACTGCTATGGCACACCAAGACTTGGCTCAAGGCACATCAGTGTGCCTTGCCACACCATTTGAGAACCACTGACTTAGCCAACGGTGGTTGTTTTGAAAGAAAGAATCTCCAATTTAGTACATACTGCTTCATTCTTTTTAGGTCAGGCATCCAGCTTAATGTTATAAGCTGAAAATTATATTTTCTGTAATGCCCAGGACCTGTTGTTCTGAGAGTGGTACTGTTAACAAGATAAAGTTGAATATGTATCTTTAACAATAGGGTTTTAAACAAACTTTTCACTGTCTAAATGCACCAGAGGTGTGATTCTTTTAATATTAGTTTAATATTAATTCTTAATACTATATTTTAGAATTGTAAATAATATTGATTCTAGGATGGGCAGCCTCTAAAAACTAGCAATAACAAATAAGAGAAGGCAAATATTAGCCCAACTTTACCATCTTTTTGGCCAGGATTTCACCCAAATACTTTTAGGATTTTTGGTTGTTGCTGCAATGTTAAAAATAAATTAAAATAGACATTATGTCAGTGGTTTCCTAACCAAACAATGACAGATACAAAATACAGGTAGGACAAATGCATATCCTTTTTAGAGACAATAATACTAAAACGCTTTGGATTGTTGTTCATGAATGCTTGATCATCAAAGTCAGTTCACCATTTGTTCTAGGTTTTGTTGTTGCAGCTGTTGTTTCTCTTCTCATTTGCCCTGTTTTGCCTGGTTTTGTATTCCAAGATGAGGAAAAAAAACCCTAACGTCATACCTTGCATTCACAGCCCATCTGGTAGCGCTGGCTGAGACCCTTCTTCTGGGTGTTGCTCAGGGAGTCCCAAGGCATAATGTAGTCACACAGCGTCACATGCATGCTACCACCGGCCTCCGCTTTGCCTGTAAAACCATCAAAAACCATCAACATGATGGATATGTGACAGGAAATTTAAGACATTCAACATTACAAGTTTTGTAAAGCATGAATAAGCAGCTCATAATGCATTTATAAAGGGCGTCTGATAACAGATACATGTAAAAGAACAGATTTTTCAAGCTGCTGCAGGCATAAACAAAGACCACCTGTCCTCAAGGGTTTATGTTTCATGCTTGAGCGTCACCAGTCAAAACAAGAAAATATTTCACGCTGAGTTTACAGATCTGCTGAGGCCGCGTCCTCCTCAATTCACCCCTGCAGCTCTCGACATGTTGAAGTCTTTACAGCATGTCCTCGCAGATGAGACTGACTCACGCCTCACTGTAACAAGTCCAACTGTTAACCCTTCAAACTGCAGGAAAGATTAATCATTTCTAAAGTCGCCTCGGTCAGCAGAAAGTTAACTGTCTTTCCCACTGCTGGAGTCCTACATCTCGAGTCTGAGAGAGAGAAAACGCTGGCTTCAGCAATTCCCTCTCTTACAACTCTATGTAATTAGGGCGAGAGTTTGTGGGTGCATCTCTGTCTGCGATGGGGAAACCAGAGCGTGTATGACATCATGTTCCTCTGCGTCTCCTTTACTCCCTGCTCTATATTTTACTATATTTCAGGCTGCTACTGACTGGCTTTGCTACTGTCAATTACTATAACAGCTAGCATACAAACAATAAGGGAGCAAGTATGCTTATTCATTTAGTTTAGCTGAGCTTAGCTTAGCACAGAGGCTAGAAAGGGGGAAAAAATCAGCTTGCTATTCCTGTCTGCCTTACGACAACTTAAAGGTCTTTATTAACATATGACAGTAAAATGTTCAAGAACAGGCTGAAATCTTGGGATGTTTACTACCCTCTAAAGCTGTACTAAAACAGACGAGGTGACTCCCTGGCTCCACAAAGCTCAGTAAGCAGCATATCATTACCCATAATAACACAAAGCTGTACTCCTACAACCCACCAAATGGCCTGTTAGTCTTGATCTAATGTTCATTTGCCCCAACCTTTACATTTCAAAGTCACTATCAGATTGTCTGTCAGTGAACGGAGTTGCTCTTCCATCTGTCATTCGTATTATTTCCACTGTGTGTGTGCTGAATCACAGGGTTAATTTCTATGTCTATGTTTTCTAAGTCGATGACTTTTCAATTCAGTTCAACTCAACAAGCTTTACTGGCATGAAAAATATCAGTTTGCATTGCCAAAGCAGTTTACACATTTCTAAAAAATAGTTAGAGCAAATATGATCGCTGCAAAAAGGCCCAAATCACCACGGTTTTTTGCTAATTTATTCAAAATGGTGGATTTCTTATTAGAGATAGAAATACGGTCCCACTGGGATTTTTGTAGATCTCCTCAAGCCATGAGTATACACCAAATTTCATAAATCCAGGTAAAACTACTTCTTGGCAGTGTTATGTAAGAGCACAAAAGAAGACACTATTGAGGCAATTCCTGAGGGTCATTGCTGATACATTTTAAAGACCATACACGGACCTGTAGACGTAGAGAACAGCAGCTACAAGCCTGTATTAAAGCACTCTGCTCATACTCCATTGCAATATCCTGTGTTTACATAAACCGGTCAGTGGTCCTTCACTGAAAAACATGAGTCAGGATTTTGCACTAGTAATCACTATGCCCTCTTTTTACTAACAGTGCCACAGCACTTTTCATATGATACATTGCTTTAAAATGCATGTATTTAATTTGCATTTTATATTGTATTTATTCCTATTCTTTCAAATCAGGAGATATTCTGCTTTTCCGTTTTCCTTTTATTGAATACGTTTTTGTTTTCCTTTTTTGTATCATGTTTAATATATCCATGCTGAACTAGCTATTACAGAGTTGAAAATAACACTAGACTGAACAAAGTATAAACTGCAGTGATGTTAGTTCAAAAAATATAATAAAGAGAGAGGTAAACCTAGAATTATAAATGTGGGTCTTTGTGTTCCTTTATGTAATCATGTACTGAAACCTTACCGAACCATGACCTCAAACTATGACCTCTACTAACTGTTACACCCCCAGACGTTTGGACTCCAGTGCTTTTATTTCAAACATGGAGAAACTCAAGTTTGTTGCTTTGTACTGACGAGCCTTTGATGGTGGTCAGCCAAATATTTTGCCTCCATACTTACACAAGTCAGAGTATATCATTTAAAAAAAAAGATGTGGATATTTACAGAACCCTACTTCTACCTGTTGAGTGAGACTAATTAGAGAAAATCAAGAAAATCTTCCTGTAGGACACTCCCAGCACCCTGAAGAGCTTCTAGCCGAGCAACAGAAATTAAAATAGAGGGGCATCAGAGTTAACATGGCTTGCAGGCTGTTTGGACAGTAACAGCAGAAAGATTGAGCTGAGCTGATTTTGTCACCGGTAGCCACTTACATCACATGCTGTTGGGAAATGCTGTTACACAGAGGGAAGCTAACCAACTTCTGTCTCTGTTCATACTTTACATGTGGATGAAATTCTTAAATCAAACCTTTAACTGATCATATTTTACTAAATCTTTTTTAATTGTTAACAAGAGACAAAAATGACTTGTGCCATTATTTAAAATGCAAAACTAGAAAACATGAAATCTATAAAGCAGTACACACCTGAGATCAAGTACTCCTTCTTGCCGCTGGCATCCAGAGTGACACCACAGACAGCAGATACAGGAGCAGTGAAGACGGCCTCGATGTCCTGGTTAGGCCCTTTGAACATCTGGAAAGACCACAGCGGCGATTCAAAGGTCAGACTGAGGCATCAACACAAAGAGCCTTCAGATTGATATATTATTGAGTAAAAACGGTTCCACTTTTAACCGTATTTGTACCTTGATCTGTTTGACCTCATACTGGATCCTCTTGATGGGGTTCCCGTAGATATCATTCCCAGAATCGACTTCTCTCTCACCCACCACCTTCGCCCGAATCACTATATAGGAAATATAAGAACATGTATCAAATCACATAGCACAACACAGTCCTAAAATGAAAGACAAAGTAAAATAAAACAATCACAGCAACAATAAATATTTATAGAATGAGCATCGCTGTATGAAATAACAATAGGTCTATGAACAAGGCCTGAGCTCACTGTAGGTATTTCAGCCTTAAAAATGACAAGAAAGTCAGAAGTTCAAATATACTGATACTAAAATAAATAACTTTTCATCAAAGATTTGACATCTCTGATAATCAACCACAAAATATTTTTCTGATAGTTTCTGAGTATTACACTGAAACCAAGGTCAGACTACACATAAGTACGATTATATTGACATCCAGCAGTCACAGGGTTTTAGGGCCACTTCGCAATGAAGGTCGATAGCTTTGTCCTGTGGTGTGTCACAGTGAATGACAATCAAGACCATATCTGGGATTCCTCAGGACCTTCCTACAGGAAGTCTATCATGTTTGATTTTTCTTTTTATCCTCTACAGTTTCTTCTTTAAAAATCAGTGAGGTTAAACAATGAGAGCACAGAGAGATCTACATTTGCAAAAGTCACTAAAGTAAACAGACCAAATGGCAAAGTAAAAAGGATAAAAAAACAGTAGGTGCTGTGAAATGAAACTTAAAGTTTGACATCATTAACCATTAAAAAACATTGCTGTCTTTGAAATTTTTAAACATGTATTTTCTTTTACTCAATTTTGATCAGTGTTGATCAATACTGTTCATATTTCCACATAAAATATATAAAATATAGGTCCGGTTAAAACTTACACAACAATAGCTTTATCCAACTTCTACTGGAAGTTGTGCTCAACCCATAGCATTAAATGGTAATTGCAGGGGGGTAGATTTAGGCAGAATGAATTGTTTGAAATGATAATGAATACAAAGAACCCTGCCTGATATGAAACAGAACTAAAAATAAAGCAGTCAGATATAAAGAGAAAGAGTGGGCTAGAGGCAGGTTTCCCACCATGTGTTTTTTTTTTTGTGTGTTTTAATGGCCTGACTGACTACATCAGGCTTCAGCTATGCTTGGGGCATTTATTCAGAATGGAAAATATGAGCAATAGAGAGAAAAAAAAACATAATATAGCAGGAACAGAGGACACGTACACATAGACTGCTGTGGCTGCGACACCCTTGGGTTCAGTTTATGACTTGGAGCAGACACAAATATGGGGGTTCATGGCTCCCTGAGTTAATCGGGTCTCTCTTGTTCTTCTGCTCCCCCCCGTGCAAATCCTTTACCTGTGTTTTTATTTTTCCTCTGGGTCAATGTGCATGTTTTTCTGAACACATCATTACAGTAATAAATAGATGATTAAATGCATCTTAAGGAAATGTCAGGGTTATGAAATACCAAAGCTGACATCTTTAAATGACCCACTTTGGACTGAAAACCATCCAAAACCTCATGGTTTAAAAATGACATAACATAATAGATCATGAAAATTTCTAAACAGCCACTTTATGATTGAAAATGGACTTCAGTAATCACTAAACAATCCATGTATGATTGAGAAGGAACAGGAAAGTGATGCTGCAAAATGTCTTTATCCTGACCCATGTGATGCTAATATCTAATCGCTACTGCTACTTCAGAAAATGATTAAAACAAAGGCATGAGAAGATTCCGTTTTAAAAAAGACATCATATCAATAAACCTAGGGTGGCCAACCCAGGATTGTCTATACACCAATATCATATTGTATTTTATATATATGAGGTATATCATGTATAAGGTAAGAATTGGGCACTAATTCCATACTTTTAAATGGTGCATGAATCAATACTTTTAAAACAGAAGAACACACAAAAAAAACATGATGATAATTAAAAACATAAAAAACCCCTTTTAAATTGCAGTGGTAACTTAGAATTTTGAATTAGCATAGATAACTCCTAATACAAAAACAAACACTATAAAGAATTCACATAAAAATAAAACCTAACCCTACAACAAATTCGATTACCCCATCCTCCAGTCTAAACTAAATCTTCTAATGACTTATTGTTTACAGACATTTATCATTTTAATCTGACTAAAACTGGACTTTTAAAATGCATGTAAAAAAAATAGTCTGACTGAAATCATACTAAAACAAATTCATCAAAGTTGTACAAAATACCTACATAATGCAGCTGGAGATCGATTTACTCTTGCAGGTATTCAAATCACACTGGCCAAGGTGTTCTGTGCATGCACAGAACAGCTTTTGAAATAAAATAGGATTTAACCTTCTTTCAGGATTAGGGTAAGCGTTAAGGTAAGAGGTAGGATACCAACAATATCTTAGTTTTGAAATATAGGTCAAAACATGACCTACAAAACCTAATCAAAAATGTTTCAAAAGCTGAGTGAACAGTCTGCTGAGAAAAAAAGCTCTTCCTACATGAAAACATTCTAACGCAGCAAGCATTGATTAAGTAGCTCCATTAGCTGCATTATCTATGTAGCTAACTTAGCTACATTTGCTAAAGCTCACATTGCCAAAGCTAAACTAACAAAGCTGATGGCAGCATTAGCTTTAGCTAAGTTTGCTGAAGCTCATGTTGCTAAAGAAAACTTAGCATTGGCTTATGTAGTGGCGTTAATTACGTAGCTAGCATAGCTATGTTAGAAGCTAACGAAGCTAAAGCGAGCCACTGTTCCTGTAACTATTTCTTAAACAGGTCTATACATTATCTAATTAGATTAGATTAGATTTGATCACCTTTTTCTGTTTCATGAAACGTTTCTTAGTCTCTAATGTTTGCAATGTGGTTATTACATAAATGTAAAATTGAATTTAAGATAAAATCTAAAAGTGGAAATACATTGTAGAGGCAAATATGGCACTTCCTTCTTGAGGTATACGCAGAGGTGGAAAAAGTACCAGACTTTTGGATAAAATTTACTGAAGTAGAAGTAAAAGTAGTAATCCATAGATCTACTCAAGTAAAAGTTAAAAAGTATGTCATTTAAATTTTACTTAATCACTGAGTACTGAGTAGCCACTTTTGATACTGGAGAGGGTTTTACAGTTTAGCAAGAAGAGCCGGCTCTTTCGGCTCCCAAACAGCCCTTAATACAATCACTGACAGACAAATTAAGCATTTTTGACCAATGACTGGTAGGGATAATATATATACACAAAACACTCACTGACTTTTTCACAAGACACATCTGAGAAATGTAAGGGACTACAATATTAACAACTCTATCTCTATTTGAAAATAGTTAAACGTTGAGACTATATTCAAGGGATCAGAAGCAGTTATTATGTAATACCGACCCCCCCCCCCCTCCCCGCCCACACCCACTCACGCACACACAAAATAGTGAGAATGCTGCTTGATTGTGGCTAAAATCATAATCATGGTTATTTTGACTGATATTGAAATCATGATTACTATAAACAACTGCTCATTGATTTTATAACATCTGCTTCTGTGGTTTGAGTTTAAATGACTGAATAAATTCAATGTGTTGCCTTGAAGGGTAGCCACAACTGCTTAACAAATTCTGTAACTTATTTTGCATTGTTCCATGTGAGACTTCTCAAACACCAAAGTGGTTCCTTATGATTCTGAGTGTTTTTGCATTTTTCCACAGAAAGGCTGTCTTTGTCATCTTTTTAAAGGGATACTTCAACATTTTGTCATATTCGCTCATTGCCATAATCCCTATAGTCTTACTAATAGGTTTGTTACCTTTAGTTGTCCGTGCATAGCGTGGGGAATGTGCAGGTCACAACTTGTCCCCGAGAGCGTTTTGGAGTTGTTGAATTGTGTATTTGATGAGTTTGATAAGGGAAAGCCGGAATACCGTAAGACTCCATAGAGTTGGCACAGCAGCTCCCAACTCGGCAGCGCCGATCTAAAAATAGCTTGCACCAGCATAAGGTAACAAACCTCTTACTAAGACTATAGGAATTATGGCAATGAGCAAATTTGCCAAAATGTTGAAGTATCCCTTTAAGGACAAAACAAGTGCAGTAAGACACACGATCATTTGGTCTCAGTTACCTGGTTTTTATGATTGTGGGAAGCCAAAATTGTGATTGAGATTGCCCAGCTTTATAGTGTGGAATATCTGCATTTTTACCCTCCTTTTACACAGTACTAAAGCTCCTGTAGTGCACTTTTGCTTTGTATAAGTTGGCAATGCTTTGGACAAGGTGTATCTGACACCTACCTTTGCCTTTTTGACAAAAAACCTCATTATAATAGCTTTAACATTTGCTGGTCATGCAGGTGAAAAAGGGGGCTCAATCTCTGAAGACAAACAAGTTTTATTTGATCTGGCCTGAAGTTCTGATTGACTCTTTTGAGGTTTAGCTTCCTAATAATTCATTCAAAATATTACAAGACTTGCATACTGACAAAATAGCCATGGCTACCAACAATGCATCAGTGGTTGGCATTTCTGGAGCTGGTATCTGCACAGCTATACGAGTGTTAAAGCTTACACCAGGGCTTCTGAGAAATCATTCTCAGTTTATTACAAGTCAACTTTATTTCCAATCTGATGCTTATGCAAATATGCAGCAGCAGCCAGAATACACACATAAACACACACAGCAGTATACCTGGCTGGCACACTCTCCTGCATTCCTCACAGTTTTTCCGCTCTCATTTCCTGACCTCGTTCGGGGCCGCAAACTAATGAGCAAAGAATCAGCAGCAGGACACAATACTGAGGGGAAATTATTCTGTTATTCACTACACATTGTTATTACACCAGCTTCGCCTCAGCTGCTGCAAACATGTTTACTTCTCCTGCAATAAAACCAGAGCAGATCATCCTGTGCAGTCTAAACAGTGTGCTGTAGAGGCTGCAGACTACACAACGTGATGCAAAACAGTACAACAACAGGGGGTCCACAGGCGGCCAAGTTTCACCACAGATTGATCCTGAAGTCACTGGATCACCAGCAGGAGCCCAGCCCCCCCATAAACCACCAACTGACCCACATTTCGGCTGCTCCCCTACCCGCCCGACCAAGACGGCATTTAATGACTTATACATGTGTATCAGTTGCACTACGCAATGTTTTCCATACCCAGACCCCGTTTAAGCACACACACAGTGCCCCCCCTTCAATCCATCACATGACTATTCTTTTCTTTTTTCATACTCCAGTGACCACCAAATCATCCCTGGCTCTCCTGATGTGGTTTGTTCTGCTCCAGATGTATGTGGGCCTTCTGTTCAACCCCTCATTTGACCCGAGACAGACCGCCCTAAAACACAATTCAGCTTGTCTCTGACCTCTGAATGAAAACCTGTGAGGCAAAGACAAAAGCCTGGTGTCTTTAGTGAGGTCAGTTACATGAGATGCAGAGCATTCAGCACAGGTCAAAATTACTTTGTAGAGAAATCACACAATACTTTTCCATGTTTACAAGGTAACTCAACAGGCATAGGTCTGCCTCCACTAGAATATATGGTGATATGCCCCTTTTCAGCAAGGTACTACAGACCTTTATTGGCCTTGCTCATAAGTTAGCAAAAAGCTAACCAGTCGCATGTTGAACAGTGAAAACAGCACCATACATTTGGTAAACACTATATCCTTAGCTTTTGGCAGAAATGCAATACAAGCACTCTCTCTAGCTTATGTGATTTTCAAATGTGGACAACAAACTGCTAAGCTAAGCATTTCTACTCACTGACGTCCTGAAAATTCAGTTTAGTATGGTTTCAGCAGGGGTGGAAAGTAACTGATTACTTTTCCTCAGATTACTGTAATTGAGTAGTTTTTCCATGTAACTGTACTTTTTAAAGTTCATTATGAAACAATCAACACATTCACTTCTACGTAAGAAAGTTTTAACCAGAGTAACTCTACTTTTACTTGAGTATCATACTCGTGAACTTTCCCACCTCTCTTGACAACAGTTTTTCATATCTGGGGGATGTGTCAGCAGAGTTTCCCATCATGCCTTGGGCAGAGTGTTCAGATGTGTTTTATGTGTTTAGTTGTGTAAAGATGTTGCCTGTTGTACAGTGATCCCTGCTGGAGGTTTTTAGTCATATTTTCAGTGGATTGTTGTTTTTGGATTCATGCTATCGGTGCTATCAGCTTGCTGTAGTTTACATTCCTGTTAAAAGCAATAAAGCTGCAAGGCAAGACCAATTAACCAGAGCTACAGTGGCTGACAGTGGTGGACAGCTTCACAGCAGTTTAGACAGTGTTTGACCTGGATTGTGCCTTAATTAGTCAAATAATAAGTCATTTAATCAAGTAGTGATGAAGGCGCAGACTACGTAGGTGTTAGGTCATTTAATTGGCTATCTGCATGCATCCCTAATTAATGTCAACGCAGCCACTTGTAAAGAGGCCTCAAAGCAGGCAGCAAATCCAGCAAATGGCTCCTTTCCTGCATGTCATTCCCTACTCTCTCTAGTTTCCGAGTCTGTCCACTTTCTTATCTACAATGAAGGCAAAAAAGCCAAAAGGATATCTGTAACAAACCAACAAAAAAACTCTCCTCACTTACACAGATAAAATATTTTTTCATGTTGTTTCTCATCAGCCAATATATAATCTTTGGATCATAACGCAATGTAGTTAAGCCCTCTACTTCTGCAGTTTTTTTTCATATATATTTTGAGGAAAACCACACAAATAATGTATACCTTGTAAAAAAATATAATAAAATATATAAATCTGGAAACACACTATGTGATCACGCAGTATCCATCAGACCAGTTTGAAAACCCTCCACAGCAGTCTAATGTATTGAGCAACACAGAGTTAAACTTATGTTTTCAAAAAACAAAACAAAACAAAAAAAACCCTTAATGTCTCCATAAATTGAGTTTTGCAGTTAGTGTGTCTGCATGCGTTGCATGTCCTCTCCTGCCTGCAGACGGCGGGGTGACTCTGGTCTTTCATGGCGCCCGGCCTCAGGACAGTCTGCCTGGGCAGGGCTGCTGGGGAAGTTCCCCTTTGTGGGCAGCAGATTTATATGAAAGGAGGATGTTTGTGTGAGCACATGTGCATACAGCAAATGTGTGTGATTGTGTGTGGTGAGTGCATGACACTGCTTGATCTTCATGGCTTGTGGTTTGACCTGGAGCACGGTTTAGCATGAAAACAGAAGGTGACACATAAAAAAAACCCACACTGGTGCTTGTGCCTGCATGTAGAGGGAGATCCCATTTCACCAAAAACACAAATATCAATTGTCAGACCACAAAAGTGTCGACAATGTCACTTTGTTGTTGCCTACATTCACATTCTTGGAAACCAGACAACCAACTCTATTCTGACTTTGTGCTCAATGCAAGCCGGCAAAATCCATTTCTGTCCTACTCCTCCTCCTTCTCTTTGTCCCCGAGACAGACTGATGTTTTAAGATCCTTCAGTTCCGTCCTCAGGTCCACCCAAAAACCCATGACATCAACCATTGTTGGCTTAAGTGGTCTGCATGTCTTTAAACTGCATCCTCTCCTTAGAAAACAACATGAACACCCCCCCTACTTCTCCTTTGAGACATCCTGTTTCTAAGACCTGCCAGCTAAGTGAAACATTGAGTCACACCTGAAAATAGAGTGGTCATTTTGCAATGTGAAATTACACAGATAGACATCTTAACCACAAACACATCCGTGTATGTGGAAGTGTGCGAATAAGAAGACGGAACAAGATAGAGCCAGGATAGAAGTGAGGCTTGGAAGTTTCCTTTTTTCAAGGATGCCATGCATATTTTGACTTTGACCAAGGTGTTTTATTGAATTTTCCCTGAAAACACACCCTGAACTGACAGACAGATGTGTTTTTGGCCAGTCAGTACATTTACATGCATAGTGAAGTCAAGCTATGATTAAATCACGATTAAGTAATTGGAGAGTGGATTTACTGACAAAGGCATGCCCAGCTCCATAGGGTAGATGATATGCTCCCATTTAGCTTGTTACCATGGTGCTTCTTTCTTGTATCTTGCCAACAAGTACATTTGTTAGTTGCATGATAAATAATGAATACATTCTGCACATAATCTAACTTAAATTTCTGGCACAAATGCAATGCACAGTATATCTCTTGCTAATGGTGGTATCCTTATGCAGACGACACTGTGACTTCCTGGTCAAGTCTGGTATAGAAACTAGAGCAAGTCTGACCAAACTATGGTCCAGGGGGCATTTAGATTTTGAAATTCTTAAAAATGAAATTTGACAATCCAACATCTTTATTCATAATACCCTTAAGTATTATGGCAGAAAATAGCAGAACCAATGGTGTTCCAGGGGTGGAGCCATTAGTAGCCAGGGCCAACCAGGACCCTCACAAATCTAACTAGCTGCCCCAAAAACCTTGGCCCTCCAAACCCCAAGTTATTTTGTAACCAACCTCTAAACATCCTATTTTCAGGACAATTTGGACTTTAAGAGTATGTTAGCAGCAGTAATGTCACTTGAATTAAAAAAAAAAAAAGTTATGGGATTATAAAGACAAAAGAAAAGAAAAACGGTAAACACACAATAAACAATAATGACTAAAACTTTTTTTTTTTTAACCAAACTCTCCCATTTCTCTGGGAACAAAAAATGAAAAAAGTAATCATTAAGTCTTCAAAATATTCAGGTTAAAAAAACATTCTTCAAAGCAGTTCATGTCTGCAGTGACACAGAGGGCCACATCACAAGCTCTCTGTCTCTCTATTATAAGCTATTAAGCCCGTGTCATTCAGGATCTGAGAGTAAAGACATGCAGTTTGGTAAAGCATGTCGCAACGACAGGCCATTGTGGGAAAACAGTATGGTGGCTGATGCCAAGTTAGTGGCAGAAAATTGAAAATTTGTGAAAATGGATAGAAAAAGACGTTCAATATTGGAGTTACTTGTGTGGATTTAATCTTTAAAGACCCCAGAAAGTCATCCAAGTTCCAGGCTCGCTAGAAAAGCCCACATAAGGGCTACACAGGCATGGATAGTGTCATTAGAAGGACACAAGTGGCTACATTTTATGGTTCAAGTTATCTTATCGCATATACAACATTGGTCTCAGAGGGTTAAAATGATTGGCTAATTGACTTGCCAGCACTTAACTAGCCACTAGCCAAACTAAGCATGTCTTAAACTTCAGATTGGCTTAGGTTTACTAAGTTAAAATCTCTTAAGGTGAGGTATTTAAATGTGGCCCCAGCATCCTTATATATGTCAATATGAACTAGAGCATGTGCAGAACATCTAAACCAGTTTGGGTCTGACTGAAGCATGTAGATACCAGAGCAAATCCGTCTCCAACTGCATCATTTGATGTGTAAGACATAACTTTGATTTAATAAAATTTCAGCTGAACTCATGTTTACATGCATGGTAAAGGTCAGACTAACACATTAATTGCCTTTTTCTGAATGCATGTAAACATGCATGAGTCCACCATCCACAGTGGGCGTGTAGTTGTCTATTTGGGCTATGCAAGTGTGTGTGCATGTGTGTGTCCCAGCATTACATCTGAGAAAAGTTGGGAAAACCCCAGCAGCATTCCTTTAATTCTTCCCAGCACCACCCCTCACAGGAAGAAAAAGGGGCAGGAATGGAAATACATCTTTTTTTAAAAAGTTGGAGAAAACTGTTAGTGTGTCATATTCTGAAGCTGAGATTTAACCCTATCTCTGTCTTCCCTTAAATTTCCTCTCCATCCCTTGTCCTCCTCTCTGCTCTTTCCCTCCTCGTCTCTCTGTTCCTCTCTTGTGCCACGTTGCCCTGCAGAAGCCAGGCGACGCTGCAGCTTTGTCCCAGAGCTGCTGCGAGTGGCCTGCCTGGTGAACACAGTCTGCACCAGAACCTGAGACACAGTCCCAGACTACTTCCTGTAATTAACACTGAACATACCCAAACATAGTGCCCTCATTCTCTTAGATAGAACCTTTAGGTGTCCTTATTTTAAATTAAATTAAGATATTACTCGGAAAACCTGCAGATATTATTGCATTAAAGTTAACTATGGTCATAAACTGGTCATCAGTGATTGCCAAAAGTTGGCTTTTACTCATTATTATGATGTAAGCTGGCCTAAAGTTCAAGATGAGATGTTTTCGGATCCCTTTAAAACATTCCTCCATGACAGCTAAATATAACTATATCTTTTCTTTGCATCACAAATGGCTGCTTTGTGATTATAAGGGTCTATGAATTTCATCATGACATGACTAAATATGACAATAGGATCAGCGTGAGTCTGCAATTTGAATGCAAACGCAAACTGTAGGGCCATGGCCTTGAGGAGCAACATCCTCCACCACCTCCAGGTTTTCCAGTGGTTTCCAGAAGCCCCTGGACCCCAGCGATAAGCACCAGAGGCTGATTGAGCGGCTGCAACCCGCCGCTGTTGCTCCCTCAGCAGCCTGCTGCAACATGGACAAGGTAAACAATAACAACAACATGAACAGTCCGTGGTGTTGTACTCACCTACATCGGCGTTGCAGAACGCCTGTTGCGGATGTACCGGGGCACAGCTGCACGCTTCCGCGAGCTCCTCTGCCCGCCACAGGACCAGCAGCACGAGCGTGCAAAGGACGCCGTTAACGGAAAACGGCATTTTTATAAACACTGCGATGTTTTTTCACCTTCTTCGTCGCTGTGTGCTGCGCAAATGCGTTGCTGTCTGGATCCAGTGGTCGGCGGCAGAGTCCCCCCCTCCTCTTTTTCTTTTCTCTTTTTTACCGACTCACACCAAGCGACGTCAACAACACCGGGCGGCCCGCTCTCACTGCTCCGTTAAAACGGTGAGGCTTCACTGTTAAGTCGGTGGCTTTGGGAGGTGACTCAGCTGGTGTCGGCGGCTGTATGTCTTTAGGGTGTGTTGTCGTTTTAGGGATCAAGGCGGTTTTATAAAGCTGCGTGAGCGGCTCCTCCCACCGGCGGGAAAGTGGCTAACCGGCAGAGGCCGCTGCCTCCTCCGTCTACAGCAGCGACAGGTTCCAATACCGCTGACTTCTGTCTGACAACTGACGCCCTTTGAAACGGAGTTAATTGTTAGATATCTCATGTTATACTGTGCAAATACGCAACTCCTATTGGCTGTAGAGCGTACGGTGTTTTCTGATATTTGACACCTCAAAAATTCCAGTCAGAGACTTTGTTACCGTTTCATATTACTACTGAAATAAGGAATCAAAACAACAGCGCAACTGAAAATTCAGAATAAACCGTTAAGAAGCTCGTGTGTAAAAATATGACATTAACTTTTAGTTGAAATAGTTCAGAAAATATGAAAACCTTTGAATGTTGGTATTCAGCTAAATACTGCAGTGTAATTAGAACAATAGAAACGCAATAATGTCAACAAATATAACAGCCTTTACCAGTGGCTGACTCAGAATGTTTGGGGGACGGGGCAAAAATTAGAAAAAGGACACCCGGAGGGCACCAGCACGCAAAAAATTGAAAAGTAATATTCAAAGTCCGGTGATGAGAAAATCTTGTCTGGAGTTAGAATCACTATTTTTTTTTTAAACTGATTATACGTATGAGGGACCAAAAATAACAAAACAAAAAAAAATAGATAAACGAAGAAATAAAGATAAAAAATAGATTAATATACTATTCACTGCACACAAAAATACTATAAATGTATTTCTATATTCATTTTTGTATTCATGGACATTATGATTTTCTTGTTTACATTATTCATTCATGTATTCATGCATTAATTTATTTCCACTTTTATTTCTTTATTTTCATTTCCACAATTATTTGTTTATACATTTATTTATTTTTTTCATTAATTTATTGGGTATTTCGACATGTTTATCTTTTTCCACATGTTTTATCTAAAAGGTAGAAGCAATCAATCTCTGTATCATCTACCCTTTGTCTCTCAGTGCCATTATCACGTCAATCTATCCGATCCCACTTCAGGTTGATGGGAGGAATCCAGCTATTTTATGGATTTACTTTTCCGCATAAAGCATGCACAACAAGATGCATGAATTAATGAGCAAAGTAATGTTGAAATACAAAAATAAATACATAAATAAATAAATGTGGAGATGTGAAACTATGAAAATAAATAAATGTAGACTTCAAAGTCATTATTAAGAATAAATATGCAAATATAAAAATAAACAAATTAATAAATATAGAAATAAAGAAAATAAATAAATGAGTCTGGAAATGTAAAAAAGACATGAGTAAATATATATTTTTTATGTTTTTTGCATTTTTCAAAATCATTTATTTTAAATTTCTGTTTTCATCAATTCATTTTTCCCATATTTATTTATTGAGTTTTAGTTTTGTCAATTTGGTCTGTTATATATACCTCTGTAAAAAAGACAAGGAATTTCAAGGGACTAGGGACTAGGAACTAACACTTCGTCAACTAACACTTCAGTATCACAACACTGACTGACAGCTGACAGAGATCATGATGTATAAGTAACATGACGTAGCAGAGGTTAGCCAAGTAGCACTCATCTACACCTGGATGATGCAGAATTACTTGCATTTCACTTCCCAAAGAGCAAAATCATTGGCCCAAACACATCAAAAAGACATGAAACTGTCCCTACTTTTGTAGACACTCATCCTAGCTGCAGTGTAAGGAGACAGAATCTCCACTGTAGATATCTCAAAAACAAAACCACATTCAAGTTCTGGCTGGAGCTTTTGTGATTTTAGAAATGTCAAGTGTCCCAGGTACTGTATAAGGGTTCAAAGCAACATAAAGATTAAAATAAATTCAGAGCTTTTCTGCCATTTTTGTGTGATGTAAACATATACCGCTTTGAAAAGATGGGGAATGAAAATGCTTGGTGCTGAAACCACAGGTACTATACACTGTTTCTATTACTTTTTTACATGCAACACTCCTACTATGCCTACTCTTTCTCTCAAATTTGGCCATGAGAAATGATCAGTCTGTCTATCAGGTGACTTCCTCGGCCAGATAAAAAATATCTTTGATTAAGCAGTTAAACTGGATGCCAGTATTAAATGGATGCAACATAAAAGTTGGCTACTGACAATGGCTCATGCCACCTTATTAGCTGTGCTAGTGTCTGCCAGCGGGGCTGATTTCAGCTGATACTGCTGTTAAACGTTCAACATGGGGAATTTCCATTTGATTTATATATATCAAAAGTCTTGTACCCAGAATTTTGAGGCCTCTATTATCAAGAGGTAGATAAAACAGAACAATTTTTGTATTTAAAACTAATGAAACTCAACTTTTACTCATACAATGTGGATGTGTTACCATCCTTCATACAAAATAGTATGATGGTCGAGTGGTTTAAGGCGCTACCTATGTATTCAGGCAGCCCGGGTTTGAATCCGGCCTGTGGCCCTTTACTGCATGTCTCTTCCCTGTTTCCAAGTCTATCCAGTGTCCTTCCTCTATCAAATAAAGGCATGAAAAGGCCCAAAAATAAATCTTTGAAAAAAAAAAATAGTTTGGTGTTTGAAACCCGTGAATTTTTATCACATAAAGAAGCACAAAATACAGGTTACTCTATCCAAATATCTGTGTTGTTTATTCCAGCTTATGTTGAGAATTGTGGCACTAGTCTGAGTTTACAGTAAAGGATCCAACTGGAAAACCTTTCAGAAAAATCATGCCAACTAATCATAAAACCTCTACCTCCATTCTAACAGAAGAGGGCAGTATTCCCCACTTTTACCACCACTTTCAAAAAGTGCCACTTTCAGGGTCAACTCATGCATAGAAGTACTTTCTGGTTTCACAGTGGAGAAAAAAATGTTTTTTTAAAAAAAGGCAAAGAAAAGTCCTGCAGAGGTATGATCCTGCCACTTTGTAAAAGGCACAGATTTAAAGAAATTTGGCAGATTTGAGCAAAATTTGACAAAACTGACAGCCAAAGACAACAGACAGAAGACACACATTGAAGGACAAAGTGACAGAGTTTTATCAGAAAAATAATGCCCTGTTCCTGAGGTGAGATAGTTTGGTTTCTCAACAGGAGTGCACAGTGCCCCTTGAATGTGATAAAGGTAAGACAAGAGAAATAATTTGAGCTGAAATGAAAATAAAGCACACAAAGCTATCAAGATTTCTCACAGGCAATCACTGATTTAAAGATGAAGAAAGGCAATGATCATTTCATCATACAAACAATTTAAAAAAAAATAATGACAGATGACATAAACTCGTTTCAGGTCTTGAGCTAGACAGCCCTCTCAGAATCAGAGGCCTTTGTTGAAGTAGACTTGTTGTACAGCGTCTCCATATTTAGACTTGATGGAGTCTCTGAGCTCTGGCTCCAGCTTCGACACCGCCATAGAGCTACAGACAAACAGAAAGATGGAGAGAAAACATGGTCAAAGTAATTTAATAGTAGAATCTAGTGCTGGGATGATGAACACTTCAGTCTAAAAATAAACTGTAACACGCACTGAGGAGAATACTTCTTTAAAAAATGACATTTTCAAAGTGGGAACCAATAATTTAGTCCTCATCTGTATATAAATTTTAATAGTATAGGTGTCATAACAGAAGGTAAAAGTACAAAAACATAATCATACCATTTCTGTGGGAAGAGGGAGCAGGCAGCAGGCACCATGAAGATCAAACTAAAAAAAAAAAAAACAAGGTTATTATCTTCACAACACTCCTGAGCACAATAAAATCCCTCTGACCAGCTCTACTCACAATCCTCCGACCAGCATCACTTGGATCGGTCCGTGCAGATATGTGATTCTCTGTGTAGGAGACAAAAAGAGTGTGATGACTTCCATGTTGGGACTCTAGCAGCAGGAAGGCAGTAATCAAGGCAAAGGTCTGACCTGCATGAACTTGTATTTTTCCAGCCTCTGCATGATGATAGGCAGGATGACTGGAAGAAGAAATGAAAATAAGTCAAATGAGGAAACGGACATAATTATTTAGAAAATATTTGCCGGATCAAACTTTGCATACTCATTCCTGGTGCGGCCATTGTGATCCGAGAGATTACCACCTGAGTGATGCCTTTTACTGCAGCTTTCTATAGGAAACATTGGAAAAGATTAAAATACTGTTAAGAATTGGAAAGGACAACTGCACTTTGTTTCTTTAAGGTATAGAAATGAGAACTGACCGTGGAGTGGCCCAGTTTGTTTCCATTTTCATCTGTGACAGCGATACCATTCAGGATTTCCCTGACAAAGAGAGAGACAAATGAGGAAAAAATAAGGAAAAGGCGTTACACCTGCACATGTATTAACTGCAAACAATCGTAATAAAGCACAGTCATAACAGGGCATATTTATTATAATTGAGTCTTTACCAGCAGAGAACATATTTCTCAGTGAAGAGGAATTTCAGCTTAACATGCAAAATTCTCTTTGTAGCCTTGGCCCCCCTCAAGATTTGAAGTGTTATTAACTCTACCATTGACTAATAAAACTGCTCTGAGATTTTGTTCTTTCTTTGCCTCCCTAACGTTTTATCTTCTTAGTTTCCTCTGTCTGTATCCTCTTAGGCCTATTACGCTCTTCCTTTATTTCCAGCCCATGTGAGAACTTTAACTGTAGGGCTTTTCACCAGGAGTCTGAGCTGCAAAAACAACAAAAGAAACACCCATCTCCCCTATTAAGCTTTTGTGATTATCAGTATTACAAGTTATCCATCATGTTTTAGTGGCGTTAAAGGAAAAAAAAAAAGATAATTTCTCTGGTAACCATGAAACCTGTACACTTTTGATGTAAAATTTCTGATAATTGTTGAGATTTTTAAGTTAGAAAATAGCACCGTAATTTAAAGGTAAAACCATGCCTGACTGCTTTGAGAGTAGCTTTCAGCATCGACAAGGCACGTCACTTTTTAATCTTATTTCCCCGTCATTGTTTTTCATCTATGAAACAAAAACAGTAATTTACTGTAAAGTAAATACATCTTATGGGGTGCAGTTTTTTTGAAGTCCTAATTCAAACCAAGTTAACTGAAAGCCCCCTTGATGGTGGAATTTACATACTTTCCCTTTAAGTATTATGTCTTTGACTTTATTCTAACATGCTACATCTAAATCGGACATTATGCAACAAATACACTGCCTTGTTGAGGACCCTGTTTCCACTACAGTGCATTTAAAAGGCTGCTGTGACCTTCTGAGACTATCTGACCTGAAGAGAGCACTTTGATTTCAGCACAGAATGCTTTGAAAATACAACATAATCCATGCTTTCCCTTACTTTCATCAGCAGGTCAAACAGCGAACTTACTGTTGCCTCATCATGGGAATGTTAACACAGTTAGCCGCTGCCACTGCAGCAAAAGGAACCCAGCGAGCAACGAGAGGAGGAGCTTTCTGCATGGAGGCAAAAACAGTTAACTGGTTAAAAAAAAAATCCTGATCCAACAGTTTAAAAAAAAAAAAATTAAGAATTCCTGGCTATCTTCTGTATTCTACATTTATCACTTATGACTTGTTTCTAACTCTTTAAAATCTGCTGCCTCCTTTCTTGACCACTCAAATCAGTTGAATACATTTTAAATAGATGAAATTCAAGAATACAAAGTAAACAATCACATTTTCATCAGAAATAGTCAGTACGTGTGTACCTTTGTGTAGAGGTTGAGCCCGACTGCTGTCGCCAGTGCTGTGCTGGTTGCTGTTACATAGGCGATACCAATCTGCCTGACAGGGACAATACAAAGACTTCAGTCATTTTGCATCGACAGAGCACAGGCACAGGAGGACACAATGTTAAGTTTGGGCTTTAGTTTGATGTGTTCACATCACAGACTGTAAAAACTCAACCCCTGGCTCAACATACGGCTCTTAAGTGACCGGTTGCGAATCTTTTAAGACCTATTTGGGAAAATAATCCTCCTGAAAAACTTAAATAAAGGTAAACCCTGTCATTAGTAACTATTCATTGCAAGTCACATTAATAAATTCATTTCCCACACATAGATAACAGATTTAAATTGCCAAATTTCAATGAAAACCTTTATTTCCTATCTGCATGTTTTTACCTTAGTCAGCTGGGCTCTATATAATTAGTTACTAAGCATCCTAGAAGGCATCTATATGTCTACCAATAAATGGGCTTCTCTTAATTTGCTGAGGAGATTCAATTGGGATGATTTTTTTGCTTATTTGTTTAATCTATGACATTATTCAGACTGTAGCTAATATAAACAAACATATGCCTGATAAAGAAGCTGACGAGCAAGCTAGCATAGTTGAATGGGGAAGTGGCAAGCTCACTTGCTCAATGCAATGATGACAGGTGACTGAATGAGAGGTCAAGCTCATGACTTCACCTGATTGGAAGGCTGTTGGAGGGCGGGACATGTCTTCCAGGGAGCCACCGAGCAGTTTGCCCGGTTGACTGTAACCCCTCAGCACTTTGTCATTTCCCACTCTCTCATCCTAGTGTCCTGCTCTATTCACTGTCCTACCCTCTACAAGGAAGGCACAGAAAGTCATGAAAAATCTCTAAAAATATCCGTCATTAGTAAAACCTGCCAACTATAGGAGCTGTATTCTTAATATTATGTAGTAACTTCCTAACATTAATACAACATGTAATCCAGACTTCTCTCATATTTAAAGAACTAGAGGAGAATTAGCCTTTTGACTTCATGGAAAAAGTGACTCGGGAACTTTTCAGACATGAAAGAACATGTTAAACCTTCATTACATTTATGTAACGATGCCTGAAAGGGACACAAGACAAAACCCAGCTGGGTCGGGATTATTTTAGACATGAAGCTTACATGATAAATAATTCTTACTTGGGAGTGATGGGGGAAGCAGCGTTTCGGTTAGTGTAGTTGACCAGAGCGTTGAAGGACTGATTCACCCACTGCCAGAACACCACAGCAGGGACTGTCCTGCAAACACACAAAGCTGTGAAACCTTAGAATTTCTTCTGTGAAAGTGTCAGTTTTCACGTCTCTTCTTCTGTACCTGTAAAACTGCAGCATGCAGCCTGTGATAGCCATGCCTCCGGGGACCTGGAACGACATGCGGCCGATCAGGTTCATGCGGTCTCCTGTGTCCGGGTGAAATGCTGAGTCGTACAGCTTCTTTGCGTAGTGGAGCTGCTCCTCTGTGGTGCCTGGGGGAACGGATCCTGCTCTGTACAACAAAAAAATATACATTATACAGTGCTTAACAAATTTATAAGACCACCCTAACCCTAACCAAAGTAAGGTTTATGCCACAGCTGCCCTAAATTAACAGCATTGGTAATTACCAAAATCATTTTTTATGTTTCTGCAATGGTTAATACACCAACATGTAGAAGCTCTTTAACCCAAATGATATTTTTAATGCTAAAATCTAATTATTATTGTTATCCATGAATTTTCAAATGTACTGATTTACAAAAAAACTAAAAAAAAGTAAAGCACAATATTTCTTGATTAATATGTCAAATTATAGTCATCTACTTGCATTCTTGAACAGATAACTTAGTTTTAGTGGTTGAATATTATGCTTGACTAATTTCTGACTTCTCAGAGAAGCCCAGTGAGCCGGCTCAAATTTGGGGGGATATCCAGTTTGAAATTCCTCATTCCTGTTCAGAATGGTAAAATGTGGAGAGCTGACTGAAAATGAAAGAGTCACTTCATGCACTTCATGATGCTGGATGGTCTTTGAGACAAATATGACAGGTGGTCTAATAAATTTGTTAAGCACTGTATATATAGTTCTGGAAAAACATAAGACACCACTGCATTTTTACTCTGGTTCTGTTATTTAAGATTTATCTCTAAGTAAACTGCAGTTAAGTGTGATCCACTGATCCACACCTTCTTCATATGAAATGACTTCTCTCACCACCAGAGATTATGACATTTTTAAGTGAAGGATTGACTTGGCCGACTTAAAAAAATGTACAATTTTGAGTTTGCTTCAGAGCCCTTATGAACTTTGGGATGTGACAGGAATGCAGTTTTGTTTGAACAATTCTTAATCCCTTTGGGATCGTCTCCTTTTACTGTGTTGCTATGATTCTTGTTAAGATTATGGTGATGGGATAAACACAATACTTTGTACAAGGTCCAGGCATCAAGTGTGACTTTTATAGTTTCCCCTGGAGTGTCTTAAAACATCTTCAAATGTATGTTTTTTTCAGCACATTCCACTTTCTACATGTCAGAAACTCTCCTCGTTTTGATGATATCAATCGATTCTGTTTTTACTGACATTTGAACGTCCCAACATTTTTGGAAAGGGGGTTGTATAAAACCTGGTTTACACTTTTGTATAGTTTTTATGCTAAATTTACAACATTGCCCCCTTTGCCATTGGGAGTACTATTTGTGTTGGCGTAAAGGTGGGAAATTAAAAATCTTACCAGCACTCTGCAGAGCAACAAGAAGCCAACTTCAGAAAAATGTGTCTGAAGATGCCTTACAACTGCTGTTCTCCTGACCTGAGTGACTGTTGTAGTCTTTGTGCGACTGTGTTTTCAGTTTAATACTCATGTCTGTCTTCTCACCGGCAGCTTTCTACGAGAGCTTTGGCCTCATCCAGGCGTGAGTCAGGCAGGAGCGCCGTCCGACAGTCTGTGATGTTGAAGAAGTGTTTCAGTCGGCCCATGAACGTCGACTGATCCCATCGTGGTGCGTCAATGTCAAACGAGCTCAAAGCCATCGTGGTCATTTAAAAGTGATTTAATAAGGCATTAAAAAGTTCAGAGAGCTCTGTTTACTCAGCGGCTGCAGACCAAACCTGCAGAAAAAGAAGGACAATTAGAGGTACAGACATAGGAAAACACATACTGGTTTATAGTTCATCAATGAGTGATAAGAATCTGTCTCATCAGTTTATCCCAACATGGTTTATGTTTGTCATCTCCAGTGCACACTGGTTTAAGCTGATGTAACATTAACAGATTTCAGCTCAGTGGGTCACAGAGTCTTTAAACTCCAGCTGGGTTACACAAGTTAGGAGTGTTTGTGTGTCTATTCTGTAGGGCTGTCAAAATCCCCACTGTGCTAAGAGTTATTATTTTAAGTGTTTTAAAACAATACAGTCTGTTTTTTAAATAACTGAAAGTAGACGAGAGAAAGCAGTGGCAGTCTTTTTAAACTCACAACACTGCAATACAGACACCAATGTTTTAATACGGATACAAAATTAAAAACAAAGACAGTGACACCGTCTTAATTACACAAAAACATTAGTTACAATTTGGTGCAAAAAAACATGCTACTTTTGTGCAATTTAGACCCTGTGAAGAGCTTAATGTACACCTTTTTGTAAATAAAACAAGAAATTACATTAGATTGGGCGACTAGGACTTCTATTTTAATTGGTATTAATATTCTTTGATTTTTACAAGTACTTTTACTTTTCAGTTAGAACCACGTTCTCCTGTGTTTTAATGAACAATAGTATGGAACCATACTAAGGCTTAAAAACACATCTATTCCTTAAAACATGCTTCAGAGAGAAGCTAATCCTACAAACACTGCTAGCAATCTCTTCCTGTCTTAATCGCACAATAGCATCTGCAACATATGCTATATGGACAAAACTATTTGGCCACACTTGTTAGTTATTGAATTAAGTCTCCATTTGTAAACAACTGTGATACAAAATGGCTCGTTTTGAAGAGCTCAGTGACTTCAGGTGTGGTACTGTGATAGATGTTACCTTTGTAAAACAACTGTGGAATTTTGTCCCTGCTGGTTATCCATGATCTACTGTTAGTGGTATTATTAGAAAGTGGAAGCATTTAGGAACAACAGCAACTCAGCCACGAAGCAGAAGACCACATAAAATCATGAAGAGGTCAAAACTGCTAAGGCACATGGTGCATTAAGTTGCCAACTCTGCTGATGCCATAGTTTAGGTTCTGAACTTCCGCTGACATTCTCAGTGAACGTTCATGTGAACACCTACGACCAGACCAGGTGTAGCTACGACAGTTCTATGCTGTACTTGGTGCAAAGTTGAGCCAAGAAGTTGGTCGTAGCTATGTCGGACATAGGAGGTAAGACCAATTTAAGTCACGACCAGCTGGTGCACTTGGCCCCAGGTGGAGTGGCGTAAAGCTCAGTGCACAAAGCAATGACTACAAAGACACGGCTTGATGAGTTTGATGTGGAAGAACTTGGTTGACCCACACAGAGTCCTGACCTCAACCCCCATAGAGCATCTTTGGGATGAACTGAAATGGAGATTGTGAGCTAGGCCTTCTTGCCCAACATCAGTGCCTGACCTCGTAAATGCTATATGAAATGAATGGGCACAAATTCCCAAGAAAACACTCCAAACTCTTGTGTAAAGCCTTCCAAGAAGACTGGAGGCTGTTATACCTGCAAAAGGTTGCAAACTCCATATTAAAGTATATCCCTTTTGGTGTAATAGTCAAGTAGCAAATACTTTTGTCCATGTAGTGTAGCTTTGCCAGTAATTTAGACAGGTACTGGAGTTGCTTGCAGTTTTTGATGATTGAAAACAAGAAGTTAACCAATTTTATGTTTACCAGTATGATATCAAAGTTTTAAATTCTGATGTTGGCAACTTTTAAGAAGACATTGGCAACAACAAGCCTCAGATGATCCAGGATGATATCCTTTTCAGAAAAGACAGGAAAACAGGCTGCTTTTAAAGAAAAAGGTGAAGTAAAAATACAAAATCACTGCTTTCAGCCTTTGAAAAATATCATTTTAGCATTTCTTATTATAAAAGTCATTAGATTGTTTAAAAAAAAAAAAAAAAAAGTCAAATTCTGGTCAGTGTCATGTGTTTTGTGCAAGTGTGAATGTGAAGGTTTATAACATGTAGGTTGAAATTTCTGGTGTTAGCATTTTGGTGATGCCAAGTGGAGCTCTTGGGGTGTTTAAAGTATATGAGGAAAATGATCAAGTACATAATACTGACTTGAAGCACTGATAGAACCTGTGTTGGTAATGAAACGTGGTCTGGTAAGCACAAGCTTCCTCTTTGTGCCACAGTTGTTCTGCCTACTACATCAAGGTAGGCTTTTTTAGGATCTATCCCCCTCCTGAGCAGCTGGACTTAACATTTCCCAACATGCACCCTTGGAGTGAACCCAACAAAACCCTGAACAAACACAAACCCTTGTTCCTACCTAAAAAACTCTCAAGGGCCAAACCTGCACTAGAAATCATTGACCACATCCTTGTAAATGGTTCCACAGGTCATCATTTTGGGTTTTTGCAGCTACAGCATTCTTCATCTTATTACAATGAATCTGCTGACTGCAGCTCAAATTATCCAAACATCCAAAACGAGCATCTTCAGCATTACATTACTAATTATTTTCAGTGGATATTAAGTGAGGTTTAACAGCAGGAATCTGCCTGGTATGGTTTAACTTTTTGTGAGTAAAGGGCACATGAGGAGAGGAGGATATCAGTGCTCTCTTTGAAGGCTCAGTCTGGTTGGAGCTGGATCATTTCTGCAGCTGCTTGTTTAGAAAGTAGGATAAGGCCAGCAGAACGCTGTGGGAAACCCTGAACATGTGCCAGAAGTCAGGATGGCCCTACATACCATGACATATCATGAGGATTGTAGAAACAAACAGAGGAACTGATGGCTGTATTTGATGAAACTAGGTCATTAGGCCATAATTTTATAACTAACAAACTATTTTCATGAGTATCTTTCATCTGTGTGAAAGTTGTGATTATTTTTCCAATCATGTTTTCACAGAACCAGAGTTTGCAGCCACAAATAGAGCTGTCACAATACCAGGATTTTAAACTTGAATTAGTAATATGAGTCAAACAATATCCCATACCACACAATGACATGAGAATTTTAAGGTTTTTTTTTTTGGCAGATTTATCAAAAATTTAAAATGAAATATCACACTGAATTAAGTATTCAGACCATTTGCAACATCACTTGAAATTTAGCTCAGGATTCTCCCATTTCTCTGGATCTTTCCCAAGATGTTGCTACACCTTCACTGGAGTCCACCTGTGGTAGATTAAATTGACTGGGCATGATTCAACCGCTCTATAGAAGGCCTCACAGCTGACAATGCATATCAGAGCAAAAACCAAGCCATGAGGCGAAAGGAACTGCCTGCAGAGCTCAGAGATGGGAGTGCTGCAAAGCTCAGGTTGGGGGAAGCTTACACTGAAGGTTCCTAAGAGCACAGTGGCCTCCATAATTCTCAAATTTAAGACATTTGGCACAACCAGGGCCTTGGTAAAAGAGGTGAGCAAGAACCTGATGGTCACTCTCACTGAGCTTCAGAGATCCTGTGTTGAGATGGGACAAAGTTCCACAAAGACAAACTTCACTGAATCCCTCCACTGATCTGGGCTTTATGGCTACTGAAGCCTCTCCTCAGTGTGAAACACATGAAAGCCTGCTTTGCTTTCAAACTGAAAAAGTGAAGGGGGTCTGAATACTTTCTGAATGCACTGTATAAGGAGCAGTATAACCGTCTAGCAGGTATATGCATCAGGAATAATGGGGGAAAGGATGATGTTGTGAGCAAATATGCTGTATATATTACAGGAAAGAATTTCAGTTTTTTCACAGAACTGCAACTTCAGCTGCATTAAGAAATGAATAAACATGAACAGGGAGTAACTCTATTTTATATATTAGACACCTCATTTAATAAATCATTTATCCTGATTAAGGTTGTCAAAAAAAAAATTGAGATATTTTAAAGAATAAAATCTCTATTTCACTGATCAATTACATTGAAAAGAACTCAAACTGTACATTGGAGAGGAATGCACCAATCAAAATAAAAAGTACACGATCGAACACGGTCCACATTGCATTGCCTGCAAATTAAGTTTATCAAAATCAAGAGATTATTCAAAATTAATTACAGACATGACTTGCTGTGGTATCCAATGGGTGATTTTTGATTTTACTGGTATCTTTGTTTGTGTGTGTGTGTGTGTGTGTGTGGGGGGGGGGGGGGGGGGGGTAAAAAAGATTTTTTTTTTTTTTTAATGAAAAAAAAAACTTACCCTGCAAACAGACTAGGCAGACTGATCTGAAAATGATTAAGCAGGGCTAACTTGAAGCTTCAGGACAACAGTAAGAACTGACAGAAGTTATTGGAACTATAAGGAGCTTCATCTAAGGCTTGACAAACTGGATCTACAGCCCAAGGCACAAAATAACATCTGAATACATCAGGATAACTATTAACTCAGCAGATAGCACGTTAAAATCAAACCTTGTGCATGCATGAAATGTAAAATGTTTCACAGGCAGTTAGTTTATCAAAGACATAAGGATGTATGTACGAAGACGGACTCTATGTTCAGTAAACCAACCGAAGAGCAGTGAAAAGTAAAGTCATGTCAGTCTGAGCAGAGTGATGCAACATCGCTCGAGTTACCAGCTGGGTTAGACTTCAGCTGCAGAAAAAGACACAAACAACTAGTCGAAGCATAGATGCACAAAAAGAAATATTTTGTGTCAAAATCCGAAAGCATACCTTCGCCAGATCACTCGCTTGTCCGTGTGAACCTGTCAGGTAATCAAATGTGCTCGTGAAGCGTAGTAAAGATATGTGCACGTGGCACACCGTCCTCCAATCACGAGTTGGGGCAGCTCCCTGCGTTAAAACCGGCGAAAACTAAACATGGCTCTTTTCGGAACGATAACACGAAAAAAGAAAAATTTAGCGTCAGTGTTTGACGGATGCTTGTGTTTCCGGGGACTAAGAACGAGACTAAACCATACGGCGTTTTTTATGCTAACTAGCCATCTAATTTTCTCTGGTTACTTAGTTACCAAGTATATATTGTATAGACTTTATTCTGCAGATAAAGCAGGTGCATATCTTGAACCCGCGGATAAGTTTTTCATAAGACATATAACCATACATAATAAACATGCTTGGCCTACTTTTTCAACGAGTTAAAAGAAGCTAGCAAGCTAGACTGGTGTAGCACTTTAAAGAGCGACCGTGTTAACTGGTGACTCTCAGCTAAGCGCTTCCGTATGAATACTTTTATCAGTTTATTTTTGTTAGTTTCACCCTTCGTGAACTTCAAAAGCATTTTCTTCACTTAATATTTTAATCTGTGTGCATTTTTGTACGGTTAATGATTCAAATCAATTTATTTTCATCATCTTTATTTTTATCATCACTTTTTGTTAATTCCAACCTTGAGGCCCTTTTCCTTCAATGATAAATAAAAATGTTTGCGCTGCAAATTATTAGTGTTGAATGAAAACCAATAAAAATGATTAAATTCGTCAATTTTTTCATCAACTTACAAGATTTTCCATCAATACAACTTCTTCTTATTTTCAGCATTTCATTATTCAGTTCGCATAAGTTTTTAATCACCTCCGCTTTTATCTTTTTATATCCTTTATTTTCACCATACTTTTGTAGTTGTTGCAGCTACAAGTAAAGCTGAAGAAGTAAAATGCGTTGACAAGTAACTTCTTTTAGACATAATGAAATAAACATCTCATATATATATATATATATAAATAAAACAAACGAGGCATTTACGACAATACTTTACGTTTTCAACAGCTGTCATAACCATAGCAACCACAGACGCCTTTGTCCTATAGTCACAACTTAACACGGTCACCTAACAAGCCGATACACCAGTCTTCCACACGCGACGGTATTGTACGTAACTATACGTCTGACGTCACCCCCCTTAGTAACCCTCGGCGGCGTCTCCAAGAGCGAAGGCAACAAGATGGTGAGTTTAATTTATCGTAATAATTAGCCATTAACTCTGAAAAATACGCCAAAAATGTGCAAATATTCACATATAGTAGCGCCCATTCGAGTTGAGTTATGCTTTATCTCCTGAGGCTGTCCGTAACTTGACGAGAAAAACATTAAACTGCAAAAGCTGCCTTGTTGCTTCGTTCTGTTATCAGGGGAGATTAGCTTAGCACGTTAGCTACCTTTAGCTTCCACTGGGTGCCGTTAACAACACCTGTATTCAAATATCCAGTACACGAGGTACAGAAATAACAAAGCAGATCTGATTAGCTACTTACAGGCTCTATTGTCGTCCCCAGCTACCATTAGGAGGGAGCTCGTTCATCATATAAGAAAAACATTAGTACGGCCTGTAAGTGAGGATGGAGGATGGAAGGGAGAGATGTATTTCCACAATGGTGGTTTAGCGGCAACAGTGCTCCCCCTGTCCCCCCGGCAAAGTAAGATCACATGGCTGTTTTTATGCAGGGATTGCTGTCCATCCTTCGGAAGCTAAAAAGCACACCAGACCAGGAGGTGAGGATACTGCTGCTGGGTCTGGACAACGGAGGGAAGACTACCCTGCTCAAACAGCTGGCTTCAGAGGACATCAGCCACATCACTCCCACACAGGTACGGAGAAAAGTTTCTAACACTCACCACCAGTTGCATATTCAAAGATAAAGGGTAGTTTTTTTCTTATTCCATATTGAGAGTCTGATCTAACTGAATATATGTTTTGCTTAGGGATTCAATATCAAAAGCGTCCAGTCTCAGGGATTTAAGCTGAATGTTTGGGACATTGGAGGCCAGAGGAAGATTAGGCCTTACTGGAGAAACTACTTTGAAAACACAGATGTTTTGGTGGGTGGACACATTAAGTCAACAGATATTTAAAATGCTGTCAATTATACATTCTAACATTAAACTTTTAATTCTGTTTCAGATTTATGTTATTGACAGTGCTGACAGAAAGAGATTTGAAGAAACAGGTCAGGTATGTAAACTACAGAGTAACTTCTTCATCTTCAAATGTTTATTCTCAAAGTTGCAGTGTGTATAACTGGCAAAATTAGCAACATCTAACAGTCAAATTCTGGCTTGCAGTGTTCACTTCTTGTGCTAACTGTAGTAGCAGGTGAGATTATAAAAACAATGTGTACTGTAAAAACATGCGAGATGCAACATTTTTACCAAATTTGTTCCACTTAATGCTCCTAATTTAAAAATTACACACTGCACCTTAAAGAAATCATCTAAACTGTATGTTGAAGAAGTGCCAAAGTGGTGAAGAATGAAAAAAAAAATCCAGAGAGATCAAGATGTCCTTAAGTTGGAAGAATTGTATGATGTGGGGTAAATTATGTTGAAATATTCACAATGAATGTCTAAATAAACATTAAACATTACTAAACCTTTGTTTTATATCTATGGCTAAGTTATTTTAAATATTTCCAACAGTTTTCAAAGCCACAGAAATCTTCACTCCAATAGTTGTGATGGGATGTGTCTTGTACACCATGACAGAAACATCATTTTTATCATTACTAATGTTACATTAAAGACTGCTACATGGGGAACTGAGACCTGCAATGGAAGCTGCCATTTGTTTCTGTATCTTAATTATTTTCTGGTGCACATTCTGTCAGCCAAGCTTCCCCATTCGGCATTTGTTTTCATCAGTGTGTGGGGGTTTGAGTTGCAGGGAACACAATTTGGGATATTTTAGAGAAAGCTTCATTGGAAGTGTTTTACGGTGAAAAAGTATTTGCATGACATTTTGATTTTTTTTTTTTTTTTTTTTTTTGGTTGTTTGGGGGATTGTTTTTTAAATTTTCAGCCATTTTGTGTTTATTTCGGAAACATATTTGTAATTTTTGGGAAATCTTATTTGAATTCTTTAGAAAATATTTAAGGTATGCTCACAGACACTTGGAAAATGTTTTTAATATGTGGAAATTTATTGGGTATTGCGAAGTGGAGTGATGATTAAAATGTCTAGAATTTAATGGAATTTTCAAGGAATTTGTTGGCATGTTCGGGGGAATTTTCCATGGGGAATATCTTTGTACACTTTGGGGAATTTGACATTTTTCAGGAATTTAGGTTTTATGGTAAAGTTTCACTGAAACATTTGAGGGGTATTTGAAGACATTTTGGGGTATTTGTGTGGATATTAGACTTTATTTTTGTGGTCGTTATTAATTCCTTTTCAAAGACAACGCTAAGCTTTTGAGCTTTTCAGGCCCAACTTATCCCAAATAATTGAGAGAAACCAAAAATTCATGCCAATCAAAAGCGTGGGTCTCCGGAGGTTATTCACCTAGCCCTTTAGTGCAAAGGCAGACCAAATAATTGAATTGTTGTTCAATCTCCTCATGTTTGGGCTTCCCTGTAATTCAGCGGTATGGCAAGTCATAGCAGATTTTTATTTATATTATGCTTTCAAATTTAGGATGATAGTTTGCTCCAGGCAGAGGAATAAATGGCATGACAAAGTAGTGCTAAAAGAAAGTAGCTAACAACAGATAGGGCTGTAGTGTCTGGGTTGGAAATAAGACCACAAACATAGCACTTTTCTCTATTATCAAATATATAAATAATGGAAATTGTATCATTTACAGCTTGTGATATTGAGAAAGTTGCCAACTTTATGGACAAGCACTTCATACAGCCCAGTCCATACTACATTTTTTCCCAGTCACTGGAGTCCACATTCAAGTCTCAACATTAATATTAACATGAGCCATTGGAGCTTTTTCTGTGACTGCTCTTGTGTCACTGTGTCCCTAAGTCTATATAACAGAGGTTATTTTATCTGTTGCAGGAGCTGGCTGAGTTGTTGGATGAGGAGAAGTTGAGCGGCGTCCCTGTGTTGATCTTTGCCAACAAGCAGGACTTGCTGACAGCCGCACCGGCCTCCGAGATCGCAGAGGGTCTCAATCTGCACACCATCCGGGATCGCATGTGGCAGATCCAGTCGTGCTCCGCCCTCACAGGGGAGGGGATTCAGGTGAGTGTACAACCTCAGCGTTCCCTTTTTTTGATGCATTTGTACAGATTTTTATCCTCCTCCTCTCACCGTGCTTCTTCTGTTCTCTCTCAGGAGGGCATGAATTGGGTCTGCAAAAGCGTCAACTCCAAGAAAAAATAGCTTTGCCTCTAGTCTTTACTACTTAGGAGGAGCAGCAGCAGCAGCAGTGGCAGCAGCACACACACATACACTGACACACATTGCACCCTCCTGAGCCTTAGAATGATGGGATATACCTGTGAATGTAAAAACACTACTAATCCAACGTGGACTTTATAACCCCCTGCATTCTTTTATCCTTGTTAACTAACTTGTCTTTTTAAAGAAATGGGGGTTTGACCTCAACGGGAACCCTTGCCAGGAAATCATCCCCCTCCACCCAGACTACCCACGTCAGCATCACCATTCCAGCCAATCCCAGCCTGTTACAACCTCAAACATTCCCATTAAACTGCTGTCTTTTATTTGTATTCCAGCTTGTTCTGTAACTTTTCCTCCATCTCATTCTTACAGGTTCATTTTTGTCATTTTTTTTTAAGTATCATTCCACGCTGGCTGTACGCGCTTTTCCTGCTATGGCTCTGTTTGAAGTGAGGTATATTTTTGTAATTGTTTTATTTATGGTGAAGTAGAGTGTGGAGTGCTTTCAAACAAACTGGTGTGGTGTGTGCGATCTCAAGGATGATGGAGAAATGGTCCAACTCTCCCATTTAAAGATTAATATGTTACATGTTAATATGTATAAAAAATAAGAAATTAAATGGTTAAGAGCGACTACATTTTTGGATCCTCTGTAAATAGCTCAGCCCTGTGTTTATATGTTATGTTATGCACATGTTATAGAGTATATGTCACCCTGCTGTAGTCTATAATGTTTGCATATCTAATATAAGCTGGCAGATTTTTAACCTAGGTACTGTACGTCCCAATGCATTTCTTTGTGCTTCTTGGGTTAGTGAGGGAATTCACTCTTGGCGTTTCCTTTTGATATTCTTGAATGTAATCTGTCCAGAATTGAAGGTACTGTATGTGAATAAAAATGAAAGAAAACTCTGCTAGATGTTGTTGAATTTTTCCACTTTTTTTCACTCACATCAGCTTAAACCTTGGTATTTTGTAAGTCTGACTTCAGTGGCTCCACACCCGCAGCTGGTGGAGTCAGCTGTTCATGACAGCAACCAGGCCTGTGTGGAGAGCCTTCTGAGGAGCTCTATTGAATCAGTACAGAACTGAACTCAGTGTTCAAATGTCCTGGGATCATGGGCTGCCTAGAGGACAATGGTTCCTCCACCACTTATACAATGGAAAAAGATTTCAGGTACAGTTTATGCCTCCATGCTGGCAATAGCAAAGTTTGGAGGTATTGTTTTTATTTGATACAAAAATCTCTTTTACAGTGGAGTTCTGGCCAAGGCAGCAGTACAAGAAATTCCACACATACACCAAATAAGTCACCATAACAAAGATTTAGTGGGTCAAAAAATCAGCAGCAAAACGTGCTTTAACATGGTCAAATGTTCTTTAACCCCCTGAGAACTGCGCCGTTTATTTGGTCTGTGTTTTTGATGTCTCCTACTCATTTAGGATCAGTGAGACCTGATAAGTTTAATAAGACACGTCTACATATGAGGACAGCGGGTCTATTTCACTGTAAACTCAGTAAGACTCCATTGTGTAACACACGATGGGCAATTCCACCAAATTGTTGTAAAAGCAGAGTTGGAAATATCCTGAAAGGAAACAAGTATTTATTTCCTAAATTCTGGTAATCCTGCATAATGATAAAAACTCAGGAAATTATTTCTTATTAGAGCTTGCTTTTTATTTTTACAGTTTCCCAATGTTCAGGTTTTCTAGATTTGTCGCTACCAAAATAGAAAGTGCAACAGAAAATATTTAAATTTAAAAACTGTTCAGTTATTCAGTTATTGCCACATTATCATTATTATTATTATCTTTTGGCACATGGGGGGGGGGGGCACATGTCATGGTACTGACAGCACAGTTTCAGTTGTGTTACAACTTCTTTCTAAAATACATCCATGTGGTATTTTTGAAAAAATAAAACAGAAAAGTGTGCTGAAATTGTGTCCTCATGATTAAAAACAGCTGATTATTTCTGTCTTTTCACAGATGTACATCACTGATGCTAACTTTTGTACATTTTCTTAGTCATTTGGTGTCTCATCGTGAATGGTTTTCAATCAATTAAACGTTATTTATATAGCACTTTTCATACAAGACAATGTAGCACAAAGTGCTTTGCAGACAGATAAAAGAAGATTAAAGGAAATATGACCCAGACCTACTCCACCCAACCCTCTAACCCAGCCAGCCCTCAATCCATACACAACATTGGCAAAATACATGATAAATAAAAGACACTATAAGAACAGGAAACCCAGTATGGACTGAGGAAACACCATCTTAAAGGTTTAAAATGAGTAAACATTGGAGGTTAGGTTACAGTGTAGAATAAAATTTCATCAAATAAAATAAAAAGTACATTGAAATGGAATTAAAATAAAATAAATAATAAAAGGGTGCTGTAACAAGAATAACAACACTAAAAGGTAACTAAAACAGAATAAAATAAAACCTAAATTACAAAAATATATTAAGATGAGGATATTAAATTCTGACAAAACCAGACTAAAAAGGAAAGTTTGGAGTTTGCTTTTAAAAACATTAACATTCGGTGTGGCCCTCAGGTCTTCAGGTAAGCTGTCCCACAGATGGGGGCCAAAGTAAAAAGATACCTCACTGTAAGTTTTAGTTCTAACTTTGGGAACTGTTAACAGATAACTTCCTGATGGCCTGGGGCTCTACTGGGCTCACAGGGCAAAGCAAACCAGACAAATAAGGAGGGGCAAGACCATCAAGAGCTTTAAAGACTACTTAAAGAATCTTAAAATCTCTGCTCTGGTTAAAAAGGTTGTAAAATAGTTGTAAGGACTTTTTCTAAGGACTTTTGGATTGTTTTGATTGTTGTGAATTAATTTTGAAAAATGCTCTCTTCTTGCTTGTTTGATGGCTGTGTTGTAGATATTTTTAGATGATTACAAAAAATTCCGTAGTTAACTTGAATTTTGTTTTTTCCCCACCTCTGCTCTGCTTTTCTGCAGTTTCTTTTCAGGCTGATGATGTAGTTGTTTTTCCAGGGAGGCTTTGGGTTTGTTGAGACTTCTTTCGTTATTATTAGTGCCACAGTGTCAAGTGCTGACTTAAGTTAAATGTTAACATTTTCAACAACAAAATCACAGGAGGAAGGTAAAACATCTGGGGGGGATATCAGCCGCTACAGCAGTAAGATAGCGTTTCCTGACAGTATGCACTGGTATTTCCTATGGCTTAAAATCACTGATATTAAAAAAGACAGAAATGGTCGGACAACATAACAGAGGTCACAGATGATGGCAGGCTGTAGGTAATAACTACATCTAAAATGTGACCTCAGTTATGGGTGGGCTGTGTAACATGTTGGATAAAATTCATTCATTTAATTTGGTTTAAAAATTCTGAGCTAAAAGAGTCTGGTTGATTGTCGACATATGTCCGTATATGTTTAATATAGTATAGGACTTTTTAGTGTTTCACATATCTTGGTTCATTATAAAAGCTGCTGTAGTTATTTTTTTTGTGTGGCCTTTTAAAAAAAATCCTTATACAGCATATGTCTGCATTTTAAGCCTCTCTGGAGATATTTGATGCCCATAAATGGTTGTTTGTGTCTCTGCTGCTGTTTAACTATCCTTATTTATCGTTTCAGGCATCTCTTTGGAGTCTATTTGCATTTTGTTGTGTTTTTGTAGCTGTTTTTATTGACTTTCTGTCAAGAAATGTTTACACACTAACAGAAGCCCTGGTTCTGGGGCCCCATGGCCTGTGCCCAGTAGGCCAGTCTAGCAATCCACCCATGACGGGGTGACAGGAGAATACAGAACAACATTGTTTAGTATTAATAAGTCGAAGAAGCTTGAAAACCACTGACCTGACAGATCGCAAAGTTTGAATCATGACAGAAAATTAAAGCCTTTGTCATTCCTTAGAATAAAAACTCACTGAGTGACAGCATGCTCTTCATTATTACTGCAGACTTCGATGAACTAAAATGAAAATTGTTTCTATGTGGGTTGTCACAAAATGAGTCCTGCAGAATACTAAATATGCAGTCATATCTGTTCTGTTCTTGCATGCAGGAGACTCAGGCAGGTGGTGCTGTTTCCACCTGGTTGGATAAGCGCCCTCATGGCCTGGAGCTGACAGTTATCTGCACTGCACAAACCTGATCCCCCTCTGAGGCATGGAGGGCTGCAGGTACACAGAGACCACCTGCATGTTAGAGGGGGATAAGGGCTGAAGACAACAGTCTCACAGCTATGTGGGCCTTAACTCCCACCCAGCGGTGGAGCATAACAAAGAACATTTTTCTCAATTACTTAATCGTCACTTATTTTCAGAGGTAGGGCTGTCACGATATCAGATTTTCACTTCACGATTATCGTGGGGAAAAAATGTCACGTTAAAGATATTATCACGATATCAATACAAAATTAAATAATAATGGGACAATTAATCAAATTTATCTTTAACTTAATTTATGTTGTGTTCTCTCTTTCAGCAGATGAATTACACTCAAAATACCTTTCTAAGGAGGTACTGCAGCTGCTGTGTCATTGCGGTGGGTCAGTGTTTGTGTGTGAGGAGGACGGGGGAGGGGTTGTTGGGGTGCTATAGGAGGGAGACAAAGCAGGGCAGAAGAAAACGGGGGCTGATGTAGAAAACAAACTGTGTTCAATTGGCACTGGATCATTTACACAATATTATCATATGCACATCTTTAACATGATACTGAAATTTTATTTTTTAATTCCATGTATATAGTCAATACCGGTATATCGCGACAGCCCTATTCAGAGGGTCCCAAAATTTCTTCATTAGCAAATTATAGCTCAGTAGATCCCATAAAGATTATGTTGTCTATATTGGCTTCAATTTTCAAAGCTAGGGGTTGTTACTTAAAAGGTGTAATTAAATCTGAACATGTCTTAATTCAGCCCTGAGACTAGTAACCATCTTGTTCTTCGTCTAATTTATTTAGCTGAAGCCAGAATTTTCAGTTTCAAAGTTTCAAGCAACAGTACGTGTTTGTAGAAGTTCTCTGAGTCACTTAGACATCACGCTGAACATCCAGGTCACAAATAATTGTCTGGATTTAGACATCTTATGATGTTATGTTTCTAACAGTTTATTCCTGCTGTAGGGACAGAGTGCTACATGTCTGACTTGTATGTAACATTGTATGAGGCTGATTCAGAGGGCCTCAGAGACTCACTAACAGCCTCTTCTTCTGTCACAAAGATTCTTTTTGTCCACGCTCACACAGACAGGATGTACTCGCACTGTTACTCATCTGGATTCTATCTCCCTGTTAAATTAGAGTCACTGGAAGAATGACGGAAAATACGGTAAGATGTATAACAAGATGAAACAAAGATATAAAGGATTGATAAGGCATTATGGAAAATGATTGTATTTCATAATGCATAAAGTTAGCTAACAATAGCTTGTGGTCAGTGAATTTCATGTGTTTCAATGTGTACAAATGCTGCGACATAAATCTCTACTTCAAAACTGACCATCTCATCTCAATCTACAGCAAGCAGCCAGTTAGCATATCCAGCTAGAGACTGATAAAACCCCCAATTTAGAGGTTAAAGGTCACATATTTTACCTCTTTAATACAAGTTTATATTCTCAGAGGTCCCCAAACATGCCTGTGAAGTCTGTTGCTGAAAAAAACACTCAAGTATAGGATTTTTGCACGTCTAAAAATCTCTCTGTTTCTGTGTCTGTGGCTTTAAATGTTAATGAGCTGTCTGACTCCGCCCCTTTCAGGAAATGGATGTAGCTAAATGGATGTGGCTCTCTCTCAGCTGCCAGCTGAAAGGAGGATCAGGAGAGGAGGTAGGAGGTAGAGGTTGTGGTAACAAAACTTAGGTTAAATACGAGCAGGAAGATTGTTTCATTTCATTCATCTTTTCATTTAATTACTCACTCACATGTCTCCCCGTCCTGCTCTGCAGCCTGTTGCACCAGCTATGCATAAGTTCTGCCTTAAATTATGGTGTAAATCCACACTTAACCCTATGTTGAAACTAGTTAAGTTCTAACTTAAGTTGTGTCGTTGTTCAGTTGCACCACAGAGATGTAAGGTTGATCTTAACTAGTAGAGATTTACGTCCAAACTAACCAAAAAATTGTCGCAGATATGACGTATTCTCTTACTTTAACCAATCACTGAAAAGCATTTTTTAACCCAGTGTTTGCTACAGATGCTAACGGCTAAAAATAACGTTTGCTAACTGCCGTTAATCATCAAACAGCATCTAGTGTGGATGAAAAATATGACAATCCGTTTTGCCTATGAGAGTATTGTGAAGACTACAGCCTAAACCTAGAGCCAGTATAAACTAACAACACTGATATCGAGTGGTGAAAGCGCTAATAACACGAGATAACATAACAGTGGACGGCAGATAACGTGATCTCTGTTCACGGAAAACAACAGTGTTACTAATCATGGAGAATGCAGTGCTGACTCCAAATTTCCGGTAAAACCCTCAACTCCTCGTCACCCTCCGGGTTATCACGTCTTTTAGAGCTATCACTATGACAGCCATATTCTACAGAGGACTTTACACCTAGTAGGGGTTAGGTGTAAGATTTAAGATATAACTTGCGCCTACGTTGAAACTGTCCAGTCTCCATGGGGGGTTATCCTGTCCTGCAGTCAGCCTGACTACCCCTTCAAGTTCACAAAGACATCACGATGGAGTGTATTTGCAAAAGACATTTCACATTTTCAAACATTTCTGAACTTGTTAAATAAATGATTGTAAGACTTTATGACTGTACTTGTCATGTTGTGTTACTGCTTTGATTGAGAGTGGAATTTTACACATTGTGCTTTATGTCATTTTTGTCCCATAGTTTTACTTTTATGACTGTTTATGGCTCATTTTGGATTTTTAAACTCAGGGTAATAGACCGTTTGGATAGAGACCTGCCTTTATTGCAACAGTAATTAAGGAACTTCAGGCAGATCAAAGATTATGACATTAACACAACTCTTGGAAAAAGGAACTTGTTATGGATCGTAAAGGAAAATACAGGAAGAGAAAAGAGTGAAATGTTTGATAAGGTGCAGATGAGATTAACTAAAAATGCAATAAAGCACATTTATGGCATAGTGAACCGTTTTTGTGATGAATCACACCACCAGGGATAATAATTTTGAAAAGTGCACTCAAAAGAGGGAAAACTATCTTTGTTTTTGTTCAGTCTTTTCAACATTTTATCTTTGGGTTCTTTCAAACCTGTAAATGAAAGAACAAACAGTTTAGTGGCTGTTTTATCCGTGAATAAAGAGTGTTTCCCCCACACATTTATTGGTGTGTGGGCAATTTAAAGGAGCCAGACATGTGACAGAGATACATATCAGAGACGTAGGCGACCGAATTACTGCCGCCCTTTCTCTCTCTCTCTCTCTACTCGTGGATTAGACAGCTGTTCAGCAGCTGTGTGCACAAGTGTGAGAAAATGTGTGTGTCAGGAGACCGAAAAGGGGTGTGTTTGCCAGTGCGATTGAGTGTCAGAGAGTGAAAGATAGAAAAGCAGCGCTGTAATTTATGCTGCACCTCCGACCCCACAGTTCTTGGCTGCCTGTGTCTCTGCTGAGGTTTGCTGACGCGAGAAAAGAGAAAAGGCAGCACATCAGACCTCCACTTCCACCAGCTCCAGAGAGGAGAGGTGGGAGGAAGAAGAGGGTGGAGTGAGAAGAAGCAATGCAATTAATCTTTGTTTTTATATGTACTTCGAGCCCCGTTTGATGTCTCTCAAAAGATTTTCTTCAGCAGAGGATAGCTGGCATCTTAATTTCAATTTTTGTGAGCACCAAAAGGACAATGATTGCAGTGGCAAAGATTTTTGAGATTTAAAGGTGGGCTAATGAAGCTTAGTGTAAGTTCAAGCAGGAAGTCGGTTTTATTTCCATTCATTCATTAACATGTTTCCCTTTTCCCACTCTGTCCTGCTCTAGTAATCAGCTGCAATGGGCATCTACTTAGTAAGCTCTGAGCCAATCCCATTCTGCACGACCTGCCTCAATTCAATCATCCTGCTGCTGTCATATTTCAAAATCTGTTCTCCTCTTCTCTGAAGTCAGTCTGTTGTTTCAGTGCAACCTCTGCAACCATCCTCCACCCCAGCTACGTCCATTACAGTTCATCGCTGTCCAGGTCCAGCTCCTCCGTGCTGTCCTGCATCCCTTCATTGTCACCTCCAAGTAATCTCATCAGAGTCTGGGTCAAGCTCCTCAGAAGGGGGGTATCCTCTCCTGCTGTTGGCCTCACTATGCCTTCAAATAGCTACATGAAGACATCATGATGGAGTCTCACGTCATGTCTCAAGACATCTCTCAATTACAAACTTGTAAAATAATTACTGTTAGCTTGGACTGATTGAAATGCATTTAGAATCAAAACAATCTTGATAAAAGTTTAATAAAACAGCATATCATTTGCTAAAGCTGGTTAATACATTTTTTTGGCGAAGGTTTTAAAGGCTAGCCTACAATGGTAATATATAAACTTAGCTTGGGCTGTCAAAGTAAAGTTAACATCTTAGTTTGTTGCTAAATTAAGCTACACTATGCAAAACAGCATGTTAGCATTAAAGTCTTATTTTACCAGCTAGGCTACTATGTTACTCTGTGAAATATCCCCATGATAGCTGATTTCCTGTACCCATTTTTTCCATTTTGCTAATTTTATCTAATTAGCTGCTTGTGTAAAATTATGTATTTTGCTTAGTCTCAAATCATGCTAGATTGTGTTTTGTTGTGATAACTCATTTTCCGAGAAGCTGTTGCTCTTTCCAGGCTTAGGTCTAAACAAAAAAAAAAAAAAAAATAGTTGCTAGCTTAACATTAGGAACTAAAAAAAAAGCCTATCTTGTAAATATGAAACACAACAAAATTTATTTACTTTTTCTAGGTCAGACTAGCTAGGCTAACTCGTGGTAAGATACAAATGTTTGTAAAGCAATAGTTAAAAATCAACTTGAAGCAAGTGCTAGTACAGCTAAATTGAGTTTCATTTTTACTGGGCAGCTGTTTCTCCCTATACTTAGCTAAGCTAAGCTAAACTAAGCTAAACTAATCTAAGTCAAGCTAAGCAACAGGTAGCTTTATATTATTTCAAGTGCTAGGGTTACTAAGTATCTTATATCTAGTTTATTTAGAGGTGTTCTTCTGGTTTCCAGTGTTTATATTCAGGAAGGCTAGCTTGCAGCTAGCTTGACATTAAGAGCTTTAAATGCTTCTATTATGAATAACCATGTTGTATGTCATTTTCATAGGTTTTCTTACTTTCAGGATTCCCTCTGCTTTTGATCTTCTAACCTTTATAGCATGGGAAAGCTTTGAGAGCAACTTGTTACAACTAGCCCTGGTAGCATATTGAGATTTAGAAGGGCATCATTTACTGTAACAAGCATTTCATTGCTTTTTTTTAAGTTCAGTTCAACTTTTGAAGGTGGTTTTCTTTTTACTCCGATCTTAATGCCAAGCTTATCTAACAATCTGCTTATCTATGATTCCAGAAATGTGTATTACAATTGACAATGTCTGTCATTTGGTGTTCTTTCCACAGCTAGCTGCTGTTTCCTGTTTTAAGTCTCTCTCTTTATCAGCAAAGCTACCTGGTACACCTACCATAAAAATGCTTGAAAGCAGTGGTTTCAAATTAAGGGGTTGGTATGTTATGTTGCATGCTAGTCTTGTTATATTGCTGTTATATTTTGCTCCCAGCTTTCAAACTTAGCTAACTTGCTGCTAGCATCCAGAATCTAAAATGTTTGGTTGCAAATGAAGATGTGTCATGTTTAGTGGATTGGTTTTCTCATTTATAGATATTTATATTACAATATGGCAGCCTACTTTTATTTTCCAGTCTTTGTGCTAAGCTAGCTGCCCTCTGACATATTCAACACAAAGACACAGGAGTAATTTTGGTGGTTATCAAACTAAGAGGATAGACTTTTATATGTCTATGCAAAAACTAGATTTATTTTTCCATCCCTTTTTAGTCACTTACACACTCAGGTGTGGTGTCTGAGGCTGAAAGTGCTGTGTATAGAAAGGCAGTAATGTACTTAAAGCAACAACATGCACAAACCCACAACTGAGTCCTCATCTCAAAACTCGATCCCTCCATCCTGTTTTCTCTCTGTGGGCCTCCACCCACACATGAGCCCTCGTTGTACTGGGTGGACACAGAGATGTAAAAAGTTTTTGTTTTAGTAGTTTCATCCTTCTGTCATTTTCTAAAACAAAAACACAGTAATGAGGCAGACTATGAGGGCAAAATATGTGTGCTTAAAGAGAGAAGAGCAGATTGTGTAACGTGAGGGCAGAAGTAGGAGGATGTTGTCTTTGTCAAAAGTCACATGAAAAGGTAGCAGATGACTGTTTCTGGATGACTGTGCAAACGCTGCTCAAAAAGCCCCTGTAAAGCCACATTAACTGGTATGGCGACATTATAACACCGCGTTGACTATACTGAGGCGACTCTAATGTCCTGAGACCTGAACTTCTGTTTGGAATGCTTCTTAGTTTCACCCACTTATTTGTGATATGTGAGACCTGATAAATAGAAAACCTAAGCCTTGTCTTTGAACTGGAAGAAGTTCCACCAAAACAATGTCTGCATATAAGACAGCCTTATCTTCCAGTACATCACAAAAACAAAATGATTATTTCTTTACTTAAAGGAAGTCATTTTCACAAAGATTATGTTTTTAAAGTGCAAAAGATGTCTGCTACAAGACAAACCTGTAAACAGCACATATCTCCAGAAGACAGTTTCCACAGAAACAACAAACTGCTGCACAAGTTTTGACTTTATGCTATGGCTGTGTGTTGACCAGTTAATAGGGGGCCATTCAGTCAGTGGGAAATAGCATAAGCCACAAAAACTTGTTAACTCCAAGCATAAACTGGTATTGCACTCCTCCTAACTGGCCTCGGCATGAGTTTTATCCACCAACAAGCTCCACTGTTCATAAACTATGACAGCACACTTCTGGCCTGTTGGGCTCAGGTTACTACCAGAACTGTGCTTTGTGAAAAGTTCCTTCCCAAAAACCTCTGTGTGGGAGGTTTCCCAGATAAATATATATATATATATATATATATATATATGTATATATATATATATAAAACAAATTTATTAAACCACCACCCAAAGTAAGGTTTATGCCACAGCTGCCCTAAATTAATAGCATTGGTAATTACCAAAATCATTTTTTATGTTTCTGCAATGGTTAATACACCAATATGTAGAAGCTCTTTAACTGAAATGATATTTTTAATGCAAAAATATAATTATTATTTTTATCCATGAATTTTCAAATTTACTTATTTACAAAAAAACTGAAAAAATAGTAAAGCACATTATTATTTCTTGATTAATGTGTCAAATTATAGTTATTTACTTGCATTCCTGAACAGAAAAAAATAGTTTTAGTGGTTGAATGTTATGCTTAAATTATTTCTTACTTCTCAGAGAAGCCCAGTGAGCCGGCTCAATTTGGGTATAAAAAGGTGAATTCAGTTTGAAATTCCTAATTCCTGTTCAAGATGGTAAAACGTCGAAAGCTCACTGAAATCTGAAGAGTCCACATTAAAACACTTGATGATGCTGGATGGTCTCTGAGACAAATAGGGAAAGACATAAAGTGTTCTCACAGTGTGGTCAAGTATGCTTTGGAGTCAATTGCCGAGACTGGTACTTACAAAATGCGCCAAGGAAGAGGCAGAAAACCAAAGTTAACTGAAGCAGATGTCAGACACCTCAAGATTTGAAGTACTAGAGACAGAAGGAAGACCACTGCTGATCTTCAGGCAGAGATGAATGCTTCTAGATCAGAGTCTGAGAAAGTCTCCAGAATGACCATAAGCAGACGACTGATGGAACAAGGCTTAAAGGGAAGAATAGCTGCTAAGTAGCCATTATTGAGGCCTGCAAACATCCAGAAACGCCTCAGATTTGCCAGGGAGCACAAACACTGGACTATTGATGACTGGAAGAAGGTACTCTGGACGGACGAGTCCAAGTTTGAACTCTTCAGTCAGCATTGTCATGTTTATGTCCGCAGAAAAGCTGGAGAACGTTTTGATGCCAGATGCATTGCACCCATGGTGAAACACGGTGGAGATTCCATTATGGTATGGGTTCCATTTGTGGAAACAGCGTGGGCAAATGAGTGAAAATCCACGGCATCATGAACAAGAACTTCTGCCACAACATCTTAGTACATCATGGAATCCTTTCTGGACTAAATCTGACTGGTCGTGGGTTCATATACCAACAAGACAATGACCCCAAGCATACTTCAAAGCTGTGCAGAGACTAACTGACCAAGAAAAAGGAATCTGGAATACTGGAACTGATGGACTGGCCAAGTCAAGGTCCGGATTTGAATCCTATTGAACAAATTTGGAATTTAGTAGATTCAAAGATTGATGGCACAAAAGTTTCATCTAAATCAAGTCTGTGGGAACAGCTAGAAACTATTTGGAACTCAACACCAAAAGAAACTGTGGAAAAGTACATAAAAACAATGCCAGCAAGAATGCAAGCTGTTATCAAGGTCAAAGGAGGCCATACAAAACATGAAGTTTTTTTGTTATTATGTGTGAAAAAGGACTATTTAGTAGTTTCAGTTTGTTATTTGCCAAAAAATAACTATAACATTTGTAGTTTTAAACAAGTTTTTGAAAGATTTCTAAAATATTTGTTCCCTCATTTTTATGACAGGTGGTCTAATAAATTTGTTAAGCACTGTATACTTATATATATATATATCCTATGAATCTGATATATCAAACAGTCTATCTGGCGTGTCAGGTTATCAAAGTGAAATAATCCCTGTTTTTGTTTCTTTTCTGTTTGTCCCTCTCATTAATTGTTTTCTTGTCCTGCAAGCCTGTAAACAATGGCTACCAGTCAGATTAACAAGGATGTAGATATAGTGGCAGTTTTTTTTTTTTTTTTACCTCCGCCAAGAAGGTTATGTAATCAGCAGGGTTTGTTAGTTAGTTAGTTTGTTGGCAACATAACTCAAAAAGTTATGGACAGATTTTGGTGAAATTTTCAGGAAATGGCAGAAATGGCACAAGGAAGAACTGACTAGATTTTGGGAGTGATCTGGATCCAGGATTTTTTTAAAGGATTCTTTGCTATTGGGAGATAGGACTAATGGTGGAGGTCTGCGCTCTCTGAGTGCTTTTCTAGTTTCCATTTATTTTTGGGCTTTTGTGCCTTTATTTATAGAGGAGGACAGTGCATATAAATGAAACAGGGAGGAGAGACATGTGGTTAAGGTCCACAGGCTTGAACCCGGGCCAGATGGGGCACCTGAAAGTCCCTGTAAAGTGCAATCCAAAGTTTTTGTCTCAACACTCCAGATATGTTGGAATATGGTTGCTGTAGACATGTGAAAACACTGAGCTAAACATTGGACTGAATTCTGGATTTGGACTATTACAAAGTTTTTCACCTCTTTCCTGGCTTGGTTTCATGTGGGCGAGGCCAATCTGGAAATGACCCCGCCCCTCCAACACTACAATTAAAAAAATCATAGAGCAGTTCATCTCAGTACAGTCTGTTGTTAGCTGATGTTCCTGCCTTTACTGAAAATAAAATCAGTTTAAAGCTGTTTTTTTGTTCATTGTGCGGTAAATTTGCCAAATCTATCAGCCACGGTGGTCTATGGACCCTTTAAAGCGTCAAAACAGAAATTTGTGCCAGAAAACAGACTTTGTCTCTTCTCTGGCTCAGAGCCTGGCAGCTGCACTCTGCTCACAAGGTCAACATTCAGATTGTAACTTTTTTTTTTTTTTTTTTACATCTGAGAGGATCGTATATCTCCTGAGTGGGCGGGGCTTTGGTTTATTCAACAGACACGCCCACACCATCCTGGAGCAGATTTTACTGCCTCATTTTTCATGATTTTGAAGCTTAATTTCATAAACTAAGAGATGTTTTAGTTGACTGCAATTTGATTTTGGGGTTCATAACACACTGACCTGTCATACAACAAACCTAAACACAGATTCATTTTTACTTTACAGGGTCTTTAAACCACTAGGCCATCTATGCCCCTATTGTGACAGTTTTATCAGAACTAAACATTATTAAAGAAGATCAAGGAACTGCATTGCTAGCTTCACTTGATGGAAAAAATATTTTTGCTCTTCTTCCAACCATGCAGCATTAGTTTGATTTACCAACTGGCTTCACTAATAGTCATTGATAATAGCTGCCTGTCAAGCTCATGTTATGAAGTTTACACCCTAGGAAAGCCCATTATGAATGTGACAGACAGAAAGTTTGTCCAATCACTTTCCATGATTTTCCCAGACATCGTATATGGGTTGTTGCCCGGACCAATTTGAAATCAACTCCATACCATGGATATGTGAAGGTCTATCTGGTGTGTCGGGTTGTGACTGGTTTCCCCGTGTTAAGTCATTTCACCTTCTCAGTATCACGCCATAACAAAGTTGGTTTCCTATAAGAAAAGATAAATCAGTTTTCTTGTGATAAGTTTAATTTTCCTTGGTGATCTAGACAAATAAAAGCAGATAATTGTGACAGGCCAGACCACAGAATGCCATGCTGCCACTATGCACACCAATGTGGGAAGTTAAACCAATGTTTGTTTTGAGCTCTTTGCTAAGGGCTTCTGTGATTAGAAGATCAATACTGTTATAACTGAAGTCTTCAGCAAAACATGCACATCAAAGTTTAATGGTAAACCTTCCAATCAATATATCCATCTGGACTTGGGTTTAGGATCAGCTGACCTTTCTATCTCACAAGGGGAAAAATTACTCAAGACCCAGCAGTGGGCAACACTGGGAACTGTATTTGATTTTTTTCTTGTGATGTAAAAACTAGGGAATCAAATGTGCACCTACACCCTGATGATTTCATTTAATTTAAAAAAAAATATATATTTTAAGGTAGTTATCAAGGATTAACATCAGGACAATGGGAACTGAGAAGCTGTTTCAGCATGCTTTTGTTCTACTGGATTGGTAGATGATGAAAACAACAAACATCTTTATTTTTTAAATGAGCATAAAAAGAACATAATCAAAAAGTTATTTACAGAATTGACAGCAGAGAGCAGTTTTAATTTGTTTGTTTATTTGGAACCCTTCTCCAAATCACGTCCGTAATTTTCCATTTCACAAAATATTTACAAAAAAGATACTTTGATGACTTTTTTTTTTCTTTTTTTTTAAATTCATGTTATTTGTTGTAACAGCTCCTTTTTAGGATGATGACAATTGCTTACATCTTGCAGTCCAGTCTTGCTCTTTTAGAAAAAGTTCATGAAAAAAAGTCCACCCGCCCTCCTTGTTTTCACTTACACTCATTTTTAAAACTGCATACATTATCCCCCCATTGTTCTTCATTTGAGTGCTTTAAAAAAATCTTCCTTGCATGCTTTTAGCTGCAAACAGGAAGCCAAGAGCTTGTGTGTGCTTATTGAGAGGAAGTGACATCTTTGCCCTGCAGGAAGTACAATTACAGCATCATCAGATCCTCCAGATGCTTGATTGGTTTGGCTCGTCCAGTCTGCCTTTTTCTCTTGGATCAAAGAGTCTTTCTAGACGAGCACGAAACCTATGGATGTACCAAATAACACAAAGTCAGAGTAAGTACTAAATGGAAACAGTCTTTGTCAGAAGAAGAGCTTCTGTCCTGTGCAGAAAAAAAGAGCACTGGGAAGGAGGACAGTTTTCCCAAACCTTTAAGCTCTTGTGTCTCTCTGCAGGTCTGTACTCCTAGCATAACAAGGCGTCCACAATTGCAATGTGGGTGTTCCATGGAAGAGCGTTTTTTGTGTTCAAGCTGTATGATCCATCCCTGAACTTAGCAAAGAAAGGAAGAGTCGCCATGAAAATAAAAATCAAGGAGACACCAAGGGGCTGCGGTCCCTCATTAAAGGATCTATCAAACAAAGTGAGCCGGGCAGAGCAAAATGTGACGCTAATAACATAAGGCAACTGACCTCAGTACGACTGGAGGGGTGATTATATCGGACGAAGCGCTAAACTGGAAAGGTCAAAACTGCATGATGATGTTTTCCCTTTAGCGTCAGTATGAAGAGGCATGAGAAGATTTCCTAATTAAAGTTTGTTTTCCATCAATCTGTCTCCTGCACTTTAAATAAAAAGATGTAAAAATCTCCTCTTAGGCCTCTGGTTTGTTGTTTATGTGTAAAATGCTCAGCTAAGTTGTGCCAGAATGGTGCAAATGGCTGTTTATGTATGATACATGTCATGAAACACTGGCTGGAAATGAAAAAATGAGGAAAAATAAATGCACAAAGAGATCAACCCTGCCCCCGAATATGTGTGTATGCACTAGATCAGAGTGTGTGGATATAAATTTTAATATTTACTTTGTGTAAATGGTAACTGCATTGTGTTTTTTCCAGTAAATAAGTTGGTAAAGGTGTGCTATTTGGGTGCCTGTCTGTCCTGTAGCTATATCGGTGTCTACTCCGTTAACTGGTGACGTAGTGCTTTGTAGATGGCTGCCCATACAGCCCGTAAAAATCTGCATGTCTGTGCGTCTGTGAAGCGTCTATCCAGTCTCTCACTGCCAGCCCCTGCATAGATGGACCTCCAGAGGCAAGACCAGGAGGAGGGGGGTAGTCCTGGGCGCTTACCCAGGGGAAGGAGCCCGAGCGAGGATATGGAGGGTGGCTGCGGTGGCCTGACACAGACGGCACTCCGGAGCAGTAGCAGTTATCCATTGTGCACACTAGGATTTTACGGCCGCCATACTGAGGCAGCACGGTCTGCTGGGAGGAGTGAGAGGAGCTGCTGCCTCCCGGAGGAAAGTGTGAGGAACCGAACACGGAGCCCGAGTGGTGGTTGGTCAGGGAGCCGCTTCCACTTCCCGTCCCGCCGCTCTCGCTGATATGAGGTGGGCCACAGGGACCGAGGGCCTGCTGATTGGTGGACTGGCCTTCCCCAGAGGAGGAGCTGGAGCCCAGGTAGGGTTGCTTGGCCAGGGATGAGGAAGAAGATGAGGAAGAGGAGGAGGAGTCCTTGAAACCTGGCGCTGCATTCTTACCGACGTTCCCGTTGCCCTCTGGGAAGGCGGTGGAATGTTTCCGTTTCTCTGATCCGGAGCCAGAGCTCTGGCCGCTGGGATACGCAGGAACAGACTGCAGGAAGGTCGAGGGAGGGGTGAGGGGAACTGAAAGAAAAAGGTGAGAAATAACAGGAGATAAGTGGTAAAATAAAAACAGTCATTAAAATAAAAACCTGCTGAATGTGTTTGAGCGGATACCTTCCAGTGTTCTCTTCAGGCTCTTCTCTCTTTTAGAAATTTCAGAGAGGAACAGTTTAGAGTTTAGATTTCCCACTTTGTAAGGAGGGAGACTGCTGCCCACACATGCCTGAGACCTGCAACAAGCGCCAAGAGACATGCAAAATTCAAGATAAGACATCAGCTTGGAAGCATAGCCTGCATATTAAGACCCACAGGCAACAGAGGGAAAATGTTCATTTTCTAATCTGCGGCTGTCTTTTTTCTCTCACCTGTCTGTGAGGATTTTAACAGGCTTGGTGTTTTTCATGAAGCTCAGGTCCTCCGCCTTGTTGAAGGCTGTGTGGATAGAGCTCAGCAGCTTCTGGGCCTCGTGGCGCTGCTCACCCAGAACCAAAACCTGGGCGGCATTCTCCTGGCAGAACCGAGCCTGAGCGCGATCCAGAGCCTCCAGGGTCCGGCCCAGATCCTCCTCCAGGAGCTGGTGCATCCGCTGGTACTGCACACGCACCTCCTCTTTGAGCTCACACACCCTGTCCTGTGGGGGAAACAAACATCAATCCACTCACAGGGTCCCCTTTTCATTATTTAAAGCTGCAGAGGATCTCTGAAAAAAATGTGCAGAAACGTTTACGCCCACATAGTCGGATGCTGAAACATACCTCCACCACACACTTGTCAGAGTCGAGTTTGCAGAGCTGTTCTTCGATCTCCTGCACCCGTTCCTCCACACGCTCCTGCTGTCTTAAAAGGCTTTGCTGTGAAACGAGAGGGACAAACAGAAAGGAAACAAAAATAAGGCTTAATCTTTGGGAAAGTGTGACCTCAGTTTGCTACTAACGTCCCCTCCTCATGCCTGAGATATTAGAATCCAGGAGCCGGCTAATTTAGTCTCCATCCAACACACAATCCCTGTGGGGGAGGAAGGGAGGGTGTGCTGTCATAGCAACCAAAAGCTATTTTGTGTTTGCATTAGTGAGTGAGAGCTAATGTTGGGGGAGCTGGGGGCAGTGAGCAGAGATAAATAAATGGGCATAGAGAGGCAGAAAAAGCTCCAGCAGCTCCTCTCTTGGCTTACTGTGTAAAAGATGCACATGTATTCACAGTGAAGCAGTCTAGGCAGTGAGGCATCAACAAAAACAAGTTTATTTACCCTGATGATTGCATGTGAGCGGCAGCAGATACCTAAAATACCTCAGCTTTTGATAAAAAGAAGTAAAAGAAAACCAGTGTCTCCATGTGAGAACAACAATCCTCTCTACATGCGTATACATCGGGAAGTACAAAGGTTGTTGACAAGGAATAGCAAACCCCTTGTGTAATTAATATTTAATGAGAGACATGAATAATCTTTAATCTACATTTAATGAATGAGGAGAACACTAATTAGGGGGTGAAAAGCAAAATAATGTTACTATGCTAATATGATCTAGACTGAAATAAAACACAATAATATGTAGTGAAGTTGGGAAGACTGGAGCTAGTGACAGAATATCTCTATTCAGTGTGGGTGGAAGGGTTCACAGAGGTCATGGTTCGGTTTTTGGGTCATGGTTCAGTACAGGTCTGGTTCATTGGTAAAAAAGAAACAAAGTGCCAAATCTATAAGCCCAAATCTAGGTTTCTCTCTTTTATTACTTTCAAACTTAGCAGTAGTGCAGCCTACAGTTTGATCATTTTAGTATGAGACCTGCCTGGGATAGATGCTACAGTCTGTGGTGTATTAAACATGAAAAACAAGAGAAAAAAAAACATTTGTTCTGTCTCATTTCTCCTTAGAATATGAAATCAATAAAATGTAATAATGAAAGAAAATGTGTATTTTAGAGCCTTTTTCAGGTGTCATATCCATGTTTTATGTGTTGTGCCCATGATGCTCTCACATAGTTGTTATTAAACAGCATGTTAAAGGCTATACAGGGATATGTAGAGGTAGAGAACACTGGCTAATGAGTGTATACTAGTGCAAAATCATGACTTGTGTCCGTCGGTGAAGGGTCATAGAAAAGCTCATGTAACACTGGTCTTTCCGTGTTTGAGCCTTAATTTGTTTAGTTAAGAGACTGTAACAGGCTACTATGCATTTTAGTTAATGATTATGTTTGAGATGCATTTTAGAGGCATAAAAATAACAACAGAATTAGCCTATTTAATAAAATTGTCAGAGACTCTGTCAAATGAGGTGACTCACCTCGAGGGCACTTACAGAGATTTGTAAAGACTGAAAGAGGCATTTCTCTGTAGACAGAGAGCTTTCTTAAATGCGTTGATGGCTATATTTCTGTCCTTGTGAATCCTTCTTTGTTTAGTTTTAAATCAAAATATCAAAATAAAGTCATCAGACTTCACTTAAAGGCATTCGAAAATACTATTTTCAACATTTTGTCCAGTTAAATGTCACCCATAAACATGGTCATATTAATAGAGTTTACAAACATTAGAACATTCAGAGCTTATAAGAAATAACATGTTAAAATTGAAAACACTACGTTTTGCAGGTTTCTAATGCTGACATTTCAAGCTCTCTGTGCTTTCTGTGAACAAATTGTGCACTACAAAGATTACTACAGGGAAGTATTTGAAAAAGTATTCATTCACTTGGTATCCAGGAGGTAGCATGCCCCTAGGTTCCATCCTCTAGGTGAGGATGGAACTGAACAGGGTGGACTGTGTGATGTGACATTACTTTTATAAGGCATACAGTGGAAGTTCACAAAAATTCTCCCAGGATGATCAGTAGAAAAAGATTTTTTTTTTTTTTCCCAAATCGAAGCAATACCCCTTTTTTAACAATTGATGGTATCAAGACATATCAAACCTTCAAAGAAAATATACAGAGCTTTAACTCAAACAAAAAGCTGCCTTATATACAGGGAGATTGCTGTCTAGATTGCACATGTCATGCATCTGCAGTTTTGAATGTGTTCAGCAGCTTGTTGAATTAAAGACATGAATTTACTCCATTTTGAGTGCCATAACATGCTATTACTACTCGGAAATATTTTGCGTATGTGTTTCAACTAAGAAGTCAGAAATCTTAACAGGGAATGTAGATGATAGTTGACTTATTGTTTAGTCACCTCCAGAATTGCCAGTTGGTGAACTTATTCTAAATATTTTAGTATTCTTTTAAGCACAACCACAATACTGGTTAAATGTCACTAGGCTGTAACACAGATTTCCTCTTCTTATCCAAGGCTTGAGCTCTCCTTTCTCTAGGGTTTGGATATGACCATGTACAGTGGATGGTTGCCAACTTGCAAAATGGAGCGCTTTGGGAGTATTTTCATGTAGGAAACAGAGATACTTCTGTTTTCAGCCTTTGCAGGTAAACTGGCATAAACAGCACAGACATGTAGATGTTAACCTATAATGTGGAGGATGGCTAGTAGCACGACACTACTGACATTAACCTGCAAAAAAATTCGAAACTGTTTATCTGCATTTGCTGTGATCTCATGTAGGGTTGTTCCAATTCCGATACCAGTATCGGAAATACGTCTGATACTGCTTAAAATGCAGGTATTGTTATCGCCGAGTACACGAGTTTATGTACCGATCCGATACCGTTTGGTCTATCTTTGTTTAGCCATGCTAAAAGTTAGCACTATAAACCAGAAATCAATTTGTCTTCGCGGCTGGAGAGCACTCCATGCATGGGCTACCATTTTTAAAGCAGTGAAGAAGAAACAAAGGACCCACTGCAGCAGCAAAGAATGGTGGTTGCGTGGCATTTTTTCTCCCAATATGATTGTTTAAATGCCTTCCAGACCAGTGCTGTCGTACACCACAAGAAGTGACGCAGTTTATCAAAAGTTAAATAACTTTTCAGCCATAAATTGTTGCCTTTTACTTGTTTTTCCTCTTGAAGCTAGCCGTTATGCTTTCCCATTGATGCTATTGATGTCTTTGAATCCTTTGCAGCAGCGTTTTCAGCGAGCCTGGAAGTCATGTGACTTTTTAATGAAATCCACACCAGTAAACCTGATACTGAATGTTTTTTTTATCCATTTTAATTGAATTACGATCATTTTCTACCACTAGCTCGAATGCTAACTTGAATGCTAACCGCCATGTTGTTTACTCATTGTGAGGGTCCATCAGCCAATAGCAAGCTGTTCTATAATCACGTCATGCTGCCCAAATAGAGCATAATGGAGATAGAGGGAGATAGAGAGAGCCTGTGATGCAGCCCCCTGTATTATTGTTATTTAAATATTTAGGAGTAAAAGTCAATAATCATCAGAAAAATAACTTAAGTGTCACAGCAATGCTGTACATTATGATTCTATTTGTTGAAAAATGCTCTGAGTCAAATACAGGTCTAAAATAATTTGCTAGTTTGAAAGCCTTTCGTGACACAAAGATATTTTCGCTTTTCTCCTGACCTGCTTTGGAATAAATTTGCAATAGTTACAGGCGATATACATGCCCCTGGATGTAGCCATAGTAAAGTGACAGCTTTATCAGAACTGGGACACATTTCTTTCTGATAAGAAGAGCCAGAGACGCACTTCTTCTGACCTGCCTCGGCTTGAGTTTTATCCACCAACATCTTCCACTGTCAATAAACTACAACAGCAGCTGTCTGTCAAGCTCAGGTTACTACTACTACTAATGTTACTACTGTTTTTGAAAAGCCCAGCCTTTCACATTCACTTTATATGGGAGGTTTTCTAGATGGATGTGAAATATTTCCCATGCAATGCACATGACACAGTCTATCTGGCACTTCAGGCTACTTATCTGATATAATGAGTAAAATATTTGGTCGTTTTGCATCATTAGAGTTGTTAAATTCAGCTGTTATACTCTAAGGAAATACTATTTGCAACTGATTCACTGATAGGTTGTTCTTTCTTGCCATTTAAATAATTTTACTAAATTGTTGTGTGACGGGCTTCTAATACCACTTATTCAATATGAATCCAAGTTTAACTTGTGTTTTAAAAATAAAAAACTTGTAATTATCGATGTATTTGTTTTTGAGATAGAGATGCTCGTTTGGATAGGGTAAAAAAAAAAAAAGCTCTTTTCAGGGAGGTTTCTCTGTAAACAACATTCTAGAAATCTACTGGGGTCTGCTGCAAATCAATAATCTGTTGTTTTTCACAGGCTGAAGGTCTGTTCACATGCAATCATCATCATCATCACCATTATGGTATCCAATCCCTCCAAGTGAACAACAGCTGATTTTATCATCAGTGATCAGCTGCTGTAGAGCTTGATAGGAATGAAAACCTGCATACTCCTGAGTCTCTGTGGCACATGGTTGGGAACTGCTGCCCTAGATATCTTTCTCTCTCTCACACACACATATATACACCCCCCCCCCAACACGCACACACACAGTTGGCATGGTTAGATCCAGGACTGTGACCTGGTTGTGCTGATTGATTGAGTTAGGCTCCGAGCAGCAGCCAGGGGAAAAACAGGGTCGAAGGAGCCGGAGCATCCCAGAGGGGGGAGGCAGCTCAATGTATGGGATACCTTTGGGGAAGGGAGAAGAGGGGGAGGAACAGGGTTTAAAGAGGGGTGGGAGCTCTTTAACTGTCATTTCACCACTGTGTCTTCTCCATCAGAGCTCTGGGGCCAGAGGGAAGGTCTGTCCTCGCCCGGAGAGGCTGAGGGGGGTGAGGTGAATTTGGTGGGAGGAAGAGTAGAGGAGGGAGAGGGGCTACTGCGCTGTGTGTGTAAGCAGAGGGGGGTCACTACGCATTCCTTGAGGACTGAGCATTCAACTAAGAGGATGTCAAAGTGATCACCGCGATAAGGAGAAAAATCTAAAAAATATTAATGGAGCAGAATAGGCTTCAATCAACATTACAGGGCTACACGTTCTTTTATTTTTTAAATCTACTCTCTTATTCCATGAAATAATTAGGCAATACACACATTAAAATTAAGTATCTTTTGCTGTTGATTGTAAAAAATGTTACATGTGCTGAATTTATGAGTATTTAGAAATAATTACCTAACAAGTATTTTAACAGAAAATTCCAGTTAAAATTAACCAGCATTTAGATAACAAAGTAATGCCTGACTGAGTGAATTCAGAGTACACCGCTTTACTCTTTTGAGTTAAGACAAGTTTGTTTTTGATTTATTGATTATTTTATAATTTATTAATCCTGATTGATCAAAAATTTAAGGTGTTCGCAAATTGCAGGTTTTTTGTGTTGAAGGTTCAAACATTCTTTCAGTCTTTCACATATTCACCATAAAAATACTTTTTAACTTTGTCATTGAAATAGTCAGATTAAGGGTTTTAATGCCTTAATCTAATACCTCTCCATGATCCTTTGCTCCCTTGCATCCTTTGGGATGTTATGTAATTTAACGTATGTGATGTAATGTTTCAAATTTGTCTATCAGTATTACTCGTATTGTAGATTTTCCACTGAACATGTTTCTCATGATTGATTTGACTACGTTTAATCAAACCTTTAAAAATCTTGTTGCCAAAACAATGTAAACCTACTGGTACTAAGTCTAGTACTATCAAGTCTGTCCCAATACCAGAACCTTCAATTTCAATATGACATTTGTTTTGGCAAAATGGCAAAACTATTTTTTTCAGTCATACACACCCATTTTTAGGCATTTTTATGTTTTTAACCTGAAAAAACTTCTTTGCTGTCTTAATTGCACAACTACAAATCCCAGCTCTAAAAAGCTGGGTGTAAAATGTGAATGAAAATAGAACCTATATTCAATTAGATAAAGCACAAAGACACAATATTTTCTGTTCACACAGATAAACTTCTTGAAATATTTACATATTTTGAAGTCGATGCCTGAAACATCTTTTAAAAAAAGTTGGGACAGGAGCAAGAAAAGGCTGGTAAAGCTGTGAAATGCTAAACAAAAAAACAAAACACCTAAAACATTCCACAGGTAAGGCTGGCCACACACTACAGGATTTTAAACCTGATTCAAGGCTAGATTTGCATTCCCTGATGATCATGGGGGAATATCCCGAGTAAAGGCTTGTTGCAAAAAATGATTGGGGGTGTCAAAATGATTATTTTACTTCCCAAAAATGGCAACATAGCCTCCTATACCTCGAATCATATCAAATGCTAAATATTCATGATTAGAGGTTGTAATGCCTCCAATGGAACGACCAATAAGAACAGACTGGGACTTTCATGGCAAACAAACATTAACACAATTGTACCTCCCTTCCAGGCAGGATTTCATCCTGAGTCTTTTCCTTGTTTTATGGTTTTTGCTGTAACTGTAACACATAGTAAGGCAGCTTATTGTGGAAGGACAAGTCTGGGATATCAATAGTCCTCCATGTTTGTTTTTCTTCTGAAGCCATGTGCCACTCAAGGTCGTTGACAGGTTGACATGTGTGTGGTCTCCAGTGGTCTGACGGTCTGGCTGAGTCATCTAATGTAGCGGTGTTCAGCCTTTTTTGCCCAATGCACACCTATGATCAAGCTAAAATCTCAAGGCACACTTTACCCATATCTATACAAAATAGCCTCTTAAAAACATGCTAAAGTAAATTAAACTGTTGTATTGTTGTAGCAATAATGTATGGTTGCACAAATTCCCACGGTCCACCTAGACCAGCCTCAAGGCCAGTTCATTTGAGAGCCACTGTTCCAATGTGTGCATTCAGAGGATTATAAGAGGAGAAATGGTTTGAAATTGTCCTTATGTATGTAGTCTCCCATGTTTTTAAAATTGTTTAAGATTTGCAAATTGTCAAATGTGTCACCAGCCTATGCAGGTTAACTGGTAACAGATGATAGTACTATGACTGGGAATAAAAGGAGCACTCTGAAAGGCTCAGCTGTTCAAAATCAATGATGGAGTGAGCTTCTCAAGCTTGTAAAAAACTGTGTGGACAAATAATCAAACAGTTTAGGAACAATTCGACATGCATCTGCAAGGAATTTAGACAGTTCACTATTTACAGTCTTCTACATCAAAAGATTCAGAGAATCTGAAGAAATCTCTGCATGTAATGGGCAAGACCAAAAACCAATAATGAATGCCCCTTACCCACAATCCCTCAGACAGCTCTGTATTAAAAACCAGCATCATTCTGTGATGGACATTACAACTTGGGCTCAGGAACCCTTGAGAAAAACCATTGCTAGTTAACACAATATGTTGCTGCATCTACAGATGTAAGTTAAGACGCTACCATGCCAAGCGAAAGCCATTTATCGCTAACTTTTAGAAGACTTCTCTGGCCCCAAGCTCATCTGAGATGGACTGACCTTAAGTGGGAAAGTGTGCTGTGATCTTGTCTATGTTAAACTAATCAAGAATCATCTAGATTGTTCTTACCACAAAGTTCAAAAGCCAGCATCTGTGATGGTGCTGGGTTGTTTTAGTGCCCACAGCATGGGTCACTTGCACATCTGTGAAAGCACCATTTATACTGAGAGGCACATACAGTTTTGGAGCAACATATGCTTCCATCCAGGCAATGTCATTTAAGGGACTTCAATGTTTTCTTTTTTCAGCGAGACAATGCTAAGCCAAATTCTGCACAAGTTACAACAGCATGGCTCTGCAGTAAAAGACTGCAGGCACTAGACTGGTCTACATTCAGTCATGACCTGCCTCCCATTGAAAAGGTATGACGAACAAATAAGCACAAAATATGACAACGGAAACCCTGCAGTGTTGAGCAACTTAAAATACATCAAGCAAGAATGGTAACAAATTCCACTCAACAGTTCAAAATTCAGTTCCTAGATGACTACAGTGTTGTTAGTAGGAAAGGTGATGCAATAGTGGGAAACATGCTCCTGCCCCAACTTTCTTGAAACTTGCTGCTGGCATCAAGTTGAGAAAGTGTGTGTTTCCAAAAAGCAATTAAGTTGATCCTTTTTAGCATTAATTTGTCATTGTACTGTACTTGATTTAATAAAGCTTGAAAATGATTTGCAAATCACTATATTATGTTTTTATTTACATTTTGCACAACATCCCAACTTTTTTGGAATTGGGGGTTTTGTGTTAGCAGCATTTTAAATTGTGCTCCTATGCGCCTTTCATCTCAAAGGTTAATTTTTTTAAGCTTCCACATTTTGATACTATTGTTATTTAAAATAATTGAAAAAACTGTGTTATTGAAAAATATTAAAGTATCTAGCATCTTTGACAACAATGATCTTTCCACATTACATTTTGAATACCTGTTATTCACCTTTATACCTTGGTCAGCTCTAGTATTAATGACTTGCAATTGCCTAAACTGATTATAGTAAACTACATGATGTGAATGTGAAGAACTTTTTAATTGAGAAAAGGTCCCACCCATTCCCCACTCCTGTGCCCCAAGCGACAGATTAACTATACATAAAGCTGAGTCATAGCAGCACCGACAGGAAATACACCCAGGCATGACACAGTTGACACCTAAACAGGGTATTGGGTGATCTGCATGAGTCAGTCGGCAGTAAAGCCTTCATGGTTCGCCCTCTGACTAAACTGCCCCGTCACAGACCTTATTTGAAAAAATGGAAGCCAATCTGACCTCGGCTAGGACGGATTCCTGTGAGCATCAAACCTCCAGGAAATGAAGAGGTTAATAAAAAACCCAAGTAGACTGCAGAATCAAGTGACAAATCACTTTAATCCCCCTTCCCCTTGTCTCCACTCCCACCCCCTCTCGCGACTGGCGATCCCTGAGCTAGGATGCACCTGTGCTGGGGAGATAAGGCCCTCAGAGGGCCCCCTCATTGTTCCACCCTTGACTGCATTGTTTGTCATTCCAACAGATGAGAATGGAGGCTGGAGTAGATCACTACTGAAAAATGCACAAGAGTCTCACACCAGAGCTAAAACACCATCAAAATGCAATTGGTCCTTTAAATGGGTAATTTCTGTCTTTGATGGACTAAAGTGAATTGTTAACTAAATAAAAGAAAAGAGTATTTCACATAAGCTTTGTAACCAAAATGGTTCACTTTTATGGTTATTTAGCAGAAAAAAACGTTAGATCATGCCATTTGTTGTGATGATGTTAACTTGATGACTACAAAGATGAAACAGATGACCTCTTTAGCTATGTGACTTTAGTAGGAATACCCAAGAATACCCTTTTGATCGCTGAATATATCGTTTTTAAAAGTGGATATTTATTTATATTCCTATCATACATATATAGCTTGTACTTCTTATGTTTGGTAACACTTGCACTACTCCTTAAAAGTCATGCCTTGCATACTAGTATCATTATAGCATTACTGGTGTATCTGAGGTAAAATACTGCTGATTTGTTAAGATGTTTGGGGAAATAGAATGAGTTTAGGTATTGGTACAACTCAACTAGGATGATTACTCTCTGAACCTTCTCAGATTAACCCAGAGACAAAAGGTGATGCCTCAAAAGTTGGCTGTTTCACCAACACTCTACTTCAAAGATCTTTGAGCCCAAAAATGATAACCAGTGTAACTTATTATCAATGCATGAACTGGTGAATTAAAAAAAGTGTTGATCAATTAATTCTTTCAGATCTGCTCTCCAGATATTTGACCCCTGATTCTACAATCTAGTCTGATAGATGATGTCACACTAACTTTGTCTTGGATTAAAAGAAGAAAAACAATCAGGTGTATATTTGTGTGTTTGATCACTTACTCTGATGTCATTACGTCTCAGCTCCACGTCAGTGACAGCATGGCCGTGGCTAGGGTGGCAGCGGGCAAAGCAGCAGTACTGACATACAGCAGTCTGCTCGGCCTCGCAGTGGTACAGCCGGTACTCGTCATGCTGCAGGCAGGTCCAGGCCTTCACCGCCTCGGCCTCCACCAACAAGTGCCCGAGCGCCGAGCACGGCTGCTGCAGGTGCGTCTGGACGTGGGACTGGCAGCATGGGGCGTTGCAGCGCAGGCAGACTTTCACAGCAGGGAGTGGCGGGCCTCGGCGACAAAGTATACACTGCAGCGCCGGCGTGGTGGCCTTCTCCACACTTAGGGCATTGTACTTCTCCACTATGTTGGACAGTTTGTGGTTCTTCTCCAGGCTAGGCTTCTGCGTGTAAGCATGATTGCACTCAGGGCAGCGGGCCAGTGAGGAGTCTTTGGCCCAGGCCTCGCTGATGCAGCCCCGGCAGAAGTTGTGCTTGCAGGGCAGCTGGATGGGATCTGAGAACACGTGCAGGCAGATGGGGCAGATGAGCTCCTCCTCAAAACAGTTCCTCCATGTCTCAGCCATGTCAGAGGCCATCATGGTGTGGGCAGGCATACACCAACTGTTTTCCACTTCTGCCAGGCCTCTCTGTCCTCACAGGAAACCTGACACTCTCAAAAAAATGAGTCTTAAGGAAAAGATTAAAACAGACCTGACGCAGTCCTCACAGATCGGTCTGTGTTTCAACCCTTGTGACCAAATGAGACAAGTCTCCCTGACAGATGAGTATTGCTTATTGCTGTAGCATGAAGGCAAATTCCAGAAAATTGACCAGAGAAGGCTTCAGGCAAGGATGACAACACCTTGGTGATTTCAACACGCACAGCAGGGGCTGACGTTTTACAGATTACAGTAAACGTGCTTTCCTTCCCTCTGAATCACACACATAGCAGAGGGGCCTACCTTTACAGCTCCTGTGTGTGTGTTTATGGGCCTACAGGAAGCTAAAATCCTGCCTGCTACAGGTAAACCATGAAATGCAAACAAGGCACAGAGAACTAAATATCTAAACTATTACACAGACGATCATAGGGGGATTGAAATCTCTGTATAGCACATGAAATGATCCTTTCCTGCTGCCTGCTCAGGCCCTTACCTTGAGATCTCCGTTCACTCCAACGTCGGATTATGATTCAGACCAGCAAACGAAGCATGAAAGCCACGAGAAAGGACTGCTCCAGTCCAGTCCACACCCTGATTACTAATCACACACACACAGAGCTGTTTTAAAACCTGAATCTGTTTGGTCAGGACCTCAAGGACGCTTCATTCCTTTCAATAATCACAACGCAGCGCAATGCTTTTGTCCGCTGAATCATAAATAAGTATCCGAGGAGCCTCCACCTGCAATTTAATTATACATACAGCCAGCGACGTGTTAGCTAGAGACGAGAAATGTTGTTCTACAGGTCAGATTAACACCACAGCTACCTCCAGCCCTTCAATCTAACTAAAAAGCGACATTTCTGATTGACGAATAACGCCTGCTATGTGGCACTGCTCACATATCTATACACAAGGCCTCGGCTTTTCGAGCACTTTACTGTCGACAACAAAGGCCTTATAATCTCATTACTCTGAGAATCATACCCGGGCCATCATTTTCCAGCCTGTTTACTGCATAGTTAATCGTTTTAATAGTCGAGTCCAGCTCCTGCGCACAAAACAAAGGCTTTTAGGATCCGCAGGAATGTTGGCTGCTGTTGCAAAAGCTTTTGCTTTCCACCCTCGGACACATCTATCGTATATCTCTTGTTTTAAGGATAGATATTAACTATATTCAAGCTATGGCCTCGTTTTATAAGCGTGATCTCCTCCGTATTCACTTATAGTCGCTTCAACCTTTAGCCAACAACATATTTTTTCACTTCTTTATCTCGAATAAATCGTGTAAATTACCTCAGACGTCACCTCACCATTTTCTATCATAGCACAGGTACAAATAAACACTAACCAGGCACTACTGCCCGACAAGGACGTTCGTCGCTAATACAATCATTATTTTAAAAAAGCAGCCATATCTGTACATTTAGGCGAGCAGAAATACAAAAATATACCCCATTAATCTTAAAGGGGACGTCGCATTTCTGTCCTTGTTAGGGGTAGCTGTCATCTGCCATCTTGCAAATCCTCATTAGAAAAAAAGAGAAAAAAAAAGGAGATATCCGCCGTGGAGAGGAAGGCTACGTTTCGATAGCAATCAACGCAAAGTCCCGTTTTCAAGAAGCGAAACAGCTTTTGTCGTTATCGTAGGTCCAAACAGAGCCGTCGTTCCTTGGATTCGATTATTTTCACCGTTTTTCTCCGGTCGGTGCGTCCGGTGCGACTCAGCTCCGTGGTTCATAAAAATCCAACACGGTTGTGAATAATAATTGGCCTTTTCTCCCCCCCTCCTCTCTTCCTTTTCTTTCTCTGTCTCTATCGGTCAGGCTTTGGAGAGAGGAGGAATGCAGGCGAGCTGGACTAGTGCTCAAACCTGCGTCAACACAATCGGCACAGCATTCGACTTCCGGTAGGGTTTTACAAAGTAAAGCAATGCTTACGTCATCATCTCGTTTAACCCTGCATGATATCAGCAACACAAACGTGCGACTCAAAGATAAAAAGCAAACCTGCACAGTTTCTCTCTCTTTTTCAATCTGTGTTAATCACAGATTGGTCAGTTACGAAATTGAAGGTCTCAAAGTCATAAAGAGATACATTATGTCACCATTAATCAAGATAGCCAGTACATTTCTGATTGTCACTCTCACAGTTCATCTGACTCAGACTGGAAAACTAGCTTTAGTTTTAGAAATAAAAGTGGATAAAACATCCATTTAAGATGAGGGTAGAGTTTAAGATAAGTTTAGGATCCCAAAAAGTAATAAGTTAAAATCCTGAACTGTTTAATAAGGTGGAGTAAACAGTCCTTACATTGCTTCATTAGCAGCGTAAGTGACATAGAAAACAGAGCTAGAGCTTAGCTCACAAAGCAGCTATCTGTGTAGTTAAGTTAGCTTTAGCTACATTTGCTAAAGCTAACTTAGCCATAGATAGCTACATGGCTAATATAACTAAAGCTAAGATCACAAAGCAGAGCTACTTAGCTCTATGTAAGCTACGTATGTACTTTATCTTAGTAGCTACATCAGCTTTATCTGCATTCACTAAAGCTCACATTGCTAAAGCTCACGTTGCTAAAGCTCACATTGCTAAAGCTAACTTATCCAAATTGGCTGATGTAGGTACGTCAATTACATAATTAGTGAAGCTATTTTAGCCATAATTAAAGCTTACTAAGCTAAAGTGAGCCACCGTTCGTTTAAGTACTTCTAAAATGGATCTAAGCATAATTTGATCCCAGATTAGACCTCTGACCTTTTTCTGTTTTATTAATGAAATGTTGCTTTGTCTGTTATGTTTGCCATGTGTTTTTTCATTAATGTAACTAGCAGCCTTTATTTATGAATAAGGTTGAATTAAAATAAATTCTATAAAACTGTGACAGCAAACTACAGCGATTCCTTTCTGCGATATACAGTGTCTTAGATGAACAGTCTGTGAGAGTAGCCTTTAGAGATGTACAGTCTACAGCCAGACTCCTCTTGTCTTATTACACTGCTCTGTTGGGTAACTTATTCCAAACTGTCAAAGATATTTACAGCTGTACTATTATTCAGTTCAGCTTCATAAAACTGCATGTTATCTTACTTTGAATAGTTCAACCAGTGCTACCAAGCAATAAAAAATTTTTTAATAAACTAAAAGCTTTATAATGAGTTAATTGTGATTTATCTCAAAAAGGCCTGTAATAAGAGAAAGACTGCATTACAGGTGGATTTAGTAATTTAATAAAGATTTATTAATAATAATTTTTCTGTACTTTTGTTACTTTGTATGTGTGCAAGTAACTATATATATATATATGTGTGTGTGTGCATAGAATTGTCCAAAATCTCTTGGTATGCTGAAGTGTTCAGAGTTCCTTTCACTGGAACTAAGGGGCCAAGCCCAGCTCCTGAAAAACAACCCCACACCATAATCCCCCATCCAACAAACTTTACACTTGGCACAATGCAATCAGACAAGTACCATTCTCCTGGCAACCACCAAACCCAGATTCGTCCATCAGATTGCCAGATGGAGAAGAACGGTTTGTCACTCCAGAGAGTGCGTCTCCACTACTCTAGTGTCCAGTGGCTGCGTGCTTTATTCCACTGCATCCAACACTTTGCATTGCACTTGGTGATAAATAGCTTGGATGCAGCTGCTCAGCCATGTAAACCCATTCCATGAAGCTCTCTACGCACTGTTCTTGAGCTAATCTGAAGGTCACATGAAATTTGGAGGTCTGTGGTGATTGACTCTTCAGAAACTTGGTGACCTCTGCGCACTATGCACTTCAGCATCCACTGACCTACCACTGTGGCCTACCACTTCATGGTTGAGTTGCTGTTGTTCCCAATTGTGTCCACTTTGTTACAATAGCACTGACAGTTAACTATGAAATATTTAGGAGTGAGGAAATTTCACAACTGGACTTGTTGCACAGGTGGCATCCTATCACAGTACCATGCTGGAATTCACTGAGCTCTGAGAGTGACCCATTCTTTCACAAATGTTTATAGAAACAGTCTGCATGCCTAGGTGCTTGATTTTATACACCTGTGGCCATGGAAGTGATTGGAACAACTGATTTCAATTATTTGGATGGGTGAGTGAATACTTTTGGCAATATAGCATGTCTATATCTATGTAGTTTATTTTAGCACATTCCTTTGTATATTTCGCAACCAGGCAATCTGAGTGATTTAGAGATATAATATCAATAATGACAAACTAACATCAATATTTAGCTTGCCTGGCCTGAAAATTCTCAGTTATGCTGCACTCCATATAAAAACTTGGAGTCTTTTGGCCAATCAGAATATCTGGTTGGGACTCACTTAAAAGAAAGTGCCTCTATGAAGCAATACGAGCAAATAAAAGACACTGAAAAACATTTTTGCTTTTTTGATTGCGTCCTTCTCTCTTTTGTTTTGTTGATGTAAAACATGATTGAAGACCTGTCGTTTTCAAAGCTACAATATTCATGCTTTCTACTTGGTGACAGTGAAACCTCTTTTGGTAAGAGTGGTAGACTGAGAGATATAGATTGGATGTTTACAAAGCTATGAAATATGCTGACAGTATTTTCTCACATTTTTTGCAGTAATTGCATTTAAGTTAAAATAACAGTTAATGCAGTTTTGAAAGATGTTATGAAAAAAGAATTGAGCTTTTAATGAATAAATGCCAGAAAAAATCTCTAATGAACACGCAATGACTATATAAATTACTTTACATTTTATTTTGAAGCTGAAGCACAAAACTTCCTGTAGGATTCCACCTGTCTCTTTCTAACCTGACGCAGTTTCTCGGCAACATCAGCCTCCCCCCGCCCTCCCTCCTTCCGGATCAATGCTACGCCGTCACGTGACCTGTCACACAACTGATGTGTGTCACGTTTTAACCGGGAGGAGCTGGGGGACGAACCAGAGGAGGAAGGGCAGGAAATCATATTTAAAGAGCTTACTGCATTTGTTAATGGCCTGGACACGCATGATGATCCTCTGGGGCAACACTGCATGTGTATATATTTCTGCATGCTGGTGTTGCAGGGAAATATGGCTGTAATATTTCTGTAATATTCCCTCAGAGGCCAAAGCTGCAATGCATGAAGCAAGGGTTTGAGTTACTTTATGGTTCCCTTATGTTTTTTATAATTTGGATTTGATTTAATATAAAACAGACATGCTTATATACAGCCAAATACAGCATTAAAACATCATGATGCGGAGATAAGGGATTTTAGGTCATTTCTCACGTACTGAGGATTTGTGCAGTAACTTCAACAGCACATGCATGCATTTGTTAATATCTAAAAAGGGAAATGATTAAAATGATGAAAAGGAAAACATGTCCACCTAAATTGATAAACAGAAACCAAACTTAAATTCAAAAGTACAATCAGAAAATTCAGTTTTAATAAAGAAAAAAAAAACCTTTCATACTTGTTTTGATTTAACAAATATCTGAAAATAAATATTTATTAGTATATGTTAAGTCTTAAAATGGATGACAATAGTCTCACTGCAATAATTCTAATGTTGTGGTTACAAATGTAAGATGTTTCTTTATGGTTCATGTTGTGGCCCATCATTTTCAAACTGTAGTAATCAAAGACCCTGTAAAGTGAAATCCAAAGTTTTTGTCTTAACACTCTAGAAATGTTGGAATATTGTTGCTGTAAACGTGTGAAAACTCTGAGATCTACGTTAGATTGAACTCTAGATTTAGGCCATTTCATCTCTTTCCTGGCTTGGTTTCATGTTGGTGGGGCCAATATGTGGGCTCATGATGTCATGAGCCCATAGTAGAGAATGACCCCGCCCCTCCAATACTACAATATTGTGGAAGGAAGCAGTCACCTGGAGCAGGGACTTCTGGTTCATTTTGCGCAGAGGAATTCAGTCTTGTACTCTTGTACCATTCTATAATGTTCATGTTTCATTGCAAAGTTATAGTTCTGCATGTTTTGTTTATTGGTTCATGGTTTTAGGGGAAAATATTATTCCAAGTATGACACCGTGAATGAGGGGGTTAATGCTGCAGACTATACTGCCTGTATGCGTCTTTATTTGTGGTTCTGTAGATAGCTGCTCATGCTTACTGCAGGAGGGCTTGTTAAACTTATTCAACTTATCCATGAGCCACTCCTCGTCACAGGATGCCACAATCTAAAATCATAGAGCACTTCATCTCAGTGGCGCCACAGTGGTCTATGGATCATTTAAAGCATCGTAGCAGAGATTTGTACAGACTTTGTCTCTTTTTCTAAGGTTAACAAAAGGTCAAGAGACAGGCTAATGGTGTGAGTGCTTTCCTTCATTCAGATTGTAACATTTTCAAAACCTGAGAGGATCATGTTCTTCCTGAGTGGGCGTGGCTTCAGCTCATTCAACAGACACGCCCACACCATCCTGGAGCAGATTTTACTCTCTCATTTTTCATGATTTGAAGCCTATTTTAATAAACTTGGAGATGCTTTATTTGACTGAAATTTGACCTGGGGGTCAACACAGTGATCTATCATATGACAAACCTAAATACAGATTTATTTTTACTTTACAGGGTCTTTAATATGGAATATAATATAAAGACAACAAATTAAAGTTGCTCAGCACTATACCTTTTTACTAGAGCTAGCTGACTTTTGAGTAGAGTTGTCACAATACCAGAAATGTTCATTTTGATATGCCAGTTAAAATAACACAGCAAAAAATGACCTCCTGGCAGGGCTTGACATTGGCCACCGTGGCTATTTGTAACTAGCCACTGAGCATTTCCACTGGCCGAAATTGTGTTGATGGGAAACTATGTGTTATTGGGTATGAGATGAAACACATGCTCCATTTACTGGTACCTGCCACAGCTGAAATCCACGCACACTTGACTAGTTGGCCGGTGTAAATGTCAAGCCCTGCTTCCTGGATACCACAAACTGCTTAATTGATTCATTTTTTAGGGATGCAGGATATTATCAGCCTGATATCGGTATCAGCAGATATTAGTTTTTAAAAGCAAATATCAGGATCAGCAGATATCAAAATTTCTGCTGACATTTCCATCTGATATTTTGCCTGTAGATATCAGCATATATCAACTGTAAATTCTGGCCACACTAATAAATTAGTGGAGTTTTAGTCTGGACCAATAGACCTAAGTCAGAGGGCTTTTTTATTAATCCTCTTTCTTTAAGCTTTAAAGTGTGTTTTAATGACTAAATTGTGTTCCTTTATTTATTCTAAAACCTTAAAGTGTGTTTAAAGTATAAAGTAAGTATTGGGCCTGGAAAACATATTTAAATACCGACATCAGTAACAGCAATATTGTGCACCCCTATTTTTTAATCATTATTTTAAATTTCCAACTTGTACATGAGAATGTTTCATTACAGTGAACACATAGCAAAAAGTGACATGATGTTTCTAGTAATAAAGGAAACAGAATAAGATTTCTTTAAAAATGTAAGGGTCCTACCTACAATCAAATGTAGGTATACGTAGGAATACGGAAGGCATACAAATATTCAGTGAAACTATTCATTCCTCTACACAGAAATCTTTGGTAAAAGTCTTTTTTTTTTTTTTTTTTTGCAGTGGACCCTGTACCCCTTTCAGACCACCATAAATTGACATGCTCCTTAAATATTTCAACAGCCCCTCAGTTTGGAGGAGGTTATTGGAAATGAAATACAAGCATGCTGAACAATCCTTTGATCGTATCAAAGTAAAAAAGTAAACTGGAGCAGAGGTTGACCTTGCAGCCTTTATTTGATTCCCTTGGGGAATGGTGGGAAAACACTAAAAGAACCAAAGAAGGAACAATTTTACTAAAAGCTTACCAATCCCAGGAAGCCAGGGCAGAGAGGCAAAGTTAAGTCTTTACATGGTTGACCTTAATGTACTATTAAGAGAGAATCAAAGAAATGTTAATGTTATGTGAAAACTTTACAAATGCCTTTGGCACTAAAGTCAATCTTAATTGGAGAGAGTCCACTGAAGCATGGGGAGCATCCCAACAGGGAGAGACCATTACAGTTCTAGGTGTACACATAGGACAAAACATGGAGAAACTTAATTGGAAAGCAAAAGTAGCAAAAACACAAGGGACATTGCTCCAGTGAAAGGACAGGGAGTTAATACTGACCGGTAAGGTTTTAGTCATAAAAGCAGAAGGCCTAACGACCTTGACACACCTAGCCGCTACCCTACCAGCTCCATATAAAATCACTGTGCCACTGAGGAAAATAATATTCCAGTTTATTTGGGGTGGTAAAATGGAAAAGGTAAGAAGAGAAATAATGTACAGATCAGAACAGAATTAAGGGAGATTAGTCCCCAAGATTGAGATAAAACTCAAAGCCATGTTTGTGATGCCTATGCTAGAGACATGTTTGAGTGATGTAGAGTCATTATGGGGATTTTTTGCATTCTTCTGGGTAGGCAGATACTGACAGAATGGGGTGAGACCAAGACAGGACACCCCCCATGCTGACATCTGTCCACATGTTTATTTTACAATTACTAAACAGTTAATGACAACCCTCTCTGTCAAAAGATATCCCGGAAGGCAGTAGAGGGAGCACTGTCACCACAGATCCCCGGGATGGCTCCAGTGGGCAGACTGGTAGAGAGTCAGTGCAGATTGGCTTGGTGTAACATCAACAATAAGGTTTTGACCAATACCCAAAAATACCTTGCCTGCAAAGTGGACCACCAGTCCCTGCCTACTGCAGCCTTCCTGGAGAGACAGCAATGTCTGAAAAATGCAAAATGTCCCCAGAAAATGTGTGTAGAATTGGAAACTGTTAAACATTTATTTTGGCACTGTCCCTTTACACAAAATGTATGGTCCTTGACAGCCCCGTGGCTTGACAAGTTATACAGATGTCCACAAAGTTATGAAGACGTACCTTATGGCAACTTGGAGAAAAAGTTCTCAGAAAATGTAAACAAATGGTGGCTATTAATAAATTGTTTCAAGGAAAGCTTCATGGAGAACCAGAAATATCCTCGGGTTTAAAAAACACCAGGTTCTTGGCTTTGGGTTCTTGCTCTGAAAAGTGGGGTGAGGGGTAACTTCTGTAGTTTTGCATTGGAGCTCATCAGAGTGTTGTGAGTAGAAATGCACCATTCATACAAAGAAGATGTAGCAAAGATTAACTCAAATGTCTTTTTACCCAGAAAGGCAAAAATGTAGTGAAGCTGGCATGGAGAAAAGCCCAGGTCCTTCTGAGTGGCATTGCGGCTGAACTGAAGTCTGTTTCCCGGTTGTCTTGAAACTCGAATCTTACTGCATTCCTCTGAAAACAAGATGTGGCACCACAACATGTACTTCCAAACAAAATATTTCAAAACAGGTTATACCAACAAGAGTCAAGCACCTTGTTGATGGACTTTATCTCAATAAGAAAAAATCCCTTGTCGTTGACGAAAGGCAAAAGTTTCATACAATCTGTAGAGAAACAAATGTGCGAAGGCTAGCCAAGAACCAACCTGTTTGACAGAGGTGTCCAATTCAATCATGGCTTGCTTCAAAATACTCCCCTAAAAACTTCTCAAATGAGTAGACAAATTGCTACTTGGTAATATGTATTAAATGTATTGCTTGTTGTCTCCCCTGGATATAAGTTAAACGAAGCTGATTTGAGTAAAGTCCGAGAGAACAATTCTCACAACTCAACCAATTTTGAAAATACTACCATATTTGGGCCAGTTCATTGAAGAATTACACTCAAATGTGTACAATAGAACCACATGTTGCAATAAAGTAAAACATAAGGATAGGCACATGTTGGCTAGGAGATTGGTTTCATTTGACAAAACTGCTAGCCCCTAGTGACTGGGGCATCAAATATTGAGCAAAACTCTTATTGTTCCTCTCCACGGAAATCTTTAGTAAAAGGCGAATTTATATGATCTGTAGAGAAACAAGAGTGTGATGGCTGGACCTTGGGTAAAGAACCAAACCGTTTGAGAGAGGTGTCCCTTTCAATCATGGCTTGCTTCAAAATGCTCCCCTAAAAACTTCTCAGCTGAAATACAAATTGCTACTTGGTTACCCTTCATATGTAAATGTATTGCTTGTTTTCACCCCTGGATATAAGTTGATTTGAGTAAAGTCCAAGACAACAATTGTCACATCTCAACCATACTTGAATAGACTACCATATTTGGCCAGTTCATTTAAGAACTTTACTCAAATGTGAACAATAGAACCACATGCTGCCATAAGGTAAACTACAAGTACAGGTACATGTTGGCTAGGAGATTGGTTTCATTTGACAAAACTGCTAGCCCCTAGTGACTGGGGCATCAAAAATTGAGCAAAACTCTTATTGTTCCTCTCCACGGAAATCTTTAGTAAAAGGCGAAAGATTTATACGATCTGTAGAGAAACAAGAGTGTGATGGCTGGACCCTGGGTAAAGAACCAATCCGTTTGGCAGAGGTGTCCCTTTCAATCATGGCTTGCTTCAAAATACTCCCCTAAAAACTTCTCAAATGAGTAGACAAATTGCTACTTCGTAAAGCTTCATATGTAAATATATTGCTTGTTTTCACCCCTGGATATAAGTTGGTTTGAGTAAAGTCCAAGACAACAATTGTCACATCTCAGCCATACATGAATAGACTACCATATTTGGCCAGTTCCTTTAAGGACTTTACTCAAATGTGAACAATAGAACCACATGCTGCCATAAGGTAAACTACAAGTACAGGTATATGTTGGCTAGGAGATTGATTTCATTTGACAAAATTGGTAGCCCCTAGTGACTGGGGCATCAAAAATTGAGCAAAACTCTTATTGTTCCTCTCCACGGAAATCTTTAGTAAAAGGCGAAAGATTTATACGATCTGTAGAGAAACAAGAGTGTGATGGCTGGACCTGGGGCCAAGAACCAATCCGTTTGGCAGAGGTGTCCCTTTCAATCATGGCTTGCTTCAAAATGCTCCCCTAAAAACTTCTCAACTGAAACACAAATTGCTACTGGGTTACCCTTCATATGTTAAATGTATTGCTTGTTTTCACCCCTGGATATAAGTTGGTTTGAGTAAAGTCCAAGACAACAATTGTCACATCTCAACCATACTTGAAAAGACTACCATATTTGGCCAGTTCATTGAAGAACTACACTCAAATGTGAACAACAGAAATACATGCTGCCATAAGGTACACTACATGTACAGGTACATGTTGGGTAAGAGACTGATTTTATTTGACAAAATTAGTAGCCCCTAGTGACTGGGGCATCAAAAATTGAGCAAAACTCTTATTGTTCCTCTCCACGGAAATCTTTAGTAAAAGGCGAAAGATTTATACGATCTGTAGAGAAACAAGAGTGTGATGGCTGGACCATGGGCAACGAACCAAACCGTTTGGCAGAGGTGTCCCTTTCAATCATGGCTTGCTTCAAAATGCTCCCCTAAAAACTTCTCAACTGAAACACAAATTGCTACTGGGTTACCCTTCATATGTAAATGTATTGCTTGTTTTCACCCCTGGATATAAGTTGGTTTGAGTAAAGTCCAAGACAACAATTATCACATCTCAACCATACTTGAATAGACTACCATATTTGGTGAGTTCATTGAAGAATTACACTCAAATGTGAACAATAGAACCACATGCCGCATTAAGGTAAACTACAAGTAAAGATACATGTTGGCTAGAAGATTGATTTCATTTGACAAAATGGTAGCCCCTAGTGACCGGGGCATCAAAAATTGAGCAAAACTCTTATTGTTCCTCTCCATGGAAATCTTTAGTAAAAGGCGAAAGATTTATACGATCTGTAGAGAAACAAGAGTGTGATGGCCGGACCTGGGGCCAAGAACCAATCCGTTTGGCAGAGGTGTCCCTTTCAATCATGGCTTGCTTCAAAATGCTCCCCTAAAAACTTCTCAACTGAAACACAAATTGCTACTTGGTTACCCTTCATATGTAAATATATTGCTTGTTTTCACCCCTGGATATAAGTTGATTTGAGTAAAGTCCAAGACAACAACTGTCACATCTCAACCATACTTGAATAGACTACCATATTTGGCCAGTTCCTTTAAGGACTTTACTCAAATGTGAACAATAGAACCACATGCTGCCATAAGGTAAACTACAAGTACAGGTATATGTTGGCTAGGAGATTGATTTCATTTGACAAAATGGTAGCCCCTAGTGACCGGGGCATCAATAATTGAGCAAAACTCTTATTGTTCCTCTCCATGGAAATCTTTAGTAAAAGGCGAAAGATTTATACGATCTGTAGAGAAACAAGAGTGTGATGGCCGGACCATGGGCAACGAGCCAAACCGTTTGGCAGAGGTGTCCCTTTCAATCATGGCTTGCTTCAAAATGCTCCCCTAAAAACTTCTCAACTGAAACACAAATTGCTACTGGGTTACCCTTCATATGTAAATGTATTGCTTGTTTTCACCCCTGGATATAAGTTGATTTGAGTAAAGTCCAAGACAACAATTATCACATCTCAACCATACTTGAAAAGACTACCATATTTGGTGAGTTCATTGAAGAATTACACTCAAATGTGAACAATAGAACCACATGCTGCCATAAGGTAAACTACAAGTACAGGTATATGTTGGCTAGGAGATTGATTTCATTTGACAAATTTGGTAGCCCCTAGTGACTGGGGCATCAAAAATTGAGCAAAACTCTTATTGTTCCTCTCCACGGAAATCTTTAGTAAAAGGCGAAAGATTTATACGATCTGTAGAGAAACAAGAGTGTGATGGCCGGACCATGGGCAACGAGCCAAACCGTTTGGCAGAGGTGTCCCTTTCAATCATGGCTTGCTTCAAAATGCTCCCCTAAAAACTTCTCAACTGAAACACAAATTGCTACTGGGTTACCCTTCATATGTAAATGTATTGCTTGTTTTCACCCCTGGATATAAGTTGGTTTGAGTAAAGTCCAAGACAACAATTGTCACATCTCAACCATACTTGAAAAGACTACCATATTTGGCCAGTTCATTGAAGAATTACACTCAAATGTGAACAATAGAACCACATGCCGCATTAAGGTAAACTACAAGTAAAGACACGTGTTGGCTAGGAGATTGATTTCATTTGACAAAATGGTAGCCCCTAGTGACTGGGGCATCAAAAATTGAGCAAAACTCTTATTGTTCCTCTCCACGGAAATCTTTAGTAAAAGGCGAAAGATTTATACGATCTGTAGAGAAACAAGAGTGTGATGGCTGGACCATGGGCAACGAACCAAACCGTTTGGCAGAGGTGTCCCTTTCAATCATGGCTTGCTTCAAAATGCTCCCCTAAAAACTTCTCAACTGAAACACAAATTGCTACTGGGTTACCCTTCATATGTAAATGTATTGCTTGTTTTCACCCCTGGATATAAGTTGATTTGAGTAAAGTCCAAGACAACAATTATCACATCTCAACCATACTTGAAAAGACTACCATATTTGGCCAGTTCATTGAAGAATTACACTCAAATGTGAACAATAGAACCACATGCTGCCATAAGGTAAACTACAAGTACAGGTATATGTTGGCTAGGAGATTGATTTCATTTGACAAAATTGGTAGCCCCTAGTGACTGGGGCATCAAAAATTGAGCAAAACTCTTATTGTTCCTCTCCACGGAAATCTTTAGTAAAAGGCGAAAGATTTATACGATCTGTAGAGAAACAAGAGTGTGATGGCTGGACCTGGGGCCAAGAACCAATCCGTTTGGCAGAGGTGTCCCTTTCAATCATGGCTTGCTTCAAAATGCTCCCCTAAAAACTTCTCAACTGAAACACAAATTGCTACTGGGTTACCCTTCATATGTAAATGTATTGCTTGTTTTCACCCCTGGATATAAGTTGGTTTGAGTAAAGTCCAAGACAACAATTATCACATCTCAACCATACTTGAAAAGACTACCATATTTGGCCAGTTCATTGAAGAATTACACTCAAATGTGAACAATAGAACCACATGCTGCCATAAGGTAAACTACAAGTACAGGCATATGTCGGCTAGGAGATTGGTTTTATTTGACAAAACTGCTAGCCCCTAGTGACTGGTGCATCAAAAATTGAGCAAAACTCTTACTGTTCCTCCCCACGGAAATCTTTAGTAAAAGGCGAAAGATTTATACGATCTGTAGAGAAACAAGAGTGTGATGGCTGGACCATGGGCAACGAACCAAACCGTTTGGCAGAGGTGTCCCTTTCAATCATGGCTTGCTTCAAAATGCTCCCCTAAAAACTTCTCAACTGAAACACAAATTGCTACTGGGTTACCCTTCATATGTAAATGTATTGCTTGTTTTCACCCCTGGATATAAGTTGGTTTGAGTAAAGTCCAAGACAACAATTATCACATCTCAACCATACTTGAAAAGACTACCATATTTGGCCAGTTCATTGAAGAATTACACTCAAATGTGAACAATAGAACCACATGCTGCCATAAGGTAAACTACAAGTACAGGTACATGTTGGCTAGGAGACTGGTTTCATTTGACAAAACTGCTAGCCCCTAGTGACTGGGGCATCAAATATTGAGCAAAACTCTTATTGTTCCTCTCCACGGAAATCTTTAGTAAAAGGCGAAAGATTTATACGATCTGTAGAGAAACAAGAGTGTGATGGCTGGACCTGGGGCCAAGAACCAATCCGTTTGGCAGAGGTGTCCCTTTCAATCATGGCTTGCTTCAAAATGCTTCCCTAAAAACTTCTCAACTGAAACACAAATTGCTACTGGGTTACCCTTCATATGTAAATGTATTGCTTGTTTTCACCCCTGGATATAAGTTGAATTGAGTAAAGTCCAAGAGAACAATTGTCACATCTCAACCATACTTAAAAAGACTACCATATTTGGCCAGTTCCTTTAAGGACTTTATTCAAATGTGAACAACAGAACCACATGCTGCCATAAGGTACACTACATGTACAGTTACATGTTGGCTAAGAGACTGATTTTATTTAACAAAATTAGTAGCCCCTAGTGACTGGGGCATCGAAAATTGAGCAAAACTCTTATTGTTCCTCTCCACGGAAATCTTTAGTAAAAGGCGAAAGATTTATACGATCTGTAGAGAAACAAGAGTGTGATGGCTGGACCATGGGCAACGAACCAAACCGTTTGGCAGAGGTGTCCCTTTCAATCATGGCTTGCTTCAAAATGCTCCCCTAAAAACTTCTCAACTGAAACACAAATTGCTACTGGGTTACCCTTCATATGTAAATGTATTGCTTGTTTTCACCCCTGGATATAAGTTGGTTTGAGTAAAGTCCAAGACAACAATTGTCACATCTCAACCATACTTGAAAAGACTACCATATTTGGCCAGTTCATTGAAGAATTACACTCAAATGTGAACAATAGAACCACATGCCGCATTAAGGTAAACTACAAGTAAAGACACGTGTTGGCTAGGAGATTGATTTCATTTGACAAAATTAGTAGCCCCTAGTGACTGGGGCATCAAAAATTGAGCAAAACTCTTATTGTTCCTCTCCACGGAAATCTTTAGTAAAAGGCGAAAGATTTATACGATCTGTACAGAAACAAGAGTGTGATGGCTGGACCATGGGCAACGAACCAAACCGTTTGGCAGAGGTGTCCCTTTCAATCATGGCTTGCTTCAAAATGCTCCTCTAAAAACTTCTCAAATGAGTACACAAATTGCTACTGGGTTACCCTTCATATGTAAATGTATTGCTTGTTTTCACCCCTGGATATAAGTTGATTTGAGTAAAGTCCAAGACAACAATTGTCACATCTCAACCATACTTGAAAAGACTACCATAGTTGGCCAGTTCATTGAAGAATTACACTCAAATGTGAACAATAGAACCACATGCCGCATTAAGGTAAACTACAAGTTAAGACACGTGTTGGCTAGGAGATTGATTTCATTTGACAAAATGGTAGGCCCTAGTGACTAGGGCATCAAAAATTGAGCAAAACTCTTATTGTTCCTCTCCACGGAAATCTTTAGTAAAAGGCGAAAGATTTATACGATCTGTAGAGAAACAAGAGTGTGATGGCTGGACCTTGGGTAAAGAACCAAACCGTTTGGCAGAGGTGTCCCTTTCAATCATGGCTTGCTTCAAAATGCTCCCCTAAAAACTTCTCAACTGAAATACAATTTGCTATTTGGTTACCCTTCATATTTAAATATATTGCTTGTTTTCACCCCTGGATTTAAGTTGATTTGAGTAAGTCCAAGACAACAATTCTCACATCTCAACCATATTTGAAATGACTACCATATTTGGCCAGTTCCTTGAAGGACTTTACTCAAATGTGAACAATAGAACCAAATGCTACCATAAGGTAAACTACAAGTACAGGTATATGTTGGATAGGAGATTGGTTTTATTTGACAAAACTGGTAGCCCCTAGTGACTGGGGCATCAAAAATTGAGCAAAACTCTTATTGTTCCTCTCCACGGAAATCTTTAGTAAAAGGCGAAAGATTTATACGATCTGTAGAGAAACAAGAGTGTGATGGCTGGACCATGGGCAACGAACCAATCGGTTTGGCAAAGGTGTCCCTTTCAATCATGGCTTGCTTCAAAATACTCCTCTAAAAACTTCTCAACTGAAACACAAATTGCTACTTGGTTACCCTTCATATGTAAATATATTGCTTGTTTTCACCCCTGGATATAAGTTGGTTTGAGTAAAGTCCAAGACAACAATTGTCACATCTCAACCATACTTGAAAAGACTACCATATTTGGCCAGTTCCTTTAAGGACTTTACTCAAATGTGAACAATAGAACCACATGCTGCCATAAGGTAAACTACAAGTACAGGTATATGTTGGCTAGGAGATTGATTTCATTTGACAAAACTGCTAGCCCCTAGTGACTGGGGCATCAAATATTGAGCAAAACTCTTATTGTTCCTCTCCACGGAAATCTTTAGTAAAAGGCGAAAGATTTATACGATCTGTAGAGAAACAAGAGTGTGATGGCTGGACCATGGGCAACGAACCAAACCGTTTGGCAGAGGTGTCCCTTTCAATCATGGCTTGCTTCAAAATGCTCCCCTAAAAACTTCTCAACTGAAACACAAATTGCTACTGGGTTACCCTTCATATGTAAATGTATTGCTTGTTTTCACCCCTGGATATAAGTTGGTTTGAGTAAAGTCCAAGACAACAATTGTCACATCTCAACCATACTTGAAAAGACTACCATATTTGGCCAGTTCATTTAAGAATTACACTCAAATGTGAACAATAGAACCACATGCTGCCATAAGTAAACTACAAGTACAGGCATATGTCGGCTAGGAGATTGATTTCATTTGACAAAATTGGTAGCCCCTAGTGACTGGGGCATCAAAAATTGAGCAAAACTCTTATTGTTCCTCTCCACGGAAATCTTTAGTAAAAGGCGAAAGATTTATACGATCTGTAGAGAAACAAGAGTGTGATGGCTGGACCTTGGGTAAAGAACCAAACCGTTTGGCAGAGGTGTCCCTTTCAATCATGGCTTGCTTCAAAATGCTCCCCTAAAAACTTCTCAACTGAAACACAAATTGCTACTGGGTTACCCTTCATATGTAAATGTATTGCTTGTTTTCACCCCTGGATATAAGTTGGTTTGAGTAAAGTCCAAGACAACAATTATCACATCTCAACCATACTTGAAAAGACTACCATAGTTGGCCAGCTACTTCAACAATTTGACTCAAACGTAAACAATAGAACCAAATGCTGCCATAAGGTGAGATATAATAATACATGTTGGATAGGAGATTGGTTTTATTTGACAAAACTGCTAGCCCCTAGTGACTGGGGCATCAAAAATTGAGCAAAACTCTTATTGTTCCTCTCCACGGAAATCTTTAGTAAAAGGCGAAAGATTTATACGATCTGTAGAGAAACAAGAGTGTGATGGCTGGACCATGGGCAACGAACCAATCCGTTTGGCAGAGGTGTCCCTTTCAATCATGGCTTGCTTCAAAATACTCCCCTAAAAACTTCTCAACTGAAACACAAATTGCTACTTGGTTACCCTTCATATGTAAATATATTGCTTGTTTTCACCCCTGGATATAAGTTGATTTGAGTAAAGTCCAAGACAACAATTCTCACATCTCAACCATATTTGAAATGACTACCATATTTGGCCAGTTCCTTGAAGGTCTTTACTCAAATGTGAACAATAGAACCACATGCTACCATAAGGTAAACTACAAGTACAGGTACATGTTGGATAGGAGATTGGTTTTATTTGACAAAACTGCTAGCCCCTAGTGACTGGGGCATCAAAAATTGAGCAAAACTCTTATTGTTCCTCTCCACGGAAATCTTTAGTAAAAGGCGAAAGATTTATACGATCTGTAGAGAAACAAGAGTGTGATGGCTGGACCATGGGCAACGAACCAAACCGTTTGGCAGAGGTGTCCCTTTCAATCATGGCTTGCTTCAAAATGCTCCCCTAAAAACTTCTCAACTGAAACACAAATTGCTACTGGGTTACCCTTCATATGTAAATGTATTGCTTGTTTTCACCCCTGGATATAAGTTGGTTTGAGTAAAGTCCAAGACAACAATTGTCACATCTCAACCATACTTGAAAAGACTACCATATTTGGCCAGTTCATTTAAGAATTACACTCAAATGTGAACAATAGAACCACATGCTGCCATAAGGTACACTACATGTACAGTTACATGTTGGCTAAGAGACTGATTTTATTTAACAAAATTAGTAGCCCCTAGTGACTGGGGCATCGAAAATTGAGCAAAACTCTTATTGTTCCTCTCCACGGAAATCTTTAGTAAAAGGCGAAAGATTTATACGATCTGTAGAGAAACAAGAGTGTGATGGCTGGACCATGGGCAACGAACCAATCCGTTTGGCAGAGGTGTCCCTTTCAATCATGGCTTGCTTCAAAATACTCCCCTAAAAACTTCTCAACTGAAACACAAATTGCTACTGGGTTACCCTTCATATGTAAATATATTGCTTGTTTTCACCCCTGGATATAAGTTGGTTTGAGTAAAGTCCAAGACAACAATTGTCACATCTCAACCATACTTGAAAAGACTACCATATTTGGCCAGTTCATTGAAGAATTACACTCAAATGTGAACAATAGAACCACATGCTGCCATAAGGTAAACTACAAGTACAGGCATATGTCGGCTAGGAGATTGATTTCATTTGACAAAATTAGTAGCCCCTAGTGACTGGGGCATCAAAAATTGAGCAAAACTCTTATTGTTCCTCTCCACGGAAATCTTTAGTAAAAGGCGAAAGATTTATACGATCTGTAGAGAAACAAGAGTGTGATGGCTGGACCATGGGCAACGAACCAATCCGTTTGGCAGAGGTGTCCCTTTCAATCATGGCTTGCTTCAAAATACTCCCCTAAAAACTTCTCAACTGAAACACAAATTGCTACTTGGTTACCCTTCATATGTAAATATATTGCTTGTTTTCACCCCTGGATATAAGTTGGTTTGAGTAAAGTCCAAGACAACATTTCTCACATCTGAACCGTACTTGATAATACCACCACATGTGGCCAGCTACTTCAACAATTTGACTCAAACGTAAACAATAGAACCAAATGCTGCCATAAGGTGAGATATAATAATACATGTTGGATAGGAGATGGGTTTCATTTGACAAAATTGGTAGTCCCTAGTGACTGGGGCATCAAAAATTGAGCAAAACTTTTATTGTTCCTCTCCACGGAAATCTTTAGTAAAAGGCGAAAGATTTATACGATCTGTAGAGAAACAACAGTATGATGGCTGGACCTTGGGTAAAGAACCAATCCGTTTGGCAGAGGTGTCCCTTTCAATCATGGCTTGCTTCAAAATGCTCCCCTAAAAACTTCTCAACTGAAATACAAATTGCTATTTGGTTACCCTTCATATGTAAATATATTGCTTGTTTTCACCCCTGGATTTAAGTTGATTTGAGTAAAGTCCAAGACAACAATTCTCACATCTCAACCATATTTGAAATGACTACCATATTTGGCCAGTTCCTTGAAGGACTTTACTCAAATGCGAACAATAGAACCACATGCTACCATAAGGTAAACTACAAGTACAGGTACATGTTGGATAGGAGATTGGTTTTATTTGACAAAACTGCTAGCCCCTAGTGACTGGGGCATCAAAAATTGAGCAAAACTCTTATTGTTCCTCTCCACGGAAATCTTTAGTAAAAGGCGAAAGATTTATACGATCTGTAGAGAAACAAGAGTGTGATGGCTGGACCATGGGCAACGAACCAATCCGTTTGGCAGAGGTGTCCCTTTCAATCATGGCTTGCTTCAAAATGCTCCCCTAAAAACTTCTCAACTGAAACACAAATTGCTACTGGGTTACCCTTCATATGTAAATGTATTGCTTGTTTTCACCCCTGGATATAAGTTGGTTTGAGTAAAGTCCAAGACAACAATTGTCACATCTCAACCATACTTGAAAAGACTACCATATTTGGCCAGTTCATTGAAGAATTACACTCAAATGTGAACAATAGAACCACATGCTGCCATAAGGTAAACTACAAGTACAGGCATATGTCGGCTAGGAGATTGATTTCATTTGACAAAATTGGTAGCCCCTAGTGACTGGGGCATCAAAAATTGAGCAAAACTCTTACTGTTCCTCTCCACGGAAATCTTTAGTAAAAGGCGAAAGATTTATACGATCTGTAGAGAAACAAGAGTGTGATGGCTGAACCTTGGGCCAAGAATGAACCCGTTTGGCAGAGGTGTCCCTTTCAATCATGGCTTGCTTCAAAATGCTCCTCTAAAAACTTCTCAACTGAAACACAAATTGCTACTGGGTTACCCTTCATATGTAAATATATTGCTTGTTTTCACCCCTGGATATAAGTTGGTTTGAGTAAAGTCCAAGACAACAATTGTCACATCTCAACCATACTTGAAAAGACTACCATATTTGGCCAGTTCATTGAAGAATTACACTCAAATGTGAACAATAGAACCACATGCTGCCATAAGGTGAGATAGTACAGGCATATGTCGGCTAGGAGATTGATTTCATTTGACAAAATTGGTAGCCCCTAGTGACTGGGGCATCAAAAATTGAGCAAAACTCTTATTGTTCCTCTCCACGGAAATCTTTAGTAAAAGGCGAAAGATTTATACGATCTGTAGAGAAACAAGAGTGTGATGGCCGGATCTTGGGTAAAGAACCAAACCGTTTAGCAGAGGTGTCCCTTTCAATCATGGCTTGCTTCAAAATGCTCCCCTAAAAACTTCTCAACTGAAACACAAATTGCTACTTGGTTACCCTTCATATGTAAATACATTGCTTGTTTTCACCCCTGGATATAAGTTGATTTGAGTAAAGTCCAAGACAACAATTGTCACATCTCAACCATACTTGAATAGACTACCATATTTGGCCAGTTCCTTTAAGGACTTTACTCAAATGTGAACAATAGAACCACATGCTGCCATAAGGTAAACTACAAGTACAGGTATATGTTGGCTAGGAGATTGATTTCATTTGACAAAATTGGTAGCCCCTAGTGACTGGGGCATCAAAAATTGAGCAAAACTCTTACTGTTCCTCTCCACGGAAATCTTTAGTAAAAGGCGAAAGATTTATACGATCTGTAGAGAAACAAGAGTGTGATGGCTGAACCTTGGGCCAAGAATGAACCCGTTTGGCAGAGGTGTCCCTTTCAATCATGGCTTGCTTCAAAATGCTCCTCTAAAAACTTCTCAAAGGAGTACACAAATTGCTACTTGGTTACCCTTCATATGTAAATATATTGCTTGTTTTCACCCCTGGATATAAGTTGGTTTGAGTAAAGTCCAAGACAACAATTCTCACATCTGAACCGTACTTGATAATACCACCACATGTGGCCAGCTACTTCAACAATTTGACTCAAACGTAAACAATAGAACCAAATGCTGCCATAAGGTGAGATATAATAATACATGTTGGATAGGAGATTGGTTTTATTTGACAAAACTGCTAGCCCCTAGTGACTGGGGCATCAAAAATTGAGCAAAACTCTTATTCTTCCTATTCTTCCTGGCTTGCTTCAAAATGCTCCCCTAAAAACTTCTCAACTGAAACACAAATTGCTACTTGGTTACACTTCATATGTAAATGTATTGCTTGTTTTCACCCCTGGATATAAGTTGATTTGAGTAAAGTCCAAGAGAACAATTGTCACATCTCAACCATACTTGAAAAGACTACCATATTTGGCCAGTTCCTTTAAGGACTTTACTCAAATGTGAACAATAGAACCACATGCTGCCATAAGGTAAACTACAAGTACAGGTACATGTTGGCTTAGAGATTGGTTTCATTTGACAAAACTGGTAGCCCCTAGTGACTGGGGCATCAAAAATTGAGCAAAAACTCTCATTGTTCCTCTCCATGGAAATCTTTAGTAAAAGGCAGTTTTTCAGTTTTTCTGAGTTTTATTTGTCCATTTCATAATATTTTACAGTAAAGACATGATTTCAACACTACAGTTTCTTTGCATCGGTTAATATGGGAGTTTTTAATAACATTTTCCGGAATACATTTTACAATAAACAAAACTCTGTCTCCAGATTGCTTGGAATTTTCCATGCTTTCATCTTCTCAGTGAAACTTTCATTTGTTTTTTCTTTCAACCAATAGTCCTTCAGGATATATAATGCACTTCTCAAAACCACTCTTGGAGGAACCTGGTGTTTTTTAAACACAAGAATATTCTGGGCCCTCCACAAGCTTTCTTTGACACAATTTATAAGTAGCCACCATTTGTTTGCATTTTCTGAGATTTTTCCCCCCAAGTTACCATAAGCTATGTCTTCATAATTTTCTGGACGTCTGTATAACTTGTCAAGCCATGGGGCTGTCAAGGACCATACATTTTGTGTGAAAGGACAATACCAAAATACATGTTCAACAGTTTCTAATTCTATACACATTTTCCGGGGGCATTTTGCATCATTCAGGCATTGCCGTCTCTTCAGGAAGACTGCAGTGGGCAGGCACCGGTGGGCCACTTGCCATGCAAGGTCTTTGTGGGTATTAGTCAAAAACTTGTCGTTGATGTTACACCAAGCCAATCTGCAATGATTTTCCACCAGTCTGCCCACTGGAGCCATCCTGGAGAGCTGTGGCAACAGTGCTTCCTCTACTGCCCTCCTGGATATTTTGTCCCTGGGGATGACAGAGAGGGTTGTCAGTAACTGTTTATTAAGTGTTTAGTAGATATGTGGGCAGCTGTCAGCATGGGGGATGTCCTGTCTTGGCCTCTCGCCCCATGCCGTCAGAATCTGCCTACCTGCCCAGAGAAATGCAAAAAAACCCCATGGTGACTCGATATTACTCAAACATGTCTTTAGGATAGGCGTCACAAACATGGCTTTGAGTTTCATCTCAATCTCAGGGACTGATCTCCCTCCATTCTGTTCTTTTCTATACATTGTTTCTCTTCTTACCTTTTCCATCTTACCACCCCAAAGAAAACGAAATATTATTTTCCTCAGTGACACAATGATTTTGTATGGAGCAGGTATGGTAGCAGCTAAGTGTGTCAGGGATGCCAGAACTTCTGTTTTTATTACTAAAACCTTACCAATCAGTGTTAGCTCCCTGTCTTGCCACTGAAGCAGTTTTCCTTGTGTTTTTTCTACTTTGGATTTCCAGTTAAGCTTTTCCATGTTTTGTCCTATATGTACACCGAGAACTTTAATGGTCTCTCCCTGTTGGGATACTCCCCATGTTTCAATGGACTCTCTCCAATTAAGATACAAAATTTCACTTTTGGACTTGTTGACTTTAGTGCCTGAGGCATTTGTAAAGTTTTCGCACAACATCAATGTTCCTTTGATGGATTGATTGTCTGTTACTAGTACATTAAGGTCGTCCATGTAAAGACCTAACTTTGCCTCTCTACCCTGGCTTCCTGGGATTGGCAAGCCTTTAATGAATTCATTCTGACGGATGGCGCAGGCTAACGGCTCTATTGCCAATATAAACAAGATTGGTGAAAGAGCACAACCTTGTCTTACTCCTGACAGTATGTTAAAGGGGAGGGTGGTTTTCCCATTAACCATCACCACGCTGTTACAGTTGTTATACAATAGTTCTACCCAGCCTTGAAAGATCGGACCAAATCCAAAATGAGCCAGCGTCAATTTTAGATATTTGTGGCTTAGACTATCAAAGGCCTTTTCTAGGTCCACCCCTAAAATTCCAAGTGGGAGTTTTCTGTCTTGACAATAAAGGTAAGAGTCCTGGACCAGAGCTACACTGTCAATCATGTGACGCCCCAAGACCCTACAGGTCTGTTCAGTGCCTATAATTTTTCCTGCTAACGGTTGTAATCTTAAAAATAATGCTTTGGATAATATTTTAATGTCAACACCGAGCAAAGTGAGAGGTCTCCAATTTTTTAATTCATTCTTTGGTCCTTTTTTATGTAAGAGGGATATTACTCCTCTCCTCATTGAAGGTGGAAGAACACCATTTGAAAAGGATTCATTGTACACAGCTAACAAAGGTTCTTTTAGATGGACTCCCAGAAGGTGGCATAAAACTCTTTTGGGAGTCCATCTAATCCTGGAGTCTTGTTATTTTTCATACTTGACATGGCTTTTGTTATATCTTCAATTTCAAGATCTTTATCTAATAAATTGCTATCTGTCTTTCCCAATTTCTTTGTTAACTTGGATAGAAAAATGTTTGTGTGAACGTCACTAATGTGTTTTTCTTTAAACAAATTACTATGAAAGGAGTGGACCTTGTTGAGGATTTCCTGAGGGCTGTTCACCATACCCCCCTGCTCATCTTTCAGGTGGTCAATGGTTTGTCTTTTAAACAATTTCCTGAAGAAATATCTTGAACATTTTTCATTTTCTTCTAAGTGCTTTTCTCTACTGTGTACAAGTACACCTTTACTATTTTCACTGACAAGCCTCATCATTTCTTTTTTAATTTTGGTGACATCCTCTTCTACCGGGTACCCAAGGTTTAGCAGATTGTAGGTACGTTGTAATTTAGCCTGCATTCTGGTTTGTTTAGCTCGTTTTCTTTGTGCCAATATTCTTCCTTCAGAAATGAAGAATCGTTTGGTTCTTTCTTTAATGTTTTCCCACCATTCCCCAAGGGAATCAAAAAAAGGCTGCAAGGTCAACCACTGCTCCAGTTTACTTTTGTACTTTGAAACAATGACAGGACTGTTTAGCATGCTTGTATTTAATTTCCAATAACCTCTACCGAACTTGGGTGCTGTTGAAACATTTAAGGAGCATGTCAACTTATGGTGGTCTGAAAATGGTACAGGGTCCACGGTGCAGGAGATTGATCTAATGCCACCTGCTGTGAACAAAAAGTCTATGCGGGAAAAACTCTTTCCATTTGTCCATGTGTAACCTGGGATAGTGGAGTTACATGATTTGAAAACGTCAGTTAAGTTACAGTCCTCCATAATGTTCATTAGCGCTATGGAACTTGAATCAAGTAAAGCACGGGTATTGGAGGCTGAAACTCTGTCATTCCTATCAATAATGCAATTAAAATCACCCCCAATGATAACTTCTCTCCCACAACAGATTAAAGATTGGAGACTCTGTAAGACAGACACACGCTCCTGTAAGTTATTAGGGCAGTAGATGTTGATTATCCTTAATTTTGTTCTATCCCCTTCCATGTCTACCAACAACAATCTACCATCTACCACTCTTTCAACCCTCAGGATATTATAGGAGTTGGTGTTAAACAAGATAGCTACCCCTGAGGCCTTGTTGTTGTTGTCACCTGACCAAAATGAGTGCCCCTCTTTCCATCTATCTTCAAATTTTTTATAACTCTCCATAAAGGGAAGGGAGCATTCTTGCAGAAGAAAAATGTCTCCACCACTACTTTTTAGAAGATCAAAGACAGACTGACATTTAACAGGGTCGTTCAGGCCTCTGGTGTTTATGGTGACTACTTTAAGCGTTGGCATATGATATTGTGGGAAAGACTACTACCTGGGTATCAGTTTGCTGGGGGTGTTTTTACCTTTCTCTTTTTCTTTTTCTTCTTTTGTGTTCGCCATTCCTGGTTACAGATAGTATCCGGTCCCTCTCCTTCCTCCCTCATATGAGTGATTTCAGAAAAGGCAGATACACACTGAGAGTCTAGGAAGGGAGGGTGGTCTGAGGGAGTTGTTGGCCAGTCCTCTTCATCTGAGCTGGCCGTTAAGGACTCTGAAGATGTCTCCTGGGGCCTTTTCCGGGATGGGGTGAGTTCAAGAAGGTTTTGGCTATGTGAACAGCTGGGCAGTGGAGAGTTTCCTTCGTCTAGTAGTTGTTGCAACTCACCCCCGAAGAGTTCAGGAGTCAGATCTCTAGTGTGAGATGGTAGTTCTGCCAGCATGAAGTCCATAAGATCCCTGCACTCCTTTGCAGAGATGGCACTAGTGGATGTGGTCGCCTGATGTGGTGGGTCAGCAGTGCTATCCTGATCTATTTGATTTCCTTGGCTGTCCCAGACCAGAGAGGGTTCCTGGTGGGAGGTGAGTGTTGAAGGGGCTTGTGGAGGAAGTTCTCCTGAGATGGCTGAATCCTCACTCTTGTCGTGTTGAGTCTGTGTAGTTGCTCCAGTATCCGTGGTTGGTCGTTCTTGTGTGTCTGTGTCTTGAAGTCGTTCCTGTGGTGCTGTGTATCCTCGCTCTCCCTCCTCTTGTACAGCAGGCTCCTCTTCTCGTGGTGTGGGGATGGATTGTCGGGTACGGTTTGCGTAGGATTTTGGGCAGGTTCGAAAGGTGTGGGACTGTGAACCACACAGATTACATCTCATGGGTTGTGTACAGTCTTTGGTGGTGTGGTCATTACCTCTGCAATTCTTGCAATGTAGTGTGTCACAGGTGGCGGCCAGGTGTGTTAATGAGCCACACTTCCTGCATGTCTTTGGCTGGCCTGGGTAGAACACCTGGCCCCTGATTGACCCTAGTTGGATCGTTGATGGCAGGTGTATCAATTGTCCTGAAGTTTCCTCTCGCTTAAGTTGCACATAGAATCTCCTGGCTCCAGTCTTTATCCCGTCTTCATCCCTCAGTTCAATTCCCTTTTGAACAGTACATCGAAAGGATAACCAAGTCTCTATGTCTTCCGTTGTAACTTTCTCAGAGTACATAATCACAGTGATGGCTTTTGGTTCCTTTTCTGAAAGTGGGGTGAGGGTTAACTTTCCAAGTCTTGCATTGGTGCTCTTCATGTTGTTAAATGTAGCAATGCATCGTTCATACAAAGTAGATGTGGTAAAGATTACCTCAAATGCCTTTTTCCCAGGAAAGGCAAAAATATAGTCCAGCTGGTTGGGGGAAAACCCCAGTTCATTCTGGATGACATTGCGGCTGAACTGAAGTCTGTCCATTTCCAAATGGTCTTGAAGATCAAATCTTACTGCATTCCTCCGGGAACCAGACATGGCCGATGCCATTGTGCAAACCCCTCAACAGGTACTGCTGACAAAAGGATCTAGATTAAGTTACATCAACAAGACATTGCAGCATCTTGTTGTTGGACTTTCTCGAAGTCCTACAACTTTGGACTTAGTATCTTTAGTAAAAGGCGAAAGATTTATACTACCTGTAGAGAAACAAGAGTGTGATGGCTGAACCTTGGGCCAAGAATGAACCCGTTTGGCAGAGGTGTCCCTTTCAATCATGGCTTGCTTCAAAATGCTCCCCTAAAAACTTCTCAACTGAAACACAAATTGCTACTTGGTTACACTTCATATGTAAATGTATTGCTTGTTTTCACCCCTGGATATAAGTTGATTTGAGGAAAGTCCAATGAACAGTTCTCACATTAGATAAGATTAGATAGACTTTAATGTCCCCATAGGGAAATTTATCCCAGACTCTTTCCCACAGTTACAAAATCAATAAATACATACATAAAGATCATACAGAACACATAACATTACTTACTTGAATACTTGACAATATTACCATATTTGGCCAGTTCATTGAACTATTATACTCAAATGTGAACAATCAAACCACATGCTGGCATTTAGTAAGATACAAATATAGAGCCATGTCAGCTAGGAGATGGGTTTCATTTGACAAAATTGGTAGCCCCTAGTGACTGGGGCATCAAAAATTGAGCAAAACTCTTATTGTTCCTCTCCACGGAAATCTTTAGTAAAAGGCTAAAGGTTTATACCATCGGTAGTAGGGGTCTAAAGTTACGTGTATTCATACCGTACCAATTCGGTACAGGTTTCTCGGTACGGTACAGAAGTGTTCCGAATGAATACGTGTGTAACAAAGCTCACATAGAAAGACAGAAAACCAGAGCACAACTCACTGTCACACTGCCCTGGCAACCACACAACCACAGCAAATAACAGCAATAGACTGAATATTCCCAGATAAAAGTGTTGAGGACCACTTTGTTTCCCAGTAAAATACAACAGTGGACAAAGAGAACAACATTAGCGCTGACATTATTCAGCAGCTGTGTCACTGACTGTACATTGTCCACAAGACCAATCAAAGCTTTTAAAAAGGCTCCGCTCAAACAAGAACGTCACTGTAATGAGGAGGAACCACAAAAATACTCACCAGCCAGTTATGAATTTCCTATTCTTTTAAGATAGTTTTTATCACAACGCTGGTGCTCTGGCTCTGTGAATCAAATTAATTTTACCTTCAACCATCAGTCGCAGAGGGGGGAGAGAGAGGTCTCCATCACGTCTGCAGCTGCATCATAGGTAAAGTTATCCTCAGATTTCACACAGCTTTAACCTCTTTATCTGCCAAGATGGGCTGTGAAAAGTTCTCCCAAACTTTTAAGTAGGTCCTATTGGCTAAAAATGTAATCCAGTGCTGAAGTCTGTGTTGAAATCAGCAGGATAGACGCTTGTTTGCATACTTAACAAGCTAATGCACAGTTGTATGATGATTCATTCAAGTTGGCTGGTAAATTTTAGTGTTTAAAGATTGGGTATAAATATGTAAATATATCAATTAAAAAAACCTAGTAATTCAAAAATGTATTTATTTATTAATATTTTTAATCATTGAAGAACATTTGGAAGGTTGCTGCATTATTGATCATTTAAATGTAATTTATTCAGCCTATTTATTTTAATACAATTTAATTTAAAAAATTTTAAAATGTATTCGTTTCAGTTCCAAAAACGTACCGAACCGTGACTTCAAAACCAAGGTATGAACTGAACCAATAGTTTTTCGTAACGTTACGCCGCTACTTTATACTATTTGATGTTCATTTGAATGTTGAATTTTTAACTTAGGAGGGCCACTTGACAAGCCCACTTCAGTGTCTTTGGCTTCTCCTGCAAATTTACTCATTATCTGACTTAAAATGTATAGTATTTCTTGTTTTATTCTGTATTGTTTTTTCCTTTTCTTTGTTCGATGTGCAATAAAATAAAATATGAGCAGGAGAATGTTGTCTTCTCTGATTAGCAGGTAAAAAGACTTAAACGGAGTAAATCATCCTCCCAGCTGTCGACACAAAACGTTTTGAATATGTTTCCTATGCCCTTTAAACTCTGCCAGAAGCCTCTCCAGGCAGCAACACTATGTTAAAAGGCAGGCCCCCTACAATGTCGCTACTTTGCTTGGTGTAATGTGTACATGTGCAAGTCCCAGATTTTACTCTGCTAAGAAGCGTTACGCGGTTTGATATACCCGGGCTCCGATACAACGCTTCTTAACGGATGCAATGCATGCACAGATAGCCACGAATTTCCCCAATAAATCCTCCTAACTCCGGGTAATAAGCCCTCAACAGGCCTCATGTTCCACCAGTCAACAAGGCTACGCTACACCGCGGGCTAGCATGCCTCAGCAAAGCTACATCATACAGCAGGTGACATTTATACAAATAGTTATATTTGTCATTACGTGACAACATAGCAGAAGAAAGAAAAAGGCCAGTTACCTGTCCAGGAGAGAAGTAGTCATCGCCGCATCTGAAATGAAACTTTTCAGCTCCTGAAGCGTCGTCCAATGGTGGCATGCTGCACTGATGTTTACTCTCATTTTATTTCCTGCTTAGTCCTCTTCTCTCCAAGTGTTTTTGTTGTGTTAATTGTGTTGTTACTGGTATGCTGATAGCTGTTTAGGCCTAAGAAAAAAAATGGAATCTTGTCTGTTCCTTGTGTTAACACTTTCAGCCATTGTCAGCCATTATCAATGTTGTTTACTTCTCCAGTGAGGGAGTAAGCCCTGCCCCTCAACCAATCAGGGTAGAGAAGTCAGAGGCAAATCTGATTGGTCGGTGATACCTGGAGCAGTGGAGAATTTTTGACTGCTGATTACTCAGGCATATGGAAACACAGAGATCTCGCAATAGTTTCATTTTACTCCTCTCATTAAGAGCTCTCTATGGTTGTATGAACATTTGATCTAAATAGAACAGAAAAAAATTAGCATTGTTTAGCAAAAAGTTACAAACTGCAACTTTAATTTAGATGTAATTTCTAACCTTGCAAAGCAGATGGATTCTCCCATTTCCGTGTTTCTCAGTGGCGAATCCATCTTGTAAAGCTCCAGTCTGCTAGTAGCCCTTAATGCGGGCAATGTGGGCGGTGACCAACGAGTGTTTGACATTGCCCAGTGTCAAGCATTGGGCGCCGCCCACTTTCAAGCTACCATCCAATCAGATGCTTGGTTTACATCATTACGTCATCATCACCACTGATCAATGTCATCACGTCCGCTTTCAAGAAACAGGAACTAAACAGTTCGCTACGAAAATGATACCAAATTAAAATTACTCTTTTAAATAAAACATTATGATATACTATTTTAGATATATAGAGATATAATTTTTGTTTTTAGTTGCTATCATCTCCGCATACAGCATTCGTGTGTTTCATGTTCAGACATGCATTTTCTTTGATTCTAATCATTGTATTCACTTCAGGATAACTAACAGGCTAACCAGCTAGTGCCATGAGATGACTTCTACAAATGAACACAAACATCTACTGAAGTTGTCATCAGTTATCTTCAAAAATCTATTACACCGTAGTTTATAATATATAAAGTGTAACAAACTTACAGATAGCTTAATCTGAGGCTTTGCGCTTTCCCAAATGCTGTGTATTGGAGGTTTTCCAGATGGGTGTGTGAAACACATACATCTGGCGCGTCAGGTTAATTTCAGTCTGAAGGCACAAAGTAATTGAGCAATATACATGACTGTAAGTCGTGCTTAAAATGAGAGCAGCTTCCTGATCTGGTTCATAATTGGATTGGGGGGTAGTGATGGGTCTTGGACGAGCCGGTTCAAAGAGCTGGCTTTTTTATGTGAACAATTAGAGCCGGCTCACTTTAGAGAGCCATTTTATATATTTTTGAACTAATATTATCATTAGTGTTAGTAGTATCATTTGTTTGTAGATGGTGTGTGTCTTTGTGTTATTTGACTGATTATTAGGGACGATCTTTTATCCTCTACCATAGGCACACCATGCATTAAGGACTCATGTTGGGTGATGAAGCTTTAATGTTTACCGTCAGGTGTGTTATACACCCCAGCCAGTGAGTAGATTTCATTGACATTAGATTTTGAAAAATTACATGATATTTTCATCAATTTTAAAAATTAAGCATAGTTGGAGCAAAAAAAACCTGACAAAATATAAATCATGTTAGAACTCTGCTAAAATTGGCAGGTCAAATGAATCCAAACTGCTACCTGAAAGAAGAGCTGTTTGGAATCCGAAAGCCGAAAAGACTCTTTTGTTGAGCCAAGCCAGATTAAGCCAAATGAGCTGAAATTCCCGTCACTATAGGGGGAGCCTGATACAAGGTGCACTGTGAACTTATTTTTTTGGACAAAAAATGGTGGCCCAACGCTGAGTTTGGGCACCAAAAACTGATCAAAAGTCTGTACGACCATCTCTTGCAGAAGGCAAAGGATTTATACGTTTTGTAAAGGAATATGGACAAACTGAGTAACACTTAGTGGAAGGGCTGATTATGGTCAAGAAAAACAGAGTTCAAAATACAATCGTGAATAAACAGTTATGCTGGTTGTTAACTTCAAACGCTGTAAGGGAAGGCATACTAGAGAAACTGGGTACATTTTGTTTCACTATTTTGCCTTTCCTCTATTTCACTCGCCGTTTTAGTGTAATCCATTCAATCTGCATTTTAATGTAACAACTGGCATACAGACTGCACAGCCCGGGAAACAACACTAAATGTTTTGAATGAAAGAGATCTTTTGTTTTGGAGGCTAAGCAACTGTATTTTACAGGGAACTAAGACCCCTTGTGGGGATAACTTACACAAATCCATGCGGGTTACGTCGGCTTCTGTGACCTTTAAATTTGCTCACCCCTGCTCTGCTCCTATTCACTCCACTCATGAGACTCTGCAAATTCAGACTCTTCTCTGGTGTATTCAGTTAGGTCTTTTACAGACACTTTTTAAAGTGTTTGGGTGATAGATAGTTGCAACTGCATTCAAACAAATATGTGGTGGGGGAGCTGACCATGTCCCAGTGCCCTCCAGCACTGTAACAACACATTATCATTCTGAGTTTTTCTGTACCTACAATGGAGACTGACTACAATAATTAATGTTAATAGCTACGATAAAGAGTTATAGTTGTTATAATACAAAACAGGAGACTTATATACACAGTTTGCATATTCTGGTCATCATATACTTCAAATATGACTTTCTTTACCTTGATTTTGATCCCCCCTTCCTTCTATTTTTTTCAAGTTTCATGATAAACCCATGAAACTTCATGATAGCATTATCCTTTAATTTTCGGTTTCACCTGTACTAGCGTTAACTCATTCCTGTGTGAAAGACATAACGCTCTGGTGAAGGGAGAGAAAAAGTCTTTCTCAAAGCTTTAACAATCCAGCAGATGGCGCCATTTACTTTAAGACTTTAAGGACATGTCCAAAGTTACTGTTTTACTGGAATAAAAGTTCAAAATGGTTCATAAAACTCCCCTATTACTTTTTTTTAACTTGATATTTTAGCCTTGAAATTCAAGACAGGCTATATTGTAATTCATTGTACCCCTCTTGAAACATATCTGCCCCCTTCCTCCTGATGTCTTTAGCTCAAGCATACAGCCTACAGATAGAAACATGGGTTCATATGGGTGGGAAAGTCAGAATCCCTGAAAATAAAAAAAATATTAATAATAATTGAGTGGTCCTTATGCTTTTTGGTATGAACAGGTAAACCCTGCCCTTAGATAAGATGGAAAGTTTTCATTTGTCCTTAGAATAACATTTTGGATATCTTTCTGTTTTGTGTTACTTGAGTAATAAACTCAATTCAATAAAAAAAAAACAATCCTTCTTACTTTTGAAGGAAATTTATTGATTTATTCAATAAATATTGTACTGTGCAGAACATTCAGGCTTGTTTCCAGGGCATAATGCGACAGCTGTTTATGTTTCGTTGAACATTTTAATCAGGATTTATGGGAAAATATTTGTATCTACATGTCTTCCTGAAATCCACGTCATTACAGCAGTGGTTCCAAAACTTTTTTCCTTCCTGAAAAAGGAAGCAAGATATTGCTGTCAGAAACTAACATCAATGTCAGTTGTTGTCACTGTGAGTGCTGTGCTCAAGAGAATTAACACTGGTCTTTATTATCATAGGGTATAGTCTTTATTATAATATTAATGATTAACACTAGTTTATTATAATAAAGACTATACAGAGAGTACGGTCTAGACCTGCCCCCTTTGTAAAATTTCTTTAGAGAACTTCGGTTATGAATTGGCACTATACAAACAAAGTTTGATTGATTGATTGATAGTCTCTGTACAGAATAGGGCCTATATGGACTTGTTCTTACATAATACTATTTTTCATAATTTTAGTTAAGACGGTATGTGCAAATCTATTTTTGACAACCTGAGAGCAGACAGAGCCCCCATTCCTGGGATCTTTGGCATCCCCCTGAGGAGGCCTACATCCCAGGTTGGAAATCAAGAATTTACAGTATAGGTCTATCAAAATATACAGTACAGTATATGTTCTAGCTGGAAATGCATGTATTTACTGACTTGCTTAAATCACAGACATTACTTTTTGAAGGTATTCAAGAAATTGTATAATGTCACAAAAGTACAATTGACTTCATAGCATAGAGAGTGGTGGCAATCAAATTCAGACAGCATCAAATGAAAAAAAAAGCATATATTGCTTTACAGTAAAGGATGAACAATCAAGAGGCCATCAAGAAGCTCCATCAATAGTTGAGAAAAGAAATTGCTAATCATTATCAAAGATTTTAAGTGATCAGGTTTCAAGGGGGCCCTAGTCAGCTGAATCCGCCTCTGGTCAAGATTAAAATGATGCTCCAAGCAGCAGGGAGGTGAAATTTCATCTCCACATTCAAACTAAAAACAAGAGCAACCTGCATGATGCTACTGAATTTTATAGTAGTGTCAGTGCTTGTAGATAATTAGCATGATATGGTTTGCAAATCTGACCAAGTCTAGTGTTGCAGCTAAAAATATGGTACAGTCAAGCACAAGTTTCATGGTCTTCTGTGGGCCCTATTTAATTTTATGTCTAGAATTTGCTGCAAGCTACATTTGGGCCCCCAGGCTTTAGTTTGGACACCCCTGACCTAATCAGCGTTAGAATGTTACAGGAGCACCATGACTGTTGGATTTATTGGTATTATGTTAAGTTTGACACATCAGATAAACAGCAGTCCAATCCAGTCCTATTCTGTTAAGTTTATCAATGTATCATTATTTTACATCAGCATCAGAGTTTAAAATCCATGCATTTGGAGCATCACAGGCTAGGAATATTTTCAGCCACTGGACACCCCTGCACCACCACCCCCTACATCTGAATCTTTTTTCCCTGTTGGCTCTGTAATTAAGAAATCTAGTGTGTCTCTTTGTATAGCATGTGATAGTGTTAGTTCAATGTGTTTTAGTATGCAGTGTTACCTTTAAAGTCAGTGTAAAGTGAAATCTAACTTTGTGTCATAACAGTAAAGTTGAGAACACTGAGATCTACATGTGACTGAATCTTTGATTTAGACTGTTAGAAGGTTTTACACCTCTTTCCTGGTTTGGTTTAATTTGGTGCAGGTCAAACATCTGAGCCCATGACATGGCCAGTCTTGATGAGGAATTACCCCACCTCCCTAACGCTACAATGATATGAACTCACTGAGCAGTTCATCTCACTAGTCTTTTATTAGCTGATGTCACTGCCTTCACTGAAAGTTAACAGCCAGTTACATACTATGTTTTTGTTCACTGTGAGTTAAATTTCCCAAATCTATCAGCCACGGTGGACTACAGGTCATTAAAAGGATGGTTAGTACCAGAAAAACAGTCAATTTAATCTGCAGCTTCTGGCACAGAGCCAGGCAGCCACGCTCTAATCAGAATCATTTTCTAACATTTGAGAAGTTCATATTTCTGATGAGTGTGCAAGGCTTCAACTCATTCAGTTGACACAGCCACACTATCTTGGAGCAGATATTACTGCCTCATTTTCATGACTTTGAAGCTTAATTTTAGAAACTTAGAGATGCTTTTCATGACTAGTTTGGCCTGGTGGTTCATAACACAGTGGTCTGTCATACCACAAACCTAAAATAAAGATTTTTTAATCCCTTTACAGGCACTTTAAGGTATCTTCTTCCTTTAACTAAATGGCTTTCTTTCTTATACTATTCCATTTATTTGGTCCACTTTTATTGCAGTTTCACGTGAATGATGCACATGAGACTTCACTGCCATTCTAAGTAACTCCCAATTACAAAGTTGTGCTTTAACTTGTGCAGTTTAACATAAAAGCCCTTACACTTTTTGGAAGGTCTTATGTCAGGTAGTTGCTTTATTAAGGTGGAAGACATCTTAAAAAGGCACTTCATGGGGTGATGTTCAGCCTGTTTAAGATCCTCCACGTGGATGGCTCATCAATTCCTGATGTGTGGCAATTCCTGAGAAAGGCTCTTAGTGTAAATTTGTTTCTTGGGGGGAAAAAAAACACATTGATGATTTGTTTCTATTCACTGTCAGACAAAAAAACTGTATTGTATTTCTCAATCACTAAAAAGTCAGTTTGACACTGTTAAACTGAATTTTATTTTCCAAGACTGACACCTAATAAAATGAATATTTTATTTTATTTACAAAATTAACTTTTTGATAAAAAAAAAAATCAAAAATGATAATAAACAGGTTCTGCCATTCAGAGTACAATTATTTGTTATTCTGTCCCCTTTTTCGAGCCCATTCTTTGATAAAGCCTTATTATTTTTATATCATGTAGTTTTTTCCATGTATTTTTCTCCAGTATATAGTCATGGTTACTGTAGAAAATAACTTGTGTTGTCACATTGTTCTCATAATAGTGGTTGTTGTATTTCTCGTAGTCTTCAGTCATGAATCCATATGCGCTCACCTGAAAGTGAAAAAAAAAAAAAAAACAGAAAGCAATGAAAAACTTTAGGATTTGTTAAATGAAGATTTGACATTTCTAAAGGGGTTTTATGATATATGTTACCAACATATACAGTGCCTACAATAAAGTATTTACACCCTTGGATGTTTTACCCTTTTATTGATTTTATAAATAATAAAAAAATTACAAAAAAAAATCTTTAATGTCAAAGTGAAAACAGATTTCTACAGAGGTTTGTCAATTAAATAAAGTATATGTAATGTAAAATAAGTGACTGCATAAATATTCACCCCCTTTAATGTTACTGACCTAATTCAACTGAGGTACAGCCAATAAGTGCCAGTAGTCTCACAATTAGTGAAATGGGGATCACTTGAGTTCAGTGAATGTGCCTCAAGTGATTGTGAAGACACCTGTGTTTGGAAGGTCTTGCCACTGGTTAATCCATATTCCTGGCTACCATTACACCATGAAGACAAAAGAACTCTCCAAGCAACTTAAGAAATAAGGTTATTGAAAAGCAGAAGTCAGGGGATGTATAAAAAAAATCCAAGGCACTGAACATCCCATCATCAGTCCACCATGAAGAAACGGAAGGAATATGGCACATGTGTAAATCTGCCTAGATCAGGCCATCCTCGCAAACTGTGTGATTTTACAAGAAGGAGACTGGTGAGAGAGACCACATAGACACCTATGAGCTTCAGCAGCTGAGATGGGAGAGACGCTGCATACAACAACTGTGGCCCAGGTTCTTCACCAGTCAAAGCTTTATGGGAGAGTGGTGAACAGAAAGCCACTGTTGAAGAACTCCTATCAAACCTTGACTAGAGTTCACCAAAGGGCATGTGGGAGATTCCATGGTTAAGTGGAAGAAAGTTCTTAGGTCCGATGAGACCAAAAAGGCACTTTTTGACCATCAGACAAGATGCCAAAAACTGCACATCACCACAAACTCACCATCCCCACTGTGAAGCTCAGCTGTGGCAGCATCATGATATGGGGATACTTCTTGGCAGCCGGCCCAGCAAGGCTTGCAAGGGTAGAGGATAAAATGAATACGGAAAAATATAGGAAAATCCTGGAGGACAATCTTATTCAGTCTGCAAGAGAACTGCAGCTTGAGAGGAGATTTATTTTCCAGCAAAACCATGACTGGGATGCCTAAGTCAAGGCCCAGACCTCAGCCCAATAGAGAATTTATGGCTGGACTTGAAAAGGGCTGTTCACGCCTGATCCCTGTGCAACATGACAGGCAGCCAACCACACATCAGATACTTGTTTAGGCCCAAGGTCTCTTGTTTGCCCTCTACGGGATTCCTCCAATATTACAAAGCCAAGTATATTTTCAAGAATGCTAGTGATGCTGCTGCATGCACATGCTAATGCAGGTGAATCAGCAAGAATTTCTCTGGCCCTAAAGGTAGATATACCTCTAGATGTTATTCGGATAAGTCACAGTAATAAAAGGTTTCTTACAATGTCACACGTCTGCAGAGCCAAGAAGATAGTAAATGCTCCGTTGGTTGGCCTAACCATTGGCCAGAATGTAGCATTCAGGTTATCAGACTTTAAGAACCTGTAGACAATAAACGTATAGTATTAAAATACAACCAAAAAAGTCACAAGTTACCAGAAGACCTAACTCTTTATTTGAACACATTTGTAACTCCAGAGCGTTCACAATACTGGAGTACATTGGTTACGTCTACTTCCAATGCAATACAAATGAATGTCTCATCTTTGAAAAAAAAAAAGGTTCGTGAGAAAATATCAAAAGAGGTCAACCTGTTTCGTATGTATCTGAGGAAATCTGGGTGCAGAACATAGAAGCGACTCTCCTCAAACTGACTGCCATAGTACATCCATGGCCTGGAGAACAAAAAGTCAAGAGATCAAATAAAAGGACAGAAGATAGCACATTTTCTTTATCTGTGTGACATGCGGCAGATTCTAAGTCACTCTCATGTGGGAAAGTCTGGTGTTTATAAAGGTACTGCATTGATGCAAAAGGCTGCAGTTCCTTGGGCATCCACTAAAGGCAGGCTGACAGTAACTGTTTCCCAACATTTCCTGGCCTCTCTGGGGGGGCTCTAAAGATTTCGGGAGGGGGCACGAAATGTAGTAATGTTAATTATGTAGCTACCATAGCTATGTTAGCTCTAGCTAAAGCTAACTAAGCTTAAACCATTCTGTAACTACTTCTAAAACAGCCTATACATAATTAAATAAGACCTCTAACCTTGTTCTCTATTTATGAAATGCTGCTTAGTCTGTTGTAATTTCTGCAATGTAGTTATTACATCCACCAAGGAGGTTATGTGATTGGGTGGGTTTGTTTGTTTGTTCGTTTGTTTATTAGTTTGTTCGTTTATTAGCAACATAACTCAAAAAGTCATGGACTGATTTTGATGAAATTTAAGGAAATGTCAGAAATGGCCTAAGGAAGAAATAATTAGATTTTGGGAGTAATCCGGATAATCGTCTGGATCCAGGAATTTTGTTAAGGATTCTGTACTATTGGGAGATAGGGCTAATGGCAGAGGTCTACGCTGTTACCACTTCACACCAGGAGATGGCGGACATGAGTAACTTAAGTTCACTTAAGTTTTGGAGTTTATAGACCCGGTCAAGGAGATGAGTCGGAGCGTAACAGAGAGAAAGACAGCAAATTGTAGCGAGAATACTCCCAATGCTGGGAGGAATAGAGGAATAATCACCCTCTGCCATGACTTCCACATGTAGCGAAGCCAATGCTTTGCCTCACCGTGTCTCCACCCCACCAGGGAGGGAGTAATCGGCAAATTAGATTTTGGGAGTGATCTGGATCACCCTCTGGATCCAAGAATGTTTTTAAAGGATTCTTCACTATTGGGAGATAGGGCTAATGGTGGAGGTCTGCGCTGTGAGTGCTTTTCTAGTTTTATGAATGTAACTGCCAGACTTTGTTTTTGAATAAAGTTGAACTGAAAAAAAATCTACTACTGGAAATACGCTGTAGCCTACTAGCTTCCTTTCTGAGTAATGCAATGTCTCAGATGCCTCTATTTCTAGTATAACTGTCAAAGCTCTTGTCTATGGCCATCAATGGTTTACCACTGCCTCAACATTGGCTTTACTTTTCAACACCAGAGTTAGGACTCACTCATACTTGGCCCATTGCCCCATATCATGCCAAAGCATGATTACCCCACTCGCCTGTCCCCAGCTAGCTTGCACTCACATTGCTCCAGACCCAACAGGGTCAAAGCAGTTACCTCTTGTCATCATATCACAATACGACACGATTAGCTTTACTTTACAAGAAGTCAGCACAGTGAAGAACAACATGGACATGACAGTAACTTACTGACTCCCTGGCTTATTTTGAATAGTTTTTCTTATTCCTGGATGACTTCAAGAGGAACAATCTCATCAGTTACACCCATGTACCCATGCTTCTGCTTATGAATAAATTATCGTATTGTGCTGAAGCCCGCCTCTTCCAACCATGCCAGGGTCAAGGTAATGTACCAAGCCTGAGCATGGTATGCAAAATGGGCCTTAGGGTCCAACATGTTTGTACACAGTTGAGAATCACCTAGTGCAAGTTTGCCCTAAATGCATGATCTTAATCTATTCCACAAAAACAGTAAATTTGACTTGTTAGCACCCCATAAGACAAGCGAAAACATTATAACAGGTCATGAGTGCACCCTCCTCCACTTGGAAAAAAAAAGAGATCAACCTCTTAGAAGACTAAGTATGAGGCAGTTCATTCCACTGATGTGGCTCATTATGTGCAATATTGTTTGAGGTTGTCTTTCCTTTAATGACAGACATCTATGATGAAAGGGGACTTTGTTAGTTCTTGTCAGCTCAACAGTACTCTACACAAACTGAGTCAAGACAGGAAAATTAATGCCTTTGTTACAATATTGTCTCAATGACTCAGAAGTTAATCTGATGATTTTGTAAGTCTCGGCAGCCACTGAGACACTGGCTCAAGTCAACTTTGTTAAAGCATTTAAACGCAAAAGTAGGGCCAAAAACATCAGTCAAAGATCCACTTTTTTTGACACTAATAGCTTCATTTGTGCATTTTAGTTATTTCTATGAGTAAGGAGAGCAAAATGTAACTTACATGGTAATGTTTTTTTCAAAGAACCATTTGTGAAATTCTGACAATTCAATTCTGTAATTCTGGAAATAAACTCAAAGGAATTTTGTGACTTAGTGCTATCTCCACAAAATATTCACATTTTATCTGGTTACCACTATAAACAAAAATTGCACTCAGTACTGGAGGGACAAAGAAACTTAAGAGATAGAACCTTTAAAAATAAACTTGTCTGTCAAAGTTCCTTTTAGTGTAATTAAAAGGTGACAGGGCTAGGGCCCAGTCCAGCATGCTCTAACGGTGGATTTACTGTATGCCTTCATGAGTGTTCTGATAATAGTTAAATTAGAGTTCATAGTCACCGTAAGTTGCGATATTGGCCGGCGGCAATTGTCTTTCTTTTGAAAAGACCTGTGAGCCAATGAAAATCCCTCATCCCTTCAGGTATCATCACATATTTTATTCCCTGCCAAAGCAAGAGGGAAACAGATGAGTACATAAGGTAGGAAACAATACAAAATGACACTGTTATGATAGCTGTTTGAATACCTTATCAGCGGGGGCAGATGTGTACCCGTATTTCTTATAAAAGTGTTTTGATGCAGTGATGGAGTGTGCCGTGTGAACATAAACAGATGTTCTATTTCCTACATCTTCCTCATGACCTTTAATGACTGCACCATTCATCCTGCCACACAAACACATAAAAAGCATGCTATGAAACCTCTGTTGTAGCTTTGCATAATTGGCAACAACTAAAACAGCTAAGCCTTTGTCTGACAGGCAATATCAGGCACTCTCTTCAAGGCCCCCTTCCTAAGAGCCTACTCTCTTTTGATTGGCTGTTAAGACTGGCCTTAGGAATTATTGAAGGAGGCAGAAGATGGGTTGATAAATTTTTTAGCACATGACCTATGAGATCTGCTCATAATTGGCTGTAATCCAAAAACTCTTTTTGTTGACTTTAATAGGCCAACAAACTAAACTGATGTGGCATACAGCAATGCTAATGCTTGTATTAGCCTGAACACCAGCTACTTTTGGGGGAGATTTGCAGGTAGGTTCTGGCATGTAAGAGTGCATTTTGCATGCAAACAGCTAACAATTGAAAAACACAGTTTGTAACCTTGAGCAACATACATAAATCATATCCCACTAGAAAAATAATGCTTTTGAGTTTACATGTAATGACCTCTTTTCCTCATATCTGTAACCTAAGACAAACATGACACAAAATGATGAAAAGGGGCAAAAGGTTAAACACAAATTAGATTTTTTTTTTCCATGTAAAGTGGGTTCAAACCCCTTTTCAAGTAACAGTAAACAGTCCTAACAAGAACTTTTGAAAAATATTTTTCTCCTCTTTTCTTACCGAATAACATAATCATGATCATCAATCTCTTTCCCCATCCTAGAGCCATTCAGGATCCCTCCTGTGCCCACCACTGCACAGCTAACACAACCATTACTGCCTGGCTTTGGAGAGAAGAGAGGCTCCTTTGGCTTTGGGATCAACTTCACTGCCTCCATCACTTCTGCAAAACAAAATAGAAAAAAAATCATGCGCATTATTCGAACACTCACGACAAGAATTTTCTTTCATGGACAGCAGAACATTTCCTCTCATGTGAACCTGCAGAGCTCAGAGGTAGGATTGTCGTGAGGCGCAGATCTAGGGAAGGCTACAGAAAAATTCTGCTGCACTGGTCCCTAAGAGCACAGTAGCCTCCATAACTCTCAAATGGAAGATGTTTGGCACAACCAGGACTTTCCCAAGAGCTGGTCCCCCGGCCAAACTGAGCAATCAGGGAAGAAGGGCCATAGAAGGAGAGGTGACCAAGAACCTGAAGGTCCCGCTGACTGAGCTCCAGAGATCTTGTGTGGAGATGGGGCAAAGTTCCAGAGGGGCAACCATTACTACAGCTCTCCACTTATCTGGGCCTTATGGCAGAGTGGCTAAATGGAAGCCTCTCCTCAGTGCAAAACATGTTAAAGCCTGCTTTGAGATTGCAATAAAAGCACCTGAAGGACTCTTAGACTCAGAGGAAGAAGATTTTCTACTCTGATGAAAACAAGTTTAAAATCTTTGGCCTCAAATCTTCACGTTATGTCTGGAGGACACCAGGTGGCGCTCATGATCTGCCCGATACCATCTCAGCAGTGAAGCATGGCGATGGCAGCATCATGCCGTGGGGGTGTTTTCAGCAGCAGAGATGGGAGACTGGCCAAGGTTGAGGGGAAGCTGAATAGAACAATGTACAGAGATAAAAACCTGTCCAACTGGGTGAAGGTCCATCTTCCAACATGACAATGACTCTAAGCACACAGCCAGAACAACACACTCTGAGAGTGGCCTAGCAATGAGCCCTGATTCGAACACCATCAAACCTGAAAACAGCTGTTCATTGACGGTCCCTATCCAACCTGACTGAGCTTGGGAGGAAGTACAAAGAAGAATGGCAGAAAATCTTGTGTCATATTCAAAAAGACTTGAGGCTGTCATTGCTGCCAAATGTGCTTCAGCCACTGAGTAAAGGGTCTCAGTTTTACTGTCAATGTGACACTCGTTTTTTTCCTTTTTAATACATTTCCAAACATTTCTAAAATTGTTTTCACATTGTCATGATGGGTTACTGAGTGTAGAATAATAAAACAAAAATGAATTTAAATGACTGTAGCATCAGGCTGCAACATAACATTTTAAAAGGTGAAGGGGGTATGAATATCATATATCATCAGCACCCACACATAAGAATGATGAAAAACACAGAAACATACCTTCATACTGGAAACCCATAAAACCAAAAGGATTGTTGAAATGTGAGAGCCTGTTCCACTCGCTCATGTTGACGTTATCCTTATACATATACAGACGGATGTTGGGAAGGAAAATCTTCTTGAAGCTCTCGTCCTTTGAGTTTCGCAGAGATTGGGGACAAGTCTGAGAGTGAAGAACAAAACATATGTTTATGAAATAGGAGAAAAAACAGGCCAGGATTTTTTAAATCATAATCCAGTATGGCCCAAATCCACCACTTCATTGAAAGCCCCTGAGAAAGACCTAGAAAATCGTAGCTCAAATAAGACATGTCAAAGTGTAAAGGGAAAGCAAATAGAAACCCACACAAGTAACATGCAAGGAAACTGCAGACTTCAGCACATCAGCTTAAGCTATTTAGGCCCACTCCCACAGTGTTAAGACATTTATGCTTATTCTGTCCCGTCTTGTTTTGACATGCTTACAGTCCGTCTGGGTAAGGCATCCTGGTTATAGACATCCTCAAAGTCCCATATAGGAAGCTTATTGAAGGACTTTACATCGAGGGGAGGCATGGGTGTCTCAGCTTCATGATTGGAGGCTCTCTTTAAGTCACTTTTTCGACTTGTCTCTGAGTTTGTCTTCGCTGAATCCGCAAGTTTTGCCCCGCGTGTTGTTTCAAAAACATCAGGTGGAGGAGTCAAGTTTCCTTTTGTGCCAGAGAGTTCATAATCATCATCAATAACAAAGCTTTTATCTTTGGGTCTGTCTCCTGAGAAAGTAGGCCTGCTGATATGGAAATAAAAAAAACATTTAAAATATTAGCAATGTCTTTGACAGAACAAGCTGGGCAGATAATATAAAAACGAGACTGTGAATGACCTTACCTGTTGTTCACAGGTAAAAACTGCCAAGCAAGCATTAACATTACTAGGGCAAGAGCTGTGACACACAGCAGAGGAAGAATCCTGTAGTTTAGTGCCATACCTCACAGTCACAGACTTACATGCTCTGAGGAGAAGGCACTTGGCGTTTCATCTACCTGTAACCCACTGATGGTTGGGCTGGTCTTCTGCTCACTCTTCTGATTTAGAAAGGGAGAGACTGAGTCACATGCAAACTTTCACAACACTTAACTCCTCCTTTAAGCAGAGCGGTTTACATCTGAGCTCTTGCTGCTGGAAGGGCAGGCCTTACTCAGAGGCTGTATCAGAGCAGATTCATGGGAGGTTGAATGGAAGATAAAAGTGGGGTTAAAAAAAGGGGGGGCGGGACGGGGGGCACAAGCAAGACAAGAGTTGTGCTCCCTCATGTTGAGCCAATCCTGAATCCTGATGTCAGAAGTGCCTTATCTTGGCTATGGAGAAAAAGATCTGGACCACTGCTTAGTGGTCCAAAGTCCTGTTTTCAGACAAAACTAAATTTAATCAAATCTAGGCCCCAGAATCTGAAGATCAGAGAGGCACAGAATCAAAGGTGCTTGAGGTCCAGTGTTTCCAGTTTCCATTTGCTGAGAAGCTGTATGGCGAAACTGACTTCCTTTTCCAGCAGGACTTGGCGCCTTCCCAAAGTAAAAGCCAGAACTACCAGAAACTGGTTTCCTGACCATGGTATTACTGTGCTTCACTGCCCAGCCTGATAATCCAGACTACACTGATGAGCTGAAGGCTGCTATCAAAGTAGCGCAGGCTTCATTAAACCACAGCAGTGCCACAGACTGACTGCCTCCATGCCATGTCGTACTGATGTGCATTTCATGTAAAAGTAGCCCCGACCAAGTACTGAACCCATAAGTTAATATAACTTAACTTAGAAGCACTTTATATTTTGATCTGTAATATTCCAATGTTTTAAGATAATGATAAAAAGTCTTGAAATATTTCACTTTGTGTGTGATGAATCTACAATGTGAACAGGTTTAAGTTCTTTAATGAAATTACAGGTAAAATGAAAAATTTCATGATGTTCAAATTCTTTGAGCTCACCTATATATGTCGTATCTTTTCATTTTTGATAATACTCAGCATTATTCCAACGTTATTCATCACTTTCATAATAAGGGACCCTTCAGTGACATCTGGGAGAAAAAAATATCGCACAGCAACAACATAAGTTTAGCATTGTCTGCTATGTTTAATTTGTATTTTTTCCGTATAGCTATGGTATAAATATTCAGTAGATCTGGGGAAGGGGCCAGACCAGAACGCCTCCTTGGGGATAGGGTAAGGGTAAGGCCCTTACCCTAAGACAGCTAGTCTCAGCCATGAGGAAATAAAGATACAATAATAGTTATTAGTAACTTCCATGGATTGACCAATGTTCCATCACTCGCTGGAGATGTTTTTGTTGGTTATTGGCTGGTACATTTACAGTCAAGGCTAACCCATAGGGGGGATAAAGGGGAGAGCTTTCTGGGGCCCAACCAAATTGGGGTCCCAGGGAGGTCAGCAAAATCATTGTCCATTGTAAAGTCAAGCTGTGATAACTGTATATATATTTTTTTACTTGCATAATAATCACTCTGATCATAGCAACAGAAATATTTTTGATTCTTTTTTTAATGCCATCACACAGAGCATTCTTGAAAAAATGTGAACCCCTTTTCTTAAAACAGTGTTAAAGTGCATTTTAGAAGTAACAGAAATGGGTTAACAGTGGCAAAATATTGGTTAACAGGAAAGAAATAGGTGCAAAGTGGAAAAAAGGGTTAAAAGTAGGCAAATTTGGGGTTACAGTGCCAAAAAGGGTCAACAGAGGCAACAAAAGGTTGAAAGTGGCTAAAATGGGTTAAAAGTAGCAAAACAATGTGTTAAAAGTGATGGAAAGGTTCAAACAGCGCAACATGGCTCAAAAGTAGCAGAAATGGGTGGAAAGTTGATGAAATTGGATTTAAAAAAAGAAAAAATGATTAGAATTGTCAAAATGTGTTTTACAATGCGTGATACTGTTAATAGATCAGTGGTTCCCAACCTGGGGTCAAGGGACCCCCTAGGGGGGGCGTCAAAGATTTTGTGGGGTTGGGGGGGCTGTCTGCTATGACATTATCAAAATAAGATGTTCATATAAAACAAAAAAGCATGATTAGCGGCGTATAGGGGCCAACCTAAAAGATTAAAACACAAGGAGAATCTGTTGATTTCTGATCAAAAAGGTCAAAATGTGGGTGGGAAAAAAAATCCTAATTTTTGAGATTATAAAGTCTTATATTTGCAGCATTTCAGAGTTTCAAAAGTCAAGGATTTACAAAAAAATAAATAAATAAAAATATCAGAATTTAAAAAGTCTTTAATCAGAAATACAAAACTCCAAAAGTTTTTTAAATCATTATTTTACAGCAGTTTTAAGTCAGAAGTTTACAAGAAACCAAATTGAAAACAGTGGTCAGATTTTGAGTTTTGGGTTTTATAATCTCAAAAATTATAATCCAGGGTTTAGGCACATTTGCCACTTTTTTTTCTGTTTTTTTTTTTTTTTTTTTTTTGCAGCTTTAATGTGACAGTCCCTGTAAGTGATCTGTTTTTGATTCTTTCAAAGTTGATGTAGTTTTTCATTACAACATTAGAGGGCAGTATAACACTGATTATACATTAGGTGGGCCGGTCATGAAATTCAAGTCTGTTTCTTGTATTTCTGTTGTAACTTTATGAGTCATCTGTTCAGGGTTTATTTTGAATAATTAAGTAATAATCAAATGGAAATCCATATTAATGCAGAAGAATGTGACACATGGACATATTTATGTGAGTTATACGCTTTTTTAGGGTGATTTTTTTATGTAACTAACCCATCAGCTTCCTAATACTTGACATCATAACATCACTATTTCTCACATTTTTTATTCTTGATCAGATTAAAAACAAACAAACAACCAAAAAAAACGTACAACCACTGCTGCCATTAAGGCTGAAAATGACACTCTTAAAGCCTTAGACACCAAAACAATGTTGTTAGTCTTGTTTTACAGATTCTCCAAGGCCTTTGACCTTGTGGATCACAGCAACTTACTGGACCTTCTTATAGCCACTGGGTTTCAGAGCATGCTGTCAGTCGCTCTAATTGAACAGCATGCTAGTAGAACACAGGCCGTCCAGTTAGAGGGTGTTACTTCTAACATACTACAAATTGAGAAGGGGTCACTGCAGGGTTTGGCACTGGGCCCTGTTATTTACCATCTACATAGTTGACAGAATATTCCCAAGTCCTCATTTCCCCTTAATGCCGATTATACAATATTTATTTCTGTGAGCCTACGCCCAAGCTTTGACAACTCTTCAAATCTGTAACAGGGATTAGAATTCTCTGTGTCTTTTGAAGGTGACTTAAAGTTCTGACATATCTTGCAAAGAGGCATCTAGAAATTCTACTAAGAAAGAAACTCCACCTCTGTGAGACATGTAAATGTAACCTAACCGACCATCAGAACCATAAATACAGGATGGTTCTCATTTGACATGAAAGACACTGTCGGTGTTACAATGGGTCAGGTTTCTCTCTTTTGTGCTGAAGCTCTTTTGTCGGGCTGTACATGGAGACTGGCAGAGCAGATATCTCCTGTGACTTTACCAAGGGGGGTAAAATTCATCATTGTCAGTCAAAGCGTCCTCAGTGACTCTGGACGAGGACTGCAGCAGACATAACAGCACTTATCACACACCCACAACATGTAATTCGTCTTTACTGTCATTGGACAGTAAAAAGACTTCAAAGAGAGGCGATTATGTCCAAAACCACATGGTCCAATAAACACTCTCTGGGGTCCTGCACTGACAGTTCAGGTAAGTTATGTGGCAATTACTTTACAGATCATATTTCACATCCAAAAAGAAGAACGCATGTGTGTCATTTTATTAAGCGGGTTACATGCTTTTCGAGTCTACCTTTGTATCCAAAACACAGCCACCATGTGTTCATGATGGTGACCCACGCCCTCTTTGTGTTGCACTCATTGTTTGTTCGCCCTCTGTCTCTCCTGTATTAGTTTAGCTCCTCTGACAAGTGCACCATTAGGAGGTTAATCCTGTGGCTTATGTGGCATTTGCAGGCTTTAAAAGTCAATGTGTGAGCATGAATGACTGAAAGTAAAGGAGATTCATTCAGAAGAAATAAAACAGAGCTAACAATAGAAATGATATGTCCAAGATATTGTTTAGCAGACTTCCTTTGTGGCGAGAAAACCACTCAGGAAATGTAATGTCACTCCCAAACTTTTGAGGAACTTTGCCTGAGCTCCACAGAATGACAGTGCACTTTTACATTTACAGATATATCCAGTTAATGATAAAGCTCAGTTAAGTACAAGGCTGGTTGGAAACGCCTCGCCTGAATAACTTTTGACAGTTTTTAGGAGCTTAAAACACGTGTGCTAACATGAACATTGATGGTCATGAGCTAGGGGGCAAACTTAGTAGTTTGCTGGTTGCTTCAGTCAGTGTGGTCAGATGGTTCAATGGCACTCCCAACAATTTTATTTGAAATTCACGTCCTGCTGTATGTTCAGTTCAGGGTTTTTAAAATTGGTGGGTACATTTATCATGCCAGGACCTACAAAAAAGACTCTTGAACCCCTATCGCCAAATCAGCAGGAAGTCTGCATTTTGAAAATTTCTTAAACAACAATGGTAAAGAGGACATTTCCAGGCCTCATTCTGCTCCTACAAAATAAAGTCAAACCCATGTAAAAGTTTGTGTAGAGCTAGAAGAGACCTTGTCAAAAACAAATCATTCAACTCATACACAAAACTGAAGGGGTGTGGCTCTGGTGGCTCACCAAGCTTTGATGTCTTGCCATGCAATAGGAAGTTACTGAAATTCAAGTGCAAATTGCCTCATATTGTTCTTGTGTGATGACACACCACTATCTGTATCCCAACAGAAAACATTTGTCATAGACTGGTTGAAAACATCTGCTTTGGCTCTACTCTTCATGTATATATTTTGCAATATTATGGAAAGAGTTGGGATTGATGTGAAAAATCTGAGATTTTATCTTCAGGCCATATTGCCCAGTTTCTGTGTATTTATGCCTTATTTATGATCGTTTTTTGGTGGTTTACTTCATCATCATGAAGCCATGTTATATCCGCACTACTTCAGTGCACCATGTTTCAGTCATCCTCTGGGTGTTTAGCCTTCAGTAGCTAAAATATAGCTCTCTCATGTTTTCACTTTGACTCTAAACTTCAGGCTTGACTTTAGTAGTGACAGCAGGACCATCAGCACCAGCTCCCCCTAAGGCTGTTCTTTCTCTGCTCTTCTCCCTGTCCACCAATAGCTGCACCTCCAGTCATCAGTCCATCAAGCTCCCCAAGTCTGCAGATTACATAACCCTCACTGGACACATCTCTGGTGGGGACAAGTGGACCATCTAGTAACTTGATACAGTCAGAACAACCTGGAGCTTAATGTTCTGGAGATAGTGGAGATAGTCATAGATTTTAGGCAGGACGCTGCTGCCTGCACCCCCATAACCCTCTGTGACTCCCCAATTTCCACTGTGGACTCTTTCCGCTTCTTGGGGACCCTCATCCCTCAGTCAGGATCTCCCTCATCAAGAAAGTCCGACAGAGAATGTACTTCCCACAGCAGATGAAGATTCAGCCATGATTAAGACGATGACGGTGCATTTCTACACTGAGTCCATTCTCACATCATCCAACAAAGTCTGGTACACTGCAGCCACAGCGAGAGGCAGAAACAGGCTGCAGTGTATCATCTGCTCTGCAGAGAGGGTGATTGGTTGCAATCTCTCCATGACCCTGAGGCACTCCTCTCTGGCAGGGGGCTTAGGTCCATCAGGACCAAAACCTCACACCACAAGAACAGTGTCTATCCCTCTGCTCATGAACAGTACTCCAGCCCTTCCCCCACAGACTCTCACTGAACCCAATAACCAGCAGGCAAAAACAATGCATGTTTAGACAGACTTTACGTGTCACGATAACATGCACTGGACTTATCTCTTCTGTCTACAACCACACACTGTGTTGGAAAAACTGCACTTTAACCTTTTCACCAGTATACCTGCACATCTGTACAGTCTGTCCTTTTTCTTCACCTTTGTACATACTTCTGTGATGTTTATATTATATGATGTATTTTCATTTTGATACTACTTTTTTCTATAATAAAACTCTGATACTAAGGATTATTATAAAGTTAGGAGGGAAGCAGGCTGATAGAAAGAAGTGCCACCAACTCCATTTGTATCACCCAACAATTGAAGGGACCAACTACTAAAGTTTCTTCTTCTCTTCTTTACTCCTCATACCCACGTATATCCTACACTACTGAATATATTTGACAAATGTTGATCTCAGACCATTTAGTATCATTCGGTATAACCAGATGCGACCCCAGCCACACAAGCCCTTCTCTATGGAGGTCTGAGGAAAAGAGGCAAGAAGGAAAAGAAGAGAGAGTTAAAGTGAGAGAGTGTAGGGGGAAATAGAAACTCCCACAGCTTGAAGCGTTTTTAGAAATAAAAACCAAGGTTTATAGGAGGGAAATGTTCTGCAAATCTATCAAGAGGCTGTTAAACCTTTTCCCTGGATAACTAAAAAGGTTTGACAGCATAGTGGGGCTTGATGACAAGTCATTGAAAATCCTCAAGTCTTTAAATTCTCCAGTGTTTTTAATGTATTTCAAACTGAGTCAAGCTGATGGACCTGCTGACAGAGGCTCTATACCCACTGACGCTGATCTTGTGCTGGCACATCCAATTTTCAGTACAAACCAATACGTTAATTTGTCTATAGCACTGAGGGTCTTTAATACAACAATGCCTTTAACGTCAGCTGTTACAGCCATGCTCATCAGTGCCACCACTTCTTCACCAACCAATCAATTCTAACAACCCAACTTTGTGGTCATACCAAAAGTGGCAGAAGTGTCATGAGCCAACTTTCGTAGCCTAGCAAAAACAGTAATCGCTGCTTAAAGGCACCCTGACATTAAGATTGTGTGGGCTTCCAGCTGGGATAAGTGCCACAAAGAATAACACATGCATCAACTCTGAACAGATCCAAAATCAAAGGTATAATGTGTCCTCCTGAAAGCCTCGCTGCCCTTTTATCCCTCCTAGTCACTCACGTATCTCCTTTTCAGACCCATTCATTCTTTCCTTTCTTAATCTGATCCATCCTTTATCTTATTGAATTTACTAAATGTAGTTCCACAGGCTCTGCAGATTTTGTCCCACCTTGCAGAACCCAGCTACACATGTCAGACATAACAACATCCAGATGTTACAAGTCGAACCTTATTTGTTGTTTCTAAACTGCTGTCATACAATCATATGATCTTTCTCCATCTGATCCCTTAAAAACCTCTGATTTTATATGGCTAAAGTAATAAGAAAAGAAGCTGCTTAAGTAAATCCATATAATTGATCTATTTTGAGTATAAACAAGCTAAATAGTTAAATGAGTTTAAATAGCTGTTCGAATACATTGTCACCAAAACAGACCCGTGTGTTTTTGAGGCTCATCCGGAGGTAAAAGTAGAGTTAAAGAAAAGAGAGAACCAGAAGATGGTTAAAGGGGAAAAGAGAAATATTTGACTGAAAGCTTGTTGACTTTTACAAGATCTCGAGACCTCAGAGGGCTAAATTGGATTTGCTTATTGGGTCCCCTGTGTGGTGTGTTGTAGGGTTCAGGAAAGGTCTTGTCTGACCGTTGACCTCTCTTATTCCCTCCATGCTGCCTGTCATGTCAGCAAAGAAGCTGACAACATATTTATAACTGGACTTGTGTCAAGTTCTGTCTACTGTGATTATTTAAAGAGAGGGTTGCACTTTCTGCTTATGAAAGGTATATTAACCTGTGATACTTCACCAGATTTTAATAGCCCACCAAGAATTCCCTCTGCTTTAATTTTGCTGGTTCCTAAGTTCCTCAAATGTTCACTTTGTTTCAAGGATGTTCCAGAAAGAAGGTTTTAAGGTGGAACAGACTGAAAACACAACAGACGATTTTATGATGAGATTATTAATTATTTCCATATAAGTAATTTTAATGCATACTTCCAGACAAAGCGGTTACTATGTTAATTGCAGGAAAATGTCAATCTATAAAAATTCTGACCATTAAAACAAAGAAAGATGAACAAGAAATACCACATTACAGTTACATGCCCCTGTGATGTATACAAGTGCCAGACAGTAAAGTACAATGTTGAGTACAATCAAGAGGAAGGGCTGGGGTGGTTTCTGTTGATCTTAGAGGAAAGGGATAAAAATGATCTTGACCTTTGACTTACAAAATCTACAGATATTGGAGGTTGGATATTTACAAAAACATCCATCAGAGTACCTGGATGCAGATGGTGGACCTCATCTTCATACTGGAGTTTAGATGGGTGCTGCTGTACCTCATCTTCTCATAATGGAAGTCACTTGAAGTGCATAGTGGAAGTCTGTCTTCTTTGTTTTTATGTGCCACCATATTAATAGAGGCAGGTTCATTTTATTTATAAATCTATATCATTTTAGATCACCCCTGTTGCTATGGCTTCAGCCTTAGCCACCATATCAATTTCCCACATTGGATTGGGATGGGCAGGCTGTTCCATCACCATGTCATACTTTGTCAAACCGTGAATTTCATAACACTCAGATCATTGTGGAGATGGCCTGAGTAGCTCATAATAGAGAGAAAAAGAGACAGAGAGCCTGTGACGTGGCCCGTTGTATCACTGTAGACAGAAAGGATTATCATTGTAAATGTGCAATAATTTGAAGATTATTTTTGTCACAGATGATTATTTGTTCACTTTTCACCCCAAGAGATGGGAGAACAAATCTGTGCAAAAAAAAAAAGTTGGTTCACAGTATGTCACACATACACATCTTTGCCATATTTTCACCCCTTCACTTGTAATAAAACTCAAACAAATCCCGTTGACCCAGTTCAATTCTGACCTTTCAAAAAGGTCAGAAGGAGGATGTGGATTGTAAGTTTCTAACCAGTTTTAACTGGTGTAGGTCAGAATGCACAAAGGACTCAGTCTTGAAATAGCCTGATAGAGGACCAAAGAAAGCCTACAAGACTAAAGATAGAGCTTCTTCAATAATTTAAATAAGCATTGTGATTCTAATGTTGGGTAGAAAGAAGCTGTACTAATTTTACCTTTTACTTCTCTGTTAAAAAAATTAATATAAAATATTAGTAGTTAGATTTCTTCCTTCATGGTCTCAAGGCCTTTTGCTTGAATGGCCCTTGCTTGATAAAGACATATCCGGCCATCTACTGTTTCTGTCCAGAGTAATTAGATTTCCCTGCTGAATTCTATACTCCTGAGAAGGACAGACAGTCGAGGGAGTGGAGCTGCAATCCTAGAAGTCATGAAATCCACTAAGCAAACCATGTGAGAAAAATCAGCACTGTTAAAAACCTGAACAAACCATGTTGCACAACAACTGTGTTTTCATGGGCTTATTGTGGTACCCTTGATTTTATATCTCCAGTCTCAATGTATTTTTAATTTTAACCATATTATGTGCCATTAAAACTAAAATCTAGTTAGATCATATCAGCCACTCTTCCCTGATAAAGGTGTGTCGTCATGGTTAGTCATTAATTAATACCCTAGAAATCCATTACCATAAAAATGCCACAATAATGAATTATGTTGTCCTTGACACGCTGTTTCCATCAGGCGGCCATTTGAAATATTAGATAAGAGCTTTACCAGAGGGCTTCCTCCTGCCATCTGGTTCTGCTGTCATCCATGACTGCTTCCTTTAGACCTGCACTACAGTCTGCACAGTGCCATATAAGATTCGTAACATCTTAAAAGCATCGAGGTATTGCTCAGTTTTGCCTTTACGTGCAAATCCTTTTCAAAAATATTATCACCACATGTTCCATTTCTTTCCAGTTCATGCTTCATGGTGAAACCTTATCCGCATGAGGGAGGGGCGATAGGGTCTTTAGCTGCCCAAGCATGGCTCCCCTTAGTAAAATTGTTCTCAATAATATTTGAGAAACAAAGATTTTATATTTACAAACAGAGACATCATACAGGCTCACACATACAACAAAATGAACCATGATTGGAGTTTGATGTATGCACTGATTTGTTGTTACCATGTAAGGTGATCGCATAATGTGATGACTGAAAAAAAGTGCCTAAAGCTAACATAGCTACCCTTGCTATGTAATTACCATTATTACTTAAGTCAATGAAGCTAAATTAGCATTAGCAATGTGAGCTTTAGCAAATGTAGCTAGAGCTAACATAGCATGTGGGCAATGTAGCTATGTAGTTGGCGTAGAATCTTTGTGAGCTCAGCTGTTGCCATAGCGTTTCTATCTATGTAGCTTATGCATAACAGAAGTATGTAAGCTAAATTTGCTGCGTTGGAATGTTTTCATGAAGGATGAGGTTATTTCCTGTAAGCAGACTGTTTACTGGACTTTATTAAGCATTTTGTAAACAGGTTTTGTAGGTCGGGTTTTTAACTTGCATCCCAACCAAAGGTGAATGGTGAGAGTGTGGGAGTTTCTAGAACAGTTCACCTACCTTGGCAGCGTAATCCATTGATCTGCTAACTACGAGATCAACCACAGAACTGGACTTGTGTATGGAGAAATCAGTTTACTGGGCAAGGTGATGGGGTGCTCCCGGTATCTCCTGTCTTTTTAGGCCTGAATGTTGACTGATGACCTGAGGCGCCGGCTCCTTTGTGATGGCTTCTTTTTGTCCACTTGCGGTTACCGTTGCAAGACCACGTGTTGAATGCTGCTCAGGAAAAATGGGGATGGGAAGGGTCAGTTGCTAGAAACAGGTGTGGCAGCTGTGAATCTACAGACTTTCCTGGGCCTGATCCAGCTTACTGCAAACTGGGTGCCCAGGACCCAGTGGACGGAACAAGTGTTGGGGATGGCCACTTGTATCTTGAAGGAGTCAGCTGGGAAGATACCTAAGGAGGTTGGGCATGGGCCTGGTGCAGGCCTGGATGTTGACATTCAGGAGGCCAGAGTGGTACAGGGCCTAGTTTAATGCAGCACAGTGCCAAACTGGCATATGTTTCCATACCGGGCCTGTTTCCATTAAAAGCATTTTACTGACAAAATAAGGGAGAAAGAGGTCACAGTGGCCTTAGCTTAGTAGAAAACATGGCCCATTTATGTTTGTCCATTTCTACCACTGCCCTACAGGCAGTGATGATTATTCCAACCAACCAATGGAAAAGAAGTTGGACCGCACTGATTGGATGTTTTGGTACCTTTCCCACCTTTTGCCAGTGAAAACACAACTATTTGTGAGCCATACTGTACTGAACTGAACTGGACCACTAGGAGGAAATACAACTAAAAACTCTGGGTTGCCACTATACACAGTTTCAGCCTAAAATGCTTTTTTGGTGATGCAATATTCCCTAATTTGAAAATAGTGCAAAATGGGAACATTGTCATGCTTGTCAATGCCACTTCTCTAAGGGCTTAAAAAATCTGGTTTTCCAACAACAATAGTAGAAATTATCTTATCCTACTTATGTTTTAAAAGGTACAATTTCCATGTTTGAGCTAATGCTAATGCAGGGATATAATTCATTTAAATTGTTTTAATCTTTTCTCTGTGATATTTTATGGAATAAAAGAAGATGTTAACCCTTAGAGCTCCGTACCCGAGGTACACCCCTTTGTAAATTGCTTGGTAACTTTTGAACAGTAAGTCATAGGCACTAACTTGTTTTTTTTTTTTTTTTTTTTTTTTCCAGTGAAAGCTCTGTGTTGTGCCTTTCTGTATATGTTCTTCATGCATTTGTAGCTCTGACAGAACATTTTCTAGTGAGCGCAGAACTTGGCTGACTTCCTGGGGTCTCTAAAGACAGGGTTGTCGTATACAACAAGAAGCAACACAGTTTAGAAAAACGTCAATTACTTTTGAACCATACATCGTAGAAATTTCCTTTTTTTCTCTCTGAAAGCTGACAATTTTGCCGTTTGTTTACTACCCTTGATGTCTCCGTAGCCCTTAAGAACGCCGTTCTAGCCAGGCTGGAACTTTGGTGACTTTTCGGGGTCTTTAAATATGAAATCCACGGTGTTAGTGTCTTTATAAGCATTTTTGTCCATTTTTAATCCATTTTCGAACATGTACTTTGGCTTTCTCAGTGGGCAGAGCCATATTTGTTGAGGGCAACATTTAGATGCAAAGCATTGCAGGAATTGTTCTCTACTGCTTAAAGGAATGGCAAAAATGAATCTAACTGCACAAAGCGCAAATAGCTGGGAGCGCTAAGGGTTAAGCATACGGGGCTAATGGACACTGGGCCAATGGGAACTTGCTTTAGTAAGCTACCGGCAGTAAGAGCTGGTGAAAAGCACTCTCCTCAACTTGAGTCATGTATTGACTGCCAGTCAGACTTCAGGCCCTGGTGAACAGTATTGTGTCTAGCCTGAAAGGGTTTTTTCACTTCATAATATAATTTCAAAATGTCAGTGTATCATCATTTCATCCACCATGCCATATGACTGGTTCATCTTTGAATCTTAAATGACAACTATCCATATCTTCTCAAGCATTCAGTCAAAAAGGATGATTGTGCCAAATTTAAAGATTTCCCCTTAAGGTCCTCTCTGAGATACTGGGTTCATGAAAGGGACAGAGTGACTCAAAAACAAAGTTTTAATGTGGCAGACAGCAAAGATGTAGTTCTGACTTTGTTCTTGTCTAAGTCCAATAAAAGGATTCATATCAAGGTTAAAAAGCTTCATGTTGGTATTATCACATCAGCAATAAATCAAACCTCAAGAATACATTTGTAGAGAGACAAATTAATATCGTATTCCAAGTTTTAGGCAATTTGAACAGACCAGACGCACATGCAGTATTCTGAGTTTTTTCAATTCACTTAAATGCTTTTAGCTAATTTGCCTGATTAGATTTATTCCAGGAATTAGGGGGCCTGATGGAGAAAGTGTTGGAGTGGTCAAAACATAGACACAACCCCCCCTGCCTTCCTTTTCCACTGTATCACCATATCCTCCCTCCTCCGCCCAGCCCCCACCCCATCCCTTACCCATCATCAGCACTTCACTCCCTCAAACAGTGACCATGGGCTGTTTATCGACTGGCTTTTTCTTCCTGTTTGTGGTACTAAGAGGCTGAAATTAGATCTGCATCGCAGAGGATTTGAGATAAATTGGGCAGCAGATCGGTCCTAATTCAGTTTTCTCTTGGTTTTCTGAAGGGGAGAAAAGTTGGTCATGATGCAGCGGAGGATAACTCCAGTCTGGATGGGTTAAATGTTGGTTTGATGAATGTAGGGTTTGGTGCAATCCATGTTGTACAAGTAACAGGATGGACACTGGGATGATCCAGAGAAACAAAACACATTTGGCATTACTGATGGTAAAATAATCAATAAAGGTAATTGGGGAAATAATATTCTTGCTATTGCCAGATTTAATGATACCAGTGCTGCATGATATCCTCCTATGCACCTCCCTTGGGTTGGCCCAAATGGCGGCGGTACACAGGGGTAATCGGCCGCTCCCATTACAACTCCCCGGGGAGGGGGGGTCAGCTCCTTAGCTTCTTTGTACAGCTAGGAGTCCGGGTGTGGATCTCACTCTTTTCACTATCCCACTTTGATCTGACTCCAATCCCTGACAGCTGATACTGTAGCTGAACCTGACACTCAACGCTGCCTCTGTGCAGATCAGGAATGGAGAGAGGAGAATAGGATTGAGACGAGCTGGGCTGAATGCCAGAGTATCTGCTGTTTTGTGTGTCAGACAGACAAGATGACCCTCTTGGTAGAAGTCGGCCAAAGAGGTCACACTGAAGCGGAGAGATACCCCTGAGGATAAACAAATGTCTTGTGATGTTTTTGACTTTTATTTCTTAATACCAGTGTATAAAATAAAATTTATCTTTTTTGGACACAGAGTGATGGGAAATGATGTTTCAGCCTGCCACACAAAAGATTTTTAACATCATAACCAATTTTTTTTTTAATATGAGAGACACATATGGTGACAGAATAACAAGTTTAACAGTTTTGTTTTATAGTGTGTGATGTGCAACAACATGACCATCACAGCACACTTACCTCCAATTTCCACATGCTTTGCCTGTGCAGCACTGTCATTCTAGTTAATCATTGCAGTTGAACCGGTCCATCTCTGGCAGGTCGAAGAAGCACCACTCCACAAGAGATACATGCCAGGTCTATTTCAGGGTCAGCTTCTGTCAAGCCATGTCAGTCTACACAGAACAGAGCAATCCAAGCAGCCAGAAAATGTACAAAGCATTCCAGTCAATTTTAAATGGGTTACAGAGCTACTATGATTGAAGGAAAAATAATTTTTGATTTGGAAAACCACAGAATTTTACATGAAACCACACATCATTTGTAGAAAAAATAAACCTTTTAACTTTTGAATGTAGTCATCCACGGCAGAGGCAAAAAAATCATGGAACTAGGTCAAAATGAATGGCAAATTTAACCCCAGGGAGGCAAAATAATCTGCAGTTTTCCCATTATTCCCACATGAACTCTTAGTTCTCCCATGATCTTGTGATATCAAGTCTCAAGCTGTGCTTCAGATACGCTTCCCGTGTACGAGGTCGCTGGCCGTTTGTCAGAGCACAGTGCTGGGTGGCCGGAACGCAGCTCAGACGGAGTATGTGGACACTGGAGGTATCAGATTGTGTTCACCAACAACCCGAGTCTCCACTCTCAAAACTCTAAATCTCTCTCATTTTATTGCAAAATCATCAAGTCAGTCAAGTCGGTCGAGTTATACTCCGAACCATCTGATAACTGCTTTAGTAAAAGTAACAGGGCTCCAAGAAAAAACTGCTGGCCCTGGTGAAAGTGCAGGTCACAACTTGTCCACGAGAGCGTTTTGGAGTAGTTGGATTGTGTATTTGATGAGTTTGATGAGGGAAAGCCGGGATACCATAAGAATCCATTGTGTTGGCAGTCGGGCTCCTAACTCGGTGGCAATAGGCGAATTTGCCAAAATGTTGCAATATCCCTTTTACTTTCTCATAATTTAGCTCTCGATCTGCTCTGCTCTGACAGTTACATTTTTCCTAAAGGTGCATTTCAGAATGAGTCTAAAAGCAGTGTGACCAGTCCTTCTTGTGCCTCAGATAGGCCCCAAAGCTTTGCTGTAAGCTGAATGGTACAGAGCCATTAGCAATCTGAGCCTTCCTGAATTAAACAGATTTTTTTAAGAAGCAGCGACCCAAAGATCCCTTGGGATACACAGGGCGTTCACAGACATTTGTTTTCTTTGCGATGAATCAGTTGTCTTTCAGGTATTCACACTACAAGGTAAGTATTTCAGTGTACTTAACTGAGCTTTTAAAGCATCACTGAGGTGTTTTAGGAAGGACTTATTCTTTCTTAGAAACACTTGAAGTCAGGCCTCCCACTCTGTCTTCACAAGATCCCTAATGCAGCTTGCATACATGACAAACAGACAAGCTGCTGCACATTCTGCCTCAGGTCAGAACTGAAACTGATGGTGACCGATTGGGCCTCTCGCTGTCATCACAGACCAAAAGCATACCTGAATAATGCCACGCAAAGAACCATGAGACTTAGTGTCATGACAGGTTACAACACAAAAATAGAGATTTGAATGTCCAAAGAAAAACAGAAATTAAAGGTTAGCATGTAAATACAAGTAGAACCATTAGGAACACAAACACAGAGGAAGCAGGGTTGATGATGTACTAGTGCAGAAACCGGGAAGGACTAAGACTAAATACTCTGGGAAGGTGAGGGTAATTACTGACAGGTTAGACAATTAGGGCTGTAAATTAAGGGTTTATAATAATTTCAAAAGGAAATCTTCAATCAGCAGTGTCTGAGGTGACGAGGTGAATTGGAAAGAACAAAAAAAGAGTGATAAACATGCTTATGGCCTGCCATAATAAGGGTCTCTTTGGTGTTCTTTTAGATAAAGACTGTTGGGTGTGATTTTCACTGTTGAGTACTTACATTTTCAACAGTTTTTAAAGCCAGGTAAATGTTTTAATGCAAAGTATGTAAATTCTACCACCAAGAGAGGCTCGATCTAAACCTTAACAAAAGATGAGAAGAAACGCACTCCTCACCTTCACCCGCCTCCGCTGCTTACTTCTAGTTCAAGCTTATAAGTTTATTCAACAAAAACTGCTTCCATAAGGTGTACTTAAAAAAACAGCAAACCAACATTTGTGTTATATTGATGACTTTCACATAATGGGGGGAAAAGCTGTTAATAGTTGCAAGTTATTACTGCAAGCACCTTGCAAAGCCCAAGCCTGCGCCCAAGTACACTTTTAACCGCTTTTCTCACTCATGAAGTGAAATTCATCAAGGAAGCTGAAATGTTGGTTTGCTGTTAAGTAAATAGCCTGCATGGAGTGTAGTTTAGTCCTTGACTCAAAACCAGAAGTAGGATGAGCAGGAGGGCAGGCTGAGAAGGGCCTCTGGTCTGTACATCACCTGGGAATGCTAGTAGGGCCATAACTATCAACTTTTGGTATTTTAGCTGTTACCTTAACCCTAAACGGAAGTTTAATCTGATTTTATCTTGAAAGATCCATCCATCCATTTTCTATACCACTTATCCCGTTGGGGGTCGCGAGGGGCTGGAGCCTATCCCAGCTGTCATTAGGCGAGAGGCGGGGTACACCCTTGTCTGGTTGTCAGTCAATCGCAGGGCTGTCAAATAGAGACAGACAGCCAGGCACGCTTACACTCACACCTACGGCCATTTTGGAGTGATCAGTTAACCTAATGAGCATGTTTTTGGTGGTGGGAGGAAGCTGGAGAGAACCCATGTGTACACAGGGAGAACATGCAAACTCCACACAGAAAGGCCCCGACCGAACCAGGGACTTACTTGCTGCAAGGCAACAGCGCTAACCCCTGCACCGCTGTGCAGCCCTATTTTAAAGGTTTCAGCATGTATTTCCACTAGGCCTCACCTCTTGATAAAAACCTACAACACACAAACTCAAAGACAAATCTTAAACAATTGTTTCCATTATGTGAATGAATTTTATAGAGGTAGAAACAGTTTCTTTATTGACATAAGGCTATCGGAAAAACTCTCACTAACATGATATCAGTATCCTTTGCATGACAAATAAGGGAATGAAGAGGCAAAACCCACAGGCTCTTTCTCTTTCTTGTGTTTCTCGATGTGGGAAAGGTCCATGTTATACAAGAGACTCGTATTATCTTTTGGAGTACAATAATCTGGTCCCGTGTCCTCTTCCACATCCACCGTGCAACATTACATCACTCCTTTATTTAGAGGCCATATCAATGTGACATCACGATCATCACTCTATACCTGCATTCACCACACAGGCGGGTTGCTCGGATTGAAACTCAAGCTTGTGTATTATATGAGATGCAGAACATCAATGCTTGTCCTTGGCTATTCTGGAGGCTAATCGGATTTCATGAGGCAGAGCACGGCGACAGAGTTACAGTTTCCTGAGCAGAAAACACAGACTAGATACATGATGGACTGGACCTCCCACAAATTACACATATCTGAGGAAAAGTCCTGCTAGTCAGCAGGTTTTGATTAAGAAGGTATTGTTGACAAGGCCCATAGCTGTCCATATATTCAAAGTAGATGTTAAACCTTTTGGAATATATTTGCATACCTGTCATTAGCTTGACCAGAAAACAGCTGGCCAAGTTTAGTCTAAAAAATACCAAATCCAAGATAGAAACTCTGGAATAAACATGTTTAGACATGTCTAGCTCATTGGTGTCAAAACTATGGCCCAGGGACCAAATGTGGCCTGAGATCCATTTTTGAATGGCCTGCAGCAGATAATGTAAATTAAATGAAATATGGCCCACATGAAGCATGTGCTTCACTGTATTGCATACTTCTTAGTTTTAACACAAGGCAGAGCCACAACGTTTATTCTGTAAACCATTTTGACAAGACGAATTTGTTGATATGCATTTTTCTGACTTAATTGAGACAACACTAAATGGTAAACAAAACCAAACTAATGGCTGTACCAGTGACCAGTCAGGGCCCCTGAAATCTGATTAACCACCCTCAGATCCTTAAAATGATGTGATGATGGCTGTTTGCTTTGTCAGCCATCAGCTAAGCCTAACAAATACTAAGCATACCAAGAATTACATGAGATTGGTTTTAGTAACTTTTATATCATCAGGGGGAGGTATATAAAAGTGACCCCACCATCGTTATATATTTCTGTATGTGGCTGTCAGTGGAAAAAGTCTGGACACTCCTGGTCTAGTTGAAATCTCAAAATGCACATTTTAGGTTTTCAGGTACAATTTGAAAGGATTCATTTTATTTTGCCAAAAGATAAGATACAACATTGTAAGTTAGCAGACGCTTTTATCCAAAGTTACTTACATCTGGGCCAGGTGTTCCTGGCATTAGGGACCTTACCCAAGGGTCCATACCCAGTACTCAATGTGGTCTGACTGGGATTCAAACCCCCAATCTCCTGTAACAAAGTCAGCAATGTAGTCAGTCAGCATTTGGTGTTTGTGACATACTGTATGCTAGCATGTAACTCTAGCTGTGCTCTGGTGAGAGGGGTCTGGCTGCAGGCTGCAGATCTCATACAGCCCCCCTTGCAGACCAGACTCCCCCTCTACCAGAACGGAAGTTACGTAATTTACTGCTACATTTTATGTATGGTTTTTGAGGATTCTTTTGAATAAACTTCATTCATGAACTAAGTCTGACAACTAAATTCATGAAATAACCACATTACAAACATTACATAGACAACATTTTGTTAAAATGTGTAATTTTTAATCTAATAATGTAATCTAATGCGTAATTAAACATTTTATGGGCCTGTTTTAGTTTAAGCTGAAGCTAATGTAGCTATGCTAGCTAGGTAGTTCACGTTACTATGTGAGCCAATGTCGCTATGTACGCTTTAGATTTAGCAGCAGGGGCTTAAGCAAATGTAGCTAAAGCTAACATAGCTACATAGGTAGCTTTCCTTCATAGCTAAAGGTAAAGCTAATGTAGCAAAAGCTAATGTAGTTTGTTTGCTTTCAGTTTAGCTAGGTTAGCTATGTTGCTATGATATACAAATAGCTTACATAGCTAACATGGCCTTTTTAGCTTTAGACTTAGCATGTTTTCATGGAGGACAAGCTTTTTCCCTTACGTAGACTGTTAAGTCAGCTTTATTTAACATTTTGTAATTATGATAAGGTTTTCTAACTTTCGGCATCCTCACCCTTACCTTAACCCTAAATGGAAGGTAAATCTAATTTTATTTTTAAAGTTTCATTTTAGGTCTGACAGAGGCAACATCTAACAGTAGTGGTCTGAGATCTACTGTCTTGGCCCCCCTGTTGACCTACCCTTACGAACCATTTTATGTCCAGGAGCTAAGAGATGTATTATCTGTTTGCTTTCTTTAAGGAGATATAAATTCCCAACATTTGGCTATGTAGCTAATGGAGCTAAAGTTAAGCTCACAAAGCAGCAACATGTCTACATTATCTGCATAGCTAAGTTAGCCTTAGCTATGTTTAGTGAAGCTCATGTTGCTAAAGCTAACTTAGCTACATTGACTTATGTAGTTACATCAATAACTTAGCTAGCTTAGCTGTGTTAGCTTTAGCTAAAGCTAACTAAGCCTAACTAGGCCACTGTTCATGTAGCTACTTCTCAAACAGTTTAGAAAAACAAAATACCCTTTTCTCTGTTTTTTTAAATAAAATGTTGCTCAGTCTTTAATGTGGTTATTTTATCGTGTAACTGCCAAACTTTGTTTATGAATAAAGTTAAATAAAGGAAAACATCTAAAACAGGAAATAGGTTGTACCGGACGTTTACCACATTTCCTTTTTGATACATGCAGTGTCTCAAATAAATGGTCTGCAGCAGACCCCTCTCGCTAAAAGTACGGCTTGCACACCAGATTTAATGTAACTACAATTATGAATTGATATCATGAGCAAGGAATAACTTCAGAGATAAAACCTGAACTGCCTGAACACAAATATCATCAGGCATAACACATTTGTGTTAGTAGCTTACAAGTTAACATAGCTGGTCATCTTTGTTGAGAGTCTGCACGTACAGCTGGCTGAGAGTATCAGTGTCATTCGTGCCCTGTGTTTGTACCTCCAGGATAAGATCAGGCTTTGAATGTATCGTTGCTATTGTTACTGTGCTGTATTTCTTTTTTCTGTTATGACATGAAGGCTCTGTTGCTTCAGTGACTCACTTGTCAAGATGAGCTGACAAAGGACTCAGAGAAGGACAGTATGAACAAAATATTCACTTGAATGAGAGATGACTATGGTTCACAGAATGCATTCTGCCTATGGATGGAATCTGTAGATAATGTGAAAGAAGATTTTTAGGTGTAATGCTGATAAGTTTGAATCTGAACAAATGAAAAGGTTTAGCAGAAACTTTCTGATGAAACAGCTGATCTCTTAGTGACAGTCACCTGGCTCACAGACTTGAGACAAAAATAGAAATAGGGAACATGTGGGCTTTCACATCAAATTCAGCTAAAGCAGTTTTAATGTTTTAATGGCATTTTCCCTCCAAGCTAGTCCACGGAAACAAATAAATCCTTTCCTGCTCACCGCAGCACCACAACTGGAATGTTTCACCAATTAAGAGCTTCTCAAAGACCCTGTCAATGCTTTATTTGTCACATGAACTAAACACATTGAAACTTCGTCAGTGCAGATCATGAGATAATTGTGGCCATCACATTCCTGTCGTTAAGCTTTAATTGCCTCCTTTAAGGCCGTACTCATTTTATCTCCCTTATAGATGTGAAAGTAATTTACATTTTTTAAACTTTTACTCTATTTTCCATTAGGTTAGAGACACAGTAAGGCATGCTGTGTCTGTATACATTATGTGGAGGTGAAAAGCAGATAAAAAGAGGAACAGACTTTGGATCATGCTGCAAAATCTTTGAAGATGACAAGGGAGAAAGGAAAGGACAGGAGGAGGAATTGTATAACAGAGTGGTGTAGAGGAGGTGAAAAATGGCTCTATTATAGGCCCTAATAGAATTTCCCCCTGGCCCCAGAGGAAAACAGAATGGACTCTCCCTCCTTCCCACTTTGCCTCTCTATCCCCCTTCATCCCTCCATTTGTCCAGACCGGAGATATAATTTCATCACTCTCCACTTAATTGTGTGCATTGCTGGCAGAGCCTCACTCTGTGTTCCAGCAAACAGAGGCAGGTGGGAGAGGAGGAGGAAGTGGAGGAGGTGGAAGAGGATCAGAATAATAGAACAGAGTGGGAAACCACATCACTTCATTTTTATAGATGGACAGCTTGTAAAAGCAGAGGGTTGCGTGGTCCCCTCTGAGTAGTCAAGTGTAAACACAGAAGAGCACTGAGTGGGATCTCAGTATGTCATACAGGATATAATGCAGCATAGATTTACAGTGCAGCTAAATATTTGTGTTTGGCTCAACTTGAAATGCCAACAAGACTAAAAACACAATCCAACTAAAGGAAGCATCACCACTGCCTGTGTTTACATATGGCTGAACCTCTGGACAAGAGGATACAATGCGATGCTATGCAGTACAATTTTATACAATATGATACAAAGAAAGGTATTGCAGTACAACATAATTGGATATCATACAAAAGGCTAGATACAATAGGATGCAGTACAGTTTGATACAATGCCATGCTATGCATAGAAAGGAGTGTGATTCAACATGGTGGAATAAATACATTGAGATACAATTCCATGCCTTACCATAACATGTGAAGACATGATACAATTCGACTCTCTATGATATGATCCCATACAAAGAAAATGGTGATGCTTTCCAATAGAATGGGTTGTGATTTGATGCAGTACAATAGAAAAGGATGTGATGGGACACATACATTGAGGAACTATATGATCCGATATGATACAATACGTTAAGATACAATAAGATATGATACAATAAAAGATACAATACGAAACAACAGAGTAAGAATTGATATGATACAAGAGATGTGATTCTGTCCCATATAATGGAATATGATACAAAAGGCTGATACAATACAATCCAGCTCTTTAAGATAAAAAAAAATACAATTGAATACAATAGGATATATAATGATTCCATACAATATGGTACAATGCGATGCAATGGGATTCTATACAATTTGATATGATACAATACAATGCTTTTCAGTGTAATGGGATGTGATTCAGTTCAGTACAATAGAAATCAGTGTGATGGGATTAACATATTGAGAGATGATATGAGACAATATGATATAATACAATATGAATATGATACAATACAATATGATACAATTTGATAGGATACAATGTATGTTTTTTATTTGGCATAATACAGTTTGACTCACTATGATATGATCCCATACAAAACAGTATGATGCAATGAGTTAACATATGATATGATATGATATGATATGACATATTAGATGCTTTTTGTAGAGTGGGTTGCAATTTGAAGCAGTTCAGTTGAAAGGATGCAATGGAACAAATACATTAAGAGTTTATCCACTACGATAAGAGTAGATACAATATGATATGATTGTCATGAATTCTTAGATTTTTAAGAAACTGGATGATTTTTTTCCCCCACAAAAACCCAGTGAAAATTCACCCTGCTCGTTTAGGCAAACTTGGTGCACCTGAGGTGGCTGCTCCCAGCTGAGAGCTGCTGGTAATCAGCAGGGCTGGGAGGCTATATAGGGAGCAGGCTGCTGCTCAGTTTGGGTTGGGTTGTGAGTGTGTGAGGGTCAACACCATCAGTTAACTCTCTCTTTGTGTTTGATCTAAAAAGAAACTTTGTTTTGAGTGCATTTGTGTGCGTGTGTGAGGGAATTAATCCCAAAATATTGTTCATTCACCTTCCCCTTTCTTCAATGACTCCCACCTATTTTTGTTTGTGGGTCAGATTTTCAGTTAATCTACCAGTTTGATAGACTTAGTGGGTGGCAGTGTGGAAACATAATCCCCTGCCACCTTTTAGAAACCCTAGACCCATTTGGTTTTGTCCATGCAGTTTTTGTTAGTTTCCCCATAAGCGACCTTTCTTATAAAATTTGTTTTTTCTTTGGGGGGGAGGAACGTAACAAAGATACAATACAGTGCTTTTGGATCAATACATTGGGAAACAATACCACGATACAATGTTTTATGTTTTGATTTGACACAATACAATTTGGCTCACTTTGATATGACCTCATACAAAACAGCACAGAGCTATGAGTTAAGATACGATAAGATGTGATATGATACAGCACAATTAAAAGGAATTTGAGATACACTGAGTTACGGTACAATATGAGAAGATGTGTTATCATACCATATGATATTCTAACAGTGTTAAATTTTTTTTAAAGCAAATCAAGGTCTGAGCAAGGGAATTTATGTCACTGATCTAATAGTGATATATGTAATTCATGCAGGGAATACTTGTGACTATCTGCCCCAGGCCTGTCAATGTATTAAAACATGGGCTCGTAGTTGAAGAATCCACAAAATAGCCAAATAACGTTAGGATTCCATTAGAAACTGCGTGTTATTTTGCAGTATTGTGAAAATGTCTTTTCTAACCCATCTGTTTCATGCTTTGCAAACATATCAGAGAAACTTGAAACCGAGCCTCAGATTCACACTTATTTGTGTCATAGAGAGACAAGACACCAGCTCCGCCTCTATTACCTTGTCAGACCCGCTGACTTTTGACCTCAGAAAAGATCAGTCACCTTACTGTCCCACCCTGCAACACTGTTTTGCTACTTTCAAAGGTCGTACATCGTGTTTGATCTCCTGTTCGTGTCGTCTGTGACCAAAGAGAACACGTGTGCCTTCATCTGGAATGATCTGCAGACTCTCCAGTCAGTCATACATCATCCTGAGCATCCACTGAGGGCCTCAGAGAGACGCTCCTCATTGTGTCATAAAGATGAGGATGCTTCTGATCTTTGACCTCATCTCTGTGATTGTCTTTTTACAGAGCACTGTGCTGACTTGTGTGGTATGAGGCACAAGAAGGATAGATCATCTAAAGCTTGAAAAGATTCAAGTCATTCCAGTCACTCAAGGACGTTTTTAATTTGCTTCATAGACATTTATACTCATTCTACTTCTTGCAGTCATCTCTGATCTTGAATGAGTTTGCTGTTGATTGAAAAGCTCAAGATGAGAAAGAAATGCACCAGCTAGCTTCATTTAGCACAAAGGCTAGTAAAGTGTACAAAAAAAGCAACCCACAGACTGACCCAACAAACTGTTTCTCCCTATTTCTAGTGTTTATGCTACACTAAACTAATATGAAATAAGCACATCTCCACAAAGTCAAAACAATCGCTCCGAACTTCTCAAACCTCTAAGAAAACTAGTGCTTTGTATCTGAAGAAGCTGAATCCTTCACAGCTTGCAATGGAAATGCCGTTATTCTAGGCAAAACTGTGACAAGGTATTTTTCACAGCCTCACATTTCTGAACGTCCTTGAGGGATTTCTTTTTCCACACTCTCACTTTATCCCAGCAGTGATTTTTAGACTAAATAAACACGTTATTGTGTGACCACCTGAGACCTAGGCATGAAACATGTTGCTAATTCGTCGAGTTTAGTATGCAGCAGAGACTAATATGTCTGACAATACAGTCATCACCTGCTAATTGTTCCTCTACTTTAAATGATGTGTGTAACAGCAACTTTTTCTGTTTTTGGTTCTCTACAAACAGCTTGTTGTGAATAAGAACAAATATAACACATTTTGAGAATTAAACACTGAAAATAAGATTTAACACTCTAAAATTAAGGTACGAACTGTAAGTAAAACTAACTGTACATTTATTTTTTCATTCATACTATATCCCTGGGGCTATTGTGGTTCAACAGGTAGTCAGAGATCTCAGGGTTGTGGATTCAAACCCAAGCTCCTCCAGTCACATGTTCATGACAAAACATTTAACCTCGAATCTCTCCCACTACCATACACATGTAGTGGTGCTGCATGTAAATGTGTACAGATGCATATGAATTGTATTATTTTATACTGACTGCCACTAAATATAGCAGTGTTTGACGTCAGTGGCAAAAAGCACTCTAATCCAAGACAATCTGGCAGCAGACCGTAGATTTCAGACGCCCCCTCTTACAGACCATTACTGTGAGATGCTGTTTCTGTCAGTATCAAAGTGCCGTAATCTGCTGGTGAATTTAGTTTTTATAAATTCATCTTTATTCATGAAAAAGTCTAGCAGTTACATTATTGAAATAAACACACTGCAAACATTAAAGATTAAACAACATTTCATAAACAAAACCGAGAAAAAGACCAGGGGGTAAATCATGCATTAACCTATTTAAGAAGTAGATACGCAAACAGTGGCTCACTTAAGCTTAATTAGCAGTAACTAAAACTAAGACAGCAACATAGTTTACATTAGCATGTATGTAGGAGCCAATGAGCGCTACTTTATAAATAGGAACCAGTCTTTGTCCGGGCAGGTGTCCTGCCCGGAAGTAAAACAGTTTTTGACCGCTGAAGAAGCCGGTATGGTGGATTGTTTGTTCGTGTTGGATGAATGTGGGATTACAATTGCTTACATTAGCACAAAGAAGTTTTGGAGCAATAAATGCACAGATTATTGCAATACAAGCTATTGTCTCTGAGTCTCTTCATCAGACACGGTAAAGTTTGTCTGGGTGTCAATTAGATAAATCCCGGTGAGGCACCTTAGGGGCTTCAAGCATTGGCTTAGCCTCTACAATTTAAGCCAATGTAGCTAATTTAGCTTAAGCAATGTGAGCTTTACCAATAGTAGATAAAGCTAACAGAGATACAGATATGTATCTATGTATGTAATGTTAGCATAGCAGCTTTGTTAGTATAGGTATAAGCTTCATGAGCTTTAGCTTTAGCTACCTTGGCTACCTTGCTCCGTTATCTACATAGCATATCACTGGCATTGGGCCAAAACTGCATATCTCCATTTTTTTGTCATTTTAATTTTTTTTCATAAATCAATGCTGTTGGTCACCTTTTACATCAGTGGGTTTTAACGAATTTGAAAGCAATAACATGTCAACAAGATGCCAACTACGACCATTCAGCGCTAAATTATCTGAAAAATAATTCCTATGGTCAGACCCCTCTCAACAGTCATTTACCATGCTAGAGTCTCCCCAATACTGGGCAACATTAGAGCTGTATTTTTACAATGAAGACCTAATGTTTTAAACATTGAACAGAAGTTTGTTGTGATTTTATCTGGCCACACACAACATGATTTTCAGCCCACATTGACTTGAATATCAAACACATTTGATATTTATGATTCAAGGCTGGAAAGCCTGAAATGGCATACCCACAACATCCAATGAGAGCTGACCAGGTAGCATCAACCAACCAGATGTTACATACTCCAATGGCTCATAAGCATGATCACAATATTACCTTTATCATAGCCAGCATTTCGCATCGTTCTTTTCCTCATTCATTTATTTATTGTTGCTACTGTAACCATGCCAGGAAAGCCACTCAGGGATTCTGGTCATCCTCCATGGTTGTTTTTCTTCTGAGATCTCGTTTGATCATTGAATTCTAGTAAGCTCATGCTCATCCTCACGCCTTGCTTGTGAACAAGTTCCCTTTCAGGAATTTTCTTCCAGCATTGCAAAATTATCCCACCCTGACAAAGGATGAACTTGTTCGATTTTGGAGATCACAGTTTAAAGGTCAAATTCTAGAGGCCTAGTGTTCCTTCTTTGCTTGTGATTGAGATATCTCAAGAGCATTTTGAGAGATCTACACAAACTTTGCACAAAAATGTCTTGGTTGACTCACGAATGAACTTCTTCGGTTTTGGAGGTCACAGGTCAAGGTCCCTTTGCTTCATGTTCGTACTTGCTTATAAGATTTCTACAAATGATGCTGCAACAGAAACTACTCTTGCCTTTCTTTCTGATCCGCCACTGTACTTTCACTAGACCTCATAGAGGCATATCACAGCCTGCTAATAGTTCTTTAACAGGAAGTAGTGACTCAAGAGGGACTCTCTTGGCCTTTTGTTATCTCAGTAATTGCTAGAGATGATTTATGTAAGAACTGAAAGCGCGTTATCTCTGCAGAGTCGGTGGCTTTGGTCCCGTAGCAATCGCAACTTTGGTTTCCTTTCTTCAACGTGAAGCTGAAACTCATCTGGTTAATCAAACTCAACAGAGCCTATCCTCTTTCACCACCACATGTTACTTGTGCACACACTGCTCCCTTCACACATCAAACATTCCTCACTAACGACTCACTGGAGGTTAGCCGCAGTTAGCTAGGAAATGTGTTTTCCATTTGAAGCATGGTTCACTTAGAAACTGATCCTGAGTGCAGGGACTGGGTCAGAGCCTTGAGATGCTATTTCTCTTTTCTCACAGGACCAGGTTAGACTAGAGAGGGTTAATGTGAGTTTAAGAATGTTGCAAACGTTGTTTATTTAATCTAATTACACTAAGCATGGTGAAGAAGGAAGTTTGTCCATCTTATTACAGGGTAATTGGATGAATTGGTTGTTTTCTTGGTGGTATTTCAACACATTTTCTATCATTTATAGGGACGTTAAAATCTGTAGAAATCAATTAGAATGTAAATATTTCATCCGTTTCAATATTTTCACACCTGTAACACTACTACTGACTTAAACCCACAGTGACATAAAAATATGAGACCAGTGGGAACCAGTGTGCTAGCATGTGTCATTTCATGCACCATTACCTTGCCATATCACTCACCAGTTGGTCTGATTGCGCTGACAGGCTGTTGGTATCTATTATTATAGTATTGTGTTGCCATTGCTGCACTGACCACACGCAATGCCATAATTCAAGCAGTCAGTTTGATGAAGTTAAAGAGGATCTAGTTCAACCATGTTTCAACCCCCTTTCCTCTTCAATCCCTCCATGTGCTGCAACTGAAGCCTCCAGTAACCAGTCTGTCTCATTTGGCTTGGATTACATGTCAGAAGGACTTTAGAGGCTCTAGAGGAAAATGCACAGACCTTCTTTAACCTGAGGGCAAACTTGGAAAAAAAAAATCCTGGGCTGGGAAGCTTGAACATTTGTGGAGAAGCACTATGAAATAAATAATCCACTGAAGAAACATATGTAGGCTATCACATCTTTTTGTAAGCAAGAAATCACATTTGATCCTTTAATATCATTTGTTACTAACCTGTTAAACATTTTAAGCTTGTTCTATTTTGGAAAGTTATGGAATCAATCTAGTTTGTGATGTTGTAAGATAACTTGTTTAATCTATAGAGATTTATGTTTCTCAAACAGTTTTATCACAGATAAAGTCATGGTTTTAGAAAGAGCAAATAAGCACACACCATTCGTCTGTGGTCACTAGGTAGATTTAACATGATGTCACACATTTATGAAATCACCCACCTGTTGGGAATTGCACGAATTGACCCAGTAATCTGCACGAACACGTCAAATTTGTGTTCACTTCATTCCTTTATTCACGATAGTTAAAAAATATGAAGTCAATCACTTGTGCCTCGATGCCCAATCAGCAAGGACATCTCCTCAGGATTTCCTTCTGAGATCCTTATCTCCGAAGGTCCAGTCTAGGGGGAGGAAATAATTCAAACAGAAAACGGAGGCAAAACTTGTGGTGTCTGTCTTTTCACCTCTAAATGAAGGCAACTGCCAGTGATCAATTTAGGAACTTCTAGTTAAGTCAATTTCCTCTGTCTATATAAGCAAAGACAGACACTTTTACCTGAGTTTGACATTAATGCTGCAAGCAAAAAACCTTAGGCCAAAGAGGACAAGGGCTCTGATGAAGTTTGAGCCATACAAAGGAGTTAGTGAGGTCCAAGGAAAGTGTCTGACTCTAATTAGCTTCACTTCTATGGGTAGCCTATGGGTAGGAATCTATTTCTAAATCAATTTTCTCTGTCTGAGGAATATTAGGACATCTTTACATCACTCTGAAATTAATGTTACAAGCAAATAGTCTTTCTCATGGCCAAGATAAGCCTTAGAGGACAACAGGTCAGTTGACATTCAAATCAGTGATCTAATCAGGTAGCTCTCGCAGTGTCTGTAGAAACAGATAACAGTTAAACATACTGTTTCACTCTTCCAGATGAAGCACGTTATTTAAGTTACCAAAACATAAATGAAAATAAATCAAGTCAAACAGGTAACTACTGACCAAGCAGAGCTGCCCTGAGTCTTGGTATCAGGTGGAGGCTTGGACTGATTGAACTCAGGCAGACGGATTATGTGGTGGAAGTGGATTTGTCTGGCCTTTACCAGATTGAGCGAAAGATCATGATTCGGATCTGCTCTAAGGTAACAGAAAGAATATAATCCCAGAACAGCTAGAACTGGCAGGCGGAACATTGTTGTGGTAGTTAAGACTGTTGATTCACAGTGGGAAGTTCAGGGTTCGAACTCTGGCTGGGGCCTTCCTGTGTGAACCTGGTGTGGCCTGATTTTTACAAAATAGAACAAAAGTCAGAATTTCTTCTCTAATTCTGTTACTCCAAGGTAATGATATAAAAAATCAAAAAGCAGGCACTGGCAGGCCACCAGTGGAAGTGATGTATGGGTAAAGACTGCTGCTGTGCACCATGAAGACTCATTGTTTGAAACCAGTGAGGGCAGGACAGTAAGGACAGTCCAGGGTGGGACAGATCATGGTGATCACAGTGAAGGGAGTGAGAAGGGAAGGATAATTTACAAAACTGCTCAAGCTCTCTCAGGTTGCATGATGATTGGATGGGAACAGCCCTTTTTAAGTTCTGCCACAAATTCTCTGTTGGATCAAGGTCTGGGCTTTAACTCGGCCCCTCCAGAACATTCCCCTTGCTGTCTTTAAACATTTCTGTTTAGCTCTGGCTGTAGGTTCAGGTATTTGTATTGCTGGAAAATAAATCTTCTCCCAAGCCAAAGTTTTCTTTTCCTATATTTTTCTGCATTCATTTTTCCCTTGACCTTTACAAGCCTTCCTGGGCCGGCTGCCAAGAGGCATCCTCACAGCATAATGCTGCCACCATCGTGCTTCACAGTGGGGATGGCGTGATGTGCAGTATTTGGTTTCCACTAGGCCTGTTAATATAACGCGTTAACGCTCGTGATTAATCCAGAAAGCTTAACGCGTTAAAAAAATAACGCAATTTAATCATATGACTAAGTTTGATCACAACTTCCTCCCGTAGTCCTCCTGCTCAGATGTTTACATCCCTGGGGTGAAAAGGTTAAAGGCGGGTCAAACGCAGCCAGCAGTGATCAATGAGGACACAGACCCAAGTCTTTTTCACAGCAAATTTGGATTTAAAAAGCTGCCTAATGGAAGTCTGGATGAAACAGAAGTTGTGTGTACATACTGCTGTATGAACTGTCTTTATACTGAAGTACAACAAGTCTGAAGTACCACCTCTGGGCAAAGCGCATCTTTGCTAAAGTTAGCAAAGATGCTAACAACAACACAGGATCAAGCTATGACAGCTAATATTGCTAATGTTAGCAAAGACGCTTACAATGACACGGGATCAAGCCATAACGCCAAGTTACACCGGCGCAGTCCAGCAGACCTGGATTTGTCCCCAAAACGACAACATCTATGCTAACTATTTTGATCGCTAATGAGTTGCCAGAGACTGCAGACCATCGACATCATTGACGACAAGGGGCTTCAAGACATCATCCGGGTCGCCTTGGATGATCCGCACCACAGAACACTGAGAACTACTGTCACAAGAATCCGTGAAGTGTATGACAGCTAAAAAGGTAGCTAAAGTGGAGCAGCTGGCCTGAGCTACTTTTGTTACACTGGCGAGAGACCACTGGACATCAGTCAGCAGCTTCAGCTACCTCAGGGTGACAGCACACCTGATCATTCACTTTACAGCACAAGTTATTTTGTACCTGCGGGGCTCGTTTGCAGTTTATAAATATTATTGCTCAGTGAATTAAGACACTCTGATTTACAAACCACAAATAAGTTTACAAATTCTTGTTTGTTTATTATTTCTTCATTTAAACACCATATTTGTACTAATTTATCTCAAACAAAAATGCAAGTAAATGGTAATGTTTTAAATGTTAATTTATGGAGAATAATAATAATAATAATAATAATAATAATAATAATAATAATAATAATAATATTTTTTTTTTAGCAAAAAGCACTTTCAAAGTGCTGTACATATTTTTAAAAAAATTAAAATAGACACTTGATAATAAGAACATTTAAAAATCTAGAAATTACTAAAACTAAAGAAATGATGTGAAGTGATGTGATTAGCTTGATTAATTTTTTTAATCAACTGACAGCACTAGTTTCCACATAACATAGCATCCTGTCTGGTGGGCAAAAAGCATCATTTTGGTCTCATCAGACCAACAAACCTTCCTCCACTAGAACATGGAGTCTCCCACATGCCTTTTCTGAACTCTTGTTGAGATTGAATAAGTTTTCTTCTACAGTGGTTTTCTCTTTGCCACTCTCCCATAAAGTGTTGACTGGTGAAGAACCTGGGCAACAGTTTTTGTTTACGGAGTCTCTCCCATCTCAGCTGCTGAAGCTTGTAACTCCTTCAGAGTAGTCATAGGTGTCTTGGTGGTCCCTCTCACTAGGGGGTGAATATTTATGAAATAACTTATTTCACCTGACATGTTTTTGTGTAATTGACATTCATTTGTAGATAACTTTTTAACTTTGACATTAAAGATTCCTTTGTCTTTTTTTTTTTTGACAAAAAAGCAAAAATAATATTGACCATATTATAAAAGGGTAAGACATCCAAGTGGGTGAATACTGTTGATAGGCCCTGTACATCCTACACAGATTAATGCATTAAATCACCATGCACATCTTTCATTGTTAAGTAATAATATGAATTTGACCCTTCAGGTAAAGTGTTAGCATTTAATGCTTGCCTATTAATAAGTGTCCTAGTGCATTAATGTTGTGTAAATGCTAACGTTGATGCCAGAGTAAGTGTGTGCATTATAGGATCAATAAAAAAGCTGAGTAGATTTGAGCTTTATTATTTATTTAACTGCTTGTCTGTTGTTGGAATTTTTGCAAATTCACATGAAGTATAGTACAGTATATGTATTAGTATACAAGTAACGTTCAGCATTTCTCACATCTGTACAGTTCAGTCCTGGTGCAACATCAGTCACTATGAGCTACACAACCAGGGCATTTTAAAAACCTAAGCCTCCCCCCACCCACAAACCCACCATCACTCTGTTACTCTCAAGTGCAATAATAAGACATGTTCACCTTCAGCTGGGTTTACTGTACAAGCATTGCAATCAATGTTCGCTAGTACTAAGTCTTAAATATTCAACCTAAAAGAGTTCGAGATAAACTAATACTGTCCAAAAAAAAAAAAAAAAAAAAAAAAAAAAAAGCCACTGCCTTCAGTCTTAGTTCCTTATTGGATGATAGACCCCGGAAATCAACAAGACAAGTAGTTGATATAACAGCTGGGAGACAATATGATTAACTTTACCTCACAGATTTGTGGCCCAGCATCCAGCCCAAAATGACACATTTCTCAGTCTTACTAGACAATCAGGAGGCTTTCTCTCAGCACTAATGTGGCAGTGTACTTATACTGAGAGGAAATGTGTGGCTTCCTAATCAGGCAGTTACAGTCAACTACATAAAAGAGAGTCCATTTGGGAAGCAAAACTTTAAATAGCTGAGCCATAATGCAATCCCAGAACCCATCGGCTAAGACGTGACTAATATACATTTTATCGGTTGCTCTCAAAATTGCTCTTAGACAACATCACTTAACATTCTTCCATCTGAAATTGCTTGTTGGCCTTAAATAATTATGAAGACCTTCTCATCAACCACTAGCTACACAACAAGCCTGAAGAGTTGCCCCTTTTTTTTTTTGGAAGGGTCCTGTCATCAGAAAAAGCCTATGTGTTGAGACAGGATTGCATCTGAGCACACATACCATCCTTAATACTTTGTTTCATCTGCAGGTAGAAGCCAGTTAGTTTAGCTTAGCTTAGTGGCTTTGCTAACTAAAAAGAGTAGAAAAGCTGTTGGCATTGCTCGGTCCAAAGGAACAGTATTTGTCTTAACACACGAGACTTTAAGTTAACAAACTGACTAAAGTTTCTAGCAATCTCATGTGAAATAAACACTCATTAAAACAAACATGTTCATGTTTACTGGTAGCCTGTTTTTGTTGGAAACCCTCTGAAAGATTCAGACTTGCTGTTTCTTTCGTGCAATGCAAAGCTGTGCTAACTGTCTGTCGTAGACTTATGTTCATAGAAGAAAATAATAACGCTCTTGCCAATGTACTCTGCAGAAAATCCAGTTTTCAGTTTCTTCCCCGGTTGTGGGACTTAACAGCCAGTTGCTCAACTGACTGAGCCAATGGGGAGTCTGCACAAAATGTTATTCTCAGAATGTTTTATACCATGAAGTCATGTCTTACAACAAGGCAGGATGGGAAACTTTGGTTACAAAGAGGGCAAAATTATTCTTTCTCTCACTGCCAGAGGGCAAACATGTTAGGAAATTTACTGTTTCTTAAATGGGAAATTCTAATTACTTATGGTTTAACAAAAGGAGCCAATATCCAAAATGCATATTCATACATTATAAAACAAATAGTAATGCTTAATTAAATTAGCTAAACACAGGATTAAAGCCAGCATAGGATACTTTTTCAATGCAATTAACAGATTTCTGACTATTGAAGTATATTTTACTATTTTTCCCAAATGCATTAAGAAATGCAAAGAGTTATAAAGAACCAGTCACAGCCAGAAAAATATAAACCAAACATTCACTGTAAGACTGAACAGTAAAAGCTTATCAATAAAAAAAATAATTAGTTTAAAGTTAACAGTACTCGGCTTCTTTAACTATTTTTGCTATTATTTGACAAGCAGCCCTTAATCTGAAGAGTTTTCACAGAATACCTTAAGGCGTTAGACACTTTTTCACCATGGGTGAAGTTACCACTCAGTTGGAGAAGACCCGCCTGTGAGAGGCATCTTCAGCTCAACACGGATGGTGCTACAAACAACAGAGGGACACTTCCTGGTTCGGTAGGCACCTTAAAGTTGGTGTTACTTGTGGTCACTCACCTACTAACCAACCTACTCAGTGAAAACTGCAATGAATGACAATTATGTAGCTTTGAGATTGATTCAAATAGAATTCTTAAGAGTAGGAGGGTTTCTACAAATAAACTCCAAAAGTTACGTTAACCTGATAAATAGACAAGTAAAATGGCTAAGTACCTTCAAAACTGACTGGCAGACCATACTGAGAGAGAAGGGTGGCCGTAGCCAGGCCACTAGTTTCCCACTTCTAACTTACAGCACAAGATAATCAAATAGTTAGATATAACTTTTTATTATTGACTGAGTTTGATGTGTTCCTCTCCTGGACCTCTCTTAATTACAGGCTGGAAAACACACCTGATTGTGATTCATGTTTTAATTGCACCATTTACCTCCTGAAGGCACCTCCCTTTCTTTAGCCCTTCTGACCCTTTTTAACCAGGACAGCATCCATACTGTAACAGTTTCCCATTCACATAGATAATGTACAGTAGCGCCTTCTGGGCTTTAACTCAAAATAAAACTAAAATATTACTTATTATTTACAGGTAAAAAACAAAAATGCATTAAAAAAAGAATGTACATCAGCGGTCACCTGAAGTCGTAGTTATCAGGCACTTGTGATGCAGAACAGACAAAGACAATCTAGAACAATAAAGGAATTATGATACCATGTACAGTCACTATTTGCATTTAAACACAACAACTTTAAGAGCAAGAATACCTTCATTTAACACTACAGCATGAAGCTCAGTGTGACAGTGGTTAGTAACAATGTACAGCCTTAACCTATGAGGAGCAGGTAAAGGTAGGAAGATTTAACATGGTAAACTAGATTTGCTCCTTCACATTTTTTCCTCCAAACAAAGGATTAGACAAAACGAAAAAGTTTTAGAGGTCTTCTACTGGCAGCCGGAATGCTTTTTATTTTTTAAAAAAAATCATGGCAATGAAGCATCTCATAAAGGGCAAAAAGCTCATAAAAATAGAAATGCGTGCTTTAAATTAAAGCTCCTGTGAGGAACTTTCAGTTTGTGTTGATTTTGGCAGCTTTTGTGGACAAAGTGTTACCTCCCACCTTTCTCTGGTTTCATCCTGTACATAAGAATTGATCATAAACAATCTCACACTACTTTCTTTTAACATCACTCGCTGTGATCTTCACTGGAAAATGTAAACAAGGTCTGTGTGCAGTATGCTGTTAACCACACCTACCCTATAGCAGCAGTTAAATACATTAATAATTTTCATTTCACAATCAGTCTCATTCCTAATGGTCTTGTTTGCTTTTTAATATCATATAGAAATATCAGTATTAATTTCAATCTGATTCATAACTGGATAAAAACCCTCACAGGAGCTTTAAACAAGCTGAAAAATGTAAACGCACATCCTTTGAGTTTTGTTATACATCTGAGTAACCTAAAACTTTACCGCTCTCCCTCTGTCGGGATTCATCCCACATCCTTTGACTTCTGTCTCCCCTGACTTGTCTTTTATCCAGAGGTCATTGTGCAAACAATGAGGAAACAAGACACCCTGCTGCTTCTCTTTTTGAGCATGATTCTGTCTCTCGTATTCACCTTTTTAAAGGATTGTCAGTTGCAAGGCAAACATAGTCGTCATTGTACAACTACAGATATTCTAAAAAATATTTGTAATTTTGAAACACATCCGTGCAAGATACCCTGAGAAATTAAGCAAAAAAAGATAGAAAATCCTGACTTTTTGTTTTGCATCCTGATTACGTTGCATTTGTTGGAACTTGTGCATTGGCGACTATTTGTTGATTGTTTCTGCATGCTGTTCCATCTCAGTCTATAGCTATATACTGCAAATCATAATGATTACACGCATTGATTTTAAAGGTGTCTTATACTGGCTACCAAATAATGAAACAACACAGTAAATGGTCCCCTTGTGAGAGTTTTCTATACAGTATATGGCAGGTTTGGAAGTCCTTTATAATTTCTACAATGAATGAGAATCTCAATGTATACATGACGTGTGCGTGTCTGTGTTTGTTTATTAAGATGGACAGAACAGCCATCTGGAAGTGAAGCCAAAATATCTGCAGTACGCCTGCTGATGGGCTGCAACATACAGATAGTAAAAAAAAAAAAAAAAAAAAAAAGAAAGTGACCAAATTATGGTGTACTGGGTATAACTTTGCCAGTTAATTTAACACGTTGTACCAAATTTCTTAAACTCTGTATTAAAAAAACATATAGATTCAAGTAGAGCAAACAATTTCTGGGGACTTCACCTAAATAGATGGTGAAACTATTTCAGTTGAGCAAACTGATATTGCTGAAAAAAATCCTGCTGACTTGATACTTTTAACTATGAGCTTGTTATGTAAACTACATGCAACATGGAGTATGAAGTTGGGCACTTCAACTCAAAAAAGCTGGGAAACTTGTTACTTAACTATTTCATGTTGGGCCGTTATATTTGTTTTGACAGGTCATTAACCCCGCCTCTTCCATGTTAATATGGAACATGGGGTAAACTATAAAGTTAAAATCAGTACACACATCATCATGCTGACAAAAGTCCAAGTGTTCATTTCATGTAGTAGCTTTGATTTATTACATTGTATGCTTTTAAATGGATGTAAAGACGTGATTAACAGATGTGTTGATAAATGAGCCTCCATGCTGCTCTCTAGAAAGGATCAGGTGAGAGAAAACGCAATGAAAACTAGTAATATGGTCTAAACTTTCCATAGCTCCAAATTAAGAAACAAGTGCAATATGTCAGCACCCATCAGCAGGGTACTGTAGCTTCACTTATGTACAACTGAATGAGATGGAGATGCTCTGTCCATATTAATATACAATCAGTAGTTTATTTGTATAGTACATGCATGCCTGGTTACTTACTATAAGTCTATGTATGTATATACAGTATGTTTAAATTTTGTGTGTGCCTATATACAAACACTTAAGAGAGCTGATACTGGATACCATGAGTCCTTCCCTTTTCTGGGTCAGAATAAAGGGGTCTGTGTGGGGGCTCCTGTGTTATGCAGATGGGCCTGAACACGCACAATAAGGTCTCATGTTGCCTCCATCTATGACTTTCCTCACAGAGTCCAGCCTGCAGTTCTTATAGTACTTGCCGGAAGGAAAGAAAGAAATTCCTGCAAAAGTCACTGAAGCAAAGCCAAAGTTAATTCCATGTTTGCTGTGGCCTAAATGTCTTCAGTCAAATCTAAGTTTTTAAATTAAGAGTAAAAAGCTCAACTTGGCTTTCATTTGTGCTGAAGTAGAACAGTCTCACTGGAAACCAGTCCAAACATCCTTCCTCGGGTTGTCATGCTTGCAAAGATCCAGATACTCTGAGGTATGCAGGCCTCATCCGGAGACAGTAACAGTTTCAAGCCATTTGACAAGTTCAATTCAAAAAAGTCCAACATGGCATGTAAATAATGTCGCTTGACAGGTCCTCTTTGGTAGCATAAAGTTTCACTTGGGGACAAAAACACTGGCTTTTTAACGCAACAAGATACAGACACTGGACGAGAGAGAAGATTACAGATTCAGATGGCAAAACCCTTGGTTTGTGAAGGAAGAGGAAGATAAGCTTGATATTATGGCTGTGGGGTCAAAATGGAATAGTTAAGCACTATCTTCAACCACATTTTTGTTTTTTAAAATGTGAGAACGAATGGTTAAATAAATGGCCTTGGCTTCCTTTGCAGTAATCATATTTGTTTGTCGTTTCTTCAGTCTAATATCTATCATTTCATATCATTTGATTGAACATGAAATGATTCCTCTGTATTCACTCACAGTGACTGCTGGCTTCATGAGGGGATAGTTTAAAGCAGTTGTAGTACGGTTTATGTATATAGAGAAGTTTAAGGTTCTGGTGATTTGTGTTTTTTAAGCTTAAATCAAACTACAGAAGTGGCGGTGGGCTTTGCAGCATTTGGGCTCAGGACCAGACTCTGAGCAATGTCATCACGGTTGATCTTGCGCAACGCCGTACACAGGGCGTCGATGCTAGCAGAGTCTTTCCTCTCCCAGTCTGACAGGAGCGCACGGACAGGATGCTCCTCCTGCCTGAAGGTGGCAATCCGCTCCTCCTCGTATCCCAGCAGACCGGCCAGGTTGCACCAGTCGCTGTCGTCCATGTGGTTGCAGTCGTTTCCCTGGCTGTCGCTGAACAGCAGCTTCTCCACTTTCTCTCTGGTATGGAGAGGGAGCAGCAGACACGGTTCCTCATCCATGGTGACAACTGAAGAAGGAAGAAAACATGTTCTTCAACAGTACTTCTTAAACCCTGAATACATACACTGCCTATAAAAAGTATTCACCCCCTTGAATATTTTACCCTTTTGTTGATTTTAGAAATCAATCATGGGTAATATAATTTGGCTTTTTTTGAAACATGAAAATTACTATGAAACTCATTAAATCTGGACTTGTGTTTTTTTAAAGGCATGAGGGAGGCTCCATGGTCAAGTAGAAGAAAGTCTTTTGGTCTGATGACACCATAATGCTGCTTTTTGGCCAACGGACAAGATGCTATATTGGCAGACACCAAAGTTTACACATCACCACAAACACACCATCCCCACTGTGAAGCACAGTTGTGGCAGCATCATGTTGTGGGGATGCTTCTTGGCAGCCAGCCCTGGAAGGCTTGTAAAGGTAGAGTGTAAAATGAATGCTGCAAAATATAGGAAAATCCTTGTGGACAATCTTTATCTTGTTTTATTTTTATGTCTTTGTTCTTCGCCTATTGATTGGCTGATTGAAAGCTAGTTTGAGACAGTATTTCCAATATGGCTCCTGCCATAGCGCAGCTTCAAAACTTTACTTTATAAACCAATGGGTGATGTCGTTGAGAAGTCCATGATTTATACTGTCTATGTAAAAAGCACAGATTTCTTTGGCTTAATGATCACTACTGGTAATCAGAGTAAAGTTTCTTCTGAGGGTACACTGACTGTCATATGAGTCAACAAAGATTGTTTAGGTCTAAAAAACCTTCCCATCCCACCTATTTTACTTCTAGAAGTTGTTCTAAACAAAAGAAAGAACCTGTAAATACTACTTTTCTCCTGCTCACAACACTTTGTTTTCTTCCTCTGCAATTATCCTGTGGTTTTAGAAGTCCTCAAGTCTTTCAAACTGGTTTGTCAGGGCAGGACTGGGACCTGCCAGGAGCACGTGCTGCCAAAAAAACAAATGGCGCCGCCTCATCAGTGTCATAATCCTTGTTTGCTGATTTGCTACAGTAAGTTTGAAAGGTCATATTCAAGGTGGAGCTCAAAAAAAAGACACAAGTCGACATATTCCTGAGGGGGAATTCTTTACTTTTTGACTGACATGGTGTGGCAGGACAGCTCAGGCTGTGTGTACAACATGTTAACCTAGAGGCCAGATTAAAAATTCATCAGACTCAGCTGTGGACTTAAGAGAAGTCATTATAAGACAAGAGTATTCTGACGATGTGTGCTGACGGCTGATTTCAGTTCAGTGGTTTGATTAATAAGTGTTGTTGTATCTCTTGGTTTTAAAGGAGTGCCCTGTGCTTGTGTGTTACCTGTGTGTGCTTGAGTCTGCGCCTGCTGCTCCTGCAGACTCTGGCTGTCCACAGAGATGCCGCTGTCACTGTGCAGCTTCTCTCCCTCAGGTGATGGCGTCTGGTTCTGGTTGGCTGTGCAGTTGTTGGCTCCTTGTTTGTTCTGCTTACAGCTGTTCCACCTGAACGAAAAAAAATGAAAAAAGTCACAAACTCTTTAAGCATGTGCAGTTAATCCCACTGTATCATGATACTGATATAAAAAATACACAATATTTTGGTAAAGTTAGGAGATTTTTGACACAATGGGCAACATGAACAGACAGTCTGTGGGGAGTTTCACTGACAAAATGAAGAACCAGCAGTCTGAAATCTGTGGATCTGTTGTTTAATTCTACTATTTTTGGTAGCTACAGGCCTGGTTCTGGACTGCTTTCTTTGGGGGGCCATTAAAAGAAAGATGACTGGTCACAAATACCACTAAACTTCAGGACTTGTTACGGGAGGTCTGAAAATCCCACATAAAGTGACTACACTGCATTCCAAAATACTGGATTCTGACAGTCTTACTGGTTTACATCGAGGAGCATTTGGATGGAAACCAGAATCATAAAGCACAAAATAATAAAGCCCAATGAAATTAGAGGCATAAGTAGAAGAGGCAAACATATTTTTTTGAGCTACAGCAAAGAAATCTGACTAAAAAAAAAAAAAAAAGAGATGCAATATGAAGAGTATAAGTGAGAAAGTCAATGCCGGTGGCAAACAGGAAGAACATCGGATGAAATAAAGAGAAGATGGCAAGATATAGGGCAAATAAAAGATCTGGCTCATAATAAAACTTTGGTAAGTAAAACAGGCCCTCCTCGTATTGCTGCACACCACAGATATGCAGGCTGTGCCCTCTGTGGCACTGGCCTGCAGGTGTGACACTCCTCCAGCGCTGCACACACCAGACAGCTGGTCAATGCTGTGTCTGATCTGATAGTGACCATAAATATGCTGGCAGGAGGGATCAAAGGTGGGGTTCAAGTATTGGTCAAATCTCCTGATCCAGCAAATTCTATATTCTCTGCATGTGCCATATTCTGGCCATGCATCAGTTTACTCCAAATGATGGTGTGAGCCTTCACTTTGCCTTTATGAGGATATTTGCTGTTCGCTTCAAAATTATTTCAAAATTTTCAAATCAGAAATGAACTTTTCTTCATCCAGTCCACAAGATGGAATCCAGTGCTGATATAGTGTTGAGATTTACAGTCGGGAGTCTGTGCATTGTGTTTTAGCTGACTGAATCATTTTCACTTTCTAGTGTAGTGGAAATAAAAAGATAGGCAAGACTTTCCAGCTTATAAAATGTCATAGTTTTAGTATCTTAACTTAAGTATCTGAGAATATCTTGGTTGTAAAAAACTTTCAAAAACTTTCTATAGTACCTTAAAAGTTAACCTCTTTACAAGTTTGTAAAGTGAGCTAAAAAAAACCTTATAGATAGTTGCTTTATTATTTTTTTTAAGTTTTCTCAACTTTTACTTTTTTGGGGATGTAGTTCAAACATTGTAGACAACTCAGTTGAAGCTCCCTGCAAACTCCTCCTAATACCTTTTAAAGTCAGGACTTAATCCATCTTTGCTTTAAAACGGTTGCTTTTGATCTCAAAGTGAGGAAATTCTTAATCCCAGTAACTTCAGTAAAGCTTTAAAAGTATTGATATCCACGGTAGCCAAGGGAATAAACAAATCCTTAAGACAAACAGGGGCATGTGATTTCTAACAACTGTAAATCAATCAAAAGAACTGTGCAGTTCCCTGATGTTAGCTTTAAAAGACCATTAGCCAAGTGATACGATCAATGAAAGCATGTTAATCCAAAATGGACTACTAATGTGTTGCCTGCAGAAATTCCTTTGGATACTAATGCTTTAAAGAGAGCAGTGACTTTACACTTCAGAGTAGTAGCTCAAACTACAGGAGGCAGTTTAGGCCAACTGTGTTGAAGCCTTCAGGATGTATATGATTAATTTTTTTTAATTGACGGGACTTTATTTAAATCTTGATTTGAAGCACCCCAAAGTCATCGAGGTGCAATAAAACTGAGGATGGCAATAACATGTTTTACTGGCTTTGTGTTGCTGTTGTTTTGGGCTTTTTGTTTATTTGTTTTGTTTGGAGGTATCATGATTTCAATGTCTTTATTTTTGAAATTTTCAATCTTGGCCAGTTTTCCATTCTGAAACCAACATCAAATCTTCTTGAAGGAATGTATCTACCTTCTGTATACACATATATAGTAGTGTCATCTGCATACATGGTAATATCTGCCTTACTTTAGTACAAGTGGGTGGTTATTTGTAAATATTGCATACAACAGATGTCTGAGATGGCTGCCCTGTGGAACTCCTGATCGAAGGATTTGACTTTAAAAAGTAGTTTCAACATAACACACTGTTGTCAACTGAATAAGCAACAATTCATCTAATAAATAGCTGAAGGTTTAATTCTATTTGTAAATAGTTTGACAAGTAGTAGGTCATTGTTTATGGCATCTGTAAATCAACTAAAAGCCGGTTGCACAGTACCTACTAATAACTTCTTGTCAGTATCTTTAAACCAGTTGTCTGGTAATTATATTAAAGCTGCATGTTAAGAGTCCTTGCCCCACTACATCGCTACATAAACATGTTGTACATCTAAAATTTAACACTGTGGTGAGCTGTCTGTGTTTGCATAAAGAGAGGAGCTTGGGTTTATATCAGATGAGCTGAGGGTAAACAGACCATATTGTAGCCCACAGGACAATACTGTCCCTTCAGTAAGGCAGCAGATGATTGTATTAAATATGAAATCAGTATTGAAGACTGAATTATGCTGTCAGTATGTATTTTTAATGAGTTTAAGTCATCAGCATTAAACAGACAAAATTGAGCTATAACCTGTTTTCTTTCCTCACCTTTTAAAGATGATGAAGGCCACAAGGCCTACAACAACAGCAGCCAGGATGGAGCAGTAAATGGGGATGAGTTTGTCATGCAGACCCTGATAGATTCGCTCCTGGGAGTCACCACTAGTGGTTGTAGTGGTGGTGGTGCTTTCTGTAAAAGTCCCATCTGGTGGGGGTCCTTCTGGGGGTCCTTCTGGGGGTCCATCGGGTGGGAAGTCAGTATAAGGAGGAAGGGAGGAACCGTTGAAGGGTATTCCAGGAAACGCTGATGGATAGTTAACTGTGGAGGAGGAAAATACAAATTCAGTTTTAGCTTCTCAATATGGGAAGATAACACATTTTGGTAAGATAGATACTTTATAGTCATTGCATTTCAGTTCAATGAAATTCAGTGAGGCAGCAACCCATTATATAGCAGTATTAACCTTTATATACACATATAGGTTCATACTGCTAGATATAAATGTTGTAAAATAACAGGCTTAACTGCTAAAATATCTAAGCTGATCGTGACTATTTGTCAAAAATTCAGTGTGATAAAAACTGAATAAATAAGAAATAAATATTGATAAATCCACTGGCAGGTCCTTAAACTAGCTTGCATCAGCCATTGGCACACCAGTAAACTTAGTATTTTAGGCCACCGTGCCAGTTGTCTATTTTCACCCTCTATTTGTATTCTAAACAAACCCCTGAAATAGATTTTGAAGTATTTTTTGTGCTATGTGAAGGCAATTCTTCATCCAAGGCGTGAAGCTAGTTTAGCTAGTTCTGCTGCTGCTAGCTTAATGTACCCAAATCTGAACTGATAGCTTCAGATTTAATAATGGTTCAGGTTTCAATGATGACGAACAAAGAGCAAAATTGATTATATATACTATATGGACAGAAGTATTTGTACACCTGACCATAACACTAACAGGGACTGTGATGACATTGTGTTCAAATACATACTTTAAAATGGAGTTGCCTATATCAGCCTCCACTCTTCTTGGAAGGTTTTCCACAAGACTTTGGAAATTTCTGCCCATTCATTCTGTTATGAGGTCAGGGTTCTGTGTGGGCCAGTCAAGTTCTTCTACACTGAACTCATTGACCCTATTTTTATAATACTTGCTTTGTGCACTGTGGCACAGTCATGTTGGAATAGAAAAGGACCTTCCCCAAACTGTTGCTACAAAGTTGGAAGCATAACATTATCAAAAATGTCTTGATATGCTGAAGCATTAAGATTGGTCTTCACTGGAGATAAGGGGCCTAGTCCACACCCTTAAAAAACAGCCCCATACCAGTTGGGACAGTACAGGCAGGCAGGTAACGTTCTTCTAGCATCTGCCAAACCCAGACTCACCCATCTGACTTTTATGCACCATGCACCTTAGCATTCATTGACCCCGTTCTATGAACTGACATGGTCTTCCACTTCCTGGCTGAATTGCTGTTGTTCCTAAACTCTTTCTTAAACCACTTTCTGATAATAGCACTTACAGCTTACTGTGGAATATCCAGCAGGGATGAAATTTCACAAACCATCTGTGCAGCAAACCAGACTCAAAAGAAATATAGCAGGAGAGGCATGTTGTAGCTAAACTCTTAAGTACCTTTAGACCAGGATATTCTTAAGTTTGTAATATGTAATAAGAAAATGGTATCTGTGATCTAAATTTGGCTACAACTGCCAAAAACGTATCCATACTAATCCAATGAAGCGGAACTATAAATGTCTCTAATGCAGCCAACACAACAAACACGACCACACACATCACTTGGTCATCTCTCTTCCTCCCAAGAGAGCCATCACTGAGGATAAGAGCAACTTTCTACATCTAGTCCTGCCCTTTTTTTCCCCCTTTGAGCATTATGTTTATCCCTCACCGCAGATATGGAAACCATCCTCGCCTGTCACTTACTTAAAGTTACTCACAACATCAACAGGAAATCATCTTGTTGGCTCTGAAAGCCTCAGGAGACACACTGAACAGTGAGGCAGCCTTTTTTCACTAATGAGGTGAAAACATTTTTAATGAGAGTTTATGTAGATGGATGCTTACAGCTACTGTGGGGCTTTTAGGTGAAGGAATTTGGAGGATGTGATAAACACTGTAACATCCTTTCACTCTATCGTGCTAGGTATAAATACCACTCATGATGAGATATGAAAGAATTGCCACTTTAAAAAAAATACTTTTAACTGTCAAGTTCACACAACTGTTAAAATTTCCTGTTTATATATACAACTAATCTGTTAGCATCAGTATGTAACTAGTTTTTGGTCTTTCAGTGACTGAGTCTTTCAGCTGGGTTCAACTATACTGTATGTCTTTTGCCTTCTTACTCCTTGTGGAGGTTAGCGTCCTGAGGCTACATGACCTCATTTCTAGCATAACACTGTGATTAAACCGTAAGGGTTTGAGGTGCATTGTGGGAAGTGTTTGTGCCACATTTTGACTGATCTGTAAACCTTGGTTCCAGATAACTGTAGGCTAACCCTCATTATTGCGCAAAGTTTTGCCACAGACAAATACATCATTTCAAGAAAACAGTAACCTGCCACTGATTCCTGTTAACGCCCAGCAGCTTGAGGCTACATCAGTCACTGCTAGCAAAACCATCTCACATTAAACGTTCAGCACTTTTGTGAAATTGTGATAAATACAGGTGGCAAAACAAAGATTTTTGTTCCACTCAACTGTAAGCTGATGCTAAATACTGTTTAACTTTAGCTGCTTCAAGCTACATAAGCTAGTTCTACCATAATGTTCCCTTACTTAAGCCGACTAGCTGGTGTTTGGTTATGGTACATTTGGGCTGGAATAGGTGTTTTCTGGTACAACCTCAACAGCTTCCAAGGTGCATGGAGGATGAATAGAGTAATTAAGGAAACAGAAAGCTCCAGCAACACTTGCAGTTTAGAGATAGGGTTCCCAAACTTTTCAGCCAGTGACCCCCAAATTACCAAGACAGTCTAGCTGCCGACTGTAAATCTCTGACAGCCACTCTCACAGACTGTTAATGTTGGACGCTCTCTCTGTCAGAACGGAAGTGCTGGAATTTGACATCTTTCTAGTTTTAGATTTAAACCAAAAACCTGTTACATCCATGAAAACACTGGAAACATTTCAGACAAAAAACCTTCATAAATAAAACAGAAAAAGGTCAGTGGTCTAATCCTTGAATAAATTATCTATAGACCTGTTTTAAAAGTAGTTAAAAGATTGGTGTCCTGCTTACGCTTCGTAGGCTTTAGCTAAAGCCAACTTAGCTACAGTTGCTGTGTAATTAGCGTAACTACATTAACCAATGTTAGCTTCAGCAACATGAGTTTAGCAGATGTAGCTGAAGCTTAAATAGCTACATAACCTTTATTTCTTAGTTACGCTGCTTATGTAGCCAAACATTTAGCTACATAGCTACATTGTTTACGTAACTTATGCAGCTAATGGACGCACTAAGATATGTTTGCTATGTTAAAATGTTTTCATGGAGAATAAGCTTTATTCCTGTAAACAGACCGTGTACCTGGGACCCCCACCATCCCTGGAGGTAGTTCATGCTTATGATTTTGCATGGAGCGTATTTTACAAATTTAATTTTTTTTTTTTTTAAGATTTATTTTTGGCCTTTTTGCCTTTATTTGATAGGACAGTGGACAGAGTCGGAAACAGGGGAGAGAGCGGGGAGAGACATGCAGGAAGTAGTGCCACGGGCCGGATTCGAACCCGGATCGCCTGCGTATATGGCATGTGCCTTAACCACTCGACTACCGGCGTGCCACAAATTTAAATTTTAGGGAGTTTTTTTTATACACATTGCAAACATTTTAGCACAAATCTCACTTTTATAACTATGGTCATATTTTAAGAATAGTAATGTTAAGGTTTTTCTTTGTTTTTGTTTTTTTTACAAAAACGGCTGAAATTTAAGACTTTACTTCATTTAAAATTTCCTGTTTTTTTTGTTTGTTTCTTTGTTTCTTTGTTTTTTTTTTAATCATCCCATGACCCGTGAAGCCCCTGGGGTTCTGGACCCTTACTTTGGGAACTACTGGTTTCGAGATCAACTTCATCATACTGACTTGTTTCGGCTTACAGCCTTGATCAGGGTCATCATGAAACACATACAAACATCTTCATTTAAACAGAGTGTGTGTGTGAGATTAGAAAATATGTAAAAGATCTAATAATGTTCTCTTATATAACTTTAGCTTACAGGTTGGTACTTGGTTCTTTACAGTGGGGGCAAGGTTTTGATCGAGGCAGAAGCTTTGGTTCCAAACAGCTGTGTCCTGCTAGCATGGGGCCAGCTGCTTCAGGCTACTTTTGTAACTTGGATTGGCTAAGTAGGATTGTTTTTTATTTTAAGCTAAGAAGGATTGTTGGTAACAGTGGTGTCAGGTGCTAATCTCAGCAGCTTGCTTCTCATTTGGCATACAGCTAGCAGCTTACAGCCTTTAGCAGCTACTAGCATCAATAATTAAAGTTAAAATTTAGGAAAAATGGGTGCTGGGTTAAAAAAAACAGGTCATTAGAAAATGGGGTTCAAGGCTAAACGTCTGGCGTATTCCTTATCAAACTACATAAATGGTGTACTGATGCCCTGCTGGATATCGGATTTCTTCCCATCCTTTAATATCCACCATCAACCCCCCTCATCACCACTACGACTATAGTCTCTCTTTGGCTAACTGAATGTTTATACCCCCAATCAACACACACAGACTCACACACTTGAAACCAAACACCACTCATCCACAGAAATCTTCTTTGTCCAACAGAAACACCCCTCCCCATCTTTTCATCCTTTAGTCCTCTTTCTATTCATTATACCGCTGGCTGCTTTAGCCTGTCCCTATCAGGCATTTCCTCTCCTGTCGATCAGTTGTAGGTCTTCTCCGTCTTTTCCATCTTCTCTTAAGCCTCTCGTCTGATGGTAAACACAACTTCACTGCTTTCCAACCTGCCTGGTTATATCATTTATTCCTTCAGCTCATTAGCCATCTATCTCATCCATCCAGTCTCCTCTGCGCTCTCCACATCTCAGCATCATTACTCTGCCTCCCTCCCTCAATGATTAACAGTTAAAACAGGGCCCTAAGTGCATTTACTGAATCACTATAGCTCAACCTCTCACGTTGTACAGTCTGGCCTCTGAGGGGAGTGACCTTCTCCTGCTGAGCTCAGCTTGTTTCCACTAAACGTTGAGCTCAGTGGTTACTGGACTGCTGCTCTCAGTCGGTGAGTTATCATGCTGGGACGTTTTAATGATCCACTCAGCAACCATCTCCCTCTATCATATCTTTAAGTCATGAGAAACATATTTTTTTTTAATTTTCAAAAGTACCATAATATATATATTATATATAGGTTGCACATAATTGAATGTAATGTTAATACCTTGCAGCAGCATTATTACAAATATTTATAATATAGCAATAATTTATGTTGTTATTGATTGGAGGCATTTGTATAAACTTGTCTGTTTCATAAACACCTTCAAAACTCCTTACAGGTGCTTTAATCTCACTAAACTTTATAATAACAGAAAAGAAAATTTGGAGGCTCTGTGTCCGACTCAAAGAACAAAAATGCACATGGACAAGTTTTTGCTGTAGCTTTTCATTAAGATCATAAATACTGAAAGATTTGTAGCTGTCAAATTACAGGTTAAGTCAGCCATGACTGCTGCTGACTAACTGTTGCTTATATTCATTGTAAAGCATAATCTTGTTGTTAGTAAAATAACTGGAATTTTCCCGATGGCTTTGTAGGCTAATGATTAACATCTGCCTGGAAGTCCATGTGTACTTGTCAGTATTACATGAGTAATTATATAGACAGAACCCAATGCTTTGTGCCTGCAAATAAGCATATATACTTGTGTGTGTGTGTTCACAGCTTGTGTGGGGTAGGAGCCACACCTGAGTTACACTCATCATTCCTGCAAACAGACACTCTCAAACAGGTGTTGTTCGACGCTGTACACTTTAAAAGCTGGCGTTAAACTAAAAGGGAAGGAGGGATTTCCGACACAAGCAAGGTGTTGGTTTTTTATGATGTGCCATTACAGGACTCTGCTGCCAAGATCTGCCAAAGACAAACCTCAAATGCCTTCTTCAGTGATGGACACTTTTATAGTTTTCATGTTGTTACAATAAGCACAAGTGAAAGGATTAATGGAGATTATCTGAGAATGCTGCTGCCCTGTTTCGTTGATCGGCTTTTGACATTTGGAATTTTTTGGATTTAAATTTTTGTTTCAACATTTTCTCTTTTCTCCTGAAAGCCTCTGGCAGGTTTCCTTCCTACCTCACATGACCCATCTCATTTTTCTGCCCCACGTGCTCCACGCTGAACACACCCCTGAATGAGACAGTATGCACGCTTTGTGGATTTGTGTGAGGGTGCACGCCTGTGCTCCTGTGTTTGTGTGTCTGTTCTGCGGCAGAATGCGATCAGCACTCGCAGAGGTCAACCAGAGAAACTCGAGAGTACAGAGGAGTAACTCCAGCACTTTTATCGACCCGGCCACATTCTCAGCATCTGTCAGGCGTTCTCCATCTCTCTCTAATCTGCAGCTCTCTTCTCTCCTCTCTGTGTACTGCAACTCACTGCTGTTTGTTTTATTTTTATGCTGCCAAAATGTTTACCATTTCCTAACATTTTAGCTTTATAAAAGACTCATAAGCTATCTGCATTATTAATTTAAAATGCTTGTTTAAAGGTGTCAGAAAGGAAGAAAATCTATGCTTTTATTTAAAGTGGGGGTATTTTGCCTTTTTTCAAAGCTTTACACCATCTCTCTGATACCCACATAGTAGCTTTACATGGTTTACAGCTCAAAAAACTCCTCATGTTTCTCACACTGGCGTTCTGAAAAACCCTTATTTTAACCTCCGTCTGAAACGCTTCGTTTTCGCTGCTGTCTCTTTAACAACCCCCCCTCCCCGGACCTGCTTTCCTCTGATTGGCTGATTTTCCAGAGGCTGGCTGGCGGCAGGACTCAATGTTTTGTGCCCACCCCCTCCAATGTGGCTATGTTGCTATGCTAGTACTTGTAAACTTTGAGTAAACCAGTCCGACTGAGTAAAATATGGTGAATTTTGATATACGTCCGTACGTGTTAGACCCAGAGTCTGATCCTGATAGTTTGGAGAGAGAGGGAGAAGAAAACCAGCAGCAGCGAAGGATAGAGCGGGACGTATCTGTTTGGTAAGTGTTTAAATACTGTGTTACTAAATGGCTAAATGGCTAGAAGGCCTTGTGGGGGCTGTCTATTCCGCTTTGCCAGCAGTACGAACGATGAACCAGTCAGGCGATCCTATTGCGATGACCTCATCAGTTCTCCCCATCGAATTCTCGTCTTGGGAAGATCTCTGACAGATTCCCAACGAACCGTTTTCATCAGTTTACAGTCTAATTCTAAGATTACTTCTACATTATATTTATGTTTTAAAAATCGGAAAAGTATAATACCCCCTCTTTAAAATAATGCAATTTAATACAATACTTCAGATATGATATATGATTTAATAAAGATTAATCAGAGTACATTTGACTGAGTCTTCTCTTAAGTTTAGTTGGATCCAGTAATAAAGAGATTTTCTGCTTTCTTGCAACATGAGACTTGTTAAAAATCAGTGACTTATAATCAAGAGGCAACCTCTGATGCTGAAAATAGAAGCCATGCTGAGTGCGAACAACTACAGTTCCTTTAATACCCACTTGAATCCAGCTCCAAGGGGCCAGTACAACCCATTTTAGAGGTCTTTAAAAAAAAAAAAAAGGAAGAAAGAAAAAACAAGTTTATTCATTAACAAAGTCTGGCAATAACTACATTGCTAACATTAAAGACTGAGAAACATTTCTTAAACAAAACAGAAAAAGGACAGAGGTTTAATCTAGGATTAAATTACGTCTAAATCAGTTTTAGAAGTACCACAAACAGTGGCTCGCTTTGGCTAAAGCTTTGGCTAAATGTAGCTAATGTTACTACTTAAGCAAAAATAGCTACATTAACTTTAGCTTTTGCAAGCTGAGCTTTAGCAAACATAGCTAATGCTAATATACCTAAGTTAGCTAACGGAGTGACGGAGCTCACATAGCTAACGATAGGTTTGCAAATGTAGCCCAAGTTACTGTAGCTACGTAGGTAATGGTTTGCAAGCTAATGTAAGCTTTAAAAAAACGCAGCATAAGCTGATATAGCTAAGAAAGCTACGTAGGTAACGTAGTGCCAAAGCTTACATAGCTAATGTAAGCATTGCAAATGTAGCATCAGCTAACATAGCTCACATAGATTGGTTAGCTTTAGCTACATTAGCCACATAGCTATTTCACTTGAATAAAATATGATTTGTGACATTTGCAAAATGTGCAGTCTTCACCTACATTAATTAGGTAACTTGTGTAGCTAATGTAGCTTTGTTAGCTTCAGCCTTAACTACATTAGCTGGGTTAGGGTGTTTTCATGGAGGACAAGCTTTTTCTCCATAAACAGACTATTTAGGTGACTTTCTTCTTCAGCGTTTTTCTAATCAGGTTTTGCAGTTCAGGTGTTTTTATTTAATCTTTTGGTATCCTAACCCTTACATTAACACTCACACTAACATTAAATGAAAGTTTAATCACATTTCATGTTTTCGTCCTGACTATTGCAGGGTCTCACAGCAGTGGTCTGCAAGGGGGGAAGTGTGAGAGCTGTGGTCTGCAGCCAGACTGTCTTGTCTGAGTGAGCTGGACTAACAACAAATAAATACTGTGTTTTCATATAGATGAAGATGTTTTTTTTAACATTGGCTTCTGTTAAAGACATTCTTTTAGAAAAGTAAGGAGAAAACATCTGTTTTAGAAAATTGCCAAGATAGGCAGCTAAACAATTACATATTGTTTAGCTGCCTATCTTGGCTGGGACATTATTGATAAAGATATTTTAATGAGGTTTATTAAAGGTTATATAAAGATTAAATGAATAGATTAAACAGTAAGTTGCCTTATTTGAAAGTGTATCCAAATGTTCTTTATTTTTATGTTTTTTTTTAATTGGTCTATTTGTTTCTTTAAAGTTTCTAAAGACATGCACATGCAAATAAATAAGACAAAAATCTATATACTATAAGAGGTAAAAATCAAAATTTGCCAGCTAGTTTAAAACTAAAAAGTCTTTTACAGCAGTACTATCAGGAAGAAGCAGCAAACATGGATAATGGCAGCTTCATGCAAAGTATTTTGTCAATAATCTTAGAACCTTTTGGTGGCAATAAACAGTATGCAAACTAATAAATACACAAAACTGCAACTTAAGCTTCAATACGGCACAAATGATGCAACAAATGAATCATAACTGCAAAATTGAAAGACATTCTCACTTGATGCCACAGTAGAGCCATTCAGGTCTTTTCTGTTCTTCTAGATAAGATTTAAGAATCAGAGTGAGGGAGAGGCCTAGCTTGGCAGGGACACAACCTTCAGACAATGTAAGTCCTGAAATACTTGACTGCCAAAGTTTTTTGGCAAAGAAGAATGAACGGCACGAGCAGAAGCGCAAGTGTTGTGTTCACCCTTGGACCGGGACGGCCACCCATGCCAAAGCACCTCCAAAACTTTTCCCTGGAATGTCGAGGGCCAAATTCCTAAGGGAAGACAGGCGACTTGATGACCTGAGTCATAGCCACAGGGGCTTGATTCATGTTTCGCAGCGGAGAAAGAGACACAGTGGACTTTAAAACTTCCATCAGTCGTTACAATGCTCACACTGTGTTGAGTAGGGGGCAAAGGGGTTAAGAAAGAGAAGGTCAACTGTGGCGATAGCGCCCAAGTCAGTAGAGATATAAGTCAGAAAATGTGTGGAGTCCAAGCTAAAGCCACACAATGGATGACTGTGCTATACAAAGACAGTGAATTGTTTAGTCAGACTGGGATTGAGGATTCTTCACTGCTATTGATGTGAACACGCTTTGGATTCAGGAAATCAGAAATGTAAAAGGCATTTTTGCCCTTTATCGTATTCCCATTTGTCTCTCTTTATCTGCCTGTCAGCTGCCTCACTGTAAGAACCGACCAAGCCTTGACCACAGATGGAAAAAAAACCTTATTTGGTATCTACATCAATGGAAATACATGATTTGAATGGGATACACAGCTCTTGCAGAACAGATAATTTTTTTATTTTGGAGATTTGTGTCCATTTTTGTAGTCCTTCAGAGCAAAAGCCAACTGGATCAGGACTGATCAACAGCACGCGAAGCTCACTGGCTTTTCTTTTATCCAAGTTAAGATTTTAGTGAAAATTTTTGCATATTTTTGTGATACTACAACAAACTTCTACAAGGATTAACCACTGCTAGGAAAATTGAAGACATGTCTGTTATCCTTATCTATATAGGCTGATATTTTAGCCTAATAATTATATTATCATTAGTGTCTGTTTTTCTTCTATAAAGCCATCGGACAAGCATACTGGCAGTATTAAAAAAAGTAGGGAAACAGACTGAAAAGTCGGGAGAATATTGCATTTTCTACATTGTTACAGGCATATATTGTAAAATAAGCTAACCAGTTTAGCCAGTTGAATCTGTCAAAGATTGATGTCATTTCAGTTAGTTAAACTGAAGCATAATTTCCCATATTCAGGAGTCTGTGTCTGACGAACAGACATCTTCAATGTAACTTTTTATTCAATTAACAGGCAAAACAAGATTAAACCCCTTTTCTTGCAGTTTTTTCTGTCTTGATTGAGTTGAACATGTCTTTCTCTGAGTGCCATGCATGGGACTAGTTAGAAGATCAGTCGTTCTGATTTCTGGAGGGCAGCCCGTCGATCGTTAAGGTCAACCAAACTCAGGAAGGAAACAACTCCCTCCTCCTACTCGCCTATCAATTTAATAAACCAATGCATCGCAATCACCCTCCCCCTACTTGTTCTCTCTTTACCGCACCCACTCGACCTTCGTCTTTCCATATGCTGTCTCACATCTGTAATGGTCAATAAGTCGTCTTATTGATCAGTCTATAAAGTGAGAGTATCATTGCCTGTCTGCATATACATAGTTCAGTGAGTCAGTTTTGTGAGACTCAGATTTGAGTAATCCCTCAAACTTTCAACCAGAACGTGTACATGCATGAATAATATAATTGCCTGTGTGATGCAAACTTCAACCTGTTGCCCCGTGCTGCCACAGGAACAGGCACTGGGTGATAGGTCAGCGCTTTAAGTGCAGTCAATTCAGGCTACAATGTCAAGGAGGAGCAGGGTCGATGAGTGAAAGCCTCTGTTTCCCACATGACTCGAAGCCTGGGAGCCGAAACCTCAGGGCTGATAGGAAACGGCAGTGACTGCTCTGACAAAATCAAGCATTGCTCATTCAGCTTTAACTACGGTATGAAAAGGCCTTGTCACAGTGAGTTAGCATGGTTGGCCACTCCCAAAGAGCGCCATCAGATATTTCCTCTATAGGGTTGTCAGCCAGAACCATGTAACGGAATCTATTAATACATATATCACACCTGATGAGGGTTACTCAGAAACACATATTTAATCCCGAGTAATTAAATACCAAAGGTTGGCTTGTTGAACCCCCATCAGATGCCTCTTCTTAATTCTGTGCTGTGTTTGGAATAAATCTGATTGCTGTAACACCCTTTGTGTATTCCAGCTATTCTGGTTAAAAGTGAACTACCATGTCAAGTCTTAAACATCAGGAGACCTTTTTTATTTATTCCTATCTAAAATTTCTAGAATTATTGCTGCTTTCTTGTAATGGACCATGGTAACAACAGGCTATTCTTCCCCCCCACCCCAAACCCTGAAGTGCTGTGGCCTCACTAGACATTTCTAAGTCGGGTAGAGACGTGCTGCCCACCTCCAGAGACTTCCAAGGCTTACTTACTTTTTTCCTATTCAAAGAGGAGTAAAAAACACACTGAAAGCTTTTCTAGGCAGTTCTTACTGACCTCTACATGAGTTACAGGAATGTTTTAGTTGTATTGCAAGTCAGAAAAAAACAGGTTGCTGATGGTGAAGTGATTAGCATGGATATAGCAGCGGTTTTACCAGACCTAGGTATCCATCGGTCTTCTTCCGCTTATACTAGATTGGGTCATGGTGGCAGCAGGTAAAGTAAGTCATCCCACACATCACAGCAACGTTTTCCAATTCGTCCTGAGGCATTCTACAACACTACAAGGTCAGATGGGATATATAATCCCTTCAACGAGTTCTGGGTCTGCCTGAGGTCTCCTCCCAGTTGGACGTCCTGATCAGATGTCCAAACCGCCTCAATATGTTCCTTTCGATGTGAAGGAGCAGCGACTCTACTTCAAGACCCCCCCAGATGTTCAAGCTCCTCACCTTATCCTCAAGGCAGAGACCAGCCGCCCTCCAGATCTTAAAAGTAACTGATGAAAAATAGGCCCACTGAACTTGACTTCTACAAACATAATCAGTTCATCATTATGTCAGAGTGGCTTTTCATGAAAAAAAAATCCCCCAAAGTATTCAAAAGATGTCATGCTCAAAACAGGCTGCCAGCCTCAGCTATTACCAGCATGGAAGCAGGAGCTGAAACCAACTCCCAGCTCAAAAAGCGAGAGGCAGGGTATAGACTGGCATTTAGAGACAAACACCATCTATGTTCACACTCAAACCTACGGGCAATTTAGAGACACCAATTAACCTAATGAGCTAATGAGTTTTTGGTCTGTGGGAGGAGGCCAGAGCTCCAGAGAGAATATAAAGTGCAGAAAAATCTAATCTAATCTTCAAATAATAAAGGTGTAACTATATCCTGTTAATAGCTAAAATAAAAATAAAGCAGCAGTTTTGTTAAAGCACTGACACAGTTAATAGATACTCATAAATCTGATTAATTTTTTTGCTTTGTCTTTGCTGACATAAGCAAATACATTTGATGGGACTTTGAAGGGCTGCTAATAAGAGCGCTAATCAACTTCACTTGTCTCATGTTGTTGTGACCTCTGAGAGGACCGGGGGATTATACCATGTTGTTCTGTGCACATCCCCAGGGGACATTCGCACTCCCTGATCTTCCCACAAAGACCCCCTCAACACACAAGTCTCCCAAGACCTTAAACCTCTGACCTTGCTCTGCTGCCTGCAGAAGAGTGGAAGTCATATCACACTCCTTCAGATAAGTATCTTGCTTTCGGACCCTCAACTCTGTGGGTCTATCCTAACAAAGTCTGGTTGACATAATTGTGTTTTACCATCACAGGGAGATGAAGAGAGGGAGTTTTTTTCCTAAACAAACCTCTAATGCCGTTAGAAGTGTGGGAGGAAATTGGATTTTCACTCCACGTATCAGCTGAGCTTGTATCCACATAAAGGGGTGCTAAAGCGTCAAGAAAAATTAACCGTTAAGGTAAAATTCAGTAACAACCCAAATATTAACTCAGCTTTCTCTCTAAAGATAACCTACAGTAAAACTCTCCTGTGTCTCAAGTTTCAACTTGTCTTTCGGTGGGCAGTGGCCTTGTGTGTTCCTCTCCCCACCCTCCTGACGTTGTTTAGCCTTCAGGCTTGTGTCGCCTGACTCCACAACACTAATGGAAATGGACGTCTGGCAGTGCTATAGATTTGTATGCACTGATAACGCCGGTGCTTTGGCCAAAAGATTACATTAGGAATAAAGAGCACATGATTGAGTTAGTTGGCAGAATAACATATGATGATGAAGCCCTTACAGTGCCATCATGCTTGAAATCACAACAAATACACATTCATTATTATGTGGACTGCATTAGTTATCTCAGAGGATGTTTTAGTATCGGGGTTCTGGCTCCTTATATCTTGATCTTGGATGAATCATCTCGCCAACCATGCTTCTCTCTCAGACTACAACGTCATTATCGATCCAACATATTCGTATGACGGCCTCTTTTCTGACATAATAATCAAGGTCGGAAGAGCTGTTTTAAAGGAGCACTATTGATTTTAGCTTAAGAATCAAGTAAAAGTTGAAAATAATGGAAATCAAAGTGTAAGTTAAGGTCCAGCAGCAAATACAGCACTGTGCAGAAATTTTAGGCATGTTTCGGCCCAAAATGAAGGCGAGATGGGGTGAGTAAGCTAAAACTTTAAACTGCATGTGCAAAAACAAAGAAGTGGAAACAGAGAAACTAATAAAAAACGTTTTCTGGGATCTTATTCTATAACGTCTTTGATTGAATCAGAAAATCACTTGATAGATATTTGTTGTATTTCTTTTATCAAGCTTAACATATGATTTAAATAATTAACATTATAACAGTATTGAAGTATGCTTTCAGAACACTACTGATGATGGTGTGTGTGATCATGAGTGTGTTGAAAGTCAGTTTAATAATCATATTTGACTTTAAAAAAGCCAGGGAAAAAGCCAGTATATGGCTGGATCATGTGATGTTATCTCATATTGTGGTCGTCCATGGAAAAATGGAAAGTCAGCGGTATTTTCTACAGTTGTCGCTCCTGACCCATCAACTCTTTAAGATAATTGATTTGAATAATACAGTCTTGTATAGCAAAATAAATTATTATTTCTCATTTCATTTATTTCTATCTGGGAATCCCTTGTTGTTCAACTACTCCTCGTGCATTAAATGTTTTGTTTATTGTCATCTTCTTTTAACGTAATGCATGGAGAAGTCATAGTGAAGAACTGGTTTGTATTAGTGTCATATAAAAAAAAATTCAGCAACCTCATATCATCCATATAAAGAGAAGACATCCCTCTGGACCACCCTGACAGATCATTATAGCCAATGACAGATACAACACATAGCCACTTTACTATATACATATCATTTTTATCTCCATATTTTTGGAGGTGAATGTTGCCATTCAAATGTCTGGAAGAGTCTGAAACCTATCATGTTTCAGTTGCTTTCATTTCTTGTGCAACATAAACTGAGCTTATGTAACAAACTGGCCTATATTATCTTATATCAATGCAGGCCCTCTTAACTGTATCAAATCAAAATGGTTTTCAGGCAGACAGCATGCTATTAGCTCCTATCTTACTGTCCATAAACCAATATCTCTGCTTCTCAAACCATTAGTGTTAGTTTCTTTTTTTATTGACTGTAGATTGCATCTAAATGGTGACTGTTGCTTATTAAATCACAACATTTGCAACATGATTCACCCTAAAATGAGACTGAATGGTCTGAAATAAAGCCTGGTTACTTATTGTGTGGTGTATACCAGATCTTATATAAGTCATTCATTGATTGCCAAGCTAAAACAACTAACTATCATTGATATTTGTATGATTATGTTCATGAGCCTGTAGAGAACAAAATGCCCCATTTAAACTCAATAGGGAGCAAAAAATCCTCAAAACAGAGGAAATAGACACAGACTACGTGACTTTTACCGTCTGTTTCATTCATTAATGGCCCCTTCAAGCAGCCCCATGGGCTGAACTGAGAGTCCTCACAGGCCAAACTGCATCATGGGAATGGCACAAAAGACCCCCTTTAGCCTGAGACTGGCTCTGTACTCACCACTGTGAAAACAACTTCCTTCGAACCTCGGCCCCGACAGACCGAGCAGCTCATCAACACACTTCTTCCATTGTCATTTCACAAAAGCGTTGATTTAATCTGAGAGGCATCAGGTCGTTGGAATGAGCAGTGACTGCAGTCATAAAGAATTCCTGATTTGGAGAGCGATACCCACAGGGTGCCACAATATAAAAGAAATTCAGAGAAGCGTTCAGAGATATGACCTTTCTCTAAACCCTCCACATACAAAGAGTATGCTCTTTGTATTGCTGAATGAGATGAGTCTATGAAGACAATGAGACAAGCCTCTTCATGGCATTTAGGTTGATGGGCTAACAATTCCTACAATGTCACACTGAGATGATGCGATTATGTGGCTTACAATATGGACGACAAGTGCATCATACTGTCCGTACAGTGAGAATTTGTACTCACTTGATTCTATTCAGACCCTCTGACCCCGGGCCGTGCACCCCATCAGTCAACTTTACTCGCTCTGCTCAGAGGTTCATCATAAATTTGCCCAGTGTTTGGATAGGGTCATCCTAAAGACATTCATTAAATAGCTGAAAAATAAATCTCTGAACAAGAGGATTCATTGTCCTGTCAGAACAGTATATCAGAATTTAAGGAATTCCGGTTTCCCTTCTCTTCCTTATGAATGTCTTATTAATCTGTCGACTGAAAGTTAAGTGATTTAAGGGATGAACTATTTGAACCAAGTATCCCACATATAATGAGCTGGTTCATGAAAACGGATATCCATCAGTTTCTGGTGGCACACAATAAAGTGTATTGTTATTTGTTTTTATTATTCTTTAAATTGGTGCCACTGTACAGGCAACCTGATGTTTGCACTGCTTAGTCCAGAACAAATTTACCCATAAGGACAAAAAAATGTAACATATTCTGTCACACTGTTTTGCATTGTATTGTATCATATTGTATTGTCGTGTTATGTCAGACTGTATCCTGTTGTGTTGCATCTTTTTCAATCATGTTGTACTGTATTATTTCCCATCATATAATTACTACATGTCAATTCGTCATGCATTTTATCTTTTCTTATTGTATTGTACTGTAAAGTATAATATCATATCATATCATATCCTGTCATATCATATCATATTGTATTGTATTAAATTATTTTGTTTTGTATCATATCATATATCATATCATAACATATCATATCATATCATAGCATTTTGTACTGTTGTGTTGTATGGTATGGTATCATATCCTAACTTATCATATCATATCATATTGTATCATGTATCATACATCCAGATTATAAGTTCCAGAGTTTTTCGGACTGATGAAGGTCAGAAGATAGGTAGGAGGAAGACCATGGATAGACTTGTAAATATGAATATGCCCCAATTTTAGTCTACATGAAGAAAAAAAGCCCATTCCAGACGTGCTGACAACAGTGATGGGTTAGAGAGAGTTGTAACTTGTGGACTGTAAATTGTTATCTATCATATTGTATTGCATCAAATCATTTCATGTGGTTACAAATTATATATCATTTTCCATGTATCATATTGTAATATACTGTATGATACCGTACCATATGGTACTGTAACTGTATCATATCTTGATGTATCGTATCAAATTGTATTGTATCGAATTATTTTGTGTTATATCATATCTTTCATCATTTTCTATTGTATCATGAAGTGTTGCAGTGCTCAAGAGCGGTCTTGGTCTTGAATGTCTTGGTCTTGTCTCGGTCTTGGACTCAGCAATGGCCGGACTCAGCATCTTCCATCAAGACCGGTCTAGACCAGCACTGATCTGCTATTCTTCGACTTCAATAATGTGATATTAGAGAGAGGCACTTGCTAAAACAACGAATAGCTACACCTACAAAAACTCGGACATCAGTCTATCTTATTTCTAGTCAGAAATACCTCTGAACACTTACTTTAGGCCTCATTCACCTGACAAATCTAGATAAACATCTAATTTTTAGATATTTAAAATAATTGCGGACTTGCCAGTTGCTTTTAAGTACATACAAGCACTGATTTTACAAGAAGTAAGTTGGACAAATTTATTAAGATTTGAGATTTTTGCATGTTGTTCTTTGAAAGAGTTGGAGACACCTTGTTTTTATCTGTCACATTTATTTCAAAGAAAACTAAAATTAAAGAGAGAATGCTCTCTAACTGTTCAACCTTGTCATGGTTTTTCAAAATTGATTTTTATGGTCTTGGTCTTGTCTCGGTCTTGACTCGGTCTCAACACCAAAAAGTCTTGGTCTTGTCTTGGTCTCAGCCCACTCTGGTCTCATGCAGGTCTTGGTCTCAGATAGTGTGGTCTTGAGTACAACACTATCATATCATACCTGGCTGTATCATACCTAACTGCATCATATTGTTAGTATTGTACTGTATCTTGTATCGGTAATTGTATCACATCGTACCTAATGCATTGTATTTAATGTATCGTATCGTGTCGTATATTTTTCCATTGTGTTGCATCTTTTCCTATCACATTGCATTTTATCATTTCCTATCATATCATTTCATGCCAATTTGCATGCATTGGACCTTTCCTATTGCAAATATGGTATCATATTATATCATGTCATGTCAGTCATGTCATGTCAATCAAATCATATTGTATCCTATCACATTATTTCTTATAACATATCATTTTGTATTTTCTGGTATTGTATGCACTCATATCCAAACAAATCAAATATGTCATATCATATTTTTTGTTATCGTATAGTACCTTTTGATACTGTCTAGTACCATATTTGATCGTATCACATTGTGTTATATCATGTGTTGTACCTCGTCAGCATGACTTAGTATTTGTTTATCTGTTTAATTGCAGTTTATTGTGCATTTTTAAATGTTTTTATTTATTTATTATAATCAAAAATTACAAAGCTTGGCGTGCAGCATCTGTGTTTTTCAACTAATATGAAAAAGTAAATCCAAGTCCAGTCAATCCAACAACAATAATTTGGTCACTTAGGGGCTCTGTGTTGTAATTTAGGCAGAGTTGGCCAATTATTTTTGGCCCCAACCATGATCTTGCTTCATTTTTTAAAACTAATTTCTTTTCGAAGCCTGAACCAAACAAAAATCTGACTGTTTCATTAAAATATCAGCTATCTGGTAGTTTGAGGTTACTTGTTCACAACTGTTTCCAGTCTTTGTGCTAAGTTGAGGTAAGGACAGAGACTAGCATCCTTTTTTTGTTTGTTTGTTTGTTTACTTTTTCAGTACAATTGAAAGAGAAGCATTGGTCTTCTTATCTACCTCTTAACAGGAAAGGGAGATTAGCACATTTCAGGCTATGATGATGTAGAAAGCAGTTTCTCCTTATCATAAAATGTTTATAGTCAAAGACCCAGTGGATAGTAAAAAGAAGCAATGTAGATCAAATAGTTACCTGTAAACTGCAATTTAGTTCAAGCCTAAATATATTCTTGTTGAGCTGTTGACTTACCTTGACAGACTGTATCACTGATGGAGGTGCAGGCCTGTAACATTTCCCCATCATCACAGGTGGTGCAGGGGATGCAGGGCTCCCTCGAACTGTCCTGGTCCGAATAAGTGTCCCCACTGCACTCCTCACATACTGTGTCATGGTCGTAGTCACAGGCTAACAGCATCCCCTCTCCCTCAGGACATCTAGTGCAGGGTTCACAGCGCTGTGAGATTTCATTCAGATAGTAGCCGTAGTTACACACACAGGTGGCGTCATTGGAGTCCGTGCAAGGTGCCTTCATGCGGAGCAGACCTGCGCATGTTGTGCAGGGCTGACATCTCTCTGTATGACTGAAGTTTTCTGAGAAAGTTTCACCTGAAAGGAGAGGAAAGAAAGCACATGTTTACATTTTTATCTGCCAGTTTATCAACATCTGAAACTCCAAGCAGGAAATCACCCGGAGTTTGGCTCTCTAAAATCAGCTTGAAATCTTTTTCTTTCATGTGTCCTACTCCAAAGATGTCACTTTGGACAAGAGAGTATTCTATTCTGTTGTATATCTTCAGAGGCTGCAATCAATATTTCATGTTTTATGGAATTGTATTTCGGCTGGATAGAGAACTGGGAAACACACTAAATAATGCAACAGATCTATTTGTAAGAGCAGTTTGTCTGTGTGTGTGTGTGTGTGTGTGTGTGTGTGTGTGTGTGTGTGTTTGAGAGAGAGAGAGAGAGAGAGACAGAGAGAGAGAGAGGGTGTTGAACTGTAAAATCAGCCTAAAAAAGTCTGTGATGCATAGCTCATGTCCAAACTTCCCATTATAGTCAACAATGCGATAATACTTAAGTGCCAAATTTAATGTTAACTAAGCTAAGACGAAGCTCAGGCTGCAGCTGATTTTTTTCACATTATTGAATAACCGACTTATTATTTTCTCAAAAACATGGTTAAAACAATCATGAGGCACAGATGGCCTAGAGGTTAGGTCATGCCCAGTGTACACAGATGGTCCTGGTTCAAGTCTCGTCTGTGGCTCTTTCATTGCATGTCACTCTCTTGCCCCTGTTTCCAGCTCTGTCCACTGTCCTTGCTAACTAATAAAGGCAAAAAAGAGGCCTAAAATAAATCGTTAAAAAATAAAAATAAAAACCTATCATGTAAGGTTGTAATTTACTGTCAGGTCAATCAGAAGTTAGGGCAAATGTTGCAATATCTCAATATTTTGGGTTTATTCCATCTAAACTTAGGTAAATTCTTCCAGCTTTACAAAATTAACCTAACCTTTTCTTTTACCCTTACTTTAACCCCAAACAGAAACTGTTAAATCCAATTTTAATTTTAACTTTTTTTGCAGGAATTTCTGTTCTGAGATAAACATCTCAGATCAACAGTCGTGAGATTGGCCATTAGAAATGAACGGGCTGCAGCCAGACTGTCTTGACCAGTTGAGAACCACTGCTTAAGACTTTTTGACTACAATTAAAATTTGCAGGTTCTTACCAGGTACTCCAGCCTGCCACAGTCCAAAGACATGCTTGTAAGGTGAATTGGTGACTCAAAATTGTCTAAGGGTTGTTAGTCTCTTTATATCAGCCCTGTCATTGACTGTCCATGGCGTACCCTGCCTCTTGTGCAGTGACCACTGGGATTGGCTCCAGGCCAAATGGGACAAGCAGTGGGTAAATAAATGGACATATTTTAAATTATATGCCTAGGCTCCAGCATTCACAGAACAATCGAATTATAAAGGTACAGGTTAAGTTTCTTCAAGATATATTACCTAGAGAATTTTTGGGAAGCGTAAATAGAATAAAAAGGTATTTTTTGCTTATCATCTTAAATCCTGGAGTCTGAGCACTATCTATTCCAATTCAAACAACTATTCATTATTATTTTTTAACCATGAAGTGTTTGTTTTCCCCAACCAGCGGTCCAAAATGTTAGGTACACAAACATACAGGACTAAGTGAAAAAAAGAAGCGGCTTTCACAGGACGTTTCCAGTTAGGGCTCAAAACTGTGTGTGGTAGGAGACAGACGGGGCTGAAGTCTCTTTGCAACCCAGTATCTGGTAGCATATCAAGTTTTTGGACTGCGCCACTGGCCCACCAACCACGGCGAACGCTCCGATGATGCAGAGATTAAAACAGAGATGAGGAGAGATGGTCGCTGAGACGGAGAGATGAGAAGAAAGCAGAGACTGTCATTTGAGAGAAATCCATTTGTGTGATTCCCTCCCAAATTGGCGGTGTCAAATTTCTGTCCTCCACATTTCTGTTTAATTATGTCCTCATAGGAAGTGGACAAACTCCACCCCCCTCTTCCCCTTGTGGTGTCTAGTCATACAGTGTCACCCCCCCCCCTTACCCCATTATCTCCCCTCATTTCAAATAGACAGACACTCAGACAACCCTCAACGTCCCTCCCCATGAGTGCTCTCAGAGCCATTATCATAATGCCATGCATCAATAATGCAAGTCAATACATTAATAACGCTAGGCTGCAGCATGGGGGTAAAGGGGGGGTTAGAGGGGGTTATGGACATGGAGTGGGGAGGGGGATACAGACAGTCTTTTCCTGGCTCAGCAAACATATCATAGCAGTACTTTAGCTTTTGCTCTGACAACCTTTTGCTCTCTCTTCAACACCCATAAAAGGACTCTGTCTGCTCACTGTAATGTGTGAGACTTGGGTTTATGTGTGGGAGTTTTTTGGGAGCCTGTGTGAGTGTGTATGCTGAGAAGTCGGCCTTGTCTCCGTTCCAGCAGTACAGCTGAACATGCTCTGTTTCATCTCCACTTATGTGTTCATTCATCCAAACTTACCTCTTTTTTTTTTCCCTCCTGCGTGCTGTCCGTTTTAACACATCAGGCGCCGTCCTGTTAGCTATCTGTGCTAAATGAAGCCTCAGAGCTGGTTGAAAACCAAAGCGTGCCTCTGCTAAATGAATGTTTGTGCACATGGATGATAACAACTGTGGGCGGTTCGCCTGAGACAACACACGCAAGGGAAACTGGTGGGTGAAAATGGTGTTGAAAGAAAGTTGGCAGGAAAGGCTGATAGTACTTTGTGATGAACTAATCATGTAGCTCAAAAGAAAAGCAATATGTCACTGTTACAGGAGCTGAATTTAAGCTAGGTTTGCTAGTGCGTGAACTTAGAGCTGCTAACATTAGCTTAATCTTGAGAAGGTATGCTATCAGCTCCTAACAAGAAGGCTGTTTGTAGTTGGTGGTAGCTTTTTTCTATTCTGTTAAAAATAAAAGCAATAGATATTAGGTTACATGAAATACTGTATGGAAGGCATTAGAAAGTAATGCTAGGCTACATTATCACTTGTTTGTAGTAAGCTAGCTACTGGAACTCCTAATGTTTCTATCTTCTTTTAGTGAAAAAATTACTTTAACAGACTTGAGCTAAGGAAAAGGCCTTACTGATTTTAAGAGGGTAAAAGCTAAACTTTTCAATACTGTTCATGTAAGTTATGCTTCCTTACTAAACCCCTGTTTCAACAAAGAACAAAACTAAAGCTTGATACTTGCTGTGGAGAGATGCTAAGCTAGTTTAGCTCTAAACAACAGAACAAGCTAAAGAAATAACAGTGACGTCTGAGACTTCAAAACAAGTTGTTGCTGTTAAAACGCTCTTGCACATGCACTCTGTCAGGCTGCATAAGTGATCTAATCAATATGTTTGATGTGTTCTTAAAATATCTTTGTGATGTTATCTGATGGACAGCTCTCTGCTTTACATTTCTGAGTTTTCCATGAGCCAGTGCAAAGCACGTCTGGCCTCCTGACAGCCTGCCTCTGTCTGTGTTTGTTCATGTCTGAGCAGAGCAAGCACTAGAAGACTGACAATTACCACCCAGAAAACCTGCACGTTGTGTAACAGTAAGCAGCAACAGACACATCTTATGTCAATAATTCAAATCATTTAAGCTGAAAATGTGAAGTTTTACACAAGTAGTCCTGAAAACAACTGATGATAAGCAGTCTAGAGCTTAATGTTTTATTAAAGACACAATTTATTTTTAAGACGTAAGTCATAAAGGCATGCATCATCCCAAAGAAGCCCACAAAAATGCAAATAAATCATTTTTCCATGTCTAAATTCTCTCTGACTTCTCTCATGACCTGATGTTTGAATGTTTTCCTGACTGTGGGGGCTCCTCAGCATTGGTTCGCCATCTTTCACTGGCCTAAAGGAAGGTTTACAACTTCTTCCTACCCTGGATAGTCAGGGAATTCATGTGAGGAAACTCTGGGAACAGCGCAGGAACTGGCTGTAGACCAAACCTGGCCTCTGCAGACTCAAACTGAGCTTTGACCTCAAACGATAGAGTTACAACAAAGCCTTAAATTTTAATTTATTTTCCCTGGACCTCCTGAGAAAACCTTAAAATATCTTCTAAAGCTCTACAAACACCAGCCTTACTAATTAAATCAAATTCATGCTGTTTACCATTCTTGTAACTATGACAAACAACTCTTCTGATGCTCTGAATGATCTTCCACTAAGGGTTTTCTACAGCAACAACACTTGGAAGAGCTCCCACTCATGCCTCCTCTCAACATCACTGCCTGATAAAGTCTCTCTGCACTTCTCTCCCTAAATGGTAAGGGCCACAAGGAGAGCAGCAATACGGCAGCACACTTAGATCTGGCATCTTGTTTACTTCTGTCTTTTTCTTCAACTTTAAAGCTGGGTAATGCAACATATCTTTTTTTGAGCCAGATCTAATGAAGCAGATTTTTGATAAGGTGTTGTTATGGTTGGTAGTTTTACAACAATAATTGTTTCAAAATAAATATATTTGTGCTGATATTCATGGACCCAAGAAGATGAATCATTCAGGATTTTGTCAAGGGTGACATACAGGGCAAAGTGTTAGCATGTCTACTTTAAATATCTCGACTTTTTCTGGATGAAACGGCACAAAAACTGTTAAAAACAATAACCATTTTCAGATTTCAGACACAGAATCAGTACGTTTACATGGATAGTAAAGTTGAGCTAAAGTTAGACTCTAGTTCATTTAGGTGTTTTAACCGGACTACTGTCCTTGCCCCAGCACACATGAATTGGCAGAATTGATTTACGTAATAATAGGAGCATATCCGCAACTGCTGTACTAGACATTGATACACCCCCTTAAAGATAGTTACTATGGACATTCTTCCTCTTGGCCTTGCAAACAAGTTAGCAAGCGGTAGCATGCCACACCTGTGGCTTATGGTGAAAACCCAAGGAAAGTGACAATGCCACTCCTGTTATGTTTAGCATTTATTTGAGTCAACTCTCGAGTCAAAGCCCTCCATTGAGACAGTGGAGGATGTGCAAAATACCTTGTCAGTCTGATCCAATGGAAGCTTTTACATAACCTTGCAAAGACAATGTACTGGCCAGATTCCATGTCTGTCATCAGGCAAATCCACCTTGAAAATTTCCATTTTGAAACTATTGTGCCAGGTCTGGAAACAAACCCAACCAATCAGCATATAACAACAAGCTTCACAGTTTGTAACCTGCACTAGCGTCTGTCTTCCAAGCCCAGGTCAATTCCTGAGCTGCACATGCATATTACGTCCTTCTGTCTTGTCGCTCTAATTGGCCAACACTGAACTTGACAGACAAAACATATGTCCAATCACCCTTTGAGAATTTTCCCAAATACTTCTTATGGAGGGTGTCCCAGGTGAATGTGGATATATCCAATGCAATGGATATTTGACACAGTCTATCTGGCGTGTTTGGTTAGCTTTTAACTCAAGCTGCATTTTCTTGATGCGTGAGTCCAATTACAAAAAATAAATTTAAACCAGTCAAACAAGTTAAAATGCATTTTAAAAGTCCAGTTCTAGTTTGATAAACACACACAAATTTTAGTTTTGGTGACTGCATGTAAAAATACCCAGTGAGTTATTTGTCTACTGATTTAAGCTTGCCTTGACTATTAAGAAAAGACTCCCATTGGACTTCTATAATTTGGTTCATTCATTTTTGCTCTTTTGGGAAAGATAGCTTTGAATTGTCAGCTAACCTGAGCCGTAGGTCTACAAGGTCAAAATTTTAACTTGTCCAAATCTCAATGGTATAAAACGTGACTTCAGTACACACAAGACCAACATAAATCCCCACCCCTTCCTCAGTGTTCTGGCTGATTGCAGCCATCAATAGGACTGATCACTGTTCAGATAATTAGCTTTGAGTTGTTAAGTTCTTATTTCTTTGAGATATCATAGACTTAACAAGGTTTGGAAAGTCTGTCTGTTCTCCTGCAATTGTACTATTGTGACAGAAATATCCCCCATTGTGCATACAACATCCTAATCAACATGTATGAAACATGTTTAAGTTTTGGAGTGAAAAATAAATAGGCTGGAAGAAAACACATCTCATCAGTGTGAACACAGAGCTAAGAGCAACAAACCCAGAGGGGGTTTGACCTAAAATATACATCAAATTTTATCCTATGATGTATTTGAAATATGCTTTATTAATGTGTGAAATGTTGCATATCATAGTGCTGAGCAATTGGTCAGGTTTCAATTTCGACCACAATTTTGACTTCCCCAAATTAGAAAAAAAGATAATTGTAATCAAACAATTCCTGTGCCACATGTGAATGATTGTTTTGTCTATGTTTTGTCATCTAGTACATTTCTTAGTGTTTGTTGTAATATTTTGGCCATAAAAGTAATTCTCCTTATTTATTTATTGTCAATTTGCAGCATTTTTATACATATTTAAGTTTGTTCGGTCATTTTAGTCATGCATTGCTTTTATTTCAAAGTGTTTTAAGTGTTTTAACGTTCCATAAATGTTTGTGATTGAGACGCAGTAAAATCAATGAGTAACCATGCTCAACAGTTGTGATCTCAGTGCCAATCAAAGTAATTTTGATATGATTTTTGCCATAATCGAGCAGGCCTAGTTTACCTTTAAGTTAACAACCCCGATCCAAAAAAACAAAAGTGTTTTGCTTTGTTTAGGTCTTATTTTTCTGATGTTGCACATAGAACTAAGTATGTTAGCCATTGTTTTTAAAAGTGCTATATAAATTAAGTTGTTATCATGGCATAAATGTGGGTTCTGCAAATGACAAGTTAGTTATATAATATTGTCACCATGGGCAATCCAAAGTCCCTTCTGAGATTTAAAATGTGTCAGAGTATAGCAACATGTACCTGCTACACAGATGTAAAAGAACCATGTGTATGCAGGTGATTTGACAAGACAGAGTTCATTTATCCCCAAAATAAACTCTGTTGAAGTAAAAAAAAAAAAAAAAAAACATTTGGACTGAACTATCTGCTACATGATTTATTATCCAAACAGAACCCATGATCATCTGTAGATCTGTCAACTGTTGTAATAGATAGAGACTCCATTTAGGATCTTTGGTGAGTGTCCTTCTGTCTTAGTGTAATTGATGTCCTCACAGCTGTTTTGGCTGTTACTTACTGTCCAGGCAGGGGGCGCAGACAGTCTGAGTGGCTCCACATGGTTTAACGACTCCCTCGCCGGGCTGGCACTGCAGGCAGCACTCTCCATTGGTTGTGTACTGACCCGAGTAACACTCCTCCTTATTGGCCAGAACTCCCACCTGCCAATGACAAGAGATCATTCAAAGTTAGACAAGCTAAGGCACACTCACTCTTTGCGGTATCCATAAGATTAACTACACCCAAGAGAAAGCTTTATTTACCTCAAAAATAAGACTCTTACCAGATCTCCCATTTCTGGATAAAATGTCTCATATAGGGCTGAGTCAATGTCCTTTTTAAAGATAATATAAAGAAAAAATAAGCTGCATGGCAGTACAGGGGTTAGTGTTTTTTGTTTAGCATTAAGGTTCCTAACTGACATCCCTTTCTGGGTGGAGTTTTTATGTTCTCTTGTACATGCATGCGATCTCTCATAGTACTCTAACTTCTACCCACAGTCCAAAGACATGCTTTTTAGGTCAGTTGGTGGCAATAAATTGTCTTTAGGAGTGAATGTAAACATGCCTGGTTGTTGTATGTCACTCCTGTGATTGACTGGTGACCTGTGGCCCAATGACAGCTGGGATAAGCTCCAGCCTCCTGCATCCCCAAATGGGGCAAGTAGTATAGATAATAGTTGGATGGATTGATTAAAAAAAATAAAACCTGAGTTGCTTGTAATAAGTAAAGATAGGTGCCAATGTAGCACACAGAGTTATTCCAAGTTCCTTCAAATAAAATATATCTTATTGAAGAAACTTAGGTGCATTCCCTCTAGATTTCTGCAGTGCACAAAAAGAACTCAGCACAGGCTGTACACAGCATTGCATGCTGTAGTTCTTCTTCTTTTATCCTAATCTACAAAGGCCTGAATGATAGCTTAGTCCTCTGGTATTTTGCAGGAAAAAGCAAAAGAGAGATTAAATAAGGAAAACTTTTAAGCAGATTTTTCCCAATATTTCAGGGTAATAAAAACGTCTTGCACTCTTTAGATAACTGAATTGAAAAAACCACTAGTTCCCTTCCCAAATGCAACAAGTTGCAGGACAAATGTAAGAAGGGATGTTGGAAATACTGAATTAAAACATGCCATGTATTGGATTTTAAAAACAGACAAATTCTCCAGAATCTTTTTGTATTTTTTCTATTCTTTACCAGTCAGGCTTTCAAAAGTATAAAGTCATACAATATACAGTACCAATTAAAGGTATTGATGTCAAAGCGAAAACAGGTTTCTACAAAGTAATGTCAATTAAATCAAAATATGTAATGTTAAATATGTGATTGCATACATATTCACCCACTTTCAAGTCATTTAGTAGATGCACCTTTGGCTGCAATCACAGCTCTGAGTCTGTGTGGATAGTTCCCAGTCAGCCTTGCACATCTGGACACTGCAATTTTACTCTATTCTTCTTTGCAAAACTGCTCAAGCTCTGTCGGGTTGCACAGGGATGGGGCATACACAGCCTTTTTCAGGTCCAGCCACAAATTCTCTATTTGATTGAGGTCTGGCCCTTGACTCGGCTGCTCCAGATCATTCACCTTGTTGTCTTCAAACCGTTTCTGTGTAGCTTTCGCTGTATGCTTTAGGTCATTGTACTGCTAGAAAATAAATCATCTCCTAAGCCAAAGTTCTCCTGCAGACTGAACATGGTTGTTCAAAATGTTGAAATGTTCAAAACTTCTTGTCTTGCTCACCACTCATACTTGGCACTAAAATCATAAGACTTATTTCTAATCCTTCATCAAATAGAATCGTTTTAACAGAACCAGCCATGTCTGAAATCACAGCCACCATTATAAGAACAAACAAATCTCACCCTCAGGTCAAGCTGGATTAAGTCTTCTCTACATTCTTCAAACAGTAACCTGTTGAGAGTTTTAAATCAGCTGCTGACAGATGTAGACGACTGTAAATGCATGCAAGCATGTGCACATTAACAACCAGTCCTGGATGTTTCTGGGCGTTGATGTTTATGTGCAACCTTTGAGTTTGTGTGTCCTTTAACATTAAATCTTTCTTTTCTCACAGCAGGTCTTTTTCATCTTCAGCACACATCGATCTCCAAAGCAAACCTGGATAAAAACAACCGTTAACCTTTGACGCCTAGCCAGGGGGAGCCGTCTGCGTTTGGTTTCTCTGCAGATACGTGAGGAGTGATTGTTTTAAAGGTCGTCAATTATGAGGTTAGGATGTCCGTCTGTTGGACGGTTTATCTTTCACAGGAGGACAGGTAGGAGTGAGATTAGAGGGCAAAAGGAGCTGGACTTGTTTTGGTCCTGCATGTTAGACAGAACAGCATGGCTGAGATTTTAGGGTGATCGAAAGGACCCTCAAACACAAAAATGATAACAATGTGACTCTTTTGCCCTTTTAACAGATTTGAGAGTCCCGATTGACCTGATTTAAGTTGAAAACTGAACCAAAGACATGTAACGCGAGCGTGTGTGTGGAGGTGGCGTTCAACATAAATCGTCAGGGTTCAGGTGTGTAAGGAATGCTGCTGACAAGCGCAAGGAGCGCTAAAAACATCAAGCATCCCCTCAGGCACCTCTGAGTCAGCTGGCAGGTAATGTTTGTGTGTTCATGCACACGCACACAAGACACGCCTCCCCCCTGCCCTCAATAGTGTCACGGCCCATTCACCTTCAAGGTATTCAGTCATTCATGTATTGTATTTTCAAGAATGTAGCGTTGGCTTTGCAAGTGAAAGGTTTGAGCTTTAGTGCTGCATACAACACACCCCATCATTTCTGGCCATTCACAGTGTCATGAGTGTTTGCTGTTTTTATAAAAGGGTAAAAGAAAGGGAATTTGAAACGTGATTTTAACCTGCAACGGCTGCAACTCCTGCCTGTCTCCTTTCTACGTTATATGCTCATTTAAAGCTCTTGTGAGAATTGTGATTTTGTATGTATTTTGGCACCAAAAATGTATTTTCTGCTGATCATTTCACAAGTTCAAGTAGTGTTTATTTGAAAAATAAATAAATAAATAAAATAAAAATCTTATCCCGTGCTTTTTACAGTGGATCTTGTCAGTGGAAAATGTAAATAAGGGTTGTTAATCTTTTCTGACACTTACCCTATGGCAGCTTATAAAGGCATTAAAAATAACCAGGGATGTTCTTAAGCATTTATTTCCCTTTTCGGCTAAATGCTCATTTAAACTGCGTTTAACTGACTAGTCTAAATAGGAGAAAATACTTAGAAAAGAGTCAAATTCATTGCAGGGTCACTGTGTTAGCCACCCTGTACTGAGTATCAGGCTCAAACATTAGCAGCTAGCTTCGCCAGCCTTTGCTTCTCCTTGCATTAATATCGTGCTTTGATATGTGGCCTTTTTACTTCGATTTGGTTGTTATATGTGAGTTTAACCCTCAACAGCCTAAACACCACTTTATTTCCATTTGTTACTTAAGAAACGGTCATACTTTGCTATTCCTACAATATGCTAACTGCTAAACTTCTCATATTTACATCTGGTGGAGTGCCAGTGTACGTACCAGATCTTTCTGGGAGCCTGCGCCTTCATCCTGCACTTTCCTACTGCAAATCCATTTGGACAAACCACAATGAGGCCGAATTGATGGATTAATATTTCAATCATTAGTTTTTGGATAGATATTCCTGTTTTGACGTTTTGTAAAGTTCTTATTACTTTTTACTGTAAATAGTTTTTTTTTAAAATGAGAATCCGTCTTTTGTAGGTAAAACAAATATTTTAACTATTTACAGTAGAAACATATTTGTCACGAAAAATATGTAGGCTAATAAAAGCAAAAAAAAATCAGTTTTAATATGTAATTTATTGCTTTTCATAAATAAATTATTTGTTCCCTCACTTGTTAAGATATTGTCTAAGACATCAATCAAAGATCGTCCCTCTGATAAACAGCAAAAGCAAAAAGCAAGTCATGGCCATTTCAGACACAGTAAATGTCACAGAATTAAAACATTTTATTCAAAATGATGTTTCTCACACCCTCAGCATTACCGCAAAACACATAGAGGGTTGAAAGCGGGTAATTTGGAGATAAAAAGAACGCTGAAGTAGAAAAACTAATGTAACTGTATTAATTTACTGTTTATCCACTTTGGGCTTCCGTACAGACATTACACATGTTCAGCACCCACTGGAAAGAGTTTCCAAAAACGCTTCAAACAGCAGTTTGGCCACGCCGAGGCTCGCCTTGAATGGTCCTGCTCTGGAGGTTCGTGCCCTGCGTCCATGCACGCCATGACGTCACTGCAGTTTGTCATCATTCGGGGATGCCTCGCAGACATGTTTGAGTAACAACCACCCAACCAAATTTTGAAATACCTGCCACTTTACCAATAGCAGAAGATGAAGAAACTTTGAAGTAGAAACAATGGCTAACTCTTGTACAAAACAATGATTACTGAGACACAGCTAAACGTAACCAACTCTAGACGTGCCCCAAAATGGGTCGCCTGTTACGGTGGAATAGCAAATCCCCTGTGGTGTCGTAGAACCATGTTGCTCATTGTAATGGAAAAGTCCCTCAAGAAGGGCATATGACTGCCTCATAGGCCTACTGACTGCTTTGAAACATATCCAAACATTTAGAGACCCACTGCAATGTGTGAAAATTAATTCTTCACTCTGAGAAACATAGTTTTGGATGACAGAGGCAGAGCTGGTTTAGCTCACATCTGAAAGAGACTTGCCCTGCATGATGAAGTGGAAGGACAGTAGGAGGTTCAGCACCAAAACTCGCTTCTTCCCGTTATTTTAAAGATAAAAAAGGCTTAAAAGTGCAATTGCTTGGGTTTCAAGATTATTTAAAATGTTGATAATGTTTATTTAAAATGATGATGTGCGAGAGCTTGCAAGGTTGTATGCAAATGTGATACACAGATGAAGAGGGTATAAGAGAGGGAGAAGGAAAACAGAGAGAAGACGTGGCTTGCAAGCAGGCAGTGGCACAGTGACTTTTATGACTGAAATATAAACTCTGCAGCAGTTTTTGAAATTATATTGATTGTGTTATAGTATGAATGGATGTAATAGATTAAGTTATGAATGTCAGTTTGTGCCTCCATATAATCAACTTATCTGTTGCGATGCAGGAATGTTCCTGTTTTTGCCCTAGTAATTCTTCAAACACATATTCCAAACTTTTGTATGTAGCAAAATCCTCCATGGCTGCGTAGTTTCTATCCATTTGTGAAGAAATGCACTTCTTTGGACACCAGAAGGCATCCTCTTTAAATCCACATCTATTACATTACTCCAAAAGAAGCGTAAATCCTTTTCTACTGTTGTTTACCAGACAAAATGCACAAACCTTGCTCAGACGTGTTTTAATGCCAACTTTTTAAGCCTTAAAAAGTTGATTTATGAGAAGTGTCATTGAGTCGTTTCACAACCTTTTCCCATGATATGTAACATTCAGTGAAATAGATCAATCAAACCTGTCACCACACACAGTCACTTCCTCTCTCTCTCTCTCTCTCTCTCTATTCCCCTGATCTGCCCCCTTGTATACTGCACACGCCCATCATGCAAAAACAGCCTCACATGTGAACAAACCTGCTTTAGACATGTCTGAGTTACACTTTTGAAAACAAGCCAAGCGCTCCTGTTACACTGTTTGCCTTAATTTTCCCTCTGACCCTTTCTAAGCACAGAGAAAACACCCCAGACATGGAAAACTGATCTCCATCACTAATGACTGCTAAATTGTGAATACGGATAAATTAACATGTAATGTGATTTGTGGAATCAGAGGAAAGAGGATGCAGCACTTAGCCTGTTGTTCAACTTTTTCCTGTTATTGTTTAGTAGATTGGGAGTTTGCACTCTTCAACTTTTGACAGATGATCTCTCTGAAGCTACAGCGAGCTGATCGTACACTCCATGTATACACAAATGCAAGGACAAGAAGCATCTGGATGCTTCACAGTACAACCAATCTTACTAATGCTGCAGTCAATTTTCAGTTGGAGGCACTTAACCTTTAGACCTTGACTGTCAGTGCTTGTTAAGCCATTAGAGGTCTTCTATAGCAGCCTCAATAAAGCTGGGCCTCGTTTCAATCAAACATTAGATGATAAACAAAGATATCATGGCTTAAGTCTTACCAAACTAGGCTGAATCCAGAGTGATGTGGAAGAAAAATAGAGGAACAGAGTGTAATACTGCAATATGTTTTTGGTACCACATGTTTCAAAGGGGTATAATTCCCATTATTTTCATAATAGAGATAGTGTAAAACAGGAATGAATTAAAAAAGAATTGTTACACTGTTTAAATTGCACAAAACTCTGCCAGTGTTTCTGCACAGTTCACTGTGCAGAAGATTGCCTCAAATGTTATGATCGAGAGCAAGAAAACACCCCAATAATGGGTGCCAAAGACTTCTATTTTTGTAGTCATGGTATGGAAAGGGGTGTCAATACTATGGCCAGACCAATAAATCAGCTGGCTGATTGTAGCCAATTAAAAATAATCCAGTTCTAATCAGCCAAAAGTTGGTCCTTAGACATCAATATTAACACCAGAGGTGGAAAAAGTGCATGATTATTGTACTCAAGTAAAACTACAGTTAGCCTGGTTAAAATTTACTGAAGTGAAAGTAAAAGTACTGCTTTAAAAATTACTCTAAGTAAAAGCATAAGGTATTTAATTTAAAGTACTGAGTAGCTACTAAGGAGTTGTACAGCAAAATACAATCATTCTCCAACCAGATCTCCAACAAGGTTGTTCAGGTAAAGTCGCACCTCCATGATACGCACCATGTGTCCTTTAGGAACACCCAGAGTCAGAGATGTGAATCCTAACTAAGTTGATAGCTTCACTCGTGGCGCAAATGTGTGTCTTACATGAAAAACAACAACAATCCACCAGCAATGTGAGCCAAAGAAACCCAATAGGGTTCCCAGTATAACAGGAAACATCCAAACACAACTTAGCACATATAAAACACATTGAAACACTTTGCCTTTGGCATGACAGAGAACAACAGCTGTTTTGGGATGCGATGTGTAATCGTTCTCTATATGCTACTGTATAGTCAACAGAAGTGAAAAAGAGTGTTGTACTCAAAGTACAGTTACGTGGGTAAAATTTGCTTAAGTAGAAGTACAGTAAAAGTAGTTTCGAAACGTGCTTAAAAGAGTAGAAGTACCCAAAACACAACTCAGTAACAGTAGTTTGAGTAAATGTGTTAAGTTACTTTCCACCCTTAGTTAACACTTGCATTTTCACTTACAGTATACAGTGCAGGGAAAATGACTTGGTTTTACTTCCATGTGATGTCTGTGTTCTATTATTCATCCAGTAGAGAGCGCTCCAACTTTCATGTTACATTCTCCATATTTACCTCTTGACAGCAGAGTGAACTAGAGCTCAGAGCAGCTTAGATGAGCAGCATCAGATTGGTTAAAGAGAGCGGTTTGCCTCAGTGGTAAGTTTATCACTAGTTTGTGAAATAAACAATTACTCCACGAGTTTCCTGTTTCAGTGCAACCTACTTGTCCATGAATCACGAGGTGCCTCGTTGTGTGGGTCACGCTTATCTGTTTATGTTAGCAGCTAACATTAGGATAACCTAGCTTAACATTACCTAACTAAAATTTAGCAATGCATGTAGCGGTGTAATATTTCACAGTAATATCACGCTGGCTCAGGCTGCTGCACGCTGCCAGATAAGACCAGAGCACATTAGGGTGACACAAGGTATGACCAGCAGGGCTGGGTTGGGGGCATTTCTGGAAGGAGTTTCATTCATAATGACTTCACGGTTCAGAAACATAAAGGAGAGAAAATGTGAATGTAAGTTTAAAGGACTTTAAAGAGGCACATTTCGAATCCTGTTTTACCTGTGACTTGTGAGCTCATCCATTTATCTATTACCTACAGATTATTATCAGATTCATCATTTATAGAGACACTCACTGACCACTTCATTAGAGACATCTGTGCAATGTAATGCACACATTTACAACATATCTGTGAATTATACTTCAGTAATCGAAGACTTGAAAATGTGGTCACTGTGAGAGAGATTTTTTTTTTTTTAACTGTACAGTGAGTGTGGCTGTTGTTGTAAGAGGTGTTCCTAATATTTTGACCCTCCGGTGCATGTAAATGTTGCACTTCTCAATATGATGCTCCTCACACAAAATAAAATCAATGTGCTGATACACCAGTTATCGTAATTTTATATTCCCTAATATCGGTATTGGCCTCCAAAAATCCATATCAGTGGGGCCATAATCAGTAGTGTTTGATTTTTACTGGAATCACATCGACGTTTTAAATCCTGGCGTTGTGACAGCCCTAGTCTGTGTGTAGGGGGAGGGGGTTCAGGCTGCATCAATACTGCATCCGCTGAGCCAGCAGAGGATGCATAGCCATCAGTGGGAGCAGCTGTCAGATATCAGTGATGCAGCTTGTTCCTAAACAGGGACCTTGACGTGCACAGTGGTGTCCTGACTGATAAAGAGCAATATATTTCCTTCCTGCAGCCTGCATGGCCTCAAGGGAACTTGAGTGTTTTTCTGGATCCTCTTAAATTTTCTAGTATTGGAGATTAAATCAAGCAAAATCACTGCCATGTATCAGTTCTTGAGCTCTTAGTATACCAAAGCCACATTGTTATTGTCATGTAACTGAGAAGGGTGTAACTACACATCCAGCAACTGGGGCTATAAAGTGTCGACCTGAATGGCTGCATGCATACACTGAAGACAGGTGCAAGGACGTAGACTCTTACTTTCTACCGTCAGGATCAGATTTTACAAGTAGCATGTAAAAGAGATCAAACTCCTGACACTTACGCTGTCATGAGATTTAAATCTAATTTAGAGTATGATTATTTCCTTTAAGTTTCCTAGCCAAAATGTCATGGCAGCTAATTCTGGAAAGAGGAAACAGAAGGAAGGTTCTAAACAAACTTCCACAGTTTTATTTGAACTTCTTTTATTTGGCTATGCGTCGCGTAATTACGCAGGTGCCCCTGCCAGGGTTTATTCAAGTTAACCAGAAAGCAAACATTTAACGCACACTTTGATTATGTAAGAAGTAACTCACCACTCCGAGAAGCACAGCTAAGAGGGCGGAATTCATCCTGTATCCCCCCTTTTATCTTCCAAAAACAGAGAAATCAGATCGGATGCAGCAGGATGGGGGTCTCAGCAACTTCGAACCAGGGAAATCAGCTCGGCTGTCATCGCTGCGTCCTTGCGCAAGTTTACTTCAAGACTCCAAGAAACTTTCTGCTGCCAAATATATTAAAAACTAAACTCAGCCCAGGGTAAGAGGCAGACGCTGTGGCAGCAGATAGGATCCGGTCAGTGCGTAAACTCGCTGAGATTGATCCATTGGATGTTCGGCTCTGTGCGCTTTTTTCTCTGACTTGGCTCATATGACACACGCGCTCAGCTTCAGGGAAGAAGGCATCTCCCTGTCCACGCCCACTTCACACACAAATACAAGCACATATACACGAACCTGCGCTCTCTCTCTGGAAGAGCTTCATGCCCTGGGATGTTCTTGCTGAGTCGGATGAACCAACCGTCTTAAATTTTTATCATCTGACAAATTAAGTCTTTCATCTTTCATTAAGTGTGTGTGGTTCACAGGCTGAACTGTGTCAAGTGAGATAAATTCTCTCTGAAAGCGAGACAAACTGTGACTTTATAAGAAACTTCTAACGATTGAAAAGTAAATCCTCAAAAATATGAGGAATCATTTTTGGCACTTATTGTTCCTTTTTTAGTTAGTTTGCTTTTATTTCTGGATTTATTTATTTGTTTATAGTCAGTGGATTTTACTTGGCCTGCTCCCATGGCAGATATTAAGAGTCTTTGCATTATGATATGCACCATGTCAAAGGTTAAACTAACCTAAGCAGCCTTGAAGCCTACTGATGGGAGTTACCTTAAAGCAGGGGTGTCCAAACTATGGCCCGGGGACCAAATGTGGCCTTGCTCCATCCGGGGGGGAACCACAAAACTATACTCATCTGTCAATAAGAAAACAAAAAAAAATACAGTTTGTGAAGATGGTATGAATGACCCACCGTGCTAATTCTGTAAACAAACATTTTGACACAACAGTTCATTGACGTGCATCTTTTTGTGACTTTAAAATCGTTATCTTAATTGGATTGGACTGACTAACTTTGATATCATAAAGGAGAGGTATATCAAAGTGGCCCCATCATCCTTCAGATTTTCTGTATGTGGCCCTCAGCGGAAAAAGTTTGGACACCCCTGCCTTGAAGTGTTGGAGGGTTGACACAGGCCAACCTTAAAGTAGCATCACATGGGTTCCATCCACAAAAGCCTATGAGTTTTTTTCAGTGGCTTTTGGATTATTGCTGAATATAAGCTTTGTGGTGACAGTAAACCTAAAAGTGCACATTTTGTTTAACCTTGCAAAACAGATGCATTGGCTGGATTCCATTTTAGGCAGATCCATCTTGCAAAACTCCAATCCGAAACCTTTTTCTGAGAAAGGACCAGACCAATCAGCGTCATTTAGGGAAAACTGAGGGTGTGGTTTAGATGTACTGCAAGTAGATAGCAATGGCCGCTGCCAGTGTAGCGATTAGCTTGGATGAAGCTATAGTAGAGCTGAACTGGACCACGTTTCTTCAAGAACAAAGAACACTCAAAGATTTTCTTGGTGGAAAAGATGTTTTTGTTCTCCTCCTGACCAGCTTTGGCATGAGTGCAACAGTTACAGGAGGGGTTTAGCTGGACTGTAAGTTGGTGTATGGCTTTCAGTGGAGCGTTTAGCCTGGATAGCTACATGGGAGTTGCATATGGCTGCAGGCCATAGATCTCAGACAGCCCCTTTCGCATACCGTTATTCTGGGATGCCGTCTCTGTTCTACATAGTTCTAAGTTGAGATTTTTTTCTAAATTCAACTTTATTACAAACCAAGTCTGGTAACTATATGACGAAATAATTAAATTGCAAACATCACAGACTAAGCATCATTTCATAAATAAAACGGGAAAAAGTCAGAGGCCTAATCCAGGAGTCAATTACGTCAAGACCAGTTTTAGAAGTAGATTTGTAAAAGGAGACTTGCTTTAGCTTTGTGAGCTTTAGCTACAGCTAACATAGCCACAGTAGCTAAGTAGTTACTATGTTACTACATGAGCCAAATGTAGCAAAGTAAGCTTCAGCAATGGTTGCTTTACCAAAGCTAACGTGGCTACATAAGCTATGTAGATAACATACCTGTGTAGCTAAAGTTAGCTTTGTGGCTTCATGCATACAGTTATCTATGAGCTTTGTGAACTTTAGCTATGTTAGCTACTTATGTAAGCTACATTTGTTACGTTAGAATGTTTTCATGGAGGACAGGCATTTTTCCACTAAGAAGACTGTTAACTTGGTTTTGCAGGTAAAGTTTTTAACTTTTAAGTTTTGGTATCCTAACTCTTACTTTACATTTTGTCTTTGCCAAAGGCACAACTTAGATCAAGCCAAGTTGTCAAGGCACACCATAGTTATATCCATACAAACTAACCTCTCTAAAACATGTTACTGTAACTGAAGTAGCTGTATTGTTGTAGTAATAATGTAAGTTATATGTATTTCTATGGCTTCTCCAAGACTTGCCTCAGACTTACCACACCATTTGAGAACAGATATGACGTCTCACAGCAAATGTATGCAGCCAGACCTGCCTCGTTTTCAAAAACGGCCCATTCAAAAATGGACATTTTTAATGAAAAAAGAGCAAAGAACGCATGAAAGCTTTTCTTGGCAGAGAAGATGTTTTTTGCTCTTTTGGTTCCCCCACTGGCTCCAGAAATAGCTAGCTGAGGGGCGCAGCAAAGCTAAGTAAAAATGCTGTATGCCATTTGCATAGCAAGCAAAACACAGCAAATTTTGTAAGATGACTTCCAGGTAAACACAAGGCAAATAATGAATCTGTTTCACAAAAGGCAAAAAAAATATGATGAGTCATATCTCATCCCCTGCTTCACAAGTACAATGATGGGTATCTAGAAAGCCACACCCCATCATTCTGCGTGAGATATTGTTGGTTTTTCTGTGTAAGTCGATAAATGTTTGCGTCGATGTGTATGGTAAAGGCTGAGGGGACTTGAAAATATTTTCATCTGCCAAAGTGGGGGAAGTCGGGAACCATGGCTGGAGACGATGCAACGGAAAGTTCTAAAATGCTAATTCCTTTCCAGATTTTCAGACTCATAACTGCAGCACTCTGCTGGTTAAACTCCCTACTGCCAGTAAGATCAGCAACACCCCTGATTAAACTTACAAAAATAAGCTAGAAGACCAAAAAGTTTTTAAAAATGTTTTTATTTTAACTGCCAAAACTGGAATTTTAAAATGAGAGTTAATGGGATTCATCGGGTTTTGGAGTAAGCCTCAAGTGGACACTTGAGGAACTGCAGGTTTTTTTATGTTGTTGTTTTGTTTTCAAACACAGGCAGTTGCTTCTTGCCACAATCCATTAGCCCTAAATTACAGGAAAATGCTTGTTTTACCCTGATGATGAGTTCATTTCATGAGAAATCAACTCAGATTTTTAAAGTACTCAGTGAGCTCTTGACCGTTCCTGCCTAGTAATTCTGTCTTCCTAAAACAATAAAGTGACTTCTTTTTACTACCGGTCAGAGCCTGAAGACATAAAGAAACAACAACAGACATCTGCCACAGAACAGACAGTGATCACACCTGTAACCCCTAAACTTGAGATTCACACTAGTACATTTCTGTTTTGCTACAAAAAAATGAAGCAAACATTCGGTCATAGTTTTATGTTCTAAAGCTTGTTTGTCCTTGTTTCAAAATCTAATGTCTAAAAATAGACATTTTTAAATACTCTTACACATTTTTGTCCAATTTCCCCTTCAATTTTGACATAATTAATCCTATAATTATGAAAATCATGGACTAACAATGCTGCTTTTATGCATAAAAAGAAAGGCTCTACTATTGGATCAGGCTGACACCTGAGGCCTTATGTCGGCCTGATATAAACTGAGGAGCACGTCATGTTCTGCTGCAATTCATGACTATACATGCCAGCCTGTTAAATGTGTTTTATACTGAGAAGCAGATGATTTAAAGGATTGATCGAGCTGCTATGAGGTTTATGAGACAATGTTTTACAGTGCACCGTGTTCATGCACAGATTTAACAGAGTGAAAGTCCCTGCAGTAAAGTCAGGGATTTCTTTTTCTCTTTCTTTTAATGTAACTCATTAATTGTTGTGGGTAAACACAATAAAACCGACTTTAGAGAGAACTAAATTAGCTGTTGTAGGATTACAATAATGCAATTACAGGGATTACATACAACATTTACAGTATTTCTGGCCTTCAAAACAGGCTTAGCTTGTTAACTCTTAGTTTAAAAAAGAAAGTAGGACAAGATGACATTGTCAAGCAAATGTATTTATTCATTTATTGTTGAATCACGCAAAAAATAAAATTTAATTGTGTTGTCTTCAAAAGAAGTATGGGAGGCAGAGCTTATGTCTGTTATCATTATCATAAATGTTAACATGAACCTAAGAGCTGCTCAAGGCACCATCATTAGCTTAGTCCATTCATAAGAATCACACACATTCATGTGCCACTGAAGAAGCAGTGGGAGCAATTTGGGGTTAAGTGTTTTGCCCAAGGACCCATTTAGAATCACCAACCCTCCAATTGAGAGACGACCAACTCAACTACTTTGACACAGTAACTGATTATTACGTTGTCAGTTTTCCTAATCTTGGTGTCCTTATGTTAATAAATGTTACAGATGTTAAAATAATCACTCTTATCATACATTGATGTCACTGCTAATACCACACATGCTTAGCCATTATTACTGGCACTGTAGGTCAATGTACTTTCAGGTGGTTTCATTTCTTGGTTGAATCAAGCCCCAGACATCAGGAGAAACTCTTATTGTTCTTTTTTTGTTTGTTTGTTTCGAAAAAAAGTTGAAAAAACAAAAAAAAACTGAGCCCTTTTCCCATTCTTTCAGTTTTAACCAAAGTTGAAGGAATGAAAAAGAAAAAACCCCGAACCATTTTCCAGATTTTTGTCATTTCAGTTATGAAAACTGAATTTGACAATGGGTCAAATTTTTGTCTTTGTCAGTTACGTTTATTGTTTTCTCATTTTAAAGTAAGAATTGAACACCAACAAAACATGTGACTCAAAGGGAAGGGTAAACATTTCAAAATAAAAGTCTTTTTATTAAAAGAAAGCCTCAATAGCCACCACTGTGTTTAATGGCAAAATATTAGGCCTATTTTACTTTTAAAATATATTATAAATAATAGTTATTGTTATTAGAAGAAAAAGAAATCTATATGAAGAAATAATTCTAGACTCCTGGGGGTATTTATCCATGCACAGGGCATGAGTCGAATTTTAAATTCATGATTGATTGTTTAATTTCATGTACAAACAAATTAACAAAGAAAAAAATATTAATAAATTAATGCACAGTCATGTATTGAAAGTGAATAATATATTGTATAGTGTAAATCGGCCTATTAATATACCTTAAAACAAAATGCATTGGTTTGGAGGCTTGTATTTTAACATGCAGGCTTTTATTTTGAAATGTACCTTTCCCATTGGGTCACATGTTTTCTGTTTTAGGTCTTCTAGTAAACATGACAAAACAAACAAACAAACAAAAGTTTGACCAAAACAAAAAACTTGACTCATTTTCTTATTTCTTCAGGACCAAAAAAAAAAACAAAACAAAAAAACAAAACAAAACAAAAACGAAAAAAATAGGAGTTTCTGTGGATTTTTGAGGCTACTTTTAACCACTGCTGGAAAGTACACAGACCATTGCAGAAATAAATCAGTTTCATTCATAGTCTCTCTCTGTTTGTCTTTCTTTAAGCCCGACACAGTTTCGACATATTGCTCTTCTGCATCATTCTGGCTCTATTCAAAGATTTCTGCTCATAACAAGGATGTTTTTCTTTACCCTTTATTTCAGGCATAAATTTTGCCAAGTGCTTTATTGGTGGTTATATAATGTTGGGTATCTGTAAGTAATGTAAAATATAGAACGCTCTAAACCTGCTTTTTTTTGTAAATTGTCTTGAGATGCTACTCATATCAAGACTGATTGATTTATATTGCTATTAAAAGTGTTATCAGTAATGATAATGAAGTTTCTGCAAAAGCTTCTGAAGCCACATTTTTATTTTCTCAAAGAAATATCAAATATTCCTCTAATATAATAAATCCCAAAAGTATGATTAGATTAGGGTTATGATCTGATTCTTATTATGGCAGACATAAAAGATAAAGGGTTGTGAAATTTATGTTTTTTTATTTGGATGTATACATTGTCTGCTCCTGTTAAAGTCCTGAAACATGTCAAACCTTACCTTGTTTTTAAGGTTAGAAAAATGGAAGCTCCTCTCTGTTTCATCTTAATGACACAGTGGTTCATATAGATCACATGAGGACTGAGGGCAGTGGGGGACATGGGGGCAGAAGGGAGAGGAAGCTGTGGGTGGATAAATAATTTATGAACACAAAGAGAACGAGAGAGACAGAAGAGATAATCTATTTCACAGTCCCTTACTCATAGAAGAGGGGAGAATAATGTCAGCATGGCTTCTGTCAATGATAAAAAGATTTAGTGCTTTATGGGACTGAAACTGTACAACAAAAATGCTGCATATATGATATTTTCTGTGTACATAAAGAATGCCAGACCTCAAATTTTTCCAATAAAATCCAAGTCCAGCTGCAAAGTGATATTGTAAAATAAACAGATTGTAAAAATTGGAACAATGATGGCATTAAGACATGTCTATAAAGAAAGCACAGAGAAAGTTATCATATTTAGAGATGATTTTGCATCTCTGTCACAGAGGAAAAGGCCTGCTGTAACATGTTAAAGTCATTGCTGGTTATTTTCTCACAACTGTTTTGGTAAAGCCACGTTCACACAGCAATGATTCCATGCAATAAAAGTAATCTTTTACAGTGTTTTTTCTATTCTTTTACTTAATTATGACATTTTAGGTACCTGGAAATGTGAAAACAAGACCTAGAGTGCAAAACACCACTGTTTTTGTAATTTAGCAATACAGAGCGGTCATAGTTCAAGTCAATAATACTACGTGAGTAGGTAGACAACTACAACAATGGCGTTGACATTTTCCTGTCTCTGTTCGCTATTTTTGTATGTGTTGTTTCAATCCTGATTCAGACCTCCAACTATTGGCATTGTTGGTTGTTTTTGGCAAATCTTTTTTTTGTGTAAATGTGACCTAAATATCAGATATTTACTGAAACTTCCAAACAAGCTACAATTGAGAATATCTCAGTGTTTGGAATAAATCTTCCCTGGCACTTCACTTAAACTAGAAACGATAAAATAAAAACATACTAATAAAATGTTTTTTAATCAGCTGCAAATGTGATAACATAGAGACACATATACACAGTCATAAACACACTAACACAGATGAACACCTGTTACCAGCGAGCGGTCAGAGGATGGGTGGTCCACAGGACGTTCACTGTCCCTTCTCTAGTTTCGAGAAAAAGATTCAGTTCCAGGTGGCTGCTCCTGCAGAATAAAGTGGGACTGTGTTCATCTGCGTTGTCCCTCTCTTTGTAAACCAGAGTGATTGTGTGCTGATCCAGTCTTTATTTTACCTGATTACTTTTCAACTAACAGGCTTGACAGCACCACCTAGCAGAATTTACCTCCAATTTAACACCTGGCTTCTTGCACAAAAAGAAAAATAAGTGATTCAGCATAAAATCATTACTTTAAAAAAAATCTGTGTACGTGCACTTACCTCTGCTGAAGAAATGATCCTTAGGGCTTTTTGGCTGAAACTTATTTCATGGTCTTCTTAGTAGATTCAGCATATTTAGGGCCTGAGCACCGACCTCGGTGCAAGGACCCTATTGTATCTGTAAGGATTATTATTATTATTATTATTATTACGACACTTCGCAGCTTGTTTGATTTTATTTTCAGCCTTTGATGCCTTTATTAGAGAGACATTAACTTCAAGAGAGCTGGAAACTGGGGAGAGAGAATGGGAAATGACATGTGGGGAAGGAGCAACAGGCTGGATCCAAACTGTTGCTGCCTCCTTCGAGGACAAGAGTCTCTTTACATTGGGTGCATAAGCTGTTGGCACACTGTAAACCAAAATTTTACCAAAAAAATGTAATTGAAAGTCAAGAAAGATGAGGAACAGGGCTGCATGAATGAGTGCAATTTCTGTCTCGTGACTGTAAAGGAATATTTTGGTATTTCATATTAGACGATCTAGGATAATTACGCTTTATTGAAAATGTTTTAATCGTTTTATTTTTCACCCAGAAAGCCCCCTATGGCACTATTTTGCAATGCAAGCTTTAGCGACCTGCTTTGTGCTCTTCTGCCTAACTGATCAGCTGTTTGGGTCTGTGGGCTTAGTCAGAGGGAGGAAACAACAGTAAAACAAGCTCAAACTGGTCATTTCAGCTCAGTTTTCCACTTTAACAGCTGACGCAATGTTTTCATAAAGTAAATATTACATTAGTTAAAAGCCATTAGTAGATTGAAGCCATAAACTCACGTGGATGACAAATTTTCATCCAGCTGTTCTGGTTTCAGTTCTGTTAAAAGTTAAAAACCTGACCTGAAAATCTTCTAACAAAGTCGAGTAAACAGTCTGCTAACACAAAAAAGCTTGTCATTCTAATGTAGCAAATGTTGCTTATGTTGCTCCTGTATAGGCTAAGTAGCTAACATAGCTACATAGCTAATGTAGCAAAGCTAATTTAAGAAAGCAACTATTTAAGCAATGTTTCTACCTCTACCTAGCTAAGTTAGCTATAGCTATGTTTGCTAAAGCTAACTGAGCTATAGATAATGGAACAACATACTTAATGTAGCTATGTAGCTAAAGCTAAACACACAAGGCTGCTATGTAAGCTAGGTAGTTCATATGATCCATGTAGCTACTTCAGCTATGTTTGCTAAAGCTCGCATTGCTAAAGCTGACTTAGCAATATTGGTTAATGTAATTATGTTAGCTATAGCAAAAGATAAAAAAGCTAATGCAAGCAACTGTTTGTGTCAATACTTCTTAAATCCAACATAATTTCATCTTGGGTTAGACCGCTTACCTTTTTTTTTTCTCTGTTTCATTAATGAAATGTTGCTTAGTCTGTATGTTTGCAAATTATGGCGTTTCCTTTCTGAGATACTCAGCATCTCAGATGAACAGTCTGTGAGAGTGGCTGTCAGAAATGTATGATCTGCAGCCAGAACCCTCTCACACTGAGACATCTTTTATCCTTCCTTTACACATAGCCATCCCAGCACTGCCACCTTCAACAGACCCAGGTTCCATACATGCAAGTTCCAGGTAGGGACAATGCTAATACTACCTAGCCTAGCACGACTCATAGTTGCAACCACAAAAGGCAACTATTCCTTGCAGCGACATAAGAAATGACAAACCGCAAAGAGATCACAAGAGAAAATAGACAGCGAAAAGTGTGTGCCTTGACTAGGGCATTCACCTCAGTCTGACTGGGCTGAGACTCTACCTTCCACTACTCCCTTATTTAGAGAATAGAAGGCTCCAGTGGTTTTCAGATTTTATTTTGGCTTCCAGCTGGTATTACCTCTCTTCATCCACTGACTGGTCTGAACTGCTTTATTTGAAACCTCTTAAAACAATCTCTCGCAAACTCTGTCCCTGCACTCCCAGCTCTCTAATGAAACTGTTGACCCTACATCCCACTTCTACCAGACGAACCTGCTCAGCCTCTGTCCATAAATCTGCACATCTGATATTTTTTCTTTTACTCTTCCTCCATAGAATCCAGCTGTCTTGTGGACCATATCATTGTCATGCCTCAGAATAGTGCAAACTGTCTCCTGTGGCGTGACAAGTTCCCCTCCTTTATTTCCCTGCATCTCTCCGTCATTATTGCGCTTTAAGTGGTGTGACTGCACCTGATTAAGAGTTTCTTTACATTTTCTTTTCTAATCTCTCGCCTTTAACTCTGTCATATCCAATACTTCAGAGATGTCATTCATTTGATGTCTTTAATAAATAGTGCAAATAGATGAATTGACTTTTAACGTGAACAAAATGTTTCTCTTTCTTTTCTCCCAGCACCTAAAGAGAAGGAGACCACCTGTCACAACAACAGCAGCATCAGAGGATCGCAAACAGCCGGGCAGTGTGATCCACAGCCTCAAAGCCAGCTTTCCTTCTAATGTACAGTAATAGATGGAGAGGCATCATATGACGAGCCGAGGAAGCCCTTAAATTACTCTGAGAGCACTCACACCAATAACTGGCATGAGAGTGCTATCACGTTTGGAGAAAACCTTAAGAGCAGCGCAGTGCTAGCAATGCATTTCTCTATTTGGTAAACAACTTAGAAACAGCGTCATTAACGGCTATTAAGGTTTGAGCTGGTGAGCTGGTGCAGATTTCTTTTTTTGTATTTGGTTCTGCTGCAGGGATGAAGCGATCAGATTTGGGTTTTTATAACATCAGAGGGGGCAGATGGCAACAGTCCCCCCATCTTCCCAAGAGACAGCATCATCTGTGCTTTATTGATCTGATCTGATCTATCTACGTCTCTCTTTACTGTACGCCCACTGTTTTATTCTCTGCCACCAAATCTCTCTCATTTCAATAAATTCTGACTGAGGAGTAAAGAGAAAAATCTACTGCATTTGTTTCATCTTTTGAGAACTTGTGACATACTTTAACCTCTAATATGAACTAAAAGGCAATCTGAGCTTTTCCCTAAATGCTGAAACCTTGTTTGTAGTAGTCGTTGTCATTTGTATTTGTATCTTTGTTTAAAAGTTGAATGTTGTTTCCTAAGTGGACAACACAGTCTGTCATACATGGCAGTATTGCATCAGATCAGTATGATGCCATTTTCGTAACATTTTCATAACAAGTGACATGTTGTATTGTCATGTACAGTTTGATATCATATGTTGTACCAGTGTTTATGTTATCAACTAAAATATGGCTAATAATGTTTGTTGGCTACCTTTTTTCCATGAAGAAAAGGAGACTAAGACAAGCCAAAAATACATCTTGGATAATAGAAACAAACAAAAATTAAGTTCATTTTTTGACAAGGAGACTTAAAAGACACTAAAACGTTGGTGCTGGACCGTTTGACATTCAAATCCATGATATTCCTCCGCTGTGCATATAATCTGTCAAAATACAAGCAGAAGTGAGAGCACATTCAAGGTATATCAGTACTTTCTTCAGTAGAAATCATTTAAGTATTTATGCTCCATTCATACAATTGTTTTATATTCATATCAATTTCACTTTATCACTAATAAAATTAGATCAAAGACATTTATTGCTTTGACTAATTTTAAGGACTAAAATGCGGTGATTTTTGATTGACTTTTTGAGTTTTCATCAACTAGAACTAAACTAAAACTATAATGTTTAAAAATGACTAAAGCGCTACCCATGTACACAGGTGGCCCGGGTTTGAATCTGGGTTTGTTTATTATAGGGGGCAATGCCCAATAATGAGCATGGACATGTAAATGTGCCAGATTGAAGCCACAGTCTAATTTCCATTCATGATCTGCAGCAGGTTGATGTTATACATATGAAAGTATACAATAGCAGTGAATTCATAACACTACAATAATGTTTGCTTTCATTTCTGCACTTACAATCAGACACATGAGCATGTGCTTAATTATCTATTTAAATATATTTTATTTTCAACTTTTTGTTGTCGTTTCTGTGTTGATGCCATGAGGAAAACAAAAATCAGGGACTTTTTCGAGAGGTATGAGTTCAAACAGGTCTTTGTATTGATCAGATTTTGGTAAAGACGGTTCAGTTTAACACACTGGGCTAAAAATGAGCCTCAGGCCTTTGACTGTCAATGCAACCCATTATGCATTCAGAGGCACAGATCCAGCTGATATGAAGCGAGTAGATGAACTCACATCAACCACAGTCGCCTTCTCATTTCACACACAAAAATCATATAGGTATAGGCTGTTGACCAAAATCCTTTCCTTTAAAGCAAGAAACTGTCCTGCTGTTCAACTTTAACAGCAAACAGTTGATCTGTATTAAAAGGAAAAGGGTGGAGAAGGTCCAAAAGAAAGACTTTCTCAACAAATGTCAAAAGAGAGTCCTCAAATAGGGCTTTTTTCTGACTGTGAGGTCCAAAGTTTACTCCCAGGTGTCAGAACCGCCATCAATCTAATTGGTAAATTAGTCTCAAGGTTATAAAGGTAACAGTGGTTAGATGGGAAAGTTGTAAGGACTGCTGATCAATTTAAGAAAATACAAAGGGAATATGAAATGTGCTTTTTTATCTGCCATATCAGTAGTACTCTTATCTTTTTGTAAAACAAGTTTTAATTATTAAGAAAATATAGACTACTGCTGTTGTGTATTAAACCAAACTTCCTGTGTGTCCCATAGCCATCAGTTTCTCTCACTGATGAAATCTGTTGCTGTAATAAGTTCAACAATGCTGCCCCCTAGTGTATAAACACAAAGCATGGTGGACATAATACGCCAACAAGGTGCAATTTCTTAAGTGCAGTAGTTGAGTAAATGCACTTTATTAAATTCCACCACTGTAGGTATTTTACAGATAACAATAACATGTAGATATATGTTTTTCAAACTATATCCACTAATTTAGTTTCAGGGTTATACTGACAGAGACTTCCATCAAACACAGCAAACTTCTAGCGTCATCCTTATTTAGAGTTAATCAAGCCTATTTTGTGTTTGATTTTTTCCCCCTTCGGGGAAAACGAAGCAAAGTCTGTGTTTTTAGTGGTTCTACAGATTATCTCACTAGATTTTCCTGTGATTTGATGTGTGTTAAGAATGATTTTACTTCCCGCTATTTGTTCAAAAGAATGTTAAAAATTGTGTGTCTAATATTTTTGGAGCCACCAAACCAGTCACTTGGGCCACCACATAAAGAAAAAAATCTGTCCATACTAAAGGGAAGTGTGGGCTGTGTGCCTTTATTTTTTTTTTTTAATGGGACACTCAGTTACACAAGAACTGGTGAGTTTTCCAATAATGACACTTTACTTCATTTTGCTTGATTTATGAACAAAAAATCTGCTTTTAGCTGTTTTGCATGTCAGGAAGGGGTCAAATTTGTCCATTAGAGAATAATCAAAACCTCTGAAATGAAAATGACCAAAAATAGCAGGGAACATTTCTGCTCTCAGACTGGGGCTGCATTTAAACTGACAATCTGCTGCTGGTATCCTCTATTTACTGTTGACACATTTAAATTGCATGCATGTGTGTACTAAACACAACAAATACAATAATTAAACTGGCAATTCAGAAAAATGACAAGAGGCAGTAAAGAAGAAGAAGCATTTTCCTTCTTGTTTATAACATATGACACAATTACAAACGCCATAAATGGCCAATGGCATCAAGTAATCTCATATCAATAGTATTTTTCAGTAGATCAAATATGAGACACTATAACTTCACATACATTTCCTATTTTATATTACATTTATCTTTTTTTATGAGCAACATTTCTTTGAAAACTGTGTAGTTAAATATTTGTAATAAATTGATATCCATTACTGAATATCTTCATTTGATTTTTAAAACATGAGCTCATGACTGACTTTTCTTTATTCTGGGTTCATGATAAAGCAGTAATAGCTCCATGATGTGACAATCACTGTCACTTGTCTACAAAGCTTTACTTTTATATCTGCACTCACATGCAGAGAGTGTGTGTGTTTGTATATGTGTGTGTTATCTCAGGTTAAATCTCTACCAGTGGCTTCATCCTTTGTTTGTTGCTTATATGGATCAATGACTTGCTGCTATGCATTACACATTATAACACATAAGAAGCATGCAGCTTATAGTGCATATAGATTAGCATACAGTGCAAAGTAAGTGCTGCAATAAAATACTCAAATCTACTTCAAATTGTGTAGAAACATATCTGTAAAACAACAAAATCAAAATCAAGAGTTCAATTAAACATTTGTGAGTAGACGTTTTTCCCTTTCTATAAAACAAGGAAACGTTGCATTACAGATCCAGTAACTAATACTATTTTTAAAGCAACATTAGAAATTAATTGGCCAGGATAGCTTCAATTTTATCTCCCCAACTGCATTTTTGTTTCATCTTAAAAATCTATTCACTTTATGAGAAAGGAAGACATTTTTAATCCTCAGCACTAATAGCTTAGGTCGGTGGCATTATGATTTGGGGTTGTCCATCTTTCATTGTCCATCTGTCCATCTAGGTTATTCTTGTGAAGGAAGACAATATCCCACAATCACTTTGAGGGATCCTCTTCCAACTTTGCACAAATGTCCATTAAAGGGGGGAACAGATGGTCTAAAGGTTAGGTTGTGACCCATGTATGAGGCCTGGGCCTCATCCTTGTTTCAAACTCTATCCACCACGCTCTTTTCTATATAAAGAAATAAAAAAGTCCCAAAATTAATTTTATGGATGAACTAATTAAATTTTGGAGCATAAAAATAGGTCAAGATCATTGGGCCTCATGTTCATGCCTTTCTTTCAAAGGCATAATATATATATACACCGCCTGGCCAAAAAAAAAAAAAAAACGCCACCAAAAAAGGTCACACACTCTAATATTTTGTTGGACCACCTTTAGCTTTGATTACAGCACACATTCGCTGTGGCATTGTTTCGATAAGCTTCTGCAATGTCACAAGATTTATTTCCATCCAGTGTTGCATTAATTTTAATATTGGTGATGGGAGAGTCTGACCACTGCGCAAAGCCTTCTCCAGCACACCCCAAAGATTCTCAGTGGGGTTAAGGTCTGGACTCTGGGGTGGCCAATCCTTGTGTGAAAATGATGTCTCATGCTCCCTGAACCACTCTTTCACAATTTGAGCCTGATGAATCCTGGCATCATCATCTTGGAACATGCCCGTGCCATTAGGGAGGAAAAAAATCCATTGTTTAAGAAATGAGAAGTTACTCATTGCATTAGCTGGGGTTAAATAACTTGTTGCCAGCTGAAAGATAATCGCCCATGCAGTAATTATCCAATAGGAGGCTCGTACCTATTTACTTATATAAATCCAGGTGGCGACTTATTTTTTTGGCCAGGCAGTGTATACATATATCTTCAAACTGTAGAAAAATATCCACAAAGACTCTGGGATGAACTGATTAGACTTTGGAAGTCAAAGATCAACATCACTGGGCCTCATGTTCACCCCTTGCTTATATGATTTCTACCAATCACATTAAACCACCCAGCCTCCCTTCCTTTCTTTCACTTGCAGTGAAAGTTCAGCTGGTGGCAACCACTTGCTAAGTAGACCTACTGTCAGTCTACTTAGAAAGTGGAGCATTCAAATGCCTGCAAATAATGATTAAAGTAATCATAAAGTCAATGTGATTACCTTTTTTTTAATTTCAAATGAGCATAATGATGCTTAACACCCTTTAAACTCACTAACTTTATCTGTCTTTTGCCATTAAGTTCAGCGCACTCTAGTTGACCAATTGTTGACCAATATCATATCTTGTGGAATTGAACAGGAAGGAAATGCTGACCATCATAAGAGTAAGAAAGTGGAAACATGGAATCAGACTTCCTCCAAAGTCTCACTCCCTGCCTCAGCTGTGTTGAAGGTGAGCGGGCAGGCCCGACGCTGTAATCCAAACCTTTGTTGTGCTCCAAACACAGACATTAAATGTGATAAGATGCTGGTTGGATAATGACACAGTGCGACTGGTTTTCTGCACACACCACGCCACTGTATTTACTATCAATATTATGGGTGAGACCAGAATGCATCGCTCTTCTGGATGTGTGCTTGACAGAGAATTACAGAGTGCGTGTCAGTATATGTGTGTGCGTTTTTAGGGGTGTGCATGCATGTTCAAGTCCCACCCATTATCATGCAGCATGCAAAAATGCATTCACGTTTAGAGGCCGCTTTAAAAGGCTGCTGTTTATAAAGTCATGCTTTTTCACCAAACTGGGGTCAGTCACTTGTCACTGGCATCAGAAGGTAAGTGTCACTTTTTTTCTATTGTGGCATTCACACAAAAAGACGAGGTAAGATGCAACTTTTAAGTATAAATGCATGCAAATTAGAAAAATGTTGTTCATCAAGTTTGCAGCAAGATAACATTTAGAGAATTTCTGCTTAGTATCGCCTGGTTTATAAAGCTTTGCAAACATTTAAATAAAAAGTATAACCCAGAAAGATCTGAAATCTGCAGATGTTGTCACTTAAAGCATGCAAGAACTGAGATAGAATGTTAATTGCATTGCAAAATGCACAGTGGAGGTGCTGATCAGCCCAAGGAACAGGGTCAGAAATCATCAGAAAATGAATAAAGCCTAATAAGCATACACATCAGGTCCTATTTTTATTGTGTGATGTTTCAAGCTCTCACCTGTCAGGTGATTCAGGCCATGCATATATGGAGGTGTATCCCCTGTGTCTGCTTATGTCTGATGAAGGGCTAGGACCCGAAACGTTACATATGTGCTGATAATCTTTATCAAATAAGCTTTGAGCAGCTTCTGGTGTGCAGACTTATTTTTCTGTTTTGCGTGGGATTTTTCTTGGTTCAGCACCCAGTACTTAACCCTTTGAGATGTGCATGCCTTTTAACTTTTTTGAATTTTGTGATGTATCACTTGTTTTTATTTAAGTTTAGTTTAATTAACTTTATATGTTAAGGTTTTGTGTGCAATATTAAATGTTGCCATTCGATGCATCCTGTTAGAGTCAGCTTGAAGCTTATTTGCATCTGCAGTCCTTTAGGCAGGATAAGCTGCATCTTGTGGGTAGTTAAAGAGGGAAGCCCTGAATTTTTCTATCAATTAATAAAAGAAAAAAAATTGCAAGGTAAAAAAAATGTGTGTTCATTTGTCAGTCATATTTGCTTATTTTGATATTAAGGATAAAAAGAGCAGGTCAAATACTATGTTTAAAATAACTACCCAAAAAAAGGTTAATCGTTTTGAAAATTAGACACACATTCAGTTTTTTAAAATCAGAAATAAATGTTAATTTTTCTTTAGAGAGTAAGATGCACCATCATAATTTTAAAACTGCACAATAAAGGATATAAAATATGTTAAGTTACATATTCAGCCAAATTGAAGAAATGTTAAAAATGGAGACAATCTGCAAAGATGCACGTGCACTAGTGAGGCAGTCTGCACACAGCAATTACTCTAATGTATATTTATCAATCATACATCTAAGATTGTGCAAACACAAGGATGGGTGGCAGACAGGCTGTCTAGTCTGTCTAATCCAAATCTTCCACCCCTTTCCTCAGCTGTGTTTTGGAAATAAATCTTTCTGTTGTGACAGAAAACTTCAGCGGTCTTGTCTAATCTTGATTTTAAAATAATGATACTCTGAAGACTTTTCACACAATACAGAAATCCACATTTCCAATACAGTTAGCATCTAGGAAAATTAATCTTAAAAGTTGATGGCACATTTACTATTTATGTAGAATTTTAGGTTTTAAATGATCCAATATAAGACCACGTGCCCATATTTACAGGCCAAACTTGATAAGAATAATCACAAAATTAAAACAAGGATTTTTTTTAAGTTAATTTATTTTCTTTGATTTGGAAAAACCTTGATTCTTTTGTCCCACTGTGACTGTTACAGCTGACTGAAGCTTTAAAGCAATCGTCGACCCCCGTGCAGAGTGCAGGTAAGGGACAAACATGCACGGACACACTCCTGGCACACGACTTGTATTGACAGTCCAAACATGTCAAAGTGGAGCCGTCATGTACGTCCACACCGGATACAAGCAGTGGCCCAGATCAGGAGACGGCAATCATGTTTACCTTATAGACACAGCGTCTCACCTGGATGTCAGGTTTCCACAGTAGCCGGATCTCTTTCCACACTAGAGCTGTCAGAACAAGACAGAAACAACGGGAGCTTAATATGGAAAACAACACCTAAAATATCATCAGTGTTTTTGTAATGTAGTGAGGCATGAACCAGATCTTATCAACTCTCTGGAGCTGCAACTCATGTAAACAATGTCTACAAAAGCACATAAGGCCATCAGCATTGAGACTGATTTTATCTTTTTGGCTTTTTTTAATGCCTGCAAATGCCACCTGTTAGTAGATGTTAAATCCAGGTTAGGATCCAACATTTCTTTATCGTAATTATTGTCATAGCTTCTACATATCTGTTTACTATTCAATTTCATGAAGATAAACAAGGACAAGTGTCAGTGAAAATGCATTCAAGGAGCTTAGATTAAGTCCACTTAAAGGACACTAAAGAGTGAACTTTGTTAAATTTAGTCAACTTCGATTGCACTAAGAGGGAACTTTGACTATGTATTTCACTAAAAAAGGCACTTTGTAATATCAAGTCCACTTAGACAGCACTAAAGAGGGCACTCTGTTGAATTCAGTCGAATTAGAGGGCACTAAAGAGGGCACTCTGTAATATCAAGTCCACTTAGAGGGCACTACAGAGGGCACTCTGTGAAGTTAAGTCAACAAAGAGGGCACTCTTTTGAATTGAGTCCACTTTGAGGACACTAAAGAGGTGCACCTTTTCAGATAAAGTCTACTTAAAGGGCACTAAAGAGGGAACTATGTTAAATTTCATACACTTAGAGGGCCCCAAAGAGAGCACTTGATCAAATTAAGTCCAATTAGAGGGCACTAAAGAGGGCACTTTGTCAAATTTTGTCCACTTTGAGAGATAAAATGAAGGTTTTACTGCCTTATTTCACTTGCAGTGAAGTTCACTGGCATATAGGAATACAAGAGCTGCTTTTGTCAGGCACCTTTATTGTTTGTTATTTCTGTCTCCCACATCAGTGTCTGCATAGGCAAGTGTTTACCTCTGTTTTCTTCTGTGCACCATCAGAGGTAGGCAACAAGGTGGAGATGAAGGACCAGAAGCAGGAGGCCTACTGGCAGGAAACAGGTCGATGGGGTGGGTATGAGGAGAGCTTCGACCCTCAGGCTGGTGTTTGGGCCACCTCACATGTCTCCTACCTCACCTTCAAGAGCCTCATCCAGCTCCGTCGCACTATGAATACAGGTCAGGGAGGAAGACAAATAAAACATACATCACATTTAATCATATTTTGAGCACCAAACTTCCATAACTTCTTTTACTCTGCTGTAGAGATAAAAGAAAGAGACTTTATTTTCCCATTTCCTTACATGTTCCCTTAATGTATCACTATTTCACAATAAGATGGAATAAACCTAAACTGCTCTCCCCTAAATTATCACACCAGTTTTATTTCTGATCCATTTCTTTTTCAAGGTGTGACAATTTTCGACTGTGAAGAGCAGACCCTGGCCAGCATCGCAGAGAAGATGGTCAGTGAGATGGTGAACAAGAAAGAGATCAGACCTGGAGACCGAGAAGGAGTGCTGAACTCTCTGCTTCAGAACCGGAGGTAGTCTTTAACCATATATCATGCTTTATATGGGTAGTTTGACAGCAGCCAGGTAGCATAGTTTAGCTTACCACAAAGGCTTAAAACAGCAGCAAGTAGTAACCTCTCTCTTCAAACCACTTAAACCCCCACAAAACAATGATTTTCTTTTTCAATGTTTTGTGCAGTTTAAACAAATGTGACAAAATAGATCAGCCTTTAACTGCAGCTAGCTAGAGTCCAAACCTGTCAAAACTGAATCAAAAACTAATTGATGTTTAATCAAAGAATTCAAACAAAAAAAGATAACGGGTGAGCTGTGTAAATGTTTGCAGACTGTCTTTTTATCTTTGGACACAGCTAGATTGTTTCCCTTTTGTTTACACCGTGCCCAAACAGTAAAAAAGCGCCAGACATCGCGTCGCATCGCAGTCCAGACTGTTTCTGTTAAATATTCATTTCTCTGTGGTGTAAATTCCAGTTTCCCCTTGTAAACAGTTTGATATCAAGCGCTTTTATTTTTGGATTAAGAGAAACGGAAATGTGGCGCTTTGTATTGACGATACTTTGACAGCTTTGAGAAGATATTTTGCCTCTAGAATTACACTAGTCAATGCATTTCAAAGATAGATATGTACGGTATTAATGCACAAATATCTCCATTTGTAAAAAAAAAAAAAAAAAAAAAAAAAAAAAGCCAGACACCACAGCCTTGTTACCTACCTCTTGTTTCCGCCCGTCTAAACAAAGCAGCAACCTCCGGTCTTAAAAAATGAAGCCAATGGAAGTGCAAAAACTAGCTAAACCGCGACTGTCCACTTGAGGCTGGCTGCAGGAACACCGGAAGTCCCGTCTGCACACATGTTAAACAGCCGGTTTTGACACACAAAATAAACTGGTTTACAACCTGGTTCAAAGCACCAAACGTGTCTCATTAGCTAGTGTCTTACTGTGCTCCCGCTGTATGTACCACTATCGTTTGGATTATATTTAGGCTGAAAGCTGATTGGCCCGTCTCATTTGATTGACAGATAGCTCGGCAGGCAGAGGCTCCATGGCTGTGTCCGAAACCGTTCAGTCATTCCCTACTCCCTATCCACTATATAGTGAGCAGCATATAGTGGACTATATAGTGGACTCAACTGCAAAACACAAAAATGATTTCGGACACTACTCTGGCTGCGGGCGATGACGTCATCGCCGCCTCACAATTTAAATGTTTAGCAGCAAAGGCTCGTAAATTTCCTTGACAACAGCTGGGGATCGAAATTAAAGTAGAATTTCAATAAAAACTGCTACAAAATGTAACGTATTTTCACAAAAAAATAGATATACTAATAGATTAAAAAAAGTTGTCTCTGTAGTGACAACATAATATACATTTTTGTGTGTATTTTCACTTATTTTTGCATAAAGCTGATGGTCTCATGTCTTGTAATCACCATGGGGGAAACAGTTACTCCGTTTTGAATCCTTAATATTATCTTACAGATTTGGCAAAACCAATAAACAAAAAAGCATTTTAAAAAGTTTTCAAATATGTTCCTGTGCTCCTCTCGTTCGTCCGTCATGTTTGAGAGCAGCGACCGCGATGCATTATGGTAAATATAGCTGAGCTAGTGACCATCGGTTGCTCACTACTTTTCACAATGCATTGTGGGATAGAATGAGTTCACTATATAGTGAATAACAATGCTCACTCAGAATTCGGACACCACTACAAAATGGGGTATTCACTATATAGTACACTATATAGTGAATAGGGAGTGATTTCAAACACAGCCCATTTCTGTCAACCGGAATGCTAGCTAGCAGGCTGACAGGAAGTTGCACTTAGAGGGCGGGCCGTTAGGTTGATCCAAAGTTTGGTTTATACCGCGATTTCAATATGGAAGCGTCCACGGATTGGCTTCAAAAGCTGTTTGACTCTGCCTATTGTGAGCAGACGACTGACGTCACACGGGGTTTGTCCAGTTGTTTCTTCAGTCTATGGTCTCAACCCGAGCACTGAAGAGGCTATGCTAGCTGTGCAGCTATGCTAGCCTAAGTAGCACACATGTATGCCAATCAGGCTAGCATAGCTGCGGAGTTGGAAACAGTGTACACAACTATTGTACTCAAGTAAAAGTACAGTAACTCAGGTTAAAATTTACTTGGGTAAAAGTAAAAGTACTGATTTCAAAATGTACTCAAAAGTACAGTATAGTATTTTAAGTAGATGTAAGCACTTACTTTCTACCCCTGCATAGCTGCTAGCTTTATACATACTTTAGTGCAATGATATAATTATTGAACTGTCTTCTAACTGAAGTCCTCAAATGAAAAAAATATTCTTATTAGTATGTTAATCTCGAAATTTTAGATGTTGTGGCTTTGTTAAAATGGTGTCTTCTCTTTCCAGAGGTGGAGAAAGTAGGCTACAAGACTATTGGACTCATGTATTTTAAGTTACTCTGGTTAAATTTTAGGTCTTTAATCTTAATTGTATGCAAAATAATGAATAGTGACTGAGGAGTTATACAGTAAAATATATTTTGTTGGCAGTAACAACATGAGAATATGGATTTCCAACCATGTTGTTCTGGTAAAGTCACACCTTAACAATGAAGATATAGATGCCACAGCTGAGGCATATTACTGACCATCATGTGTAGTCAAAGCCATACAACTGGCCAGTTTCATGTTGACAGAAAGCTAGAACCTCCATGTTTTGACTTTCATTTTTTTAATCAGTAATTGATGCGTTGTAAAATGTAATGCATAATAATTCCCCCTAAATATATTTGATCAGTGGAAAGTTTCAAAATGTACTAAAAGAAGAAAAAATCTACTCAACTACAGTAATTTGAGTAAATGTAATTTGTTACTTTCCAGCTCAAAATTTCTCCTTTTTGCAAGCCCACTTAGCAAAAGAAGAATCAGTTTTTGTTGTCTTTCATTACCAACTGAATATTTTTGTTAATAAAAAAACAGATTTAAAGCAGTAGAACCAGATCTCATTTCTACTTTATTGTGATGACAGGGGGGGTTGGCTTCCATTTTTAACTTTTTTTTGTTGAATGACTGCTGTGAATAGTTTGCTTGTTTATTATCACAGACCTGATATATTAAACATCCAATAATGTCTAATTTCTTTCTCTCTCTCCAGCCAATCAGATCCAGAGAGCCAAGCTCTGACAGACGGGGTAGACCTGAAGAAGTTTTCAGTTAAGGAAAGGGTAAAATCTCCCACTGATTAAATCAATATGTATGTATCACATGATCTGATATCTTGACGAAAGGGGGACGATCATTATTTAAGGAAAAAGTGACTACTGGAGTCAAACAGCTCTGGAAGACTCTAAGGAGCATAGGTTTTGAAGGATTTCTTTTTGTCCATTTATTCAGATGTTTTTTTAAATTACTTGATCTTCTACAATCCAACACCGATTGTTCGTGCGTCATCAGTGGCTGTTCTTAAACTTAAAATACTGTGACACACGTGCTTGCATATTTTCTGCTGCCATAACCAACATGTAAAAGTAAGTATGCACTATGCTGTGATGCTTGGATTGTAGATTCAACTCAAACAAGGTTTACTTTGTCTAGAAGGCACCAAATTGACAAAAGCGAAAGTTCCTCATAGGAACTTCAAATATGATAACAGTGAATGAATGAGAAACTCTGTTAGATTAATAGGTTTTCTGATTCTGTCCTTGCTCTAGAGGGATGAAGCTGACCATGTTGAAGCCTCTATGGTGCTAGTAGGTATGTCAGTGTTTAACACATTTTCATACAAATGTGGAGTGCATTAAATTTGTGTGTGAGAATGTTACACACATTGAGCAGATTTTAAATGTGTAGTTTTATATCTTCAGTATTTTTTTCTCTTTCTACCAGGAGCGTTGGAGTTTCTAGAAAGGCCTACGGTTGTGTTTGTACGTCTGAAGGAGGCGGCAGCGCTCGACTCTGCGTTGGAGGCCCCGGTGCCAGTACGCTTCGTGTTTGTCCTCATTGGCCCCAGCAAGGCTGACATAGACTACCACGAGACTGGACGTACAATGGCAGCACTCATGGCTGACAAAGTGAGTTAAATGTCTGAACATAATCAAATCTGTTTTTAAGAAAACTAAAGTGGAAGCATTTTTCATCTGAAATGTAATGCATTAAAAAATAGCAATTGCATTTTAATTGAGTAAGACTAGAAAACTGCTCTGCTTAAACTGACTTTGGTATAAGCCATGCCCCTTTCTGGAGTTGTATCTGAAAGTGCATACAAGGAGAGATAATTCTCTGTTTGCAAACAGATAACACAGATAATAGTGTCTCTGTAAACCTCCAGTCACATTATAGATCAAGTAACATTTAATCCAGTATTCATATTTGAAGATTAATTGTGTATTTCAGGTTGAAATCATCATGGTAACCTTTAAGGGTAAAGGGTTTAGGTCTATGTTTGCACTTGAAGTCAAGTCATTAATTTACATATAACCAGTATCAATCAATTTAGTTAAAAGTTTGAATTTATACATCGTGTTCCAATTTATTATTCGTATACTGTTTTTGTTCATTTTTCCCCATATAGTCTATATATTTGGCAGTCAATAGAATTTTTCATTGCTCCAAAATTCTGTTGTGATCAAGATTTTATTCGACAAAATTTCCAATGATGACAATGGCATTTTTTCAGCATCACTTGCAATGCAGTTTTCCAAATTATTATGCAAAACAGAGTTTCAAAACACTAAATATTTTCCAAATGATTTAAAACTGAAATCCGTTGTAATTATTTGCATTACGAGGTAATTTTTGTCAAATCAAAGCTTTTTCAATCAAATCATCTTTCAGATCAAGTTCCATATTAACATAGGAGCCCCTCTTTGATGTCACCTTAACAACTCTTTCATCCATTGAACTTGTACATCCATGTATAGTTTCTGCCTGCATTTCCTTTGAGGATGCCAGAATTGTCTTACAGAGCTGCTGTTTCGAGGTAAAATGCCATCCACCCTTATAAAGCTTCCGTTTAAATATGCTCTATGAGGGTGGATGATAGGGTTGAGGTCAGGGGATGATTGTGGCTACTCCATGATTTTTTCTCACTTTAGGCCCATAGCAGCCAAGACTTCAGTGGTATTTTTTGCAGCATGAGATGGTGCATTGTCTTGCATGAAAATGATTTTACTCTGAAAGGCACGGTTCTTCTTTTTATACCATGGCATGAAATGTGCAGTTAGGAACTCCACATATTTTGTTGAGGTAATTTTGACACCTTCAGACACCTTAAAAAGGCGTACCAACTCACTTCCTATGATATTTCTGAGACCACTGTAATCATTTCTCCTTGAGGGCATTGGTTAAGGGGGTTACAGCTTAATGCATATCAGGAAACCTCCGGAGGATCCTGCATCGAGAGGTTCTTGGATATGATGTAAATGCATGCTTTGCCAGTGTTCCATCATCCTGCTGCAGTTTTAACACCTTTCCTATCATCTCTGTCCCAGGTGTTCAATCAGGCAGCCTTAAAGGCGAAGAGCAGCCGAGAGCTTACAGATGCTGTGGTCAACTTTATGGACTGCAGCATTGTCATCCCGCCCACTGAAATCCAGAATGAAGCCATGCTTTCATCAATTATCAGCTTTCAAAAGAAACTGCTTCAAGACAGATTCCAGTCCTCTGAGCCACCCACCCGTCTGGACTCCAAGACTCGCAAGGGTAAAAACTTTGGGTTTCAAACAACACATGAACAAACAGAAAGCAAATAGCTGGAAAGGTTTTCTATTTCTAGTGACACTGCTAAAATTTTCTTTCAGTTTCCATCTCTTCAGGGACGCCTCCTGAAGACCCCTTGGCCCGCACAGGTCGGCCATTTGGTGGAATGATGAAAGACATAAGGAGGCGTTACCAGCATTACAAGAGTGACATCACAGATGCTCTTAACGCACAAGCCCTCGCCGCCATCATTTTTATCTACTTTGCAGCCTTGTCTCCTGCCATCACCTTTGGAGGACTGTTAGGTATGAGCCCGTGCTAGTTTCAGGATATAAAATATTTAAAAGAAGTGGGTGCAGCCTCCAGGTTTGAAAATTAAACCAGTCCAGAAGTGCTTTAAAACAGCATTCCTTTTATGGCCAGCAGTCTGGTTTTGTAATCTATGCGAATAAAATGTTCACTTTTGATCAATTTCTTAACTCATATAAGACATTATGAGTATAAATATAGCCAAAAATATTTAAAAAAAATATCCGATGTAAATATATTATGGAGTTATGACTTTCTCAGTAGAAAGTCATAACTTCTTAATATGGCACATGTGTAAATCTCCCTAGATCAGGCTGTCCTCACAAACTGCATGACTATACAAGAAGGAGACTAGTGAGAGAGGTCACCTAGACACCTATGACTACTCTGAAGGAGTTACAAGCTTCAGTGGCTAAGATGGGAGAGACTCTGCATTCAACAACTGTTGCTCCTGTTCTTCTCCAGTCAAAGCTTTATGGGAGAGTGGCAAAGAGAAAACCGCTGTAAAAGAAAACACATTAAATCTCAACTAGAGTTTGCCAAAAGGACTCCATGGTGCCCCTTGGCCATCAGACCAGACACTGTGTTTTGGGGACACTAAACAATCCACATCACCACAAACATACCATCCCCACTGTAAAGCATAGTGGTGGCAGCTTCTCAGCTGCCAGCTCTGGAAAGCTTGTAAAGGTCAAGGGTAAAATGAATGTGGCAAAATATAGGAAAAACCTGGAGGATAATCTTATTCAGCTGCAAGAGAATTACTGCTTGGGAGAAGATTTTAGAAGATTTATTTTCCAGCAAGACAATGACCAAAAGCATACAGTGAAAGCTAGACAGAAATGGTTTCAAGACAACAAGGTGAATGTTCTGAAGAAGCCGTGTTAAAGCCTAGACCTCAATCCAATATAGAATTTGTGCCTTGATAAGGGCTGCTCACACCTGATCCCATGCAACCTGACAGTGTTTGAGCAGTTCTGCCAAGAAGAATAGAGTAAAATTGCAGTGTCCAGATGTGCAAACCTGACTGAGACCTATCCGCACAGACTCAGTGCTGTGATTGCACCCAGAGGTGCACCTACTAAACACTGACTTGAAGAGGATGAGTACTTAAGCAGTCACTTATTTTCCATTACATATTTTTTTTAATTGACATTATTTTATAGAAATCTGTTTTCACGTCGACATTTCAGAGGTATTTTTGTACAATTTTTCTTGATAAAAAAGCCAAATTATATTGACCATGATTGATTTATAAAATGAATAAAAGGGTAAAACATCCAAGAGGGTGAATACTGTACGATCGCCTCTGTTATCAAAATGACAAACTCAAGGCTGCCATCTCTGTTTCCACAGCTGATAAGGTTGACAACATGATGGGCGTTCCAGAGCTCCTCATCTCCACCAGCATTCAGGGGATCATTTTCTGCTTTGTTGCTGCTCAACCCGTCCTGGTCATTGGTTTCTCTGGTCCTCTGTTAGTGTTTGAGGAGGCCTTCTTTGCTGTAAGTTGTAACACTGGACAACCATCCACAAATAGTTGAACCATACAGATTTTTCAGTCTCTTGATTTTTGTCATTATACATCCCATATAAAATCTGTTGGTCGTCAAAGTTCAGCTCATGCACTGTTTCTTTCGTTCAGTTCTGCAAGTCCCAGGACATTGAGTATATTGTGGGGAGAGTTTGGGTTGGAGTGTGGTTGGTCATCATTGTGGTCGTCATAGTAGCCTTTGAGGGCAGCTTCCTGGTGCGTTTCATCTCCCGTTTCACCCAGGAAATCTTCTCCATCCTCATCTCCCTCATCTTCATCTACGAGACCTTCGCCAAACTGGGGAGGGTAAAAGCATCTCCATTATTTTCTTATTTTTCTAAGTCAAGAAATCAGATCATAACCTCTCTGCATCCTCACTTCTCTTTAGATCTTCAAGGCCCATCCACTGATTCTAAATTACGATCATTTGAATACAACTGTAGAAAATCCCTGGCGACCAAGGGTGGAAGAGACAATCTTTTATGACAATGCTACTGGCAATACAACCATTATCATAAACACTATTAAGCCACCTTATCCAAACACAGCCCTACTCTCAATGTGCCTCATGTTGGGCTGCTTCTTCATCGCTTTCTTCCTTCGCCAGTTCAAGAATGGCACATTCCTTCCTGGAAAGGTGAGTCTACAAGCTATACAAAGATTTACTGACAATTATGATAGAGCAAATCATAAATGTGAACAAAAACTCTACGGTTCAATTTTAGTCATTAATGCTTTGATTTGGACTTGCCAGATCAGACGTTTGATTGGGGACTTTGGCGTGCCTATTTCCATATTCCTCATGGTTCTTGTGGACTACAGCATTGAAGATACGTACACCCAGGTTTGCCCAAGAATCCAAGTTTCTTACCAGTTTATATTCTGGATGCATGTATAATCCAGTTGAAATTCTAAAGGACAAAGGGCCTTTTTAACAAAAAAACAATAAGCAGATGCCAATACAATACAATGAAAGGGAATTTGTCTTGGTTGTAATCACATCACCTGCTCATATTGCAATAAAAAGACACATAATGCACTTCTAGTGTGTGTTAGAGGGGATCGAATCAAGTAATCGTATTCAGCACAAAATATATTCCTGTTTTGTAGAAACTAGTGGTTCCAAAAGGTCTGATGGTGTCCAACCCAGCCAAAAGAGGCTGGCTTATCAATCCTTTTGGAGAGCACCAGACCTTCCCAGTGTGGGTGATGTTTGCATGCTGTATCCCTGCAATGCTCGTCTTCATCCTCATCTTTTTGGAGTCTCAGATCACCACGTAAGTCATCAAATTTCAACCTATGAAACATTTGGCATTGCCTCGCCTTAACCAAACTTGTTTCATTTATTGGATTTTTTAACAGTCTGATTGTGAGTAAACCTGAGAGAAAGATGGTCAAAGGCTCTGGGTTCCACTTTGACCTGCTAGTTTTAGTTGGAATGGGCGGGTTGAGTGCGATATTTGGGGTGCCATGGCTCAGTGCTGCCACAGTGCGATCTGTCACCCATGCTAACGCCCTCACTGTGATGAGCAAAGGACCAAAACCTGTGATTGAGAAGGTGATTGAGCAGCGGATCAGTGGCATTGTGGTTGCCTTGCTAGTTGGTAAGTTTTCTAAATTTATCTTTTTTTACAATTTTATCAAGGAAATGGAAGGCTTTCTTTTATCTGACTATTTGTACCAAGGTCTGTCCATTTTGATGGAGCCGATCCTAAAGATGATCCCTATGGCTGCCTTGTTTGGGATCTTTCTCTACATGGGAGTTACCTCACTCAATGGCATCCAGCTTTGGGATCGAATGCTGCTACTGCTGATCCCTAAGAAATACCACCCTGATGAACCTTACGCCACAAGAGTGAGCATTCCAAGGAGACGTGATTGCTCATTGCTTATAAACTGTTTGTACCCGTTTACATTACACAAAAAAGTAAATCTGCTACAACAGCGCCAAGTCTTTTCATTGAGGTAAAGGGACTACAACTTTAGATCAGAGGAGATATAGCAAAGTTGTAGATTGGTGTTGTCAGCTTAAGAGTGTAACTGAATCTGGCCCGCCATTCTGCAAATGACGGCTTCCCAAAACACCATTTTAGTGCTGATAATAAGAGACCTGTGCGCTCATTTCAGCCAAGTAGAGTAATTTATTTTGAGGTAATTTTGATAAACAATAGATGAACCTAGGTTACAAATAGACTGAGTGTAGTGCCTTTTCCTGAACTCCAACAGTTCTTTTCATACTCCAATAAGCACCATGGTTACAGTACCATGTTACAATAGCCTCAACTCACACATACAGCTGTTAGCTGTCTCTCAAAAGATGCATCTCATTATTTGTTATTACTAATAAAACCAAATACGTTCATAAATATAAGTAATAAAAACCCCTTCAGCTGTAGGGTTTAATATCCCTTGCTAGCCTAACTAAGCTAATGATGTGAGGTAGTGCAATCTTCTGATCACAGGGAAAAACACAATTTTAAATCCTTCACAAAAATATAAAACTATACATTGTTTGATTTTCTTGCTATTTTTAATCAAAAGGGAGGGTACGATTAGAAAAAAGACTCCAGCTACTTTATGTTGCTAGTGTTAGCTTTTTGGCCAAGTTAGCAGAAAAGCTAGTGCTGCGAGAAGCGACTTTGCCCAGCTTGTAAGCTTTGTGTTTTCATTTGCTGAACAACTGAGCTTTTAAATCACAGCAGTATTACTTTAAAACAGCAAATGTTGAATTTCCAGCTCATCTAGCCTATTCAGATTTTAAAATTTTGGGCTGTTGTAGGATGCTCTCCTTATTAGCTACCACTTTAATCTCACCTTATTTTTCTAACATATTTTTACCATTACAAGCACCCCAAACCACTTCAGTCACAATTTAGAAGTACTCCCATTTTCAGTTATTTGTACCTGACTAATACTTTACATCTGATGTAGGTAAGCACTGGACGAATGCACTTGTTCACAGCCATCCAGATTGTGTGTCTGGCACTTCTATGGATTATTAAGTCCAGTCCGGTGTCCCTTGCCCTTCCTTTCATACTCATCCTCACCATTCCCCTACGCATGTTTATGACCGGGCGGCTCTTCACTGAACTGGAGATGAAATGTGTAAGTTGCTACCTCTAGTCATGTCAGTAAAAAGCTATATTATAACTCACAATTGGTAAAAAAAAAAAAAAAAAAGGAGATTTGTTTTTTTTTTGTTTTTTTTTGTTTTTTTAATGCTTGTGTCTGTTTTGCTTTAGTTGGATGCAGATGACGCCAAAGTGACATTTGAGGAGGAGCCAGGACAGGATGTATACTGTGAAACTCAGATGCCATTATAGATCATTTAATGGCAGCTTTTATTTGATTGAAAATATATTTATTTTATACACATCTTGAATCATCTCACTTGGTGAATTTTTTTTCATACAAATGCAAAGATCTTTGGGGAATCAATGTTTATGACATTGATAACTTATAAAAATGTTCGGTCTTACACTTCCTGAGAATATTTAAACGTTACTCAGGTAAATTATTGCAGTTTTATTCCTTAAACTTGTGCCTTAAACACTTCTGAAGCTATGAATATTCACATGATATTGATGTAAAAAATTATGCAGTTGCTTTCCAAGCAATCCAAACACATGAGATGAACAGGCAGCATAAATGCTCAGTGGAAATGTTTTAGTGTTACAAGCCAAAGATATCTGTTTTGTCAAAATGAAACAACGAATGTAATGTGTGCCTTTTCACTTCCTGGTATAATTGTACACATTGTGAGTGAAAATATTTCAGCAGGAATGATCAAACTGGTAACTCTGGGAAGCAAAAGTTAAAGTATTGTGGTTAAAGTTGTAATTTATGACTGTTTTATGATGCTGTCTCATTTTGTCACCATAAAAATAAAAACTACCTCCTAAAATACCCATCTGCTCTCACTGAGTGTCTTTATCGTTATTTCTAAATACAATTAAGAAAGAAAAATCAGTGATGTAACAATAATAAATCCCTTTGTTGTTCATCAGTGGCTTATAGCATTGGTACTTTCTTTTTTTATGAACATTACACCTGGAATATGAAAAAGATTATACCAAATGATCTTTATTAAATTTATTCAGTTCAACCACAACTACAATAGTTTTAATCCCTGCACAGAAACAGCTGCATTTAACAGCTGATTCAGCCTTTTTAGCTTTACTGACTGATTTTGAGACTATTATTTCTAAATAATAACTACTAACTGCCTTAAATGGCTCCTGAGGTGGTAAAAGGTGTGTCATTAAAAAAGGAACATTCTGCAGAATTCTTAAGCACACATAAAGTGCATCCAGAAAGTACTTAGACCCCCTTCACGTTTTTAGTTTTTAGTTTTGTTATGTTTCAGCCTAATGCTACAATTGTTAAGCTATTTTTAATCTCATTAATCTACACTCATTATTCTGTATTCTGTGGGCTTCTGTGCTTTCTTGTATCTTTGGTGTTTCAAATAATGTAACAGTGGATCAGAATGCTAAACAGATATTAATGTTAAAACTAGTGCTGTCAAACGATTCAAATTTTTAATCATATTTATCAGAGGGTTGCTGTGGATTAATTTTGATTAATCATGATTAAATATCCTTCATTTTTAGTCTATATTAATCATGTTTCATTTTGCATAAGCAAACAGACTCAAGAAAGAAGGGAATATATATGTCAGGGCTATTCAATTACAAATTTGTGTTAATGTGTTATTTCAAGCTGGAAGTGGTTCAGTGAAAAGACAACTCCTTCCTGCAGAATGTGCATAATACTTTATGATGGTTGACTGCCCCGTCTTGTTTTTCTTGTACTCAAATTTTCCATCGAGAGGGCCAACGTGCTGTTTAGCGTTTTCCATATTGAGTTGGTTGGTCACTACCAGATCAACGGCCCATTTGCACATGCTTGACGGTAACCCTACTTGGACAAACTGCCTGAAATGAGTTGCCAGAGACATTTCAGGGACTTTGAGTCATTCTGCGCTGTAGATGGGTTAATTGCGTTACAATTTTTAATCAGATTAACCATGATGATGGATTAATCTGGATTAACGCATTAATTTTGACAGATAGTTAAAACACCTTTAAAAAAATTGTAACCAAAAAAGATTTTAAATAAGGCACAGGTTTATTTAAAAGGGTCCTGAGATAAAACGGTTGAGAGCCTGTGACTCTTTGAAAATGAGTCATATTTGGTAAACAATGCTTTTAGAAAATATGTTTCAAAGCAATATCTTTTGGCATAAAATGATTGTTTTCATACATTTCCTGTAATTTTGTCTTTTTTAAGATTATGAAAAGGCTATTCATCTGTCCATATAGAAAAGGGCTGTGATGTTGATTAAAATCAGATAGAATAGAGATTATTGCTGATTTCTCAGATGTGGTGGGTATAACTGGGTAAGGTCTTCAGCAGGGCTTGACATTAACACCCACCAACCCGCCAAATGCCAGTGAATATTAGCCATGGCAAGAAGTGCAGTGACTCTCAATAGCCACTCTGGTTGAACTTATTGGTGAAAAATTCTGAACTATATTCCAACTGGAATTAACATATAATATTTTTAATTTAGAAGTACAGTGAACATTTCCATTTTAAAGGATTTCGGCATGCCATAGTCAACCTTAATCATATGTAATGTTATTTCAAACAAGAAAATTGTGGCTAGTGAAAATTCAGTGGCCAACCTTGGAAAACCACCCGTCCCAGTAACTGGTGAGCTTTGGTAAAGGATGTGATAAGGAATTGTGGATTGTTTTTAAGTTCAAGTAATGAGAAAAGTCTAGGTCAGTGGTGCTCAACTGGTGGGTCTGGACCCAAAAGAGGGTCACGCAGCTGTTTTCAGTGGTCGCAATTTTGGGTCTACAGCTGGCATAAATCTATGACATGCTGAAGTCCTTTGTGGAGATACATCCATACATTATTTTAACATTATTTTAGTAAATTCAAATATTTTCTGAATATTTCAACTTGTTATCTCCTTTTTGGAATAACAAAGCTGCTTTTCCCACTCTAATGAGGTAATTTCTCAAGCTCTTTGGAAATTGGCAGTTTAGTTTTTATTAGTTTTTACTGCTGGTTTGTTACTTTGGTTTAGTTTTTATTTTGCAAAAATGCTTCATTTTAGTTTAGTTTTTATTAGTTTTAATGTTAGTTTTAATTTTTTACGGATAGATGTCAGGGTGACTGTCACATTTTTAAAACGTATTAAAACAGGCTACTCTTCACTTACCATTTTATTTACTTAATGATGATGTTGGAATACAATTCCAGACATAAAACTACCACTATGTGAAGTCTTAACCAATCAGATCAGGCAATTTTACAGTTCCCAGACTTGGGTGTCGGTGCAAGTCAGTATGGTTGTGCCAAAGACTAAAACTAAGGGTATTTTGTCTCCATTTTTATTTCATTTTAATTGATTTTGCAAGCACACTATACAGTTTTAGTTCGTTTTCATTTTTTTGGTATAGCTTAGTTTTTATTTCATTTCAGTTAACTAAAATGACTTTTGAAATTTAGTTTTAGTTATTTAGTTATTTTTAGTTAACTACAGCAACTTTGACATAAACACGTATTGCTGAACATTTGGGTCAAATTTTTCATTGAAGAAACTGGTGGGTCCTGAGGCTTGACATGTTGAAAGCTCATGCTCTTTGTATATTATGACTCCAGTAGATGGCGGTAATACATAACGTTTGGATACAAACGCCTCTAAAAAAAAACACAAAGAAGAGACGCGAATTCTCATTGGCTTTTCTTAAACTGTTTTCCTGTGACGCTTATCCTTTCCGGTTTCTGATTGGTTCTACATCAAAACACTTCCTAACCATAGACTGTAGAAGGAATCCTAACACATGCTGTTTACTATAGACATGCCGTATGCTGTTCACAATGTCTGCTTGAAACCACAAATAAATGTGTTTCTCGGTGGGTTCTCTTGTTAAAGAATTCACCCACTGTAGTCAATGAGTAAGTCGTTAGGTATAACATCTTTATCTCGTTATTTTGTGTCGGTATACTCAGCTGAATAGGTTAACTGGCTGCTAGAGTTGCAGTCGCGTGGTGAAGCTTGTTATATCCGCCGGGTTGAACCTTTAATTTGAAACATGACAGCTCTTGAAGGACAGCATTCTGAGCCTGGTAAGTTCAATTATAAAAGGTCTAACATTTTTAAAGTTTTATTTATAGACATACCTGTATTTGTTGCATAAGCCTGTCAGTCTTAACTTGATTACCTCTTCTCTGACTTCAGAATGGACCAAAAAAGACCTGATGAATCTGTGTGCCTCTTTAAAAGACTCCATCCCGAAGAATAAAACACATCGGGTTTACCAGCTAGGAATGAAAGACGTTGACTGGGAGAAGGTGGCTTTCCCGCCTTACTCTGCAGAAGAATGCAAGAAAAAGTGGACAGAAATTTGCCAGCAGGTGAGTCAGAGTGTTTTCTTTCCTTGAAGGTGGCAACAGGAACGATTTCACTCCCGAGTCTACATAAATCGTCAGATTTTATTCTAATCAAATCTCCCATGATTACAATTTTGCTCCTTTTATTGAGAGCTAGATGTCATCATCCCAAAATATTTCACACTGGTTTCCCAATTAATTCCCTAACGTGTCAAGAGCATGACTCAAATCAACTCATTATTTTAAAAGAACAGCACACTGAGTTAAATATATAATTAGTAGGGAGTACTATCTACATAGTATCAGACAACAAGCCAGTCAAAGTTATTGGCAGATGGTAAATTTTCAGCTGATTTTCACAGCTGACCAAGTGATTGTACACATCAGCAGTACATGTAATTTGTGAGTTTTAATCAGATTCAATAGACCTATCCCATGATTGTTTTTTCTTTTATCATCCTTGTTCCTTTAGCTTCATAGTGTGTTTTTAAGACTAAAGCTTTGGATTTAAATTACACCCCCCATACAACAAACCTTAAATAAAGATATTTTTTTCACTTTACAGGGACTTGAATGAAAAATTGTGCATTTTGGACCCTAAATGGAACAAAACTTGAGTCAAACAATAGGATAGTCAAACAATAGGATAAAATAAACATGTTTAAAAAGCACATAATTACAGTAGAACATGCATGCACACATTTGACTCTAAGGTAGTAGCTTCCAGATGTTGTGCTTTGTACAGCCAAACATTATCACTACAACTACACATCAACTTAAGACACAGTAACATTTGTTTAAGAGGCTATTTTGCCTGTATATGAATGTGGTATGCTTTGAGATTTTGGCCTGATCTTTGATGTGCATTGGGCAACAAAAATAGCCAAAAAACCTGCTGCTCCAAGAGCTTCTGTACTGCCCAGAGGCTTTTGAACACACTATGAACTTTCCCTTTGTTACCCAGGATATAGGTCATAGATGTGAAAGTTTTCCACTTTTTGATGCATTAGTCTTATCAACTAGGATGGCTTTCTCAACCCCAGGGCATTTAAACCTGTCTTCTTACACATCAGCATTACCATCTGGTAACTGGTACAGATGCGAGACTCTCACAAAGCACATTTCAATTGTGAATTCCCAGAGAACAGGGAGATATTTCCTATTCCTTCTCTTGGACCACACATTAAATGGAACCCTGCATATCAAGACATGTTGACTTCATTGAATTAACATTTGTGTCAGCAATTTGTATGTTGCATAAAGAAACACATTAGTTTTCTCAACCGTAGAAAAAAATGTGTCTCCTTCATGGGCTGCCATGTTTGTGCAGTGCATTCTGGGTAGGGATGACACTGAGCTGAACTTTTATTTTACATTTTAGCTCACTCTACATTACAGAAACTTCTTCTTTATTGTCTTCTTCACTAAAATGGCTTCTTTCTACTCTTATTCAGATATGACAATGAATCAGGCAATACTAAAAATGTATTTGTCCAAACTTTTATGATTGTTAAAACGACTTGCACACCTTCCTGTTCACTCTTGTAATCTATCTTAGCTACAGCTGTTTGCTAAATGTCTCTTGTGAAATCCAAAATAAATAAAGCATTTGTACTTCTAAATTTGCAAGTAACTCTGAGGGTGACTGATAGCGAGCTTAATTTTGATTTGGGAAAAGCTCATATTTTAATTACAAAAAAAGTGAAAAGGCATATTCTACTTTTAGGAGATTCAGAACATCCCTGTAAAACACTTAAATAAAGAATGTGTGCTTCATAAAATATCCTTGTTGTGTTTCCTAGATACGTAAGACACGGACCCTTACGGAGATTATTGTTGAGGCTGAAGATGCCATTTCTAATCCCAAGAAGTATAGAAATTACTGGAAGGTAAGCATTAACCAAGCTCTTAACTCAAAGACAAATGTTTTTTTCAGGCTTAGAGTTCCTACCAAGAGCAGGAAATAGACTGATTCTGTGGGTGATAGATTTTACAGGTCTGCGCTAATTACCCGAAGAGACCAAGCCCTGCAAATAACATTTTTTTGGAAGAAAACTTTTCCTTGTACAAAAAGAAGCACCCAGGCAGCACACAGCAACAAATACTTAAAGCTCTCCACAAGAAGTACCAAAAACTCCCGGATAAAGAGAAGGTACAGTTATGCTGCTGATTCTCTTTATTTTTTAAGGATTTTATGTAAATGTTGATGTATTACTTAATTTTTTTCCAGGCTTTATATGTGGAGAAACACCAGCTCGCTGCTAAAAAATACAAAAGAGAAATGCGGGAGTTGAGGTAGTACATAAATTATATGTAGAGGAACAATGTGATGTGGATTTTGCTGTCTCTGCAAAGATGAGTTTTTTCTTTTCTTTTTTGTCTTTCAGCAAAAAAGACAAATTTCCCAAGAAAAAGAGGAAAAGGGTCTCTGAAACCTCCTCAGATGTAAGTGATGGTCATGCCAGCTAGCACTTTTCATTTTAACAATGTGCTGCTTATGTCCTAATTTTAACTTCTTATCCTGAAATATGTGACCTCTCTTTTTAAAACAGGAGGGAGAGAGTTCTGTAGGTAAAGATGAAGATTGTCCTCCAAAGCCTCCTAGGTAAGCTGCACACAAGCACGCATTACAGTGACAGTTATGGGTCACTTTGCTTTTGATTTTGTTGATATATCAGCAGCGTTTACATATTATTACTTGTGATCAGTCTTCATCTGTTTGAACATATTTTTATAAATAAAGCTTTTACACTAAGCTTCACATAATCAGAGAAAAAAAAATTAAAGTATTGTTAGCTGAAAATGTTAGGAAGAGGAAGAGCCGTAACAATCTTAACCTTCTTTTTACAGCTTTTTAAATGCATATTAAACAATAACAAAAGCTGCTGAGTAGAGATGTGCTGCTCTGCTATGCCCACCTCTGCTGTGTACTTCCTATTTTGAAAATAGGACTGTTGTTCTTTTTAGGTTTAGGTTTTGTGGATGACTTTCAAAAAAAATGAAGCAGAGAAGCCGATAAAAGTGGTCTTCGAGGGTTATACTACAAGCTACCACAAAACCTTAAGGGATCACAAGCCAAGAAGACCACTTTCAACAACTTTTCTCCCTTAAGCCGGGTATACACTGTGCGATTTCAAGCCGACCATACGACAGTCATGGCAGAATGTCATCTCATACCATATGACTGAATCGCTTACGACACACAACCATCTTGCACAAGCTTTGTGCTAACACTGTACGATCTGACGGTTGTGCATGACCTGAGTGCTCACACTTGAGCAGTGAGCATTGCTCCTTTAAGAAGGAGTCACTGGTTGTACTGGCCAGGAAGCAAGGCTATACAGACCAACAGATGGGTGCAGTGTTTTCTCTGAATTTTGTGAGTTTTTGGTAAAAATGGGCCACTAAACAATGCTATGCAGGTAGTGATGACATTGAGCTGAATTTTTATTTCTGAGACAGAAAGCCTCTGTGTTTTTGTCACTATTTTGTAGAGCAAGAGCACGTAGCCAAAGCCTGCATTGCAAAATAGTAACAAAACTCAGAGGCTTTCTGGGTAAAAAACAAAATGCTCAAAAGTCTTCAATAGTCCGTACATTTAGGCCAACATTGTTTTGTGGCCCTTTTTTAACAAAAAGTTTCTAAATTCCAGGGAGGAACAACTGGTGAGTCTTTCTGAAAGGAAAAAAATACTGAAATATCCTTTTAGGGCAAGGGTCATCAACTACATTTGTACAAGGGCCTGACTTCACAAAAACTAAAAGTAAATAAATTTTGGTCCAAATAACATTTTATTGTTTAATTCTTTTATTAACTTTTAAAATGTAATATTTTTTGCTTTTCGAGGTGCGTGCAGTCCCAATCGCCTAAACTGTAATTGCCACTAAGAGGCTATTGCGATATTTTGGCTTCATATTTTTGGGGCTGGCATGTTGTCCATCACTGGGTTTGATGCTAAAATGTTGTGTTGTGATTAGTGGGAAAACCTACAGAAATGTGGTCTATTGTTTGAGGTTCTTTGACAGACAAAATTGAATTCTCAACGTGCCTGAAGTGCAAAGTTGACACGGAAATTGGCCGTTTTAATCAAGAATGCACTTATGAGTGTGTATTTCTCTTGCATCATATTCACTAATAATGACTCACAGATGGATTTCTGGAAAACGGACCAAATATTAAGGTCTAATGGGATTTTTTGAAATAACATATCTTAAATACCACAACATATTTCCCTCTGCACATTTTCAGATTTTAAAAATTTTCTGAGGGCCCAATGGGATCCTGTGTCGGGCCTGATGTGGCCCCCGGGCCGCCAGTTGGTCTTAACTGCTTTAGGATATAATTTTTGGAGGAGCAGGTTCCAGGGGGGTCAATGGCAAATCAAAACTATTACAAACAGGTTCTAGAAAAAATATGAGAAAATTCCAAAAAAAGAGACCACATTTGTGTAAAATGCTCTCATTCTTTATCAAGACAACCAGAGGTGGAAAACAAAGAAATCTGGAGTAACAACTGAAAATAAAGAGGGAAAACTAAATTAAATAAAACTAACAAAAAACCCAAACTGACATAACCTTTAGATAATGAGATACAGTAGAGCCTTCTATAGGACCACAGAAGTCAAGAGAATTGCCATATTAAGAGAGTCATTTTTTCTTAGATGTTACTGACTCTGAACGTTGATATTTTGTTACGTTAACTTCTCCAAGTCAAAGCTAGCGTAAGACGTTTTTTGAGTGACATTACAACCCCAAGTTCCTCCTAACAGCTGAATTCTGATTGCATATTTGTTGTGTTTGTATCTTTAGCAGTGGCTATCATCTCTTCTGCAAAGAGCACATGGTATCTGCGGAGGGTATTCCAGGTGAAAAAAACATGGCGCTGGCGGGCCAGAGATGGCGAGTTATGACAAAAGAGGAGAAGAAGGAGTACAATCAACGTTGCAGTGAAGTATAAAAACAACCGCATCATTATAAAAAAACAACTTCAGCTGCTGTACAAAGAGTGAAAATATGTTAACTTAGAGTAAAAAAGCTTTTTTTTTCAGATAAAAACACAGTACTTGGCCAAGCTGGAGGAATATTTAAAGGTAAGTTGTGTGCTGCTGCACCACTTAGCCAACACTGACAGACTTTGTGTCTTGATGGGTTTTGTTTTTTTTTTAGAATTTCAGTATGATGAAACAAAAGCAGATACTTAAAAAGCTGGGCATCAAAACACAGGTAAGGTATTAAATTCAATTTTCCAGCTATAAACCCATCTTTCTCTTTTCCTGTTCAACCTGTATCATTTAAAGAACAATTAACACCCAGTTGGGCTGCATGTGTTAGAAAACAACATCCTGTCTTTGAAACATCCTTATATCAATAATTTGCAGATTTGCAGTGAACCCAAGATGCCAAGAAGGTGAGCAAATAAACTTTGCACCAAACTGTCTAAGTTTTCAACACTTTGAATTTCTTTTTTGTCAGATAAATTTGACAGGATTTTCCTTCCTGGCAGATCTGCTTTCACCTTTTTTATGCAAGAGAAAATGGGACAGATGAACAGGGACAGGGTGGCTCCACGGGCCCGCCAAACCAAGATCAGTGAGATGTGGTGGAAACTATCTGAACAGGAGAAGGAGCCCTACCGGAGAAAAGTGGAGGAGGATCTTAGTAAATATAAACTGGAGCTGCAGGCGTGGTTTGAGGTAATACAAAACTTTTGTTAAAGGCGTTTTTTTCCTTTTATGTGATGGATGTTTGCTGAAACATATATCACCCCTTCATTCTTCAGAAATTGACACCAGAACAGCAGGAAGACTATCAGAAGAATAACAGCAAGGCAAGCACTTCCAAAAAAAGTGCCTTTCTTCTGTTTTCTGTTTTCTAAAGTTGGTTTCATTCTCTAATTCATTATTTACTCACCTTGCAGAAATGTCGGTTCCATAGACGGTTAAAAAAGTATGTTTCTGACCAAGAGGACTCTGATGAAGTTTCTGAACAAGACGATCAGTCCCACAGACCAACCATCCCTCCATGCACTGGCTCCAGCCCTTTGCAACCACACAAGCCATCAGTAAGTTAAAATCAAAATCAGCAAATGAGTGTGTTCTTTCTGGCTACTTAAATTAATGGGGGGTTTTTTCAGTCCGCTAGATTTTCTGAGACTGAGTATGTACAGCGCCTATAAAAAGTATTCATCCTCTTGGATGTTTTACACTTTTATTGATTTTATTTATCAATCAAAGTCAGTATAATTTGGCTTTTTGACAAAAGAAACCTCTTTGGTATCAAAGTGATAACAGATTTCTACATAGTAATGTCAATTAAAAATATGTAATGTAAATCAAGTGACGGCATAAATATTTACCCCCTTTAAAGTGACGGACCTAATTCAACAGAGGTCTTTGACTACTCTGAACGGATTACAAGCTTCAGCAAATGAGATGGGAGAGTCTCTGCAGACAGCTGTTGCCCAGTTATATGCTTTTTGACCATTGATTGTACTTCATGCTGTTTTGCCACTTTTCCCCACCTAGATTGTAGTTCTTGCAGAGCTGTTTTTCAACAATTTGGCTCTTTGGTTGAGCAGGGTTGAGTAACACTGCTGTAGAGCATAAAACATGTACTGCAAGAAAAATGTACCTAGTATTCTGACACATTTCAGATTAAAGAGATATTGCACTGTCTGCGATTAGAATATTTCAGCAGGCCATATTACACTTTAATTTGCAAGTAATTGCCCAGCCCTAGTTCAGAAGCTTCCTTTTTTGTCCCAAGGATTCAGAAGATGACAGCATTGACAGCAGCAGTGAAGAGGACAATGATTCAGAGGACAATTCAGAGGTTTGAATGCAGATTTTTTTCCACATTTAATTTACAACTCTGCAGCAATGTGTTATAACTATCACCTTTTGATCCACAGGGTGAGGAGCAGGAGGAAGCCTGGGGAGATGATATCTCATTTGAGATATTTTAGATGGCGAATGGAAAGCGGAGGCAGCAATTACACGCCATCTTCAGAGATGGATTCTAGAATTAAGAAAACTGTTGGATGATATGATGGCTACAATGCCACATGTAAGAACAGCCACGATAACATAATCGACATGGATTGTCCAAGACCTCCAAGGAGCACACAGGGTCCCACAATGTGGCCTTTAGTTTGGGACTGTGGCCTGAAGGGCATCAACAACTGATGTGTTGTAGATTGCAAAAGCCTTGAGAGTTTGGTTTAAAAGCTCCATGATACGTATGTTTCTGGCATGGTGAGGATATATCTTTTTGGAAATGACTGAAACTCACTTTTATTTTACTTTACTTTATTCTTTTTGACAGACAGTTGTATATTCATCATGTATCATTATGATGATGATGATGAGAATTATTTATTTTAGAATTGTGAATGTATAGCATTGATTATTCCAGAGCACATGTTCTTTAATAGTTCTTAATAACAAAAATCAAGGCGTAGGTGGTCATTTTGATCAGCCACCTACAAAATAATCCATCTGAGGTCACTGATGTAAAATATATCAAGTCATTGTGGGTAAAGAGAATAAAACAACTTTCATTGTACGATTGCACAAATGGTCTTGACTTCATTTGCTGTTTGAGAATGAAGTTAAAAACAATAATGAAAAGGACATTTTCATTTTAGATGTTCATGTTTTAAAATAGTTTATGGGATTTCCTGTTTTTCTTTTGACTGCTGGTAGAAGCATGTATTGTATTACCTTGGCTTGGACTCTTGTAAAGTTGGTAAATCCTGAGAGGAAGTCCTATCAATAAACATGTTTGGAAATTTACTTGAAATTTAAATTTAGCTAAGGTTCCTCCCATTTCTATTGATCTTTGCTGAGATGTTACTACACCTTGATTGGAGTCCACATGTGTTAAATTGAAAGTCACACACCTCTTTATAGAAGGCCTCACAGCTGATGATGTATATTAGAGCAAAAACCAAGCCATGAGGTCAAAGGAACTGCCTGAAGATGTCTGGCTCAACTTGGACTCTTCCAAGGGTTGGACATCAGGCCAAACAGCCAATGGGGGAGAAGGGACTTGGTAGGAGAGGTGACCAAGAAATGGATGATCACTCTGACAGAGCTCCAGCGATCCTGTGTGGAGATGGGAAAAAATTTCCAGAAGGACAACCATCACTGCAACTCTCCACCAATCTGGGCTATATGGAAGAGTAGCTGGACAGAAGCCTGTCAGTGCAAAAGCACATGAAAGCCCACTTAGAGTTTGCAAAAATTGCTTGGCTTTGAGGTTTTCATAAGGAGTTTTGGTCAAGTTTTCAGTTAACACTGGTATTCTGTATGACTATTAGTTATAAAATGCATGAATTTCACCTTTTTTTGTTTTTAAATCTCATTCATCTGAAGTTTCTTGTCTCTGACTTTCATGATTTTCTATCTTGTTTATCATTTATTATTTTTTAATAAGTACTTTCATAAAGATTCTCCAGTATTTTAACAAATTAGCCGAATTAAGCGACGAGGATAGTGTATTTTTCTGTAAATTAAAAAGAAATCATCAAACAAAATTGACAATGAGGATAAAAGCTGATGGCATTCAGTTTTTACCCAAATAGTTATCTGAATTGACTATAGATGAAGAAAAACTGCTTAATATATTTTTGTCATTATTGGATTCACATTACTGTGGAAGCCCATTTCCGCCAGTTAAAAAAAAAAATAATTACAAAAAAAAGTCATAATTATGAGATACTAAGTCATAATAATGAGCTTCTAAGTCATAATTATGAGATAGTATAGTATCTCACAATTTTTTTTAAATTATTATTATTATTTTACTTTTCCTATTTATTTATTTTTATTTTAACTGGCGGAAATGGGCTTCCATACATTCCAGGTTTGGATTGTGGCTCAACGTAGTTTTTCAACAACTTGGCTCTTGGGTTCAGGGATGAGTAACACTGACTAAACCCTAGGCTGGGGTAAATTGAGCCACAGGAGCATTTTAAAATGACCCCTAATGTTTTAAGTTGATGGGTGTTATTCTAAATTTAAAACTGATGTTTTCACTTCCTTCTCATATTTCGTTACTTTAAGAAACACATAAGTTGGCCTTCCTCCTTTTTCCCCTGCATCTTCAGAGATTGCGAGGGATCCCTACATCGTTTTCACTTTTTTTTTTTTTTTTTTTTTTTACATTTTAGGCCAAATTTAACAAGTATAAAACAATTAAACATCTTGGATGCAGTTTATTATGATGATTACAAAGCCAACCCACAGGCCTATTTTAACCCTAGTTTACTCGGCTACATGCCGGGTAGGATAAAATGAGGAGCGCAGTGCTGCAAAGGAAACGCTCTGAGGAAACTCATGCAGCGATCGATTGCTCCTGTCTGATCTCTGTGATGTAAAGATGGATGCCTGCCGAAATAGGTAAATAAACACAATTAGCACATTTGCTTGGCTGTGATTGACCTTGTTGTCGAGAATAGACTTTGCATTCAGATAGACTGGTGTTGTGTTTTTCTTTTCGGAGTTTGAAGAAGGATTGAGAGAGGAGAAGCCGCAGTGCAGCTGTGGTGTTGGGTTCGGGGACAAGCCTCGACTGTAGTCCATTTGTTATTTCTTTAACAACAAAAACCATTAAATTCCCTGCAAAGGCGTTTTACAGTTACTTTGTTGTCATGTCGGCTTTATATAAGGAACATGGTTAGCTGCTAGCTGTAGCCGCTGTTGATCTGGAGGCTTTGTGTGGAGGAAAACAGCCGCCTCTCTTGATCTCTTGGTATGTTGAAGTCCTCCTGCAGCTCTTTCATAGTACCGCTCTTTGTTTTCTTCTCCAAGCTTTGAGCTAAGCCCCTTTCTTAGGACATTAGAGCTCAGATTATAAGGGCTGTGTTTAAAAATGAAGCTAACGTCGTGTTCGGCGTCGTTAATGGAAATGTTTCACTGCTACACCAACGTCAAAATAATTGTCTTTTCTGTTATTCGCAGGTTATAAACGTGGGAAGACTCTCCCGGCAGTTTTTCACCGAGCAGTTGTAAGTCAAACTAAATGCGTCATACGTGGACACTTCGTTGATAGACACTAATAAACAGCACGAAGTGCAACTGTAGTCCTAACTGTGTCCCTCCTGCTGCAGCCCTGTTTTGGCCAATGCTTGCTGCGCTACAGCATGACCACAGCAGTGTCGGCTCATCTGGTAGTTCTGGCAAATGAAAATGGAGGAGGTTTCAATGTCCAGCCTGGACAACAGCAAGCTGGAGGTACAAAGGCAACACTGTAATAACAGTACAAGTGCTTTACATCTGCAGGATTCAAACACTCATTGGGCTGACGTTTGTTTGTGTGTACCTTCCCCTGCCAGGGCCTAGCTCAGGACATCCTGTCTGACCTGGTGGAGGATGCATGCCTGGGTCTTTGCTTCGAGGTCCACCGGGCCGTCAAGCAGGGCTACTTTTTCCTGGATGACACGGACCAAGAAAGCATGAGGGACTTTGGTGAGCAGTAAAAATGCATTCTGTCTTAAGAAAATGAACAAAATGACACAGAAAAGGGTTTAGCGATAGCTGTTGGTTGGAGTGATCAGAGGTGCATGTAACTGTTTTGTTTTTGCAGAAATTGTGGACCAGCCAGGACTGGATGTGTTTGGCCAGGTGTACAACCAGTGGAAAAACAAGGAGTGCGTGTGTCCCAACTGCAGCCGAAGTATCGCCGCGTCACGTTTTGCCCCACACCTGGAGAAATGTCTGGGGATGGGGCGCAACAGCAGCCGCATAGCCAACCGAAGGTGAAATCACCAACAGTTTGTACAGTGAAAACCTTTCAATCCACCTTTGTCTTTGTCAATAAACTCATTAAGATCAACTCTTGAAGAATGAGGATGTAAACACTCTACCCAGTTAGAAATACTGGGAAAATGATTCTCTCTTTAACAGAGTTAAGGTTGAACAGTATGATAAAAATGCTTCATGTGAGGATGTATTTGTTTTATAATCCCTCTGATATTTGCAGTGAGTAATGCTGAGTCAGTGAGTGTGTGTCACGCTGTATTCTTCCCTTTTTAATACAGAATAGTCACCGGAAACAACACCAACAACAAATCAGAAAGTGACCAAGAGGATAACGATGATGTCAACGATAATGACTGGTCCTACGGGGCAGAAAAGAAAGGTGGGGCATTTGTTCTACATCTTAACTCTTTTTAGTGATACCACATATCTATAGCCAATATAATCCTTTAAATAAGACTGAAAGTACATTTAACTCAAGTTGCTTTAAATATCAATGTTTCTATTTTACAGCCAAGAAAAGGAAATCTGACAAGGTACTTTATATATTTTCTCATAATACCTGAATATTTAATACATCATGTCAGGAAAAATGTATGTATCTGTTTAGCAATCTCTTATCAAGTTATAAGTAATGCAAATACATGAAAATATAACTCAATTTTCCTGAAAGAAAATGTTTTTCTTCACTACAGAATCCAAACTCACCCAGAAGATCAAAATCGTTTAAACATAAGAACAGTAAGTGAATTTTTTTGCTCAAAGACTTGCCTTCATAACAAAATACTTACAGGTTATTGAATCCTATAAATTTTATCCCATTAACCCTTTGAAATTCCTGATGAAGTTAGTCAAAACAACCTAGCCAGGAAAACCTTAATTAAATTGTGTTTGAACCATTTGAAGTTCAAGTACAAAAAAGGTGTCTTTAGAAAGGTAACACTCTGAAGTTCCTTCCTTAACTGTTAGACTCACTTTAGTGGCTACTGGTATTGTGTAAAACAACAAGAACAAAATATTTTTCCTGTCTAATTTTTGTATAGGGAAACAGAGGCCTGTGGATGACTGTAGCTGGGAGGTATTAGCTTGAAAACTCAACTGGACCAAAGCATTAAGTCTTACCTAGTTCAGGTTCAAAGCTGATAACAACAGCACAGAAAATGAGATTTTTTACACCTGTTTTTCTGAGGAAAAGTCCAGGCATTATAAAAGTGGAGACTCCAAACAGGATCAAGGTTAGCAGTGTTTTTACAAATTAGGATTGCTAATAATTGCCTGGAAATACAGCAAATACAGTTGACTAATGAGAACAACAACAGCAAATTTGAACAAAATCAGTCCATTAATCTTTATGGGTGTAATCCTGTTTTCGGACTGAAAATTTATCTGGATTTAGATTGTGTGGACTCTTTATGATGCAGCAGGACTGTGTTTAACAGAATTTTATGATCAGAATATTATGTCCCTTTTATTATTGTTTGTAGCCTAAAAAAATGCATTAATTGTGGCCGCTGTGGTGGTTTTTATCCTGGAATGGTTTACATAACTTAATCATGCTGTTTCTGTTGATGTATAATGTGGTTTACTTATTAACAGTCATTTTTTAAATAACTGAATAGTTAAAAAGAAAAAAAGAACTGGCAGGCCTGCCAGTGGTCCCCCAGATCTTAAAGGGGTTAATTTTACCACAATAAATGTGGGAATGCTTGAATACTTGAAAGCTGCACAATACTTGAAGTGGCAAAAAAGTTAAAAACACTGATGGGTTTTGAGAAACCAAACAGAATTTTGAGCACATTAGCAGTCTGAAATGGCAGAGAAAATCTAAAATTTTGCTTTGAAAGTCAGATTCTTGTGATTTATGTATGGCAGAACTTGGACAATGACAAATATAGAAGTACCAATCATAGTAGAAGGGATGCGAATTGATAAGATTTTAATGATATCAGTACCGTTATTGATTCTTCTTATTAATTTTATCTCTATTGATTCAGGTATTGATTCTTTCCTTTTATCTTTCTTATAGGAAAAAAATATCTATAATAAACAGTTCTAAAAATGTAAAAAATATCTGGTGTTTGGGAGGAGGAAATGCTAAAATGTACAAAAATGTCTCTGTTGAAACAAACTGTTCTCTGGATCTTCAGAATGAAGATTGAATTTGAATTAGAATACAACACTGTGGCTCCTTTCTTTAAAAGATAAAACATTAAAATAAATATAAAACTAGTCTCTGGATCTCAGCTCTCTGGACATCTAAAAATTCATTTAAAGCTTGTAAAAATTAACAGTTCTTGCACAAGAAATGCATGCCTTGGATGAAATCAGTATTCGACAGATGTTGCACACCGCCCTGTTACGTAATTTTTTGAGAAATGAAGCCACACTTTTAACCGCTTTAGCCTATTTTTGTGAATGTCCGCTGTGTTTACTTTCTTGACTTCTCTGCTGCTTTACTGACTGCCTCTCGCGAGACTGTGTTCTTGCAAGGCCTGTGAAAGTACACTGCTTTCCACATTATCAAGCAAGTGACATTTTTCTCTTATTTTCTGAAATATTACTGCAAATGAGTAGTATTTTTCAAGTCATCAGCCATTAGAGTGTAATTCATGTTTTTGAACAAACTTCATAATGAAAATCTTTTTTTTTTGTTAATTAAAACCTCAAAATGCTCTTTTCCACATGTTCCACATTATTAAGCAGGCCACAGGTTTCAAGCACATAGGAAAGAAAAAGGATCTCTCTGCTGCCAAAAGTGTCAAATAGTGTAATGCCTTGGACAAGGAATGAAAAAATTAGATATTTCATGAAAAATTAATCGTGATCATCATACTGTGAAGGAATTTGTGGCTGATTCAGAGCACAGATGGGTTCCTGCAGGTAAAGGCATAATGAGGAAGGTTTCTGAAAGACAAATTCATCAGATTAAGAGAGCAGATGCTAAAATGCCATTACAAAGCAGCAAACAGGTGTTTGAAGCTGCTGGTGCCTCTGGAGTCCCACCAACCTCAAGGTCTAGGATCCTCCAGAGGCTTGCAGTTGTGCATAAACCTACTATTTGGGCGCCCAATCCAATGCACAAGCAGAAGCAGTTGCAGTGGGCCAGGAAATACATGAAGACTCATACAGTCTTGTTGACTGGTGAGTGCCGTGCAACCCTGGATGGTCCCAATGGAGGAGTAGTGGATGGTTAGTGGATGGCCACCATGTCCCAACAAGGCTGTGATGTCAGCACGGAGGGGGCGGAGTCCTGTTTGGGGCCAGATTCATGAGGAGAAGCTGGTAGGCCCCTTTAGGGTCCCTGAAGGTGTGAAAATGGCCTCGGCAAAGTATATAGAGTTCCTGACTGACCACTTTCTTCCATGGTAAAGAAAGAAGAGCAGTTCCTTCTGTGGCAAAATTTTCTTCATGCATGACAATGCAACATCTCATGCTACAAAGAATACCTCTGTGTCATTGGCTGCTATGGGCATAAAAGGGGAGAAACTCATGGTGTGGCCCCCATCCTCCCCTGACCTCAACCCTGTTGAGAACCTTTGGAGCATCCTCAAGCTAAAGATCTATGAGGGTGGGAGGCAGTTCACATCAAAACACCAGCTCTGGGAGGCTATTCTGACATCTTGCAAAGAAATTCAAGCAGAAACTCCAAAAACTCACAAGGTCAATGGATGCAAGAATAGTGAAGGTGATATCAAAAAAGGGCTCCTATGTTAACATGGAACATGGCCTGTTAAGATGTTTTTGATTGAAATAGCTTTTGATTTCAGTAAATATGACCTCCTAATGCTATAAATTCAAAAAATGATCATTTTCAGTTCTTTACAACCTATAAAATGTTTTAAAACTCTGTAGTGCTTAATAATATGGAACAGTTCATTTTGAGGTTTTTTTTTGTTTTTTTTTTTAATCATGGTTATCATTATGAAGTTTGTTCTAAAACATTTGAATTATGCTCTAATGGCTGATGACTGTCATTTGCATTAATATTTCAGAAAATAAGAGAAAAATGTCAATGGCTTAATAATGTGGAAAGTGGTGTAAGGCACTGATAGCGGAAATGTTTAGATGAAATGTAAATTATGTTGATGGATTGAACCAACTGGAAGAGGTTCTCAACCCACATCTCTGCATAGTGGTAGATGATTGTATCAAAGTGCATTCTAAATGAGCTCAGATGTTATTGCAAAATAATAGAGATAGTGAGATTATTTTATATCTTTTATCACTCTTTCTACATTGTATCAAATTGTTATATGCTTCATACTAATTCAGCTTAGCCACTTGTGAAAACTGAATATTTATTGCTCATAGCAGAATGTATCAAAGAACATGATGCATAAATGATAAACATACAGGGCAGCACATGAAACAAAAATCATTAAAAATACATCATAGACAGCATCCCATGATTACATGCCAGGAATGTCAAAGGGAAAGTTCAATAAAATGCAGAGTGCCAAGTTCATACAGTAATATCAGAGCTTGATGAGCAGCTGAATCCTCTGAGGTACAAATTCTGGGCCAGCATCCTGAAGTCAGGTGTGAATACTCAAGACCAAAGAGAATGAATGGGGTCCAAATTTTACTTAAGTGTAAATTTTGTACCATTTCCACATTATAATGTCTAAATTCAACCTGACCTTTGTCATACATGCCGTGGAGTTTTGTCCATCACAGAACAAGGAAAGATGTGTACTGGCTAACTTGTGTCTGTGGTTATTTCATTAAATCGTCTATCAGTTTTAACAGATATCTATCAAAGATGATGGTTGTTAAATAATAAAGACAACTACCATGATCCCATATCTTTATGACATCATTAAACATAGTCTATTGTATTGTTAAATTAAGAGCCATCTCACAAAGAAATTACTTGCTTCAAATATGGGGGCGTGGTTCTGTATTTGAAACTATTTCGGTTTAATTACATAAGTATAAGAAGTAAATCTAAACAAGTTTTTATTCAATCAATAAACGCCTATAAATAAAAGGTTCATGGTTCTTTTAAGCATATTTTTTTATCAATTCAATTCAACTCAGTTGGCTTTGTTGTTATGGGTAACATAAGTTTTACTGCCAAAGCAGCAATGTTCAAATTTACAATAATAATAATAGCAGAAAATGCATGATAATATTAAATTGGTTTCCCTTTAAGTAATGGTTAAAATGTAGATCTTCTGTTTTTTTTAAGAAATGCAGAAAGTCCATTTTATGGTGGTGCTGTGGTAATTCTTTGGTTACAACTGCTCACCTAATGTGCTGTAACATTTGCACACTGTTGCACTTCATCCAGCACATATGGAAGCTTCGGTTCATAGTTCATAATGGTGAATTGATTTTGTTTGCTGGTGAAAAGTGGATAGAACTCGTCTCTGATGTCCTCGTATTTAGGGCAGGTGGTTAGGAAGTCTAGCTCTGTTTCCCCCTCCTGTCGGCTGCAGCGGGTGCTCAGTCTTTCCTCTTGAGGGATCCAGCTATGCGGCAGCCTCTCCTGATAGTGAGGTTGTGTTCACTGAGTCTGTACATATTTAGATATTTCCTCAGCTGTGCACCAGTCACAGTGCTTAAGTGTTCTGCAACTGCATGCTCCCTATGAAGAGACAAGTAGCATTCAAGTATCTGCCTCCTTGATTTCTCCTCAGATTCTTCAATGAAATTATGAATTGCATAAGATGAATGTTATGATGACTGTGTGGTGACATTCCTCCTTCTGTTTTTCCCCACAGGCATGATGGGTCCTAGACGTCGCATGGACAACCAGGAGAGCCCGCGCATGCTAATGAAAGACGAGGCATTCCCTCAATAACACACTCAGCCACAAAACACAATTTCCATCGTGTGTCCACGCACACACAAACGTACACACGGGAAGACCAATAAGACTTCTCTCATGGTTCTTTATGTTGTGAAATCAATGGACGTCAATGTTAAAGGTGACTTTTTTGGCGTTTGCTGCTCTGCTAAAGCAGTCTCGACCTCCCACTGTATACTTGACAGATTTTTTTTTTTTTTTTCACAAAATCATCGTACCAACACTTTTGGTTAATTTTGTTTCTTTTTTTCTCTCTTTTTGCTGGAGTCCAAAATAATGAATATCAGCGTTTGTAATGACACTGCACGGAGGTAGATTCTTTCAGAGGCCAAGCAGAGGCAGCTGTGTTAAGAGTGAAAGTGTGCACATACAATATGTTGTTTCTTTAAAATACTGAAATGATTAGCCAGTAGGTCTTCTTATAATTCCTCACCTTTTGAAAAAAACAGTGTCAAAGACAATCATTACAAATGGTTTGTCTTTTTTTGTTTTTACTTCAGTCTCATAGTCCCTCGGAGTGTGACATTCACTCATGGAAACTTGATTTGAAATGCTCAGAAAAAGAACCCATGACTGTACACGCAGCATATTTCTGCTGCAGGAAGCAGGTTTGTTTGTTTCATTTTTTTTTTGGTGAATAGATCAGCTTGTTTTCTAGCATTCAAAATGTCTTTGTATCATGTGTTTACATTGTAAAGGGTTATATATATCCTTGGTGTGAAGTGATAGTGTAAATATTCCAATAGTTGAATTGCTGCTATCATGGCTCAGTTTGTTTCATTTGTCTAGCATAATAAATGATTTGTTACCTGTCAGTTTGTGTGGTCGTAACTCAGTATTTCCCTTGTATCTTACTACTGTAATTTGCAGCTGTCTGTGTCGATTTGCATGCCACACTGCTGCCAAAATTGTCCTTGATACCTCTCAGAAGACTAATTGGGTGAACTGGTTCAAAACTGGTGTAATTACAAAATCATAAATATGTACAGATTTTATATGAACGCCCTAATTGTTGCACCTTTCACTTAAGTTTGTCTCCCGTCACTTCTCCTGTATAACACATATGCTCACTCTGCCACAATGCGGAAGAGGACACAGCCTTCACTCTTTAATACACTCAAAAGACAGATACAACAGCAAGCTCATGCCTCTGGTTTTTCTTTATAATTAGGAGAGAAAGTGACAGAGCTGAGAAACTACTGGACTTTGTTGAAATGCGCCCACAAGGAAACGTATTTGGCACGCCTGGATGCACCACGATCCCCGATTTAAGTTAGCTCTCTTTAAAGCACTTCTCCGTGCTCATATTAAACAAGGTATCATAGATGTGTCACACGTTGGTGTTAGAAATCATGATTTACTTGCTGTTATTTGTCGGTTGTCTTTGGCAGTGCTGCATCAACATGTTTGAATATGTGTCTGTCTCTGTGCAGCCAAAAAGTGTGATTCTTTGCTAAAGCTTCACAATAAAGTGCACACTCTAAAACTTTGTAGATAAGTCAAAAGGCACAACTATAGTGCTCCTCTTATGTTGGAGGCCTATCACCGAAAATATGAACCAGTGTGCAGTAAAGTTAAGCCATTATGCAGTCGTTTAGGGAAAAGATGCAAATTGGCTTATTGCAGTAAATGACGAGGTTGGTAACAGAAAGGTGTTGTGTGTGAATATAGTTGGTAAATATTACTTTGGCATGGCTATTACAAACCAATAACCAGGAGTTAAATCAGTCTGTGGTTTTGCTCCTTTATCTATGTGTCGAACTGTTATGCATGATGAGGATATGAATGTTGTTGTTTCTAGACTTTTTCATTCAGGGAGGAAACTTTGTCAAGGTGGTGCTGAACACATACTATATCTTTGATTAAAGACCTGTCTGTTATTCTGAACAGTAAACATGAATTGTAGAAATCCGTGCACATGCGGGTGGGAGTGAACGGTACGTCTTGCGGTGAGAGTGCGGTAAAGGTAAAAAATCAGAATAAAGTAGCGTCCCTGGCTCTAGTCTAAATAAAAGCTGAGCCCCCAGGACCCACGTGGAAAAAGTGACACCTTGCTGAAAAAAATACAAAATTCAAACGTCATTTAACCCGAATTACAAATGGCTGATTACATAGCCTGGCATATTTAAGTGAGGAAACACTTTTTATATGGATCTGCTCATACTCATATAGGTAGAGAGATTGCATGACCAACAGGGGAGGCTGTTGGTTCATTAAACTGCACGAGAGCTGCTTGACTCTGTATTATTTAATGCAGAGTATTTATTATCAATACTATGAGCTTTTTTCAGCGATCATAATGTAAAGATCTTCTTCTCATGCGAATGAGTTATGAGTTTTAAAAAACAAAGTTAATTCAGGTGGGTAATATAAAAACATTGTTCCTCTACTTTTGGTTCCTAGAACTGAAAACTGTCAGGGGTGGCAGTTATGCTGCCTTCATGTGCACCTCCTAAACTCTGACATCATAACTCTGCCGCTGTTGTGTATTCAAACAAATGCAGTATGTTGACACAAGTATTATTTTGACGTACTTGTACTGAATAATTTGAAGGTTTTTTATTCCTACTCAGAGACATTCTCTAGTTTTCTTTCCATTTATCAAACATGGTAATAGAGACGGTAAAGGCCATTGATACAAGCTATTATCAACAAGTAACATCATGAATTGTGATTTTTTTTGGTTCAAGTTGAAGCAGCTACGAAAGTCTAAATATAATAAGTAATACAGTTCATCGCTATCTGTTGTTAAAGCCAACTCAAAACGGCTTTATCGGTGTATTGTCACAACACATTGCTTCATTTTCTTGTCCTGTAATAGGGAAATTACAGTTTGTTGCAGGGGTTGTGTGTGAATTTGTTGAATACTTGTTTGAATACTTTAGCTAAATTGACTGAACATAAACATAAGGACTTGAAAGTATTCAAATAAGTATTCAACCAGTTTAGCCTCTACTCTTTTAGTATTTTGACATTCATGTCCTACTATTTTAATTAATTGATCACTGCTTCTTCTACAACTGAGTGTGTATGTGGGCATTTTCACCCTCATTGGTTTGTGTACAAGTGCTGTTGTTGTGTACATGTTTTGTGTTACCACAACAGTTTGGCAGTTTCCATGTTGGAACCTAATCGTTTGACCTCAGTTTTAAATGTGTTAGGGTTTCCGTATGCTTACATGAAATATAGTTTAAAATAATTTTGAGTGGTGATAAAATACTATCTGACTAAAAAAAATGAGCGAATGTATTGTCAAGATTTTTGGAAAAAATTGAAACTGCTTTACATATTCTGCTGTTATTTCCTGAAACTTGAAAATGCACGGTGATGCATGGGTTTTGTGTCATACGAGAGCCCGTGGCATTTTTGGGCTTACTAGTTGAGCTAAGCACATTTCCCATATGCAAAACGATATAATCTGTTAAGAGAACATGTTAAGCATGACATATGAGGTGCACATTTCGTGACAGAAAGGCAAATGTGGTGGACAGCAGTGCATGTGTGGTTACTGTCCAAATGTGTAAGATATTCAAATTTGATAACAATTCCACAGAATTTACAGCTCAACGTTAAGCAGAATAACCGTTAATTTGGAGTATCGCGATATCCGAGCTTCCTGAACGCAGCATCCAGCATAGAGTGCAGGCAGTTGCATGAATACTTGGTATTGATTTTAGACGCTCTGTTTGACGTGAAGTCAGGCGTTATCATATTTTCCAGCAGCCTCACGGTGAAATAGCTGCGGTGTCAAGACTGAAGAACAAGGGCAGGGGATGACAAACACCAGCAGCCACTATTTTGGGCTCCAAAACACAAGCAGACTAAGACAGAAGCAAACCCCGGAACTTGAAACGAGCTAACATTAGCTAGCTTTTTGTTGACAGTGTGCGTGCTGTCAAACCAGAACCAGACCTCATTTAGAGGAGATGTGGTTAGCCTGCTAGCTACTTATAGACAAGTATAAGTGGCTCCTGTTTTAGGACATTGTCAGACTGGTATTCGGAGAGAAATCTCAAAGGAGTTTCCTCTACTTTTAAACACTTGTGGACCTTGAGGATGGCATCAAGAGGAGGCTTCACGGGTCCTCCCATGAATCCGAATATGCACCCTATGACTGTTGGGCATGCTGCGGGCATGAGGATGCCAGGCATGCCCCAACCTCCAGCGGGATATCCCCGCAGCATGAGCACCGCTCCTCAATATCCACAGGTGGGTTTTCTGTTCAGTTTGTCTTTATTTGTTGGGGGAATGCAGTGAAAGTTGAGGACAACGTTATGTGACACAAGTTAAGACTTTTAAAACTTTATATTACTTTTTATACTTTTTTGACATATTAAAATATATCCTTAAATTGAGTGTAAAAGTAAAGTTAAAAGACCGCCCTCCTAATGTCAAAGAAAGTCGTTATTTTTTTAATGTTAAGGTGTGGACGCTACTTCCGCATTTGTTAATGTATGTAATCACCGACACCTGTAAATGTGGATAAATATTTTATTGTCGTGTTTTCAATTACGTAACGTCGTGTAGCTCCTTTTTTATAGTGTTAATTTAAAGTTAGTGTCACAGAAGAAACACTGTTTTGCATGTGTGAAAGAGAAACTCACGTGTTTGACCTCAGCACCCTGTCAGTTAACTAGAAAACAGAAGTGTTAACAGATACCAATCTGTCAGAGCTAAGCCTGCATACATTCATATTGGCTGTTTTACTAACAGGCAGTTGCCCTGGGGTCTTGTGCATCAAGGGGCCCCAGGTTAATCAATATATGTGTACATTAAATAATAAAGTACATCTCCAAAAGTGCCAATAATGGGCCAAGAGTGGATCAAAACCCCAACAGCAAGGTCCAAGACACTCAAAAAGCCCCCAAATGGCATGCAATGGATACAAATGTATGATCTGTAGTAGACTGATGGATATTAAGCCAATAGTGATCACATATTTTCTATTTTTTTTAAGTATAGACCTGGTCTAGAGACATTAAAATGTGGTGAGATTGGTCCTCTCAAAGAGCTGATAAACCACTGCTAGGTACTCGGGTATTTACATGTCACATTTGGGTATGTCCTGTAGTTCTCTGCAAGGCCACCTATGAGGAGGGGGATAAAGGGGCCTGGCCACATGGGGGGCCCTAGGAGGTCAGGAAAATCATGGTCCATTGCAAAGTTAGTCTGTGATAAACATAATTTATATTTGACCTGAATAATAAACACTCTGATAAAAGTGACAAAAAATGAATTCTATTATTTTTTTTTTGTGCTGTAGTGCAATATAGCCTTCTCAAAAGGTAAACCCCTTTTCTTAAAACAGAATTGCTTTTTTATTTGTGGTGGTAACAATGTGGATGAGCACATTGACTAAACTATTTGGAAAGTAATGTCTGACTTCATAGCTAAGACATGATGTGCACAAATGTCAGATACCAGAGAATAAAGTAGTAATTGAAACAACTTTAACTTTATATCGTAAGTGTTGGAAAGTGGTTAAGAGTGGCAAAAATAGGTAAAAATGGCAATAATAGGTTAAAAGATGCAAAATGGGAGAAATGGGTTTTTCAGGGGCCCTGCCAACTCACTAGGCAGGCGTGGTTCTCTGCTTTGCTACCTGAAGAGAGATCTTTCAAAGCAGCTTTGAATTAAAATGTGACTGATGATTCGAAGTTTTTTCTAAAAGCTTTGTTTATATTAAGAATAACTGAGAATGAATTGTTTAAAAGGGCAGCATAGCTTATCGAATGTAAGAAATTAAAACTCCTGATAAATATCCCAAATCCTTCAACAAATGCTGAAAAAATGAGTTATTCTAACTTAAATTCTTAAATCTGTTAGTTTTTAAAATTACCATCACAATGTGAGCATAAACCTACAGTATTCAAAAGAAATGTGTTTTTATAGGAGATGTTGTGGTTTGAATTAAACATCCGTTATTTTTGTAGAGTTTCTCTAAGCCTCAACTCAAGGCTCCCATTCCTCTTCTTGTCTCCAGCGCTCAGGGATGCCACCCAGTAGAGTGGGGGGCCCCCTTGGGTCGATGGGGGGTCAGCTGCCTGGTCCTTCTTACAGCGGTGGGAACATGTCCATGCGGCCAGGCATGGGGCCCCCGAGCATGGACCCCTCAAGGAAGCGGTTCCTTCATCAGCATCAACAGCAGCCAGAGGGGCTGGGAGGCCTCAGACGAGGGTAAAGTAGAAAGAAGTGAGAGTGGTGTGAGAGAGAGGAGAGAATGGGGTGGTGATTGACAAGGACAGCCTGGGGCCAAACTGGGGGGATAGGACTGCAACGGACTGTTTTTCTCCTTGTTTACTAAGGTGTGGAGTCTTCTCTCAGTGTGGAATTCAGTAAAAAGAGGGAAAGGACATTTCAAATAGCCTACGGTGACATTTTACAATAGTTAAGACAAATACGTTCAATATAAAAACAGAACATAGGGGAAAAATCCACTAGGTAGAGGATCAAAAACCTAATAATCAAAATTTTAATTTTTTAGGAATGAATGCCTAAAATAATTGCCAAATAACTTCATATCAACCTAATATTTTTTCAGTAAGATTTATTTGGGGGTGTTTTTTCTTTACTCGCAGGACTAGTTTCTGCGCATAGAATGCCAAACTCAAAGGCCATTTGGACCCTAATTTGCTTTTAATTGTTGATGGTTTGCCAGGCCAAATTGTTTTGTGACAAATGAAGCCTAGAGTTAGTTCATGCAGGACTGTGTAGTCATACGCCAAGCCGTGTTCAGCTGAGAGCCATCTGATCATAATTATAGTCTCTCAGCTCTCACAGCCAATCACAACTCTTTCTCTCAACACAGCGATGTATTTAGATATGTTGTACTTCTCACTAATCCCTACTTGCATTAATGCTGCTGCTGCTGCTGCTGCTGGAAAAGCTTAACCTCCTCCACCCCAGCCTCCTCCTTTATTGCAGAAAGCTTGATGCACAGTCATATTCAGATTCATGCTACTATGGATTTCTTAATCCTGAACTAATTTCATTGTATTCAGTACCCATTGTCATGAATGTATCTATCCATATGGGAGTTTCTACCCAAATTAAGTTGAACAAAACCATAAAATCATAAACATCTTTAACTCTGGGAAACTGTTTTACACTTGCACAAAACTCCAGAAAATTTTTGGGAATTTTCACGAAGCTTTTGAGCTGTTTGTACACAAACAGCTGAACTTTTCCAACCGGACATTTTCCGGATGTTTTCCTGCCAGCCACCTTAAAAATCCCTGCTGAAAACCGGGTTGTATTTTGCATAAACGCAGCAGTAAATATTCAGAAAAATGCATTGGATTTCATATTCACTGGCTAGTTGATACTGTGAATGCATGTGTGAAAACAAGTGAAGACTTAACATATCCTGCAAAATGCTGTGGAACTTAAAGCTCTAAAATCAGTCTTCTGATTTCAGTTTAAAGAAAACAGCATCATGTGATGATAGTTTTTACAGCAAGGAAAGGGACAGTTTTTAAAGTTGGCTAAATCAAGTAGAAGTTGTTTTTTTCAGAAGTTTTTGTTGACTTAACAACACTCTGTTCCCCTCTAAGTGTGTTTTTCTCCCTGCAGTCTGTTTATGAAGCCTCTGTTCTGTTGAAAGCTCAGTTCAGACAGACACGAGGGTCGGAGTATCTCATGACCGGCCTTTGCTTTCAAAGCAGCAAACACAAGCGGTTATTTTTGACTTCAAGCTGCTTAGTGATGCCACGCTTGTAAAGTGGCAAACAGTCAGCTCCACAATGAACTTCTTGTCCTTTAAGTTTTATCTCATAACAAAATTCTCAGTAAAGAAGGATTAGTGTGCCGCAGGGCTAGAGGCAACTTCCTAAATTCTCATTAAGGAGCTCGTGAATTAAATTAAGTCGTAATGGGGAGGAACTGTGTAATAAAATTAAAGAAACAGAGCGTCTTTTGTGAGGTCAGTGGTGATGATAAGTGAGGGCCTGAGGTGATCACACAGGGAGTTAATGAAGACATCACTTTGGCCAGCGTTTTATAATCAATCCATTAAGTTTTCATTAATAACTGATGATCAAAGGAACAAAATGAGTGTACTGAATCATCTTGTTTTTTTACTTTTCTGCTTTATTTAGGCCAAAGAGACGCAAGATGGCTGACAAGGTTCTCCCACAGAGGGTAAAGAAGTGTCCTACCTCCTGATCATACCTTAGATGGGTCCAATTTAATCAGTTTAAGGTTCCTTTCAATATTTACTTACAGTTTCTCTCTTTCTTTCTCTTGTTTTTTTAGATTCGTGAACTTGTTCCAGAGTCTCAGGCCTACATGGACCTCCTTGCCTTTGAAAGAAAACTGGATCAAACCATCGCCCGAAAGCGAATGGAGATCCAGGAAGCCATCAAGAAGCCCATAATGGTAATCTTAGTGATAAGACTGTCAGATTTACAGATAGCACAGCAATATTATCAGATAACTTTCAGTCATTCTCACCCATCATGTCCTCATTATCTGTAAAATATCAGCTGTGCTTTATTTAGCTCATTTTGTTGTAAAAGCAAAGAGCTTCAGCAGCTAATGCCCCAGAAATACAACTAATGGATAACTGGTTTATCCATTTACAGTGCAGCAGAACAAACTCAAGTTGTAAAGAAGTCAGGTAATTTTTTGCACTGTGTAAACAGTAAGTAAAGCAACATCAGGACCTTACTGAGGTGTTAGAGGTGTGTCAGCTCACTGTTCTTGAGTTTGTTTACAACTGACTGGTGTTTCAGATGGCCTAGTGGTTATGTTGCATGCCTAATGTACAGATGCTGTTTTCCTCTTAGCAGCTGAATCCAACCATGGCCAGTTCTGCATGTCAACCCCTACTCTCCTTTTTTTTCTATTTTCAGCTATCCTTTCTAAAAATGGCAAAAAAAAAATAGCCCAGAAGGCCTAAAATCTGGATTATAGGTTTCACTAGTGTAGAAGCTGCTGCCTGTTTATCGGTGTCCCTCTGAGGGAAAAAGTTTAAACTCTGCCAGCTATAATATGCTACTTGAGCTCTGAGCCTGTGGGGATCCTTGTGAAGTACAGTCGCACAGTCTTGAGTCTCTCTGCCCACCTCCCCTGGTCACTTGTCGGGGGCACAGCTCTTCTTTATGTGAAGGGAATGCTCAATGAAAAAAAGGTTGGGAACCACTGCTCTAGGCCAGTGGTTCTCAACTAGTCTAGCCTCAGGACCCACCACCACCTTCTAAATGAGCAATTGTGACTCAAATTCCTGAAAATGTCAACAACTTAAATGTATTTAATAGAGTATATAGAATCTGGTACCAACATGGTATACCAACACATACCTACTGAATTAAATTGCAGATTTCTGTGCTTCATTTTGGTACCCTGACATGACCCTCTCCAACTCTAAATGTAAGGCACTGAATGAGTTATGTTTGACCCTCTTACATAAAGAAGTTACAGCTTCTAATCATTTATGATTACAAGACAGCTTTATTTACCCACTGCCTTTTACCGTACTATTTCTCATAAAAGTATCAACACCGTTTAACACACACACACACTCAGGATGTACTCGATTCTTAGTAATGTGAATTGAATCCCATTTACACTGATGTCTTTGAGTCGATAGACTCTCCATGTTTTCCAGTGCTTGAATGTTTAGTGTGTGAAACAGAAGCAGGGAGGAGAATGAACCAAAGGCACTCACGAAACCCCAAATCTGGATTATACGCAGAAGAATTCAGCACAATAAAACTCCTTGTCTACAATGAAAGATATATTTTGTAGAAAGATGGCATGTTTTGCATTTATTGTGGATGCTGGATGTCTCTGCTGTCACATTTAACTAACTCATGCTTGCATTCTGTCATCTTGACTGCACTATTTTGGTAATAAAATCAGCTTAAAGTTCCTCTGAGGAGTTTTTAGTAGGTTATGAAACAGACTCAAAATTTCACTGATGTCTCTTTATGAGCTATAAAAGCAAATTAAACCATCAGTGTAATAATAGATTATTAGTATTTAGTTACTATGAACACCTGAAACTTCTGCTGCCATGGGGTAGCAGTCAGATAAAGTAAATCACTGAAAAGTGCGTCAACATTTCTTTTCATTTTTGACCACAAATATTCACAATGAGTGATGCGTTGGTTTGTTAAAAGATGACAAGATGTGATTAACAAAAAAAAAAAAAAACACTATGGACACATGTAAAGGACAAAATCAGCAAAGAGATACCACTTTTTCCACAGGAGGCACCAAATCAACACAAACCACACGTTCCTCCCAGGAGCTTTATATTATACCTATCTGGGCCTTAGTTTTGTGACTGGCTTTTTGAGAAATGTGTGCACTTATTAAAGAAAATTTGCTATAATATGTTTTTAATGATTATAACTATGAAGAGATTTTGCCAGATCTGCTTCCACCCATCTTTTTAAAAAACTCTGATTCCAATTTATCCATTTAGTTTGAGCAACAGTATTTACTTTAATTCCTGATGTATCATCTCATTCATCTTTTTTTTTTAAACACAGCAAAAACGTAAGCTCAGGATCTACATTTCCAACACGTACACCCCAAGCAAGCCTGAGGGCGAGGAGGCTGAGAAGGTGTCCTCCTGGGAGCTGAGAGTGGAGGGAAAACTTCTGGATGAGGTGAGAGAAAAACACTTCTGTTATGTCTGAATCTTTCTTTGCTGTTTCCCCATCGTCCTGGTGTGGTCTGACTCTGAGTACTTCAGTATTGTGTTTCTGAAAACTGTAGTCTCTCAGCTCTGTCTGGCCTGAGTCTTTGGCTCAGACCACGCAACCAGATGTTTACAGCTCTCCACCCCACAGTTTCTCACACGCACACAAACACACACATAGGCTCATGTTCTCTCTGGAAAAGAGGAATTGAAACCACTGGCCGTTACATACCATCCCCTCCCTCTATCTATCACTTCCAGCTCTGCTCATTGTGTCATCTGAGGCCACATGAAGGAGGATTTTTAATTTCTTTCCCTCGGTTGAGGCGTGCGTGGGAGTTTTTCATGGAGTAACGGAAAAAGAAAAGTAAGGAGAGGAGTGAGTGGGGTCATGTTGTGCAAACAGGCTTTGTCAGGGCGTGGGGTGAAACAGCTTTTTCTAGTTGTCTACACTTATATGCTTCGCCACCCCCAATGTGGTCAGAGCTGAACAATGCAGCTGCACACACTGACACAGCAAAACAAGAAGACAGAGATGGATAACAGTCCTGTTTCTCTGACTTTTCCCCCTTCTTTTACAGCCAGGAAAACAGAAGAAGAAGTTCTCATCTTTCTTTAAAAGCCTGGTGATTGAGCTCGATAAGGAGCTCTACGGGCCTGACAACCACTTGGTAGAGGTATGACGTTACACAAAAAGCATTTGATGGAACATTTTAGGGCATACTGGGATCAAAATGTTTCAGACCAAGTACATTTTTTCTGCCCTGGTCAGAAAGTGGTGTTCAGCTGGAATCATTAAAAGTGTTGGAACCAGTCTGAGCTTGTTTGACAGAGATGGGGAGGATTATGAAGAGCACTCAGTCCCAACATTTTGTTTGAGTTCATCCCACAGAAAGGGTTAAACCAGCCTTTGCAGTGTACACCAATGCAGGCCACAGTATCATACAAAGATGGACATCACACCACCACTTACTTCTGTTGTACAATCAATCAATCAGTCAATTAATCAATCCTTTAATAATGCCAGATTATAACTTAAGTTATCTCAAGACACTTTACAAAGAGCACAGGTCTAGACCTTTCTCTCTGTTGTGGCCTATTTTAGTAAAGACAAAAACCTTCCCTTTAATGAGCAGGACTGTTGAGCAGACCGGACTCATGTTGACAGCCCTCCACTGAAGCTGAAGGGGATGGAAAGGTCTAGGAGTAGGGGTAGGGGTGGGAGAAAAGCAGGAAGAGGAGGGGCACAAGAGAAACAGCAAAACAACAAATGAAAAACAAATTTATGGCTGCCATTGCTATGATCTTATCTCCCATTTTCTCATAAATTGCTATAACTCACATTAGCAGTAACAGTTATGTTGATAGTGAACAGAACAATGCATTATTAGCACTGGCAGCTAGGATGATAATGAAAATACCTATAAGAGGAGCGCTGACATACTGTGTTGGAGATGCCATTTGGACCTACGATATGCTCTATTTTTGGCATCTAATAAAAGGTTTAAAAGCTATTTAGAATAATTTGTGTTAGGGCATAAATCAGCATGATAATAAGTACTGAAACATAATCTGATTTTGCGAAAATTGTGTTTGGAGTTGGATTTTAAAGGTACAGTATGTAATATTTCACCTAGCAGCATTAAGCTGAATAAACTTGGTGAAAATTAAACATAACAATTATAAGTAGTCCTATCTAAATTAGTATTTCATCATCTGAATATTTGAAACTAATTTATTTTTTACATTTATTTTTAAATCTTGCACATTTCTGTAGTACCACAGAAGGGACCAGATAACAAATAGGCATTTTTTAAAACATTGTTTTTTTTGCCAGGGTTAGCATCAGAAGTTAGCATTGCAATCTTGAATCTGACTGTTAGATGCCACTCATATTCCAAGTTAAACACACTGTACCTTCAATTTTAACATTTGCCCAATATCACATCTGTTAATATAGAGGAGGCAGAGCTAATAACATATGCATCAACCAACCAGCAGAGGGAGCTCTAAACCTGTTGTCTTCGTGTTGAAGTAGCTATTGTAAGCAGTGGTGGAAAAGTACTGTACATGACTACAGTACTCAATTAAAGTACAGTTACTCTGGTTCAGACTAACTTCAGTAAAAGTAAAAGCACTGTCTATAAATCTACACAAGTAAAAGTAAGAATATTTGATTTAAAGTTTACATACTCAGTAGCTTCTGAGGAGTTGTACAGTAAAATATGATCTTTCCTTATTGGCAATACAGCAGTAGAAGAGGTAGAATAGGTTGTTTGGGTAAAGTCACACCTCCATTTTAAGGTAAATTATACAGCAACATTGACGGTGTTAGTTAAGCTCATATAGTGTTAAATTTGACACTTTAATAGTTCTTTATATCGGTTCACACTTCTTGCAGTTAAATGACAATTGAAAGTCTGAAATATTTTATAATATGACAAAGCTGCAGTAACTCTTGAAATCTGTGACAAGGTGGGTCTCCTATCAGTAACAAAGCAAAGAGTCCCACCTCATTGCAAGGCAGTGCAAACAGATGAAGAATGTTCTATGTGTTCCTAAAGTCACAGGTACTTACACTAACTCAGTAGGTAACTTCACGCATGGTGCAAATGTGTCTCACGTCAAAAACAACATTCCATCAGAAACATGAACTATAGAATCCCAGCAGGGATCATTGGGATCAACAGGCAACATCCAAACACAACTAAACACATCTAAATACTGCCCAAAAGCATGATGGGGAACACACATCCCCCCGGATTTGAAATGGCAGTGGGCAGAGCTTAGATCATTTGACTTTTCACAGAGTTTAACCAACACTGAAGACAATTTCTCTCGGAATGGAGTTAAAATTACATTTTAGGAATTAAAATCAACACTGTTTGACCCTGAGATACCAACACTCCCGTTTTTGCAGTGTACGGAAGCTGTTTTTGATGTGATGTGGAATCATTAGCTCTCAATGTGTTTCTGTGTAGTCAACAGAGGTAGGAAAAACTACAAGGGTATTGTACTCAAGGAAAAGTACAGTTACTCTGATTGAAACTTCCTTAAGTAGAAGTAAAAGTACTGATCTCAAAATGTACTCAAAAAGTACTAGTTCTCAGAAAAACTATTCAGGGTACAGTAATTTGAGTAAATGTAATTGGTTACTCTCCACCCCCGACTGCAAGGTCCATCTTTTCATTCTGACTATGATGCAAGCCAGGAATTAGAGTGGGGATAACAATATATGAAGCCCAACTTTGCATATTTTTCTGCCCTTAAAGCTGTGATTTTATTGAAGAAAAGAAATAGTGTTTTAACATATTTGTATCTTTCAGTGGCACAGAATGCCCACCACTCAGGAGACTGATGGTTTCCAGGTCAAACGTCCCGGTGACGTCAATGTCAAATGCACCCTTCTGCTCATGCTCGACCACCAGGTAGCACCCATTTCCATTGTTTGTTTTTTTTTTCTGGATAGAAGACCTGGATTATCTACACTTAATTTCCATTTATTTATTTATTTAATCTATTTTTTTGTCAAGCCTCCTCAGTACAAACTGGATCCACGACTGGCTCGTCTGCTGGGTGTGCACACGCAGACTCGGTCCAGCATCATGCAGGCTCTGTGGCTCTACATCAAGAACAACAAGCTGCAGGACAGTCACGAGAAGGAGTACATCAACTGCAACCGTTACTTCAGACAGGTGAGACAGGTTTGAGGCTATATGTAGCAGACAACACTCAGGATGGGACTTACAAAAACAGCTGAAGATTTTTATCTTTGTCTGTATTTTAGCAAATTTGCAGAGCCATGAAAATGTTAAAGGATTTTTTGATGATTTTCAACCTAAAAGTATTTTCATACATCAATACAGAGAAACGTAACATTGTATGTATCTTTTGAAGATTGTATAATTCATGATTAAACAGCCATGTTTATATTTCAGAATGAGGTTATGTGTTCATATTGTTGACTTAATGAATCACTTACACCATCAGATTCATATATTTGACTTTAAGTTTCTCTCTTTTCTTCCAAATAATGCTCAGATCTTTGGATGTCCCCGCATGAGGTTCTCTGAGATTCCCATGAAACTGGCTGGTCTGCTCCAGCACCCTGACCCCATCATCATCAATCACATGATCAGGTAGGGAAATGTGGATCATCAGCATGTTTGAATTTGCCCTTTTCAGGATGCAGAAGATACAGCCCTTATGAGAAAGATGCAGTCATATAAAGAGCTCTTTTTTTTTTTTTTTTTTTTTTTTTTAAGTATTTTGTTTTTCGGTAATCGAAGTTGGTCCTTGTCTGTGCTGTCAAGTTTGCATCAACGTCCTTGATTTTTTTAAACACTGTGTTGTCTGTGTGTCCTCTGTAAGCAGCGTGGACCCCACAGACCAGAAGAAGACAGCATGCTATGACATTGATGTGGAGGTTGATGACCCACTGAAGGGACAGATGAACAGTTTTCTGTCTTCTACGACCAACCAGCAGGAGATCGCTGCTCTTGAGATGAAGGTAAGGCCTACATATCACTGGATTTTACTGAATTAAAACATTTGGAGACATTTTATCAATGAGGTACAACAAAATTGCATCATTATTTTACTCCTTTTCGTTCACAACTTTCACTACTTTTTATGTCTGTCAGGGCCATTCTTGTAAACACAATATCTCAAGAAACCTTTGAGAGGTTTTCTTCAAACTTTGAAAAATTGTGATTTTGGAGGTCAAAGGTCGTTGTCAACGTGCATCATGTCCATCAAAAAAGATGTGTAAAAAACACATTTCCACATAAGCCACTCACATTAGTCCCTATAAGCCACATGTTTTATGTAGTAAGATTTATTCAAATTTGATATGATCACTTGGATGGGTTGCAGGCTTGCAGCTAATACCAGTTTGAGATGGCCTGCTTTTTAACAAACAGTTTTCCTAATGACTGGCAAATTATACATTTTTTGAAGAGGACTCGTCCCTTTCCTATGCACCTGTTCTATGAAATACATGTAAAAGTATAGTTTTACATTATTTAAAGAATAGAAATACATTTTTTTTTAAACATTTTCATTCTGTATTTTTTATAGATTCATGAGACCATTGAGTACATAAACCAGCTGAAGACGGAGAGAGACTTCATGCTGAGCTTCAGTAATAATCCGCAGGACTTCATCCAGGACTGGCTAAAGTCTCAGAGCAGAGATCTGAAGGTTTGCTTCTGCCACATTGTCTTTACAGGATGTCATATTCTGCTCTTTTTTTGAGTCAGAACTTCAAAAGTTGTATTCTACAGTGCCTTGTTTTGGCAGGGATAAGTGAAATACAGATTTTGCACTTACTAATAAAGACATGCTTTTAGATAAAGCTGTTTTACAGGATTCTGTGCTCCTGTATTGAAACAGAGCTTTATTTGACAGACAGATGTTAGAAATAAAAGAAGACTTATTATAGAGGAGCTCTTAGCTCAAATTAAAAGGAGACTTTAATGTTGGACTAAATGCCTCCAGTGGGAACAGCAATTAAAAAGTATTTGAAAATCCATCTGTTTCAGTAAAAACACTCTGACACTTTCTAAAAACCTTATCTTGGCATAGGGAATGAAACAGTTTAACATTTCCATGAAATCGTTGTTTCCTCATGATCAAACATTGCCTTTGTGCTCAGTTGATGACGGATGTGACTGGAAACCCTGAAGAAGAAAGGAGGTCCGAGTTCTACCAGGCACCCTGGGTACCTGAGGCAGTTGGCAGATATGTTTACTCAAAGGTAAGGAATAACCAGAGGAAATTCACAGAAGTTATCATCAAAAGTAAACATGGTAACCTGTGAAAAGCGTGATGGCCTATCCCTGGGATGTCAGCATGCCTTCTTATTATCGTGATTGTTCATACAACTGCTGTGTTTAAGTATTATAGGTCATTCATTATTATAAAGTTATGATTCATGTGATTCAAACCATAAACAATTTAAAGACCAAACCAACGTAGCAGCCCTAATCTACATTTTCATAAGACTACCAACAAACAATGATTTGTAAAGTCATTTAACTTACCATTTGAGGCTCTACTGTACTCTCTTTAGCACAGTACTGCAACAAAAAAGGTCCTTCTGCATCAGAAAAAAAACTTTTGTGATACCTCACCAGTCTAAAGAGCTCAGGAAGTACTGAATTCACAAGACAGTCTGCCTGCAGACCGTTCATGTGAGACGCTGTATATCTCAAGACAGAAATACATGCCTAAACATGCCTTGAAATAAACTGGAATAAACTTCTGTTAAGGGTTAGGGTAATGGTTAGTATACCAAAAATTAAAAACCTGATGACATAACATTCAATAGAGCTGAGCAAACAGTAAAAGAAAAAACTCATCCTCCATGAAAATATTCAAACATAGCAAACACAGCTTACATAGTTTCGTTAGCTGCGTAAATGATGTAGCTAACAGAAATACATAGGTAATGTAGGCAAAGCTAAGCTCAGTAAGTAGCTACATATGCTATGTAGCTACAATTTCTGTGAGGTAAATTACCATTAGCTACATTAGCTAGAGCTAACTTAGACATAGATAACAGTGCTTCATAGCAACGTAACTATGTAGCTAACAACGCCAAAGCTGAGCTCACAACCAGGCATGCTCACATTCACACCTACGGCCAGATTTAGAGTCACCAATCAACCTAACAAGTATGTTTTTGGGGAATCATAAATATCAAGCATGTTTGATAATCATAATAATATAATCATAAATGATTCGCGGTCTGGGAGGCTATGAAGCGATTTGGAGCAGTAAAATAATCACAGTGGCACCACACACATAAGGATTATTCAGACAAATAATTGTTTACAACGAGGCTCCACTTGGGATACGCCCCCACGATCGACGGGGAGGCAAATATTGCCTCAAGTTGGACTTAAAATCCTGTAGTGTATGGCCGACCTTAGTCTGTAATGTAGTTATTTCATGAATGTAACTACCAGATTTAGTCAATGAATAAAGTTAAATTTAAAAAAACTAATGATTAAAAACTAGAGGTTAAAATTTTTTCACACTTGTTTTTCAAATTAAAGTCCATATTAAAACTCCAAAAGATACAAATGACTTATTTAAATCCCATATTTAACCAGTTAACAGACTTAGAAACAGCTCTGGGAATAACACAGCTAATGCACTGCTAATTCTGGGCATCAGATTCTCAGTATGAGATTTGAAGATTTTTGATTATACTCTTTTTGTTTCAGGTGCAGCAGAGAAGACAAGAACTGGAGCAGGTGTTGGGGATCAGACTCACCTAAAATCCAGAGGAGTCACGCCTGAAATTCAATTCATTAAATGTTTTTTTCTGATCAAAACAAATTGGAAAAAAGCTGGAAAAAAAGCTGAAGTTGAAGCTTAGATGTTCATAGAGCCACCCTCATTTTATCCAGAAAAGCAGCTTCTAAATATCTGGTTTATATCCCAATGATAATGAAACTACAGCTGAGAATTTGGGACCAAAGTGCTGATTTACATCCTTAAAACTATGTTTGCCTTGCATTGTTGTTGTTTTATTTTTGAGCCTGTTGCCTTGTTTTTCAGTATGTTCTGCTTATGGTACATTTTTTTCTATAATGTATAAAGAATCGGTGCTGTTCAGGTGTTTGTTTCACCGTTTGTGCTATTTAGAAACTCTGTTTATTTCTTAAAGCCATAATCTTTAAACAAAAAAAAAAACAATACTTGATGTCTGGTTACTGGGTTGGCAGAGGTAGAATAAAATCTTTCATTTAAAAACAAAATAATTTACAATAGAAATATATTTAGAATTCTAAAATAAATTCAGAAAATATAGATTTTCCTTTAAACTAAATAAGGAATTCTTAAGATGCCTTACAAATTATAGGGACCAATGAAAAGAGAGAGGAATATTGTTTTAAAATGAAACATTTATTTGCTGCACAAGGGAGTAGGGTTTCTATGAAAAGCTCTACTTTGGGAAAATATTGAGCCTCTTATTTTGAAAGGACAAAAGTCCACTGTGTCCAGACATAAGTCAGCAGCTTTTTTTGCTTCTGTAATGTTTACATGTTGTTTTTCATTTATGTAGTTCTATCTAACCCTTACTCTGCCACACAGAGGGACTGTGGCTAGATTTGTTTAAACTAAAGGGTTTTGCCTTACCTCCTGACATGGTTAAACTGCTATGAGAATATAAGAAAGATGTTTTGTATCAACTTTACAAATCACCAAACTGTTGTGTACAGTTTAGAATTGTGTGGAAACGCTGTTTTGTGAAGCTTTTCTATGTGGGGATCTCTTACATTTCTTTAAACATTCCAGGTTAAGAAATATCACTGTGCCAAATTTGTCTTTTGAAGACGGCACTTACAATTTGAGACGTGTGTACAAATATTTTTGTACTGCCTTTTTTTGTAATATGTTTGCATGTTGCGCATCAATCAGAACCCTTTATCTTTTATACATCAGGAGTATTTTTTGCAATAAACATCTCAAATGTTTTTTATACTGTGTTTTTGTAGCATGTAAGTTTACAAAATGTACTTATTTTGTATGATCCATTCCCTTTACAGGTATCGTTAATTACAGTGTAGGTTTACTCTTGGTCTTGACTGTGAAACCTCAGCCGTGTGATCAAAGCTGGAGTCAGGTCATGAGTTTGCATGTTAGGGCCGGTCTAGAGCAGCCGTTTCAACAGGTACAGCTTGTCTTTCCTGTCTCAGAGTTCTCAAATAAAGGCCGAGCAAACACATCCAGCTCAACACAGACCTGTGTCTCAGCTTATGACCTGACAATTACACAACACCAATTCAAAAAGTTGGGGCACTGTTTAAAATGTAAATCCAAACAATGCAATGATTTACAAATCTCATAAACCCATATTTTATTCACAGTAGAACATAAACAACATATCAGGTGGTGAAACTGAGACATTTTACCATTTCTTTGAAAATATTGGCTCATTTTGAATTTGATGGTGGCAACACAGGGCCATGTTTACCAGCATCCCCTCCTCTTATAACAACAGTCTGTAAACATCATCTGAGAAGTGTGGAGACCAGTTGCTGGAGTTAGCGGGGGGAATGTTGTCCCATTCTGATCCATTGTTGGATCGTAGCTGCTCAACAGTCCTGGGTCTTGGTTGGATTTTTCTTTTACGATGTGCCAGATGTTTTCTGTTAGTTAAAGGTCTGGACTGGCGGGGCTGTTCAGCACCTGGCATCTTCTGCTGTGAAGCCATGCTGTTGTGACAGATGCTGTATGTTGTTTAGCATCGTGTTGCTGAAATATCCAAGGCTTTCCCTGAAAGAGCTGTCTAGAGCACATGTTGCTCTAAAGCCTCTGTATACTCAGCATTGATAGTGTCTTTCCAGATGTGCAGGCTGCCCACATTATAGACATTATTGCAACCCCATTCCATCAGAGAAGCAGACTTTTGAACTGTACACTGATAACAAGCTGGACGATCCCATGCACCTTTAGACACAGCATCAGTTGTTTCCAAAAAGAAGTTCAAATTTTATTTCATCTGACCACAGAACAGTTTTCCATTTTGCCTCTGTCCATTTTAAATGAGCTTTGACAGAGAAAATGGCAGCACTTCTGGCTCATGTTCACATGACTTCTTCTCCACATGATACAGCTTTAACTCGCATTTGTGGATGGCATAGCTGACTGTGTTGACAGACGATGATATTTGGAAGTATTCCTGAGTCCATGCAGTGATTTTGCAATATAGAATAAAGTGTGAATATAAAGCAGTGCAGTCTGAGGGCTCAGAGATCACAAGCATCCAATATTAACCTTCGACTTCATCCCTTGCGCAGAGAGAGATCTCTCCAGATTCTCATAATTTTTGATGATATTATGTCCTGTAAATGGTGGGATATTCAAAGTCTTTGCAATTTTACGTTAAGAAACATTTTCTGAAATTGTTTCACAATTTTTAGACAGTTTTTCACAGGTTGGTAAACCTCAGCCCATCTTTATTTCTGAGAGATTCAGCCTCTCTAAAACGTTCCTTTTATGCCCAGTCATGTTACTGGCATGTTTTTAGTTAACCTCATTAGCTGCAAAATACTCTGCATGCTTTTGTTAATTTGAACCACTTACTTTTCCAGCCTTTTTGCCCTGTTCCTTCTTATTTGAGATGTGTTGCAACCATCAAATACAACATTAGATGCCTCAGTTTCACTGTGATATGCTGTTTATTTTCTGTTCTTAAAAAACTTCTGGTTAATGAGGTTTGAAAATCATTTATTTCTGTTTAAATTTACATTTTCCTTGGCACCCCCACTTCTTTGAAAAAAATCATTTTCAATAAGTATTTTTGCAAGCTTGATTATGTAAATCTTCAGTCAGTTGTAAGCAGCACTGGCCTGGGAAGGAAATTTGGCTCTGATGTTTTTTTTGGCATGAATTGGTCCCTTATCCCTGGTCAAACATGACATAACTTCACTGTTCCTTTATCCCACTCAGTCAACCAGATCATTCCCCTAAACTACTACAAAACTAAGAAGTAAATGCCACAGGCAAATAAAGTGATTAGTATTCACAATTTTATCAATTCTCTTGTTTACAGAAGTAAACATGGCAAAAATACATAAATACTATTTTTAAAAAATCAAGATAGTCACACCAAATACCAAACGTGCACTGGTCCACCGGGAAAACGCTCTGTATGCCAGATTAGCAGTCCAACCCTGAGTATACGGAAATATGTGGAGAAAACTCAACACTTCAGTAAAAAAAAAAAAATACCGAAAAGAACCGCTAGATGACAATGTGGGTATTCATCCCTTCAGAAAAACACACGAAGAAGAAGTCGGCCGGAAATACGCGGGTCTCGAGCGGATGTCCAAAATTTCAAGATGGAGGTGGACGGGATTGATCATGTAGGTGTATTTTTTCAGCCGTTTTGTTGAATTTGATTGCATTCCCATTTATAAATGTCACAAATGTGCTTAAAGTTGGATGCGTTCACTAGACCTTTTGTGAAAAGTAATGTTTAATAGACTATGGTGTAAACAGTGAGTCGTCATCTCGTTAGAAACATTAAATGAACGTTACTCTGCCGGTTTGCTGTCTCATTGTAGCTAACAAAGCTAAAGAAATGCTAGCTACTGGGTGTCTAATGTGTGTTAGGTTAACAAATAACCGAATATGATATATCGGCAACGGTCTGTTTATTTGTTATATATTGTCAGAGCATACAGTGGTTAATGTAATGTATATATAGTCATTTTAGGGTCACCAAAGCTTTGTTTTGTCAGTGCTAGTCTGCTGTGGCTAGGTAACCTTAGCTGTTAGTCAACACGTCAAACTCGGTTTTATCAGACTTCACTGTTGGTTTGCTGCAGACATTTGCTCTGTATAGTGGTATTTTGTTTGTCTTTGGATGGCCTGAATACTTCTTAGTTTTCAGTCACTGTCATGGTTTGTGGTTGGTGTGATTTTGACATCAGTTTTAATAAGATGAAGCGTACTCAATTTTGAGCTAACGAGGCAAACAATTAATTTACTGGAAATAAATAACGTCAGTGGTGTTAATGTTATTTATTCAACAATAATTGAAGCTTTCCTCCAGTTTTAGCCTCTTCTATGGCACTGTTTGAACACTTTTCATATGAGGATTTAACACTATAGTCAATGATACAATTTTTGTGCAGCAGAGATATTAAGTCCTAGACATGATGCAAGTGTTCAATTGCCATTTTTTCCAGAAAAAGATAACCAAAAAAAATCCTACTTTTCAAACTTTGATGTTTTTCTGAACCAAAATGAGTGACATAAAAATATTTCCCTTCATTACAAAAATTCATATCGAATTTTCTATTACAATGAGACATATTTTCCAGAATTGTTCAGCCCTAGTCTAAAGTATCTAATATTTGTGTTTATTTATTATTGTTATAACACAAGAAAGAATTACTGCTTATGCTGGTCGAAAAAAAAACAAGACAAAGAACTTTAAAGATAACTGCAATGTTGGGGAGAAAAATAAAATAACATTATTTTCCCCCAAATCGTTGAGCCCTGGTTTTCAATGCAATTTAATCACAAATTTTAAACCTGTTTTATTATATATGAGTGAAATTAAGTCATGAATAAATATGTCAATTTAATTTAAGTAAAATGGCAACAATTTTAGAAATAAAAGTTGAGCTAAAAGACAAAAAACTGTTACATTTATTTATGTAACATCTGATTGCATTACCCAAATTCGTATAGATTTTAATTGTATCACAAGGTATTGTAACACCTTATGTCCAGAGGTTATGTACATAAAAGCCAAAAGTTTAGGGATGCACAGTATTACTGATCTGATATCGTATCAGCAGGAAAGTTTCTTTCCTATTCTAAAGAGAACTTATTTCTGATTTTGAGTCTTAAGGAGTTTTGAATGTTGGTTTTTAGATTGAAGTTCTCTCTCCTTTGGCAGATGGAGATGGGTGAGAGTAAAGGTGGTTCAGGGCTGCGGCAGTACTACTTGTCAAAGATAGAAGAGTTACAGGTAAGATAAATTTTAAATCTTTCTTCCATCAGTGTGTCTGAGTTTTCAAAAGTACTACTTGCTAACCGCTGTTTTCTCAACAGTTAACGGTAAATGATAAGAGCCAGAATCTCAGACGTCTGCAGGCACAGAGAAATGAGCTCAATGCCAAAGGTACACATTTGTTTTACATCTGTAACTATTGTTTTTGTTTAAAAACTTCCCCAAGAAATGCTGAAGTTTCACTTTTTATCTGTCAGTACGTCTTCTTCGTGAGGAGCTGCAGTTACTACAAGAGCAGGGCTCCTATGTTGGGGAAGTGGTCAGGGTCATGGACAAAAAGAAAGTGTTGGTCAAGGTAGGCTGTCTTATTGAACTTGGCAATGCATTTTATTTTCAGTATTTGTGCATTAAATTGACACATCATGTTATCTTTTTTTAGGTGCATCCAGAGGGAAAGTTTGTGGTGGATGTGGACAAGAACATTGACATCAATGATGTGAGTTTTATATGGTTCCTTTTTTAAAATCAGAATCATTAAAGAAAAGACTCATAACCCTCCATGAACAACTTTTTTTCTTCTGATTAAAACCACAAACATGCAGTCACCTTTGTCATTTCTGCAACAGGTGACCCCTAACTGTCGTGTCGCCCTGCGTAACGACAGCTACACCCTGCACAAAATTCTGCCAAACAAAGTGGACCCTCTGGTGTCGCTTATGATGGTGGAGAAGGTGCCAGACTCCACCTATGAAATGATTGGTGGCCTGGATAAGCAGATCAAGGAGATCAAAGAAGTGATCGAGCTGCCTGTTAAGCACCCAGAGCTGTTTGAGGCTTTGGGCATCGCACAGCCAAAGGTGGGAGATTGACACGAGAGCAGAGGTTGACCAAAATCTTCTCATTTTTTTTTGTGTCAGAGAAAAGGTGTAGTTTTTGCTACAAAAGTGAGCACCTGAAACTGCTTGGCTGGGAGATTGTCTGTGTTCATCTCCTTTGTATAGACTGTTCTTTTCGATCTTTAGTATATCTACATCGTATGGTTAGTTTAGACATTATTTTTCCTGAAACATATTTTATTAAAACCCACTGTGTTGTCATCCAGCTAAGAAGGCTGTATTTAGCTTAATTGGAGGTTACACAATATGATAAAAAATCAATACAAAAGTAAACAATTCAAATCATTTTGAATGTCTTTACCAGAAGAGGGCACCATGTGCTTTTGGCTGCAGTAGCTGCAGCATAAGCACTCATCAGTTTATATGAGGAAAATGGGCTTTTTTTTTTTATTAGTAACTACACAACCTCAAAATTATATTATTCATATAAAAATGTAATGAAAGAAATATCTTGCAATGTTGAAGCCAGAAAACTAAAAAAGAACCATATTTATTTAGAAATGGACTTCAGTTTCCTGTCTTCCTGATTAAACTGAATTATAAACCTAAAATTGGGACAGTATCATGAGTGTAGTGTTACATCCCGAGTAAAGGGTTATAGATGTTACTTAATAGGTTCAGTGCTTGGTGGCAACTATCAAGTATTTCCTGACCTTAGAGTTGTTTGGTTTCTAATCTAAAAACAGTAAAAATACCAACTAAATTTGCAACAAGTCAATAATCTGCATAGAACTTATTACAATGGACCAAAGATTGTCAGTTGACTAAATGCCCAAGACTTTGGCATATTTCATCTCCTTCTGTTGGTTTATAGATGGTTCTGTTTTCTGTAATGTGTGCAGGGTGTGCTGCTGTATGGCCCCCCAGGAACAGGAAAGACCCTGCTGGCCCGAGCTGTGGCCCACCACACTGACTGCACCTTCATCAGGGTGTCCGGCTCTGAGCTCGTCCAGAAGTTCATCGGGGAGGGTGAGAGCCCAAGTGCCTCTCAGTCAATTCTTTTCCATTCTTGATGAATTTTTTAAACGTTGTATGACCATGGCTCTTTTCTCTTATGACAGGTGCCCGTATGGTGCGTGAGCTTTTCGTCATGGCCAGGGAACACGCTCCCTCCATCATCTTTATGGATGAGATCGACTCCATTGGGTCGTCTCGCCTCGAGGGCGGCTCGGGTGGCGACAGTGAGGTTCAGAGGACGATGCTGGAGCTGCTCAATCAGCTGGACGGCTTTGAGGCCACTAAGAACATCAAGGTATGACCCACCGGGGAATAAAACCACAAATGCTAAAAATACAATTTCGTATTCTGTTGCCTGTTTCCATCTTTTTTGAAATAAAAAAGATTTAACAGTTTTTATTTGTATGAAATCTAATCTCTCAGGTCATCATGGCCACAAACCGTATCGACATCCTGGACTCAGCTCTGCTAAGGCCCGGCAGGATCGACAGGAAGATTGAGTTCCCCCCTCCAAACGAGGAGGTACATCACTCCCTCAGCACAAACTCACACTTTAACATGCTTCAAAGGCATTTTTATTAAATGTATCTTTATTCTACACCAACAGGCTCGTTTGGACATCTTGAAGATCCACTCGAGAAAGATGAACCTGACTCGTGGCATTAATCTGAGGAAGATTGCAGAGCTGATGCCTGGAGCTTCTGGTGCTGAGGTTAAGGTGAGGATCAGCTTGTCTGTGACAGTTTTTTGTAATTAAAAGTAGTCCAGAGTTGGCCTTGAATTGTATTGTGCATGTTTTTTAGGGTGTTTGCACAGAGGCGGGGATGTACGCCCTGAGAGAAAGGAGAGTTCACGTCACCCAGGAGGACTTTGAGATGGCTGTGGCCAAGGTTTGTGTAATTGTTTACTTGAAATATGTGTACTGGTCCTTTTTTTAACTCACTTAACTGAATTTAGTCCCTGAAATCTTTTTCATGTCCATTTTCATTCTTGTACTGTGCTTTATACCTTTATACTCAGACTGTTGTTGCCCTTCTCTCCAGGTGATGCAGAAAGACAGCGAGAAGAACATGTCAATCAAGAAGCTGTGGAAGTAAAAGGCCTTGTGTATTCCTGCACACAATGCAAACGCATCTGTATATTTTTCCTTCTTTTGTTTATGGTTTGGTTTATTATTGTTGCATAAGTCATTCTAAAGTAAAAGTTTTCCCCACAAAATGACTGGACGACTGGTGTTTTATTTCTCAGACACGTCAGACTTTCACATGACAGAAACAGAGGTACAGTCTCCAGCATGAGGTTTATTCATTTTACAATTATCAGTTTGTAATGCTCCATATGGCACTTTGACATTATAGCTGCTATAACAGAAGACATCTCACATAACTGATCGTGCTGACAGCAGATCTCTGACTACGGCTTGCTTTAGGATCTTTATCCTGCATGCATGTACAACATGCTGTGATACTGCCCATGTACATTTACACAGCTGGCCATTACACACTCAAGAATCAAACACACAGGCTTGCTTGATGTTCAGACTGATGGAAAAGCAGCTGTGAGTCACTGAATTTGTTCTTTATGATACTGATTTGACTCAGCAGACTATCACAAACCTGACATAGTGTAAATATGGCAGTAAACAGCAGATCACCCCAAAAACAGCAGTGCTGTCTATGCTCCTCACTGTCCACTGAACCAGACCAGCTCATCCAGGCTGGCTAGCTCCTCACCCAGGACACAGGCACCCACTGAGGCTCCATCTGCACCCTCTCCAGTACAACCTGGAGCTCAGCTAAGGCACTGACCGGGTCCTCCTTTACTAAGACGTAGTCCACTAAGTGGCCGTAGCACTCGTCCATCCGCTCAGCTGACATTTTCATTTCTTGAAGGTCGTCCTCCTGGTTTACATGAGAAAACACAGTTGAAAACAAAACCTAATATGGCTATTCAAAAGAGCAATAATGCAAGATTGGGAGTGATGACTGAACATCAGCATGGCTGTGATTTTTCTCGTCAAAACATTTTCCTGAAAACAGTCACAGCAGAGCTAATACTCAGAACAAAAGCCAGCTTTGAATGGTCCACATGCAGCACACAGCAGTTAGAAGAACTAATCAGCAGGTTATTTTTTTGTTTGTTTAATCATTTATTGGGTAGCAGCAGATCAGAGCCACTCGCAAAATTACAAAAAGGATCTGATAAGTTCAGAAAAAAACAACTTTATCAGTTTATCAGGTTTTAAATTCAGCAGAAATGGAACTCAGAATCTTTGAGTTTAAAAAGTTGCAAATTTATTTTAAAAACTAGAAATCTTGAGAAAAAAAGTTGTAAGTTTTAACTTGTAGATGTGAAAATTCAAATTTCATCAAGTTATAAATTTACAAGAAACAAAACTTAGAAACACCCCTAAAAAGCCTGACATTTTCAAGAATAAAAAGTTGTACATTTTCTGAACCTTGAAAATTTCAAGTTTATGGGTGCCTGTGGCTCAGTGGGTAGAGTGGGTGCCACTATACCAAGGTTATAGTCCTCAAAACACTGCTCGCAGGATCAATTCCTGGTATCAGCATGTCCTCCCATGACGTGCTCTTCCCATATTTCCCTGTCTGTCTTTGGCTATCCTATCGAAATAAAGGCAAAAAAAGACCATAATGTCTGTGAAAAAAAAAAAAATAAAGTTTCTAAACCATACATTTACAACAAAACCATAGCATCTAAAGATGTACATTTTTGAGAGCCCAGACTGAAAACGGGCTGGATCAGAGTCATCTCCAGATGCTGTCGGTGTGTCGTTTTCTTAATAACTCCAGTTCAGCACAGTTTCTCCTAGGTCCAGATGCTAATGAAAATGTGATGATTCTTGGGGAGAACCACTAGTACTCCTTTTACTCAGTACTTTTAAAATGTATGATTAGGCTCCCAACTGCAGAACTTACGCAAGGAAAACATCTTAATCTGGTTTGATTTTCTTCTATGCATAGAGCTTTTATCAACTTTATAATCTAAAAATTCTTTGTTTTGGTTCTCATAAATTTACAACCTTTTAAACTCAAAATATTTTTTTCCCATAAAAATGTATGAATTTATAATCATTTTTTTCAGAAGTGTTCTCCTTTGTTGGTAAATTCTAAATAAATCTTTTGACAATTCTTTAAAGGTATCTTATTTCTGAAGCAGAATATTACACATTACATTAGTTTGCAATGATAGGCATCAGAACTCTCCAGTCCAATTACTTAAATAATTGCTGTGAAAATGGCCCTGATACCCAAAACTGAAGTGACACTAATGGACTATCTTTAAGTCACTCACTGTGATCCCTGAGCTCAGTGAGGAAGATGAGCCGAGCAGTTTTCTTTTACTGTCAAGGATTCGAAGCCTTACGAAGATGACGAATGGCTTGAACTCAGAGGTACGCAGAGTCTTGAGCGCCTGAATGTGGGAGAAAAAAAAAAGATTTCATAAAGCAGCAGGAAAACAAAATGTACTTCAAAAGACAACCAGGTAAGGCCTACTGTTTCACTAAATATTGAAACACCATGTTCTCTAACAGTTGAACTCTGGGTAATCTTGGCGTTAACCTGAAAGTCACTCAATATACCATGAGGGGTCCTGGTGACTGGAATTCAAAAAAGGAACTTTTTCACTGTGAAGCAACAACGCTAACTACTTAACCACTGTGCAGCCTCAACTTTCTACGTGTACTTTGAATTTCTCCAAAAGCCAGCTGAAGTAAACCAAAGATGTGGTTGCTGTACTTTGTCAACATGAATACAATTAAACTAGCAGGACCAAAAAAAAAAGAGAAAGGAAAACAACAGAAGGTTTTTAAAAATCTACTAAAATTAGAGTGGGGCATCTGAAATCTTGTAATAGTTCAAACTGAACTCAATCATCTGTCTTGCAAAGTAAAATCAGACCTTTTAAATTGAAGGGTCAGATTTAGAGCATGACCAACTCTGCTTTCCCCTTATCAGTGATGCTAAAATCTGGAGGCTTCTTTTTCATGTGGTTTTATTCTGAGAGACACATCAAGTCACACTACACAACAGTGGTACAGTAGTATTCAGAACTGAGATACAAACCTCTGGCTGCACATCCACCAGACAGAACTTGTGTTGATCCAAAACTTTGTGAATGGACTCCAAACTGGTGCCGTAGAGATTTTCTTTATACTCTCCATATTCAATAAATCTGCAGAAATTCAACACCATCATGAATTTTTCAAACACATGAAGACAGTATGCACTGAATTCAGTGGGTTTTTTCATTTTTCAGTTAATTCCTTTTTGAAGTAAAATGTAAGTAAATCCTTTGTTGCCTTTTATCATTTCTTAAACAAAATGCTGTTTTCAGTGTCCAGTACTTACTTGCCGTTCTGGATGTCGGCCTCAAACGCACTTTTAGAGATGAAGTGGTACTCGACTCCTTCTCTTTCATGACTCTTCCTGGCTCGAGTGGTGTCTTCATGTCACATTATTGAAGCACAGAAAGAGGGGAAAGATCACAATTGAGGGTTGTGTTTATTTTCCTGACATCACTTTATATAATAAGGACAAAAATAGCCCATGCTTCATTAATGCATGAGTCATGATGATTTCACACATGCTTTTGAAAGCATCTCTGAAAGCAGGACAGCATCCATTCTTACCGAGGCATCAATCAAACTGGGCTTAAAATTAACTTTTTTTATTCATTTCCTGGAAACTTGATGGCTTATAAATCCATGCATGAAGAAACAGTGAGTTAAAATTCATCATCAATCTCAGTGACTTTTTCTGACAGTAAGTCTTAGGCCTTCACGGTTCATCTTGAATAAACCAACATTCTCATGACTTATGCAACACTCAGTTTTGGGTTATGTACTCTTACTTAGGAGTGTTTATATTCATTAAAATGAGAGAAGCAGTAAACAAAACAAACCCATGTTGTCCTATTCTTCTTCTACCCCACCCTGAACACTGTCATGGCTAAGAAACTTTTGTTTATGTCACTGTCATCCCTCACAAAGCAATGAGTGACCTGAGAGGAAGGCAGTTTTGGGGAAGCTTTGTGTGAAAAATGGATGACAATATTTGTTATAGTATATCAAAGGGATGTAAATCGATGCATAATCCACGATATGATACAGATTAACACAATATGACTGGGTACCATACAAAACAACACCATGTGGTATGATACATTTAAAACAGTACAATGCAATGCAACATGATACAACATGATGCACTATATATCATGCAATTATTCTACTGCCTTTGTTTTTTAGAAAAACTTACAGAAGTCCAACTTTCTTAATTTTTGTCCGTTTTTCTCATTAAATATGAGAATGACATAAAAATGATCACTCCCATCAATACAATAATTCATATCCAATTTGAAAAATGAGCCAAAAATCATCACAATTAGATTTTTTTTTTTAATTGCTTAGCCCCAGTTTATTCTAATATTGAGTTGGTTATAATATAGATTGAACAACTGTTTTTGTTTGTTAGAACATATATAAGATGAGGAACTCAAGAAATAACCTCATATCAAATGGCAATCACAATATTTGGAAGAAAAAATTGCAACTAGATTATTTTCCCAAATCATTCAGCCTTAATACCATCCCATAAGATACAATATGATGTGATGCGATCACACCATTAGAGTACTATATGATATGATATGACATGTTGTGGTATGAAATGATACGATACAGAATGAAATAATATAATACAAAATGTTTTGGTACAATACAGAATGGTACGGTATGGTACAATATGATATATATAGTACACAATTAAGTTTCAACGATACAGCGTCACCATGTCACTGTCATTGGTGCCCCTGTGAGCCCACTCTAAGCTTATTACTTCTATTTATTTCTGTACATTTCAGTTCTAACAGCATCCTTTTAAACATAGTAAAATGAAAGAAAAAACACTTACGAGGCACAGCTAAACCATAACGTCGAGGATTTTCTGCAATCACTTTCTGTTTGAGCTCAGTTAGCCGAGCTCCAAGGGAACCTATAAACAAATCAGAGAATAAAAACTCAATAAAAGCTTCAAAAGAGTGAGGAAAAAATACTATTTAAAGCTTTTCTTTTTAGAATATCAGCAGTGTTCTTCGTAAGAGACGGTAAACGTCCTGTCTTGTGTCACAAATCACAACATTTTTAAATCAAACAGCACACTTGAGTTTCTTCATTGGTAAACCCACCTATCAGCACTATAAGACGAGGCCTCTCTCCAGGGCGGGGCAGATATTGTGTAACTTCTTCATAAATTAGGAACTCTGTGTGATTGGTGTCTGGAGTGTGCGGTTCTCCAGGTGAACTCTGCCGATCCTTCCTTCCACGAAAACTTCTGCGCAGACCAGCTGTAGTCAAAAGACACATAAATGTAAGAGATCCAACCACTTAAAACCCCTCTGCAAGCTTATTTTCCAGAGTATTTCTCAATCTCCCTGAGTAAAAATTAGACCAACACAACACAGAACAACACCATTAGAAATCAGGAAGAGTACCTGAGTAAAAATCCCATGAGAAAGCTTGGCCACAGAAGACCGGGGCTGCCTTACTCTTGGGAGAGACTACAGCTCGTATTAGACCAGTTATTCAACCACCAGTCGGAATATTGTCAACAGAAAGCCATGCATGGTGTGTCTACCGCCTCAACACACAAACGTAGCTACTTTAGCATGTAGCAGAAAGCAAAGTAAGAGAAATGAGCTGCCATGATGTGCCACAGAGAGGCTGTGAGAAGCTCAAGAGCTGCTTGCTGCACAAAAGCCTGCCAGAGTGCACACGCACAAAAAAACAAAGCTTTTACAGCGAAGCAAAACACCCACAACAAATCATCTGCCAACTATTATTCCTAAAAATCTGATGGATACAGAAGAAACAGTCACTGATTCTCAATAGAAATCAGTAGATTTGAAGTAATTACCAAATAAACTGGTGAATTCAAAATAAATCATCACTTTTGTTCCACTTTAGCCAAACTTCCTTTAACAGTCTGTTGATTTTAAGTAATAAGAAATTATATTAACTTCATTACTAAGAATGTCGGTGTTTTGTGTGTTAGATGTTAAAAAACAATAATGCTTTACCACTGCTTAAACAGTAATGCATCTAAACGGCCCTTCATCCAAATTCTAGCACTGCTAGTTCACTGCTGTGTTGTTGGCAAACTGATGATAATCAGACTGTTTTTACCACTTCCATTCTCTCACTTGTTAACGTGCTAGTAAGTATACAAGCTGATGCTGGCACTCCAAAAAAAGTTAAGGTATTTCTAGATTTACAATAATTAGTCCTGATCAGAGCAGGAAAGTTTGCTTTACATTTGATGGTAATTCAGCTAATAGTTTTTGAGGAAAATATCTCAAATTTACATATTTCAAACTTTGCCAGATAGCCAAACTGACGTTTTCCACGCCTCATTGACAGAGACTAGGTTCAACTCCAGTCGGGTACTTTGCCGCATGTCTTTCCTCACTCTAATCCAGGTTTCCTACTCTGACATAAAAAGCCCCCAAATAATCTTTAATTGTTACGTTGGGGCCTGAAGGAGATTATTAAAAACTCCTAAAAGTTATCATCTGGGAACCATGAATGTCAAAATTACATAGCTTAAGGTTCATGGAATACATTGTGGGATATTTTACTTCACCAGAGAAACTTTGGTAACTTTATATGTCTCTTATGAAAAGTTGGCTGATCAACAAATTCATTCGGATTTTAGCAGGCAACCATGAATTTGGTTCCAAGTCTGTTGAACAATTTGAGACATTCCTCTGTGTCCCGTTGCGTTGCATTGCATGCTTGCCGTCCACACTGGATCTGTTGAACATTTACAGTACTGTGCAGAACTCTTAGGCATGTTTGGGTCAAAAACTGAGGCTGAAGTAAAGGCATAGACATGGCGAGTAAGCCCACCTGAGGGGACCATCAGAATGTTAGGAGGACTGACACAACCCCGGTCATGCTCTAGATGTCCTTGCATATTACCAGGGGCATGGGAAAATATCAGTTGAAAAAATAACAGAGTCCACATCTTTAGTGCGCAGTAAGAGGTGTGCAGTAAAACGTCTTAAATTTAAGAAACCAAACTGACAACAGTGTTTGGATTTTCAACTTAATAATCTCAATAATTCAAAGCTTTGGCTGTGCTGTGAACCTTCCAACGGCCCCAAAACTGTTGGCAGTCATGGGGCGTATTACAAGGAGTGAAAAAGCCTGGACTATAGAAATGCCATAGAGCTTGACCTTGGCTACCCTCCTCAAGCCCCCGTCTGAAGCACGTCAAGCCTGTGAGTAATCTTTTGCACTCTTCATGCCTTAAAGCACATGACTGTAATTCTCTGCCATGTAAATTTCAGTTTCACCCAATAAATAGTCTGACATCGAGCACTTTTATTTTGATTGTTGTTAAAAGCACATTTCAAACATGGATATAGATTGTACAACTATTTCTATTTTATAAAACAAGGTAACAGGCTTTGCTGAGTGAGGAAAGAGAAAAAAAAAATCAAGAAAATCTTTCTGTTCAACTTGCATTGTTTTGTCCCTCTTTTCGTCTTCTTTAACAAAAGGCGACAGAGAGGAAAATAGCAACTGGGCGACAAGGAAAGCCATCTCGCTGCATTGGGCTGTGTCGCTTGTGTGCTGTCAGGATACTACAATAGGATTCAAAGTAACAAGGCTGATTTTGTCCCTGACTCTCACTGGCATCATGTCTAGGTAGAACACAGTCTAAGGGGAACATCAGCCATTGTATTATAAGTCAGAAATTACTGAAGTCATGACTGTCCAATCTTTGATGAGAATTAAACATAATGAAATAATAGGGATACTTCAGGGAAAAAAGATCAACCATCCACCAGAATGGCTTTGAAATTAAGAAGTAAAGCATCTGTTTTAAATATGTGTAGAACAGTGTCTTATAAAAGGTTTTGACAGCATAAGATTCAGGTCTAAACCAATCGGAAACCTGTGGTTGAAAAATGAGGTGTGGCTGAAATAGCTCCAAGCAAGCACAGAGGCTTTAGACCTGATTCAGCTCCCCTTCTTTGTCTGTTACTAGGTTGACCCACATATTGTTTGGGACAGCGTTTTCACAACAGCTTCATTAACCAGATAGGTGACATCATTCAGACCTAGACCAATACCTGATACAGCCGATGGTCTAAACAGAAGCAACAAACATGAAGCAACACAGCAGCCAGGAAGCTGAATGAACAAACTAGTGAAAAAGCTAACTTTAGTAGACCAGGTCAGGTGTAAAGAAACAAAAAGATCTCTTAGGTTATCAGGTTATTCAAAGTGGCAAGTTTTCAAGCTGCCTTCATTTTAAATCACCAAAGCATAAAAGAAAAGGATTAGCACACAGATGAGCAGAAATATAGTTCATTTAAAATGATTGATCATGCCTCCTCACCTACATCCTTTCCATTCAGAGCACCCTCACTGTCACAGTCCTCTGTAGGGTGACATGCAGGAAGAGAAGACAGGGTAAGAGGGGGAGAGGATGATTTTAAGGTTTTAACATCAGAACACAGTAGGTTATGTTGAAGTAACCACAAAACAAATGATTTTAGGGTAAAAGATGCCCATAATGGGAAAAATAGGTCAAATATGAGGGGAAGTGCACCATAGTTTGACTTTTTGATGAGATGCTGGCAGAATTTCATTCAGAAATTCTGACTGTGAAAGATAAATGGCCAGTGCAGGGATGATTTCATAACACAGGGGTTTGTGCACATACCTCTTTCAGTGCGATCGCCTGAGGTTAGCAGTGCAAAGAATAACACAAAGCATCACCATTGACATTCAAAAATATAAATACTACTTCAAATATAGCTGCTGTTTCACTACTAGTGATCATGTTTGAGTTTAATTGTCCCAAGTTTATACAAAAACTAAAATGCTGTATCTTCAGTGTTTTTCTTCTTAATGTTCTTTGTACTTTTTACACACATGTTTTATCCTGGGTCTTTTTTCAGGAAACCAAAAAGTCTCCTTAGTTTTAACATTAAATTTACAGAGCAACACCTAAGACACAGAATTATAATTCAGCATTTCTTGAACGGCTTTATCTCACTGCTATATTTTGTTATGGATCAACTTCAGGTGGCATTTACAATAATTTGAATGATTGTTAAGTTTAGATGTAGAAAAAGCTCAGTGTTGTCTTCAAACAGCTTTCAGTAAACCCCAAACTTCAGAAGAAATAAAACAGAAGCAAAGCAGAACATTAAAACAGGAAATGAATAATAATGTTTAAAAATTAAATATTTGTTCTGAATTATTTTCTTTCAATCGTTTTCATTTTGAATGAGTGGAAGCAGCCAAAAAAACAAAACAAAACAAAAAAAAACTGACCTGACGACCTCTTTTTGTTTCTCAAACTACTTTGTTTTGGTTGCTGTTAAATTGGATTAGAAAATGAAATGATAAATTGCGTATTCTTTTTAGGGATTAACCTCAGATCCCTGATCTCTCTTCATAATCTCTCTATCTGCATCTTCTCGTCTAGATTGGATTTAGTCAAAACAGCTACAGATCAAAGCTTCTTGTCCATTTATGGTTCTACTGTAAAATATCTGAGACCGGTTTTGATTTCAGGGGTCAGACAGGCTTACATGAAGAAGCTTTTGGGGAAATAGGAGAAGGGAAAGAAGCCATTTTCATCCTGTATCTCAGCCGCCTGAGAAGAAAAAAAGAAAGACCTTCCTAAGTGAACCCTGTGAGACGGTGTTAAACACAGTTATTCTTTAAACATCAGACTTGGTGGTTTTTACTACCTCTCCTGGAACTGTGTAGACGGGATGAGAGCAGCGCGCAGGTTACAGTCTCCCACCCTCTTAGCCTGCCACCAGGTAGCATCCTCCTGGCTAACCACTTGAAGAATGTCACCCCTCTTGAAAGGAAGTCCCGCCTCCTGACAGGGTGTGGCCTTGTCTTCATAGGGCATGTAGTCAAACAAAGCTCTCAGGTAGACCTTTCAATGCACAACAAGAGCACAATGACAGTTAGCCTAGCTGTCTACATGAAGGGAGATAGATGAAGATCCTGGCTGTGCCCCTTTTACAGCTTTTCTTCGTTTGGTCAAAAACATGCTTTTAACGGAAATGGTGAATGCCATTAACCACATAAACCTTTTGGTATATGTGACTGAGCAATAATTTTTTGGTTTAAGAACAGGTCAGTTCTAAGAAACAGCTTTTTGAACCACAGGAGCTGACCCCCAATTTAGAACAAGTCTTCCATTTTTGTTACTTAATAAACATTTAAAGAGCTAAAATGGTGCCAAATGAAGAGCCGTTTAGGATTTCATAATCCTTTCTCTAAGCTGAGTCTGAATCTCTACAGAGATAGATTTCTCGCAAAGAGTGAGGCTGGACGGACATGGGCTGCAGAAACACAAGTAAGATCAAGGTTTTGAGTGACAAACTATGACTAACTGTACTGAACCAAACCAGATTGCTTGATGGAAAAGGACCACACATGAGTGCTGTCTGACACCACTTGTCCAGGCTTTAAGATGGATGTTTTCTATCTATGTCTTTGGCTGTCTTTTAGTGCGGTTTTTAAACATTTCTGCCTGGATGTGTCATTTCTATGGGACACAAAAGTATCTAAAGTTTGTTTTAGGTGGGGACAGAACAGTTGGCATAGTCAAAAACAACATGACACTTTGGTATTTTTTACAGCATTTCTCTGTGCAGAAATCACTTCCTGCCCCCATCAGGAGTTCTTCACTGTGACATGACATCATCTGCAAACAACTTATACATGCTACACACTTTCCAAGCCATGGTTTTACCCGGAGGTAGAATGGTAAAAATGCACAAAAAAAAAATTGGTATTTTTGGTCAGACAAAAGCCCTATATACATGGCACCTGTGTAATTTAGAGTGGTATTTGTTGTTCTTTTTTACCATCTGTGTGGCTTTTTCTGCTCTTTTTTCTGATTAAAAAAAATAGACGCTTTGTAGGTGATTATCTACAAAGGGTTGATACCTATGGGTTTCATCTTATGTTGACAAATGATTTAATTTTGCTTGATTTATTCATTTAAACTGGACTTTCCAGGCACGGGTGCTTCTTTCTATAGGCACAGCTCTCCTGCTCTCGCCTCCTACAGCTTCTCTTTTGCTTTGCCTAATCTTATATCAGTATCATTTAGCCATATGTTACAAGCAAAACACAGTTTACATTTTGAAATGTGTCACTCAACATGATTAGGCTTCAACAGCTTATCTGCCCTCGCTATCATTATTGTGCATAATGATCCAAAATTAATAAAGTGATCCCTCTCTCTCTCAATAACAGGGACGTTGAAGAGCTCTGATCAGCTGCAGATACGTACAGGTGACAGACATGCCATAAGTGCATACTGGGAGACCCAGGGGGAGATTGATCTCTCGATTACTGATCATGGACAGCTTGCTGCATAAAAATGTAAATAACACTTGTTAACCCAGGTTAACACCCATGTTATCTTTTGTATATTCTGGTTGAAAGTATGTGTGGGATAGGCTACATGAATAAAACGGGATCTGCAATACATCTGCACGGTATTGCATTTTTGTATAGAATTTAGAAATTAAAAATTCCCTGTGTTGTCATTGCTGCAGTCATGCAGCACCTCCATGTTTTCCTACAGAAATGTCTGTAAATGTGAGTACATTACAGACTTCACTTATCCTGTGCCAATGTGCTGCAGCAAACACTGACTTCAGGGGGTAATTCAGAAGTTATTAGAGGTCCAGAGGTAACACTAATCCTTTGTGAATAATGCTAAAGACACAGTTTATGGTATGTTTGGTATGATATCTGGTTAGTGACATGTAAGCCGAAGAAAGGCTACGAGTAACTAGCTGAAGAGGGCCATCTCACTACCGACCTTAGCACAGTTGGACATACTTTTACCAGTATAGTCACTCTCCCTTGGGGCTTGCCTAACTTTAACTTAAGCAAACAACGGTGAACTGTTCCAGACAGACTTTCAGTCTATGGAACAGATTTAACTTTTGTTAGCCAGACATAACTCAGATCTTAAAGGTGCCACTGAGTGGGTTGTTTTACTTTCAGACTGAAGCCACACAAAATGTTTCCTGCTTAATACTGAGACAATGAAACTGACTGCTGGCTGTACTGAATGTACTGCATGTATACAGGAAAAAAAACAATACTCTCTTTAAACTGTCATACTGCATAGAGACTGGGTGCAAGTCATGGATAACAACAGAGGTAAAGTATCCTCACTCTGCTCTCCTTCAGCCTGTCTTCTTCTGCTACAGCTGGAATGATCTTCAGTGTGATGGAGCCTTGCGACTGTGACTGCTCAAACACAGGACACACAGAGTCACCCTCTACATCCACAGTAATCATCAGGGAATAAAGAAATAGCACCTGACCTAACACGATGATTTAAGTTACATTTTTTTTACCAAAATCTGACTGATCTCCTCTGGCCTTTTGTGAGTTATCAGGTTTCCATTGACCTCACGAAGCTCATCCCCGACATGGACCAGTCCTAAAACATAAACAACATACATTACAAAATAAGCACACTGAAAACAACAAGCACAAAATCCTAAGAAAATAAAAGCATGGGAAAAATCCCAACATGTGTAGAGCCACTAGGAGTATTTAAAGAGTTTGTGGCTTAGATATGATCAAAAAAAGAGAAAATTATCCGTTAGAGTGAAGTCAGTAGCATCTCTATGGTAACAGCCAGGAGCATCCCTTGTCTGTAATCTCAAAATATGCAATCTCGTGGCACTAATCTCAAGGATTTGATCCACCGGGTTCATGAGGTTACACAACGTAATCCCCTCACTTCTCTGTCAGTATTACAGGAGCAACAAGAAAGCCCTGTTGGGTAGGAAGGTCAGTATATTTTTCTAGATGATTCCCTTATAAATAGGATGACTGTTGTTTGATGATGTATGCTGTGTTAACATGTGAAGACTCACCGCTGCGGTCAGCTGCTCCTCCCCTCATAATTCTGGCCACAATAACAGCTCCTGTCACCTCATCTCTGCGTATAGTCGCCCCCTGAAGGAAAGAAAAAACAAGTAAAGATCAGATTTGAAGACACACATCATCTTCTCTTTAGTTTAATGAACAGATACAGATACAGTTTGTGGTGTTCTATGGTAAGATTGTTAAATTGTTTGAGTGCTACATCTCTGTAACTCTTGAGATTTTTTAATATAATTTAACAAACACCACCTTCATGTTTAAAGCCAATAAACTTCACCCAATACCAGGGGTCATCAAGTGCATTTGCACAAAGGATTTAATCTTGACAGAAACTCTGGAGGCCGGACTTTCAAGTAAACAATAAATAAATAAATTAAAAAATATTTTGGTCTGATTAACATATTATTGTATTAGTATTCTCTTTCAAAATGCAGGACATTTTTGGCCCTCCCTGATTGTGATTTAGCACCAGTATTAGCTAATTTTAGACACTTTTAACCCTTTTTTTGGAGTTTTTTTTTGCCACTTTTTCCCTATTAACACAAATTTTGACATTCTTTAACCCCTTTTAAACCACTTATCCTGCATGTTTTATCCCCCTTGAGTCACTTTTAACCATTTTGCCACTTTTCACAATTTTTTCCACTTTCTTCTATTTTTGCCACTTTTAACTCCTTTTTACTTTCTTTGCACTATTTTTTTGTCACTTCTAACCCATTTTTTGATACTTTTTGCCCCTTTTTTTCCTCTTTCACCATTTTTTTGCCATATTTGAACCACTTTTCACCACTTTCCTGACGATTTCTGTCTCTTTGTGCCACTCAACAACCCCTTTTCACCACTTTATCTGGCCCTTTTTGCAACATTTCTGCTGATAGTAACCCTCTTTTATTTTTACATATTAATTAATAATGGCTGACAAGTGAATTTCTTAAAAAAACGATCCAATTTTAATTAATTTAAAAACTCTTTCAATATTAATTGTTTTTGGGGTGGATTTAACAGCTGCAGACAGTTAAAGCCACAGGATACGCTTAAAAACCACATCTTCTTTTCTTACTTTTCTGAATTTAATGATCTTCTGGGGGCCGGACAGGAAGCTTTGGAGGGCCTGATATGGCTCCCAGGCCATCAGTTGATGTTCAGTGCCCTGTACCCAATCTGCGGTCTTCAGCGGTAGTATCAGAGGTAAGACAACTGTATCTGGGTGTGTTTGACAGTGTGTGAATGTGGAGCACCTGCTGTGCCAGGATTATGCCATTTTAGAATCAGTATAAATATTTTAGGCCGTTTATGGTGCTGTCATGGAAAAGCAATATGAGAACACCCAGAGAGATATTTCAAAGTCTATTTTTTACATTTCTCTCACAATGTGTTCAAGCTCTTTTTTAAATAATGCGCTGTATTTATAATGCTTAAATACTTGCATGACTTCAAAAGGTGTCTAGAACAAGTTAACAGCACATCTATTTCTGTCCTTTTCAGAGGGTTTTCCATGAGAAATCATTGTTTTCTTCAAGCATCACAGATTCACACAATCGCACCCTGGAGCTCTCTAAGACCTCAAAGCTGCTCCATTAAAGTATAAGTGTTTCAAAGCATCACTCAAGATCATAAGAATAGCTGTTAAGGCATGGAGAGCTCTTATTTATTTCATCCTCAGGGGAGTGAGGGGGGGACCCACCAGAGGCTCCTTGTTCTTCACTAGACGCACAATCTTGACCGACTCTTCCTCCACGTCATCATCAAAATCTTCGGGGAGTGGCGGCAGCACAGGGTCAAAGTTCTTTTGGGCTACCGTGTCGTGAGCTGACAGCACCGCCTTCAAAAAGGATGCACAAATAAACAGAGAAAGGTGAGATTTAAGAGCACAAACAACGATGATGAGGCCAACAAAAAGAGAGCAATGAAGGGAAATGATGACAGTGGCTATAAATCTGAAAAGCTACATTAAAAATGTAAAAAAAATCCTTCCTTTCAGCTGCTTTTAAAAATGAGTGCTCCAGTTCCACAGCCATCATCTCTCCTTGCTTCCTAGAAAGCCAATAAATTAAATGTAATCACTTGATAAGAGTAATTAGGCAGCCTTGTCTGCATCGAGGGGACAGGAGTGAAAATGTTACAGACAGCTCTGACGCTGGTGTTATGTAATAATGATCAACTTAGAGGAAAATCAGAGCAGCTCAGAGGGGAAACACTGACACGCAGCAACATTAAAGAGATCAAACTTGGGAGGAAAGAGCGCAGAAAGAGGGAGGAGATACTGCCATGACAAAAGACACAGAATGTGCCTGTATGTGTCTACATGTACCTTGAGGTGAGGAGTGCTCAGCAGGAGAAGAAGCTCTCTCTCGTCGTCTTCCAGCGGTCCGTTCTGAAGCTCTTCTGCAAGCTGACAGTTTGAATCACTAAGTCAATTACTGGTCATGTTTTCATTGAAATCTTATAATTGAATATTCAGTTTTGAATTATTAAGATTGAACCTACATCCTCTGCCAGACAGGAGGCGCTGTATAGAACAGGAGTTGGGCTGTGTTTCTCATACTGCCTCAGTTTGTCATGGATCTGAATCGAACGACAAAGACTTTAAAGGCACACAGTGAAAGCAGCTTTTTCACATGTGACTAAATGGAATTAGTGTTTTTTCCCAGAAATAGCAGATTAAAGCTCCTGTGGGGAGATTTTAACTGGATATGAAACAGACTGAAATGAATACTGGTGTCTCTGTAGGAGCAACAAAAGCAAACCAGACTACCACTATAAAGATTTACTATTTTACTAAACAAAATAATAATAATAATAATAATAAATAATACATCTTCAAACATAATGAGCAGAGATATGAGGTACTGCTTTGCTTACAGTGGGGCGCCAAAATACTACAAACTGAATAAAGAAACTGAAAGTTAAGACGTTCAATAAGTACAAAAATACATGTATAATTACACATACAAACCTATTTAAAGGATTAAACTAGGGCTGTCAGTATCAACACGTGATTAGCATTGACATAAAAGTCCATAATTAGTGCAATGTTTAGCTTTAAATCATATTAATTAATCATATGCTTTATTGTCCCTTTCAGTTCACTTTGGTTAAGCAATCACCTTTTAGCCACAATAGTTAAAAAAAAAAGTCCAATGATGCTCCTAAATTTCTTATTTTGATTAGAAAACAATATTATCCATTTCACTTTTTACTTTTATTTCCTTTTATTCCATAACAAGTTCTTTTTTTCCTGTGGTAGCAGATATTACTACCTCAGTTTTCATGATTTTGAAGCTTAATTGCACTGCTGATTTTGTTTCATTAAATTTGACCCAGTGGGTTATAACACAGCAGCCTGTCAAACAACAAACCCCAAATAAAGATTTTTTTAATCACTTTACAGGGACTTAAAAAGAACCTCTTCAACATCGGACTGCATATCTGAATGGAAATCAGGCCTACAAACACACTCATGATTATGTGCAATATATAAGCACACTTGCACTTTAGCACTACACCACTTTATCGTCTGCCTTATGCACTAAAACTGCAATGGTCACTTTATTCCTGGTCTGTCTTCAGTAAAGGTCATGCAGCAACCTACTGTATCGTTATATTAGGGTCTTTGTATTTCATTGTTCTGTCTATGTTGTCTGGTCTCTTGGTGTTGTCTGATTTTTATGTAGATTTTTTAATATACTCTTTGCTGTATATACCATCAACCTGCCAGGGACTACAGATGGAAATTAGCCATAAACAGCTTCACTCAGAAAACTACATTTACTGGACATCTACTCTAAGAGGTGCATATTATACCTTTAAAAACAGTTTTCTATTTTCTGTTAGGTTTGCCAAAGAAGGCCTGATAATACTGTTACGTTTATGTCCATTTTTTTTTGAAACTGTAATTCAACTAACGTTAGATACACATTTCAGATGATGCTTTTATTATTTTGCACCAGTGGCCTCTCTAGTCTATAATAGTCCCCTCTGCTCAGGCCTATCCACCGTACCTTCATGAGGTAGCCCAGGCTTTTCTCACTGAAAACATCTTTGAGGAAGACCAGGTCCTCTTTATGGTTGGCATCAGGGTGGAGCTGAGAGGTGAGCAGGGCCAGAGTCTCATGCAGCCCTATGAATCGCCCAAAAAAATAATCAATTTTTTAAAATCTCTGCAATAATTACTCAGTCAAATGCCTATTTTCTATCATGAACAATCACAACAATTAAAAAGTTTACTTTGTAATATTTCTTAACAATTATCTTCACTATAATAGCAATGGTAGAATTGACATTTGTGTTTACTATTCAAAGTTTGAAACATTTTTCTTCATAAAAGGAAGCTCAAATGTAATCTTGATTTCCTTTTTATAGCTAAACTTCATCTTAATTTAATTCTCAAACATCAACCTTTGTTAATCATTATTGCTGTATCTCTAAAACAGGTAAGAGTGAATCTATCATTTATTCAACATTGTCTGGTCTAATTTTGCACCATTATTCTCATAAAGCCTGATCAGCCTAAAATCTGAGACACCTTTGTTTTTATCTGATTCTTTTAGCCCTAGAATGTACAAGCCATGTGGTGCATCTTATCAATAAAGTCCATGAATTATTCATAAGCACATAAAAAGCCCCCAGAGAGCATGTAGCTGGATGTTTGTAGCATGTTTGGCTGTACCTGTGCTTGCTGACACGATGGGCATGGCTTCAATGATTCACAGAGGCAGGAGGGTGCAGACAGGGGGAGACAGGGAGGGAGGGGAAACAGAGGCGATGAATTCCCTCAGCTGGGGTCTGTCTGTTTCTCTAGCGTAGCCGAGAGGAGAAATCTCAGTCTCTGTTGGGATGAAAGACAAAAACCATCTGAGATGTGCACTTTTGAGGAGCATAAACCAGAGCCTGATAGAAGACTATCCATTGTTACATTAAATCCTAAACCCTAAACTAGCATTTATGAGACAAAACACTATGAACTATGACTGTAAAACAGGACAATTTTATCAAAAACCCTAACTGACATCTTGCTCTTATTTTCTCTTTCCTACGTTTTGCCCCTTCATGGTCATATTTGCCCCTACTGAGATTTAAACATTGCTAGTTGCCAAAGAAATGTGTCATTGGGGAAGACAAAACTGATTGACTGCAGGGTGGCATTGTGCCACAAAGGCAATCAGACTAAACAACAGCATTACAAGCAGACCTTCATTGCTGTTGACAAGTGTTCATAAAGCCCAGGTTGGAGCCGTTTTTCAAATGTAATACATTCATTTGTGGTTTTAGTGGCTGAATAGAGACGAAAGAAAGCTTTTAAAGTGGCTCTAAAAAGAGCTGATACATGCTATAATTGAGGATCTACCATATACTACTGCTGCTTCACATCAGCAGCGAGCGCATGGATGTTTGTGACTTCATAGGAAACATTTTCCTCCATATCAGATCATAAATCACCTGTGGTCATGTTTTCATTTAGAGTTTAGCATTAAATTTCATCTTCTTTTGCTTATAGGGTTGTCAAATCTTCAATACCACTATTTAAAGTGAATATCTGCTATGTTAATGACAATAGTATAAAAAAGAACCAAAACTTTGAAAAAATTTATCAGTTTCATGAGACAGCTGTATAGAGGAGTAATGAATCATCAATTACTGCAAGAAAACTCAGACACAGCATCTAAATTGCTTAAAAACACCAGGGAACAGTCCCTTACTGAAACAACACACGTTTTTGTGCATTTAGTCCAGTGTGTAGGAGTGTGCATTCATTTTTGATCATTGAAATCAAGACATCACCCAATTTTAGGTGCCTAGGACTTCTATTTTTTTCCAGGGTATCAAACTCGGACAGATATTGTTTGATTTGTACCTATAAACTTTAAAATCCTGCTATCATGAAACCTTGCAAATGTAACAACTCCCCACGAACGTGATAAACCACAAACATAATACAAATCAGCTGTTTTTAACATAATAATCCCACAAACATTAATATCCCACAAATGTAGTAACAGTTGCCTACTGCAAACGTAATAACATTCTTTGTAAATGTTAAAATTTCCATTTTCATGTAATGTGAACATGAAAACTAAATGTTTGTGGTCATTGTTTGTTGTTCAAGTCAACCTAATCTCAAGTCAAGTGAAAAAATGTAACCATGGCAATTTATTTTTTCGCAAAAAAAAAAAAAAAAAAAGAAGTAGTCTTTTCAGAGACATTTTTGGCTCATTTTAATCCACTCTGCAAAGACTCGTGGCTCTCAAATGTTTTAAGAGTCCAGAAAAAACTTCCTGTTTCATGGCGAGCAACAAAACCCAGCCACAAATACATTTCTTGATGTGACTTGAGTTTAAGCAGACTTGAACCCTGGCTGCTATAAAAATGCAACAACAATGGCCACGACTCTCATTTTTCATGTTAACATTCAATTTGAGGGACGTTCATACAATTTTGCGAGACAGGATTTTGAATCTAATAAATCCCTGCAGATTTTCAGCTAAGCTAAATCTAATTTTACTAGGGCTGAAAAGATTCTTTAAATTATTCGGGTGATTTGATTCAAAAAATTCCTCGAGGCAAATTATCTGCCTCGAGGCTTCACTTAAATCAGTCCTGTGCCCATATACGCTCATGCTGTAAACTTGGACATCACGCCATGTGTCGCACGGCGTGCTGTGTTTCGCACGGACGGATATTTATGTGGCACAATACACTTGTTTTCGCTGTTACTATAACGTAGCATGCATGGTTTGAGGCATGAAAATCACAAGGGAAGAGAAGTTGATGCAGTGATGTTTACAGGCACACGTCCTGTGTTATGCAGCCAGTGCCTGAGGCTTCATGGAAAATATGGCACTATGTCTGCACCAGTGAGCCTACGCAGATCTCTGAGTTTACGCGCTGCCTGCATGACACACTGGTGTGAGACGATGCTTAGTTTGTGTCTGCAGACTTCAGGGCATTTCATAAACTCTGATTGACCCGACAGTTTTACAGAACACCGTCAGGATCGCGATTCAAGTCCTGTTTTGGTGCTTCCCCCCTCTGTCTCTCTCTCTTCCGCATGCGCACATTAAATATCTAATTATAAATCATTTAAATCTGACTCACTGACGTGTTAATTACAGCTTATTTTTCAAAACGTTTCAGCATCCTTAATAATTTGATAAGACATATTTTGATAATAAATTGACACCAATTAAATAGAAACACTCTTGCCAAAACAGTGACTGAGACTAAATAGGTTAAAGTTCATCATCATACATTCAGGATTCAACAGGTCACAGATGCAGCTTTATCATTTAAAATGTGGTCCCCATGTCAGTGGATGGTTTAAAAGTGAACACCCTTTGAAAAATAGACCATATTCCTGTAATCAAAGGTTCACCCTTCAGACATCATCAGACCGCTGTGTGAATGATGGAGCTTTATTCCTGCCAGAATGTGAAATATTATATTCATGTATAAACTAGAGGATGTTAAAATGATTAAATGTCCCTTTACTTTAATGAAAAATTTGAGAATAGAAATAAACTACAGTAGAAGAAATAAAGTGTTAGCACCAAAAATTTCCAGAGAGAGGATCCCTAAAAGCCCAAATATGGCATAATCTAATGTAATTACTGAACTTCCTGTCCTTGTAACTTTAATAAATGTAAATTGCCATCAGAACTTCACTGTACTTTGTAAAATATATTTTATTTAGAGAATATGTTAATACCAATTTTTAATATAGAAGTAGTTCATTTAAGGGGCCTAGCTTCTTTTCTTATTTGTCTAGTACTACTTCTCTTAAAAAAGAAAAAGTGATTGGTAAAAAAAAAATTGCAATATTTCTTTTTAGAGTATTCGATTAACCGCCAGAAGAATCGATAGAGTACTTGATTACAAAATGAATCGATTACCGCAGCCCATAAATTGTTCCTGTTATAATGTGAATCTCTATGTGAAACATTTTAACAGATAGCTGCAAGACAAGCTGCCTGAAGAAAGTTTTATGTTTCAACATTTTGCACAGCAAATATCCAATGATAGATGTTAACGTCAAAAGAAAGCAGGATTATTTATTTTTCATGGGAAAAAATAAGCAAAAAGGAGGAACAACAAATGTCACAAACCCAAGTTTCTCGCTTGAGTTTTAATTCCTTTCAGCTGGAATAAAAATAGCCTAAATGATGTTAATTTTCCCAAACTAAAGATCAAGACTTATGAAGAAACATTTTCATGTAGACATTATTTCAGAAATACAGTAACCAGCTTAAACATTCAGGATTTTAAAAGATGCATGCCAGCCTTTAGCCACTTATTTTTCTGCCTTTGAAGAAAAGTAGTGTCCTCTAGCCACTATAAAATCTAAAGGGGAATTATCAGAAAAGTTTGGACCAAACTAACTAAAACTTCATTTGTTTCTTCTGTTGGCCGTCACTCAATCCCCCTTCATTGAGAAAACTAGTTTCAAACACCAAAGCTGACAGTTCTGTGGAGGAAAATCCTCTCCCTTCATTCAGCCCTCCTCCCTGCACACTTGGCCCGGGTTCCTGACCTTCTTTCTCTCCGGCTCTTCCTCCCCTCTAGCCGACTATCTCTAATTACAAGAGGCCGAGAAGAGCTTAAAGCTTGCATCTCTCTGTTTTTTTCCCCTCTCTCTCTCTCACTCACTGAGTCTGTCGTGTAAATACTTAAGGTTCCCATCGGCCATATGGCGGTATTATCTAGCCTCCTTGATTTAAGACACCAGCGCTCGCGGCTGTGTGCATCACCGAGGATTTCAATGAATACAATGAAGCAGATTAGAAAGAACTGGTAGATTAGAAGAGAAACTGAATAGAACAAATTCAGTGGAGGCTGTACTGAAAAGCATTGGGTTTTCCTTTCCAGTATGGATTGATAGGAAAAGCATGCTTTAAACTGCAGTAAAAAAAAATGAGGATGGACAGAGAAAGTGTGTCATATTAACTAACTTATGCAATACCATGTAAGGTTCTTCTTACTTGTGTGAGGATTTGCAGCCTCATTTCATTAAAAAAGGAATCCCTTTGAGGGTTTTAGCCACATCTAAGTTGTTGTAGGGATGGCATTAGCTGTAAAAATATTGTATGGATTGACATTTGGTTCAGACACATGTCACATAAAGAATAAACTGTGATAATCCCAAAGATCCTCTGACATGTCACTTCATCACTAAATATGAAAGGCTGGAAACTCAAGTTACCCCCCATGTTCAATTTCAACTAATGTTTCTCCATCTGAAAAAGGATATAAGTGTATAAAAATATGAGAAAGAATCAATTATCACATAAACTTTCTTGTTTAGTGAAGGTAGGATCTTTGGTTTCAGTTTTTAATTTGTAAATATAATTCTTACCAATTTTTGTGAAATTCATTAACATATTTATTTAAGTATCCTTCAAAAAGTACCAAAAATGTCTTTAAATATTCCCCAAATGTTTGAGTGAAACATCATCATAAAGCCTGCACATTCAAAAAAAAAAAGCTTAAAATTGCCATGTAAATTTCTACATGTTCCCCAAAATTTCACAGCAAATCCCCCCTAAAATTTCTTATCAAAATCCCCCCCAAAATCATAAACATATTCTTCTAGATTCCATGAACTGATGGAATATTCTCAACATATTCCCTGAAATATTCATGAAAATGCTTGAACATTCAAAAGGACAACCCCTCTTAATTGGCCAGAATGGTCACATAAATTTCCCAAATTCACATGAAAACGCCCCCCACCCCCACCCCCCCCCCAAAAATCAAAGCAAATTTTTCCACAAAACTTCCAATGAAACAAACAAATTCCCTATCATTTCCATAAAATTCCTAAATAATTTCATGGAAATTCCTCCCAACATGTAAAGCAACTTACTTGAACTTAAATGGATGCTGTGGATAATTATCCTCAAACATAGGTACATGCAGGGTCTTAGGCGGTTTAAATCTTCTTAGATAGCTTTTGTTAGTCTGAAACTTCTGCTACACCCAAAAAACTAAAAATATGATTATCTTAAGAAAGAATATTGAACCCACGAATGCTGCATTGTCTTCGGTTGACAGAGAGAAACAGAGAGAAAAGCACATTTCCTGACAACAATATTGACAGTTTTAGATATTAGGGACATCTGCCTCTGTGGTGACATTGGGTGTGATACTAAATACAGCCGCAGACTTCGCTTCATCACAGGTGAGAGGTATCAGACTCACCATCCTGACATGTATTGCTCTTTAAGCAGGCCAACTTTGAATGAATGAAGAAAGAAGCACAATAATATAATTTTTACAGGGCACTTATTGGTGAACTGCATCCTTACTTAACTACTCTCCTGTCCTTCATCATGTCAAGCAAAGCCCTAAAACTTTAAAAATATCAAGGTTTAGGACTGAACAGCAAAAGCTACTTTAGCATGACCCAATATATAGTGTGGAAAAGTTTTCAAACCACAGCAAAGCTGCTTTCTCTTGTAGCTTGAAGATTTTACAGAGCTAGTGTCTGAACTGCTAAAGGTAAGTAGATGCAACCATTTTACATGTGAAAACATTGAAAATTACTTTGATTGGAAGTAGGAAGTGTTTATTAATTTGCATGTAATTTATATTCGTCCTGTTTTTACTTGTACTGCTGGGCCACACTGGAAAATGACCTTGATCTCAGTGGGTTCTCCCAGCTACGAAAAAGTACAATTCTTTTTAAATACAAACAATATACATCCTAAATTAACTAAAAAGGTCAAAAATAAGCAAAGAAGGCTTAATGAAGGATTGTACATAGGTACATAATTTGAGGACTCAGGCTACAGTCGGTATAAGCACCGAGGCATCACATGAACAAAAACCTAAAAGTTCTGGAGTTAATAAGAGGGATCTGAAACCATTAAAGTGCTTGTTTGAGCTAACATGGATGGATGGTAAGTAGGTAGGTATTCCACTGACTAAAACCCAAGCATGTTTAGAAAAGATTATTTCTTTCTGCAAGAGATTACTGGCAAGTTAAAATAGCCTCAACTCTGTCTTTATGTTATAGTTTAAGGACATTTTCCTTCTCTTTCCTCAGCTATTTTTACAGAATTTACATACTTTAAAATGGAATCATTTATTATTCAATGTCTCCGTTGGGTCTTCTTTAACCACCTCAAATGACTCTCAGTGACATAGAACTCCAGAGAGTTGGTCAAGAAGAATTAACACACAAAGTGTCCGCTAATCTCTTGATCTTATTTTCTGCTACACCTCCTGAAAGCTCTCTAGAGTTGAAATATATCTCATGATTCTCTGTAGTGACTCTATGAGCCGCTCAACTCCAACTGCTACTATCACATATCCTTGTCCTTACAATAGCTCCATGTACGCGGACGGCCCAGGTCTCTCCCCCACTCCCCTCATTGTTTCCAATTCTATCCACTATCCTCCTCTATCAAATAAAGGCACCAAAATGCCCAAAATAAACTTAATAAATAAATAAATAAAAGTTTGTGCTGTTTCTGGCTCTGTCAACTGTTTAAATTGTAATAAAAAAATATTTGAGCTACTTTTGAGTCCCGAAAGTAGCGGCACATTCATGCAAAAAACTAGAAAAGCCTACAGATAAATGGCTGCAGACATGGACGTCTGTCTGAAGTCTGGACAAGTGTTGGCAGGCAGCGCTTGTGTATGGTCTGTTTTCTCAAAGCTGTCCGGTTTGATTAAGTACAGTCCGTCATGGGTTGGCACAGTAAACCATGATCTTGCTGGTATTTCCACTAAGGCTGAACAATTTGTGGAAGTAATCTAATTGCAATTTTTTTACCCCAATATTGTGATTGTGGTTTAATGTGTAATTATTTTTAGGTTCCTAAGTTGATTTGTCATTTAACTAACACAGGAAAGAATACATTTTGTATCATATCCAGGGCAATAGATAAATTAAACAACAGGTAAACAGTTTTGAAAATCGTATGGCAAATTTGATATCAATTGCTCTATTGAAGCGGATGGTCATTTTTTGTTACTCTCATTCTATTCAAAAAACATACATGAATACAATAGTTTTAATTTTTGTAAAATATCAAAACAATGTGTTGAGCATAAAATCTCTGCTGCCAAAAAAAAAAAAAAAATCAAACTGATCAAACTGGTGTTTTGTCAAATTTCAGGTTAAAGAAATATTGCACTGTCTGTGATTTGAATATTGCAGCATGCCATATTGTGCTTTAATCTAATTTGTGATTAATTGCCCAGCCCTAATTTCCACAGCCAAAGTCTGTCCAGCCTCATTCTATGCTATAGGACAGCGGTTTTCAACTGGTGGGACGGGAACCAAAGGTAGGTCACCGAGCTGTTAACAGTGGGTCGGGAATGTGTGCCTGGAAAAAAACATGGAGACAATAGTCTATGAAGTGCTGGAGCACTCACTAGACATATATCCATACATTTGATTTGCTGTTTTAGACAGTGTTGGGGGTAACGCGTTACAAAGCAATCCATTAGAGTACTCAGATTACTTTTTTGGAGTAACGTAACGCATTATTTTTACAGTTCAAGTAATCCCGTTATTAGTTACATTTTCATAAAAGTTATCCATTACTGAAAGAAAAATTCCAAATTTCCTCTCTCTTCTGTGGCTGCAAAAAGAGAGAAAGAAAAAAAGAAGCTCCTTGAAGCATCTGCTCTGTTTGTCCTTCTTTCTTCCTGTAGTCACGTTGGCACGTGCCAGCAGAAGGTAAACATTCTGTGCCATTACGCGCGCATTGTTAGCTTGTTGAACCAGCGAGATTACAGAGAGGACAGCAGGTAACTGTGGAATTATCCCCATTACGATGGATTTTTGGATGACAGGGACAAGAACAGCATCCTGATGAAACATAAGTTTAAAAGCTTCTTTTGCTTTCATTTAATCAGCTGTTCCAATTACGCGCTGTTATTACGCACAGAACTTGGGTGATTCTGTGTTCCTCTGCTCAGCTTGTCTGATTGTGAGCATGTTCAAGAGCTGTAAAGGTTTTCCTGTCTGTTAGTGGTGTTCTCAGGCTGCAGAGATACAGATTATGGGCTTTAAATTACGCTGTACGTTGGCATTACAGTCTGCACATTTAAATGCAGACATGCGGTCGTTATCTGTCGTTTTTACAACTGCAGAGTGGAACGAGTGGCTAAAGGGTTTTAATATTTAGTAACGCAAAAGTACTCTTTAATGCGTTAGTTTTAGAAGTAGGTAACGCAGTAACGTAACAAATTACTTTTCTCAGTATGTAACACAGTAATCTAACAAGTTAGTTTCAAAAGTAACACTACCCAACACTGGTTTTATATAATAATGGCTACGTTTCAATGTTTTCTCAACATCTTAACTCTTTTATTTCTTTAAATAACAAAGCTGCATTTCCCATGAAAATGAAGTAATTCCTCAAGATCTCTAGAAAGTTGGCAAAACAAAATTGCATCATCATTGGGAAATGAGGTTCCACCAGGTAAATCAGCTAACCTGTGGGAAAAATCATGTTTTTGTTAAGTGTAGGGATCATAGCTAATGCATGTAAACATTTTCTGAAGATAAATGCAGCGTACAGGTCCACCTCAAGTTGTAACCTAGCTTCCTCTCTATTCTCTCTGATTCCTAACCAGTGCTCTCCCACCCCCATCTGACTTCACGTGACTACAGACAACCTATACTGCATCTACTTTTACCATTATAACTGGAGCTGCAGCCATAAATCTGTTATTGTTGTTGTTGATCTCTATCTGTCTCTCTGCATCTCTTTGATTGATTGATTGGCTTGTAAAAGTCTGCAGCTTCTTGCCTTAATGCAATGCATGTTTTATATTCAGAGCATGTCTCTTCTTCATGGCTTTGATGCTTTTTATCACAGAGCATTAAGATTTATGACTGACAGTGCAGTCCATGTTTCTTACATTTCGTATGTTCATTTTTAGAGATATTTCAATAACACTTTTCTTTCCTCCAATGCTGCACTGAACAAAAAACCCTTAGAAGGCTGAAAAGAGATGTTTTTAACATCATTTAAATGCATTATATTAATTACAAATAGTATTTTGCCAACATTCAACCAGTACTTGATTGGTGCTTAAAATTGGTACTGAGAAAGGAAAAACTGGTTTCTAAAATTTTTGGAAAAACACTGATAACTTTAGCCAACATTTAAGTCTCTTAGAGTTGGTGTTGCTATTTTTGATGGATTTATTCCTGTCCTTCACATGTGCCTTATGAAATAGATGTAGTTTTTTTAAGCTGCAATTCTTTTTATTAATAATAATAATAATAATAATAACGATTATAACATCACCGAATGTATCAAAACTTCTGATATTTTTTGACCAATCAGTTAGAAAAATTAAAGTTCAGACTGTGGATTGTACAAAACATGCAACAAATCAAACAGACAGGACAAAGCAAGACATAGATATATTGGTTCAAATGTGGTTCCAGGCACACGTGAAAAGGCCTTTTAAGTCCTGACCCACCATTGGTTTAAACATGTGCTATCAATAAGAATCAAAATACTAAACTTTCGACAATAATGTCAGGAGAAATAATTCGTTTTTGTCCTGATGGAATTGGTCCGTCGTGCCTCCCTGGTCCCTCTGTCTTCTTAAAACTCTAGTCAGCGATGGACTTTATTGTACTGACATTATGTTCATAGATTGACCTTATGTTACTGTCCTCTACACTCACACAAACACGCACAAACGCCACCTGTTAGCCAGACTCATTTGTTGTTGGGCGGGTCCTGAGGGGAAGACAGAGAGGGGCGAGGTCGCCGACACGCTGCTGTACCATCTGCCCAGCACTCTGTGTGTTCGCGGCTGTTTGAGTGTAGTCCACCCACCACCTACGACGCCCTCCACATGGCTGATCTGACATCTCTGGATATGACAGATTTCATTCCAATATCTGCTCTGAGGAAAAAAAAAACTTCCCTGCTGTACATTTTGCAAGGGTATTAGGATAATCTATTACAACTCGACAAAAGGCTTAATGATGTGTTTCTCATTTCAAAATTAGATACCTCTGCTCTCTAAACTGAGCAAAAACTGAGGTACTACAGACCTGCAAGCAGAATTATTAGTCTGTAAGATGTCAAAAAATTCCAAAGGCACTCTGTCTTCACTCCTCGTCACTCCACTTAAAAGCCTCTGCTTCCAAAAACAAAGGTCACTATATGATGAGGGAGATCATAGTCCAGTAGCAGAATAAAACAACTTATCAGTATGTTTCCCTACTTTTTTCTCAATAAAACTATTTAGAACAAAACTTTTGCTTTGATAAACAGCTTACTGTTTAAGCTTTGGTATCACAGTTATTATGTAGGATATAAAAGACAGGACTTTTATTTAAAGCTCCTCTTGAATGCTCTGGTTCAGATTTTAATTTTCCCAGAAAAAATGCTGGAAATAAAATTACAAAAAGAAGACACAGTGCAGATGAGGTCAGCAGCCAGACAGCTTTTAAGAGGCTTATAAGGAGAACATCACTTCTGAACACCTTCAACACGCCCACTCGGAGACACAGCAGCAGGATAAAGAATCGGTTCTAGTGTCTGGAGATTGAATTTACCTCTGCTTCTGTTCCTCTACATCCTGTTGATGTGTCTTTTTTTTGGGCTACAATTTCAAAATCTTAACAGGGCTTTTTTTTCTTGTGGCTGAAATAAACCTACATTTTGAACAACATCCTCCTACCAGTCAATTTACCTGGTTGAATTCAGTTAAACATCATAATTTCAACCAAAACATGGCAGAGAGATTACCCAAAAAAGTGTCTAAGCTCGGGCTGCAACAATTAGCCGCCATAATTGTTTATGTCGACTATAAAAATTAGTCGACGTAGAAATTCAAGCGTCGATGCATCGTATTTTTGTTTTTGATATTGGTAAAATCAAATACCGGCCGGTAAAAACTCATCTTTGCAGTTCACTACAGGAAGTGGGGGCTACTTCTACGCTCTCTGAGTGTCTCTTCTCAGCAGCTGGAAACATCGCCTCACAGAAGAGAGCCAGCCTCACACCAGAACATGTTGACATGCTCACGTTCCTGCACTGCAATTTAAAGAAATTTAAATCTATTGTTCAGTCACTTGGGCTGGAAGTTTGATTTCTTTACATTAAGCTTTATTTGTGCTTTTGGACTTTAGATGGGCTATTTGCTTTATTTATTTTTATGGACACACCAGTCACTTTAAAGAAAGCCATCCTTTAGTTATTTGTAACCTGCAAGGCAGGTGAACTGCTACTATTTAAATTACTATTTAGGTAAAATGGGGATCCAAAACAGTATGCCAAATAACCGTGATCAAACGACTAATCGGGGAAATAATCGATAGATTAGTCGACATAAAAAATAATCATTAGTTGCAGCCCTAGTCTAGGATAGAGCTGGGAGATATGGACCAGAAATCATACCGACACTTTTATCTGTGTGACAATACATGAGTAGCCTATATGTTCTTTATGTTTTTTCTGTAAAATAATGAAAACAAGGTCTATTTAAAGATAAATTCACATGGGCCAAATGGAAAATGTTATCGACCACTTTGCTGAACAGCCAGCTGCACAATTCCAACATGTACATGAAAAGATGCATTAAAATGTACTTTAGATAAAGCAAAATGAACAAATTGATACTATTACTGAGCATTAATATTACAAATAGAGGCTGGCTTTCTTCTAAGCACTAGGCCTGACAACATAAACATACACTATATCAATTTAAACCATACTGTTTGACCCTATATCTCGCTTGAAAATATATCCACGTTTCACAACTAAGTGAAAACTAAGTGTCCCATACTGCCCAGCCTGAACTTCAATTCATCCTTGTGATTGGGTTTTATGCCATTGTTGCCCATTTTTTTTCTTTGGTTGTTTACTAAATCCACCTCTGTCATAAACACTGACCTTCCCTTTAGCCCTGCCTCTCCTGAAAGCCAATGATAGGCACATAAAATAGAAAAAGTAAAAACCCCCTTCCCTTGCCTGAAGCTAACACCCACTGGGCCATGTCTGACAGCTTCCTCGTTCTTAAAGCTTTAATAAAGGAGGTAGAGAGGACATCTTTAATCATTTTAATAGACCATGAAGATGAATTACCTCAAACCTTATTGTCCTGCATGAGCTGGTAGTTAATAATAGTCAAAGTAACATACCTGTCATATAAACACGGTTTACTCAAACCTCCTTTTGAAGAAAACCTCACCACACAAATTGCACTTCGCTGTATAAAGAATAATTCACAATTTCTCAGTTAACATTAACTGATAGTGTCCCTGTTGGTATCACTACTTTGCAAGAAACAAGCAGAAATTAACATTGGTGAGGCGCTAGCTAGAGTTCAATCAGTACACGTGCAACAACAAAAAAAAGCATCCTCACCTTGTTTGGGGCTCCCCTCAGCCTCCGCGTGCGTGTTTCTCTCCTGTTGTCTGTCCCTCTCTGAACCCCACCGACGCCGCTCCTGTTTCAACACGACTGTTCCTCCCCCCCTTTGTGTTTTCTCTCCCTCCTTCCTCTTGTTTGTATTTTTCCTCGCCTTCAGCTGTCGGTGCACACGCTGAGGTCTTTCGTTCATCAGCTCCTTTCAGTTTATCGCTGCACGAGCCTCCCCTTCCCCCTCTGTCTGTCTGTCAGTCAGTCAGGCTGCTCTCGCGCTCGCTCTCTCTCTCTCCCCCTCTCTGTGCTGAGTTTAGGTGCTCTCCGTAATTTTCAACGTCAACAAATTACATGAAAATGACGAGGAAACAAGGATGGTTGCTTCCCACTGTCAGATTTTAATTTAAAACCGATACAATAAAGATCAGAAAAATGTGTGTATGACAAGAATGGGCCAGCAAACTACGAAGTAATTTTCAATTTTCAATTTCAATTTACATTTTACAAGACAGGAAACACTTTTACACAAGCTGAGACAAATTTACAAGAACACTTTTACACGCTTTGAAAGAAAATGATAAACAACTTTCTCATTTTGAAAAAGTGTTTGAAATTTTATGTCAGGTTTTGGTATGGTTGCTCCAGACTTTGTAATTTTGTTTAAGGTTTTGTAAAAGTATTTAAGACTTTGTAATTCTTAAATAAATTTTTTAAATTTGTTTTAAGTTTTGTTAAAGTGTCAGACTTCATAACTTTTGTATAGGACTTTTTACATTTGCATCAAGATTTGTTACTTGTGGTTTACACTTTGTCATTTTGTATTGGACTTTTTGTACAATCATTTAGCAAAATTTTAGTTTGTTAGTTCATTTTCAAAAATGTTTTGCTAATGTATATTTGTTTTATGAAAAGTAAAAATGTTTAGATTAATGTAAATTTGGTTCAAGCTTTGTAAAAGTGTTCAAGCCTTTTAATTTGGTATTGCACTTCTAGGCCACCTTAGGAAACAGCCATAAATCACATAATCAAATATGCTTTGTCCTAATTAACACTTAAATGTTATTTTCAGGGCTGTCAGCATGATTTATCAGCCCTTTTTTTGTATCCTTGTCTGTAACAGAAATTATTTGTAAAACATATGAGCTGTTAGCACACTGTTCAAGTTATTGTTTACTGTATTTGTACTGTTCCAAATGGTTAGAGAAAAGGAACTAATACTGTAATAATGGCTTGGATTTTATAGCAATGTTTATAAAAACCAAAAGACACTTGAATTAAAAAAAGGGTGGATAGGAGATTGGGGTTGGAGACCTATTGATACTCAGACAGGTCATGGCCTACTCTCATTTCTTAGTTATTTGTGGTCTTTATGTGGATCACCAGAGGACTGCTAAGATCTTTCCATTTTCATTCTTTTTACATAATTGATACTATAGATATATTTGGAACATTTAACATCTAAATCTCCATTCGTAACAATCTATCGTAACAGTTAAGTCTCATATTCTTCATAAAATCCCAACAAATTATTGGAAAAATAAAAACTTCTTGGCCATTCAGCAGTATATACTTGCATCATCAGATCTATCATGGAGTTTCTCTGATTTCCAACAGCTCATGAAGGCAGCACAGTGTGCACACATGCTGCAAGCTGCATGCCTCTTTTGGGTCCGCCCCTCTTAAATCTGAGCATTTCTATTCACCCATCCCTCCATGGCTGAGAGTCTCCCAGTGAGAGGGTTCAGTACATGTTCTGGCTGATGCTCAGAAAAGCCCCGTGGGGACAAGAGTGATGAAAACTGACTATGAATCATCACTGACCACAGAAATATATCACCCTCTTAGAATTTCTCCCTATTGTGTTTTCACTCTTCATCATTCCTTTATGTTTATTTTTCCTCTTTTCCCCTGTCTCTTTGCTTTCCTTGTTGGCTGCTGCAGCACACTCAGAGACCTTGATTGGCTCAGACATTTGTGATAAGAGGAGAGAAGTGGAGCTGTTGAACTATGATCACGGACTCAATTTGTGTCTTTCTGTGTGATTAAATGGATAGCGACAAAGCATTTCATCTCAGCTCAGTGGGTCAGATACAGTAGCTGTGGGACCAGGGTCTGTGTGTGTGATAAAAGGAGTGGATGAAAGCAGTGGGAGCCTTGTTGTAATAACAGATCCCCCTGAGATTTGTTCACAAGGAAGATGCAAGAGAGTGATTATGTTCAGTAGTTTAAAAGGCCTGGATCTGAAATTATGTGACATCTCATACTGTCTGCAGTCAAATCAGAACACTTCTGACAGAAAGATGACAATGGCAGTTTTAATATTCAACTTTCTTACATTAAAACATTACATTAAATACACATCATCATAAACACAGCATTTACATGTTTCTTTTCACTTTATTCTGTCATTGATCGAGTCTTATATTAATTACATTAAATTACGTTTTTTAAAATTAGCAGAAAAAGCCACATTCAAATTAAAATTTAGCTAGTAAGAAGCACAAATACGTTCTTTTACAAACATTTTTTGCTCAGTCATTAAATGACAAGTTTTCAGTCTCTGATGAGGAGTTTGCATCAAATGTCAGAGTCCGAAGTGGGTGGAAATGTGTTCTCCTGTTGGAAAAATACAGAATTTTCTTAGAAATTTCAGCAATGTGGCATTATTTCTGTCCTACCAAGACTTGCTCCTGTTATGCGCATAAGTTTAAAGCTCTTGCTTTTGGTTTGTGTCGATAAAATACCTGCAGCTTTCTTATACCAGGTAAGCGTGTCACTTACTGTGAATATATGCAGCTGTTTTGTCATAGCTCATTAAAATAGTCTGTCCAACCTACCTACCCTGTGGCAGTGGAAATAAAGAATGGCAATGTAGAAATAGCCAATCCAGCCGTCAAATAGCTAAATAATCTTGTTTGCTTTTGTGGGTCATAAAGAGATATTAGAAATAATTTAATTCTATTTGATATCCAGTTAAAAACTCCCTATAAGAGCTTTAATATGTAGCTTATATAGTCATGTTGCATAATTCACAAGACAAGGTCCAAATAGCCACCACAATGTTGCTTAAAGGGTTGTAAAATGAAAGTAAAACGCATGCAGAAGCTCTGAAGAATTTTACAGCCCTGCATGTAAAATCAATAACCAGCTAGTCCAGTTACATCCAGATTAATTAATGGAGTGTCTGCTGCCTGTGTACCTTCCAAACACTTTCAGAGTTTTGTCATTACTGACTCACCGTGTATATCGGGTTTTTGAAAGACACCAAACCATCATCCACAATGGGTTCAAACAGCTGGAGAAAAAAAGGACTAATTAGAATTTTGCAAACATTCAGAGCAAGTTAATTACTGATTTTTCACCAAACCCGCAGATAACATTGTGTTGTAAAACTCTGACATGCATCTCCATGACTACCTGCACACTTGAAGCAGCTGGCTGTGCAGCAGCGACGTTGACATCCTCCGAGTCTGAGCTGTATGCTGGGTTCTCAAAAGCCTCCTGTAAAAACAACAAGGAAAAGAAAAAGCTCATTTAAATTACGATACAGACTATAATAATCATTATTTTGTGACGTTGTGCATTCTCTACTTTATATTCAGTGCAATTTGAAAGTGAGAATGAATCTCTTCAGTTATTGGGTGTAAAAATATTTGATTTTAAATGTGAATGGTTGATGAATGTTAAACTGACTTTAGATGCAGCAGCAGGTTCTGTTGAACTTCTGGTGGGTGCATCCATGACTTCAACTCCTTCCACAGAGAGGGGGTCGGCAATGAACTCCTGAGGAAGAAGGCACAGGGTCACAAATAGGACTTAATCTATACAAGCTATCAACAGTTTACATGTAACCTTACACATGGCAGGCTCTGTGATTAATTTAAGCTCCTGTGCACAGTTTCTTAAAGTGCTTTTTATGGATATTTACATTGCTATAGTTGATCTAAAGTTTCATCACGTGACCACCAGTATCACCTACTCCAAATTTGCTGACACTGACCAATCAAATCTTGCGTCTAAAGAAAATGGTGGTATCATAAATAAACCTCAATGCAAAGATTGACTTAAAAAAAGGATAACTCCTCAAACACAAGTGACCACCAGAGGTAACTTGGTGGGCTTCACAGACATCATAGGCTGAGAGCTCAACTGCCATACCAATAGCTGGTTGCTGCTCATCTTGCTTCTTCAGTACTGCAGCCAGCGTTCCTGGAAATCTGAATGTCTTTGTCCTGACGAATGTTTCCAATTTCTTTGTTAATCTTTTCTTTAAGAATGAATGAACCAATCAGTGTCATTTGAGTTGAATAAGCAGTAGCTCCTGGCAGGTTTTTGCTAGACTTCAAGCCAGTAAAGATGGCTACTGGTGAAGCGATTAGCTCAGATGTAGCTATAGCAATTTTAACAGAACTGGACCCCTTTTCTTTATTAGAAGAAGGGCAAAGAACCATGCTGGAAGCTTTTCTTGGTAGTAAAGATGTTTCTGTTCTTCTCTTGATTTTGATTTTGAGTTTGATTCACTGACTGACCTCCACATCTGAGTCCATGGTTCTCTGCCAGTAAATGGTGGATTGCTCCCTCCAGGAGGGGAAGGAGTCCTTGCCTCAAGTGAAGGAGTTCAAGTATTTCAGGGTCTTGTTCAGGAGTGAGGGTAGAATGGACCTTGAGATTGACAGGTGGATTGGTCCAGTATTGGCAGTACTGCCAACCAAACTGTTGCGGTGAAGAGGCAAACCTTACAATCTATCAGTCAATATTTTTGTTCCATTGCTCACCAACGGTCATGAACTATAGGTAGTGACTGAAAGAATAAGATCGCGAATTCAATTGATCAAAACAAGATGATCTGGAAAATGTCGTGGGGAGAGAGATGTCTAGGCTTCGTGGCCACGGATAAGTGGAAGAAAATAGATGGATGGAAGGATCCAGTGACTGGTTCCACTGATAGTGAACGACTGCCTAACTAACAGTTGCCTGTTGAGCTCACAGTTTGTAGTTCACTCTTCTGGGCTGCACATGCCCAATACGTCACGTCCTGTTGCTCTGATTGTGATGGACAGAGGTTTGTCCAGTGTCCTCAAAGATTTCTTTGAAAGGTTCTGTCTTTGGTAAACACTGATTATGGGCTCGTCCAGAAAAATATCGGACATGTTTCAGCTTCCAGCAGAAGAAATTACAGAGCAAGTCCCTCAACTGTAACAGAAATGCATCCAGTTTATGTTTGTAATCATGCTCTACTTAAAGAACATGTCAGTTTATCAAAGGCATTTTAAATTTTTTTGTGAAGCTGTGCCTTAGTTTCAGTGATATTTTTACAGATTTGTTCATGGCCATCATCAAAGAGCACTGTCTTTTTTTAAATACTACTAATTTTAAAAAGCCCTGTGAGTTGTGTGCAGTATTGTTCGTAGTTTAATATGGTATGTGCTCCCTTGCTTACATATGCTTTGTTGTTTGTTTATATTATATTGTACTTATTATAGCATTTTGAAGGTTCCCAATCTCTATGTATAATAAACCAAAGGTGTTTCTCTTTCAAACACAATACCTCCACCAAGTTTCTATGTATAAGTTCAGACTTTCTGCAGAGTAAATCAAGTATCTCTTCTTCATAATGGGGCCTGTGGTTTACACTCTGAAGCTGTTGCCATGCAGTCTGTATATGCAGCCAGCTACCAGCAACAGGAGGTAGAGTTGAATCAATGAAGTCAACAGGCAAGCAGTGCTTTCTATGTATTGACCTTGGGTGTTCCATCAGGAGACGAGGTGTTTGTCACCACGCTTTTAGCTGCAGGTGTTTTTCCAGCTTCATACGCTGGATTCTCAAAACTCTTCCCCTCTGTGTCCACCATCGACACAGACATAGAGGGAACCTGAAGACAGAGAAGTAAAAAATCAAAACAGCTCTTTGGTTATCAGAATGAATGGCAGTCAATGACATGTCTTATGTTTGGTCACTGATGTGTCTTCTAATGTGTTTCTAAACCACAGCAGGTCAACACGATAAATGCATCAATATTGATTAAGCATGCTTCACTTTTCCAAAAATTTGAAAAATTTAGCATTTTTTGTGATTTTCTGATTCCTCCTATTCCTGGTTTTGCAGAGTTTTTTAAACTGTATGGGAAACATCAGAGGACAGGATGAATGAGTTGTGGGGGCTGAAATTTAATCAATCTTTTCATGTGAAGGACTTTATATTATTATGATTTAAGATGATTCATATACAAGGAGATATTTCTATGCTGGATGATTAAATAGTGATGTGAAATGTTGCTCTGGAAACAATCTTCAAAGTTTAGAGAGAAAAGCAATTGTAATTCTGCTCTGAAAGCATTCGTCTTTTAAATACATTTATAAAAGCACCAGACAGATAAGGTGTATGAATAGGGAGTAAAGATAAGAGCAGTAGAGTTCATAAGTGTTCAGATGGTAAAGTCATCAGAGACTTATTTTACTGACTGCATCAGGATTCAGCCTGGTGTCAATCCCGTCTGTTGACGCTGCATTTGGAGAAACTCCATTTCTGAAAATAATCACATAAGAATCAGGTGGAAAGTAGAGCTTTACAGAATAAAAATGAACATACGCAGAGAGTAAAAAATAAACTATAAGAGAGAGTTTAAAAGAAACATTGTCATTTAGTCTATGTCTCTGTTTCTCACCTAAAGGTCTGCATGGATGGCATGGATGGCATTGATGGCATACTGGGCATGCTGGGCATGCTGGGTATCCTCTCCTGTATTGTCTTCAGCAGGTTGGGTTTCTTCTTGGCAGCATAGACCAGAGCAGCCAGCAGAGCCACGATCAATATTGTCACCCCGATTGCGATTCCAACTGAAACAGAAAAGCAGTTTATTAACACAGGACTCCAAATTAGCCATTAATTTTATAAAGACTTGGAATGCTTTAATTTAACTTCAAAATAATACCAGAGGATGCTAGCACGCTGGCTTTGTTTGTCTCGCAATAATCTCCCTGCCACTCAGGAGGACATCTGAATAAAAACAAACATAAAAGGGTGGATTATTTCAAAAACTGTGCTTATTCAATAATTTATTTCAGAATAATAAATTCCACTTTGAATCATCTTAATTATTACAGCAAAGTAAAGTCTTTACCCTCCCTTTACATCAGTTTAGATTATCATGATTACAGCAAATTGTGCAGAAATACTAAAAGTAAGAAAGACTTACTTGCACAGAGCCCTGTTGTCATCAAAATAGCATGTGCCTCCATTCTGACACTGACAGGGTGGAGGCATGGTGGGTATAGGATCGAACCCTGAGGTGATTTAAAGATAAAATAGATTAAAGAATAAATCTGACATTTCAGCATTACTACGGGTCAGAGCAGTTAAGTTTATTTTAAACATGTAAAGAATTTTCATACACCTTCAGAGGACACATACAGGATAACAATGTTGAGAGAGAGAGAAAAGAAACAAAACAAGGCCACTTCATGAACATCTACAGCAGGGGTGTCCAAACTACAGCCTGCGGGCCAACTGACGGATTATAGAAAATAGCGCTAATCGGCTCATTTGTTCCTTTTCCTGCTCGTCTTTTGGTCTGGGTTAGAAAGCAGATGGCTCTAATCATCTTTCAGTACCATCACTACTTTAAAGTTGCACAGCTTCCTGCAGTTTGCTCTTGTTTTGAGTCTGAATGTGGAGATGAGCTGTCACCTTAAAAAGTTCGTCTTTTCATCCTAAGCAGGGGTGGATCTAGAGGGGAAGACCCCCTGAATTCTGATTGGCAATCCCAAGATCAGTAATGAACAGTTAACTTAACACTTTTGAGCTCTTTATTTTTAAAAAGCCATTAATGGAAAGCTGTGATGTAGAATATTTTTCTATAAATATTTTTAAACATTTTAACGTTGGATTCACTGTCTTTAACACATTATAAGTGGGTTTTCTCAATGTGGCCCGGCCAGCCTTCAATTTCTCCGCATGCAGCCCTTGGTGGAAAAAGTCTGGACACCCCTGATTTAGAGGGTTACTTTTACCACAGATTTACACATTTCAAACCTGGTTTTTCTAAGCTTCCTCTCTTTCATTTTTCAGATTCTAACTCTTTTTTCCTCTTAAGTGAAACCAATTAAATGAAAGATTTACAGTTATCTTACACAAGGCACATTCTGATTCTATTGAATCTTCATCATGCTTAGCTTTACTGACATCACAAGTTTAATCATAAATGTTGTTGCTAAACTTAAACTGTTTAATCTGCATACTGAGAAAATTAAAGCTCCTGTGATTAACTTTGCTTGCCTAAATTCTGGCACCCCCTGTAGACAAAACAGTACCTATGATCTCTTTTTTATTTTAAGATATATTTTGGAGCTTTTAGGCTTTATTGATAGATAAAGACAGTGGATGGAATCAGAAACAGGGATGAGCGAGAGGGGGAGACACATGTAGGAAAGGCGCCACCTGGCTTGAGAGCACCTGTTAACAAAAGAGATGTAACGGTTTTGATACTTTCGTGGTACAGTGGAAACAAAAGCATCTGGACATGTGACAGCTTCACATGATAGATCTTAAAGGCAAAAAGAGAGAACTGAGTGGCAAGTTTCTGAGATCGTATAGGCTCCAGTCACTTCATAAATCTGATGTGTGGAAGCATTTTGGTGGTATAAGTATATATTTTTAAGCTTAATGCACACCAACGGCCCTTTTTGTACATATTGTAGTATTGAAATTGTAATTGTTGTTAAATAAATGCCAACGTCACTTTTTTACAAGTCAGGGGTTTCTGATACAATACCGTACTATGGACTTGTTACTTTGATATTATCATTTTGTCAGATTTTAATACTGTTACATCCCTAGTTAAAAGTATTTCTTTAGAGTCCTGTAATTCATCTTATCTGTTTCATACCCCTTGGCAAAAATTACAGGCATTAAAAATAAATGAAAAATTGTCAGTCCAGTTGCTGCTGGTCTTGTTTGCTTTTCCAGGTCATAAAGAGGCATGACTATTCATTTTTGTCTGTTGCTTTACCAGTTAAAAACTCCACACAGAACGCTTTAATCAGGCTGATTTCTGACCTGCGTCACATTCAGTGTTACTGCCAGGGATGAAGCTGGTGCCTTCGGGGCAGGCGCAGGTGTAACCTCCTGGTCGCAGCAAACAAAGATGGCTGCAGGTTCCCTTACATGGATTCTTCACTGTTGATGAAAGAAGAAAGCTTGTAGAGAGTTTCATTCTAAATAGTTGAATATAATCCTCAGATAAAGGTAAAGGCAAATTTATTCTGTTAGCATAAAAGCACAAAAACAGCACAAAGCATGTAAGTGTGTTATAAATATATTAAGAGTGTGCAGCTTACTGCCAATAGAGTTGTATCTCTGTTGCTGGTACACAGAGACCTGGGTCAGCCACGGCCCAGCAGTCAGCAGCTTGGTCTTGACTCCATGGCCAAACTTGTCCTGCCGAAACACCTCACCCTTCTCCTCAGTGCTCCAGTAAACATGGTCCTCGAACACACTCACACTAAACGGGTTCCTAACATCTGAGTGACAATATGTGAACAGTTTAATCAAACCCCAGATTAAAATAAAAACAATAATTTGACAAAAACACTGGAATCAAACTGAAAATAATTCCTCACCTATGAAGACAGCAGTTCTGCGGTCCTCTCCTGAAGGCAGAACAGACTCTATGTGGCTCTCCTTACAGTCAGACCAGTAGATTCTGTCCCCGTTAGTAAAGTCAATTGACAGGCCAGTGGGCCAACCCAGACCATCAGCTACCAGGACTTTCCTCTCCTGACCATCCATCCATGAGCACTCGATCTTGGGTGTATCTCCTTTGTCTGCCCAGTACAACATCCTGCAGGTACAAAGCAGAGATTGGTTGGTTAAAGAACTCCTTTCATATTTTTTTCATGACCAATGAATACACACAGTAATAGAAATACTTTAAAAAGTAGAAAAATATTTATATGGAATTAAAAAGATTTCTAAAAAGTCCCATGAAACCATATAAATTGCAGTCCTTTTTTAATGTAATCTGTGACTGGTTTGATTTAATCAGGTGTGGTGTCCCTTTTTTATTTGTCTCACCCCAGTCGTGGGTTAACAGCCACAGCAGACGGTTGTCCCAGCTCAGTCTTGACTATGTGCTTCCTGTAGCGTCCATCCAGCATGGCCACCTCTAACCTCCTCACCCTGGAGTCTGCCCAGTAAAGGTTCCTACACGCAGGAGAAAGACAGAAGTATTCACAAACTTCCCCAAAATATTTCCAGAAATATTCTGTATATAAGCTTCTAAAAGAAAACATAACTATTGGGAAATAAAATTCAACTCACCTGCCCACCCAGTCCACGGCGATGCCACCAGGGTTGGTGATGTATTTGATGCCGAGGTCGACAGCAGCTCCGATGTTGTTGCTGCCATCGTCCACTGAGGGTATGTACGCTCTCTTTATGGCCCCTGGTGCAGAGCCCTTACCAGCTAGAGTGAAGTACACCATACCTGACAAGCACAAGGACATCGTCAAACAAAAGGTTCACTTTCATTTTGTATTTTCCATGCAGATAAAGTTGTCTTCCATCTTTCACTGTGCTATATCCACTTTTAGCTAACTAACCCTTAGTATTTGGTTGTGAGAAGTAAAGATATTTTTGTATGTTGACACTCAATACCAGCTAAACGTATTACTCAAACTGCCACAAGCCAGGGCTGTAGCCACATACTGGCTGTAGCTCTTATGGCTCTTCTGCCTAGATGTAAACAAACACAGTGAATGGAGTTTAAGATTCAAGATTCAAGAAACCTTTATTGTCATTGCACAACAGGTGTACAACGAAATTACAGTAGTTCTCTGGCCAGTGCAGCATCTTGTAAAAGCAGCATGGTTAAGATCCATAAGCTTTAGATAAAAATGTTTATAGGCATGCAAGGAGGATTGAAGACTTGGAATGCTAGCAATGCTACCAATAGCCACACCTAATCTGACATTGTTTACCTGCTGACAGTTTTTAAAAAGGGGGGTAAATCTGGACACTTTCTGTGTATTTTCTTACATTTAGACTGATTGAGTAGTCTGAATTACTTTTTGTTTAACTGACATAAAATTAGTCTTGAATCAGTAATGTTTGTGTGACTCACTGTATCCAGTGTTGTTATGGTCCCAGTCGTAGTCCAGTCCTGTGATGTGCTCCTGTTCTTGGAGGAAGTCATGGTAAGTCTCTGTCTGAAGGTTGAACTTGCGGATACGAATGTTTTCTGGTAGAAGCAGCAGGGGTGTTGCTCCTAAGGGCAAAAAAGACACGTAAAATAATTGATAACAAAAGACAGAACGGTTAAGTGCACAGATGTATAAAATATTGAATCAGTCTTTCGATTTTTGATCCATGTAGACCTAAGACTGACTGAAAAACACCTTCTTAAGTAGTGTTTCAGTACAATTTCCAAAAACCAGAGTTTTTTTCTGAAAAACGAAAATTTCAATGTTTATTAAATCTTTATTTCTCAGCATTTGTGGCAGACCCAGACGCTAAAGCAAACACAAATAAACTGTCAAAAACACGGCTTTAACTGGGAATAACCTTTGCTCTACAGTTCATAAATTAAAAAAAAAAAATCATTAATATCAAATTTTCCTCATACACCTCCGCCTCCTGAGCCTTTGCAATAACATCATGATATGGGTCATCACCTAAATTTGTTGTTCTTGTCTGATTCATCACTGATGTTGTCACCAAAAATACTGCTGTTGTCAGCTTCTGCCATTCTCTGCCTAGGTTGTCAGCAATCATCTAATTCAATTTTTACCTGCCTTTTAAATTGAATTTAACTAAGTTTAGCCAAGCCATTATTTTAGCTTTGCTGAAGTCATATTTTGAATGCTGTCAGAATAAAATCTTACCCTCAGCTTCACACATGTCCCCGTTGCCAACTCTTCGGTATCCAGGTGCACATTCACAGTCGTAGCCCCCCTTTGTGTTCTTACACACCTGAGGACAGGTGCCAAACACCTCACACTCGTTGATGTCTGAAACGGCAAAACAAGCTTGTGAGAAAGAGTTTAGAGGGAGGTTCACGTTTGGTTTAACTAACAGATCTCTAAAAGGGGTTCAGAGATTGTATTAACTGTGATTGTGTTTGTACCCTGGCATGTGTAGGTGCTGTCTGGGTTCACTTTGTATCCGGGTCTACAGGAGCAGATGAAGCCCGTGCCGTTCAGGTTGGTACACTCATGCTGACAGAGTTTCTCATCACAGTTGCGATCTTGGCCAAAATCTTTTGTTGGACAAAACAGAGCACTTATTTACAAGTTAAAAACAGTGTTAGTGTCTGATACAAAAAAGATAAATAAACCACTGACAAGACTTCAGAGGTCTTATCAGATACGAATGTATTTGTCCGAAACTTTATCATACATGGCTAAAAATATGCAAATCATGGAGATTTTTTTACTGATAAAAGAATGAGCAATAGAGATCAGTAGTGATTTTTAAAGTACTCTCCAAAAATGTTGGGTCATAATGGAGATTGTTTGTTTTTGAACAGCCAGCCTCTAGAGGCTACGTAAGGAACTGCAGCTTTTTGTGTTCCCCGCATTATCTTCCTTTGATGTTGACGCTGATTTTACATTTAACACTGTTAGCTCTTGTGTGATCCTCAGGTGTGTATGATGATCACAGAAAACTGTTAGAATTTAGTGTGTCCTGATACTCACTGCATCCTAACTCATCTGTGCGGTCCCCACAGTTGTCGTTGTGATCACAGACATACCGCAGGGCCACGCAGTGTCCATTTGTGCATTTGAACTCATCCAGAGTGCAGGGGGGCAGCGTGGGCTCACGGCCTGAGGAGGACAGAATGAGTCATCAGTGCAAACATTCAGGGAAGGTCGATGGGTGTGTGTATGTGAGAGCATGTCCGCCTCCACTTCTTTCTAAGGTTTAAGAGCTCAGACAAATGTGTAAACAACTAAAACAGAATAAATACATGGATTCACACACTGGCAGACAAAATGAACCCCAAGCCTCCTATACACTGAAGTTTGACAGCAAACTGTCCCGTATCCTCTAAATCTCTTCTTCAGTCATAGCCTTCTCCACAGCCTTCCCTCTGTTTTTCTTTACTGTCTCCTCCCTGACAACAAATGGATTTAGATGAGCCAGGCAATGTCCAGCAACTCTTTAATCTCCTCTCAAAATAATTTGCTCTGATTGATGTTTAAGCTGATTGTGTAACAATTTCATGAAACAGACTATTTCCTTATCCCATGTATGTTTCAGGCTTTGTGTCTAGAGCAGATCACTGATTTCAGTTTGGGATTTCTCATTTTAGAGGCCTTACAAGGGGAAAGTTCGTGTGGCATTAGTGTTGTTCACATTAATCCTACGCAAATCAGAAACTGATGACTACTGGTGCATTTACTGAACATGACCTTATTACAGATTAAGCTGTGGTTATGTTTGAAAGAATGTAACATGTTCAATCTAAAGAAACAATTCTGATACAATGCAGTAAAAACAAGTTTACTGTACATAGAGGAACAGTGTGTCTGTAAACATGTTTAATTTGAAGAAACAAGTGTAGAATACAACATTAAAAAATCATTTATTGAATGTAGAGGAACAGTGCATCTTAACAAGATTAAAAATGTATTTATTTGTCCCAAGGGAGATTTGTTTTGGACCTCATAGACACCCATACACAACATCTGTCTAGTTTCCTCTTTTATGTGAGATGCATGTGTGCATCCTGCGTTTAATTTACAGCTGCTGCTATTGAATTCAATCACTTCTAATCATTTTCTATTCAGTTTTTGATGTAACCCTTTTATTGAAATTCATGTTTAATTTTATGCCCTATCTTTGCCTAAATTAAATCTTTCCTTTTTCTGATCGTATATTTCTATATATTTTATATTTTAATTTTTTTATTTTTGCTTGGTTTTAGATTTATTTTATGTCTCAATGCTGTAATGACAGCTGTAAAGACAGAAAATCTGATCATACTTTCCCCAAACTTGTACAGAACTTGCGACTATGATCAAATTTATGACAAAAATTATATCAAAGTAAAATATATTGGAAATAATGTAAAAAAATATCATATGGATTTATTTTACAACACAACTGTAATAATGATCTATTCTAAGTTATGGAAGAGGGGTGGGATTAAATAGGATTAAAAAAATGAATGACAATGAATAATCACTTAAGTATTTTATAAATGCCTCTGTGAAGTTGTACGATCATTTTCTGTTCTTTTTTACATGTTCCAGATAAACATTTCAATCAATCAATTAATTCTAATTCACAAACTAAACTATAAGTATAGAAAACTTAAGTTAGCTGGTGGTTAAGTTTTAGAGCTCTTATTATTCTCCTGAGACTGAGCTATACATTCTTATTTAGATAAAAAGGACATGATAAAGATAAAAGCAAAGCCTTGTCTTTCAACAGGAAGTAGTTTTCAACAAAAAACTGATGCATATAACTGTCTGTCTGCACATAAGAACAACAGACTAATCTTACTGTATTACACAAAAAATCTGAATATTTTGTTGTTTTATTTTATCCATTTTGAGTGTTTCAGGCAGTTGGTGAAGGTCAGTAAGAGATGTATGGCATAGTAATTTTGCTGATGATGGACCACAAGAATTTTTTTAAGGGTTGTATGACCTAAAACTCCCCTAAAAGTTCTGCAGGTATGGAAAATGTCCTTTAAAACTATTATAGATTCCCAAAACATAAAAATTCCCCCAAATTTCTAAGACATTTTCAAAAAATGTCTGTGAAAATTCAAAAATTACTGTATAAAACCACCCAAAGTGTCATCAAATATTCCCCAAATATTTCAGTTTTTTTTTTGAAGGGCCAGAAGATAAACATAAAAAGTTCACCAAAAATGTCATGACAATTCCTGAAAAAAAAAAAAAAAAAAAAAAAGACATTTTTAATCAACACATTTCCATTGTGCCACATTTAAGTAACATGTAAGAAACAAACTGGATCTGTAAGGTTCTGTCACATAAGAGTCAGATCCTCTCTAGTCTAGTCCTAATGAACTATAACGACAGTGTTTTGTGTGTGTGAGTCATACAGAGTTCCTCCTTCTCGTCACTGCCATCTCCACAGTCGTCCTTCTGGTTGCACAGCAGGCCCGCGTAAACACAGTATCCGTTTGCACAGCGGAACTTGTACGGCATCTCACAGGTGATGTTCACTGTTCAAACAAACACAAATCAGAGACACTGCCATCTTTATCATGTGAGTATATCACATTCACTCTCTACAACTCTGCAATTAAAAACTAAGAGCACAGCATTTTTGTAAGTCAGCGGTTCTCACAGCATAGACTGAGCTGTTCATCTGAGCGGTCCCCGCAGTCATCTGTGCCGTCACACACCCAGCTCTGGCTCACACACAGATGGTTTGCGCACTCGAACTGGCTCTGAGGGCACCAACGGCCTCCTGGGAACCGAGTTGCTGTTGGGATGGGGGAAAAATTAATCCTGACATCAACGGTTTGTACATTCTGATCACTCTGAGAGGAGCTGATGATGATCCCTTTTCATGATTTTTTTCAGCTCTATGACTCTGATTTGTGTAAAAAGAGAAGACACAGTAGCTCCCCAGTACAGTTGTTTTAAAAGCCAGAATTTTAAACTCAGTCAAGTTCAGGAAGAACTCAAACTACATTAATACCTGTTTCGATTCCACTGCAACAAATATGGAAGTTCTAGCACGGACAGAGCCAGAAGTGTTAAATATCTAGGACTTAGCTGAAACTTAGGAGAGTCCAGGATCATGCGTCCCCAGAAATGATTTGCCTATCAGGCAGATATGAATGCCCTCTTTTAAGGATTGACGCAACACTGAAATCAAATTGAGATCTAAAGCACCAACAAATCTATTAAGAATTTAGGCAAAAATGATACAGCTTTGTCTGCTTTAATAACTTCTAGTAAATTAAATAAATATAAAAGTTTTTATGATTGATTACTTTAAAAATTGAAAACTAAGGGCCTTCATATACCTTTAACACAGACAAATATCAAGTATTAAACATAGCACTAAAACAATGCACCGTCAGGTAGTTTTCACGTTGTTCACTTACGACATTTGGTCTCATCTGACAGATCCTGGCAATCAGCGCGCCCGTCACACTCTAGAGCAGCAGGGATACAATGACCCGAGTCACACTGGAAACTACCTGGACGGCATGTCAGCAACTCTGGAAGAGAGCCGGGATGGTATTGGATGAGTGTGACAAAAAAGAATGTTTCAAGGCAGTGTCTGTGTGAAGCGTCTACTCACCACAGTCCCGCTCGTCTGAGTTGTCCCCGCAGTCGTTGTCATGGTCACACACCCAGCTTCCAGGGATGCACTGTGCATCATCACATTTAAACTCACTTTCAGAGCAGGGTCTCGGCTCTGCACACATCAATCATAACAAAGGACATAAACATCTTTAGCATGACACCAGGATAAGGTCTTACTGCAATCACACAAGCTAATTCATACAAGGACTCTATTTCATAAATAATCCAATTCTAAAGTGGGATTTTTACAGCATTTTGTGTGAGTCAAACAGCAAAAATGGGTGCGAATTTAGGAAAATGTAATCAGCAAATGTGATGTTTTGCCACTCTGACATGAAATAATTACATTAAAAAAGGACAGACTAGAAAAAAAAAAAACAAAAATAATTCTGTAACCCTGGTTGACATAAAACTGTGGCTGTTTTTAAAAATGATTCAGAAGTGTGACACTCACCGCAGTTCCTCTCATCTGAGCCATCCCCACAATCATTGGAGCCGTCACACTGCCAGCGAATAGGGACGCAGCGGTGGTTGTCACACCGGAAATCTCCCAGAGGATCACAGGTCACTTCCTCTGTAGGGAAGTAAAGCCAGAAACATCATATTTATGATTATAAAGGAAAGAAGAAAGTTTAGACCTCTAAAGTTAAACTCTTAAAGCATTTGGAAATAAATATTCAGTAAAGGACAGACTTTAATAAGAACATTGTGCTCTGTGTCCTTAGGTGGGTCCAGCTATGCTCTAACATACTATCAGATCTGCTGACATGTCACTCACCACAGCCCTGCTCGTCGCTGTTGTCAAGGCAGTCATTGGTGCCGTCACAACGTGCCCACGTAGGGATGCAGCGGTAGTTTGTCTTGCAGGAGAACTCTGTTTCCTCATCACACTTGTAATCTGGACCCCCTATAGGGAGAAAGAGAAATATTGAGAAATTAGAGACAAACGACAACAGAATAAAAGTTAGAAGATGAGAAAATCAGGAGCGCATAGGTGAGACGGAAAAAAGGAGGACAAAGATGTGTGGAGAAAGTAAAACCCAGCAGAGCATTATTAAGAAAGTTGGTTACTCTTTGGACATGGCTATGTCCACATTGATTGTATGTCATTAAAACACCTATGCATATTAAAACGGTCTGTTCTGGCTTTGTTTTGCTATCAACAAGCGTTTCTTATGTATCCAGCTGACAAATGTTAAAGAAAATCAAGGTACTGTATGTCTTTCTTTTTGCCACAGCACCTGAAAAAGACTTTCCATCTCTTTCACCACTATCATATCGTTATGTTTCTACCTGGCTTTAATTTCCTTAAACTACAGTCTCATAACGTCTCACTTACTGCAGATTTCAAATGGCTCGTCAGATCCATCACCACAGTCATCTTGGGCATCACATACGTAGCTCGACGGCAGACAGCGCCCATTTGCACACTGAAATTGTCCCGGTTTGCAGGTCTTCTGAGCGCAAGTCTCTGGGTCCTCGTCACTGCCATCTACACAGTCGTTTATCCCGTCACAGTGCCAAGATACTGGGATGCACATCTTGTTTTTACACTGGAACTGGTTCTCCTCGCACCTGTGATCACCTTTAGGGGGCAAAAAGCGCATTTTGAATTCTTAGAGCCTATTTTTGTTTTTTTTTGTTTTTTTACCAACAAATGTTTTCTCCATAAGCTAAATTCAAACAAAAGGAGCATTCCTTTAAATATGCTCTTTCATTGGTGTGTCTAAGTTGTCTTACTGCAGAGAGCAGCGTCTTCGTCTGAACTGTCAGGGCAGTCAGCATGGCCGTCACAGAGGAAGCCGGGGTAAGTGCAGTTACCGTCCTGACACTGGAATTGGCCAACAGGGCAAAAACGTGGAGGGCAGGTCTGAGGTTCATCTGAGCCATCGCCACAGTCTGACTGTCCATCACACTTCCACCAAATGGGGATACACCTAAAGACGAGACAGAAGAAATCTAAAATTAATCTAGCAAATGTTTTCAATCATTTTCTTCACTTTTACTTGCTTTTAAAAGTTGTTTAATGACCTTTTTTATATCCATATATAACCTTTTTGAAGTGAAACTTCCATCCAACAATTTTTCAGTTCAGTCAGGAGTCAGGATCACTTTGTCAAGAAACACACATGATTTGTGGTTATAAATATTCAAGAAGGAACAGTACACCTCCCTGCCTTTCTTGTGCCTATAGAAGAAGAACCAGCAAAATACACCAAGAGAAGCAGAGCAGAGAAGGCAACAATGACAAGAGAATGACACTGATTGAGTCAGAAGCAGAATAAAGGAGGAGCTGGGGTGGAGGAGAGTTGCTAAAGCAGCTTACAGAGAGAGCAGCAAAGCGTAGCCAGGCTAGAGCAGCTTAAATATGGCAGCATGAGTGCAATTAGCGAATCAGCTGGCCGTGAGCTGATGAGGGCTTGCATGAGATCAGCTGATCTTCATTATATGGCAGCGCTTGACTCCTTGGCCTGCCTGAACTAGCACTATACACTTGATTTGATCAAGTGATCATGTGATGTAATTTCCTAGTACTTTATTTCTTATTTTCTTACCTATCTTGCTGGCAGACATGGAATACACCACTTCATTTCAATAAGGTCTGTGTTATTGGGGTCAATAAAACAATCTCAATAGAAAATCGTTTCCTATATCTAAAGATTTTGTCAATTAACTATAACTCTAAAGACATTAAAATGTTCTTGGCAGCTTCAGCAGAAGCTTGATAAAAATGAAGTGACAATGTACTCTAAATAATGAAACCTGAAATGTTCTCTAATATTCTTTTCTTGTCTCAATTAATTATAACTTAAACCAAAAAAGCGTGAAAGGTGAGTGATTTAGGAGTAGCGCTGACTTTCCTGGCTTTTCCTATATTGCATAAATTCTAATATTTATCGATCAAAATGGAATGATTTATCAAAAATTTTTACTTAACTTAGTCAAAAGGGTTTCTGTATTTAGCCTTACTCTCATCTTTATTTTCAGTACAGAAAGGGATCTGTATTTCTTGTCCTTGACATCTAGCATCGGTGCATCTTATATGCATAAGAATAAAGCTTTTTCCACTTAGTACTGAAGAATTTATGTTTGTGGTTAATTAAAAGATTTGAGAATTTTATGTAAATGTATAATGTGATGCAGATATCCTAAAACATAAGGCTTTGGAAATTTAAGAAAGTGAAAATGAGTACTGTGAGTAGAAACATAAATGTTTGATGTTTCAAATCTGACCTTTCATTGTCTCCACAGCGGTACTGTGTACTGGAGCAGTCAGCCACACACTGGACCTTGAAGCCCACCATGAGGCCAATGAAGTGATCTGGACAGACACAGGAAGCTTGCTGCCCTCCGGGACCAATCAGACATAAGTGACTGCACGTCAGATGATGGGAGGAGCAAGGGTTTTCACCTGGGAGGAGTAAAGAATCAAAGAGTACAGGTTTAACCTGAGTTGCAGTCTGCCGTGACAGCATTATAACAAGCAGCTTAGATGTACATACTGCGAGGCTGTCTGTAGGGGTGGTACACATGAATGTCATAGGGCCGATGTGTGTTGTTTCCCATGATGGTGCGTTGTTCTCCAGTGTATTTGTGAGCCTTCTCCACTGTGTGTGTGTTCCAGTCGGTCCAGTAGACCCAGTCCTCAAACAGGGTTACAGCAAACACATGGGGAAGTGAACCAGAAATGGCTCTGAGGCGGTTCTTACCATTCATGTCTGCAAAGCTGAAAGTTTACACACAGGACAGTTCATACACTTTGCTTTGAATTCACTAAAAACTATTGTAAACAAACTTAAGACTTTGGACTCTAGACTCACTCCAGGAAGTTAAGATGAGAATCAGCAAAGAAGATCTTGTTGGTGGTGTAGTCAATAGTCAGCGCACTGGGCCACTCTAGCTTGGTTGTAATAATGGCAGTAACATTGGTTCCATCCATGCCTGATCTGCCAATATATGCTTCATCACCCCAGTCAGTCCAGTACAGCCAACTGGGAGTAAAGATAACAGGAAGGATGGAAAGACAGAATAATGGGACGATCAAAAAACAAGGTCTTAAAATCAGTCACTGTAGATTTACAATATTATGAAACTGGAAACTGGAGGGTAATTCATGATACAGGAAGATATGATATGATACGATACAATACAAACCATATGATACGATAGGATATGATGCGTCACAATGTGATACAATACCCTATGATGTGATACAATACAATACGACAAAAAAATGACATGATGTGATATGATACAATATAATGCAATACGATACGTTACAGCACAATCACTACGAAACCATACATTATTGTACCATACTATAAGAAACACTGAGTACAGTATGATACGGTACAGTACAAAACAATATGATATGGTATGGTATGGTACGGTACGGCCCCATACAGTATGATACAATACATAACCAGGAACCAGGAACCTCATTGCTGTGAGGTGACAGGGCTAACCACTGCATCACTGTGCAGCCAAAGAAATGTATTTATTCATTGCAGTCAGTGTCAGTCTGAGCTCTCATCATGCTTCATTTCTTAATTTGTTTTTACCCTACCAAAGTTTTCCTGGTGCACTCTTCTTTAACTCTTTTTTACACTGTCAGCTTCTCCTTTGGTTTAAGTTCTGTTCATACCATCCTCACTTATGTCATAAGTGCTACCTTGAGGAGTCATGAATTGGTGACTCAATTTGTCAGTGAAATCTGTTTTGAATACTGTATTCTGTGAAGGTTAAAATTTGGTGTCAGCAATTCAATAACTGTATCAAGAGTTAGGATGGTGATTAGTATTATAATATTAAATATCAGCTGGGGTTTTTGTCTCAGTTACGGATCAAGGGCTGTAGTTTGTGTGTGAATGTGAGTATCTATGTACCCGTATTTAGGGTTAACAGCCACAGCTCGAGGTCTGCTGATGAGATATGTGTTATTTCCATCTATAAAATGCTCTGAAAGCAGCCTCTTCTTGTAACGTCCATCCAGCTCCATCACGTGAACTGAGCTGTAATAACCGTCCACCCAGTACAATTTCCTGCAGGAGACACAAAAAGTTTCATTTATTTTGTTTAACCAGACTGTTTAATACTCATTGAACCATAACATTCTCCTGTAGATCTAAAACAGGGTTTCTCAGAAATAAATGAACACTTTTTGCTGCTTACTGTCTAATAAACAAATAATGAGTGAATGATTTATTGGCAAAATAATGAAGATCCTCTTCACATACCTGCCCACCCAGTCCAGCGCGAGGCCTTCAGCTCCTCTTACATCTTCATCCGTCAGAGTCTCCCTGTCGCTCCCGTCCAAACCCATCCTCTCGATCTTACCTGCCCCTGCGTCCAGCCAGTAAAGCTTCTTCTCTATGCTGTCAAAGTCTAACGCCACCACACTGGACAGCCCCTGCAGGACTATACTCAACTGTGACCCATCAGTGGTCAGCTTGCGGATGTAGTAGCGGTTAGTGTAAAGCAGGTACGGAGCGATGCCACTGTTCTGACGACAGGTGCGTCCGTCAGGTTCACGGAGGTATCCAGGTGCACATTTGCAGTGGAACGAGCCCACGGTGTTCTCACAAATCTGGCTGCAGACGGAGGGCGTGCTAATGCACTCGTTCAGGTCTTCACAGGCTTTGCCATCTGGCATGAGTTTGTAGCCAGGGTAACAGGAGCAGTAGTAACTAGTGAGGGTGTCGGTGCAGATCTGGGCGCACTTATGGACAGACGGACTACGGCACTCATTGACTCCTGAACACAACGAAAAGAAAGAACAAAGAAGAATGGAATAGTTGTCAAAGATATGAATTGAGAGATTAAAATCTGAACATAAACAGCACAGAAAACAATTTGTAATTTAAATGAGCATTAATCTAAAACATATGAAAGACAATATATGCTTCTTCTTAACTTTAAAAATCTAGCATTCAACTGATCTCTGTTTTTTTTTCTTTATTTATACTTGATCATATACACAATCAAATTAATGAGTTTACAGATATACAAAAATCTCAAATTAAAACTGGTGTAATGTACCCCCATAAATACTGTCAGTTTGCATAATAATTCCATCTCTCACCACAGCCCTTTTCATCGCTGTTATCCTGGCAGTCCTTCTGTCCATTGCACACCTTATTTTCATCAATGCACTGGCCTGATGAACACATAAACTGCTGAGGGGCACAGGTGGGCTGCGGCGTAATGCACAAGCTGTCTGCCTCATCTGAGCCGTCCAAGCAGTCGTTCTCGCCATCGCAGGTGTAATAGGAGGGGATACAGGCTCCGTTTTTGCAGGTAAACTGGTAGCTGCTGCAGGTGTCGTAGGTGCAGCCCAGCTCATCACTGCCATCCCCGCAGTCGTTCACATGGTCACAGCTGAAGAGGAGGAGATGACCATTACCATCGTTTCAAGAATGTAAACGGATAGCACATATTTTCTTTTACTTACTGGAAGGGGAGGAAGATGCAGAGCCCGTTAGAGCAGGCAAACTCATTCATGTGACAGGTACGGTTGGGACAATTCTGGAGCTCATCAGCGGCATTGACACAGTCTTTCTCACCATCACACACAAAGCTTAATGGTATGCAGCGAGGGTGGCCTGGGTGCCAGGTTGGGCAGGTGAACTGACTGGAGCTGCAGGTACGTTGGCCTACAAGACACAGTGAGACGATAAGATGAATAAATTAACTAGATTATACAGAGAACATGTAAACAGTTGTGAATTTAACAGAGATAAATAAGATGGACAAAAAGAAAATTCAAATGAGATAAGGAACAGAGCTTGGTAAAAAAAATGCTTGGATTAATACCATTACCCTCAGTGTGTTAATAAAGTAAGCTGCTGTCTTACCACACTCCAGCTCAGGAGCCTCGTCACTGTTGTCCCAGCAGTCATTGTTGCCATCACAGACCATTGACTGAGGGATGCAGTTACCATTGGTACAAGTGAACTGGCTGGGATTGCATGTTCTGATCTCATCCTCTGTACAGAAAGAAAAAAGTAGAGTCTAAATGAAATCTACTTCATAATCTGACTTATTTAGGTCTAAAAATCTGCTCTAACAGTTAAGCTTAAGTATAAGATGCATAAGTCAAAGTAACATGCTCAGGGGCAAAGTGTTTTTTGCTCTGAGGTTGTCAAGATTAGATTTGCAAATCTGAACTAAAACCACAACAAGACACTTCTTAAACAGTTTAAACCAGTGGTACCCAAGTGCTTGAGTGCCAGGACCCACTACCTTCTTATAAAAAATTGTGACCCAAATTTTTTTAAATGTTAAACCACTTATATTTTAGAATTAAATGGAATAAAACATGATTAAAGAAAGGAGACAGGAAAAAACAAATCTGTTTGAAAAGCATATCATTACAGAGGGATGGGTATTCATACGTTTTTTCCCTCTTTTTTCCCAAGACAGCATGAAATTTGGTCATTTTATAAGGATTTTACCTATCATCTTAGGAATCTAGCTTCCTGATGCAAAGTACTCACGGCAAGAGGGAGGCTCATCTGTGCGATCATCACAGTCCTGGACATAATCACATACCCAAGATTTAGGTATACATTTCCCTTCATCACAGCGGAACTCATCCGGGGAGCATGTACGGCCCGCTATAGCACAAAGATGAATAAATATGTTAGAATGTGAACTGATCTAGACACCTACAGGTGGAGATGTACTATCCAATAAAACACAAACATATGGGTGATATTTTTGTTGCAACATCTTCATCTTCTCTATTTCACTCTGGCAACACAAACACTGCACGTTCAACTCACCACAGAAGAGAGGATTCTCATCACTGTTGTCGCCGCAGTTGTTGTAGCCGTCACAGAGGCTTTCAGGGTAAATGCAGATGTTGGTGTTGTCACACTTTATCTGGCCTGCAGGGCATGTCCGGTCAGCTGGAGAGGGCAGAGATGAAGATTTAAAAAGCTGAATGAGAGAGAAATGTCTCTTAATGGAGCATTTCAGACTCTATACAGCAGGGTTAATGTGGCAGCTGTGATCCAACACTCATCACTGTTCATATCTTACGGCAATTGATTTCATCTGAGGCATTGTCGCGGCAGTCATTGCGGCCATCACAAACATAGTCTGCGTTGATACAGCGTCCATTTGCACAAGTGAATTCTGTTGCAGGGTTACAAGTGGGGAAAGGGCAGCCCCGCTCATCACTGTTGTCGCCACAGTCGTTTGTGTAGTCGCAGACGTAGCTGAGCGGCACACAGCGCCCGTTGTCACAGGTGAAGTCAACAGCTGCACACGTGTGGAAAGCTGGGTAGAAAAAAAAAAATCAGAATTCTGATTTAGTTTCATGCATTGACATTTAATTTTAAGACTTTTTGCTTGTCCTATGAAACATTTTGCTTACTTTTATCTTCTCGCTGTTCATTAAAACTGATCAAATAAGTGTTATTTTTTACCGCACACTCTCTCAAGCTCATCAGAGTTGTCGTGGCAGTTGTTGTAGCCGTCACACTTCCAGCGTGCTGAGATGCAGTTACCGTTGAGGCAGGTGAACTGCTCAGGCTCACAGCGTTTCCCATTGTCCTGAATGCAGTCTTTACCGTTGTTAGCCAGGTACCACTTCCCCTGATGAGGGCACTGACACTCAGGACCCAACGGACCTGAAGGAGGGATTATGGGAAGCGAGGGCATTAAAGAAAGAAGAGGAAGACTGAGATAACCTGTCTGTTTAATTAGAAGTACTTTGTGTCCTCTGTGCTATTTAGGATGTTTCAAACTTTCTGCACTTGCTTTGAAGTCTAAGAAGTTCTACTTAAACAATTACCCTTAATGTGTCAAGAGCTTTTTATGTAATACTTTCTCTTATTTATCATGTGTAATTGACTTAATTAAAAATTCCAGTCACTAAAAATGTTCACACTAACCAAAAATATTTATTTCATCAACATCTGCAATGTTAATGAATATACAGATATATCACTTTTTTAAAGTCTGAGACAAGATCAAAAGTATAATCTTTTGTGTTTGTCTAGAAAGGTCTTACACTCCTCTTTTGTTTGCTCTTACCAGGAACACAGATATGACTGCACCCTCCATTAAACTGCTGACATGAGCTGGAGCAGCTCTCCTGTTTAGAACCTGCATAAACATGGATGTCATTTGGTCTGTACTGAAGGTCCTGAGCCAGCACTGCAAAGCCAGAGCCGTCATCCTTTCCAGCTCTAAAGACGCCTCTCTCTGTCCAGTCCGTCCAGAAGATGTCCTGCTGGAAGACCGTCAAGGAGTACGGGTACATGACCCCTTGCAAGATAACTTGTCTGTTTTTTCCAGTCAAAGTGGAACGCTCGATCTTATCTCTAGAGGAAACAGAGTATAAATTTAGAATTTTTGAACCTTATGGGACCTGCTTCAGTACAGCATATATGCAGAAACTTGACGTACAATGTGGCATCAGCCCAGTACAGCATCCTTTCTTCATAATCTATGGACAGGCCATTGGGCGTAGTCAGGCTGGTGTTAATAATGGGGGTCCGGAAGTTTCCACCAAGTGTTGCCCTTTCAATCTTGGCAGGGGAGCCCCAGTCAGTCCAGTACAGGTAGCTGGGAAAAAGAGGGTAGTGTGAAAAGTAATAGTGTTGTTGTATTTAGCATAGCTTCTGTAATGACAAATCATAGACTGTATAAAAAAAGAGAGAAAATGAAAGCTTCCCAAAAGTAAAACCTCTACTGACTGGCTGGAGTGAGGGTCACAAGCTTTGCCTCCTTTATGGTACACTGTAAAACTGGAAAGGTTGTGAATACTTTTTTTATTTTTTTGTTGAAATTGATTATTTGAAAGTTTTAAAGTAGTGGAGATACATGTTTTGAGTAATTATTATTCGTACTCATACGTAGTAATCATTTTACTTGTATTGGGTTAACTTGACTTCTTTAAGTTAAATTACACTGTGGAAACTCAAAACATCTTTTTATTTTTATTTTTTGTAAAGCTACATGTTGTTCATCCACTGCAATTTTCCCTTTTTTCTATCTCATACTTTAATCTTGAACATTTATGTTGGTCAAGGTTGGCCAATCCAAGTGACTACAAGTGACAATACCTGAAAGGTACACACTGAAGTCCTCTTCCACCCAAGACAGTGCAGACTCATTTTTGATGGCCACTCTCACAGACCATTCATGTGAGATGTCATATATCACAGAACTAATATGCGCTAAAATGTTTAAAATAAAATCGGATAAGACTTCTGTTTAAGGTTGAGGTAAGGGTTAGGATACCAAGAGTAGAGTTAAAATCCTGTTCTGGAAAACTTAATTATAAATTAGTTAAATTAGTACTGTTTAATAAAGCCAAATAAACAGTCTGTTTACAAGAAAAATCTCATCAACACAACCAGTGTAGCTTGTGTATCTCTTAGCTGTGTGAGCTACATGGATAACTTAATTATGTAGATAAAATAGCTACACAACCAAAATAGTTAAAGCTAAGCTCACAAAGCAGTAACAGCATAAGCTACGCATCTTAATTATCTGTTTAGCGAAGTTAGCTATAACTAAAGCTAAAGCTCACGTTGCTAAAACTAACTCACAGACACCTATGTAAGCTATGTAGAGAATTTATCTACATAGCTAGGCTAGCCTTATCTACATTTGCTAAAGGTCATATTGCTAAAGCTAACTTAGTCAATGATAATGTACATAGCTAATGTAGCTACATAGCTAATGTAGATAAAGCTAAGCTCACAAAGCAGCTATGTATGCCTATTTAAATATGTTATCTACACAGATACATTTGCTAAAGTTCATGATCTAAAAGCTAATATAATTACACTGGCTTATGTGGTAATGTTAACCATGTAGCTATGTTAGCTTTAGCTAAAGCTAAGGAAGCTAAAGTGAGCCATTGTTCATAAAACTACTTCTGGATCAAGTCTATAAATAATAAAATCGCTGATTAGACCTCTGATCTTTTTCTGTTTTATTTATAAAATTTTGCTTTAGTCTGTAATGTTTGCAATGTGGTTATTTCATGAATGTAACTGCCAGACTTTGCTCATGCATAAAGTTAAATTAGAAAAAATATCGAACTATGCTATACCAAAAATTTAGGGCACTTCCTTTCTGAGATATACAGTCTCTCAGATGAATGGTCTGTGAGAGAGGCAGGCAGAAATGTTCCAGCCAGACCCATCTCCTTTCATCATGTTCAGTATACCACCCATAATGTGTATTAATAGTCCTGTGGTTACTCCCACAGGACTATTCTGATTGAGTCAGTAGCTTCACTCATGGTGCAAAAGTGTCTAATACTCAAAGATATTTTGGTAAACCTTGCAGATTAAGGCATGACTGTCAAATAATTTGAATTAAAAAAAATAAAGCACTGTTGAGAACTGTTCTCGTAAAAGTAAAAATTTTTTCTATCAACACACATTTTTTAAGAACCTTCAACTGTTCAGTCCTACAAATGGGACACAGCTCAAACTATGACACAAAAAAATCTTTTTTTTTTCTAAAGCATGTTTATTTTGTCGCTATAGTTCATATGCCTAACATGCTGATTTAATGCCCATGTGATAATTTTTTGATAAATTTAGGTATATGATGCTATTAAAGGTTTAAATGAGTGATAATTGATAATGCAAATGATGATGCAAATTGACAATGATATCTGTTGCCAACTGGAAGGAAGAGGGAGAGTGTCAGTGCCTCATCTCTTACATCAAATCACTACGGCTCAGACTCTTACCCTAAATGCACAAAATTTAAGTAGTATATGCATCATTGGTCTTAATATGCAGTCAATGGATCAAGTTTTAGATAGTGAAATCACTGTGTTTTGCTTTTACCCATAGCAAGGGTCAACAATGATGCCTCTGGGGCGGTTTGCAGGGGCAATAATGGAGCGGTTCTGCCCATTCACTCCTATGGCCTGGACATTGCGTTTATAGTAGTCAGTAAAGTAGAGGCGTTTGTTGATCCAGTCAAATGCCAATCCCTCCGGGTCATCCAAATCTAATCAGGGAATCAGAGAGTACATGAAATAAAGAGATTAAAGAAAAACAACTGCAACAATGACAGGATAAATAAGGAAATGGTTAAATCAAACTGAGTGAGAAGAAAGAGTGAGAATCAGGAGGAAAATATCTGAAGATAAGGTGCTACAAAGTAAGAAGAAAACTTTAACACAGATCTCACTTGCGGCGATTATCACAGGCGGACTGCTGATGGATGACGTGGTGATGTAGCCAATTCTGCTCCGTCCGATCCCCAAGTACTGAGTGAAGAAAATCCTCCTCTCCTTGAAGTCATAATCCAGAGCAACCATGCTATACCCCAGGGTAAGTGTTGGAAAGGGGGTACTGTGGTCCGTGGGGTCTAACCTCATGCTATTCAGCGTGTAGTCTGTAGTGAAAACTAGAAACTCATCCTGTCCATAACCACATGTAACTCCATTACTCAGGAGAGAGCCGTGCGCACAACCACATTTTGGTTGCTCCTGTCCTGCTATGGCGAAGCAGAGCTGTGTGCAGCGTCCGTTATCTTCCTGACAGGGGTTAAAGCCCACCTGGTTGGCTGAAGTGGGCTGGACATGAGCGTCAAAGATTGTGACATCCATCAGTCCGTCAAGATTGTCTCGAATTACCTGATAGCAGTGAAAAAAAATTATTTAGTTGCATGGGCAGAAAACCTTGCAGAGCAGATTGATTCACCAGCCTCCATGTCTGTCATCAGGCCATTCCATCTCGAAAAGCTCTAATCTAAAACGTCTGTGCTGAACCGAACACATGGGTTAGACCAATCTGTATTGAGGATAGCAAGGTAGTACCTATGGGTGGGGTTAAGTTTTACTGAAATCTTATAGCAATGGCTGCCATCAGTGTACCAATTAGCTTTGATGTAGCTACAACTAGCTTTCTGTGATAGCAAAGACGCTTTTGCTCTTCTGCTGACCTGCTTCGGCATAAGTTAAATACAATGGCTGCTGATGGAGTGATTAGCTTGGATTCAGCCACAGTGATCCACAGAGAAGCTTCACCATTCACACATATGGCAGCATTAGCATGTAGAGCTAGAGAGTAGTAGAGAGTAGTATCAGAGCTGCACTTGGCTTCTACCAGATTTTGTCTTGTTACTCTGATATATAAATGAATATAAAAGACAGAGCATTTGTCCAATCACTTTCTGAGAATTTTGGAAAAGCCCTGCCCTTCACAAAAGATATGAGAGGTTTCCCAGAAATATGAAATATAGCCATACTATATCAAACCATCTACCTGGCGTATCATGTTTATGGGCAAAGAACATTAAAAAAGGTTAACTGATTATTCTTCACCTAATCTGCCTTTTTTAATTGCACTTATCAGTTGAGTTCTCATCTTAGTCAGTCATTTATGAGCACAAGACAAATTTGGGCATCTACACTTTTGTTGTCACTGGGGGTTATTAAAAGGTGAGTAGATCATAGATTTTAAATCTAAAGGTAGGGCTGAGACATTTGTTTTTATCATATAATAATAAGCGTATCGTTTTTATTTTTTGGCTTTGTTTAAACAATTTACCAAAAATAATTACTTTTTAACCTCTTTCCAAGTCGGCAACCCTTAGAGCTAAATACTGCTAGTGTTGAGCTCATGGTGATTAGTGTTGGGGCTTTATAATAATACATCAAAGAGTATGTTTAATGCGATATAAAAAGGCTGCTAACCAGCATGGACTTTACCCATGTTCTCTTCACTAAAACGTAGCATTTTCTGTTGTTAACTCGTACTGCATGTCCAAATTGTATTTATGCTAATTGGTTTTTACTGCCTTCCTACCATCTGTTTTTTTTTTTTTTTCATTCCAAAATGGGGGCTTATTTTTTGTCCACACTTCATAACAAAGAAAGATTGCTTTCTGGCTGAAATGAAAAGCTGCTTTTAGTTGAGGACTGAGTCCCTTAGCCAAGGCCAGTTAAGAACATGATAATCTGAACTGAATCAATTGCTCTGTTACTCATTTAAGGCTTCATTTGTGCAAACATGGTAGTCGTTATTTTGGTTAAGCTTTTTTGAAAAATACTAGTTTGTATAAAAAGGCACCACCTTTCTTAAAGAGCCATCTTAACCAATCATTTAATTAACCTAGAAACAGGAAAAGAGTTGGAGCTGAGTTGGGTGTTAAACCTTCAAACAATGCCAACCTAAAGGTCAGATTATACTCTCTTAACATGCAAATTTATGATGAACTCGTTGACTTAGGCTATACAAAATCTTTTTTAAACATTATTCTTAATAATGTTTATTAATGAAGAATGTAGGTATCAATACAAATTCAGTTTTTAATACCAGCAGTAATTATGTTTTTCTGCAGCATTTTTATATAGGGCATACAGTACTGTGCAGAACTGTTAGGCATGTTTGGGCCAGAAATTGATGCTGAAATAAGGCTGCAATGGCGAGCAAGCCCACCTGAGGGCACTACCGGGCCTGAAGAAGGACTGACACGACCTAGGTTGTGTTCTAGATAGCCTTACATATTACCAGGGGCATGGGAAAATAATATGTTGAAAAAGTAACAAAGTCCACACCTTTAGGGCAGAGTAAGGGCGAGTAAGCATGGTAGTAGTTTACTGTTTGGGCTCGAAAACCATCAGCATTCTCCGGGCATATTACCAAGGGTGAAAAGGCCCTGACAAAAGAGATTCCTTCAAGCTTGACCTTGGCTGCTGAGTAACACATGTTGTATGTATGTGAACATGTTTCGTGCTTGACTCTGCCCCCCCTAGCCCTTCTGGGTTTTGCCAGGTCGGGCCACATGATGAATCCTTGGCATCATACATACCTAAAACCTGTTTTTTTGTTGTTGTTGTTGTTTTTTACATTTTTTTAATAAATTATTGAGAAAAAATAAGAATTAAACTGTTTTTTTCATCTGCAATTGCAAATAGAGATGTTGCTTAACTATAACAATGCAAGCAACAATAATGTTTTGGACACAAATTCCAGAGTTTTTGTGATCTTTGTGACAAATTCTACTGAAATCATTCAGTTATTTCAACGTGAGATTGAGCAACAGTCTCACACAAGAGCTTAAACGCTGACTATTTCTCTCACCTCAGGCTGGTCAGAATTGTTTGGGTCCTTGCTGGCCTGGAAAAGCTTCCCCAGCTTTCTATCCACCCACAGCATCTTGTTTCCAAGTATAGCCACCCCTGTAGGAGACGGATACCGGCTCCCATATCGGATGATCTGCCTCTGTGTGCCATCTGGAGCCATCCTGGAGATCATGTCCAGGACATCGTCGGTCCAATACAGGAAATCATTGGTGTAATCGATGGTGAGGCCACGAGGTGATGCAAGGCTGTCTGATGCTAGCACGGTGCGGTTGGTGCCATCCAGCAAGGCCCGCTCAATCTTTGGTGTTTGGCCGCCATCTGTCCAGAAGAGGTAGCGAAGCTTGGGGCTGACGGCCAAGTCTCGCGGCTGGTCCTCAGTGGACTTTAGGAGGATCATTCTTAAGGTGGTGTTGATGGCAAGGACCTCCAGGAAGGTCTCAGTCTCAAAGGCATTGGTGAAATATAAGTTACCTATAAAGAGAATAAAAGGTGGAACTGCATGAAATGTCTACATTTTTATGATTACAGCAAGATGACTGTATTTTTTAAGTCAGTGAGAGGCAAACAATCATTGAAAGCCTCCATGTGAAGAAAGTTTTATACCTGCAATCCAGTCTACAGCAAAGCCCTGAATGCCTCTTCGTCCAATGCCTGTGTTTATAACACGGGTGTAGTGGCCTCCATCTGTTTTGGCCCTGTAAATGCCCCTGTATGAGGTGGAGGTGCTGTTGTCACTCCAGTACACAAAGTTAGATGGGATATGAAGGTCCAACTTGTCTTTGTAGGTGGAAGCTGTGAGAGATGAAAGAAGAAAATCTTGTAGACTAATGATTTGAGATCTTGATATATGCAGAATAATTAAATTTTCTCATACATCCACCAACAGGCACCATCGCCTCTGAGTGGTCCGAGCTGTTTATGTGGAAGCCGCGGATGTATTTGGGGGTTGAGATGATGGCGAAGGATTCAAACTGTGTACAGCGGGTGCCGTCTTGAGAGGGCTGGAAACCTGAGGTGCAGGCACATGTTTTCTGATTGTCTGGTTTGGGCAGACAGAGGTGGGGACAGCCCCCGTTGTTGGAGCTGCAGGCATTGGTGGTCCCTGCTGAGTCTGAAGAGGGGGAAAAAAAGGTTCAGCTCCAGTTTCAGACTCAGAAAACTTTATTCATCCCAGCAGGGCAGTTCAGATTTACAATCTACGAAGCCTTATTAAAACAAATCAAAACAACTGGGGAAACAAATCATGAAAACAGTCGCAGTAGGAATCACATTCACATGTTAGTGACTACAGACTACCAGACTCATTTTTCTGTACTTTTTTTAGTACATTTTGAAATCTGTACTTTAACGTCTACCTGAGTAAGTTCTATCCAGAGTAACTTCTCTTTTACTTAAGTACAGAATGATTCTAAACTGGCACGCCAGATGGATGGTTTCACACATCCATCTGGGAAACCACTTACAGACAGCGTTTGGGAGAGGCGAAAGTTCTGCCTCTCGATGCTGGTTGGTCCTGTTACTTTCTAACTGGGCCCAAACGTTCAGACGGGAGCTTTGCAAGATGGAATCGCCACTGAGAAACAAGGAAACGGACGAATCCATCTACTTTGCAAGGTTAGAATGATTCCACAACACATCCCAAAGCAGATGTTGTACACAGCAAAAACTGGAGTGTTGATATCTTAAGGTTTAACATTTCAGAGTTGATTTTAAGTCCCAAAGTGTGATTACAACTCTATTCAGTGTGAAATGGTCTTTAGTGTTAGAATTATTTGACATTGTTGATCCAACAGTTTTAGTTAAGCTCTGTAGAGTAAATTGATCTAAGCTCTGCCCATTGCAGTTTCAAAACTGGGGGGATGTGTGGGCGTGTTTTATATATGTGATTAGTTGTGTTTAGATGTTGCCTGTTGCGCAGTGGTCCCCGCTGGGATTCCGTCACGTTTCTGATGGATTGTTGTTGTTTTTAATGTGAGACACATTTGCACCATAAGTGAAGTTTTCCACTGAGTTAGAGTTGTTGCCTGTGATTTTAGGTGCTCCTGTAAGAGGCATAGTGTGTTTTCATCAGTATGCATTGCCTTGCTATAAGACTGACTCTCTGCTTTGTTCTTGCCAGAGGAGACCCACCTTGTCATACATTTTCTTGAGGTTCTGCAGGTCTGTAATACTGTAAAAAATGTAAACATTCAAAAGTGTAGTTTAACTGTATGTAGTGTGGATCTGTACTGACACTTTAAAGTGTGAAATTTAACTTTATGAGTTTAATAAACTAAATTTTTCTTTGAATATTCCTTTATTACAGAGGTGTGACTTTACCTGAACAATCTGGTTATAGATCTTTTGTCTTGTTGTTGCAAATGAGGAAAGATACTATTTTACTGCACAACTCCTCAGTAGCTACTCAGAACCCAAAGTTTACTTTGAATGAATTACTTTTTACTTTCACTTGAGTAAACTTATTGACCTGTACTTTTACCTAAATACATTTTATCCAGAGAAAGTGTACTTTTTGAGTTTAATAGTTGTGTACTTTATCCACCTCTGGTTATGGGTAGTGTAGAGATTACAGGAGACAACTTCTGAGCTATTTGAAATCTCTTTCCACTAAAAGAGGAATCTTTTAAAAATACTCTCCAAAACTTATAACATATTTTTTAAGTTTCAGTTGTTTCTATAATTTGTGCTATTATATTGGGGTATAGACTGACTAAAGGCAGTGTAGTGCACCTTTTTAATCATCTTTACAGATGTTTTCTCATTGAGCATTTAAAAGTAGTAATTCCTCTGTTCACTGCAATGGTTTAAACCTGTTTTTGTTATTGATGAGGTTTTACAAGTGAACAGTTTCAGAAAAAGAGCAAGACATTTAATATTTCTGTAAAAATAATTGGGAGAATAATAATGGTGGACAGCCAATTCACAACAAAAAGCTTCATGCATCAAATGAAAAACAAGTGGTGCTCGATGCTGCTGTGGCCATCCTTGAACACCTACTCACTTGCTCTCTCTCTCTGGCTGCAATTACCTGCTGCATAATGTATAAAAAGTCTGAATGAAAACAAAGAACCTCAAGGACAAAACTCTCTGAGCTTAAAAAAAAAAAAAAGAAAAAGTTTTAACATACTGTCTCTAGCATGTACTTTGAGAGCACGCAGGCCAGACATGCTGCTCCTCATCACCACCATGTTGGCGCCGTTTTCTTTATCCACCCTCTCAATGACCTCGTAGTCTACATCGGTGTAGTAAAGGTGGTTCTGGTAGATCGTCAAACCCCATGGGTGCGACAGACCACTCACAACCGTCACCCGGCTCACGCCATCCATGGTGCCACTCTCGATCTGAGGAAAGAGAGGAGAGGAAAGAGGTAACTGAAAATAGCTGAATAACAACCATCATGGAGAATGAATACAAAACCATAAACTATAAAAAACGATGTGCGGATCCAGGAATTTAAAAACATTACAAGGAGAAAGATAATTAATGTTTAATGATATTCATCCTTTACATACCACCCCTGTGCCAGCCACAGCCCAGTACAGTTTCCTGGTAGAAATGTCAGCAGTGATGTATCCTATGTTTGCCAGGTTGCCTGTGTAGAGGTTTCTCAGGTTTCCTCCATCCATGTCAGCACTGCTAACCTTTGGAGGAACTCCACTGTCTGATCCCCTGTCTGTCCAGAACAGTTTCCTGTGAGAGGAAGAGTAAATGTGGGTAAGAAATGAAGAGTCAGGCACACATTATGTAGCCATCTTGCAGTCTGTCCATGCATAGTTGTTTAGCCTTGTTTAAGCACAGAAAACATGTCAGTGATGAACATATTGTTTTCATTATTATTTGCAATTACAAGAGTTTGCTTTAAAAAATACATCACACTTCCTTTTCTTAGTTATTACCCTCGGGCTGGATCCACAGTTATTCCAAATGGCTCTCCTGTCCCCTCTGGTTTACCATTGGAGGTGATGAGGGTCTTTCTGTAGTGCTGATCTCCATCCACACGAATGACCTAAGCCAAGTGTAAAGTTTGGAAAATGAAAAAAACAACAATAAACAATAAAAAAAAATCTGAACAAATTATGTGACAATTTGAAACTGACACAAGCCACATAAATCTAGAAAATAACCCAAATTGCAACCACCATAACTTCAACCTCCATGGGAGCCCTTACAGGTCTATCCTTCTTCATCCTTCTGCCATATCTTTTCAAAGCTGCTCTACCCATTCACCATGACAAAGTTCCACATTGTACCACTTCCCTATTGGCCAAAGCCACTTTTTGTCTTCCTCATTAACAAAAAATGTTCTTGTAACTATCTTCATTACGGATACTGAGATGCTCCTGGACTTGATCTTCAACCTGCCATTATACCTATCTCTAGCTCTCCAGATAAGAGTACAAGGTACTGACCAAAACACATTTGTAAGATCTAAAAATATCTGTATTCTCTATCTTAGCTGCCTGAATCTGGTGCCAAATCATGCTGATATGTTTTATGCACCTTACAAACCCTGGGATCCCTGCTTTCTGCACCATAGTGCCTATTAACCCGCCACAGAACACTAAGGATGTGCACTTTTATAAACCCTGAAGGGGGCCCTGGAGCCAAAGACACCTCTGCAGTCCCTGATACAGTCTGCACTATCTTCCACATTGGTGGTCTAACATGCATACTAAACTCTATCTCTCCTAGTGGTGGCATGTACAGAGGAAGGCCTGGTTCCCTATTCTCACCTGGATATGAATGATTCTTTCTTAAATGCTCATCCGCCTCTAGCTTTGATGCCTTGAGATGCCCTCCCTTTTCCTAACTGACAACCAAAAAACCTTGATGGATCCCTATAAATTGCTCCTAGGTCAGGTCAACAATTTAATATCCTTTTGATAATTCCTACTTATTTCACCTTTACGCTAGCTCTAATCAAAGAGCCATGCTTACCTCTATGGTATTACTAGTAGGATTAGTGTAATACATTATTCGGCTAATCCAATCAAAAGCCAGACCAGACGGCGAGCCCATAAAAGCAGCTGGAGCAAACTCAGATCTGTTGGTCCCACTGGTTTTCACTTGCCAGATAGCCCCCTGATCAGAGAGAGAAAACAGACTCCATGTTTTAGGACAGGTTTAACAAAACATTCACCAGAGTTTTATTCAAGACTATTACTCACAGTGCTCTGCACCCAATACACAAGCTGCTCCTGGTCATCATAGTCAATGTCACGGCCCATGCTGATGCCCGACACTGGAGCCATTGCATTGTTGGAAGTGTCAGCTGGGTCCAGTGGGATGCCAAAAATCACAGAATCTCTCACCACCATTAAGAAGGGACTCTCATCTAGAAAAAAAGGGATGCAGGATGGTTATCAAGTCAAGTTAAGCTCCATATCTCAGCAGAAACTCAGAATATTGACTCAGAAATAAAGTAAAACTTTCATTCATGAGGTTTATGCATTCAAGCTTAATTACATTTGATTGCTTTGAATAGTGCATAGAATAAAGAAAAAGTGAAGTGCTCACCTTTGATACAGGTGCGTTTGTCTGCATCCAGCTTCCAGCCGGACTGACAGTGGCAGGTGTAGTACCGAGGCCTCAGGTTTGCCAGCAGGCACAGCTGAGTGCACAGATGCTCTCTGCATGGGTTGATGGCTATAAATAAAACAAAAAGTAAGGGATGATACACAATGAGAAAGTTGAAGCCCTTTCAGTGTGGGCAGGGTGTGAAACAGAGGGGTCCTTTCTCCAACTTAAGGGGTTCTTCTGCCGTACCAGCATGCTCATTTTTAATAACTATTAACTAACTTAGTTGTATATAGTAGACCAACTTGGAAACGTTTGCCAATTGTCTTTGATTTTGTTGTAAAGGTCAAAGTCTGGCATGAGGTAACATCAGGAATTATAAACATCTGGAGATGAGATTAATTGATCTTTCTTAACAATTTATATGGGTAACATTGCTGCTCACTTTCCAGCCCAGGATAAATACCTAATAAACATATAACTAGCAGCCAGCAAAAAAAAAAAAAAAAAAAAAAAAAAAAAAAAAAAAGTAATTCAGGCGGTTACAGGCCTACCTCTGGTAACTGATATTGAAAACAAAGAGAACTAGAAAAGCACTTGGAGGGCGCAGACCTCCGCCATTAGCCCTATCTCCCAATAGTAACGAATCCTGTCAAAAATTCCTGGATCCAGACGGTGATATGGATCACTCCCAAAATCTAATCAGTTCTTCCTTATGCCATTTCTGACATTTCCTGAAAATTTCATCAAAATCCGGCCATAACTTTTTGAGTTATGTTGCTAACAAACTAACAAACAAACCCTCCCAATCACGTAACCTCCTCAGCGGAGGTAAAAATATTTTTTCACTGAATTAAAGGGAAGGAAATTTTTGCAATATGGGAAAAAGTAATTGTGTCTGCAACTTCACTGTTTGAACTATCATACGAACTGGCATGTATTTCCATCACTTTTTAGTCATATGGAATAAAAAGATGACCAACTGTTTGTTTTGCTATATTGTTTTTACCTGTTTATAAGAATGCACAAATGAAAATAAAGTATAAAGAAGGTCAAAGTCTAATGTTTTCTTTTCAAATATTGAGCAAAAATAACAACCACTGTTTCAAATGGCTCTTGCAGCAAACTATTTAGTTAACTTTCAGAGTCAAACATACAATCCATATACAGTCATCACAACTACTCTAGGAGGCTCTACTACGTGCCATACGTTTTTTTTAAAGTCAGGCCTCGAGCAAACCAAATTTTCATTTAAAACGTCATTAAAAAACACCAGAAATGCACAAGTAAAATTTTTTGTTTAACTGTAGTTTACCAGCAGGCTGTTTGATGGGATGGTCCATCACAATACCCATAGGCTGGTACACGTTGGTCATAAGCGTGGTGATGTTGCCTCCATGGAACTTGTTGGTCCTCATCACTTTGCTGGTGTAGCGCTCCGACCAGTAGATGCTGTCCTCAAAGATGGTCATACCATGTGGGTGCTGGAGAACCTGGGACATGCAAGGGAGGGTTTATTTAACCTTTAGTTATCGTACAAAAGATTTTATCTCAAGATAAGATGTGTAGTTCAGTACTAGCCTGATAAGTGTTGATATGTTTATACCCAAGTATATGCTTCAACTCTGATTTGTGTTACCATAATACACTGCTATCAAAGGATGGTGTCAGTTCATGTCAATTTTAATTTTAACCAAAAACAGTGAAACTAATCTGGCATAGAAGACACTGGACAAGAGTAAATAATTCTTTAACCAATCAATCTTGACAAAAACTCTGGTTATTTTATTGATTTTGACACAGCAGTTGTAAAACAGACTTTTGATCTATTTTTTGTCATTTTGTTTTGTCTCTTCTGGTTTAAGTATCTCCTCTATGGTTTCTAAGAATAACCAAATCAAGCCAAACCTACCATGTCACTAGCCATGACCTGATGCCGGTTGTTGCCGTCATAGTCACAGTAGTCTATATATCTGAGGTAGGCATCAGCAAAGTAGACCCTGCGTGTGGTGTAGTCTAGGGCCAGACCATTGGGCCAATAGACCTTTGTGCTGACGATGACTTTTCTCACGTTGCCATCCATGTCGGCACGCTCAATACGAGGGTTCTGGCCCCAGTCGGACCAAAACATCAGGTAGGTGCTGGGAGGAATAACAAGTAGATATGATGTTTTTTTTTTGTTTGTTTTAGGACTTTCTATGGACAGTGGAGCATGAAAATCTTTTAATAATAAGGAGCTAAGCATTTAAAAAAACTTGTTTAGTGTCTCCACTCACTAGTTGCGGGGGTCTAACACGAGTCCACGGGGGCTGGTTATGTTCTTTGAGAGGAGGACTTTCCTAAAGCGACCGTCCAGTGTTGAAACCTCGATGTTCTCCATGACAGAATCCGTCCAGTAAAGGTTTCGACCAACCCAGTCAACAGCTACACTCTCTGGTACCATTAAACCGGAGGAGAAAACCTACAATAGCACGAAAATATTCAACTCTAAGTGTTATTTAAAGCATGATTTAGTTTCTGTATTCCTGCCTAATATTCAAAAGGGAATTCTACAAACAACAGATAAAACCTTCTCCTGAAATTAGTGCTCTCTTACTTCTCGTCTGTCTGTGCCATTTTGGAAGGAGCTCCAGATCTTTTTCTGTGAGGAATCAGCCCAGTAGATTCTGGTGGTTACGCTGTCGAAGTCAACGGTCACAATGGCCGAGCCGCTGATCACTGGACGCATCTGTGGCGGTTTTGTGTTGATTTTGTTGGCAATGATCTGGCTGCGCTTGGAAACCAAGAGTACAGCTGCTAGTTGATCTAAGGGCAGAAAAACACATTGTTTGCTTCCAAAATCATCATCTTTATACTAATATAATAATTTCATATAAATACTAAACAAAATTAATACTAAAATGGTAGCTGCAAATTCTGCTCTGATTAATCATTTTTTGTATCATACAGCAAATTTATGACATGCTTTTAGTTATGGAATCTAAGAGTATACAAGTAATCAACCCATTTTGCAAAGCTCAATTAAAGCTTTATCAGTTAGCGTATGTTTGTTGCTCACCTGTTGCTTTGCAGGTGCGTCCATCAGGCTCCAGGACATAACCATGTGAGCAGTAACACCGGAAGGTTCCTCTCTCATTGTAACACTGCTGGCTGCAAAAACCTGGGATCAGACACTCATTGATGTCATCACAGGTCTTTGAGTCGTTGAGGAGCTGATATCCTGACGGACAGGTGCACTCAGCCCCGAACGGTCCTTGAATGCAGCCGTCGCTGCAGCCGCCATTATTCAGCCCACAGTCATCTTGATCTTTAAGATATTTAATGACAGTGAGTTAATATGTTGTGCTGAATTGTTGTTGCCAACTTTGCTCTTATTTATATAAACCAATAATAAACAATGCATGATATTTTTGAAACTCACTGCAGATAGGGGATTCATCAGCTCCATTGGGACAGTCCCTCTCGCCATTGCACACCTTATCCACGTCAATGCACAGCTCATCAGTGGGGCACAGCCACTGTCCAGAGGGACAACTAAATGGAGGAGTGGGACAGCCCTGCTCATCAGTATTGTCCCTGCAGTCGTTGTCACCATCACACACCCAACTCATCGGGATGCAAATCTTGTTGGCACACTGGAAATAGTTTGATCTGCAGGTTACAGCTGGGCAGGTGTTGTGTTCATCAGATCCGTCTTCACAGTCTGCATGGCCATCACACTCCCACTCGTCTGGGATGCAAAACCCGTCTGTCTGGCACTGGAACTCGTCATCATGGCAGAGGCCGGGACCTCGAGTAGCTGGAAGGAGGACAGACTTTTAGAAATGACTAAAACTGTAAAAGTTTTAGGAAAGTTTTTAGAAAGTGAAACACAACACCAACACAGACAAATAATACATTTAAGATATTGATTTATGGAGTGCTGATGGCTTTGCTGATATGTAATGTCCCATGTATGGAGGCTGTAGGCATCCAAGCAGCTGAAACCTTTTCATATCATTACTTATTTACTTAATATTTACATTGCTGCCCTAAGAATGTATAAATATATTTCAAAATATTTTGTTTTCAATTTAAATATAAATTATTGTAATTATAATAATGTGAAAACAGTGCATAGATCAAGCTCAGACAGTAGACTAGGCATCCATTGTCTCTCCTTTCATCTGTCACATTGTATTGTATTGTATCAAAATGAATTGAATAAATGGCAAAAAATTCCAAAGAAGAATCTTTCTTCAAACTTGATTTTAGTTCATATATGTATATTTCAAGGCAGTGTTGCTTGCTTACGACAGTTTCTTTCATCAGAGTGGTCTCTGCAGTCGAACACCCCATCACACTGGTAGCTGGAACTAACACACTGGTCCCCACTGGCACAGGCGAACTCATAGGAAGCGCAGTTAAACTCTGGAGGCAGCAAAGAGAAAAATATCAGCAAGAAGAAATTAAACTCCATACTACTCCATACTGAGGCATTTTATGAACCATTTTTTGGCTATAATAGGAGGCTTTAAAGTGATGATAAACCTTAATGAAAACGCAATGGGCAAAAAGTAAAGTTTCAGTCATCTATACCACAGTTTGCCTCATCAGATCCATCCGGGCAGTCCTGGTCTCCATCACACACGTACGAGCTGTAGATGCAGCGGTGGTCCGGACACAGGAAGTAGTTCGGAGGGCATGTAGTGATGGTTGAATCTGTCAATTATAGATCAAGCTTATTTAATAGTTACATTTAATATATAAATATATATTTCAGTTAAGTTTAATTTTAGAGATGTATGATATTATTGGCATGATATTGGTACTAGCAGATATCAGCTTACAAAATTGATTATTAGTATGGGCAGGTATAAAAATTTCGGCCAATATTAACATTGGATATTTGGTCTATGAAAATCTGCTCATATCAGCTGTAAATACAAGCTGTACAAACAAATTAGTTAGTAGAGTTTTAAGCTAAACCAACAGACCTGTATCAGCTAAAGTCTTTCTCTTTATTCACCATTATTCCTTGCACTTTAAGGGGTGTTTTAGAGACTGAAATTTATTTATTTTTTCATCATTAATCTTTAAATAGTGCGTTTTAAAGATAAAAAATTAAGTCTGAACTACATTCAAATATCTGTATCAATATCAGCTAAAATTATTGTAAATTTTAGAAGACTGACATATCAGATAACCACAAAATTCCAGTACAGTGCATCCCCATTTAATCTAGTTCGGTGACTGAGGTGAAAATCGTCACGCCATACTTACTGCAGTTGTGTTCATCAGAGCCATCGCCGCAGTCGTTGTCACCATCACACACCCAGACTTTAGAGATGCACCTAAGGTTGTCACAGGTAAAGTAATCTGAAGCGCAGGTGTTGGGTGGGGGACGAGTGGGACAATCCACTTCATCTGAACCATCACCGCAGTCGTCCATGCCGTCACAGCGCCAACTGTTCCGGATGCAGTTCTTGTTGTTGCAGGTGAACGCATAGGGAGAGCAGGTTGCTCCTATTTTAATTCATATGAGCCAAGAGGTTAGAATTAAAGTTTTTTTTTCAATGGACACCCCTGTAGCAAACATTTTCTCATACATTCACCTGTACCAGTGCAGTTCATCTCATCACTCTTATCCACACAATCGATGATACCATCACAGCGGTACGAGTTTGGCCTACAGCGCCCTTCATCGCACTCGAAGGACAAGTCGCCACAGATGTTGTCTGGTGGAGTTGGAATAGACTCATCATGTATGCAGTCCCTGTTGTTGGTATCGAGTTTCATGCCGTATGGACAGCCACACACTCGTTGGTAAGATGGAGTTGGAAAGCAGAAGTGGCTGCATTGCCCATTGGGCAAGTTGTTGCAACGACTATCATACCCTGTCAGATGAATGACAAAGAAGTGGTCAGTGGATTGTAGTGTCGGGTTTGATTGATGCTATCATCTTCATCTGAAAAGTTGTTAGAATACTATTTGCAGACTTACTGCTGTGGAGGTCCGAAATGAAGGCCTTGAGATTCATAATGCCGGTAATTCCTTGTCTGATCATAATGTTTCCACCTCCATCCCTCTTCCTCATCTCATATATGGCTCTAGTTCTTGTATCTGCCACGTACAGGAACTCTAAAAATAGATAGATTATAATGTGGGATATTTCAAGTAAAAGATTGTTGTTTACAAATATGCAATTGCTGTTACTGAATTGCTGCATTTTTGTTTCATGTTTATGTTACCTATTGTTGTATTAAGTGTGTTTTTAACTATAAGTTGTCTGTTTTTGCTGTGTGGGAGTTTGCAAGTCTTTTAACTATGCAGTTATGAGTTATTTGGTTATTCCACAAGAAGTAAATATTAAATCTGTTCTCTCTGATTTTTATCTTTATAAATTCCACTCCCTTTGGACTGTACCAAATGGTGTTTTCTATCGTGTTAAAGCTGATTCTAAACAGTGTAAGACTGGATAAATGAGAGTCACTAGAACAGCTTAAGAAACCCACCATTGTAAACTGTTAGAGAGAATGGTTGAGTGATCTGGCCAATATTTGTAAATGTTTCTCTGTCATATCCTAGAAAGCCAATATGACCAATCTGGTCTAACTGAGAATCCACCCAGTACAGCCGGTCCATCCTGTAAAGGACCATTGACAGAGGAAAGAATATTAAAAATCTCACCATTCAGCTGTTTACACATTTTTTTTTGTTGTTTGCTTGTTTAAGTGCTCATAGTTACTTACTCATAGTCAATTGCAAGTCCATATGGCCATCCCAGAGACGTATTGACCAGAGGAACAGCGTTGCTGCCATCAGTGAAGCCTCTCATTATGACTGCAGGACGGTACCAGTCAGACCAGAACAAGAAGCTGTGGAACAATAGTTTAACACGCAGTAGCGCATATCTGATTAGAGTAAGTCAAAACAATTGAGTGAAACGAGTTAACCTAGATGTTAACCCAATGAAACAAAAAAAATCACTCTCATGTTTTTAAAGTGGATAAATCTGAGAACTCACCCAGCACTGGGACTCACTGCAATCCCTTTTGGGTTTCTCAGTCCTGTCACAACGTCCCGTCTGGACTTGTCTGTGACTTTAAAGGCCACCACAGACTTGTAGCTGCTTGTGGTCCAAAACAAGACTTTGGAAGTCCAGTCATAAGCCATGGCGTCAACTGTTCCCACTCTGTAGCCTTCCAAAATATCCTGATCTGAGAATGTATATATAAAAGATTAATAATGGAGCACTACAAGAAAAGCCTTTAAACATATCTCACTAATTTATCATATCATAGTGAAAAATGTACTTCAAATACCTTTGTGACATTATACTTTACACATGATATCACTTCGTGCAGTTCATTACTAACTTAAATAAAGACTCACTAGATCCATTAAGGTTGGACTTGTAGACCAGGCCTCTGGACCTGTCGTTGTAGAAAATCTTTCCCTCATTGGCATCAAACTCCACAGCAGAGCCAGAAAAAGATGTTGATAGTCCTGAGAGAGGCAGGGTGACGTCTTCTTGAAGGGATGAATTCAGAGGGATTCCTCTTACACTCAGAGAAGTGGCCATCAGCAGGTAGTCCTTCAGCTCTGTTCAAACAGGATGTGATGGTTACAAGCAGCTGAACATAATTAATGATGCAGTCATTCCCTAATTTTAAATATGCTACATCACACATATATTTAGATAAAATTATTGGTGTCGCACCTCAACTTAGGACACACACCCTTGATTGCCAGAAGGGGCAAATTTAGTAAAAGCTTGAAATCATCTAGTACAGGGCTTCCAAAGTGTGGGCCAACAGAGGTACTGTAGGTGGGGTGCAAGAGGTTATTTTACAAAAACTAAAAATCACAGATATTTAAAAATAAATCATGTACATAAAATACTTGATAACATGTTATTTTCTAACAAAATAAGGCCAGAAGGATTAACTTGTATCACCTTTTTATCAATTATTTTGTCTGATGTATACAACAGGTGTCACAGTTTAACTGGTGTTGGATTAACTGATGGCACTCATCAAACATTCTACTTTGCCGCTCACTTCCCAGTTCTAAGAACTTGTCAGTGTCTTCAAAGACATTAATGCTACTTCGGAAGAGTTTACTGGACCACAAAGCACATTTACAGGGATAAATATAAGAAAAGAAATTCTAAGTTACTTTGCAGATGCCTGATTAAAACACAATAAACATCAGTGGCTCATGAATTGTTCTTTGTAACCCACAAATGCTTTCTGAATAATGTCAATGTATCTGAAAGCAAATAATTTGAATTCAAATCCACAATATGAAAAATGAAAGGTAAATATATGTCTCATGTTATGGTAGTTAAAAGATTTTGTTGGGCCTCAGAAGATTTGAAGGTCTGAAATTGGGCCACAGCAAACTGAAGTTTGGGAAAGGAGGTGCTTCAAAAGATGGAAGATGTGACAACTTGCAAAAAGTGAGGTCAAACCATTTGGAGCTTCCTCTACTGACTAGCAATAGACAATCAAGTTTGCCTCCTCCATGCTAACAGATGGGACAGAGTCAAACTATGAAACAAACAAATCTCACAGTATGGTTTCTGTGTTCAAAGTTAGTTCCTATCATGTTGACTTATGTCCAAGGGTTTATTCACTTTTGAACAACCATGCCACTGCTAATTTAAAAACTTCCACAGCGAAGCCTCTAAAAGTAAACCATAGAAAATGGAAGGAACTCGGTAAGAAACCAACTCTAAAAAAAAAAATCCCATCATTTTCCATGAATCAGCTGAAACTCACTGTAGCAGGTCTGGCGATCAGGCTGTAAGTTATAACCATAGCGACACTTGCAGCGGTAGCCCAAACCATCGTTGCCGGTGCGGTGACTTAAAACACAAATGTGCTGACAGCCACCATTGTGTCTGCCGCAAGGGTTCATTACTGTAAGACATGAAAGAGGAGTTAAACAAGGCAACAGAGAGTGGTTCTGTGCTTCACTTTGAGGCCAATAATTAAAATACAGATTTATATTTGATACCATATTAAGTTTAGGAAGAATCATTTTTATATGGCACACAGAGATTCCCTTAAAAATGTCTCTCCTTACCAAGAGGTTGCAGGAGAGGATGTGACACTACGATCTGGCTTGGTCGCTTTGCTGTGCGATAAACAAGCGCAGGGTTGCTGCCATTGAAGCGATTTGCTCTCACCACACCCATCTTGGTCCAGTCAGTGAAGAAGACGTGGTTTTCAAACACAGCAATTCCAAAAGGATGTGGTGCCTGAGTTCCGCCATTCAGGACTACTTTTCTGTGGATTGACAACACTTCAGTATGGAGATCAGAGAGAATATGCTGATAGCATTAGCCAAAGAAATATAATTTCACTTAACAGCCCACTAGCCCAATATCATCCCAATAGTGAAGCATGGTGTTGGCAGCATCATGTTGTGGGGGTGTTTTTCAGCAGCAGAAGGGACTGAAGGATTGGTGGGGGTTAAGGGAAAGCTGAATGGAGCAAAGTACAGCGATATCCTCAATGAAAACCAGTTCTGCAGTGCTTAGGACTTCACCTTCCAACATGACAATGACCCTATGCACAAAGCAAAGACAACACAGGAGTGGCTTAGGGACAACTCTGTGAATGTCCCAGAGTGGCCCAGCCAACACCCTGACTTGAACCCTATCAAACATCCATGGAGGGACCTGAAATTTGCTGTCCACCAACCGTCCCCATCCAACCATCTGTTTACTAAATTTGAAAACATTTGCAAAATTCCATTTCCACTTTGTCACTGGTGTACTGAATGTTAATGTAATTATTGAGGAAAATTTAGTTTTACCAGTTGTAGCATTAGGCTGCAACATATCAAAACTGAAAAAAGTGAAGAGGGTCTGAATACTTTCTGAATGCACCATTTCATTAGGCTACACTTATGGAAAAACAAGTAAGTCTGTTTTTTTGATGGAATTAAAAGAGTACTTCCTGATACTATATACCACATTCTGGGGTATATCAGTATTGTCATCATTTTGGGAACAAATCTGCTTAACCTTGAGGTCATCTCCAGGTGAACTGCTTAACCCATGATATTTTCAGTGCATCCTGTACCTGTCCAAACCGCTGTAGGTAACAGTCTCCACAGTGTCAAAGTGGCTGTCAGACCAGTAGACCCTCTGCGTGACAATATCAAGGGTGATCCCTGTTGGAGTGCCAAGATTGTCCTTCACCAGCTCTAAACGATTGCTGCCATCCATGAAGGCTCGTTCAAGCTTCATCTTTTCGCTTGCAACACCCATGTCAGTAAAGAACATGTAACTGTAAAAACACAAACATAAATAATCTGCTAAATATTTCCAGGTCAAGTTATATAAGTTACATAAATAGCTTAAATCATCTTATCTGTTCTTAAACAGTGCAATGACAAGTAATCATGACATTTATACTTTACTGACTTCTCAAAGCTCTTTGTTTCAAACTTCTTTTGAAACTTACATAAGCTTACATAATTTGACTAGAAATGTACATTCACCACGACAAATTAAATGCAATGTAAATCGTAGCATTAATCTACAGCCCACACAAGGCTGGCAACTTCTTCACAACCTTTCCTATCATTTAAAACAGCAACAACAGAACACTGAAACCCACCCCACTGTAGGGTCCAGGGCTAGACCATGAGGAGTCTGCAGACCTTCAGCCACCAGTGTGACACGATTGTCTCCATCAAAGTCGCACATGTCAATGCGCTCAACCATGGCTTCCAAGATGTAAAGTTTTAGGTTGACCCAGTCAACTGCAAGGTTCTGGACATTGTGAACTGCAGTGGTCAGAACCTCTTTAATGTTATCCCCATTGAAATCTGCAGAGTAAACCTGGGAAAATAAAGAAAGGTTCAAGCTGAATGGAAATTCCTTCTTGACTCAAACTTTTGCCTAAGTAGATGCAACAGCAGATGCTCTTTAAAGAGGCTGACAGAACTAGTGAATGTTGGTGGTTTGGCATTTGGCATAACGTAAAGACACAAGAAAGGGACAAGAAATCCTACCAACCACAGCCATTAAAGTCTCAATGATTTATCCAAACTGACCTTTTTGGTATATGAATCACTCCAGAAGACTATGTCACTGCGTATGTTGTACGCCACCCCAACAGAATAACCTTTGCCCTGTGACGGCACCAGAGTTCTGACAAAGCGCCCATGTATGTCGCCAATCATCACATCTCCACCATTGGTGAAAATGAGCTGAGGCAAACCACCTGAAAAAAAAAAATTGCATATCTATAAACAAACATCAAGAGTTTGATTTTAAAAGGTTCATATTCCAGTGTCTTCTGTAAGTTACTTTCTAATTAAGAAACAAGAACTGTTTTAAATGCCAACTTCTGTTGGCTACAATTTTTTTCACAGTCAAGTTCGGAGAGACATGCTTAATAGATAACAATTGGAAAGTTTGAAAACCATCTTTTACATTTTTAAAGAGAGACTAACCCTTTGACCGCTTCTTTCAGATGAAAATCTATGTATATGGGGATTCAGTTGTACTGTTGATCAGTTAGGGTCTTAGTCTTGACATTGCTGGCTGATTTGGTGCCAGTGACATAAGTTTCGTCGTCTATCAACACCACAGAGCTTAAAAGTCACTACTATGTTTTCCTGAGTGTTAACTTCAATTTGCATGTCTACTAATCACAGATGTTGCTATGATATTCCTGGATTGTGGGTTGCTTATGTCTTCTACCTGGCTATATACTTTTAATTCACAATTTAAATTTGATAAAAATTCACTGCAATTCCCTCTGTTAAATTTACCATTAGCATCAGAACCAGATAGAATGTAAAGGTTTGGTGCATAAACGCAAGATAAGTTACTCAGTGACATTTTTGGATTGTGAATTTTTCAGATTAGTGAACCTCTGACCATCTTCTCTGAGACCCTGCCTCTCTAAAATCCTCCTTTTGTTACCCTGTCTCTACTGTTTTGAGATGTGTTGCTGCCATCAGTTTCAACATGAGCAAATATTTTTCACAAAATGGTAAAATGTCTCAGTCTTAACATCTGACTTGCTGTTTATGCTATATTGTGAATAAAATATGAGTTGATGGGATTTGAAAACCATTGTATTCATTTTTTTAACATTTACACAGCTCCCCAGCATTTTTTTGGAATCAAGGTTGTAAAATAAAGTGGATCATATACAAATTAATGTCTTCTACATGATCATATATCATTGTTTCACACTTCGGGAGCTTGTGGTAAGCCTATACCTTGAATGCAGGGGTGTCCAAACTATGGCCAGGGGGCAAAATGTGGCACTTGGCCCATTTTTAATTGGTCCGCAGCAAATTCCAAACAAAAACACCATACTCATCTATCAATAAGAAACTACTAAAAATATATAGTTTGAGAATACATTATGAATTTCTTTAGATTAACGTATATTTTAGTTTTAACACTAGGCAGTGCTACCATGTTAATTCTGTAAACAAACATTTTCACAGGAAAATTCATAGATGTGCTTTTTTCGTGACTGAAACTGAGACAACAGTGTAAATTCTTTGTGATTCTCATGGAGCGTCATCCTCATTCTGACCAGAGTGGTGCCAGTGGTAGCCAGGGCTAACAAGGGCTCCGTGAAATGGTAACTGGCCTTAAAATCCTTGAAACAAATGGCTATTTGCCTTGGCAGCCATTAACAAGTTATTTAAGCATACCAAGTTACCTTGCTAGCTTTACCTAAATTGGATTGGACTGACTAACTCTGATATCATAAAGGTGAGGTATATGAAAGTAGCCCCACCATCCTTAAAATTTACTGTATGTGGCCCTCTGTGGCAAAAGTTTGGACATCCCTGCCTTGAATGGTTAGGATATCATGGCTTATATTCAAATCTAAAAAGCAGAATGGGCTCAATGTTGTGGCTGATAAGGGACAGCAGGAGACAGAGAGTGGACCCGTATAAGCCCTCTCCCCTGTCACTCCTTGAAAGCCTTTCCCACACAGTCAAAAGGCATTCTTTGAAATTCCAGAGAGGATGCACCTCAGCTGAAACTCTGGGATTTAGTCAAACTTTAAGTGCTACTGTGTTGTGTGACTCCATACCAGACACATTGGCTTTGCAGACATGACCCTGCTCCAGGAAGTATCCATCAGCACAGCTACAGTGATGCCTCCCAGGACGATCTTCACACAGCTGGTCACAGATCCCCCAAATCTGACAGTCATTGTAGTCTGGATAATAAAAACATTTTTTTATGGTTAAGGCAAAAGGACAATTATCTATATATACAATATATGCGGCATGAATAAGAGATGAAATGAAATACAGCTAATGATTTTAGATTTCAAGACTAAATCTTCAACAAAAACGTATTTTTTGTCTCTGTTCATTCTTACAGAGTCTTAATGACATGTCTCAGGAACTCTCTAGTTTGCAATGTCAGTAGAACTGATTTGACAATTCACAGCTAGTAAGAGTTTGGTCTTTGCACCCACAAATTTTATATTTGTCACTCACCCACACAGGTACGACTGTCATTGGATACAATGAAACCATCCGGGCAGTAGCAAGTTCCTCCTTGAGGAGACGAATGGCAGAGGTACTCACAGCTCAGGCTGGAGCACTGATCCAGGCCTGTGAGAAAAAGTAACACAAATAAACATCCTAGAAAAACCTTAGACTCAGGTTAAATAAGGGATAGTATGTCTATGCAGATTTGTCGGCCAGGTCATCTTTGTCAGTATTGAAGCAGCTTTACAGCCATCATTAAATGATTCTGGAGGTCATTAGTGCTTAGACACTCCTGATAAAAGGTTAATTTTAAACCATCTATGGATGGAGACGGAGATAAGGAAGAGGAAAGCTGTGATTATATCCATCCCAACAGCTGATTTCTGAGAAACATTTACACCCTATAAAATCTGATACCCCTGCACCTACATTTACAGCCCTGTGAAAGTGCTGATCTCTCACACATAGACAACATTTAATTCACTTTATCTGTATAAAGTTCAGTCTTTTCCTGTGATAAGGCTGCTTTTACTATGGACATAAACACAACTAAAATACAGTTAAACTGCACCTTTTATTTCGCAAGTTTTGTGAAGTATAAATGGATCTCATTTGCATAGATTTCACAATGTAGCTAATTAGCATGATTTAAGCTTACTGCATGTTTGCTGTCCAGTGGAGTTGGTCTCATCTGTTCCCTCAGGGCAGTCTGGTTTGCCGTCACACACGCTTTCCAGAGGTATACACTTTGTTGAGCCAGGGCATCCCCACTCTCCAGGGTAACAGTCTCGAGAGTTACTATCTGAAAGACACAGAAACAACTGTGAAAATATAAAATTTAAAATATTTACATACAGTGTTTAAGTGAAAAATAAAACAATGACTGAAATTAAACTTAAACTTTTAAAGAGTGAATTATAAAACCCATAAAGACCATAAAGTTACATGAAAATTTGTTGTAAATTCGTTGAGATATCTCTCACATTACACCCGTACACCCTTCAAAAGAAAGTCTTCTTACCACATCCTCTCTCATCACTGTAGTCGCCACAGTCGTTAAACTGGTCACACACCCAGTACTGAGGAATACAACGACCACTGGTGCATGTAAATTCATTACCGCTGCAGCTCTGGTAAACTACAAAAATAAAAAGAAACTAATGTTTTGTCTGATTTCCATCTAAATGATTTTAGTATAGTTTTACAACACATGGGCATATTACAGAACATAAGTCAATTTAATAAGACAATTAATTACCTAATATAAGAGTAAACACAATGGCCAATACAAAACTAGACTTTAAACTTGATTTTCAATTTTCAACAGCAAAGATTTACGCAATTTTTCACATCTATAAATAACAGTCTTCCCCTTCAAAATAAAAAACTGCCCACTTGAAATAAAATATGAGTCTATTAACCTTCAATTTTGCATTTATTACCTTTGTATAGCTTTAAACCTAACCTTTATAGCTTTTTATACCTAACCCTACTCTATATATACTCTACATACCATTAGGAGTTGTATCATAGTTCTAAGATGCCTGAATCTCAAGTTTGAAAGGGACCAAACTGAATTTTGAATTAGTGCCATTGCAATTCTTTCTTATTCATTGATTAACGAGACGGATTTTTAACAAGATACTGTAATACAAAAGAAATACAAAATTCATGAGACTAATCAGCTTCATGGTCAATAGAGAAGAGATATTCCAGTTTTATTTTCATGCTTACCACAGTCTTGTTCATCACTGTTGTCTCCACAGTCATCCCAGTGGTCGCACACAAAGGAGTGAGAAATACAGTAACCATTTGTACACTCAAACTGGTGAATGGGACAGTGTTCTGTGGCTGGAAGGTAAAAAAAAAAAATCATAAAAAATGGTAGAAAGGTTAAAGGTTTGTAAAGTTAATGATAACTGTCTACTGTTTGATAGCGTTATCAAACAACTGCATTTTCAACGGCACGTCTCGTGCACTTTGATTATTGTACAGCTAGCTTACTAGCAAGCTAGAGATTTACGTTACTGACGATTATGTAGTTACCAAATATTGTTAAAATTTAAAAAAACAACCCTGCATATTTTGACATTACTTACAGCTGTTTTATAAAGAGTAAACCTTTTAGGCTGAAATGAAAATTATTCGGTCAGCTGCTCAGACATTATTTTTCGTTGATAATATTAGCCTAGCTAAAACAACACAAAGATGGCAACCAGAAGCATCTCTGCAGCTACAAAGTACAAGATAAAGATAGTAAAACTTAACACAACAAAGACGACTAAATTTGAGTCTTGTTTTGAATAATATAATGTGAATGCTGTCACTACTACTAATATTAGCACCAATAGTAATAGTAAGACTAATTGTAAGTAATTTATTTATTAAAATAACAAAAACACAAATATCTTGAATTTTTTTTTTTTTTTTTACCATGACTTGTTATTGAAAATCTGAAAATTTAATCACAATAATCTCCGAATTTCTGTAGTTAGTTGTAATTTATTGAATAGTTTTAATCACTATATTTCATTTTATTCCATTTTGCTTCAATCCTTTTAATGTTTTTGCCCTGATTTCATAATCTCTAGCCTTTATTTTGTTTCTATTCTTATTGTTTTTTATTATATTCTACTCTGACTCTTCCTAATAATTTATATGCATATTTAGTCTTAGGTGTCTGTTTAGTGAGGTCTCTGGCTTGCCTGGGTTCTCGTTCTCCTGGCGTCTATTGTTTGGGTTGATAATGTTGGCCAAATTTCTCATGGATTCGTTTGATGTTGGGGTTTTGTTTCTTGTTATGTCCTTTCTTTGTTGAATTTATACCTTGCTTATTGTCAAAGCACTTTGTAAACCATTGTTTCAAACATGCTATACAAATAAAGTTATTATCTATATTAATGGTATTATTAGTATCGCCACATTTTAAAATTCCACCATTTTCCATTTAAAACTGATTTTGTGTCATTTTGGAGTTTTCTACTGCCCTAAGGTAAGGATTATTGACTTCCTGTTTGGATATAGACCTGTTTTTAAAGGTACATAGATCTAAGACTATTGCATGGCTTGCCCACAGAAAAAGGAACTTTTTATGGATTGAAAAAGAAATAAGTGGACAGTAAAAAAACGTAAGTTTGATTTTTTAAAAGTGAAATGAGATATTAGACACTGATGTGGCTTAAACAATGTGTACTGAAAAGGACAATAAAACATTAGATTAATTGCACTTTTAAAAAAAGATACTGGACTAATTGAAGATTTTAGTTCATCGTAAAATAAACTGTCTTTTTTGAAAGTGGGGCTTATAGAATAAATGAATTAATGAATTAATAACTACTGTTAAGAAGTCCCAACAATTACCTGAAAAGATTAAGTACAAAAACTTGCTGTCTCTAACCTCAACCTAACTTTATGAATACCATTTTTACGATCAGAATGGTGGTTTCCATTGTGTACACAGAATTTGATGGAACGCAAATCTCAGTTTTACCTGAATTGATTTGTCTATCTCACTGACTTAAAGATGTACTCCTGTTACTGTTGTATCGTCAAAAATAGGAGGAATTACTTTGGGGCAATGCTTCACGAGTTTAAGTGACTGAAAGTGTTACGGAGAAAGACAGTTTTCTCTTCTTAGGTTCTGCAAACAATATCTAAATATCTACTTACCACAGTTGAATTCATCAGAGCCATCTCTGCAGTCTTGTAGTCCATTACAATGCCCGGCGTTGTTGTAACAGGCCCCATTAGCGCACGTCTTTTCAGGGCACTGTGGATAGTCTGTGGAAAACACAGATGACATATTTTTTGTGACATAAAGATTGAATATGGAGAGGAAAAAATATGTGACACTATAGCTGTGTTTATAAATGTTGGACTGATGTACTGTACAAACATAGTACACTTAGTGTATTATAAATTTAAAAAGGTCATACCGCAGTTGTTCTCGTCAGAGTTGTCTACACAGTCGTTCACATGGTCACATCTGTATATTACAGGGATACACTGGCCTTCCCCGCATGTGAACTGGTCTGGGCTGCAGGTGCGTCCATCTACACCAAGAACCATGTAAGTGTTTTGGTATGTTAAGACACTTGAAGGGATATGAGGAATTTTATCATGTGTTTCTTCTTTGTGTTTGCATTGCTTTCTTCTATCTACATTCAGAGACAGGATCATTGAAAAAAAAACTTTCAAGTACTTATCTTTCAAAGCTTGGGACAGTTTCTTTTTTTTAATGTCTTGTTACTTTAGAAGGGCCCAAGGTTTGTACAAAGATGTGGCCATCTAGTGTTTCAATCTATTTCTACACATGTGAAGAGCATCTAATACACAAGTTATGGAATACTTAGTTTTTTTAACCGTCAGGATAAATTAACAAGATTTAAAAACCTAAGGAAGCACTTAGACATGGACTTTTTAAGTGGACAATAACATTTTCCTAATGTTCGTTTGTTTTATATTTTCAGCTTAGCCTCATCAAAATAGTCTTCGTACCACATGTTCTTTGCTCATCCGAGCCATCCTCACAGTCTTCCTCTCCATCGCAGACAAACCCCGCAGAGATGCATTCACCACTTGTCACACATTGAAATTCCTGTGAGGTGCATTGTGGAGGTGCTGCAACAAACAACAGCATAATCATACATATATACACATAAAGAGCTCATTATTATGCTCTTTTTTAAACCACAAAAAAATTAGAAACATGCTTTTTTCTGTTTGGGTTGTTTTTTGAAGGTTGCAATACTCACGACAGTTCAGCTCATCTGAGTCATCTGTGCAATCCTTAGTCCCATCACACCTCCAAGCTATGTCAATGCATTGCCCGTTGGTACACTGAAACTCTGTACTATCACAACTTCCTGCCAAAAAAGAAAGAATACAAAATAAAAAAAGATTTTTGGGTGGGCTTTTTGCCTTTTTTTTAGATGGGACAGCTTAAAAGAGACAGGAAACACAGGGAGAGAGAGTGGGGGAAGATATGCACCAAACAGTGCAGAGAGCGGGAATCAACCCTGCGACCAGTGCAGTGAGGACTGTGGCCTCTGTATATGGGCGCCTGCTCTGCCCGCTGAGCCAAACAGGCACCCAGTATTATAAATTTAACAAAAATCCACATAAATCCTTTATGTACTGCTGTTTTTGGTTCAATATCTAGTGCAAGAGGTCATCTACACACTCAATATTGTTTAATTTACTCTTAATTACAGGGAAGTGTAACATCAGATGTCCGTGTTGCTTAATTGAAAAATTAACAGCTTTTTATTGTTTCCTTGACAAATGAGTTACTATGTTTATGACCACTACAGCCACACTCTGTGTGCTACATTTGAACCTTAAAACATGTGATTCGGCCATTAAAAGATAGTTAATTCTTCACTATGAATTCAAAGTCGGTCTTATGACCTTGGAGAATACAGGCCATCACAGGAAATATATATGTGAATGAATCAGCATGGAATGCACTTTATGTTCGTTGGCAGTCTATTTGTGTTTATCATTTAAAAGGCATCTTGTATCTGTATTGTATATTATCAATTCTAAAAACCCTGCATGGTATTAATTTAAGATTTCATTTTAATTACTGATAAAACATAAGGGTGCGCCTTTACCTTAACACATTACATGTTAGTGCAAACTTTGGTAATCGATTATTTTAGAGCTATAAGGATTTTAAAACTGTTAGAATCCCAACAACAGCTTGATTTTAAGTAACGGTGTAAATATTTCTTAAATGTAAGTATCAAACTGCTCACTTGTTACATTTGCGGATATCATTATTACACATGAAGTCCCTTAAAACTTCATATGATGACAGTGACACTCTGATGATCTGAAAAAAACATTATTATTAACAATTCCCTTTCACTTTTATTCCACTCTCATTACTCAGTTCAACTACATGAAAAATGATAATATACCAAGAAAAGCACATACCTTGAGTGGGTCGGATCTCTTGGTACAGCAGTAAAAGACACAGAAGGTGAAGACCGTTAAGGCCCATCATTTAAATCTGGTTTAAGTTTGACGAAGTATGAACATTCATGCTAAATCTGACCCTGCTAATCCAAGCGAGCTGCAGGGAAGGCACTGACTTTGGGAATAAGATGTATGACCCCAGAGAAACCAGCAGACCAACAGTGTGACAGGGGAGGAATACAGCTTTTTATGACTCGCTCCTTTACATAAAACTCATCGAAGATTAACTTTTACCTGTTCCTATGTTGTCGACATCAGCAAGAAAAAAAGGTAACCTCTCATTTTTTTGTAACAGGTGGTTGAAGGTTCAGACTGTGACTGAAAACAGATTTTGTAAAGAGAACATTCTTTTCTGTATTAAGGATTGCCAGCACATTAAAGCACATCTGACATGCTGTTTTATTTGATAAGACAGAGAGGACAGAGCACATATTTCTTTTAATGGAAACCCATTTAAGAGGATTTTTATACTTTAAGCTACATAAACATTTTTTGGATTATTTGCTTCAATGCATTCATGAGATACTGAGTTCATAAGAAAGGGATGCTAATCTAAACAGTTCATCTTTGAGTCACAGGGGGCATTTGTGCATAGTTTGAAGAAAATCTCTCCAGGCATTCAAAAAATATATTTTTCTCAAGCAAGAGATGAACATGAGCCTTTTGACCTTAACCAACAGACTCTTTTCATTTATGCCTCAAGACAAAGCCAACATTTGTATAAAGTTGTTAAAAGTCCCTTAAGCTTCATGACACATTGTGTCACAAAGGAAGGAAAATCAGGCTCAATGACTTTGACTTTTAACATATGGCCTCAAAAGCTAATAATTTAATCAATGAGTCATTTCTTATATTTGTACAAAGTTTAAGGGGAACCCTTCAAAGCATCCTCAAGAACTGACCTGGGAAGCAAAGAATGACTATAAGGCCTAATGACCTTGACACTTGACCTATGAGCTTTAAAATCTAATCATGCTATCCTTGAGTGAACATTTTGTTTGAAAAAGACCCCTTGTATCTTTCTTGAGATATTGCATTGAGAATCAGGGTATTATTGTGAGGCCCAATGATCTTTGGTCCAAACACGGTTTTGCTTGTCTGTCCACCGACTGAAGCCCAACATCATATGGCCCTCAGTCTGACACTTACTTTTTACAAAATCAGACATGACTTTGATGCTGCAGCTTAAAAGACATTTACAGTTGCAAGAAAAAGTATATGAACCCTTTGGGATTTCTTGGATTTCTGCATAAATTGGTCATAAAATGAGTTCTGATCTTTATCTAAGTCACAACAATAGACAAACACAGTCTGCTTAAACTAATACCGCACAAAAAATATGTTTTCATGTTTTTATTGAACAAAACATGTAAACATTCACAGTGCAGGGTAGAAAAATTATGTGAACCCCCGGGGCTAATGACTTCTCGAAGAGCTACACACATGGACAAAATTGTTGGTACACCATCAGGCAATGCTTCATGAGAAAAGCAAACTCAAAACACCTGCCTGGTGTGGTGTGCTTTTATAAGGCAGGGTAGCTTTAACCAACACATCCAATCTCATCACATTGATTGGACTCCAGGTTGGCTGACTCCTGGCTCCAATTACACACATGGACAAAATTGTTGGTACCCCTCTGTTAATGAAAGAAAAACCCACAATGGTCACAGAAATAACTTGAATCTGACAAAAGTGATAATAAATAAAAATTCAATGAAAATTAACCAATGAAAATCAGACATTGCTTTTGAATTGTGGTTCAACAGAATTATTTTAAAAAACAAACTCATGTAACAGGCCTGGACAAAAATGATGGTACCCTTAACTTAATATTTTGTTGCACAACCTTTTGAGGCAATCACTGCAATCAAACAATTTCTGTAACTTTCATTGAGACTTCTGCACCTCTCAGCAAGTATTTTGGCCCACTCCTCATGAGCAAACTGCTCCAGTTGTCTCAGGTTTGAAGGGTGCCTTCCCCAGGTGGCATGTTTCAGCTCCTTCCACGGATGTTCAATAGGATTTAGATCTGGGCTCATAGGAGGCCACTTCAGAATAGTCCAATGTTTTGCTCTTAGCCATTCTTGGGTGTTTTTAGCAGTGTGTTTTGGGTCATTATCCTGTTGCAAGACTCATGACCTGTGACTGAGATCAAGCTTTCTGACACTGGGCAGCACATTTCTCTCTAGAATACCTTGATAGTCTTGAGATTTCATTGTACCCTGCACAGATTCAAGACACCCTGTGCCGGATGTGGCAAAGCAGTCCCAGAACAGAGCCTCCTCCATCTTTCACAGTAGGGACAGTGTTCTTTTCTTGGTATGCTTCATTTTTGCGTCTGTGAACATAGAGCTGATGTGCCTTGCCAAAAAGTTCCAGTTTTGTCTCGTCTGTCCATAGGACATTCTCCCAGAAGCTTTGTGGCTTGTCAACATGCAGTTTGGCAAATTCCAGTCTCGCTTTTTTATGATTTGTTTTCAACAGTGGTGTCCTCCTTGGTCATCTCCCATGAAGTCCACTTTGGCTTTACGTGGTCGTCCTGTAAAGATGACTGCAAGAGCACAGCGCAGAATGCTCAATGAGGTGAAGAAGAATCCTAGAGTGTCAGCTAAAGACTTACAGAAATCTCTGGCACATGCTAACATTTGTGTTGACAAATCTACAATAAGTAAAACATTCACCAAGAATGGAGTTCATGGGAGGACACCACGGAGGAAGCCACTGCTGTCCAAAAAAAAAACATTGCTGCACCTTTGAAGTTTGCAAAAGAACACCAGGATGTTCCACGGCACTACTGGCAAAATATTCTGTGGACAGATGAAACCAAAATTGAGTTGTTTGGAAGGAACACACAACGCTATGTGTGGAGAAAAAAAGGCACAGCACACCAACATCAAAACCTGTGAAATATGGTGGAGGGGCCATCATGGTTTGGGGCTGCTTTGCTGCCTCAGGGCCTGGACGGATTGCTGTCATTGATGGAAAAATGAATTCCCAAGTTTATCAAGACATTTTGCAGGAAAAATTAAGACCATCTGTCTGCCAACTGAAGCTCAACAGAGGATGGGTGATGCAACAGGACAATGACCCAAAGCATAGAAGTAAATCAACAACAGAATGGCTTCAACATAAGAAAATACCCCTTTTGGAGTGGCCCAGTCAGAGTCCTGACCTCAACCCAACTGAAATGCTGTGGCATGACCTCAAGAGAGCGATTCACACCAGACATCCCAAGAATATTGCTGAAATTAAACAGTTTTGTAAAGACGAATGGCCGAAAATTCCTCCTGACTGTTGTGCAGGTCTGATCTGCAACTACAGGAAACGTTTGGTTGAGGTTATTGTTGCCGAAGAAGGGTCAACCAGTTATTAAACCTAAAGGTTCACATACTTTTTCCACCCTGCACTGTGAATGTTTACATGGTTTGTTCAATAAAAACATGAAACATATCATTTTTTATGTGGTATTGGTTTAAGCGGACTGTGTTTGTCGGTAGATGTGACTTAGATGAAGTTCAGAACACATTTTATGACCAATTTATGCAGAAATCCAAGAAATCGCAAAGGGTTCACATACTTTTTCTTGCAACTGTGAGTCATGCATTAACTTAATTTGATTAAATTTCCCTTGTTTTTTAACTCTACTGTAGATGTTAAATGATAGATGGGCCCAGTGTTGTTCTAAAAAAGACAGCTGTTTAATAAAGGAATTAATACATGAAGGAAAAACAGGATAGGAAGACACCAGTCTGACACACTCTCACCCTGTAGACTTACTGACAAATAGCAACTAAGCAGTCAGTTCTTGCAGTGTTTCAGTGTTTGCAAAGGTAAGATGTTAGCCCTCTCTAGTGGTAGGATCAAAGAAGACACGCTGCTCATTTCAGCTTAGTGTATGATGGTATTAGAGCCAAAATTGGCCATGGGGGCATGTTTGATTGTTGATTTGAATTTCACCATTTATGTTCTGTTGGATTGGACTTAATGAAGCACAGCTGTTTCAATTATTGGAATCTAGATCATATTGTGTACTTACTTCCTTGGAGATTGTATTGTTGATTTGCCAAGAGCATGCGTCCAGAGATAGTTACACAAGTCACATCACATCTCTTTGAACTTCTGTTGAATGAATTAGACTTCTTAAAATAGGTCTCAACAGCTAATATACAGTATTTGAAGAGACACTAAGTTGAATGAATACACTGTATATAGATAAGGTATTTGAAAAATAAAATAAATAAATCAACACTGATGAAGGTGAGTTGTTCGTTGATTATCCTATTTCTTGCTTTAGAAAAAAAGCACACCACAACCACTTGAAGTTTTTAAGAATTGTATTTATTTTATCAACAGCAAACAGCACTGTGAATTGGTTTAAGAACCTCACTGTCAGAGCTCAGTGTTTGCAGGCATGAGGTTTACTTCGAGCTCACTAACTTTAAACAAAGGTGTGCCTCAGTGGTCCTACCTGTGGCCATTCCTGTTCATTCTTTCTATAAATGACATCAATCCAAACAAGTGTAATACTTATTTTCATTTTTATGCTGATGACACTCTAATATACTGCTGAGCCCCCACCCAAGACCAAGCTCTCTCCCCGCTACTTGCTTCTAATGTATAATTGTCCAATGAAATTTCTATGAGCTGAAACGTGGACAAAAAAATATAATTCGAATGTGTTGCTGCCTGACTTGGCTAGGATTATCTTGAGCAAGTTTTTTTTCCTGGTAAAGTATAGGTTAAATTTTAAAAAATCAATTCAAGGACACTATGTATTTCGTAAAGCTTGAAAAAATTAAATACACCCTAAAAGGCTCCTTACAGAGTTTTAGGAAGACTTGGACTCCATTTTTAGAGTTCTATGATAGCCTACAAGTACCACTGAATGAAGATGAATGAATGAAGCAGTTATGCAGTTTTTACAACCCTTAGTAACTCATATAGTAATTTAGAAACATTGATGTGTTCTCATGTATAGAATCTTGACTTCAGGGGACAGCTGGGTGGGGAGAAGGATGGGTGGGATTGAAGGAGGGTTGGGTGGGTTATTGGGGGGTAAGAGAAAGGAATCTTAAAATGCTGTAACTACCTTAAAGCAGCAGCTGCTCTATGTTTAAATACACTTTTGCTTGCAGTGTTTGCTGCAAAACAATGTATGATGTGTTCAAATCAAAATCTAATAAAAATTGTAAATAAATAAATAAAAACTCAATTCATTCTTTTGTATTAATACATATTTATGGATTGAACACTGAACTGAAATTTCTTAGATCTTTGTTTCATTAGCATTATACAATAATTTAGTGGCAATAAAAAATGACAGTTGACTTAATATATATAGTCAGTAATACAAAAAAGAACAACAAACAATTTTCATGGTAAACATTTTACACAAAACAATAGATAGATAGATAGATAGATAGATAGATAGATAGATAGATAGATAAAAATTTGATCGGACCAAAAGAAGCTCGTCTCATAATAAAATTAGTTTGACATTATAACTCAACATTAACATTTGATATAATGTCATAACTACTACATTCACCAACGAGCAGGGCAGTAATTGGTCAAACGATGAGTTTTATCTTATAGATTCTGGCCCATGTGTTTTATCATGATCCGTGAAATCTGACGTCTTTGGTACTGAAAGTGACTTAAACATTTGAACAGACTTGCAGTCTACCCCATATCCCAAACTTTCATAATGGAAACAAAAATGAAAGTGGGCAGCTTATAATTGGCCACAATTTAATTCAAACTATGCAGGTCAATGTGTTGAAAGCACATTACTGTAGGAACAATTGAATTAACCACTCCTTCAATATGCATAACTCTTGACATAATGGTGAATTTATGGTGTATTTATTTGGGTCAGTTAAAATGTCTCCAAGTTTTTGATCTGGATGGAAGTCCATTTTCTGTTACTTATTAATATAACCGTCTCCCATTGTCATGGATGTAGTTAAAGTTGGTATTTCCCTGGTTGGAGGAGTACGGGTTCTGAGGTCGATTCTGGGCGTAGGGGTTAGTCTGGGATCGAGCCTGAGCGTAGGGGTTAGTCTGGGATCGAGCCTGAGCGTATGGGTTTATGTCGTCAGGGTCGTCATAGAGCTGCTGCAATGAAGGGAGAATTTTTTTGTTATTAGTGATGGTAAAAGATGAACAAAAATATTCAACAATAACAGAGGACAAAGCTCTTTTAAAAAAATAACTCCTGACAGTTTCACATCAGTATACTCCTGAGATCTTTCTGAATAATTCATAGTGGAGAGTTTTCTGATTTGCCTCCTTTCTTATGGTTATAGCTCTGTTACTTTTAAACCTATTGCATCATATCCAACAGTCGAAAAACAAGTTAGCAAACAGCAGACTGGATGTATAGCAGCTTGTGAAAATAATGACAGCTTTACAGCAGTTCACATTTTGTATGTATTCTACACAAAGTTGATTTCTCTGTTTTGTTTCTTTCCTAGCTTTTCTCTACACATACGCCATTTGACTTCCAGGTCAACATCTAACATTAACACTTAGAGCTCTTGAACCTGCTGCATGGACGTATACTTTCACCACAAGTTTTCGTGAAAAAAAAACATTACAAGAGGGCCAATATGGTTTTTTATGCTCCCAACCTAAAAACTTAGTGAAATATCCAGGAGTTTTGTGCATGTGTGAAAATGCCCAAACTCACCTGGTTCTTCCCAGCAGAGACTAGATTTTGCCGGCTGTTGCTGGGAGTCATCTCCAGGTTGGTCCTGCGGTCGATGCCACTTGAGGTCATAGCCCTTGGGATTTTAGGCACCCCGGCAAAAGTACTGGTTGTACCATTCAAAGAGGCTGCTTGGCTGTTGGTTGAGCTGCCGTTGACTAATGGTGCTTTTGCAGAAAAGTTGCTGACATTCCCTTTCCCAGTGTCTTTTTCTTTGTTTTTCTTGGACTTCTTCTTGGTAGGTCTAAAAAGATAGAACAAGGTTATTTGTTTACTTTTGGGGCTTTTATACACTTAATTATAATAGGACAGCGATTGAAGCAGGAAATATGGAGAGAGCGTTAGGAATGACATGCGGAAAAGGAGCCACAGGTCTAACTGGACCTACTTGGAGGACTTCAGCCTACTAACATGGGGTGTGACAAAACCCCTGACCTAACTTTATCATTCTTTGAGTAAATTTAGATTTGATTAATTAGAGATTTTAATTGTTAATGAGTTTGGAAAAATAGATTCATATTTGGTTCCATATATCTAAATTTATTTGCATTTGAATTTAAGCCAAGTTAACAAAAGGTGAAGTGAAAACATTTTGTAACCAGCCCTGCGGGTCCTGGGCACCCAGTATAGGATGAGCTGGATCAGGGCCAGGTGCACATAGAGGTGCAGCAGCCATTCCTGTATCAGGAAGTTGACCCTTCTCATCCCTGCTCTCCTGAGCATGTCAGCATTAGACACATGGTCTTGCCAAGGATACCCAAAAGATGTGCTGAAGAGGATTTGCCACAAAGGTGTCCAATCGGTGCCTCCGGCCATCAGTCAATGTTCAGGCCTCACAAGAGTATAGCAAGACCAGAAGGGCAAAGGACCGAAAGACTCTGACTTTCGTCCACATGCTCAGATACCAGGAACAACACACTGTCTTGCTCAGTGAACCCATCACCCTGTGTGCAAGTCCAAGTCTGCGGTTGAGCTCAGCCTCGCAGCCAGCGGATCAATGCATTATGCTGCTAAGCTAGATGAGCTGCTCTACAGCTTCCACACTGTCACCATTCACAGACACAGATTCTGTGGGAGCATCCAAGGCATCCCTAAATGCCTGGATCTTTGTTTTGGCACAGGAGACATGCATTCACAAGCTTCAGCCTCCTCACTTAGCAAGATAAGAGCCCCCACAAGGACATCTATAGTCTGTGCAAGGATCACAGCATCAAATGATGCTCCACAGTTTGCTGCCCCTGTTACCTGCCCCATTATCCAGTAATAGTTTGCAGTAAGTGCCAGGGTATGAAGGGTTATTGAGCAACATGAACAAGTGAGAATATAGCAAAGAAGTAGAAGAGAAAAAGTGCAATATGGTGAATGGGTTGATGAGAAACTCACCTGCTTGCCAGTACAATCATACCAATGACTGAGATGAGCAGCAGTCCCCCAAGCACAGACCCAACAATTGTTAGCACAAATTTCCATGCTGAAAAATAACACAGTGACAAGGATATCAATGATCAGGCTTTGCTGATGAAATGACTTAAAGCTCATGTTGGAATTCTATATTTGTGTTAATTTTAGTGCCCCTAGTAGACAAAGAGCTATCTCACGCCCCTGCACCGATTTTGTTGTGTACATATGTTTTTTTTATTTGTACAAAGAATGTTATCACACCATCTTGTAACAGACATTTAGTCAATATTGCCGTTCTCTATTGCTTTGTGTGACACCTACACTGCAGCAGTGGTTTCAGGCATTAAAATTAGGAATGCAGAAATAAAATTATCATGTTTCTGATGGTCTGCTTTGCTGTTGAAGGTTATAAAGAGACATTACCATTGATTTTAGTTTGTTTCAGAACCAGTGAAAAACCTTGCACAGAAGCTTTAAACCATGCTGTATTTTAAAATATACCATATTAAAAAGAAAAACAAAATTTAAAGTTTCAGCCTTTTTTACACATTTTTTATACACTATTACTCATATACTTTTTACAATCTACATCAAATAAGCATGATGACACATCTAGCTGTCAGAAAAAAACAGGATGACTTTTTGGACTAAAAATTACTTGCACCTGTACTGGAAAAGATTGGCATAGAGATAAGTCATACTAAGTTGTCCATAGGGGGCACCAAAATCAATACAAACTGAAAATTCCTCACAGGAGACATGCAGATTGATTTACTTAAATGTATTTTTTTGTTCATTTTTTTCAGACAAATTGTATACTCACATTCATTGCAGTTAAAGCCAGAATAACCATAGGGACAACTGAAAGATAAGAAAATGGTTCATTTAATAATAATGATACAAACATGATACTACGACTGGCCCCAAAAATTTGAAAATGTTGCTTAATAAATTGTCACATATAACTTACTTGACACAACTGTCTTTCTCAGGTTTTTTCCCACTGGGACAAGCTGTAAAAGTAAAGAGAGTTGAGATTGTTAATTCCAAGAATGGCTGTCAAAGTCTCTCTCACTGGCTCTCTTTCGCTCCCTTTGACCCACACTTTCCCTTACCGATGCACACTCTGTCGCTGTAGGCCGTCTTGATGTACCCTTTTTTACACTCACAGGTAAAAGATCCAGCACTGGCTTCACATGTAGTGGTGTCCCCATCACAGGAATTTGTATCACACAGATTTTTCGCTATAAACACAGAAAAAATAAGAAGATTAGAATATGAAATAAAGCACACAAAGAGCACATAACAAAAAATATTTACAGCATGAAATAATCTGAGGTTGAAAATATAATAAAAGTAAAATCATTAGCTGTGAAACATCAAACCATTTTCTTCACAATAAAAAATTCAAATACTACATATTGTATGCTACAGCATCATTTTAGATATTTTGTCATAGTCTGGCAAGAGGACTTTTTCATTTTGAGCTATTTAAAGATTAAAAGCTAAGCATTTTTGTCATATTAAGCCATGCTTCCATTTATAATTATCATTACAAGTTCCCGATCTTAGGTCATCATGGATCAAAAGCCATAAAAACTTCTTCAACTTTGGGTATGAACAGAAAAAAGCACTTGAAATTAGATAACCAGCCTTTGTGATTACTGTGATTTATGTAAGGAAAAGCCAGGAATTGCAGCATGGACAAACAATGAACCTCACTCTGTTATAGTTTGTTAAAACTCTGAAAAACAAGTGAACAAGAAAACCTCACATTTTTGCTTTTCCTCTAAATTCAAAATATTTTTTAGTCAAATAATCGCAAACTATACTATCAAATTGCACGATAACTCTCTAGTAACAAGCTATATGTAAAATTTTTCTTTCCTGTTTTCTTTGTCCAGTACATAATGTAAATTGTCAGTTTATTTTAGAATATGCTGCAACAACAGTATATAGCAAAATTTGTATAAAAGTACAAAATTACCTTCAAGTTTTGCTTCTTTCAGCACGGAGTCGTCAGCTAAGTCTTCAATCCCATTTTTAAATGCTTCTGTAACTTCAGTTGTTTCCAATTTTGATCCTGCCTCGAATATGTTCTCCACTTGAGCCAGGACCCCCCTCTCGTTTCTGGACCCATCTATGGCATTACTTGTGGGCCTATATAGAAAAGGAATACACCTAATTTTCATTTTGTTCTGTAATTGGTGTCGTTTGATGCATGTACACTGCAGAAAGTATGTTTCAGGAATCAGAGGCAGTTAGATGATAAGAAGAAGTTGACACTTACAGCAGTTTCTGCACCGTAGAAGTAGTGTAGCCATCAGTTTCTTGAAAAACCTTTTCCAGCTGGTGATTAAGGAAGAAAAAATACACATTTATTTCGTCCAACTGTAATTTTATTGCTGTCATAGAGCATACAGCAACTTTGCACATTTTTTACCACAGGAATCAGGTTGACTATGTGTGTAGCACAGATGAGTAAGATGAGTCACTGTTGCATTTAAAAGTGGTTGCATTTAAAACACATACAGTGGATAAAAAAGAGTGAAATGATTCTTTACCTCAGAAATAATGGTTTGTGAGAGAGTTAAAAATATTTCTGATCGTGGATCTTCCATTTCATTTTCGTAGTTTTGTGTCAGGGTCAGTTCTCCAGGGAAAACCTTAGCTAAAACAGAAAAGATGTGTACTTTAGAGCATTTTAGTGGCATGGAACGGTAAGTCAGAAGTACTCTCAATTGTTGTTGTTGAAAGGCAGATGAGAAGAGCTGTCTGTTGTTTGTCCAACAGACACAGCTAGAGTAAGTAGCCAGTTAGCCTATCCTGGTGATCGGCACTTTCTTACCTCAAAGCAGAGGCAAGGTAGCTGTTTTTTTCTTCTTTACAGTCTCAGAGGTATAGTTAAGATTAATTGAAGCAAGTTTGAACAGTATGAGCTGTGTAGTACTTAGTCTGTCTTTTTTAAACATGCTAACCTTTTTCAGATTTATGAAGGGCACCTGGTCTGTCTACGTAGTGTTGAGCTGATAGACTATGGGCTTCTTATTGTCAGTAAAATCCATCTGCTAAAAATGTTAAATCAGAGGATGCATTCCATGAACTAAATAATGTCACACAAGTCTTCTGTAGTTGCTATGATTTTGAACTAGCTGTTAGCTTATTGCTAACACATAATAAAAGTGATGTTAGTTGGCATACAAAATTAGCATCTTTGTAATTTTGGTGATTATAACTTAAGAAACTATTTTACATAAAAAAATGTAAGTAACCTTTTGACCGCTAAAAAAATAACCTTAAGATTTATAGGTTAACATTTTTTAACAGTAACTGAGAAATACTCTTGATTACTTTTTTGTTGTTGAGAGGCAGATGAGAGACAGAACCTACTCATTTGTTTGTCCCACACAGACAGAGCTAGCAGCCAGGTAGCCTAGCATAAGTACTATACTTCCAAGAAGGGAAAGGTTAGCTGTTTTAGCGAGTCTAAAAAGGAACAAGTTTATTTCTATGAAAGGTTACAGTATGAGCATGTTTAGTATTCAGTCTGCCTTTTCCAAACATGCTAACCTTTTTCAATTATTGAATTAGCACACCTGCACTCACTTGTTAAAGCTGAGCTAAACAAGCTGTCATTTACCAAAGGCTTCGTATTCACCAGAAAAATTGAGATTTTTTTTTTTTAATTGTACAGTATGAATTATACAGTTTGATACTATAAAACATGTTGCATTTTGAGATTTATTTCATTAATTTGATAATGAACTCACTTTCCCAACATAGAGCTACCTACAGAAGAGGATTAGGGCCATTTTCGAAGGAGAAAATAATTTTGGACACGCAACTTCGAGATTAAAGTTGAAATGACGAGAAATAAGTCAAAACTTGCTATTACTAACAGCAGATCATAGACACTGTGTTTATGTGACAAAGAGAGAGAATCTCTATGTTGTTAAATTCAATAATGAGGTATTTCACAGATTCATTGATATGAGGCATAAAGCATTTTGTAAAGACAGGCACGAGACAGAACAGCTCTTTTTTTCCTCTCTGTCTGATCACCTGTAGAGATGCACAGGTGATAGACTCAACCTCGGTAATGGGAGAGTGAAGGCAGATTCATCAGTCATTTATTTATTGTTGTGGTGCGATAGACAACATCAATATAAACAAATCTACTGACATATCTGAAGGGCAGCATGGAGGCGCTGCATGAAAGCAGCAATGAAAACATATGGGGATTTTTATTTCTTAATTCCATACAAAAATGTAATGTACATCGTGTACATGGCTTTTTGCCGGTAACATTTTCTTTATGTATCATACACAATACTGTTGACTAGAGTTTCCAAATGACAACACGTGACAGTGTTCCTTTTTTGCCTTTTTTAACATTTTGTCATTAGCAGCAACTTGTCTATGATCAATAAATGAGCGACCAATCTCCCTTTGCTCTCCCATTACGTAATGAGGTTGAATCTGTCACCTGTGCGTCTCTACAGGTGATCAGACGGACAAGAAGAGGAAGACAGACACGAGTGATGTTATGTCCCTCCTGTTGATGTATAAGTATTTAAGACAATAACAGAGAATCATGACTGTCTCTAAAAAATGCCTTATGCCACATATCAAAATGTGAAATTATACCTCATTATTGGATTTAACAACATAGAGATTCTCTCTCTTTGCCACATAGGCTAAACACACAGCGTCTATGATCCGCTGTAAGTAATAACAAGTTTCAATTTTTTCTCGAAATTTTTACTTTATTCTTGTCATTTTTACCTTAATCTCGACTTGCCCAAAATTATATTCTCCTTTGAAAATGGCCCTATTCCTCTTCCGTAGCTAGCAGCCAGTTAGCCTAGCATAAGTGCTAGGCTACTTCTAAGTAGAGGAAGGTTAGCTGGATTTTTTTCCATCTTAAAAGGGGTAGTTAAGGGTTTTTAATCAAGGTATTACAGTATGAGCACATTTAGTACTCATTCTGCCTTTCCCAAACACCCATGCTTTTTCCGACTTATGTAGACTAGCACACCTGAGTTGACCTCTTAATGCTGAGCTAAGCTAACTGTTGCTCAACAAAGGCTTCTTCTTCACCAGAAAAATTGAGACTCACATCTTCCTCAATAAAAGCATTTGATACTACAAAACATTTGCATTATAGCATGTATTTCAGACATTTAAGGGACTGGCCTTCCAAAGTTGCGAGGATTTTGAACTATGATTTAACCTGATGCTAACACACAAAGCTGCCACTAACAAGCTTACAGAATTAGGATCTGGTTAAATCATAGTTCAAAATCCTCGCAACTTTGGAAGGCCAGTCTCTTAAATGTCTGAAATACATGCTATAATGCAAATGTTTTGTAGTATCAAATGCTTTTATTGAGGAAGATGTGAGATGTAATATAAGTAAAAAATATCCTTAGTTACCCTTGTTTGGTAGTCTCTTTTCCATATAAATGATACATATGTCTATAGATTGGTTTTCATGCTGGTGATATGCAGATAAAAAATACTTACCACCCTCACAAGTCTTTCTGTCTCCATTGTAGACATAACCAGGTGAACACAGGCAATCAAAGTTTTCATCGAACCGAGGTACACAGGTGCTGCCAATGCCACATGGGTTTGACTCGCAAGGGTCTTAAAAACAGAGGTGGAAAAAACAGACAGACAACAATACAACTGTTAATAGCACTGCGTTACATCATGAATCAATAGGATATTGAAAACAGAACAATTTTGTTTTTGGACTATAGAGAAATTACTTGGTTCAGGTTTTGTTGTTGGTTTTTCTGTTGGTGGGTCAACGGGAGCAGCTGTGGTTGGTTTTTCCGTTGGTGGGTCAACGGAAGCACCTGTGGTTGGTTTTTCTGTTGGTGGGTCAACGGGAGCAGCTGTGGTTGGTTTTTCCGTTGGTGGGTCAACGGGAGCGGCTGTGGTTGGTTTTTCCGTTGGTGGGTCAACGGGAGCGGCTGTAGTTGGTTTTTCAGTTGGTGGGTCAACGGGAGCGGCTGTGGTTGGTTTTTCCGTTGGTGGGTCAACGGGAGCGGCTGTGGTTGGTTTTTCCGTTGGTGGGTCAACGGGAGCGGCTGTGGTTGGTTTTTCCGTTGGTGGGTCAACGGGAGCGGCTGTGGTTGGTTTTTCCGTTGGTGGGTCAACGGGAGCGGCTGTGGTTGGTTTTTCCGTTGGTGGGTCAACGGGAGCGGCTGTGGTTGGTTTTTCCGTTGGTGGGTCAACGGGAGCGGCTGTGGTAGGTTTTTCCGTTGGTGGGTCAACGGGAGCGGCTGTGGTTGGTTTTTCCGTTGGTGGGTCAACGGGAGCAGCTGTGGTTGGTTTTTCTGTTGGTGTGTCACCCCCACCTTCTGTAGCAAGTAAGTCTCCTGTGGTTGAAGCAGCACATTGTAGAATTTTAATAGAGGCATGCCAACAGGTTTTAGCAACTTCTCAGTTTGAAACACTGGTAATTCAACAGAACAGATTTGGTAGCATAACCAGAGACAGCATGTATCACAGAAGCAAAAGTTAACGATCAATTTATTAAAAAATAAATAATAATTTTCTGTCTTTATCCCAATTATATTATGGACAGAATATTAAGAGGTGACTCTTGGAATCTGAAAGGTCAGTCCTTAACAATGTTTGGCTATTTGTATGCTGTCAAGTTCCTTTTTTACAATAAGGACAAAGGTCTTCTACTGAATCCATAAATAAGTAATCATGGAAGATTATTTTGCTGGCGCTCTGTCATGTTAGTATGTGAGACCGAGGTAGTTATATAATCCAGATTTTATTGTAATCTGCTTGTTACCATGTGAGTGTGATAACCAAACAGATGGCTAGAGGACACATAAACTTTGTTGCCTCGTTTGTTTCTTTTAAATACAGGTGGGTTTATTGTCCTCCAAACCACGGGCATGCACACCACTATGGACAAGAGTGTTGGAAGTGGTTATCAATAAAGTGTATTGTTTCAAGTTGATAGTTTCCCTAAGTCCTACACCAGGCTTTGAATGTTTCTGTTAAGTTTTGGAAGAGATGTTACACAGTATATTGTGAATGTGATGACAAGAAAATCAAATGGGATAACGGTTATTCCTGTGAAGGTTCAATGTTGTTTAATATATGATGTGATAATAAAAAATATAAAATGTGTTAAAGTGAACAAATAATTAGAGATTGTTATTAAGCTTTGTACTGTTTAATATGTAAATTAAAATGGAATCAGGGTATCTTTTTGGTTCTGCACCATATACTCCAGAAAGGCATTAATTATGCTTACTCCCTGTTATTTGTTTTCCTTCAGCTACCTATAGCCTGACATGGGGTATGGCAGGGTTTCGTTGATATCAAAGGTCCTATCATAATAAGTAAATGATTTGCAGCCTTCTATCCACTTAGGAGAGATGGTGAGACCATCCAGTGTTGAAACTGAGACTACGAATTTAAACAATGGCCACACTTATCGAAAAACAATATCCAAGACTCATCTGTACTTGGGTAAAAACCAGGATTTAGAAGAAACTGATGTTCACTATTTGATGGTCTCAATCCATTTTCAGAATAATGCATGTCAAAAGGGTTGAAGGTTACATCCCCACCTAGGTTAAACTATTGCTAGAGCAATATGTCACACTGATATTGAGTCTATAAATTACTTAATAAATAAAAACAATGTAAAATGTGATAGTACTTGTATTTCTATGCTCTTTAGTAAAAAGGCCAGCTTTTATGTGATATCAGCCCATTTATATAAGCCTGGAAACTAAAAACAGGTTCCCATTAAAGTGCACTTAGCTCATGTAGGACTTGTCAAGCATTAACCAAACAAGAAGTGTTAAGAGAAAGAAAGTTACCCTGACTGCAATATCCTTTTAAAGAAAGGTGAGTTGGTAAATTGTCCCTTAGGTGATATAGATTGTCTGCAGAAACACCATAGTTAAATATTGACATGTGATTGTGTGTGCACTAAATGAAACTATGAGGCAATAAATGGTTGTTAGGGAACAGATTGAAGAGTTCACTGATATCTGGATTTTAAAAACATGATGAAAAAATAAATTCAAAAAAAGAGATTTGCATCTAATAAAGCCATGTAAATTAATTTAGTCAACAGAGTTTAAATGAAACCTTAAGTGACTTACCAAGACAGGCTGTGAAAAGCCAAAGCACCACCAGGAGTTTGAAGACTTGAGCCATGGGAACAAAAAACGATGGATTAAATGCCACACAGGAAAAAAAGTCAATGAGAGCTGAGCTGACGACCTGTCAGTCCGCTAGAACCTTCACTGTAAGAGCTCAGGTGTGCTCCACAGGCTGTTTTAATCATTAGCCACTCCTAGGAGGGCGGAACGAGGGCTAAAGTACATGTCCTGACCCAGAAAAGAAGAACAGTTGTAAAAGTCTTCCATGACATGGATGTGTTTTCATCACTTTGTCATAGGTATTTTTAATACCACTATCATAAAAATAACGTCAGACAATTTTGACCAAGAGAACATCAAAAATAGAAAAGATGATTAAGTCTCTTGTTAAAAACTTTTTTTTTTTGGATTTTCAGTGAAATCATATCAGTTGCTGTTTAATAAATCATTACAGTTTCTGTGAAAATGTCATGAAACGCAAGATAATGGTGATGAATGAGTACACTAACATTAAAGCCCCTGTTGGGAGGTTTTAACTGGTTATAAAACTGACTGAAATTAATTTTGATACCTCTTTATATCCTGTAAATGCAAACAAGATGCTTGGCGTCAGGACTAGCTATTTCTTTATTTGAGTTTTAATATTTGTGACCACAGCTATGGGGTCAGTGTAAGGAATGTCTAATTAAAGCTTGCCAGTGAAATTGTGTTTATACAATTTCCACTGCAAACATTCACAACAGGAGAAACTTATGACTGTTGGGATTTAAAAAAAAAGAAAGAACAGGATTTACATAAGTCCAGGACAATATCAGCAAAGATGTAGGGTGGTGCTTTGTCCACAAGGGGCACTCAAATGGACACCAATAAAACTCTCCCACAGGAGCTTTAAACAAAATATTTCAAATGTGTGGAAGGAAATGTAGGGCAAATTGAGCAGTTGTGAACTCATCTGTGAATGTCAGAAAATTGGAATCCTATCTTTACATGTCTTGAAGCATTCCTGACTAAAAAATTAAAATACAGTTTGTTATTGCTCAAGGAGAGATAACTTTTACCACCAGCTGACATAATCTGTAATTGCTGGGATATCATCTAATCAAAGTACACAGACTAAAAAGCTTTTTTTGCTACCCAGAAACATGCTCTGCTTATAACTGCATTCAATAAAATCTACTTTATTTATATAGCACATTTTGAAAACATTGAAGTTTACCAAAGTGAGACATTTTTGAGACATATCATATATTTGAGTATAAATTGATTGTTTAAGTGAGCAGTGCATCACAGATCCAAACTAGAAAAGCACTCAGAGAGCGCAGACCTCCGCCATTAGCCCTATCTCTCAATAGTAAAGAATCCTTAAAAAAATTCCTGGATCCAGACGGTGATCTGGATCACTCCCGAAATCTAATTGTTCTTCCTTATGCCATTTCTGACATTACCTGAAAATTTCATCAAAATCCGTCCATAACTTTTTGAGTTATGTTGCTAACTAACTAACTAACTAACTAACTAACTAACTAACTAACCCCGCAGATCACATAACCTCCTTGGCGGAGGTAACAATGAAAAAGTTAGAAGCACAAGTGGTTGTAACTGCCCGCTTGAACAAGTATAGAGCAACACTTACCACCCACCTGCTCCTTATAAACGGTCTCATTACACATCCCAGAATTAGTTATATTTTTTATTTTTGCATGGAAAATAAAAGCTGCCAAAATCTGTTTTGCAGACACAGGATTTCACTGATCATCATAAAAGAAAAAACAGGATTTACAAATGTATACCCATTTTTAATTAACATGTAATTTAAAAAAAAGATAAATAGGGTCATCGCCAAAGGCTACTGCTGTAAGGGGTTCTTCACATGGCAAAGATTGGAAACCCTTTTTCTACAGCGCCTATAAAAAGCATTCACCCCGTTGGATGTTTTAACCATTTGATCAATTTTATGAATTGATATTTATAAAATGTATACAATTTTTTTATTAAAAAAATGTCAAAGTGAAAACAGATTTCTACAAAGTAATGTTAATTAAATAAAAATATGTAATTGTAAAAAAGTGACTGCATAAAGATTCACCCCCTTGAAGTCAGTATCCACCTTTGGCTGCAATCTCAACACTGAGTCTGTGTGGATAGGTGTTTATCAGGCTTGCACATCTGAACACTGCAATTTTACTCCATTCTTTTTTTACAAAACTACCTGAGCTCTGACAGATTGCACAGGGATCAGATGTGAACAGCACCTTTCAAATCCAGCCACAAATCTTCTATTGGATTGAGGTCTGGGCTTTGACTTGGCCACTCTAGAACATGCACCTTGTTGGCTTTAAATATTTTTTGTGTAGCTTTCGCTGAATGCTTCAGGTCATTGTCCTGCTTGAAAATAAATCTTCTCCCAAACTGTAGTTCTCTTGCAGACTGAATGAGATGTCCTCCAGGATTTTCCTTATTTTGCTGTCATTTATTTTACCATGCATCTTTGGCAGCCTTCCAGGGCCAGCTGGCAAGAAGCATCCCCTCAGCATGATGCCGCCACCACTGTGCTTCACAGTGGAGATGGTGATGTGCAGTGTTTGGTGTCTGACAAACATAGTGTCTTGTCTGATGGCTAATAAAACCCATTTTGATCTAATCAGACAAAAGAACTTTCTTTCACTTGACCATGGAGTTTCCCACATGCTTTTTGGTGAACTCTAGTTGAGATTTAATGAGTTTTCTTCAACAACAGCTTTCTCTTTGCCATTCTCCAATAAACCTTTGACTGGTGAAGAACCCAGGCAACAGTTATTTTATGCAGACTCTCCCATCTCAGCCGCTAAAGCTTGTAGCTCCTTCAGAGTAGTCATAGGTGTCTTGGTGCCCCTCCTTACTAGTCTCCTTCTTGCATGGTCACTCAGTCTGTGAGGACGGTATGATCTAGGCAGATTTACACATGTGCCATATTCCATCCATTTCTTGATGATGGATTTAACTTAACTCCGGGAGATGTTCAGTGCCTTGGAAATTATTCTGTATCCATTCCCCGACTTTAACTTTTCAGTAACTTTTTCTCTGAGTTGCTTGGAGTGTTCTTTTGTCTTCATGGTGTAATGGTAGCCAGGATTACTGATTAACAAGTGACTCTACCTTCCAGACACAGGTCTCTTTATATTACAATAAACTTGATTCCTTTCATATTCATGTTGAAAAACATTATAGGTTAAGACAATGAAAACCTAGATGAATAAGTTTAGTTATGTACATGTGAACATCTAAAGGGAAACAAAGCAAAAATGGCCTCTAACAGCAATAATAAGAGGACATAAATAGATGTGTCATGTCCTGTGTCTGCAGTGTAACTACATGGGTCAACAACTTATTGAGCAAACGTCAACTTCCATCAGGACTCTTTTCCTTGACAGAGTTGTAAATGTTCTTTAAATAAAACTGGGGGTTCAAATCAGAACAGAGCATTTACCGACAAAGTTTATTACCATGGTGTCATAAAACACAAAACACCAAGTGATGTCAGGTACATTTCCTGGTTGAACTTTGTTACCACAGCTGTAAATATTTCAACAGACTAAACTCATAAAGACAACCAGTGCTAAAATAAGTAGAGAATATACAACCACTTTAGTAAGGCTTGCTAATATTCATCAAATGTGTTATTGTCAGTGTCAGCTACTTTTAGGGCAAAAGGCACATTTTAATATTCACTGAAACACGAGACACCTTCAAGTGATAGGGGCTGTTAGGAACAGGAGGGTCAAAGATAACATTCCATGCCAGGCTTTTTATGAATTTATTGCACTTCACAAAACATGCCACAGACCTCAAGACAACCAATACAAACATGTTTTTTGCAGGAACCATCTAGTATTATCCGAATAATGCAGCAAAGGAGGCTGTTTCAATGAAGCTCAGTAAGACTAAGTTTCAAAGCTTTGTGTTGGACCTTGATTTCAGCGACAAGTGTTATCAGGAAATGTGTCCAATAAAAAAACAGGTGGGACCGAGGATAACATGACCTTTGATTCAAGACGTCACAAGATGTTAGATAAAATTATCTCCATGCCTACAGTTAAAGATAAGGTAGAAAAAGAAAAGGGAAGATTGGAAAAAATTTAACAAGAAAATTTATTTTTTATCAGTGTTTTAAGCTTGGTTAAAAATGTGAGTCTGTGGTCATGTTTATAATTTCTGTCACATCGAAACAAGAATAAAGCCTTCACCCTTTCACCAGCCATAAAATGATTTTATTTCAAACTGACCTTGATCCCATTGCACTTCTCAATAGATACAACTTCCCTTTTCACACATTTCATCACATTACGTCAATGGAAAAATGATAGAATGGCTCAGAGATAAAACAGGTTATTTTTAGGTTTAATATGAAGTACGTACATGCTTATTTCTGTGGTTGTTGGCTACCAAAGACCACAAAAAGACTAAAGGTGTAACAGATATAAATTTACACTAGCTTAATCCAAGCTAGCATTAGTCTGAATTGTTATTCTTGACATTATCTCATGTTGAACAGCTGACTAGGTGCAGAAAATGATACAACCTAAGTTATGCATCCGGGCTTGCCTACAAATAGATAAATACAACCATCTTAAAAGTTGTCTATTTCCTTTATTTTCAAGTTAGCTTTTAAAGCTAGGCTGTTGCAAACCTATCTCAACTAGCATAAAATAAATGAGCCTCTCCTTTAGCCAAAACATTGGATTATAAGGAAATGCCTTCAAAACACTGTATTTTACCTCCCTCTCATTCCATTGCAGACTTAAAAGATTATCACACACTAAAGGTCTTCACACATTGGGCCCATTATTTTTGGATGTGTTTTTGTATCGGTAATCAAAAAAAAAAATGTCACAAATTCCAACCTTTCACACTGAGTCTGTTGTGTTTTCATTTGTAACTTCATCATTTGCATTAGACAGAAAAAAAAATACCAAGCATGACGGCACATCATCATTACTCAGCACTGCTCCTCCCTGGGTCCTCAGTCACAAACTGTCCTCAAGATATATAAAGGACACTCATGTACACAAAATAGTTCAATCATATGTATTAACATATATGCTCTATCATAGTTCTTTCTTAAAACCAAACAATCAACACAAGTATGAAAGTAACATTCAATATAATCAGGACTACAAATCCAAAAAGGGCCATTGTGGTCATCCTCTGATTATTTGTTTAACGTATGAATAACACAATGTTCCTCTGTATCACCAAGTCAAAACCTCTCTGACCTCTCTAACTTAAACTTGTCCTGTTGTTCATGGAGCCTCAACAGCGATCTAACAATTTAAAACATATACAATTTAACTCATTTAAACAAAATCTAAGCAAAATTTGTCACTGTGTATCTAGTTACTCAGTGCAAAACTCATTAACTTAACCAAACACTGACATTCTACTTCTACAAAAAAAAAGGTGCAGCTTATAATGAAACACTTTATTCCAGGTTAATAAGACATCTACAGTATACAGCATTTCTTCACCAGCAAGTTTTATGAACATGTTGCTGTAAAGAGAGTCAACAGGGGTGCAACACAGCATAATAATTGCCCTCTGTGTTCCCTTGCGTACAGTAAGTCCAAAGTCACCAACAGTTATGGCTGCACTTAACACCACCCAACCTGCTGTTCCAGACAATGACGGCTGCACTTAAGGCAAGGACAGGGCGTGACCATGCCAGGCAGCTGAGCGTGAGGTGGCAGTGCCAGTCCTATCTCTGAAGACCCTCTACTCAAAGTGGCACAAAAACAGAGTATTTTACCAAACAATTCTCTGAGCATCATTACATCTAAACCTTTCTGTTTAAAGTCAGACGAAATAAAAACAAAAGGAGGTGAAGTTGTTGAAGAAGTTTCAGGATCTTGTTGTTAACCCTTTATAGAGAACTCATTGAAATAAATTCAGCATTCAAGCTCTAGAATATTATTTGTGGAATCCCAAGTTTCATACTTTTGACCCACATGTGAAAATCAAGATCAATAAAGTAGCCATTTATGGTTTCTTTTCTGTTTATGGGGGAAAAAATGGTGGTACCAGTTTTATCTTATAATTCCCACAGGACACCTATAATAATCTCAAATATCACATATAACTATGTGAATTTTAGCAGTGATGACTCTCACAATAATAATTCTAACTGTCCTATTACATTTTTTTTTTTACAGAATTTGTAAGTTTTGCCTGAAAATGTAACAAAAAATATTACAAATACCCTCTTCCATTATTTAGAGATAACCTGAAAAATTTTAAAACAAATCAAAAAAGTTTGAAACTCCCAGTTAGTTTGATAATTTCCTTTATATAATATCTGACCATGTCAGCTCCTATTATATAAATGTAAGTGAATGATTAGAGTGATGGGCTGTCTGACCTGTGATGTTTTGATAAAGATGTGGATTCAATACTTACTTAAACTTGGAGTAACTAAAGACAGAGCACAGTCTGCTTAAGTTTTTTAATACATGTTAATGAAAAGTGTTTTTCAGCAACACACAGGGATTTAAGACAGCTTACAGCACTGTCAATGGCACTTCAGTTAGCTGGTTTTTCAGTGTTACAGCTCCACTCTGTGGCAGCAGGTCTTCACACATAAACCTTAGGGATATTACAAGCATGGTGAAGCCACTTAAATCATGCAAGTAAGGGCAATGTTCCACCTTTTTTTTTCTTAACAAGCTTTAATCACATGATAAACAATTATTTTGGTCTGGGAGTATGTATTTTTATCTGGAAGGTAAAGAAGAAGCTTAGTATAAAATTTTAAAGAAGAAGGCTGACACCTGGTTTAAAAGAGTTCTCATGATAAAACAAGATACAATCATGATTGCTGTCAAAGTTTCTAGCTGATCATGCTGAAGAATTTAACCCATATAAATCTGAATTACTTTGAATTGAGATCTTTAAACCAAACAAATTATTTAGACTTTATAGCACATTGAGAATATTGATGTTAGTTTCAGTTTAACAGCTAATTTAAAAAGGCTTATTAGTATGTAATAGTCTGGAAAATATTGCAACTTATATACGACACTTAATTACACTTAATCTCCATTTATATTTTTACATTGCAGTAAAGCTCTAAAGGCTTTTTAAATCATCTATTAATGCTTTAAAATGGCATCATTACAAATTTTTACCAATCTCATTTTGAATAACTTTTTGCCCCTTTCAAACATACTAGTGACAAATGGGCAATGCAAAGATGCTTATTGGAAATTTGTGGAATTTGACTGCCATGGACGTGGAATCTGGCCAATATGTCTGCTTTGCAAAGTTAGGACCAAGTAACAACAACAGGCTCCTACCTCACTGAAATTCAAGAAGGACTGTTTTTTACTCATTTATTAGTCACCATTCGTTCATTGGTGTCCTGGTCTAGCTGCTCAGAACTCTACTTTTCATCTGATCCTGCATCCCTCTTCACCTCCACCAGTGTCTGTCCTATTCCTGCCGTCAGGCTCACCACCCCTTCAAGTACATGAAGTCATCATGATTGAGTCTAGTCGATGGCATTGCATATACGTCTTTCATCAAAATGTGGGAAATAATTAATTGTTCATTCGTATTTAAGTCTCTCCTGATTAAAGTCTTTTTGAACATTTTGAGGACTACTCCTTTAAAATTTCCAAAACTTTAAAGGACGATTTACTGGGATTTTTTTTTCCCTTTGGTGCTCAGTTTCCTTAAAATTCAGCTGGAAAAAAAAGCAATTAATTTTCTTTTTCTTACAAACATTTTAATCAATGACACTATCAGGGACAAATCAAGGTGCTTGTTTGGTTTCGGAAATACAACAATCAAAAACAAACATACAAAACAAAACTCAACAAAAACAACTCTTTGCATAGTTTTCTTTTCAGTACTAAAGAAAGCTCAATGTGGTGCAGAAAGTAAGAAACTGTGATACTTTGTTGAAAAAGTTGCTTGATGCTTGTTTTGAAGGTGTTTGGGCTTATCCCTGAGAGAGAATGAAGGCATTTGTCCTCATCACAACTCGTCATGTGCTCCTGCTTCCCGTTCTTTGTCTTCATCTACCTTCAGTTTAAGTTCTTCAGGCGTGATTTTTCCATCTTGATTCCTATCCTGGTTTTGGAACATGTCGGTAATAACCTGCTCCATGATCAGTCCGGGTTTGATACGACCTTTGCCCTCTGCAACCTGCAGTTTGATGAACTCGCCAAACTATAAGAGTCAGAAGATAAAAAAAGAGTTTAGTGTGGGAAGAAGCTTCATCATAGTTTAAAAATCTGAGATAAAATCGATCAACTTCCTTCAACCTGTGTAAATGCAATAATCCAAATAGGTTTGATAATTTACTACAACATTAAAGGAGTGATCAGCGGTGGATAAATGAATAAGTGAAAGATCAGGATTTTCCTTCCCCCCTGGTGTTAAGTCCTTTATTTAAAAAGATCACCATACCTCCTCCTGGGCCACCTCTTTGTTCTTGTCAAGGTCAAGGGCTTCAAAAAGGTCAGCGGGGGTGTCCTGGAGCCACACAAACAGGTAACCTGGCGGCACACCCTTCTCGTAGCTCATCAGTTCAATATCAAAGACCAGCACAGCACTGCTTGGCACACCAGTGGCTGGTGGCAGAAGAAAAACAGTGTAATTTGGATTTCCCATTTTGTGCTCTTGGAGGTATATGCATAAATTAAAACAACTGTCTAGTTCCTTGGTTCTCAACTGGTGGGTCGAAAACCAAAAGTGGGTCACGAAGCCATTTTCAGTAGGCTGTGTGAATGTGTGCCTGGAAAGAAATATGTGGCAGAAAGTCAATAACGTACTTTCATTTTGAAGGATATTTCTCCATCTATTTATTCTATCACATCCTTTGTTCTACGTCAAGTCCACATTGCCCCTTTAAACATTTGGTTATGATTGAAAATTAAAGACATTTGGCTTGGTGGTTACTAACATGATCTGCTGAGAGCAATCTTGTGACTGTAATGTGAGAAAACGTTAAAGTTAGAATAATAAAAAGTTCATAATCCATAACTTTCTACTGTTGCACAGGGATTGAAACCAAATTAAACATTAGAGCACCTGTTGAGCACTAAATGTTTTAAAAAAACTAAGGATCATTCCAAAACAATATAAAATTGTTGCTTGTGGCTTACAATATTAAAAACACCATTAGACAAAAAAAATATTTTTTTCCATTTATACATTCCTTAATATGGGGTTTCAATTTAATGACCTGCAGCCTAGTAGCAGACAAGAGTTCTTCTCTCAACTACAAACCAAACTGTTTTTTTCTTATGTTAAATAATAGCTGAGTGTTATAGTGTTAGTTTAAGTTGCTTTAAAGCAAAGACCATGGGTTTTGCCATCACTGCCCCCACCCTCTGGGACTCAATCCCCCTCCATATCAGAAACTCTGACTCTCTGCTCACTTTCAAACAATCACTCAAAACCTACCTGTTTAACAATGCATACGACTCCTAACCATTCATGTTTTTCCTCCTGTCCCATTTGTGTCGTGTTTTTGTTTGTTCTGTAAAGCGTCATTGAGTTTCCTAGAAAAGCGCTATATAAGTCTGATGAATAATTATTATTATTAAAGAGTCTCACCTCCTTTTTCTCCGTGAGCGAGGTGAGGCGGCACCGTTACCAGCCTCCTCTCGCCCACACACATGCCTCTCAAGCCCTCATCCAGCCCGTCGATCACCTTGTCAGCACCCAGCACTGCATCCTGAAGGTTCTCGTAGTCGTGTCTGAGGATGAGATTGGTCACATATTTGATGTTTTGCTCTAAAGTTCCTGAAATACTAGCATTAAAAAATGCTCGGGTGACTCACGAGGAGAAGAGCGGCGTGCCATCTATCAGGGTGCAGTTGTAGTGGTAGCGAACTAGATCGTTCACGGCAGTAGTCTCGTTACACACCTCAGGTTTGTGGGTGGTCTTGATGTCCACGCTGTCGGCTGGGTTATGGAAGTCGATGACGTGAATGTCGAACACTAGGACTGCAGAAGGGGGGATGACGTCGCCTGGAAAGAGAGATTCACATTTCACCTTTACGTCATCTTCATTTACAGTTAATTTAGGAACTTACTTTGTCATTTGCTCTTAGACTAATTAACTTTTTAACAACTTCATTTACAAGTTGAGTGCCACTATAGGAACTTCATTATTGATTAATATCTTCATTAATTACCTAGGTGATCGATATTCTACAAAACGAGCTAAATGTCAGAAAACTACATCAAAAAGACACGTTATTGTTTGCTCTGTCCATGGCAGTCAAATTCAAAATTTACTTTCTCTTTTAATGACATTAATCTCAACAAGGAATGAAATCCTTAAGTCAGGCATCACCAAATCTAGACCCAGTGGCCACTGCTCATCCAGGCTTTAGACAGAAGCTTTATGAATTCATGCCTGCTGCCTTTTCTCCTTGAGGTATAAGTTTGAGTAAGTATTTCACTACTTTACGAACATTAAAATAGCTTAAGAATAAAGAATGTTGTGCTGCTGACTTTACCTGTAAAGAACTATACTAGCTTGCCAGCATTATCTTGATAAAACAGACTACTACTGACACCAGTGCATGCTACATTATTTGCCAATGTTTGTCAAACAGTTGCTGCTGATCTGATGGCCCTATGTCCAACTAACACTTGTTGCATCCCCTATTAGAGGAGATTTTAATAAATATTTTTGCAGCTAAAACTTTTTCTGCATGCTGTTTTAAATCTTTATGATTAACCACAGTTTTATATAAGCTTCTAAAAGGAACCCTGCATGATCAGACAGGTTCATCTTGTTGGATAGATATTTGTATGTCTCATATACTTAGTGAACTAAAAAACTCACTAGATATCTGCATTTTGAGTCATTTGAGTTTATAAATGAACCAGGAGACCGCCATCTTTTGGTCCGAGCTGGCGCCATGATGTCACAGTTCTGTGGTGTGATCCTCACTGTTCCTCTGCAGTAACCTGTTTCAGGCTGGCAGCCATTGTTAGGGCTGATCTTAGAAACACAACACGTCTAACGCACAGAGGATTCTAAAATTTGAGGTCTCTTCTATTTTGTATTTGCACCATGAGCAGTTATCTGTCCATCTAGACAGGAAAATGATAAATACAAAGCCATATTTACCTTGTTGTAGCAAATATGTACGTCCACATGGGTAGAAAATGTTTGAAATCTGTTTCTTGATGAACCAGATGAAGGCCATGAGCTAAAATGTGTCTGTTTAATGAAGTTGTTCCCCGAACTTCTCTTCTTGATGAGGCTTTCTGTTTTTCCACAGATAAAGTTCAGATAAAGATAAACACAGAACGAAAGGACTTCCAGATTCTGCCTTTCAAGGTAAAAGTCCACTTTAGCATTTCTTTGGAGAAACTTCGTTTGTATGTACATAATACTTTTATTTTGAAATGCTCCAGGCACACTTCCACTATATACTGTCACTTGTAGTGAGCTTTACTGATGTAAAATTTAGAAGAATGACAGAGCTTTGACAGCAGGGAGACAAACCAACATGCAGCAAACTCATGGCAGCAACAGCTGCAAGCAACAAAAGCGTCTGAAAAATGGTAACTGCTTAGCAATGGAGAGGAGCGCTGCGGAACCGTGACGTCACACTAATGTGACGCGGATCAAAACATGGCAGTCTCCTGGTGAGTTTATGAGCTGAAATGAACTCAAAATGCCGATATGTGGGATATTTTGTTAGTTTTTTAGTTTAATATACATTTGAGACATACAAATATCTACCCAACAAGATGAACTTGTCTGATCATGCAGGGTTCCTTTTAACTAAAAACTAAATAAAAAAAAACTGCAGTCCCTTGAGTGTCCACTAGGGGGTTGGTTTCAAAAGTCCATGCAAGTTCCATTAACACCAATGTTTAAACGGCCAATTTGGCAACAGAATTAAACATGTTTACAGCCTGCTAAGTGAATAAATCTGGTATTAGTATGCATTGTTACTCACTGCACATAGGAGAATTTATTCATAACTCAACTTTTTTGGTTATAGTAAGGCTAAGAGCTGTGCATACATTTAGATTTGGGGGCCTGATATGGCCCTTGGACCATACCCCCAATTTAATGATGACTGGTCTTTGGTTTATATATAAGAGCCAATAAACTGGGCTGACAATTCACCAAGTTGCAGCATCAGTGGCGTACCTGCTCCCTGCTGTCCGTACGCCAGATGTGGAGGGATGATGATTCTCCTTCTCTCTCCCATGCAGACTCCCAGCAGACCCTGGTCCATTCCTGCAATCACATACCCCATCCCAATATAGGTGTTGTATGTGCTGTTCCTCTGGTAGCTGGTGGCAGTCAAGAAAGAAAGAAAAAAAGAAGTTAATTTTGATGTAAACATTAAAAGTTCAGTCAGAATTGCATCCATCAGTTAACATCAGTACTGGGGCAGCAGTTTTATACCTTGTGTCAAAGGTGACTCCATTTAGGAAAGTACCATTGTAGTGGTATCGGATGTAATCACCAACCACAGACTTGCGTGTGCACGACTCTGGCACCACCTGGTTCTCGACAGAGATGTTATCCTTTGGGTTATGAATGTCAACCAATAGGACATCAAAGACCAGGGTCGCCTGAGAGGGGATTTCTTTACCTGGTTGCAGCGTTAAAGGAAAAGGTGTTTAATCATGAAAATTTGTTGTAGGACTGCCATGATACTAGAAAAACATTTTTTATGTGATTCTGGTTAAAATGAAACCCTATGCATTCCTGCTTCAATACCACAAAGATAAATAAAGATGTTCCACTCACTATTGGGTAGTTTCTTGTTTTTAATCACTACAATCTCACTCCTGCACTACAAGCCCATTGTGGGTCTTTTTTCTTTTTTTTTTTATCAATTTTCCTTACATTCCAGGTAATCTTGTTCTTAATGTTTTTAATGTTAAAAATAAATGATGAAGTGATTTCAATGATTGTTCTGTCTGTTATAGTTTGTACCAACCTGATCCCTTTTCTCCATAGGCTTTGAAGGGTGGGATGACGATATGTCTGATCTCTCCCACGCACATGCCTAGCAGGCCTTCGTCCATGCCCTGGATCAGCCAGCCCTCGCCCACAAGGGAGTCTTGGGTCTGCTTCCTTGTGTAGCTACGTAGGGCTCATACAAGCGCAAAGTCAGACACACAACAAACCTGGATAACACAATATAAACACACGAGAGCTGTCATGCAGACATGGCTTCAATGCGAGATAAGAATGTGGTTAAGCATTTAACGAGACTGCAGCAAAAATGTAAGGGCTAAACATGCCTTAGCATTATTCATCATCAGTTTATAAAGAGCTTTACACATGCCTGAGCAGAATTCACCTGGAATCAAAGATTGTGCCATCGAGCAGAGTGCCGTTGAAGTGGTAGCGCACAAAGTCGGTGCGCATCACAGACCGTTTGCAGTCTTTGGGAGTGATGATTGTTTTTGAGACAACCATGTCAGCTTTGTTCCATAAATCCAGCAGATGGATGTCAAACACAAGAGTGGCATCAGGAGGAATGATGTCACCTGGAAACAAGTTAAAGGAACAGCATCATCCACGAATAATGCACTTAATCATAATACTTTCTTACATTAGCAGTCCAGCTGGAGAAGGAAGGTTGCATTGAAGTCATAGCTCACTCAAAAATATGTTATGAACTGCTTTAAACAGAAACATAGCTATGGGAACAAGGAACAAAGATAACTGTATTTTTATCAAGCCAATACCGACTATCTTAACAACTACTGAATGGATTTCCATTGGGCAAGGATGTTAATGGTAAGTCAACCAAAAATAAAACATCACCACCCTTGCTAGCTGAATTACTTGTGGGTAACATAAAAAAATATTGAGATTTTCTAAATGTAGGCTCACAATGACCGTTAACTGTTGTCTCTAAGCTGTAACTCAGCTGTGCTGGTCTGTGTATCTTTTTATATTTGAATTCATGGTCCTCAAAAGTGGCATCAAAAACACTGGTTACCAAAAATATTAATGTAAATGGAATAATGAGGGATGCACAGATGCATCCCAGTTGAGATGACTCTCCATAATGTCCACATAAGTTTAAGTTATTTGCTAGAAAATTTTCAAGCATGGTCATGGAAATTGAAGGGGATATGTTTCACTTTAAAATTTTGAAGTGAATTTGCTTGGATTTTTTTTGTATCTTCATGTAAATGTGGTATATATGTTTGGATGTGTGGGAATTTGTTAAGTATTGGAATTTCCACTTGTGGGACTTATAAAGTAATATCTTTCCAGACATTTTGATGGATATTTGGTAAATATAGTTTCATTTTTTAATTTAAATTTTAGTTGGATTTGGCTTTTAAATATAAGGTATTTTCATGTCAATTTGGGGAATGTATTTTGAAATAAAAATATTGTCCTTTGAGATTTTCAAAAATTTCATGGAAATTTCAGGAAATGGATGTTTGGAGGAATGTGTAGGCTTATGACAGAATTTCACCAGAGCAATTTGGGAATATTTGCAGAATTTTGGGGTATTTTTGTGGGATGAAAATCTCCATGTAAAAATTTTATTAGAATGTAGCTGTATGACTGAATTTCACCACAGCAATTAGGGAATATTTTTGCAGAAATGTATTTTTTGTGGGATACTTGAAAATGGTTAAGAATTTTCACAGACGTTTAGGACAATTTCTTTGATATTTTATAGAATTTGTGTGGCTGGAAAGTAAAGGAAAATACCCAAGAAATTTAGCACATAGAACAAATTTTGATCATGCTTAGCCTTAACCTGTGGGAGATCTGTGGACATCAAGCTAATGCTTGTTCAAACACAAGGCTGAACTTTTAAACCCATCACATCCTACTAATCTTAGATAAATATAAGAAACTAAAAATGTATTCCAAACAAAAGCCATTGTCTCAGAGGTTAAGATGTGGTTACAGCAATATTGCAGGGTTGGCTGAGGCTAACTGGTTGAAGGCCCACCACCTTTAATCAGGCCCAGAAATCACAGCAACACCACTGGATCTATCTTCTGAATGAATCAACATCCACTTCATCAGTGTGCATATTTTTCTGTTCAACTTCCAAAGCATGCAACTTGCTGTATGACATTTGTCTTTACCTGCACCGGTGCTGCCATAGGCCAGGTGAGGAGGGACAGTGACGGTCCTGCGCTCGTTCACGCACATGCCCTGTAGACCCTTCTCAATGCCCGCTAGGAGCCTACCCTCCCCGATCTGAGCCACCTTGGCCTCTCCTCTCTGATGGCTGTAAACCAAAAACACGCACCAAGGAAATGAAGGAAGTAGGTCATAGCTTTCTGGGAAATGTAAACCCTGGAAAAACACTGTTAGGTATTTAGATATATCTTGTAGACTTTTGACTAACTTTGACCTAGACTCTCCTGGAATCTTAAAAAGTCTGCAGCCACTTTATGGCCTCTGCAGACCTTTTCCATTGGAAGTTCAAACAGGATACTCCAGTGACTTACCTCGAATCAAATGTTTTCCCGTCCACTAACGTGACGTTATAATGATAGCGGACATGATCTCCATTTTTTGATTCTCTCGCACAAACTTTGGGTATGAAGTATCTGTCCACGACTACATCTCCTAGCACAGGACTGGGATTAGACTCCACAAAAGACCACGTAAATAAGAGGAAAAGGCAAATGCAGCGGGGAAACATCTTGCAGAATATCGTCAAATAGATTACAGTGATTCAAAATATTAGACAAAAAAATATCGCCACAAAAAGAATAAATTAGAGGCCCGCTGGGTTGTCCGTGCTTTGCGTAGACACTGCAGATGTGGAGAGCAGCACAGCGGTGGATGAAGGCTGTAAACGTGGACAATCTCCAGGTTGCAGTGAAGACTTTTTACCAGGGGGGAGGAAAAGTCTGAGCTGGGAGTGGGAGGCGCCGATGTAAAGGCATCAAAAGTAAGAACTATTTCCGCTACAAAATAAAAGAGATCAGAACAGACAGGAAGAAAGTACATTTCGAAATAAAGCTCAAGTGGCTGCCTGGACATGGGGTTTAAATTTGTTTTAGGCGTAAAAATGCGTGTCCTGGTGGGAAATATTTTTTGTCTTTTATAATTAATCATTTTTGTCCTTTTTTGGACTTATTTATTCATGCTTCTTTTAGCTCGTTTCACCAGTTTTTTCATAGATTGTTGCCACATTTAACCAGTTTTACTGAATTTTGTCAATTTTGGCCCCTTTCTGCAACATCTTTTGCAACTTTTATTTTTTTCCCCATTTTGTGCTACTCTGTTGCTGTTTTTTTTTTTTTTTTTTTGCCAATTCCTGCAATTTTCTACCCCTTTCTTCTACTCCATACCCATTTATGCCATTTTTAACCATTTTTCTCCACATTCTTTGCATTTTTTCCCCATATTTGTAATTTTTTGCCCCTTTTCACCCATTTCTGTAACATCTTTTAGCAACTTTTAACAGCCTTTTGCCATTTTTGGACCATTTGTGCCCCTTTTCACCCATTCGTGCCAGTTTTTTAGCTACCTTTTGCCCAATCACCCAACTCTTTGCCCTTTTTGGCCACCTTATGCCCATTTTTGCCTGTTTATGCCTCAATTTTTTTTTTTTTTGTACCAATTTTTGCCCTTTCCCCTTTTTGCAACTTTTAACCCCTTTTGCATCGTTTTTTCCCACTTTTTGTTAGTTTTTGCATTGTTTATTTGCCAATTTTTGATTTATATATTGTCATAATTGTCACTTATCATCCTTTTTTTAAGATTAACTTTTGGGCTTTTCATGCCTTTACTGACAACAGAGGACAGCAGATAGAATTGGAAATGGGGATGAGATAGCTGGAGATACACATGCGGAAAAGTGCCATAGGCCGTATTCGAACCCAGGCTGACCACATACATGGGGCGCGCCTTAAATCACTAGGCGCCCCAACCTTTCATCTATTTTTGCATTGTTTTTTTGCAGCTTTTTTTTTCACCACCTTTTAACCAGTTTTTGTCACTATCCCCACATTTTTGGTCTCTTTTCTCAATTTTTCTTTTGTTTTCCAAAGAAGTTGTCTCAGTGTCTTCTACTTTATGTATCTTGAAATTTGTGCACATTACGGCCTGGCTATGAAGTCTGACATTACTTTCCAAATTGTTTAGTTCAGTGTGCCCATCTTCATTGTTAACATTACTAATGAAAATGTAATTCTGTTTTCAGAAAAAAAGGTTTATGTATTGAAAAAGGCTGTATTATACTACAGCATGAACCAATTACATTTTTGTTTGTAACTTTACAATGGACCATGATTTTGAGGACTTCCATGGGTTTGGCTGGGCAGAAAGATCTCCCCTTTATACCCCCTTTTGGGCGGCTTTGACACCAACACACAAAGCTGTGTACAGCTGCAGAGATACCTCAGCCTTAAAGGAGCCTGACAGCTCCACACGTTCAGTGTTTCCATTCCTGTGAGATGTTATCAACTGGTTATGAAACAATCTGAATTCAACGGTGAAGACTCCCTCTGAGCTACAGAAGTAAACAAGATTATCAATGACAATCTCTGAAACTGAAATACACGCTAATACTTTTCAAATCAGATTAAACCCCCATTTAGGGTAAGGGTTTGCGCCATGGTTTTCAAACTTTTTTTTTTGCTAAAGGCACACCTGACATCCAGTCAGAATCTCAAGGCACACTATCTCCAAGAGTAAAAGCCTTTTTAAATCTCAAATTCCCAAGGCACGCCTAGACTCAATACCCTTTGAGAACCACTGGGTAAGTATATCAAAGGTTGAAAGTTAAAAACCTGACCTGCAAAACCTAATTACAAGACATTTAATGAAGCCAAGTAAACAGTCTGCTCACAGGAAAAAGGTTGCTCACCATGAAATTTTCAGATGCAGCTAAAGTAGCTTACGTAGCTGTGTAAGCCAAGTAGCTAATGTAGCTTACACTACTAAACCTAAGCTCACAAAACAGCATAGCATAGCTATGTTATCTCTGTGGCTACATTAGCCTTAGCTACTTTTGTTAACAAACTGAAATAATACATTGACATAAGTATTCAGGCCTCTGCAAAAACACTCTAAATTTAGCTCAGGCTCCACCCATATCTTGGATCATAACCGAGATGTTTCCAAATCTTGATTGGAGTTCATCTGTGGCTAATCAAATTGACTGGACATGATTTGTGCGTGTCATTTCAGTTTCTTATTTGTAATAAATGAGCAAAAATAAATAAATTCTGTTTTCACTTTGTCGTGGGGTACTGTGTAGATTAATGTGAGAAAAAGAAACATTTTTATCATGGTATCAGGCTGCAATGTAACAAAATTGGATAAAGTGAAGTGGGTCTGAATACTTTCTGAATGCAATATGTCTGTCAGAGAGGGTGCATTAAGAAATAGCTTATTTGCATTTAAAGGGGCACACAATAAATCTGAATGTTTAAAGAAAGGCTGTTTAGATCTGAATTATACAGGGTCAAAAACCTTCTCAGGTGCCTGATTTCTATATATTTTTACCAAAAAATGGCACAGATATTTCATTTAGACCAGACCGTGCTCCAAGGTTGAAAAACGGTATGTCATCTTTAAGCTTATACATGTCATCTTACAGTGTATTTCGCAAGTAAATGTATGTGAGAAAAAGGGCAACTAAGTGAGTCTAATGGGTGTCTTAACACGGGCTTATTCTTCCTTTGCCAAATAAAGACGCAGAGCAGTAAACGGCAGCTGTTGTCAGCGTACACTGGAAACCTGAGCCAGTCACCTCTAAAAGGCCCAATCACTGAATTCCCAAAGACCCCTAAGCATTTCAGCAGACCACCACCAACAGAGGTAAGAGAACAGCTACCAAAGGAAGAAATTAACGATTATGAGGGATATTACCTTACCATGGTTTCATTTTGCTCTAAAGGAGTCGCGTTGGTGACGTTATTTTTGTTTAAGTGTATTTTTATGGAAGCCTTGCAGTATGACAACTACACTTTCAGAAACTACCCTGAAGAGGAGCTCATGCCCCTCGCTGCTGCGTATGGATTAGCTTTGGATCATTACGTAGCGGAGGAGTGGACGGATTCCATTAAATACTTGGAGCTGAGTTTAAGTTTACACCGGCTTTTAAAAGACAGTATAAGACACTGCGTGTTTCACTGTAACAGCAGCGAACATGAAGAGTCGAGCTTTACAGGAAACAAGGATTTAGAAGTCTACTGGCATGTTATGATGAGAGCAACCTGCCAGACCAAGTGCAGGGCGAAATTCCCCGTTTTACAGCTTCCTCCTCCAGGAAGAGAGATCCTGCAGGAGTTCAGCAGAAGATCTCCGTACAGGTACCTGCACTCTGCGCACTCCAAGGTAAGCTAACTATCGTTATTTATACTCGAAAACAAACAGTGAAGTTTGAAGTTAAAAGAGAAGAAAATATGCATCAATATCCCAACAAAAACGTGATTATTTTAATTAATATCCCAGCTGGGTGACCTGCAGAGAGCTGTGCCATGCGCCTACACCTACCTGCAGAAGAACCCAGAGGACGAGGAGATGCACCGACTGATGGAGGAGTACAAGATCCAGTATGACCTCAGTGGATACCTCACTGACTATGAGGAACAACTGTATGAGGTCAGGACATATGCATATTGTTTGAGCTGAATAGCAGCAGACAGTAAAAACTAACAATAAGTAATTATGCTCCTAAATCATATAAAATATCTAAACTGTCTCCCCATTCAGACTAAACCTTTCAATATGAAAAGTTTTCATCCCGGCTGGATATTCCATAGTCAGCTGTAAGTGATATTATTAGAAAGTGGAAGCATTTAGGAACAACAGCAACTCACCCATCAAGTAAAAGATCACGTAAATCATGTGTGCTAAGGCACATGGCCTGTAAAAGTCTACAACACTGTAGGTTCCATGAGAGGGGACTTGCTGCAGACTGTACATATCTGATGGCCACTCTCATAGACCTTTCATCTGAAGGAACGTATATCTCAGAAAGGAACTGCTGTAATCTGCGGTTACAACTATTTCCAGTTTTAGATTTTTTGAAATTCTTTTTTTTTAATTCATAAAGTCTGGCAGTTCATGAAATAACCACATTGCAAATATTACAGACTCAGAAACACTTCATAAATAAAACAGAGAAAAAGGTCAGAGGTCTAATCAGCGATTAAATTATGTATAGACCCATTTTAGAAGTAGTTACACGAATGGTGGCTTACTTTAACTTGCTTAGCTTAAGCTAAAGCCAACATAGCTGTACTATCTCCTTAACGTTACTATATACACCAATGCAGCTAGGTTAGCTCTACATGAGTCTTACCAAATGTTGCTAAAGCTAACACAGCTACATAGATAACGTACATGAAGCTTACGAAGCTGCTTTGTTAACTTAGCTATGTAGCTTTGTTATCACTAGCTGAGTTGGCTTTAGCAATGCGAGCTTTAGCAAGTAAAGCTAAAGCTAACTTAGCCATGCAGATAGCAGGAGCAGTGGAAGCATGTTCTGTGGAGTGGCAAATCACTACGCAAATCTCTGTTTGGCGGTCAGATGGGTGAGTCTGGGTTTAGCAGATGCTAGATTAGAAGAATGTTAACTTCCTGACTGCGTTGTGCCAACTGTGAAGTTTGGTGGAGGAAGGATAATGGTATGGCGCTGACTTTCAGGGTTTGGGCTAGGACCCTTATCTCCAGTGAAGGGCAGTCTTAATGCTTCAGCATACCAAGACATTTCAGACAATGATATGCTTCCAACATTGTGGCAGCAGTTTGAGGAGGGCCCATTTCTATTCCAACATGACTGTACCCCAGTGCACAAAGCAAGGACTTTAAAGACATGGTTTGATGAGTTCAGTGTGGAAGAACTTGACTGGCCCAAATAGAGCCATGACCTCAACCCCACTGAAGCACCTTTGGGATGAACTGATTGTAAGCAGGGCCTTCTTGTCCAACATTAGTCCCTGACCTCATAAATGCTCTACAGAATAAACGGGCACAAATTCCCACAAAAACACTCCAAAATCTTGTGGAAAGTCGTCTAAGAGTGGAGGCTGTTATAGCAACGTAAGGGGTCCAACTCCATATTAATGTACATGTACTTGAATACAATGTCATAATGGTCACTCTTGTTTTAATGGTCAGGCAGGAAGCCCAGTACTTCAGTCCATATACTCTATTACAAAATCACATTTTTCTACTAAGGACTGTTTTTTTTTCAGCTGTCTCTGTCTTCTCAAACAGTTAAAGTGCTAACTTTCCTCTCCAGGCCTCCTTTCTAAAAGGAATCAAACTTGTGAATTCAGGAGACTACAGCAGCAGCGTTGGACACATGGAGGAAGCGCTCAGGCTCTACCTCAGAGAGTACAACCTCTGTCAGGCAGACTGTGAAGGCATCAGTCAACTTTCACCACACAGTGACTTCTACACAGTCGTAGCAGGTTAGTGTGCAATATTTAGACATGGATTGAGGAATGGTATGGCAAATGATTCTGGTCAGAGCTTAAAATCTCTGTGCATTATCTCATTGACTGGATTTTAACCAATTTTTGATGGGCTACTATGTTTTTTTTTCATATTAGTTTTCTATTCAAATTTTCCTGTAATGTATATTTAAGGGTTTGAATAAAGTTTTACTAATTTACATCTTTCAGTAAGAATTTTTTTTTTCTACAGACATCAGAAACATCAGGAAGATATTGTTTCACACCTTTTTTCCCTTGAGACACTATCTCTTTACTGCTTTTCCACAGGGATCTTCATTGAGACATTACGTTGTCAGCTGAAGTGTGAAGAAAACTTGAAGCCTAATGTTGGTGGATTCTTTGTGGAGAAATTTGTTGCCACTATTTACCACTACCTCCAATACGCCTATTATAAGAGTATGTTTTACGTCATCTTTTCAGCAGCAGAGCTTTAAAACCCCGGAGGAAATCTCCACAAAACACTGATCAGTTGTATTTTCTCTCTGTCCCACCAGTGAATGATGGTCGCAGCGCAGTGCCCTGTGCATACAGCTACAACCTGTTTGAACCTGAGGACCAGGTCATGAAGCAGAACCTGCAGTATTATGAAGCCTACAGCAAACAGTGGGGGCTGCAGCCTGAACACTTCTCCCCCAGGATGGTGAGAAGAAACTTGGAATCAACTTTTTCAAAAAATTTTTATGCCAGGTGAAAGGACAGGTATTATAACGACACCCACTGTGATGTCAAAAGCAATGCAGATCCTGAACAGACCATCAGTTTTTATGTTTTCAGACCAGGAACAAAGATCTGGTTTAGTTTGTGTCATATTTTGTGGGTTGATGAATACTCATACCCAAATATCTGTGAAAAAATAATAAGAAGTGGGTCTTTCATGCCCCCTTTAACTAGTGCATGAAAAGAAATCAATGGACTACTGAAAGCCCCGAGCTATTTGACTTAAATTTATTTCAAAGAAGAAATTGAGGCAACCATATTTTATTTTTCTTACTTTTTTCATTGTTCTCATGAATTTGTCTCGGTTTAAACAGGAGGCTCTTAAACTCTACAATCAGACTGTCACTGTAAAGCAGATGCTGACATCTGCACAGAAGTACCTGGACATGGACGATGAGGTGAGACATGTTTTTTGAATATTATTTATTTTGATAACCACTAAACCACTGAATTATACTTTTTCCCTAGCAAAAAATATAGAGTGTGATACTATTAGGAACCATTTACTGTATATAAAAATGGACAATGTGATCCTTTATTTCTTCTCCTTTTTCAAAATTGAAGCCATAATACCCCATGACAGATTAAGATATATCCATCCATCCATTTTCCATACCCCTTATTCCGTTCTGGGTTGGGGTGGGGACTGGAGCCTATCCCAGCTGTCATTGGTCGCCAGTCAATCGCAGGGCTGACACATAGAGACAGCCAACCAGGCATGCTCACATTCACACCTACAGGCAATTTTAGAGTGATCAATTAACCTAATGAGCTTGTGGTAGGAGGAAGCCGGAGTACCCGGAGCCCACGCATGCACAGGGAGAAAATGCAAACTCCGCACAGAAAGACCTTGACCGGGAAGCGAACCAGCAACTTTCTTGCTGTAAGGCAATAGTGCTAACCACTGCGCCGCCGTGCCACCCAGATCAGGATATATTGACCTGTTAATTTGAAGCTACATTTGTCAATATAGCTGTCAATTGTGGTGTTACAGCTGTTTTTCATAACTAATAGCCAGTTAAAACTTAAATTTTTGGAAAATTAACATGTAATCACAGATCATTGTCATACTAACTTACAATCACAACTGAATCCAGGTTAAACTGTCTTTTAATTGTACAGTTTGCTCCATGCTCCGTCTGTTAATATGGAGAAGGCATGATTTATCAACTCAACTGCAGTCAGCCAGTAATGATGTATTCTGGATCTTTTACCTTCCCTTTTAAGAGGCTGATGTTTAGTCCATCTTTATGTACAGTCTTTAGCTGTATCCCAATTCAGGGGTAGCATCCTCCAGAGAACACAGCCTTTGTGGACGGCATAGGGTTCAGGCAGATCTAAAATGAGACAGTCTGGTCAGTGGAGGATCTTTATGTCACCAACTGTCCACATCCCTTTTTGCCTCTAAGCACTGCCCCAGTCATCTTGATACCTCAACTGTTGCACCAGAATTAGCTAATATAACTAGCATCTCATAACTTAGGAGAGGTTTAAGATTTAAGGATTTTTTGGATTTTATGTAGGTACCTATTCAGTTGGGCTGTTACCCCTTATTTACACTGAAAACTTGGCAGATCAAGAATCTGCCAGCTCATTTGGATTGGTGCGCAATGAGCTGGAATATGTAGGGCCACAAAGGGTGCATCCAGGGCAGATCCTTCTCTGGCTTTGGAAAGGAGGACACATTTGTCTGCTGCATTTGAGACTTCAAAATGGGACACGTCATTTCAAATGCATTCTTCCCAGGATGCAGTCCCTGAATTGGGACACAGCATGAATTTTAAACCAGTATCAAATCTTAAAGGATAACTGTTTACACCACTGCTAAAAGTAGTTATCTTTGTTAACTATGCCAAATTTTTCAGGATTTTTGGGGACCAGAGGAAGCTGCTTTACTGGCCCCAGAGTCTCCTGATGTGGAGTTTGAAGGGATGGGAGACTATGAGGAGTCCATCTATGCTGACTGGAGGCAACCAAAGGGCAAAGGAGATGCCGGGGAGACAGATATCTGAGCAGAGCAGACACTAAGGATATCCAGACAAGATTAGAAAAGTAATTTACATTGATAATGAATATGTCACTTTTGAGAATAGAAAATATCCATTGATATTTAAAGGGGAAACAATAGGTAAAGTTTGAATGAAGGGTGTCATTTAAATATTTGAATACATTTTTAGAAGTTTTGTAAGTACATGTTAACACCCAATCTTGAAGCAACTATCTGAAAAAGTTGAGAGAACATCTTGCAAATCAAGTCTGTAAAAAGATAAAGAAAACCACAGTCACTGTTGTTCATGTATGTTTACTATTTATTGAACTATACAGCCATGTGAGTATAATATATTGAAAGCTACTACTGGTTACCTTCCTGTAGGACCAAATATTTATTAACCTTTGTTTATTAATGATGCCAAAAATCCTCAGATGAATCCAACTATGATGTGAGCACGGGCAATAGTGGTTATCACAGCAGAACCTGAGCTGTCAGTCAAGTGCATCCTTGAGTATTTAAACTGAAAACAGTAACTGTCTTAATTAAAGGATGACATTGACATTTTAATATCAGTCTGTGTTGATAAATTCTGATTCTTTCTAAAATCACCTGCTGTTAAAAGTCAAAATTAAGTAATTATTTTAACTTTTTTGATTAAGGAATGTTTTCAATGACAAACCTGATACTGACTTCCGTTTAAAATGTCAACATAATCCTTTAATGTATGGGTGTCCACATTTTTTTACAGAGAGCCACATACAGAAAAATATAAGGCTGAATGGGCCATGTTGATACACATCATATCAATAATATCAGCCAAAGTAGGTTAAGATATGCCTATTGGTTGTATGTATATGCTTAAAGAAAAAACAGGCTGTAACACAGCTTTCCATTGGTAAACTCAAAAGGCAAATAGACGGTCAGTGTTTAATACTTTGGGGTGGTCAATCCAGGAGAGCCCTGGTCAAGACAGTCTGGCCATAGACCCTTCATGTCCTCAGTCAACTCTCACAAAATGTTCATCTGAGCGTCAAATATCTCAGAACAGAAATATAACCTAAAACTTTAGAAATACATTTGGATTAAACTTCTGTTTATGGTTAGGGTAACGGTAAAGGTAACAGAATACCAAAAGCGACAACTGAGTAAGCTACGTAGCTAACTGAGCTACGTAGCTGACATAGCTAAAGTGAAGCTCGCAAAGCAGCTACTTATCTATGGTATTTGCATAGTTAGATTAGCTTGGGCTATACTTGCTAATGCTCACATTGCAAAAGCTAACTTTGCCAGAGACAATGGAGCTGCATAGTTAACATAGCTAAAGCTAAGGTCATAAAACTAGCTATGTAAGCTACGTAGGTACATTATCTACATAGCTATGTTAGCTTAAGTTACAGTTGCTAATGCTAATATTGCTAAAGCTAACTTCGCCAGAGATAATGGAGCTTTGTAGCTAATGTAACTAAAGCTAAGGTCACAAAGCAGCTATGTAGGTACATTATCTACATAGCTATGTTAGCTTAAGTTACACTTGCTAATGCTAATATTGCTAAAGCTAACTTAGCCAGAGATAATAGAGCTGTGTAGCTAATGTAGCTAAAGCTAAGGTCACAAAGCAGCTTTGTAAGCTACGTAGCTTTAGTTGTGTTTGCTAAAGCTCACATTGCTAAAGCTAACTTAGCTATATTGGCTTATGTAGTAACATTAATTACTTAGCTAGTGTAGCTATGTTAGATGTAGTTAAGGCTAATGAAGCTAAAGCAAGCTACCTTGAGTAACAATCTCTAAAACGGGTCTGTACATAATTCAATCCCAGATTTGACCTCTGACCATTTTCTCTGTTGTATTTATGAAACGTTTTCAGTCTGTAATGTAACTGCCAGACATTTTTAATGAAAAAAGTTAAATTAAAAAATTATAATCTAAACTGGAAATCCATTTGAGCAGCAAATTAGGGCATTTCCTTTCTAAGATATTCGTAGTCTCAGATGAATGGTCTGTGAGAGTGGCCATCAGAAATGTGCAGTCTGCAGCCAGACCCCTCTCCAGACTACTACTAGATCTGGTCAGGTTGAGAACAATGCTTGGTACAGTAGAGAGGGGAAAGTTGCTAGACTATACAGGAGCATTGGTGCTTGAAGATGATAATTGTGATATGTTTTGTAAATTGCACCTTGAGATGGAGCAAAAAGAGAAGTAAATGAGTGTAATTCATGCCGCTGTAATCCCTTTGTCTTTGTCAGGACATTACAATCAAAATAGAGTCCTCTGGTTGTCAACATGTTATCGTCATTGTTGTCTCAACTTAGTCATGAAAAAGAGTAAATAAATTTGTTTTGTCAAAATGTTTTTTTTTACAGAATGAGCACAGCAGTGCATCCCAGTGTTATATTTAATACATTAATAATTACCATACAACAATATATTTAATGCAGGCCATATTTCATTTTCTTTTTAGAGCTTGCTGTGGGCCATTTAAAATTAACCAAGGACCGCAGTAGGCCTGCTGACTTTATTGTGGACACCCCTGCTTTAATGCTTCTGTAGTTTGACTGGCAGTGTAGCTTAGATCATCTCTTCAGGCTCAGTCGGTGCTGTTATGCATGTTTTTATTAAAAAAAAAAATTACTAACCAGTCTATACTATCATATTCACTGAATTGTATTTTAAACCTGATTTAAGTTCCTGTAAATTCCCATTGAGGATAATGAATAAATACAATAAAAACCACAGATTGGACTCAAGTTCTCTCTTTTTTAAAGAACTTTGTTGTTCTTGTGTTTGTCCATCTTAGCATGTGATGTTAAATGTTTTTTAAATGTAGATATTTATTGCTGTGTTAAATCAGATTTTGTCTATTCAAAGCCATTCAGAGATTTTGCAAATCTTACAGGTATTTTTAAGCCATTTTTATCAGTTGACAGTATTCTGTAGCCATTTCAGGTGAAATCTGAAGTAGATCCTGTTAAATAGAGTATTAAATGTGCAGTGATAAAGTCTTTCTGAGTGTCTTCTCTGTGGCCTGAATGATCTTAGAGGATCTTAGACTTCCCTGAAAAAGGAAAGATTTGAATCCTACAATAATTTAAACTTTAATGCTAGTGGTTTGTGCTTCCATTCAGAGCGGCAGTGAGTCACTGCAGTCTAAATGAGTCAACTTTATAATACAGTATGTACATCAGCACCAGTGTATCAGCATACCTGTATGCATATTGGTTGTATGGATGCAATGGATGGGTTAAATATCTTACAGCAGCAGAAAATAACAGCTTGTGCATGTGCATTGTGCAGCTTGCCGTCATCAGCACAGAGACACAACAAGCCTCCATGCAGGCTTTAAACCATCAACTGTTTAAGAAGATGAAGGACACAGCACCTCCTTTAAAATCAAGCCAAAGTGATTTAGTGCTCCCCTTCCAACTGGCTGTACTCTCTGACATTAGCATCACCCCCATTGTTAACAGTAGTAAAAGGATCAGACTTTAGTATTTAATTAAACACCAAAACTATTTACCTCACACCTGGATTCTTTTACTACAGCTAGTTTTGAGCATGCTGATTGGCCACCAAGCCCTCTTTTAGCTTAGAACCTGCCTCTTTTAGCTGATCCCTACAGCACAGATTCAGTGTCATGTCATTACTCATCAACAGGGAAATTTGGCTTAACCTTCGTATAACAGAAGGAAATGAAGATTTTTTGTTCATCTTTATATTCAGTCAATGGTTTCAACTGTACATTCATACAATAATGCAGCTTATGAAGAAGCACTGATTTACATGAACTACTGACTGATAATGAAAGGCAGCGTAAAATGAGAAAGTACGCCCGTCACTGTGGACTGTAAATACCTAGTACACAATAATAACCCTCATCTACACAGATGGAGTGTAGTACTATTGGGGATTTTTTACATTTCTATTGCAGCTAAAGTCCCACCACTCAAAAGAGGGTGCAAGTTCTCTGTGAGGTTCTTCTAAGAAGGTTCCACCCCTAAAAAGTCCAAAAGCATGAAGTACACAGCCTTGATTGTAGTCACTTAAAGGGGTAAAAAGTACGGCAGAAGAACAGCTGGAAAAAAAACCACAGTGATATCACCTACATATCCTTGGATTTTTTGCAACCAGATGATTCCTGACAGCTGGTAAGATCTGGTAGAAATGTGTCCCAGAGGCTTTGGTGCCACAGTAAGAAAAAACAACAACAAAAAAAGATCATCTTTTATGTTCCAGGAGGATAATACAGATGAAATTTAGAGAGGAAAAGAAGAAGTCTGAGGTTTTATAAATGGAAGACATCTTGTATTTTTTTTTCGTCGCCTCAGAGCAGACTGGACACAGATTAAGGTAGACGAGACAGCAAAGAGATATGACTCAGACACCCGAGGATCTGGAAAGAGAAGAGAAAGGAAGTGGAAAAAGAAGATTAAGAGAAGGGGGATAGGAATGATGAATCTGAGACAACAAACAGAGCAGCCAAGACAATTACAAATTAGGACAGTAAAGAATGAAACAGATTAAACCTGACACAACAGCTGACTGGTTCCCAAAGATGATATTTTTATCTACGTTTTTGACCAGTCTGTCTGAAACCACAACATTTTCCATTCTGTTAAAGGTATCATTGGGAAGTTTAGTAACACATTAATTTAATGGGCACTAATTACAGGGTAATTGTATAGTTATAAGAGTAATCATCTAGTCATTTCTCAAGAATAAGGTGTATGTAGCTAACATAGCTAAAGTGAAGCTAACAAAGCAGCTACATTTCTACGGTATTTGTATAGTTGGATTAGCTTGAGCTACGCTTGCTAATGCTCGCATTGCAAAAGCTAACCAAGGTCACAAAGCAGCTATGTAAGCTAAGTATGTACATTATCTTTGTAGCTATGTTAGCTTTATTTATGTTTGCTAAAGCTCACATTGCTTAAGCTAACTTAGCTATATTGGCTCATGTAGTAACATCAATTACACAGCTAGTGTAGCTATGTTAGATTTAGCTAAAGCTAATGAAGCTAAAGCAGGCCACCTTTTGAGTAACAATCTCAATGATTAGGGTAACGTATTTAGGGTTAGGGTAAAATACCACGTAATTACCAGAGAGCTGCTTCAATATTAGGCAGAATAGCTTGATAATTTAACAGTATGACTAAGTAAACACTTCCTAATATTACCAAGTTATTACTTCATAAAATGCTAACTCTTAGGTAATTATCACCTCATTCTTTTAGAAATTACTAGATTATTGCACATATTACTATCAAAATTACTAGGTAATTAGGGGACAACAAAATAAAGTACTAACGGTTGTACTAACATTAGCAACCTCATAAAGGCTTAATATGTGATACATTTAGGGCATAAATTAAATATTTCCTATTTAAGTGAATTGTGGAGTATTGACTCTCTAAAAGAGAGTGAAGTCAATTCTTTATGTTTCACTCAGAAGCTATTGTTTGTTAATTAGTTGAAAAGTGAACCCCTCCCTGTTCACCTGTCAGCCCTGCCACCATAATAGTGAAAAGAGGCAGTCCTACCCACTCAGAGACAGACCCTGTTTACATTTTACATTACCATCCTGAGATACCAAGTTGACAACACTTTACTACTTGTGTTTACACTGATGCAAATTTTCTGTAAAGTATCAACAAAATGTTGTGTTGTCATGAAAGAAAAGAAAATTAAAAAAAGCAACATAACTTAGAATTGGTTCACCATTTCTTGGTGAAGCTTTATTAAATGAATATTATCCATATGAGACTGCAGCTAAAGTGCAGAAATGTAGCCAAGTTAATGAAGGAGCATGCACAACAAATAATGATAAAGCAAACTTATAGAAAATAAACAGGTTTTCTGACATTGTTTATGAGAACATGCAAAAATCAACTTTGAAGGTGTTTTTATAAAGACTAGTATATTTTCAAGTCCACCTTTATGGAGCCATACCAAAAGGATATGCTGAATTATTGCTGTGGTATGTGGTGTTGATTCATGCTCTACACATTTGTCTGTTTATAAATTAATAGATATATAAAAAATGTTTTAAAGAAGAGTAACACAGCAGGTAACAAATAAAAGTGTGTGTGTTTACAAATGTCTCTCAGCCAGAGTATTAAGAAGCTGTTATAAACACATGGCATTATGGGATATAAAGTATGGTTATTGAAGACTGACTGGGCCTTCCAGTCAGGATCAGGACTGAAAGGCTGGATCATACCTTCCCCTTCGGATGTTTCTGAATCCAGAGTGATGCAGGAGCATGACAGAAGGAGCAGACAAAAAAAAAAAAAAAAAAAGAGGGAGAGACAGAGAGAAAAAAAAGTGAAGAAAAAATACCATGAGTGTTATCAGGAAGATAAAAAAAAATGTGCAATAAGCCCAAGAGTTCCAAAGCAAAGCAACAAACAGGCATTTAAAACTTGCAGATATATTCTTTCCAACAGTGAACTGGCATTAGTAGTGGTAATCCAGGCATGTTTAAGCATTAAACAAGCTGCAGTAGTGGTATCAAGGCAAAGGATTGGAGTTCAAGCTTTTGGTCATTTATGTCCTGCAAGCATGCCACAGCAAAGCTACCAAAAGGTGAGACAGAATTGTAGAGTGAGTTCAATAAACTACTGAAAAAGACCTGGACTCAGATTCTTCCTTATTGATTTTGGATTGTGACTGAAATCTGCATCAGCATGCAGCACTAACCTTTAAACAAAGTTTGATTAATTCAGGAACTGAGGGACTGATTTAAAGCCCCAGTAAAGGAGTTTTTAGCCAATTATGAAGAACACAGAAATGTATACTTATGTCTTTATGTGACATAAGTATACATTACTTGCAAAGCAGATGGATTGGCCAGATTCCATATCTGTCATCAGGAAGATCTACTCCAGTCTGAAACAACTGTGCCTGGTCTGAGAACCAACCAGCATCATTTGAGGAGAATGAGACGGTAGTCACAGGTGGATTTAGTTGTACTGCAAGCTGGTAGCAATCGCTGCTGATGTAGCGATTAGCCAGTATGTAGCTCTAGTATAGCAGCAGTTTTATCAGAGTTGAACCGCAGTTCATTATTACAAGAAGATGCTAGAACCACACTGAAAGCTTTTCTTGGCACAAAAAATATTCTTGCTCTCCTCCAAACTGGCTTTGGCTAATTTAGGCAGATTTACACATGTGCCCTGTTCCTTATATTTCTTGATGATGGATTTAACTTAGGTCTGGGCGATGTCCAGTGCCTTGAAAGTTTTTTTGTGTCCATCCCCTGACTTGTACGTTTCAACAACCTTTTCTCTGAGTTGCTTGGGAATGTTGTTTTGTCTATATGGTGCAATGGTAGCCAGGAACACTAATTAACAAGTGACTGGACCTCCCAGACACAGATGTCTTTATACTTTTATCACTCGGGACACATTCACTGCAGTCAGGTGATCTCCATTTAACTAATCGTGAGACTACTAGCACCAACTGGCTGGACCTCTGTTAAATTAAGTCAGTCACTTAAAAGGGGTTTAATGTTTATGCAGTCAATAATTTTACCTTACATATTTTTGTATTACTTTGTAGAAATGCTTCACTTTGACATTTAAAAAGGTTTTGTATTTTTTGGGGCAAAAAAAAGTTATATTATATTGACCATGACCGATTTATAAATCAATAAAAGGGTTAATCATCCAAGGGGGTGAATACTTTTATAGGCATTGTACCAAGCAAAATTTAAAACTGCTGAGAAGGGCTCCGAAACTGAGGTAATGGGGGCTGCCAGCAGAAAAAGTCTTTCACTTTAGCTTCTAGAGTCCACTTAAAGCTCCTGTAAAGAGTTTCTAAATACTTGTCTCACAAACTGAAATATGGGTGACAGTTTTGACCAAAAATGCAAACAAGAACATCAGCATAAATGTTATTTCTTCATATTTATATTTCTAAGCTTGATTCTGATGCAGCAGGATAGGTGTCAGACAAAGTGAATAACTGTATATTGTAGAAACTGTTTTTTATTCTTACATTTCACAACACTGATTCTGGCAATCATACCTGTGATTGTTAAAAGGATGATTTTTTTTAAAAACTTTAACACAAGGGGGATCAAGATCAACAGAACAAATGTTCAACACAGGACCTTTAAAACAGTGCTAAAGTCAGCATACTAAATAAATGCAATCCATAAATCCAGTGCTCATAGAGATATGGAAGAGCCTCCTAGGACAAATAAAGTTTTGTTAGTTCAGTTTTCATGCTTTCTCTCTCTAACCAGACTTGGGTGTAGTAAAAATCTATTTCAGTTCCAGTGGTGTTAATAATAAACCCATATGGTTTCAGGATGTGAGTATGGATCAGACAGCAAGCAGAGCAGCATTCAGCAGCAAGCCGCAGGCATGTGTGTTAGCTGACAGAGGAACACAGCAGGCACACACAGATGGAGGCATGCCACGGCTCTTACTTAAATCCCCAGCCAGTTCCCCCCAGGACTATCGCTGCCAGCAGAATAGCACCAGCAACCGAACCTATTATGATATTGGTACCACTGGGACCTGTGGGAGTGAAGGAGTCAGCCAGTGAGGGGGAAATACAGCAGGAGAGAGTGCTGAGTAGGAGAAAATAGAAATAAGTTTGGTTGTCCTTTTATATTTAGTATCTCCGCTGGCAGTAAAATACTAAAAAAGGAGTCAAGATCTACAAGGTATGAGATACTCAATGTTCCTAAAAATGCCTTTAGCCACAGTTAAGGATTAGAAAATCTAGCTGTGGTTATGGATATTATTGATAGGTGAAATACATTTCTAAAATAGCCTCCCCTTAAGAATATAAAAACACCTTTAAACATCTGTTTAAAATTTTAGATCTCTCTCTGTAAAGAGCTTTTCAGATCTCAGTTTTATCTTTTTATTCAACACATCATCTGTCAAGCTGATAAAATCTTTACCTTTTAAGATCTGAAACTATATCAAATGTGATTCAAAAAATATCTTATTATCAAAAATCTCTATTATAAATCTGTTTGAACATTGTGCTTTTCAATATCGTTACTACAAAGTGATTTCACATTAATGCTTAAATCGCAGTGAGGAATTCATTTTAAATGGTCTTTTCAATGAAGAGATTCTGTTTTTTTGTTCATATTTTCTGTCTCATCAGGATATTTTTCTGAGGAAAGGAGCTCCTCTGACTGCTCTGTGGGTGTCTATGAATGGAGAAAGGGTGCTCTGTGGTACCTCTGTATTTCTCTGGACCCTCTGATGGGGTGGGGATGGGGATGGGGTCAAACACGCTACAGTCCTTCCCGGTGTAGTCTGGATCACAGATGCACTTTACCTCATTGCTGCAGGTCTAAGAGAGACAAAAGAGGAGCCGTATTAAGTTGTTTTATCATGTTAACTTCCTGAAAATCTTACATAGGCAAGCCTGGGTTTTTCCCACAATGCCATAACAAAATGTGAATTACCAAACAGGGACGCCAAAAATTAAACCACTGCAGATTCAGTATAAATGCCATAAGGTGTTATTATGGCAGAGCTTCATCATGGCACAGGCACAGAAGTGCACTGTAATAACCTCTATACTCACCCCATGGTGGGAGCAGATGCGTGAGGTGGAGGAGCCGGGACAGGTGCTGAGGTTGAAGGTGGTGACAGGTAGACAGCGACGCTCCAAACACATCATGTTTGGCCCACACGGCGTCCCGTCTTCTACATATCCCAGATCCAAGCCGTCATCCAGCACAGCATGACCGCCCCTGCAGTCAGTTATATTTTTTAATGCAGAGATTCACAGTAAAAGATACGTAAGTATAACCGTTTTATTACAGCCAGGTGACATTTGTGTCAGGAAACACTACTAAAGGACAAGATAAGCAAATAAAAAAGATGACTTTGACAACAAGAGGCGCCAAAACTGGCACAAAGAGAAAAGGAAAAAAAAAGTAAGTACCAAACTGTTAAGTGATAAATGATGCTTGGGCTTTTTACCCTTCCAATCACTAACAATAGGAGGGGTTAAAAAAGTGCAAGAGGCAGGAACGACAAGTTATAAAGGAACCTGAACTTATATTGTCTTATTTGGAACTGCAATAAAATGATTTTCTGTTATCTTAAAGCTCCTGTGAGAAAAGAAAGTTGTCTCTATTTTAGAACCCCATGTGGAGAAAGCAGTAGCTCCTCTCTTGGCTGATTTTGTCTTGTGCATATGTAGGTAGTGTTTTCTGATGAAAAACATATCCGAACTATATTAAAGAGCAACTAAACCACCAGGTCATCTTTTTTCAGCTAGCACAACCAGTTATTATGTTAGGGGGGGCAATTACTTTTTCACATAGGGCCAGATTGGTTTGGATTTTTTCCCTTAATAAATAAAATCATCATTTAGAAACTGCTTTTTGTATTAACTTGGGTTGTCTTTGTGAGAAATTCAAATTGGTTTGATTATCCAAAACATTTAAGTGTGATAAATATGCAAAAAAAAAAAAAAAAAAAAAGAATTAGTGTCATTGGTCTGTCAGGTCCAAATCCTAGTAGAAAGTACAAAACAGCAGCTGAAGTGGCAAAAAGAAGCAGCTAAAACTGGCCCAAAGTGGCAAAACAGAAGCAAATGTGCAAAAATTGGCAGACGTGATAAAAGTGCCTAAAAGAAGTGGTAAAAACGGGGTTAAATGGCAAAACAGCAGCAAAATGGGCTAAAAGCTGCAAAAATAGGCACAGATTGGCAAAAAATTGCAATAAAAGGTGAATTAGACAAAAATTTGCTTCAAAGTGGCAAAACAGTGGTAAAAAAAGGTTGAAAACTGCAAAAATGGGTTAGAAGTGGCAAAATAGTGGCTACAGTAGGCAGAAAAGGTCAAAGTGGAAAGAAAGGGTGATAAAAGTGGCAAAAAGATGGCTGACAACATGTTGAAAAGTGAAAACTTGAAAAGTAAAAACTAGCACAGATAAATAACTCCAACACCATAACCCAGAATAGTAAGACACATTTTTCAGGTCCAATGAAGTAAAAGTTAGCCAGGACGCAAGCACTAACGCTACATCACTATATCAGCACTGGGGAGGGCCCATTCTCTGGGCAGCCCTGAAGTCAGTGCAAACCCTTTACTGTATAAACGAATGTCCCTTTTGGGATGGATAGGTAAGCTTTCAAACTTTTGAAAATGGCAACGCGAATAAACGCATACCTTGCTCTACCAAACTGAACGATCTATTTGCATATCATTCATCATCCCCTTTCCTTTTATCTCAACTTTCCAGTCACTTAAAAAATTCATTAAATTTAATTCATTAACTAACACTCCTATAGTTTTTGTTAATGACTCAACTGTTGCAGAAATCCATGAAGCAGCCAGAGAGAAGCTTCCTCACCTGCAGTCCATGTATCTGTTCTGGTGGTGGATGGTCAGACTGGTGAGCTTCCCCTGCAGTTCACCAAACCTCGGCCTCTCTGTCAGGTTGGTGCACAGCAGCAACCCACACAGAACATCTCTGATGGACACCAGGGAGAAAGATGGACATTTTGTAAAAACAAAAAAAAAAGTATAGAAAATCAAAGCAGCAGATGTGATTAAAAAAAAAAAAACAACACAAATGATATTTCACTCACTGCTTGTTGCACTGCACCCATCCCTGACCTCTGGAGTCTGGGCCACAGTTTCCTTTCTCAGTGCCCTCAGAGTTTAGCTTTTCATAGCAAAACCTGTCAGCTGAGTCTGAAAACAAGGTTCAGTTTTACTTCAAGGGGTTATTCGAAGCTCTTTTCAGAAATAAAAAAGATCTGAACCCTAAACTTTGGCAATCAAAGGAGCTTCTTTATCAAGAAATAAAAATTGACATCCATTCCAAACCTACTGTAGCCCCACAGAGTCCTGCACTGGCCATCTCTGGTCTTGCACCGACCTCCATAACAGCGGCCCTGAGGAGGGTGGAAATAATGAGTAGAGGACAGAAGAAACAGAAACAGCTTTTGGTAAATGTTACAAGAGAAGCTGTCGAAAACCTGTGGTAAATAACAAGACTTTACCTGTCCAGCATCGCACATGTAGCCGTCCAGTTTGTGCACATTATGAGGACACTAAGAGACAGAAATACCTTTGGGTTTGTTCCTGATGTTTACCTTTTTTTATGAGGCACCTGGATAAAAACACAGTTGTGTTCGATGCCTCCTTACCTGGCTAGAGTCTCCAGTGCAGGTCTCAGGGATGTCACAGTCGTTCACAGCATTGCGGCATGTCACCCCTCTCAGCTCGTACTAACAAAGAAATAACAGAAGAAGAAGACGGAAAAGAGAGGAAAGAAAGCAGGGAGTTCAGACAGAAAGTACTGTAAGTCAAAACAAATCAAAGGTGAGCCTTAGCATCTTACCTTGCAGTCCCTGCAGCAGAGCCCATTGCTGCACATGGCATTGTGGGTAAGCGTGCACTTTTTACAGCAGTTGGCTCCGCTGCGTGCACACTCCTACAGGTGAGAGAGAAGGGTTTATAATGTAATTCGAGGTTGTAAGATTTGGTTTGCATTGGAACTATAATTTCTGTAAAAGTGGCAACAACTGCTGCAATTCTTGCTTAAAAAAATCAGTCACTTTACTCTAAAAACATGAGAAATCGCTCACAGCTGAAAAGGTTTTTATACCAGCATTAAATAATGGGAATTTTCTTGCTCTATTATTATTGTTATATTCAAAGGTTTGTTTTTAAAAAACATGGTGTGCATGTGTATTTGAAAAAGAACTCACCACTAATGATCCACAATCACATTCTTCTCCAGTCTCCACATATCCGTTCCCACATTCTGGTGAATCTAACAACTGCAAGTACAAAGAAAATGTACTGTTAGAATTGAATTAAAGCTACTGGAGGGAGTTTCTATTTGGTTAAGACATAGTGAAATTTATACTGGTCCCTTGATGTGACCTTCAAAAGCAAAAGAGAGCACTAATGAGGAAAATTACTTTTGAGAAATTCTGCCACAGGGTTGGTGAAAGGGAAATGTTTGACTGTTACAAAATAAGAGTATGAGGTTATCAATCAGAAAAAAATATTTGGACACTAAAAGCACAAGTTCAACAAAAAAAGAGAGGTACAACCAAGGTTATTATAGTTAAATAAAACTAACTAAATAACTAAAACTAAAATTCAAAAATCATTTTGGTTAAATGAAACTAAATTAAAACTTAGCTTTACCAAAAAAATGAAAACACACTTAAACTGTATAGTGCGCTTACAAAACTAACTAAGATAGAATAAAAATGGAGACAAAATATCCTTAGTTTTAGTCTTTGACACAACCATACTGACTGGCACCTACACCCAAATCTGGGGAGTGTAAAATTGCCTGATCTGATTGGTTAAGACTTCATACAGTGGTAGTTTTATGTCTGGAGTTGTATTTAAATACCATCATTAAATAAATAAATGATAGGTGAAGAGTAGCCTGTTTTAATATGTTTTTAAAAATGTATTCTGCTCACTCAGTCCCAACATCTATCCGTAAAAAACTAAAACACTAAAACTGATAAAAACTAAACTAAAATGAAGCATTTTTGCTAAATAAAAACTACACTAAACTAAGAAACCAACAGTCAAAACTAATAAAAACCAAACTGAAATCGAAAACCGAAAGTGAAAACGAAATAAAAATAAAAAACTAATGAAAATTCCAAAACTATTATAACCTTGGGTACAACCTTGTCTAGTGGGGGGCGTCAGAATCACTGTGAAATGACCTCACAGCAACTTTTTCTTCGTTTTCATGTATTATTTTTTAATTAGTTTTAATCTTTGCAGTCATGGGGTTGAGATAACAGCAGTATACTCAAACGAATACTCAGTCAACCCCTTCCCCTTCTTCCCTCAGGTGCTGTAGCTTGTGTGTCTGTTCATCCCTTTAACTACAGCCCAACACCAAGCAGAGCTCTGAAGACAAAGACTGACCATCTCTCACCTTGCTGGGCTTGTTGAAAAGACAGCTACCACCTCCCTGTTGAAGGAAACGCAGGTACTCGTCTATACTGCAGCGAGAGAACTTCCTGGGCAGGTAGTAACTAAGAGAAAAAAAAGAGGAATGAACATCACACTACAACATTCACAGCATGCACGTCAATTAAAAAGGACATGGACAGGACACTTAAAAAATCTAGATATAAATAGAGGATGTATCACTATCTGGCAAAAAAAATTAAGGTATGATTTTTGATTCATACCACTCAGCCCTACTTAAGGGATACATTCATACTCCCTGATCATTACCCAGTGGCTTACTGTTAAGATAGGAAGTAAAAAATGTAATCAAACTCAACTGTCACATATTAGGACACAAATCATAACATCTCTGTTTCTGCAGACTCCTGTGAAAGTAATTCCATCACGTCCAGCAGCTCTCTCATTGATTTACTTTAAATAAAATGCATACCCTGTGTCCTCCATGATACAGCCCAGCCATGGGTCTGGACATCTGCAGTCTCCTGAGCAAAAAAAACATAAACACCAATCAAATGTTACTGTGGTTCAAAATCGTCATGTTATTGATGAATGAAAAATTATAACTTCTTATTACAACATTAAGTAATGGTCTGCACTGCTAAAAATCGCCACTTGAGGGGGCTGCAGTACAGTACTGTTTTATTTTCCTATCACTTGTTTTATTACAGCCAGGTAAATTAAATACAACTGGAAAAAGTATAAACAAATTAAGATCTAAATATGTACAAGCTCTTGTTAGGTATTTTTTCCTAGTATATACAAGTCTGTGCATTGATAGTATGGATAAAAGATGTGCAAGGTTGCAAGGATGCTGGCTAGACATGATTGGTGGTAACAAATACAAGTGAGCGCTGCTTGAAAAAGACAAACAACTTGGTAGGGACTGATGCAAATGTTGCAACTATCTTTAACTGCCAAGGGAAAAAAGCCTCAAAATTTTTAATAGTAATCGGCCAATTATCATTAGTGCCCTGTCCCTCAGGCATCCGTACAACTAGGCATCTGTAAACAGATGAATTTCAGTTGAAAAAATACATTAAAAGTTGGAATTTGACAAACTCAGATAACATAATCAAACATGCAAACAAACATAGATTCAAATAACAGCAACAGAAATGTTTCAGTTCAGTCTTACCAGCAGCTGACCGCTCTTTGTTTCTCAGCATGCCGATGTTCTGGCCCAGACTCTGGCACAGTGTGATGGCCATCGGACCCACACTGCCAAACTGATGACACACAAATACACTGAGTTAATAAAGAAAACTCTCCTGAACCCTTTAAAAACTGCTTATTTCTACAAATATACTGTGCTGTGAAAATGTAATTGCCCCCTTCCAGATTTCTTTTTCTGCATATTTGTCACACTTACATGTTTTAGATTATCACACATATTTTAATGTTAGACAAAAATAACCTGGGTAAATACAAGATGCAGTTTAGAAATGATCATTTAATTCATCAAGGGATAAAAAGCCATCCAAACCCAGGCCTGATTACTGCCAGACCTGTTGAATCAAGAAATCACTTAAACAGAAACTGTCTGACAAAGTGAAGTAGGCCAAAAGATCTCAAAAAGCAACTCGGCAATCTATAGAAATCCAAGAACAGATTGAAAACACAGTCATTGACATCTATCAGTCTGGAAAGGGTAACAAAGCCATTTCTACGATTTTAGGACTCGAGAACCACGGTGAGAGCCATTACGCACAAATGGAGAAAACTTTGAACAGTGGTGAACCTTCCCAGGAGTGGCCAGCCCACCAAAACTACTCTAAGAGTGCATCGATGACACATCCAGGAGGTCACAAAAGTTCTCAGAACAACATCTAAAGACCTGCAGGTCTCACTTGACTCAGTTATTGTCAGTGTTCATGCTTCAACAATAAGAAAATATGAAATTAGGAAGGGGGACAATACTTTTTCATGGCCATTATGATTTTAATTGTTCAATATCGTGATAGTCTGATCTGAGTCTTACCTCATTGATGCCTCCACCTCTGGTGATGGAGCAGATTCCCCCAATATAGGCGGCCTCACTGCGGCTGCTCATGAACGTCCTCCCACTGTTGTAAAGATGAGGAGAGATTTAACAATAGGTACAGGTAGAGGAAGACAGCACAATGGCATGGGGGTGGAAGAAGAAGAAGAAGAATAAAGAGGGACCAAGGGTGGAGATGATGAAGAAGAGGAAAAGGGGATTGGGTGGTGGAAAAGAAAAAAAAATCAGAGCAGACTGGAAAAAGAAGGAGGTAAAAAAAGATGAATAAAAATAGGTGTTTTGGGGGAGAAGACAAAAAAAGAAGATAAAGGAAAAAGAAAGGCTATGAAAAGACAGTAGTAGTGAAAGATGAAGACAGAAGATAAAGAGAAAAGAAAAAGAAAAGACAGTAAAATGAAGAAAGAGGAGGAGGAGAAGACTACTCACGAGAAGAGGTGAACGGTGTCGCAGCGCTCCTTGATGCTCTCCTTCCTGTACTTCATGAAGTCTCGCAGGGTAAGCAAAGCGTCATCGCCCACAGAGACCCTGTTCTCAGAATACCAGGTTTCCATGGCCACCAGGACGATGCGAGTGTTCAGCTGCTCCTTATAGATCTGGAGTCAAAAACCAAGAAAACAAGAAAAACTTTACTGATGACACAAAACAAAAAACATTTTCTTGTTGTCAATTCCAGGGCAGCCCACAGAATTGGCCGGGCCCAAGAAAAAAACCCTGAGAATGGGCCCTTCCCAAATGTGATTTACTAATGATGATGACATAGAATACGCAGCTACGTAGTTTACATAGCTGCTTTGTGAGCTGCACTTTAGCTACATTGGTACAATAGCTATGTAGTAACTTACGAAGCTAATTTATTCATTCATTAGAATGTGTTCATGGATGATGAGATTTTTTTCCTGTAAGCAGACTGTTTACACAGCTTGACCCCTCCTGAAATATGTCTTTAACATAGACTCTGTAAGTAACTTGCAGCACAAACCAGAAAGGTTTAACAGCTTTTCTCTCTCCCTATATGAAATTCATCCATGAATGAATCCTCATTCAAAAAAAGAATTAAACATAGATGGGCACATCTGAGCAGCGCATCTCTACTTGTCATCTTTTGCTACTGTTTGATTGAGAGGCCTCCTGGCAGAAGAATTCACATACTGTGTGCTTTAAGGAAGGAAATGGAGATTTGTTGTCTATATTTATAAGCAGGGCACTGTATATATTTCATACCCCGCCACCAAAAAAAACCCTAAATAATCATTCAAACACTGCATTTTCTATTTACCTGGGTTGTCTTTGTGAAATATAAAAATTGTTTTGATGATGCAAAACTTTTAAGTGTGATAAATATGCAAAAAAATAGGAATCAGGAAGTGGCAAATACTTTTTCACAGCACTGCATATTCACTGGTACAAATGAAGACCAACCAACACTATCTGAACAGGAGGTGGTTAAAAACCTTCACACTGTCCAACAGCTTGTGTCTTTTTGTGAATGAGAGATGGCAGATTTCACACTCCAGAAAGCTGTGAAACATGGCAACTGTTCTTTAGCAAGCTCAAGAGACTTCCTCTAATAGATTTACTCTGAAATACTGCCATGGTTTAAAAATAACTGATTATTTGAAGAGGAAATTAACAGAATATTCTGGAGCAATATTTCCACTCACCGCATCGGCCATATTCACCACCGCTTTGGCAAAGTTCTTGGTCTGAGTAACTGAGCGACGGAGCTGCACAAACTTAGAACAGGAGAAAAACACTTACTGTTACAGTCAGTTCTCTGTCCTGCTTGCAAACTCTTGCATCTTTAAGTGTCAAACCTACCAGTTCATGGTCGTTAACTACCATCAGCTCAATGTACTTGGTCTCAGTCTGGACGGTGCGTTGACCTTGTCGCACCTGGAGGGAGTCAAAGAAGCACACACAGCCTGAAGTCTGCTGTCATATTCACCTTCACAAAGGATGCACGCAAACACAAAACTTACACACAAAGCCTGCAGGTGAAACCATAACTCACCCTGAGAGCACACAAACACACACACATGCTGATGCTGCTGAAACTCTATTCTCCGCCCTTGAGAGGGCAACAACTTGGAAAGCAACAATCATCTAGTCATTCAACAAGCTCAATATTTGCCCAACATCTGAAAGAGAAAGCTTCTGTTTCTGATTACTTCAAAAGTAAGAAAATATGTTTGAATTAGATCAAACTTTCTTTTTGTAGTGTGAATGTTTAATTCATGCCCTTTCCATGGAAAAACACTTTAAGAAGACAGCAGAAATATCTATTATAGGCTATTATAAAACATTGAAAATACAATTCAGTTGTTGTTTGAGTGATGCTGAATTAATTTTGACTTGTTTAAATGTTTAAGTTGTGCAGAACACTGTCTTTAAAAAAGAAAATTAACTGGTGCGGTTTCATTTACTTTCACTTTAAAAATTACATTATCGTCAATGAGGCTTAAAGGGTTTCTGATTGTCTAGATAATCTTGTTTATCAAAATAATAATAAAAGAACAATCTAGTCATGCTTTATTCTTTTAACTCAATGACTATTTATTTACTTTTATGTGATCTTATATTTTATGTTACTAAAATAATCTTTCTTTAGAGTAGCAACATCTGGCACACTCTTTATACTTTAATGCTTTCCCTTACATACTTTATTTCATCAAAGTCCAATCCAGGATTCATCAAGAGACATCACTTGAATGATTTTCTGACACTTTAGAACATGCCTCCTACTTCTTTGCTTTTTTTTGCAATCTTTGGATTCTATTTGTAAAATTATGACAGCTGAGAATAGGTATCAGCAAGTATGTAAAGAAATTTGGCACCATCAGATAGACTTCTCTGTAAAATATTGAAAATGTTAGCACATTTTAACTCTGTTTCCCTCAGCACTTCATGTCTCATGTTCCTGGCACGGCATCTGTGTGTATAAAGACAGAGACGATCTGAACACCAACTTGTCTCTTTGAGCGTCTCAGGCCTTTTCTGAAGATTGGCTCCTGCTCTTCAGACCAGTCGTCTCCGCCTGTAAGCTCATTGTCCTTGTCAATATGGCTGTTTGTCTTCCCTTTGGGTTCTGTGCTGTTCATGGAGCATCCTGAGAAATACATGCAGACAGAGAGAAAAATGGCCTGTCATCAACCAATGAATGGATGTTATCGTGTGTTTTAGTGCACTGATCTGCAGGAGAAATCAGTTTAACAGCGGAAGAGGAGAAAGGATGAGAGGGGGGAGAGAACAACTGTCAGAAAAGGGTAAGAGACGAAGGGGTGAGAGGGGAAGGAGGCAGGGGTCGGGTAACAGTAAGTAGAGGAAGGAAATGACTCCAGAGAGGAAGACGAGTGCCAGGGACAAAGAGGAGAGGCAGAGAAGAGGCATGGGAAATTAGACGTTTAGAAAGGGCAATGAGGACACTGTGAGGAAATCCGCCAAAAGAAAAAACTGCTTTGCATTACAAAATATTGGATTGTTTATCATCCTCTAATTTCAAAGACCGAGCTAGTGTCTTTTTCAAACAAGCAAAGACAAGCAGTATTTCGTTTTTTCTTTAACAAGCTGCCAAGTTATAACAATGTCTGAGTTTGACATTTTCTTACAGCGGACAGAAAAAAAATGATGGATGAAGTCTTGAACAGAAAACATCAGCTGCTTTCACACCTAAATTCCAGTACTCCAGAGGTAGAACATGATGCAACAAGAACAGGCAAAGACAGAGGATAAGCACCAGGGTCCAGTACCTTTAATATCAGTTTTTGCATGAAAATAAATGAAAAAAACAAAAACAAAACAGATGTTTTCACATAATCAGTGATGGAATGGAGATTACGCGGGTGAACAGGAAACACAAAGAAGCTGCAGACTGTGAGACGCTGTATCTGTCGAGACTGAAGTGTCAGAATTGGCCAGTACAATGTATTTCCTGTTAAAAGATTGTTTTTTTTTTATTTAACTTTATTCATAGACAAAGTCTGGCAGTCACACAATAACCACAATGCAACATTACAGACTAAGCATCATTTCATTAATAAAACAGAAAAAAAGTCAGAGGTCTAAACCCAGATTAAATTATCCATAGACCTGTGGTAGAAGTAGTTAAACAAATAATGGCTGGCTTTAGCTCCATCAACTAAACTTAAGCTAAGGTAGCTGTGCTGTGCAGCTGAAGTTTCCACATAAGCCAATGTAGCTATGTAACCCTTAGTCCAAGCTTATAAAGCTAAAGCAAGCCACTCTTCACTTATCTGCTTCTAAATAGGGTCTTGCAAATATAGGATAATCTAATGTAGCTAACGTAGCTTTGTTTGCTTCGGCTTTTGCTCCTTTTTGCTTTTGCTGCCAATTTATCTTAGGTAGTTTTAGCAACATGCATTGTTATACTTGTATTTTTTGTATATCTGTATTGTTTGTATTTTTCATGTAAAAAAGCTTTAGCAAGGTGGCTTTAGCAAACATAGCTAATGCTAACATAGCTACATTGGCTACATAGGTAATGTAGGTAGCTAACATGGCTTAGTTAGCTTTAGCAAACTTAGCATACGCTAATGTAGCTCTGCTAACTTTAGCTTAAGCTACATTAGCTACTTAACTATTTACCATAAATAAAATGTGAGTTTATGAGATCTCCAAAATAGTAAGAGGTGTGATGTCTTCAGCTACATTATTTATGTAACTTTTATAGCTTTCTAAGCTTTAGCCTTAGGAACATTTGCAGCCTTAGAGTGTTTTCATGGAGGACAAGATTTATTTAAGATGGATTAGTGAATAACACCCTGTGTCCCTTAAGTTTAGATAACAGACTGCGCTGAAGCGTCAGCGTAAGTGTCAGCCCTTGTGGAAGCCCAATTGTGTGAAGACCACATTGGGTAAAGACCAGCGAGTCTACCTGTGCGAGTCCACTGAGCAAGGCCACCGACAGGCAGCACTGCCTCATAACAGTCTAACGCACCCCAGCAGTCTAACGCAACATGTGCAACCAAAAAATACAAGTCATATATGGGAACAGAAAGAAGCACAATAGTTACAGAAAACGAAACCTGCATAATCTATCCACTTTGCAGAATGCCTCTTTTCCACAACCTTTTATCACAGTTGGCCTCTGGAACTGCCAGTCTGCAGTTAACAAAGCAGAATTCATCAATTCCCTCACTAAACTGTCTAACATTCAGGTCCTAGCCCTGACAAAAACTTGGGTCCGTCCTGAGAACACTGTAACACCAACTGCTCTATCAGTTGATGCAGTGTTCTCTCATACACCTCGCTCTTCTGGCCGAGGAGGTGGCACAGGCATTATTCTTTCTCATAGCTGGAACTTCAGCCAGTTCAAACCCTTGGACAATAACACCTCATTTGAATATCATGCAGTACAGGTCACTGCCCCAATAAAGGCTTACATGGTTGTGGTATACCACCTGGGGTCACCTGGACAACTTTATTGTGGAACTGGACATGTTACTCTCAGACATCCCTGATGATGGCACACCATTGGTTGTCATGGGTGACATGAACATCCACTTGGATAGAGCCCAGGCTACTGATTTTATTTCACTACTGTGCTCCTTTGACTTGAAACTGGTTCAAACGCCTCCTACACACAAGGCTGGTAATACACTGGATTTGATTCTAACTCTCACTTGCTCCACGGCTAATTTGAGTGTAACACCACTTCACCTCTCTGACCACTACTTCATTCAGTTCTCACTTGGCTTACCTGAACTTCAACAATCTACTACTCAGTTAAGATCATACCGCAGAAACCTTCAGTCACTTGACCCAACACAGCTGTCTGACGAGGTCTCAGCTGCACTAGCCTCATGTAACGAGTCCTTCACACTCACTGTTAACGAGGCCACAGACACATTCTGCTCCTCACTGACCTCCTCTCTGGACAAACTCTGCCCTCTGGTGTCTAAGCCTATTCGTAATACTCCACCTTGTCCCTGGCTCACTGAGGTCATCAGAACCCAAAGGGCAGGGCTCAGAGCGGCAGAGAGAAAATGGCGTAAATCCAAACAAACCACTGACTTGAGTGCTTATCAGCAAAAACTGTCCTGTTTTACCTCTGCTCTAAAATCTGCTAAGAAGGCGTTCTATCAATCAAAGATCTGTGCTGCCACTGATGCATAAACTCTTATCTGCTTTTAACTCGCTCCTCTCTCCTTCAAACCCACAACCCTCCAGTATGTTGACTCCAGACATGTTCGCCTCCTACTTCACTGACAAGGTTTCTGCCATCAGCAACCAATTCTCTGAGCCTGTCCAACTCAGTTTTCTGCCACCAGCTAGTGATGCATCACTTAGCTCATTCTCTCCACTAAGTGAGAGCGAGGTCACCAGGCTTCTGCTTGACTCTAAGCCCACAACCTGTCCCCTCGATCCGATACCATCACATCTCTTGCAGGCGATTGAGCCCACAATCAGCCCTGCTGTGAGTTGTATCATTAACTCCTCTCTGTCCACAGGTGTTTTCCCAGCTGCTTTCAAGCAAGCGCGGGTTACACCACTGCTCAAAAAACCCACTCTCAACCCAGCCCTGGTTGAAAATTACAGGCCGGTCTCACTTCTCCCATTCCTATCAAAAATACTGGAGCGCACAGTCTTCAACCAGCTCTCAGAACACTTGCAGAACAATGATCTACTTGATCAGAATCAGTCTGGCTTTAGGCGGGGCCACTCTACTGAAACTGCACTTTTGTCGGTAACGGAATCACTTCACTTGGCCAGAGCAGCTGGTCAGTCCTCAGTTCTCTTACTGCTGGATCTGTCTGCTGCCTTTGACACAGTAAACCACCAAATCCTCCTCTCCACACTCTCTTCACTTGGTATCTCAGGATCTGCCCTACAGTGGTTTAAGTCCTACCTCACAGGGAGATCTTTTAGAGTATCATGGAAGGGAGGAGTGTCTAAACTGCATGGCTTATCAACAGGGGTGCCTCAAGGGTCTGTGCTTGGTCCCCTACTTTTCTCAATATACACCACCTCACTTGGTGCAATCATCCGCTCCCATGGCTTTTCTTATCACTGCTATGCAGACGACACACAGCTATTCCTGTCCTTTCCACCAGATGACACAACTGTCTCAGCTCGGATCTCATCCTGCCTTGCTGATATTTCTAAATGGATGAGGGAACGTCACCTTCAGCTCAACCTGCCCAAAACTGAGCTCATTATCATCCCAGCCAGTCCCACTATGGAACTGCAGATCAGTATCCAGCTTGGATCAAATAATCTCTTGCCCACTAAGTCAGCCCGGAATCTGGGTGTCATGATTGATGACCAGCTAACCTTCAAGCTCCATGTGGCCTCGATTGCTCGGTCCTGCCGTTTCGCCCTCTACAACATCAAGAGGATCAGACCCTACTTGACAGAGCATGCTACACAACTCCTAGTACAGGCTCTTATAATATCACGTATTGACTACTGTAACTCATTACTGGCAGGCCTACCTGCATGCACAGTCATACCTCTGCAGTTGATCCAGAACGCAGCAGCACGTCTGGTCTTCAACCAACCCAAGAGAGCTCATGTCACGCCTCTTTTAATCTCTCTACACTGGCTTCCAGTTGCAGCTCGCATTAAATTCAAAACTCTAATCATTGCTTACAAAGCAGTAACTAAAACTGCTCCTGTTTACCTGGAGTCCCTCATCCAGGTCTACACCCCTTCTCGCCCACTACGCTCAGCCAGCGAAAGGCGCCTGGTACTTCCAGCACATCATGCTCCTAAGTCACTAGCTCGACTCTTCTCCTCTGTTGTCCCTAAATGGTGGAATGAATTACCCAACTACATTCGATCTACAGACTCCCTGTCTACTTTCAAGAGAAGGCTAAAGACCCAGCTCTTCAGAGAACACTTTGCACTTAGCTAGGCAATTCTCTACTGTTGTCCCCAGTAGTAGATTGAGTCTCAGCCAGACTATTCTCCACTGCTGTCCCCAGTGGTTGAATGAGTTTCCCAACTATAGTTAGCTCGCACTGTCCTGCTCTACTTCTGGGATTTCTTTGCCCAGCTCTTTGGGAATGATCCAGCACTTGGTACTTGGTAAGTAGTTGTTGTGAAGCCTAATGAATGGCAATTAGTGATCCCACATTTTCCTTGATTCATTGTTGCTGTCTAAAAACAAACAAACAAACAAAAAAAAAAAAAAACAAAAAACAAAAAAAAAACTACATAAACAACGTATATTTTAGGTACTCTGCCTTAAACTCTACACGGCAGCACTTGCGTCCAATTGAACCTGAAGCACTTGATGGCACTTACTGATGTTGTTTCTTCTTGTCTAGATCATTGCTTGTGTTGTTCTTGCTCTCAAATGTACGTCGCTTTGGAGAACAGCGTCTGCTAAATGACATTGTAACATTGTAACATTGTAAGATAACATACTAAAGCGGTGGTTTTTGAAGCTGTCAGACCTTTATCACTACATCTGACAGGACCTAAATAGTCCTAGTTAAAGAGGAAAGAAAGCATGAGGAGTTTCTGTGTGGTTAGCTTCTGTAAGCCAGATGGTGGTCTTACCTGGACAAGAAGGCTTAAAGAGGTTGACATCCGGCATGCGGTAAATAATGTGGTCGTTATTCTCCTGGAAGATGATTTAAAAAAAAACAGATTGACAGAGAGAATAGAAATAAGTTCATGTAATAAAGTTAAGAGAGAAAAAAAAATGGCTTTAAATATCAAACCTTTTCAAACGTGATCTTTTTTACTTTTTGTACAGATCTGACACTGGTATTTCAAGCTTTCTAAACTCTTCTTGAACAGAATGTGCACTACACTTTTGTGTGTATTTTGGTGTTTGTTAGTGTTCCCTTCCTTTTTCATATGATAGGTTATATTAAGGTTATATACAGTGCAGTGCAAAAGTATTTGCCCCCTTTCTGATTCCTGAGTTTTTTGCATGTTTATCACACTTAAAGGTTTTGGATCATCAAACCATTTTTTTATATTTCACAAAGACAACCCAATTAAATAGAAAATGCAGTGTCTGAATGATTATTTAAGTTTTTAAGGGGAAAAAAATCCAAACCTGTCTGGCCCTTTGTGAAAAAAGTAATTGCCCCCTGAACATAATAACTGGTTGTTGCCTTAAAGGGGGGTAACTCTGGTTTCTGTTGTAGCTGCTTTCCCCTCTGTCATTCCTATTCTTAGCCCTAAATTTACACCTCTACCCTCTATTCATTGTTCTAAATAAAGGCATAAAAAAGTAAATCTTAAAACAAACACAAAAAAAGATTCAAAGTTTGAAATGACTCAAACTGTTTTCAGCTTCTTGGTGTGAAAAAGCTCTGCTGTGTCCTCTGAGGGAGAGAGACAGATCAACGGGAAGGAAAGTGCTCTAATGCATAATTAATCAATGACTGAAGCTGTCATAATGGCAACAACAGCACTGGACACTGTGGTACGCTTGAGGGATAAATACTTTATGAAAATGACCCATCGCAGATATGGAGCCGAGGAGAGAGAGGGAGGGAGAGAGTTTGAAGATGAGCTTGGAGGCCATTGATCCATCTCTGCAGTCTATGTAATTGAGCTTCACTTCGATTACTGTGGCTCTTAATGGAAAAAAAGCTCATCCTCTTCCAGTCTAAACACTTTCACCCTACCCCCTCTGGTCACTCTGTCATATGTCATTTTTTATGACTGGATTGACACTTTAATCAAATGTGACATTTTGGAAAACATCTAAAAAGCCTTGTATTTATTTGTTTTTGTCTTTTATTTCAAATTTCTTGCTCCCATCTCCTAATGGATTGTGTATCCACTCGATACTTTCCATACAGCAGCTCAGAGATAGAGTATCACTCTCTGAGCTGACCGTAAGTCCTGCACTGATATGGAGACGGGGAGAGAAAGTGACACCAAAGGCAATGTCAATGTAAAGATTTAGATCTTTTTCATGACTTTAAGGGGGCCGCTTTTGGGGAACCTTTGTTTTTTACCATGGCATTGGTGCTGCTTTGGTTTAATGCCATGAAACTGGATATCTGTGTGTTTACTACAACAACTAGTCGATCTCGACTTACCTTGCCACTGCCAACTGGTTCAATCCCATAAGAGAAGTTCCCGTCAGAAAACATGCCTCTGAAACAACCAAACACAGCGGTATGTTAGAATATGCCTGAGGCTGTTTGTGTCCCTCAGGGGTGTTGGAGGTGGATGATTGGACCGCAGCCAGGGCCGGTAGGCAGAGAGAAAAGAGTTTTAAGGGAAATAGCATCAAGAAATATATGGTTTACACCTTCTGGTATTCTCTTTTTCAGTTTAATTTTCTTTATTTTACTAATGAACATGTACATAACATCATCTACTATCTGAACATTAGCATGATAAACTATAACAGTTTTTAAGTATGAGAAATTGCCACACTTTTGTTCCTTTTTCTTCCTTCATTATTGTTTTTCTTTTGCACATCTAGAGGAATTCAGCAAAATCTTACGTATTTTTTGGTTTATTTATTATTTTTCGACCCAGTCTGAGGTCCTGAGCATGACTAAACAGGTTTTCATTGAGGATATCTTTTAACTTTGTTCCATTCAGCCTTCCCTCAACCCTGACCACTCTCCCGTCCTTGCTACTGAAAAGCACCCCCACAGCATGGTGCTGCCACCACCATGCTTCACTGTTGGGATGGTATTGAGCAGGTGATGAGTGGTGCCTGGTTTCCTCCAGACATAACCTTTAGAACTTAGGCCAAACAGTTAAATCTTGGTTAGATCTCTTCATTGGTCCAAGAGTCCTTTAGGTGCTGTTTGGAAACTCCAAGCGGGCTCTTGTGTGTTTTGCACTGCAGAGAGGCTTCAGTCTAGCCACTCTGTCATAAAGCCCAGATTGGTGGAGGGCTGCAGTGATGGTTGTCCTTCTGGAACTTTGTCCCATCTCTATACAGGATCTCTCGAGAGTTATGGAGGCCACTGTCCTCTTGCAAAGTGTCATTGCAGCAGTATTTTTTTGTAGCCTGCCCTGAATCTGTGCCTTGCAACAATCCTGTCTCTGAGCTCTGCAGGCAGTTCCTTTGACTCATAGGTTGGTTTTTGCTCTAACTCCAATCAAGGTGCTATAGATAGCAAACAGTAGTCTTAGAACAAGGAATTAAAACAGCTAGCCTGATGCTTTAAAGTATGACATACTAACTGATAAGCTGCAGTGGTGGCTTTAGACAATGTTGTGAGACAACACTGTGAGGCTCCTGCAAAGAAAAATTTTGCAAAGTGAAGCCAAGCTATGTTTGAATAAGCTAAGTTAGCCAAAACTTGGTTAACTTAGCTAGCTGTTAAGTTATGTCAGGTTAAGAAAGGAATGAAATATAGAGAGCTACCAGCAACAGCTAAATACCTCCTGAAAAGGCACAAGAGAAGTCAAGGAAGACATGTTAAATGTCTGCCTTCTCTTTAAATGTAAAAAAAAGAAACCCCAACAAATAAAAATGTTTTGTTCTGAGTCAGGGTAGTTCAGGTGGAGTGATTAGTTGACTCACCGTAGGCCGTGGCAGGTGGACAGAGCAGCCCAGGACCCAGGCAATCCCCGCACCCGTCCATGGTAGTAACAGTGCTCCCCTCCCTAGAAACAAACAACACAGTAAGACTTTTGTTCCCTTATCATCCTGTAACATTTCAAAGAAAATGAAATCAAACAACAAGCAAACAGCAGCGTTACTGACCTAAACACATGGTAAATACATAAAACTATCTGTACTTTTGTAGACTTTCTTTCTGGCAGCTGTGTGAAGAGAAGGATTCTTTATTACTGTAGATACACTGGTATGTAAATATCACAGAAAGTAAGTTCTGGCTTGGATTTTCTGATTTTAATGATTTAAATAATGTTCCACAGGCTGACAAAAAAAATGTAGTTTAGGAGTGCAAATGGCCGAGCAGCTAGGTGCATGTATGGTGCTAGTAGTCTCACAATTAGTGAGTTCATCAGTATTCCTAGCTACCATTACACCATGAAGACAAAAGAACATTCCTAGCAACTCAGAGAGAAGGTTATTAAAAAGTACAAGTCAGGGGAAGATACAAAAAATCCAAGGCACTAAACACCCTCCTGAGTTCAGTTAAATCCATCATCAAGAAATGGAAGGAATATGGCTCATGTGTAAATCTGCCTAGATCAGTCGTCCTAACAAAATTCAAATTCAAATTCAAATTCCAAACTTTATTACAGACTCTAGGTCCAGGGAATAAAAGAAACTGAGTGACAGTGCAAAAAGGAGACTAGTGAGAGAGACCACCAAGACACCACTGACTCTGAAGGAGGTACTGCTTCAGCAGCTGAGATGGGAGACTGCATGAACAACTGATAGCTGGGTTCTTCACCAGTAAATCCTTTAAAGGAGAGTCAAAGAGAAGGCCACTGTTGAAGAAAATCAATAAATCTTGACTGGAGTTCACCAAAAGGTATGTGGGAGACTCGCTGGTCAAGTGGAAGCAAGTTTTTCGGTATGTTAAGACCAAAATGGTGCTTTTTGGCCATCAGACAAGATGCTATGTTTGGTGGACACCAAACACTGCACATCACCACAAACGCACCATCCCCACTGTGAAGCAAGGTGGTGGCAGCATCATCCTGTGGGGATGCTTCTCAGCAGTCAGTCCTGGAAAGCTTGTAAAGGTACAGGGTAAAATGAATGTGGCAAAAATACAGGACTTTCCTGGAGGATGATATTATTCAGTCTCTAAGAGACCTACAGCCTGGGAGAATATTGGTTTTCCAGACCATGTCCAATAGAGAATTCGTGGCTGGCCTTGAAAAGGGCTGTTAACACAAAGCCCAAAAGTAAATATTAAAAATCAAATACTTGCAGTTTGAATAAATACCTACTTTTTCTGCTCTAATCAGATGATGTAAAAATGGTTTATTAAAATACCCGGTGCTACAGCTCCGCATACTGTCAATGGTAGCTGCTATCATCCTGACGCCAGTCACATGACTGAAGTATTCTTAGTTGCAACTGTGCTTCTTCCAGCCTATACCCCCTCATTTGTGCTTGCTCATTTTAATTTGGCTTTGAATGTCAGCATTTTCACTCTAGGCAACTGCAAATGAACACATGTAGTGGGTGAAAAAGGCAGCATATACTTTTCAAAGGGGTTTAATTCCTGAAGCTGTTTTTGTAAATGCTGACTTCCTTATAGCCACGACAGCTAGCTAGCCTAACGTTAAACTACAGGTCCTGTCAGTATGATAAACTGAGCTGGTTAGGAATACCCACAAGCTGAGATTGATTGGAAATGACATATTATTTATTTATCAGTTTGTCAGAGACAATACATAGGCATTGATTGACATACAGACAAATCAGTGTTGCAAGCAGTCATGGTAAGTTGTTTTGGTATTGGAATGGGGATGGGGGGGGGCATTCAAAACCAGTGTTTTACAGAAATATGTCAGGACATGGGACATAGAGCTTGAAAAGGATGGTCCCTCACAACAAAATCAAAAACCTTAGTTATGTTTAAAAATAATTTAAAAAGACATCTTCAGGTGTTTAGGACTGCTGTAAGGCGTCAGCTTCACAGATACCTGCACCTGTTTATTCATAATCTCCTAAAGGCCCCATCTGGATGATCATGTTTTCAATATAGTGTTTCCACACTGCCTCTCACAGTACAGGAACGATCAGATTACTACAACTAGAGGACACTTGCTGCTCTCACTCAAATGCATGCAAATAAAAGTTGACAATACAAATAAACTGTATATTGCAGAGAGAATTGCACCATGAATGGTTTTGTACATAATAAAGCAGATTTAATCGAAATGGATGGAGATTACAGTCTTGCACATGCATGAAGCTTCTTGGACTCTAGGTGTGTGTTTGCGTGTTTGTGTGAAAGAGAGAGTCAGTTTCAGGCGATTGTAATGGACCCCAATAAGTAATGTCTGGCAACTGAGCCTGCTGTTGTCTGGCAGAGCTGATAGACCAAAAAGAAAAGAGGTGGTGTGGAGTTGCAGTTCTTTATGCGTGGACAACCTTTAGTCTGAAGTGAAACTCAAACCTATCATGCCTTTCAAATCCAATCCACACATGTACTAAACAATTTCAAATTACAAATAAGGCTTCTATTCTTCAAACCCTTGATCACACAGGCTGCCGTGTCTGTTTTGATGAGAAATCAAAGGCCGACCTACTTGTCTTTCAAGTACATCCTCAATCCATCAAACATGATTCACACAGCTCTGAGAGGAGGCGAAAATCAGAATTTTTATTCATAACCAGGTGAAGATCCAGTGTGGCTGCTTGTCAAACATAACAGTAGATCTCAAAGGGCACACAGATGTGGGTTTAGTTATTAATAAAATATTGAGTAAGGCACTAAAATGCCTTTCATCTCTTTTAGTTTGATATGGCTAAGGAACCTGTTGCCATGCAATCTCCATCTGCAAACATTTGTGATACAAAATGGGTCATTCTGTAGAGCTCAGTGATTTCAATCGTGGTTCAGTGATGGATGCCACCTTTGCAATAAGACAACTTATGAAACATCATCCCTGCTGGGTATTCCAGCCAACTGTAAGTGATATTATCAGGAAGTGGAAGCATTTAGGAACAACAGCAACAGGACTACATAGCAGGGTCAACAACTGCTAAGGCTCTCCTGATTTCCATAGCTGAAGAGTTCTGAACTTCAACTGGCATTGATGTAAGCACAAAAACTACAGCTCTATGGATGAACAGCTGCATGCAAGCCTCACATTATCAGTGTTAATTTAATATCAGAGTTCATAGGAAACATCTTGCAGCGACCATGAATGTTTGCACAATATTTAATGGATACATTTGCATGAATCAGAATGATAAACCAACCAATTCTGATATTACAGAGCTTTGCTAATGATTTATCATATTCAAATATATAGTCAAAACTTTCAGTCTACTACTTTAGTAACTGCTGTTTTAATAAGAATCAAATTTTAGTACTTGCTGGGTTATGTTTACAACATATTCAGACTCAGTGACCGTTTATCTGTCGAAAAAAAGGAAACGACTTGAATCATTCATACCTAATAGTGAGACAGGCTGCAGCACTTAGTCAAGGGGCAACAAAATAAATAAATAAAAGGTAGGATTACAGGGCTAAATGGAGGAAATCAAATTGCCTGACACAGCAGACACACTCTGACTGCAAGAGACTAAGTGCACTTTTCAGAGAGGATGTATGTGCTTCGAATAATTGCCGCTCACTCCCACAAATAAACCATGCTGTGTGCTAACTCCTGGGTTGATGGTGAAATGTCATCAGTGCTATGAGGATAGGGACAGGTAAGCCACTGTGACACTATGTGAGCAGATTAAAGGAAAACTCGAATGGAGGCAAACAAACAGCCATGTCCTGCATCATCATAAACTAACTGAATTAGAAGAGCCAGAGTTTACTCTGTCTGGACTTTGACTCAGCATTATGGTCAGAGAGGAGGAAGGAAATGTAATAAAAGAATAGAAGGTAATGAAAAGTGAAAGGATGAAAGATATCAGCACAAATGCTCAAGCTAGGTACCTAGAAGGCTTTCTATAAGAGTAAGAGGTGCATTTTTACTGTCAGTGTGATTGGTGTTGGGTTGAAGCTGTATAATGTTCTTCGATTATAAAAAATCAGGTGTTACACACTAAAAATACTGAACTAGGGTCTATAAGTGTTCAAAGAACATATGAATAAAAATATGCTTATTGTTCAAAACCAAATGGGTAATTTTTCAGCAGAGGGATGACAAGGACACACAAATTCATCCCATCAATTCTGTCCTCATCCCTAATTCGATTCATCTTTTGGTCGTGTTACATGGAGATTCAATTCCAAGAAGCACGTCAGCCGCTCAATGCAATTTCAAAGATCCAGAGGGACCAATAAAAAAGTGACACATAAAAGCAAGAGGAATTTATTGGAACGTTAAAACTAGATAAATCAAGATTGAGACGGTGGTGGGGGAGGGGGTGCATACGCGTGGTTATTAACCCGGCACAGAGAAGACAAAATGTCTGTGGGTAATTTCCACAGCCTACATAACCCCCGTCCTACAGCAACTCCATTGGCTTCCAGTCAAAATCCTCCTGTATGCATTCATGGCCCCAATCTCGCCTTTCCTTATCTGTCTGATTTCCTCCACATCACCAGATCCTCCTCCTCCATCCTCCTCACTGTGGCCTCCGCCCTCCATAACTCTCAAATGGAAAAAGTTCAACACAACCAGTCCAAAACTCTTCCAAAAGCTGGTTGCCAAACTGGGCAATTGGGGGAAAAGGGCCTCAGTAAGAGAGGTGACCAAGAACCTGATGGTCACTCCGACTGAGCTCCAGAGATCCTGTGTGGAGATGGGACAAAGTTCCAAAAGGACAACCATCGCTGCAGCCCTCCACTGATCTGGGCTTCAAAACACATGAAAGTGTTTGGAGTATGCAAAAAAGTATATAAAGGACTCTCAGACCATGAGATACAAGCTTATCTGGTGTGATGAAACAAAGATTAAACTGCTGGGCCTCAATTCTAAATGCTGGAGGAAACCAGGCACCACTCACCTGTCTAATACCATCCCAACAGTAAGGCATTGGGGTGGCAGCATCATGCTTTGGGGTGTTTTTCCACAGCAGGGCCTGGGAGACTGGCCAGGGTTGAGGCAAATAAGATATTAGAGATGAGATATAAATGAGATACTTTTCAATAAAAACCTGTAGCGCTCAGGACTTCAGACTGGGTCGAAGGTTCACCTTCTAACATGACAATGACCCTAACCATACAGCCAAGACAACACTCCGATGGTGCTTTCTCAACTGGTTCATCTGTACTCAGCCTAATGTCCACTATTTTAGTGTGTGTGTGTGGGTGTATGTGCGCATGTTTGTGTATGAGTGAAACAGTGCATGTGTGTGTGTGAGTGGGTATACATGTAACTGTTGTCTGTGGGGTAGTAGATAGTAGGATAGGGTGGTTGCGGGTGTGTAGGTGTGAGGGAATGACTTTATTTGTCTATGTTAAGCAAAACGTGTTGGTGGGTGGGTGGGTTTGAGGGAATGTTTTAATTTGTCTATGTAAAGCACTTTGAGTTACATGTTATGTATGAAAAGTGCTTTATAAATAAAGTTGGATTGATTGGTTGATTGACAGGAGTGGCTTTCCCAGTCAAGGTGTACAAAGCTTTTGTTTTCACTTTGTCATTATGAATCACTGAGTGTAGATTAATCAGTGTAAAAAGGTTGACTGCAAACATTAATAGCCTCATAGATAGTGGAGTTCTTCAGCCTGCAGAAACAACAAAATCACATATCAGCACTGGTTGATATTTGGTCTTATCTGAGGAGTGTGTCTAAATTTTGGGTTGGATATAAAAACAAAGAGACACAGATTTGTTTCTTATGTTGTCTGGCATTTGATTTTTTTAACATGTGCAAATAAACCCCTAATTGTAAATATGTGGTTTGCTGGAGGTAAGAGTATCAGGTGGTTAAATGTGAGATGTGGACATGATTTGAATTCCCCTCACAACATAACAAAAAAGACCCAAGCTGCTGCTGCTGACTGCTGGTATCCATGGTAACCATTTGCTGATTGGTCAGGTGGTCTTCGGCAGTGAAACAGAGACGGAGCCAAAGCAAGACAGAGATGGAAAGAGGGAGGGACAGAGGCTTAGATGACAAAGAGGAGGGGTATCATTTCACTGATGGTGTTAAGAGTCGAGCTTTTGGACATATTTCTAGAGATTCAGCCTCATCCGTGTCAAGATGGAAACCAGTGAGATACATGAGCTAACACTATTACACACACGAAGTAACATCTCCATAGCTGTTTTCACTTGCCTTTCAAAGGGCCTCAACAGTAGCACTTTCTATGAATTTTTGCCCACAGGAAAAAAACGCTACTATTGATCCTTTTCCATATTCACTCTGTGCTATACCCCCATCAAAAATATACACACATCAAATAAGCTGTTATTAAGGAAGAGCCCCACTGATTTCTAAGTACATCTATACAAAAAAAGAGTTTCTGAGATTTATGAGAATGTTAATGAGGAAAAGCTCTGCATTTTGACAAATTGGCATCATTTTTGTCCTGTCAAAAAGTTAGACAAGGAAATCCAAACCAATGTTATGTGTTAGGGATGGGTGTTTGGAAGAAACCTGCCAACTCCAGCATCTATAATGTTAACAATCAATTAATTGATTAAAATTAATCAAATTCTTAACGACCAGTTAATCGATCATCAATTAATTGTTCCCATCCCTATTATGTATGTATTTCAAATACATTTTAAGTTTGAGGGATGGTTGGTTTAATGTAGCAAAAGGAATGGAAAGAATGTATTAATATCAGTTTAACATTTACACATTCATAATGTTAATATAAATGCCTCAGCTAAAAGTAAAGCCTAAAGTTTAGGACTTTCTGTTTACTGAAAGGTTGTTTGCAATCACACAATCCAAAATAGAGCTGGGCAATGAATCAAAAAATAATCGAAACTGACATTTAGAGGCTCTTACTGACGTAAACCTATAATTATTTCAATTTTTTACCCTTTACTTGAAAAAAAAAAAGACTTTATACGAAAAACATTTATTTCAGCTGATTTTTGCTTTGATTTCAAATGTTTCAATAAATAACCATAAATTGTTAATTTGTGCCAGTTCCTTTCAGTTGTTTGTTTTAAATTATACAAATATTTACAGAACAGAGTCGGAGGTCTGGGGTGGTATAATCATTTATTAATTGTAATCAAGGTAAAAAGTTCAATTAATTGTGGTTTTGATTTTTGCCATAATCGCCCAGCCCCAATCCAGAATGTCTGTTGGGGGTTGGGAGGTAGGGCATAGCCATAAGGAATGACTGGGACTGGAGTAGAGTTTGTACTTAACATCTCTAAATCAATCTGTACACTGCACAAGTCAGCAAAAAATGTCTGTATTCATTGAATATGATTCCCATACTTTACAAAAATGATTTTTACTACAGTTTAACTGATTTACCTGGCATTGAGGTGCTCAAGATCAGAAATAATTCAGCCCTGCAGACCTCCTAGGCCCAGCAGCATCCATCCAGATGAAGGGAAACAAGAGTCTTTGAAGAGTCTTGAACTGAGCTAAGAGGCTAGCTGAGCCCCTTTAACATTAAAATTCTAAATTACATTGTCATAAAAATGCTTTAATCAGAACAGTGATGTACTATCAACAGAATAGACCCTGTGGGGTAAGAGACTGATTACAATGTGCTGTTCACGAACGAGCCTGTTTTATGAAACTGTAGCTAACCCCCGTTCGAGTGCCATTTTCCTTTCCTCCATCCTTTGTTGTTATGTAATCCACATTTAAAAAGCCAAACTGTTACCAAAATAAAGGGAGCCAAACAACCAGCTCTACAGAGTTGAGCCAAATTATCTGAATCTCTAAAAAGACATGGATTTCCCATCACAACAAGCAAGACTGGAGGTTGATGAGACAGATGTCAGCTAAGAAAACACAGATAAGATCAGAGTTTTACGTGCCAAACCATGACAAAACTGGAGTGAACCATACCAGACCACCTTCCAGATACAACGGCTGTGCCACAATCTGCGCACTGAGCGCGCTGCAGAGCAAATCGCTTCCTCCCAAATTAATAGGAGCAGTTCCACTGGCCATGCTCCTAGAAATGCCATTATGCTTCACTTTGCTGGAGATAGTAGAAGGTCTATTTTCAGCGCTGGCTGCTGCCAAACCCTGTCAATTCACATAGATCAGATGGATCCAAACACATGGATAAAACATGCAAAGTTTCCAGTCAACTTCAAAATACACACAATGCACAGACCCCTGTCATCAACATTACATCTCATCCTGCAACAGAGGGCAAAAGGTGACTGGAAAATCAGTGGGTCAAAGAGCTATAGCAGCACCACTGAGGTGGCAAACCACAGACTTTAACTTGAAAACACACATCCTTTGTAGCAAAAATCAAGCTTTTATCTTCTTGATGCTTCCCATGGCTGAAGCAATAAAATCATGGGAACATGTTAAAATGAATGGAAAAATCCCGAATCCCGAAAAGGTTTCAGTGTGAATTTGTAGTTCTCCTGTGATCTTGTAGCCTCTTGTCTCAAACTGCTCAAGGTGGTGCTGTGCTGCACAGCGCTCTAGACATGCTTCCAACACACAAGGTCACTCATCTCTAATTCGAACAAAATGGATTATGAGAAAATTATGGGCAAGACTAAATTTTAAGTAGGAGGAGTAAAGAAACTTTTTTTGTTATCCTGTTTTTTTTTTTTTTCAAATGATTGTTCCGAAATTGTTACAATCGAAATGGTTTATCATTTCGTTAGCATACTGTGAACCACTGATAGGAAGCAGCAATAGTGACAAAATGCATGTTCACAAATAAGTTAATTAGCTAGGATTTAGGAAAGCCAGGTTGATTTTTGTACCTGTGGAAAGATTCTGGTGCAAAGTTTCCACATTTCATTGCTTAAACTAAGCAAAGCTAAATAGCCCCCTGCTGTAGCATCATAATAAATAAAGAGATGTGGTAATAGGCAAAGAAATGCATGTATTACCGTATTCTGTGACAGCTGCCCATCCTCACCATAGTGACGCTCCACATAATCTGAAGACAGGAGGTCGCTGTGGAGAAAAGGGAGAGTAATCATTAGTGTCTACCCGACTTCACTGCTTTAATAATTGTCTGAAAAAGCCGTTTTAAAAGCCATTAGAAGCCATTAAATGTCATTACTTTAAAATGCTTTTCAACAGAGAAATAACATCAATCAGCATCAAATGTGATGTCTTGGGTTCAACAAATGGTTGATTCATGAGTAAAACCAAAATGTGTGAGGATCCATATATCCTAAGCTTCTAAGAGCCAGAAAAGGTGTTACATTAATGCTTCCATTAGTGCAAATGACAAGGAAGAAGAGGGGGAGGGGTTTTACTTTTAAAGTATCATTTAGCCCTCAGCCCGTCTGTACAATGCCAGCACATAGGACATACTGTACAATGCTGACAGTGGGCGGGAGAGACGGATAAGGAAAGATAGGCGGTAAGACTGTGCAGGCGTAAACACTAACATTAAACACAGTTTGTGCCTCCGAGGTAAGGATGTGTGGATGAGCTGCAGGCAGACTTACTGGTTGAGTTCCAGGTCGAGGATGAAGGATAAACCGAAGGCCTTCACCAAGAAGCTGCTCTGGGCCAGATGGATGGGCTGAGGAAGGGACAGAGGGGGGTAAGGTTTAAGGAAACTAAAGAACTAAAAATAGATTGATGTTTGCATTTGGTTTATTTTAAAGGATACTGACTCAGGTTGGAAAAATAAGTCAGGGAGATTTTGTGTTCACTTTTGGTAAGCCAAAAATTAGTATCCAGATCTAATTAATCAATCAGCATTGATGTATCCAGGCATAATTAACTGATCCCTATTTCAGTATCTAGCCTAGATTGATCCAAAAATAGTTGGAGACAGAATTTCCAATATGGCTTCATGAGACTGCATCCACGTTTTATACAGTGACAGCATGCAGTATGACTTTGACTGTCCCTCAAAGGAGCTCTAAACAAATGTTGTAATCTCTGAGGCATAGTACCAGAGTAAAAAACATGCATATTTCATTCAGATTTCTGCAAGGTGTTGGTCCCAGCCTGGCTCAAACAAATGAGTCACTACTCTGTTGAGTGCTTCATGCTTTCAGAAAACCGTGCATATGTTTTGAAAAATATTCCACATTCTCATTAAAAGAAAGTGATGGATGCTCACTATAAAATAATCTTACAAAGAGACTGTTGAAACAAATGTTATTAAAAGGACGTCCTCCTCCAGTAACCTCTCCCTGAAGGCGACACAGCCTCATCCATCCCTGAGGCTTGTTAGATAAACTGCATGTTGGGCCTCATTGCCTCTGAATAACCTTGTTTCAAGGTGAACCCAGTCCATATTATGAGAGGGCGCTCTGTGGTGGCTCCCATCAGTACTTACTGGCCAGCTGCAGGCTAGGCTGGTCTCATTAGTATTAGCATTCACTCTGAAAACCACTTAGTATCAATCCAGACATCCACTGGGTCTGAATGCTGTACAATAAAAACCCTCAATGGTGACCCATTAGCAGAGGGAAGGAAACTGCATCAGAGGATTGGCTGGGAAGGTTATTTGTTGGACTGAAATGTGTTTTACACATTGATTTTATAAATAAATCATGGTCAATATAAATAAGCTTTTTTGACAAAAGAAAAATAGTACAAAAAACTCTTCAATGTCAAAGTGAAAACTGATTTCTACCGAGTAATAACAATTTCTAATGAAATACGTAAGGTAATATAAGTGGTATCATAAATATTCACCCCCTTTAAAGTGGCTGAGATTATTCAAAAGAGGTCCAGTCAATTGCTGCTTGTAGTTCTCTTACAGACTGAATAAGATTACTCTCCTGTAATTTCCTATATTTTGACGCATTCATTTTACCCTGTACTTTTAAAAGCCTTCCAGGACCGGCTGCTGAGAAGCATCCCTGCAGCATGATGCTGCCACCACCATGCTTCACAGTGGGGATGATGCGTTTGTGGTGATGTGCAGTGTTTCATGTCTTGTCCTATGACCAAAAAACACCATTTTGGTCTGACCAGACCAAAGAACTTTCTTCCACTTGACCATGGAGTCTCCTGCCTTTTGGTAAACTCCAGTCAAGATTTAGCATGAGTTTTCTTCAACAGTGCCACTCTCCCATAAAGCTTTGACTGGTGAAGAACAGTTGTGATGTCACAATAAGCACAGATTCTGAACAGTCCATCAGATTTTGTGTTTTCAGACACAGACTAAGGATAAGGTTGTATTATTTTACATTTTGTGGGCAAATAAATACCTTTGATAACCAAATATTTGTGCAAAGCATTAAAAAATCATTTTTTCCATGGGAAGTCCCATTTAGATAATTTGTTTCCACAATGGAAAGTATTCTCCTGCTTCAACCCTACATCTACATTCAACTTCTGTACAGTCATAGAGCTCAGACTTCTCCACTGACCAGTCAACAGACATCCTGAGACACCGAGCACAGCTCAAGGTCAGACCTGTGTCATATCCACTGACCGACAAGCTGCTGACTGATAGATAGCACAGGTAACAAGAGAGGACAGGTAGAGGTGTGAAATATTATCTAATGGACTCTAAAGCAGGCAGCTAAAAAAGGGGGCCTATAGTGTTTGTGACATTACAGGCGAGGACAAAAAAAGGGTCAATAAGGTCCTGAGAGGGCAGATGGAGAGTCGGGGGTGGGGGAAACCATCCCTCTGTTTTAGTCCTAATTTTAAGCTATGTTGTGTTGCTTTTATTTAAAGATAATTATCAATATTTCCGATGCAGCACAGCAGCTTTTTCTAGTGTTGTTTTAAGATAATAGGCTGGTCAAACAAACAGCATTATTCTGCTCCTTATATAGCTTTTATTTCACTATTCTAAGTTTTATATTTTATCAAATACACATTATATCAGTTATTATAGCCACATATTCTAAAAAGTTAGAGTTATGGTAATCTAGTGTATTTTTCTTTAGTTCATTATGTAGGTACTGCACAAAATTTTCTGTTGCATGACTCAAAATTTTATGAGAGGGGCCTGACTGCATGACTGCAGACCGAACATCTCTGACAGCCACTCTCACGTGAAACATATTTCCAGTTTAAGTTTTTTTTTTTTTTTCCAAAATTCAACTTTGTTTATAAGTAAGTCTGGCAGTCACATTCATGAAATAACCACATTGAAAATATTACATACTAAAGAATATTTCATAAATAAAACAGAGATCAGAGGTCTAATTCAGGATTAAATTATGTATAGACCTGTTTTAGAAGGAGTAACACGAATGGTGGCTCACTTAAGCTATGTTAGCTTTAGCTAAAGCTAACATAGCTAAGCTAGCTATGTAATTAACGTTACTACATAAGCAAGCTTTAGCAACATAAGCCTTAATATAGCTGCCTAGCTGCTTTGTGGTCGTGGCTCTAGCTATATTAGCTACATAGATAATGTGCATAAGCTATGCTTGCTGCATTAGAATGTTTTCATGTAGGATGAGCTTTTTTTCCTGTGAGCACACTGTTTTGAAACGGTTTGCTTTAATAAACATTTTGCCATCAGGTTTTGCAGGTCAGGTTTTTAACTTTTGGCATCCAACCCATTACCTTAACCCTTATCCTAAAGGTAAGTTTGATCTGATTTTATTTCAAAAGTTTTACCATCTGTTCTGAATTATACAGGGTCTCAGATGCACAGCCTGTGAGAGTGGCTGTCAGAGATGTACAGTCTGCAGTCAGACTGTGTTGAGCTTTTTTAAACCTACTGTGTGGAACTTAAAAGTTGCAATCGTTTTGGCGCCCCCTGTGGATAAATATGCACCTCTCATCTCTTTGCTGACCTTGTCCTGAATCTCATCCTATTGTCTTCCAACAATCAAACAACTTGCACATCAAAAATCTTTGCTGTTTCTTTGCTAGCCTATCCTGTCAGTCACCTTTTCCCACACCTACCGCATCCTGTGAAATAAGTGTGAAGAATTAGCCTTATTGTTGACAGTGTCTTGATTTGTCAGGCTAGATGTACACCAGTATTTCATGCACCAGTATTTCAAGAGACATTGACTTGTACGTCCCTCTTGTAAATGCACTGACTGAGGTCTAATGCTAAATATTAAGCTTTGAAGGGAGTCAGCTCAGCATTTTTCTGCAGCTTCTTGCTGCTGATATCATCCTGTACTACTGCAACCTAGGATGATGATTGTGTCACACTACCCCAGCAACAATTAGCCTTAAAGCATGCAGCCCAACTGCCATGATAATAAAACTTTAAATGAAACATTTCAAAAGGTGAATTGTGCTATTTGAGTGATTTTATACAATTTACTGTGACACAAAAAAAGATCAAGATAGAAATATTAGTTATTATTAGAATGTAGAGTGACTGAGCTATGCATATGAGAGAACTTAAGCTTAGATAGAGGTGACTTCAAATCTTGCTGAGGGACTTCTCAAAGGAAACTTCATTGACATTTGCCAATGTTCCATCCAGATTTGACTGAAACAATGTGAGAACTCAGATCACACCAGACCATAAATCATGCAGTGTGAGCTCATAAATCGTGAGCATTGCTTGTGCATCTGTTTTATAACCTTTAAAGAAGTATATGTATTGGGCTATAACAGAAAGTGTGTCTCTTTGAGCGAATGCAATGTGCATCTAACAAAACATGGAAATTGTAAAGACTGAAGAACACAATGAAGGTCAAGGATATAAAGTAGAACGTGAAGTTAAGTGAAGTCCATATACTGTTGCAGCATATGTATCCAAACTGAATTTTCACTACTCAAATACTCTCAGTTCTGCAGACTTGTGAGACGGATGTAAAAAAATAGATGAATGGGTGCACAACACACTCACATGTGCTGCAGCAGTGTAGTTCTTGACCCTTGTGTCCAGGCGGCTCTGGAGCAGCTCTTCCTGGGAGTGGAGCTGTTGGAGGAGCCGTTTTGGCCGAACGACCTCTTCTGCAGGAGGGAACCTCTCACCCACACTCCCCCACTGTCTCACACCTGCAAGAGGGCACAAGGATTTTCCGTTCACTTGAACAAGAGCAGACCGATCCCATGGAAATCCAAATTTAACGTTGTGTTATCCTGCATGACTTGAGGTGCTTGTTGATACCAATGCAACAGCACCACGGTCCATGATGTTAAGGCGCGCAGGTGAAGTGAACGCGGTAAAGAATAAAACCTTATCACTGATATCAGGTTGTCTTTCATGAAATAAAATCTTACCTGTCACGGAGCCCCGCGCAAACACTGCAGCGAACAGCAGGCATCTCACAGCGAGCATGGTGCTCACATAGTCCTCGTGATGTCCTCGGTGCAGCGCCGTTACATGAACTGAGAGGAGGCGCGCGCGGAGCTGCGGTTGGACTGTTGTTGACAGAGGACACAAACACAACAGCGGGGCTCCTTTGAACGAGGCGCCCGCATCTCTCGCCTCCTTTCACCGCCTCCGGTGAACTAAAAACGCCCCGGTGAGGCTGCTCTCCTCGGCTCCAGCGGCATGGTGGGGTCGGTGAGGGTGGGTGTGTGCGTGTCGATGTCACCGTGCTTTGCGCCTCTCGGCCTATCGTCGAAGGCTCGCGCGGAGATATGAGGCTTTGCGAGGAGCTCAGGACCTGGAAACAAGGAGCACGTGGGACTTAGCGGACCCACCCACTAATTAGCGCTGAAGGGTCCAAAAGCTGGACCAAGAGCAGCCTACCTGTTCGAAACCATAACCACAAACTGGAAGCAATTTCTTTTTAAAAACCTATTTATTGTATTTCTGCTGACTTGAAAAGTTACGATTATTTTAAAAACAATTAGCAAACTTTTAAAAATGTCAGCAAAACAGGAGGCAGCATTTCAATGCATCTATAGTTGGATATCCAATAAATGTTATGTTAGCTCGGATTTTTGGTCACCACCTAAGTTTGTCCATCAGGGGGCCAGGTTAGCAAAACATGGTCCATCCTAAAGCAATGATGCCCACATGTCATATAAAAAAACACTCAACATTCCATGTTAAAGGAAACAAATACAGCCTGCTTATAAAGAGTATTCAACCCATTCATTTACTGATTTGATAAATCAATCATGGTCAACATAATTTGGCTCTTTTGACACAAAAAAACTCTTAAACGTCAATGTGAAAACAGATTTCTACGAAGTAATGTCAGAGAAATAAAGATATACGAGGTAAAATAAGTTATCAGAGGTCTGGCCAAGTCTCACAATTAGTGAAACTGGGATCACCTGAGGTCAGTGAATGTGTCTCAAGTGACATAATTATAAAGACACCTGCTCCAAGGTCCAGTCACTGGAGCCAGTATTCCTGGCTACCATTACACCATGAAGACAAAAGAACACTCCAAGCAACTCAGAGGAAAGGTTATTAAAAAATAAAAGTCAATGGATGGAAACAAAAAATATTTGAGGCACTGAACATCTGCCAGAATTCAGTTAAATACATCACCAAGAAATGGAAGGAATCTGGCACGTGTGTAAATTTGCTCACAAACTGAGTCACCGTGCAAGAAGGTGACTAGTCAAAGGGCCCACAAACACACCTATGACTTCTCTGGATGAGTTTCAAACTTCAGAAGCTGAGATTGGAGAGACTCTGTTTACAATGTTCTTCACCAGTCAAAGCTTGTCATGTACTTTTCCACCCCTGCTGAACACTGTTGGATACAGTCATGGACAAAATTATTGGCACCCCTGGAATTTTTCCAGAAAACACACAATTTCTCCCAGAAATTGTTGCAATTACAAATGTTTTTGGCATGAAATTTTTTATTTCCTTCATGTGCATTGGAACAAAAGAAAAAAAAACAAGAAAAAAGCCAAAATTTACATAATTTTACACAAAACTCAAAAATGTGCCAGACAAAATTGTTGTCTTAGTACTTAATTTTTGGTTGCACACCCTTGAGCTTCGTACACCTCTCAACTGGAATTTTGGACCACTCTTATTTAACAAACTGCTCCAGGTCTCTCAGATTTGAAGGGTGCCTTCTTGCAACAGCAGTGTTGAGATCTCTCCATAGGTGTTCAATGGGATTTAGATCTGGACTCATTGCTGGCCAATTCAGAACTCGCCAGCACTTTGTCTGCAACCATTTCTTGGTGCTTTTTGAGGTATGTTTGGGGTCATTGTCCTGCTGGAACACCCATGACCTCTGTCGCAGACCCAGCTTTCTGACACTAGGCCCTACATGGCGGTCAAACAGCCTCCAGATTTTGTGATTCCTTGCACACAGTCAAGGCACCCAGTGCCAGAGGCAGCAAAACATCTTTGAAGCTCCACCATGTTTGACTGTAGGTACTGTGTTCTTTTCTTTGTAGGCCTCATTCTATTTTTTGTAAACAGTAGAATGACGTGCTTTTCCAAAAAGCTCTACCTTAGTCTCATCTGTCCACAAAATGTTCTCCCAGAAGGATTGAGGCTTACTCTGGTACATTTTTGCAATCTCCAGTCTGGCTTTTTTAATGTCTCTTTGTCAGCAGTGGGGTTCTCCTCAGTCTCCTGCAATAGCGCTTCATGTCATTCAGATGATGACATATGGTCCAAGCTTACACTTTTGCACCCTGAGTCTGCAGGACAGCCTGAATTTGTGTGGAAGCTGACTGAGGATGTTTATCCACCATTCCAACTATCCTGCATCGCATTCTTTTGTCAATTTTTCTCTTCTGTCCACGTCCAGGGAGATTAGCCACAGTTCCATTGGTTATAAACTTCTTGATTATATTACGCACAGTGGAAAAAGGAATTTCAAGCTCTGGAGATGATCTTGTAACCTTGAGATTGTTAATATTTTTCCACAATTTTGCTCCTTAAGTCCTCAGACAGTTCTGGGCTCTTCTTTCTCTTCTCCATGCTTGGTGTGACACACACAGACACACAACACAAAGGTTAAGTCAACTTTTAGACATTCTAACTGGCTTCAGGTGTGATTTTTATATTGCCATTACCTGTTACTGCCACAGGTGAGTTTAAATGAGCATCACATACTTGAAATAAAATGATTTACCCAGTTTTAAAAGGTGCCAATAATTCTGTCCGCCCCATTTTTGAGTTTTGTGTAAAATTATGTCAATTTTGGCTTTTATCTTGTTTTTTTTGTTTGTTTTGTTTTGTTCCAATGCACATAACTGAAATAAACATGTGTATACCAAAAACATTTGTAATTGCAACGATTTCTGGGAGAAATGGTGTATTTTCTGGAAAAATTTCAGGGGTGCCAATACTTCTGTCCATGACTGTTTCATGCAGTATATATGTGAAAGAGTCTATCTGGCATGTCAGGTTATGACTTAAGTCAAATCTACCAAATGGTTAATTTTTCCAAGGCCCAAAAGTATAAAATTGGGTTACAGTTTTTTAATTTTTTCTTCTTCATGTCCATACTGAGGTGATGAGGTTATTATTCTTTTCAGTTTATCTATTTGATAAAACTGCAAAAAGTGTTTTCTGCAGTTACTCATCAGTCTGTTTTGCACTTGTGAGTCTGTATTTTAGTCTCCTCTGTTCTTGAGGGGGTGGCTCTTGCCAAGAAAAGCACGATATACCCTTTAGCCAAAACTTGATTTCACAAAATGCAAAAGACTTTAAAACCAGCCAGCATGGAGAACTACTTCTTAAGGGCTGTAAATACTTTGCACAGCTTGTAACGGCCTAAACAGCATAATCTTTTGAGGCAGACCCTAAGATTCCCCTCAACACTAAATCAAGGGCAGTACTGTGCTGCTTCACTTTTGGACAGTTGTAGCCACACAAATGATCTTTTCATTCATGCAGCTGTGGATATTAAAGGGTTATGTAACTTCGGTTGGAGATCAGATATCAAATATTGTTTGCGTCAGCTGGAAGCTGCGCTGACGAGCCAAACAGGACACATCGACCCTCCGTTCACTGCCCTTCCTCATCCTTCAGTCCTCATTTAGCTCTCCTTCAGCCTTTCAGCAGAGTCAGCATTTATTACAAAGAATAGGAAGAGTAATATTCAGTGTACCACAAGTTTTTTTACCCAAGAGAGAACCTTTTCTGAGTCCAATAGAAGGAAATGGTGATGGTTAAAATCCTTTATTAAAACACACTGTACAAGGACATAAAGTTTTGCTCACACTAAAATCATGTGGTATATCTCATAGATTGCTATATTCTGCACCTGTTTAAATTGCCACATAAGACATGGTGTGATTTTGGGACAGCGTGGGGTTTTGTTTACTTTTGCATTGACCTTGCACTACAGATAAGTGAAGATGGTAAACTTCTTGCTCTCTCTGACAGTCAGTCCTCTGGCCCACCTTCAAAATGCAGGAAAAGCCATTTGACATTAATCACAGATTTGTTTCACGTGTTGTGCGAGTCCTTCACTAACGCCTGAGCGCTAGTGAGAGTGGGATCTGATCCAGACGCAGCACTCACTGTAATTGAGTAATGCACTCCTTCAGAAATGCCTCATTAAATTCTCAATACCACCGTGTGTTCCCGGACATAGCTGCTCAGATGCTGCAGTCAGTGATAAAGGATGCTATGAACTCATGAGAAGTTGCAGCATCAGCTCAGACACTTCTATTAGAAAATAAACTATGGTTAAAAATCTGCATCTCTAGTAACAGCGTCACATTTTAGCTGCACAAAGTTTTAAATACTTATTCAGTGTACATTTCACTGGCTTTTTTTGATGACTTGAAACGTGACATGACTTGATTATTCCAGTTCTTGAAAGTGATTAGAAACAGTCAATGCTGAACCTCCACAACCTGCACCACAGTTCGTGAGAACACAGAAGGGTCCATTTCATCCCCACTTAGCGAGCTTGCCGTGTTGGCTGGCTGTAGGACGGTGTGTAAGCGGGACTCATAGCTGCTATCATGCATCCAAGTACACGGCCTATGGAGGAGCTCCTGGTCCAGCTCGCATGTCTGCTCAGCAGGGGACAAGGGGGCAGCTGCAGTTGATCCGATGTGTGAGAGAAGCTCACAGTCCCAGTCTGAGTCTGATGATGATGGAGAGAGGGCGGTGAAGTCTGGTATGAGGGCCGGCTCTATGCACACAGATGTGGAGAGGGGTTGTAGGTGCTGAGAGTCTTGGCTTGAGAGGGATTTGTTAAAGTGAACAGGAGGATCAAAAATCTTTGAGTTTGAGGAGGGTGGCCATAATGGCTGATCAACAGAAGTGCTACTATGAATGTTTTGAGTCAATGTCCAAGTGAAATTCTGTACAACAGGAATAGAAAACAATGTAAAATCCTGTTTTAAAGGACCAGTGCATGTAGAAGAGAATTTTTGGTTTGGAGAGGATGGTAAATCTGGATAGTAGATTTTGTCTAATAATACACAGCCCTCAGGTTTCACCTTAGAGTCTTTTTCTAGTTCTGCAGATTCATGACCTTGTTCTGTAATCCTCCTTTTTTTGCTCCGGCTGTAGTCTGGGCTGGCTGATCTACAGCGCTTCTTAGGGTTTGGTGCTGTCGCTGACTGTCGAGGGAGGGAACGAGATCTACAAGAAAATGGCGTAGCATATTCCAAACCTTCTGTTGAACAAATAATCCCTCTAAATCCTAGTTCACTGTCTTGGTTTGATCCTTTTACTAATTCCATATTTGTCAAAGCCACACAGGAAGTAAGTGGGTCGGAGACAAGAATTGTGATGTCTGGGACAAACTGAGACTCATTTTCTCCTTTGTGTCCCTCTGCAGCGTCATCCACAGTGTACTTCTGAGGGCTGAGGATCGGAGGCTCTGAGTATAAGCCGTGTGGCTCCAACATATGAGAGGGATAAGAGACTTGTGGGCTGAGGACTGGAGGAAGGGGGTAGGGGTCTGAGGACAGGCAAGGGGAGAGATAATGGGTACCAGGCAGCTGGTGGGATAAGTGGTTGGTTTGTGGTTCAACATCCAAAGCAGGCATGGCTGGACTGAGCGGGAGCTTGGTGTCAGTGAGAGTGGTTGAAGGCTGGACATCAGTAGAAGGGGTGGGACGCTGAAGTCCTGGTGATGGGCTGGCAGGGCCAGAAGGAAGAGGATTGATAGGAGGGTCAAAGATGTGAGTGTTGAATGACTGTAGGGCTTGAACAGCTCGCTCAGTCTCAACATCAGTGAGAGGCTCCAGTTCACAGACATGCTCCATGGGCATAGGAGAAAGTGGTCTAGAATGAACAAATAGAAAATAATAAAATTCCCCTATTTAAACACTAAAAACTGACTATGTGAGATAAAGCAAACTACAGAAATGTTAGGGAGTTCCTCAGCAGAAAACAAAACTAACCTGTTTAGGATTTCTTCTTCTGGTTGAGATGTATTGAGTTCAAAACCTGGAAGCATTTCAGACACTAGTTGGTCCACAACAGTGTAGTTAGAGGGATCCAGCACAAACGCACGATGCTGATCTGACTGCAAGTGCTGTGAGGTTAAACAAAGAGAAAAGTAAAAAGAAAGTACAGGCCAAAGGAAAAAATAATAATTTAAATGTGATCTAAAAAGAGTTATACTTAAGCATTTCTACCTCTTCCAGATTATTTAAGTGTTGATGACAGCATTCACAGTAAGACACATCCTTTTTGCGCGGCCGCCAGGGTGAAGGGTTACAGCTGACTGGAGTTTGAGATTTGTCCTGAACGCTGCTTTCAACTTTCTTCTTCTCCCTACTTAAATATCAAAGGAATAAACACTCTGAAATGGATCCTTTTTGGTCCAGAATTAAACAAAAATGTGAGCTTAACTTTAATCCAAACTAGCCAAACATGGGGTATGTCAGTAAAATGATGTCCATTAAACAAACCTTGTTTTATTTTCTAATTGCCCGGTCTGTTTTTCAAAGAAAGCAGGAGGAGATTCAAAGGGACTGAATCTCCCGGAGTAGCACATCGTGGGGAAAGTCATGGACTGCATATGAAGAGGTCTGTATTTCCTGGTTAGAACAGAAAACACAGAATTACGCACACACAAAATGTATATAAGCTATCACTAAAATGTTGTCCAGATTCTGAATAAAACACAAGATACTTGTGCCCTATAAAGAGGATCAGCGCTCAGGGAAGAAATCCCTAATCCATCAGAAATAAAACCAAATAGAGTGCAGACAGAACAACAAAGACTGACTATAGAGCCAATTTTTACTATCAAACTGAATATATATCAGGATCACATAGCAAACTAAATTTGACACTAGAAATCTGATATGTACTCCAGCTCGACTAATATTCAAATGTTTCAGAGGTCTTGGGCTCAGTTTCTTCCAGCGATGGCCCCTGCATCAGGCAGAGCACTTCAATTAACTGAAATGAGAAGGCCAATGAAAAGAGCTGTTTGCACTCTGAGATCCCCTGCAGGAAGAGGCAGCCGAGCTTGCAAAGCCCCATCGAATAGAAACCGTATCCGCTAGAGGTCTGAGCTCCTGGGGAGCAGCTTCACTCGGGGCTCGTCACATTACATGATGGGACTCCCTCACAGGTTCAATTAAGAAAATCATCTGGGTTGAAATGTAAACCTCCAGAACTAGCACCCTGTGGGGCAGAAAGGGCGGAAGCAGGGGAACAGATCACTGCCACCCATTGTTGTATCGCTGTCATTATGCCTAATGATACTAAACAGCCCTGACATGAACCTGGGCAGACATGAACTTAATTTCCTTGCTGAATTCTGGCTGTACATCTTTGATTATATGGGAATAAAACCACAGGAACAAGTAGTCACTTCTTTAAAGTTCAGTCAGTTTCACCATGTTTTACACTGAGTTTAAGTTCTTATTTCTTAAGTTATTACTTAACTGTCGTGTATGAAGAGTAATGCTCCACTTTATCCTTGTTCTCTGAATCTTTTTTTAGCTGTTTAAAACAAATTAAGCTTCAGAATCCCATCTCCTTCTGACTGCTAAAAACCAAGCAGCAGGCAGACAAAGAGAGGGACAAGCTGCTGAACACAGTGGAGCATTAAGCTCCATTGCCAGATATTGCTAAGAGAGATTGGTAAAGGCCAAAAACAAAACTACAAGAAAGCCTACACCATATCCAAGTCTCAAAATGCTGCTCCAAACCAAGTTAAAGATTATCTGTATATTCACAAGTTGTTTATGACACCACCAAGTGGGAGACAGTAGGTCATGATTCTCCCCTCCTGCCTACTAACCAGGGCTTCAGCTTTATCAAAAGCCAGGAATCTTTTGGGTAGGTAACAATTTAGGTTGCTGCTCAATATTAGGACAGATCAATTAAAAATAAAGAAAGTAGATGACAAACAATGGACCGCATCATGGAATTTACATTCTTTTAGCAAAACTAACAAATTTAAACAATTCATGGAAGAACACCTTTAGCTTTATACATCATTTTTACGTGAAATTGCTACTCTAACTACAAAAAAATATGTTGGCTGTAAAGAACTTTATTTTGGTGGATTTGTATCATTATTGCCCAAACGATGATTAGGTTTCAGCATTTTAAATCTAAATAATTATATCTTTATTATTTAACTCCTTACAAATAATGCATATAACTGTTTGATGAGCAAAAAAAATTACATTGTGAAGACCATCCCAAGCACAAACTAACCCTAAACTATCGAAATTATCTGCCTCCAGCCCTGTTACTAACATACTAGTAAACTGTACTGAATGAGTACTGACACATACCTGCTCATGTCCTCAATTTTTAGATAGGGAGACCGCAGAGCTGCAGCTGTCCACCAGAGGAAAGCAAAAGAAATATAAAGTTTGTTAGTCTGATACTAAAACAAACAGTGTTGCTTACAAATATTCAATGAAGCACCACATACATGTTTAAACCTACCTTTGACAACATTGGCATTTTGTTGTTTGTTGTACGTTTTCTGTATTAGGAAAAAAAAGAGATTCAGTCTCTGATATGAAAGAGCACAGAAGCAAGTGGACACTATGTCACACATTTTAAATTTTTCTTTTTATTTGTGCTACATAAACCAAAATGAAGGCCATTAGATTATTTGGTCTTTACTTGTGTAAAACAGCAAACATTCTGTTGATGTGTGAAAGCATCTTACCTCTGGCCTCTTGGGTACTGTACTGAAGCTCTCTCGAGTCAGCTGTTTCAAATACAACAGGACATCTGATACAAAGTTATGGTGCAAAACAAGATTTTTTTTTTTATTTGTGTGATTAATAATGTGACATTTCAATGACTGCTCCGCTGATTTGCAACAAACTTTTCCAGCTTCTACCAGGGAGCTGCAGCAGCACTGGACTAGCACCCAGATGGCGCCATCTGGTGTGAGCAGAGGTTTATTACATACAGATATGAACAACAAAGACAGAGGATTTTTGCACCAGTTCTTCCACTGGAGTTTCTCAAAAGGATACCATCCACAAACAGAATCTTCACTCCCCACGACCGAGCGTTAGCCAAAACACTGCTCCCCTTCAATCGTTCCTAAAACAAAACAAGGTAATTAGAAACACCATTTCAGCCTTCAGTATACTACCAATACCCCAAATTTGAATAAAGCCAGCAGTTCTGCATATAAATCATATTTTGCCTATACTGGCTTACATTGTTGCGGATGGCTTTTTCAAGCAGGGCTTTCCCACGGCTGCCACAAACCTGAGGTGGAGAACACAACAGCGGATTTATATAATACCAATTGCATTAAGCTGAAGGATACCACAGACAAATATACTGATTAAAAAGAAGTGGCTGCTTGGTTTCAAAGAAATCATATATAACTTTTGATCCAATATATTAGTCAGCAGTAAATGGTTTAAACACAAGAGGTTAAGTACCGTTGGTCTTGGAGTTCCTGGTCGCTGTTTGCCATTGCTGAGGGCACTTTCTCGTGTCGTTATAGGATTTTGGGCCTCATCCCTCATCTCCTTTGCTCCTGCTTTGGTCTTGGTACACCTCGACTCACTCTGGCCCTCTTGACTCCCCGTCACAACAAAGCTTACATCCTTGTGCAAGAAACTCTCAACCCTCTTCAGAAGCAGAAAGAAAAAGAGTGGTCGATCATTACTTTCTGCAGAGACTTGATCACTGGCAGATCTTGAGAATTCCAAGTACTAAATTTGACAAGAATTGAAACTGAGCACTGGAATTAGCGAAGTCATTTGTGACAAAACTACAGCGTGATATTAAAGCTCAAACACAGAGAAGACTAAAAATGGCACTTTTTTTAACCACAGAACAGTTCTTTCATAATTGAAAAGAGCAGGTAAGGAACACGGCAGATAGCAATATTCACTTCAGCACTTGAATCCATATGCTTTTTGTTGCTGACCTTTAACTTTAACAATAACCAAGCATTTTTATAAAGTGTTATGCTGGCACATAGTCAAAAGTACTGTGAGTATGAAAAATTGCCTAATTTTCTTCATACAATGTTAAAAGGTGTGGTTTCGAATAAAAAAACGATACAAGTAAAAAACATCTTCAAATCAGAGTCACATTTCCCCAGCATTCTTGGTACAGCAAAAAGTAATACTTTATGATTGTAATCTGACTTTTACCCTTAAGTAAATCAATACACAATGATGGTTCATCCAAATTTTTGTATATTTTTTTCAGGGTTGTCAAGATTAATAGCATGAACCACAATTAACAATGATCTACAATTAACGCACTGATTTTTCAAATCACAATTAATCGCACACTTTTATTGTCCCTTTCAACAAACTTCTGCCACATCTACCTGTAGCCATAGTGATGTAAAATAAGTCTGTGACTAATTTTTAATGTTTAATTTCTCTTTAAAAAAAAAAAATCAAGTCAAAAGTCACCTGCGCCTTGACTACATTTTTACTGCTCATTTATTTCCTCCATAAAAAGTTCCCTTTTCTATGGTTAGGTCCATGATAAATTCTTCAATCTACCTATAAAGCAAGTCTGTATCCAAACTCAAAGTCAATGACCCCAAGTTTAAGACAGCAGAGAAATCCAAAAATGACAGAACAGTTTAATTGTAAAATACAAGAATAAGGATGTGATTAACTACAGAAACCCTGGGATTAATCATGATTGAAAACACACCCACACACATATATATAAATCTTTTGACACTCCTAATTATTTTGTTTTTTGGTGTTAACTGGCTGGATTAGAACCTGAAAACTGTTTTATAAATATAAGCAACACAACACAGGATATGCCGACATACAGCAGAGCAGTTCATCTTTTTAACACCTTACCCCTCCTAGAAGTGATATGGCCTCCAAAAGCAGAGCTGTGGCACGTTTCTTCACACTATCCAGGTAGAAAATCTTCCCCTCCAGCTTCTTCTGCCCAGGACAGAGAGAGCCCAGGAGGCCCTGCTTCTCTGCATAATGATGCTTCTGCATAATCCTGGTGCAGGAAGAGAGCTTACAACTCAGGAAAAGTACCAGGACCCTACCAGCCAAGAGGAAAAACAAAGCTATGTTAATAGTATGCTTACAGAAGGAGATGGGGTTAAATACAGACATTATATCGTATCAGATAGTGGCTATTTAACCATTAAAGACATATTAAGTTTATACAACCGTATACTCATTCAATGTTACACAGAGAAAATGTATTCACATATAAAAGCAGCACACTTCTATTATTACCCTCGTTAGCATACTTAGCTGCAGCATGTAACGTTAGCTGACCTCTGCTAGCTCGGCTTTCTTATGAACACACAACGCTTGGGCAAAAATACGTCAAACACGTTTTAATGGGGTTGAATTAAAAGTTGGAAGTTTTTCACGTCGTCGAGTTAAAAATAAAAAGTTACACACTTACGTTTTGTTAAGTTACAAAGATGTCAAAATAGTGAACAAAGTGTTGCATCAAAAGGTGCTCTCAACGCCAACCGCCGCTTTTTTAAAAACACTGGCGGAGACGTGAGAATGAAAGTGACGTCACATCCGGTAAGGCGCCGCCTTCATGTACTAATCCCTACTGTAAGCAGTGTGACAGCACATTTCTTTTATAAAGTCAGCAGTAAAATTAAAAAGATAATCTTAAAACACAGTAGGAGACCGATTTAAGCTCTTCAAAATACTCGCATTCATTCGTCAATATCGCTGACTTAAACGCTTTCTTCCATTACGTTGCAGGGATTTGAGATTTACGCACTGTCCTGAACGCCGCATAACGATTATTTCGGCAAGATCTCGGATTTTTATAGAGTTTTGTTTGTCTCGTGATTTTCAAAATAAAGTTTCTGAAAATAATATTCGCAACCTCTGTGAAGAGGTTAAATTCTTGGAGGCTTTGCAGTTAAGAGTCGGTAAAATATCAGATACAGTAGTACAATAACCCTTATATGCACTGGAACACATTTCACACAATGACAGGCATGGCATCCATCTGCTTTGCAAGGTTAACGGTACAATAAAAGAGCTAGATATAGCGCATGAAACCAAATAAAGATAAACGAATTTGAGTTGCATAAAAAAAAATACCCAATTTGATCAAAGTTGCCATAACGGCTTAACGTCCTTAAAAGATTTTTTAAAAAAATCTTTAGCTTTCCAAATGTAATTAAATAGAAACTGATTAAATACTTTTTTGTTGGCATTTTTTTTAAATCAAATTGAACAGGAAAGTTTTATCCTTTCCTACCCGGCAGAGGGCGTTGTCCCTTTATACACAGTTATCTTAGTCAACAAAAAGCCTGACTACAGCGGGAGAACTTTCTGGGGCCAAACCAAATATAGGGGGCCCATAGAGGAGAGGAAAATCACGGTCTATTTTAAAGTTTAACTGTGATAACCATGTTTTACATGTACCCTGAAAAATTACCACTCTCAATAATAATAAAAATTTGATTGATTTATGCCATAGTAAAATAAATGCTCCTCTTGAAACAGAATTACCTTATTTTGGTAGTTTTTACAATGCGGATATGCACATTGACTAAACCATTTGGAAAGTAATGTCAAACTTCAGAGCTTAAGCCATAATGTACACAAACAAATGCCAGGAAGCCAGAAAATAAAGTAGAAGGAACTGAAATAACTCAGAGGCTCAAGTTTTTGGTAATTGCCAAGAGGCAAAAGAGTGCAAACTGGCAAAAAAGGGCTTAAAAGTGAAAAAAAAAAAAAATTGGCAGAAAAAAAACAGTGAAAAAAGGTTAAATAATTGAGTAAAAATCTTGGTTTTAAAAGGACAGAAAATGACAGAAAAAATGTTTAGAAAGTGCCTGTAATTGGCTAAAGGTGTTAACGATGGGCAAAAAGTGGCAAAATGGGTTAATAGAGGCAAAAAAGTGAGAAAAATGTGCAGCCGAAGTAGTGAAAAAGGGGTTTAAAAGTAGCAACAAGGGGTTAAAGTGGCAAAAATGGGCAGAAAGTGGCAATAATCAGTTTAAAGAGGCACAAATTGGTCAAATGTAGAAAAGGGACAGACACAGTGATGGAACGACGTTAAAACGTGGTAGTTTTTGTAATTTAGATGTCAGTAGCAGGTTTTAATTTGAACATCAGAGCCCAATAATAGTTTGGCACACTTTTCAGCTTCAAAATGAGGTAACCATTGGCCAGGATGCTTGCACCAATGCTACTGATCACACACACATATTGATACTATAAATAAATTAAACCTGGGGAGGGGATTAAAATGTTTTGTAAAAATAAAAAATAAAAAACATCCAACCATAGATCAGTTTGTCACATCACCAGAATTGTTAAGTGTAGGACAGAGGCCACAAGGAAAATAAAACAAATGCTTTATTCAAAACATGCATTTTTTTCTTTACAAAAATATTTTGTCACAAACCACTGCCACAGTGCAAATGACTTCCTTTGATTTCAATTTCAACTTGAAAATGAGCAAAAATAAAAAACAAGGTACTGATTACAAATAACCTCTTTATCAAGGCCTGAAAAACAAACAGGCAGGATGCACTGGTCAGTTTTTCATGTTTATCACACAACCTTTGAGATCAACTGAAGCAAGTCGAACGAACAAAACATTATGACATCAACTATAACAGACTCAACAATATGACACTGACAATAGTTTTTACTAAGAGTTAAGCCATTTGACTTTTTCAAACACTCAGAAAACAAAATATCACACATGAACACTGTTAAATCACCAAATGAAAGTATACTCCTTTTTATGGCTGTGAAAAGAAATCCAAACCAAACCTGGTGTTTAAAGTGATAAATCTGTGCATATTCAGCAACATAAAAGCATTAACGATTTATTAAATTGTTGTACTGAAAATGATGAAGTCAGCAGAAGCATTTTAATATATTTGATTTTGTAAGGCATCTCAGGTAAAAGCCTAGCAGCTTCTGCATATTTGGCAAGAATAAATGAAAACAGTAGATTTCACCCAGAAACTCTGAGGAAAAAAAACCATAAAAAGTCAATAAGTTACTTTACCCCCCTCCAATGAAATATTGCGTGAGGAAAAACAATGATCCTGATTGTTTACATATTCCCCATTACCCACACATCCACACATAACCTCCGTTTGGCTTCAAATTTACAGTAACATATTAGTAGCAGAATCTATCTTATATTGTAGAATGATGTTAAACAAAATGGCATCTACATTTTCCTCAGGTTTTGATCCAGACTACTTGGATGTTCAGTCATTAACACTATATAAATGTCCATCACTGTTTTACAATGACTAAGTTGTTGCGTTTGCTGTTTTGTATAGAAATCAGTCTTATTCCAGTCTAGACCCAAATGTCTTCAGTTTAAACGGAAAACAAGAATAAAACAGTCTAATCTTTTGATGTATCGATTATTTCAGCTCTAAATGTAAATGTCAACTTCCTGTTTGCATAATTTAAACTACTTATAAACACCTTAGTTGGCACATCTCTTTTTATAGATTTGCCAAAAATGTTACCAGAGTTAAATGTTCAGAAGTTTCTGCAGGCTGGTAAGGTAGATTCTGTCACTAATATTCCCTCAAAGTTGTTGTAATAGTGTGAAAAACAAAGAAAATAATGCATCCTTGGGGATGTGTCCACCTGACTACAGAATGAACACACAAAAGTAACTACTGTATCTGTGCAAGAGGGATTTTCATTGTTAAACAGTTACAAAGATCATGAGTCAAAGTCTGTTTCTCAAATCCACTCTGACCCCTTTATGACTCCGTATTTGCTGCTGCTGGTGCTGCTGCCTCTGTCTGCGTCTGTTTTGCTGCCGGTGTGTTTAGAGGCTTGTTGTCTGTGTTTGCGTTCTCGCTGAGGCTTCTTGTGGTTATTATTGTGGATCTGTGGTTGGCTGTAGGCCTGACTTTCTGCCTCCGGCCTGCTCTGAGGCTGATGAATGTCCCCATGAATGCCTTGGGGGCAATCTCCCATCCCGTGTGTCGACAGGTTTTCATCATTATTGGCATACTGCTGGCGCTCCTCCTGGGCGATGTTCACGTGGTTCTGCCTGCATGCCATCTTTGCGTTACTGAGATCAGTGATGGGTAGCGGTTGTTCATGGTGTCCTGCAGATACCAGGGGAGGCTTGATGGCAATGTTGTATCCTGGTGGAGCTGACGGTGCATTCCAAGAAAAAGGGTAGCTGCTGTAGTCCTCCCCACTCGATCTGGCCTCGTTAAGAACGCCGTGTGTGAGCCCGTAAAGCTCATCATCTGAGAGCTCTGACCTGTGGTAGCGAACAATGTCGCAGATGGTTCCTACGCCCAGGTGAAGCATCTCCCATATGTTGAGCACCAGGCAGAGCAGGGAGACGGTGTACATAATGAGGAGGAAAATGGTTTTCTCAGTGGGCCGTGACACAAAGCAGTCCACGCTGTGAGGGCAAGGCAGGTCTGAGCATACATATGAGGCAGGGACAGCAAAACCGTACAAGGCATACTGTCCACACAGGAAAGCCACCTCAAGCAAGGAGCGGACCAGGAGCTGAAGCACATAAACTCGCATCAGTCCATCTGCCTTGATGCGCTGCCGTCCGTCGTGGCGTACTTTGACCTTCGTCGGTCCATCACCAATGTTTTCTTTTGCTGCTCCTCCACCATCACTCTCCACCTCTGCCATCTCATAGATCATTGGGTCTTCTTCTTGGTCATCCTCGGCCTCTTCAATGCCCCTGTGCTGCCTCCTGCCTGACAGATAGGGCTTCTTGTTTTTCCTCCTTGAATAACCACCCACTCCCCCTGCCTGCTCCTCTGCCCGTGTGATTTTGTTGACTGCATAGCCCAGGTATATGAGCGAAGGCGTGGCCACCAGTATGATTTGGAAAACCCAGAAGCGGACATGCGAGAGCGGAGCGAAGGCATCGTAGCAGACGTTCTCACAGCCTGGCTGGCCTGAGTTGCAGACAAACTTGCTCTGCTCATCGTAGTAGATGGATTCGCCTCCTACAGCTGTCAGGACAATGCGGAACACGATGAGGACTGTGAGCCAGATCTTGCCCACAAATGTTGAGTGGTTGTGGATTTCTTCCAACAGGCGAGTCAGGAAACTCCAGCTCATGATAGTGGCAGAGAGACTACAGTGAGAGGCAGTCTACACCTCCTGTTTGTACCCTGTGGAGAGAGCAGAAATGATTAACCTCTTGATCAGTTACAAAGAAACAGAAAATAATTTATATCTGCCTAGCTTTCAGAAAAGTAATGGCTACTCCTTCCTTCCTATCAGTGTCTGATATGTGCAGAACAAAACTATAAACAGTATTTATTAACACTTCGTTTTGTGTTTGTCTCTCAATTTGTCTCTTACACACACAGAATAAATAGAAATGCTTTAATTCTACAAATAAAGACACCCCACACAAGTGTTCATTCTCCAAATACTTTGTCTGTGCTACAGTATACAAAGATATCAAATAGAGCAACTCTCCATAATAAGAACTCATTTATCCCTGCTTCTTTTAATAGCTGTACCCTACAGCTCATGTCTAAACACATCCTGGGCAATAGTACACAAAGGGAAGAGTAATGACAACAAAGGAGGAATGCCTAACCATAATTGCTATTGTAAACTGAATGACTTTGATTGGATGTTTTACGTCAGATCATTACTATGTCCAGTCCACCATCCAGATGTTCTATAAACTAAAACCTCTCTCATCTGGTGTGAAAGAAATCTTTTGTATTGGAAAACACAAGAAAGAAACTGACACACAATACAGTGCTGTGAAAAGTATTTGCCCTCTTCCTGATTTCTTTGCATATTTGTCATCTCATGTTTCAGATCATACCAAAATGTTTAATATTGCATTAACATAATGTCTTGTCTGAAGGCTAAAAAGCATCTCATCAGACCAATGAACTTTCTTCCACTTGACCATGGAGTCTCCCACATGCCTTTTGGCAAACTTTAGTTTAGGTTTAATTTGACTTTTTCTTCAACATGCCATTCTCCCATAAAGCTCTAACTGTGGAGAACCTGGGTAAGTTGTTGTACACAGAGTCTCTCCCATCTCAGCTGCTGAAGCTTGTAGCTCCTTCAGGGTAGTTATAAGTGTCTTGGTGGCCTCTCTCACTAGCCTCCTTCTTGCATGGTCACTCAGTTTGGAGGATGGCCATATTCCTTCCATTTCCTGATGATAAATTTAAATGAACTCCACTGGATGTTCAGTGCCTTGGATTTCTTGTATCCAACTATAACTTATACTTTTCATAACCTTTTATCTGAGTTGCTTTGAGTGTTCCCTTTGTCCTCATGGTGTAATAGTGGCTAGGAAAACTGATGACCCAGTGACTGGACTATCCAGATACACATTTCTTTATACTTCTATCACTTGAGACACATTCACTGCACTCAGGTGATCTGCATGTCACTGATTGTGAGACAACTATCACCAACTGGATGGACCTCTGTTGGATTAGTTCAGTCACTTTAAGAGGAGCTATTTATGCAGTCACTTATTTTACCTTACGTATAACTGTTTAATTGACATTACTTTGTAGTAATCTGTTTTCACTTGAATATTTGAGTGTTTTTTTTTTTTTTTTTTTACATTTTTCTGTCATAAAAGCCCAATTCTACCATGATTGATTAATGAATATTGATCATGACTGATTTAGAAAATCAGTAAAAAGTTAAAACACCCAAGAGGTTGAATACTTTTTATAGGCACTGTAAAACTGACCTGTGTTTGCTTCAAATATGGCTAAACTCAATGCAAAAACCTTCTTCATGCTATGAAAATGAGATGCTCAGAGGTAATAGTATAACACTATTTTTCTGAAAAGATAGGGTGGAATAATAATAAAAAAAATCTCAACATGATTAAAATAAGAGTAGAACAATGTTTTTTTTCTGCAGAAGAAAAAATAATTTTGTTGTCAAGTTAACTAAACCAGCTCATGCTGTACCTAACATGAAAACTCTATTTAACCTGCAGACATCCAGCTGCCAAAGCCTTAAGCTGCAGACATCTCTGAGAGTCACTCGTGTGAGAGAAATCCTAAGATGCTGAGACTTCAGTGGTATAAACTGTGTCTGCATGTGTGTAGTTGTGGGAGAGTTCAAAGGGTTTCTTAGGGATAGTGTGTGTTCCAGCAGTCAAGGCTCAGTTCCTTGTAATAACATGCACCTGACATCCATCTACCAACAGGGGACAGAGGCTGAGTCAAATAGGCCACACGGTAAAAGAACAGCCTTTAGGTTGTTATTACACTGTCACTTTATGAAGTCAATTGTGTTATCAATTTGTTCGGAAAATAAAAACAATTTTCTTTGATGTTTAGAGCTTGAATCAACTTCAGAGTCTTACATCAGCTTTCCACTCTGATCTCAGTGTGACTACACTAATTGGCCAAATGACAACCTTTGGCTCTTTGACCAAATAAAAACATTTCAAGGTAAGAGATACAATTTGGATAAAGAAACAGACATTTTGAGATGGGCTGCATATGATGAAAATTTTAAACCAAAGGTTTAAACAATGGGCAAGAGGCATAATAATTAAAACAATAATTGAAAAAGGAGAAATCAAAAGCTTTCTAAAACTAAGAAGAGAGTATGAATTAGACAAACAGGATTTTTTTTTATGTGTCTATAGGTTAGAGATTATTTCAATAAAGAGATCAAGTCAGATTTCCGGGATGAGCTAAACGGGCTGATTGATGCACTGTGTAATGCATACAGAAACTCAGTCAAAAGACCGATGTCAGTGTTGTACCAAAATATGGTGAGAAGTAGAACAGCATCAACTCTTTATATAAGGGACAAATGGGTAAGGGAAATAAAGAGGGAAATAACAGAAGAGGAGTGGTATAACATGTGCAGGACACAGATGAGGACTTCTAGCTCTAGATACTGGAGGGAATTCTACAGGAGGAATATTGTCAGATTTTTTATCACCCCTAGTTTGAAGAAAAGATTTCTGCTGGAGAAAGTGTGGAGAGCAGGATGCTGATCATACCCATGTTTTCTGGCACTGTATGAAAATAACTACTGGTATGTATTGGGAAGAAGTAGGGAAAGGAATGAAAGCAATATTAGGATGTGAGCTTCTCATGACTTTTGAGGTATTATCCCTGGGTAATTTAACACAAGAAAACATACAAGCTAAAGACTGATACTTGGTTGAAATACTTCTAGCGGCATCAACGAAGGCTATTAAAAGGAAATGGTGTAAGGAGAACCCCCCCAATCAGAAAAACCGGCTGGACATTGTGGAAAAAATACATGATATGGAGAAATTCACACACGCTTTATGGATTCAACAAGATTCAAGCACCCGAAAGTGGGAAAAATGGACCAAATTTAAATCTGTTCACAGAGCATGAAAAGAAGGGACAACTTTAATGGAGGCTAACTGGGCTACTCTTTTCTGACACCAGGCTTTGTTTGTATGTTTTGCTTTTGTTGTTATTGTAAAAAAAGCATATACAATTTAAGTAAAAAAAGAAAAAACATTTCAAGGGATATGCTGTTAGTTATTCAGACTAAAAAGATTAACCAATTACAACAGCTTGATATGATTCAAGCACAATATTTATAAAAATACCAGATCATTTAAGCACATCTTCGAACTTAAAATTAGAAGCATTAAAAACTATTTAAAATTACTTTAGTTGTTGCCACCATAACTTTGGAGAAGCCGGACAGGCATATGAATCATGATTATGAATACAAAAGGCACTTGTTAACAAAACACAGCATGATATTTGCCAAGTTCAACCAAAACATATATGGAGTTGGCCCTCTTTGCAGCTATAACAGCCTCCACTCTTCTCGAAAGGCTTTCCGCAAGATTTTTTGAGTGTTTCTGTAGGAATATGTGCCCATTCATTCTAAAGAGCATTTATGGGTCAGGCACTGATGTTGGACGAGAAAGCCTGGATTCAACTCTGTTTCATCCCAAAAGTGCACAATGGGCTTAAAGTTAGGGCTCTGTGTGGGCCAGTCAAGTTCTTCCACACCAAACTTGTCAAACCATGTCTTTATAGTCCTTGCTTTGTGCACTGCGGTACAGTCATGTTGGAATAGAAAAGGGCCTTTACCAAACTGTTGCCACAAAGTTGGAAGCATAGCATTGTCCAAAATGTCTTGGTATGCTGAAGCATTAAGATTGCCCTTCACTGGTGATAAGGGGCCTAGCCCAAACCCTGAAAAAACAGCCCCATACCATTATCCCTCCTCCACCAAACTTCCCAGTTGGCACAATGCAGTCAGGCAGGTAACATTCTCACAGCATCCACCAAACCCAGACCCACCTGACTGCCAGAGAAACGTGATTTGTCAGTCCATGGAACATGTTTTTGCTGCTTTCCAGTGTCAGTGTGCTTTACACCATACCATTCTATGCTTTGCATTGGACTTGGTGGGTTGAGGCTTGCATGAAGCTGCTCACCATGGAAACCAATTACATGAAGCTCCCTTTGCACTGTTTCTGCCTGCATTAATGCCAGGGTTAGTATAGAACTCTTCAGCTATGAATCAGTAGAGCACGGGCTACTTTTATGGACCATGTGCCTTAGCAGTTGTTGACCCCACTCTGTGATTTTATGTGGTCTTCTGCTTTGTGGTTGAGTTGCTGTTGTTATAAGGACCACATATTGTGTATCACATTGCCAATTACCCTTCAGTTCCCTGGTTGTTAAAATTTGGGACTAAAAATACAAGCAGAGGAGTCACACTGATCCAAGAATAAGAAGTGCCAGAATGGGGAGCTAAAATGTATGGGTTTTATTCTTTCCAAAGCAGGAACATCATATAGGCTAAGCTTCTTTTACTTAAAAAATGTATTTTATTTCTGACAAAATTATTATTTCTGGTAATTAAAATAATTTCAACAACAATCACATGCCTCAAACCACTGGTTTTCAGAAGATGATATTTAGATTTTGTCTTTTTATCAGTGTGCAAAATTCTTAAAACCTCATAAATGCTAATAAAATTTGCACAATCAAGCCAAAAACAATATTATTTGATGATATCATTCCACTGAACGTCTCCCTCACTGACACTTCATGTTTAACACACTGACACAGTGTCACAATGAGTCACTGTGACATGTAATGAGAATAAATGAATAAGTATCTGCTATGAAACAAGGTCTGGCTGCCCGCTGACACGCTTTCTTATGTCTCACTCTGTAAAATAAAATAAAGTCCTGGCCGTCTCATTAACAGCCCTATGCCCTCTAAAACTGCACATCTGGCCGTATTGCGTAACGTGCTTATTTTGAGGCCCAGTAACACAGCAATCACAAACACAAGGGAAAACCCTTCTCATCGCTCATTTTCAAACAGTAGACTGTGTTTTAATGGCTTATTATTCGTATCCAATTATCCTGTTATAACACTCACTAACATAGAGGCTCAACTCAGTGAAATCGCTCCCCAAACAAAACACAAATGACCATGAAAAATCGAATACACACAATTTAATAAGATCAAATTTTCATTTTTGTTTTGTTTTTAGTGTATTTTCGTAGCAATAAGGGAAAAATAACAACCCACTTTCATAAATTTACCTGGACATAAATACCATTTCAAACAAAATGCTTCTTCTCAAAATGTAGAGACAACGTCAGCCTATTCCTAGTGCCACATGGACGGTCTGAAGGTGATACCGGGAATTTTCCCCAGGTGCATCTCAGCCCCAGACCAACAGCCTCCAGTTTCCTACAGTGCCAGTAAAAGAACTATTTGACAGTAACTTTAAAGAGCATGCCTATCTAAATAGGCTTAAACTGTGGGGGAGAAGGTTTGTGGTTTTCTTTAAAGCAGTTAAAGTGATGCTACACCCAAAATGTATGCTATGAGTGAGGCACACTCACCCGCTGTTAACTTAAAAGACCACCATAAAAGTTTGTAGTTTGCTGACACTGTACTTCATTTTTGTAGGTTTGGGAGGAAGGAGGGGCTTTCTCTCTCTCGATTAAAGGCATGCTCCACATTAGAACTCTGATGGGACATGTGGTCAGCATCTTGACTGCAACAAAACCCTGCAAAGTAACATACATAATGCAAAGATGGCTTCACTTTGGTAAAATGCATTTAAAATGAAGAAACAGAACTAAGTCCATATGATAACACCAATGAGACCTTTGTGTAAAAAATTTCAGGAGTGCATGTGTGAAAAAAGTTTTTCAGACCAACCAACAATCAGGCCAGTCCAGACTGAACCGAAAATAAAGAGGAATAACAACAGAACAACAACAGTACCTCGCCTTCATTACAACATGCCTCAGTAACCCAGCTTTGCTCATTATCTGTACAGCAGACCTACAAGGAGAGACTGCAAGTGTTACCGTCACCCACACTTCATCTCCAGAATTTCCAATCATCGTGCATCCTGACATGTGAGCCTATGCGTTACAGCTAAACATGTCAGAGAGACGACGCAGTACAGTACAACACAATGTCAACATGACAAAAGCCTTTAGCGTGGACTTAATTTGTTGTGCCAAAGGAGCCACCGTAAGTATGCCATGCTTTCATATGCAATCAATCAGCCAGCTAGAAAGAGCCAAGAAGAACCCTATGTTACTTTATGAACTCAACAATAGGTGCCTGGAGCAAGAGCGTTTAAAGTTTTGTCATTTTTATATTTTCTACATGTCAGGCTCTGTATGTAAGGTATTCTTTTTAACCATTTATGACAGGATTATGAAAACAGATACAATCACTGACTTTGTGGTGTCTACTCTTTAAAAATTGCCTTTATTTTCAGGGTGTCCTTCGATTCATTATCATAAAAGGAATAGTCCAAGCTAACTATATCTGACCCCAGGTTTCCAGTGTAATCTCATCCAAGTCAAATCAATAAAACAGGCAAACCCTGTTTATCTGGCATTATATTTATTGACTACAAATAAAAAAGGACAACAAAAAAGGGAGTACTGTAGCCAAAAACTTTACTCAGCTACAGCACCCTTCAAATCAAGTGCTATGGTTGAAGTTAAAACAGTTATTGAGAAAAACTTCCCAGGTTAAGACTTAAGTTAAAAGGGAATTTTTTTTAAACCAGTAAATAATCATTACATCATATAATGCCCAGAATAACACTTGACACCTAAGAAAGTGTTGAAGTCTATACTTTCAACCATGCTTAATTTGAATAAGAAATCAGCACATAAGAGGCTTTTAATTTTTTTTTTTTTTTACAAGTGTCTTGGTTTCTTTAATGATGTCCTTTACGTTTTTTATCGATACCACTTGTTTCAAAAAGCTCTCCAGCCCATGATTATTTTAATGTTCTTGAATGGTCATATATATCCTCTATACTGGACATGATGCCCTATAATAACCAGAATTATATTAGTTTAAAGAGCTCTCCAGTGTGACCTCACAAATATTATAACAATGATAAATTACAATATCATGGAATGCATTGAGATACAATGCCCTACGATGAAATACACAAAACAATACACTTTATAATTACTTTTCTGAATCTCCTCATCAGGCTCTGAGTCCATGTCTTTGCTATGTCTGTTAAAGCACTTTATAAACATCTGTTTTTTGGGATGAACGTTTTGAGAAAATCATCTAATTGTGATTTTTTCCATTTCTATTTATTCTTGTCCGCCTTTTTTCAACTCAACAAGAGAAAGCTGTTCAGAATTTCATTGCACTGTATATATAATGACAATAAAGCTCAATAATTCATTCATTCGTTTCCCCCCCAATATTGCGATTGCAATTTAATGTGCGATTATTTTTTTAAGTTCCTCATCCTATCCATTTCTCAACAAACAAGCAATCAAAATTTTACAACAAACACAATATTTGTTAAATTAAACAAAGGCTGAAGAATTAAAAAATAAATAACTGCAATAATTTTGACTCAATGCTAATTCCATGAGTTGTTTCATTAAAGGGAATGACGTTTTAATGTCCGTCTTATTTTCAATAAGACAAACATACACAAAAACAAGGATGTTTTGTGAACTATTCCAGCTGAAATTGATGCTTGAATGTTTACATAATAGTTGGAGCATACCATCTCTGCATCAAAAAATGTATTTAACTGGTATTTTAAAACATATTTCAGGTCTGGGATTGAAAAATTGCAGTAGGACATACTGTGATTCAGTCTAAATTTTGATTAATTGCCAAGCCCTAGTGCCATACAAACAAAGCTATTACAGTATTATTATTATTATTATTCTCATTATGAATTAGCTTGACGAGTGAAATAGACACCACAAGACTGAATGTTTGTGTTACTACAGAAATCAAGAGGAGTAGTTTTTGTAGTGTGATGTACTGTCTGAGTATAAATCATTAAAATTCCCATGTGAACTGACCTCAGACCTAATGACTTAACCACTCTGCCCTGTGTTGCTGTGAATTTGTATGCACATATTTGGTGCTATTAAACTTAAAAGCCAATAAAGCTTAAATTATTGTGCTGCTTTATCAGAGTTCTGTGAAGGCATGGTCGGGGCCTGAGTCCTTATAACAATTAAGATATTAAGGTGACATGATAAATGTGTGTAATCTGCATGTGCGTTACTGAAAATAATGTTGCATTGCTTACACTTGGACCATCCTCATCTATCAAAACAATTAAAAATATTGAATGTACATTGTTCAAAAATAAATAAATAAATTTAAATAAAACCTTTTAAATCTTTGCGTCACTACAGCTCAGGCTATACAGAATGTTAATCATAACTCTGCAAACAAGATAAATTTAATCTTGTTACCTCCTTTTGATTTGTCCTTCCTTGCAGTTTCCCCGGCCAGAGTTAGGAGATTTTTCAGCCCCCATGTACCTTCAAACAAAGACAAGAGAAACACTGTTTAACCAAACTGCACACAGATCCTGTCTTTGACAGTAAAAAAACATCATTCTTCATATATGGTGATTTCTAAAAGCTCATTTTTTTTTTCACTCAAAAAGCCTAGATGCATTTAATTGAAGACAAAGGACATTCACATTTCAAGTAGTTAAAAGTCATATAACTTTACAATTTGAAATAAAACAAACCAACTTTACAATTATGCCCAAATAAGGGAAAATACCTAAAGATTAACGTAATACATGAAGTCCAACAAATAGGAGGTACAATAGAAAGAAGTGAAAAAGGTTAAGTCCTTTATATGTTTTTCCACTTTGAGAAATTACAAGTACACTTGAGAAAATTAAGGTTATTTTATGATAGTTTCCATTGCCAGTGGTTTATTTTCTATCAATATAAAGGTTATTTGGGAGGTTCAGCTTTTCAAGTAGGAGGTACGCTGCTTTTCTTTGTCTTATAATAAAGTTAGCTGTGCACTGGCTAATTCAAGGTCTTTAACGGTGGTTGTTGGGCAAAAATAGATATTTGTTCAACTGCTGATATAAATATCTTAATTCATATTTTCTTCCTAGTGACTTATCTGAAATGTAAAACGATGTAATAGTAAGCTGAACTTCAGAAACACACCTGGAAGTGTGTTGATTAGGGATGCTAACAGTGTTAAGCTAACACTAGATTAACTGACATCATTGAAAATGGAAAAAAAACTATACCTTATGTTTGCCCGTTTAAACTTTTTTTCAAAAATAGACAGAGTTTCTTTTTTTTTATCAAATACTTTTGTCATTTGGTGTGTTTTTTTTAAATAAAAATAACCGACATAATTAATTTAAAATCGGTAACCAACGCTGCTAGCAAAAAAGATGGAACTAGCTTAAATTTAAAAAGCTACAAGAAAGTTAATTAAGTCAAAAATAGTCCCAGAGGGGCTGAGATGACTACTTATATGGTATATTAGACATTTACAATGTTTTTTTTTAAATATAATTATAAAGTAACTTTTCCAAAAGTATATTTTTTCTTTTAAGAGAAGCTTGACATCTCTTCGCCTTACCTTCTGTGCCACGGACTCCTCACCTCATCAGAAGCACATTTGGCTCCGCTCCGTCAGAGAGAGTTGGATCCCTTTATCACTCCAAAAAAGAAGCAGCTACTCTTCAAGCAATACAAAATCATCATCGCCTAATTACAGCTAAAATATGCGGTTGCCGTCCTCATTCAAAAATGTAATCATAATGTTACCCAAGGTAAGTTACTGCTAATTTGTGTAATAACTGTCTGTCACCCTGGAGATTGGACTGAGGAGGGGAAGAGCGAGGTTATGAGTAGAGGAGGACATGGACGGCTGGTATATGGCAAGGAGGGGCTTGTGTTTAGTGAGAGACGGAGAGAGAGCAAGTCAAAGCCAAAGCATTATCATGCACTTACCCTTAAATGCACTAGCTTCCCATCTGACTGTAAAGGAAAAAACACCATCCTCTACTGTTTAACCTAAAAGCTTTCATTCAACTATTCTAATATGAAGTTCAACAATCGGGGCAATATGTCCCATATTATAGTAATTAAATGGTAAAATAAACAGAAATTTAAACCACCTATGTTTCTCCCCTCACTTGAACAGTGGTGGGCCCATGGAGGTGAGGAAAATCATGGTCCATTGTTAAGTTAAGCTGTGATAAACATATTTTACATTTAACCTGAACAACAACCACGCTTATCAAAGGGACAAAAAAAAAAAAAGAAAATGAAATGATTTTATTTTTAGTTTTTTTTAATGCTGTAGAATGATATGGCATTTTCAAAATGTAAAACCCCCTTTTTAAAACATGTTACCTTTTTATTTGTGATGTTTACAATTTGGATGGGCACACTGACTAAACAATTTGGAAAAGAAATGTCAGACTTCATAGCCAAGCCATGATGCACCCAAACGTCAGGATACCAGTGTAAAAAGTAGTATTAATGGAAAAATAATCAAATAATTTTAAAATAAAGGTGAAAATTGGCAAACTGGGCCACCAAAGGTAAAAATGGGCAGAAAATGATGAAAAGCAGTTACTCTTTTCAGATCCAACATGAAGGAATTGTTAGCTTGTACGCAAGCACTGATGCTATTGATCCAACACACACGCACTGATATAATCAATAAATCACAACTAGGGGGGGCCCATTAACTGTTTTGTTTTTCAGGGGCCCAGCCAACTCTGTGGGCAGGCCTGCCTGAACCTAGTAACTGGTTGTGCCACCCTTGGTGGCAAGGACTGCACGTATGCATTTGCAGTAACTGGCAATAAGACTTTCACCTCACTGTGAAGGAATTTTGTCCCACTCTTCGTCGCAGAATTGTTTTAATTCAGAAACACTGAAGGGTTTTTGAGTATGAACAGCCTGTGTAAGGTCATGCTACACCGTTTTAATTGGACTGAAGTCCAGACTTTCACTAGACCACTCCTCAACCTTCGTTTTTTTAAGTAATTTAAAGGTGGACTTGCTGGTGTGTTTCAGGTCATTGTTTTGCTGCAAGTGTGCTTGAGCTTGAGGTCTGATGGCCGGACACTCTTCTTCGGGATTGTCTGGTAGAAAGCAGAATTCTTGGTTCCATCAGTTACTGCAGGAAATAGACTGTTAGCACGATGATGATTTTTATGAAATGCAGAGTTAGTTTTGTGTCAGATGTAGCGCCTTTCAAAAGTACCACAGAATATTTTCCCACAAGTCTTAGGCATCACTAGATTGTCTTTTTTTTTTTTTGGCAAATGTGAGACGAGACTTTGTGTTCTTTTTTGGTCATCAGTGGTTTTGGCCATTGAACTCTCCTATGGATGCCATTTTTGCCCGGTCTCTTTGTTATTGCTGAATCATGAACTCTGATCTTAACTGAGTGAGGCCTGTAGGTCTTTAGATGTTGTTCTGGGTTCTTTCGTGACCTCAAAAGACCTTACGGGAAACCCCTGTCCTCAACAGCAGCATCCAAGCCCCCCCCCCCCCCCCAAAGATGTCTTTTTATCAATCGAATTATAATTAAGTAGATCCTATATACATTTCTTTTCGCTGTATGTCAGTCTTAAAATGAATGAAACGAGTTTCAGGTACGCTGCTCCTGCAGCCTGGAATCTTCTACAGGAGACTTTATGCCTCCTTTAATCTTTTTAAAGGTAGATTGAAGGCATTGGAGGATGATGTATGAAGTTGTAGATGTTTAGACTGACTAGTTTCTGATCTGTGACTCAGGGTTTGGTACCTCTGAGATTATAATTGCTTTGTTTTTTTGGCCAGGACGCTCTTATAAATGAGGTTTTAATCTCAACTAGTTTGTTCCCTGGTTAAAGTCAAAAAAATAAATGCATGATTATTAAATGACAAATAAGGACCTTAAATCAAGTAATCAGACAATTTAAGTCAACAATGACCGGGGATGGTTAACACTAGCTTTTATTTCATGTAGCAGAGCATGACAAAAAAGGGTTGTCAGTCATATCAATACAACTACACCCTTTTGGATTGACTGCTAAGATTCATTACAAAGCCTTTCCTAGTTTCCTACAGGTCTGAGAAGAAAGACTTGGTCATGAGTCAGGGCTTTAAAAAAAAAGGGCAAAGACCAAAGTTGTAACACAACACATTTATTTTCCTCTGTTGTCGTAAGACGGAGCCTGAGACTGAACAGACGCCAACAGTTCGTTTCATCTTCTTCCATCAGCCTTTGGATACACATCATGTATTCTGCTATCAAGTCCTCAACAAAGGGGCACTCCATGAATATTAAAACATAAAGGTCAGTTTACTTGTCATGGAGAGCAGAGCTTAGCCTGCAAAAACAGCTGTATAATATCATCTGTGATTCTGCTGGGAGCTCAAGTCCAAGAAAAGTTACCCTGCACCAACAGATCAGCCTGGGAACAAACGGCAGATTTCAGGTTTTAAGATGAGGATGGTTATATATGCTACACGTTTTCAATAAAATATGCTCTCTAGTTGTATGGAAGGACTTGGGGTGTTTCGACAAACACCACTGAGACTTTTTTATTTGGACTCATTTTTGGACCATTTTTTTTTAAAGTAGCATAGAAACATTGCAAACTATTCATCCAGAGACCTGGATTAACACATAGAAATAACCATATACTTTCTCTCATATATTTCCTCATTCTGTTTATCATGGTCAACCTGAAATTTTGCATGGTATGTTTCACCAGGTAGTTATCAATATCCTCATCTGACACCTACTCTATGCAACAGGCCTTAAACATAATCATGTGGAAGGTCAGTGTTGTTACTCATCTCATTTGCTTTCTCATGTTATATACAGACATCAGTATGAATTTCAGATTGTGTCACTACCAGCTGAAAACTTGTCACAGGACATTTAAGTGTGTACTTTTTTACTACACACTGTAAACCTTGATAAGTTTATAGTACTCAAAATACTATTGTTATTCAGCTCACTATCCATGCTACACTGAAGTTTACAGGCAGACTTACTCTAACTGAGTGGATAACTTCACTCATGGTGCAGAAGTGTCTAATGCCCAAGGGCATTCTGGGAAAACTCTGCAGATTAAGGGCTGATTGTCAAATAATGCTAGTGCAATGACAAGTAATAGTTACAGTGATCAAGTACTGATTACTTAAAACTAAAAAAAAATGTCCCATCAAATAAAAAAATAGCCATTTTGGATTTTTAAGCTAACAACTCAATTGTTTAAAAGCTTTCACTGTTCAGTCTTACAGTGTATTACTGCATGTTGCAAGTCGTTTAACTGTGTGCTCTCATTTTACTGATATTTCAGAAGAGTTCTCAATTTGTCACCATATAAATATAGCTAGCCTTAATTAATGCTGATTGGTCTGGCAGGATTTGTTGCCTTTGCAAGGTTAGTAAGGCTAGGCACATCTGATAGAGTTGCCAGATGAAAACTCCATTGTCTCCATTGTCATCGCAGTCTTTGACAATCTGGGAGCATCTGTCCTGCGAGTGGGTGTGGCTTAGGCACTGTCACTTTTTCCTAGAGCAGACATTACTTCTTCATTTGAATAAACTTTGCAATTTTTTTAATTACTAACATTTTGCACTGTTTCGTAACACAGTCTTCCCTTGTAAGTTAAGCTTGTGATACACATTTGTTTTATTTGCGTTACATACATTTGAGATATTTCTGTGGAGTATCCCTTAGCACGTGCACAGCCTGCCACAGCTGCCACTGCTTTGGTAGATCACTTATAAACACACAGTATCTTCTAACAATACAGCAAGGCATGTTTCATGATATTAAACATCCTCAAGGACCTGCAGATACAATTCAAACATTGTTCCTCCCGTCGCTGATGACTTAAGCGATGGAAACTTAACTTTATCTCCACTGTTTATCTCAAGGACATAGACAAACATCCACTCCAGCATCCCACACATCTCTCTCCTTTCCATCTCCGTTTGTTGCTAACTGACTGTTTCTCTCTGGGAGGGCCGCCGCTCAGAGCTATTTGCCTGACTTTCAGTTGGCATTGTATTCTTAAACTATCAGCAGAAGAATCAAACACAGAGGAGGGAAGAGACTTTCAACCCTAATCTGCCTGATAGCGTTTTGGCATAGGAAGTCCACATCCTAATTCAGAGCGACCTCTTACAAGGCTGTGGTTCCTTAACTGCGTTATCTTTCACCTCAGAGGGAGTAATTGAATGGAGAAAAATCAATGAGGGTATCCATAAAAGCAATCATCGTAGAGCCCTGCCAATCTAAAGCATTTTAACAGTTGAGTGTCTTCTGTTATTGGTGGAGGGGAAGGCTGTATCAACTGGAATGTGGATATTGACAGGGTCGTACAACAGGAGGCGGCGAGGCTGTCATCAACAAGTTTGAGATCCTCAAATACGATTTGTCATCATTCTCAGCAGATGGACGTTAATTGGATTTTCTGTCCATTCACTTACCTCTGGAGGTCATTGAGAATTGGGTTGGACATCAAGTTATCTTTTGCCTATTAATCGTAACAGACACAGCATGTTCTCTTTGCCTAACAATGTCAGTGTCAATATGACCTAAATTGAAGGATCAATTCCGGTTGGACCGATTGAGCTGAGAGCTGCAAAACATCGGAGCAACAGAGAGAAATACCGAAGTCAAAGTGGAAGGATAAGGCGACAGAAAAGAAAAGTAAATGCAGGCTACAAAGTGCAACCGTGTGGTCAGCTCTTTGCTGGTGATGTTGTCATTAGGGGTCTTGAACTGACAACTAGGAATATAATGGCAGACATAACAATGACACAAAATCACCCAGGGGATAAAGTGACAGAAGAAATCAGAGAGATGAAATCAGACGAGGAGAGAGAACAATGATGGAGAGATTAGCTGGAAAGATGGGCACATGACATGACTACATCTGAACTGACAGAAGTCAAACTAGAGATGATTTGGATCAGGATGGAGGGAGAGATTAAACAGGTTAAATGAAGGGGTATGGATATAACAGGAATGTGCAATGATTAGCTCTCTTACATACAAGTAGGAGAGCTGAATCAACGAACTACTTAGCTGACTTCAGCAGCGTCTCACTCACAAATTGTAACATGGAGAATGCACAAACACAACATGTCATCTCCAACATCACGGCCTTAAGCCTTTACTGTCATATTGTCTGAGAGATGTTTCATGATGTCATATCAGTTGTTGGTCATGCAGAAGAAAGCCCATGTCTGCGGCTGTATGCTGGGCCTATTAATGAACACAACTCCTCCGTTAGTCTGAATGCTTGGTATTTTAGCAGAATAAACACATTTCTGTGACTGCACAGGGCACTTCTAAGCAGTTTTCATAGAGATGTGTTACCTTGATGCCATCTTCTGGTCAAGACGTGTCAACAAAAGTTTAAAAGAATGTGCTAAAAGGGTGAATCACTAGCCTTTGTGTCACAGACTTTTGAAACAAAGCTTGCAACACTTGTCTCAGATGTGAGATGAATAGTCATGAGCAGTTTATTTTAGGATTTCTTTAGAAATCTCAGGAAATTAAAGTATGGTGTTATGTAAATTGGGTTGTCCTTTGTATTTACAATAACAAAATATGTAGTTCATGCTGCATTTATATGATAAAAATGCCTAAGATTTATTAAAAGATGTTTTTTGTCTACACTACACTGGATGTCAGTGTAATTTGAGTGAAGTATTAATCCCCTTGGATGTTTTACCCTTTGATTGATGTTATGAATCAGTCTTTCAATGTTACTGGCTTTTTGACCATAACTGTCAAATATGTGACTGCATTAATATTCAGCCCCTTTAAAGTCAACAGAGGTCCAGCCAAATGGTGATAGTAGTCTCACAATTAGTGAATGGGGATCACTTGAATGTGTTGCAATTGATTTTAGTATAAGATACGTGTTTGATTATTATTTTTTTAAGATTTATTTTGGGGCCTTTTCATGCCTTTATTAGATAGAGGAAGGACAGTGGATAGACTCTGAAACAGGCAAGAGAGTGGGGAGAGACGTGTGGTAAGGGGCCACAGGTCGGATTCGAACCTGGGCTGCCTGCCTACATGGGTAGCACCTTAAACCACTTGACCATTTGTGCCCCAAGACACCTGTTTATTGGAAGGTCCAAATCACTGGTTAATCTGTATTCCTGGCTACCATTACCCCATGATGACAAAAGAACACTCCAAGCAATTCAGAGAAAAGGTTATTGAAAAGTATAAGTAAGGTATGAATGCAAAAACATTTCCAAGGCACTGAACATCCCCGAAGTTCAGTCCAGTTCAGAACTGAAGAAGCCTTTTAGAGAAGAGGCAAAATGTCTTCAAGAATTTGTAACCAGTCCAGTTGCCACTTGATCAGCGTTGGATCTTTGATCTGAAGAGACCAAAATGGTGCTTTTTGGCCATCAGACAAGACACTATGTTTGATGGACACCGAATACTGCATATCACCACAAACACATCATCCCCACTGTGAAGTACGGTAGGGGCAGCATCGTGCTGTGGGCATGCTTCTTGGTAGCCAGCCTTGAAAGGCTTGTAAAGGTAGAAGGTAAAATGAAGGTGGCAAAATATAGAAAAATCCTGGGAGACATTTTTTTTCAGTCCGCATGAGAACCACGGCTTTGGGAAAGTTTTTTTTACAACAAGACAATGACCCAAAGCATAGCAGAAATGATTTACAGACAACAACGTAAATGTTCTGGAGTGGACGAGTCAAAGCCCAGACCTCAATCCAGTAGAGAATTTGTGGCTGGACTTGAAAAGGGCTCTTCACGCTGAGTCCTTGTGCAACCTGACAGAGCTTGAGCAGGTTTGTAAAGAAGAATGGAGTGAAATTGCAGTGTTCAGATGTGCAAGTCTAATTGAGACCTATCCACACAGATTGCAACCAAATGGCCATCCACCAAATGCTGACTTGTAGGGGGTGAATACTTATGCAGTCTCTTATTTTACCTAACACATCTTATATTGACAGCATCAGCCCAACCTTGGGTTGACATTGAAAGCTGAAGTTGTACGGTTAACTACTCATGTTGGAGTGACATCAATCACAAATACTGGAAAGACATTAACTCATACAACTGAAATCTGGCTGACTTGAAAAACCATCAGTCTCTGATGTTGAACAGATGTTGAACAGATGTGGTTTAAAATAAAGATCAGGTCAAATTCAATATTTGATTGAAGCCAACCAGTTCCACTGGGCAGATGTTCCATTTTTGTTGTATAAAAAAAAAACAGGATGTCAATAAACCTGATATTATGCTTATGCCAAAGGTGGTTCTGATGTCACCAGATATTGGGTTAATACAAACAATGTTGGGCTGATGTCAACAGTGGATGCCAGGATAATCCAGAAACAGATTTTCAGTTGATGTCAAATCCAGCTGATGATGTTAAAGCCCAACATTACTTTTGACATTGACCACTTAACATTGGGCTGTCATGAACCACCAGCATTGGACAGATCATGAGCCTTGATTTGAGGTCATAATCAGGTTAAAGACAGAGCTAGATGTTAGGTTAATGTCATTGTAATTTGATCAATATATTGGATTGGCAAAAACACCAACAGTAGATAGAAATTCCATCCTCAATGGAGATTACTGACAGATTTATGTCAATACTCTATACTGGGTTAGTGTCAGCCACCACTGTTGAATGGAGGCAAACCACTGTGTCACACAGACTAACAGCCAACTTTAGGTTGATGTCAATAATTAACTCTGGGCTGACTTCAACCACCAACGATGGACAGATTTTGAGTCTTGAATGGAATTTATATTTGAGTAAAAGTCAGAACTAGATGCTCAGTAGAGTTTAAAACCTGATGATGGGTGACCTCAAGCGAATGAGCATAGTATTTTCAGTTTGTTCTGTCGATAACAACATGAATTTACCAAATACAAACATTAGTTGACTTGATGTCATTTGTGGAAAAAAGACTAAAATATTTAGAGAAATGTATAAAGTGTATGAATAAGTGCTTACTGTTTCCAAGTGGCTTTTTTGTTTTTGCATTTTAGTATAACATGTCTCTTGGTTAAGCAGGATTTGACTGTGAAGATTTCTCAAATTATTTCTTAATTCAGAGCAAGAACTAAAGATGCACTAAGGAAGTTGAGAGCAGCTATCATGTGTCTTCATGCAAACATGGGTAATGGTATGCACAAGAACTTTTATCCTTGCACTTGGGGTGTCCTACAATGTGACATCCCAAGCTTCAGATGTGCCCAAACCTACTCTCTTGAGGGTGTTTCACAGAAGTGCCATGGATGTTCACAAGGTCATTCCTTTTCCCTCATACAAACTGCCTTGAAGAAGTTGGCAGAGCATTTGTACAACTGGAACAAAAGAAATAATCTGGCAATGCTGAAGGGGCTTTAGATGGTTGTCACAAAAGGGTCAATCCAAATTCAACCAGGCAGATGAATTTAAGCCCACGCCACTTGTTCCCATTCAACTCCAAGAGGTTGGTTACTCCCCTGGAAATATTTATATACACAACACCTGTTTTACTGTAAGATAGCATTTCAGTAAAGAATGGCAAAGCATTCCAACCTAAAACAGCCTGTTCCATCAAAGTTTATTTAGGGTTTTACAGAGACTCTAGTACTATTTCATGTATATGTATTACACAGGTCCTGAATAGTACAATTAATATTTCTCCAATTTGCCCTTTTGTCTTCACTTTGTCCTTTGGCTGGCTAAAGTCCTGCAAGTTGTGAAAGTGGTTCATGATGACACTCTTTACTCGGGGTCTCTTGTGTCCTCCTTTCTCCGCTCCTGCCCCCGCTACTAATTCAACATGGCACCTACTTTGAGGGGATGAATTGTATCATGAGATGCTTCTTCTCCCTGTCCCTTCTCCTTAATCACTCCCTCTCTGTTTTCCTAATTTCTTTGACACTTTCTTGACATTGTCAATCCCAAAACCAGTGACTTAAGAACCAACATAGCAGTATAACTTCATTCATTTGTCCTAAAATATCAAGCACCATCTGGTTCTACTCAGACTTAATCAGGCTTTTCAATGAAGTTGAAATAAACAAAATTGACCCAACTTCTTTCAAGAAAAACATTGACCTGTTCACAGTTAACAATGGTAAAACCAGAGTGCAGTATTTACAGTTTGGTTCATCTACATAAACCTGATAGAAACTTGGGATTAGCTACATGAATTACTTAGTGAGTTTCGGTCCTTGTAAATACCTCCTTCATAATCAAGATCTTACTTAATGACTTGTACACCTTGATATTTATGTAAATGACTCAGGATTATTTCCCAGGAAAATCTAAATGTCTATGTTTGTGCTCCTTCAGGCTCAGATAGCCTCTGTTAGCTACAGGGTCTTCCAACACAAATTACTCAAAAAAGATCTAAGCACTGACTCTGGAAAAAAATTTAACGTCTGGTTATTTACTCCATAGAGCAGACTGTTGTATGTTTCTTTAGCTTTGCTAGCATGCAAATGTCGCTATATGCTCTCTTAAGAAGATAAAATAAGATATCATGCCTATTTCGCAGGTAAATAACATGTAAATATATGAAAAAAAAAATAGTATACTATGCTTTTTACTGGATAACAATATGAAGGAGCCAATCCAAGATATTCATGACACAGCTTTTTTTTAAGCTAGCTGGCTAATCTTAAAGACCCTGTAAAGTGAAAATTAATGTGTATTTAGGTTTGTTGTATGACAGGTCCCTGTTATGAACCCCTAAATCAAATTTCAGTCAACTAAAACATCTCTCATATCTCAAGTTTATGAAATTAAGCTTCAAAATCATTAAAAATGAGGTAGTAAAATCTGCAGGATTGTGTGGGCGTGTCAGTATAAGTCGAAGTCGAATAAGTCGAAGCCACGCCCACTCAGGGTTAATAGCGTGGTGCAGTCTTGACGTAATTTTGTAGGCAAACCCGGAAGTTGGCGTCGCAGCCTGTGGGATTTTCCAATGGGGTTTTTGATTATTGCTGAAAATAAGATCTGTGTCCAATAAAAGTTTATGAAACTTACACGTTTTGTTCATAAAGATAATCTTCATAAACTGAGAGTTTTGAGTGTGCCAGTATACTGTTTTTGAGTATACTTCTTTGTTTGAAAGCACACATGCCCACTTATGCAATCAAAATGTTGACAATGTGGAGTTTGAGATACACTGACTTGTCTCAAACTAACCTTAGCTCAACCTGGAAACACCAAAAGAGGCAGAGCTGAGGCAGGTATCAGACCTCCTGACAAAAAGCTAGACTGTTCTGTTTTGTAGTTGCATCATATTTGCCCCTTATTATGATCTATTATCATTTTTTAGACCAGAAGGGACAAGTAATAATCTACTATTCCAAACAAAATCATTTGTTGAACCAGGCTGTATACAAGTTTTTTTCTACTTATGCATTGGCTTCATTTTTAAAACACAGAGGTTTCTGTTTGGCCAAATTAAAGTAACGAAATCCCTGAAATTCATGATGGCTATAATACACATCCAGTGTGTTTAACACCAATGGCTTTAGGATTGTTTCATTGGCCAGTATACTGACTGAGGCTACACTTTAATGCAGTAACACAAGATCAATATCACAAAACTATTTTATCTTTCACAAATTATCATTGAAGTGACACTATCTGTGTAGTTTATATAACTAGTAAATAAAAGAAACAGACGAATCAGAAAATGGCTTTATATTCCTTTCATATGGATGTATTACATGCATAATGTGATGATTAGAGGAAAACACACCTACAGTCTGATATAGCACACACCAAAAAAGAGAAAAAACATAAAAGTCAAGCAATAACACATCAATTTATTGGTTGTTATGATAGCATAACACTATTTCTGTATTTAAAAAACACTTTAGCTTTGTGATCTGTAGTCAGTTATCTTCCCTGAAAATGTCAGAAGTCAAGTTCTTCATTGTAGTGAATCTTTAATCTCTTTTACATCATACTGAGAATACATTATTGATTATTGCACAAAACTCCATGGTAGTTTTACAGGTACGCACACAGGTTAAAGAAAATTTAAATACCCCTACTGCTACTGTAAGAATGTGTAAAGCTAGGCTTGAAATCACAAACTGATCAGATTTTGTTCATAAATAATTTCAGAGTCAAACTTCAGCACGGATTTCAACTCATTTCAGTCATAAAATGAACATTTTGTTCCGAGAGCAGCGTAACGGTATGCTTTAGAAATAAATACATGAAACTAGTCTGTTAACACTTTTTTGTGTGTCCCTGAGAAAATTAAAACACTAGTGTAGGAAATTTACAGCACTTCTATTATGATCATATTCTTTATTAAGGCTACCAGATTTTCATCAGTACTTATTACTTATGTTTAACTGCTATTCAAACGCATTTGAACTTCATCATGTTCAACGTCATGTCTTGAAAAACATGTACATTATATCAATATGGAGTGAAATATATGAAATACAAAACACTCACACAACTTTTTGCCTAATGTAAAAGACATGGAGCAATATATGTGTGTTATATAATATGTGATACATTTTAAATGAAAGATTGAAAAAGAAAATAAAGTATACATGCCCTGTTTGTATCAAAATGTAGACAATTGTTGGGTGCCTGAACCAGAAAGACCTTAACGATAAAGAACATAATACTCTATGATGTCCTGCTTTCATAAAAATATGCTGTAAATGTCCCTGTAAAACACTTCCTCCAGTCCCTGTCACAAATTTACTGAGGCAAAATGAGGTTACATGTTGAGTTATTAATGCAAATGTTCCAATAAGATGGAAACCATAATAATTCATTCATAACACTGTAGTTTATGGCGGTACATTCAAACATAATTCATTACTGGTATTGTTTCATACAGGTAGTATAAAGAGTGCCAGCTGATGACTATACAACTAGAATTAAAAATCTACGAGTACAGCTTCTGTCATTGTTTCAGACTCACAACCTATAATGTTGAGCCAAAGTGCAGGCGTATGGCTTTCCCTTTGGATCTCATGCTGGTGTAGATTACTGTTGTATAATTAAGATTAGCTATCAGTGAGTGGTGGGTGAAGGGCAGAGCACAGGTAATGTGAACGACTCTGTTACTTTATCCCTTCTCTATGGTGCCCTTGTCCCAACCCGACACGACACATGTGGTCTTTTGTTCCAGGCAGCGCTCAACCATTTGATCCTACTTGTGTGCATCACGGAGGCTTTGAACGCAGTGTTTTTAAAAAGAAGGTGGTCAACATATAGACCCCAAAGAGGGGAATGGCTAATAAACATTGCACAGAGATGTCAACATTAGTGAGAATTTCATATGTACATTTCATTCATATTGCTGAGCATGTTGTGTTGAGCCGCCATTTGATTATTTGCTCCCAAGCACAGTATACTCACCTTTGGTACAGATTCTAAGCTTTCTGAACCAATTTGAAACATTGCATCATCAATTTTGTGGTGCATATGTCCATTCTTGATCATAATAAGCATACGCACACAAACATAACTGTAAGTGGGTCTCATACTAGGCTAGCGAAAAGGAAAAAAAATTAAAAATTTTGTGACATATGCTAATAATCTGCAGGCTTGCTGTGGTACTACCAGTCCACATCTTCATATGTTACAGCACTTATAAAAAAGTATTCATCTGCTCTGATCTTTTATTGATTATATAAATCAATCATGGTCAATATGATTTAGCTTTTTGACCAAAACAATTTCAAAAAAAGTCAAATCTCAAAGTGAAAACAGATTTCGACAAAGTAATGTCAAAATATGTAAGATAAAATAAGGGCCTACATAAATATAAACCCCCTTCATGTCAGTTTTTAGTAGATGCACCTTTGGCTGCAATCACAGCTTTGAGTCTGTGGCAGGCTTGAACATCTGGACACTGCAATTTCACTCCATTCTTCGATAAAACTGCCCAACCTCTGTCAGGTTGCAATGGGATAAGGCGTGAACAGCCCTGTACAAGTCCAGCCACAAATTTTCCATTGGACAGATGTCTGGGCTTTGACTCTGCCACTCCTGAACATTCACCTTGTTGTCTCTAAACTGTTTCTGTGTAGCTTTGGCTGTATGCTTCAGGTCAGCGTCTTAAAGAAAATATTCTCCCAGGCCGTATTTCTCTTTCAGACTGAATATGATTGTCCTCCAGGTTGTCCTATATTTTGCAGCGTTCATTTTACCCTCTACTTTTACAAGCCTTCCAGGCCTGCCAAGAAGCATCCCCACAGCATGATGCTGCCACCACCATGCTTCACAGTGAGGATGTGCAGTGTTTATTGCCAACCAAACATAGCATCTTGTCTGATGGCCAAAAAGCACCATTTTGGTCTCATCAGACCAAAGATCTCTCTTCCAGTTGACCATGGAGTCTCCCACATGCCTTTAAGCAAACTCTAGATGTGACTTAATCAGTTTTCTTCAACAGTGGCTTTCTCTTTGCCATTTTGCTTAGACTAGTGAAGAACCCAGGCAACAGCTTTTGTATGCAGTCTCCCCTACCTCAGCTTGTAACTCCTTCTGAGTACTCACAGCTGTCTTGGTGGCCTCTCTCACTATTCTCCTTCTCTCATGGTCACCCAGTCTGTGAGGTTGGCCTGATCTAGGCAGATTTACACATGTGCCATATTCCCTCCATTTCTTGATGATGCATTTAACTGAACTCGGGGATATTCAGTGCCTTGGAATTTTTCTATCCATCCCATGACTTATACTTTTAAAAAACCTTTTCTCTGAGTTGCTTGGAGTGTTCTTTTGTCTTCACTGTGTAATGGTTGCTAGGAATACTGATTAACCAGTGACTGGACCATCCAGACACAGGTTTCTTTAATGCTATCACCACTTAAGACAAATTCACTGCACTCAGGTGATCCAGATTTCACTAATTGACGACTAGCCCACATTGGCTGGACCTCTGTTGAATTAGGTCAGTCACTTTAAACGTGGTGGATTTTTATGCAGTCACTTATTTTACATTACATATTTTTGTCTAATGGAAATGACTTTGTAGAAATCTGTTTTCACTTTGCCATTAAAGAGGGTTTTTTTTGGTCAAAAACGCAAAATTATATTGACTTTTATTGATTTGTAAAATCAATAAAAGGGTAAAACAAGGGGGTGAATACTTTTTTATAGCCACTTTAAATATGCAGACGCCTATCTCAGTCTGTTATCCACCTATTAGAGCCACTTTATTTGACATGCTTTTTGTTTAATCCTTGTTCTTTCTATCTATTAAAAACAAAACACAGTTGTTGTAAAAGGGAACGTTCACAGTGTATGAATTTACAGGGGTTAGGTAATGGACTATTTCTGAGCTGGATGTAGTGACCCTCTGGAATCCACATTGCTCCTGCCCAAAGGATAGGGATATAACTCCTCATTTAACATAAACTTTTATACTGATTAAAGCATTCAAAGTGCTTGCAGGCTTATTCTGCCAAGTGAATGCCCTGATTTTCAGTGTTTAGGCTTAGCTAAGTGAACCCACTGCTCGCCTCAGCTGCTAAAACATCACAGTGGCAATGATTTTCCACCAGCTTCTCCACAAGAATAAGAATTAGCATTTTCCTAAGGTTAAGAATTATTCATTTAAACAGGTGACTTCAGTAGATGGACACCATTGTTTTAGGGTTTACCAGGTGTTACCTGTGTAAACTTAAACCTATCTTGCCCTTTGCAGGGACTGGGGTTAGTGCGTGTTTGATACATTTGCTCCACTCTTAACTCTTCCATATGCACAAACACACATTATAACAACCTCATCTCATCTCTCCTCCATTATTTTCTTCAGGCAGTCGACAATATCCTCGCCGCTGACCCAAGGAACCATGTTAGCTTTAAACTTAGCTGCCTGGGACTGCTGCATCTCCAGCAGCAGCTTGTGCATGGGGAAGTCTCTCCTAGGGAATGCTGTGTCCTGGGGCCCCAGAGCCAGAGAGGGACAAATGTCATTGGCCCCATCTCCGATATAGAAAACTCTCTGAAAAGGTGCACCACCCCGCTCCTTTTGCCGCTTTGCCAGGTACTCACGAAGGATCACCTGCTTGCACATGTTATCAGGACAACCGGAGCAGGAGTGGGAGTGAAACGGGAGCAGCACAAGTTGGCCTTTTGCATCAAAACTGGCGGGGTTTGTAAAAATCTTCCGGAAAAGGTTGCGCACCCCAGCCTGCTCCAACCATGTCTCGATGAAGAACATGTTAGCATCAGAGACCACCACCAGCTCGTAGTCTTGCTGGTGACTCTGCAAATACTGCAACAGGTTAAGGAGACCAGGCGTGGGTGGGATCTTCTCCACCGCTGAATGGATCGAGCCCTTTGACACGCCTTGCTCGGCCATGTAAGCCAAGACCTTCTGCATGTGCTCGTTGTAATGCCCCTCTCTGTAGCTGTTCTTCAGCCAATCAGGAAGCTGTTTGCTGGGTAGAGCTCGCACCACGGCATCGTCGCTGCTCTCGTTGATGATGGTCTCATCAAAGTCAAACAACACCAGAAAGCGCTGATCCTGTGGCGCCGCATGGGTGAGATTTGGAGCTGACATCTTTGGTGTGTGAAGGAAACGGTGCTTGTTCTGTCACTGAGAAAGAAAATAGATGATGTGAAATTATGAACAGTTTCTTTGATAAATGATTCTGCTTTATTAAATCCTCCATTCACTTTGACAGAGTTTTATAAACTAGACCAGACCATAGATCAAACTACATATAAACATATGCAGAGCCTTAATTAGGCTTTTAGTTGCAAGGGAAATGTATGTTTACAAGAGGGAAGGGGGAGGGGTAGTTATAACAAACAGGATGTTTAAGAAACAACAAATTACCAACTCTTATTTACAGGAAATATCAAACTGTTTCATTTGGAAACACTGCAGCAGTCTCTAATATGCTACACAAACTCTGACGTTTCCTAATCTGGTGGCCACTCACACATTCCTTTATTCCTTCCTGTTTGAGTGGAAACCTACTTGGATAGTTACTCACACATGCCACATTTTTAACCTGGGCCAACTCTTTATTTACATAGCAGATATATTTGTAACACAAAGCCTCAACTGTCAGAGGCATGTGGTGTAACTTTAGAGCACAAGAAGTGTTATGTCACAGCATACCTTTACCATAAGTGGAACAAAAAGGCTTATGCATGGCAATGACACACAAGCCGTGTGACATTAAGAGTAAAAAAAAGACTTTAATGCGTAACAATTACCATTACTGTGTTCAGTACATTAATTTATTCAGTTAATCTTTCTACATCAATTTTCTACTGAACCAAACATGAGATGATCTATGGCTAATTTTTCTCCACTATATTTATATAACATGAAGGTCAACTAAACAGCCAAATCACACAATATATCATCTAAAGTTCAAGTTAAGACAACAACCTTTGCCTTCCATTCATAGAATGTGATTGAAATTCAATGAAACTAGAGCTACAAAAAAGAAAACCAAGAAACAAACGTTTCTATAATCCCCTAATCCAGTGATAGCTAGTGTGCTAGCTGTAGCCAAAGCTAATATGTCGATTTTCCCACTGTTTCCTGCCACTGAAAGATAAATCTTTATGGTCCAACATCTAAGTAAGTGAGTTTTTTCCCCTCATTTTTTAGTCTATAAATTAAGGCAGCCATGACAGCATAAGAAAAAATAAATAAACAGAGAAGCTAGTGCTTTTAAAGGTCACTAGCCTAGCTTATTTGTGGAGCAGCTTTGATGCTTGTTTTAAAGCGGCTGTGAGAAGTCATTAGTTTGTTATGAAACACACTGATAGAAAGCCTCTTTATGACCTACAGGAAGTTAAAAATACCACAATAGAAAAGACTGATTTTTTTATATGCCAAATGTAATGTGAACATGGAAAAATTCAAGTTTTGTTCATTGTTTGTTGTAGCTTTTTTCAACTGCCAGTGGGTTCAAGTCAGCTTAAACTCAAGTAAAAAAAAAAAGTCATGGCAATTTTTTTGTTCGCCATGGAACAGGAAGTTCTTTTAATAGTCTTAAAACACTCATAGAGCCGTGAATCTTACATTTCTGAATGTGAAAAAGGAAAGGATTGATATCAATTTTAGAAAATTCCCGCAAAATCCAAGGGATTCCTCTTGAAAAACCTTCAGATGGGGTTCATCTGATCCAAATATAAGTAATTCACAGTTCATAGAGAGCTGAAAATTTAACTCATTGTAAAACAATAAATCTGGCTGTGTGAACAATGCTTCTATGTTATTTATAATTTCCTCAGTGCTGTTTTGACATATTTTAATCCACTGCTAAGATTCATGGCTCTACCAGTGTTGACTCTGGAAAAACTACTTCCTGTTTCATGGCGAGCAAAAATTTGCCATGACTACAAACTTGAGCTGACTTGAACCAACAGTCAATGACTTTAAACATTTACACGTCCATATTACATTTGTGGGAAATGATGATCATTTTTAGTGTCCCAAAAGGAAAATACATCCTATAAATGTATAAATGAATTTCCTTATTACATTTGCACTAAGCACCTGATATTACATTTTTGGGAAATCTATTGTGGGAAATTTGCTTTAAAAGCTGCAAATCTGAGGGCAATTATTATGTTTGTAGGTGTAACAAAGCACCCACATAAACATTTAGCATTTACATTTTAATTTCAAAACAGAGGGAAATGAGAGATTTTTCTATTTTTTTTTTTTTTTAAATACTACTTATACATTTCCAGGATAATATCTGCAAAGATAAAGATGCACTGCTTCGTCAAGAAGCAACAAAAATTCTTGAAGGAGCTTTAGACATATATTTACATAATTTATTCTTAATTTTTGTTTTAAACGAGAGAAGTTCAAACTTCCAGAAAAAAAGAGTGTTTTGTTTGGGGGGAGCTGCAGAATTATGTTTAAAGGTCACGAGCAAAAGCACCCATGACAAGTTTTTTAATCAATGATCTTGCACAACCTTAAAGCAACATTGTAGCAAAGGTTACTGGGTTAATGTCTTAACCTAATAATAGCCTAAAAGAGTAAACCTAAAGTCAAATGATACAGATTAAAGAGACCTACGTTGGGCCATCTACAGTGAATGCATTCATGTAATGCAGTTTTCTGAGTTTGCAGGGAGCTTCTTGAATGCATACATGCTATTTTAGCCATGTCTACTTCACGGTGCAATAACATGATAGGCTGCTTTCGTGCTCAGTGAATTAAACGTCCTGTAACCTGCAGGTTGGCTGCACCAGTGCGTTGTGCCAAGTGAGCGCACGCCTGCTCTTCCTCAGCAGCTACATTATTTATAGTGCATGTATTTACAAACCGAGCAATCTAATTATAACCTCGCAGCGCTATTTGTGTGAGAGAAAGGTTACCACTCAAAGTCATAAGCTGCGGCTCAGTCAGGAGTCATTAAGCTGACCGGGTCTGTGGTCGCATCGTGCTGCACACATCTAGAGGCAGATTTTAGCAGAAAAATTACACAAAAATAGAAAAAACGACGGACAAACAAAACATTAGCATGCAAATCAGAAAATAAGGCCTACCGGCGATGGGGACATGAGCGGGGATGGAATGCGAGGTGCCCGGCTCCGGCGACCGCATCCCAGTGACGCGGCAAGATTTTTTAAAGGAGACTCCCTCCGCAGCACAGAGGTATTCCCTTTTTAAGCCATGACGTCAAGTCAGCCAGCGTGAATCATGGGGCATCCGACGTGACCTTTCAAATTAAAAGTCACAGAGGTTACATTCTTTCCCTACATTCAAAGACTTTTTCGCCTAATTTCAAAGGAAATTGTTGTCAATATTTTACACAGTTTTTATATATTCACAAATGTTGGTGCAAACATTATTACTTTTCATCTCATTTTGTAAATGTAAGCATATCATTTCTTTTTGTACATTTTGTTGTATGTTGGTATTTTGAGCTGCTGTAATAAACCAAATTTGTCTTAATAGGGAACAATCAATGATTTATCTTAAATTTTCTTTTCTTATCTTCACTCATTTTACAAACAGTTGGTATGTGGATATGTTTTTAATTATGATTAGTAGCATATGAGTGATATAAGAAAATATATTTTACTTAGATTGGCATATATACCAATCTTCAGTAAAAACAAATGCAACATTATCCTATGCTCAATGGACCAGTCCAGTTCTTCCACACTTATTCATCAAACCGTGTCTTTATATTCTTTGCTATGTGCACCAGAGCACAGTCCTGTTGGAATAGAAAAACTGTTGCCACAAAGTTGGAAGCATAGCATTGTCCAAAATGTTTTGATATGCAGAAACATTAAGATTTTATACACACATTTGCTTATTTATGGTTGGTTTCACTTTTGATTGGTAGACGTAGCAATGTCTTCACTTAAGAATGAAATTTCATGCCTTTTTTTTTTTATTGTTTTATGTGCACATGTTTTTTTCTTCATATGTGGCAACACATTTTCACTCATGATTGGTTTAAGAAAGCTTAATTAGATATTGATTAATATATGTGGCAATATGTTTTTACTAAGTTTACAATTACTGATAATTGGTGTGAAGTAATATATTTTTGGTTATCGTAGGTTTGTGTGCACATTTTATTAGTTAAAGTGCAAATGATTTACCTTTGGTGAGAATACGCAAACATACGTTGATGTGTACACAGTTGATATACTGAGACACATCTTATACCTTCATAGAGAAAAGTTTTATTCTATCTCAAAAACTTCTTTTTAGGTGAGTTGAACATATCCTACAGTATTATTAGTGTTTACTTATTTGACCATTTAACAATAAGTGGGCTTTCAAAAAGTTTCCAAAAAGAAATTCACATTTTGATTCGTCTGACCACAGAACAGTTTTCCATGTTGCCTCAGTCCATTTTAAATGATCCTTGGCCCAGAGAAGATGACAGTGTTTCTGGATTGTGCTTTGCATGATACAGCTTTAACTTGCATTTGTGGATGTGTTGACAGACAGTGATTTCTGGAACTATTCCTGAGCCCATGCAGTGATTTCCAGAACAGAATCATGCCTGTTTTTAATGCAGTGCTGCCTAAGGGTCGAAAGATTATTAGCATCCAATGTTGACCTTCGGCCTTGTCCCTTGCATACAAAGATTTCTACAGATTCTCTGACTCCTTTGATGATATTATGCACTGTAGATGGTGGGCTATTCAAAGTCTTCACAATTTTACATCACAGAACCTTTTTCTAAAACTGTTCTACAATTTTTCGACTCGGTTTTTCACAGATTGGTGAACCTCTGTCCATCTTTACTTCTGAGAGACTCTGCCTCTCTAAAATGCTCCTTTTATAACCCTGCCCCTACTATTTTGAGATGTGTTGCAGCCATCAAATGTAAAATTAGCTAATATTTTTCACAGAATGGCAGAAAGTCTCAGTTTCAACATCTGATATGTTGGTTATGATCCATTGAGAATAAAAGATGGCTTTGTGAGATTTGCAAATCATTGCATTGTTTTTAATTTACATTTAACACAGCACCCCAACTTTTTTGGAATTGTGCATTCCCTTCAAATACAGACACTGAAAAAAGGCACAATGTTGTCATTTCAACCTCTCCTGACTTCTAAACACCACTCTGTCCATATGTTGCACTCAGTATGCCATCATTATGTGATAATGAAAATTGTGTCATGGGATAATTAGCACTAAAGTTTGTGTTGTATGAAGTCACTGAACACATTTATAACCTGGTATCACAAGAGATGTCTTTTTTGTTAAATGATTCTTATTTATTTCCTTTTGGTGTATTATAAGGGAAACTCAACAGTATTCTACACAATGAGTACACATGTACTGTAGGCACTGGGAGCAACCATTAATATTTTTAGACCACCAACTGGGACTCTTCCCAGTGAGCCTGGGACCTTCCCTGTTGTGCTGTGCTCCTGATCCAGTTGAATGGATACTTTTATTGCGTTTACATGTTGTCACCTGAACTTTTAACCTTAGTCACACTTTCAGACAACGTGGATCTGTAATTTGAACTGTAGATCTATTGTTTGTTTTAGTGAATTAGGCCACAATTTACACAGAAAGCTTCTAAGACCTCCAGCATCGCCCTCTACACAGATAGTCCACAAAAGAGAAGGAAGAGTGGACCTTTTCCCCCATTATACCCAAAAATATAAAACCTACAACATTTTCAGTAAAGCCAAGGTAATGTAACTTTCTTTGTAAGAGGACTTAGTTTCATATTCATGGTTTGCGTTGCTGTGCTAATAAGACAAACAATTACAAGTCAACCTCCTCTAAAATTAGTTTCCAGTATCACTTGTTGTCCACCCATGTTCACTGGTAATATCTTACTGTTCAACACTATTTAAACCAAGTGTACACACGGGACCACCATGTGAGTAGCTGAATTTGAAGTAAACCTTCGGTACGTCTACGCCTTCAGTCCTCCAAGTGTTTTAAACATTTTTATCAGCTGTGCAAGCATTCACTGATTATTTCAGCCCCATATAAGGGTGCATACTCAGATACTGTAAAGTATGTATCAAGAGTAGGGCACATAGTGGTTTTAAAATCCCACATCAGTCATCCTGAATCATGAGATGGTCATGGGAAACTTCCTCATAAGGTCTGGTTTCTTAAACAGACACACTTCAGCAGAAAAAAACAGACATGCTGGATAAAAAGCAGCTCTATAATGCACTGTTTAATGTTTGGGGTATTAAAATCACTGCTGATATGTTTGATGCAGGAGTCCTACTTCAATTATCCCAGTCCAGTTTTGTTCCTTGATTGTGAATTCTTTCTATCTTCTTCTTTTCTTAAAGTCTTAACTGTCATGTGAAAGCCAATGCCATGTTTTTTCATATAGGTTAAATAGCATGCAAGCATTAGTTTGTGCAACAGCTGTGCTGTGAATGATGTGATTTTTTGAGGTCAAGCACTGTGACCTCAAATCTTGTGAGCACAATACTTGATAAATGTGTTGATGTTTCTTTCCCTCAAATTGGTATTTAACTCCAGGATGAATTGTTTAGATTTTGGAGAATAAGGCCATTATATACACACTATCTGATTTGCAACTTTCCAGTACTAGACTGTTGGGGAAACTGAGAATTGCATTCAGTTTCTGTTTTATTGTCCAATTAATGATGACTCAAGGGATGCGCTTGTTAGGAAAATGATTTCCATTAATGCTGACTGTTTTTAGTGGTGTCGTTATGGAAAATAGAGTTATGCCTCAGAAAAGGAACCTTTTATATAGCTGATTATACACAATGTAGACAGTTATAACAGCCTCCACTCTTCTTGGAAAGCTTTCCACAAGATTTTGGAGTGTTTCTGTGATAATTTGTTCTATAGAGCATTTATGAGGTCAGACACTGATGTTGGATGAGAAGTCCTGGCTCACAATCTCTGTTCCGGATCATCCCAAAAGTGCTTGATGGGGCTGAGGTCGGCTCTGTGAGGGCCAGTCCACTTCTTTCACACTGAGCTCATCAAACCATGTCTTTATGGCCCTTGCTTTGTGCACTGGGGGACAGTCATGTTGGAATAGAAACGGGCCTTCCCTGAACTGTTGCCACAAAGTTGGAAGCATATCATTGTAAAACACATTTCCACAGCTCCACAGTCCAGTGTTGGAGTGCTTTACACCAGTGGTCCCTAACCTTTTTTGAGCCATGAACCGGTCTAATGAAAGACAACATCATCATGGACTGGTCATCAATGATTGAGAGATAAATATGTTGAAACAAAATTATGCCAACAGCAAAAAAAAAGAAAACAAAGTGCAAAAAAGTTCACCATAATGCTGAACCAATCACATTAATCCCTTATTTTAAGTAGGACTCCAGGTATTATCTTTTAAATGCAACTTTCCTGTCCTTAGTATTCGTAGGCTCTACTTCTGTCTCCTTATTGAGCCTTTCCCTCTTTGCAGATAAACTCTCCAACAGTTAACTTGTGGCCTAATTTTTGGGTATCATGTGACTGAGACAAGCATCTTTACATGTGTTAAAGGGTCAAAAGGAACAGATGGATGATATAACAAACGTGAATTCAGTCATTTTTCAAAATAAGACATCTGTCAGACAGATGGTTAATAATATAGAAATAAAATAAGTTATATATTCTTTCTGTGGAGTCCAGTACCAGGCCATGACCTGGTGGTTGGAGACCAGTGACCACCGCTTTGCACCACTCCATCCAACGCTTGGCATTGGTCTTGGTGGTGTGTGGCTTGCATGCAGCAGCTCAGCCATGGAAACCCATTCCAAGAAGCTCCCTCTACACAGTTTTTGTGCCAGTGGAAGTTCAGATCTCGTCAGCTATGGAACCAGCAGAGCATTGGTGACTTTTACAGACAGTGGGTCTGAGCAGTCGTTGACCTCACTCTGGGATTTATGTGGTCTTCCGCTTCATAGTTGTTGTTCCTAATCGCTTCCACTTTGTAATAACATCACTTAGCGCTGACTGTGGAATATCCAGCAGGGATGAAATTACCAAACCCGTCTTATCGTAAGGGTGGCATCCATCACAGTACCACACTTGAAGTCACTGAAGTCTTCAGAACAACCAATTTTATATCTCAAATGTTTGCAGATGGAGACTGCATGGCTAGAGGCTTGATTTTATACACCTGAGGCAACAGGTTTGATTGAAACACCTGAATTCAGCAGTTACAGGTATGGCCAATTACTTTTGTCCATATAGTGTGTATGCAAAGTCTGAAAGGGCAGAATGTATTATTTACTACTGCGCTAGAAAAAAACTTTGTAATTGTGTGTAATGAACTGATTTGCTGGTGTTCTCTAAACCCATCATAGCTGGGTGCTTCATGCATGATTCATAGGTAAAGTCCAACCAATTAATTAAGTGCCGAAAATGAAGCAAAAACATAATTTTTTGTAAGTTAGACAGTGTGAAGCTGTGAACTTTGATTTTTTGATGGTCACAATGCTCTCCTTTGCACCTTTTATGAAATAAGACAATTAATATTGCACTATTTTCAATTCTAACACCCATTTTTCTGACTAATTCTGTAATCCAAAGGTTATTACATGCTTTGGCATTAGCCACAGAAACATCCCCAGCCCCTCTTCCTGTCCCACCTCTGTCCTCAGCATGATACCCACCAGGTGGTAGAGGCTGCATAGACTAGTTGACTAGTCCACTTTACTGCTTTTTGCTTAAAGTCGACTAGTCACTCATCCCAAAATTAGACATTTATAATGCCTAATGTATAGCCCCTCTATATTGATTTATCAAAGGTGTTTGACACTGTAGACCACAGTTTACTGATAAATGTGCTTCATCACATTGGCATGTCATACCAAGAAGCATCATGGTTTGCCAACTATTTGGTAATGTGTTCAGATAGCTGGATCCACCACTTCCTTTCTGGAAGTCCTAAAGGTGTGCCTCAAGATTCAGTCTTAGGACCTATTTTATTCTCTATTTATGTCAACAATCTGGGTGATAACTTGTCTAATGCCTCATATTATTTTAAGCAGATAACACTATAATTATTGTTAAAAAAAATTCTGCAGGTCTTCGAGTTTTTAATCTGCTTTAAGTGTTTTTCAGTCTTGTCTGCAGAAACTTAACTTTGTCTTAAATGATGATAAAACCAAACTCATGGTCAACACCTGTTCAAATACAAGCGAGTTACCAGGGAGCATACCATCAGTTTTAATGACACAAGGTTGACCTTTTGAGCTAGTCTCAAAACTATAAATATCTGTGTTTTCTTTGTGATCTGAGCAATACTTAGGTTTTTAGAGGCATTTTATAGGTAGACTTAGGCCTAAATGGGTTAAATTAAGGCTTAGTTAACATAAAATGAAACAATAGACACAAAGAAGATGGCGGATAAGGCATATAATGTGCAACTCTAGAAATCTAGTGACAGTGCATCAGGTTTTTTTTAAATTATTATTCTTTGTGATATACCATATTAACTTTTGGTTGTTTGCACTCGCATCAAAAACATTTTAGTAAGCTGCCTATTGTTAGTAGTATAGGTTATGATTTACAAAATATACAGTATATACATATAATGTTGGTTATTTTAAACTATTCCCTTCTCCTGTAGATAATTCATGATTTCATCAATGACTCAAGTTGACTTTAAAAATTCTCAAGTCGTGCTATCCCCTACCAGGTGGTAGTTCTAATTTTAATTCATCTTGATTCAACCATCACAAACTCAACTCAGTCATCACAAACATAAGTGATAACACTTTAATAATGCAGACATGTTAGTGCCACATGCACACAGAAGACATGTACATAAAGTGTGAATACAAAACACAAAAACTGCAATTTATATCACCATCATGAATGCAGGAACACCCAAAGCTAGCATCATAAACCAGATTCAACATGTCAACTGAAGGCAGATAAAGTGGTACAAATAATCTATATGTTAAAGGATGAGACCTAGATTGTAATTATGATGAATGCATGATTAATGGCAGCATATATTTTAATTGTGTTAATTTGCAGTAATGTGTATTTTTAATTGAACAAATGGGAATTATTTTATCAAAGTAAAATCATTTGATGTATTTAGAGGGATCTGATGTGATTAAAGGAGTTTTGGGTCTGAAAATCAACTCTTTATGCAATTAATTTTTTAAAAAGGCAACACTGGTGGGCATCTTACTGACTTATTTGAAAGGCACATCTTTGCCCTGACCACTAGATGTCCCCCCCTGCACCAGTAACTCTGTAAGCTCATATACAATAAAAAAATTTGAATTTTAATGGAAAAATACACTTCCTCTTAACATTTAAGTGTATTTCTCTGCCATTAAAGTAAATGCAGTCTTCTAAGAATACCCAATGTTAAATGTGGAATATATATGCATAACAGCTTAAAAAATATACTGTAATTGTTTTTTTACACCCTTAATCTTCACTAAATATTCCTTAAAATGTGTAAAATAATACCCCCATTTTATGCAACAAAAATTAAACATGCTCATTAGTTAAACTACTCAGATATTTGGTGTAGGAGTTCCACTGTATGACTCTAGTCCCTGCTCCAAATCCACATCAGATCTTACTACATCCCAGCAGAGGGAAACCCGGCCAAACCTAACAATACTTATCCAAGTGGCCAAAGGAAAAAACACACAAATGTAAATAACATAAAGCATTATCTGTGAGACTGTGAAAACACTGCATGCTGGAGAAGGAGGGAGGGGTTCTTATGGAGAGACAGAGAACAGGAGTGAGAGGAGGGGAGAGGAATGTGAAGAGCTGCTGTGGTGTGGACGGAGGGGAAAAACTCTCTGTTGTGCTTCGGTAGCGTCTTCTGCGTCAGAGCATTGAATTACACCCACAGCTGGACAAAACATTTGAGCCCAAATTCCACTTTTAGGCTATACATTCAAAGAAAATGTGAAAAACAGATTCTTAATAATTACATAAGAGCTTAAAAAATGAATAAATGTAGAGCAAAGTGCATAAAGCAAAGCAGCTTTCTACAGAAGTCTTTCCATATTCATTGTCTATATAAGAGAGATCTTTGAGTAACACATATTTCACTGCTGTTCTGTAAACTTAGAATCACTTTGATTTCAAAAAGGAAATTAAGAAGCAGCTAACACAGGACGACAAAATCAAGGCCTGCAAAACAGATTTAACTCAAGTTCAGCGCGACACTGTTTGGAAAGAAAACCCACGAGGGATTGCCAAGGCTGGGAAGTCCCGCTAATTGTTATTCACAGTTTGCTTGTGGGTGGTAAGAGTTGGCTTTAGATTTGGCACAAAACACAAGAAAAAGAATGGATTACATACTGACCTCAGGTTGGTTATTTTCTGACAACACTCATTAAAGAGAAGAGAACGTAGAACTATTCATCACAGATTTTTACTCTAAGCTCCTGCGAGGAAAAGTTAGTTTATGTCATTTTTGGCACCCCAGCCCTCTGGAAAAATTGTCTTTTTCTGTACTTGTGTAAGGATGGCTACACACTAGGTGATTTTAAGCCTGATTTTAGGCCCAACTCACCACAAAAAAGATTGTGTGTGACCTGATTTGAGGCTTGCCTAACTGATCGTTTGTCTAAATAATCCTGAAGTGTGGTGTAAATGTGATTCTACTGATCCTGATCCTGAATACAAAAATGGGTGGAAATCTTGTAGGGCACAGTATAGCCTGAACAAGGTGCAAGCCATTTCCTGTGGCTGTATTTTAAATGTTTCTAGCCCTAAGAATTAAAGGCCTTTAACATTTTTTAAGACATCTTGAGTGCCAGGACCCGGATTATGCTTTTTTGGTCTTAAGTTTTCCATATATTCCCTTTCCATGAGTAACGGTGGTTTGCAATTTATGATTCCAGGTCAGGCTGTTTTTCACGGAATACCTATTTGCAACCCTCCTCCACCCCAGCTCCTCCTTTATTCTGCTTTTGATTTAACCAATGCCATTCTGTTGTCAGTGATCCCTGCTCTGCTCTGGGTTTATTGCTGCTCCTCTCCATGACTTAGGCTTTCCTTGCAGGCACGGGAAGAGCAGGATCGTGTGCTGTTCCTGCTTGATGCATTCAGCTCGTGGAAGGGCAAGGGGGTCCCTGAACAGCCACGCTGCCAAATACAAATAACTAAAACAAGTCCAAAATAATCACTGGTAATAAAGTAAAACATTTAAGTAGTCCTGACTGAAATGCTATGTATGGGGTCTGACCAAACTGTCTAGTGTGTGGAGGATTATAATGTGGTGCAGTAGCTAGAACCAGATGGCTCTCAACCAGGAAATCGAGGGTTTGGCCTCCAGTAGCATGCCGATATGTTCTTTGGCAAGACACTGATCCTGAATCTGTTCCCACTGCTGCATCAGTGGTGTGTGAATTTGAGTGGATGGGCATAAGTGGTATTAGTTGATACTAACAGCAACTTATACAGCAGCTGCTGCCATCAGGGTGTGAATGGAGTGAATGGGTATGTGTGACTACAAAGTCATTATTATTCAACGATTTATTATAATATTAAATATGCATTGAAACTGTCCACATCTCTGTGGTCTCCAATGTTCCTAAAATCAGTTAAGATTTTAAAATCATTCAGTATGTAGCCAGCCTAAGTTGTCAAAAAAATCTCCTTCTAATTTATTTCACTCTATTTTAGAGACATCAGTGTTCATTTCAGTCCACTTATGGCAAGGAAAAGTCCTCGCAGGAGCTTCAAGATTGAGTAGAGCACCGAAATGCATTGAACAAGACAAACTATTTGATCACTTCCACATTTTCTAACAAGTCTGATACATATCCTTACTGAGTAAACAGGATAGAAGGTTATTGTGATTACAATTATTTGGCAAAGCTCAGTAATGTACTCTGATTACACTTGAATAACCGAGATATGATGCCTGTTCATACAAAAATATTAAGTTTGGCAAAGTGTATGCAGACAGGTCTTTCTCTGGTTTATTTTAAAGAGACAGAACCAGTGATGGTATGTATGAAGCAACTCGGTTTATAACTTTTAAATCTTGAACATTTTTTTTGTCCTTACAGTGAGAACATTCAACCTTCATCAACACTCAAACTAAAGAAGTTTGAAATGAGAGCATTTGTTAAGAGATTATGAAAAAAAAACTGTGCAATATAATGATATCAAATGATGGGTTATCCTTTAAAAATAGGAAAACAAACAAAAATAAAACACATAAGAATTTTTGGGTCACTTTTTGACAGAAAAAAAACTAATTTCCAATATTTGGTTCTGAAAAACATTTTCTTATAAATGCAAAGCACATTGTTGACAGGCAAATTCCCAGCCTCAATAGATAGTAAAGGAGCTCTTAACAAATTTAGCACCTCCACATGGGAAAATATTTAAGTATATGACTATTTTTTAAAAGTTTCATACATGCTATCCTGGTCTGCAGTCACGTTTATGTTGTTGTCAGCTGAACCTACAGTTTTTAAGCTCTATTCCTTTAGTTCATCCTTATTCGTAACAACTGTTTACAATCAGAATACATGTTATGTAATTATGTATTTCAAACACAAGTATCCCCAACACTGACACTACACCATGCACATATTGCACAACAAAATTTCCATACACATTCTGAAAACACTGACAAAGTCAAAGAATCATGGCATTCTGCTTTTCTTCACTTTCCTTTCCTTTTCTTTTTTTTTGGGCGGTTGAATAATAGGGAAGTTATTGAAAGTATAATTCAAATTAACACTCTTACTCAATCTTTCTCTGCTTTAACTTCCTCCTTGGCCTCTTCTTTCTGCTCACTAACAGCTGCTTCTGTTTTTTCCCCACTTTCTACCGGCTCTGGGTTGGACTTTGGCTTCTCTTCCTCCTTCTTGGCTTCAGGGAGGAGGATGACTTTCCCGATGTTAAGGCGATCGTGCATGCGCTTCATGGCATCGGCCACCTGTGGAGAGACAGAGGAGCGAAACAGAAGTGCATTTAAGGCTTTAAAGAGGGCAACTTTTATTGGTATCCTCCTAAAAGTCTGTGCTAAAGTGAACATCTGTCTGAAGTAGTTTCTTAGAAAGCGGCAACAGTAAGCCGTAAACCTAAATCTAACATACATGCTTACATTAAAGAAGCTAAAATCTTTTTTTTTGTGATTTTTAAAACATCAAACACACACAGAGCGACATACATAAGTGTTCCATGTTTTTGGCATTTGTGAAGCCAGTAAGACTAATAATAATTCCTTTTAAAGCTCAATTTTGATCTCGTTATTTCTAGTGGAAAAATCTGTCTCATCGGCAGCTAAAAGCTCCAAATGTTCACAAGCTGTTAGCTTAATCAGAACAGGAATTGCACCCTAGTTTCTTGGAGCCAAAAAGTTCATTTAAGAAGCGTTAAACCAAGACAACCAGCTGGAAATGCTACATAGTTATGTGGAGAGTAGCATGAGAAGGGGTGAAGGAACTATACACCTCACAGTCCATTGCAATTTCCTAATAATACCTTTCATACTTTCAGACCACGCATGAATCTCCTTTTTTCTTTTTCTTTGGCAGCATGTACTGTCATCAAGTTCTCTGGCAGGGTAAACATTTCCATAGTAACAGCAGGCTCCACCAATCAGAGTTGCTGCCATTACACTCTAGGACTGTAAATACTGTAGTTTTCTGCCTGAGATTGCAAATAAACCATGGTTTCCTTAAAATGAGGTTGATACCAGACAAACTTTTGTCTTTTGCAAGAGCATATACCACCGTTTCAGACTCAGGTATCTAGTAGGAAGTCTATCTTAAATAGTTATGACATTGTGCTCGATTTATTTGGGAAACTTTTCTTTGTCATCCCTTGGCTAATTATTAATAAAATTGGTACTTTACTTAATTAATGTCTTTTATGTCACTTTGTGACATTCAGGAGATAAGAGTAACGAGGCTTCTTGTGAACAGAGACAAATGGTCTGTTGATACTTAGTGTTTTAGGTGCAATCTAACCAGATGACAAAGATTGTTATGTGCAAAGAAATATACATTTAGCTTTAAGACTGGCAGGTTTGATTCCAATCCTGTGGAGGACAGTTTGTTTAGTGTGTGGGTTTAGGTAATCTTAAGGCCATTGCACACACAATCCGTTATTTTTGGATCCGATACGAAACATCACATACTGAAAACTTTCACAATGAGTTAGCTGGTTTATTTTCTATTAATTATATAAATTTGCAGTACAAAGCAAAATGGTCTCATACTGGGAAGGAGAAAAAAACAGTGGAGATGATCCATCCGGACAGAGACCTTCCTATATTTCAGTTATTTGCCCAAGCTTGTACATCATGATGCTGTGCAAATTTAAGCCTTTATCTATTTTGTTCAGCGGTTGATATCTAAAGGCATATCTGAGTAGCAAGTGAAGTTTCACTGTAAGAGAGAGAGGAAGGGAGCTGCAGCCACTGCTCTGAACTACCACCCATATAAATGACTTTGAATGACTTAATCCCGTGCAAGTAATCCAGCCTGTTCCAAAAAGTAAGTGTGCAAACATGATTAAAAAACATAAAACCATACTGATTTTTTTTTTATCATGTGGAAGTTTTAGACCAAAAAATTTGACTTTATGTGCAAAGGCCTTTAATTTGTTGATTTACTGCCCCATGTATGATGACTTTAGGGATGTGCTTCTAAGAAAAATGTTCTCTATCAATTTGTATCTTTTTTTTTTTTACAGTTGGATGATTATAAAAAATTTAAGTTGTGTTTTGGAAATAAACTTTTCTTTGAAGCAGATTCTATCAGTTAAGCCTGGGAGAAAAAGAAAAGAATATCTAATACTGAGCTGTAAAAGGAACATGCAACTTCATAAAGGCTTGTAATGAAATGAAATGCTGAAACACTGTACTGGTATCTCTTATGTCTGAGAAATTCATGAGGCATGGCCATAAAACATAAATAAAATTCAATCAGTCAATCATGGCTAAAAACCTAATCTACTACGGAGAATATGAGTGGGGCTTTTACATTGTTCTGCTCTACAGCTGAGAGTGACTTCTTAAAACTAAAACACAGGAATCTTATCAATTTCACTTAAAAAGTGTTAATATAAACCCAAAAAAGATGCTTATAATTTTATCAATTAAAGAGTTTTTTTATTGTCATTATTAAGCATGTCTAAATGAGACTTTAAGACTTAAGTGGTTTGTTTTTCAAAGCTTTATGCTTAATTTTTTTTGCCTTTAAACATCTATTGGTAATCCTTAAATTGGTCTTCGGTGTTATGGATCTTCTTAGCACTTAAATATTATTCATCGTAGATTACAGAGGGAGAAGAATTCATCAAAAAGAAAAGGAAGATGAGTGCAAAAACAGTGATTTCTATAAAATGTACATCAGTCCTCAGTCGTCTGTAGCTCCTTGTAGCTCCTACCTTGGCCTCAATTCTCTCCTCAGTCTCACGATTGTCTTTCATCACACTCCTTTAACCCTCCAGAGAAACTCAAGATAAAGATTTCACTGTAAGTATTAGGTACCATGGTGACAATTTAGGCTGTAACCTAGCAACAGCCCTTAGGTATCAACCCATGTGATGTTGGGTTGTAGGTTTAATGATCCGCCGTAAGAATGAAACAAAGGAAAAATCAGCCTGTTTTAATGGCTCTCCCAGTAGGGATAAAACCATAAGGAAATGTGCTTTTTGTCCTTTTTGAGGATTGGATTGTCACTGTTGAACTTTCTTTTTGATTAAAGATAACTTTCTCCTGTTAGAAGCTTCATATTTAGCTCAAAAACATGACTGTGATCTTTGTATATAGCTCTCAGGAAGACAAAGTTGAATTCTGCAAATAAACCACAGCTTTCACCACTAAAGATAAAGAACATTGAGTAAAAATCATAAACTGTTTTCACAATGTATATTTGAACTCCATCAAACCGACCTCTTCAAAGTGAAAGCAGGAGTCGATGCGTGGTTTGATCTTTCCCTGCTTGTAGAGCTCCAGCAGCTTCGTCATGGTCCTGCTGATGAGCTCCTCATCAGGGATGTAGCCCAGGTGGAAACCACAGACCGCCTTATTGGCCTGCATCAGTTTCAGAGCGGAAAGAGAGAGCTGGTGGTACCAGGTCTTCGCCATCGCCAAGAGGTTCTTCCTCTGGCCGGTCACACAGTTAGCAGCACCTAAAATGGCCAAAATGAGCATTATGTACAGAACTTTTATATTTATTTCAACAACATACAAAGTGAGTATATTTATAACATAGGTTTGAAAATGTGCAATGATCACTAATTGAAAGTAACCAAATACACTTACGTGGTTGCTGCACACTATTTAAATTCAAATATGAGACTTTACAAGACCTTATGAGACACAAATGAAGAAAAAGTAATATCCCTTTATCCCATTAGACTAGTGAGATTATTCCTGAGTTATATATCCTGAAGCCATTATTTTTAAACTGCTGTACAGTGTGCGAATTTTAACGTGAACAACCAAACTAACAAATACTTACAAGTCTAGATTTGGACAAAGCGCTGAGTCAAATTTGAGAACTTTCATGAGTGAATAAGATATTTTATGACTTTAAATTTAACAAATCTAATACAAGGCTTTTAAAGACTTCTCAAGGTGCAGCGGGGAACCTTATTATCTTATGTTCTACTCTTTAATTCCGTTTTGGCTTTCATTTTAAATTTTTTTTTTTTTTTTTTTTTTTGCAAACTCCAAGCAGGCTATCATGTGTTTTGCACATAGGACAGGCTTCCCTCTAGCCACTCTGCCATAAAGTCCAGATAAAAGGAGCGCTGCAGTGAAGTTTGTCCTTCTGGAACTTTGTCCCATTTCAATACAGGATCTCTGGAGCTCAGTCAGAGTGACCATCAGGGTCTTGGTCAGCTCTTTTACTAAGGCCCTTCTCCTCTGATTGTTCAGTTTGGCAGGGCGACCAGCTCTTGGAAGAGTCCTGGTTGTGCCAAACGTCTTCCATTTGAGAATTATGGAGGCCACTTAACTCTTGGGAACCTTCAGTGCAACATAATTTTTCTTTGTAGCCTTCCTGAGGTGTTCTTGTGTAGTGATTTCTTAGCGTTTAGTTCAAAACATGCAGTTTCTATGCAGTTTTGTAGCTCTTTTAGCACCATCTATTTTGCCATCAGGAGTTTACACCTCAGCTAGTTATGATAGGGTAGTTAAGCTCGACACACGATTATACTTATCAGCATTCCCTATTTGTTTAAATGCACATAACCTAATGAGGTAGAAAAGATGGTAAAAGTGATGTCAGGCCCTACAGGTCTGGTCTATGAAGCCATGTGACCAGCTCACTCTTGCAGTATGTGATAAATGAGAGTGATTTTCCAGTGTTGGTGGCTGCACATGTGGTCAGACAGCATGCCTTAGCACTTTGCACTGGTATTTTTGTCACACTGGTTTATAGGAAGAAGATGACTTTTTAGATGTGAAAATAGGTATTAACAGTGTGATTTTTATCCCAGGTTTTATGGTAATTAGTTCAAGTAAAATAAAGCACATAGAAACAGATTAAGGCAGGCTCAACAGATGAATTAAAACTTTATTTCTTATGTTTTCAAATATCTTACCAAATACTATAAGCATGCCCAGAGGTTTCAACAAACCAAAACCTTTTTGGGTGTCTGAACCTCCAAGAGGGTCGAGGACGATGTCGACTCCTGCACGAAGATGGTAAAGAAGGAAAGAAAAAAACATTTTTACTGCCTTGGTATCAAGAAACAATGCACAGTTAAATGTTTTTAAGGATTAAAAAATAAATATTGAAATCATATGGCAAGGTAAGAAAGAGACAAAACTGCAGCTTTTTTACCCTAACACTACAAAATGTGTGTTTTTTTCCCTCACCCTTTGGGCTGATTTTGCGAATCTCCTCCACATAGTCTTTGGTGCGGTAGTCGATGGGGTGAGTCACTCCGCCCTGAGAGATGGTCTCGTGTTTGGAGGCTGAAGCCGTACCAAACACGGTCACATCCTGCACGGTCTGACACAGCTGGGTCACAGCGATACCGACGCCACCTACACATGTAGAGATTAAATCATCAGACAATGAATGGAATTAAGAGCTGTGAAAGCACAGTGCAGGTTTAATAGACACACACAGAGCATAAAGCCACCTTCTTCATGACTCACCACTTCAGAAACATGCTGGACCTTTTAACTCATACTGCCTCTGTCCAAAATGTGTCATTTGTTTTAATCTTGTTGAATAAAGTAACCACATTTCAGTCAGGAACACTCTCCTCATACATTTAATCATTTTAATGCAAAATGGATGTACAGTTTTACTTGGTGGAAAAGGCTCTGCTCAAAAGATGTTCCCTGGGTTAGACAAGCATTATGCTTTAAACCTTCCAGGGTGTGCATGACTAGAAACCTCCATATGCATAGATACATTGCATACTGAATACAATAAAATCATTTCAAAAGCAATTCATAAATAGTAGCATGAATCTCGATATGAGGGTGCAACAAGCTTTATGCTATAAAGGAGGTGGCTGGGGAGGAGAAGGTGAAGATTTGCCAACATCAGCGTGGTGGAATGTAAGCAGGTATTAGTGGGAAGTACGTCATATCTAAATGGACCACTGTGTCGAGAGATAGAGCTGTGATTGGCGGAGCTGGGAGGCAATAATTGGGATCAGCTGGCCATCAGCTGATCACAGCTAGGCTTATGACTACCATGTCTTGCATGAACTAACACTAGGCATAATTTTTTTGCCTTTATTTCCATCACTATGAGGTTTTCAAAGTCAAACATATGTAATGAATTGGTAATTTTCCAAAACTTGAGATACTGCAAAGATGCATATTGATCAAAGTTTTTTGTCATTTTTTTAGGTAACCAGTTTTAAAGCTAGAACAATAAGTTATAAACAGCAATGTTTGGTCAGAGTAAAAAAGTTGCTTTAAATAAACAACTAAATCCACACTTTAAAGGTACAACATGTAGAATTTTTGCACTGAAATGCTCTATGTTATGCCTGTTTTCTTAGATGAGTTCTTAAATATTTCTGATTTTTTTTTTTTTTATAATCCAGAGAAATTCTTCATTCTTTTGGTTGCATAAGTTTGGGGAGATTTTGCAAGAGTCTTTACTGTCTGCAACACAGCCGATTTCGGGTAGTTTTGCATTGTGAAGCAATGTTTTATCCTCTTTTACACAATAAAAAAGAATTGTATACATTATTTACAATTCTGTGAAAGACAGAAATATGACCAATGACCTGCTGGTTTTAAGGAAATGGTAAAAAAGATTGTGAAAATTACAATCCATTAGATGGGAAGATGCAGTCTTAAAAACATTTTTTTTATTCTGTATGAATGAACATTTTTGGTTCAACAAGCTGATACGAAAAAAAAACCAAACAGAACAAGTGTTTTTCACAGACTCAGATGATTCGACAGCCTCTGAGCCAAATAAAAAACAGGAACTGGATTTTAGGAAGGTAAAGGTCATCCTTGTACGATAGAGTAAACCTCAACAATGGAGGGTTTCCATCCAGAGGCATCACCCTCCATTATACAGAGGCTGTTCATGTGATGTTAGTGTGGGTGAAACCTTGTCATACAGAGGAATAACAGCTGATATAGTGGACAGTAATTTCTTCTGTCTTTGCCCTTGCTCTGTTTAAAGTGTGGTCGTTTTTTCAAAAATGATTGGCTGCCTGCGTGTGCAGCCTTACCAGTAATCCCTCCTGCCCTCCTCTTCACCCCGGCCTCATGACGCTGATTCATACAGGTCAGCTGACAGCACCCGCCCACTCAGCTCTAAACACGGCCTCTGAGAGCAAGGATGCAAGAGAACCCCAGACTGTGATGCTGAAGGCTGACAGAAACTGACCCCTACACTTAGATTTGAGACTCGTGGACAAACACAGAGTTAAAAACGGTAGCACTTACATCTCTTTTACATTTGCTCTGGATTAACATCAGCACATGCTTCAAAAAGAGAGCAAATGTAGAACACATTTTTTGAGTGAATTTATACAAAAACAGGTTTCTTCTGTAATAAACAAAGTGCTGACAAGCCAAAACCTCGTATCTCCATTTGCCATGATTTCTTTTTTTCATGAATCAGCGCTATTGGTCACCCCTTCCTCTGCCAGTGGGTTTAAACCAATTTATAATCAATAAAAAGATGCCGACTATGAGCATTCAGTAGTGAAGTCATTGAAAAAACTGAGCACTTTTTTAGTCTCTAAAAAGTGGTGATTCTGGAGATCAGAAATTTTGACCAGACAGTAGTGAAAGGCTTTTCATTGAAAATATTTATATCTATTTGACAGAAATTGTCAGTTTTTATTTCACATTAAAAATAAGCTGATGATTACTCCGATTTAACACAAAGACTGTCTGAAACCACATACTGCCTTCTACATAGTCTGTGCATCAACAACATTACCTGCTCAACATATCACCACCTGTCACAAGGATAGCTTCACATTAGAACAATCAAAGAAGACAAAGATGCGTCATCCATCCTAAAATTTAGTCAAACATCTTTGCTAGACACTTCGTTCCCTCACAGAGAGTAACAAACAGATGTGTTACACGTTCTTTCAAGAATAACTTGGTATTTCAGTGGAAAGCTTACATGCTAATGATGATGTATCTGTGATGGGTCTGTAATCAGGCGTGAAAAGTTACTAATTACATTTACTCTAATTACTGTATTTAGGTAGTATTTTAGTACTTTTTGAATTCATTACTAAGATCAGCAAGTCTTAACCAGAGCTACTGTACTTTTACTTGAGTATAATACTCTTGTATTTTTTCCACTTCCAGTGACTATACAGTAGCAAATACAATGTTACAATGTAACCATTAATCTCCTTTACTAAAGTCAGCTGTGTAACCTACTGAGTTATCCAGCCTCCAAATACCAGGGGAATGATTCTACATCACATCCAAAAACCACAGAGGTCTGCTGGGACCCTTTTGGTCATTTACCCAGTGAATTGTAGTTGTTTTTGATGTGGGACATATTTGCACCATGAGTGAAGTTATCCACCGAGTTAGAATCCCCTCCTGAGATGTTAGGTCAGTTTGTGTTGCCTTGCTATGAGGTTGACTCTCTGCTTTGTTCTTGCCAGGGGAAAGCCACCTTACCACAGATTGTCTAGAGTTATTGCAGCTCTGATAAAATGTTTTATAATTATTTCTAAAGTGTAGTTTAACTTAATGTAGTGTGAATCATAGTGTTAAATCTACCTCTATATGAGTTTAATCAGCACTGTCAATTTTGATGTGTATTTTCCTTTATTATAGAGGTGAGTTCACTTGAACAACCTATTGTCTTAGAGATCTATTGTCTTGTTGTTTTTACCAATAAGGAAGTATCATATTTTACTGTACAACTTAGATTAAATACTTTTCACTTTTACTTGAGTTGGTTTACAGACAAGTACTTTTACTTAATTAAATTTCAACCAAATTACTTTTACTTGAGTGCACTAGTTGAGTACTTTTTCCATCTCTGTCTGTGATGCCCACCTATGACACTTTTTTGCATATACTGTAATATTAAAAGTGCAATTGTGGTTTAATAAATTGCAACATCACCTTTTTTTCCAAGTCTTGATTTGTTGTTTTGGGATTTTTGTTAATATTTCAGCAAATTCCATTCCATAGACTTTTTACCAGTATTATCATACCGTGAGGTTTTGTATTTCAAACAGAACCTCTTCAGGATTTTTAAGTTAAAATGAGAAACTCTGTGGGTGTGGTGTGATCAGATATCATCAATAGAAACATAAAAACCAAACACCTCTTGGTTACATTCTGACTCAGAAGGAACTTAATCCTAACAGATGCATGTCAGTCTGTGACTCCTACCCACTTGAAAAAGTGAAAAACAGATAAGTCTCCATGTGTAATAATAAAGTAGCAGATAGGGCTGTGGATCCCATCAGTAACGGTGAGAAGCTGTTAGAAAACCTGCTGTGATGGATACTATACTCCAGGGACCTGTGTTATTGAAACTCCTGGACACACACACTCCTCCACACACACAGAGGAGTGATTACCTGTTACAATGTTGGAGCCTCCTCTTCAAATGTCAGGTGTTGCTAAAGCAACCGTGACAGATAATGATCCTGTCTGCCATTTTATGAATAAGCTGTTATGAGACCGTGACACACATGCACATATAATGTCCTTCATCTATGACTGGAAGTCTCTCACTTGATTTGTTTTCAGCACAGACACGTGTTCGCATTCAGAGGAGTGATTAGTGACTGTGAGTTAACAAGCTGTATGAGTCGTCTCAGGTTACCACAGAGACCAGGAGCGATAGCTTTAATGAGTTTTTGACACCTAATGGTCAAATCATGTGAGGGAAACCTGCTCAAATCTACTCCATGTGGAAAAAATATCATCTCTGAAATGTATTATATTAATAATCCCAGTTTTACTAGTTCTTTGTCCAAAGCATCTTAATAATCATTGTCATATTTTTTGATAATACATGCTTGTTATGCAATTGGAGAGATTAAGAAAAATTACCATGACAACTTTTAATATAGTTATATTATTCCATCATAAGGTTTGTTTTGTCTTGTCTTTGCTAACCTTTGCATATTGAACAGAATGTGTTAATGTTCAATAAACAGTTTTAGTACAGCAGAGATTTACAAAATCACATTTTTTAGTAGTTGTTACGAGCAAAAACTTAGCCTCAAGTTTCCGATTCTCTGCTGCTAAAACACACCCCCACAGCATGATGCTGCCTCTACCATGCTTCACTGTAAGGATGTTATTGAGCAGATGATGAACAGTGCTTGGTTTCCTCCACACATAATGTTTGGAATTGAAAACAAACAGTTTAATTTTGGTTTCCCTGGACCGGAGAATCTTGTTTCTCGCAGTCTGAGAGTCCTTCAGGGACTTTTTTGGACACTCCAAACCGCCTTCATGTGTTTTGCACTGAGGAGAGGCTTCCCTCTAGACACTCTGCCATAAAGCCCAGATCAGTGAAGGTCTGCAGTGATGACTGTCCCTCTGGAATTTTGTCGCATCTCCACATGGGATTTCTGGAGCTCAGTCTGAGTGACCATCAGGATCTTGGTCAACTCTCTCAGTTGCTCAGTTTGGCTGCATGACCAGCTCTTGATATGCATTTACAGCTGTGAGGCCTTCTATAGAGAGGTGTATGCCTTTCCAAATCATATGCAATCAATTGAATCTACCACAGGTGGACTCCAATAGAGGTGCAGAAACAACTCAGCAAACATCAAGAGAATGGGAGGAACCTGATCTAAATTTTAAGTGTTGTTGCAAAGGGTCTGAATACTTATGTCAATGTGATATTTCAGTTTTTTTTATACATTTGCAAAAATGTCTCATATTGTATTTTCAATTTTTTCATTATGAGATACAGAGTGTAAATTAATGAGAGAAAATGTTGATTAAAACTTGCAACTTAAAATTGCAAAAAGTGAAGGGGTCTGAATACTTTCTGATGCACTGTAGCTCGAACATCCCTCAGCCTATTCTTGTAAACACAATATCTTAAGAACGTTATGAGGCACGTTCTTGAAACTTGGCATAAATATCCACTCTGACTCAGTGATGAACTGATTTGACTTTGGCGGACATTGATCAAGGGTCAATGTAAGTATTGTTACTTTCCAAAGAAAATCTCATCCTGCCGTCTCTGAACAGCCACATTTATCACTCCCTGTGAACCTTTGCAATGATACATTTAAATACAGGTCATTTCTGCATCTTGCTGAAACCTGTTTTTTATGACACCTACCTCATGGCAGCTGTTTCAGGCATTAATTAAAGTCTGTTTCATAACTGTCTGAAAGGTTCTCACAGGAGCCTCAAAAATGTTTATCAATGTGAAAAGACACATCTTAAAACAGGAAATAGGTGAATCCAAGGAGTCATTACATTTTTAGATTGTTGGAAATTGATGGCAGGAAGGATAATTGTCCATATTCTATTGCCATACATTAACTGTATTAAAACAAACACATTTTTTCACCCCTCAGTGTGTTCATCTTATAGAGAACATCTATGATAAATAATGCTGCATGACACTCCTTATATTTCAGGATTTACTCAGCGTGTCTCACCTGCTGCCATGTGGACGAGCACACTCTTCCCCGGCCTCAGATTGGCCATCTCAAACAGCATCATGTAGGCGGTGAGGTAGTTCACAGGTATAGCAGCACCTTCCTCAAAGCTCATCTGATCAGGCATGAGGAAAGTGTGATCAGCTGACACAACCACCAATTCCTGCCACATGCCACTGCGAGCCAAAATGATGACACGATCTCCCACCTGATGAGAGAACGCAAGAAAGAAACACAAAAAAGGTTACTAAGGTTGCTACATTTCTGCTGTCACTCCAACACATTGGGAGAAAGATTACTATTTGAAGCTTAGCCATCTGTGATGGTTTGAGATTAATACTAATACCAGCATGTTAATATGCTAACAGTGACAATACTAGCATGTATTTTTTAGACAATGTAATTCTGAACTTTTACTCCATTCTTCTTTGCAAAACTGCTCGAGCTCTGTCTGGTTGCTGGGGGTTTAAGGCGCAAACACCTCTTTTCAAGTCCAGCCACAAATTCTCTTTTGGACTGAGGTCTGGGCTTTGACTCAGCCACCCCAGAATATTCACCTTGTTGACTTTAAACCTTTTCTGTGTAGCGTTCGCGGTATTCTTCAGGTCATTGTTTTGCTGGAAAATAAATCTCCTCCCAAGCTGTAGTTCTCTTGCAGACTGAATAAGGTTGTCCTTCAGGACTTTCCTGTGCTGTATTTTGCTGCTTTCATTTTAACCTTTACAAGCCTTTCAGAGCTGCATCCCCACAGCATGATGCTGCCACCACCATGCTTCACAGTGGGGATGGTGTGTTGCTGCATGTGCAGTGTTTGGTGTATGCCAAACATAGCGTCTTGTCTGATGTTGCTTTGAGGTATTTTCCTCAAACTCTACACAGATGTTCATCCTGATTCAAGGATGAAATAGTTTTATTTTGAAGGCCATAGGTCAAACACCAGGACACCAGTCCTTCTTTTTGACCCACCACTGCACTTTCATTGTCCTGCAACTGGGAACTTCACAGAGACATTTAACCACCAGGTGGCAGTTCTTGTTTCAATATCATGTTTTTTTACTTATTTTTTTTCTTTTATGGACAATGCTAGCCTCTTTGGGGTTTGTTGTTGTTATTATAAACTTCAGTCGTTATATGAAATTGGTCATTCCTTTCACCTCCATTGGATTAGGATGGGGCGAAACCTCAGATAGCTTTAAACCCCAACAAATCCCAACAAACCTAGCTGCACTACCTTAAGATGCAGTGAAGAGAATATATACGTAGTTACATGTACTTAAAGATGAACTGACTTTTCAATGCTACCAGGCAAAAACTACAAGACAGAAACAGCCTCTTCAGTGAGTTCAACGTCTGCGTCATCCCAGCCTCACTCCTGTCTTCTATCAGGCTGTTGTTTTTCATATAGTACAGAGCATCCAGTGGTAAATGTCAAATTGAGGTTGAATAATCAGGAAGTCCTCTGATGTTTCTTTGATAACAATGCCATCAGAGGCCAGACAGTCATTACACTACCGCTCGGCTTGGTAAACAAGCACATCGTTGAAAAGGACGATGGATACGGTCTCAAATTCTGGTTATTTGGGAAAAAATTAAAGTCAAATCACTTTTAATGATGAATAAATCATTACATTCATTCATTACATGGTGCGTGCAGCCTACAATGATCCACAGTGGCCTCTTTTTTCAGATGTCTGGTTAACAGCTCCATACACATATTAGTATCAGCAGATATTTATCTTTTTGCTGAGATTCACAACCGATATATCATCTGTTAATACTGGCTGTATAAACAAATAAGTTCCAACAATTTTTTTCTTTATTCATCATCCTTTTTTTACTCATTATCTTAAAGACCAAAGTTTAACTATCTTTAAAGAATTTGCAACAACTGTGCAACAATATCCTGGTAAATAATCTGTAGACAGCTTGCAATGAAGGTTTGCTTGTCAAAATCTGTGTTTGTGACAACGGCAGAACTGATGTTAATTAGCTCACTTAACAAGCTGACTGATGTTCATGGATGAGAAAAGACTGCTGGTTCTCTCCTCTGCTCGCTTGTCTTCACCAAGTCAGCTTGAAAAGAAAAAAAACCTCAGGCTGTGGGAGTAGGATGCACTCACTGGTTTTAGCTGCTGCTATAGCCATGAAAAAATGCTCCCAGAATTTTGAGCAAGTCCTAATAGTTCTAAATACAAATCTGGTGTTAAAATCTGGGAAAGGATGCTCGCTATCTCATCTGCACTATGCCATGCAGCTCCGGAAAAGAAAAAACAAAACTCAGACTGTGGGAGTAGTATGCAATCACTGGCTTTAGCTGCTGCTAAGATGCCATGAAAAGTACTCCCAAACTTTGTAGCAAGTCCCACAAATTAAAAATATTAACCTGGGGTTGAAATCTGTGTTGACATCGGCAGACAGGACACTAATAAGCTCACTGATTTATCTGCACAATGCCATGTAGCTCTGGAAAAGAAAAAAAAACTCAGACTGTGGGAGTAGGATGCACTCACTGGTTTTAGCTGCTACTCTTATCACCATGAAAAATGCTCCCAAAATTTTAGCAAGTCCTAGTAGCAGATCAAAATACTAATCAGGTGTTAAAATCTGAGAATGGATGTGTATCAGCTCACTGATTGATCTGCACTATGCCATGTAACTCCGGAAAAAAACAAAAAACAAACAAACAAACAAAAAAAAAACCCTCCGACTCTGGGAGTAGTATACAATCACTAGCTTTAGCTTCTGCTAAGTTGCCTTGAAGAGTGCTTGCAAACTTTGTAGCAAGTCCCACTAGTAAAAACTATTAATCTGGGTTTGATATCTGTGTTGACATTAGCAGGATGGAAGCTAATTAGCTCACACATTAGCTGACAGATGTTATATTATGATACATCTGTAAATGGATATGTAATAGACAATAGATAATAGACAAATGTAAAATAAATGCAATGATGAGTAAGAGTTAAAGGGATACTTCAACATATTGGCAAATTCGTTCATTGCCATAATTCCTGTAGTCTCCATAATAGGTTCGTTACCTTTAGCTGTCGGTGCAAGCTGTTTTTATATCGGCCGCTGCCGAGTTCGGACCTGCTGTGCCAATTCAATGTAAGCAGACGGTATTCCGGCTTTCCCTCATCAAACTCATCAAATACACAATCCAACAACTCCAAAATGCTCTCGTGTACAAGTTGTGACCTGCACATTCACCACACTATGAAATAATAACATATAATTATGTAACATTACGACACATGAAGCAAATACTTGGAACTATTTCTTGAGTAAACCACTGGGTGGAGTGACACAGTGCAGCAGCCATGTCTGGAGTGTAGTTCCGGCTTTGCATTTAGCTTTAAAACATCTCCGTCTCGTAATGTTCCATGATTATTTCATTGCGTGGTGAATGTACAGGTCACAACTTGTACACAAGAGCATTTTGGAGTTGTTGGATTGTGTATTTGATGAGTTTGATGAGGGAAAGCCAGAATACCGTCTGCTTACATTGAGTTGGCAAAGCAGGTCCGAACGCGGCAGCGGCCGATCTAAAAACAGCTTGCACCAACAACTGAAGGTAACAAACCTATTACTAAGACTATAGGAATTATGGCAATGGATGAATTTGCCAAAATTTTGAAGTATTCATTTAACACAGTTGTAAGGATTTCAGGATTCTTTATTGTCATTTTCTCACCACAGGTGATGACATGAAGAGTGACTGATGTCCTGAAATCAGCTAAAGACGTGATTATGAGCAAAAAGAAGGAAAAAATAACCATGTCAGCACCTTTTAAACTTCAAAACTGATTTTTTTTTTAATCAGCTAAGAGCACTTCTGTTAAAAAGCATTGCTGCTTTATCTTTCTATCAAACAAAAAGTATTGACAGTAGAATTAATATGGACTTGATATTCTCCATAATGAGCCTTATGTTGAAAATATAACTTGTCTTTTTTTCCCATCTGTAACTTTGGTATTTTTCTGTCCTTGTAAATGTAAAAATGACATATTATATGCTGTTGACTTAAAATATTCATTTAAATTTTGGGATACATTTGGATGGAAATCTCGTCATAACATCTGATTAACTTGGCATTGCACCTCTTAAGTGCAGGATTAATGCATTTAATCCAAACGTGGTCTGGTGTTCACCCCATGTTCACTTCTTTTCAACACTGTCCATCATGTGTGATGTGAAGTGATGAAGTGGTGACATGGTGAGTCCAATTGGCCAGGACATTTCCACATTTTCGACTCCATCCACTGTCTTGACTCGAAAAAGAAAACCATACCAATGATAAAGTATTGAAGCCACATCCAGATCAGCCTTGGTACATGTAGTTGAACAAATACAGTCGTTGTATTTGTGTATGCTATGAGAAGCGTTTGTCTGGTCTGACAGCTATAATTACATCAGAGGCAACAAGCACCGACATGTCTCATTCTGTGTTTACATTTCACATCATTCTATCTTCACGTGTTGATGTCAGGGATCTGTGCAGTCTGATGGCTGAAGTGCCGCAGTGATGGATTCACACGGCAAGTTTCCACACTAACCTCCCAGTGGTCTTCCTTCAGTTACCTCAGTTCATGTCAGCTTTCCAGGAACTGAGCTCAGCTCTTTTTAAACTGACTATTGTGCATTTTTTTCATGCAGCAGGAGTTTCATAGTGTTTCATAAGAGTTGAGAAATGTAACCATCCCAAAAGAAGCTGTCAGCTAAGAAGGAAGTCAAAGCATCAGATTCTGAATTACAGAGATATCACAGGCCATGACTCTGATGGTTTGTGTATGCCTCTGTATCATCTGTCTATTGTCATGGGTTTGTGTGCATCAGGAAGTAGGTGTGGCTCGGCGCTCTTGAGGCTGTTTTAACAGGAAGCAGTGCTGCTCTAACAATCAGCTCAGATCTTTCCTCTACCCTTCTTATTTTGGCTAGTTTCACAACACTGGTAATACTAATATAATACACATGTCTCTCTGTGAGAAAGCAGCAACCAAAGTGTGAACGACTTTTCCTATGAGACCCTCGACATCAGCTGATAGTATTAGATAAAGCTCAGATACTGGGAGAAGGTTTTATGGTGTCTTTCTTTGCCTGTTTTTAGTCGGTGACAACTAAATGACAAAAAAATGAATTCTTGAGGAATTTTGAAAGAGTGATAGAAATGTCAGAATACAAAAATATGCACCATTAATGTCTGTCACCACAGAGAAGCTCATCTTGAGATGACTTGTAATATGTTTTTTTTTATATTCTTTTAACTAAAGCAGTCCTTGTAGCAGGGAAGAGTACCTTTTTTATTTGATAAATTGCTGGATTCCATTTACCTCGGAACTCGATGTCAGAGTTGGGAATGACCTCATGGAATGAAATGTTCCATTTGAAACGAGCTCATAACCAGGGATACTGAGGGTTGCTATGACTTATGGGTCGGAATTACGAGGTCAGGGCGCATTTTTAATGACGTGTTTTTGTTTGCTATTTTGGCGCTCTCTCCAAGGAAATTTTGTTGTATTAAGTAAAAGAAAAAGAACAATCAAACCTTTATGGTGAACTGCAAGTTCCATTTTCTGTCTTTTTTTTGTGCTCGGTCATCTTTGGAATGAGGTTTGGTATCCTGTCAGATGGACTTAACACTCGGAAAACAGTAAGGATTTTCTAAAACCTGTTTTTGTTTTCCTTCCCGGTAATGATTCTGATACCAAGGTGTTTGGTATCAGCTGATACCGAGTACTGATCTGATACCAGTGTAAACTTTCTTGACTGACTGTGCAGACTAGCAAATAATTTTAGACCTATATTTGACTCAGAATCCGGCTCAACAAATAGAATCGTAATGTACAGCATGACCTGTAGCCCTGAAGTTGTTTTTCTACTGATTATTGAGTTTTAATGCTAAAAATTAAAATAACAATAATACAGGGGGCTAGATCACAGACTTACATTACAGAATTACATTACTCTACATTATGCTCTATTCAGGCAGCATGACATGACAGAACAGCCTGCTATTGGCTGACAGACCCTCACAAAGGGTAAACAACATGAAGGTTAGCTTCAGGCTAAATGATCGAAATTAGATTAAAATGGAAAAAAAGACATTCAATATCAGGTTTACTGGTGTGGATTTAATCATTCAAGTCCCAAAAAGTAACACAAGTTACAGGCTGGCTGAAAATGCTGCTGCAAAGGATTCAAAGGAATCAATCAATAAATAAACGGTGCCAATAGGATGGCACAACGGTTAGCTTCCAGAGGAAAAACAAGTAAGAGGCAACGATATATGGTTCAAAAGTTACTTAACTTTTGATAACATGTGTCACTTCTTGTTGTGTACGACAGCGCCGCTCTGGAAGGCATTTTAACAATCACATTCAGTGAAAAAAATGTCCCAAACTTTGCTGCTGCAGTGGGTCCTTTGGTTCTTCTTCATTGCTGTAAACATGGTAGTTGGTACATGCAGTGTTTCCTGGCAGCAAAGAAGAACTGATTTCCAGTTTTAACGCTAACATTTAGTATGGTTAAACAAAGCAAAATATAAAGCTGAACAAAACGGTACCGGATCGGTGCATAAAAGCATTACAAGAGACAATTTAGAGGCGACATTATTTATTCACTAAATGTGCTTCCACTGTAAAAAGTCACACTTTTCCTTTTACCAATACGCAGTGGTATTCAACCTTTTTTGCCCAAGACAAACCTGAGATCAGGCCAAAATCTAAGTGCACACCATATTAGGGCTGAATGATTTGCAAAAATAATCTAATTGTGATTTTCTTCCCAAATATTGCAATTGAGATTTAATATGCGATTATTCTTGGGTTAATCTTGTGCATTTTTTGACAAATTCAAGCAATAAATAACCCCATAAATAAGACCATGTGTTCTGAAAACAATTAAATTATTTCTGAAGCAATTGATCCATAGTAGCATGAATCTGAATATGGGTGCAACAAGCTTTAAGTTATAAAAGAGGCAGCTGGGGTGGAGGAGGTGAGGCTGGGTACCAGCTGATCGCAGCTGGGGTATGACTTTCGTGAAGTAACGCCAGGCTGCATCAGTTTTATTTAGAATGAGCTAATTATTTTTGCTCATATTGCAAATGTGACGTCATTTGCTGTGTTTAAGGGCATTATCATTTAATGTCACTAATTTTGATTAAGAAAAACATACATAAAACACAAAAAGAAGGATTTTAGTAAACCATTATAAAAAACTGACACTTGAATGTTTGCATAATGTGCATGAAATCTCTGCCGCTGCAAAAAATCGATTAATTAAACTGGTATTTTGACACATTTCAAGTCAAAGAAATATTGCAACTTCTGCGATTTAAAAATTGCAGAAGGCCATATTGTGATTTGATCCAATTTGCGATTACTTGCCCAGCCCTACACCATATCCACTTCCATACTGTATAAAATATCCTCTTTTAAAGGAGTTACAGAAACTTTAGTTACTGTGTAATTCTAGTTAAAACATGGCCGTGGTTTAAGGCGCTACCCATGTAAGCGGGCGGCCCGGGTTCGAATCCGGCCTGTGGCCCTTTACCACATGTCTCTCCCCACTCTCTTCCCTGTTTCTGAATCTATCCACTGTCCTTCCTCTGTCAAATAAAGGCATGAAAAAGTCCAAAAATAAATCTTAAAAAAAAAGAAAAAAAGAAAAAAAGAAAAAAACATGGCTGTATAAATTCCCATGGCACACCAAGTCTTGCCTGTTGATGTTTGATACACATTAAAGGAGTCACTTTCTAGCTTCTCTAAATCAACCAGAAAGCAATCAGCACACATATTTTTCTCTCATCCCACTACAGTAAGTTGATCAAATTGCAGAGAATAATGTGTTTTTTAATTTCAAATAAGACCGAAAGTATAACAGCAAACATCTTCCAACATGATCACTGACCGTCGAGGCGTTCTGTCTGAACACATCTGTGAAAATATACTGCTATTTAATGAATGTCGACAGAGGAGCTGTAATGAGATCCCACATCACACATCTGCTCTGTCTGCCTCTTAAGACACAGCCACACCCTTGTGTCCTCGTCTACTGCCAAGCCTCAGCCTCTCTCTGAAAACACTTCAGCTTCCCTTTGTGTTATTATCTGCTCCTCTGTGCGTCTCACGCCCACATTCTTACCCTGACCTCAGCAAACATCTCAGCCATTTAGCATTTACACCTAACCTTCATAGTTTGGATCCTTAATCTCAGAGATTTCTGTGCCGCTGTATTTGAGTTAGCGGTGTCTTGAGTTTTGTCGCTTCCTTCCACAATAAAAGGGATCCATGCTCTTCCAAAACGCAGACCAGGATGTGAGTTAGGAACGAGACAAGGGTGGGAGAGGACTGTAGTAACAGGAGGAGGAAGAAATTCCAAACTGACACATGGGGACGAGGAGGAGCTTCACAAATACACGGATGTAAACGCCAAGAAAAACGTATCTTAGTCTGACTCTTTAAGTGACTGCGTTTATCTGTGTGTTTTGTAGAACAGAGTCCTGGATGTAAAAGAAGAATGAAACAGCAGAGATGGGCCGAGCTGAGCAGCGCTGGTGAACTGGCAGGAAATGAATCAGGGCACGGTCGTCATAGACCCAGCTGTGATCCGCTGGCGGCCAGAAGATCCCAATTATCGCCTCCCAGCTCCCACAGCCAATCACACCGCTTTCTTGCAACACAGCGATGTATTTAAATATGACTTACTTCTCGCTAATCCCTGTTTGCATTAATGCTGTTGCACCATGCTGCTGCTGCTTGCAAAGCTTAACCTCCTCCACCCCAGCCTCCTCCTTTATAGCATAATGCTTGTTGCACTCTCATATTGAGATTCATGCTACTATGTATTGTATTCAGTACATAAGTCAAAGTATGCTGCCTGACTAACCAAGGGAGCATCTTTTTGGCACATTTAGAGCTCCAAAGTTCTAACTTTTCTCTGTTCCCATTTAATCCTAACAGCTGTCCGTCACTTCCTGACCCCCACTGGACATTCAGAATCATGTGACTGCAAAGAACTAGGGATGCACAATAGTGGATTTTTATCAAATCCGATACGCTGATATTTACTGGTTCATTTTAGCTGATACCAATATCAATACCGATATTTAAATATGCATTTTGGACAAGAAATTTCAGTCCTTTTGGACACACTTTAAGGTTTGAGGATGACCAAAGAAACAAACTTTAGTTCTTAAAAAACAATTCAAAGTTTAAAGAATGAGGATAAATAAAGAAAAAGACCTCAGCTGACACAGATCTGTTGGTTCAGCCTAAAGCTCCTCTAATTTGTTAATATATACAGAAAAAAATTTACCGTTGATGTATGCTGAAATACACAGGCAAAATATCAGATGTGAATATCGGCAGAAATTTTGATATCTGCCCATTTGCCTTTTTTAGCTATCTGCTGATACAGATACCAGACCGATAATATCGTACATCCCTGCAAAGAACCCATTGCTCACCATATGATCTTTCCAGAAAATAATCAGGGAAAACAAGAAAACTTGTTGCTTTTGGTTCTAAAGCCCAGTTCAGACCAAACAACAAGACTGTCCCAGAGCATCACTTGCAACTTGTGCAAAGGCCACAAATACATGCAACATTTATTCATGGTAAAGTATAATTTGAAAAAGAGTTTGCAATTTATGCCATCTTTGTTCATGAAAATTGAGATCTAAGCCATGAAAGAGGTGGAATATTTATCTTACAAATTTTTAGAATATTCTCGATGAAATGGTTATATCTGAATCAAGTGTGATACATTAGAGAGGCACCACAAAAACTGTATTTACAGCAGGATGCAGAATGGCTAACTACACAAAGCTCTCTGAATGATTAATGTGTCTTCAACAACAGCAGATTACTGTTCAGCTTCCTGAACCAAAATGCTGACGTAAAAAAGGTAAACAAGCACATTTTCCCAGAGTTTTGTCCAAAGGTCATCTGATACTTTCGATTTACATAAAAAAACAGTGAACGCACCTCTTGTGACCCAGTGACGTGGCTGAAAAGTCCTCTCTGATGTTTAAACGGGAGTTTAACACATGCTTACTGTACACAAGAAGACCTGAAGTGACTCCAGTTAAACATCAACAAAGACAGAGTGTGAAACACTGCTGCTCTTTTAAACAAGTTGTCATGAAGGCAGTGAGTCACCTCTGTCAACCTCAGCATGCTGAAACGCTGCATATGGAACAGGTGGAGGCTTTGACCTGAAGATGCTCCGGGATCAGCTCTGCAGTATTTCAGGAAAACGTGTTTTCACTGCAGGGAGAAGAGCCCTGCAGGGTGCAGGTGCATCAGCAGTTTCAGTCTCCACTCATTTACGCCACAAATCATAAAAAAGTGTACTTTTTCCACAGCCCAATGTTGGATTTATGATTTCAAAAGAAAGCACAGACATACAGAATATAAATATTCTGCATACCTGGACAGCTGAGATACATCAGAACTCCATAAAATTCAACCTTTAAAAGCTTTTATCGTAGAGAAAGTAAACGCACTCCTCTGCACGGGAAGAAAAATGTACAAACTCTTCAAGGACACTCTGTAAATCAAACCGCTGCCTCTTTCAGCACTACAGCTTTCCTAATGGAAAGGCTGTATTACTATTCTGCATGCGACAGAGGTTATTTATGAGGGGCTTCAGCACTATTATTCTGCATAGAAAGAGGAGAGAGAAAGAGGAGATGACAGATCTTATATGATCTGAAAATAGGCAGATTATTGTTCTGAAATTATTGTGATATAATTCAGTTTGATTGGTGTTGTACATATTTTCAGCTTTGTGGTTTCTATGTTCTTGTGTATTTTATCACCTGAATCTTGATTTTTTTTAAATTGTGTAAAATAAAAAGTTACCAATTCTATTTCTATGTGATTTTAATAGTAGCTTTATATTGCTATTTTTGCAGACAAATTATAGACTGACTATAAATTTGGTATAAATCTATAAATCCAGGTCTGGAAAGTTACTACTTACATTTACTTAAATTACCGTGATTAAGTAGTTTTTAGGGTACATTTTAAAACCAGTACTTTTACTTTACTCCCTCTTTTTTACCAGAGTAACTGTACTTTTACTTGAGTGCAATAGTCTTGTATTTTTCCACCGCTGTTGACTACATAGTAGCACACAATGAGAGAATGATTCCACATCACAGGCTTAACATTGAACAGTTCATTTGAACTCCCAAAGTGTAATTTTAGCTCCATTCTGAGTGAAACGGCCTTCAGAGTCAGAATTATTTGACAGTGTTGATCCACCAGTGCGAGTTCAACTCTGTAAAGAGTCAAATGATCGAAGCTCTGCCAAATAAAATCTCCAATCTGGGCAGAGTTTCCCATCATGCCCTTGGGCAGAGTGTTTAGAAGTGTCTTATATGTGGTTAGTTGTGTTAAGTTGTTTCCTGTTGAACAGTGATCTCTAGTGGGTTTCCTTTGCTCGTGCTTCTGGTTGTTATTGTTTTTCATGTGAGACACATTTGCACCATAAGTGAAGTTATCCACAGAGTTTGCGCAACTGCCACCGATTTTCAGTAGTTACTGCAGCTCTGTTGTATTGTATATTTAGCACTTGAAAAGTGCAGTTTAACTATAAGTAGATGGACCAATATAGACACTTTTAATTTAATACTGTATTTAACTTTTTAACTGAACAATGTTCTCTTGTTGTTCTTACCATTAAGAAAATATTATATTTTACTGCAAATCACCTCAAGTAAACTTTAAATAAAATACTTTTAACTTTTACATAAGTACATTTAGAAAGCAAGTTATTTTTCTTTTACTTAAGTAACATTAAACCTGAGTAACTGTACTTTTATTTGAGTACAACAGTCGTGTACTTTTGCCCCCTCTGTATAAATTTTTTCCAGCCAAAATTTCTATACTTACATGTAAAGCTGGGATGTATGCCCAGTTATGCTGCCTTTGGCCCCCCCTGTGAACCTGTGCCAGTGTGTTTTGTAAATATGTGTTCTCCAACAAATATCCACTCCTTTATTTTCATGTCTAACATACATGTCACAAAAGTGGGATTTCATCCAGTAATTTTAAAATAAAAACCCCAGATTGAAAGTAGTAAATTTAAATGAATAAATACAGAAGAATATCTTCATAAAGTTTTTTGGAGGAGGTGTAAAATCTGGCATGTAGATAAAAGGGAAGTGTAACTTTTTGCAGTGGAAACAGAAAATTCAGCTTTTCCTAAGATAAAGTTCGCCTCTATGTTGTTCATCTCTTTACCAGCTTCGAAGATATGGACCTTAATGCAACATGGCATTGAGTCCTCTTCTTTTGCAGTTTTGATTTTTTTTTCATGAGTGGGACACCTACTGCTTGACCTTTTTGACCCCAAATACATAAATTTGCATTTCTTTGCCTGATTTCTAAGAATTCCTAGAGATTTTGCAATACATTTGCATGCAAACCAAAGTCATGAATATTAGTCTTGGCTTTTCTGTGGATGTTGCTGTTACCTTCCTCAGCTGAGAGCATCAGATAATAAAATAGAGGTATAGAAATAATCAGCATAGTTGCTGATGGTCCCTTTTTATGGTTCATCAAGAGGCATCAGTATCAATTTTGGTCTGTTTCATTACCAGATAAAGACTACTAACAAGAACTTCAAAATGTCATAATACATGTTTCTGAATCTGTTAGTCTTTGAAAATGTTCCCGAAATTGTATGGCTGCAGAACTTTTTATTATAATACTCTCAGAACAATGAAGTAAATTTATTTCCCATTTTAACTGTAGTTTAGAGGGATTTTTTTTTTACATTTTACCCAACATCTTCACAAAAGAGAGTAAGGGAAAACAGTTTAGTTTGTGAAAGGCTACCAACATGTCTTTGGCGAGAAAATCGTGCATTTCCCAGGGTCAAAGACTTCTCTTTACTACCTCTGAATGGACCTGTTGAAGAGCTCAGTGACATTTTGTGGGTGTGGGTGATCTCAGCAGGCCTGTACTCACTTTCCTGTGCTTCACATCCTCCCCGCACGCCTCGATGACCCCGCAGCCCTCCATCCCCATCGTGACGGGCGGGGCAGGCAGCAGCTCGTAAAGCCCCTGTCTGCCCAGCAGCTCAGCGAAGTTCAGCCCGCACGCCTTGACTCGAACCAGGACCTCTCCCGCCTTCAGCTGCGGTGGGCTCAGCGTCTTCACCTGCAGCTTCACTTTATCATAGCCCCCGTACCCGGTCAGCACCACAGCCCGACAGGGGAGCGTCTTCTCTTCGGCTGCAGCTGCGGGGCTTTCCACGGACTCCTGCGGGGGCTCCGGGGCAGCCGGCGGAGGCTCGTCGGTGGTCTTCTGCTGCTCAGGTTGTTGCTGCGGAGTTGGAGCCTCTTCAGCAGACATGGTCAACACTTGTGATGGTTTTAGTCCTGAAAGGTTTTCAGATCAAAAGTTCAGCCTGTGAGAAGGTTAAATCTCAAGAATAAAGAAAAATAATCCAGGTTCAGTGGCATAAAAGAGGTGTCTCTCTAGGAAGACAGGCGTATCTCTTGTAAAAATGAGATTAATGATTCGTGGTTTGTTTCCTGTGTGTGCGCTGCGATCAACAAGTGACAGCAGTCAAAGAACGCAAGATGAGATCGGTAGTTCCGGTTTTTATTTTCACAATAAAACAACCAACAGAAAAAGTCTGCTAAAAATCATTAACATTACCAAGGACGTAGTAGGATATGCTTTGAACGAATTGGAGAGAAACCCGTACAGTTAGTTTCACAACAATTAATTTATTCTTTTTCCCAGGAAAGAAAAAATGTTAAAGAGGAATTTTTAAAGAAAATTATAGTTATACCAGAAAATAAAAGGAGAACAAAACACACAGTTATTCAAAATCCACTCACTGAAAAGAAATATATGCAAAGTAAATACGATTTTCTCCCCCAAATTAACCTATTTAAGTTTTCAATCCCTCAAGGCAAAATAATAAAAGTAAGGACAGACTTATTGATAAACTCGTTTCCACTTTACCAGTTGCTGAAAGATGTAGCAGGGCCCAAACAGAAACCAAACAAGAAAAAACAAAAAAATGAAGTTGGATAAATAGGTATAAATTCTGACTTCATATGCTGAAATTAAATTCGAGAGATTTTTATAATATGAACAGCTGTTTACAATGCATGCAATATTTCAGATCTGAAACCAGACCTCAATTATCAGACCTTATAGATTTCAAACAGCCTATAAATACCGCAAGATGTATGAGCCTTAATAAGTAATACCAGCAGTAATTACGTTCAGGTTTAAGCAAAAATGAAATCTGCAATTTGAGAAGGCTTTTACTTACAAGTCATATCCTGTATCCTCACGTGCTTTTCTCCGTGATTTCGTCTAGCTTGATGTAGCTGGAAAATTGACCGATCCGTGCTGTTGGCCAAATGTGAGTCAGAGAACCGCGGAGGGATACAAAACCCGGAAAATGGGGTTCAGGAGGGGAATAAAGGGATCATTTTAGTGAACAGCTACAGAGAAGACATTCAGGTATTGTTTCAGGAACACCTGCAATCCAAACGTCACATATAATTAAATTACACAGGAATGTTATGTAGCTATTTTGCAAGAATGAAGGTCATCCTATTAAGCATATAATACCCAACTTTAATGTAACGTATATAAATAAGACTTACCTTCAACAAGAGGGACATATTTATGGACGCCCAAAAATAAAAATGTGGAAGCTAGGAAATTTAAAAAAGATTTCTAAATCATAATTATGACATAAAAAGTCATAATTTCGACTAATTATGACTTTTATCTCATAATTTCGACTTTTTATCCAATAATTATGACTTAGAATTTTTTTCTCCAAGAATTGCCTTTCTATCACATTTTCACTTTTTTATTTAGCAGAAATGTCCTTCCATACATATTCCTTTATTTAATGTCAGACACAGAAAATATATTTTATAGTACATTGTAGAGAAGAAATTTCATGATGGTGGCATCCATCACAGTACCAGGCTTGAAATCACTGAGCTCTTAAGAACGACCCATTTTATATCACAAGTGTTTGCACTTGGAGACTGCTAGGCTAGACGCTTTGCAACAGGTCTGACTGAAACACCTGAATTACGAAATTAACAGGCCAAATACTATAGTGTATCACTTTGTCTGTAAGGCAGGAGCTTTAAACTGCTTTCTCTCCTTGTTCTGATGTGAGTTTGCCAGACAGGAAGTGAAAGGTACTAAGAATGATGGAAATGGGTCTCTTAAATGGGGCAGGAAATTCCTCATTTGAATATCAAGACATATGTGAGGGCAGAGGTTGCAGTTTTATTCTTTTTTTTCCCCCACATTAAAGTTCAGAGAACGCTGTCACACACACATTAAACACACTCACACAGCTGCTGCAAACATGCTACTGGTTGGAAAATGAACAGCTGTGGTAAATACCTTTGGTTTTGGGATAAAGTATAAGTGCTTTCAGGCATTTCTCTCACACACACCACACACAGAGCATCAAGTTCTTCAGCCACACTCAGGATGCGTTTAACTGCACTTTGCAGCTTTTGTCTGTTTACAAGGTCTCTGCATCCTGTTACAGCGGCTCTCAGCCACATTCACGTGTCAAACATTTTAACCACGCTAACCCTTGGCATATTTGACTTTTTAACCACTTCATTCTCATCATCTTACAATCACATGACAACAAGTTTGAAATTTGAAATAGTGAAAGAAGAAAACATGGCACAATCTGCATTCTGCAAAAGTTGGTCAGTTACAGGTGAAAATGTAATTCAAATAAAGTGAAATAATAAAAGTTAAGCTGGCATATGTATTCTTTCTATACACATAAATATTCAACTATAAAAAATATCAAGCTGTCAGAATTAATCAGTATATAAGCAAGGTGTCCCCAGAGATGTTCCACCCTAGGAGATTCACCCAGACCAGTCTCCCAGTCCCTGCTGCTGAAAACTACCCCCACAGCATGATGCTGCCACCACCATGCTTCACTGTTAGGATGGTACTGGGCAGGTGATGAGCGGTGGCTGGTCACAGACATAATGTTTAGAATTGAGGCCAAACAGTTCAATCTTGGTTTCACCAGACCAGAGAATCTTGTTTCTAACAGTCTGAGAGTCTTTCAGGTTTTTTTTTGCAGACTCTGCCATAAAGCTCAGATTATAGGAATGTGTTATCAAAGACTGTGTGTTTAGCTTCTGTCAGTGAGTGTTAATGTGTGCACAGTGATAAGTTTGAGGGAGGGGGTCCAGAAATTCTACAATTACCTAAGCTTTCAAGCTCTGGTTAAGTCAGTGATGTAACATTGAAGTGACAAAAATAGGATGAGAGGTGATTTGGATCAGATAATTTTACCCTATGAGTACGGAAGGAATAAATTAAACATGGATTATTAACAGATACACCTCACTTATAATGTATAACCTGTGAAAAGTAATACTCAATTTGTCCAGAAGATGGAGCTAAAGGACTTGTCTGAAAGCCAGCTCTCAGAGTGAGTAACAGTAATTCCTAGGTCAGGAAGTATTATTTTGTCGGGGCTTACATGCATATTAACTGAGTATCTGGGATTTAAGGGGAAATTTAGAGCACCTCATGTTCGGGGATAAAATAACATTTCTGCTAAGATTTATGAGTTTACTTTGTTCACATGACCAGCCCAATGATGCCTACTGTGTAATTATGTTTATAAGAAGTGCAAAATTATAGACTATTTAGGAGAATTTCATTGCAGTTTTACTTAATTAAAATGTGTTACTTTGGTAATTTTGTGAATTAAGCTGTAACTGATTTAAATGCCTAATTGTAATGTTGTATCAGATTTTATGAGAGAAAAATAACATGTATTTATTCATTTTTGATGGGATTTTTTTCTTACTAATAATGAAGGCAGACATTTGCCTGAGGTCTTATGCTCCAAGTGGCTTCAAAATAGCTTAAAGATGTGCATCAAACATAAGGATTAAGTCTATCACTATTATTACAATTTCATTCAGTGAGTAATATGTGTTTGTTGAATGTAAACAAGGAGCAGAAAGTGGCTGAATGTAACTGAATTAAATTTTGAGTGTCCAAAAAAGTCCCTAGAGAGGACCTCTAGCCCCAATAACAAGTTACAAACCCCTCTAAAAGCCCCCAAATATCTACGTATTCATTTAATTATAGTTAGGCAGATCCTTCAAAACCAGCTGTTCTTAACTGGTCTGGTCTCAGGATCCACAGCCACCTCCTAATGAGAAGTCGTGCCCAAAATTTTCAAAATTTTTCTGCCACCTAAATCTATAATGAAAAGTTTTCCAGTTCTGACCTTTGACAGAATAAAACAACTGAGTGAAAAAAGAGACAGAACAAAACAAACATGGGGTGATCTGCATGCATGTTTTTTTTTATACATATATAGCCTATATATGTTTTTCATTCCACGTAAATTTTGGTTGTTTTCTAAAGATTACAAATTTTAACTCATCATAATGAGAAAACAAGCTTTGTTTTCCAAAGATATAAAGACATAAAGGTACAGATGTACAGTATGTTTGCTTAGGGTTTCCATACTTTAACTGTACTACAGGTAACATAGAGTTTTACGATTTATAATATGAAATTTGTCAAAAATGTATACGTGGTGACTGTGAGTTATTATGCTTTTCAAAGAGGTGATTGCAAGTGCTGTTGGATATTTGAGTACTTGTAGTTCAAATCTGGATATTTCCTGTAGTTCTCTGGCTGTGTGACCTGAAAAGAGATGATAAAAAATATACTATTTTTCTCACTTGCTTGATTATTTTTAGGTAAATGGGGAAGGGGCTCGCGTTGTTCTTTGTCTCAGACCTCAAAATTTCTAAAACCGGCCCTGCTATTTAGCAAGGTAAGCAAGCTTACATGTAAACATTTTTAAATCTGTTTTAGACGACACAAGCTCTGTTAGGCCTATTTTAAGTTTTTAAAAAGTACCATATAAATTTTACTACAAAAGCTGCTAATTTTGGCTATTTGTGCAATCAAAGTTGGAATTGGCTAGTTTTTGTTGATTAAAAACGGCAGTTTTCGACATTTAATGCCAAATAGCCTATTTCTTATTCGTCCCGTTTGTATCGTATTGACTGTATTGAAGTTCTCTCGAGACAACTTTAATTTTTTGACCAACTTTTAAAACATTTCTATAGTTTTATTTACGAATAGTCAAGCAAAAATGTATTAGAAAACACACCCCTTTATTAACTACGTTGAAGACAAGCTGCAAGTTTACCTTTACAGTAGACTGAAAGTACGTTGTGCACTTTTATTTTGAAAGCTATGACAGGAAACGGGCTTGTAGCCGCTCTGTGACAGGTGTTGTCAGTGAGCCTCAGTTCACCGGTGGTTCAGAGCAGCACAGCACTGCTCAGAGCATGAAGCTGAAACTACACCAGGCTGTGGAGCTGAAGTTTTAATGTGAAGTGGTTTCTTCTTCTCTGGAAACAATTAAAGCTGCTCTCTGTTTCTAAACTAGTTTGGAGCTAAATGAGCTGCAGACACGGAGACACTCAGTGATACTCGGGGCACGATGGAGAGCAGTAAGGGATTACTTCGCTGTAAGATCGTGGTGGTCGGAGATGCGCAGTGTGGAAAGACGGCTCTCCTTCATGTTTTCGCTAAAGACTCGTACCCGGAGGTAAGAGACTCTATTTTAAAGAAAACATTTCAATGATGACTGCAACAGAAGTGCGTAATAAGTCCATAATAGTCACATCACAGGGCATTATAAAGTCTCCATCACGCCCATCTTTAAGTCAACTGAGAAACTTCAGAACTTGCCTGTACCAATATAGGCTATTAGACTGAACAATTAACACGATTTTTATTTTTGTGTATGTGGATTTAGCTCATTATCCTTACTGAGAGCGCAGATTGATGTGATTTCTTTTGACTAATGTCTTTGCTGACCAAAAATGTTGATGAAATGTTTTAGTGATCCTTGCCAAGTGGATAGGTATGTAAATAAATGTGTCAATAGGCGCAGAGAGCTCTGAAGTGTTAACACTGAAACATACCGCAGCAACAGCTAATGAGCCAGCGTCAACGATCAACATCTGTTTTTGTTTCATCTAACAGTGAGAAACTTAAAAATATAAAAGTGGAAATTAAATTTTCTCACTAACGACTTACAGTGATAAATGTTTAATGATATCAATCTAGATAAAACAATGGAGAAATTGATTGTGCTGGGCTAATTCATCAAAAGAAATGATGCACTAAAAAGAGCCAAACACTAGGAAGTCAATGAGGAATTTATCACATACTCAGACTAAAGGGCTGTGGACTCTCTGGACAGTATTAGATGCAAATAAGAACTTATTTTCATCAAATCTATGTTGTGATTTTGTTCATATAAACATAGGCATCAGTCAATGACAAGTTAATGCAAAAATAAAACAAAACAAGTGATTAAGTTGCAAATATTGTATTGTAAATCAGAATACTGTATCTTCTATGAAAAGGCAACATTGCTGTGAGTATAGCTACCATAATTTTTGATAAAAAATTTTTTAAAAACAATTTAATCTTCTTTGATTAAAATGATGATCTCATCGAAAAGGACCAAAGCTTTAAAATAAACAACAACTTCATAAGACAGTCTGTGCAATTTAGAAAATGTCAGTGAGTTTCCATTAGCATTTTTTGCCTCTGTGTAATAGCTGATCCTGGAGGCGTTATGTTTTGGGTCTGCCCTTGTGTCCATCAAAGCTGTTCCTGTGATAGCGTTATCTCAGGAATACTGCGTGGGAATTTCGTGGGTTTAATGTTCATCCCTTGCTTGCGATTCTGATTTCAACAACACCTTTTTTGTGTAACTTTGCACAAATGTCCACTCTGACTGAAGGTTAAACTGATTAAATTGTTGAGGTCAGCAGGCGTCATACTCATCTTTATTTATGAACATGATTTCTTAAAGCTTTGAAGAATTTTCTTGAAACTTTTCACCAATGTCTATTCTGACTGAGGGATGATGTGATTAGATTTTAGAAGTCAAAGGTCAAGGTCATCAGGCTTGTTCATCCCGTACTCATGAATGCAATTTCTCCACAATTTCCTTTAAATATGGCAAAAATCCACCCTGAAAGGATGAACTGATTGGATTTGGTGGTTAAAGGTCAATATCATGTTCATCCCTTGCTTGTAAGATTTATACAAATCCAACTAAAACATCAGCCTCAGCCCTTCATTTTGAAGCAATTGTCTACATCATGGAAGCATATTACCTCCAGCTAGTGTCTCTAGTTGTCAAATAAACCCAAGAAATTACCAAAGAAAGCACTAGCAATTGATACATCAGTTGGCATCTGGACACCCAGACTGGTGTTTTAATGACTCTGGCTGTTTAGACTGAGATGGTCTGACTGCAGACTGCTGATCTCAGATGCACCCCCTTGCAGACCACTATGGTGAGATGCAACGTAAGAAATGTCAGGATTGTAGGAAATACACACTAAACTTTCCAAATAAAGTCAGATTAAACTTCCTGTTAGGGTTAGGGTAAAGGTTATAGTCAAAAATCTGACCTTCACAATCTTATTACAAAATGTTAAATAAAGCTGAATAAACCGTTGATTTACAGGACAAAGCTCATCCTCCATGAAAACACTTTAATGCAGCTCACATAGCTAAATCTAAAACTAATAAAGCGACACTATATATGTAGCTATGTAGGTTATGTAGCTACAAGGCTACATATCTAAGCTAAAAAAAAACTACACGGGTAACCTAGCTACATATCTAATGTAGCTAAAGCAAATGCAAACAAAACTGCAGCAGTAATGTTGGATTATGCTACGTTTGCTAAAGTTAAACCATTTTACAAGCAGTTATGTGTATCATGGCTCACTTGAGCTCGTAACGTAGCTACATTGGCTTACCTAGTAACATCAACTGCGTAGCTATTGAAGCTAGGTGAGCTTTAGCTAAAGCTAACAAAGCTAAAGTTAGCAACTGTTTCTTAATTACTTCTAAACGGGTCTAAACCTAATGTAATCCTGGATTAGACATCAGAAATTCTTTCTGTTTTATTAATGCTTGAAATGTTCATTTTATGAGTGTAACTGTCAGACTTTGTTTATGAATACAGTTGAATTAAAAAAAGATAATCAAGTAGCACGTACAGACAAATTACGGCCCTTCCGTTCTGACAGATGCAGCGTCCCACCATAGTGGTCTGCGAGAGGGCGTCTGAGATCTGCAGTGTGCAGCCAGACCCCTCTCGATTTAACTAGATGAGGTTCAAAATAGATTTAGAGAATTAGAGTAAGAATTTATGATGTGATAGACATTGGATGGATTGGATTCACAACATTGGATTTTTACTACTATCTGATATATCAATAGTTCTAAAACCATTTTAGGAAATATACGTATCAATACTGACACCAATGTAGTTCAAACCTATAACTTCGATCCTTAAAAAACACTTCAAATTTTAAGGCATGCGGATAAACAAAAGAAAAATAAAGATTCAGAAATGCTCATGTCTGCAGATACTGCTGTGCTGAAAATATTGTGCATAATAAATTCTCAACTCCTATATGAATTGAAGGAGGTCAAAAAGCCATCCCACAGAAACAGGTTCTAGAAAATTGGAGCTGTCAGTCAAACAAACTTGTCCACACCCACATAATCCTGAGAAGAGTTACGAGCATGGTCTTTGTCAATAATATCTGTTTAGGTCTTCAGGGCTTTTAAAAGTTAATTTATCTGTATTGGCAGACATGAAAATGTCTGCTTGTATTTACAGCCAATATATTGACCATACATATTGGTAGAACCAGCCAACCTTCCTCAGCTGAAGTTTTTGATTTTTTTCATCCTCATTTCTTAAACATTAAAATGTTTTTAAGGTCTAAAGTGTAGTTCATGTTAACAGAAATCATGGTGTAGTTGACACTTTTAAATAATTCTTACAATGGTTTTGGGGTAAAAAAAAATTGTGTTTATGGCTACTTTGTTTGGATTTTCAAAAAGAAATAATTAAAATTTGCATCAATTCACAAGTATCACTATTTCTTATTTTGTGTCGGTCTTGCAGGGGCTCAATTTTCCTAGATTCAAGTAGGGGGGCTCAAAGGTAAAAAGGGTGGGAACCATGGCTCTATCACAACAGAGACCTGGTGTTCTTTTATTTAAAGAACTTGTTTATACATCAGTATCAATATTGGTATCAGCTAAAATGAGTTTAGGCAATTTCAGCAAAAGTCCATTATTGTGCATCTCTAAAATTACCTAATACTGATGGCATCAAATGAGGTGTTGACATTGTTTGTTTTGTACCAGCATTTTATCAAGGTTTAAATGAAAGCACTCCTATAAACTAAGATGACAGTGAGTGACTGACTGAAATATCCTCCTTAAACTTATGGAGCTGATTTATAAATTAATTCTTGAGCTGTTGAGGATAATGAAATCTTGTTGGCCTAAATTTCAGAAATTGGAAATAGGTCAGAGCCCAGATTTGGCCTCATCTGCTTTCTACACACGCAGTCTCCAGAGCTGCTGATGTTCATGACTGCAATATGCCTGAAATAACATTTAATTTCCTGTCATATGCCATATTGAATGTAACTTACATTGTGTACAACACTGCTTCTCTTTCATCTAATTTTAGCTGCACGTGTTTCATTTCAGAACTATGTTCCCACGGTGTTTGAGAACTACACAGCCAGCTTTGAGATTGACAAACAGAGGATCGAGCTCAACATGTGGGACACTTCAGGTAAGACTGATGCGCTTGTGGTTTGGTTTAATCTCTGCTTTGATTAGATTATCATTCCAATGTGATGAGGAGTTGAGAAAGTTACCTTAGGCACTCCAGATTGGCAAAAAGATGAATCCTCAGAGCGTTCAACAACATCCAGGCTGTGGGCCAAAAAAATGTTAGCAACTAATTCTGAAATGTGTCAAGGCAATCTGTAAGGAGTACTATGTGTTTATAACTAATTTAGTTTCATTTGAGATGCAACATTTTCTCACAAAGAGCTTGTCTGTGTTCATCCTGTGTTTGTACAACTCCAGCGCTGTCATCACTTTGACACTTATGGTTTGTCACAAACAGCTACTTAAGAGTCGTATCAGCTCTGTGAGGGGATAAACAACTTGTCAGTCAACACTTGGCTTCTAGTAGTTTATCAGTTGAATGTCTTCAGTTGTTTTAGATGTTTCACTGTACACAAATGTAGGGGACTGTCAGAATAACAACATAGCCAGATATAAGTTCTCCATACTGATGCTACAATAGGAAAATGACTGACTTTCAATTTCAGTTACAGTGTTTTGCTTCACAAGTTCACAAAAACAAGATAAACAGCAAGGAAGGATGCTGCTTTAAGCTTTTTTCTTTGTCAATAGGTTTTATTGTGTGTTGTAAATGGAGCACACCCTCCCTCCTTTATAGGACTGAGTGTCCCTGCCCCTCCCACTAAAACACGATGTGATCCTGAGATGCTGTGTTGAGAGAGGCTAACATTAGCAGCTAGCTCCACCAGCCTTTGTTCCTCTTTGCAGTTAATATTGCGCTATTGTTATGTGGGCTCTTCTTCAGTAACTAGTTAAATGTGAGCAAAACAATCGACAGCCTATGCACAACTTTATTTCCAATTTCTAGCTCCAAAAACTGTTATACTGCACTGTTTCAATGGCATGCTAAACTTTAAGCTTCTCTTGTTTACGTCCGACGACGTGCCGGGAAATACTCTGGCAGGAAGGCAACTATTGGTGGGAGGCTTCATTACAGTTTTGAAAGAGCATGTGTCGGGATGTTAGGCCCATGCTTATAACAAGTTATAGATTATTAGTTTATCGACTCGAATATCTCATTTGATTTTGAATTTAGCCCTTTAGCCGGCTAAGGCATCCCTAAATACAACTCTATCCACAGTTTCTAGATCAAAACAGTGCTTAACAGTGCTGATCCTACAGTTACATTAGCATTAAGAGTATAATAGCAGCAAGGCAGCATCCATTAACAACAGCTACAGGGGCTAGTAGAGGCGGGCTACAGTGTCCATATAAGGGGACATCCTCAGGTCTCAGAGTAAAGTGGCAGATCTCAGATGAAAAAGCAGAAGGTCAGGTCAGGTTACCTTGGTCCTGTACTGCTCTAACAGGAGAGCAATGAAACTACAGTGGCTACTAGTGGTGGGAGGCTTCATTACAGTTTTAGAAAAGCATTTGACCTGAATATCTGGCCCGTGTTTATAAAAAATGATGGATAATTCATTTAAACGACTCATAAATGTTGCATCGGCTAATTTGAAGTACAAATTTGTACTTTTTATATGAATTTTAGCCTGCTAACCGTGCACATCCCTAGTCATTAGGATAGGGTGACCAGACGTCCCAGACTTTCAGGGACAGTCCCCGTTTTAAAAGACCTGTCTTCAGCTTGTGCTGCCCCAAGAAATGACCCTGATTTTTGCTGTAAATTTGAAAAAATCTCCCCCAATGTGTAGCTCTGCTTGAGGTTTCACACAGACTAACAGCTTCTTCTGTTTTACTGCAGACCAAATAAAACTTGTATCTGACATATTTCAAACTGATCTGCTATCAAAAAAAGTCAGAAAATGTTCACTGATTTGTCCCTAGCTAGGGGGCATTTGGATTAGCAGTTAAATGCCAATGCTAAACTCAAAGTCAACTAGCATTTTTAGTTGCCTTTTTTAATAATATCTGCAGAAATGTTCAACTCTGTTGACACAAATAAGTAACTTGTCATCCAATATCATTCCAATCATTGATGCATCCCTATTGTGTATCAACAAATGTTGATGCAGAGTAATAAGCCCACTCATAGATCTGATAGGATTTCGGGGCATCTGTTGGGGAGTTTTAAGGCTTGCAAACTTTGTACTCTGCATTTTAAAGAAGAGACTTGAGAGTTTGTAGACCAGACAGGTTCTCTCAGTCTCTGCACATGAGTAAACTTTCTCCCTTTGTCAGCCTTTAGGCTCTTTTGCATTTCATTTCCTTATATAACAGCACCCTAAAACTTGTTCTCACAGAGCCACAGAGAGCAGCTTTAATGTGCAGCATTCCATTAGCCTCCACCCATGCAGACACAGAGAGACCAGATAGACAGGCTGCAGCTTAAGAGCTGCAGCTGCTGAAGCGGGTGCTGCCTGTTGGTTTGTGGTGGGTGAGGTCACTGCTTTAATGTGTTTGAACAACACCCTCTGAAATAGCAGGTTGTTTCACACACACACCTTTTTCTCAATGGGCTGTGTCATTAATTACAACGATACTAGAGAGATGCTTAAACAGTCATTTATTACACCAACCTTAAAAATATTTGATTCATCTATTCATGACTGTATTATGTCATATTAAAGGCATCTTAACAATAATAAAAGCTGAACAGAGAGGATATAAACTCACAGGTGTGAGTGTCTGAACCAGAATGAATATGATGTCAGGTATTTTCTCACCAAAGTTCACTAATCCTCCTCTATAAAAACATTTTATAAAAATTATTTTCAAAGTGAGCGTGACTTGGTGAATGAAAAAGAGGTTTTACTTTTTAATAAGGAAACTTTAAAAAGGGTTTATGAGCGGATAGACACCAGCCAAAGGGCTGTTTTACAACCTGACAGCCCAAATACTGAAATTATTTATGACTTTTTACTGATTTATGAAGCAATGATCCTTTATTTATAAATGTTTATGTAATGATTTGCCATAATGTAGAAAACTTTGCCAAACTGAGCAGGAAGTTTACGAGACTACAAGGACAGATCTTCATCGATTTAGATAACTCACTTTTTTGCTGAGAGTCACATTAAAAAATGATACTACTCTCATTTCTCACATTAAATAAGTCAGCTTGGCTTGGCATTGAGCATCCAGCCTGGCGTTGTCTGAGAGAAACAAAGCCAGCATGCCTACCAGGCTCAGTCATGAACATAGTCAGAGTTCAAAATGAGGTGATGGTGGTACCTTTCTGAGCGTGTATACAGCAATGAAAAGAACAGGATCTATTGTCTGTTTCTCATCAAAGACTGGTGTTATGGTTTAACAAGTGACCGTGTTAACTGGTGACTTGATGTGAAATGCATATAGGATGGATATTGAAAACTTTAAAGGCCCTTTGTGTAGTTTTTCATCAAATTGGTAAGCATATGTTAGACATAACAGAAAACGTTCAGTGTTTCTGACACATTCAGCTGAGAAGTCACTAGTTAACATGGTCACTTGTTAGAACGTAACACCTGCTCTCCCTAGCATGGTTAACAGAGAAGGCTTTAGATTTTTGATTGTTTTTTTCTGCTGATGAGATTCTGATATACACTTTTGCTGCTTAAGCCCACGCATTTTATTCATATTGAAATATTTTTCAATTCATAAATGATTGTTTCTTTTGTTATTTTTGTAATCAGCTGATAAAAACACTGCAACTATGCTTAAAAAGCATTATCTGGAGCACATTATGTGAAGCTTTTTGTATTCAGATGATAACTCACAGCCCCTTAATGCATAGAAAACTGGAGCAGATGCTGAAATGATCACTTCTTTAATAGTAAAAATGATGTGAATCGGGACTCACTGGATTCAAAAATGGATTCTGAATGGCATTGTGACCCATTGAATCAGAATCAAATTGAATCATTAGATACTTAAACATTCACCTCTCTAGTCAAATGAGTCGAGCCACAAAGCAGAAAAGCACCAAAATTGACCAAACTGTTACATATTGAAACTTTTAACCTAAAGAAGTGAAGCCTCTTTAAAGTCCCTGTAAAGTGATTAAAATTTCTTTATCTTAGGTGACAGGCCACTGTGTTATGAACCACCAGACTAAGTTTCAGTCATGAAAAACATCTATAAGTTTGTACAATTAAGCTTCAAAACTGAGGCACTCATGAGAAATACAGTCCTTTCAAATTTAAAAATGCTTTTAATCAGAGTGCAGCTGCCTGGCTCTGTGCCAGGGCAGAGACAGAAGCTAGGGATAAAATTTACTGTTTTCTGGCACACATGTCTGCTATGATTCTTATAACGTGTAGTCCACCATAGATTTGGGAAATTTACCTCGCAATGGACAAAAACATGGCGTTTAGATGGCTCTTAACTTTCAATGAAGGCAGTGACATCAGCTAACAACAGACTGGACTGAGATGAACTGCCCGGTGATTTTATATTGTTGCAGCGTTAGGATGGCGGGGTAATTCCCCATCAAGACTGGTGATGTCTAAATTAGAAAAGAAAATTAGTCATACACAGAACTGAGCGTTCACATGGTTACAGCAATCTTATTCCAACATATTTGGATTTTACTTTACAGGGACTTTAAGTTGTGACTGTCTTTACACATAAACTATTTCATCCTGGACACAGCCTTGCTAGCTAGTTTCTCTATCTTTCCAGCAATAGCTAAGCTAACTGGATGTTGCCTGATTCCTAATACATTGATTTTTGCTTATTATTATCCTGCAGCAAGCAAAAAACATAGGAGGCACATTGCTTCCAAAAGTCTGAACTTTTTCTTCATTATGTTTAATTGGGTGTCTATCAAAAACAGTCTTTTAATGATGCCCATTGTGGCAGATGATTCTAGCCTGACCTGTGCTGGCTCCCTCTTTCTCTCCATAAGGCTCATAGGAGTTGGGTGCGTTGCCTCGCAGCGTTCCTGCGAGCTATTCTGGGACGGTCTCGGGAGACAGGTGCATTGGCACCTACATCAGTATTACCACAGGTCCCCCTGGTACCTGACTCCTCTTCCTAATGACTGAAGGGGGGATTACAGTCAGCTGGCATGGATACAGGGATGTTTTTTTTATGTATGCTGCTGTAACAGTTGCCATTGGTGTTTTCAACTTCTGTTCATGCTTCCATTTTCTATTTTTTAATGCCATCACCATTTTGTTTGAGTAAGTACATACTGCTGATTTTATTTATGTGTGGGTGTATTCACAGGCATGTTCAGGCATGCGTAACAGACAGACACGGAAATGTTTGTTTGCATTTCATTTGTCCGTGTGTGTATTTTTGCATGGCATGCCAGTGTGTGCAGTTTGCATGACAGTAGGTGAACACAACTAGTGGGAGCAAGGCTGTGACTAACACCCTGAAATTCATTAAATACCATGGGAAAATGTTGATTTTTCATCATAAAGCATCATTATAGTTTAATTCTGAATGTTTGGAGTGCTATGAAGCATAAGGGCAGGCTAATATCATCTGACTGCTGAGATATATGACTACATAAAGTTAGAAGTACATTTTGTATTGCAGGAAGAGTGGTACCAGCAGGAGGTCAAGTTAATTCTGCAAGTGGCGTTTAATGAACTATTGTGAGTGGCTAAATCACCAAAGGATGCAATTTTAGATGATGAAGAATATAAATGCAACCAAGATTTTAGGATATAAGAGCAGAGCTCCGGTGTGGCTAACAGAGAAGAGTGTTGCTCCGTCTTACAGCGAGGAGAGTATAAGGCGAGGTGCCAGAACAAGCCTCCGAGCTGCCCTCTCATTGTGCAGAAACAAACAGTGGATTTAATTAATCAGGCACTTGCTGTGTGACCAAACACTTGCCCCTTGTCTGCTTCATTCTTCATCTCACTACACCACCCACTGCCTCAACAACCTAGCTCGCTCGTTTTCACACTCCCTGCCTTGTAGGTTAAACTCTGTCTCTCTCTCTCTCTGCCAAACTAAATTCCCCCTTCGGCCTTTTTCTGTTTACATCTCTGCTAGCCTCCCAATCTTTCTGCCATCTTAATCTCTTTCCTTTTCTGTCTTTCATGCCGTGTTGTGTGTGACACTGAGTTAAGATTAAGATCACAGCTACGTGAGTCAAGCTGGGATTCAAAAAGCATTCTTGGCCTTGGAAACTGCAGTTGACAAACAAGCTTCACCTCAAGGTCCATTTAGATGCCGTTATGGGGCTGTTTTGATCGTATCACATGATCCTTCTCTGAAGATAAAGTTTGCACAGCTGTCACAGAATTTAAGATGTTCAAACATCTTAATGAAATGAAAGGAAAAACATTTGTTAGAATTCAAGACTTTAACGTTTTTTACTATTTCTTAAACATGACTCTGCATTACTATGAACTGGTAGAATTCCAGATTACTTTACTGGTTAGACAGATTATATTGCCAGATTTTCTGTGGTGTGGGAAATGCTTGGAGCAGTTGTGGACTGTGGGGTCTCAAAGTGGGTCTTCAGTCACTAGGTCACGCATGCACACATCCTCTGCTATATACTCAATACTACGAGTCAATATCCTCTGAAATCAAAACTATGTTCAAAGCAGTTCATTGATCCCACTAGGGGCTCTAGTCACTCAAAGTAATACTTGGCAGTCTTAAATTACAACCAGGCACCACCCAACTGATTGGTTGTTTAAAAAAAGTGTACTATCTCTGGATAAAACTAATCAGTGCCAGAGTCCTAACTGCAGCTTTGTGGTGGTCTAAGTGAACTAAACAACAAACATAGCCAGCCTTTTGCAGTGTGATGAATTATTTTCAGCCTCATTATGCTGGACTAAAATCACTGACAGTGCATCGGAAATTCTTTTTATGTCCATCCACTGACTTTTACTTTTTAAAAACTGTTCTCCGAGTTGCTTGGAGTGTTCTTTTTTCCTCATGGTGTAATGGTAGCCGGGAATACTGATTAATAGTGTTGTAGTACTTGAGAATGTTCTTGGTCTTGAGACTGGTCTCAAGGCCACATTTTGAATGTCTTGGTCTTGTCTCGATCTCAGACTCACCAGACTTGGGATTTTCCATCAAGACCAGATGAGACCAGCACTGATCTGCTATTCTTCGACTTCAATAATGTGATAATAAGGAGAAGCACTTGCTAAAACAACAAATAGCTACACCCGTAAAAAGTCGGACATCAGTCCATCTTATTTCTAGTCAGACATGCCTCTGAACACTTACTATAGGCCTCCTTCACCTGACAAATCTAGATAAACATCTCATTTTCAGATATTTAGAATAATTTCAGACCTGTCAGTGGCTTTTAAATACATACAAGGATTTATTTTGTACAAGAAGTTAGTTGAACAAATTTGTTTAGATTTGAGATTTTTGCATTTTGTGCTTTCAAAGAGTTGCAGACACCTTGTTTTTATCTGTCAAATTTATTAAAAAGAAAACCAAAATTCAAGAGGGAATGCCCTTTACTGTCCAACCTTGTCATGGTTTTTTAAAATTGATTTTTATGGTCTTGGACTTGTCTCAGTCTCGGCTTGTCTCGGTCTTGGTCTTGACTTGGTCTCGTTCCCCAAAAGTCTTGGTCTTGGATAGTGTGGTCTTAAGTACAACACTACTGATTAACTATTGATATACCAAAATCTTGATATACCAGTTACATTTTGGTCTGACAAGAGCTCACTGATAAGCTTCTCAACTAACCAACTTGAAGGTTTCAGCCCTATGACACATAGAAAAAGCTCCTTTTAACACCGTCTACCCAAGGCATGAGCCCAGTACAAACTAAACCCTCTAATGATGAATCTGGAGTCATCCCTGACAGTGTCCTGATACACCCTGTAGGTCTTTCAACATTAGAATGAATCTGTGCCAAAGCCTTATAGCCAGTTCAGGAAGTTCTGTTGTTTCACTTCATTATTCAGACTAATTGCGTCTTCATGTTAGCCAATTGTGTTTGGAAATACGCCATAACCTATCAATTGCAATTGCAGACATATTTGTCCTTGTGTCCTCCTTTTAAGTCTCACAGAAGCTGCTTTAGAGGTTGGAACAAAGATGCATTAGCATTAAGAACAGGACACTCAAAGAAAGCGCCCATTTATTCAAACAAAAAACTATTTGTGCATCAACCCAAGAGGATTCTTTGCTTTTGGATTGCCTTTAAATTTTACGGGACATTTTGTGTGCAATATTTTGAAGATTTTTCACACTGTTTAGATATTGAAAATATATTTGCTGTAGGTCCATCCAACAGTCTTTTCTCTTCGGCCTCAAGCTTAGAGGTGCTGACCTTCATCCCAGCTGCAAAACACCCCGAAGCCAACAAACCAGCACAGTCACATCATCTGCAAAAAGCACAACTTAAATTCTGAGGTTATAAAACTGGAAGCTGTTGTTTCCTGGCTTCCTTTATGATCTTACTTTCATAAAGTAAATGCATATGCTAATTGAAGACTTGCCTGATGAACAAGAATCTGTAGGGCTATGTGCATTTTCATTAATCCAAGTTGAAATTTTTGTTGCTCTGGTAGAAAAGGATAATATGTGTGCTCTAAATCCTACAGCTCTCCTTGGCTGTATTTCTTTTGAAAACATCACAGATTTGACAATGATTCAGCACAATTCTTCCTTCTTTTCTTTCATCCAATCAAGAGAAAACTCATCCTTTTTACTTTTTTGTTACAGATAAGTTTTTATGTGTTCTACTATCCTGCACTTTATGCTGTCTATTTAATATCAAAGCCTGCTGGGAAACACTGAAAAATGAACATAATCATTTCTGCTCAAAACACATTGCCAAAGTAGTGAGACAAATTCTCTTTATTGGAAGCTTCTGCTGTGTTTTAATGTACACTGGACCGTGTGGAGTCATTAAAAGGCAATTGGCTCAATCACCATAAAACAAAAAAATAATTAGTCTCAAATTGCGAGCATTGTTGATTATGATGAGACAGCAGTTGTGCAGCAAGGGAAGTTTGGTCTCCAAATGACTCAAATGATAAGATTAAGAACTTTAAATCTGATCCCGGCAGACTTCATGTGCTTTAACAAAGTTTTACTGGTTTGATTTGCCGTTCTCTGCACTTTTTCTTCTCCTCTCTTTAATTTCATTCAGTCCTTTTTATATAAATATCTGCTTTGGCTGCCTTACCAAGAATCCCCTCTTTTTTCAAGTTCCCAGTGAGTCAAGGTCACGAGCCTCCCTGTACTGGGGCACTGCCCTCTCAGCACTCTTGCACTTTATTAGCTTACCTTGCTTTTTCTTTGTCCGTCTCTCTATCTGTCTTCATGTCTCCCCTGCACTTCTCTATGAGTCTTTTCTCCCCATTTTCTCTGGAAAGGCTCTGCTGCCTTCACCCTGAAATCTGTCCTGGTAGTTAAGAAATCACAAGTGACTCCCTCTAATCTTTCTATTTAAAAAACCTCACTGTGTGCTGCATCTAAATGATCTGCAGCATAGCAATGCATAATTTTTATTAGCGCTCAGGTCCAGCCTGACCCTTCCAAAGCCTGTGTGTATCCTTACCGAGCACAGCCCCGTTCTGTCGCATTAACTTTAAGTATGGGCCTGAGCCTGATACGAACCTAAACTCTTTTTTTTAACCTGACTTTTGACATACAGCACTGTGTGGAACTTTTAGGTATGTTTGGGGTGAGAATTGAGGCTGAAGTAAGCTGCCTGAGTGCAGCATAGGAGGATTGACACAACCCAGGTCATGTTCTGGATGTCCTTGCATATTATCAGGGACATAGGAAAATAATCTGTCAAAAAAATTAAGTCCACACCCTTAGGATGGATTAAGGGATGGATGTGGCGAGTAAGCAAGACCTAGGGCAGCCATTTTTCCTTGGAGCCCCCTGTACATGTACCTATGAAAAGCGGAGCCCCCTCAGGACCCAAGAGAGAAGAAAAAGTGATACATTGCTGCCAAAAATCAACATAGATTTGAATTGTTTCACTGACAAAACCCTAAAAATGGCCTATGCATGCTTTTCTTATCAGAAGACCTTTGTATAAACTACTCAATAACTTTTTTTATCATGTTTTTAGTCAATATTTGCTAATCTAATTTTGGCAGTCTCAGAGCAGACAAAGCCTCAAGATCCTTAAGATCTTTGGTGCCCACAGGTTGAGAACCAAGGGCCTAGGGTACCATCTGGGTGGGTAGTAGGGTTGCCACAAGCCCCTGGTTGTGCTGTGGATGTCCTAAGGGCTATAAAACTGCCGGCGGCCTCTGGGCGTTTTACCAGGGGTGAAAAGGCCAGGACAAAAGAGATGCCGTCGAGCTTGACCTTGGCTGTACAGCAATACATGTGTCCACATGTGTCAAGTTGACTCTGGCCCCCCTCTAGCCCTAGATTGTGGCTCACTGGGGACCAAGAGATGAATCCTTAGCACCCTACATGCCTAAAACTTGACTTAATATTTAGAGAATGGCAATGCAGTGTTTAGTAAATAAAATGCCTGGGGCGTACTTGTGAGTTGTTTCAAGTTATTCAAATGTTCAGAACCTTGAAAAGTGTTATGTCTGACATCACATCTTTGACTCACCTTTAGCCTGACCCAAACTGGGCCCGAGAGGAGGGGTAGGGGTCCTGGTCTGACCTTGTTCTGGGCAGCAGGCCATGTCGAGCTCATCTCTTTGTATGACTTTCAAACTTCCTCAGAACATTTCAGCATCTCCCTCAGACCAGATGTCTTTTAGTGGCATTGTTTTTTTGATTCATTATTATTATTTATGTTCTCCAGCACTGATTGACCTCTGTGACTTTGTTGGAGTAAGAATTGCTCTGACTTAACTCCAAAAAAATCCACTTTTTACAAGCATCTGCTCTGTTATGATCCAATTTTCCAATGAAAGGCTTAAAAGGTCATAAATTAGATTAATACATGGACTCCAGGGGTGACCTTTACATTCTTAATGACTCGTTTGGTGCTAATTATGAATATGCCCTAAAATCCCTTTTTTTTCTAGAATCCAAGGTAATTACACATCATGTAATAATATAAAACTTGGCACTAAAACAGACTTTGTCCTCTTTGCCCTTCTGTTCTTGTATGCATGTGATTGATTTGTCGGGCATGAGAGTCCACAGGGGTGTTTTATTTCTACAACTGATAGAGCAAAGTAAAAAAAATCAAATACTTTTAAATGTGGGTGATGGAGCCAAAGGGTAAGGTTATTTTAAAAGGGATGATGTGTAGTTGGGTTACCAGTAGCTTCAGTTGCTTTACGAAGTGCCAGGAAGAGACTGAATCAGAGGTGCCAGACTTAAAAAATGGCCTAGGGCTTCTGTCGGCGCTGTCATCTTGAAAATTTTCAACATGATGCCTTTCAACACAAGCAGATGATTCTGACTGTGTACTTTTGTTTGTTACTAACACACTGTTTTTGTCATAATCAACAAATATATGTAACTTTTTCTTTTCTTCTTGATTTATTTAATCTAAAATTTCTTTGCTAAGTATCGTTTTACTTTGGATGCTTTTAGGTGCATCAGTGGCATCAGCTTGTATCACTAACCCGTGAAGAAAAGTGCCAGCTAAGCATCGTTCTTTTGCCCGTGTGTTCATTAAACGGCACAGAGCAGGCAGTGAAAGTCTAGTCTTGTCATGTAACTGGACAGGACTTGCTTATTCACTCCACAACTTTATTTGCAGATGAATGTTGTTGAACAAACTTTTTTTTATTTCAGCTCTAAATTCAGCTTAGTTGTTTTAATCATTTTTCTTAATTTACAGACATAATTTTAAAAAATGACTTGCAACATGTGATCCTTCTAAATTTGACCATTGAGTTTTGTGATTTTGTGATTTGATAATTCACTCACTGAGTACAAAACCTTCATCTACAGCACTAACCAGTCGATATTTTGATGACACATTAGCTCTCTCTGTAGTGATGGCTCTCTTTTTCCTCTTATTCTTCCACTTTATTCTGATAGTCATTTAAAATAGCATTTCTCTTGCAGAATAAATTCCAATTAAACTCCACCAAAATTATTCAATGTCCATTGTTCATTGTAGCTAGCAGATAAACAACAACAAAGTCTGAACACCTGCTCTGAAAACTCCATTAAGCTGCTGGACATGCCCAGGCATATCATGTTTTGTTTTTGTTTATTTTTTCGCAAAACAAAATACGTTATTTTGATAGAAGCCTTTTTTGTCACTTTAAATCTATCAGAAGGGGTTATGTAAAAGTCAGAAAAAAAAATTCTCAGACAAATTCAGTCATCGTCTTGCCATCAGGCGCGGGAGAGTTGGATGGGAAAGGGGCTGGAGGCAGGCGAGGAGTCTGGCTGCAGACAGCAGATCTCAGACCACTACTATGAGACGCCATCTCTGTCAGAACAGAAGAGATGTAATTTGCCAGTACAGTGTGTTAGAAGATTATTTTTTCATTTAACTTTATTCATAAACAAAGTCTGCCAGTTAAATGCACCACATTGTAAACAGTATGGACTAAGTAACAGTTAATAAATAAAACAGAAAATATCTGATGTCTAATCCAGGATTAGATTATGTTGGACCTGTGGGGGGTAACTGAATAGTGGCTCGCTTTAGTAAGAGCAAAAGCTAACATAGCCATGTTTTTTACATAGTTGACATCACTATGTAAGTCAATGTTTCTACTCTAGATTTAGCTTTATTTTAGCATGAGCTAATGAAGCTAAATCTAGTCACAGTTCACATAACTACTTTTAAAGAGGGTCTACCTTTAGCAAATGTAGCATAATCTGTGGTAGTTGACATAGCTTTGTCACCATTAGATTTAGCTACATAGCAAACCTGCGTAGCTTACATAGCTAACATGGCATTTTTAGTGTTAGATTGAACTACTTTAGCTATGCAGCTATGTTAACCATGTAGCTAACATAGCTGCATTAGCTTTAGCCTTAGCTAGGTTAGCTGTGAGAGAGTGTTCTCACCTTTTTTTCCTGTAAGCAGACTGTTTCCTCGGCTTTATTAAATGTTTTGTTATCAGGTTTTGCAGGTCAGGTTCTTGGCTTGGTATCCTATCCCTTACTTTAACACTTACCCTAACCCTAACCAGAAGTTTTATATAATTTAATTTCTGAAGTTTCCATAGCTGTCTGCAAGGGTCTGAGATCTGCAGCCAGATTGTTTGGGAAGTAGAGGTGTACAGCAGTGTATAGTCGGGCTGGGAAATGAATAAAAAATTAGATAAAAACACAATATAGCCTGCTGAAATGTGCTATTGCAGAAAATTCAATGTTTTTTAACCTTAAATATGTGTCTCAATGCCCGATTAAAACGTGTTTTGTAGCAGAGATGTTATGCCCTACACACCATTCAAGTGTATTTTTTTTCAGAATAGTTTACAAAAATATTCAGCTTTCCTATTTTGTGTTTTAATCAAACAAAATGAGTATGAGATAAAATGACAACTCCTTGCAATACAACAATTTATACTGAATTTGCAGTATGAGTCAAAATAATCACCATTGGATAATGTTTCCAAAATTGTTCAGTCCAAGTTTCATCAGTTGGTTATAATATTGAATAACCCTAGTGCATACACTTATTTTTCCGTCCCTATAGAGTATACCAACTACTAAATCCATTCTTCCAGAATGGTAGAGGCAACAAAAAGTAAACAAAGTATTGTAGTGCATTTCATTGTAATGCATTGATTGATGCAAGATATTCTTACATTTCCTTCATTATAACACAGGGTGGTTATCCTTTGCAGGCACTACTGCACCGCTGGCTGGATTTTGGGTCTTCTTGTCACTTGAACAAGTATATATGCACAATTTTAGTCTACCCTAGGGTCCTGCATGTATTTTCTTTCAGCTGTCATTAACTTGTAAATAGAGGTTTAAATGCGCATTAACAGGCTGTTTATAGTTAAAGTCAATTATCATCATAATTCCATAATTCCCTTAATTTGATCTGTTCCCATGAATTGTGCTATTGAATAAGAAACTTTGTCTAAACATGGCTGCTTATGTCATGGTGCAGTAACCCACATACCAGGGTTGAAAATAAGGGCATTGAAGTGTCACTTGTCTTGTCTGGATTCATAAAGAGCGAGTGCATCTGAGTGCTGCTTCAAAGAAATGACATTTCAGTGAAATTCTGAGTTGATTCCCTCTGCAGCGCTGACGACAAAGAGCAGTTGTTGTTGTGGCCTGCAGCATTTTCCTTCTACAAAAACACAAACCTCCAAAATATGCAGTTTTCACAGCTGAGCATGTGAAAGTGTGAGGTAAGAGTCAATAAAGAAACTGGCTCGACCTGAAGAGTCGCAACTTAAAACAGAAAGCAGCAAAGGAACTTATTGAGGTTGGCTGCCTTGAACTCTGTCCCCCAGGCAGCCTCCTCTTCACAGGAATATCAGCTCTGATATTTCCTTGAGGGTGAGACAAGTCAATAAGAAGACATCAGTTTTAAAACAAAAACACAGGTGATCTGTCTGTCACAAAGCATGCAAATGAAGATGGCAGTGTAAAACCTTTGAAGTCCTGTTTCAACAATCCATCCGTCAAATGGATCTTGGCGCCAATACCAGTATTATAGATGGGATCAGGCACTGCTTGTTTGTCAGCCTATTCACTGATCCAATTCCATCATTTATAAGCTCAGAACAACAAATCAAGCTCAAGCTTTAGTTTTATGGTTGTCGTTGTTTCCCTCCTGTTTTAGAGAAAAACACATCTCTGCTCATTTATCATTTTAAATTAGCAAACAAGAGCAAGTACAAGCAGAGAACATCACATTAGTCAAAGTTACAATTAATAAAACACTTTCACATTGAATCAGTGTATGACTTCTGTGAACCCAGGAGGTCAGAAGGTCTTGAGCTGCTACTTATATTAGCTTGCTTTGAGGTTAGCATTCCTATATTGTTTATCATTTATCAAATTTTCCATGTCAAACAAATGGCAGACAACACAAGATAGGCTGTCTATGACAGTTTTTGCCTTTATGTCAGTAAGGTCACGTATGGGAGCATATGTTGGTTCGGTACTTGTGCGCATTAACCTTGGCACTGTGCTGACCTCCTGATGCTCATCGTCCAGGCCTGCGCAGGCCCATGCCAATGCCCAATCTTTCCAGTTAACCTTCAAGTTAGCTACTACATGAAGCACTCTGCTGCCCCCAATGTCTGGTCCAACCCACTGGGCTCGCGGCAGGCAGTATGCGGTGAGCTTGATCAGACCTGGGAAAGCATGCTATCCAGCTGACCCTTCCCATCCTCGGTCTCCTGAGCACGTCAGTATTAGACAGTCTTGCCAACAATACCCAAAAATGTGCCACAGAAAAGTTGTCACAAATGAGTGAAGGCCTAATAAAAGTATAGTAAGACCAGAAAGACCAAGCCCAGAAGACTCTGACTTTCGATTGCATGCTCAGATAACAGAGTTATTACATGGATTCACAGTATCATCAATCAAGTGAGAAAGGACATAATGGCAAGCAAAAAAAAAGTATAAAGCACTCTATTTACATACACAAAGAGTAAACCTTTTGTACTGTAGAGGTCACATAATATATGTAAGTCAAAGGCATGGGTTGTGCTGCTTTTGGATAAACAGAAATTATGTCCATGTGTTAGTTATAAAATTGGCACATAGCCAACTATATATCTGACTTGACCAAAATTCGACAGCCTACTTAATGGCCCATAATCTGCAATTCTGTAGACTAATAACAGAATAACATACATGAAAACTTCAAGTTTTAGGTTTGCACGCTGAACGGGGCCAAGACCTACAGTATTACGCACAGGCTGTGAGTAATGCTGCATACCTCATTGAAATGAACATTACAACAGGACCTTTTAAACTTACATTTTGCTTTTACATTCTTGTCCCTTTGTCCAAGAAATGTAAATAATGGGGTTAATTCAAAAGTACAACACTTTCTCACTAGTTCAATGTGTTAGCTACGCACAATCACTGATGTAGCTTTGTTAACCTTTTATTGGTACATGCTGAGATTAATGAGAGACAGAAACAGTGCAGGTGCTTTGGGTTTTTTTTTTTTTGTTTGTTTTTACTTTTTATTGGCGACAGATGGTAAATGGAAATTGTTTTCAATTTTTTTCAGCTTTCCACAGAAATATTGAGCTGGAAGGAAAAAACAATTATGGTTAAAATGGTATCAAAATAGATGTCTACAGAGTTACTTATATTTGTTTCGTATACAATATCAACCATGATGTTAACATTCTAGTTATCTGAATCAATATCAGAAAGGAAAAAATGGCGCACTTCTACATCTATCCATCCTGGCAGCAGAGTCTCTGGCTGAGATTACCTCAACAATCCATCATTCATTCATGAGCAGCTTTTATGACCCTGATTACATGTTGGCTGCTTGAAAGCACTACCCAGATGTGTTCAGAGTGAGTATTGGTGTGTGAGTTGCACCTGGCTCATCAACAGAAAGGAACAGAGAAAATAGCTTGATGTGCTGAGACACTTTAGAGGCTTTTTAGTGAGTAGTATGTCTAATGGGGGAACTGGGTTTCTAGTCCCAGTGCAGATGTTTTCATTTCTAGTAAACATGATCCCAGCTGAGTATGTTTGAGTAAGAAAAGTAAGTCCCGAGAGATTATAGAAGAGGGGGATTCAGCTATAGAGGTAGTAAAGAGAGAATATTGTGTCAGAGGGGTGCTGGGCTGTAAGTGCTTGAATTCAGAGTAAATAAGTGTCAAGGCTTCATGAAGCGAGCATGTGCCTCAGTCATCTTGGCCTGATTCTCCTCTGCTTTACCAGACCATTAGACAACCAGGAGAACATTGAAAATCAATGGCCTGGATGCATCTACACTCACTTTCCCAGGAGAGAAATGGTCCGCCTCTCAGATACTGGTGGATATGTAACTGAGTAGTCTGTCTAAAGGAGTCAGCAAGTCTGAGTGAACAGAGGTGAACTTTTCAGTTTGCCCTCTGAAATGTAAGACATTAAGTAACTGTATTTTTAATTAAAGGGTTGTGACCTCTAGTAGCCTTAGAAGTGCTAATAAATTTCACATAGACTGAAAGCACCTAAAAAATATTGGAAAAAATGACAAGCTGCATATAAGAACTTAAAAAGTCAAATTTCTTCCCCCTGACTTTACAAAGATTTTTTCTGCCTGGAAAATTTTCCATGTAAAGTTTTGGTAAATTGACTCCCTCTATCCTGACAGTGAAATTCTTCCATGGCGAAGTGCACAAGAAAACTAGAAACTTATGAACAGCCTGTCGGAAATTTTCTAGAAATTTGTGTCTGTAAGAACTTTCAAGTCTGCCCCAATATTTGTGCAACATGAGACGAGACAAGATACTGACTTCACAAGAACAAGACAAGATTTGAATTTGCATGAAAACTGAGAACAAAATACATGGCTGGCAAAATAGCCTGACTATGGGGTGATTTGAACAGATCAGCTGTTGTTAGTGTATTTGAGGCCAATGGATTTTTAATTTGAAATCAGAAATCTAAAATCAAGAAACAGGCTGTTTCCCAATAACTATAAAAAATGGAACAAAACTGGCAAAATACCTGTCCTTGGCTCTTTAAGACTGTTCATATTAAATTAAGAATTAAAAAAACTGAAAAAATTCCATTTGTATTTCCTGATTTTTGTTATCTGTTTCTCTTTTTTGTATTTCAAAAAAAGAACTGAAAAAATAAGAAATAGTACATTTTTCATTCTGTTTTTTGTCATTGTTTTTATTTTCCGTTCAGAAAAGGAAACTCAAAGAACAGAGTGGTCGGTGTATTTTCTGGTCAACTGATTTTTATTTGAAATGATAAATCAATATGCAAGCCTTTTCCCCATACATTGAAATTAAGTTCCTTGGATGGTTTCAGGCAGTTCAACATAAAATATAGAATCAAGAAACAGAAAATTTAAACATGAATACTTCTTAGTTGTCTAATTTCCATTTTCTAAGTTTTTAATTTTCCAGAAAAGAAAGACAAACCAAAAGTTTATCACTTCCTATTTTTTACATCAAAAAAGGAAGATGAATGAACAGAAGACTGGGGCCATAACATTCTTTTCCCATTCCTGTACCATGTCACACAAAAGGGGGGATGTTATGGCCCCAGATTTCCAATCTTTAATCCTCATCTTTTGATGAAGAATGAACTGTTTCTCATTTATTTCATTTTTTTTCTTTTTTTTTTAAGATTTATTTTTGGGCATTTTTTTTTCCTTTACTAGATAGAGGAGAACAGTGGATAGAGTCGGAAACAGGGTCAAGAGTGGGGGAGAGACATGTGGTAAAGGGCCTCAGGTCAGATTTGAACCTAGGCTGCCCGCGCACATGGGGAGCACCTTTAACCACTAGGCCACTTGCTCCCCTTATTTCATTTTTTAAAGGAAAAGTGAAACAGATAAAAAGCAAACATGAAATGGAAAAGGAAAAAAATTGAACTGCCTATAAGAGGCAAGGCCAGGTTATTTCCATGTTTTTTCCTGTTTGAATTGGAAATTGGTTTGTTTCTTACTTTTGACCCTCTGATTTCAAACTGTTGGCTATAAAATACACTGACCAGCTGCTACTTGGGTGTAGCTGCTAACAAAAGACTTCAAAGAGTCTAAACCCTCAGACCAGATGGATAAAAATCCATGGATGACCTCAACTGTATTTACAATCAGTCAGGGTCCAAATCTTGACATTTTGGCACAAAGTATTTAAATTCTACATCTTCACTTTGTTACTCAAGGACTGTGGGTAATGCAGCACTGTTGCCCCACACACCCACACACACACACACACACACACACACACACTCGGGTAGCTCTTAGTAAGTCTACATGATGGCTTTAACAACATAGATGCAGAACAACATCACAGAATGGATAATGTTGTGGCTGATATGGGACAGCAGGTAGGGGGAGTGGGCATGTCTTATTCCCCTTCCTTTCCAGCCCTGTCTATGATGTTTTAAAGCCGTTTCTGTTTTTAATTTCAGATTAGATTCTCCTCAGCTGAAACTGGGGTTCAGTTACTCTTTAAGTGGTGTTGGTATCTTTCAAGGTAACTTCCAATTCAACATCAGGCTTTCATAGTGGCGGCTAATCGGTGTCCATGTAGCCTCACAAGAACTCCTGAGACATTCAGTCTCATAAGATTGTCATACACCCATTAGCTGCAAACGCTGAAATTGAATATCTTATAGCCCTGAAAAAATCCAAAACCGTAAACTAGATTAAATGCCCTTTAAGTCCTCACTTTATATAAAAAAGCACAGTCTTGGTGTTAAACATTTGATTCATATCTTTTCCTTGTACTGACATCTGCAATAGCCTGTTCATTTTTGTAGTTAAAGGGCACTGGCACACATTCAGTATGTTCAAAAGTTTACTGTAGCAGCTACATGCTAAACAAGGACTGGTCCTGCATCATACATCGATCCCATTTAAGACTCCAATCACCAGTTGCCAGTGAAATTCAGAATTGATTTCAGGATTCTTTTAATCGCTTGTAAGGCACTTAATGGCCTTGGCGTCTGCTTACATTTCCGAATTACTAAACCATTACACGATTACGCGGCCTCTTAGGTCATCAAATAAAAACCTAATGGCCAGAGAGTGCCAAACTTGGACCAAATTAGACGGCTTCTGCTGTGGTTGCACCTAGACGTTCTCCACCCTTTCAATTACATGAGCTCAATCTGTTGGCTGAACAATCATTTAAAACACTTATTCAAGGCAGCTTTTTAATGTAATGGGTTGATGTAAGATTACAAGTTGCTCTATGGTTTTTTTATTTATACCAGTGGGCCATGTGTGTTTGTTTTAACAATTTGGTGAATGATTTCGGAGTGCCTTTTGATATTCCGAGAAATTTTGTTTCCAATTCAAACAAACTTGTCACAGTTACCCTCGCTTTTCTCCATGTTTGAAATATTGTCAGGCATAAAAATCCATCAAGAATAAGCCATTTGTCATGTTTCAGTAGCTTGAAATGTCTACACACCTGCACAATCATGTGACTCAAAAAGTAATCACAATTTGTTGTACATTTTGTTCAGACACAAAAACACACACACAGGCCACTCAAGGGATCTATCCTTCCACTTAAGACCCTCTCTATATTGCTTATTTATAATTCAAGACGCAGCTATGGCCTTTCTGTTCAACTCCCAACACCTTCACCATTACTGAGAGGGCAGGAAGAGCAACAGTGATGACCTGTTTCTACTCTAATATACTCATATTATTTCTTGTGATGTTAGGAATGACTGTGTACAGACTTAGTCTCTTATTTTTCACTTACTCATCTACTTTGAAAGAGAGGCAGAGGCTGAATATTTTAAAAAAGTTCAGTGCCTTTAGCATCTCCTTTGTGCTTGCACATACCTATATTCCTGATATATCAAATATAAAAGATTGTTTTTTTGCCCAGAAAAAGGCTGCGGACCAGATCTCAGTCGCCTCCCTGGCAGACCGCTAATGTGAGCCGCCATCTAAGCAGTGCTGTAACTTGCTGGTACAACGTATTTCCATTTTTTTTCTTTTTCTTCTTTTAAATGTTGCTATGTTAGCTATCATGCTAACACCACTATGCTAACTATGTAGTTAATATACTACATAAACCAATGTAGCTAAGTTAACATTAGCAACAGGAGCTCCAGCAAGCAAAGCTAAAGGCAAAACAGCTATGTAAGTTATGTAGATAATGTATCTGTGTAGCTTACATAGCAGCATTAGCCTTATAGTTTTGTTAGTATAGATGATCATGAGCTTTAGCTTTAGCCACGTAATCTATGTAACTACTTCCACAGCTTACAGGGCAACCTAAGCTATGTTTGCAGTGTTAGAACGTTTTCTATCAGGACAAGGTTTTTTCTTAAGCAGACTGTTTACTTGGCCTCGTCAAACACTTTGTAATCAGGCAGGTCTGGTTTTTAACTTCTAACTTTTGGTGTTCTGTTCCTTACCTCAACACTTATCCTAACCTACTTGAAAGTTAAAACTGTTTTTGTTTGTTTGTTGTTCTAAGTGTTAGCATGTATTTCCATTTGCCTCACAGTAACAGTCTACTAGAGGGGGTGTCTGAGAGATACAGTCTGCAGCCAGACCCCTCTTGATGTTTGAAAGGGGACTTGCTGCAGACCACAGATCTCAAATGCCCCATCTTGCAAACCCGAATGGAAGTGATGTAATTTGCCAGTTCAACTTATGTCCGGTTCAACTTTTTTCACAAGCAAAGTCTGGCATTTATATCCATGAAATAACTATGTTGCAAACATTACAGACTTAGCAACATTTTATGAAAAAAACAGAAAAAGGTCAGAGGTCTAATCTGGGATTTTGTAAGCTTTAGCTAATGCTAATATAGCTACACATAGTTAGCATTACTATACAATGTAGCTACTTTAGCTTAAGCTTTGGCAACAGGTGCTTCAGCAAACACAGCTAAAGCTCACATAACTATGTAAGCTCTGTATGCTATGTAGGTAATGTAGCTTGGCTGCTAACGTAGCTGAGGCTAAAGGTAACTTAATTCAAAGCTAACTAAGCAATATCTCTGTAGCTATGTTTGCCTTAGGTAATGAAGCATAAGGTAACACAGCTAGCGTAACCTTATTAGCTTCAGCTTTACCTACATTGCCTATATAGCTGCATTATCTAGGTAGTTAACTGTGCTAATGGAGTTTTGTTCACTTTAGCCTGGGCTATGTTAGCTACATTTGAGTGTTTTCATTAAGGAAAAGCTGTTTTCTTCCAAACTGTTTACTTGTCTTAATTTTTTTTTTTTTTTTTACTTTTTTTTTAATTAGGTTTTGCAGATTAACTTTTGGTATCCTAACCCTTACACTGATCGGAAGTATAATCCAGTTTAATTTAGTCAGTTTAAGCGTATATTTCCATTCTAACAGTGGCAGCGTCTCACAGTAGTGGTCTGTAAGGAGGGTGGTGACTGAGAGCTGTGGTCTGCAAATCTTGTTTTCTGACCATTTTAGAAATCATTTATTTATTTCCTTAATTTAGCTTAAATAACCTAAAATCTGAAATGTTAAATAAACAGACATCTGGCACTTTCCATGACAAAAATAGAGATTCTCCTCACTGACATTACAATTTAAACGTTAATGATAGTTGTTGTCTAGTTGTAGGCTCAGCTAACCAGTTATCGTAGTATTTGTTGTACCTTGAAATAAAGTTTGATGTTCCTTTATTTTTTGTAATACATATTCTTTTCAGTTGCTTATGAAAAGGGAGGACTGGAACAAAGCCTTTTAACAGCACTCACCCCCGTTAAAAAAACAGACGTGTTATTATAACTGAATATTGACTGTATGGCTTTGGAAACTCCTAATGAAGTATAGGAGCACCAAAAGATATGAACCAACATCCAAGGACCAGAGGTTCATGTTTTCCTTACATATGGGGCTATAAACCAAAACATGAGGCTGCTTAGACAGCATGTAAACTCTCAACAGGAGCAGGGAGGTTTAATGTGGAGGGGAGGGAAGCCCAGATGTCACTCTGTCAGTAAGATTAAGGATTCTTGAAGGATTACTGCTGATTTCAGGAAAAACTCTGCACTCTGGCTGTTTTCTCCTTCTGTGCCTGTTAAATTGGAAACACATTAAAACATCACACAATTTTTCAGTTCTGTGTTCTCTTTGGTTAAACTCACAATGACAAAACTTCAAGTGGAATAGACTGGGTCTGAGTGAACTTTGGCATCTTAGGAAACACATTCCATAAATGCTTTAACAAGAATATGATAGGCTAAGTATTTCTTATGAAGACTGGGCCATTTGTCTTACAAAGCAATGAAGAACGTGTATGGTAAATTTGTCACACTGTTGACATGCATATTGTAGAAAAACTAGCTCCCTCTTGATGTGATTGTCAGTGGCAGCATCACTCATTCCTCCAGGCTGCTACTCAAACTATTGTTTAGTGTTGAAGCAGAGGAGTACACATGACAACAAAAACAGGGTACTTTAGTTACACAAATCCATGACTTATTGCTTTAAAAAACACTCATCAGCAAGAGCTCTTTGCACATGCTATTGTTAATTGAATATGCTGTGTATTTAGAAGTGAACACACCTTTTTTACACCTTTTATTTATCTGTATAGGTTTCAAACCAAGACAACTTTGTGTTCTGTGTGTCAATAATATTCACTGGAACTAGACAGTAGATTCTGATGTGATCACTGCAAATACGAAACACGAGACTAGATACAGGATACGGTACAAAAAGGGCTCAGTAGGCAGACTTTAAGGTAACAGATTTTTTTAGAATGACTTTTGTCCTAAAGATATGCATGATTGGCAGTCTTAACAGTTGAAGTCAGATCCTGAATAAACGTATTGATATTTTATCAGTTCAGGCCCACAATCCCAATCAAAAAGCTCAGTCTAGACTGTAACATTTTAGGATATCCTCAGATCTCAGATGAAGCATCAAGCATCAAGTGCCAGGGCAACCTCTGTGAAGAGGAAGAAAATACCAGTTGGTTTGCTGTGCTTAAATTCTGTTGTTTTAAAATATGTCGAAAAGTACAGATATTTGGACATTTTGTTTTGTTTGAGAATGCTTGAAATTGAAAGGAAATTTTTAAAATTTCCTTTTAATTTAAATTTGAATTTAAAGGTTTTGTTTCTTGACTTCAGACTGTCAAGTAAACACAACTATAATTTGAGTTTTATCAAATGTGAAATCAATGGCCTAGGAGGATCCCTGCTTCTTCAGTTCAAGAATATTTTCTACCATGCAGATGCAGAATGACTCATATGTTCTTTTTATTGAACTGGTTTGCCACTGAAATGCACTGAGCTGTGCATTTTTAATAGAAAGTTCTAATACAAAAGAAACAAAAGGTTGAATTTATAACAGAATTAACAATAAAGTCTAGCAGTTTCTCTCACTAAGCTCTAAAACACTGACTGATTCACAAAGGGTTTGCTCAGCTATTGTACACACTAAATGGGTGAGAGACAAAGGCTGTGTCTGACATCACTCCCTATTCACTATATAGTGCGCTCATTCTCTCCCACAATGCATTGTGAAAAGTAGTGAACAACCGATGCTCACTAGCCCAGCAATATTTACCATAATGCATCGCGGTTGCTGCTGTCAAACATGACGGATGAACGAGAGGAGCACAGGAACATATATAAAAACTTTAAGGATTCAAAACGGAGTATGATGATTACAAGACATGAGACCATCATCTTTATGCAAAAATAAGTGATAATACACACAAAAATGTATATTATTTAGCCACTTAAGACATAAAACTTTTTTATATATTAGTAATTTTATTTTTTGTGAAAATACATTAAATTTTTTATCAGTTTTCAGTGAAATTCTACCGTTAATTTCAATCCTCAGCCACTGTCATGGAAATTTACAATCCATTGTTGCTAAACGTTTAAATTGTGAGACAGCGATGACATCATCGTCCGTGGCTGGAGTAGTGTCCGAAATCATTTTTGTGTTTTGCAGTTGAGTCCACTATATAGTCCACTATATGCTGCTCACTATATAGAGGATAGGGAGTAGGGAATGAGTGAGTGGTTTCGGACACAGCCAGATAGTTACTTTTTAGCTTAACTAGTGTCATGCAGGTACAGAAAAAGGTCAGGTAAACAAACTGCTCCTATTTTAAAAATCAGTAATACAATCTGATGTCTCTCTGGCACAGTGAGGGGATGGTTTCAGTCAAATTGCACACCAGTATGTCACGCACAACACCTTAAAAGTTGCACAGAAGTCAATTACAATTCTGTACAGGGGAAGACCGGTGTTGTCTCTTCAGAGAGTTTATGTGACTATGAAGACACTGTTACAGGGTACGAGCTGATTTCTTTCCTGTTATTTCCTAAACAGCTGTATTATCCCACATTTCACACAGCAGGAGCAAACAGCAGAGGAAACATAATCAATAGTAATAAATTCTGCTGCTGTTTCCTCTTCGGATGCATTTCAGAAATGGATGAAAACCTGAAAATACGAGCACTGTTTCCTCAGAAGGGCATGACTGGGACAAACAGGATTATGAAACTAAATGAACGTCTGAGGTGAGATGGCAGACCGAAGACAAAAATGTCATAAGAGTGGATTGACGATGATTTCAAGTGCAAACAGCCCAAGATGTGTTTTTGTTCCCTTTGAGTCACACTGAGCCGTGAATATTGAAAGGTATGACACACAGACTGATTGTGTCTTATCAGTTTCTCTACAGCTCTGAGCTCCACGAACCAAAGACAGTTCTAAAAATATAACAGTGCATGTTTCATAATGACTTTTACGGGTTGATACAAAATGAGAAGGAGGGGATATCTCTGGAGCATTAAGAAAATCACTAATGAGGTTTACCATATTTAACATAAAAGAGATAATATCCCCCCATTAATTTAGAATTTAAAAACCTGCCCCATTGAGACTCATTAAAGGTTACTGATAATGAGACTTCACTTCTTAAAAAGTTCTGTTCCTCTAATCCAAACCCACAGAAAAAATGTCAGTGTGTCAGATCGTCATTGACTCACAAAGTTTGGTTTGAAGAGCTCAGGCAGGAGCTGTTTCCTCCTTCCTCTATTTGTTTTTCATTTAAAGATTACCGAAAAGCCAAGACCCTCTCTTTCATCTGAAAACCTGTGTACACTGGTTTTCTGAACTCTGAACTGTTTTCATGGTCAGATATGAGAGAAAATGTCAGCATTGTTGGTTAAGCCAATATGTAAAGCCAATATGTAGCGCTCCATCTCTGGACATTTTCAAAAAAACGTCTCAAGCACCACCTGTTCACCACAGCCTAAAGTCTTCACTAAACCACCCCTTACACTCATCCTACCCCTCACATAGTTTGTCCATGTATATGTGTTCCTGTAAAGCGTCCTTGGGTTTCTTGAAAGGCGCTATATAAATTCAAGATATTATTATTATTATTATTATTATTATTATTATTATTATGTAAAACAAAAAAATGCACTGGCAGTCCACCAAATTTTGACTTTATACATCAGCATTGACCCTGATCCTCACAATATATCTATAGTGAGAGAGGTCTGGCTGCTCGTAAACTGCTACTCTTAGACGCTGCCTCTGTCAGAATAGAGATACACACTAGTAATTTCAAAATAAATCAGATTAAATTTAAGGGTTAGGATCAAAGTGAAAAAACCTGACCTGCAAAACCAAATTAAAAAATGTTCAATAAAGTTTAGTAAATAGTCTGTTTACTGGAAAAAGCTGAAAACATTTTAAAATAGCAAGCTTACATAGCTCCATTGGTTGCATGGGCTATATAGATAATGTAGCTATGCAGCTGATGTAGCTAAAGCTACAGTGCCCAAAGCTCATGCATATCTGTCTGAATGAAGCTAACAATGGCTACATAAACTATGTAGCTATGTTATCTACTCAATTTACGAAACTACGTTTGAATTAGCTATGTTTGCTAAAGCTTTTATTGCTAAAGCTAACTTAGCTACATTGGCTTATGTTGTAATGTTAACTACATATCTAGTGTATCTGTGTTAGCTTTAGCTAAAGCTAAAACAAGCCACCGCTCGCATAACTATTTCTAAAACAGGTCTACACATAATTTAATCCAAGATTAGACCTCTGATCTTTTTCTCTGTTTAATCAGTTATAAGCCTGATTCAAGGCAAGATTTGCCTCCCATGACGAGCCTAGTTGCAACTGACTCTTTTTCTATATTCCTCATTCACTGATCAGAGTTGTAAATATCAAACATGATGTTTACTTCAATTCGAGGTGCCTCAGACAGAGTGCCAAAACAACTAATGAGAGCGAGCATGCCAGGACAGCCTGTAGTGGAGGGACAGCAAGCTGGCGGTATCCATAGATATATTTGTTTGTTATTCCTCTGTCATTTGAGTCATTTGATCACTTTAGGTTGCTCTTATTCATACTACACTCACCACATTCTCTGTGGTAAAAACAAGTCTGTTACGCTCATTCATTGAAGCCTTATGCAAAAGTTTGTGGGTATATGCAGGCTCATCCAATCAGGAAGACTGCTGTGACTCCCTAGAATTGTGAATGATGGGTTTTTTTTCCTGAAGATTGTGAAAAATAAGTTTTTTCTCTTAAAATTAGATTGATAACAAACTAACTTGTGTCTCTTTTATGCCATAGCTTCACTTTCAGTTAGCTTTTGGTTGGATAGTTATGCCATTATAACTAATAATCAAATCAACAGAAGCACCAAAGATGGTGTGATGTTGCGGCTGATGGATTGGACATGTCTTATCCTCAACTCCGCACCCTTTCCAAGATGTTTTGAGGTGCTTGTTCTCCCATGTCCATCACAGCCTAAAGTTTTCCTTGTCTTACAGCAGAGTGAGGTTTCAAGGCCAGACGAGACGTAAGAAAAGATGCTGCGGAAAACCAAGCTGATGGAGTAATGACAGTTTTTGCCTAAGCCTGTGAGTGCTAAATATACCTGGATCAACCAGCAAGTATTAAGAAATACTGGCAGGCAAGAAAGAGAACAAATCAGCTACACCTGCATCAAGTTTGCACCCTAGTTGATGTGATGTTTGGCTCATCTGACCTTACATGGCAATTATTCTAGGGGGCTGATAGAACAAAGTCTGGGTAAAATCAGAGTGAAAAGTGTGACTTTTTGTGTGCATGCTGGAAAAACACTATGCCACACATTACCTCACAATAGTCAGAAGTTGTAGCCCTATTCTCCCCAAAAAACAGCTGTTTCAGTACATTTGCATTCATGTAATTTTAATGACTTTTCCTTCAAAGGCTCTGCCTCTTCTTTGACATTGAAATAAGAATTGCCTCATGTTTTCTTTTTTTATAAATTACAGGCTGTCACATCTAAGTAAAAAATCTGGCTTCTCCTGTCCTGTTGTGCTGCCTCGTCTCTGTGCATTTACATTTTCAAAGCCAGAGTTAAACGTGGCTCCATGTGTGACTGTAAAAGCTTTGTAGGGCTCTTGTTAAACATATCAGTTCAACAGCAGTCTTTCAGCAATGACAAATCGTCTCCAAACAGCCGAGGGCTCATCCTTCAAAAAGAGGCACACAAGTGGATTACAAAAAGAAACGACAACAGGGTTTGGACACAACTCGCTCGGCAGCATGTGTTCTTTTCTTCAGAGCAAACAGACGTGAGAAGAAAGGAAACACAGCTTTTTGTGAGTTTCAACCATCACAAGCATGACAACCCCATGTGGAGTCACAGCGTGGGATTGCTTTTGCTCAGACTGTTGTGCGTCACTTTGACAAACGTACAGCAGTCACACATTTAACACAGCTGACATTTTATATTGAATTATAAATTCATGTACATTTCTTGATCCTGTTTTCCTTTAAGGCAGGATATTTACATTTTACGCTCTAGTCATGGTTTTTTCATGTAAATATACTAAAAGACAAGTTAAATGAGCTGTAAAACACTTAAAAGATGCTCATATTGTCCTTGGGGAAATGTGAATACAAGCAGTACTCGCTGTCTGAGTGGTTTTTGGAGTTTGTTCTCGATCAGAGGCTTTCAGACAGAGACAGATGGGCTGAAGGGTTACTTTTTTTTTTTGCTTTTTTTTTCCCGTGCTGCTGCTGCTGCTGCTACACCAGCAGGAAATCTTTCCATGAGGGGCATCATACTTCAGGTCCCCCGGGCGGGTCAAAAAGCTCACAGATCAATACACATTAGCTGCTGCTCGAGTGCTGAACATGGATTAGTTGACATCATGGAACCTTGAGGCTGGCTCTGCTGTCTGAGTGTATGTGCTCGTGTTTGTGTGTAATTTGTTCCTATAAAACTAAAGGTAGCACTGCAGTTATCAATGATTTGAAATTAGCATGAAGAACTTTTGGTTTCCTATAAATGAAGTATTTAAATATACAAAATATACCCAATAAAAAGGCTCTTTAACCAGAATTTACAAGTTATATCTAACCCAAGTTTAACCTTAAACATCAACTGAAGCATTAAAAGAAAAGTGTTAATATTCATATTTCTGATGTTTCTTTTTTTTTAAATAGATGGATAAAATGTTCTTAACATTCATACTAGTGCAGTCAGCTTAGCATATATTGAACCCTTTACTCCTTACTTAGTTGAAGCACCTCTAGCAGCAGTTAGAGCTTTGAGTCTTTTTATATAAATTTATATGAGTTGTCCCTAAGCTGTGTTGGTCGGCCCAATCCAAGGTCCTTTGCGCTCCAAAATGGGTTTTTAATGAGGATATCTCAACTTTCCCTCAACCTTTACCAGTCTCCCAGTCCCTGCTGCTGAATAGCACCCCACAGCATGATGCTGCCACCACCATGCTTCACTGTTGAAATGGTGTTGGTGCCTGGTTTCCTTCAGACATAATGTTTAGAATTGAGGCCAAACAGTTCAATCTTGGTTTCATGACACCAGAGAATCTTGTTACTCACAGTCTTGGAGTTCTTCAGGTGTGAGCTTTCATGTGTTTCGCACTGAGGAGAGGCTTCCGCCAAGTCTCTGCCATAAAGCTTAGATTGGTGGAGGGCTGACCATCAGGTTCTTGGTCACCTCTCTTACTAAGGTCCTCCTCCCCTGATTGGGATGCACTTGGTCATGAAACATGCACCATATGCATCTTTTGTTTGCTGTGAAAGAACACATTTTTGCTCCTGCATTTGATGGAGCTTTTAAAATGTGCCACTATGATGCAGTCAGCCTTCAAATGTGCCTTCTGAAGGATGTAGCCCCTGAATTGAGACAAGCTAGAGCCAGGTGAATTTCTAATACTCATCCTTATTGAGAGTCTCCACTAACACCTCATAGAATTGCCAGTGTCTTTACCTTCTTATTGTTACATAAAAATCGCTATATGGGGCTTCCTTTTGGCAGCTTTCTGCTGCTTATAAATGCTTGTGAGTGCAGAATAACAACAACCCACACAAAAGTTCGAGGTTAAAAAAATCTTGTGTATTCTTCACTTCTGATGTGCAACCTTCTTTCATGAAATTCCAACGTGAACGATTTTAAATTGCAAAACTGACTGTAACAGCGGACGTGAGAGAGGTTTTGATTGCCTGATCATCATTCCTATCTTAAATTTTACTACTATACATGTACATAACTACATCTTTATTGGAATTCTCTCCTGAATGTCACTTGGATGGCTGATGGCACATATCAAAAGCCTCTGACAGCTTTATCTAATAAGTCTTCTATCCCAAACTTGCCTTAAAAGGTCTGTTTTTGGAACCACTGATGAAAAGAAAAGGAGAAATCAAGTGTGGGGAGATTTCGATCTCAGGAGAGTCTTAATGCTTGTTTATTCTGGCAAGGATAGGGATAAAGAACAAAGAAGGGCTTGGCAGGAGAAGAAACAACTATATTACTGCTAAAGGAGTAACAACTAACTTTAATACTCCTGAGAACAGAAATCTGCTAAATTTGATTGACTGGGTGCTAAATAAACAGCTCGCTTTGTCTTACATGTCGGCCAAGCCTAAAGCAAAGTGAAGCAGGCATAACTTGTGAAATTACCACTGAGAAAACTAGGTATCTTTCCATTTTTTTTTTTAAAGAAACAAATATGTTTAATAGGTTTGGATCAAAATATGTTCTGGAAATGAAAACAGAATGATTGCACTAAATTTGCGCACACTAAACCTGTGAAAATGAGTCAGATAGATGATACCTAATTCAAAAATACAAAAGGTTAAATGCTTCCCTAACTGTGCTGCAGAGTTAATAGCCTCTCCGTGTACCTGTGCTGTTTGCACAAATTTAAATGAGCTGTTCTGCAGTTAAAAATTACAGATTTACATCTCTTTTGGTCCACAGAAATGGTCCTAGCATCATTACTAACAATGGTAAATTTATAAAACTCATACATTATAAGGGTATGACTCTATGCTATGCTAGGTTTTGTTTGCAGAGCATTTCTATTAATTACTAAAATTTTGAGTGTGAAAATGTAGGGGCCACATTTGGACATGAGCCTGTTTAGGGATGTAAAATGTTTTCTGTATTAAGACATATGGCCAGTTTATCTAGACAGCCATACAAAGATTATTTTCTTGACAAATAACTCACTTTGATTTAGGATAATAGTTCTCTGTAGTCTCTCTGGTCAGATGTTGCTACAGGTCTGGAAAATAATGAAGTGATCCTGTGGTAAATTTAACTTATTTAAAGAAATTGTCAAGGTATAAATAATGAAATAGGTGGAATTTTTGGTCATTTTTATAACATCATAACAGTTTTTAAACACATGTGGGTTAGATCAGTTTTCACTTTCAATGTGAGCCTTATTACTGCTTACATTCATTCAGACGTTCAACATTTTTGATTATTTTAGGTATTCTGATAGAATCACAAAAAAATATATAAATGGTATAAACAGTGAAATATGTGATGGAATTTTGGTCAATTTTTTAACAGTACAACAGTTTTATATATATGTATATATATATTTATATATATATATATATATATATATACATATATATGTGTGTATAAGGCATACAGTCATTTTTATTTTCATTTTATTGTGAGTCTCATCATTGCTAAAATTCACTAGGTTATTCAGGATTTATGATAATTAGAGGTCTCCTGTTGGAGTTAAAAGATAAAACTGGTGGGACCACCATTAGTTCTAGTATTCTGAAGCCTGCCATGTCTTGCCTTCATAAGTGGTCAGATTCTAAAGGTAACCTCACCAATTCTGATGTCTCTGACGCTGTTTGGGGACACTGCAGCCATCCCAGATGATGCTGTGAGGTCTGACCTGTCCCATGTCCAGCGCTTTACTGAGTGGCAGCATGTTGATTCCTCACTGAAGTTTCATTATGTTCCTAAAAAGAAAAAAATATGTGTATCAAATGAGTATTTTGTATTTGAAAAAAAAACTTAAAACTTTTAATGTGTAAGTCAATAGTCATTTGACTTTATATGTGTTTATTTTCTCATTTTTTATCATTTTGATATATATACACTTCATTTAATGTGTTTTATTTTTACCGTAAACAGGCAAGGAACCATGTATGATCACTTTGTTGATCCTGATTTTCACCATAATAATAAAAACATATTGGACAAAAATGTTTAGTCATGGGATTTCCACCAATAATATTCTTACATTTTGGTATTCCCAAGTATTTTATTGAGTGCCCTATAAAGAGTAGAAGTGTCACAGGAAATCTCCCAGAATGCTTTGGGAATCATTTTCAAGATGGTGTACAAAAATGGAAAATTTTGTTTTAATGCATTATTGTCCTTTTGATTCAAAACAAGCAGTTAAACAAATCACTAAAGGTAGAAACACCTGGTGTTGGTGTCGCCTCTGTTTAAGTAACGCTGTCGACAACTGCAGATGACCCATTTTTGTCCCATTTCATAAGGCGAAATTTCACTACTACCCCTTGTAACTCTGTTTAAAGGAGCAAAGGGGCTCTAGAAAGGGTATGGGTAAAAATGAGAAAAGGACTGAGCCTACGCTCATGTGCATTCTGGTTCTAGTCTGCCAGTGTAGGTGGACTACAACAACAATAGTAGCCTTTTGTGTTGTGTTGTACTGCTCACTCCCAGTCGACATTTTCTTACTTGCTTTATAGTGTATGCTAAACCTCACTGAAGAAGGAAGCGTGGGTGCATTACAAAGTCACATTGCTTTTTGGTGCTGCTAACAGCTACAATCTATTGTGAATAAGAACTTTGATTATTATCAAACTTTTTAATAGATTTAACATTGCTTTGCCTATTTCATCCAATAATACTACAATTCAAAATTAAAAAATCAAAGTTAACAATGGTCAGGAGTCATTTTAATAGTCAGAATTTTGAGGTTTGTACAATGTCAAAACTATATTTCAGCCGTACTGTTTAGTGTATTATTTACTGGTTTGGACTTTTAAAGGCTGACAGAGACATTTGGGTGCCAATGGGACAGAATCAAAAATGGAGAAAGTTAAAAAAGTAACACTTTTTATATCGATCTTCCTTCAGTAACTTCAGATTTTGGACAGAAAGTTCATAATTTACAAAAAAATCATAAATGTCTGCACCAGTTCCTCTACTAACAGCTGACCAGAATACATGACTCTGCAGTTGTAGTCTGTATAGTCCTGGTGCACTTGCAAAAGTGCTAACACAGCAGCTCTGCAAATGACTTCTTTAACAGGGACTCATCCTATTGCACAGATTAGGCCAGCAGTATTTCATTAATACAGTTTGTAAGGCATCAGGTGGGCTGAGATGAAGATCTGGATGTTTTACGAAAAGGTAGAAAAACAACTCAGAAAAAATTAAAGCAGGTCACATTTAAAAAGAAAGAAAAAGTTGATGTTTTACTCAGTTAAGTAGAGAGATTTCAAAAGAAGACACTCAAGGACTAAAGCTTAGAGTACGGTTTATCCCAGCTGCTGTCTTTGCAGATGTGGAGCTGACAGAGTGAAACTGAGCTGCCTCACTGATGGAGGCCTACAGCAGGTTTATTGAGACTGCCTAATCAATTCAAGTCTCCATTCCCCCCTCTCCTTTCACTGAATTAATCATTCCCATTTGCAGTGGATGTAATGACTTGAGCTGCACCTTCAAACAAAAGTGAAGCAGAAAAGTGAAAGTGAGATGTGAGTGTGTGAATAAAGAGTGTGTGAAACCTGGGAGCAGGAATCAGTCAAAGAGACAGGGGAAAATTGGTAGTGGCCTTTAGTTTGACATTTTTGACCAAAGCAATACACGTGCACAAGCATTTGTTTTGCTTAGGGGGCAATATCCTGACAGAATGACATACACGGGGATAAATATGGCTGCTTTTTGGGGCACACATAATGTACCTGTATGATCCCCTCTAGAAAGTGCTCTTATTATGTAATCACAAGGTTAAAAATACGTGGCATCAACATTTTTGATATGAAATGCGTTGTTCTGAAGAGCACAGTGACTTCAAGTGTGGTAATGTGATGGATGCCACCTTTGCAATAAGGATTTATATAAACTGCATCCCTGCTAGATATCCCAGTCAACTGTAAGTGATATTATTAGAAAGTGCAGGAAACAATCAACTAACATAGCGTCTGTTTGGGGTGTGTGTGCAGCAGTGTGTTAAACTTATCGGTCTTCTGTGGGAATTTTCTGACAAACACATTTTCTGTGAAATGGCCACAATGTGTGGCGACAAAAGCCTGTAGTGTTGGAAACAAAGAGGGAAACATGGAGGGAATTTTGTCCCCTCTGGAAAGGAATGTGTCCCCTTCCCCAGGTCACAATGCTCAATTCAGCCCGGGCCCCCCCCCCCCCCGACAGAAAAACATGCCATTCTGAAATTCCAGGTGACCCTTTATGTGAGCCCGTCATTATATAGCTGTCACACGTCTGTCCGTCCTTTAACTCAAAGACAAACAGATGGATGGTTTGTGGTCAAGGCCTCTCTGCTAGATCCGAAAGCCATGAATCACACCCACTCATTTTCATCCACAGAGTGGTTTAGTTCATGGTAATTACATTTAATCATAGTTATTACAGCTGAAGGTGCTCTGGAAGGACTCACTGTGTCATAGAAAAGTTAACTCTCAAAGAAACTCCATTACCTGGAAACATTAGCAATGCTTATTTGTGTTTGTCGCCCACAGGTTCAGCCTACTACGACAATGTGCGGCCGTTAGCGTATCCTGATGCAGACGCCGTGCTTATCTGCTTTGACATCAGCCGTCCGGAAACACTGGACAGCGTGCTGAAAAAGGTCAGTGTCATATGAAGAGAAGTGAACAGAGTGACAGGTACATTTTGTCTCCTGTGTAGATATCAGTCGACAGAGTGGCCCCAGAGAAGAAATTCTGGTATTTTAAAGTCCTACTTATTACGTAACTTGCATGCTATAGGGACTCTAAAGGTCACCGTAAACCTGTCTTCAACTTAACCTAGAAACATTTCCTTTACAGAAAACATTATAGATAGAAAAGGTGATGGTAAAGTCTGTATGTATGATGAACTTCTCCTTAAAACTGTAGCACCTGATAAATATCAAACATGTTTAATATTTGCAGTTCTATGTCAGACTGCCTCCAATGAAATACCCAAAAAACCCACAGTCAGCGAGCAGACAAGTTAGCATCCTTAACTGGATGTTTACGACTCACAAACACAAGTTTACCTTTATCTCAGCCAGGATTGAACCCAGTCTAAGTGAAAAGCATTTAGCCCCGCTAGAAATAACACATGAAAGTTACACTATAGGAAACACTCAAGTTAAAAAGTATTGTTGCTAGCCTAACATGCTAGCCAAATCTGTTTGCAGGGATTTGGCTTTTTTTTTTTTTTTTTTTTTTTTAGCTCAAAATTATGCCTGTAATAGACATTAAATAGATACATTAAACACATACATTAAAGTGTATCAGAACAGTAGTTATTTGCTGAAAAGCTAAGCAATGATTTAATACATAAAGGTTTCAAAGTACACAAGCAGCTTGTAGAAGTTTAGTCAAAGCTAGCATGAAGCTGTAGCGGTGTCAATTAGCTGAATCTGGTCTATATTGTTGTCCTGTTAACTATGTTTGGGTTTGCTGTTTACAATCCCAAATCCATCTGTAGCCACCAGGATTTAGAATTTTGTTCTTTTCATAAAAAAAAAAAAAAAATCAGCCTAGATTAGATTATGTGTAGACCTGCTTTAGAAGTAGTTACGCAAAGTGTGGCTTGCTTTAGCTCCATTAGCTTTAGCTAATAAAGCTTAGGCATAGCTTAGCTTATGCATAGCTTATGGGTTTGCATAACTACTTCGAAAATGGCCTAGCTTTAGCAAATGTAGCATAATGTAATGTAGCTAACATAGCTTTTTGAGCTTTAGCTTTGTTAGTTATGTGGCTATGTTACCTACATAGCTCTCTTAGCTAATGTAGTATGGTAGCTTTAAAATTGGCTACAAAGCCATGTAACCTAAGTAGTTTATATAGCTAATAGCCTCATTAGCTTTAGATTTAGCTACATAGTTACATTATCTATGTAGATAACTTAGCTTTGTTAGCATGAGCCTTAGCTATGTTAGCTGTGATGGAGTGTTTTTATAGAGGACAAGCTTTTTCCCCTGTAAGCAGACTGTTTTCTCAGCTCTGACTCTTTGTACCATAACCCTTACCTTAACCCTTACCCTGACCAGAAATTTTATCTGATTTTATTTTGAAAAATTTAGCATGCAGCGTCTCACTGTAGTACTCTTGGGGGGGTTCTGAGATCTGCAGTCTGCAGCCAGACTGTGTTGAATACTTTAAAAATTAACACGGGGATCTTAAATGTTTCTTAAAGTCACAAAAACCCTACATGAGAACTTCTATGGAAGCCCTAATAAGACACGTATTAGATTTTCCTGTGTTCCTGGAAATTACAGTTAAATTTCCAGTTGTTTTCCTAAAAATGTGACTTTTTGCATCTTTATCTCCAGACAAAACTTTAAAATTTCAGTGGTAATCAGTTTAATTCTCAGGATCTTTAGAAAATATCGCAAGTAAGTCCTAATCTCAGAAAAACTGCATTTTTTTCACAATATAACAACATGAATAATTCTGAGCCTTGACAAAAAATAACAAAATTAGTAGTTATACAGGGAAATGGAGTGGAATAAATTGCATGTCCTCTTAGGGCTACCACATATTTCCCCTGTTTCTGACCTTAGAGTAGCACTTTTAATCCTGCTAGACCTCCATTTTCACTCACTCCTGATGAACATTAAATGTGATGAAGTGTTTGACCTTTTTGATTCACAAGACATTCCTGCAGTCTTCATCGCCATCCATCAATGACATCATCACTATAAGACAAAAGCCAAATCTTTCATGGTGGGTGACTCCTCTGGTCTGTAGGGGGTCCACTTGAGAACCAACTTGACCACTGACCTCATCAGATGACCTTAAGTTCCTGCTGTTATAGTGCTGAAAAAAAATTAAAAAAAGATCACACAATGCATACACAGGATGCCAAAGTGACACGTTGAAGGGTCCATTTATTCAAATACAAAATAATAACTTATCTTTATCCTGTCTAGCTTAAGAGCCTAAGTAATGTGATGAGCTTTGTCTGGCGTGTTTGTCATGATTTTTGGCTTATGTTTTATCTTACGCTCCATGTGCAAGCTTCGACTCTAAAATCACGCCCTCGTAGTGTGAAGTTCTTTTTTCTGCCATTTCTGACAAACTGTCAGCCTCACCAATTTTCTTTTTAGAGCGGATTTTCTTTTCACAGAAATACTAAGCTACAAAAATACCCCTTGAGTCCTTCTTTTGTCGCTTTGTTCCCTACAAATGCTCATCTAAATCTCCCGTGTTAGAGCATTACCTAACCTAAGATGTTGTCCTGGCTTTCAACTTTTTTGCAATGCTTCAACACTTGCTGTGCCACAAGTGACATTTTCTCACCTTTTCTTTTTCTTTTTGTAACTTTGTGACTTGAAGCCTGAAAGCACCCTTGTGCTACCCTCTCACAGTTTTTTTTCTGTCTTACCTCCCTCTGCATTTTGGATTGAAGTATCACATTATTTGTGGAGGAAATTGGTGAAAGCTGCATGATGCTTGTATACTAAAAGAAAGACTTCAAATAACAGTGTGCACAATGTCAGACTGTAATTGTAATCAAAGGTTTTTCTAATCACCATCTCTAGTAAGCAAAAGGACAACATGAGGTCAGGTGGAAAAAAGGAAAATGTTTTTCATGAGCTAGATGTACTGTACATCTGCTAAAAATGTAGCTTTACTTGATCTACCACAAAAAGTTTAGCAATTTCTTGAATCTAAACAAAATATACTTAACAAATATATTATTTTCCAAGTCGTCACTGCATGTAATTACAACAGAAACCAATACCTAGCATTTACTGTGTTGGTTAGGAAAGAAGTTAGTAGGTAAAGTTGTTTTAGCCAAGAATAAACTTTGATTTCTGAACAGTGCTGTCAGATCCCACAAGACAAAAAGTGACTTGGTCTATGAAAATAAGCCTAAAAGAAGGCTCTTCAAATGAATAAAAAAATATATATATTGTGACTCAGAGAACTAATTTTAGAGAAAGCTGCTGAATTGAACTTGACCTGCATGATGTGCACATATTTCATACTTAAAACCTCGATGCAGTGCCTTTGGCTTATCCCCACATAAAGTGAGATCCATTCATTCAATGCACTTTCTTCCTCCTACTATTATTGTACCTTTTCTTGTAGTTCATTGGGCTTTGTTACCCAAGTAAACCTTGACAATAGGTAAATCTATCAAACCTGACCTGCAAACCTGATTACAAAACGTTTAATGAAGCAGAGTAAACAGTCTGATGACAGAAAGAAAGCTTGTCCACCATGAAAACAAACAGCAAACGTAGCTCCGTTAGCTACATAGCTAAACTCACAAAGCAGCTACATTAGCTATGTTAGCTGTTGCTAGGTTTGCTAAAGCCCACATTATTAAAGCTAACTTAGCTACACTGGCTCACATACTAATGTTAACTATGCAGGTAGCATAGCTATGTTAGCTTTAGCCAAAGCTAATTAAGCTACAGCAAGCCACCCTTTGTGTAACTACTTCTTCAATGGGTTGATACATGATTTGATCCCAGATTAGACCTCTGACCTTTTTCTCTTTATTAAATGTTCCTAGTTGTCAGTGTTTGCAGTGTGATTATTTCACGTAACTGTAACTGTCAGACTTTATGAATAATGCTGAAATTAAAAAAAAAATCTAAAACTGGAAACACGTACTGGCATATTACAGCACTTCTGTTCTGACAGATGACATCTCACACAAAAGATCTCTGAGGATGGCTGTCAGAGATGTATGGTCTCCAGCCAAACTGTCTGGGCTAATTTTTCATTTACTGTCTGTCACCTCGTCTGTGTGCTTGTTCGTCTGAGGGCTGTAGGGGAAGGATGAGTAATCAGGTGAACAGAACCTGCTCCCTAACCACGACTGTATACACCCCCTCTAGCAGACTGTTAATCTGAGATGCCGTCCCTGACCCATCTTAGAAGTGAATATGCATTACATCTTAGCTTTAGCTTAATCTTTCTTAGCTACATTGGCTATTATTATGTAAGCAAACGTAGCTTAGTAGGCTTTAGCAATGTGAGCTTTAGTAAATGTAGCTAAAGCTAACATAGCTATGTAAACTACACACATAATGCAGCTACATTTTTCTGTAGTTAATGTTAGCTTTGTAGCTTAGTTTGTATAAACATCCATGAGCTTTGTGAGCTCTAACTTTAGATACATTGTATCTAGCTCAGTTATTTACATAGCATACCCAGCTAACGGAGATACTTAAGCTACATTTGCTGTGTAAGAGTGTTTTTATAACCTTGCAAAGTAGATGGATTCGCCCGTTTCCGTGTTTCTTACTGGCGAATCCACCTTGCAAAGCTCCCATCTGAACCATTTGGGCCTGGTTAGAAAGTGACAGGACCAATCAGCGTCGATGGGCAGTATTTTTGGGCACGGTGGAGTCGTGACTTAAGCAAGCAATTATGAGGCCGGTGCAGATAAGGTGGAAGACATTAGTATGGATGCTGCTATAGCGTCAGTTTTATCAGAACTTGACGACAATTTTTCGTTGAAAGAAGAACAAAGAACAGCAGTGAGTTGTTTTCTTTTCAAAAACGATAAAAGTCATGTACTGACATGTCTACAGCCGCCATGGTTCATGTTATGCAGCTATAGAGTTTATTCGTCGGTAGCGGTTTGGGGCTACGATGTCATGTGTTTTGTTGATCTGATTGGCCTGTAAAGATGTGACAGACAGAACGTTCATCCAGTCAGCCTCCGAGTATTTTTCAAAGGCTCTGCCCCTTCCCAAATATTTTTTCTAATTGATAAGGTTTTGTATATTTTATCCATAAATGTGTAGCTCTTTCATTCACTTTTAACTTTATTTTTACAAATAGGCCTATTTTATCAACTTAAATATGCATCATATCAACTTTGATAAGGTTCATACTACCGGTGCGTATGTTGGACTAAAGTAGTGCAAGTGGATAATGTGAATGGTGATAATGTTAAAAACAGCATAAAAACTAAGACAAGTTCACACTTAACACCATCAGTCAGGTTAAGAAAGCCAGAAAGGAGGCCAAGGGCTCAGTAGTGGGTTGTTTGAGCAAAATAAACAGGTAAGGTAAGCTACACTCTGCTGCTGTGAAGTTGTTATTATAATGAATCAAAAGATTGATAAGTTTGATGATTTAAAATAATTTTGGCATGTATGAATGTAAGGTTTAGTGTATGAGTGTGTATTTGTATTGTAAAAGATGAGATTGTTGATGTTTGTGCTGAAATTGCCACGTGTTAATGCGGTGCTAAGGCTGTAAGCAGCTGATTCTACTCTCCTGGATGTTGAGAGTGATGATCATGATTGATCTGGTTTGTCCTTCTGATTATATTGGTGATGAAGTCTGTGATCCAGTGATCATGGATGCTGTTGTTTATTGGTCGGGCCAAAACGCGTCTTTCCCACTACATTCCTGTATGTGACGTAGACGGACAGACAGCAGCATAGAGAAGAGATGAAGGGGAGAAGGTTTCATCTGTACGTGAACAGTAGGCTACTACAATATCCTACATAACCTCTTACTGATGGCAGGTGTAAGGAGTGTGTGCAGAAAAGAAATAATGCTAATGATTAAATAAGTATCATTAAGGATAAAAATAAATAACTGCTGGCTGATAGTAGCACTTATAGATAGAAATAAAAAAATATGTACACAGTTGTTTCTATTGTAGTTCTGAATCCATAAATGCATCATAATAAAAATTATGATTAAAATTCCAAGTAAGAACAAAATGATGACAAAGTGGAAAGTTTTCAGTGTGATCAAACATCAGTGGATGGCTACACTGGAAGGTTCAAATGTGTTTTGTGGCTCTTCAAAGATTTTCTGGATTTTCAGGTTCCCGACCTTTGCCCTGACCTTACAGAAAGTTTAATCAGATTCTGTTTTGAACCTTTTAGTGTGTGTATCTGTTCTGTGTCTCAGATGAACAGTCTGTCAGAGGGGTCTTGTTAAGTTTTAAAGCATAATTGTAGGCTCTTGCATCATTAAACTGGTAGACATCTTGTAAATTGGTAGAAATCTTTCTGAGAGCCTGAAGTGAGCATCCTCAATGATAGCTACAGCCTTCCTGAGTGGTTTAGGTAAGTGTATTTGGTTTAAATATGCAGTTACAGTCAGCTGAAGTCATTAAAACTGCAGCTTCATTTCCCCCCTTTTGATGAACAGACTCTCAGCTCCAACAGCTCTCATTCTGCTCTCCATTCTGGACAAAACTCTCACTTATTCTTAACATTAACACAAACAATAAGCCGCTCTTTCCATGGCTCCTTTGTGACTCATCAAAATTGCTGCTTATTACCAGTTGCATACTGTTCGGTGGACGTGCCTGTGAAAGGCAACAGCTCACTCTGCACAACAGCATAACACACTGGAGCTCACAACAGCACAGACACATCCAGCATTAAAAAAGATCTCTTTGTAAAGGAGAACAAATGAAACAAGTGTGTGAAGTGGCTGTCCGTGCCATGGTGTGAGGAGATAATCGCTGGTGTCATGGAGACAAAAGGTTTAACAGTGTGAGTCATGTCAGTCAAATGTAATGAGGATGTCTGTCTGTCTTCCTGTTGCATTAATGACTATAGGCATACACTTCAGCGTATGCTCCAGCTGAAATTCGTCATTGTACTTCTCAGTGTTTGTATCCTGTTTGTATTACAGAGCACATTTTGTTGAGTTGAAGTACCAGTTCAAGATGTTATTGGCTTTGATTTCACATCTCAAGGCATGAAGAAATATACAAGTGATAATTTTAGAGGTTTTAGTTTTTGTTTAGACATGCTATAGCTCTGTTCCAATGGGACTGTAGATGTGAGGCAGCGTAGCTACAGGTGTCAAACTGAAGCTGGCTAAACATCAGACAGTTTTCATTTCTTGACTGATTTCAAAACCTACGAGACCATAGATAAAAGACCAGTTTCAACCAGTTCTCAACATTAGACCTCAGCCAGACCGTAAGACCACAAACCTGCCATTTGTTGTAATGATTTAAAGGTAGTGTTTTCAGAGAAACAAGATCTCACAGAAACTTGCTTGAACTCAAAAGAAAAACAAGTATGGAGGACAATGAAAGTGTTCGACATCTGGCGCCTGCATGAGTGTCTGCATACCCAGTAGCTCTGCCTATGTCATGTTTGTTTTTGTTATTCTATCTTTTTTTTTTGTCTTGAATTTCTTGAATTTTGCTCTGGATTTTCATCTATCCATTCAGCCATCCTGGCCTGTGTTAGCAACAAAAATGAAGAAAAGAATATGGATAATATCCTGGCTGCAAACACTGTATAGTTCAGCAAGGACCAAAACACACATGATTTGTGGCTATAAATATTTCTCTTCATTAGCAGTTATTAATTTGCACTTTTTGCCATTATCTTCATCTGTAGCTGTTTTGGGATCCCCCTGCCCCCCCAAGCAGGAACAGCTCACATTCCTGCCTTCCCTGTACCTACAAGGAAAGCCTGAGGCAGGGAGAGAAGCCGCAGAAAAACCCACAGCAGAGCAGGCATTAGTGACAACAGAATGACATTGATTAAGTCTGAAGAAGAAAAAAAGAGCTGGGGTGGAGGAGGATTGCAAAAAGTGTCTGGAAGAAGGAGCAGCAAGCATAGCCAGACTAGAGCAGTTTGAATACGGCAGCATGAGAGCGATTAGCCAGTAGTTTGCCTAGAGCAAATCATAGCTGACAGCTGATCTCGAACTATCACCATACACTCTATTTGTGTTTGTGAGCTCTAAAAGTATGCAACGTCTTGTTCCCGGTGTTATCCAGTCTGGTCACTTTCACAGAATATTGTGAGTATTCCATCAGAGGCAGTCAAACATTGAAATCAAGCATGTTTGATATTAAAAAAAAAAAAAAAAGAGGATCAGGAGGCTCCGCCCACATGCTGTCAGGACATCGTGTTACTACCTGTTGACACAGTCAGCAAAGCAACTGGTTGGTAGTTCCCATAAGCAGGGAAGAAATAGAACCAAGGACACAGTGTCAAGCCAAACTTGATACGGCTTCATCACTCGACATTAGGCTCAGACCAGATCAACAGCCAAGCTTTTTAGATGAGATAGCTAAGAGCAAGATATAAGTGTTATACTGATGTGTCTGAACACTTAGCAATGCAACGAACGATCTTCAGAGCTTCAGTACATCTTAGGCATAACGCTGTCTCTTACAGTGCATTTGTATATTAGCCTTAGCAATATTTTACTTTACCTTTGTCTTTGTGCACTAACATGCATTTTTGTTGTGATACACAGTGGCAGGGTGAGACACAGGAGTTCTGTCCTAACGCCAAAGTGGTGCTGGTTGGCTGCAAGTTGGACATGAGGACGGATCTCAACGTCTTGAGAGAGCTTTCCAAACACAGACTCATCCCTGTCACCCACGAACAAGTAAGAATAAATGTTGTTTTATCCTTAAGCCTAAGCAGTATTTTAATCAACTTTAAGATTTAAAGCAAACCTGATGTATGTTTTTTTCAACCATTCCTGTTCTGTATTTATTTTACACTGCAGCAATTTTAATTTGCCAAGTAAAAATGATTAATGTACAAATCTAAAAGAATCATTAAAGACAAATGACAGCCATTACTTTCATCCCATGCGCACATAAACAAAACTTTAGAAAATTAATTTTGAGAATGAAATGTGCTGCAGATCATCACTTCAACAAATAAGGAAACAGGAGAAGGATAAAAGAGCTGAGACTGAACAAAGATAGAGACAAACAGGCGGATGTGCGATAATGCAATTGTTTTGTTTGTGTTTTGAAGCAATGAACAGTGGCATGCATGAATTTTAATAAGCTATTTTCATGTAAATTTGAATTCCTGCTTCTTGGCAGCCTTTTGTCAACATATTAATATTTTCCCTTACCTCCGTGAAGCAAATGTAACCACTCTCATTTTCCTGTCAGTAATGACATCAAAATTGGTCCATCAAGATCCCAGATGGGTTTTTCTGCTTAGAGTGATTTATTTTCAATCTAACAGAAACATTTGATCACAGCAAAAATCTTACTGAAGCTATGACTGAAACAATTCAGCTTTGAAACTTGCAGCCATTTCAGTCACTATACATTAAATCCTCACACAGAGGCCTACTTTCTTTTTCTGAAAAGTTTGATGCTATCATGATCAGTATGATCCTAAAGCATGTTTGTCTACTCTGCTGTAACTCAACAGAATCAAAACAGTGAACAAAACATTTGTCATATTTACAAAAATGTATTATCCTGAATTCATGAGTATAAAAGAAGAGCATTCAAGTACTTCGAAGCTAAAATTACCTCTAGCTTATGATATCTGTTTTATAGCTAACAAACATCAAGCTAGAAGACAGTAGTGTTAGCTTAGGGTAGTATGTGTAACCTAAAATGCCAGATAGACTGTTTCATATATCACTCCATGGATATAGTTCACATTTATCTGGGAAAGCTTCCTTAGAAAGCATTGGGAAGGGCAGGACTTTTCCAAAAATTCTCTGAACATGATTGGACGAATGTTCTTTCCGTCACATTCTTGCGGGCCAATCAGAGTGACAAAACAAAATGAGGTAGGAAACGCGCAGCTTCAAAGCTAACCTTAGCTACACAGGCTAGCGTGACTGTAGTGTTTGAACAATGAAGCTTGTCTGTGGCTAAATGTTCATGCTGAAGCCTATTGCAGACGTGCAGAAGTATCTTAGAAATGTGGTCGAGGTCTGATTAAACTGCTGCTTTTCTACAGCTACATCCAAGCTAGTTGCTACCATGGCCGCTCACAGTGCTTAACCCAACGATCAACAATCACAAACTCATGCTGACACAGGTCGCCAGAGGAGCAAAAACATCTTTTCTGTCACAAAAAGCTTTCAGTGTGGTTTTTTTGCTGTTTTTAAAAAAAATAAAGAAATGTGGTCCAGGTCTGCTAAAACTGACGCTATACTATAGCTACATCTTTGGCCACTGCTACACTGGAGGCAACCATCCTTAACAGTTTCCAGTACAACTTAATACCACACATAACTATGACTGAACATTTTTAAAAACAAATGTTGTGGATTGGAGCTTGAACTAGAGTCTTCATTCGAGAGTGCAGTTTAGTAAAATGACATCATCATATAAAGCCCAACCAGCCTAGATTTAAGACAGTGTCAACCAGTGCTGGGAGTATGCAGAGCTTTTATTCTTGAATGTTAAAACTGCACAGATAGGCTTGAATATTTCATAACTGTGTGGAATATCTTAGCTTTCTGTTTGCCTTAGCTAGCGATCATGCCTCTGAGATTAAAGGCTTTTATTAAGTGGGGAGTCTTTGGTCTGATACCCACAAAAAGAAAACAGGAACATTGTGTAATAAATGGGGATCATAATAAACTTCTCAGGAATGTTGGTGCTCACTGTAAGCACTCACAGTATAGCTGTGAAAACCTACTGTCGTGATATGGGAATGCTTACTTTTCACTCCGTTTGGGAACATGAGGCTTTAAGCAGAATTCAAGAGGTGCAAGTGGTTTCAGGATATGCAAAAGCATCATTTCCACTGTATGACCCTACTGTCTCTTTTCAACACACAAACACAATTATCTTGCCATAGCTCTAAGTACCACCACTCAGCAGCTCTCTGGCTGATTCACTCGCTTTCAGAAAACAAATATAAACACAAACAGAGGGAAGTATCAGGAAAAATGTTTATATTCTAAAACTGCAGGAATAATTCTAACAGAAACAGAAGCAACTTGAAAAAGATGGCAAAAAAGGTGCTTATGCTGTCAGTGAAGGACCTCAATCATTTGCTCCTAAGGTAGTCTCCCTGAGCTTTTTAGGGTTACTGAGGAGGTTAGTTTGATTTTGCAGCCTCCAAAATAGGAGGAATAATTTCAGAATAACAGCCCTAAATAGATGCTGATAAGTGATTGTATATAGATATGGACAGTGAGTCTCCGGTTGTGCCGAGGTAAAGGCAGAGTACCTCCATATAGAGTTTAATTTTTTTCATCAATTTGCAACAGAAACTCTCACTGAGGAAATTACGTTTTATTTTGTTGCAAAAAATAAAAATAAAAATAAAAAACTTAACTCAGGAAATTAATACTTTTCTAAATTTCCATGAGAATACTTGGAAATACACAATCAAATTCTCAAATAATTGCAAATATATTTCTCAAATTCCCATGAAAATGCACAAAAATTCTAGAAAAGTTTTGCTCAAACATTCAGACAAAACCATAATTCCCACGAAATTGAAAAAAAAAAATGAAACTCTCAAAGATACACTAACATATACTCTTAATTTTCATGAAAATACTGGAAAATTCCTGGCAAGTTCCCTGAAATATCCAAACAGTTAATTCTCCCAATATTTCAAGCAAATTTCTTAAACTTTTTTGGGGGGAAAATTATTATCATTTAATAAAAATTCTAACAGCAGAAATTATTACTGTTTTTGGAAAGCCAAAAGGTGAAAGGTGAAAAGGATCTTATCAGGTTAAAACAACAACAAAATTTGAAAAAAGGGAACTGTCTCTCAAACAGGAGCCAGCTCTTTAAACCAGCTTGTTCATGAACAACACATCTTGACGTCATTGTAACTTGTCGTCTTGAACTCAATTTAACCACTACTCAACAAGATTTATTTGCTATTTAGTATATCTAACAATATGAGGGAGAAAAGCTGATAAAAAGGTGCCACTAGCCTCCTAGCTCATGGCTAATTCAACCCCATTTATTCTTACAGCCTCACTGGACACAGCATGTAGGGATACCAACAGGTCATCAGTGAAGATGCTTTGCTAATGTACGATGCTGATGCAGTACTGAGGTTCAGTCATGGTACAATGCATCTCAAATGCAAAATGTAAACAGGGCCATCACTATTGTCCTGTCTTGTGCACAAAAAGTTGCCTTCCCTTAAATTTGTTCTGAATATTAGTTAAAACTCTTTATTGTTTCTCCTAACAACCATATTCTCTACTTTTCTTTGTAGGGGACTAATTTGGCGAGGCAGATCGGTGCTGTGGCCTACGCAGAGTGCACCTCAAAGTACTCAGAGAACAGCGTCCGTGACGTTTTCCATGTCACCACACTGTCTTCTGTGTTTCGCATCCATCGGCCGCAGCTCAAACGTGCTGGATCACGCCGCGGCCTGAAGCGGGTCTCCCAGCAGCCACCTCGGACTGAGATTCATGAGCAGACGCCTGCGATCAGAAAGGACCGGGCCAAAAGCTGTGCACTCATGTAGGACCAGCAACCTGATCCGTGCGCATGTGCTGATGGACATGAAACCATATGCACTGCACATGAACTTAATTTATTGGTGAATTCTTGTCAAATCTTTGCACTGCATAAAGGACGATACAAGAACGAATGCTTTCCTGTGGAGTTCTTTGAGGAATCGTTTGTCCATCCTTTGCAAATCTCTCCTTGTTATTTTTCTCTGTGGCCGTGGTCTCATCAGGGGAAGTTGCGCTTATACTTGAACAATTTGGCAAAAAGGGTCACGGACACAAAAGGGAGGGAAAAAGGACAGAAAAAAGTGAGTGTGCAGATGAAGGTAAAAAATAACATTAACTTGCAGGATCTGGTCTTGACTTCTTTTGTGTTGCTTCCTGTTTTGAAATGCTTTTCCTTCTTTAAGTGTTTAAGTAAATGAAGCACAATATGATGCACGCCAACTTTTATGAGTCATTCATAAATGTCAACGAGTGAACTCTGCTGTTTCACTTCATAAAGAAAATCTGGACAGACTAAAAGAAAACAAAGAAAACTGTGGGCTGAGATGACACTCATTTTCTTAAACCACAAGTGCTTTTGATATTGAGATCTGAATAATCACTGACCACATAATACTGAAGTGTTGTGAAATTAATATTGTTCTACTAATGCACACTGGGAAAAAAAGTCATGAAGGGAGTAAAAGAGACTGTTACAGTATGTTGTACATGTGATAATGAAATAAAAATATTTGCTCTGCTGAGTGATTGTACAGCTTTCAAACTTTTTTAAATGATAATGTTCTAAAAGTCAAGAGTATGGTGTATTATCTCATAGGCTGAAATATTTCTCATAGCGGCTCATTGGAGCAGAGAGCTTGATAGGTTCCAAAACAAGAACATTTCCTCCACAAAAAAGCTTATTCATGGGAGAAGATCATCTGGAGAAGCTTTCTGAACGGCACAGAAGTAAAAGAAAATGACTTCAACACTGAGTCAATATTAAGAGAATGGCAATAAACGTGCAGTTTCCCTATCTCTAAGCCCTGTTCCTTTAGCTCACCCAGGCATACAGTCAGCATGCTGCCAAAATCAGTGTTAAACTAACTGTTGACAGTTGGACACAACCTTTCACTACATTAACACCGGTGTCAAACTGTGAAAGAACAAAAACACCAGGTTGAAACGATGATATGACGAGCTCATGTTTTGAAGCTGAAGGTGGCCATAATGTTTACAATGTTTAGTTAACATTACGTAGCAACGTTTTCTGCATGGTGCTGCAGGATAATGTCTCAGGTTGTTGATACAGGAGATACTTTGACAGACAAGGCAAACAACATAGGGTTTTACAATCATACCACCAATGACTCTGTGACTTTAACATTGATAAAGTCGGATCATTGCTTTATCCGATTGGTGGAGCGAGAGGGTTGGTGCCTCTAATCATTTTTAAGTGCCCTGCTAGATTTCCCATATGGTCCATTAACATGTTTAAGGTGTCTTCCCTTCCAATTTATTGGAAAATACATGATAATGTGCCGTTTGACCTTTAAACATGATAAAATGTCTTCTTAGATGCCCATAAACTGCCCTCTGAGATGTCTGTAAACATGATAAAGTGCCTTCTTAGATACACCTAAACATGTTGATGCATTCTTACATGTCCTTTAATAAATTTAAGTAGCTTCTTTGATACCACTATGGTACATTAAACATGATAAAGTGCCTTCTTAAAGGGGTCTGTGTGACACTAAACATGAAAATATGCCTTTTAGATGCCCCTAAACATGATAAAGTGCCTTCTTAGAGGCATTTTTAGTAGATTAAACAGAATAAAGTGGCTTTCTTAGATACCGCTCAACATGATAAATCATGGGCAATGCATGATAATGTGCCTTCTTAGATGCCCTTAAACATGATAAAGTGCCTTCTTAGAGTTATGCATGCTACATTAAACAAGATAAAATGTCTTCTCATACCCTTGAACATTGCAAAATGCATTCTTAGATGCCTCTTAACATGAAAAGTGCTGTTAAGATACTCCTAAACATGATAAAGTGCCTTCTTCAAAAGCTCTAAACATGTCAAGGTGCCTTCTTAGATGCCTCTAAACATGATAAAGTGCCTTCTTCAAAACCTCTAAACATGATAAAGTGCCTCCTTCAAAACCTCTTAACATGTCAGAGTGCCTTTTTAGACACCTCTAAACATGATAAAGTGCCTTCCTCAGAACCTCTAAACATGTCAAGGGGCCTTCTTAGATGCCTCTAAACATGTCAAAGTGCCTTCTTAGATGCCTCTAAACATGATAAAGTGCCTTCTTAGATGCCTCTAAACAGGTCAGAGTGCCTTCTTAGATGTCTCTAAACATGATAAAGTGCCTTCTTTGAAACATCTAAACATGTCAAATTGCCTTTTTAGATGCCTCTAAACATGATAAAGTGCCTTGTTAGTTGCCACTGTGGTACATTCAACATGATAAAGTGCATTTCAGGATGGCCTATCATTGACCAATATACATGATAATATGCCTTCTTAGCTGCTTCTGTGGTAGATTAAACATGATGTGAAAAGCCTTCCAGGATGCCCATACACTGGGAAATACATGATAAAGTGCCTTAAAAGGTTCCCCCTTCTATTTGCTATATATGAAAAGTACCTACTGGAGTTCCCTTCTGGCAAACAAAATGTGACAAAGTGCCTCCATTGAGCCCTTCCAGTAAAAAAAAAAAAAAAGCAAAAAAAAAAAAAAAAAGCAAAAGGTAAAATGTATCCAATCAGTTGGAAATACCTGATAATGCATCCTCCAGGGTTCCCTAACATCAGACAAAAATGATAAGTACTCTCTAGGGTGCCTTTCAGTTGACAAAACTTGATAAAGTACCCTCTGACAGAATATGACACAATGTGATAAAATGCCCTTTCCCTCCTTGACCAAGAACCTCAGAATACTGCATGTGCCACATTGCCTGTGGTAACTGCTTCAATAGAGCGGTCACTTTCCAAGCTGTAGCTGGTCCAGATTAGGAACAGATGTGGATGACAGGACCTCTAGACTAATGCTGCTATCCATGAATATTTTCAAACACATCAGCAGAAGAAGAATCTGATTCCAGCACCCTCACTACACCTACCCTGACTAAACTTCTCAGTAGAGTTCAGTTTCATTAATGTCCTCATTTGTGCATCTTGGTGAAATTAATGATTAATCAATCCTCATCAATTTTATTACAAAGATGTAGTAGGTATAATCATCACAGTGAAAATCATTTAGCCCTAACCAAGATTTCCATTTATTTCGCCTTAAATGTATGACAACTTTTGTGCACTGATGCCCACTGCCTCATACAGCAGGTGCATTTTCATCATTTTCCACCACTCCATTATAGTTAAAGAACATTTTAAAGAGTTAGAAAATAACGGATGGATTGTCACCATATTTCTTTAAAGGGCTGTTTGTGTTATTGATGTTGACAAAACCAGACAGTCGTAGAAGTTAAATGACCATTTCTGTACTGCCTTCACTTTCACACTTTAACATTATTTAGCTAAATCCCATCAAAATAAACATTCAGCTCACATTCAAAATTAATATCGCTGTTCTGGACTGTATCCATGAACCTCGCAGTGCGACCTTTAAAAGTGACTCTTGTTTCATTTGTTTCCCACCATGAGGACGAGGCCCTGCAGCAAGTCGCTCCGTCTGTGAGCAACCGCAACGTGACATTTCACAGCATCACTGCCATGTTGCCGTGCAAGGAGCATGAGGTCACGCCACAAGCCCCGGGCGAGACCAGGGAGCGGTCTGTAGTTGTAGAGAGGATTTCCACAAAACTATATGAATATAGCACATGACACTGTTTGCATAGTAATAGTCACAGGTGCTAAGGGGTGTTAGTATTAGATGGGCTCTTATGGAAGAAGTCACACTTGAAAGTAGGGAATAAATAATACCACAAGCAAAATCATGTTACTTATTTTTATTACCATATAAAGAATAAAACTATTGGATGTAACTTTCCTAAAATAATGGCTCTCCAAAGCTGTTTTCACACATGCACTCAAAAAAATATATCTAGAAAATGACAGAACAGAGCAGCCCCTTAAATCATTCTCAGGTTTGGCAGGGCGTTTTACATGCAATATATGAAATAAAAGATGTGAAAGATCTCAGATATAATCCACCATAGAGTTAAAAATAAGAGTAAGAAGCAAGGAATAGGTGGCCTGATATAAACATCATCACCCGTGCCAATTAAGACATTTGTGTAACATGTAAGATTCAGTAAATTTATAGGAGTTCTGAACATGTGTGAAACAGCCCAAAAGCAGTAAGGGAATTAAAGCCTTCAAAAAACAGGCTCATATCCTTGGAACCATCTAGAACTGATAGTGTCTTTCTAGATCTGTGAGCTGTCACCACATAGGCACTAATGGCACCCCATACCATCAGAGATGCAGGCTTTTGAACCGTGCTCTGATGACAAACTGGATGGTCCTCTTTCGTCTGAAGTTTTTATTCATCTGACCACAGAACAGTTTTCCATTTTGCTTCAGTCCATTTTAAATGAGAGCTCAGAGAAGACAGCAACGTTTCTGGATCATGTTAACATATAACGTCGTCTTTGCATGATACAAGGTGAGCTGATTAGACTAGTTCAAAAGTCAAGGTCACTGGGCTTCATGCTCATCCCTTGCTCACGACAGAAACCACACAGCACTTCTTCTGTACTTTTCACTGTCTGGCATAACCACAATGTAGTAGGTAGTACCATTATTTTTGGCATTTGTGCTATCTTCTCTATTATCCATTGGTTTTGAGGCTGCCTGTATGTGTTTTTTCCCATCTCTCTATTTCTTTCCCTTTTTATTCTCAGCTCATCTGGTCAAAGAAGTTGACTATTCAAGTCCTGCTTGAGATTTCTGCCATTTAAAAGGACGTTTATGAAGCCGCAGTGTCCAGGCTTGGCTCTATATTATTAACACTTAATTTGCTCTGCTTTTCTACACCCCTCCACACTTTAGCCCTGAACACAAACTGCAGCCGTTTGAATGATTAGTTAAATCCAGTTGGTGGACATACTCATCGGCCATTTCAGTCTCAGCCTGGGGCACTGGGTCAGCTTCTGCTCTGGTAGCAGAAATATTTGTTGGAGCTGTAGAGAATGTGAAAAAAAATGTCACTTTTCAGTCTCTGTAGCCTTTAGCTAAAACGAGCAGCCATATTTAGCAAACGCTCATCCCTCTTGTCCTTACGGATCCGACTGGCTCAATAAAATCCCATTCAGCAGCCGAGTATTGCTGTTAAATGACTGCAGAGCGTAGTGTTACTAAGGATACAGCGATTTAATGGCAACATTTTTCAGCCACTGTCAGATGCTTCCCTCTGAGCTGAGAGGATTTGTGTGAAAAAGAAGATGAAAACTGAACTCCAAATGGCCCAGAAGCTTAAGATTAAAAAAAAAAAATTCACAGAGAGGAAAAGGCTACAAGACTCCCACATGGACAATGTTGTAGTCCAGAGATGCTTACAATGAGTGGAATATTCGCTTTTCCTGGAATTAGAGCAGATAGGGATGAGTCCGCAGTGAAGAGGAAGAGTGGATTCAACATGAGAGCAGATGAAAGAAGAGAGATGATCTACTTTAGGAAGTTGAAGTTGCGTACGGTAGTTCTTGAAGAGTTTTCAGTGAACAATGGAGTGATGACACACTTTACAGACTAAAGGAAGGTGGATCATACAAATGCAGCTCTTCAATTCAAAGGTCTGATAATCTGATCTGTCTAAAGATGATCTTAAGACACCAGGCTTATGAATACGAAAACTGAGTGGGATGAAGGGCGTTTGTAAGAGTCTAACACTACAATAACAGTTTTCAGCATTGATATCAATGCTTGATGAGACTGGACATATTAACAATCAAAAGAGTGGAAAAGAACATGCTGGAAAGTAGATAAGAGTTTGAATTGCATGCACAATAATCCCAGCTGTGTCTCAGGGCTTACAGGACATTGATGTTATCACCTCCACTCACCACTGGAGCTGAATCCTCCTGAATTGTATCTACTGGTTCCTCATATCAGCTCACCCTGACTTCTCAATTATCAGGCTCAGGGGATATGAGATGGTTTTGGATAAGATTTGGGATGATTATAGTCAAGATAAACGGACTGTACAATTCAGTGACAAAGCTGTGAGCATAGGCTGGACTGTCTGTACAGCTTATTTCTAGCGGACAATTTAGTTTCCGTCTCCTTTCATTTTGTAATGTGCTCCTCTGTTTTTCCTGCCATTTATCAAAGAAAAGATTAATTTCCTCTGCATCCAGACATGTAATATCATCTATAGTTTAGTCTTACCTTTTTGTAAAGCTTAGTTAGCTAAGGAGTCAATACTCTACACCAGTGGTTCTCAACTGGTGGGTCAGGACCCAAAAGTGGGTCATGAAGCCCTTTTCAGTGGGTCGCAGATGTGTGCCTGGGGGAAAAAAATTATGCTAAACTGTCTATGAGACTCTATTAAACATGCATGTTTTTTCCTGTTTCACTGTTTTCTTACACCTTTTGTACTGTCTTAGGCCCAAGCTCTACTATTTTTTATTGAATATGTCTGATTGACCAAAATTTGGATCGCAAGTCTCCTTGGGTCTTGACTGACTGCTAATACAGGCCATTTGGAAAGTATTCAGACCCTCCTTTACTTTTTCAATTTTGTTATGTTGCAGCCTGATGCTACAACTGTTCAAATCCATTTTTCTCTCATTAATCCTCACTCAGCAAGAATTCAAGAAATATTTGCAAATGTATTAAAAAGAAAACACTAAAGTGTCTCATTTACATAATATTTAGACTGTTTACTCTGTACTTGGATGAAGCATCTTTGGCAGCAATTACAGCCTTGAGTTTTATTGAATATGACCCAACAAGCTTTGCACAACTGTGTTGTCTTGGCCCAAAGTGTGGGCAGAGGCCCCCTGGTGGGCTCGAGAAGTACTGCAGGTGTTCCCCAAGAGGTCATATACAACACACAGTATAACATAAAAATAGTTGTACAAAATGAAATCATGTTTAACTCACGCGTCACCCTTTTATTATTTTATATTATATATGCTAGTGATTGTAACAGTGTTAAAATCTCACTGTACAATAATACCTCTGTAACAAGTCCACAGTATGGTATTTATTGAGGTATAAACAAAATAAAAAACAAACCAATAAATGAAGACTGCATTTATTAAACAACAGTTGCACTTTAAATATCACTTTATGTGCAAAAAAGTGCAGTAGGTGTGCATAAGGCATAGAGATATAAACTGATACTTTGTCTCCAGTGTGTTTACTTTTCTTCTAAAAACCTTTGTTGTCCACCACTGAGAACAGCTGTAGGTCTTATGGAGTCTACACCAGTGGTTCACCAATAATGTGTGGCAAGGCAGATTGAAGTCTTAAAGTGCTGTGGGAATCTGTGTGATTAATGAAGCTCAGCGTTAGTTAATGCAAGACATGGTCGTCATACTCCCAGCCATGATCAGCTGATGACCAGCTGATCCCAATTATCACCTCCCAGCTCCCACAGCCAATCACAGTTCTTTCTCTCAACACAGCGGCCCATTTGAATACGACGTACTTCTCACTAATCTCTGCTGGCATTAATGCTGATGCACCACGCTGCAGCTGCTGGCAAAGCTTAACCTCCTCCACCCCAGCCTTCTCGTTTATAGCATAAAACTTGTTGTACCCTCATATTGAAATTCATGCTGCAATGTATTAATCGCTTTAGAACTAATTTTATTGCATTTTATTGTTTCCAAATGGTGAAACGAGGCAAAACCAGATATGTAATGTGAACAACACATTGATTTTTGGAGTGCTTTGGGCAAAATATGTTTGAAAATCCCTGGTCTAGACACTAGTGGTTATGGAAGGAGTAGAATAAGATGAGGAGGAACCTCTGAGGAGCTTGACCCAGACACTGATGAGATGATTTGGAGGTGACAGTAAAGGGATGAAGAACAGAAGGAAGGAGCCAGACCTGGACGCTGCTGAAATGTAATGGAGGTAGCTGGGGTGGAGGATAGTTGCAGCAGTCACACTGAAACAACAGGCTGGCTACAAAGGAGAGGAAAACTTTTTAGAATATGACAGTGGCAGGATGTTGAAGAGGTCGTGGCAGAATGGAAGTAATGCCCATACCAGCTGATTACCAGAGCTGGAACAGAGCAGGGAAAGGGAGACCTGTGAGTGAATGATAATGAATGAAATAAGAAAGTCTTTCTTCTTGATCTTACACTAAGCTTAATTGATCCATACCCTATTAAAGCTAAACCCATAGCTCAACTTCACTGTGTATGAAGGCACACTGAGAGAATAGTATAGAAGAGCTGGAGCTACTGTTTTTCAAGGTTATATAAAGGCAAACCCAACAAAATGTAATCTAGTGTTTTACAAATGTTGTATGGCAGTCTAAATACATGCAGAAACTTCTATGTAACCTTGTAACCCATGCATGAAATTTGCAGAAACATCCTTAAAATGAATGCATATAAATGTATTTGTCTCTACCCCTGTGGCCAGCTTTATTTTTAGCCGGAATGTAGACTAAAACTGTAGAATTAAGCCTTTAGTGGGATTGATTATAAGGACAACTCCACCACTGTTTCTTTGTGTTTTTTCATCAGGATTCAGAGAGACGCTTCTTTTCAATCTAACCATCTAATTGAGGAGCGTTTAACAGGAATGAGAGCTAAATGTGTTACAGACAGGCAAAAATCAACTCTAACAACAACTCTGAGGTTTTAAATCCAGCAGACAACCTGCACAATTAGTCCCTTGTTAGATGGGCTTGCCATTAGATGTGAAGCAGTATGCTTTGATTTAGCTCAAATATATTTATAAGAGTTTGTACATGTTAAATTAATCATGTTCTTACAGCAAAAGAAGGAAGTTTATGTACTTAGAGCCAGACAGGAATCTATCCAGCTGAATTGCTTTTCTGACACTATTATTATCTGCTCCATTATCTGGATGCAAACACACAGCGCAGGGGGTACGTTTTTCATTTTAATTCCACTATAAAGCAGCAGTGATCAGTGACCGCCAAGGCTCAACCCTTCTGCATCTTTAATGCCTTTGCTGCTCACAGTGTCAGGAGCTATAAAAACGACCACCTAACACTCCAAAGGGGGGAGATGGCTGACAAAACTGCTCTATTATCAGTTCAGTTTTACTCAAATCCCCGCTTTAACATCACAAGTAGACGGAATTAGGTGAAATAAGGCCGACAACAAGCATCATGAGCAGTGCAGTAGCAGGGCCGGGATAATGGCTGCTGTGTCAGTGGGAGAGAGTGAGTCATTAAAAATGTAAGACCCATTTAAACAGTATGTAAAATCGAGCAGATTAAAAATAAATGCAAACCGTGTCCACGAGGGCTCAGGCATTTCCTTCTGTTCTCCCTGTGTAACAATGAAAGCAGCAAATTTGTGGAGTCAGGGTGAGAGAGAGCACCTACACAAAAGAAAGAAGACCTGCACATACGAGCAAATCTACAGCATGCAAAAACAAAACATTTAAGAAAAGTGATTTCACTCAAAGTGGAATTTTTCCTGCAAATTTAATCAGAAGTAGACAAAGCTTCACTGACCTGCTTTTCAACAAGGAAGGAAGTTTTCAGCTAGACCAGTTGGTTTTCTTCATCTTTTCCGTGTTCATGACCCCGGTTTGTGAGAACTCTGTTGACAAGAGACTTGACGGTGTTAGGGCTGCAGCTAAAGGGTACGACAGAAATAGTGTGGAGATACTTTTAAAGGCTTCAGGTCAGCTACTAATGAGGATCACAGCGGCGAAGTGTGAGAGCAGCCAGGGTCATCATAGACAAGTGCATTTATTATTCACAGCAAGATGACCAGTGGGGATTACAAGGGTGAGCACACTGTGTACACAAATATTAAAATATTTACAGAAGCTTAACTTACAAACACAGAGGCTTAATACCTTTTCATTAGGGCTCACTGGGATGTTCTGCACACAGATACACTATATGGACAAAAGCATTCAGATGCCTGAATACTGGAGAGGGGTCTGGCTGTGGACCCCAGCTATCAGATGTCCCTTCACACGGACCAATACTATGATACGTAGCATCTGTCAAAACGCAAATAAAACTTTCAAATAAAATTGGATTAGAATTTTGGTTAGGGTAAGGGTTAAGATAAAGGTTAGGATACCAAAAGTCAAAAATTAAAAACCTGACCTGCAAAACAAAATATTCAATAAAGCTGGCTAAACAGTCAGCTTACAGGACAAAGACTTGTCCTCCATGATAAAATTCTAACATAGCAAAGGTAGCTAATGTAGCTCTGTCAGCTGTGAAAGCTATGTAGATAACAGAGCTACATAGATAAAGCTAAAGCTCATGAAGCTCAGTGATAGCTATAGGCTTCGAACAAAGCTAACATTAGCTACTTAAGCAATGTAATTTACATAGAATACAATAACATTAGCTTTAGCAATGTCTGCTTAAGCTCACGTTGCCAATGCTAACTTACCTACATAAGTAACGTTAACTTTTTAGCTAGCATAGCTATGTTAGCTTTAGCTAAAGATATCAAAGCTTGAGTGAGCCACCGTTCACATATCTACTTAAAAAACGGGTCCATAAATAATTTGCCCCAAGATAAGACCTCTAACCCTTTATTTTATTTATGAAATGTTGCTTAGTCTTCAATGTTTGCAATGTGGTAATTTTATGAATGTAACTGCCAGACTTTGTTCATCAATACAATTTAATTCAAAAAATAAACTTAAAAACTGAAACACGTATCAGCAAATTACAGCACTTGAGTGCGAGATAAGGGTGTCTGATAACCTGACATGCCAGACCTCCAATATGAAGGGTTTGGGAAAGGGCAGAGGATTTGAAAAAAACTCGGAGTGTGATTGGATGGACATTCTGTCTGTCACATCTTTACCGGCCAATCAGAGCAACAAAGCACGTGACGTAGTCGCGGCCAAGCTGCACGTGCACAGCTACCGAGGAATAATGCGAACCATGGCGACTGTAGACATGTCAGTACTCGACTTTTGTCGTTTTTGAAAAGAAAACAACTCACTGCTGTTCTTTGCTCTTCTTTTAACGAAGAAATGTCGTCAAGTTCTGATAAAACTGGTGCTTTAGCAGCATCCACACTAAGCTCTTCTGCCATGCACCGGCCTCTTGTGGCTGCTGGCTTACGTCACGACTCTGGATGGATTCGCCAGTGAGAAACAAAGAAATGGGTGTATTCATCTGTTTTGCAAGGTTAGGTGTCTGAGATTTGCAGCTAGACTGTCTTGGAAAACCTCTTGACTTGCTTGTTCTCGCCCCCCACAGCAGGACTTGCAGCTTGCCAGTAAGTCAGTCAGAGGAAGGATGGGAGAGGAGAAAATATTAGGGGGCTGGCTGGGAAGTTTGGGGGTAAAGTTATTGTGAAAAAATTTCTAGGAAGGATATCTGTAATGTTTTCCAGAAATGTTTAGGATTGTATGTGTGAAAAGGGCTATAATTTACTGTAAATTTAAAGCTTGGTTTATTTAAATCTGCCAGAATTCAGCGCTTTGTAGAGATCCAATCATGTGGTTCAGCTCAATAAAAGAGCTGGTCTTTTGGCTTACAAATGGCTCTTTATCTGGTACCACTTGTCTTTTACTTTGTCTGGTGACCAACAACAAAAATCCCTTTATGCTAAATCAAATACAACTGTCCTTTGAAAGCATGTTTATGACAAAATGAAGCGGAAAACTAAGAAATCCCATTTAGCCTCTTAGCTCATGGCTAATTTGCCCCCATTTGTTTTGCCAGTGGCTCCAGTGCCATAGCATGCAGGGGTATTTAACCGTAGCAAGCCTGAGATCCATGTAAATGTTGTATGGGCTGTTATTTGCATTAGAGGCAAGCAAACATGCTATAGAAGGTATTAACTAGAGATGTATTGTTAATGCATCGTGTGGGCGCACGCACTAAAGTTCAGTCAACTTGGCATCTGAATGCCCAAAGCTGATGTTAATGCAAAATGTAAACTGGCTTTTAGACCACTTATCTAAAGAAAGATAGTTTTAAACTTTTGACAAATTGTGCATCCAACATAGCTGGTACAGACTAATTGTTTAACTTTTCAGAGGGTTATGTAGCAGATTTTCATTGCTACACTGATGACAGTACCATGCTCCATTAAAATGTAATTGTGGCAATTCTCTGATAATTAGGTATTTTAACAAATCCTAACACCAACCCTAGCCCCTTAAACCAAATCTGCAAAATTAACTTGAAAATTATTCAGAAAGGGCTCACTCGAATTTGGTGGGCCAACATAAATTACCTGAGAATTATCAAGCAACTTGTATAGAAAATGATCAGCTTATTTCTGAGAAATCATTTGGTAAAATACCACAGATTCTGATAACCAGATAACTGCCAAAAATAGAGGAAGGGTTTAGAGTTAGGGTCAGGGTAATTGTTAGGGTTAGGTTGGAAAAGTTACAATGACCCTCCATGTCTGAGCCGTCGCCCAGACAGTTTTGGAATAGAGGGGAAAAGGAAAGGCATGGGCACGTTACTCAGGGAGCTTCTGCCCAACATTACCCAGACATTCACACAGATTACTGGCCATGAAAGAATGAAGAAAAAGTTGTGGGAGGAGTGTTCCCCATTGAGGAGGTGGCAGTAATGAGAGCAGGGTATCTGGTTCTTGGTCCAGGGTCTTATTGTCTGAATGTTGTGAAGTTGTTGGTGTTGGTTTGTGGTTTTGTTTGTTTGTTGTTTTGAAATGAGCCTACTTTTGGTCCAGCTCTAGAATTTTAAGACTCAGTCGTCAGTGGTGTCTACCCTGGCTTCACAGGGAGTTTTGGCCTCAAAACATTTGACTCCCTCCACAAGCTCAACCCAGCAGGTGTGATCTAGACCCAGCATAAGACCCATACCCAATCAGAAGGTTTTGGAGCAGTTTTTTGAAATAACATTTGATTTTTGAGAATAATTTTTGAAAGTTATTAGGGTTTTTATCCTAACCCCCAAATGGTTAGGTTGAGGGCCCCAATCCCAGAATAATTAGAGTTAGGCACTCAGGTAGGGGATATTAAGTCCAGTGACTGTATGTCCAAGGTCAGAGTAAGGCGTGAAGTCCACTGACAATATGTCTCAGGATAGGCTTGGACATAAAGTCCACTGAAAGTACAACAAAGGTTAGGTTTAGGCGTGAAGTGCACTGACCACACGTTGAAGGTAGAGGTCAGGTGTGAAGTCCAAAGTTAGAGGGTTAGGACATCTTGTCCCGCTGACATCCTCACAATGACCAATGAAACTGTAGCTGTAGGGTTAGGGTTAAATACCACCATACTACCAGAGAATTGCTACGTTATTATAAGAAATTATTTAAGAACTATAACATTATTATCAGGTAAATATTCCTCTGTAAATTTACTACGTAATTAGTGGCCGGTAAAATAAAGTGCTACCACCCTTTCCTCTGAGGATTTATTGTCATATTTTCTTCTTTACTAGATTCAAAAACTGACTTTCAGCAGCTTTTTGAGGTTCTGTTATGAGTTGTAAAATCCATGGATGTGTTTTATACCATTGGTGCTCTTTGCAGAGTTTCACTTTTCACTTTGCCTCTTCGAAAATCTGTGAAAATATTCATGATGAAAATTTGTATTAAAATTGTTGCTCGTGAAATCTGTCTCTTTCCAGAGGTTTTGTTCTTGTTTTTTCAACCCCTGTCTGAGGCTGAATGTTAAACCCCTTAAAGCAGTCACACAACAACCCCATGCAAACATATTCATGTGTCACCATGAAAAAAACAGGAAAAATCACTCTGCTTATGCTGAATTTAGCTGGGAGGCAAAGTACTGCCCTCAGGTGTTTGAAGCCAATCTGCTTGTTCATGTTTGCATACACGTACACAGATGTGCAGCTCGAGAAACAAACAAGCTCGCTGAAACGTTCCAGATGGCCGAGCAGATTATTTTGTGCTAATTTCCCCTGTGAAACGTTTGAACAGAAATATCATCTATGCTGGGATTCCCAAGTCAATGCCGAGGACGGTTCAAAAGCAGCCTACTTTTTCATAATGATCTCCACATACACAGGTATAACTCAGAACAGTCAAGATGACACAACTGTTTTCAAAAACATCTTTTCCTTGTGACCAATAACCATCTTTTAGAAAATCTCTGATGCACAATTTCGCAATTTTTATGAATCTGCTTTAATGCATCCCAAGATTTTCTCTCCTATTTATCTAGTGAGTCTCCAATAAACTTTAAGTTAATGGAATTGGTTTGTCCCTAGAAGGATACTGCTGCTCCTGTTTACTGATGTTTCTGTTAGGACACTTCACTGATCCTGAATCCATCATCTGACACAGTAGCCAATCATGCTCTGATCACATCCATCAAATGACACCTGTGATTCACCTACAGCCCTTCTGCATCAGATACACCTACAGCATCCTTTCAGGCTTTAGATAAAAAATATGGATAAACAGTCAAAAAAACAAACAAACAAACAAACAAACAAAAAACCCAAACACTATGAAGTTACAACAGTAACAGAAAGCCATCTAAAATCTTCTGCACTCTTTGAGATCAGGAATTCTTATTAGGGCACAGAGGAGAACATGACTGGACACAACATGCTGCTACAGAACTACACAGGAAGGCCACTATTACAAAAGCTGCAAGCAACAACAGTGCATTTTTAGTGAAAAATCACTGCCTGAAGCAGTCAAGAGCATTAGGACATATAAAAAGTAAACGTGATAAGTCTCTCTTGTGCATCTCTTTTAGATTTAGGATCTATTTTTAAGGCTCAAATCTGTGATTTATCTTATCATTGAACCTAAAGTTTATAAGACTGGTTCTTAAAGTGGAGTCCAGGGATTGTCAGAGGTCAGTTAGGGAGTTAAAGGGGCCAAGTTAAGGGTGAAATAATCAATCTTTCCACTACAATAACTTCCTTTTAAAGCAACGCTGATAGAATGTGACACTTATGGTCATCGTTCTATTTATTTCCTGGAGTAAAAATATGTCAAATTATTCTCAAATGGAGATGTGTTTTCTAATTTGTCAGTTCAGGGCCCCTTTTAGGGAAAAAAATAAGTATATTTATAGTTTTTTTTTAGTAGAACTAGAGAGATTACAAATCTGCTGCTTGGAACTAAAAATGCAACCCTATCTTACATGTTCTGAAGCCACAGAATAAAGAAAGAATTATTTTTTTTGTCTGTGATGAATTATCTGACTTTTAACTTAATTTAAAAAACTCGGTTAAATCATATAATCCCACTCATTTCTATTCTATCGATGCTCCCCAAGGTTCAGCCCTTGGTCCCCTTCTGTTCATTGAACTATTGTACATATTCTCTGTAAATGTCAAATCAACTTTCACTGCTATGCAGATGACATTCAGCTCTACCTGTCAACCAAACTTAACTCCACAACATGCTATCTTTCCAAGCTCACATCAATAATGCTTCTAGGCCTGCATGTGTCCCTGTATACAATATTAATTGCCTTCATCTTTCCCTCACACCCATTATTGTTTGTTTGGTATGGTTACGACTGTTGATAGTTAAAACTACCAAAGAATGACCATACAAACTAAATCCATTCTCAGTCTCTTTTCAGTAAAAGCAGCATGCACAGTACTGCATTGTGAGCCTCTGCTCCATATCACGCTGTAACAACACCTCCTCCCATACAGACAAACAGAGCCCAGTGTACGCTCTGCTGCGGCTCAGCACTGAAAAATCAGCTGACTGGAGGAAAGCAGCGTCCTGGCGCTGTGGCGTCTGGCACCGAACATCTGGCATTCAAAAAAGGCCTCGGAGCGAGCGTGCTGACATTACTGTTTCGTGTGGGCTCTCTCTATTTTCAGCCACCTGGTTGTTGTCTTCATAATAAATGACACTGAATGCAACGTTTGTATCCTGCAACTGAATGCCTCCAACTCAAAAGACAAAGCGGATAGTGATTTTATTTTATAGGCTGTGAGTAATTCAAGGCTAAATAAGGCTAGATTAGTAGAATAAGCTGTCCCTTGGTAATACTATGCATCAATGCTGCTTTTTTGTACTATTTTTAATATTTTTATAACAACCAACTTTTATAACATGAAAAGACTCTGCATCTTAAATGCTGTATATCTTATCTACTTTTGCCTTCAAGCCAGCATCTAGCTGAAGTGGAGCTCAGTCATTTAAGTAGACCCATGTCCTCGAGGCATAATTGTTCCCAGCTCATTCTGCTTGAATAGTTGATATTGGCTTCAGGATTAATATGTTTTCCTGCTCTTTCTCTGCCCTTCAAACATTCCTTCATTCACTCATTTCCACATTGTTTCAGCGGGTCACAGTTTCAGGGATATGATTTCCCCACAACATTAGTTCTGCATAGATTAGAATCACAACTGTGCAAACCACAAACACATCCTGAGGGATGTTGAGTTGGTGCTATAAGTAGAAACATGCATTATTAATGGGTATGTTTTCTGTGTGCACAGAAACAATGTCAACACATTGTAAGTGCTCTCATTTGTCATGAGTGCGAGACAGAAGAACTGAATTTATGAATGAAATACGTGGTATTAAAGACTTCTGGACATTGAAGTGGAATATCTGAAAATGCTGTTTCTGTATTTGTTTCCTATGATTTAATTTAGGTGGCTATGGGTCAGTGGTAAAGTTGGTCATCTCTCAAAGTTGTGGGTTTTATCATGAACTACTGAAGCCACATTTAATGCAAGGCACTTAACCCTGAGTTACTCCAGGTCAGTGATTTGGGAGTGTATGTGAAGGGATTTGTTAATACTGATGGCCATTTTACAGAGCAGCCGCTGCCATCAGTGTGTGATTGAATACGTGGCAAAGGGGTGTAAAAGCTCTTTAAGTAGTCAGACAACTAAAAAAAGCTATCAAAAAGCCAGCAACTTGTTCCTTTCAGCTCTACTGTGAATGTGATTATTGGTGGAACTTCCAATGATTCACAGATCAGAGGAAGGCTTCAAAAAAATAATCTGCTGCAATGAAGGTTCCCAAGAACACAGTGGCCTCCGTAATCCTCAAATAGAAGAAGTTTGGCACAACCAGGACTCTTCTAAGAGTTGGTCAACTGGCCAAACTTAGAAATTGTTCATAAGAGAGGTGACCAAGAGCCTGATGGTCACTCTGACTGAACTCCAGAATTCCTGTGTGGAGATGGGACAAAGTTCCAGAAGGAAAACCATCACAGGGTTACTCCACAGATTTTGGCTTAATGGCAGAGTGGCTAGACAGAAGCCTTCCTGAAGTACCTGAAGGACTCTCAGACTGTGAGGAACAAGATTCTTTGGTCTGATAAAACCCATTCTGAACTGTTTTGCCTCAGTTCTAAACATTATGTCTGGAGGAAATCACCTGTTCAATACCATCCCAACAGTGAAGCGTGGTGGTGGCAGCATCGTGCTGTGGGGGTGCTTTTCAGCAGCGACTAAAGGCCGGCCAGTGTTGAGGAATAGATGAATGGAGCAGAGTACAGAGATATCCTGGATGAAAACCTGTTTGGCAGCATTTAAGACCTCAGACTGGGCTGAAGGTTCACCTTAAAACATGACAATGACCCTAAGCACCCAGCCGACATGACACAGGAGTGGCTCAGGGAGAACTATGTAAATGTCCTAGAATGGCCCAGCCAGAAACTTGACTTGAACCCTACTGATCATCTCTGGAGAGACCTGAAAATGTCTGTCCACTGACGGTCCACATTTGACCTGACTGAGCTTGAGACAAAATATGCAGAAAATCCCCCAATCCAGGCGAACATATTCAAAAAGACTCTAGGCTTTATTTACTGCCAAAGGTGCTTTAACTTAGTACACAGGTAAGGGTTTGAATACTTGTGTCAATGTGATATTTCAGTTTTATTTCTGAGAAATTTGCAAACATTTTTAAAATTCTGTTTTCACTTTGTAATTATAGAACACTGAGTGTAGATTTTCCATCAATTCTCTCTCTTGTTACAGTCAATAAAAACAAATAATCATCTGTATCTTCAAAAAGAGAAGATTTTCCTGCAAAAGAAGTTAGCAAAGAAGAAAAAAACAAGCTGATATTTTTTTTTGCACTGGGTCATGAGAGCTGCATGATTTACTCATACCAGTTAGACAAAAGAATTAACACGTCTTGTGAGTTATCAGCACATAAGTAAACTATATCTAAATGTTTCAAGGAAACATCTCCAGCATTTTTTTTAAAAGTAGAGTCTCATTACTATGGGCAAACCTGCTTCCATATTCAGTGACAGATGGCACCAGCCTAGAATTTACACAAGGTGTCATTAGGCTAGAAACAAGGTGGTTATAAGCTCAAGTCCATTTATACCAGTTTAGAGAGAGGCAAAGACATGGATGTTCAACTTTGGTGGGTTTGTGGAGTTTTTAACTTGTGAATCACATGACTTTAAACCTTTTCTATTAGTACAGACACCTGCTAACTACATAGTAGAGTAATACTCACTGGAGAATTTGAAACTCAACAGCTCTACAAAAAAAAAAAAAAAAAAAAAATCAATGCTAGACACACTTCAGAGATGTTTAAGAATGCTACACACCTCAGTGAAAACTAGAGAGCAAATTAACAGCTAAGCCTGTGTAAAATGAGGTCAGACTGAGAGGCTTCAATGAGTTTGCCTAGTTGGGTGCTTTAATGATGCTAACAGTAGGTGCTGAAATTAGCTCAGACTTATTAGAAAGCTTCAGTCTGACTCCTGTGGAACTTATTCACTACAGATCGGAGATTGAACGTGCAAAACGTGAGCATATTAGCATCCATGTACACTCGCTGGCCACATTATTAGGTACATGATCTTACTGGTGCCGGGTTGGACCCCTTCTGCCTTTAGAACTACCTTAATTCTTGTGAAATAGATGCCACAATGTGCTGTAAACATTTGTAGGGGAATTTGGGCTATATTGGGCGGATAGTGTCACTGTTGCTGCAGATTCATTGGCTCAACATCCATGCTGTGGATCCTCTGTTCCACCTCATCCCTAAGGTGCTTTTGAGTACAGAAAACTCACTATCATGTTCAAGATCCAGTTTGAGATTATTTAAGCTTTGTGACATGGTGCAGGATAGAAGTATGCATGTAACTGGTTTGCAATTGGTTTGGATTCTTGTGCTTTTTTAAACTAAGGGCAATTGACTTTCTCTTGGGATATAGACCTGCTTTAAAAAAAGAAAATAAGGAATTCGGGGATATTGAAGATTGTGACATGAACTCAACCACAGAGGAATAAATTTTTAAGTTGTATGAACTGAAAAGGAAATAAAGTATCAGTAAAATGTGCTGAAATGGCCAATAAAGCATTAGATTATCTGCAATTACAAATGAAGCACTTGTTGTGGATGTGAGGTAATCCCGATTAATGCAATAAGGCTGACAGCCCTCGATCTGTCACATTAGAGACCTTGAAGACAGTCTGGCTGCAGACCATAGACCTCAGACACCCCCTATCACAGACCATTCCTGTGAAATGCTGTCTCTATCAGAACAGTAGTGATGTAATTTGCTGGTACAACGTAGTCATATTCAACAAACTAGAAAAGCACTCAGAGAACGCAGACCTCTGCCATTAGCCCTATCTCCCAATAGTGCAGAATCTTTTAAAAAATCCTGGATCCAGACGATGATCCGGATCACTCCCAAAATCTAATCAGTTCTTCCTTATGCCATTTCTGACTAACTAACTAACAAACCAACAAACTAACAAACTAACAAACTAACAAACAAATCCTCCCAATCACATAACCTCCTTGGCGGAGGTAATAACTACACTACAAACATTACAGAATATGAACATTTCATAAATAAAACAGAGAAAAGCTCAGGGGTCTAACCAGGGGGGTAAATTATGTATAGACACATTCTGGGAATAGATATGCGAACAGTGGCTCACGTTAGCTTCATTAGCTTTAGCTCTGCTAGTTATGTAATTAACGTTATTATACAAGCCAATGTAGCAAAGTAAGCCTTAGCAACTTAAGTTTTAGCAAACGTAGTTAAAACTAAAGCTAGGTAGAGAATGGAGCTACATAGCTTATGTTGTTAACGTTAGCTTTGTAGCTTCGTTAGTATAGATATCCATAAGTTTTGTGAGCTTTAGTGATGGTAGCTGTTAGCATAGCTTACCCAGCTAACAGAGCTACATAAGCGACGTTAGAATGATTCAGAGGACAAGCTTTTTTTTTCCCTGTGAGCAGCTTTATAAAACATTTTGCAGTCTGGTTTTGCAGGTCAGAGTTTTAATTTTTGGTATCCTACTCGTAATCTTAATCCTACCCTACCCTAACCAAAAGTTTAATCTGATTGTATTTAGAACGTTTTTAAATGTTTATCCATTCTGATAAAGACTCCTCTTGGGACCTTGGCCTCTTGTGAGTACACTTGACCTCAAAGTCTGCTTCATTTGAACAATGTGAACACCAGTGGCTACTGAGATGGTCTCTGTAGTTTCTCTGGTCCCCCCACAAAGTGCTGTTGTTATCACTTAAATGTCCAATTTGCATTTTAAATGAATTGATGTTGTGGCAAACTTTTAAAAAGTTGGTTTCACCTGTTGATGTTGATTGCCTCAACAGACACCTACCCCATGTATTGGCCGACGGGTCCCAAGCATAACTGTAAAGAAGAGCTCTGTCTTATTGTTGATGGTCTTATTTGCTGTCTGAGTTCAGACACATCAGTTTTCATTTTAGTCAATTTCATTAACAGCTAAAAACTCCTCACAGAATCTACTACTGTGTAGTAGTATTTAACCAGATTCAATTTAAGAAAAATTACTTTAATCTGTTTTACCAAAGGAGAAAATGTGCTGGATGACTGACACAAACCTTTTTAAAAACCACTGCACACAAAGCAGCGTTCAAGCAGCTCCGTCTCCTACCAGCATGTTTTGATGCAGTCTAGCCTCACATGCATATTTCATCATCTCATAGTTTCAGTTGGAATTCTCCTGTAAGCTGGTATAGAGCACACATGGAGGGGTCAGTTTTATGCTCGTTCCGTTGAATCTCCTCCATCTTATTTTATTCCCACACAATGGCTGTTAAATAATTCAAGATGACTGTGCAGAACATGTTGGAGCATACAGGACACATTCAGGAGAACTACAGACTTTCTGCCATGAGCAGTGAGCTGCTTTACACAGAGGAATTGTAAACAAGTCACACAATCAAGACAACACAAATGACAAGTGCCTACTGAAATACATCAGATCTGACAGGAGATAACAAGTACTAAATACTGTAAATGGATGTTTTAGTTTCCCACAGGAGCCAGTGAGAGGTGTTTAAATTAAACATTACCTTTTTGCACTTACCTCAGAAAATTTTAACCCTACATTTTTAATAGTAACTTATAGATATCATTTTAAGAGGCAGACTTTTGTGAGTTCTTAAACAACTAAAGGCTTACAAATCAAACATCTGTGCCTTACAGAAGTGTTCATTTTAAGCCTTGATACATGATGTTCTTGTATTGTCGTTCAGTCCAGGCCAATCTAGTAAACACAAGTTCTCAACCCTTTCAAGGCTTTTCTACAAATTTTGCACAAAAGACCACACTGACCCCAGGATACCTTGGTTAAATTTTTAGGTCAAAGACCAAAGTCAGTAGGTGTAATGTTCATTTGTTAATTGTGAATGTAATATCTCAAGTACACAGTTGTGGTACAACTTTGAGGTATTTTCTTCTTCAGCCAGCAGAACATGTTTCATAAGAAGATTCAAAATACGCCGCTAAAAATACTGGCACACCTTAAATATACAGTGGAGAAATACACCAGATGTACGAAAGTATTCGCCCACATGACCATTACACTAACAGGGACTGTAATACATGTACTTCATTGAGTTGGCCCCCGCACCCATTTCACAGCTTCAACAGCCTTCTTGGAGGACTTTCCTCAAGATTTTGGAGTGTTTCTTTAGGGAATTTGTTCCCATTCATTCAGTAAAGTATTTATGAAGTCAGGCACTGATGTTGGATGAGAAGGCAATCTCCATTCCAGTTCATCCTAAAAGGTGCTCGATGGAGTTGAGGTCAGGGCTCTTTGTGGGTCAGTCAAGTTCTTCCCCTTCCAACTCATAAAACCATGTCTTTATAGTCCTTGCTTTGTGGGTACAGGCATGTTCCTCAAATGTTTGCCACAAGGTTGGAAGCATAGCATTGTCCAAAATGTCGTGGTATGCTGAAGCATCAAGATTTCCCTTCCCTGGAGACAAGGTGCCTAGCCTAAACCCTGAAAAACATACCCATACGGTTATTCCCACTGCCACCAAACTTCACAGTTGGCACAATGCAATCAGGCAGGTAACGTCATCCACCAAACCCAGACTCGCCCATCAGACTGCCGAACAGATAAGCACAATTCGTCACTTCAGCAAACACGTTTCCACTGCTCCACACTTCAGTGTAGGTGTGCTTTCCACCACTACATCACACACTTGACGTTGAACTTGGTGATGTGAGGCTTGCATGCAGCTGCTCAGCCATGGAAACCAATTCCACAAAGCTCCAGCCACACAGTTTTTGTGCTTACATTAATGCCAGTGGAAGTTCAGAACTCTTCAGCTGTGGATTCAGCAAAGCATCGGGCGACTTTTATGCATCATAGCAGTTGTTGACCCCTCTCTGTGATTTTGCGTGGTCTTCTGCTTCGTTGCTAAATTGCTGTTGTTCCTGATTGTTCCATTGACTGAAACACCTGAATTTGGTAATTAACAGTTGTGGCTATATACTTTTGTCCATCATGGCTTTCAAATTCCCAACATTCCAGCACTATTATTTCAGTAACCAGTCTCCTTGATGAGAACTAAACGTTCTTTTGTTCAGTTTTTATCACAGATCTATTTTTCACTAGTCTTAGTTGAGCCTACCTCATAGAAAAATGTTGGTTGACTAGTTTTTACAGTGTTTTAAAACAAATTTCTCAGTCTAAAGCTGTGATTTTTATCAGTGTTTGGCTTCACAAAGTAATGTTTCCTGAACTATAATGTACATTGAATGTAACTTTTTAATTAGCAGTAAAGCTTTATTACTCTTGTACCTAAAGCTAGTGTGCATGAGTTGGTACATCGGTTCAACACAGAAATAAATAAGACCCCTTTTTTATCATAGATTAAACTTTATATACATGTTATCATGTAGACACACCACAGAAAGGGTTTATAAGATATCAACACAGATGAATGACACTTCAGTTACAGAGTGAAACATTAAAAATGAAGTTGTAAAAATAGATGATGAGAAGATGATAAACAGCTGTGGGTATGGGCGGATTTGGTTCCCTTGCTTATACTGTGTACTTATTGTAGTTTTGGAGGGTGTAGGTTGCCACGGTATCCAACAACCAACCACGTGTCACCACTGCAGCTCGTCTGGCGAGACCTGTTAAACAAACAAGATACTAAGGTTGGCAAAATTTTCAGTACTTTCATACTTTTCAACTTTTTTCTGATGCCATGTTTTAAAATTATATAAGCTGTTTTTAAAATGATGGATCACACCCAACTCTGTTGCTACTCTAGTTCAGGGGTGTCCAAACGTTTTCCATTGGGGGCCACATACAGAAATATAAAAGGATGGTGGGGCCAATTTCATATACCTCACTTTGATATTAAAGTAAGTAAAACCATTCTAATGTAGGTTAAGATGTGCTCAGTGATTGGGTATGCTTAAATGGCTAGCTGATGGCTGACAAGATATATAGCCAATCATTTTTAAGGATTTTGGGGAGGCCAATCAGGCCCTGGTCAGCTATGGCTACCACTGGCTCTGCGCCTAGAACACCATTAGTGCTTCTATTTGCTGCTGTAATCCATTCAGGCATTATAAATCAAGATATCTTTATTATTTTGGTTGCCAAGGTGTTTACTATTTATAGTTTTGCCCAATTTAGTCCTTAAAAACAGCATAAAAACTTGTCAAAATGTTTGTTTACAGTCTTAGCATGGTAACACTGCCTTGTGCTGAAATTAAGAATAACTACAACGGCCGTCTGAGGCGGCAGACCCACGCCTAAGCAGCGCCACCGAGGAACTCACGCTCCCATTGATTACCATGGTGTTCAAAATTTCGAAGTCCGAGGAAAAACGAACGGGTGTGTGGATCATCACCAAAATCTAATCGATTCTTCCCTGTCACTATCCCAATACTCCCTGAAAGTTTGGTGAAGGTCCGACTTTCCGTTCTCGAGTTATCTTGTACACATACAAACAAAGAAACAAAGAAACAAAGATACGGAGCCCTTTACATAACCCTGCCGATTTTATCGGCTTGGGTAATAATACAGTGTAGGACAAGCTTCATGCTCTATTGAGGGCCATATTCATTTAACTTAAAGAATTTTTGGGGGGCCAATCAAAAATGGGCCATGGGCCGCATTGACCCCTGGGCCAAAGTTTGGACACCCCTGCTCTAGTTTATACTCTGGTCACTTTCTGGATTGACTACTGCATGCAAATGCAATAACTGCTCAATTTTTAAAAATAGTTTTAACTTCCCTCAAATGTAATGTGAACATGAAAAATAAAAGTTGTGGTCATTGTTGCAGCCTTTTTACAACAGCCAGTGGGTTCAAGTCAGCTTGAGTCACTTCAAGAAATGTAGTTATGGCGATTTCTTGTTTGCTGTGACACAGGAAGTTTTTTCAAGACTCTTAAAATGTGCCATGAATCTTAGCAGAGTGGATTAAAATGTTTTAAAACAGACTCTTAAAAAAATTCTTCCTGTTTCACAAGACTACGTTTTTTGATGATACTTGAGCTTAAGCTGACTTGAACCACAAGTTTTCATGTTCATATTACATATGTGGAAAATAATTTTATTTTAAAAGCTGGAGATCTTAACCTTCCCATAATAAGTCCCTGCAAATTTAATAGCTATTACATTTGTACTATGTTTGCAGTAGGCAACTGCTATTACATTTGTGGGATTATTATGTTAAAACTGCTGACTTGTATCATGTTTGTAGTTTATTACCTTTGTGGACAGTCACTATGTTTGCCGGTATAACACTGCAACCCCTTCTTTTTGGATCATTTGGTTCAACTACCACACTTACTTAAAGATTGTGCTTGTCACCTTCAAGGCCATCCATAACCTGCATACCTTTCAGACCTGCTGCAGATCAATGCCCCCTCTTTCACTCTCAGCCTGCTCGACCACCATGGGATCTATAGCCTTCAGGTGCCATGCTCCCCACCTTTGGAATTCCCTCCCACCAGACACCCATAACATAACATCCTGTCTAAAAAACACCATTTAAATGGCCATTTTCAGTCTGATTGTTTTACTTTTGCCAACCTACTTAAGGTTTTATCTATAATATATATATCCTATTTTGTATTATTCTATTTGTTTCGGCCCTGTCATAAGCTTGCACCTACCCATCTGCCGTTTTAAATGATCCGTTTTATGCTCTTCATACACTTGAGACCAGCCTTTAAAGAGAATTTGACTATTCATTTGGATTGTGTAGATAATCAGTGTTGATGGAAAATGTAGTAATTTCAGAAAAGAAATTCTTCAGTGAATTTTGAGATTGCAAAACATTGAAATCCCATATCTAATGGAAAAGAGCACAAAGACAACCCATCAGACTTTGAAATTGAGAAATTTGAATGTTTTTGGAAAATGATAAGCTCATTATGATTTGACACCAGCAGCACACTTAAAAACATTAGACACAGTGATTTTTACCACTTTGTAGCATCACTTTTCTTCAACAGCATGGTGAATTTGAAAAAAATAATGATACTTTTCAGGAAATGGGGTCGTACCAGGATGTTTTACCAACATGCAGATGCAGAGTCTGTCTTTCTTGGCACGATTCTTTGGTTGTTTTCTGTGGCTTGCATAAATTACACAGAATAGCAAGCAAGTTAAAAAAAAAAAAAAAATCTATTAATCTGTAGCTCTTCTGGGCCACAAAAGTGGCAACAGGGAAAAAAACAAAAGACAACTAAAACAAACTTCTACTAAACCTTGACATTAAAGTTAGTATAAACATCCACAGAGATTTCTTTAGCTCAGTTAGAGAGAATGGAACTAAATCAGGGGCTCAAACCTTTAAAAGAGCGTAATTTCCCTTTAAGGCTGTAACTCAGACCGACACATAAAGAAAACAATATATACTGTAGCTAGAGTGTTCACAATACATTGCAAGGCAATTATATATAATATGGCTAAAAGAAAAAAAAGAAAAATGCGTTATTTTAGTCAATGGTGTGGAAGACGTGAATGGAAGCGGATAGAGAAGGAGGGAGGGGGTGGCGGGCTTCTCGATTACCTGCCCTGTGAGTGCCAAAGGACGTGGAAGAGGACAAGTTACATTAAATATGCAGCAGTGCAAATTGGGATGCTGGGAGAAGGTTGGAGGAGGGGTTGATACTCAGAGCCTCTTTCACTGTTTCAAACCGTCAGCTCTCCTCATGCTGCAGCAGCCTCTCTTTTCTGTGGCCAACTCATTTTGGCATTTCCCCTTCGCTCTACTCTGACATTTTCTCTTGGCCATTATTGCGCAGCAACGCTTCTTTCACACTCGTTCTTCTGGCCAGTCACTCCCCTCGCTCATGTTGAGGTACCTGTCTCATTTTGGCTGGCAGCATCTGCCATTTCACTACTGTGTCACTTTCCAACCGGTACCCACAGGAACAAATGCCATCGAGCCCGTGTAAAGAAAAGTACTGAGACATGCACACCTGACAGAACATCTATGCTTGTGGGGACCATTTAGTCACTACAGCTTATTTAGAAAAGAAGTCTGAACTTAAACTAAATTTAACTAGTTCCTAGTAAAGTATACTGATTTAGCACTTTTTAAAAAGGGACAGATTGAGATTACTTTGTGGATAACTTGAGCAAATGTGGGTTACTAAAATGATTAATTTTAGTTTAGTGAGCTAATTCAATCCCAGTGATGAATCATCTTAACACTAGCCTGGAACCTCACCTGTTAATGGCCTCATCCATCTCATATATTCAATGTGATTTAAAAAAATCATGCCGCTATGGCTGCTGGCTATTAGTGTCAGAATGTCACATCCTCAAAATAATAACAATCAACAGATAAAGCATGCTTCTATGGGGTCATAAAATGACCCTTAATATCAAAACATTTAAATGCAGTAGGGATGCAACAAGTGACCATTTCAATAGGAGACTAGTCCCCAACTATTGAGCTGAGAAATTGGAAGATATTAAAGTAACAAGCCATGATAAGTCTAATTTCAAGCATTCATTTTGTCTTGGCTTTAACCATAACCAGTGATAATGTAGGTTTAAAGATATTTATTTTTGTGTAGACTGGTAACATTATTAATATGTTTATATCGTGATTGGCAGCTGTTACAATTGGCCCAGGCAGTCTGCGCACAGCAGATCTCAGATGCCCCTCTTTCAAACCAAATGCAAGCTAAAACGTTCAAAATAACACCAGATATAACCACTAGTTAGGGTAAGGATACCAAAGGTTAAGAGTAAAAAATCTGACCTTTAAAAACCAGATTACAAAATGTTTAATAAAGCTGAGTTAACAGTCTGCTTACAGGAAAAAAGCTTGCCCTCCATGAAAAACACTCTCAACCAGCTAACAATAGCTACGGCTAGAGCTAATGTTGGCTACTTATGCTACGTAGCTAAATCTAAAGCTAACAAAGCTACGTTAGCTACGCAGGTGACATAGCTAACGTGGCTTAGATTTATTTTTTTCAATTTCATTTATAAGTGCCACAGAGCAAACAGAGCATAGGAGTGACATAGCTAAATCTGAAGCTAATAAAGCAACACTCTCCAAGTCAAATCACGTAGCTAAAGCTACAACAAACAATGCTACATTATATACATTAGATTATGTTACGTTTGCTAAAGCTAGACCCATTTTCAAGGCAGTTATGCAAATGAATGCTTGTTTCAGCATCTTAAGTCTTAGCTAGATCTATCGCAACTACATTGGCTTACGTAGTCATATTAACTAAGTAGCTAGCGTAGCTATGTTAGCTCAAGCTAAAGCTAATAAAGCTACAGCGAGCAACCATTGCCTAACTACCTCTACAACAGGTCCATACATAATTTTAATCCTGGATTAGACCAGTTTTATTTTTGAAATTTTGCTTAGTCTGTTCTGTTATCAATGTGTTTTTCATGACTTTAACTGCTCGGCTTCGTTAGATGATTTAAGTTGAATTCAAAAAGATACTAAATTGTTGTACTAGCAAATTATGTGCCTTTTGTTCTGACAGAGGCAGCGTCTCATGGCAGAGGTCTGCAAGGGGTGAGATCTGCAGTCTGCAGCCAGACCTATGAAAAATTATCAGTACAAATGTGAAGTCTAAGTTGTGCATGCAACAATAAACACCTTACCTCCCTAATAGTCAAGCCAGACTCCTGTTTCTGCATGCTGCTGATGAGTTAAGTGGAGAGGGTTGGCCCTAAAGTAAGTGACAACATTGCAGCTGCAGCAGCGAATAAGTCTTCCTTATGCTCTCTGACTTTAGTCAGGGCTCTGCACCAGTACGTTTAACTCCAGGTGAAACCCTGTATGAATTGTGCAATCAGCCTCTGCTGAGTCTCAGCTGTAGTAAACCCAGCATGCATGTGTGTGTTCTAATAGCATTAATGGCACAGGGCACTGAATTTCCAGGTCAGACTCACAGCTGTATGTGGATGACGATGACTCTGATCCCGGCTGCACAATGATCAGCTGATGAGACTTCTGTGCAACAAAAAGATGAAAATCAGGGACCAGTTCAATGAAAGTTACCGACAAGAAAAATTACATCAACACATGTGCTGCACCTTCAGACGGGACACTTTGAGGGAAGCAAAGCAGACAGGTAAAGTTGCCCTGCATAATTTAGCAAGTTTCAGACAAAAATGGGCCACAAAACAATGCTGGTTCAATGTACGCCATATCAAAAAATTTTTTAAGTGTTTTATTTTTCACCTAGAAGGCCTCTGTGTTTGGCACTATTTTGCAAAACAATATTCTGTTACTGGCTATGTGCTTATATGCCTCAGCGTATCTGAACAGCTGTTTGGACATTGACAGAGAAAACAACAAGCTAAGCTAAAAAAAAAATATCTAAAATTAGCTTCTTTAACTCTAGTGATGATGCCGTTGACTGTGGATATGATGGAGTACTTTCATGACCGTAGTACACCGAGGTACACCGAGGAATAAACTCAGCAGGGAGAAAGAGAAAGGAGAAAAACTTTAGTGGAGAGTGGTTAGCAGGAGAGATCCAGAATACCTGGTGGAGTAAGTGTGGAAACTGTGGGCCAATATCCAGAGAGAGCTGCTGGTGTCACGAGTGGGACTTATCAACATTTCTTCAGGACATTTCTAATCAAGGATCACAGCTCACAGACATCTGCAGCCTGCATCACTCCCCATACAGAGTTCCTTGCCTTACTGAATGCTGTCGCTTTATGGACCTTCTTCAAGTTTCTGAGGAGAAATTGGAGTAACCAACCCTGACCAGAAGAGCTGAAGGGAAGTTGTCGTCAAAGTAAGTTAAAAGTAATTAATGCAAGTAAGTAATAGCTGTCGCTTTATTCTTCTAATGCCTGATAATTAGACAAGCTACAGCCGGCACATTATGTTTACTTTATGAAAACAAAAACTGAAGCAACAGCTAAAATAACCAGTTTAAGCTAAGTTTGTTATTTCGTCTGATGAAGCCTGCCGACTCATGCAGCTGCTCAGATACGCAGTGGCAGATAGCCAGTAGCTGAAGCTTGCAATGTAAAATAGTGCCAAACACAAAATTTGTTTTTTTTTGGCTCATTTTTGCTTCAACTCGCTAAATTATGTAGATTTTCTTCCTCCTTCCTCATACAACTCAACTTCAAAAACACCAAAATATCCTTTAAAGTAAGGCAAAACAAGCATCTGAAGAATTCTTGAGCTTTTAGTGTAGGTCTGTTATGAAGGTGGAGCCTTGAAAGCCACAGAAGTGTTTGGTGGAGACACGTGCACTGACCTGACAGTTTCATGGTTCCTGTGTGCTAATGTTTGCTTGAACGACTTTAACACAAATCACAAGGAACAGAAATGAATAAAATAATTTAAATGGAAACATACTGTGCTGATGTAAAGGCACAAGAGTTTACAGACATGCCAAGGCTTTATTTAGAGCCAAAAACAGAAGTTTTCATTTTTATCTGTTCATAAAGGCAACAACAAATTAGCAAATGATACAAAAGCACAAAGCACTGCAGAAGCTGATGAGTAAGTCACTGATTCTGCTGGTATTTTTCAGTTATCCAAATTATAAATTACCTTGTAATTTTGATCTGTTCCAAAATGAGAAGGGGAATTGATTCTACATTATTTTCTGGTAAATCTATTGTATCTACTATGACGAATTATCGAAATTTTAAAACAGATTGTGACATTTTAGTCTGACAGATGACCAAAAAGTCGTAACAATATCCGTGATACCTGGACTAAGAACTAATCTTGGACAGAGGAAAATAAAGATGCAAGGGCCTGCTTTTGTTCTTTTTGCCACCACATTGTTTATTTCTTCTGTTGAAGAGTCCCAGTTCTCTTACCTGTTTACAGTCCAACTGAAGTGGATCTCTGACTACAGTGGCTCCACAGAGCTCCACCATCCACTCCATTTCATCTGCAACATTCAACACAAACAAAACAGTCAATGTCAACAGCATCTTTTTCATACCTTCATATAATTTCTTCACTTTAATCCTTTTAACCTTGAAGATTTTGCAACAGCAAAGCTCAGACTTCCTTTGAATGTCTGGGAGGAAAACAGGTCAATAAATACATCCAGACAGATCAATATATTCACCTCTCTCCATCACTCATCACATATTTTGCTTGGTTTAGACAAAATACATCAAATACACCTTGAAAGAAATTATCAGTACTTCCCTTTCCTTAAACACAACAACTCTAGTGTCAGGAAAACCTCAATCCACTTGTTTTATTTTCTGTATGGCTACAAAACCTCATTAATTAAATCCACTGACATGCGCAATTAAATAATGGATGAAATCCTGAAACAGACTCCACCCTCATGTTTGTGCCGTGTAAGAGAAAGTCTTTAAACTCCTCATGCTAGCTAGCAGATGTCGAGCCATTAGCAAAGCTTCATCGATCGAGCGGGCAGCGGGAGGATGCTGCAGGAGCACTTAAAAGAGCCACATGAAGGAAGAAACCAAAGACTGCTGTCTCCAGGGTTTTTAAGCAACGACTCCCCTGAGACCCTCACCCATGATCTATGTGTCCATTCAGTCACGCTGGGGGGATTAAACTATTGAAGCATTTAGCATGAAGGACTCTTCTTCAAAACTTTTTCTTTGGTTTTTTAATGTTAAAACATTCAAATTAAGAAGCTAAAGACCAGTATACATGAACTAGAGACTGACTGCTGTGTCTCTGTATTTAATGTTCAAACTGAGGAACTTTGATTTTGGAAATCTACACTCACTTTTTCTTTCAAACACTTCGTAACCATCTGGGGACTGAAGGCACATTTTGTTGGAACACTGAAATTGCTTGCAGGCTAGTCTAGTATCCAAGCCATTTGAATGTGAAGCTATAATATTGTAACTCATGAAGAATTTGGCTGGCCATTATCTTGTTGAAATAAGCAGGGACATCCCTGAAAAGACATTGTCTGGATGGAGGTATGTTTCTCCAAAACCTGTATGTACCTCTCAGTATTAATGGTGCCATCACAGATGTGCAAGTGACCTATTCCATGGGCACTAAAACACCCCCACAACACCACAGATGCTTCTGAATCTAGCATTGATAAAAATCTGGATAGTCCTTCCACTCTATAGCCTGGAGTACTCTACAACCGTTATCTCCAAAAACGATTAGAAATGTGGACCAAAGTGTACTTTTCCATTCATCCATTAAAATTAGATGGTAAAATTTTAAAATGTCTTGCAGTTGCCTGTTACGGAATGTTCACAAATTGTTCTACAGAGATAAAATTTAATGTATGTATGTTTCACAAGTAAATAAGCTATACATAAAACAAAGGGTATCAGTTTGAACATTAAATATATTTTCTTGGTGCTGTATTCATAAAACCTAAGTTTTGCAAATAACTTCATTCTGTTCACACACATTTTACACAACGTCCCAACTTTTTTTGAACTAAGGTTTTGCAAGTTAAGTTTAGGGAAAAAAGATTCTTAAGATTGCTTGCTAAGTAAGCCCCTCTCACAGTCATTTCACATTTCAACTAAATAATAAAATATATCAGCACTGTAAATAAAGATGCAAAGAGAAAGTCTGACACTCCTGTAGAGGAAATGGCTCTTTTGTGATTTTGGAGCCCCCTGTTGACAGAGTAGTGTTTCACAGGAGCTTTAAGTTAATGAGCACAGTGATTTAATTTATTAGCCACCATACTGGTTATCAGTGGATGTTCCCCTTCTTAAATTATTATCTGTATATCAGCATAAAACACAATGATGATCCCCTTGAAATAGATTTGATGAAGACAGTAAAAGCCCTTTAGTATTGACTGGAGGCCTATTCTTACTTTCTCGTAAGAAATAACCCTCTCAGCAAACCAACACCATAGCAACCGCTGTGCAAGATGACAAAACCTCACTGAAAATGTCTCACACAACCCCTTAGTCTGTATTCATTCCACCCACGCTGTGGAAACACCTGTCATTGTTCTACAGTGCTGAAACGACAGGGGTTGAAAAAAGACAGCACAGGTTTCAAACTATGTCAGTCAAAACCTGTGAGAACGGCCCTTCTCCTTTTTTATTGTTATTTTTTTCCATTTTCTCTTTAAATGCAGGCTGGGTGTCTATCAGAGTCCTGCAGGATACAAACATCAATAAAAGTGAATAAATGTGCTTTAGCAGAGAAATTTTCAATCGACAAAACAAAGTGCAAACAGCAAGGAAGCTGTATTAAAACAGGAAACAATTTCATGACAAAGGGAAAGTTTGCAGAGTATTCTTGTCTGTTTCCTTTGAAAAAATGCAAATTAAGAGTACAATTCTTGTTTTTGTGTTCAGTATTCAGACACATTATCCATGTTCTGACATTTCTGTGCTGTCTGGGTGCTGTTTTTTCTGAGACAAGACAAAAAAGGAAACAAAAATGATGAGTAATTTAAGTTGTCTGAACAGGATGACAACTATATAATCATATACCTCACTTATAAAGTTAGGTCTGTACGTATTTGGACAGCCAAACAATGTTTATCATTGTGCTTATATTTACCACCACACTTGATTTGAAATAAAATAGCAAGATGTGACTAAAGAGTAGACTTTTGTCTTTATTCTAACAGCTGTCAAAAAATATGGCATTCATCATGTAGAAATTACAGCCATTTTATTCAAAGTACCTCCATTATCAAGAGCTTGACAGTATCTGGACAAACTAAAACTATAACATAATCACAGTCAGAACTCTGTGTGGGCCAGTCAAGTTCTTCAATGCTTACATTCATGCCAGTGGAAGATGAGGACTCTTCAGCTTTACGGCTGATTTGCTGTTATTCCAAAACGCTTCTAACCTGGCACGCCAGATGGATGTGTTTCACACATGTGTTTCACACATCCATCTGGGAAACTTGGATTGGATGAACATTCTGTCTGTCACATCTTTACGGGCCAATCAGAGCAACAAAACCTGTGACGTAGCCGCTATTGAGCTGCGCCTCCACCGAAGGAGTAAACGGGAGCTTTGCAAAATGGATTCACCAGTGAGAAACACAGAAATGGGCGTATCCATCTGCTTTGCAAGGTTAAAACGCTTCCACTTTCTATTAATATCACTTACAGTTGACTGTGGAATATCCATCAGGGAGGAAATTTCACAAACCATCCTTTTGCAAAGGTAGCATCCATCACAGTACCATGCTTGAAGTCACTGAGCTCTTCAGAATAACCGCACAGCTAGGTGCTTGATTTCATACACCTGTGGCGAGGGGTCTGATTGAAACACCTGAATTCAATAATCAACAGGTGTGGCCAAATACTTCTGTCCATATACACATTCATGAAGGAGTATCTTGATTGTAGACTCTGACAATGATACATAGAACATCTTCAAAGTATTCTTGACTTGTCTACATGCTTTTCATTCTAGGAAAGGATTCTGCCATCATTCACTTGTCCTCCGTGGTCATCCAGGCCTTTTGTTGTTATTTAGTTTGCCTGCGCGTTCTTTCTTCTCCAGAATGTACCAAATTGTTAATTTGGCCACTGCTAAAGAATTGCTGTCCCTCTGATAGATTCATCTTTATCAGCCTAATTATGGCATCATTCACTTACATTGACACCTCTTTGGACATTATATATTCTGAATAAAATGGCTGTAATTCTGAATCATGACTGTCATTTTTGTGAAACCCAATTCAGTGATATCTTCATCTTTTTATTTCACATCCATTGTGGTGGTGAACAGAAGCAACATGATGAAACTTGTGTGGCTGTTCAAATACATGCAGATCTATCTACAGTATATCTTTGTTGATACTCTATTACACTGTGCAGTAGTATACAAATTAACTTAAAGTTTAATCTCTGGCAGTGGAATCTCAGAAAACCAGAGGAAACTTGAGTTAAAAATCAGTTTCTGCAGACAGGAATATTAAAATGTACTCATCACCTCTTTGTTTCTCAACTACCCATACCACTCAGTGTTATTTTCTGAAAAAGGTCAATAGATAGTGTAACCCTGGGACTGCAGATAATTAAAACAAATTAAAAAAGCTCTCTTTGTTGACTCATTTTTCTGCAAGACACTGATCTGCTACACCTAATGAAATCAATAATTACACTCTACATGCTGGCCTTACTGCTGGAACAAGGCTGTAATGTCAAGACTCTGAAATGCTTTCTAAATGACACTGTTAGGTTTGGGAAAATTGATTCTACTTGAAAATGTCTTCATAATTATATTTTCATAAATAAGATAGTGGAGCTTCATTTTAAACCTGAAGAGTGAATGAAATTAAGTTAATTCAACCAATAAATTAATACAGTTTGGACATTATGTAAATATAAACAGAATGTCATGATATCCAAAACATCATAGCTCAATATATAACAGGTAATGGCACAAAGAAAACACAAATAAGGAAACAGAGAAATGTCTGTTTATGTAAAATGATTCACCCATGATTCATTCATTAAAAAAGTAACAGGTTTACCACTCTGGTGTAACACCTATTCTTTAAACAAAAATCTGTAACAATTTGAAAACAGAGGACGACAGTGTCTGTCATTTTTACACTGGATTCTGGCCCCCCTCTTGCACTTCAGGGACTTTGACTTAATATTGGGCTGGTGTCCATGGCTGCCCTTTTTTTGCACTGGCAGTGTTCATTTTCGATAAAAACTAGTGCAGTTCAGAGAAACACCCCTGTGTGAGCTGTGTTTTGCTGCTGCCATTATAACACTCTCAGTTAGAACAGGTTCATTTTGAGAACAGGGCTTATCAATGTCAAGTCTCCCTAATTAACCATTTAAAATCGAGAAGGGTTGAGACTAATGATACCAGCTTTGTCAACAACAAAAGTAAAGAGGAAAATGATCTAGCTTGTTGTTTCAAGAGTACCATTCCCAGGTTTACTGCAGCTGTCAATGCTAGGTCATGATTCCTTTACATTGTTTGCCTCTATTTTAACTGAGACACAGGCCCTGATTTGTCAAACTTGGGTAGAAACCAGTGCACATTTGGGTATAGAAATAATCCTACGACAATGTCCATATCTTGCCAATCACAGCCTATGATTGAACGAGTTTTGATAAATATGTCAGCCTGTTTTTTTTTTTTTCATTTTCAAAACAAACCAATAAAGAAATGTTCATTCATCAAAGATAATATTTTCAAAAGCACTATTGCTCAGGGATTTTCAAATCTTTGGTTTAATTTCTAACACATTTTAAAAGTCATACCTGATGTAACACTTCGAAATTCCCACTAGAAAGTGAGTAAACACCTGCATACACAAGCTCAGAGGTATTTTACCATACCATACGCTCATATCCAGACTGATAAATGCTGATCTGTGCATGGAAATATCCTTGTGATAGATGAGGACTACTGTGTGTACGTCTCTAAACCTCCCTGTTTATCCTATATTATAGTATTAGTATGTGATATCTAAATAAATATGACCGCAGATATCACCAAAGGAATATCACACTTTCACTCTTGTGTTTCCCTCTAATATTTAGAGTGAAAACTGTGATTATTATGCGAGCATAAAATAACTGTTTTCATAATAGAGGAGGAGTTGCAGTACTTGTTTTGGTTTATTTAAGTAGTAATGGTGGGGCTGGAGAGATAGCTTTTCACAGGGCTCACATATTGTTGCATTGCCTCTGGTTATATAGGAATAGCATAGCTCAGTAGTCATGTACAGTAGATAGAAAACCATTTTCAGATCATTTTTCTTGGTAATGTTACTTCACTGATGTGTTACCTGTGGTCATGTCTGTGAAAGGCCCTTGGAAGCAGATCTTGTAGCCCTTCATGAGCAGCTGAAGAGGAGAAAAAGGAAGAAAAGGGATAAATTTCTTTTCTGTGAAATGTAAAAAGAAGCATATTCATTCAGAGGACTTAACCTTCAGAAAACTTTCAGTGACAGTGTATTTGAGGAGTTTAACAACGGCTGAGTATTTTTTAACAAACCAACTCTGAAGGTAGTAGGGTTGGAACACTTCATTCATATTTTGTAATTTCTTACAGGTACTCCTCACTAGAGTGGAAAACGCTGATACCTTTCTGTAATCCTGTAAATTCACTGATGAGCTGACTAGTGAGGGCAAACACAGAGGTAATATCTCGCTTTTAGCACGTTGAGAAGAACGATCCAGCCGGCACAGCAGACACATTGTTTTATTGCACTAAGGGTCAATAAGCCTTCGTGAAATAGGAATATAAAATAGTTTCCTTGAACCGTGGTAACTACCTGAAAGGAAATGTGCAGCTCACCTCACAGGCTCATACACAGTGTTTAGAAGATAAATGTCCAAGCAGCTGGAGAGAGAAATACTAATTTTTCTCACACCTCCATAACGATCATTAGCCTGAGGTGCTTGCTGAGATGAAAAAGTGTTTCTGTTACTGATTTTTAATTTAGACAACACCTAATGTCCTTCAGGGAGCTTTTAAAGTGTATGATAAGACACACAAACACACTCGCATACACAAAGTTTCTTGGACTGATTTCCAGTACATCAACATTCAGCAGAGAGAGTCCCAGCTCTTCATTTTTAACCTGTTTGTCAAAGCAGAGCAGGTGACAGAGAGCGAGTACGAGCGGGACAATCTGCCTGCCTCCATCAAAGCGCTGTGAATGTGTCGAAGCCGTTTGTATAAGCCCTGAAATTACAGACTAATTCAATTAGCAGAGCTTCTTCAAAGGCAGGGATACAGCCGACATGACATCCAGCCGTTTCTAATTTTCCCTGTCAGTGGGAGCAGAACCGGAGCTGCTGGCCTTACACCAGGAGGGACATCACAATTAGCTTTTTACAACATGGCCTGAGCTAAGATGGTGCAACAGGGAGAAATAACTACATGTGCTGTTAGTTACTGGGACACTTGATTTGGTTTTCTTCACTTTTATTGGGGGTCAGACACTTTGCTCTAACTAGCAAGTTAGTGGGCTATTGTGCATGTTTCTTTCTCTTTTAGTATCATTATCATGTCTCTAAATGCTGTAAGAGTTAATGTTAGGGTATGTGCATTCAACTGACTACAATTTACTGACTTATTTATTGTCCCACAAACATGAGCAATAAATAATTCTATAGTATAACCAACAAGTATTAGATTTACTTTTTTTCTTTTTAATAAATTTGAAAGATTTCTAGAATTCTTCTTCCACATTTTGGGGTACTGAATGCAAATTAATGAGACTAAAAAATGAATTTAAACGACTGTAGCATCAGGCTGCAACATAACAAAATTGAAAAAAGTGAAGGGGCTCTGAATATTTTCTGAAAGCACTGTAAGTTTTAAAGTGTGATTACGAGTTTAAAGGCTGTAAAAAACTATTAGGCAGGAAAGATGTGACAGGATGTGTGAGATGTCAGAATCTTCAGGCTGTTACAAAAAAGCAGAAGTTACTTAGGTAGAATAAATCAGAGATTTCATGTAATTAAGGACTAATATGTTATGGATAGCCAAGTAAACACAGATATGGACCAGAATGCCTGGATAAAATATGAAAATCTATCCAACTGAATGTTGAGTCACAAAGTTTTACCAAAAAAGTTCAGATGGACTTAACCAAGGACTTTGATCTTTTTAAGGGAAGGAGTTTTGGAAGCTGCAAAGAAGACCCTTTGTTTGTTGTTCTGCAGATGTTTCTGATCCAGCCTCCAGGCAGTTTAGCCATGTTTTCCTCCTCAGCTGCAGCTGAAAAATTTCTGATTTCAATTCCACCACAAAGTTTCCTCTACTTCCGTTGCTCAGAGGGAATGGAGGGGGTTCTTTTTGTGGAAGTTTGGACTTTTGGAAGCATTTTTGTGTTTTCGAATTTTTGAGACTTTTTTTGACTGCTTTTATTTCCTCTCCTCTCTTCCAAATTTAAAAATATTTTCAGTCATTCTATTTTGATCAGGTTTTTGCTGAAATCCTTTTTTTTTGACATTTTGTGATAAATTTGTTTTTATTGCTTTGCCCTTGCTAAATTTTGCATTACATTTTTTAACATGCATATAAAGTTTTTCTTTTTGTATTTATCTTTTAAAGACATAGTGGTCTTAAGATATAGTTTACTAATATTTTTTTTATCAGTTGCTTTAGTCTACAACAGAAATGGGCTTAGATCCAGGTCACGACAGTTCAGAAGAAGACAGAGAGAGCCAGGCGAATCTTCTTCGTTACCAACCGAAAAAAATGTTCTTAATAATAATAAGAATTTTTTGAGAGTATAAATAGTTCGGATCCTTTAGATGGAAAGCTAACACCACAAATATTAATATTATTATTAATGTTTTAACTTTCACTGTATTTGTTTCCTAATTATAACGCTTACCTAATTTTTTCTGTGCTTGTTTGCTCTGTTTAATATTTGTTGTGAAGCACTTTGTTACCAGTATTGGAAAGTGCTATACAAATGGAGTATTTTATTCTCATTATAGCTTTGTTTTCTTTGTTTCCATGACAGTATCAGTTTGTTCCCTCTCAGCTGAGGCCATCTTTCCCATCATCCTCTGCAGCTAGCCTTGTCTGCATGACAGATGAATGAACAGAACATAAACTCTACCTGCACCCGAACGTGTTTTCATGCCCAGGGACACAGACGGTAACAAGCAAGTACTTAAATCTTTAACAAATGCATCAGATTTATTTATTCAAAGGACTTCACTGACTACTTTTGCTGAAATAAAGAATTGATAGCTGGATGTTTTTTTTTTAATTTCCTAGGTCAGAACTTGAGCTACTGAAGTTTACCACACTTAAATGCATAGAAAACTTCTTTTCTTTTCAATTGGCCAAGACACTCCTCAGCAGGTGCAACATTTTCTTAAGTTTTGAATGAAAGGATTAACTTCTTGGTGTTGGGCTGAATCACTGATTAGTTCATACATTTTTCCCTATTACCAAGTCATAACCAGGGATGTTTTTTTAAGATAGCATTTTTTCTTCTTTTAGTCACAAGGGCATTAAGGAAACTTCTGGAAAGAAGGATGTTTATTCATATTCATACTTTGTTAAAATCTGTATGAGATTTTTATAGATGTGTGAAAAAAATCAGTAGTTTAACTTAAAGTTGCAGTCTGAGTTTGAATGGGGAACAGATTTGATAAAAATAAATGTAAAAATGAACATTTTGCAAGCAGGCTGCATGTATTCAAATGTGCTTCTGCACTGATGGAATAACATAATGTATGTTCATTTCTAAGTAGTTATATGGGTGCATGCAAGTTTATGTGGGACTTCCCGACATATTTACTGTATGAATATCTGCCTCATCGGGGAATTATCTTATTATTACATATAAAGTTTGTGACTTATGTTGAGACATCTACATCCTTCTCCGAGCCAAATTTATGTTTTTCAGTTAAAAAGGTAAAAACTAAACTAAACTAAACTAAAATCTGTAATAACTTTCAGAATGTGATTTGCATTGCTGCAATATTGATGCCACAAATTAGGGTCACGATACATTGATGCACCCCTAATAAGACAGAATTAAACCTATCTTCCTCAGCGTGTAGAGGACTCACGTCATTGTCATCAGTGGTTCTGGCTCTCATGGGGCCCTGGTGGTTTGCTCCGTTCACAACGTCACCTCTGACTTCATAGAGGCCCTGAGCAAACAAAGCAAAGTCAGTTCAGTAAATGAACATTTGGAAAATGAGCCTTCATAACAAATACTTAAAACCCTTGGCTTTTAAATAACTGAAGCAGTTATTCACTGTTATCTAATAACAGAACTGCTGATAGGCAACTAAGATGATTTGATTTATTGTAAGGGTCAAAAATGCTCTAAAGAGAACACAGAGCATCCCTCAGTTTGACAGGGTTTATTATTAATGCATGGTTTCCTTCTCTACATACACTTAATGCTAATAACTGGCCAGCATATTGGAGACTACGTTTAATATAAAAGAGATATTAAACTAAGTCTGGAGAAAGGATTATACTTGCACTTCTCAGAACAAGATGCAGGGATTACTCAAGCAAATGGATGCCAAATAATTTATGAGGTATCACAGCAAACCACATGGAGATATTCATCATGCAGCCTTGATTCAACATAGAGACACACAGAGAGCACAACAGGCAAGCGTACCTCGTCTAAGAGTTTCTTTTGCTTGAAGCACTCTGAGATCCCTGCAGAGAGGAACAAAAACTCATGATCTTATTGTCAAAAACACTTCTGGTGGGGACTGCATTATGTAACACACTGCTTTTATTCCAGCGTCACGCTGTTTTGTGTTTAGATGTATCGTTGTGTGAGTTAGAAGGACTTACACTGGAAGCTAACGACCCACTTCCTGCCTGCGATGCCGAGGAAATACTTCAGTGTGCGCTCGCAGACCAGATGTTCATCTGGAGGAGAAGAAAACAGAGATGTGAGAAAAGATGCTCAACATCCCAGTTAAGCACTGATCGTCTGCTCGTCCTTCCCCACTTTCCTTGTGTTTCTCGTCTCTTCAGGTTTCCTATTGAATAAAGGCAAAAGACCCCAAAATACTTTAAAAACGCACCTAAATGTAAAGATTTAAACAAAGTGTAACAGCAGCTGCTATTAAGAAATGCTCCCCTGTTTAATTTTTACTACTTAAGTAAAAGCACCCATATTTCAGAATGCATCTAGATGCATAAATATACCCCTGTTGCATACAATGCTAGATGTATAATGTAATAAAAATAAAACCCAATATAAAGTAATAACTATTGCTCCTTCTTCCAACAAATGGCTTATTCAATCACATTATCATTTATGATGCTTATATTTAAGCGGCTTAGGTAGCTCCTTCTCATAAAACATCCATATGATACCACACTCTGACAACTTTTACAGTTAATTTGGGAACTAGAGGAATCTGTTAGCTCACGATGAGCTCTAACAGATCCCTGTTCCTCCATACAAAAAAATCTTAAAAGAGAAATAAACCAATAAACTAATAATCTAATACTACTCAGGTTTTAAAAATTAACTTTATTGCCACCTGCACTACTCTCCTGAAAATCTGGGTTTAACTGTGGGTGTCGCCCAGCCAAACTGAGCAATCAGGGGAGAAGGGCCTTAGTAAGAGAGGTGACCTAGAACCTGAAGGTCACTCTGATTAAAATCCAGAGATCATGTGTGAAGATGAGATGAAGTTCCAGAAGGACAACCATCACTATAGACCTTCACTGATCTGGGCTTATGGTAGAGTGGCTAGACTGAAGCCCCTGCTAAGTTCAAAAGCTCCAGAAAGCTCCTGAAGAACTTTCAGCCTGAGAGAAACAAGATTCTCTGGTCTGATGACACCAAGATTGAGCTGTCTCAATTCTAAGCATTATGTCTGGAGGAAACTGGGCGCTGCTCATCACCTGCCCAGTATAATCCCAACAATGAAGCATCGTGGTGGCAGCATCATGCTGTGGGGGTGTTTTTCAGCAGCAGGGGCTGGGAGACTGGTCAGGGTTGATGGAAAGCTGAATGGAGTGAATTACAGATATCCTCAATGAAAACCTGCTCTGCAGTGCTCAGGACCTCAGACTGGACCAAAGGTTCACCTGCCAACGTGACAATGACCAACGCAGGACAGGCTTAGGGACAACTCTGTGAATGTCCCAGCCAGAGCCCTAACATGAATCCCATCGAAGATCTCTGGAGAAACTTGAAAATAGCTGTCAACCAACGGTCCCAACCCAATCTGACTGAACTTGAGAGTATTTGCAAAGAAGAACGGTAGAAAATTCCGCTGGCAAAAGTGCTTCAACTGAGTTCCAAGTAAGGAATATGAATACTTATGTCAATGAGATATATTTCTGTTTTTCTTTTTAATAAATCTTAGGGCTGTCAAAGTTAACGCGTTAATATTGCGTTTACTCAAATTACTTTTAACGCCACTAATTTTTTTGTCGCATGATTAATGCATGCACGTTCTGTGTGACCCTCGACCCATCCCGTGGTTGCCAGATTAGGAAGCGGCGCCGCTGTGATGCAGTGCAAGCGAGCAGAAAGGGATACAGGACAGACTTTTAAATGGCAGGTTCAGATTTCAGATCATGCAGGATGAGACTGAAGTTATTTGTTTTTACTGTCGATGTGAACTGAGTTACCAGGAGTTTGCAGAGTCTTAAATAGCCCGTACCACTCACTGGCCGAGCACACCGCTAATACAGAGAGCCGCCCCCTTAGCCATGCTGGATTGTTTACAAGGGAGATGCTCAGACAAACTCTGCAAGCAGGGATGGACTTGCTATCTGGAATACCAGGCATTCACGATTAACCTTGAGGTAACTATGAAATCTGTGCAATTAATCATGATTAAAAGTTTTGATCTTTTGACAGCCCTAATCAATTTGAAAAACTTTTTAACATTTTGTTTGCACTGTCATGATGGGGTGCTGAGTGTTGACTAATAAGGGAAAAATGAATTTAAATGAGTGTAACTTCATGCTGCAACATAAAATTTAAAAAGTGAAGGGGATCTGAATTATTTATGAAAGTTCTGTATGTAAGTATAATCTCACACTGTCTACTTCAACTTTATCCTCATTTTCTGTATCAAAATAGTGCTAAACCACACTGTTCCTACAAGATGCTAACAATGTCATCAGTTTGTCTGGTAAAGAGGATTTTGTTGTTTTACTGTTGCAGTGTGAAGTTGGTTTAAATAATGCATTTATTTGACATTAAACTAATAGGCTTAACACTGTTATGAATGGAATTTAAACAGATAAAACATTGAATGCCTAGGAACATCACGAGTTTCAACAAAATATAAATGCATGCCAGATATAACACAGGAAGGATAAGCATGTTAACACATTATCTCCCACCATTATAGTGAAACAACATGTTTGCTCTGTTGTTCATTTCCAGCAGTCTAAATGAATCAAATCCTCTTTTTATCATTTAGTAAATGAACAAACAGAAACAGTGAAGAGCTTTGCAGGCATAAATCCTGGATGATCACAGAGGTTATTTTTCCCTTCGGGAAATTTACTCATTATCTGTTGATTTGTATTCCAGGCGAGAGTCAAGTGCACTTTAGTGATAGTCCTCGAACGTAATTTCAAATGATTATTATTTTCTGCTAATGGTGGGAGATGGACATCTCCCCGCTCCTGTTCAACCTTTAACCACAAAGATGAACAGACCCGACGTTCCCTTTTTTTTTTAGTTACCGGGGAAACAGCTGCTGTTATAGGAGGGGAGGAAGTCTTAAACGTTGACAGTTAATATGGTGCTTTGGAGACAGTGAGCTCTGAAATTAAAAATAATCTATCAGAGTGGGTAATTAGCAAGAAGCGGATGATTGGAGGAGAGCACGAGTGGGTGAGAGAGAGAAACAGAGAGCTTATCTCTGAGGAGAGCTTTTGAAAGACGCACAAAACAAGCTGGAACTTCATATTCAAAGAAAAATGTACTTCTGGAAACTTTAATTGTTCTTGCTTAAGAAAATATTTGAAAGCAGGACCTCGAAAGACCTTAAGTTGAATTTCCCCAGCCATGATGAAACCATCAATTAAAGCCCTGAACACTGATACTAACCTGTGTGCATGATGATATGGGTCACCTCTAGTGTTACCTGGGAAACCACACGAGCACCAACTCTTTTCGCAAACTTTTTCACCATTATCTGGGGGAGACAGGTTGGTTAATGTGCTTATTATTTAAAACCCTAAATAAACACATTTATTGCCTGTATGGGTGAATGAAAACCTGTTCACTGGGGCTTAATCCAGACGACACCAGCACCATAGTGGCTTTGCTTCTTTCTCTCGGAGGAGAGCTGTTTTCTTTGTCCTCTGATGGAGATGTCTTGTTCTTCAATGTTTTGGCTGTTGAACTTGTAATAGGTGTTTTGAAGGCTCCAGTGCCTTTTGCAATTGGCAATGTGTGTGTGGAGCCCTGTGCTGCTGTAACGAATGGAAACACAATAAATATAAGAATCATCCACAGTTAACAGAATTCAAATTAAATTATCAATTTAATCAAATCTGATTCTCTTTCTCAAACACAGTCTAAACCAAGAATCAGCTCCTTTCAAAGTATAATGAACATCGTCATACAAAAGAGGAACAAAATGGCCATCCATTTAACAGACAGTACGTAAAAACACAACATCTTAATTACACATTTTAAAACTCATGTCCTAATTGTTGTCTCTCTATCATCAGATAAAATGACATGCATGCCCATATACATCTGTATGTATATATATAAACATATACATACATATAAATATATATACATATACATATATATACATGTATATGTGTACACATATATATGTATATATATGTATATGTACATATATATGTATATATATTTATATGTATATATATATTTATATGTATATATATGTAATATGTATATATATGTAATATATATATATATATATAAATATATATACACACACATATATATGTGTATATATACATACATATACATACACATATATATATATACACACATATATACATATACATACATACATATACATACATACATATATATATATACACATATATACATATATATATACATATACATACATACATAAATATATATATACATATACATATATATACACATATGTGTATATATATGTATATGTATATATATTACATATATATATGTTATATATGTAATTATATATATATATATATACACACACACACACAAACCATGTTGTAATAGGCCCACAGCCGAATCACCCTGTTTCCAGTTTACCCTTTCTGCAAAATATTGTTTTTTTCTCCAATTGAAGAGGCTAACAAAAATATTGTCGAGTCATCTGCATACATGGCTATGTGGGTTTCTTCTCATACAAGAGGTAAATCATTTGTGAAAACAATAAAGTTCCTTAAGAGCTACCTTTAGGTCCTGCACATATAACATGTTTCACTGTTGACAAACGTATTAAAGAAAACAGCTCCTATCATTTTCTCTTATTTATGTCATATTTGGAATGCATGTCTTGTGCAATATGGCTTATCTCATATTTTTTATGCGCTTAACTGTTCACGTTTTTCTTCTCATTTATTTATTGATTCCACTGTAGAGGCAGTAAATGCATATGCAAAGCACCTGAGTCCCTTACAAGTTTGTATCACATTGTTTCCAAGTATTATACAATATTCTTGATCGTACCAAGGTATCATACCTTATCATAACATTTTGCACCCAATTACTGTTTTGTATCATATCCTATGAAACTATCATATAATGACTAGGTTTTGTATCAAAACATACAAATCTCAGCACTGTACTGTATTGCCATATTGCAATAAAGTATCATGTTGTATGGTATCATGTCATATTGCATTAAGTACTGCATTGTTCAATATCATCTTGTATCAAAGTATCATGTTGTATTCTATCATATTATATTGTTAGCCTCATAGCATAATTGCCTGGGTCATTTTTTGGTCAAATTGTGATATCTGCTTAACCCTACTCCTATATCCTTAGCCCACTGCAACAGTGCTTATATGCCTAAGTCATCAAAATAATTATAATCTTTATTATCTATTAGGTCACTTTTATTTGTTATGTAGTTTTTGTTGTGGCTTTCTTTGCTAAAGAAAATTGTCACACATCTGGTAGAACTTAACCTTAAAATCTGACTCAGGCAATCATGCTATGATGCTAACGATACTGCATCCAGTGTTAATTTTGACAGCTATTTTTAATTTTTGAGTTAGTCTGTCTTTTGATTTCATGTTTTTTAGTTTTAGTCACGTTAGTCATTTCTACCATTTTCAGTTTTAGTGTAGTTTTAGTCGAAAAAAACTCCAAAACATTTTAGTCTAGTTTAAGTTAATAAAAAGTCCTTACATTTTAGCCTTTACTTTTAGTCCAAGCATTAATTCTCTTGCCTAAATCTGGTACCAAGTCATGATAGTGACCACCTGAGTGACTGCCTAACCTGAGGTCCCTGCTTTCTACAGCTGAGAGGTAGAAGAAAAACTGGTACATTGTTTTTTGACAGATTTACCCATGGTGGAGAAATATCATGGATTATGAATGTCCGACAAACAACTAAATTACATTTTAGTCTTGTTTTAGTCATCTTGACAAAACTCATCTTATTTTTTGTCAGTTTCAGTCATCACAGATCTATCTTTGGCTAGTCTTAGTCTAGTTTTCGTCACGGAAAAAAGGCTATCGCCGAACATTTTTAGTTTTGGTTGACAAAATTAACACCGATTGCATCAAATTGTATCATATCATGTATCATATTGTATCCAAGTATCATATGGTATCACTTCATATTATTTTGTATCAACGTGTTTTGTAATATTGAAATTGTATTGTATTGTACGGTATCATGCCATTTTGTGTCAGAATATCATATCAGATCATGGTGTTTGATATTCCCTTTGAGCAGTGTCCCCAATTTTTTTTTGCATTATGTAAAAGCATAGGGTGTGTCTTTCTCTTTAATACCCACTGAAGCGCCCTAGAAGCTGAGGGCAAGGTATGTATCTTCATATTTCCTCATCTTTATTTAAGTGATTGTCATGTATAAAAAAGATTCACTGTTAGCCATATTAAACAGGGAAGATGCCTCTCAAAATGGATTGTGCTTTGCTAGCAGCACAAACAGAGCCCCCACCCTCAGGGGCCATTAAAGTAACATATTGTAAGGCATCATACCATTTTGTATTAAAGTGTCATACTGTATTAAGGTATCATATTATAAGTTAATGCATCTCATTATGGAATCACAACATGTCAGCATGTATTGATCTTAATGCATCATATCATATTGTATGTTATTTATCATGTGTATTAATATTGAATGTTTTGTATTTAATCTAAGAATTCTACCTTATTGCATCAAAGAAGCACCACAACAAAAAAAAACAAACCAGAAAAGGTCAGGAGTCACACAGGATGTCACGTTGATGTCTGTATATGACAAATTCATCAAGTTAAGTGCTAGAAAAAAGACTTGGTCAAAAAAATGTCTTAAAATCTTTCTTCTTACCTTTCTCCCCTCATAAATACTAAAAGCAAAGAATCTTTCACAGTAAAATAACATTTTTTGACAGTACTCCTTACTGGTTTCTACAGCGCTGCCATGCTGTGACACTGTGGGCTGGGTCACAACTTTGCCATCGGGTGTTCCTGTGCTTGGCTCCCTTTGTGCTTGTTGAACCATTTTCCTGCAAATAGATACCAACTTTTTTAAAGACTTTATGGTTAGAATTTAATGTGTGGATGTCCTGAGCTGGTGCAAACCCCCAACAGTTATCATCCTTGAAGGATTTTTGGGCTTTCCATCAGTTTCAGATAATCCCATTCAAAAACATTTTAAACACCACTGATGCAACAGTGGGACTTTTGGGAGATCCTGACCAAGAACACTACATGTGACTGAAGAAGCTGGGGATTGAACCCCTGACCCCCGGCTTACTAACTCTACCTCTGACAAAGCTATCGGTTACATGTTAAATAAACATTACATGGTTATGGTGCTAACTAAAACCTTTCAGGTTGCATTTCTGTCAACACTCTTATAGTTATGGATAACAGAGGGTTAACAGATCAGGGTTATTCCTTCTAAAGTCAACATTTGGTGGCAAATACTTTACAGTCAATGATTGGCTAAACTGGTGGATTTACAAACATCAGCACAGTTGGTTTCTTTCACTATGGTACTCTCACTTATCTGTTCTGCAAAGAAAATTAACTCGTCTCAGAAGCCCTGAACATCTTAGTTTGTGATTAACAATTATTATCACTTTGATTCAAGCCACAGAAGTTGTAAAAATCACAGGCCATAAAAAATTGATTGCCTTGTCTATTTGAGGTTATGTTGCTGCATTGTGTACTGACTAAGATGTGGGGCAGCAAATTAACCTTTCAGTGATTGTTTTATTTCAAACTAGAATCCCCCTTAAGGCTGAATTGCAACTGTAGCTGAGTAACATTCTGTTTATTGAAAATTAAAGAAATAATACATAACCTCGAAACAAAGCAACAGTACAACAGTAAAAAGCTTAATACTGAAGGAAGCTAACACCAGAGAACATCTTTTCTTGATTTCTCTCTCTTTGAAGCAGAAAAATGAAAAGCAAAGTGAGAGGAGATGTTCACTAACCACCTAAAATGGAAAATTAAGACGAAACAAAAAATAAAATGAATTTAATCTCCAAAGACCCTGAAAAGTCACCGAAGTTCCAGGCTCGCTAAAATGGCGTCCTTTAGGGTTACAGAGACATCGATGGTAGCAAAAGAACGGCACAATGGTCAGCTTTCAGAGGAAAGAAGAGTAAGTTTCTATGACTTATGGATCAAAAGTTATTAACATTTTTATAAACTGTGTTTATAAAAGGACAATGCTGTCCTTGGAGACCCCAGATAGTCAGCCAAGTTCTGGGCTCACTAGAAAATGTTCTGTAAGAGCTACAAATGCATGGACATGATTAGAAAGGCACAATGGAGAGCTTTAATTAAAAAAAAAAAAAAAAAACAAGTTAGTGCCCACGACTTACGGTTCAAAAGTTATAAAGCAATTTATGAAGGGGTGTGCCTGCGGCACGGATCTGTGCCACATGAGCTCTAAGGGTTAACTTTCAGTACTGATTGATTTTCCTAGAATTGTATCAAAGCACGTAAATCAGATATCGTGACAACCCGATTATTAATAAGAAAAAGAATCTCAAGTGTTTCCTATCAATTGTTTATAAGATATTTAATACTCAACTGAAAGAGGTCCTGAGAGTTTTCATTTGTTTTCTTTCAGTTTCATATCTTTCATATCAAAGTCTGCTGAAACACTGTCGACTGGCAGCGAGCCCACATTTAAACGAGCTGCACTGAAGTAATAATGGCTTGTTGAAAACTTGTCAGAGCTAACTACTCTCTCCAACTTCTGCTCTCCCCTCATGGAGTGCATGCTTTTTAATTTGCAACTTGTATAACCGAGATCCTCTGTGCTTTCGTCTGTTTCCTTTTCTTCTTCTTCTCTCTCTCTTTTGCCTGAAGGAGTGCACTTAGAGCCCTGCAAGGCGAAAGGCTGGGGGTGTGGGGTAGTCGAGCAGTAGAGATGAATGACTGTGGCAACACAAGTTTCCCCTCTAAGTGCTCCAAATGACATAAGATGCAGCCTGTAATGACTTTCTTATTCTCCGCAGCATAAGCAGATTCTGGGTTCATTAGTGAGATTATCCGCCTGTCCTCTCCAGACGCATCACCCTCCGAGAACTAGACTAGCAACACACACGCGCTAACTTTCTCCTTCAAAGAGACCAATTACATGCCACTTGCTCCAGTTATTGTTCTGCTTAATGTGTAGCTCCATTTAAGATGTATTAACAATGTATACAGGCCTCTGAGGACAGAAACAATGCACTGAGGCAGATATTAATTTAATACATTTGTTACTGGAGTCACGATTTCACTGTAAGGACTTTCAACACTGATTGGCCTAGTGACCCCTAGAAAACCTTTCTGCTATATTGTTGAGATGCTTTCACTTGCCTACAGTGTTTATGCTAAGCTAAACTAAGTGCTGTAATAAACGGATTCATGTTTCCTAAAGCCGCTAGCTGTTGCCTTTAATCACATTAAAGTAAATAAAAATCGTACTTCAAGTTGCAACTAAACTATGCCCTAATTAAATTTCTAGCAGCCAATACGACGGCAGTCATTATTGACTGAGATCTGCTGATACTGATCATTTTGTTAGTGCAGCTAGCTTAGAGGTTGGTCATCACCTTAGCTTTGTGCTAAATGTGTGGGACCAATTCATTATGCAAAGAATGGCTGGGAAATAAATGGACTTTTAAAGATATACGAATATCTTATATCAACATAATCAAACCAATTATTGTCTAAGACAACATTGTTTATATTTAAATACCGAAATATCATACCATGCTTCTTACGCCTTCATCTGGTTTTTGGTGAGTACAATGTTGAATGTTGTTTTAAAAGAGACAGTGGTCCAAATGCCCAGTAGAAAGATCATTTATAGAGAGCCGCGGATGGCCCAGTGGGGGTCTCGCCTCATTTCTGACTCTATGCACTGTTCTCCTCACTGAGTAAATGCATAAACAGACCCCCAAAAATATATATATAATAAAATTATATAATTCACAGTATGACCCACAAACAGTACAATGCTTATTGTCTAGAACATAATTGATTTGAAATGTGTAGGCTAAATGGGGAATTAGCATTTTACTTATTTTTCCACGCTCCATATGTATGGGGGCCATGTGGATTCGTCTTAAAATTGAATTTGTTTTTATTTATTTACAGAAAAAAAATAGAGAGATATATTGTGTATCACCATTCGGCTTAGAAATATCTAGATAAGATGTTTGGTTCTCGCCACTCAGCCCTAATGCAAAGTTTCTAAACTGGATCAATAAGCACTGTTTGGACATAACAGTCTGAGATGAAGTACATTAGTGTTTGAATTTTGCGCTGTCTTGGTTTGTATATATACTTTTTTGTTGTTTTCACCTTATGCAGCTTTGCCCACCACAACTTCCACCCTAGCATCCTTTCCTCTGGTTATTAAAACTTCCTCTCACAGAACAAAAAGAATACAAAACTTGATCAGAATCAAATACTATTCATGTATGTTTACTTCAAATTTTGCACAAAGTCACATCTCATAACTTTTCAGAGACTCCAGTGATTCAGTGGCAGTAACTGAATGACAATTGGACGTATGAGCGGGTGCAACTTGCCAGGGTTTCCCCCCTTCTGGTTCTGATAACCCCCCCCATGATAAATTTTCATCCCGGGGGTGATACGTTTTATCCCTGCCTCTGCTTGAATGCTGGGCCATGAGCACGCTTACGCACTGCTGGCGCACCCACATTTGCCCACTGCAGCGCAGTGGCATGGGCATATTTAGCATGTGAAATTATACTTAGTAACTTATTACAGCTCTCCCCGCTTGGTACAGTCTGCCTCTTGTAAGCACAATGAGTAGCTGACAGGCATGTCAATCAATCAGCACTTACAGCCTCTCATGAGCCAATGAGAGCCCAGTTTACTGACACAAACCTACCGGTAGATTGTTCACAAAGTTAGCTAAAACAGCAGCATGTCCAGACGACCAAAATTATGTATATGCGAGCACAAAAAAGGACATTACTAAAGGAGGAAGGACTTCTGAAGCAAAGAGAAGTTTCTGAGATGTATCTGTACAGTGAATGTTTGTGGGAATCCTGATGCTCAAACCCTGCAGCTGCAGGTACTAACTAGCGATCAGGCAGGTGCTGATGTCAAAGCCATCTCATGATCACAGACTGATAGACCATCAATCTCCTCTGAAACTCAGCGAGAAGCAAAATCACCAGATCAGAAACTAAGCTCTCTTTAAAACCACCATCAAGTCCAGTAAAGTCTTGAGCTGGTAAAATAAAACACTGCATGAAAACCCCGATTTTCAACCCAAAGCGGCTGCAGCAGCAAGATCATGGCCGTTTCCACAGAATGCAGATTTTCATCTTTTAAAAACATAATCCCAGTAGTTTAATGGAAGTAAAGAGACTAACAGACTTCCTACGAACTGTACAGAGGACTAACTAGCTCAGAAAACTGAAAAGATGCTCTGTGAGGGTGTGTCAGCTCTCAGTGTAAACGTGTGAAGGTAGGTGTTATTTCACCTGTAATCATCTGTGATAGAATTAGAATATTCTGTAATCGTGCATGTTTGGGAGTTGATAGGTGATCGTATGGCATAGAGCTGCTGTCTATGTTGTTCCATACCTGGTGTACAATGGTAAATGATGTTATTAGCGTAATAATGCAGAGCTGTCATTTTTCCTTGTGTTTAATAGATGCAGTGGCTGGGCCTGCATGTTAAATCATGCAGATTATAATACTGTTGACAAATTCAGAACCTCTGTGTTGTAAAAGCGTGTTTGCATTTTGCTTTTGATGTGCTGTCATCATTCTGTTGTTTCTTGTGCAGCTTTATTGCTTTGCGCTTAGCAGACAGTTGGTGCTCCTCATTATTGGCATGAAAAAGGAAAGATTTATTAATTGTTGTTCCAAGCTTTCCTAGAAATAAGAGTATGGCTGATGTACTTTAACAACTTAGAACTGAGAGAGAGAGAGAGAGAGAAACAGAGGAGAAGTGAGCGAGTGAGCCCTTGCACGCGTTACACAGTTAACAGGAGGATAGATAGGAGAGAAAACCCTCACTTGAAAAGTATGAACCTTCTGCTATATAACTGTGTGTTATGGTAATTTCTGATAAACTCGGTATGCCAAAGCCCAGTCTTTGGAATTTACCAGGCGAAAATCCCAGTCTACGTCAATTTTATAATTTAGAATTTATTTCAGTGTTGAACAAAATGGATTGTCAATAGCTTGTAATAAACAGACAACTTATTTACAGTCATGGTTCCAAAAGCCATGGCTCTGATAAGTTTAGAATTTATAATAAAGAGAGCAGTGATGATCCAGACCGCTGACCAGCTGATCCATGCACAGTTAGCGCATATTAGTGTCCTATATAAGAGACAGGGGAGGAGCTGACTTATCATCCCATCAATTATAAAAAATATAAACAAGATGTTACAAAAATGTTATATGGTTAACCTAGTTATTATTATTATTATTATTATATGGTTATATGATTGGGCAGAGGTCAGCCATTGTTTCCTCACAAACTACGCACTGCAAACTCAAAAACCAAGTGAGAATAGGCTTGAAGGCTTACAGCGTATGCCTGGCTATAGAGTAAAAAGCCCAGTTGCAAGATGCGTTTTGGAAAATGTCCCCTCCTCTGGTTTTTCAACAATTCACACCCTGCGCATGAGCACTGGGTTTTCATGGAACATAAGCTGAATATTAATTCTATACAAGGTTGGATATCTCTGTTAGTGTTATTATACTGGTTGATTTATGCTTACTTTATGTTTTTGTACTGTGTTGGCTAAATAACAGCCTGTATTTGGTTTATTCTCAGTTAATGCGTCTTAATAATTACATGTCAGATGGATCATGTATATGAATGACCTCACACAAAAAACAATCTATTCTGTAGCATTTAATGTAGAGCTGGTATGGAGCCCCTGCAAAATTGTCAGAGATTCAAGTCATTTCTGGCTTCCTAAAAACTTTAGAACTATAGTTTGAATTTTTGAATGCCAACAAAGTCTAACTATTATAATACAAAGAGGAAGGATAATGAAGTGGGTGCTTCTCCTCACTCCTTTATAGGGATGGGGATCGTTAATTTTTATCGATACTGATACCCTTATTGATACTGCTTATTGATCCAAGTCCTTATCGATACCACTATCAATACTTTTTTATAGTTTGGTGGAAAAACAAAATGGAGACAAATATTTACACTTGAGTGGTCTTAGCTCAGTAGTGCTTGAGTTAAAGAGCTATAACTCAGTCTGTCACATCTATTTTACATCCCTCAGATATGAACACATTCTTCATATTCACAACTGTATTTATTAAGGTTTCTCATCCAAAACTAAATTTTTCAGTTTTTATGTGGCATTTGAACATATCATAACATTTCAACTACAGTCGTCTAATTTACTGAGGTTACCTGAATGCATCAAATTTTCCATCTTTAGCTCTGAAGTTCACTAATAAACTTTAATTCTGCCAATTCCACCGCAGATTTCTATAATGGATTAATATTGTTAACAAACAGAACTTGCTCAAAGTTTTGGAGCACTTTTCAGCATTTATCTGAGCATCTGAAAACCATCCTGAAGCAGCTGAAGTGAGTGATGTGAGAGCCTGTTACTCCCAGCGCAGGCAGAGATGAGTGCATTCGTCTCACAGGCGGCGTCTTTTTTCCTCAAGCTGACAGTTGAAGGTACATTTTGGCCTAATGTGATGCACAATACTTCTAGTTTATGATCCCCTTGAAAGAACTGGTGTATGTTTTTACACCAGTCTTATCTTAAAATGACGTTACATCACAGAGCCTGGGAGACTCGATAGCAGTATCGATAAGCTAAAATGTTATTGATTTTGGGTATTTCAAAACCACAGAACCGGGTCCTTATGGACCCGGGTTTCGATCCCCATCCCTACTCCTTTATGGATATGAAACTAACTCTTCAAGTCTCTGACAATTTCTTTTCGTCTTTCAGTTTTCATTTTTTGTGAAGGTTTTATCATTTTATATAAACTTCATAACTTAAAAGCGACTCATGAAGAGTTACTCTGGAATCATTTTAGATCATTTTCTTTCACAATATATATATTTACATTTTTTGTTACTTTGCCTGTCACTTTGGTAATATAAGATCAAGAGTCAGTAAAAAGTCTGAGCAGGATAAACCGTTCAATGCCGTGCTACTCAGAGTTCACTTATGGTGTTTACTTACTGGTCTGAACCTTGTCCTGAGTTCTGGTCAGCTGGGAGGGATCTGTGGGCATCAGAGCCTAATAGAAAAAAAAATAAGCTCATAAGCTCTCAATGTTGCAACAAAATAAGATAAGACTTTGATCAAAAGATGAGGCTTTGTTTGAGGGTTTAACTAGGATAGGCTATATTAAAGAAAAAAGGAAAAGGAGAAATCAAGTCGGCTTTCTTTGATCTACCCTTCATTAAAATTTAAACATTGAGCAAACTTTTATGTTAAGTGCCACAAAATTTAGCTTTGTACTTGAAGACTTTACTGAAGCATTCATTCTAAAATAGTGGTAAAAGCATGATCATTTATCATATATGTCCTATAAGAGGGGTGTCCAAACGTTTTTCCACTGAGGGCCACATACAGAAAATTTTAAGATCAGGGGGGCCACTTTCATATACCTCACCTTTATGATATCAAAGTTAGTCAATCCAATCCAATTCAGGTAAAGCTACACTAAGTAACTTGGTATGCTTAAATTGCTTGCTAATGGCTGCCAAGGCAAATAGCCATTTATTTCAAGGATTTTATAAGGAGGCCAGTCCCATTTCAGGGGAGCCCTTGTTAGCCCTGGCTGCCACTAGCACCACTCTGGTCAGAATTAGAACGCTTCATGAGAATTACAGAGAATTTACACTGGAGTGTTGAAATCTCAGTGTTTAACATTTCAGAGTTGATTTTAACACCCAAAGCTTAATTTTTAACTAAATCCAGGTTTCTGGTGGATTATTATTGTTTTAAATGTAAAACACTTCTGCACCATAAGTGAAGTTATCCACTGAGTCAGTCACTTTTCACCTGTAGCAGGGGTGGTCTACAGAGAAGGATGGTGTCCAGTTTTTCATCTTAGGGTAGTTCTTAGCTCTGCAGGTGTTCAATACAAGGCTGCAATCTTTATAAAGTATGAAATACTTAATATCTCAATAATTAAGATTGTTAATACTTAGAATTGGTGAGAGGAAATAACACATTTTTGTGTTAAAAAGTGTGTATTAATGTATTAAAAACAAAACCACAGGAGAGTTAAAATATCAACACTTCTAAAGTATAAATTATATAAAGTTGTTACACTCAACACTATAGGAGTTAAATTAATACTGAAAATTTGCTGTGTATATTCAGCATTAAACCAAAACTTATTTACTTATCTTTAAATAAACTTATTATTTCCTTTGTTAAATAAATAATTATCTTTAAAGTTTCTGCTAACCTGTGGGTTTACTGCTCTGATGAACTTCTTTTGCAGGAGTGCCCTCTTTCTCCTGAAGCACCTCTGACACCAGAGCCATCAACTTCTCCAACCGCACCAACTCCTTCTGCATTTCGATCTTTTGCTGACAAGGAAACAAAATCCAGCAGAAAAAATGTATATAAAGACAAACTGAACACACTCTTGAGCAAATATGCAAGGGGAACAAGAGGAAAAGAAAAGCAGCAATGCAACACTTGGAACAAAATGACTTAAAGGGACAGAAACTAGCATCAGACGTTGTGTACAAAAACACTGACAGCTGTCAATCCGTGAGGACCAACCTACGTTCTGTTAAAATAGTCATAGAAAGAGAGAAGGTGGTTTTTTTTAATCATATTTTAAAGTGTGCACATCTTTTTTAAATTGTTCTGGTTGCAGAAACAAAATCTATGGGTTTAAAATTGTCTCAATGCTCCACTGGACTAATACTTTGTTATTTCATTCTTTGAGTTTAGCCCTCAAGTAAACCCATTGATTATTTATACAGGCACACAGCACAAGCACCAAATCTCTGTATTCTCTGATGTTTTTAATCCTGGGCTCTTTCTAAACCCCGGGGCGTGAAACTTGAACTTGCAGTCAAATCCAGTCGACAGATAAAAGTGAGAGCGCGGGAAGATGGATGAGGTAGAAAACAAGAATCATCTCCGAGGCGGCGTTTCCTCTAACGTAAATGAAATGCAATTTAGAAAGCTGCTGAGGGGGACATTTTTTACTGAGCGAGGTAGTCTGTCATCCAGGGAGGCTGACAGTTTGGTTCGGGGGAAATGTGGTGGCTGCCCTCTCTGGGGCGTAATGTGACAGTGCATCAGAGGGAGCACAATGCAGGCAGGTAGTGCTGAACAGGCAAAGAGAGGGACTCTATGTTTGTGTGTTCAATACAAAGACTCTAATCCCTTTGTAGAAATGCTGTTATTCAAACACTTGTTTTCAGTAACAGATGCTGTATTTATGCAGCTCAAAATACAGACTCAGTGCAAACATAATCATATTTACCTGTGTTACAAGAACTTCACTGGAGAATTGTGATGATTCCACAGAAACATTGAGATCATTTGCAGGGACATCACCTGCAGAGAAAACAAAGCTGCCATTATACTTCATCCAAACCCTTAAAAAAGCTCAGTATGTGAAACTGATACAATGAGAAACAACAAAGCAAGCACATCTTTGCCAGCTTTGGAAGAAATAGAAAATTGACTCAGCATAAACTCATTTTAAAGGCTTCCTTTATCTTAGGTCTTCTGCTTCTTCTTTTTACAATTTTAAACATTTGTTTTACTTTTGAACTTTGTAAAAATTATTCTTCTACTTTATTCCTAAAATATCCTCATTCTCTTTCTTTGCATTTCTCTGTTTTTATTTATTTGCATTGGTCCTATCGGTTTCTAGTGCTTTTCTCCTTTTATTGTTATTGACCCTTTAAAGCCAACAATATCATATTTGATACTTGAGTTTGTTAGACCTCTGTCTGATCAACATGATCAATAATTTTATTCAAAACCTTACAATCTGGTTAATGATCAAAATGCCCTCCAAAGGCTTATCAGTCAGAAATGCCTAGTGTATCAAATGTGGTACCAATATGTGATTTTTTATGGATTTTTTCCCTCTGTTTTGGATTTTGGTAGAAAGTTAAATAAACATCTCACTTCCCCCCCAAAAAAGTCAGAATTTTCTGGCTATTATTTCAGGCATCAGGCTTTACAGGGTTACTTGCCTGTATTGCTTATATTAATTTTATTGATTTTACCAACATTTTTTATTGTTTAAGCTTACTTTTAATCATTTAAGTACTTTCATTTTTACTGAATCTCAATTTTTAATGTTTTGTTTTAATTGTTTTTCTTTTTATTTCGATTAATTTCATGACTTTCTAAAGGTATATTTAAGTGTTTTTATATCTTTTTATTTTCGAGCAGAGGAGTGTCAGAAACAGAGATGAGAGAGTGGGCGAGAGACATGCAGAGAAGGAGCCAGACTTGAACATTGGACGCCTGTGTACATGTGTCTTACTACTAGGCCATCTGTGCCCCTTTGATTTTTTTTTGGCGTACTTTTATTTATTTTACTTCCATCATATGTAAATTGTTTCTTTTTTATGCATTATCAGGTTTTATTATTACTTAACAATAATATAATATAATTTTATCATGTTAACCTTTTTATTGGGCTCCTGTTTTATTTTCTTTATTGTTTTATCTTTTTGTTGTCTTCATATCCATAAATTTCTCTAATTTTATCACAATACCTACTTTAATTACCATTTCTTTTATTACCATTATTACCTACTTTTTATTTCTTTTTCATGTTTTTATCCTGTATTGCTTTATCTATTTTACTGATTTTATGTTTTCACTGTTGTTCCATTTTTAATGTTTTCTGTTTTCATAATTTCTTTTCTCAACTTCTCATGCCCCATTCAATTTCTTGATCATTTTCTTTAACTGTTTTTACCTTCTCTTTTTTATCTTTCTTAATTGTTCTCTATATTTTTTCCTGATTAAAATTTTTATCGGTTTTCAACTGACATTAAATAAAAATATACAAAACCCTATACTAGTACCCACCTCTGGTCATCAACACATTTACAATCAGTAAATACTCCATCTTAAACCATGGACATGATAAATTATCAGGATTAAAGAAAGACAGACAGACAATGAAAGGCACCTCATCTAATGGAATTTGGCCATCATCGTGAGCTCCTACAAATGTTAAATATATAACCCATTTCCTAAAGTACACTCCTAACTGCTTATAAGACATTCTTTCAAAAGCTGCCACTCAAGACTGGCCATTTCAGCGCTCCATTCTTGGAATGAGGACACCCCCCTCCTTCCTCCATCCTCTAAGAGGGATCTTATTCTTCTCCATCTTTAAATTGCATTTACATACTTGAATCTTCAGACCTTTTGAACTCAGTTTACATAGCAAGGTTCTTGTGTTGCTTGAGTTATTATGTTGTTGGGCTCTGTATGGGTTCTTCTGCTGTCTGGGTTTTGTGTTTCAGTTCTTTTGCTGGTTCTAATTTTGTTCTAGCTACGTTTTAAGGAATCCCAGTTTAAAGTACTACTTATATTGTTATAATCTAACACCAAGTTTCTAGATGTGAAGACCTGTGTGAAATATGATTGTATTGGAGATGGTTTTAAAAGGTGGGATAACTTAGAGAAAGGTGAGGAGCTGAGGATTTTCAGAGCTTTAAAGTGTCAGTAGTGTCTTCTCTGTGATAAATTAAATCTCTTAGAATTGTATGATGGCTTTCATTGGACTCTCACTTTGTTTTCTTCGTGTACAGAGATAAATTTTGAAGTCCAACAACAAAGTACTATTAATACATCTAATGTTTTTGACTATTTAATTATTCACTGTTTCATTACATTTCACCGGCTGTAGATTTAGGTTGCAGACTTTAATTATACTTTTACTTTTACATACTATGCATACACTTTTGTTAATATTCATCGATTATCGACAGTCTGTAGAAGTTATTTTCAGCCATGGGTCTGTTTACAGACAGTTGGAGAACATATGCCATAGTAAAAAAATATTTTCAGAATGGTCAAATGAAGTGAAAATGCCTGCGACGATATTTTAGCTTAATTTAGACATTACACTTAACTGGAACCTTACACCTCTGTGGTTTAGTCTGGACTTAACACTATATACAATGCATAGCTGGTGCAAAAGGCCGCTGTAATTCTTTTTGTTGTTTGGGCTCTACTGTGTGCTTCTTCCTCTTCTTCATATCATCATTATCATATCAGTGGGCAACAATTTCTCAGATTTCAGACACAGAAAATCAACTCACATTCTTCTGGCGTCCCAAACAAGTCCTCCGATCCTTGGCTGGAATTTATACGATCAGGGCTGATGCAGGCAGGCGGTCGGCTCAACTCTTCTTCAGCTGGAGGATCCTCTTTATTTGAGTCCTTGTTGGTAACACTGGGGGGAGCTGATGATCCTAAAATGTCTTTTAAGGCTGGCAAATCCTCTCCACTGCAGTCTGACTCAGACTCAGACTCGAGCTTCTGGGTTCTTCTCCTCTTCCTGTTCTTAACAGAGGATTGGGCGCTGAGTTCCCCACTCCCACTACAGTTGTTCGACTTTCTTTCACTGTCGACCTGAGCAGCTGGTATTCCAAGACCTTCGGGAGTTAAAGAGGACTCTGTGTTTAAGAGATTTTCAGCAGTGTTGACCGTTTTCTTCCCATTTGGAACTGAAATACTGTCTGATACGTCTTCAGCTTGTCCACCATTTCTCCTGTTACATTCAAGCTGATCCTCCATGGTTTGAGAATTCTTTGGGGCCTCATTTGGCAATTCCTGTTCAATTGCTGTGTAGCACAGCCCTGAGTCCACAATTTGCGGCACAACAGAAAGATTCTGACTTACAATTTCATGTTCTGACTCTTTATTTGGAGGAAGAACGCTGCTGACACTGTTCATGGAAACAAAGTCGTCATCGGAATGGTTTTGTCCTGAACAAATACCATCAAGAATGGCGGCATGGGCAACCACTTGCTCTGTCTTTCTTGCCAGCTTGGGCGAGTAAGATGAGGGGATCAAATCGCTACAAGAAGAGTCTACATTGTCTATTACTGTTGCTTGTTTGGTGTTTGCAGGCAAATTTGTTTGGATAGTATTTTCCGCAGATTCAACGCTCTTGGTCTCTTCTGCTTCAGCTTCAACAATTTTATGCTCTAAACTTCGGTTTCTCTTTACATTCGGACCGCCGAGGTGGAAAGACTTCCTCTTAGTGGCTTTGAAGCTCCTGAGCAGTTGTTCTGTGTCGAGTTCGCTGTCATTTTTATCCTCCTCGAGTTCTGTTTCAGCGCATTTAGACTCCGAAGGTGGGATCTCTAAGTGAGTACTGTTTGGAAATTTATGTGTTGGGTTGTCTTTTACAGGTGTTGGTTCTACTACTGAGGCTTCGTCTGGACTTACAGAGTTTGGGACCACATGAGCATGATCACTAGTGCTACCTTCACATACAGTTTCAGTATTTGGTACCTCTTCTGTTTGTCTCATATCAGGAGTCCTATCATTGGTCTCCATATCTTCTATCCCATCTAAATCTTGATTGTAAATACATCCATTTCTTTCAGACACTTTTTTTACGTTTCCATTTTTAGATGATACCTCATCATCCAAAGCTCTATCGATAGGATCTTCAGATTCCTTTCCAACACTGCTCTGTTTTTCAGGTACTCTCCTCAAGTTTGCTCTCTTGTGATCTTCCTGGACTTCCTCAGCAAAGTCTTGAAGTCTTCGACTTTTCCTTGTACTCCTTTTGAGAGGTACATCTTGGTCCTCACTGCTTGGGTAGTTCTCAATATGAACTTGAACTTCCTCTGACCTTGGTCTAGCCATGGGACTGCTTTCTCCATTTTGGGCTCCGACCAGAACAAGAGGTTTCGGCACTTGAGCAGGCTTGCCAACTTTTTTCTTCCTGCCAGTTTTCTTTTGCTCTGTGATTTCTGGCTTATCCCGCTCTTGTAAATCGCTGTCAACCTGCTGCACAAGGTTAGTGGTCTTTTTCTTCAACTTTCTTTTTGGTCCCTGTTGTTCCAGTTCAGGCACTAGACAGGACTCCTCTTCTTTGTTATCACTTCTGTCACTTTCTAGGAAGCTATTCAACTTTTCTTCATTTTTGTTTCTGTCATTTTTCCCTTCAATGACTTCAAAGAGGTCTGCTTCTTTAAAAAAGTCACTGCTTGCATCCTTTACTTCTTCTGTCATTTGCTGTTCTTCCTCAGTATCTCTTTGTGTTACATCCTCTGAGCTTGTTTTCATCTCAAAATCAACAGGCATTTCAGGTCTTTTGGTCCCCATTTTAGAACCTTTTCCAGTTTTCTCTATTTCTTTTGTTTCTGCAAAAACATTACGCAGAGGAGAGTTGGTCCTGTTTCCTCTTCGCTCTCGTTTGTACACAGCCCCAAACACCTGCTCTTCAAGAGCTTTAGCACGATCCCCTCTCTTAGCATGCGCATCATTATTATGTTGTCTGACATCTATTGTTGAAGTGGAAGAGCAGCTGTCTGAGTTGTCTGTGTCTTCATCTGGTTTATCAAACTCAAGACTTCCCTCCGTTGGAACTTTCATTAGCCACTCAGCGACTTTTTCTAGACTTTTCTTCTGTTTCTCATCAAGAATCTTATCCTGCTCCAAATCCTCATTCTTTTTCCTCTTCCTTGAAGACTTTTTTAAAGGTTGATGGGCGGTCTCGTCTGCAAGTAACAAAAGGCATAAATTGTCTTTCTCAGAATCAAGAAGGCTCATTTTTTCTTCAATTTTGGGCATTGTTTCAGCATCTTCCACAAATTGTACAATTTCTGTTGGATCTGGAGCTACATTACCTGTGATTTTCTTGTCTGATGTGGGTACAGCTCCACCAAGGCCACTATCCAGACCTCCATTTTCTGTTGTCAAAGGACTGGAGTCTTCAAGCCCCATAAGTCTGGCAAAATCATTCTGAGCTAAAAAGATAAAGAAGAAATGCTTAATAATCAACAATTCACAGTATCAGATATTCTCATGATATTGTGCTATCTCCCCCTGGATTATAGTGATCACATCTAAGTAAAAGCAAATCTGCACATCAGTAAAAGGTTGTGCGATTTCACCTGCAACAGTTGAGGAGTAGGACTCTGGAAGCTCATCATTAGTTCCCACGTTTTCAAGGTCATTTCCAGGTGTTTCTTCAGATGGCAAATCCTGATGCTTTTTAGTAGCTTTAGCATCTTTGACCCTGGAGAATAATACAGGTGAAAATAAAAGGCATGCAAGGACTTTCAATAAATGTGCATCTGTGTTATTTCTAATAAGGGATTTTTAATTTTCTTACACTGATAGTTCTTTTTGCTGGGACATTCCCGTGAAGTCTGAAATAAAACAAATTAAAGTATTTAGAGGATGTTGTTCAAGATTACTTTTCTAAGATAAGGATTATGATTCAAAGTGCTTTAAAAAGTCCATGTTGTTGTCTTACAGTTTGTGCCAGTGTCACGTTCATATGCCTGTATCATATCCTGCAATCCTGCAACAAGTCTTTGAAATCCAGGGCTCTCCTGCAAGCTCCTGCACAAGCAAAAGGAAATACACATGTAAAGGAACAGTAGGAAAAAAAATGAATTCAATGATGTCATGTTGTATATAGTGTCCAACCTTTTGGTTATCTTGGCTTTACACACTGGACATTTTGTGCAGTTTTGTTTTGTGTTGTCTAAAAGTTTCATCATACAAAATCTGGTGAAAAGGCAAAAAAACAATCTTGTATCAATATAATAAATTAACTCATGCAATTACAAAGTATAATAATTTTTTTTTGCATTTTTGAAACAAAATTATACATCACTTACTTGCAAAACTGGTGGTCACATTTAGTAGAAACAGGTGCAGTCATTAAATCCAAGCTACAGATGAACAAATGCACAAAAAGTAAGTTAACAGTTTAATCTCCTTATTTATCAAAACAGTGTAAAATTTGCAAATATAGGCTCACCATATAGGGCACTGTAGGGTTTCCCAAAGAACTGAAATCCCCTTTCTGACATCTGCAGCCTTTGGAGTTTCCATGGTGATTTTTGGCACTATTGGACAATATACAAATAAATGATAATGGGAGAGTTGTTCAGTGCTATTTAGACATTATTTCTGGTAGGGCAGTTTAAATTATAATGGGGAGAACAGTGGCATGGATATAGCAGTGTGTCACAAGGAAAATGTAATTTACTTTTAAAGCTGCTAAGCAGCTTTTTACAAAAGTGTGAACTGGACAAAAGGGTCAAAATTTTGCAAAGGTTATACTGAGGTGCCCATTTTTCCGACACTAGTTTTTCAACACTCAGTGCTTGAAAATTATGAAATCTGTGTTGCCTTAATGATATTTTGCCATGAAAAGCAGGGATGAATGATTGTGAAGGTTAAAACATTAGGGCTGATATCAATCCTGATGTTTAAAATGACAATTAAGCTGATGGCTGATATCAATTCCTATGTTTTTTCATCACTTCTGTTCATGTTTGACCATAAAATCAGGTCAGAGTTTGTCCAACAGGTGTCTTTTTCTGCCTGGTAAAATAACAAACCTCTTATTTGATCCAGCAGTAATTGGTACCAGATGCCAGCATTGAATTGATTGGACACATATGAACACTGATATCTGACACAGAGGATAAACTGATGCACTGGTGCATCCCTGTTTCATTAGACAGGTACATAGGAAAAGACTGAATTCATTAAAAATCATATCAAAATTTCAAATTGTGTTAACATGAAAACCACAATCTTGATTTTAAGCAACTTTCATAATGGTTTATTACAACCCAGCCATTGTTCAGTTAATGTGAGACAATTCAATATCTTTGTGCACTTTGATCAGGTTACATTTATTGCTCATTGTTATACTGATTCCAGCTTTGTTCTGTTATCTACAGAAAGATACCGCGGCAATGATGACACAAGGGGAGACACATGTCCATACACCTCCTATAAAACATGCTGGACTGTGTTTAATGAACGTGATGAACAGCGGAAACCAGAATAAGTTTACTAACACCGACATAGTAAAGCGTTTCTGGATACCGTTAAAACATCAGTCGTGGCAGTTATATTTTAATCATATTTTAATAGGTCAACAGCAAAGAAGCGTCTGCATTACAAAGTATGTGAATTAAAACGTTAAGAACATAAACACACGCGTAAACGGTCTCTTAAACATCAGTCTTGCTAGCTGCCATGATTTATTTTGAGAGGTTACACAACTAACAGACCAAGGACCCCACAACTTTAAACATTATGACAGGTAGTTTTGAAATCCGTCGCGAACTATTTTGTGAACAAACGCAACACAGAAATCTTGAACTGCCATTTGCGGTGGAGAACAAGAAGTTAGATTTCATTATTTACCTTGATTAGTGACTGAGAGAAGACACTACACAGGAAACATCCGCTTCAGTTTTCCCGCAACTATTGACTTTTTCTGCGCATGCTTGATGGCGGTTTGGAAGTAATATCACAGCGCCACCCGCTGGCATGGAGCCCAAACAACACAGTTAAACACTTCACCCCTTTTAAACCTACTTTTCTGCGGTCTATATATTTTCAGTCAACATTTAGTTGTTGTTCTGAAATAACAACTCTCAATGTATCTAATATATGAAAATAAACAAAGTAAAAATGCAAAGACTTTGACATTGATTAATGAAAAGTAAGTACATTTTATTTGTATAGCACCTTTCACAGAACAAGGTCATCAGGGGCTCGGCAACAGTTACAATAATATGACATGATCTCAGTTTAATCAGAGTTTAACTGAATAAATATCACTTACTGAACCTTTAATGGAAGTCAAATATTCAGGCAACGTTTTATCAGTGTCATTTGGTTTGAGATATATACAGTTAAATGCCATCATTGTAAGTGGTATGATACTCCTTGAAATTTACTGATGGCGCTGCTCAGGGGAAGCATATGAAGGGAGAGTAAAATGGGCCCCAAGAGAGATCCTTGAGGCACACCACAAGAAAAATGTGGACCAACTGACACAGAAAAACTCCTATTTGACAGGTAGCAGGGAGGCACTCCCTCTGACCCCCACCCACAGCCTGAGTCAGTCAATTAGAATATTATGGTGTACTGTGTCAAATGCAGAGCTCAGGGCAAGGAGGACCATAAGTAGGGCAGATTTTTATAGAATCATCAAAACGTGGACTCAAACTTCAACAACCAAGTATCACTTTTAACCTACCAGCTATTAAAAAAAAAACACACAAACCCTTTTTGGAGATCTAGAAGTGATTTTTCATGAACTACAGGCTATATGTTGTTTAAAAAAAGTCAGGTGTTGAGTCAGTCATACCTTAGTTTGTATCTTACTTATGGATAAATAGTCATCAAAACTATGAGTACTTGTCAAAGTGTTTCTACAAAGCAGATGATATCATGGTTTTGGTTAATGCGATAATTAGTTATGGCAATTATTTGAAACTGTCCCCACGATGCATTTACCAAATACATGCATGTAAAAAAAAGGCTGTTAATATTGAAATGATTTCATTCTTCTATTTTCAGCAGTATTTTTAACATATGTAAACAGACTTTACCACTTTATGGAATCAATAGACTACACTTAAAAGTAAGGAAAAGTTTTATAGGTTTATAGTAGGCCTACTGAGATTGTGTTGCAGAAGCTATACCACTACAAAACAATAGTTTGTTGTGATTTTTTAAAGATAAGATAAATAAGTTAAAACAACTATTTAACAGAAATTCCAATCCACATGATTTGAGTGGGATATCACTCTTTATGACTCATTCTCCCCAAGTATTCTCCACTGGCAGTTTCTTCCGATTATTTCCATATATATATATATATATAAAGATTTTATTGACAATATTTCAGTTCAAACGTCAAGGCACAAATTCCTTTGAACATGTCAATGTCAATGTCAATATCACGTGAGCAGAGAGTCTTTGAGCATTCCTCTCCTTAATAAATAGAAGAGAGTTTGCAAACTGTTTCAATTCATGTTTCCATCCTTCAATATGTGGTTTGATCTTAACGTATTTGCATCTGTGAATGAAATGCTTTCCCAACATTATCAAGTTATTTACCAGAAACCCTACCTTTTTCTCTTTCATAAATACTCTGGTTTTAACTGCCATCACCGTTAAAAGCTGCAAAATAACGTCTTTAGAGCTGAGCCACCCCTGAAATGCAAGCCAAAAATCATGGACAATTTTACACCGTAAGTAAAATTGTTCTACAGTTTCAATATCACTATTTTCACAATTTCTTCATGTATTCCGAAGACATGTGTGCTTTGAAACATGAGACACGGCTACCCCCCTCTCAAATGGCGCCCGTGTAGACGTATCGCTCCAGTGAACATAAGTGGCCAAGCTAATTCTGACGTCACATCCGCGTAAACAACAATAAGGAAGTGGAAAGACAAGTCCCGAGGTGCAAAATGTAACAGTCACGCTAGACAAACAAGGGTCGTTCTTATTCTTTTAGGCATGTAAAAGTCGATATTAAAATGCAATATATCTGATTCTTCACAAGCGACAGTAAGTTTATCTCATGTGATTTGCGTTTGGCTGTTCTCTGGGTTACCTAAACGTTAAGGATAAATAGCTAGCTGTATTAGCACTAAAGCTAACCAGCTATCGACAGTAACAGTGTACTAACTAGAGAACTTCTTTTTGTGTTGCAGTTACTTCTTGACTTTGTAAAAACGACATTTGGTGATATTCATATAAAGATGTAATTATTGACAATATTATCTCCTATGTGCATTGTTATCTTGTGTTCTTGCAGCTGAACGATGGAGGGCTCTAAGTCGTCCAGCACCACCATGCAGGTGAGCTTCGTGTGTCAGCGCTGCTGTCAGCCGCTCAAACTGGACACATCCTTCAATGTGCTCGACCGGGTCACAATCCAAGAGCTTATCGGTATGTAAAACCAATAGAATCAACCATCGATGATGTAAAATGTCCGGGTTGTAATGTAGCGTTTAAACGGCTCCATCTGCCACACTGTCGACTTTTGTTTACACCTCTCTCCTCAGCTCCTTTGGTCACAGTGACTCCCAGTAAACAAACAGACAGCACTGAGGGGGAGACAGCACCAGAGGTAAGAACAGCAGAAAACATACAAATCAAAAGCTTAACTGTTATGTTTGACTGTAGTGCTTACAAAGGGGGAAGTGAGATCTTTATCAGTGTCAACCAGGAGTTCCCTGCCCAGGTATTATGCAGCTGATCACTGGGCCCCCACCAGCTGTGATGTATTGATTATGTCAATGCATGTGTTGGATCACACTTTCAACCTCTTTTTGGCCACTTTTTTTGCTTCTATTAACCCTTTTTTGTTTCTTTGCAGTTTTTATCCCATTTCTGGCACTTTTTCCACCTTTAACCCATTTAAGCCCTTTTTGCCACTTCAATTAATTTTTGCCTCTTTATAACACATTTTGCCTGTTTTTAATCAATTTTAGCCAATTTTTCCACTTGTTGTCAATTCTTGTGTTCACAATTATTTGATTATTTTTTACACATAAATTGTCTCATTTTATTTTACCTTATTTTCTGTGCTGACTTGGCCTCCTTTCCGAATGGTTTTGTCAAATGTGTCGATCCACATTGTTATTATGAGCTGAAAGAGGTAATTCTGTTTTAAGAAAAGGTGTTTACATCTTGAAAAGTCTGTGTTGTACCACAGCATAAATAAATAAAACAGTTTTTTGTAGCCGTGATAAGAGTGGTTATTATTCGGGTTAAATGTGAAATATGGATATCTCAGATTAACTTTAGTACAGTGGATCCTCATTTTGCTGATCTCCAAGCGCCCCACTTCTGGCAGGGCCCCATAAAGCTCTCCCCATTAAGGCTGGCCTTGACCACAGAAATCATAGTTAACCTGAAAATGATTTATGATCATGTGGTTTGAATTGTAATACCTAAAAATTTTGGTTATTTAGACAAACTTTACCTAAATGTACCTTTAATTTGCTGCAAATTTGGAAGAATCAGCACAAAAAGTAAAATTCTTCCTCCGTCATGTTTACTTACTCTCAACCCTCTTTTGGTTGTGGTCAAAACCTTATGACTCACTAAAAGTTTGGTAAAAACGTTTATATTTGGAGCATGTTTGACTGTACAAATTACATTTTTTCAGGAGACCTTTGTAGAAAGCAAGCAAGATGGAGTTTCAAGAAAATACATCCCTCCTGCACGGTGAGCACATCGATTTTTAGTCATAATGCAGAGCTGAATATTGTTCAAAATTGATCCAATTTTGCTGTCCTTTTGTTGAATCTTATATTCATATGTGGATTTTGCCTTGCAGAATGATGTCCACAGAGAGCGCCAACAGCTTCACACTGATTGGAGAAGCATCTGATGGTGGCACCATGGAGAATCTCAGTCGAAGGCTAAAGGTGAAGAATTTTTCTTACATAACCACTAGGGATGTCAAGATACACTCAGCTCACAAGGCCATATGTATCCACATTTTCAGCTGTTATACAGACATGATAATCAAGTCCTTTCATGGTTAATAATGATTCTTTTATAAGTATACCATACAAACTGGTCCAAAATTTGACAACAGACTATTACTACCAGAACATGTCTTTATGTCTCATTGAATTAAGTGGTTCATTATTTGTATCAGTTTTAAACTGTTTTGTGAGGTATTTGTTTATCCTTTAAAGCCAGAGAACAAAGGAGTTGTGTCAGTTTACTGTGATCATGTTGAAAAGAAGGCGGTTAATCTCACAGTAAGTCTGAGCGATCCTCTCCCGTCCAGGTGACCAGCGACTTGTTTGACATCATGTCAGGCCAGACAGATGTGGACCACCCTCTGTGTGAGGAATGCACTGACACTTTGCTGGACCACCTGGACACGCAGCTCAACATCACAGAGAACGAGTGCCAGAATTACAAGTGAGAGGAGTTTTTATTCTGCTACAGTGCTGCCTCTGAATGTGTGCGTTGTAACTATCTGTATTTGAATGTATTTTCAGGCAGTGTCTGGAGCTGCTGTCACAGCTGCCGGTAGAGGAAGAGGAGACCCTGCTGGCCGAGCTGCAGCAGCTGAAGGAGGAGGAGGAGACTCTGGTTCAGGAGCTGGAGGCCGTGGAAGAACAGAGAGCGGCCGTGGCTCAGGACCTGGCAGAGAGCAGGATTCAGTCTCAGCAGCTGGACACAGAGGAGCTACAGTGAGTTAGAGCTTTAAACCCTGTTCAGGTCAAAGATTTGTTAGAAGACGAGTTCAAACTTGCAACTGCTTAAAGTAGGCTGCTCTGTGAAATTCTGAATGCCTTTAAGTTCACACCATTTACACTGCGGCTGGGTGCAACAATGTATCATTTCCATAGCAATGGCTCTGTGCTTCAGTTTCCACTTCTGTTTTCTGTGCCTGGGATGATGTAAACACTCCAACTTTTGGTTAAAGAAATCAATCAATCTTCTCTTTTCTCTATTTAAATCTCTGCTGACTGCCTCTCGGGGCTCTGATAGGCCTTTGAAACACATGACATGCCCTACATACAAAAATCAGCTGTTGACACCTTGACTATCACAGGCAACACAGTCAGCAGCCTGATTTGAGTTGCAACTCTCTGAGCTATAGGGTGTCTTTTACTGTTAATGAACTTCATGATACAGCAGCTAACTCCTCAGTGTTTGTGCTTAAAGATACCAAAAGGAGTACAGCGAGTTTAAACGGCAGCAGCTGGAGCTGGACGATGAGCTAAAGAGCGTTGACAATCAGATGCGTTACTGCCAGATTCAGCTGGATCGCCTGAAAAAGACGAATGTTTTCAACGCCACCTTTCACATCTGGTATGCACACACTCAGACACACCTGTTGTGGTCTTTGCTAAGAGTAATTTGTCTTTTAACCAATCAACCAGGATGGGGAAAATGTTTAGCGATAGCCTTATGGACAAAAATGAATCTTTGACTGAAAATGCGAGTTCTTTTTGCAGGCACAGTGGACAGTTTGGTACCATCAACAACTTTCGTCTGGGTCGACTCCCCAGTGTACCTGTGGAGTGGAATGAAATCAACGCAGCCTGGGGGCAGACGGTGCTACTGCTGCATGCTCTGGCCAATAAGATGGGGCTGCGCTTTCAAAGGTACACACATCTTAATATCTGGCAGTTAGTGTTGTTACAGTGGGTTTACATGAAGTACATGTCAATAGTAAGTAGGCCTGGGCGATATGGCCTAAATATCATGTTGGGTTTTTTTTTGCCCTCCACTGTGATGGTAGTATATCGCGACATAATAAGATTAAAAGAGTTGATACATTTAAATACATATTCAGGGGTTACAACCCCCTTCTCCCCCTAAATAAACTTGTGATGGCATAATAAAGTCATGTCTGAGCATAAGATCACAGAGAACTTCTCTCCATGTTTACTTCTTTAGCACTGAATTTGTAGTTTTTAATATCCCTCCTTTTTGCTGAGATGTGTCAAGCTGCTACTGAAAAAAAACATATTTTAAGATGTGGACCTTCACAATAAAAGCACTCAGGGAAAACCACATCTTCAGACTTTTATTGTGAAGGATTTGTCAGCAGCACCATGTTTATCATCACTTCAACTCAGATTTAGCAGTGGTACCAGTAAGTTACCGGTATTACAGAGTCTACAGCTGCTTCTTTGACCTTGTTTATCCTTACAGCTCGCTCCTTTGAATGATGATGGACTTAAAACAAGGAAATCATCAGTTTAAACACACCTTTAAACAGTTATTCAAGCCATTGTAATACAAATCACTGTAGCGCTGGGATAAAGATAAACCCTGCCTCAGACAGGCCGATGGAGACATTGTGCAAAGTGAAAGCTAGTTTCACGTTGCAGTTCTGAATGGTTTCAGTCAGCATCTTTTGACACTTTATAATTGGTTTAAAATCTGTAAAATCCACTGACAGATGTAAAGGGTGACTAATAATGCTGATATATGAGAAAAAATAAAATACTGAAGAATGGAGGTAGGAGGTTATGACCTAAAGCAACATAAAACAATATTTATTCTTTATTTAAGTTAACACTGAAATTTGTTGCTGTAGCTTCTCAACAGGATCGGACAAAATCAGACAGCACCATCTGCTGGTTCAAAAATGGCATTGCAATATATATTTCTATCCCATTGATGCAAATTGTCTGCTTTTGTATGGATTTTTAATTGCATTTAAAGTATTGTGACATCCCAAGGTTATACTTATACTGGTCGTCATTTTTTGTATATTTGTTTTTGTATTTTATTACAAGTGTTAAAAAAACAATAGCTCTCTTTAAGCTTCATCACAATTCCACTTTTTCCTTTAATTGTATGTTTTTGTGACAGTGATCTATTACCAAACAAAGCTCAATGCTTCTCTTTTCAGATATCGTCTTGTCCCGTATGGAAACCACTCGTACTTAGAGTCTCTGACCGACAAGTCCAAGGTAATAAACTAGCTTAACACTCTGATCACTATTTAAACACTCCTCTAGTCTCTAATTCAAATCTTTTTCTATCTCGTCTCTTCAGGAGCTTCCTCTGTACTGCACAGGTGGCCTCAGATTCTTCTGGGACAATAAATTCGACCACGCCATGGTAGCTTTCCTGGACTGTGTGCAGCAGTTCAAAGAAGAAGTGGAGAAAGGAGACACTGGTTTCTGCCTCCCGTACAGGTTAGACATCCTCAAACCAGCACCATTTGAACAGTTATCTTCATCCTCATTAAGCAGGGCATCACTGCAGCCATTTAGGATGAAGTTGTTAATATTCATGAAGACTGAAAGCAGTTTCTAAACCATTAACTGTAACATACTCCACAGGGGCTGGAGATTTGTGGGCTTTGATTATACTAAGGAGAAAAATAAGGGGCATTTAGGGAAAGCTTTGTCTTTATAACCCTTTGAATTATTAAAGCAGGGCCACTAGTATGACATTTAGTCAAACACTTCACAGTCTAACTTCAAAATCAACACTGCACTGCTGCTTTACTGGTGCTGTAGATCTTTGTGGTGCATAATTATATTTATTTAATGATCCAGATATGATTGTAGGAGCTGGGTAAACACCGTATAACTGTACTGTACATACCAGCGACCTCAGAGCTGAACATATTCAGATGGTTTATTTATTTTATGTTATCCAGACAGCTGCCTAATGGAGTGGCATTTGTTTATTTTTCATGTACAGTCTTTTTGTTGTTAGTCTGGATGAATCTGTTGGAATAAATAATGACAGGGGACATCATAGGGGACACTGACTGATATTGCAAGTGTCAGAAGCCTCTAGAGCCATTAAACAATCCCAGGCCTCTCCTGAAAAACATGAATATCAGAATTTAAATGAAAACTGTGCCTGTAAACCACTAAACACTTAAAAACAATCTTTACTTATCTTTTAGACTCCAAACCTTCCTCTTGCTCAGTCCTCAGGTCCAGATTTTCTCTTGTTATAAAGGAACTTAAACCCAGCAAATTAGGCCAAAAATAAAGCAATTATGTTTTAATGATTCTCCATTTTCATAATCAAACAGTATTGATAATTTTTGCACTACAACTTGTAAGTTGTTAATGGTAGAACTTTAGGTTTTAATGAGGATTTCACCCACTGAAGTTGCTCTTTAGTTTCTATAATTGTATTCAACCAATATTGGTTTTTCAGTAGTAATTGCTGAGACTGATAACCAGTATACGGAATCAGTACACTGTTCATAGCAGTACTGTGCAGTACAAATCAAGGCTTTCCCTTCACAGTCAACTGTTTGAAATGCCTTCATCCTGATGTCTCAGGAAACTTTGGATAGCTATAGAACAATGATTTCCTAATTTCTTAAAGAGACAGGCAAGAAGTCATATAATTTAACCGAACAAGTAAAGAAAGCTTATTTTCCACACTTTTTGCCAGTGTCATATCAAACCTCAGGGATTGTTGCAAGGGAGCGGGAAGTCTCAAGAGTTGGAGCAACCCAAAATTGCAGTATAGCCGAGGATGAGGGTTTCATTGTGTTGCAAGGCATTTTTACTTCACTTACCAACATTTGTAGAGATTTTATTGACTTTATAAAATATAGAGAGAGCTGGGTTTAAGGGGTAGTTGGTTCAGATTCAGATTTGAAATCTGTTCTAGAAAGTTGAAAAAAAAGAACCATTTGTTAAACCTTAAGGGTAAAACAAATATGACAGAAAGGATTTATTCAGGTTTATTACCAACTGAGGTAATAGAGGTCTGAGTAGTATATGCAGTACTGTCTATATTATGTCAGATTGAGTCTGTCCCATGCACAGATGTAAACTCATGACTGTATTTGTTTATTTCTTGTCTCAGGATGGATGTGGAAAAAGGTAAGATCGAGGACACTGGCGGCAGCGGCGGCTCTTACTCCATCAAAACCCAGTTTAACTCAGAGGAGCAGTGGACCAAAGCGCTTAAATTCATGCTCACCAACCTGAAGTGGGGCTTGGCCTGGGTCACCTCCCAGTTCTACAACAGATGAACCAGCTGGACAAGAACTCTGTGGTTACTGGATGCTATTTGAATCTTATTTGGATACTTTGCCAAAGGAAAATAAATTGTCTACATCCTTTTTTGCTAAACCCCTTAGCTTTTAGGTCCAGTTTGTTGTTTTTACATGTTACAAAGAGGAGATAGTTGTAACTTTATGCTGCAAAGCAGAGATTGAAGAATATGGAAGCATTGGAAGGCTGAACCACACCTCCACTGTCCAGATAGAATGTAATTTCTAGCTCAGCTCTTATTTTAATCACATATGATGTTCCTGTCTCTTCTGTTGCACTGCTCATTTTTAAATCACTGTGTTGCTCTCCACAGTGAGAGAAAGTTCCCAGTTAGTGTCCTAATAAGCTGTTTAACTCTGATGTGATGTTGTGGTCATGGCAGGATTTGAAATAGATTAACATGGTTTAGTATTGAACAATCTGTAGTCAGTATTTCATTAATCTTGAATGCAGTTAACCTTATTTGCCAGTTACAGACATGCTTTGATGACAAACTGATAATTTTGTGACCATTCTGACTCGGCACTGTCACGAGAATTGGTCTGAGATGTGATAGATGCTGTCAAGTCTGGAATTAAATTAATAAAACGTATGCTGTAAAGTAGTATTTAATGTATCTGAAATGTGTATTAATTTAGCTCCAATAGTCTTCCACTGAGCACAGATGGTGGTGGTGCCAGCTGAATTCCAGGGTATTATGTTTTTAGGTTGTCCAGCCATTTGCCAGGACCAATCTTGTGAATGTTATAGCTCAGTTTTCTTCAGACTTTGCAGAAATGTCTCTGACTCAAGGATGGGCTCATTGGATTTTGGAGGTCATTTGTTGAAGGTCAGATCACTGGGCCTCATGTTCATCCTTTGATTGTGAATATTTATCTCCAGAATGCTTCTATTTAAACTTTTCACAAATGTCCACTCAAGGACTCAAGGATAAACTGGTTGGATTTTGGAGGTTAAGGTCATTATGCCTCATGTTCATCCCTATCTGACTCACACTACCACAAAAACCAACTCAGCCCTCCTTGATCCAACACTTTACTTTCACTGTCCAGTAATTGAACACCTCACTGAGGAATTTAACCATCAGGTAGTAGATATAGTTATGAATGAACACAAGTTTCAGAGTAATGTGCAATAAGTGTATTATTTGAAATTTTGTTTTACTTCAGTGTTAATTCTACAGTTATTTTAAATTTAGTCTGTCTTTAGATTGAAATGCCTTTTAGTTTTCGTTAAATTTTGGTCATTTGTCCCTCCCAGGATTGTGATTGAATCAAAAATAATGAACATGTTGCACTTTCTATATGATGTAGTACTGGCTGTCAACACTAGGTGGCGGTATGACAAACCAAGACACTAATATGTAGATGTGAATTAGCTAGGACTAATATTTTATCATTTAAAACTGAAAGATTTGACATTTTATGTTTGAGGTGTTACTAGCCTCTTACTGTAGGTGGCAGTACAACAAATCCATAAAATTAAACTTTGACTGTGTAGAGGGGCAGACCTTGATCGTACATGTCAAATATGGATAAGATCATATGTAGCATATCAGAGTTTTGCCAACTTCCTGGCTCATTGCTCACCATTGCCATTGAGACATCCTTTACTGAAACATGTATGCATTATGGAGAAAATAGGCTGTTCTTATAAAATCAGAGCTTGATAAGTTCAGCACAGTGATAGAAATTAAAGAAATGGTCCAATTGTGTCACTTCCTGTTGCTAGGAAGGTGCTCGGGCCCTAATAAAACACTCATTTTAATGCACTATGATCTGTTTAATTATTTTAATACAACTGAAGAAAATACAGACTTATCATAAATGCTCTCTACCCAATCAGTGGATAATTATCATGTATTTTTAAGCAGTATTTTCTAGCAGTCCAGCTCTAACATTTCAGTCTCAATGAAGAAAAACAAACTTAGATTTGTCGGTCTTAATCATCAAAGATCTATTTTTAGCTAGTTTTAGCCTTCTTCATTGAAAAAGATGAGCATTTAAGTCATGGTTTTTAGTTGACAAACATGGTTTTAATTAGAATGAAATGAGACCACACAGTTTAATCAAATATCTTTTAATGATTTCATTATTATTTCAGTTCAGTCTTAACTCTCACCACCACACTCACTCATAGCCAGTCCCCTCTATAATGTTAAAAACAGTACAGGGATTCAATTTCATGGAAAAATATGGACTGAACAATTAAAATAACAGCTGACTTCCAGTTATCCCATAATCTCTTTAAAATAGGTCAAAACCAGTCACTCTTTGCAGAATCAGCTCTCTTCTGTTTCAAGTCATTTTTAAACCATTAGATGGTTTCATATCGACAAGGCCGGCCTTGAACTTTGGTCATCAGTCGTTCCTTACTTTAACAAGCCCTTCCTAAATGTCCAAAGTTAAACCATAGAGGGAGACATGTTGAAAGTGACCACTCTAGTTGTGAAAAATAGTTTGATAGATGATGCATCTCAAGCAGAATGCGATAAAATTTAATAAACGCTCTTTTCTCCTACATGTTTCTCAATAGTACAGGCAGCTCTTCCACACATGGTGAACTTCTCAGCCTGTCAGTTGTGCAATTTTTTTCAGGTGCTTTTACTATTTATCAGGTAAAGAAGCCCCTTAATGAGTTTTTGTTAGTGCATGCATACGGGCGACTCTTTGGGTTCTACTGAGCCCACAGCCACAGACTGGCCCTTCATTTTTACCACTTATATAATGGAGGTGGTCATGTTTACAACTACATCACCACATTACCATATTGCCATTCACATTGGCTTCATTCACACTTTAAGGATCTCTCTATCCCATCATGCTCTTTTCTCTGTCATCGAGGGAGGAAAGAAATTTCTTCAAGTGTGCAACGTCTCCATGTGGCTTCATCCTCACTGGGAGTTTTACATCGTCTTTTTAAATTTTTTTTTTTAAAGCTCCCTTCATTCGGAGGCACTGCTGCTGAAGACGCTGGAGGTGGAAGGAAGAGGAGGTGCCAGCGGCGTGCTGCTGCCCAGAGCTTTGCGAATATGTGGCATGAGGAAGGGGTCGCTGGCCAGCTGCAGGACATCAACACGGTCCTCTTTGTGATATGCCAAGCAGCGGCGAATGAAGGCCTGTGGAGTGAGGACAATAACTGACACCTTATACTGGACTCTTTTCTTTTAATTTCTGCATATACCAGTTTTTAATTGTTCTGTATTACAAACTTGAACCTATTTCTTAGAGTCTTGTACCATTTTCTTACTACTGAAGCCAAATTTCAATTATTTAGAGGAATTATATCACATGCAGGAGTACATGTGACATTTCATGGTGCTGTAAAACTTGTAGTTGAGTAAAAAACAGAACCATACCTTTGCTTCTGTGGTAACCACAGGTTTTGGGGGAAACTGCACATCAGTAGCTTTTAATATTGTGTTTTCTTGAAGGATATCCTGCTGCGACTGGTTATGACCGAACGGCTGAAGTAGAACAACAAAAAAGAGAGTTAACGGACGGCATACTTGGTTCATTGAGCAAACAAAATACCTGTTTCAGTAGACAAGTTATTGGCTACCTTGCGTCCATATAAACACTGGTAGAAGATGACACCCACAGACCAAACATCCACTTTGTTGGATATTTTAGGCGGCTCCTTGCCCACCACAAAGCACTCAGGGGGAAGGTACCTGTAAACATAAACAATAGGTTCTCCTCACTCTGTTCACTATCAAGTAGCACCATTCAAAAGTTGGCAGCTCTGCTTTTGAGGCCACATTTGCTGCTTGGTTACTAAATTGTTTGTACCAGTAGGTCCCTGCTCCTTGTGACGTCAGCTCCATGCCATCTGCAGAGCTGTAGCTGTCATCATCCATGATCTTAGACAGACCAAAGTCAGTGATCTTGATCTCTCCGCAGGCTGTGCCATTAACTAGAAGGATGTTTCCTAAAACCACAACAGAAACACATCAGTGGAATTACAAACAAGACTGGAAAGTAAAGGCATAAATATACAATACTGTGCAGAACATTTAGTCATGTTTGGGCCAAAAAACTGAGGCTGAAAGAAGGCCTAGATGTGGTGAGTAAGCCTGCCTGAGGGCATTACCCAAGCCAGAACCTGAATGATGCATACTTTCAGCTCCCTGTCAGAGGATACAGTAAGGGGCTATTTTTCACAACAGCTGATTTTTATGAATAAAAGTCCAAAAGTTTACTGAGGGGGAAAAATTTTAATTGAACACACAGCAAACTAAGGAAAACCCAAAGAGAGTTAGGGTTAGGCACCAAAACCCTAAAAGTTAGGGGAAGGGGATAAAATTAAAAATAACACACAACGAACTAGGGGAAAAGTATGTTACTTTGCGCCCCACAGTGGAGGTCAGCCCATAGTAGAAGTCTGCAACATATAAGCCCAAAACATCCCACCACAGCGGTCTGCAGCCAGATGCCTCTCAGCAATTTTGATGATTTATGCTGGGATAGCTTATAAACAGCAAATTCATTGTAATTCTAGGTTGTACTTATAGTGTTTTGAAGGTACCCCTGACAATGCCAGAATGCAACCCAGTGTGCTGAGAAAGGCTGACCTAGGGTACTGTCCAAGCAGGTGGCAAGGTTGCCATGAGCCCCTGGTCATGCTGTGGATGTCCCAAGTGCCCAAAGTGCAGTCTGGGTGTATTACCAGATTTGAAAAGGCCCCTGGTTGTGGCAGTTTAGGCCCCGTGATAAATCCTTAGCGTGCTACATGCCTTAAACTTATGCACATGACTTCACATTTTTGGAAATATCCACATGACAACTCAATTTAAATTTCCAGCATCATTTTGTACAATAACACTCAGCATTTTTTTGAGAAGTACCAAAGTCAGTCTGAAGTACCAAGTAAACTCTGTAGCTGATGAGTTGCAGAAAGTTAAGTGTATTTAATACGACCAGCTAACCTGGTTTGAGGTCATAGTGGATGATAGGTGGACGGATCTGATTGAGGTACTTGAGTGCGTTGACGATCTGCATGACGATGGAGCGACCCTCCTTTTCAGTCATCAACTTATTCTGTTTCAAGTAGAAGTCCAGATCATTCCCTTCACAGTACTCAAGCACTGTGCAGAACCTGGCGAGGGTCAGAAAAATATGGATTAATAAAATTAAATCAGTGAACACACAAAATAAATAATTTAAAGCAATTAAACATGACTCTTGGAGAAGTTATAGGACTGATTCACTTACGAGTCTGTTTCGAGTGAAAAATAGTCGTAAAGTTTGACTATCCTGGGGTGGTCAAGTTCTTTGTGGATTCTGTATTCCCGACAGGCATGTCTGCAAAGACATGGGACATTATATGTTTTAAAAGTAATCCCAAAGTAACTTTCAAAGACAGGCTATGAACGAGTAAAAGTGAGCAAAGGAGACACATTGAACACACTCACTTGTGGTAGTTTTGTTTCTTCTCCTCCCTCCAGTTCTTGTTGAGTTGATGGATTTTTATGGCCACATATCTCTGCTCAGTCAAATCAAAAGCCTGCAAGGAAAACATTACACAATCACTTGTGATTTTTCAGATAAATAACATTTGCTAATAAAGAAAAATGGCATGTTAAAATGGGCGTGCTTGCCTTGAAAACTTCGCTAAAGCCGCCTTTTCCAAGTAAATATAAGAGCAGATATCTTTCATTCAGTGTAGGATGGTCTTTAAATCTACAGAGAGAAGTTTCAGTTAATTGTCTTTTTAAATCATTAATGCACTCTACAGAGGAGAAAATACGTACTGTGAGCTGTCTTCATTATGGATTCTCTTCAGCTCCCGAATATGCAGGTTTCTGACTCGCTCCAAATGCTCCAGCTCTGATTGGATCTCTGCCTCTTCCTGAAAAAGCACACAAACCTATTATCTCCCTCAGCTCTGACCAACAGTAATCACTAAGAGCAGTACTAACTCCAGTAAACAAATTTTAGAAAATTAAATAGAGGAAAAATGATGATGTAGCACCTTTTTGAGATGACCAATTCTGAGTTTGAAAATCTCCTCTTGCTCATGATATTCTGCTAAAGACAGCCTGTGTTGGACAGAGAAACAGTAGTTACAGATACATTCCAGTTGAGCCTTAAAGGCTCGAAAAAACATTATTCAAGCTTCATTATAAGCATGTATTTCTTGTACACTGTACACTGTGGGCTGGTCCATGTAGATCATTTATTTTGCAGTGTAATTGAGCCATTGTTTGTGATCTTACGCTTCATTCTCTTGGCCGTTGCTCCGGCTCTTTCTCTTGTTCTGTTCCAGACTGGGCGGAGGCGTTGAGGACATGGATGGAGGTTTCCTCTTCCCGAGCAGCTTCCTCTGCCTCTCTATATCCTCCCGCTGCGAGTTGACTCTCTCCTGCTGCCTACAATGTGTAACAACAATCTCGTGTGAGCATTCGTGTATCCTAAGTGAAATAAACACACACAGATGTTGGAGCGAGTTTGCATGCTGACTTGATGAGGTTCTGGAAGGCGAATCCATCTGTCCACTGCTCAGTGAAGGAGGCTCCGTGGCGGACGGTGGTGAAGTGACCCAGACGTAGACGGTCCTGCATGCTCTTGTCCCTGCAGGCCATTTTCTCCTGCTTTGACTGTGGGAAAAAAGATGAATGGAAATGATGCAAGTTACATCTAGGTTCTAACTTGATGGACAAGATACAACTCCACTTTAACAATATGTGACGAGTGGTCTCTTTCAGCTAAACACACAGTGTGTACAGTGCTGTGAAAAACTGTGGCCTCCTCCTGATTTCCTGTTTTGCATATTTGTCATACATAAATGTTTCAGATCATCATACAAACTTTAATATTAGACAAAGATAACCTGATTAAATAAAAAAATGCAGCTTTTAAATAATGATTTCATTTATCAAGGGAAAAAAAACATCCAAACATACCTGGCCCATACCTAGTTCAAAAATCTCAAAAACTACATGTTCATCATTTCAAATACACATTAAAAAAATCAAATGTTCAGCACAGAGATTATACACAATTTTTCTTTGAAAAAACATGAAAAACAGACATAAAAACCTGATAAAATGTGCATTGATAAAAGGCACTTTGTTAATAAGGTTGTCAACATTTTGATAATTTGACAGTATTCTGTTAGAACATGCCTAAAACAACATATCATTTCTTGTCCTGACAAATGGATTTATTCGATTTTCTCGCAAAAAAAAAAAGAAATTACATATTCCTGATTTTACACGTGAATATATCATAACATTTTGTATATATTCTGCTACAATCACATACTCCCACTGTCTTTGAACAACTCATATAAATATAACCATAGCCTGCTTGTTAAGTGAGCTGTTTAACTTCCATTCTACCAATATTCATGCAGATTTCAACATTTGATAAATATTTTCGACTAACAGGAGCTGCTCCAAAGTTTGGGAGTGCGTTAATGGACTTATTGAGCAGAAGAGCAGTAGCTAGTACCAGTGAGTGTGTGCTACTCCTACAGTGTGGTTACAACATTTTGGTTTCATTTGATTCATAATGCTGACGTGTTTTGAGTTTTTAAGTTTTTAAGTTTATTAGCCTACGGCTTCCACTCTAAAAAAGACAGTCACAGTGAATGATGCCACCAGGAGAGAGAGGGGAGACACAGGAATGCCTCTGACACATTTTACATTTCCCTGTCGACCAATGGATGTTTTATTCCCCATTCACCTCAGTTAATGAACTAGACAGAGATTGCAATGATAATTTAATGTTATGCATGTATGGGAAATTTTTCTTAGCGTGGTTATCATTAATATGGGTAACCGTTTCATCTCTATTCAATGATAAAAAAAAGAGAGACTGGGCAAAAATCCCATCATGGGGAGAGTCTCAAAACCACAGTTGACCAAAAAAACCCAACAAAGGCTCGTCTCACATTTGCCGAATAAAACACTCTTGGCCAGGTTAGTTTGGATAGTTTATCTCAAATTAAAGAAATCATCATTTAAAAACTGCATATGAATTTACTCCGGTTATCTTGGTCTAATATAAACAATAGATGATGATCTGAAACATTTTGATGTAACAAACATGCAAGAAAAAAACAAAAAGAAAAAAAAAAAACAGAAAGAAGGAAAATACTTTTTCCCTGCACAGTAGTTTAGGGCTGAATGATTTTGGAAAATAATCTAATTGAGATTTTTGCCCCCAATATTGCAATTGCGATTTGATATGCAATTATTCCTTAACTTTCTGTTATTCTTAAACATGGGCTGAACAATTCTTTGAAAGTGTCTACTTCTGATGATTTTGACTCGTATTGCAAATTGTATATGAATTATTGCATTGAAGCGTTTTTGTCATTCTTTTATTTAATCAGAAAAAAGTAAAAAAATTAAGTAGGTAGGATTTTTGTAGACTATTTGAAAAAATGGCATCTGAATGATTGCATGATATGTCATTCATAACATCTCTGCTGCAAAGAAAAGTTTAAAACTGGTACTTTGACACAAATTTCACTTCAAAGAAATATTGCACCTTTTGTAATTTGAAAATTGCAGCACATCATATTGTGATTTAATCTAATTTTTTGATTAACTGCCCAGCCCTACTGTAGATGAACAGCTAAACTCACCTTCTCAATCAGCAGCTTCTTGCTCATGGTCACACACTTGTTAAGCCGCTCTTTGTAGCGCTCCAGCATCTTCTGCTGCTCGTCTACCTGCCGCCTCAGGTCACAGTTAGCCTGCAAACACATTACACAGACATAATGACTGTCACATTTTACCGTGGTTCCATAAAGAATTCAAAGCTGCTCTGCTCTTAACTGACAAGATGCGACAACAATCACTGCTGGCTCTGTCTGCTGACATTTACACCAAATCTAATTAAGCAACAATGGTCTTTGTGAATTAATGAGGACATGAGGTTCACGATGAACTGAAAGCAGACAGGAGCAGGTTGATTACTGGGGCTGTTGTGACTAGTAAGAATCACATTTACCTACAATATCAAGCATCCATGAAGGTCATTTTTAATTGGTATCCTATAGAAATTTATAGTTCATTTTTCATGCTGCATTATAAGGCACAAAAGTTTGTTGGGAATGAAATGAGCACTTGTTTTAATAACAATCCCCACCCAAAGCTATAAATAAGAGCTGCTTGTTTGCTTTAATTTCAGATTTTGCTCCTCATCTCACCCTGAGCAGGTCATCTATCCTCCCCTCCTTCTTCTCAAGGTCTGAGTTCTTGTCCCTCTCCAGAGCTGTCAGCTTCAGCAGCGTCAGCTCCGACTGAGGACAAGAGGAACAACAGGTCGACAGTTAACATCTCATTCAAATCAAATCATGAAGACACCCCATGGGCCTGTCAGTATAAAGCATACCACCACTCGTGTCTTGGTCATTACCCTAGAATTCAAGATGCTGACCTTTCATTAGGCCAATTAGTGCAATACTTAGGGAAAGCTGGGTGTGTGTTGCGTGTCAGAGTAGTTAAAGTGTGGGCGGATGGGCCTTTTAAAGTTTGACCTTTACAACTTTTGCATGAACGACTTTAGAAACAAGTGTTATTTTTAAATAGTGGAAAGAGGTGTAATGTTACATCAAGTCTGATCAAAGATGGCACTTTTTGAAGTTAAAGAAAAGCTAAACTTTTCAACACTTACTACTCAAAAAAAAAAAAAAAAAGCCAAGATACAACAGACAAGATGTGTTTCGACAGTGTGACTGGGATAGAGTGAATAAAGTTGGTGTAAAGTGGGGATCATCATCAGTGGGTCTATTACCTGGATGGCTTTATGAGAGAAGGAGTGTGCAGGCAGAGTCTTAACAGAGCTGCAAGAGGATGAGTCTGTGTGGGCCGAGCCTGTGGACGAAGGACTACCGTGTTGAAACTGCAATCCAGACAAAAAGAAATGGTGAATACAAAGATGTTGGTAGTAATTGTAAGAAAGCACAGACATAACAAGGGAGAAAAGAACACTCAGAAATGCAAGGGCTATTACAGGGGAGATTTCTACAGTGAAACTGCAGGTATTAAACAGACAAGAAAACTGCATTTTCCAAAAAAAACAAAAAATAAAACCTCAAAGTGACAAAGAAAAGGTCTGATATTGTTAAAAAAAATATCTCCTTTTTACTGGCTACATTGCTGCTAAAAGGCTGAATATATACAGTACTGTGCAGAACATTTAGGCATGTTTGGGCCAAAAAAACTGAGGTTGAAATAAGGCGTAGATGTGGCAAGTAAGCCACCTAAGGGCCCCATCAGGCAGGAAAAAGGACTGACAAAGCCAAGCTCAGTCTTGCTCTAGAGGTCCTAGCACATTACCAGGGGCATTGGGAAAATAATCTGTTGAAAAAATAACAAAGTTTACACCTTTAGGCCACAGTAAGAGGTAGATGTGGCTAGTAAGCATGCCCCAGGGTACTGTCTGGGTGGGTAGTGGGGCCGCCACAAGTCCCCGGCCATGCTGTGGATGTCCATAGGGCCAGAAAACCACCCACGGTCACCGGGCGTACCGCAATGAGTGAAAAAGGCCAGAACAAAAGAGATGTCGTTGAGCTTGACCTTAGCTGTCTAGCGCTGTCTAGAGATGTGCCACAACCTGGGGGGTTGTGGCACATCTCACTTTACTGTGGCAGCTTATCAGCCACGACTCACAATCATTTATGTGTATTAATTTCAATCATTTATCTCCCACAGTCTGGGAAGAATTCAGGTCTGATCTGGCAGTGTTTCAAAAATCTCATGTGTGGTTAAATCAAAGAATAAAATAGCAAAAAAAAAAAAAACTGCCCCAAACCTTGTTAGATGAACAGGCTATTCAGATACATAAAAAAGACCCGAGAGTCTTCCATTTAAGACTAAATACTTTTTAAAAGCATAAATTTTGGCTAAAACAATTTTTCAACTTTTAATAATTTTAAAACCCTACCCCCCACAGTTAAATGTTGATTCTTTCTCAACTTCTACAGTAATTAAAGCATTACACCAACATAAACCAGCTCTTCATTTTTATTTGAAAAGAGTCCTATTTTTGGTAAGACTCTCTCATAGGAACTGTAATGGTTTCACACCCTAAAATTAGAAAGAATGATATAACCAAAAGATGTGTTTCAGTCTAGCTGAGAATAAAACCAACCGAAAATTAGTAAAACAAGTGAGACAGGACAGACGAAGCAGGAGAGAGCTATAGAGGTGGTTAGTGGTGCTCACCAGAGGATTAGACAGTGAGTGCTGAGGAGAAGAGCGCACCAGCATGGAAATGCCCCGAGCAGGACTGGTGCCAGAGCCGCTGCTACCAGCAAACTGGCCAAAGGGACGAGAATGAGAAGAGAGGAAACAAGATGAAAGAAGTAGAAAGAGTTGTTATTTTGAAAGATTAGGATAAGAGGCCAGACTGGTCGCAAAGTGAGGATAAAGACATCACATTTAAGTTTGAAAGTGAAACAACTAAAAGCAAATAAAGTCTTGGAGTGAAATTCTTACACAAAGGAAATGAAACCGATCCATTTACTCACCTCAAAATAATCACTTAATCTGTGCCCTCGCAGTTTTCCTGAGTAACAACAACAAAGGTGTTAGAGACATCATTTAAACAGTTATTTTTTCTTAAGACCAGATTTTTACAATTCTTCTACATTAAAAATCCCTCAAATTAAGAACCATTCTGTAACCACTGATGATAAAAGAGCTGCTTGTGTTGGAAAAACTCTGTCAGATAAGACTCACCCTGGCTGTTGGTGTCGTAGATGTCTCCTTTTCTCTTCCTGCTTCTCTGGTCATTGGCCTTCTTCTCTGGTGTCTGACAAGCAGAAAATCAGCATAGCTCTGATTTAAGTTTTACTCTATTACAATGTTTACAGAACTATTTAGTGGCAAAGAGACTACAGTGACAAAATACAGTTTTGTGCCTTGAAATTATAAAGATTTGACGTGTGAACGATCTTCATGCTTTGCTCAAAGAAACCTAATACCATGCTGTAATAAGACATGCTTGTCTTAGAATACATACTCATTTCTTTCCAATTCTGCCTATAAAGAGAGGGTTCAGAATTTAACACTTGTTCTGTTTTTTGGCCCCTTGTGTTTTCCTTAAGATCAATCTTTTTTTCCCCATGAATTTCAAGACTTGCACTTCATGGAGAATAACCTGTTCTCTGGTGTTTACGGTGTAATAAAGCAATCACTTTGTCTATAAACTAAGGGATTTCTTTTTTGTGATTTAGGAGATCCATGCCTAGGGATCCTGTCCCTGGAAAAATTGTTTAATTTAGTACACAGTCATTTGTTATCTTTATAGAATGTTTTCCCCACCAAACCAAGCTCCAGTTCCTTGTCGCTGAGTGATCCTGCGCTGCACAGAGACTGGTTGGATGATTCACTATTGGCTGAGCTCTGGAAAAATAAAAATAAATAAATAAAATTCAGCTCTCATAAAGGAAGATATTGACAAATATGAAATACATGCATTCATATTTCTTTATAATTCATTATACCAACGTTTTTCTTCTTTTGGGGTTTTCATGCAGGAAACTCAAAAATAAAAGTTCAGATTTACACATTTTCTGACACTTCAATTAAAAATTGGCATTAGGCTCTATAGAAGCATGTTTGTGCTCATGCTTACAGCTGTGACACAAGCAGGGTCCAAAACTAACTTTTTCACTAACCAGCCAGGCAGATATTTTACCTGCCAACCAAATAAAAATTGCTTTTAAGTGTTGTCATTTTCTATCAGTATTATTTAACATGTCATTTGGGTCTTGTATGCGATTCTCAATCAATATTTTAATAGTATGCACTAATACTAGCAATAATGTATGCTAAAAGAGACAAAAGTGAGTAAAAAGACCCTTATTATGTGCAGAACAACAAATGAACTTGCTTCTGTCGATTCTTGTTTTGAAAACGTCAAAATTCAACCCTCCTTTATCTGGGCTAGGCAAAATTACTCAAGAGATACTCTGGCAGAGTTACTTTAAATTTTATTTTTGGTTTATCATTAATTTATTTTTTTTTAGAAATTTGGTTTTCTTACGTTTGGTTTAGTTTTAAACCTTATGGTCCACATAAGAGCCTACAACAAATCATTTTTTTTTTTTTTGTATACAGTCTTCATTAACAATCTAAATGGACCAAAAAGAGACAATAGAAAAAACTGTCAAGGCGCCTTAACAGCACGGTTAATCTGTTGTCTGGACATGGAGGCGTAAGCATCTCCTGCTCTGACCGCCACAGAGAGGGACTGCTGCGCGAGGAGTGGGCTGCCTGTCAGTGCTTTGGGACAGGGAGGGGCCCACAGCAGCAGCCGCTGCTCACTGAGAGGCGCTACAACGATACGTCCTTTCATGTCAGAGTCTCCAAAAGTCTCCAGTAACACCAGAAAAGTTGCTAGATTTGTCGCCCATTGCTTTTTTGAACATGAGTTGCTAGAGGGGTCTGAAAACTCACTAAATATAGCGACAAAATCGCTAAGTTGGCAACACTGCAGGGAGGTACAGGTACAATAACAACAAACACCTCGGCGCGCTGTGAATGATGTCATCACTGACGCACTTATGTGACCACAGATCGTCTCGGCCTGAAATACACATTACTCTGCCAGGAAACCAGCCGATAACAGCATCATTCTCCAGTAACAAGAAATTAATTTTCGCTAGTAAAAAAAAAAAAACTTGCCAGAGTGGCGAGTGGTCTCAAAAATTTACCAGCCCGAGACAAAATCTACCTGTAATTGGCGAGTGGCGAGTGTTAAGTTTTGGACCCTGGACACAAGCAGTGTTAATTTTGTTGACTAAAACTATGACTAAAACTATTCATCTACAGCTTTTTTTTTCCATGACAAAAACTAGACTAAAACTAACAAAATTAGATCCATGATGACTGAAACTGACAAAAAGTATGTTTAGTTTTCATCAAGATGACTAAAACTACACTAAAATGTAGTGTAGTTTTTGTCGGACATCCATGATATTTCTCTACTGGTGGTAAATCTACCAAAAAACAATGCAGCTGAATCTCCTCTGCCTCTCAGCTGTAGAAAGCAGGGACCCCAGGTTTGGCAGAGTGCATAGAACACATTATCATGACTTGGTACCAGATTTAGGCAAGAAAATAAAGGCTTGGACTAAAAGTAAAGAATAAAAGGTGAGGACTTTTTATGGACTAAAACTTGACTAAAATGTCTTGAGTTTTTGTTGACTTAAACGAGACTACAACTAAAAAGGGTAGAAATGACTAAAATGGGACTAAAACTAAAAGACATTTCGTCTAAAGACTAAGACTAAAATCAAAAATAGCTGCCAATATGAACACTGGACACAAGTTAGTTCACACTGTTATCTCTTTCACAGTTATTCCAGAACATTTGTTTTCTACTCCTTGTATCTTTTCTGTCAGGTTCCCATCATGTACCTCAAACACTTAAGATCTAAATTTTCTAACTAAGCTAGAGAAATGAGCTACAAGCGGAGAATAATGTATCCTCTTGTTAATCTAAAAATCCTCAGCTCACATCCACTTGGTAGAATCAGTTGATGTCTGTTATGTATACCATTCACGGCCAGCTGCACAGCCTGATGAGACTAAGAAGAAACAGCAGGCTAATTGGAGCAGGAGGCTAATGCTTTAAGGCCTGCTGGCTGCTTTCCGCTGCTCAAGGTCACACAAACAGCCAGAAATGCTCTTTTTTTCATGTTCACAGAACTGTACTTCAATAAAACATGTACTATATTGGAAATACTCCCAGCCTTTGATCATTCACACGGTGGTACAACGGCGAGCAGGCCTCGCACTTCTTTTCAGAGCAGCACTATAAGGCTGGAGTATGAGCAAGAGTGATTGCTTTCTCAGTGGTTGCCATTTTCTAATACTCAGTTCACCAGCAGGGTTGCAGCATCGCGCACAGCCTGTGCTATGAGCTTCAGCCTCAGTGCCATTTTAGTGTCACTAGTCTCAGCTGAAACAAAGAGCTGCTGGCCGGCTCCCATGTCAGTCGAGACAGAGCTTGTCTTGTTTAGGTTTAGCTCAGGGAGACACCGTCATTCCACAAGGGGAAACTCCGAACACAAAGCATCAGTCAATACTGGAAAGAGAGAATACATCCAAGCTAAGGACTAACAGAGGGGAGAGCTGACAGGATTGTCAGGTTTAGAATCACATTTCCAACAACAATGCTAAGGAAGGAGGATGATTTTCTGAAGGAAAAGTAGAGCCCCTCTTTCCTGTCTCAAAATGGATTTCAGCAGGGATGAACAGCAACTGACATTTAGATTTGAGAACACACTCAGCGTCATATGAAGTAACTTCTGTTACAACCACCTGAAATGTAACATCTTGAAGAGTTTTTCGTTTAAACAGCTGTTTATAGCTGGAATCCAACAACTTTGATGATATTATGAAGAGTAAGATAGCCACAAATCTGGAGTAATTTTGTTTTTTCTTTTGATTCCACGTTTTAAAGTCAGGGATGCATGATATTGTATTTATGGGGATATCCACTCTGTTAATATTTCCAAACTCATCTTAGCCATTCCCAATATATAATCTTGATAATTACAAAAAGACTAAGTGTCTCCAGTCCAAAGACCAGCTAAGCCAAGCTGAACTGAGAAAGGAGCAGAGAAGTAGACGGTCAAGTATTTGTTTAATGACTGGGGTTTCATCATTAACATCAGGACTTCCAGTGGGGACATTGGGTAACCAAATATACCTGATAGCATCAGTGCATTTTGCTGATATTTAAGGCAATATATGATTTATCCTGCCGTTTGGAAGGATCAAATGTATCAGCTGCAAATACTGGCAAAAACGTCCGTATTGGCTGATAATGATACATAACTTTTTAAGCTAATATCTGCAAATATTTTCATGTAGATAATACAATGCATCCCTATCTAAAACCAAACAATTGTTCTCTGTTTGAGTACTGACTTTAAACCAAAACCTACAGATCCTAAGTCACCTTTTTAACCAAAATCTGCTGCAAGACAAAGAGAATACTGTCTAACCTGCACAAATACGTTAGTAAAGTTTTGGTATTGAAATGTGCAATTCAGATGGTGTGCTGGAGCTTTCTTTCAGTTTTTTTCTAGTTATAAACACAGATATTGTTAAATAATGGGAGCCTGGGATATCTATGTTTGTTGCAATGACACTTAATCAGGTATTGACATTGTTCATATTAACTAGTATCATTTCATAGTTTCAAAATCCTTGTATTGTGTGAACTCTTTTTAAGACATACAAACCTTGGTGACACCAACTCCAGTAAAACGAGCTTCAAGCAGCTCCTGTCTGCGTGGGTCCAGGCTTATAGCCTGGCTATGAAGTCCCTCCATCATGCCTGGAAAGAGACAAACAATAAAAAAGGTTACTAACACAATCAAGCAAGGATGGTGAATACACAGTACGCGTGCTTGTTTGGAAAGTTGTTTCAAACAGCTGTTCCATTGTGTATAACTAGGGTGGGGTATCATTCGTCTTTTGCTTGTACTAAAATCAATACTTTTTAAATGGTACCGGTGCCCCAACAGCCCCTGAATCTGTACTTTTAGGAGCAAAAAATGTGATAAATAGCTTCTTCATGTAAAAGTATCAAACAAAATTCTTCGTAGAAAGACATGAGCAGAGCAGACACTTCTCAGAACAGCAAAATGAACAAAAGAAAGCTGAAATGGAACAAGTTCACATAATGTTTTTTGTACCTTTCATTTGGAGTTGGAGGTTGCATCGCATTAGCAGGGGTACCTAAATGATGTACTAAAATCTGTGATTGTACCAGTACCAGATTTGTATAACAAAGTAGCTGTTTGTATAAAATCTGCGAGCGACTGCCTCTTGAAATGACAATCATTGACAGGTAACATGGACAGACAGCTAAATTTCAAAACTTTACGGTAAATGATTTAAGATGGACACCACCAATTGTGCCAACAACTGAAAGCTGCTGAAAATGCCGAACCCTAGCAGAAAGATTCAAGCAGTATGTGAGCGATTAATGTATTCTCTTTATTGAGGCATATTATTCACTACTATTAACACTGAAACTCCTGCCTTCTGAGATGCTGGTCATGATGTTTGCAAATGGAATATTCAATTTAGCAAATTTAGAGAGTCAATAGAAGAGAAATTGTATACTGCTGCTGAGAGGCAATTAGATATTGTCATCATTAGATTAATCTGAGTTACAGAGACATTAAGGCAGAGTGGACAAGAATAAATCTCTATCAGGTTCCATCCTCTTTAAATATATTTGCATTAACTCTAATAAATGAAAGGCTACTTGTTCTCCCTATTGGGCACGTATGGTGGACAAAGAATCCATCATCTAGTGATTGATTTTTTTATTGAAAAGCATGTCTTTCGGTGATGACAGTCACTCAAAAACAAAGTAGTAACCAAATACATAACAATAACGTTACAGATTTTTGCCGAGGAAGTAAAAGATAAAGTTTATTTAACACTACACTCCCATCTAACAGTGATTACAGATGGAAAGTAAATGTGAATACATTTTAACTTCAAGCCATGGCAATTTCAATTTGATAATTTCTTAATGAAACCGACTTTAGGATGGTTGGTGAGAAAGCCGTTTAATACTTTAATTAACTGACATGAAGATGCTAAACTCGGCTAACGCTAACTGCCAAGTTAACATTGTTTAATGCTATTATGCTCATCAAAACAATTCAAGAATTAAACGCGAAAGGCTGCCCTGAAACCGTAAATTTACATGAAACAAAAGTAGACGTTAAATTAGAGTTTTAAGCAGTTATGAGGCTACTTTATACCGTGTAAAGGCTTAGCTACACGGTAGTTTTAGTTACCTCAACTAGCTACCGTTAAGTTATCCAGCTAGCAAGCTAACGTTAACTGCATTAAGCTACAAGTCTCACCTGAAGAGCACTCCGCTGTTTTTACTCACGGTCCTGTTATTGATGTTTTCCGTCCATCCGATAATATCCACCTCCTTAAGAACTCTCACTCCCAAACACCTCAATTAAAGTTGTTTGAATAAAGTTATCCATTTACAATTATGTCGAATTCAAAGGAAGACATTTGTTAGCCTAGCTAATGCTAGCTCAGGAGGGCATTGTGGCTGGCTCCTGCTGGTGTCATCCGGACAGGAGGCCCTGATCCTCGGGGTTTCCTCGTCCGTCTTGGAGCCCCCGCACGGGCAAACCTGGAGCTGTCACTGCTCTGAAGCCTCGTAACAAGTGTTGTTACATTTCTGCTTACTCGCTCTTTGTGTTGTCATTGAGGAGCGATGTAAGGTTCACACTGGGAGGAGAAGTTCAGCAGCCTCGTTAGTGTCCATTCTTTGACTGTTAGTAAAAGATCATTACCCCCTGCTGTAAGGCCGCAGAGGGCTCCAGGGAGAGCTTTATGTGATGCTTCCTTTGCGCCTGTTAAACAGATAATATTATGAACGCTCCTCAGGTCAGAACCTCGCGGAAAACAGTCAACGCAGTGCAGGCATGGCTGGGATCACAGAGCTTCAGGGGCCCAAAAGTCTCAGGTAAATTGATGCCTGTACTTTTGGGTTTTTTTTGTTAATTTTACAAATGCGATGCTCTCAGGTTTGGGAACTTGATCCCTTAATATGTGTATCAAAAGCTCCTTTGTTATTGATGCATCATAAATAACCTCTTGTGCAGCCAGATTGTTTGATTTTGCATTTCCCTCTCCTTTATATAGTTAAATAATATTATGCATTTTTCAAAATAAAGCGAGTCTTTCTTTTTTTTTTTTTTATTAAAAATGACTAATGATACACAAAGCCTCGGGCCAGGTATGTTTTCCGGAGAGGAAAAGGGTACTTTTTAATGTCAGAATCAGTGTGCACAATGTATACCTAATCCATAAGACTTATCAGAGCATGAGTTTTGCAGAATGTAACATTCAAAAATAAAGTGATTATTTGATAAGTAAACACCTCCTAATTGATCAGTAGTTATATTGCTAATATTTGCACTCATTAAATGCTGTTTGGACAGCATCCAAAGACAATGACATTTTTGTCTCAACAGAGCGTGTGGATTTGAACACAGGACTGTAACCACCTCTGTTTATTAAACCTGGATGTGTTCATTTAATTTATCCTTGATAATCTACTGGCTATTGGGTTGCCAGCTATTTAAGAGGTAGATCAAGCACTGCTGCATTCATATACTGTCCTCCCATAACCCATGTGGTACACTTTTAAACATTTCTGAGCCAAAGATTGATATTTTCATAATAATGATGCTAATTAGATCAGATTAAGGGAAGTGTATTGGCCAAAGAAGAACTTGGGAGTGAAAAAAAAGAAGGGACAGTGGGATAATGCCAGATAACGGAAAAAGGAAGTCAAAGGAAGGAACATATTAAGAATAAACTGCATAGGTGGAAAAAAAAACACGACTCCTGTACTCAAGTAAAACTACATTTACACTAGTTAAAATTTACTTAAGTAAAATTACTGGTCTATACATATACTCAAGTAAAATTAAAATGTATTTAATTTAAAGTTACTTAAAGTACTGAGTGGCTACTAAGGAGTTGTACAGTAAAATATGATCTTTCCCTCTACAATAAAGTAAAATACAGATTCATACAGAGTTAAATTTAACACTATAAAGATATCCTTTAGAGTCACCTGAAGTCACAGACAGGGACTCTAACACGGTGGATAACTTCATTCATGGTGCAAATGTGTCTCACATCAAAACAAAAACCCACCAGAAACATGACCAAAAGAACTAAGACTGGTGGACATGTTTTAGAATTTTTAGAGCCTTTAATAGCCTTAAATATCATATTGTACTGAGTTATCCTGCAATTCTTCCCATTATTCTTACATCAAATGCATTGATCAGATGTGTCCTTTTCTACTAATGCGTTTCAGCTCATTTGATGGCATACTGTAATGTGTGACAAACTGTATTTGCAGGAGCTGTTATTTGCAATGCAGAAGCAGCAGCCACACCTTAATGAGAAGAGCAGCTGTAGGTAAAAGTTATCTTTTTTCCTCTGAACTACATGGCAGTGTTAATTTCGTAGACTAAAACTATGACTAAAAATGTTCATCAGTAGCCTTTTTTTCCCCATGACAAATACTAGACTAAAACTAAGAAAAATAGATCTGTGATGACTAAAACTGACAAAAAGTAAGTTTAGTTTTTATCAAGAAGACTAAAACTAGAGTAAAATGTAACATAGTTTTTGTCAGGCATTCAAAATTTGTGGTATTTCTCCACTGTGGGTAAATCTGTCAAAATACAATGCAGCTGTAGCTATTCTGCCTCTCAGCTGTAGAAAGCAGGGACCCCAGGGTTGGCAGAGTGCAGAGAACACACTACCATAATTTGGTAGGCAAGAAAATAAATGCTTGGACTAAATGTAAAGTCTAAAATGCAAGGACTTTTTATGGACTAAAACTAGACTAAAATGTTTTTGAGTTTTCATCAACTAAAACTAGACTAAAACTAAAAAGGTAGAAATGACTAAAACGTGACTAAAACTAAAACGCATTTCATTTAAAGACTACAACTAAGACTAAAATTAAAAATAGCTGCCAAAATTGACGCTGCTACATGGCAATTTTTACATCTCTATACCAGTCAAGATACACAGAGAACACAAATGTAGAATGTGGAAGATAAAAAAACACAAATTAGTCTAGAGCATAAGTGTTTTCCTTATTATCAAACAACTTAATTTTTCCCTAACAAAAAAGTGAGCTTGCACTTTAAATCCAGGAGATGGAGGCAGAGCGCTGTAGACAAAATACCCTGGATACTGGTCTGAATGAATGGAGAATTACAAGAGGTATTTTTCAAGTTGTTTTTTAAGTTATTTCAGTTAGCACAAGTCAGCTGAAATTATTGATCTTCATGTTATGGATGTATGGGGGTTTGGTGGGACCCAGAGAATTTTAAGGTTTCCTTCTGAGCCACAGCATACTGAAATTTGGGAGGCTGACTTACTGGAACTGTACCTTAAAACCTTGTTGCCGTACAACCACTTAGCAAGAATAATTCTAGCTCTTCATGTTGTTTGTGAGCAATCCTTTGCACACTGATTGTTGGTGTTGCTGTGACTGTTAGTAGAAATTGAGCTTTGGGATACTGAAACTCAAATTGTTCAATAAATTTTGACCATCCAAAACAAATGAGAGCAATACTGATTGTTTTTAATGTTTTGAGATGCAATACTTTTAAATATGCATTACTGAAAAAGCTGCCTATCTAGTCCATTTACACACAAACTGTAATAGTTTTTTAGTAAATTAAAAATTTTACTTCAAAACATATTGTATCTCCAGGCTGAAATTTGTCTGATTAAACATAGGTCTTCTGTTGTGATTCTAATAGAAATTACCAATCAGAAAAAATGAAGTATCAACAAGAAATCAAGTTTTTTATGCTTAAGATAACCTAATTTGTTTGTAAATTCATTAGCATTTATCTTCCTTCTCCCCCCAGGGGGAAGCAAAGACTTTCCATGGTGAGATCTATGGATTTTCATGATATAAACAATTGAAAAGAGACATAGCTGAGATGACAATGTTTACAGACTAGGAGGAGAGGGGTGTAACATCTAAGCAAATAGTACAAAAACTTCAAATATGAAAAGATACTTTTGGTAGGAGAGGTCAATGACATAAAATCAAAACATCTTATCAGTGTAGTATTTTGGGGTTTTTATGACAAATCCCTGAAAAGTGTGCCCTCAAAATCATTTCTACATATTTACAAACACAAATAATTACTCATTATTGTCGTGTGACAGTAGAGGCCTGCACATGATTAGATGCCTTCCCACAAAGCACAGTAAGAGTCTTTAATTTCATTCATTATCCTTCTTCCTTGTTCAGCAGCATCAGTCTTTCCCTCTGTATGTGATATTTGTGAAGGTCGATGTGGCTCCTTTGTAGAGAGGATTGTGTCCCTGTAGCAAATAAGCACATGAGGATAGATACGTGAAGGTAACCCAGAATAATAACTGACAACATAAAAGCAGAATCTTTAAAAAGCATTTATGAAGCCACTCTATCTCTAATTTCTCACCTTGTTAATCTAGACACGTCTTGAATGTGTGGTTAATGGATTTGGTCTATTTTACAATAAAGGTTAAGGATTATGAGATTTTGGTGTCTTTCTTAAGGTCACAAAAAGCCTGTTACCAGTAAATGGCTAATTAACGGTAGCATATGTAAACCCAGCCCTTCCGGTGGCTGCTTTTTGTTCTGCTGGGAATTAGCATGCCACAAAAATAATAAAAAACATCTTCAACCAAGGAGGGTGAGAGACTGTGTGTGGTTTTTTGTTTTTGAATAAATGGTGCTTGCAGACAAGACCAACAAAGCTAAATTTAGCTGTACCATTTCCATACTATTTAAGACTGACTCTACACTGACTCTACCTAGATTTATATCTTATCACTAAATAATGCCACCGCATGCTGAAGTTACTGACCGTGTCCCACTTAGCACGGGCACGTTCTTCCTCAAATTTGGCAAACTCTCGTCTGTCGTGAATCGTGACCAGCAGTTTCCAGATAAGCAGAGCTGCCAAGCCAAGGAAGAGGATGGCTCCAGCCACAGATAGAAGCACCACCAAAATGTCTGGGCCCTTGGGGCAGTCTGAGTGTAAAAGGAAGAGGAGAAGAAGAAGAAGAGATAAAGCAGTGAGTCACATGGGCACACAGGAAAAAGATAATTCAGGAGTTGGGATAGAGGAAGTCTGATTTTATAACACAAATTCCTCCTGCATGTCTCCTCCTTGCATATGTGCTTTTGAATTCTTCAGGCTATTATATTGACACTAAGCAGCAACATTTCAGACTAACAAACAAAACCAACGAAGTGCAAAAATGCAGTACCTCAACTGACCACTTGAGGCTGGTTCAAAAGTGAGTCAATGGCCATAGAGACTTTAAAAAGCTTAAGTTTAACTTCTATTTCTGTTCAGGAAATTATGAATCACTTATCTGTGAAAAACAATTGAAAGCTTATTATTGCGTATAATTAGAGGCACAGCTGTTTTAAGTGACAGGTGGATGCAGATAGCTGTCTGACAGACATGGGCGACTTCCAATGACTGAATTTTACATATCATCCATCTCTCCTTCCTTTTAGGAGCTCTGCAGCGACTAGTTATTGTACACAGCAAAAAATTAGTGTTGAAATATCAGTGTTAACCATTTCAGAGTAGATTTGCAGTCTAAGCCGAGTTTACCCATCATGCCCTTGGGCATAGTGTTTGGATGTGTTTTAGATGTTTTATTTATATCTTTAGATGTGTTTGGATGTTGCCTGTTGTACAGGAATCACTGCTAGGATTTCTTTGCTCATATTTGTCTTGGATTGTTGTTTTTGATGGTAGAAACTTCTGACCCATGTGTAAAGTTATTCACTGAGTTAGCCGCCTTGTGCCTGTGGCAAGGATTGGTCTACAGGAAAGGGTAGTGTGCTGATGACCATCAAAGGGCATTGGTTTTTAGATTTGCATTTGCATCTTTGCTCCATCCTTCCCTGAAGACACCAGACTTTGACACAGGTGTTCAGTACAAGGTGGCAATCTTATGTATGGAAAATGCTTTGTGATGTATCAATAATTGAAAGTGTTAACACTTCTAATTCACACCCAAAGAGAAAGGAAATAACACATTGTTGGGTTCAAAGTACACACTTTACCCAACAATGTGACTATTGTGATTGTTAAAAACTAACCCCACAATAGAGTTAACATACTAACACTTTCTGTAATGTGAATTTAACTCAAGGCTGTGGGAAATATATAGACTCAGAAAAAGTGTTAAATTTAACACACTGGAGTTGAATTGATGATTTTTCTGTGTAGGGCAATCAGCAACAAATGCATGGGTTTTATTGACAAAAGGCTTTGTGCCTTTCCATGGGCTTTTGTTTTATAACTATACTCAAAGAGTTCGATATTTACAGGTTTTGTTTATCAAGATCATCTTCATAAATGTGCACTACATGTAACTTGGCACGCCAGATGTATTTGTTTAATACATCCATCTGATAAACCACTCATAAAAAAAACTTGGAGGGTGATTGGATGAATGTTCTGTCTGTCACATCTTTACGGGCCAGAGCAACAAAACTTGTGATGTAGCAGCTATCGAGCTGCGCCCCTACCAAGGACTAAACTCCATAGGCAACTGCATAACACGACTGTGGCAACTGTAGACATGCCAGTACATGACTTTTGTTGTTTTTTTAAATAAAAACAACTCACTGCTGTTCTTTGTTCTTTAAACGAAGAAATTTCGTCAAGTTTTGATAAAACTGGCGCTTTAGCAGCATCCACGGTAATGTCTCCACCATAATTGCACCGGCCACTTGTTGCTGCTTGCAAACATCATGACTCTATACTGCCCCTCATTGCTGATTGGTCCCATCACTTTCTAACCGGGCCCAAAAGGGTTTGGACACAGGCTTTGCAACATGGATTCGGCAGTGAGAAACACGGAAACGGGCATATTCATCTGCTATGCAAGGTTACACTACATCGGTATTTTTTGAAGATAAGTTTAGGCTATAAAAGAACTGCACCAGGGTCAACTGACTACAACCAACATCATCACCTGAGCTTCTGTCAATGTGGCGCTCTTAAACCCTTCCATAAAAGTCATATTTCTTAGTTTGGCCAACAAATTGCAAAGCCTGTGCAAGGCTGTTTTAGCATGAGACACTCAGTAAAAGGCAGACTAGTAGATGTTTACAGGCTCTTCATAATGATGTTTAATGCCCCCTACAAACTCTGTAGTAACAGCCCCATGTTAGCAACCACCTTTTGTAAGACATGAGAATCCTTCAAAATACAGTGGGGCACTCCCAGGTATATTTATGTATGAGAAGTAACAAAAAAAAAAACCTCAAAAGCTCTTTAGCTTGTGTTTACCACAAACCTTATATCAGGCATTTAACTAAAAACTAAATAGAAAGACCCATAGGACTTTGAGATGATGAAGCCGTAGGTACTTAAATGCTAAAACATTTCCAGGTTCTTGGACTTGGTGCCACCCTATTGTCCAAATATGGTTACCTAAAATCCATACCCCCAAATGGACTTTCAAAACACTGACATTTAAGTCTTTCAGAGAGCTGTCAACAAACTAACGGGGAACTTAATAGTGGCACTGTCCATTATCTATACAGTCTAAAGTTTGACTGCTGTTGTGCTGAAATACAGATGGAATTAAGCCCCACCATAAGGTTCATGAATAACCGGAGCTTTTAAAGGTTGTCACAGTTATGAAATAGAGGACAATAAGAGAGAGAGTGCAATGTAACATTGGCAAACAGAAGGCAAAGGAACTTTAAAACACCAAAGAGCAGAGAGGGAGATGGGCTGAAGTGGAAAAAAGTAACCTCTCACAGCCAGGCCACAAATCTCCCGCCCCTCATTGTGGTCTAGAAAAATTCAAAGGAATTTGGTTTGTAATTCAGCAGAAAGCTAAATGACTGACAGTTTTCTCTGTTAAAGTGTTATCAGCATAAAGACCTCCTACACTAAGGGTCTTGTTACTTGCTGAGCATTCCTTGGTTATGGTTCTCATTGTAAGATGTTCTGGAAAACTTTGTTGTAATATAACCACCAAATATGTTTATAATATTTCATTCCCTAAGCTTTAAAGTGCTTTTGTCAAGGGTAAGAAAACACTGGCCATCTTAAAACGTTTCTTCCATCACTGTTTTCTAAACCACATACTCATAACAAAAAAGAATAAGACATTAAGTGGTCCCATGAGGTGTTGAAGACAAAAAGTGGGTCTAGATGGTCCATTAAAGGTCCCGGAAACTTAGCATCTCAGCCAGCCTCATCCATTGACTGATTTGGACTTCATATGAAAGACTTTTAGGTCACTGGTTGGTAGTATTTAGTCTTTGTAAAGTTTTAAAATCAGGTTTTAGGCTGCTCTTGCTTTCACCATCAGAGGACAGAAGAACTACACTCTGATGAGCAAACATGTAAGGTCATACAGCATATGCTAGCTAAAATCAATGGGGTAATCAATACATGTGCTTTACTATGTAGCAGCTCATTTTGCAGCTATAAGAGCCTCCACTCTCCTTGGAAGGCTTTTCACAATATTTTGTAGTGTTTTATGGGAATTTGTGTCCATTCATTCTGTAAAGCATTTATAAGGTTAGACACTGATGTTGAATAAGAAGGTCTGACTCGCAATCTCCATTCAAGCACATCCCAAAAGTATACCAGGGTTGAGGTCAGGGCTCTGTGCAGGCCAGTCAAGTTCTTCCACAAGAGGAACTCATCAAACCTGGTCTTCACAGCCCTTGCTTTGTACACTGTGTTTTAGTAATGTTGGAATAGAAAAGGGCCTTCCCCAAACTGTTGCCACAAAGTTGGAAGCATCGCATTGTCCAAAATGTCTTGGTATGCTGAAGCATTAAGAATGCCCTTTACTGGAAATAAGGGGTCTAGTACAAACCCTGAAAAAACAGCCCAACCATTATCCCTCCTCCATCAAACATCAGTCAGGCAGATAACATTCACCTGGCATCTGCCAAACCTGGACTCACCCATCTGACTGCAAAACAGAGAAGCGTGATGTGTTACTCCACAGAGCATGTTTCCACTGCTCCACAGTCCAGTGTCCAGTGTGCTTTACACCACTCCATCTGATGCTTGGCATTGGATTTGGTGACGTGAGGCTTGCATGCAGCTGCTTGGCCATGAAAACCCACTGCCATTCCCCCTGCACAGTTTTTGTGCTTACATTAATGCTAGTGGAAGTTCTGAATGCCTCAGTTATGGTATCAGCTGAGCACTGGCGGCTCTATGCACCATGCACCTTAACAGTCGTTGACCACACTCTGTGATTGTATATGGTCTTCCACTTCGTGGCTGAGTTGCTGTTGTTCCAAAACGCTTCCACTTTCAAATAACATCACTTACAGCTGACAGTGGGATATCCAGCAAGGAGAAAATTTCATGAAATGTCTTACCGCACAAGTGTCATCCATTCCAGTACCACACTTAATTCACTGAGCTCTTCAGAGGGAGTTATTTTGTATCAGAGATGTTTGCAAATAGAGACGACATGTCGAGGTGTTTGATTTTATACACCTGTGGCAACAGGTCTGGTTGAAACACCTGAATTCTATAACTAACAGGTGTGGCCAATTACTTTTGTCCATACAGTGCTGTATTCATCAGAAGTTTTTTTTGTCAAAGACAAACCTCTGTTTTTCTATAAAACTTGGAACCCTTTTTTGAACTATATTGGAGTGGAGAGTGCTCAGACTTTGCAGAAAGGCCTCTATGGACTTATTTGGTCTGACATACCCAGAGGGAGCCTCACTTGAGCTCTGGTATCAACCAAACACCATAATGTAACACCTTACTGCCTGGGTATCAGCTTTCGTACCCCTCTACTGTCAATTTGAGTAATTTTTTGTTGTATGTTTTGTTTTCTGTCCTTCCTGTGTTGTTTTGTATTTCATAATTTGCTTTTGATATTATTCTTTATTTATTAGTTATTCACTGTGTGGGAGTCTTTGTTCACTGTTCTTTGTAGAATAAGGTGCCTTTATGTTTTTGTACAATATATTTTAGTAATAAAGGAAAAAGTAATAAATATATCTTTAAAAAAAGAAGTAGTTTTTGGGCTGTCTCATCTAAATTAAACCAATCACCGTTCCTGTTTGGGCTTCAATAAAGCTGCCAAATGCTCCATTCTGCTCACTGTTGCTAGTCGCTAACTTTGCCCATCTGTTGTTTGTTGTTTCAGGGTGGCCTTCAGTGAAGGTTTTAGATCACAACTGCCTGCTGTGGTTGAATAGGATACGAGGTGCTGTAAGAATGAGCCGAAACAGTAAAATTTAGCCTGGAAAACCAAAACAATTAGCTGACAGTGACTATTAAGCTAACTTGAAGGCAATTGTAGGAGGGATATTTCTTCACTGGCCAAAATCAGCACTTCAGCTCGCGTGAGTTGTCATCTTATCATTTAATGATCAGATATTCCTACTAGCTGCTTTACTTTTGAATAAGAAATAAATACTCATGTTAAAGAGAAAAAAAGTCTGTCTTGATTTAATCACAATTCTAAAATTAAACTCAGAATTTTTTTCATGGTCACAGAGGCATGAAGAAAAGTCTGTTAACGATTTTCCCGCTGTTGCAAAAATGTCCAACATTAACACTTCTAGGTTGGGTGTTAAGAGCCATCTGGTTGTTTAAGGTTTTTGTTTGCTTGTCTGGATCTCTGCATATCATGTGCTTAATTTCATCTTTACATAAGGCTGTATAGTATGGTAGTGGACAGAGGCTAGCTGGGTAATGTAAAGGGGCAACCAAGGTAAACGTTTACAACCAACATCAAAGTTTTTTCGCTCTTCCTCTCTACTTGTACCCTTTTTCCACCTTTTACTGCTCCAAGGCTGACCTTTTTGAACCTTAAAGGTAATAACTGGCTCAGCAAAAATACAAATGATTTCCAGTTTGAACTACAGCACTGTTTATAAAACTACTTACAAACTAAGTAGAGGAAAATCATTTTTGTTCCAGTTTTCCTCTCTTCTTGGTATCTTAGCTCCATGTTCCCTCTCCTGCTTTCTTCTCAAGGATTTGTAGAGTCAGCGGGTTCCATGAGGACCAGGGCAGCTGTTTACGACCCTCTTTGACACAACGGGGTGCACTATGTTCAAGGCAAATTTGGTTTACTTCTCTGCTACCCAGTTGCGCCTTAATTAAACACACACATTCATTAAAGGCAAACCCAGGGACAGACTTTCTCTGCGGGCACTGCTGGTCATTAAAGGCTGTTTTACCACCCCACGCTCTTTCTTTTTGGCCACTTAACAAGCAGATGAAGGGCATGCAGAGGGGAGTGACAACTCGCACTTGAGTTAGGAGTAAACACGGGTTTCATAAGGAGAGGATATTTAATTTAAGTAATATTGGTTGAACTTTTATACATTTGTGGTCCAAAATTTTATCCTTGTTCTTTAATTAATGCTTGCATTTAAAGTCTAGCCATGAATTTAGCTTTGCCTAGATCACAGACATAAAATTAAAACAATATATGAGGCAACTGTCATTGAGATGATATTAAATAATTTTTCTGGCCACATGATGGCAGCAGATTAAGCATTAACAAATATATATGTATATAAAAATTTACTGAATTGTTTAACTAAAAGCCTGGTCGCAAACATCATGAAAACTAGTACTATGATTATGATACGTTTTTTTTCCTTTAAAAAAATAAAAAAAGTAAGATTTTTGTAACTTTTCTAGAAAAACTGATGCTTCAATGTTTGCATAGTGTCTAGAGTATAACATCTCTGCAGCAAAAAAAAAAAAAAAAACATTTATGAAACTATTTTTTGGTGCACATTGAGACACTGCCACATCTACGATTTGAAAACTGCGGTAGGACAAACTGTGATTTTAATATAAACTTTGATTAATTGCCCAGCCTCATTAGCTACTGAGGAGCTACAGTAACAGTACGGTAAAATATATTCTTTCCTTATTTTTAATAACAACACGCAAATATAGATCTCGTTCCATGTTTTTTGTGTAAAATCACACCTCTGTAAAAAAAAAGTACAGTTACTTTTGTTAAAATTTATTTGAGCAGAGGTGAAAGTATTGATTTCAAAATGTACTTAGAAGTACAAGTACCCCAAAAACTACTCAATTACAGTAATTTGAGTAAATGTAAGTAGCTTCACAGCTATAGGAAATATTGGTCTCGGTAGCTGCTTAATGTAAATGCTAGAAAATGAGGGTTATTAGAACTTAAAGGTATCTAAAGACCAAAACAGTGAGCTGAAAGACATTAATCCCTCAGAATACTAAACAGCAGAATTTAGAGGTTATCACATTTGAATTCTTGACAAAAAACAACTTCATTCCCTGAAAAATAAATGCTATTTGAGTCATTGTTAAAATCTAAAATATTGATTAGTGCATTTATGTATTTATGTGGTTACTCAGGTAATCTTTGAAGGATGATTTTGATTTACCTGGCTCTTCAATGACATACAGTATTGACTTTCCATTGGTGTCCTCGTAGTACTGGAAGCGTTCTAGACAGTCGTCCTCATCCTTGTAAGTACAGTTCACAGCATTTGTATCATGGAGCACTGGAAAGAGAGAAAATAATTTAAATGAGGTATATTTTGCTGCCTTTCTATTTGTATAGAGTAGGAAATGCATTTTTAACTCAGCTTTTGAGCAACAATATCTAGATATTGGTGTTTAAAAGTTTAAGGGAATCATTTTACAGGAGGCTCATAGGCCAGCTTGATTTCACCTAGTTCAGACACGAGCACAATTTCATCCTTGCAGATCCGAGAGCAGGTGTTGTCTTCAAACAGCCTTCCTCTCTTGAAGTGCTTACACTCCACACACTCCCTTTAACAATAGAAACATAAGCACATTAAATTGCTGCATTTATAATGACTTTCATGTCACTGAATATGACAATTAGGTGTGCAGATTTACTTCTTCATTGTGCAGGCATCAGGACAGGTTGGGCATTTGTCACATGTGGCCCCATAGGCACCAGGCTGTGTGCACTCACAGGCCCCACAAACACATTGGCCCCTCCCACTGCACAGCAGACCCAGGTTAGACATGCAGGTGTCAGTACGTCTGGAGCAGTTACAGTTCTCCCCTTGCCAGTCTGGTGCACACTGGCAGAAGCCGCAGTTACAAACGCCGTGGCCTGATAAAGACGAGAAAGACAAAGGAGGAAAAATACATTTATAATCTGAACACTTTGCCAAAGAATGAGTATGTATGGACAAAACCACCAAAATGTCCGTGGGTCATAGAGGTTTGTCAAAGCCACTTTAACATTGTTTACTAGCAAAAGAGGAAGGGAATAAACAAAGGAGAGGAGGACGATGCAAGTCAGAGAAATTCAATGTGAAAACAGGGGTGTGGTATGAGTTGGGCAACAAAGAGAAAAGGACTGAACTGCTTTGAAGTGGTTGACATGACTTTAATTTAAATTGCTGTGGATTATTTGTTTTGAAGAGTCAGTTTGATAGGCTAATATTAGCACACATTATTATTGGAAGCCATATTAATAACCATAAATGTCTTGTCTCAATTTGTATTTATCCCAGTTAGGCCTGTTGTAACTTTTCATCCTTTGGTCATTCAATATTATTACACTAAGTAACTTTAAAAACGCACATTGAAATTCATGAATATATTGTAATTCATGAACTATATTTCCAATTATAGTTATTGTTCTTATTGCACACATCTTGTGGGAGACATACACACAAAAATCAGGAATCAAAGAAACAGTTTATTCAATCACGCAATAAAAAGTTGACAATACCACCCATTCTTACAAGTCCAAATTTCAGTATCTGGTATGACCTCCATTTGCTCGCACCAAATCAGCCACTCTCCGAGGCATAGATGTTATGAGGCCATTAATCTGTCTCTGTGGGATCGCCTGCCATTCCTGCTGAAGAGCTGTACGCGCCTACATGTTTTTAGTCAACAATTTATCCCATCCCAGTATTTCACTCACCTACCCAGTTTATACACTTGTGAGTACAACTCTCATGAATTGGTCTGAGGTTGAGAAAAGGCACAATCAGTCATGCAGAACAAAGGTATATTGTGTGTCTGAGAAGTTGTTTGAAGCATCTGAGTACATCTCATGACAATTCTAGCAAATTTTACAATGTGCATTTTTAAAGTTACTAAGTGTTTAAATCTTTAAACAGGTGAATTCTTTGGAAATTTTGGGAAGTCCACCAAACTTGGAATATGTTTTGTGGGACTCTACAGAGTCCCTTTTACCTCAGAATGAGTTTGTAATGACTTGTCACTGCGTGTTAAGTGGTTATGAGTAAATCAGCCACAAGCCTGTCATACTTAAGAGTTTTTTTTTCCCTGCTGTGATGATGTGTTTAAACTTTGTTCATAAAATAAGATCGCTTAAATGCACCACAGCATTTTCTTAAAAACTCACAACAGTCCCTATAAAAAGCTATTCACCCTCTCGGATTGTTTCACCCTTTTATTGATTTAATAAATCAATCTTGGTTAATAGAATTTGGCTTTTTGAAGATGTTTTTTCCCCAAAAACCTCTGTATTGTCAAAGTGAAAACAGATTTCTGAAAAGTAATGTCAATTAAACAAAAATATGTAATGTTACATGAGTGAATGCATAAATATTCCCCCCTTTAAGTCAGTATTTAGTCGATGCACCTTTGCTGCAATCACAGAACTGAGTCTGTGTGGACAACTAGACACTGTAATTCTCTGTTGGAATGAGGTCTGGGCTTTGACTTGGACACTCCCGAACATTCCCCTTGTTCTCTTTAAAGCATTTCCTTTGAACAGCTTTAAAATTGTTCAGTTTTCCTGCAAGTTATAATTATTTTAATAGTGCCTAGTTCTCCAACCACCATAGAGTTCCACTCCTCTTTTAAATGGTGCCTATGTAGATTATAGGCATTACGTTTTAATATCTATTGGCTAAACAAGCTAGAAAAAAACATGCTAGGTAAAACAAGCTTAATAGATACACTAAGACATGGCAATACAAGCTAGATCAATCAAACTAGCATTATAAGGGTTTCTATCTAAATAAAGTTTTTACACTTATCTGGGTATTTGTCATTTATGTTTTTATTCATTGAAGAATGAATATGTGTAGAAGTCTTTACACTGGAAAACAGAACTTGTTAGTCATGTTTCTACGTCTACTAAAACTCCATTTTATTATGTTCCATTGTGTTCCGTTTTATTTTTAGATGAGTGATTCAGTGAGTGTGGGGTGAATTTGCCCACATTTGTTTGTTTTTTCCATCTATGTACTTGTGATGTGTGCCAGTAAAAGAATGACAATGCTGAAAACATTGTGGCCTATATCCACAATGCCCTGGTAAACAATAAGACAGGAAGCTTTTAAGAACCATCAGACAGAATAAAAATGAACCATGACCAAACTATCATTACCACTTAACCACAGAACCACTGACTTTTAATTACACTCCTCTGTTAGAGGAAGAACAGACTGTGTTCCTCATCCTGAAAAAGGTATTTCCAGACAAAAGCAGACCATGTTTTACACTCAGAGGCACACGCTGAACATTTCCAGTTCTCCTCAACTTGGCTCTTTTCTGACCGAATATGGGTTTATTTTTAGCCTCATTACACCGTACGAGCCCATGTGTAAGCAGAAAGGTATTTTTCATGTTAATCTATGGGCACTGGGGACTGCAGGAAAACATTTCTTAGAGGAGCCGAGGGGGTAGAGTGATACATGAGATCTTATGGTATGATGAAGCTATAGGCAAGAAAGCAGTCTGTGCCTACACTTTACATTATGTAATCAACAATCTTCTCAAACAGCTGATGTGTTTTAACTACAAAACAAGAAGACAACAACTTTTTCTTTGCTTTTCCCTCTTTGTATCTTCTGTCTTTCTCCCCTTCTGTATTTACATTTAAGAAAAAAAAATACCACCTTTATTTCCATGTGTGACCTATAAATGGACTCTGGAGGTGATTAGATTGGCTAGTATCACTGCAAGCCCCAGAAATCAGCTAACCTGACTCTAAGAAGTTGTTCTGATTGTGTGAAGACAAAATGTTTTATTTTTGATGTGGGATCTAAGAAAGAACACTCAGGTGTTGACTGGTGTTTTGTGATCTCTCACTATGATAACTGCAAGTAATTGCATTAAGCTAAGTTGGACTTAGCTATCACTACCCTTATATAACATGTATGCAAAGTAGGCAGGAAAACACAAAACTCCCATAAACACAACTCAGCAGAGCTGCTAACCTCATAATAACACTGATTAATTTTCCATTTAGCATTAACCAGAAAGACCATCGACTTGCTTTTTTGTGTTACGCAATTTTAAGCTTCATCCAAATGCCAAAAAACGTAATATAGGGTCTTTGAAAAAGTTTGCATTCAAATTATTCAACACACAGTGAGTAAATTCTGCCTCCAAGAAGCATTCCCACAACATGATAATGCCACCATGATGCTTCACCGTGGGGATGGTGTGTTTTGTGGTAATGTGCATTTTTGGTGCCCACAGAGCATAGCATCTTGTCTGCTAACCAGAAAAGTACCACTTGAATTTTACATAACGAGGGAGAAAAGCTGTTAAAAGTGGCCTCCCTGGTTGATACCGCAAGCAATCAAAGAATGCTTTGTGAGTATCTTGCCGTGTTAACCATAAACTTCTGGTTTCTACTCAACCTGAAAATATCTAGTAGTAATCACAGGGAAGGAGTGATGGATTTCTGTGTTATGGGAACTAAATACCATTTATTGTGGCTGAGGAAGCTTTCGTTTCTTTGTCTAATTATTAATTTTGATTTCTTTAAACAGATACTTATATTATTTGTTATATAATTCGTTCCTACAATTATCATAAAGTAATTACTAATTTAGACTGAGATAAAAAACTAGATTCACAAGAGACAAATCTTCATCCAAAGAGTGGTCTGTTAAATGTGTATCAAGGAAAGAAAAGCTCCAGGTGAAACAGGTAGATAGTTAAAACTTTTGTAAGCCATAAACAAACGAATTGTTATAAGTAAAAGACTGAAAACATGGTTATCATGGTATAATATCCCTGACTGAAAAGATGTGACAAACATCCAGAGGATAACATCATGTTTTTCTCTTAATGATATACTGTCTTCTTTGAATGACAAGAAAAACAGGGGGATTATGAGGCTTTGACTTTAAGCTCTTAAGAATTACCAAACAAACTCATCCTTTAAAAACCACAACCGCAAGGGAGAAACTTTATAAAAACTATAGAGTCCCTTCTGACCGAAGAAAGCTACTGTCAAACCTGAACATTTTTCTCTGTTCATGAATCCTGTTGAACTCTGTGGTCTAACTGACATAAACATACAACCTGAGCTTACATTAACACGCGTGCACATATTACACCATGTGTTTATTGTGAATGGTGCCCATGTCCCAGGCAGAGGGGAAGGTTGTTATTGTAAGAAATGCTTCCCAGATGGGGTGGGTGGCAAGTCAGAGTGGTGAAGAGGACCGCAATCCCCCATGGGCAAAGAGATGTACATTCTCTGTAACTGTACCACAGACACACAATGTTTGTGAAAGACTGTGAGACATTTTAACCTCCTTTATGTTTCAGATTCACCAATGCTGTCTGGTGTGTGATGGAAAATCATTTAAAAGGGATGGTTTTACAGTATGGCAAATTAGCTTATTGAGTTTTGATATAAAGGAAGTAATAGGTTAGCCTGTTAGCAATGCATAGAATGAAGAGGTAAACAGCTGTATCATGTGTGGGACTATTTCTTGTTGCGATACTGTTCAAGCTCAAGGAAGCCATGCAGCCTCATTAAAAGCAAAAGCTAAGACATGAAAATTCTGTACAATTAGATTTGGAATTTTGTAAGAATGAAACACTTGTTCCTTTGATCAGAGCTGGACTAACCACTTCTCTTAGAAACAAGTTCAGGTCGGACAGTTGTATTAACTTTCTAACCAAAATTGACAAGAAAACAACAAAAAATATCCCCCAAAATATAAAAATATTCCTTTGAAAAGTAAATCTCATCACTTTTAAATTGACAACGGTCATCAAACTTAATCACAAAATTCCTGAAATATCCTTCCAAATATCTTTTTCTCTGACCAAAAGTTTAACACACAATATTTTCAGTGATTTAACAGAGACAAGGACAAATACTGATGTCAGAGGAGCTGTAGCATACTAATATGTTGCCAAATTTGGTAAATAAATTGAATATAAGATTTACCAAATATTGAATTATTGTTTTTCATTCTTTTGATGTTTTAAAATGACAAAATCTATTTTAATTAATAAGCACTGTGCAGAACTTTTAGGCATGTTTGTGCCAGAAGTTGATTCTGAAGTAATGCATGTAATGGTGAGAAAGCTCATCTGAGAACACCATCAGACTGGATGGGGGGATTTACACAACCCTGGTCATGCTCTGAATATCTCAAGGGCCCAAAAAACCACAGGCAGTCTTCGGGCGTATTGAGAGGGTGAAAAGGCCCAGACAGCAGATGCTGTTGAGCTTGACCTGAGCTGCTAAGTGTCCTCCACATGTATGTCGACATGTGTTGAGCCTGACTCTGGCTGCCCTCCTCCCCTCCAGCCCCAGGCTGTGGCACATCAGGCCCTGGAATGAATCATTAACACCCTACGTGCCTGAAACTGATGCACGTGACTACATTTCATAAGACAGATGTTTCAGAGAAGAATCAATCTGTCAAAACGAATTAAAACTCCCAAATACTCTCTAATTTGGCATTTTTCATTGGCAACATTTCAATAATGGCAATATATTTGTACCATTTAGAAAGTGTCTAAGAGTTTGCTGACTATTTTCGATCATTAAAAACAAGAGATTTTTCCAGTATTGGTGCCTAGGACCCAGTAAAACAACTATTCCAGGGGCACAGATGGCCCAATTTACATGGGCGGCCTGGGCTTAAATCTGTCTGTAGCTCCTTTCTGGCATTTCTTTCCCCAACTGTCTTATCCCTGTTTCCACTGTACTTAAGCCTAGAAGTCCCAAAATATAGCTATATATATTCAGTTGTTAAATAAATTGAGTCAGTTTGTCTCAAAAAGCAAAACTATTTCCTTGTTCCTACTTCTGAAATGAAGGGATCTGATGCTTTCATAAAATGAAAGCTGACCATCTTTGAGACTTTTAGACTTATAGTTTGATTTGGACATCTCAATTCAGGTAATTACAGGAACAATACCAAGAATTTTTGCACTAAAATTTCTAATTAATTTGAAAATGACTAAAAATTTACTTCAAATTATATTAAATCACTCCTTCTCTTAAAAGGGCCAGGTAAATCATTTTCTTATTTTGGCTCATCCATTCTTACCTGAGCATAGTTCCCCCTTGTAGCGCAGGCAATTGAAGTCGTCACACTCGCACAGTTTTCCCCACACTTTCCCAAAGTCACTGCTGTGGCACACACACTGGCCGCACACGCAGTCTCCTCGGCCGCTGCAGATGGCAGACTGAGTTCCTCCAGAGCCTGCTGGTCCACTGCAGCGGTCCTGTTCTGTGGGATTGTAATCACCCTCTGCACACTCACAGTGTGGCCCCAAGCGACCTGGGTGGCACAGGCAGATGCCACACTCGTAGGTGCCGTTTCCGTGGTAACACTTAGGGCTATCAGGCTGGGCTTTGTTTTGGCATTTGCAATCACACTCAAAGGTGACGGTCACAGAGAGGGAGTCCTTAAAGCCCACAGGTTTTATGATGAAGGTTTTTTTCTTTTGTTTAGGGCATCCACGAGCTCTGGCTTCAACGCTGAAGGAGACCTAGACAATGGGGAGAGAAAATTAGACTTTAAATTCTGACTTTCTCAGATACACTTTGGTAAAGATGTTTCCTCAAGACTTATGTAAAGATATTCTCTACATCAGTTATCCTTTCTCTGTAAATTACGTCACAAATTCCAACACTTCATCAGTTAAGTTAATGCCGTTTCAACAATGTCTCAGACTGTAAACATAGTCTTAACAGTCAGCAGGAACAACAAAGACAGGATAGACAGCACTGCTTCCATATGTCTTTAGTCAAAGTTAATGTTCATTCAGCATTACATCCCAATCTGGTAAATGGCCAAAAGTGAGCAGTTTTCACATCTGGAGAGAAGCCTTATAAGGTGAAAATAAGAGAAGCTGAGGCAGAGCCAAAGAAATGAATGGAGGCCAAAAAATGTCACCTGCAGTGAAGAGAGAGCAGGGAAAAGAGCCAACAAAGCTGTGATAAAGAAAAAATGTGAAAACAGAAAAAAGAATAATGAGAACTATTTCAGATGACAATTTGCTGTGAACAAAGTTGGCAGAAGAAGAAAAGAAAGGCAACATGAAACTCAGAGAAAACTCTGATCAACTCTTTCCATCACCTGCTCTTTGACACCATGAGGGAAAATCCAATTTTAAATAGCAGCGAAAGGAGAAATGGAAGGAGACCAAAAATAGCATTAAGAACTGCCCACCAAACACATCAATTTTCAGTAATCTACAACTTTTATCAGTCCTATTATTTTCTTTAATCCCATGGGGTAGGTATTATGACAAAGAAGTAGTCTTGCAAAGCCAGTGGTTAGGCCAGATTCCAAGTCTGTCATCAGGCCATCTTCTAGCTTCAAGTTTAAAATGTTCATGCCTAGTATGAGGATGTATGAACCAATCAACATGATTTGAGGAGAACAAGGCAGTAGCTATGGGCACAGTTTAGCTTATGGCTGACCAATAAACAGTGGTGGCCTGTGTAGCAATTAGCTTAAATGTAGTGGAAAAAAGCGGCAGCTTTATCAAAACTTGGACCAGAAATTGATGCCACTTGCTGTTTTTCTTTTTGCAGCCTGCCATGTGCCGTTCTAATGATGCTATCCATATCTTCATAGACTTTATGGAGGCTTTTCTAGCAAGCCTGGAACTTGAGTGACTTTCTGGGGTCTTAAAAGGTTAGATCTACGGGAGCCCAGATGGTCGTTTAAGACGCTACCCATGTACGCGGATGGCCTGGGCTCAAATCTGGCCTGTGGCCCTTTACTGCATGTCTCTCCCCACTCTCTTCCCTGTTTCCAAATCTATCCACTGTCCTTTCTCTGTCAAATAAAGGCATGAAAAAGCCCAAAAATAAATCTTTAAAAAAAAAAAAGGTTAAATCTACACCACTAACTCTGACACTGAGCACCTTTTTATCCCTTTTATTCAATTTCTCAATCGTTTCTGCTTCTTGCACTTTGTATCCCACAATGCTCTGTGACAGGCTGTGACAATCAATGGCATGCTGCTCCATCATTGTGTCATGCTGTATCAAACTGTGGATTTCTCTAAACTTAGATCATGCAAGAGAAGACCTTAATATGGAGATAAAGAGAGACAGAGAGCCTGTGATATGGCTGTTTGTGTCACTGCTGACAGGAACTGCTTGGATTAATGGCTCATATAGAGTCAATACAAAGAAATGCAAGGACTACTTTTTGCAAACGTGATATTTTGAAGATATTTTGGTAACAGAATTATTATTTTTTCACCTTTTGGTCCCCAAGAGATGGAAGAACACGTTTGTGCAAAAAAGTCTTTGTCACTATTGTTTACTGTGTGTCACACATAAAAAATCAACAGTTTTGATTTTTATTTATTTTTTCCTTGTCTATAGAGTCCCATAACTCTTTAAAATTCAGGTAAGATTACCACGGCACAGATATTCTTAGAGCCCAGGTTGTCCTGGAAAGAGGGATGTTTAGAGCTTGACTGTAAACCACAGGGCTGATGTTTTCCAAACTTTTTAAGACAATAAGTCTAGGCAAGACAAAATGGTTAAAATATCTTAGGGGTAAAAAGGTTAACAGAATAAAAAAAAAAAAAAACCTAATGAAAGCTTTTCTTGGCGGAAAAGATGTTTTTGCTCTTTTCCACTGACAGTCAACAATGATAGTGGCTGCCTGATGAGCACGTTTGTGTTGCAATGCCATATATCATATCATATCATATTGCATCTTATCACATTGTATCTTATGTTGAAGCACAATGTGCTGTATAGTATCACAATGTTGTAGCATATTGAATCATGTTGTATTGCATCATATGGTTTATGTATCTCATCATTTTATTATTTCATTTCACTCCTGATCATATCTTATCATGAATTTTTTCATATGACACAGTTAACATTAAGCCATATAGAGTTGATTCTACTTAGACAAGTTTTAAAACTACTATCCTGAAGGGGTCCTTTCACACTGTCCTTCTATTTTACCTTTTTCTATCAAAAATCAATCCTTCTAATTAAATAATTTAAGGCAGGGAAATCACTTTTTGGTGTGACGGTGTATATTTAATTTCAATATTGATTACATTAGGTATGAAGACAAGTCAAATATAAACACACCTAAATTTTTAAGGGGTCGAATCCAAAATAAGAATTTTTTAAAAGTGGGGTGTGAACTTACTGTGTCTCCTATCTTGAGGCCAGAGCAGGATTTGAGACCAGGGATGAGCTCTCCATTCAGACAGGTGGCATTGAAGGACAAGGAAAGCTCCTCAGGGACACCTTGAAGCTCCAGCTCCACCTTGGAACGGATTTTCTGACCAAATGAGGAAAAACAAGAAAGACAAAACACATGGGAGAATGAGAACAGACACTGATGTCCAAACTGTTTAAATATGCAGATGTTAGAGAAAATCTGAAACATTTGTTTGTATGTTGAACAGAGAAGTGGAAAGAGAAGCTCTTAAGCTCATCTGTACATGCATGGATCACAAAACTATAGCCAGGCCTAAAGCTTTATTTAATTTCCAGAACAGACACTGATGTCCAAACTGTTTAAATATGCAGATGTTAGAGAAAATCTGAAACATTTGTTTGTATGTTGAACAGAGAAGTGGAAAGAGAAGCTCTTAAGCTCATCTGTACATGCATGGATCACAAAACTATAGCCAGGCCTAAAGCTTTATTTAATTTCCACCTGCTCTGTGCCTTTAAACCCAAATAAACACACAGCCAAGAGTCGGCTACATTTGGTCAGCTTCACACTTTGACCACTGTGGAAGTTCTGCTAAGACTTTGGCTTGACTTGTGTATGACTCACACACTGTGGGTGTGTGTCAGCAAACACATGTCACCCCTGAATGCTGTCTAGTCGAAGGTGTGTAACACTTACAGTGTAGGCCTTCAGTATGAGCTGAACAACATTGCCCGAGTCGTTTGACAGTATTCCTACTGTTGTGCCAGGAATCAGCTCACTGTAGTTCTACAAGACAGGAAAACACATATTAGAGGACTGCTGTCATCAATCATCATCAAAAAAAAAAACTTTTTACAAACCATTTTAGGTTTAGGTTATGGTTTCTAACCCTAATCCCAACCCAAGTTAGATTTGTTTACAGTGATAGACTTTGCCTCCCTATCAAGAAAAACAAAGAGCAAAGGGCAAGACATAAGAGCATTTCTGTGTAGTGTTCACTTAATGCCTTAGGTCATTGTCCTGCTGAAAAATAAATCTTCTCTACCACCTTTGTTCTCAGACTGAATAAAATTTCCCTCTAGAACATTCATTTTACCCTCTACCTACACAAGCCTTCAAGGGCCGGCTGCAGGGAAGCATCCCCACAGCATGATGCTGCCACCATCGTACTTCACAGTGGGGATGGTGTGTTTGTGGTGATGTGCAGTGTGTGGGATCCACCAAACATAGCGTCTTGTCTGATGCCCAAAAAGCACCATTTGGTCTCATCAGACCAAAGAACTTTCTTCCACTTGACCAGGGAGTCTCCACATGCCTTTAGGTGAACTCAGAGTTTACATAAGTTTTCTTCAACAGTGGCTTCCTCTTTGCCACCCTCCCATAAAGCTTTGACTGGTGAAGAACCCAGGCAACAGTTGTTGTATGCAGGGGCTCTCCCATCTCAGCTGTTGAAACTTGTAACTCCTTCAGAGTAGTCATAGGTGTCTTGGTGACCTCTCTCACGAGTCTCCTTCTTGCACAGCCACTCAGTTTGTAAGGATGGCCATTCTCCTCCCATTTCTTGATGATGGATTTAACTGAACTCTGGTGGAAGTTCTGTGCCTTGGACATTTTTTGTATCGCTCCCTTGACTCATACTTTTCAGTAACCTTTTATCTGATTTACTTGGAGTGTTCTTTTGTCTTCATGGTGTAATGGTAGCCAGGAATACTGATTAACCAGTGACTGGACCTTCCAGACACAGGTGTCTGTTTTCACTTTGAGATGAAAGACTTTTTGGATTAAAAAATGCCAAATTGTATTAACCACGATTGATGTATAAAATCAATAAAAGGGTAAAACATCACTGGCACTGCATACCCTGTTTAAATATGGTTGCACTTGGTTTGCACTTCCTCTTTGTAAGCTGCCTCATGTCAGCAGTAATTATAATGCAATTTGCAAATATTTATTGTAGCAAACTATTCCTTTGTCTTGTGGAATTATAAATGGCATCATTAATGACAAGTCAAAGTTGACTCGACTTTGTCACGGCTTTCGACTGTAATGTTAAATAGCTATAATGTTACATATTATTACTAACACTAGCATAACAGTTATTCTGTAACAGTAGCTATCTAGCGTTACCATACCATAAACTTACAGCTTAATACCAATGCTGGTCTAGGAAGTCAGACTTAAATGAAATAACGCATCTCGTTTCTACTTTTGCAAAACATTTACTTAGTTGATGTACAGAGCTATCCTTAGCCAATGTCACTAGCATAAGACATGGGAAATCTTTAATACGATTTCAACAAATTTGAGAGATTTGGAGTTATTCTCATAATCCTACAGTGTCTTTGTTCTTTTACTGAGGCTGAGTTTCCATTAAAAGTTAGTCAAAAATTGGGGTATTTTCAGTTGATTCAAATGGGAATATATCTGCCAAAGAGACTCTATTTAACCTAGCATCTGTACGCAAACACGCCGAGGTTTGTCAAAGGGTGAATTCCCACTACTTTCTTTTGGCTACTAATTTTTTCTTGTTTGAAGAGTTTACATGGCAGGAAAAGAAAACATATTGGGGAACGCTCTGACTATCCTCTTACAAAATTTTCATTGGTTTCTCAGTATGAGGTAGTTGTGAAAGACAAACCACACCTTTAATCTTGTAAGGGCTACAAATATCAGCGGGAAAGCATCTGTCACAAAAAAAAAAAATAAAAATACATACATATATCCTCTTTATTCCTGCAACTATTCCCTTTTACATCTAGTTTTAAAAGAGCACCAGTTTTGGAAAATCTGAGTTTGTATCCTGTTATGTCTAAGTTACATAAAAAAATGATTCATTTAGAGTTTTCCAGTCTTCCAGTGCAGGATCCAGAAACCTCTGTTTGAAAACAGTGAGGTTTAGAGGGCTTGAACTTGACATGTGTTCAACATGGGAAGAGTACAGAGTGGGATTTCTCTTCATCTCAGTAACAGGTAAAGACGTGTACATAAATGACTCTGTTGAGTGCTGCTGACCTGGTAGAGAGGAACCACGGGGTTGGTGACAGCAAAGATGAGGTTGATGTTGTTCTCTGACATCTTCTCTGTGATCAGAGCAAGTGATGGGTAATCCTGTAGGGTAAAAACAAGAGGGATTGTTAGCACGTGCACACATAAACACCTGCATGTCACCTTACATATTCCTGCGTATTCAAAAAAAAAAAGTCCTTCACGCTCTCCCATGTGTGCGCCAAACATGCACCTACAGTATACACTAACCATGGTGGTAGACATGTTGTACATATTGTCAGCATTGAGGTGGCACTTCCCATCGTGAGGCTGCACGATACCAGACAGACGACCGTCCAGAGCCTGGTGAGTCTTTGCATCAGAGGTGAAGATCAGAAGGTGGGACGCACCTGGACGCCAACCAATCTGCTCCTAGTTCAAAGGAAAGTTCAAACTTTTAATCAGATTTTAAATGAAGGGGAGATCATACTGAGTTAATTTAAATTTAACTTATACTGCTGTGGATCTTTAAAGGGAACCCTGCATATAAAGATATGCTGACTTAATTTGGATTGACACTTGTCTTTTTATTCAACCTTACTTTATACCGTTGTTGACCTGAAATCTGACTTTCATTCTTTTTTTAATACTGAAATGTTTGAGCGTGGGTGTGTGCTACACAAGAATCAAAGAGTGTTAAACAGACTCCGAGTACATGTGTTTAATATGCATATGCACCTTGCACACAGCGGCCTGGATGATAGCATCAAAGCCTCCCTCTGGGGCATCTCGGTTCCTGGAGACCATCTGCTTCTTCACCTCCTCTGTGAAGCGCCCCACCTCCTCCGTCAGGGACAGGACATGTTTATAGCCAAACTGGGGCAAGCAGGTGGTGTTGATGCTGTCAGTGAAACAGAGCCACAGCTTAAAGCTTGTACACATCTGAACATTTTTGTTTATGAAATGTGACCTTCACAGTAAGTGATAAAGTACTGAGTGTTGTGAGAGGGACAGTAACAGACAGATGTTCAGTGGAAATCAACAGGTATATTGTGTTTGAATGCTGAAAAGCAGTATATCTAAATGGAATGATGTTTTTCAAAGCTCCATAACATCTTTGTATGTTTTTCAGCTTAGCTTTGTATTTTGTATTTTAAGCATTTTTTTGCATATATGAACTGCAATTCTACAGATTAAAATGAACAGTGATGCCTATTTATGAACCAAAACAGAAAACAAGATCATCATGATTGGCTGTATCTTGAACATTGTAATTTTTCTGAGCTTGCAACTGCTACCACAGGGGAGGTATTCAACATAACTACCCAGATTACAAATTTCATTTGGCTTGGGTGTGGGCAAAATGAGTTGTGGCTCACATTCAGAAGTGAACAACAGCCCACATCTGGTCAAAGCAATGCCATGCCTGCACTATTTTGAAGCCAGGCCTTTACCCAGATGAACTATTACCTTGGCCAAGTTCTTCACTTCCATAATGATCCAGAGGAGAAATTCCCCTGTAGTTATGAATTGGCTCTCATGTTTTCTGTCATGCCAGGTTTGCCAATTACACCCCACACGTGGCCCAAAAGTTAATGCTATTATCTGGGCCAAGTGCTTCAATTACAGAAATCTCCAAATCTCCTGAAGGTATGGCAAAAGTGTATGTGGTTAATATTTGGCCTTCACACCATTTGCCATACCACATCCTAGCAAAGGCATCAGGTAAGTTAGTTTTGGTGAAGATGACTAAAACGAGACCAGAGGTGGACTGGACAAGACTATTTACTCAAGTAAAAGTAAGTTACAATGGATTAAATGCACTTAAGGAAAAGTAGAATCTACCCAAATTAAAATAAAAAGTATTTCATTTAAAGTTTATTTTAAGCACTGTGTAGCTACTGAGAAGCTGTACAGTAAAATATGATCTTTCTTTTTTGGCAAGAACATCTAGAGACTAGATCTCCAACCAGGTTGTTCAGGTAAAGTCACACCTCTATTATAAAGTAAAAAGCACAGCTAAATTAACAGTGTTAACTGAACTCAAACATAGTTAAATTCAACACTTCAAAAGTGTCTATACTGGTCAACACTACATATAGCTTAATTGCACTTCTGAAGGAGTTGCATGGAGCTAAAGTGTATCTTGCAAATCTGTCTAAAGTGGGTTTCTTTTGCCAAGAACAAAGCAAAGAGTCAATCTCATAGTGAGGGAATTCATACTAGTGAAAATGTGCAATATGTGTCCTTAAGGAACACCCACAGTTCCAGGCATGAACTCCAACCCAGTGGATAACTTCACCCATGGTGCAAATGTGTCTGACAACAAAAACAACAATCCACTACAAACATGACCAAAAGACTCCCAGCAGGGATCACTGTTCAACAGACAACATCTTAACACATAAAAACACATCTAAACACTGCCTAATGGCCCCCACACACACACAAACAACTACTTGATTACAGTAATTTAAGTAAATGCAATTAGTTACTTTCCACCCTTGAACAAGACTTAAATGTAATTTAGATTTTTTCAGAAATTCAAAATCCATTATACAGTATTTCTCCACTAGGGGTAAATCCATCAATCTGTGGCTCTTCTGCCTTTAAGCTGTAGAGAGCAGGGATCCCAGGTTTGTCTGGGCGCATGAAAACAAGTATGATGTGGCACAAAATTCAGGCAATGAAAATTAATTTACTAAAAGTTTTGTAGTATCACTGATTTTTGGACTAAAACTGGACTAAAATGTGTTTGAGTTTTTTGTCTTCTAAATCAAGACCAGATCTATAAAGGGTAGAAATCATTCAAATGTGACTAAAACTTTCAAACTTTTTATCCTTATGGCCAAGACCAAAATTGAAAATAGCTGTCAATAATAACACTGCAATACTACAATGCTAAAACACTGATTTTTTTTACATATTTATTATGTGAGGACTATGATAATGATAATGAATGTCTGTTTACAGCAATTCTAACAATAGCTGTTGAGATGTTTCAGTCTGGACCTGAGTGAGAGAGAGACCCAAAAGTTGCATCTAAGGCATCAGAGACTTATTTTTTGTTCATTGTTCCTACTAAAAATCAGTTTCATTCCCAAATAGTTTTAAATCTATTTTAAAAGTCTTTGTTTTACCCTATTCCCCCTGTATTATGCACTACTGGATTAAAATTCTCTGCTTGTCTTATCTTTTATCCAACATTCCTGGAGGCTGGTTCTCAGGAGAGTTTTAGCAAGAAAATAAATGACCCAAAGAGACCCTTAAACAATGAAATCAACCTCAGAGGAGCCTTTGGGTGGAGTTACAGTGGTTTGCACTGGGGCACTTTTAACCTTTGAGTAGATTACCTGTAAATGATTCAGAGCAGCTGACCCAGCAGAGTGGAGCCACAGTAAGCCTTTAACAAGTGTTGTGACTCTGAGGCTGCATGAGTTTTTACTGAGATACGCTGTGTTTAAAGATGTCCTCACGAACATGACATCATCTGCATAATGACGCTACTTCCCACAAACAGACATAAACAAGTAGCCAAATGAAGTCAACACCAGTGGTCCACTTACAAGGCGTTTCAAACATTGTTAAACCCAAGGACCCAACACTAAAATAAACTTTCCGTTCCGGTTAGGTATTTCTTTACAGGCAAAAGCAGAATTTAAGACAGCTAGTTCTGAATTTCTTGGAAAATAAAATGTGGATAACTTCCTTTTGCCAATGAAATAGTTCCACATTTTAACAGGGTTATATTTAACTATTTAACTAATTCAGTTACTTAAGATTGTAAGCATAGATAGTACTAATGGCAGCATGATGAATATTTTTGCCACCATGACTCTCCGATATGACTGTGAAATAACAAGTTTTGTTAAAATATAAGAAGAAAGCATCACTTTAAAAACCAAAACATATGAAGCTTTTATGTTACCTGTAGCAAGGGTTCTCCACAGCCTCCTTGGGGGAGATGTACATGTAAGGTGAGAGTGGCTTGTCCACAAAGGCCCCAAAGCCCATGCGGAGGTTGCTGGTGGTGCGGTTCATGGCCTCGGCCAGAGCTCTACCCAAAGTCCTCAGGCGGAAGAGGTCATCGTTCATAGAGTAGGAGAGATCCATGAGGTAGTAAAGATCCACAGGGTAGTCCTCTACCTGTCGCACCTTCACTGTGAAGCGCTTTGCATCATCTGATGGGAGACAGAAAATCGTGTTACCTCTACTCGAATATCTGCATGTAACTAACCGTCTTGGTATTTTATATCTATAGTATGTTTGTGTCTAGGGCATCTAAAAAAGTGAATATAACTAAGTGCCTTATAAGTTAAAAAAAATTGGGAAAGTATGGGCTAATCCCAGGATATTTAACACTTCTGGCTCTGCCTCTGTAGCCTAATAATATGTAGTGTCCTCTGTCTTTGCTCATCTCAGAGGATAAACCCTACCTGGCCTTAGTGTGATGCTCAGTTTCTGGGGTTTGATCTGGGTGACATCCTGCGTAGCTCCTGCTGCCTTGTTACTGAGGGGCCGGTCCTCTAACACTTGAAGTTTACTGTTCGGAGACTCCAGACCAGACGGAGCACAGCCTGCTGCCACCAGGTTACTCTTCAGATCACAGCGAGAAGCACCGGCAACACCCTGTCCAAAGTCCTGAGAGAATAGGTCGTACATTTTTATAGAGAAAAGCAACCTCTGTCTGGTCTCTTCCACACTTTTTGGTGGGAGTACTTTGATTAAAAAATGTAATCAAAACATTGTTTATTTACAGAATTCCCATCTGTGATAAAGCTGTGTCGAGAAAGGGACCACACTGGATCTATCTGGAGGTAAACTGTCCTGGAATGACCAAGAACATTATGCTTTCATAAAAGAATCTCTGTAAAATTTCTCCAACCAAACCCTAAGCTACAGACAAATTATCTGGATTTCAATCTATTATCCATGTTCCTCGTCAAGCCATCATTAGAGAATGAAACACTCAAGTTGAAGGTTAAGTTTGCTGGCTCTCTGGATTAGTGTAACATTATTAAATCATTGCATTCATTAGCGTGAAGCAGGAAATGTGACTAAATCCCTGTGAAGTCATATTAGTTCAGTCACTGTGTCTACCACGCCAGGAATCAAACCCAAACAAGCAGTAAAGGGGTGTGAACTTTTGGCCAAAAACCCATTAGAAACTAAACTGTACATCTGCATTAATTCTTCTCTGTCAGACTACATGTCTAATGAGGAGTTGTACCACCCAGCACCAGCCCTTCATTGCCTGAATGAAGCGAAGTGGAAAAAGGAACCAACCTCCTGAAAGCACCACGCGCAGCTAGGGTGAACAGCCAGACACTGCTTACATGTGCTGGCCCCTCTGGAGGTGCAGACGTTTGAACCTGTAAACAGAAAGTAGAGTCATTTCTCCAAGTTGTAAGAGTTTCCTTAATGTTAGAAACTATTACTATTACAAACTATTACAAAGTTTTTGAATTTCATGTTTTTTAAAGTTTTTTTTTTTCGGGCTTCTTTGCTTTATTAGAAAGAGATAGGGCAGTGAATAAGAGCCAAAAAAAGGGATGAGAGAGCGAGGAATGACATGTGGTGAAGGAGCCACTGCCTGGACTTGAACCTGGGTCACCAACATACATGGGCTGAACCCAAACTTACCACTTTGTGGACAAAGTGGTATGTCATATTTCTTATGAATCGTTGCTATCTAAAACGTTGACAAAAGCTTGACTGACACCCAGGCCTACCCATAGAAGTGGCAGGGCCTCTGAAAAACCCAGTGAATGGGCCCTCCCCAGTGTGATTTATTGCTGTGTTGTTTATTGGATCAGTAGCAATGGTGCTAGCACTTACCCCTTACTTTTTACTTTTTAACCCCATTTCACTCCGTTATCTGACCGTTTTTGCAACATTTTTGTCACTCTTTAACCCCTTTGTTGCCACATTTTGCCACTTTAAACCTCTTTCCCCACCCATTTTGCCCCTTTTTTCCTCAATGCCGTAACCCATTTTTGCCACTTTTCAACCCCTTTTCACCATCTTTATCTGGCTATTTTTCAACATTGTTCCCACTTTCAACCCATTTTGAATACCTTTTTATCCTTTTGGCCACTTATGAGACCTTTTAACATTTTCCCCACCTATATTGCCCCCTTTTTGCAGTGCACTAACTCATTATTGCCGCTTTTATGTCATTTGTGATCCCTTTAACTCATTTTTGTATCTTTTTATACCTGTTAACTACTTTGGCCATTTTTGCCACATCATTGCCCCTCAGAACTCATTTTGGATGTTTTTTGACCCCTTTTTGCCTCCTTTAACTTATTTTTTTGCCACTTTTGAATCCCCTTTCACTACTTTATCTGGCTATTTTTGCAACTTAGTTACTTTGAACCCATTTTAATACTTTTTGACAATTTTTTCCACTTTTAACTGCTATCATCATCTTTTCCCAACCATTTTGCCCTTTTTGCACTGTAGTTGCGCATTTTTGCCACTTTTATCTCGTTTCTGCTTCTTTTTACCCATTTCCCCCCACTTTTCTCACCCCTTGTCACTTGTTGATCTAGGCATTTTTGCAACATCATTGATACTTTTAACCCATTTTGGATACTTTTGCCTCTTTCAACCCATTTTCACTGCTTTTTAGGGAAATTTTTGCCAATTCTAACCCGTTTAGGACATGTTTTCCCCACCCATTTTGCCCCTTTTCAGCATTGTAGTAACCCATTTTTATCAGATTTATGCCTCTTTTAACCCATTATGCCACTTTTTAACCCATTTTCTCTACTTTATCTGACCCTTACAGGTTACCAGAGATTAACTTTAGACTGGACCATGATTTCACTAACCTCCTCATATATCTCTCATTTGGCTGGGCCTTTTCCCTTTATCCCTCCTTATGGGTAGCCTTGCTAACACCTACCCACAGCACAAATTAAAAAAAAAAACAAGAATAAGTTATAGTTGAAATAATAAAATTCTTCCTGTTGGTCTTATTTTCTGTTGTTGGTCATAAAGAGGCACCAGTATCAATTTCAGTCTGTTTCATAAAGTTCCAAAAACTCCTCACGGGAGCTTTAAATATTAGCTAAAATGTGCTGAGTAAAATTACAAACAAGAGTTTGTGTTAGCAACACAGCTGTATTCAATTTCATTCTGGTCCTATTAACCTGCCTTAACAGTATTAAGAAAACCAGCTATTTATTCTAATGAGCTAGTAAATTCTACTAGAACTGCAGTAACTTAGAAACTATTCCTCAAGAAAACTTCCACATCAGACATTATAGCAAAACAGCACGTCCCCTTCAAGCAATTTAAATACAATTTACACGAAAAGCCGATTTTTAAAGCATATTTTTAAATGGTATTCCCCTAAAGGAGCAAAAAATGAATAAATGAAGAAAGAATGACTATAACTCACCGTATATTAATGTTATTCCATTGAAGATGAATATCCATATAATCCTAATGGCTGGGAGAGCACCCATCCTGGTGCAGGCTCTCTGTGAGCACGGAGCCCGCCGACCAGCTCTGCTGATGTAGCTACAAGTAGGAAAGAACCAGAAAAAACTTCTGCAAAACTCCAAATAGAGTCAAATGTCTTACAACCACCCCTCACTCCACAACCGCAGCCCTCATTATCATACTAAGCTTTTACATGAGGAGGGCGGGAAGAAGAGAGCATTTAGTAAGAGGGCAGGTCTGAGAGCAGCATCAAATATGAGGCACAGCTACAGCTGGCATGTTGGTACGCACTCTGGTGTCTGACTGAAAGTGTCTGTCTATCGTCTTTGGCGGGAAACTTTGCAATATATGAATAGCCTATCGTAGTAAAAATGTTTTTAGCTTAGAAAGCACGTTAGTATTAAAAAATATTCTGTTTTGGATAAAAGCACGTCACAAAATGCGTAAACAGGGATGGAAATAATTTGATGTATATGTATACATCTCATATTAAAGCCAAACCAGGGTATTAACCGTGTGTAAATTACGCGTGAACTTAAATCAGGTTTATGGCAGGCTGGCATTGGTCATCATTAGTGTACAGTACTGCCTCCTGGTGGACATAAGTCTAACTTGTCATAATGGTGGACATAAGGTCAAACTTGTCGTTAGACATAAGTCTAACGACAAGTTTGACCTTCTGAAATCTACGCTTTTACTTAGAATGCATTTTTAGTTGTCCCACTTAGTATTTAGGATCAGTAGGACCTGAAAAGTAAATGTAATGTTTGCCTTTGAATTTGAATTTCTTGGAAATTTTCCCTTTCAAAATCCACACAAATTCCCTAAAATGCCAAAGAAATTACCTTAAATTTCTGTGAAAATCCTTAAAAATATTTTTAAACATTACCAAAAAAGTATCCCAAAATTTCGTTGAAAAGTCCCCAACTGTTCAATGAAACGTAATTACAAAACATTTCAGGAAAAATCCTCTGAAAAATCTGATTTAGATTCCTGAAAACGTTTGAGAAAAGTCTCCAAATTTTCAGAGCAAATTCCCCCAAAAATCCTAAGCAATTTTACAAAATATACAAATACATTTCCCAAAATAATAATAAAAAATCTCTGAAATGTCCATGAAAATTCTTAGAAATTGTTAAGATCCCCACTCCAAAATTCAAAATCCAATTCCCCAAAAATAGCCCAAATATCCATGAAAAGGCCTGAACATTTAACAAAAAAGTTCCCAAAACATCCAGTGAAACTTTCCAAAATATAAAAAACATGAACAAATTCTCTTAAATATCTAAACAGCAAATTCTCTCATCATTTTAAGTAATTATTCAAACTTAAATTAAATGGATTTTCAGGACAGAAATTGCAGAAATTATTACTATGTTGTAAGAAAGCCAGATGTAATGTCCTCCTATGTACATGCAAGGTCTCATGAGATTAAAAATAATGCACCTGTGTGTTTTGACTGCCTTGATAGTCTTGAGATTTCATTGTACCCGGCCTGCACTGATTCAAAACACCCTGTGCCAGATGCAGCAAAGCAGCCCCAGAACATAACTGGGCCTCCTCCATGTTTCACAGTAGGTACAGTGTCTTTTTTATGGTTTGCCTTTATGGTCGAGTCTCCCTCAATGGTCTTCCATTAAATCCACTTTGGCTCAGTGACAGACCTTGACCTTGGAGTTAACCTCTAATCTCTTTGTCATCGGTTTACTCTTGCATGGCAGTATGTTTTGAATTCCCTCACAATACTTCACCTTGCCTCATGTAAATCATGCCCTTGTCATTTTTTTTGCATTAGCCCAGTTATGCATTAATATTTTTACATCCTCTTGTACTATTTTCCCTCTTCATCTACTGTAACCCTCCTTCTGACAAAATTCAAATCAAAGGGTAAACAGAGTACAAGAATATTGAAGACAAGTTAGAGTACAGTTACCTTGATCAAATTTTACCCAAGCAATAGTAAAAGAACCAATTTAAGAAAGTTTCCAACCCTGCACCTTCACACAATAAGGCAGCAGTCCTAACTACTACATCACTGTTATGCCTGTGCTGTTTTTTAGGTTTAATATCCTTTCTTTCACACCAGGGAACTTCAAAACCATGGTTCATGGACAAGAAGGAGAAAGCCATGCCAATCTAGCGCCACATGGGTTGGCCTTGACCAGGAAACCATGAGCTTCAAGACTTAAATACTGACCAACACACAAGGTTATGTTTTTTTTTTAAAGTGGTTCAAAATGTAAATGTAAATGTTCCAGGAGGAAGCTAGAATCTTCTACCTCCAGGGTGAGAGATTAGCACCAACAACCAGCCAAATGCAGGTGCTTTGAGCAGTATCAGGTGAATTTGCTCAATGTACCGGCCACTGGGGCAGATAAATAAAAGTAGCCTAACAGAGTGATTTTGTTACAGTAAACAGCATAAATTTAACTCCTTTATTCTGCTTGTTTATACTGATTTTATAAGTAAGGCTGAGCAGACCTACACACTCACTAATAAAAAAAAACTGCCTCCTCCTCCCTGTGTCAGAGCTGCTGTCACATGTTTACAGCCAGCTGTGTACTGGGGTGGTTTGACTCTGTTTCATTTGAGAGTGGTTCTCCACTTCAACTGGTGTAACTGCTAAAGGTGTGTTTACAACAGTGTCGTGCTTGTTGCCTGTTCAAAGTTGTTCAACAGAGCCTGAATTTGGGTGTGAGTCTGCTGAAATGGCACACGAATATCAGATTCTAGCGAGTTTGACACTCAAAATGCAGAAAAAGCATATGAATTTACATGTAGGAAGCACAGCAAATGTCTACATGGTCGAATACAGGATAGATTGGTTAAAAAATTAGGTTTGGATCATTTTCAGACCAACTCTCCCTTGTTAAATAGCCTGTAGCTTGAATATTATACACCTTGATTTGTATGCCTTAATACTGCGTGTTAAAATAGAGTGGCTGGTAAAAAATGTTTGTGACTGGTAGATTTTTGGATCCACAGTGGCAGGTAGACAAAAGAGTTCAGTTCTTACCCTGATGCTTTTGCCTGATAGACACCAGCATTGACTTCCACAATGAAATGATGTCATGCATATTATCAAAGCTCAAAAGCATGGTCTATGTACCAGTTGGAGGAAAGCATCAGAGGAAGATGGTGGACCTGTGGGCTGTGATGCAGAGTTCATAAGCACTACAAAACTTTGCTGTCCATCTCTATATGCTTGATGGGTTTATAAACTTTCCAGTATTTCAGAGTAGTTGAATGATCTCTGTCCACACACCAGTAGGAGATAGACAGGACACTTAAGCTCCACAAAGGTATAGGCTCCAAGCATGGATTTGAACCTTTCCTTTTTAAGGCGTCACATTGCACTTCCTGTCAATGCTTTAGGGTTTATGTGCTATCCAGTAAATTAGGGTAGTTAAAAATTATGACCAGCAGTTCTCCTCGGCCCGTTCGTGCAGGTTTGATGTCATGCTCCTTCTCTGAGCAAACACTGACTAAACCCGCGTCATAAAGCTGTTGACTTTCTTGCACACCAAACAGGGTTTTGGCGTGCGATCCATTTGGCTTTTATTTGGAATGATGCAAACTCAAAGCGGGCTTTCATGTGTTTTGCACTGAGAGGCTTCTGTTAAGCCACTCTATAATAAGCCCAGACTGGTGGGGGGCTGCAGTGATGGACCTCTGGAGCTCAGTCAGAGTGACCATCAGGTTCTTGGTCACCTCTCTTGAAGACCCTTCTCCTCCGATTGCTCAGTTTAGCCAGACGACTAGCTCTTGGAAGAGTCCTGGTTGTGCCAAACTTCTTCCATGTGTGAGTTATGAAAACCACTGTGCTCTTGGGACCCTTCAGTGCAGAGGAAATTTTGTGTAGCCATCCACAGATCTGTGCTGCGCAACAATCCTGTCTCTGATCCCTGCGGGCAGTTTCTTTGACCTCATGGCTGTGTTTTTGCTCTGATATGCATTGTCAGCTGGGAAGCCTTTTATAGAGAGGTGTGGGCCTTTCCAAATCATGTCCAATCAATTTAATTTACTATAGATTGACACCAATCAAGGTATAGAAATGGGAGGAACCTGAGCCAAATTAAATTATTTTTTTAAGGCTCTGAATACTTATGTCAGTGTTATATTTCAGGTTTTTATTTTTGATAAATTTGCAAAAATTTCTCAAATTCTGTTTTCACTTCGTCATGATGGGGTACTGAGTGTAGATTAATGAGAAAAAAAATGATTTTTTAGACTGTAGCATCAGGCTGTAACATAAAAAAAATGAAATAAAGTGAAGGGGGTCTGAATTCTGAATGCACTATATTTCTCTACTAAATTAGGGTACTTAAAAATCATGACCAGCAGTTTGTGCAGGTTTGATGCTGTGTTCCTTCTCTGAGCAAACACTGACTAAACCTGCGTCATAAAGCTGTTGACTTTCTTGCGCCCCAACCAAGTTGTTTCTGTCACCAGGAGTTTGTTTACCGATCTTTGTGTTTACTTCTCTTTTTCTGGGGCATTAAACCAGGTGCACAGTTTCCTATCGCACTTCATCCATCTTCTTACCGTGTGGTCTTTTCCTCCACTATATGTGTGTTCATCTGGAAAGAAAGCTTTTATTTCTCAGTAGCAAATGGTATATGGAAAGTAGCAAGGTGCTTTTTCCCACAGAAATGACTCAAGTAGAAGTACTGATTTATACGCAACTCAAATATTTCAATCCCTGCCTTGTGGCTTGCTGCAGTATAGCTGTTAGGGACTTTTCTCACTGTTAAAGGCTAAAAATGGCATACTTTCTGAACGAAGATACAGATATCAAAGCTTCATAGCTTACTTAGCTACGTGGTTTTTGCTAAGCTCAGTCTGTGAGAGAAGCCATCAGAAATGTACTGTCTGCAGCCAGACCCCTGTGGATCTGTAGTACCTTTGATGTAACATCTTTTAGCATAATATCGTTTATCATAATATATTTGAAAATCTGGTCTCTTACAGATGTTGTTGATGCACCGCTGATCCTGAGCATTGGTCTCCATAAAAGAAAGCAGTATGGTACCATACCAGCACACCTTATGTCCAGTTCCATCTATATCCACCGGGTGTCATCTTCCTACAATCTGTGCAAATCAACTTCACATGTACTTTGACAGCACATGAATGATGCTTTTGCATGTGTTTCAGTAGCAAATCCTGTTGTTATGCTGGATTATAAACACTGCAGCCCCAACTTTACATGTTGAGCAAAAATGTAAAAGCAACTTAGATTGGAATAATTGAATGTCAAGCCTCCAACTCTGCAGGTTTATTAAAATAAATGTTATCACAAGTCCCCAAGTGTTTGGATAACATTACACAGTCACGCAAGGTGAATTTTTTAGTGGAGAGCCAGACTTGTGATGGTGTTTTGACTCTAAATGTCAGTCTGAACTTGTCTTGAGTTGTTTCACAGACTCAGGGCCAGTGATATAAAACCTTTCAATCTGATGAGCTGAGGCTTATGAGTCACAATGAGAGCATAACTAATGTGCTGTTATATTGTTACTGTGCAACTCGTGTTTAAAGTTGGATTTTTACATGCAGAGTGAAATAAGAATATCCACATTTAAGTGTCATAAAAGCAACAATAAATAAGCCTACATATGTGGATACAGAATAAAATGCACATGCCACAATGAAACACTTAAACCAGCCATCTAAACCATTGCAGACATTGATGACATGTTGTAAGAAGAAGAATATAAGCAGGCCTGCCCACAGAATTGGCTGGGACCCTGAAAACCCAGTTAATGGGTCTTGCCCAGCTGTGATTTATTGATAGTACCAATGCACATGTGTTGGATCAGCAGCAATAGTGCTGGTAATGGCTAACAGTTACTTCATTTGAAGCTGAAACCTGTGTCAAGCTATTATTGGTTTTCATGTTTAAATCATTTATTCATGCCACTTTTTGACCCCTTTTCATCACTGTTTCCAGCCATGTTGTCACATTTGTTTCCAAATCAAACCCATTTTAGCCATTTTTGGCCAGTTTTTGCTCCTTCTAACCCTTTTCACTATGTAAGCTGCCCATTTGTGCCTTTTTTAAACCATTTTGACACTTTTTAATTGCTTTTCCCCATTTTCATGACCCATTTTTTGCCACTTCAAGCCAACTTCTGCCACTCCAACTATCCATCTATTTACCTATTTTCGCCACCTACATCCACCAATTTTTGCCACTTTTAACCCATTTTTGCCAGTTGTAACCAATTTTTTTCCACTTTCTAACTCTTATTCACAATTTTTACCACCCATTTTTTCCTCTTTTTGCCAAATTTTTGCCACTGTTAGCCATTTTTGTCACTTTTAACCATTTTTTTTAAAACCAATTCTAATTATCTTTTCACCATTTTTAATGCCCATTTTCACCTTGTAATGCCCATTTTTGCCACTTTTTTTCTCTTATCCCATATTTGCTGCTTTCAACTTTTTTGGTCCCTTTTAACCTCTATTTGTACATTTTAACCTATTTTTGCCACTTGTAACTTATTTTCCACTTTTTAACTGCTTTTCACCATTTTGACCACCCATTTTTGCCACTTTAAGCCAAATTTTTGGCAGTTTAGGCCCTTTTTTTGCCACTCTTTCACCACTTTCCACCACTTATTTCTGCCACTTCTTGCCACTTTTAACCCATGTCTGCCATTTTTAAAAAATTTCTTCCGCAATTGCTAAATTATATTCACCTTAAAGTTGTTTCAATGTCCCTCTACTTTATCCTCTGGTTACCTGACATTTGTGCACATCATGGCTTAGCTATGAAGTGTAACATTACTTTCCAAAGGGTTTGATTCAGTGTGTGCCCATTCACACTGTTAACATTACAAATAAAAAGGTCATTCTGTTTTAGGAAAAAGGGGTTTACATTTTGAAAATGCCATATTGTATTACAGCATAGATAAATAAAATTCAGTGTTTGCTGCTTTGATAGAAGTGGTTATAATTCAGGTTAAATATAGAATGTGGTAATCAGATTAATTTTTTGGTGGACCATGATTTTTCTGACCTCCATGAGCCCCCCATTTTGCTGAGCCCCAGAAAGCTCTCCCCTTATCCCATTTATGAGTGGCCATGAATATAGGATTTAGATTTTAGAAACTTCTCGCAGTTTTCTTAAGCTGATCTTCTCATTTTTGTCCCATTTTCCCTCTGCATCTCTTCTCCTCTCTCTGCATCCTTTTAGTTTTCCTCCTATCTTTGTACTTTCTCCTGACATTGCTCCTGCCTCCCGAGCCCTCTGTTGCTCAATTTTCCATCTGTTACTTTTCCCTCTTGCTTCACATTTGCCTTTCCTTCCCTCGTTTTTTCCTGCAAACTTCCACAAGCAGTTGCACAACACCCTGCCAGGGAGAAAGCTCCTCTTTTCTCCTGCAGGCTTGATTGACAGCACCCCTTGCACACTCTTCAGTGTGTTTGTGGAAGGAAGGGGGGCGTGCATGTGTCTTGGCATCAACCTGTGTCTTTTAGAAGTCTAATTGCAGCATTTGGTCTTTCTTCTTAGAGCCAGAGGAGCATGTGTGTGCACTCTTATACTTTTTCCAGTGTGTGTGTGCTTGAATGCTGCTTTGAGAAAACAGAGCAACCAAATCAGTCCAAAGGTTGCGAAAGAGCTCTTCCACTGATTCATCTGAGGAGTTGAGATGCATGTGCATGCACTCACACACACAGAGGGGTTGTGTGTTGACTTAGGAGTTAATGAATGGATGATTGAGGGCTGCAGGGGTTGGGGAGAGCAGCGCCGTGGAAACAACCCCTCTTTTCCCAGGAAGGGAGTAAAGAACAAGAGTTAGAGACAAAGGAAGGGACAGAAAACGAGTGTCTCTGAGACAGAATGAAATTCAGATTGTGTGTGCCGGGAGCCAAGGGGGGCTGCGGGGCAAAACTACTCGAGGCAGGAGCTTTGTAAGAGCCAATAAAGCAAGTAGCATGTACTTGACAAGGACCCAAAGGGGAAGAGAGAGAGAGGGAGAGAAGCAGCTGTTGGAGGAGGAGAGTGAGACAAAGAAGGAGCAGGGGGCTGTCCTTAGTTGCTCTTCAGTGTGAGGAGTGTTAGTGGGAGGAGGCACAGGAGAAAGAAGAGAGCAAGAAAGAGAAAGAGCAGTATGTTTAGAGTGTAAGGAGATAAATATTCAAGTTGTTTTGCAGAGTCTCCTCTCCTCTTTTCTGCAAAACTGAGGGACCATGAAGCAGGGGTGGACTCTACTTCCCTGGCTCCGTGCTCTCCTGCTGGGGCTGATGGGACTTCTGGTGTGCTGCTCGGAGTTCCAGCATCATCACTATGAGGACATGGTGAGAGCCCTGTTTGCAGTGCAGAGCGAGTGTCCCTACATAACGCGCATTTACAGCATCGGGCGCAGCGTGGAGGGGCGCCATCTCTACGTGCAGGAGTTCAGTGATAACCCAGGGATCCATGAGGCATGTGAGTAACACCTGATTCAATGTCTGACAGATCACTGAGGATGGACACAAGATATTAGTGTGTAACATGTGTTAGAATCATTTTATGGTCTTAATAATTTAATTTATAGCAATAAATCATGGAATAACTTATCTTATTAATGGTTAGACCAGGAAAACTTCCTTCAAACAGGCAAAAACCTTGAGCAAAGCATCTTATTGATGTAAAGCCATCTGCTGATTAAAATTTCCCTCACATTCCCTCAGAAACCTTCAGCAGAACCAGATTCATTGGTGTGCAACCTGCTTAGACCAGATTAGTTCAAATTTCATTGACATTCTTGTCATGCCAACTTAAAGCAATAACTCATAGCAAAACATACCTTGTGAAAGTTATATGAAAACATTTTTTATGCGTTTCAAAGTTTGAATAATCTCCAGTCACCAAAAAAAGCCTATATTGATTAAAAACTAAGATTCTACATTCTTATGACTGCCCACGGATGAATAAATCTCAAACATTCTCTTAGTACGACTACAATGCCTATGTTTTTACAGACTAGTGGTGTAGACCATTAAAAAGACAACAGCATATGAGATCATTTTGATTATTCTTGCTGGCATACTTGATAATCTGCCCATTAAAGGTAATTCTTGCTTGATTTAAAGCATTCTGGAGGAACCCCTGACAATGCCAGGAGGAACCCAGCACCCTGGTTGAGAGTGGCTGATCTAGACCAAGGAAGAACCTCCTCTTGTACTAGATAAGATTTCTGCTACATTTCAGCCTGGTCCTTACAGGAAAAAAAATCCTAGCAAAAGGTATTTGATACCAGGTCAAAACTTCCATCTAACATACAGAAGCCTTGAGCAGGACCACACTCATTGGTGTATAGCCATCTGTCAAATCTAGATCTATTAAAATTTCCATTACATCCTGATCATGTTAATTTGTAGCACCAAATCATAGCAGAAGCTCTCCTATTAAAGTTCTAGACAAAAATAAACTCCCTCTGAGAAGCAAAACTAGGAAGCCATCTGCCATAAAGAATGATGAATTAAGTTTCCCTCACATCCTGGCATTGTCAGCTATCGGGACAAAATTGAAGAAGAAGAAAGGTCTAGACTGCACTGTAAAACTGAACAAGTGGAAACTGCTCAAAATTTCTGCTGAATTTAGATGTTAGACTGGCTGGACCTCTCTTACTGAGTCAGTAACTTCACTCATGGTGCAAAAGTGTCTAATGACCAAAGGTTTTTAGGGAAATCTATGCAGATTAAGGGATGATTATCCAATAATTTGAATACAATTACAAAAAATACTTAAAATGATTGAATTCTATTTACTTGAAACTAAAAATGTGTTCAATCAACTCAGGAAAATAGAGCTGAAATAGCTGTTTTGGATTTTAAAGTTATTACAACTCATTTTTTTACAACCTTAAACTGTTGGGACACCTTGAGCAGAACTAAACGTACTGATGTTCAGACATCTACTGTAATTGGATAAGTTAAATTTCTTACTCACTCTTGCCTGGTCAACCTACAGCCCAAAGCCATATCAAAATGTTTCTTATGGAAGGTTTGAACCAAGGAAATTATTCCGTCTTATAGGCAGGAAATTTGAGGAGAAACAGATTTATTTGTACACAGCCATCAGCCGAAACTAGATGGGATAAATTTCCTACACGTTCTGTCCTGGTCAACCAACAGAACAAAATCATAGTAAAACATACACAATCAATTTCTAAACAAAGGCATAATCTTCCTTCTCTCAGGCATAAACCTTAAGTAAAAACAGATTTATTTATTTGCTGGATGGGTTAAATTTCTTCCCAATCTGGCATGATCGACCAACAGCCTCAAATGATATCAAAATATGTCTTATGAAACGTCTAGAGCAAGGAAAAATCTTCTTTCTTAGAGGCAGTAACCTTTGACAAAACTAGACTCATTTGTTTTATCGCCATTTAGCAGGATGAGTTTATTCTCTTACATATTTGGCCCGGAGTTTTCCAGCCCTACATGACATCGAAATATTTCTATAAAAGGTCTAAACCTTCGAAAGTCTTCCTTCTTACAGGCACAAACTTTAAGGTGAACCAGTTTTATTTGTGTGCTGCCGTAACTGGATGAGCTACTAGTCTGGCTTGCTCAACCTACATCACAAAACCAAAATAAATCTGATGAAAGGCCTAAACCATGAAAAACCTTCCTTCTTAGAGGCAGAAACCTTGAGCAAACCTAAACTAGTTGGTATACAGCCATCTGACAAAACTGGACAAGTTAAATTTCTTACACATTCTGGCCAAGTAATCCCAATGTCTTACGAAAAGTCTAGACCACGGAAAATCTTGTGTCTTCCAGACAGAAACCTTGAGCAAAACCAGACTTATTTAAGCATACCAACTCAATTTCCGTCAAATACCCTCACATTCTGATGGGCCCAGTGTCTAATTAATTCTCTCTTAAATGCAGAAACCTTGAGCAGAGTAGACTGACTGGTGTACATCCATCTGCTCAAACTGACAGAATGAAATTGCCGTCACATTCTGGCCATGCAGCACCCAATACTAGAGAAAGATATTTAATGAAAGGAAACAAGGAACCCCCTGCCATAACCAAACTAGTTAACATGTCCCTCACATTCTGGGAGAACCAAACTTCAAAGGTTGAAGACCAATATGTTTAGGTGTCACAGCAAATGGATTTAAAATAAGCATGAGTTTCACATGCACAGGCCATTTGTTTTGCACTTCTTGCCGGAGAGTTAGAGCTGGCAGGAGCTACAGCAGTCTGTGGGGGCTCCAGTTTTTTTTCCCACAGGAGATAAAACGCAGCTTTCCATGTAGCTTTCAGAAGCTGAATTACTGTGTGGCTTCATAGGGAGAGAGGGAAAAAAGAGTAGCTGTCTGAAGCTGGCTTCTTTGATAAACACCAGTGACGGCAATCTGTGGAAAACTCAAAAGTGAAATCTAAAAGTGAAAGAATTGTAAAACATCTGTGATTCATTTCATTTTTTCTATGCCACCCCTCCACTGACAATATGTGCGGTGTTATTCAAAGCCAAACAGATGACACAGGAGTTCACTTTAAGTCAACATGACTTCAACCCTGAACCCACTCTTGCAAAAGCTTTGCTTGTTTTCCCGCCCACTCCTAATCACCTAATCCGGCTTCCAGGTGTTTACTTTGCATACCAGTTGCAAATCAAAAGAAACCACAGCCTTGTCAAAGAGTTTGGATTAAGAACATGCCAAAAGATCAGAAAAGATTGTTCTATACTGTCATGTTTCATGGCAGCTCTGAGGGTGAAAAAAAAGCTTGACAACTGCAGGGAATGCTTTTCTGGCTGTGGCTGAGCTTGCATTTTATCGTCATTTGCACACGTAGGGGCTTCCTTCAGGAGAATAGAAGGATGTGCGCTTGTTCTGTTGCATGATGAACGGGGGTGAAAAACAGGAACTGTGCACTTCACGGAGGGGAGTGACCTCAGGTCTAGTCTGGGTTAAGCCCACTGCTCCCTTTAGGAAGTTCATGATGTTCACATGCTGCAGAGTTTGTGTATGTGTGTGTGCTTTTTAAAGCTGCATGCTAGAGCCAGCACTCTTTTCTGACGCCAGTTGGCCTTCGCTTAAAGAAAACGAGGTGAATTGTAGTGCCCAAGCTGCCATTTGGGTGCCTGAAGCAATTAGTGAAGGGTGTTCATAATTTTAAAGCTCCTGTGAGGAACTTTCAGTTTGTGACCATTTTGTCCTCTAAAGTTGTGTTTTCTGGTAAAAAAAATATAATTTTGTGTTCTCTTGACAGTCAAATGTAAAACTCACCATCAATCTTTGTAATGGAAAATGAAGGCAGTCTTTTTCTGAAGCGTGCTGTGACTTATTTTGTCTGACACCTACCATGCGACAGTGGTTAAAGCATTAAAAATCACAGCGTAGAGAGCATCAGTCTAATCGCTGATGGTCTCATTTGCATTTTTAGTCCATAAAATGGCATCGATATAAATTTCCTCTCGATTTCAAACTATACCAAAACTTCTCAAGGAGTTTTAAGATTACCTGCTTGATCACACGACCCACAAAGCTCCCCAAAATCCCCTAAATGACCCTAATGAACAACAGAATTGTATAAAATCTACATAAAATAATGTTATGTGCCATCCTTTTAATGTGATATCTAACAAAGGACAAAATGTTCAGCAGTAGCTCTGTCAGCTGTAGTGTTTGGAGGTCTTTGGTTCTATCAACACTCCAGCAGTGATTAATAAAAGGACCCCAGGGAGGAGGAAACCCTATACACAGAGAGGGAGACTGTTTAGATAGGTGGCGCTCCCAATCAGTGACAGATAGCTGTAGGAATGCAAGATGACCTTATCCAAATAATTCACTCAGTTGTAATCAGACTCACTTCCCAGAGACCGCTTTGACATAACCTCGAGCTACCTTATCATGAAATTTCAGTTATGTAAAATAAGATAACTTACTACCATGGAAAACAGCACCCTTGCTCAAGAAACAGCACGTTAAAGATGTCTGTTTTGATTAATCCGCTTTAACACCCCAGCTAAGCCACAGACTGACTGGCTCCATGCCATGTTGCATAAATGCACGCACAATTTTCCATAAGGTCAACATTTCTGTATGATAAATGCTTTTTGGCCATAGCTCCCAGCTCTGAAGTGTCAAACAAGTCAAAACTCAAAGCTTTCAGAAAAACCTGTCATGGATATCATTAGAGGGGGGCGTTCATGTGGTCTTTTCCTCATCCACACGGTTTACTTTCAAAGAGCCATGTCACGAAACAACAAAAACAAAAACGTTTGATAGTTTGGGGTTTGGAGGCTGGTAGCAAGAGCTGCTATTAGCTGCTATTAGCATAGCACACCCACATCTCAGAGTTGCTGCTTTGTGAGATTTTTGTTGGTGTCTTGTCAAACATCAAACATTAATAAGATGGAAGAGCTTGTGGAATTAAAAATTGATATGTGCTTTGATATTTATCTTATCTTTAGTCCACAGTAACTTCAGAGTGCTGTTTTTTTTGGTAGCTATGCTAAAATGGGGTAGCACTCTGTTAGGTTTACTGACAATATCTTCTGTTTTGTCACTCTTCATAAATGATAGAGTTACAGGAATAGTAACCCACCACTATAGGCTAAATGTCATTTTAGCTCTTGACCAAAGGTTAACGGTCAAATTTGGTTCTTTGTAACAATTAGAAACAAAAGATAATGACTCATTGGTTTCTACAAACTTTCACCATACCAGCTGAGTCAACTGTATTGTACATAGTCTAAATATGTTAATAAAGATTGTGGAGAAGAGTGTTATGAGCCTGCCTGGTGAACCCCAGAACTTATGTAGTATGTAAGGCATTATTGGCATAAAAAGCTCAGAGCTCTTGCTGTTTAAGCATTGTTGTGCACCTTCTTGTAAAGAAACAGATTCAGATAATAAAAAGGGCTTTGTAGAGTAAAAAGACATGCCTCTGATTATACTGCTATGACTGAATTTTGAGGAAGTACACAATGAATCAAAAACACTATGCTAAAATGATGGAGTAAGCTAACTGACACCATAAACTTCTGCCTGTATACAGATGACTCATATAAACATCTAGGCTATAAGTGAGAAAAAATGTAAACTAGCACTATTCTGCTATTGTATCATGTTGTTTTAAAGTAATGTAGACCAACTAGACAAGGACATTTAAAGATAGAATTAAAATTTAAAATCTAGTTTAAAAACCTAGTTTCACCTTAATACTTCACTAAGGCCAAATTTGATAATGTATTTGATAAATACCAGGGAAGAACGTCTTCCTTTAGAGTTAGATGTATTTTATGTTGCCTTTGTTTGGTGATATGCACATGCGTGCATGTTAAGGCAGCCATTTTAAAGTCCATGCTCTGCAGCTCTGTGCAACCTTTTGACCTGTATATCCCCCTTTCACTTCTCCTCTTCCTCCCCAGTGGAGCCAGAGTTCAAGTACGTGGGCAACATGCATGGCAACGAGGTGCTGGGCCGTGAGCTGCTCATTAAGTTCTCCCAGTTCCTGTGTGAGGAGTACCGGGCTGGAAACCAGCGGATCATGAGGCTGATCCATGACACCCGAATCCACATCCTGCCCTCCATGAACCCCGATGGATACGAGGTGGCTGCCAGACAGGTAAAGTGCATCCTGAGGATACATGTGAAATGTAGGCTTCTATAGAAAACCAAGGGCAAGGGTTGCATGCAATTGCTTTGTTTTAACAAAAATATCCACATTTTCAGTGACCTGTTCTCACCCGTGTCAGAAAGTTCCTTAGAAAAACTACAGAAACCTTTAACTTAAATCACAAGGAACGTGTCTGACTCCTTTGAATAACAGCTTATATAGCTTATAAACAGTATGCTGTATCTGTGGTTCTTCCGCTGTTTTCTAATGTCTGTAATAATCAGATCTATCTGAGCCCCTTGTTTTACCTTGGGGTCAAAAGTAATTATATAGCACCTGAAACAAGAGACATACATGCAACCCCCTTTAAAAACAAACACATGCACACAATCTTTTCAAGACTAATTATATATCCTGAGGACGCCATTTCCAAGCGGCGGAGCCTCTCTTCGCCACTCAGACGACACAAGCACACAGCACTATAATTTCTTGCATCAACAGATGTTGGGATGCATTAAAGTCTGGGCTTATCATTTCCAAGCATCCAAGAATTCTAAGTGTGGATTTAGGATACTGATTTAGCTTTAAAAGATTATTCTGGGCAGGGCAGAAGAAGCTAGCAGCTCTGAAAGCCTGTAATTAGACACTTCTGTGCTTTGAGCTTAAACCAACATCAGAATGCTAACATGCTCACAATGATATAGCTAATATTTATTTAGATGTTAAAAAAGGTTTCATGTTTACCTTGCTCACCAAGACTTGAGGACTTGTCCCAGATGCACCCCTCCGCTCCAATCAGGATACATGTAACGTCTGTTTTCAGTGCCAGCATTTGCCAGTCTACGTAGAGCAGAGCGATCCAAATGGCTGGAAAAACATGCAAAGTAGAGTTTACATTAGTCAGTATGTATCAGTCTTTGAGCAGGTTTCACAGGCAGATGTCAGGCATATAAAAATATTAACGGCCAAAATGTCCAGCTGGAAATAAAAACATTACTATATAAGTAAATATCAAATAATTACACATTAAATATTGTGTTACCTAGAAGTTCTATTGCAGGAGTCTTTCATTTTCACGACCCACTTCCTGTTTGGTGCTGGGGTTGTTTATCTACGTAACACAGCACATGGCCAATTTAGGTGGTGAATATTCATATGAACAATGTGGATGGCGTCAAACAAAGAAAATTTTGGACGGACTCATGGTAGTAAATCACCAAAATATTGACATCACATTCCGTGCTGCAGCACATGCACCAGGCCACCGGTCAGTCAGTGGGTCACAGAGCTACTATGGCGCCATTGGCAAAGAATAGTTGACTTGAGATGAAAAACCACAGAATTTTACATGATCATGCATCATTTACAGAAAACAAACAATTTAAAGTCCTTATGTACTCACCCTAACCTGACATGCCAGATGGAGGTGGAAAACCTTCCGTAGATGTTGTTTGGGAAAGGGCAGAGCTTTTGAAAAAAAATTCAGAGGGTAATTGGTTGAACGTTCTGTCTGTCACATCTTTATGGGCCAATCAGAACAACAAAACAGGTGACATAACTACTACTGAGGTGCACCACTACTGAGGTGTAAACTCCATAGAGAACTGCGTAACGCAAACTGTAGACATGTCAGTACACGACTTTTGTCGTTTTTGAAAAGAAAACAATTCACTGCTGTTCTTTGTTCTTCTTTTAACGAAGAAATTTTGTCAAGTTCTGATAAAAATGACGCTATAGCAGCATCCACGCTAATCTCTTCCGCCATAATTGCACGGGCCTCTTGTCGCTGCTTGCTTACGTCATGACTGCCACGCCCCAACTACCCCTCGATGCTGATTGGTCCTGTCACTTTCTAACTGGGCCCAAACTGTTCAGATGGGAGCTTTGCAAGATGGATTCACCAGAGAGAAACAAGGAAACGGGGGAATCCATCAGCTTTACAAGGTTATACTCACCCATGCCAGAAGAAAAAAAAAATCATGGAACAATGTTGACATGAATGACAAATCAAACTAAAATGTGTTTACATACTCTTCCTGCATGAACTTGTAGTTCTCCTGTGATCTTGAGTCTGCAGATGCTCAGGGCTGCACTGCGCTGGGCTCCAGGCATGTTTCTGATGAGGTGGTGAGGTCACTCGCCATTAGTCAGAGCAAGGCGCTGCACAGCCGTAATGCAGGACAGGCGGAAAAAGTTGAATTTGCAGGTCTGAATGCAGGAAACTGGTGATGGGAATTTAAGCTCTTTTTAGTGATGTGGATCATTTGGCTCAGCTCACCAGGAAGAGCTGGCTTATTCAGCTCCCAAATAGCTCTTCATTTGTTATCATTTTGGCTTCATTTGACCAAATTTAGCAATGACATGACGTATGAATGATATTTGTGCTGGTATTTCACTCCGGTTGTGCTTAATTTTTTTAATCAATGAAAGCATCGTATTATCATTTTAAAAATATACTGTCCCCAAAACACCTTGCAGGGTTGATGATATCTACTCACTGGTTTGGCTGTATGACACACCTGATATGAAACATCAAAGTTACAACATTAAGTATGAGTTCTCAATGCGTGTTTGCCTGTGGTAGTGTGGAGAAAAGAACATCCCTACTAATAAGATAAGATAAGATAAACTTTTATTGAGCCCCCGTCGGGGGAAATTTGGTCATCACAACAGCTCAGCAACAGCGAAGTAGGAAATAAAGTGAGCAAAACAATACCTGAGTACAATATCAACAAAATTAGCAATACTAAAAATAACAATAATAATATAATATTTACTTATTGTAAATAGCGTACACCTTCGCTTGTGGATGGACAAGACCAGATTATAAATAAAAACACACACAGTGAGTATGGTATTGATGTAAAAGAGGGAACAAAAATTCCAGTAACTAATCACTCACATAACACACATACATGCACAAAATATATAAAATAATAATAGTCGTACTAATAATGATGTAAAACAGCTCTCAAAAGGATCGGACCTTTTTGTTAACATAAAAAAGCTGGCTCTTTGGACCGACTCATTCATGAACAACCCATCACTACATGAAATCAAACTAGACATGGAAATGATACTGCTGTTTCCTAAGAGAACATTTTCCTAATACAAGACTTCCTTCTTATTTATTTTTTATTTTTTAAGATTTTTTTTTTAAGGGGCATTTGTGTGCCTTTATTTGATAGAGGAGGATAGTGGATAGAGTCGGAAATAGGGACGAGAGCGGAGGAGAGAAAGGGCCTCAGGCCAGATTTGAACTTGGGCTGTCCGCGTATGTGGGGCGTGCCTTAAACCACTAGGCCACCTGCGCCCCATTACAAGATTCCTTAACACAGAATGGTGTTCTTTCACAGTAAAATTTAAAAAATATATTTTTTCCTCTTTTTAGAAGTAATTTTGAATATATATTACTTGGTTAAAGCAGCTCAAATTTAGGGTGAAACATGTTTTTGCTAACTTACATAGCCCAACCTATGTGGCTGGGCCCCAGAAAGCCCTCCACTTCATCGCCATGACCCTCCATGAAAGGAAATAGACTGATTACTTGTATTCGTACACCACTTCTTGAATGTCTGGTGTGCTTTGCCATTGTACAGTCTGAAGAGCAGCATTTCTTGCAAATGTAAATTGTAAACTTTGAATTCAACACACTTTACTTGATGTGACTTCATACTTGGTGTAAGATATATAAAGTGAACGATTTCAGATAAACCTGATAACTTACAATGCATAAAATACATTTTGATTTCCCCCTGTTGATGGTACAACGCTTAAAAAGGGATCACCAAAGTCATTTTGATTCGTCACACCATTATATCACAGCTCTCAGGACATTTTTACGAATACATGAAACTGTTTGAGATCTAAGATGATATCCTTACCAACTTTCTTTATATTACACCCAAATGACTCAGTAAAATCCTTACAGTATACATCATGTGTGCTTACTATTTTACCCAAGACACAGTCCCTTGGAATTTTACCTTGTTTTTGTAGTTTAAATGTCTAATAAAGGTTTTTTTTAGTTGGGTATTTGGCATATGTGTGGAGTCAGAAGAAACAAAGAAGTCATTGTGAAGTAAAGTTTATGTCTGGAAAAATAACTGCTAAAAATAATTTACTGTTGTTACACTCGATCAATGGAACACCAGTTCTCCTTCCAAGCAATATGAATTCAAAGCTTTTAAAGCTGTAACAAAACCCCCAAGAAGCCAAAACTGAATGATTGATTCTTTTCCAACAGGGTCCAGAGTTCAATGGCTACCTGGTGGGTCGAGGAAACTCCAGAGATATTGATTTGAACCGGAACTTTCCTGACCTGAACGCCCTCATGTACTACTACGAGAAGACCAACGGAAGAAACCACCACCTGCCCCTGCCTGACAACTGGGAACAACAGGTCTGTGTACAGCCACGCTTATATTAACGTGTGGGTGCCAGTGTGTATTCATGTTTGTGCCTGTATGGAAGGAAGGTGGGATCAGATGGATGAGTACATTTCTCATGCTTGTGTGAGTATGCTTAATATTTGAAAATGGAGTTAAATAATGACCATAGCTGAGTTATCTTGGCTTGCACATTATTTACACAGAGATTTTTGCACTGGATCAGGTCCCTCCTCAGTATAAAGAAACTGCCCATAAAATTAAACAGCTAGTAGGAAAACTAAATGGTTCAGTAGGCTTTCTGTTCATATTGTATATATTTGTGTACCTGTGCAGTCTGACCTTTCTGGATGGGTGTGTTTGCTTACAGTACTCAAACACCCTATACCTCCTCACATAAATATTTTGTTCTCTGGGTCAAACAGGCGCCACTCTCTTTTGTCTTTGCATTATGATACAAGAGGGCAAAGGGGCAGCTGTGCTCATTCCAGATTTTGGGGTGGAACAAAAGTGCAACAAAAAATACCTGAAGTATCTCCCAAAGCATACGCAGGGTACTCTTGGCACTGTCTATAAAGATTTAAAGCTTCAGCTAAACATTTTTGTCTTTTTGTCACCACCATGAGAGTCTGAACTGACCTGCTCTGTGGTCTCAGAGGGTAGATGTTATCTGCTAGCTTCATATGAGACTGCATGTCAATCTACAGAGTATACAAACCTGTAAATTCAGTCGATTTCACCTCTTTGTTGCATGTATTGAAGGATTTACCCTGATGCAGAACTGTTCCATTACAAGCATTAGGAACAAGTACAAGCAATAATGACTTACAAAGCATTATAGCTAAATCTGACACTTAAAGTAGATTATAAGAAGTTCTACTGACAAAATGGATCACGTGTAAAATAAATGGAGGTGTATTTATGCCGGATATAGCTGAGGAATTATGTTTTGGAGTTTCTGGTCTGTCCATCCGTACGTACAGTACATCCTTACCTTTGTCTGTCAGATAGAGCAATTCTTGTGATCTTGAAAACACTTCTTTAAACTTCTTCAAATGCCTACTCTGACAAATGAATGAAATGTAATATGGTGGTCAAATGTCAAAGTAAAGGGCCTCATGCTCATTCCTTGTGTTCTGGTCCATCATGTTAAAGTAAATATCTCAAGTATGCTGTGGGAGATTTTCTTCAAACTGTGCAAAAACGTCCACACTGACCAAAGGATGGACTGATTACATTTTGGAGGTCATATTTCAGAGGCAAAGGTCATTAAGCATTATGTTCACCCCTGCTTATGAGCATGTTATCTCTGGTATAATTTGAGGGATTGTCTTCAAATTTTGGACAAATGTCCACTCTGACTCAAAGTTATAGTGGTTCGTTTTTGGCAGTTGTTGGTGAAAGGTCAAGGTCATCAAGCCCTATGCTCTATCCCTTGAGTGCGATGAAAAGTCCTGCATCTGGTTTGGTGACATGCAAAAACGTTCAGCTGCGGGTAGAAAAAAATAGTTTTATGATTTTGCATGTAAGAGCACAGGTACCAGGTGAAAAAAAAGAAGGCTATAAACTAATGAGTACCATTATTTTTACATCTAGATAAGGGAATACTGTCAGGAGCTAGTTCCTTGAAACTTTGAGGTATTTTCAGGTACATTTTCCCTCTGTTACCTTTTTATTATCTTGTATGAGGACTTGTTCTTTGGCAAATGTGCTGTAGGAGAGAGAATCACTCTCAAAGAGCCTATGTGGTGCTCTGTTGCAAGTTTTAAGTTTTATTCATTTCTTTTCCAGTCCAGGTTATACTATATATAAGTGGGCAATTGCTTCAACTGAAGCATGTATTCATTGATGTATTTATGCATGCACGCATATATATATAATTTCATACATATCTACAAATGTAAGAGAAAGAAGAGGCACCATTGTAGGCTTTTTAACTGGTGCACCTGTGTGCACAACCAAGCACAAGCCTATAAATATCAGGGGATATGCAGTAGCCTAGCTGCACAGAATCTGAAAAATAAAGCACTCTAAATGAAAGTGAGTGGCTGTATGTAACATTGTGTTTAGGTCAGGTGACACTCTTTAATTAATTGGTCTGGATGAAATGGGAAAAATTGCAGGTAATGCTTTGGGTCTCAGTTCTGAGCTCTTCGGGTGCAGGCAGATGCAGGTTTCTAAAACTGGGCCTATGCAGGACTGTGATGCAATGTCTCTAGAAAATGCCTTTTTCACACTTGCACAAAATGCCTAAAAATTTCCAAAATTTACAACATAATATTTTCAACATGAAATTTTCCTGCTAGCTTCCTACATTTTTTCCTAAATTGACTGACAGGCAGACTGCAGGTAAACCTTCTGTTGTGAGAGACAAGAGGGAACAAGCAAGCCAAGGAAATCTACAGGTAGGTTACCCTGAAAGTTGCACGTGTAAAAAGGGCTTTTGAAGGATTTTCTTTAAACTTCTCACAAATGTACACTGAATCAAGCATAAAGCAGTGAGATTTTCAAGGTCAAAGTCACTGGGCATCATGTACATCTCTTGCTGATAAAGGTTTGTAAGAATCACACTACCACAAAACCACCTGAGCCCTTCAAGATCGCTGTACTTTCACTTTCCAGCAATTGTATATTTTGCTGATATGTGGCTGCCATGTGGTAGTTGTAGTTTACTTGTAAAGTTCTTGTGAAGACCTTTGGTTTTGCATTGATTTTTGCGCCATCTGTGGACAGAGTTGTACATTTGATCACTTGTTGATCTTGTCCCTTGCTTGTGTTAGTTGCGGTAAATAATGGAAAATGTTCTACCTAAATTTTCTGGATACTGGTCTCTTTTCTCATACAAATAAATAGGGTGGAAATGAGAAGCCATGTTCTGCTTCATACTTATGAATTTATTTATTAGACTATTCACTATTTTTTGTAAAATATAGATGAGTTTCACTCTTATCTTATCAGTAACTACATTAAAAAATAACATTTTAAAGCACATTATACACCTGTAATAGAGCAGATTAGAATAGATAAATAGTGAATGTGTAGTTCAGTGCTTTAATGTAAATACAATACACAAAAATTTTGTAGATGACTGTAAAATATCTAGTGGACTATAAATGAGTGGTAGAGTCCTGCTAGATGTGTTACTTTCTATATGAGACCACTGACACCCATTTCATACATTCTTTACTCCTTTAAATATTTCAAACTTGGCATAAACACACTAAACGCTGCATAGTCAGATACTGTACATGTAACTACATGTCCTTTATAAAACTATAAGAAGCACACACCTGCATTACACTGTGAGGATAAACTATGTCTATTAATAAGAAAATACTCTGATCTGTTGCATCTGTGGCTCAGTAGTACATGGCTGCAGTCTGTTTTGTATCTCACTGTGCACTTAGTATTTCAAATCACTTAATTGAAATATGGAAAAGTTAGGATGAAAGCATGTGCTGTTAAACTATGGGTGATAACTGACAGAAGAGAATATTTTAAGTATAAAGGTCAGGTCCTTGAGGAAGTCCCAACTACAGCTGTTTTATCTTCAGCAGACACAAAAGAGGCTTCGGCTTTCAAGCTTAATATTCACAAGGTTTTTTTGTACATTTTCTTGCAGTTTGGTAATTTATAAAGACAGGGTAACATTAAAGAGAGGCCAAAGAAGGTTGAATATACAATGTGCAAGAGTCCCTGTTTTCATGACCAGATTGAGCATATATAAGCGTAACGGTACTTTGCTTAATCATGTAGCCACATTTTATGGACAAAAGTATTTGGCCACATCTGTTAATTATTGGATCCAGGTGTTTCAATCAGACCTGTTGTGCCAGATATATAAAATCAAGCACCTAGCCATGTGGTCTCCATTTACAAACACTGGTTATATAAAATGAGTCATTCTGAAGAGCTCAGTGACTTCAAGCATAGTGGGATGCCACCTTTGCAATAAGGTGGTCCATGAAAGTTATCCTTGCTAGATATTCCCCAGGTAACTAAAATGATATTAATATAAAATGGAAGTGTTTAGGAACAACAGCCACACAGTCATGTAATGGAAGATCATTTAAAATCACACAGTGGGGTCAGTGACTGCTTTATGTCGCTGTAAAAGTCAACAGCACTCTGCTGATTCCACAACTTAAGAATAAAAATCTTCCACTGGCATTAATGTAAGCGCAAAGACTGTAAGCTTGAGCTTCAGCTGTGAAGTTTGGTAGAGGAGAGACAACATTACGGGGCTGTTTTTCAGGGTATGGGCTAGGCCACTTATCTCCAGTGAAGGCCAATCTTAATGTTTCAGCATACAAAGACATTCTGGACAATGCTATGCTTCCAACTTTGTGGTAACACTTTGGGGAAAGCCCTTTTATATTCAAACGTGACTGTGCCTAAGTGCACAAAGCAAGGACAATAAAGACATGGTTTAATGGGTTCAGTGTGGAAGAATTTAACTGGCCCGCACAGAGCCCTGACCTTTACCCCACTGAGTACCTTTGGGACGAACTGGAATGGAGATGCACCTTTGGCTGTAATCACAGCACTGAGTCTGTGAGGATAGGTCTCAATCAGGCTTGCACATCTTGACACTGCAATTTTACTCCATTCTTCTTTGCAAAACTGCTCATGGCAAGAACAGCCCTTTTACAGTCCAGCCTCAAATTCTCTATTGGATCAAGATCTGGGCTTTGACTTGGCCACTGCAGAACATTAACCTTGTTGTCTCTAAAGCATTTCTGTGTTTGGCTGTATGCTTTGGGTCATTGTCTTACTGGAAAATAAATCTTCTTCCAAGCTGTAGATCTCTTGCATACTGAATAAGATTGTCCTTAAGGATTCTCCTATATTTTGCTGTCATTTTACCATCTACTTTTACATGCCTTCCAGGGCCCACTGTCAAGAAGTATCCCCACAGCATGATGCTGCCACCACCATGCTTCGCAGTGGGGATGGTGTGTATGTGTCCAATAATAGCGTCTTGTCTGGCCAAAAAGCACTATTTTGGTCTCATCAGATCACAGAACTTCCACTTGACTATGGAGTCTCCCACATGCCTTTTGGTTTTCTTCAACAGTGGCTTTCTCTTTGCCACTGTCCCTTAAAGCTTTGACTGGGGAAGAACCCAGGCAACAGTTTTTATATGCAGTCTCCCATCTCAGCTGTGGAAGCTTGTAATTCCTTCAGAGTAGACATAGGTGTATTGTTTGCCTCTCGCTAGTCTACTTGAATGGTCACTCAGTTTGTAAGGACCACCTGATCTAGGTAGATTTACTCACGTGCCATATTCCTTCCATTTCTTAATGATGGATTTAACTTAACTCCAGGGTATGTTCAATATCTTGAAATTTATTTTGTATCCATCCCAACTTTTACTTTTCAATAACCTTTTCTCTTAGTTGCTTAGAGTGTTCTTTTGTATTCATGGTGTAATGGTGGCCAGGAATGATGATCAACCAGTGACTGGATCTTCCAGACACAGGTATCTTTATACTACAATCACTTCAGACACATTCACTGTACTCGGCGATCCCCATTTCACTAATTGTAAGACTACTAGCGCCAGTCTCTTTAAAGGGGATGTAGCTGTAATGAAACAGTATTATTGAGACACTCCTGAGAGAAAGAGGTGATACATTTCTTAAAAACAAGCATTTAGCTGTTTCCAGTAGATTTTTTACAAAGTTTACAAAATTATAGGTAAGTCAAAAGAAAAATAAGTTTAACATGTCAATAAAACCTTTTTTCAAGCAAGTTAACACCATCTATTTTTTTTTTTTCTTCTTAATTCATCCTTTGGGTCTCTAGTGTTGAGAAACCTAAAACACCAGTCTTCCCAGTCACAGTCTGCCTGTGTACCCACATGACTGCCTCCTGAAAGGCCAACACAAAAGAGTAACTGTGCCACTGTTACAGATACTTCATTCATGCCGCTCAGGATTACATTCTCACAGGCTACACATGTGCAAACCATGCTACATTTTAATGAGCCGGTTCATGAAGCATCATGTTGAGGAATGGGAACACTTCTTTTCTTAGGAAGATAGAAACTGTTCCATGATAAATCACACAGCAAAGTGTTCCAGTAAAGTTGTAATTTTCATGCATGATTCCTCTCAGGAATCAATTTCAAAACTTTCCACCTCCTACACGGCAACACTAGGGGCTTTTCAAAGCCCTGCATACCGCAATTCTACAGCCCCTGAAAAACACCATGAACCATTGATATTTGTTTTCCTCTGACAGTGTTCAACCTAACCTTGAAGTGCCTATAAATTAACTTCTGAAGGATCATGAATGTCCAGATTTTTGTGTATTTGTCTTGAAGCTGTCACAGTCTGGTTGGTATTTGAGTTTTGTAACACTAAGACATGATTATCCATGTGTATGTGTGAGGTTGTGTGTGCGTCCCTCATATGTAAGGCAACACCATAGTGACAGCTCTGACTTCAAAGCTTGCACGAGTGTATATAAAGATCTACAGACAATAAACACCTCAAAACAGAAGTCCAGCTTCCAAAGCTGCCTTCAAGGCCAGTAGCCTGAGATTGGCTTGGATTATCTTCCAGCTGGACCAGACTGTGTTTATTGTCCTACATACCTCATTCAAGGAGAGGTATTACCCCTCAGCTCCATGCGTGATATATGGTTAGGAGCATGTGAGGATAGTTAATACTGTCAGAGACAATAAATAGCAGCCTGAGCTGGTATTGAAAGATTTAAGATTTATGTGGTATTGCATGTGAGGCATGGGCATTGGAGTAGGGGGAAAAGTGGGGCTGACTACTCAGGGCTCCAGTAGTGGAAGGGGATGTCGGTAGTTTTTATAATTATGAGTACTGAAGGAAGGAAAGTTTACAAAGAATTTGTTGAAGGAAGTGTATTAGGAGTCTAGATAAAATGAGATGCAGTACGTTACTAAAAACATCATCTTCTCAACATCATCATCTCACTCAAAAGTGAAAAAAAAGCCACACAAAATCTGCATACAGTAAAGCAGAGAAACAAAAAATGCATCCAGATAAGAGGCCAGGCAGAGAAGCCAGAAGTTTTGGGTGAAAGGAAAACCAGATGTGGTAAATCTACTTCTGTGTTTGGGGAATGTCTGGGATGAAGAGCAATGTCAGTAACCAGACAAGAGTTTCACTAAAACATCAGGAGTACTCTATGGACTTTATATGAAATAATTTCACACAAATTAAAGCTGACAGTTTTCAATACAGCCCAGTTCATGTGAAAATATGCTAACATACCAAATGTAACAATGCTTCTGTTACTAGTGCTGCCAGTACAGCTGTAGGTGTCTGCAAAGTAGGCCTAAGCCAGTCTACCCACCAGTGTGTTACTATAATTTCCCCCAAAATAAATTTATTTTTGTCTCTGTTAAGGCTGCCTTTACAGCAATGATATGTGATATTGCTACAACTAACAACTATTGTTTTAAAGTGGAAAAATCAGTGAATATGTAGGTAGCGCTGAATGTATATTTAGCCAAAGGTCGCTGGTGGAGAAAATTAAGCATTTCATTTAAATGATTTGTTTAATGAATTGTTGAATCAGATCAGATTTTGCTTGTAGTCAACTAATATCTTCGGCTTATTAATCCATATTCTGAGTTGCAACATAAGAAACCACATAATTAACCACTTTTTCTTCTCAACTGTGTTGAACAGCTTATTTTTTTGGTACTTGATCCTTTTTCTGACACATTAAGTCTGAATTATGCTCACGTTACAACTACTGTAGACATGCGCATTCACAAAACATAATTCTCTTAGCTTAATGAATTTATCATAACTATATAGCTGACACAGCTGACATGGCTAAAGCTAGGTTTACAAAGCTGCTACGTTAGCTATGTAGCTTCTTATACCTACATAGCTTAGCAGTCTATGAGAGTGACTGTCAGAGATGTTCAGTCTGCAGCCAGACTGTCTTGATGAGAGAGGAATGAGGCTCTTTTGAATGAATCACCAAATATTTGACTATTTAGGTCAGCTCTCCTTCAACATGGAATAAAACAGGGTTTGTGTACCACTATGAATCAGGGAGAGGACTGATAAAATGCAGTGAAAGCTAGCTTAGCTTATGCTTTGCTGGATTTTATTTCAAAAAAGCAGTGAACTGCTAGTGCCAAGTATGTCATTATTTTAAGCTAACAACAATGGAGCAGTGCAGTTTTACATAAAACTAATTTTATGATTTAAAGTTAACTTTTTTTGTCAGAAACAATGTTAGCTGCACTTCAAAATACTTTTAGCAGACAAAGCATGTTAAAAATGGAGTTGATGTTAGTGTAGCATGTTCCTGCATTCTAGCTTGAGTGTCATATTTTCAAAAAAGAAACACCAGTGAGTACACCATCACAGTAAGCAAGAAACAAGTCTGCTAAAAATCATTTTTCAATTAAAAGTTAGGATTTTTTAAAAATAAACATCAAAATTCTTTTTAGCAGTGAGAGCATGTTAGCCAAAATGCTGGTAATGCTAATGTAGCTTGTTCCTACATGCTTAGTTTGTTTTATTTTTTAAGCAGTGAACTGCTAGCAGTGAGTGTACCTTGAGTTAAGCTAGATACACATGGGCAGAATTAACATTTTTTTAACAACAATGCTAGCCACTCTTTAATCTTTAGCAGACAAGTCATGTTAGCCAAATGCAGGTAATGGTAGTGTAGCTTGTTTCTCCGTGCCTAGCTTAAATTTCATATAAAAACAAAACAAAACAGTGAACTGCTAGCAGTGAGTGTGCCATTAGCTTAAGCTAGCAACATGTACGCAGTGTTTGCTCATCACAAAAGTAATGATTTTTTAAAAGTTTTTATCAACAATGCTAACCACACTTCAAAGTGCTTCATAGCAGTCAGAGTATGTTAACCAAAATGCAGGTAATGTTAGTGTAGCTTGTTTCCACATATTTAGCTTGATTTTAATTTAAAAAAACAGTTAACTTCTAGCAGTGAGTGTACCATTAGTGTCAGTAAGCAACATGTAACCAGTGTTTGCTTATTACATAAATGCTAGTGTATCAATATAAAGGTAAGAATTTGTATAAGCAATGCTAGCCACACATCAAAGTACTTTTTAGCAGAAAGAAAGCAGATTAAATTAGTGTAGCCTGCTCTTTGGTGCTGCGCTTGTGTTTTTGGGGGGTTTTCCTCTAGTCATTTTGTGACAGAAGTATGAAAAATTATCTTCACACTGAGTTAGTAGTGTGGTTAAGTAATAATGAGCACAAATCTCAAAGGGAAACCCATGTTAACCAGTACACAAATCTTGCTTTCACAATGTGTTTCAAGAATGTAAAAACTGTGTTTTAACAGCTCTAATAGGATTTACATTGACTGTCTTCCACAGGTTGAACCAGAGACTTTAGCAGTCATTAGATGGATACAAAACTACAATTTTGTCCTGTCGGCTAACCTCCACGGGGGAGCTGTGGTAGCTAATTACCCATTTGACAAATCGAGAGATCCACGAATTCGAGGGAGAACGACGTATGCGGCCACTCCAGACGACAAAGTCTTCAGAAAGGTGCGCAGCAGATTCTAAACTCTTTTCCAATGCTACACACATCTGTTTTCATGACTTTCTAGAGTGTTTGGTGTTTAAAACATCTGGATGACTGGGCACATGTGTTTTGTGCATGATGACAGTTGGCCAGGACGTACTCGTTTGCTCACAGCTGGATGCACAAGGGGTGGAACTGTGGGGACTTTTTTGATGAGGGGATCACCAACGGTGCCAGCTGGTACTCTTTATCTAGAGGTAAGCAAACACTTTGCTCCTTAGCATTATATGAGTGCGTTTCTTACTGTTTTGTGTTTAACCTGTTTTGGTAACTGACTAAAGCTTCTAAAAGAGACTTGGGGATATTTTTGGGACTGAAGGCAAAACAAACCATTTTTAAAAACCTTAATGCATGGTTCAAAGAAGCTAATATATTTCTTGTTAACTTACTGTGTGAAAATGCATCCCACTAAAAATGACCAAACTTTGTTAAAGTGGATTTCTTATCTGAAAAATTACCCATTATTTGCAAAGAATAAAAGTGGTTTGATGCTAGCTTTGAGCTATGTTGTGGAATTACTCATTGCCCCATGTTATCTGAGTTGATCATAACATTTTCAATCTTTAAAATTCTGTCAGATGTTACCTTGAATATGCTTTTTGCATCATTTTGTGCACCTTTAAAAAGTCAGCTGAATACAAGCAGAAAAAAATATCTGTTTCAAACAATATTTCTTGAATTTGCAAATATGTTCTGCATGATAATCTTAGCAAATAAACATTTTATGTTTTGAAACCCCAACATAATTAACAGAAGTAAAAAGAGCACATTAGGTTTACACCACACTAATTCCATCCATCATGCATCCATCTGTCCATTATGTATCCCATTTGAGAAAGAAAAGACTGTGCTACATGCAACTATCCTTAAAATTAAGCCTGGGTTTAGAATTGATTCCTGGTCATGTCACATTATTCTGAGAGATCAAGTTGGCTTTTCTGTGGCACTTTTTCAAATGTGCATGACATTGGTATCAGTCAGCTCATCTAAGTTTGTGCAAGAAAATATCTAAGCGTTTCAAAGCATGTCAAGGCCACCAGCCACTGGCACAGACTTCAGCATGTGAGGATTGCGAGGCACTCGTTCCCACTGTGGTCATGAACTCTGTGACTCACTCTGAGGCCTCTGCTGTACTCTCCTCTTGACTTTGACCTCTTCACCTGATGTAACCTACACCAACAGCTGCACTTCCACTGACCCTTTAAATAAGCTGCTCAGGTTGGCAAAATAACCACATATGTCAAATGTAAAACTGCACGTTTTGTTCTCTATGTATTTATTTTTAATACAAGTCATATGCTGTCATCTGACTTAATTTTGGAGAACGAGGCTGTAGCTACGGGCGGGGCTTAGTTTTACTGGAAACCAGTAGCAACACTGGAAGCCCCTTGGAAATTAAGACACTAATTGTTGAAGTATTGGAAGGGGAATTCTTAAAGGGATACTTCAACATTTTGGCAAATTCGCCCATTGCCATAATCCCTATAGTCTTAGTAATAGGTTCGTTACCTTCAGTTGTCGGTGCAAGCTATTTTTAGATCGGCCGCTGCCGAGTTCGGACCTGCTGTGCCAACTCAATTTAAGCAGACGGTATTCCGGCTTTCCCTCACCAAACTCATCAAATACACAATCCAACAACTCCAAAACGCCCTCGTGGACAAGTTGTGACCTGTACATTCACCACCACCAAATAATAACGTATAATTATGTAACATTACGACACATGAAGCAAATACTTGGAACTATTTCTTGAGTAAACCACTGGGCGGAGTGACACAGTGCAGTGTAGTTCCGGTTTTGCATTTAGCTTTAAAACATCTCCGTCTCGTAATGTTCCATGATTATTTCATAGCGTGGTGAATGTACAGGTCACAACTTATCCACGAGAGCGTTTTGGAGTTGTTGGATTGTGTATTTGATGAGTTTGATGAGAGAAAGCTGGAATACCGTCTGCTTACATTGAGTTGGCACAGCAGGTCCGAACTCGGCAGCGGCAATCTAAAAATAGTTTGCACCGACAACTGAAGGTAACGAACCTATTACTAAGACTATAGGGATTATGGCAATGGGCGAATTTGCCAAAATGTTGAAGTATCCCTTTAACCATTCTTGCTCTATGTAAAGTACTGTGCAGAACCTTTAGGCATGTTTGGGCAAAAAAATTGAGGCTGAGGTAAGGCGTTGATGTGGCGAGTAAGCTGCCTTAGGGCACCACCAGGCAGGAACTAGGACTGAAATAAACCCGGTCATGCTCTGGATGTTCTTGCATAGGGAAATAATCTGTTGAAAAAGTAGCAAAGTCTACACTTTAGGGGCAGAGTAAGGTAGCTGTGGTGAGTAATCACGGCCCAGGGTAGCGTACGGATGAGTACTAAGGTTTCCACGAGCTCTTGGTTGTGCTGTGAATGTCCCAAGGGCCTGAAAATAGCTTGCAGACTCCAGACGTATTACCTGGGGTGAAAAGGCCCCGGGCAAAGAGATGCTGTTGAGCTTGACCTTGGCTGCATATTTTAACCCATTGTAAAATGGTAGAAGGAATGCTTGTATGGACTGACTTGGTTTCAGCTAAATTTCAGTGATGAATTCACGGTCACTAGAATGCATAAAGAACTGATACTAAGAGAGGGCATCAGCATGTGAGAACACCCTTTGGTAGAGATTTAAGCTCCAGTGAGAAACTTTGAGGGACCCCAGTGAAAGTTTTAGCTTTTCAGAGTAAAAGTTTTTTTTTTTTTTTCACCAGAAAGAAATATCCTGCCTACTTTATTGTCAAGTGCATCACTCTTCTTAGATTTTCTCCACAGAGAATGCAAAAAAAAAAAAACCTTTTCCGCAGCATATTGTTTAATATTTTAATATCCGTCAGAAGTTTCAGACATTGTAAATTACGACATAGAAATGTCCAATTTTTTATTGGCTTCTTCCATAACCAGCAAAAACTCCTCACTGGAGCTTTAAAATCAACTTGTACTGACATCAGATAGCAGGAGGGTTTTAGGTGCCTGTTTAAACTTAGGTCGCCAGTCTTTAGATAATCCTGCCCTTCAGATTCTCTTTTTTTTTTATATTTTTGTATCTGTTTGGAGAGAGGGGATTACTAGGCTAAAACAAAAAAAGCTGATACTGCCTTTATAAAATGTACAACCGCAGTTTGACTGTCTTTTAATGTCCTCCAGTATGTCTGGTCTTGTAGCCATTAAAAAGCTTTTGCTCTGTACCTACTGCCAGTAATAATAAATATGTCAAAGAAGTTAACAATTACAATTTAGCCTTTATTTGTCCACCATAAATTTCATAGACGTGCTTTGTGGATCTGTTATGTTGGTTTGGGGGAATATTAATGTCATTTATTGGTATTGGCTGTCTATAGACTATGAGAAGTTCTATGAATACTGGCCACTTTCAAGTCACAGCCTCCACCATGCTTCACTTGGTTTATGAGTTAGAAAAAAAAAGGTCTTTGTTGTAAGATCTGATGAATATTTACTGTAATGCGTTGCCATTGACTTCTTGGAAGCCACACTGCACCAACTTCTTAAAAAGTGTCTGGGCATGTTTTCAGTTTCAGCTCAGTTAATCTATATCACCAGCAATAACAGCACCCACCTCTTTGTTCTGGGAGTCCTGGTCAGGGCTGGTCTGGATTATATTTTTGGGAATGTGAATCCTTTTAAGCTTTTCGGTTGAGTCATGAAAGCTTAAGAAATAAACGCCCTCAGTTGCTATTGGTATGAGCACGTTATGTTTACTTTAACAGCTTCTTTTGCTCCAAGTGTTATGTCATGGTCTATGAGGTCTCCTATGAACTTTCCCTCCCTGTTTGGATTTACATGCATTCTGTTTTTTTTAATTAAAAAATAGTTTATTGCAAAGTTTGTGTCCAAATAGATCATTTAAAGAACATGAAAACAGCTGAACTGAGACATTTTCTTTGAGGTTTGAAAGTAAAGAGTAAAGTCTAGTGATTTAAACATTTGTCTGGAGATAAGAGCTACAACTACAGCATAGCAGTGGTTGGGTCAAGAAGAAGGGCTGGGGTGGTTTCTTTAGTAGTGAGACTGAGAGAATTCTCATTATTTTAAGGTGTTATGTGCATGTTTTGTAGTAAACGTTGGATTACAGAGCTAGTGAGGTGTATGGGAGTCCAATTACATAATACACACCTTTGTTCAACAAAACCTGATCAGTTTACCCTTGACTTAGAGGGACATTTGTTGCTCAGAGTTCCTTGAAATGTCACACTTTTAAGATCAAACCTACAGATGGACAACCCAAAAACCTACACTGTACGACAACATTAGTCCACCACCCTTCGGTCTCTTGGTGTATTACCAGGGATGAAAAGGACCAGACTAGAGAGTTCCTGTTGAGCACGACTGTGGCTGCCTAGCGCCCTACATGCCTCAAACTTTGGTACATTTTAGAGGAGATCTTTTTTGCATTCCTGTCAAAGACAAAACTCTTTCCAGCACAGAAAATTAGCATTTTGAGTTTCCTTTTGTATTTGTCAGCTATAAAGCTATAGATACAACATGATGGAAAAATGATGTGTCCTAATAGAGAGGATTTTTATCACTTTCCTCATCTTTAATCTGCCAAAACTGCTGTACTTCTCTGCAAGATAGTTTATTACACATTTATGTTGTTCTTGGGACACAGTGTTGATCATTTAAATTTATGGTATGGGGAGGGGGATATGTGGGCCCTGCTTAATTTCATGAGCTGACTTGCTTTCACTCTTTTACAGATGCTTGATGCTTTTCTGCTTTTCCAAGCATCATTCCAAGAATCTTATCCTCTATTATCATACCCTTTAAGCATTTTAGAAAGGGGGCTGATAAAGCAGCAAAGCTGTGTTAGAAAAGCTGCCTCTTAGAGCTAAAAATGTGTATTTCCTGTTTTAAAGATCTTCCCTTAAATCTGAAGTGACATGTCTTTTCCTTTTCTGTTTTTTCAGGCATGCAGGACTTTAACTACCTATACAGCAACTGTTTCGAGATCACCTTGGAGCTGAGCTGTGATAAGTTCCCTCCAGCGTCAGCGCTGCCCAGAGAATGGCTGGGAAACCGGGAAGCGCTGGTTTCATACCTTGAGCAGGTAAAAAAAAAACAAAAAAAAAACACTCATTTTTTGGTTAAACTGTAGGGCTACTGAGTCCAACCAGAATCCCAGAAATACACCAATCAAGAAATCTGACCAGCTAGAGTCATGAGTGCAATCCTTGGCTTCTTTTATGCTATTGGCTTATCCTCCTTGGATAATGAAACCTTTAATTAGCTACAAGAAAGTCAGTGTAATACAAGCAAACTGACTTTCACCTTTTTTGCCAAGCATGAAAAGCTCTCTAGGATTAGGAACAACATCTCCTTTATCCTGAATTCTCTGAGTGCCAAGAAATACAGTTTCCCCGCTAATAATAGCATTACTAGCAGCAGTCATCCAACAGATTGAATGAAAGCGCCTGTAAATACTGCTCAGCATTTGTTAACGGTTTACATGCTGCAGACCTGTGAACCAATTATTAGAAATGAAAGTTAGAAATATTTTGCAACACAATTAATACAGCAATACAGGTTAAATACAGTTTAGAAATATCTTGGAATGCTGTTTTTATCAGGAGTGTCTGCTAATAACTTTTAGCTCCTCTTTCCCAACACCAGTAGCTGAAGAAGAGGAGTGTTTAAACACAGCCAAAGCAAGTGAAGATTTTGAGAAATTGTGTTTTGTTTCAACGCAGTAGTGTCGACATGAGTTGAGCAAATGACGACAAAAAGTGTTCAAATGTTACAGCAGACTCATGAGCGACGCAAGAAGTGCCAATAACGTGATGCAGCATGTAAACACTGCTATGCTGCAGAGCTTGAGACACCAAAAACATGGAAATAACATGCATTACATACAAGAATTAAATTAATACATACACTGATAATATCGGTTTCATTATAATCTGAAAACATGAGGACAATTGTAACAATACATTCTCATCTGTGACCAGCACATATCACAACCAATGTTTTAATCTCTTAAAGAATTTAAAATTATTTTAAAAATATCTAAAATATAAAAAATGCTTTAATTTAATACCTTTTAATACATTTAAACTTAATGTATCATTTTTTTCAGGTGCATCATGGGATAAAAGGCATGGTCTTTGATGAAAACAACAACCCCATCGGTAACGCTGAGATCTCAGTGGCAGGAATCAACCATGATGTGACCAGTGGTGAGATGGGGCTTGGGGTTGGAGGTTCTGTTGACTGTAAAACAGATGTGTTTGTCTGTTTTACTTTATTTTCTAACCGCAGAGCTGAGCAAGAGAGGAATTAATTGTTATAAAAGACACTCTAATGTACTTACCTTTCATAAACCTCGATTTAAAAACAGAAAAATTGAATTCAATGAGTAGTCTTGTCATTATATCTATAAAAAAGGTTCATCTCAAATCAGTGTAGGAAAAACATACTTAAGAACATTTACACATTCAAAGTGAAGAAAAGGTAAGTTAACCCTCACTTGGGCAGGAAAAAGCAGCCCTCTAGTGGCCAGTGAGGTAAATTCACTTAAAAAAGCAACATGCATAAAAGCTTTCCAGTATTTTACATTTACTCAGTAACTATTCATCTTCGATTCAGGTGTAGTTAGTTGAGTGTTAGAGCTTTTGACATTACTTGCATTAAAAAATATTCACTTTACTTCTTCAGTTGATATTTACAATATTAATTTTCATTTGCTTATAAACTTAAGACATTTCAAACCTGTATTTGGCTCATGAAACAGGTAGAGTTTTAAGTGATAAAATCAGGTTAACATATTCCTGATTCAATATTAAATGGAGATTTTTATTTATTCATTTATTTCATTAAAAGGGACCATATACAGTACAGATTTTCTTTTTCATATATACATTGCATGTTTTTGGGCTTTTATACACATTTAAAAGCGAAGGAGCAGATAGAGTGGGAGAGTGGGAAAAGACATACAGAAAAGAAGCCACAGGCCATACTTGAACCTGGGCTGCCTGTGTAGTTAGGCCTAGCCTAACTGCAAGACCATCTGGGCCTCCTGTGTAGAACTTTTAGGCATATGTGGGCCATAATTAAGGCTGAAATAAGGCAGGCTGGAAGGAGGATTGACACAACTCCAGTTGTGCTCGGGATGTCTTTGCATAATACCAGGGGTATGGGAAAATAATCTGTTAGAAAAATAACAAAGTCTACACCTTTGGGGTGGAGTAAATGTGGTGAGTAAGTATGTTCTAGGGCAGTGGTTCCCATGGTGGGGGTTGTGAGACAGTGGGGGAAGCGGGGGAGGGGGGGGGGGGGGGTCATGGGATGGTTTCCCTAAACAAAGAGATAAAATATATGATTTCAAATCAGATAAAATTTCTATAATTTAAAAAACATTGTTAAAATGAGTTCAAATTAAAAACAAAACATAGTTATTAAGTGATATATGTGCTTAAATGCAAGTAAGAGTAACAAAAAGTACCTGAAATGCAAGTTTTGTTAATCATGCTTTGTACACAGATGCTCTTTTTTGGGGTGTCACGAGCTGAAAAGACTGGGAACCCCTGTTCTAGGGTACCATCCAGCCAGGTAGTAGGGTTGCCATGAGCCCCTGGCTGGGCTGTGAGTGTCCTAAGGGCCTGAAAACCGCTGGCAGTATCCAGGCATATTACCAGGGGTAAAAAGGCCCAGACAAAAGAGATGCTTGAACTTGCTGAGCGACATATAAACCAGGTGACACTTGACGCTGGTTGCCACTACACATCTTCTCCAGCCCTTGGTGATGGCAGGTCGGACCCCACAGTGAATCCTTAGCATCCTTTATACCTAAAACCTATGCACAGTACTGTAGAGAAGTACACACCTAGAGTCAGCTGACATTTGCTTTAATTTGCCGCTGTATAACAATGGTGATATTGGACCAAACTTACCTTCTTAAATATTAGATATGTAAATATTTAAATATAACTAAGTGAATATTAACTTTAAAAGCTCTTGTGAGGAACTTTTGGATTGTGTTGATGTTGGCTGGGAATCTTTGCCTTAAAAACTGTAAAGAAAGTCTGTTTAGGCAAGATGCTGCAAAATACTTTGCCTGCCACTTTAAAACCAAAACCGGTCCTGTCGTTGATTGTTTTGCTTGTGTTGCTTATAAAGATGCCTCGGTATAAATATTAGTCTAATATCCAACTAAAAACTCCTTACAGGAGCACTAAGGAGATTTTTGCCTACTTTTACTTTTTGCCTTTATCCACAGACTTTAATTTAATAAAAGTGTTTGGATACTTTTAATAGAAATGATTAAAGAATTAAGTATGAAATGTTTTGATTAGATAAATCATGTTTTCCTGTGATTGTAAATTTCCAGGGGTGGATGGCGACTATTTCAGACTTCTTTTACCAGGCACCTACACTGTGACGGCATCTGCTCCAGGCCACGTCGCCTCCACCAGCACCGTCACGGTGGGACCAGCTGAGGCCATACAGGTGTGTTACTAGAGGGTTTATGGACTGGGCGTCATAAAACAACAATATAAAAGCTCACTGACTCTTTTACATTAGAAAAAGCATACTTTAGGTTTTCATGTCTATCTATTCCTGTAAACTGAAAACCCACCTCACCACCCACACCTCATTATTCTTCTCTCTCCTCTCAGCTCCACTTTTACTTGAAATCGGCACCAAAACAAAACCTGAAAGTGAAGCCCCACAACGGCAAGAAGAACCTCTCCTCTCCTAAGTCCAGGTTAAAACTCGGCCCCAGATGAGACATGGACTAAATTGTGAAAATTTCTACACAGAAGATATATACATAAAACACGCACCAGCCCACACACATACACAGACAAATTTTGGAGATATAATTGACCGTAAAAATGTCTGTTATTTTATCATTTTAGTCCTATCATTGTGTATTTCAACCATCTGTGTTTTGTTTGTTTGTTGCTGATAAATATAAGCGGTGTGTCTGATTTATTAGTATTTATGTAACAGCATTGATTTGTATGAACACAGCTATACTGTATTTGTAAAGGACGTTCCTGGTTTATAAAATTTGATGAAACTGAAAGTGAAATAAAAGGATGTGTCAGCTGGTGATATTTCATCTTTGTATTGTGTTTGATTATATTTGATCACTATTGCTTGGAACAGTGGGTCCCAACCATTTTTCCTTGGAGCCCCCCCTACTCGTTTCAAAGACAAGCTGAGCCCCCCAAGACCTGAACGAAAAGTCATATCGTCTTATTGTTGCCAAAAATCAACATCGATTTCAGTGTTTCATTGATAAAACCCTGAGGAAGTTTTTTTTACCGGAAGACCATTGTATAAAGCTGTTTATTAAGTGCGTCATCATGATTTGACCCCAGGTTAGAAATCACTGGCTTAGGATTAAATCAAAAGGAATTCTCGCCTCTCCCTTCTTTTTCCAACATAAGAAACGTCTCTGTAGCCAAAGAGTTCTGGTTTAGTCTCATCTGACCGAAGGACATGCTTCCAGTATGCAGAATCTCTCTCCATGTCATCCTTAGTGTACTCCAGCCTGGATTAAAATTGTGTCTCTTTTGCAGAAGAGGAGTTTTTCCTCAGTCTACAAGCTCTTAGTCCATTTCTGTGCAGGTCTCTAGTGTTTGTCTTCTTTGAGACTATAACTCCTGACTTGGCTAAGTCATTCACTAGAGTCTTGGCAGTTGGTACACACCTCTCACTAGTTTTCTTTCCAGAGTCTTTGAAATCTTCTTACCTTCTGCCAGGCTTGTTCTGTACTGTGGATGGATGGCCCTCAGCTTTAACCTGATTTAACAGGTTTTAAAATGACAAAGTTAAAGCACACCATTGCAGAACAGTGGATTATGTTATGGCTCAGCAAAGAGCCCAATTGTAATAATTTCAACCCTGATAGTTTTTGTTATTTTGTGCAACAATTTTGTTTCTGTGTGCAAAGTACAATAATGTAAGCATCCTAAATAATACTAGGATTTGTAAAGCTGTGTTAAGAACGTCTTGCTCTGTTAAACAGCACTTGGGCAATACTAAATAAAATTTTCATTGTAGGGCTAATAAGTTCATCCTCAACCATAAATCTGCCAGAGCTAATAACAAATCATAACAGGATTCTACAACACAACAACAAATAGTACCAGAGCTATTAATGACATTTTACTTTTAATGTAATGAGCCTTGTAATGAATAATCCCAGTACTACGGTTTTGTTTATTGTGATGTGAGCCAAATAAAGCAGTGAAATATTTGCATTTTGTCCACAAAACTTGGATTTTGAGATGTGCTACCTTTGTTGAAGCTTTTGATCAATTATTGGTCTTAGTCTCACTCTAATCAGTGTGATGAGTAACTAATAACAGCCTAAGGCTGTGTTATTCAACCCTGCTCAACCAAAGAGCCAAATTGTTGAAAAATATCTTTGTAAGAGCCACAATCTAAGAGGTGAAAAGCGGCAAATTGAGTTACAGTGGCAAAAGAAATAAGTTAAAGGTGGCAAACTGGTCAAACAGCAGCAAAAAGTTGGTATAACATGCCAGAAACTGAGTGATAAGTGGCTAAATTGGGCAGAAGGATGCAAAGTGGGTAAAAAGCAGCAAAGAGTGGCAAAAACTGGGCTTAAATAGGTGAAAAGTGGCAAAAAAATTCAAAAGGGGGGGGGGTCAAAAACTGGTGAAAAGGGGAAAAACGGAATGTAAGTGGCAAAAAGCAGTAAAATGGATCAGAATTGGTAAAAAAAAAAAACAAAAAAACAAAAAAAAAACAGGAAAGAGGGGGCCAAAAATGGCAAATAAGGGCAAAGGAAATATATATATATATATATATAGAGAGAGAGAGAGAGAGAGAGAGAGAGGTTGACAATTTAAGCCAGCTGTACCAGCATGGAAACAAACTGAGGTCAGTTTTTTTTTCAAACTGATTTTCTTGGGGAATAATATTAAAATTAAGACATAAAAGGGACACAAATCATCACAAAAGAGCCACGTGTTGAGTATCCCTGGTCTAAAGGAAACAATGGATGGCTTACTAACAGAATTTTCCAAATCTCAATCCATGCAATACAAAAACTGAACAGTTGATGTCACTGTTGTACAGGAAAAGGGACAACGATCCTCTTAAACATTTAAAAGGGAACCCTGCCTATTCAGACATATTGGGGATATTACAAAAACAGCTGATATTTACAGTCATACATATTGGCTTGCTTATTGGCATGGTTAGAATTATTTTGATAGTGAAACTGAATTAAAAGGGTCACAATTTAGTTTAGTGCTCTATGTCACTCATTATATGCCAGCAGGTTATGGTGCTGTTTTTATCTCTCAAAATGTCAGATGAAGCTCGGTTTTACTGTTACTGTTAAAAAAATGCATTTTACCTGAAAAGTTTAAAAAAAGTAAAAGAACACTTATTTTATTTACTGTAGAATAACACATTGTTTTAAAAAACAGACCATCAGTAAGAGGAACAGCTCAGTTCTTGTATCTGTATCAGTATCACTATATCAGATATCAGCAAAAATCCAACATCATGCATCTCTAACATTATTTTGTGTAAAGAAATACTCAAGATTTCGATGTTCTTTGGAAAATTTAGGAAACTAGTTTGCAAGTAGGCTGCATGTTATCAAAGGACAAATAAAAAAAAAATCTGTTCCATCGTCACAAGTGTCAATACAACTGTTTTACACTGCTTGAAAATGTTAAAAATGTGTAATCATTCAGATTAATAAATCTGTAAATGCTGCAGTGGAGGGATGCGGAAAATTTCTGATAAATGCAAATATGAACAAATGTAAATATACTGCACCAGAATTTCAAACAATGTATCTTTAAATAAAACATTATTACAGTAAGCAATTGAGATTAGTCAACATCAAACCCACTGTCACAGTAACCATAAATCACACAGTAACTGACATCAGCAGTGCAGTAATCTACGATAAATGCTCACAATAATTTCCTTTCTCTGCCCGCTCGAGCTCTGTCACAGCTGATGTTTCTCAGATCAGACACAATGAGCTGATTGTACAGCAGCCGATGTGTTCTCCGCATACAGAGCATTATAGTGACGATCAACTGGCAGCCAGTACTGTGAGACAACAACAGACCCACATACTGCTCTTGAATGAAAAGTGGTCACTGTGAGAGGAGACAAAGCCAACGTTCATGCAGGGCCACTGATCTGGAGTTTTCTCAGCTGTACTGTGTGTGTGAATGCAGTGAGTGTGACAGAGAGACGGCAAGCACTCGTATTTGTGTGCAATTAGTTCGCCTAAAGTGGCGTCAATGAAGCCCACCAGTGGGCCCACAGTGTCACACATCTACTGCGACTGACTCAGGACTCAGGGTGAGATTCTACCGGAAACAAGCACCCCAAATCTGAATAAAAAAGAGCACCAAAGGTTATCTTTGTAGAAACTGATAACTTTATGGTTTTTTTAAAAAAAATCATTATTATTTTGGAAAATGACATTAATTTGGAAGCCCAGTTCCACCAAAGAAAAAGAAAAAATGTGAAAGTAAGGCTATTCTTGAAAAAAAAATCATAAGTCATAATTATGACTTTTTATCTCATAATTATGAATTTTTAAGTCAGAATTTATGCTTCTTATCTCATTATTATGACTTTATTATCTCATGATTTTGACTTGTTGCTACATAATTCTGATTTAAGATTATTTTTTTAATTGCTTATTCCACATTCTTTTTTTTCAGTGGCAGAAATGAGCTTCCATATGTTGAACATTAGTTTGTTAAATAAATATTTTAAAAACAATAGTGAAAATGACAGATTTTGAGGTTTTTAACTGTACATAAACCACTTCTGTATGTTTTCCACTACATTGTTTTTAGGTCTGGATATGATTCTTGTGCGTACGAAAGTTTTGCATGTAGTTCAAATCCAATGGAGGGGCTCTAATCAAGGGCTATTGTGAAGTCAGTCTGCAATGCACACATATGAAAGTAACTATTATACAATAAATCTCTGGTACTTTGGAATTTTGTGCAAATTTTGGTGAGTTCTGGCACCTGTTCAAGGCTCAGAACATTTTTCTGTCTTGAGAAAAATAATTATTCCTCATCTTTTAAGAGGGCTCTTGCATAGAGTATGCGCTTTGTAATGGTATGTAAAAATGCACATTTAAGTAAAGTAAATATCTGCCTTAATAATGTATGTACCTAGATATGTAAAACTGTTTATCAATGCATAATCAACAAAGCACCACAGTATTTGTGTATATGTACAGTATTCTCATTTCCACTTACCTACTTGAATTATGTTTTTATATCCGTAAATATACGGATGATTCCTTCCACTGCCCAACAGAAGGAAATATAGCAGAGCAGTTGAGGCGGACAATATGGACATTGATTCCTGTTAGAGAACCCAGAGTAAGGATATATTTAAATAGTTTATTTTGCTTCTTCCATGTTTTTGGGTACTGTCTTGGATTGGCAGGTTTAAGAGGACATGCCTGCTTTATTTAGTGTGTGAATGTGTATGTGTGTGTGGTCTGTAATAAATGGAAATGAAGTAACATTAGAGGGAAGCAGTAGTTAAGTATTGTTATCACTATGTGGCTGACACAACTAAATGTTCAAATGATCATACAAATTATAACAAATAATTACAATCTAGCTTATACAACAAAGCTGCTGTTAGTCCTCATAGAACATCAAATTAGGGCAAAGAAACAGACAGGGAAATTACACTATTCATACTAAAACATCACCTTAGCAGAGAAACGCGTAGTCATGGCTGTACATGCGCTAACTAGCATGCAGCTCAAAAGTCCTAAAACAGGACAAATCTAACAAAGAAGGATTTTCCTAAACATAAAATGTCCATAAGAGACAACTGGTAGCCAAACTGTACTTACATATGCTCAGTTACGCACAAAACACCAAAGTCCACATGGTAGGGCTCCCTAATTGCCTGTTAACCACCCTGCTGTCAATGAGACTGAGTGAAGTAGCAGGCACTCTGTATGTCTTATTCGCTCTGTCCACCAGGGGTCGCTGCCAGACTCTCCAACAGGAAGTTAACTTTTTATGAATGATAGAAATCTGATAAAAACTACCTCCATCCATTCATCCATCCATTTTCCTCCGCTTATCCGGGGTCAGGTCATGGTGGCAGGAGGCGAAGCGAGTCAGCCCAGAGATCCTTCTCCCTACCAACTTTTTCCAGTTTCTCCTGAGGGATTCCAAGGTGCTCCCAGGCCAGATGGCACATATAATCCCTCCAGCAAGTTCTGGGTCTGCCTCAGGGTCTCCTCCCAGTTGGATGTGCCTGGAAGACCTCCACAGGAAGGTGCCCAGGAAGCATCCTGATCAGACACCAGAACCACCTCAACTGGCTCCTTTCTACGTGAAGGAGCAGCGACTCTACTTCGAGATCCTCCCGGATGTCCAAGCTTCTGACCTTATCTCTAAGGCTGAGCCAGGCCACCCTCCTGAGGAATCTCATTTCGATTGCCTGTAAGAGGATCATGTCCCTTTTTTCGTCATTCTGTAGCATGGAATAAGTGTTTTGAGAAACACCAATACCATAATAAGACCAAAACAGGAGCAACATTACATGCCAAGAAATAAGTAAAGAGATAGCCTACCAGGAGCGTAGCATGTTTTAAGGAATACTTGATTAAAAAGATGTATGAGCTGCCAAATTAGCTTTGCTTAGCTAACTCATTAAACCATCTAAATTTTTTATGATGTTTTGTTTTGGCAATTTTTTGTAAAAAAAGCCGAATTATATTGACCATAATGATTTTTAAAATCAATCATGGTCTTCTTAGGCACTGTATGTAAGTGAAATAGTGAGTCTGTTTTTGGAGTGTTTTTTTACTGTGACCTGTCCTGAGTCTTTTTCCTTTTCCGTGACAACACTCAAAGGCAAAAGCATCCAACTCACACTCTGTTTCCTGCTATTGTCCTGCACATTCAAGATCACATATGAGGAAGCTGTCATTACTGCAGACACAGCAAAAACACTGGAGTCAGAGCTTCACACAACAACACCCTGTAGCAATGGCTGAGAAAAGTTACCCAACGTATAATCCCTTATGAAACAACCATGATTTTCTCTCTCTAAATAAAGGTTTTCTTTGTCTAAATGATCCCAAATGAAAGAGCTGCAGCTACAAATAGAATACAGGTTAAACACTCCTGCTGGGTGTCAGAAAGTTTGACTTTCTTCACCTTTAACAGCAGATTAAAGAAGTACATTTGTTAGATTATACTAAATGAGTTATAGTGACACCAAATAAACCTGACAGAATGATTATTCAGGCTCAAACATAGACAGTGACACTTCCTATAAATGTAGTGAACAGTGTCTGCCCGGGTGGAGTGGACACTCAAACATGTGCTTACATGCACAGGAATGAGTTCATAAGGAAATGTTTGTGTTGGTTTTGTCATTCTGAACCACAGAGGGGATGAGCTGTTTCTAGTCACGTGTGAACATTAGATGGCATCATTACTGAAGATGTTGAAATATGCTGAGTTTGTAAACCATACAAGACTGAGGTAGCATAAGAACATTAAATATATCATTGAAATATTGGCTTAAGTTGCTGCATAGAATTGCAGCTGATCTGAAAATGAGTCAGCTAAGTTTAATGATGCCCAAGTTTAGTAATGGTGGATAATAAAAATGCAAAATTAGATAGTTAGGTCAAAAAAAAATTTTGTATGCCCACTCTGGTTCTTCAAGAGTTCAAAAATATCTTTTCAGTATAAAGATAGCAACATTTTATTTTATTTTTTTTTGGTGCTATTTCAATATTGTATTGCTGGATTGACCGGTCTAGATCATATTAAACAGATGGACTCTGGGACACTTATCCTGATTTATATTGGGAATGTTCGCTAACCAAGGATTTATGCTATCAGCAGTAGAAGAGAAGTACTAAGGCCCTTTTCTTGATTAAAGCTGGCTTTAATTCCTACATTAAAATACTCAATATGGAATAAAGTGCTGCATTCAAAGTGCCACTCAAGTAAAAGCGCTGAAGCACAATAGAGAAAGTAATTAAGGCAGCAAGGGTAAAACTGTATGGTGTCCCTCAGAGTCAACTGCAAAACAAAAATATCAGTGCAAATGGATATTTAATGAAACACACACACACACAAAGCATGCATGCATGTTTTTGCATTTCACAAAGGTGTTTGGTGTTTTTCAGTTAGTATTCATTTAATATATCAGTTATTTTCTGCTCTGTGAGATGATTTCATCATAACAGGAGGAAAAGAATCCAGAGCAGTGCCTCCCAAAGTGGGGGTCGGGACCTCTTTAGGGTTGTGAGACACTAACTTGGGGGTAGCAGAAACATCAGAGAAAATTACAGTGAATTAAAAGGGTATATTCAATCCATTATTGAAAAAACATCTTTAAATGAGTACAATTTAAAATAAAAACAATTATGAAATGAGATTTGTGCTTAAATGTAAGTAATGTGTACAAAAACTCCATAAAATGTGAATTTGTACATTATGCTTTGTGCAACATCATGCTTTAACCACGTCTAGGAATGGTGGGGGTCCCTGGTCTCTGGCGTTGTTACTGAAAAGTTTGGGAACCCCTGTGCTAGAGCACCAAGGAGCAGCTAGCTAAAAGTAAAGGTGTACATCTAATGTTAGGTATATATAGAAATATTACAGTAATTAGGATGAGTATTTGGAATGAAAATACCCAAAGTGCAAGAATTAGCATCAAAAGAAAGTCTGATAGTCCAAAAACTCTCCTGGGAAGGACTCTGGGCTCAGTTCAACCCCTTAAAAACCCCTGCTATAAATTCATATGAAGCAAATTAAGGCAGATCATAGGAATACCAAAAACAATTAAAATAGTGCATTACTGTTTGAAAAATGGCACAAAAATACACCTTGAAGAATAATTTGTGGCATTAGAACCGATATTACACCTTTATTGGGCATGTATGTAATGTCAACTAATTTTTATTAGTATTTCAATAAAAAAAAATTAATTATAAAGTATAGGAAACGCTGTTGGAGTACAGTTAAAGGCTCGCCAACTCTTTGAACAAAGTTTCTTTATCTTTTAAATCAGGCATCAGCCCGGCCACCTACGTCCCTCTGTGGAAAAAGTGGGTGGCGTTGTTGTATGTAGGCATGGAGAGGAGCACAGCGACTCGGTCTCAGCCGTGTCTAATGCGATGACAGCTGATTTTACGGAGACAGAGACGTGGGGCCGACGTGTCAACAATGCTTTCCTGGCCATTACTGAAAAATTAAAACACGTTTCTCCGGGAAGATAATGAGACTGCGCAGAGCTTCGGGGCAGAGGGAGGTGCTGGAGCTGCTCTAAAAGTTGTGTCGAGGAGGAAAGCAACTCCGCCAGCACATCACCAGGCTGAGGAAAGTTGGATATCTAGTCTGACTGGATCTAACGGCCCTTTTCCCACGTTTTTCCACTGGACTCGGACTCTCAACAGGTAAGAAAGCACCACAAATATAAATAATATGACCTTTTTTAGCCCCTGCTGTAATAGAGGAACGCCTGTTACAGCATGAAGGGTAAGTAGGGACACATATAAGTTGGTAATGACACACAAGTACACGCTTTTCATCCACAACCACAACACTAGCCCCACACAACTGTTATAGTGCTACTTTAACAAGCTTTCTTTTGTAAATATTAAGTGCTGACAGCCCTTTGTGGCGTACTTTGAACGGTATATTCTCAGTGTAATAAGGCAGCCCACAGTGAATACAGAGCTATGAAGCTAACTGACTCATGACGTGAGCTGAATGAGTGAACACAAGTGCGACAGACCAAATAATCCCCCCGCTGTCTGTCTGTCACCTGTGGCTGCTAATGTCAGTTGTTCCAGAGAGAGAGAGGGGGAGAGAGAGACTGACTTTAAATAAGGGAGGGAAGATTCCAGTCAAACACACGTGCACACTTAATTGTTAGGGTCTAGCTACAAGTAGTCTTCTATTAGCTTTTTTTCCAAACAACCTTAGCATTAAAGGATTCCTCTTCTGGGTTTCATTTTAGTTGGATTCTGTTATTTTATTTAGCATTCTGTTATGTTTTACTATACAACAGTTAGTTCCGACCAAGCCATCTGATTGGACAACAGGCATTCCATGAGTGCCAATAAAGGAAAATAACACCACTGGGCCTTATCACAATAAATATCACTGCTCCCCAGCAGTTCTAAGTACATTTACATTTACGTTGACAGTTTTTTTTTTTTAAGATTTATTTTTGATTCCTCAATGACAGTGGAGGACAGTGGAGAGAATGAGAAACAGGGACGAGAGAGTGGGGAGAGACATGCAGGAAAGTGCCACAGGCCAGATTCTAACTGTGTACATGGGGCACGCCTTAAACCACTAGACCACCTGTGCCCCGACAGTTTTTTTTTTTTTTTACATTAATCACTGTTATTCCTTTAAATAACACAAAGATTAGCTGTACAAGTTCCATTATTAAATTCATAATTTCTTCTAAAGGGATACTTTGCTATTTTGTAATACCGATATAGTTTCTTTGCAGAGGACGTCATGCAGCAGCAAAGAACTCCCTTTGGGAGGCAAGAAGTGATTTCTACACAGAAACGCTATCATAGAGGTCATGTTTTTAGCTGTTTTTGACTGATTATACTCAATTCTTTCCTTTATTATGTTATCATTCTGTCCTGGTTTAACGAAATCTAATGACATTTGTTCTGTCATATTGCATTCCACTTTATTCTGTCTTATATTTTTGATAGATGAGTACATTCTAAATGAGTAATGAGCTTCCCTAGTCCATGCTGAAGCATGATTGTCCCCTCTACCCAGTCTCCCACTAGCCTGCACACACATTGCTTCATGCACAATCAGACCTGAGCATGGTTACCTATTATGACACACATTTGGCTTTTTTTTTTTTCTTTCCCCCCCCAAGATGCACGATCTCTTAAAACATGCTTTGGCATGGTATGTATGTCCATTGTGAGTGCGCTCTTGTTCAGTTGCCATGCAGTGTGTTAGAGGTGCTTTATGGCCCAAGTCTTTCAGTATTGCACCTATCATTTTATATCAAGACTTGGACTAACTTTTTCTTAAAAAATGCACTGAATAAAGTCTGCTATGGCATTAAAACAAAAGGTATTTTTCCTTTTATATACAGAGAAACAAACCATATTGTACCTAAATGACTTCATGGGGGAGGATCTGTATCTGTTCAAGCTGTGACAGGAAGCAGTGCTGATTGTTTTGGTGGGGAGTGAGTTGGCACAGAGAGACTGAGACTGCATCATGTCCAGCTTGTCCTGTGAACCAAGCCCAGATTTGGAACTGCTGCAGAGTTTTTGTTAAATGTGTGCAGGATATATGGTGCAAAGTATAGACTAAGATTTATCTGCTACAGCTGAGGAACACAGACATGCCTGCACAACTTGGCTTTGTAACTTAATTGAATCGTTTAATTTTTCTTTGCCTGCAGGGATCCAACCATCAATCTTATTGTGAAATCAGAGTAACGTGTCATTTCATGTGTTACAGGACTGCGCATGCCAGTGTTTTTAAACTTTTTATTCTTTTTCCTCATACCTGAGACCTCTTCTTCTTTAATTACTATCAGCCTTAATCAAGGACATCTCTTTCACTCCTCTGTTGTTCAGCCTTTGTCTGTAGTGCCTTGTTAGGATTTGGGAAGCATATAAACACACCACACTGAATAATTCAGCATTTGCATTTTCAGCAGGGTCCTGTGTCAGCACCTGGTCACAAAGAAACCCGAGATGTTTGTGTCAGTTTGCATGTGACATATGTCACATACACTAACATGTCAGGCTGTGTCAAATGGTGATAAATGATAATAGAAATAACTTGATGATTCATATGGGGAAAACAGGAAGGTCTATTTTTTATTCCTGTTATGTAATGTCCCAGAGGGATGGTATTTCTCAGGCATTAAAAATGACATTCTTTAGTTATTTTCTGGCTGCATGGTTTTGGTATTCTTGGCAGAACAGGCAGAAAATTGCTGTGGAATTCAACGGATTTGAACTGGATATGAAAAGAGGAAGGAGTAGTTTAACAGTAGGTGATGCACATATATGAATGGCCTTTAAATTGAAGATGTAATCAGGCAAAATGAAGAAGTTTTTTACAGCAAATATGTTTGTTTTCATAAAACCTGATTGCATTGATCATTTTTGTGTTTGTGACACAGTGATGACGTGTTTTGTTGGCAGAGCACATCAAAGCTAGCTAGCAGTATACCTTGCAGAAAGTTGTGACCATCTAGACAACTTCCTCCGCCAAGCTAAATGGAGCAGATTGATCCAGAAATGAAGCCAGACCTGGGAACATTTTGGATGCAGTAAAAACAAGGCTGGTGACTTTTAACTGTTGACCTGTTCAGTCGTCTGGTCATACACATCCCTACAGAACACCAGTGTCAAATCCAGAGTCCCAAAGATTGCTGCTAAAGAGGGATTCCTTTTAAATGGTATAGACAAGCTGGCTAGCAAAAGACCATTTGGCTTTCATACAGTTTGCTTGTTGCTGACTCAAGGCTGAAAGCCTGACTTTGCACTAATATAAATTTAATGGGCTTAGGGCTTGGTTGTCTTTGTGTGTGCTAATAAGATAAAGAGTCAAATAGTTTAATAGCCTCATTAAGACTAGAACCGCTGGGGGTCTCTATATACCTAAAAGTGCCAGTAGGTAGAGTTGACCTGTTAATAATTATTTAACCACAGCAGCTGATTAAACACAGAAAGAGAACTGGATCGTTGTCAGATGAGGATTTGTCACATCCAAAAGACTGATCTCTCAGCTCCAAAACTTCCCCACCATCAGATTCTTCTTCATTTAATGCATTTGAGCATGTCTAGTGACACGTCACAATAAGGAATCTATTTTTTTAGCCATGGTAGCTTTATTGAAGGTTAGACTTCTAATTATAGTGTAGTAACAGACAGAAGGCATTTCCATAGTGATGGCTGTTTGTCTGCTGATGTAAAATCATAGTGCATTTCAGTTGCTTTGTAGTTGAATACGTGATCCTGATATTCCCAGCTTTGACATCCAATGTCTGAGGTACAAGGAACACAGCATAAAACAGAAAGAAAATTCATTCTTTCTAATTGGGTCAGTTTGACTGGCATGGTAGTTATAGGTATTAATGACCATTTTTGAAAATTGGGATTTATGCTAAAAAATTTTTAACATCAGGCCGGGTGCTATGAAACGCACTTTTAGGAGAAGACAAAGACCGACAGACTTTCTATTCTTTTAATATACAGTACTGTGCGTAAGTTTTAGCCATGTAGGGTGCTAAGGATTTGTCACAGGGCCCAGTGTGCAACAATCTAGGGCTGGGAAAGGCGAGAGGGCTTCCAGAGTCAAGCTGGACACATGTCTGTAGCTTGATAGCTAAGGTCAAGCTCAACAGCATCACTTCTGTTTGGGCCTTTTCACCCCTGGTAATACACCTAAAGACCACCAGTGGATTTTGGTAAGGGCCAATTGATACTGTTTTTATTCAGGACCAATATTGATACATAGTGCATATGATGGAAAAACAATACTTGGAACTGATATGCATTTATTATGACAAACAAAATGGACTTACTGTGGCTAAAGTGAAACTGCATTTAAAAAAATGAAGGAAAATAAATAATTCAGCACTAGCTCTGTCAACATGAGAAGGTACAGATCAACACAGTAGCAGCAGGAAACAGGAAGTGATGCTTTTCACTCCATGTGTCATTGCCACCCAGGCCTCAGTGCTGAATGGCTGGCAGTTGTGTGACATCAAGTCAGTCTGATAGTGTTGATGGCCCGACATTAGATTAGACTGTAGTGAGAGAAAACAAAACCAAAGGGGAAGACACACCTTGTAGTGGAGCCAAAGAAGCACTCATTGAAATAACCTACTTTGGTAGATTATTGGTAAAATAAAAATACCAATAAGCAACTAAATGCCAAATATTGGCATCAATAATCAGTCAGGCCAATAATCTGTCTACCCCTAGTTTTGGGGCCCTTGGGATATCCACAGCACGACCAGGGGTTGTGCCCTGGTTTAATGCAGGGACATCCAGAGCATGAGCAGGGTTGTGTCGATCTTCCTTCCCGCCCAATGGTGCCTCTCATGCAGCTTACTCGCCACATCTACACCTTACCTAGAGTAAATTCTCGGCCCAAACATGCCCAAAAGTTCCACACAGTACTGTATTGCTAGTATTGTATAATTAATACTTGGCATCATGTTGGCTTGATGGTTTCTGGTGCTATACAGCAAGAAGATTCCTGTTTTGGACAGGGCCCTTCTGAGTGGATTTAGCATGTTCTCCTGAGCACGCATGGGTTCTCTCCAGAGCAAAACAGACTAAGGACATACTTGTTTAGTTTAACTGATGACTCTAAATTGCCCGTAGGTATGAGTGTGAGGATGACTGATTGTTTGTCACAGCCCTGTAATTGACTGGCGACCGATACGGGGGTGTATCCCGCTTCCCCAATGGCAGCTAGGATTGGCTCAAGCCCTGAGGCCAGGGTTAGCGGATTAGATAATGTATAATTAATGTTTTTAATTTGATGGATACAAATGTCGACACAGGTGAAAAAGGTTAGTGTTAAGAATGTAAACCAACTCTTGTATTAATTGCAGTATATTTATGAAAAAAAAGATGTCTTTTGGATTGGTTTGGAGTGACACGTTGCAAACATGCACTGCATAAATCCTGCAGAACATCAGATATAAATAAAAACAAGATTTATAGCCAATTAAAACCTCTGTAGCATGTTTATTTTTCACACTTTTTATCAATATTTCATTATTGATGAATGACATATGCATTGCAAGTTTTTCTATTAACTTGTAGGCCTACTTGAGATATTTATCGTATTTTGAAAATAATTTGTTTTGTCACATATTTGGTTTTTTGTACTAAAAATGGTGTAAAAAAATTACTGAATACTTAAGCAGCAGATATCTCAGACCTGTGCCTTGGTTTTCCAGACCTTTCTCAGTAAGATTGTCTTAGAGGTTGATTCACGGATAGACATCCAGACTGTCTTGGTTGTGCCATCTCTTGTTCATGTCCTCAACTCACCTTAAAATCTCCTACAAGTTTGTAAAGTAGATGTGAGAACTTGTTGGACTTATTAAAAGTACGCATATTTCCCCCTCCATGAATTGATCATGTTTCTGCAGGCACGTCACGGTGAGATTCCAAAGCACAGATCAGTTATGTAACAGCTCACATGCAAACTATTAGGGCCCTCCATGTTTTAAGGCTGAGGCATATCCTCAGGCACCTCTGGGGTCCTAGCAGGGAAAACCCTCCTGCTGTCCAAACAGATCCCAGTAGCCATGACGACCGCGGCCTCTTCCCCCTGAGCTCAGACATCTGAGCTGTCCTCCTTACTGTGGAAATGTTTATGCAAAAGAAACAGTTCCGCCCTTTTTGTGTATATGAGTGTGAGGCCGGTAATGTTCAACACGTGCACGCTCCAGAAAAGGAACAGAGAAACAAATCTGTGTTGCCAAAGTGAAAAAGATGCTGGAAAGTAAGCGACGAAAAGAAAATGTGAACGTGATGTTGGATCCAGAGCTATTGATGAGCAAGTGAGTGCTTTCAGTCTTTTTCCAAGGGCCCACCCAGGTTTTTCCCCTGCATTCATAGACAGCTCTTACAATAGTTGCCTCTTCTTTAAGAAAACTTGACAGAGTAGAAAAGTAGAATCCTCAGACTTTTAATAAAAAGCCTCTTCTCTTTCCAAACTTAAGATTTTCTCCGGGGGAAATGTGAACAAGACAGGGCATTGAAGAGGTTACATGTGTGAACGATGATTGCTCTGTTGGGCTCGTCTTGCCCTGACTCATTCCCCTGTTAGCCAAGAAATAAAGCAGTTGCTGCAATGCAGGGATAAAGCTTTATTTGGGCGACACACCCCATGTGCCTTTTGTTTTACCAGAAGCTAATCTTCAGTTCTTCATAAAAATGTGGAATCTGTAGGCATAGGACCAGATTTCATTTATAAAAGCAATGTGGACAACACTTCCATCGTACAAAAGTGAAACCAAAACACCCTCACAGCAATTTGCATGTCCTCCCCATACATGTGCAGGTTCTTTTACAGACCAAAGACATGCTCGTAAGTTATGTGCTGACTCTAAATTGCTTGTAGGTGTGAGTGTACTGGTTGTCTGTTTCTATATACCAGCCCTGTGATTGAATCCATCATGTACCCTGCCCCTAGCCCAGTGACAGCTTGGATTGGCTCTAGTTGACCAACAGCCAGATCAGGAGAAGTAGTGTAGATAATGAATAGATAGATTGACATGCAGAAGGGATCTGCCAGGTGGAACTGTTTTATATATGCTACACGTTTTCCACTGACCAAAACACACTGTTAAATTACAGATAAAATGTTAAAGACCTTCATGTTGGCACAGTCCACAGCAGAACAGATAGACAGATATGGAAAGTCCGTTGACTGGGTTGTTAGTTCTTGGTACTTTTCTGTCACTTTTCCCCTTCTACTCTAGTATTCCCGTTGAAAATGCTGCATGGAGCCGCATTTGTCAACAACACTGTCAGTCAAGACACCACATCAGGTCATATATGCATCAAATAACATGAATATGTGGAGATTAATCTGCCTGATAGCTATCACGACAGACTCCCTAGTTTGACCCTTCAAGCTATTTTTTAATCATTTTGTCTTGCCTGGACTTGTTGTCCACAAAAGCTTGTAAAACATAATCCTGTGGAACAAAGCCAAGCTCTAAACATCCTTTTTATCAAAACAACCAGAATATATATGTGTGCTGCAGTAATGTTGCTTGAATGCTAAAAGTTAAGGGACTATAAAGACAAAAGAATAATGACTAAGACTTTTTTTTCCCCGTCTCTTAGGGACAAAACGGTGAATTAAAAACAATCTTCAAAATATTTACATATTTACAAAAAAGTCCTTGCTCTTTCTTTTTAATTCTCTTCGTGCCATTTTTCAAAGCAGTTCCTGTTTACAGTGACATAGAGGGACACATCACAGGCAATCTGTGTCTCTTTCTCTCTACAAGGAGCAATACAGGCTGTCTGCTGCATGATCTTACTGTTAAGACGTGCACAGTTTGACAAAGCAAAGTAAGAACAGCCTGCCATTGGTTGTCACAGCCTGTCAATAAGCACTGTGGGAAAGCAATAGCTGCTAGTGGCAGAAATGATGGAAAATGGAATAAAAAGCTGTCAATATCTTATTTACGGGTGTGAATGTCATCTTTGAATATTCCAGAAAGTCACCCAAGTTCCAGGCTTTTTAGAAATGCATCCAAGGGAGCGCAGATGGTCGAGTGGTTTAAGGCGCTACCCATGTATGTGGGTGGCCGGGTTCGAATCCAGCCTGTGGCCCTTTGCCCGATGTCTCTCCCCACTCTCTTCCCTGTTTCCGAGTCTATCCACTGTCCTTTCTCTATCAAATAAAGGCATGAAAAGGCCCAAAAATAAATCTTTAAAAAAAAAAAAGAAATGCATCCGCAAAGAATTTGAAGGCATGGCTAGTGCCAGTGGAAGGGCAAAACGGCGACCTCCAAGAGAAAAAAGAGAAAGGGGGTTAAGATTACTTGACACTCCAGATAGACTGCTTAACATATCCATTTCTTGGGATATATTTGACATCCATCTTGGAAACAGTCCGTAGTCTGTGTTTAGGAGGACACAGCCTTGTTCTGTCTGATTTCAGAACAATCAGAGCAACAAAAGATATGACATAGTTTGCATGCACAGCCCCAGGGGGAATAGACAACACAGTTGGAGCTTGACATGTTGCTGTCATTATTGTTCACCATCAGTGGAGCCAGCTCGTAAATTAAACTCTGGGTGAAGCCAGTCTGGAGAAGAGAATAAAACATTTTCCACCAAGAAAAGTTGTCAGTACAGCTCTTTGCTCTTCTTTTTTTTATGAAGAAATGTTGGCCATTTCTGATTAAACTGCAGCTGTAGCTACAGCACATCTAAGATTACCGTAAAACACCAAATAATCACCAGGTCCCAATTAACCACCGAGTGTGGCAGTACATTTTGACAAATAAACGCCTGTTCCAAATAAATGCTGGATGTAATTTATTTACAGCTCAGATATGTGACTGAAATGAGATGAGAACCGTAGAGAATCAATTCACTACTCCCCCTCCCTTCCTGTTCTTCTCCCTGTTTGGGCGCCGTAGCTCCGCCCCTGTCTTTAAGTGCCTCCCTTCTACAGTCTATGGTGCCTCCTCGCGGGTGAGAATGTCCGCTGAATTTAATACTCACGGCGGCAAAGCGCTCGTGGAGTGATTTTGCTCTGCTTTTCCACTGAAATCAATGGCCGAATCACAGGCAAGAAAACACTTCATCTCATCATGAACAAATTCTACACAGGACCGAACACCGCCGTAATTCCGCCATTGAATCAACTTCTCACTGAGCTGAGATACGGAAGCTAGAGCGGCCAATAGGAATGCTCCCTCTGACCTGAGCCTGATTGGCTGCGAGTACTAGCCTCCTCATTGGCTGGGGCACCCCCGTCCCTTGCTCGTTTTCTCAAGTGACATAGCAGCGCTATGCCCCGGTGCAGCCAAAAAATAAAAAGTACAACATTAACTTTAAACTGTCTATCGTCAACTTTGTGTTTGTTTAGTTCCTTACCAGTATTTAAAGTGTTTAGAGAGTGTTGAGTTGACAGAAGAAGACAGAAGTATAACTATGGTACTGTAATCTTGTCTTAAAAATGTAAAAGTGATATTCATACTGGTGTAAATAAATAATTTGATTAAATTTACCATATTTTTCCAATTTTTGCTAAGCAAGATTTTTGTGAGAAAGGAATTAAACGCCTGTTCCAAATAGCCGCCTGGTCCCAAATAAACACCTGGTCTGGCCAGTGATTGAGACTAATAAACGCCTGGGCTATTATTTGGTGTTTTACGGTATGTCCTCGGTATAACTAAACCACACCAGTAGCTACCACCTTGTTCTACTCAGGCACGAATGTTTCAGACTGGAGCTTTACAAGATGGATCTGCCTGGGGATGGACATGGAATCTGGCCAGTCAGTTGGCTTTGTGAGGTTAGGTTTGAGGAAAAAAAAAAGACTTGATGGGTAACCTAGCTTTATGTTTTGACCCATAATCCGTCTGTTAACATGGAAATGATGACCTAGAGGGAAGAGGCTAGACTGGTTTTGTCCAACTGAACACCACAAAATGATTGGTAGACATTTACACAACGTAGTAGTGTAATCACTAAAGGTGTGACGTGAAATTTTTTGATGCATTTTATTGGTTGTACTCTCGACATCATTGAAAATGAGAGAACACCCTCAATGATTTTTTCGAGATTAAATAAAAGGTTGAATGAACGATCCCTTTTGTTTCAGAGGTGTTGATTTGCTACCTGCTAGCCAGTCTGTCTGAATCTCTACTGCTAAGCTAAGCTATCCAGCTGCTGGCAGTAGATCTGTATCAATCCATTCATTTGTTATTGTCTACAATATTTATAGACTTCTCTACAATCAGAGCGTAACTCTGTCCAAGGGTGGACAGCACTTGAAAGTTTGAGATGCCTTTGTATACAGTATTCTCAAACTGGTATGTCATCCTTAAACATAAATCATCTTTCTGTTTGGGCTGTTTTAAATAAAAGGAAAGAGAGCTTTCATGTTAGTGTATGTTACTGTGTGCTTGCTTTTTAACATGTCTGTATGTTTGCTGTTTGAATGTTTGAACGTACCAGGAATATTTCAGCAGAGTTTGGCGTCTGAAGGCATTTGAGACAGCTTGCCAGATGTGTTCTTCTCATCCAGCTGGCTGAGGCCACGTCGTGCTGCCTCATCTGGATGAAATGTACTAAAGACTCAGACTGCTCTCTCTTTATTGTCCCGCCTTTTATTTGTTATTTATTGTTAGAATAACAACATCAGAACACAATGTGAAGAACACTCTAAACCTGGGGTGGGACAAACAACCAATACATGTGAAATCATTTTCACTAGTTTTGTTTTTAAAATTGTGGTCCTCAAAAGAGATTTCTCTTCCAATTTGACTCTGTGCTTCACTACTTCATGATTCCTCAACATGGTGCATTTAATATGAATGAGAGCAACAGAAGTTGAGAGACCAAAGAAGAAGTTCATAGGGTTGCTCTCTGACTGGATAATGTAAGAAAGCAGTGGGAAGAAAGTTGGAGATAAAGCATTATAAGAGGGGGAACTGACACCAAATAGCAAGAGAGAAATACATTAATCATGCCCTTTACTTTCTTAGAAGAATCTTATATTCTTCAGTTACAGTTACTGAGAGAACATATGCAATTAATAAAAACTAGGATTTGGAATGATGTGGCTTTTAGCTCATATTAAAACAAGGATCAATGTAGTTGTGATGTGATTAAGTTCATAAGTACACAAAGTTTTCTTACATTAATAGCATACTTTATTGCCCCTTTCAGCACACAGTGGTTAAGAAACAGCAAAATCACTGCCATAGCAATGTGAAATAGAAGTGCTCCTCAGTGTCTCATTCCACTGTAAACTGGAGGAGAAACTTGTGGTGCCAAGCTATTCAACACAACATGCCTGTTCTACCAGCACAGGAATAAAAGGGGCTCGCTTGAGACCTTGTTTACACGAAAACGTTTTGCTTCGTTTTCCATTTTCGTTTCCCAAAAGTTCCACGTTTACACGGCAACGTTTTGAAAACAATCTCCATCTACACGAGAACGCAGGAAACAGAAAAACGCCTTACTAAGGTGATTTACTACACAATTAAACTGTCTCTACAACAAGGACAGTGTTTTTCATGTGTTTTTGATAATATGTAACATTTTTATCATACATGTGTCCATGAGAGTAATTCATCACTAAATCCTCCTCCTCATCACCATCGTAGCGCGGCAGCGAAATTTTACGGCACATATAAACACAAAAATGCATTGCAAGATCAGTCTTGTTATAACGAAATACTGTGAAGACTGTTTGATTTTCCAGGGACAAACTTTTCTCCTAAAGCAGCACTTCCTGCTTTTAGTGCAGCAAAACTTAAAGAAAAAAGATAAAGTCTAAATCATTTCCGAGAAGCAGACATATAGGAAAATAGAAATATCATTCTAAAATCAAAAAAGGCTCCAGCTCCCCTCATGTGCAGCGCCGCGCTTTATGAGAAAATCCACGAGAAGTTAAAGGCTGTAGGAGCTGAATTTTTCCAATTTTTTTTCCTGTGTACACGGAGATGGGGCGTTTTGGAAAACTTCCACTCTGGAGCCCGTTTCCAGAAAGCTTCGTTTTCAGGCACCAAAACTGCGTTGCAGTGTACACGGACAGCCAAAATGCTACAAAACTTTTGCGTTTTCACTCGAAAACGTTGTGTAAACGGGGCATGAGTGAAAGTGGTGAGGACGTTGGATTGCCATGTAAGTTTTGTAAACGTTGGTCTGTCACAAGCAGCAATCCTCTCAGTGAGGTGAAGCTCAGCCAATTTTGCTGACAAATTGAAATGCTGGATATGGAAGCCCCTCCCCTCCTGCATCTTTTGGGAACTTGCTTACACTCAGTTTAATCCACAAGTGGAGTGATTTAAATATAAAAAGATTAAGCAAGTAAACTCCCTACATTTGCACTCAGTGCACACAAATAGGTGATTGTTTGCATCTTGTGTAAACATATTAGTAGTTTAAATGATGTACCAGCTGTGAAATCGATACTGATGTTTTTTTGTCTATTATTACTTTTTTGATGTTTCCTCATCTTGTCTAGGGGCCAAAATACATTTTCATTGTTAAAAAACAGTATTATCTATTCTATATTAATTTAGAGGAGGTAAATTCAACCATAAAAATCCTCAATACCTTCCTCTGAATTATAAAGTGTGTCCTTTTCTTATGTGTTAGCAGACTCCACATACTTTGGTATGTTTGGAACTGAGATATTCCTAACCCACCAGCTGTAAACATCTTTTTTGCGCTTTGAAAATGTGCATTTATAAGCATTGTTTATGGGACTTGTGGGGCTTTTCTCTAGTGGCCACTCAAGGAACCTCAGCCTTTTATACGTAGATGCTGGCTTCATTTTCAACAATGGAAGCTGCTGCTTGGCTGATCAGAGCTCAGTCCATTTTTTTCAATTTTGAGAATTAAATCAACTTCTGTAGTAAATGTTGGTATAAGCGTCAGTGTTTATGTCATGCTTGCTCTGCGAGGCTCTCACTCTAAACAGATGGTTTCAAACCACATGACTTTTGTTGACAGCTGTCCGCCTGTCTCTCCCCCCTCCCCCTCCTCTCCCATCACATGTGCTGAAAGACTAGACATTGAAAAGAAAAAGCAGCAGATGTCCCGCAGTTTTTAATACCTAGAACCCTCCACCAGTGGGTCACCTGTTTGTGTGATGTTGTTTTGAGGTGAATATGTTTTGGACAACTCAGCACTCTGCATGTGAGGACTACAGAACGAGCTCTGTGTAAACAGCCTGAATCAAAAGACGTCCAGCTCTCTCCAGAGGATTCTACCAGCCCGTGTGTGCGTGTTTGTGTGTGAAAGGCACGTGCCAGTCTGCCACCTCGGTGTATGTGAATAGGATGAATGGCACATAGGCTGTGAATCAGTGTGAGCCTCATCCTGGCAGGCAGACAGATAATGAGGCAGCGTTCTCATTGTTGGCATCAGATGACCGTGTTCAATAAAAGGTATGGGCAGTCAGCAGATCTGACTTCCTCCTTTCAGTACTCACATTAACAAACTCTTTCAGCATGATACCTGCAGTTTGAGAAGAGATGTAGACACCCTGTAGAAAACACTCAGACACACCTAGGACAATCATGCATAAGAGTGGTCTACAGTGTTTAAGAATCAACCTAAGTCTTGGAAAAGCATAAGAGAAGAATTTACAAGTAAAGAAACATGCACTTTTTAAATTGGCTTGCTTTGTTATGACTCTTATTTATTTAAAATAATGGACACATGACACACTCACTGGCCACTTTATTAGGTACATCTGTTCATTGCTTGTGAACACAAATAGCCAGTCAGCCAATCAGATGGCAGCAACTCAATGCATTTAGGCTTGCAGATGTAATCAAGACAACTTGCTAAAGTTCAAATCAAGTATCACGATGGCAAAGAAAGCTGATTTAAGTGACTTGAACGTGGTATGTATGTAGGGGCCAGATGGGCTGGTCTGAGTGTTTCTGATCTACTGGGATTTTCACGCACAGCCATCTCTAGGGTTTACAGAGAACGGACCAAAAAGGGAAACTGTCCAGTGAGCTATCGACAGAAATGCAGCTTTGCTATCAGAGCTCAGAGGAGAATGCTCAAGGTGATAGAAAGGCAACAGTAACTCAAATAACCACTTGTTACAACCAAGCGGCAACCTCCGGTCCTGAAAGATGAAGCCAATGCGGAAGTGCAAAAAAATTGCTATACCGCGAGTGTCCACTTGAGGCTGGCTGCAGGAACACCGGAAACAGCTGGTTTTGACTCTAAAAATAAGCTGGTTTACAGCCTTGTTCAAAACACCAAACGTGTCTCATTAGCGAGTGTCTTATTGTGCTCCCACCGTACGGGGGGGGGTGTGAATTTTTTGTACCATAATCGTTTGGATTATATTTAGGATGAAAGCTGATTGGCGCGTCTCATTTGATTGACAGATAGCTCGGCAGGCAGAGGCTCCGTTTCTGTCAACCAGAATGCTAGCTAGCAGGCTGACAGGAAGTCGTGCTTAGTAGGCGGGCCGTTAGGTTGATCCAAAGTTCGGTTGAGACCGCGATTTCAATATGGAAGCCTCCACGGATTGTTTTCAAGAGCCGTTTGAGTCAGCCTATTGTAAGCAGATGACTGACGTCACACGGGGTTTGTCCAATTCTTTCTACAGTCTATGGTTACAACCAAGGTATGCAGAACACCATCTCTGCAGAATGGGTGCTACCTCTGTCAGCTAAGAACAGGAAACTGAGGCTACAGTTTGACATTCAGACGGTAGTGTCAGAATTTGGAAGCCATGGATCCATCCTGCCTTGTATCTAGGGATGTTCTGATACCATTTTTTCCTTCCTGATACGATTCCGATACCAAGGTGTCACAAATTAGTTTAGACCTATATTTGACTCAGCAAATAGAATCATAATGTACTGCATCTCTGTGACCCTAAAGCTGTTTTTCTGCTGATTATTGAGTTTTTCTGCTAAATATTAAAATAACAGTAATACAGGTGGCTGCATCACAGGCTCTCTCTATCTCTCTCTATATTATACTTTATCTGGGCAACATGACGTGATTATAGAACTGCCTGCAACCGGCTGACAGACCCACACAAAGAGTACACAATATGGCGGTTAGCATTCACGTTAGCATTCGAGCTAGCGGTAATAAATGATTGTAATTTGGTTAAGCTCGCCAGGGGAAAGGGAAGTAACATAAAAAAAACCCAGATGTTCAAGGTTTAAATAAAATTATTTATTAACAAAAGTAAAGTTGGGTTGATAATAAACAAAGTGAGGCAACTAAGGACAAAAAGGTGCTGTACAAAATAGAAAAAAGAGAACAAAAAGAGACTCTAACTTAGAGTTATTAAACTAAACTTTAGCAACACAAAAGAAACCAAAAACCTAACTACCCTAATTAACAAAAGAATCACAAAACAGCACCCAAACTAACAGATAGACTAAGTGTGTGTATGAGGTAACTAAGCTAAATGATACAAAAACCAAAAACACTTGTGCCTCAACAAGGTTACAGAAATACAAACGTTAACAACTATGTCAACTGGCAAGAGGCACATGAGCATGACTGGTTACAGCTTGCTGCTGTCTTCTGGTGGCTGGCTCCTTTTATCCTCTGCACTCTCTTCTGGTTGGTGGATTAGGCTGCAGGACCTCCAGGCCAATCAGGCTTCTTCTACACAGGTGGATGGAATCACTGCAATAAGCCCATGCAGCAGGGGCAAACTGAGAGCTGCAGAGTGCCAGGCAAACAAGAACACTCACACACGAGCACACACACACACTCAAATAGGGAGGTAAAGATTCCCAGACGGCAGCGGCCATAACATGGATATAAAAGACATTCAATGTCGCATTTACTGGTGTGGATCTAATAATTAAAATCCCCAAAAGTCACACGAGTTCAAGGCTCGCTGAAAATGCTGCCACAAAAGATTCAAAGGCATCAATAGCGTCAATGGGAAGGCACAACGGCTAGCTTCAAGAGTAAAAACAAGTAAGAGGCAACAATTTATGGTTCAGAAGTTAGTTAACTTCTGATAAACTGTGTCACTTCTTGTGGTGTACGACAGGGGCGGTCTGGAAGGGGTTCTAACGATCACATTCAGAGAAAAACTATCACACAGACACCGTTCGTTGCTGCTGCGGTAGGTCCTTTGGTTCTTCTTTGCTGCTCTAAACAGTAGCCTGCATGACGTGCTTTCTGGCAACGGAGGAGAATTGATTTCCAATTTATAGCGCTAACATTAAGCATGGCTAAACGAAGCAAACTATAAAGCTAAACCAAACGGTATCAGATCAGTGCATAAACTCGTGTAGTCACCGTTACCAATTCCTGCATTTTAAGCAGTATCAGATGTATTTCCGATACTGGTATCAGAATCGGAACAAGCCTGCTTGTATCAATGGGTCAGGCTGGTGGCGGTGGTGTGATGGTGTGGGAGATATTTTCTTGGCACATTTTGGGCTATTTAGTACCAATTGAGCATCATTAAACGCCACAGCCGACCTGAGGGTTGTTGCTGACCACGTTGATCCCTTTATGACCCCAGTGTACCCATCTTCTGATGGTACTTCCAGCAGGATAATGCGCCATGCCACAAAGCTCAAATCATCTCAAACTGATTTCTAGAACAATGAGTTCGCTGTTCAACAATGGCCTTCACAGTCACCAGATCGTAATCCTATAGAGCACCTTTGGGATGTGGTGGAACAGGAGATCCGCATCAAAGATGTGCAGCGGACGAATCTGTGTGAAACTATCATGTTAATATGGACCAAAATTTCCAATCCAGCACCAGCAAGGTGTACCTAATAAAGTGGCCGGTGAATGTATTCTCACAATACATTTTCAGATACAATTTAGGAAGTGTGATGCTTTAATGATCATCTTGTATAAACTGATAGTACTTTTCTCTCCTTTATATACTGCTGTCTCTCTGTATCAAACTAGAGGTGATCTCGACTATTTGCTGACTTTTATTTGCACTGAGAGGGAGCAGTGAAGTGGCGGAGAACAGGATATGAAATAAAGCAGACTGTAATGAGCATCATCATCAGATTCAAACCTAGAATCTGAGTCTAAAGGTGTTGAGGGCAAGTGCAGGTCAGGTCTTAAAGTAGCATGCGACGTAAGTCCAAGGCGTGTGAGAGAAGTTATCGAGACAAGGAGCAGGGCTGTACTTTTTATGAATCGATATTTAAAACAGAAAATAAGAAGGATAGATTTTTGTTTACTTATCCATGTCATAAATCTTTTGACCAGATGCTAAAGAGTGATGATTGTTTTAGGGCCACATCTCAGGTCAACAGTTGGAGCTCTGTCCTGCTGTCAGCTGTGACCTGTGTGAGTATTCAGTGTGTGTATATTCAATGTGTGTGTGTGTCTGCGCGTGTGTCAGCTGTTGATTTAGCTGTCTGCCATAATCCTGTTACTTTCTCCATGACCATGCCAAGTAGAACACACTGGTCCCAGTCTCTCGGTCTCAGTCAACCTCTGTACCTAAAACACCCTCTCCGGCCTGCTGTCCTCTAACTGTGTCTGCAGGGTTGGTGATGTGTCTACTATTTAAAATGGATGACAATATTAAGACAGACCAATGTAAAGTGCTATCTTTCTTTTTTCTTATCCTTTAAAACAGTTTGTCTGTTGTCAGTCGTTCTCAGTTATCATTATGGGAGTCATGTTGCTTATCAGTACCTCATAAATCATAAATCAAACAGACACACCTGTTTGAGGAGTTGTTTTGAAGACCTAACAGTGTGTGAAATGCCCCTTGTACTTAAAACTTAATGTGTTCTTCAGGGTTGTGCCTCTTTTATTCATGAGCTCCATTGAAGAAGAGTATGTGGAGGTTTCTTCCATTGAGTACACTGATCTACATTTACTGAATTGATACGGTCCAGTTAAGATCAGGCTGTAATCTTCTACACTGCATGGATGGTTTCCTGCAGACACGCCTAATATTTCCAATCTGATCCCATTTTTCCCCTCTGTTTTTCATCTCAAAGCAAATCAATGCCAGCTTGTGCTGCTGTGAGTCACACACATGCTTTTACAATGAGAGGATGGTTAGGACTGTTCTGTTCATAATGGACTAATGTTGAAGTATGTTCACACAGATAATCGGAGAGTTACTCTGTATTTGCTGGATATAAGTAGAGAATGATTATTTCTGTCCTTGTCTAATAGAAGTTGTGTCATTTTTTAAGAAGGGTTAGTTCATGCAAAAAGCCTCAGTGCAGCTAAATGACACATTTGTACATCAATGTGTTACATATGAATGGACATATCCAAAACAACACAACATTGTTTTAAAAAAATTAAAATATCAAGTCCATTTTTGATATTGAGGACAGTGCTTCAAGAGGAATGCTTATATAAACCCAATTCCAAAAAAGTTGGGGCACTGTGTAAAATGTAAATAAAACAGAATGCAGTGATTTGCAAATCTCATAAACCAATATTTTATTCACAAAAAGAACAGAAAACATATCAGATATTTAAACTGATAACTGTTGTGCAGTTATTCTTATTTCAAGATAATGCTTATAAATGCAGCATGCATTTCTATCATTTAAGCTTGATAAACTAGCAGACAAGCTACACTCGCTCTTTACCGTAATTGCATGTAATATGGGGCAACAGAATTGTAAATTGTGACTTGTGTAACTGGAGTAATTATTGATTGTGTGTAATTATCATTTTTAACTGAAATTGTTTTCTTTATATGGACAAGATTTTCCCCTAAAAAGCTTCATATTGAAAAGGGTCTTGAAGGGGGTGAGCATGGTTGTCTTGTAACTGGGTACCCTTCTTATATTTGGGCTAATTTAGTTTTTTAATTTAACAAGCACTTTGTGAAAACGACTTTCCAACATATGCTATTCACCAAATAAACACAGCAATGATGTTATAATTATTCCTCAGAAAACTTTGATTTATTCATTTAGGAAGCTGATATAACACCTTATATTGAGTTATATTGATAATCTTTTAAATTATTATTACTAATAAATCAATATTGATGTATAAAACTAAACCCTTATAGGACTAAAGTCTGAAAATGTTTAATTTGTGCAGCTTTTGTGTTGCCAGGGAGTAAAAGTCAGCGAACCCAGGAGCCACTGACACACTGACAGAGCCATAAATAACACTAAGGAGCTTGTCTGGCTCTGAGGATTAACCTCAGGAAAGCTGCAGCAGCGCAGAGACTCGGTGTAGATCTTGACACTCCGTAACACGTGGTGGAGGAGGTTTGGTTTTCTGGGTGGGTAGCTTGCAAGTTTGGCTGTGTAAGGCCAGCTGGTGTAAATAAGATGTGGTAAGTCAGGTAGAAAAAGTGAAACCAAGATAAATATTTATTTCTGCTGATTCTCACAATAGTTTGACATTATTTAAGTACGATAACTGTAAACCAGTGATTACTGTGCGAAGAAGAATCCACACAAAGGTTTTACATTTGGGTCATTACAGGAAGTGAGCTTGGTTGTTTTCAGATGTAAATCAAGAGAATTGATTTTAAAAAAGATGAAAAAGGAAGTGAAAGGCATAAGATAAATGGTTTCACTTGTTATTTAGGCTGTGAGTTTTCAGGTAGGCCATTCTCCCATAGACTGACTCTGTCATCAGCTGTTCAAAGGCAGGGTGATGTGCTCACCTGTGTTCATGTCAGGACACGTTTTATGTGTTTAAGTAGAAACAGTTGGCTATGTTTTTAATTTGAGCTGAGGAAATGTTGCAAGATGAAGAGAAATAATTAGAAGCCCTTGGTTTTAATTCTATCCAGAGTTGGTATAAAACCCTCAGACTGCTGTTTGTGTCCACTTATTTTTGTGTTTCCTTTTAAAAAGGAAGTTACTAAAAAGGAAGCAGCTGGTAAAAAAAGATACATGTGAGACATTAAAGCTCCTGAAAGGAGATTTTTTTCTGGTGGCCAGTCAATCACAGGGCAGTCATATTGATGCAGATTACCAGTCACACTCACATCTACAGTTGAAACTTTAGAAAACTGTTTTTTACTACATGTGCAGGACAGAATCAGCAAAAAGAGAAGGCACAGCTTTGTCCACAAGGGGGCACCAAAACAGACACAAACAATCCTCATATTTGCTTTAAAACACATTTATCGTAACAAATCAGCGCATTAAATCATAGATCCTGCAGGAGGATAACGCCCCTTCATTGGACAATAAAAGCAACTCATATGCAATAAATCAGATTTTAGAACTGGAATTACGAACTTTTAAATAAAGGGGTGTTTAAGAGTCATTTAAAAAGAGAAAAAGCTAAGGAGCTGCAAATGGGAGGTACTAAAACTATCCTTGAGAGAACCTAAAAATCACTTTTTTATCCATGCTGACCAAAAAACAGGATTATCAGCTCAATGATAAGCACAGTGAACTTTTAGAATTAAGTGAATCAAATACTATGAATCTTTAAGCATAGAAAAAACAAAAACATGGTTCCTGTTTCTCTGAATAAATGGAAGCAGATAGCCTGGCATCTTTTTTGTCTCACATTTTCATGCATTAGTTAATTCCTTGTAATCCTCGTAGGATTTCCTTCTGGCTGCATGGTGTTGAGTTCACAACCCCAGTGAGCAGCGGCTGCTTTTGTTAGCAAAACACAAGCGCTTAACCTTCACAGACACAAAAACTCCCATACTCTTTTTTTTTTTGTTTCTTCTGTTAGCGCCGTTCCTCTGCCTCTGCATCCGGGATAACCTGACCTACGTTTCTGTCCAGATATGGTGACATTGAGCTGGGTCAGTGTCCCCCCCCCCCCCCGGCTTCTCCATTAACAGAGGCTCCATTGATTGATTCTCACTACAGCCCTCTTCTCTCATTTCCACTCTCTTTCAGGGCATCCATCCCCACCTGTGGTTAGTCTGTCTCAACATAATTATACACAAACGCTGCAGAAATACTAATTAAGTGCATTTTTGCGTTTGTTTTGTGTGTGTTTCATCATCGGGATGATATTTTAAATAGCCAGAGATTGACCACATATTTAAACCAATAGCAAAATTACATGTTACATGACAGAAAGTGATAAATTCACATGGTTTCTGAGTATTAAGTAGGGGCTATTGTCACACTATTACTAACATTTTGCTCATGTCTGCTGATTTCCACTCGTGCTTTCTGGGTATCAGCAACTCATAAATAGGACATGAACAGTAGATTAGACATGATTACATATTTAAAAATGAAAATGATTATGAAGCAGAAAAGATCTGGCAAGTCTAGCACAGCATGTGCACTTGATAAATCCATTTCTTCAACTTTCTGTGCAATATGTAGCTTATTTCTTGAGTTCTCTCTGCATGGTACATACTGATTTATTTGTAATTTCAATTCAATATATTAGTCATATTTCTATTTATAGTCTTACATTTCTACTGCTATGTTGTGTATAAAAAGGACTGCATTCCACTTCCTGGATGAAGAAAGTTGAGAAAAATATTTGATAGTTAATAGTCGATGATGATATTAAGGAAACAAAGGCAGAGGGTTAGGGTCCCCTAGGACTTATTTTAGCAGCAGCAAATCAAAGCAGCAGATATAAAAGTTAAATAAAGTACACAACTGGTACAAATACTTGATTGTAAACATTATGTTTGCCCTTTACTCTGTGCAAAACACAGCTCGGGTTCCTGTACATCCCGAGCCCTCGTTTCCTCATGAGAAAGCAGAGAAACAGGAGAAGGATGTCAGAGAGTTGAGGAATGTCCTTCAGCCCTCTTAACTACAGCTCTCTCTCCAGCTTTTTTTCTCTCCTCATTACAGAAGGTTTCCCACGCTCTCACTCCACCTTTTATTTGGTGTTGTTTCATGGAAGCTCACGCTCTTAATCAAGCTTTCGTTGATTTGTATGGAGAGGGATTTGAATGGTACCATGGCGCCCTGTTTACGAAATCAAACAAGATTCCTACATAGGAAAGTTTTCTGCATCTTTACTTTACCCATGTTTTTTACCTGGCTTTTTATAATTTCATTTTTTGTTTTAATTTTTCTAATAATCCCTAAATTCTTGTGTCTGATTTTTCTTTCGTTATCACAGGTTATGAGTAATGGAAGCAGGATCTGTGGTGCGTGCCGTGTTCGAGTTCCTCCCCAGTGTATCTGAGGAGCTGCCGCTCTTCACCGGTGATGTCATCGAGGTGCTCAGTGTCGTGGATGAGTTCTGGTTGCTTGGTAACAAGGATGGCGTCACAGGTAAGATGTCAGGTGTCTTTAGTTTTTTTGATTAGTCTTTAAAGTGAAATATTCCTGTTGAGAAAGAGTACCATCAGCTTGGATGGAAAACTACTTGGACAGTCTTACAGTGAGTTATTGGTTATAACAAGGAAAGTGTGAAACACAAGTTAGTATTATTTTTGATGGTCAAATACTTGTGTGAGTATTTTAATCTTTTTAAGTTTATATTAATAAGCAGTGTAGTCCAAAATGCATTACTGTTGATATTTTTAAGGTTGAAATTTTAGCTTTAAATGTAAAAAAAACAGAACTGACCTAAACATACCCCCATGTAAAGCATTTTTGACTTGAAGGGGGTTAAAAATGTAGCAGTTGATCTCAGACAGGTATGAGTTGCAAAAAATAGATTAAAGGTTTTCTGATAAGTTTAGAAATCAGAAATCAGTATTTCAGCCCCTGTGGTACCATTTTAAGGGATTTTTAAACATAAATAGTGCTAGCTTCAACTGAAGTTCAACTGTAAACTTAACACAAAAAAATAAGGAAATTTGTGTTTGGTAGATTATTTCTTTGTTGTAACAGTGCTTCCTAGGAATATATCTTATAACGCTGGAAAGTCTGTTTATTTCCCTTTTTTCCCACATATGTAAGGAACGTATGTTTGTGGGATGAGCAGCAGAGCTGAGTGTGTGGGTTGCCACCATGAAAGATTTGTCAGATCTCCTCCGATGCTAAACAGATTATTTTGCTGTTGCTATTGACTCTTGCTTTGAGCTTCCGGTACACGCAGGTGTGAATATGTGCCATGCTACCGGAGCCAGTAGGTGTCTGCTCCAAGAATCGGCATGCCACCTTTGACTGAACTGGATAGGGCCCCATGTAACTTCACCATTAGGCCAGTTTGCTCTGGTGTCAGCTACAGGTGCACTGGAACCTGAACATGTGGAGGAACGTAATGTTCAGTGATAAGTCCATGTTCAGCCTATGGCAGGTGGATTGTACGGTCAAAGTGTGAAGGAGATGTGGAAAACACTATGCTCATTGCTGCAGCCATCTCCCTTACTGGAAAAAAAGGATTGTTATCATCGGAGGCAATCTCAATGCAGAGAGATATAGAGATGAGATTTTGCAACCAGAGGCAATCCCATTTCTCCGATCTGGTACTGAACTCTATCCTCCAAGGCGACAGAGCTCACCTCACAGAGCGGGGTTTATCAGAGACTACCTCCAGATTTTGGGAGGAAATGGCCTGCCAGCAGTCCTGACCTCAGCCCCATTGAACACTTGCTCAGCTTGGCCGTGCTTTTGCGCCAGAGCGACCAACACATCCACGTTGGCTGACTTGAAACGAATGCTGGTTGAAGAATGGGATGCCATCGCACAGCAGTGTGTGACCAGGCTGTTGATCCGCATGAGGAGGACGTGCCAGGCTGTTCTGGCTGTGTATGGTTCTTCATCACGCTACTGAGGCTCCTGTTAGTTAAATGAGTAAATTGTTGAGCTGCCAGTATGTCTTGTTTCTTCAGGCTTCAATCATCTGACCCACCAAACACCAAACTAGAGTCAGTGGCAGAATAAGCTGATTTGCACTGGCAGAGAAGATTTGGCAAATTTTTCATTGGTGCAGCCCACATACTCAGCTCTGCTGCTCAGTCCTAAACTGTGTGTTCTTTACAAATGTGGCATCGTTTAAAAAGAACTAAACATGGCAAGATTTGTTGCCAATGAGCATTGTTACAACAACAAAATAATCTACCAGAGACAAATTTCCTTACTTTTGGTGCTACGTTTATGTCCAGCTGAGGAATAGTAAAACCACTCTAAGAACGTTGTATCCCTGAGTTGTAAGTCTTGGTCTCCTGCCCTTGAAAGGTCAAACTCAGAGAAATCCACTTAACTTTTCCAGAAGTCAGACATCGCTTAAGATGAGGAGGAGATTCCCTCAGAGGGGAAGTGCTGAGAGGAAGTCAGTGCAGGATTTCTAATAAGTTTAAATGTTACCGGATAAAGGAAAGATTAAACTTCGTAAAAGACAAAAATAAAGTGAATTTCAAAGAAATACATACACTGTTTACAGTTAAGGATTTCTCTTTTTAAAATTGATTACAATGAACCTTATTTACCAAATGTTCTTTAGAGTAAATTTGTTCTTTAAACTCTTGGTAATTGTTCTTTTATTCATTTTGCACATATTAGTTTTATCTGATTTAGTGTGTAGATACCTAATTAATGTAGGAAACCTTTAAATCAACTATTAAATTATCCTAAAATAACAGATGTTACTTTATGAATTTTAAAGAAGCACAAAGGTAAAAAATTTTAATTAAATGTCAAAGACAATCTGTATTCAGAACAAGATTAACTTTTCTTTACACACAGTATTTAAATGACAAATCTGGTTTGCTGGTTTAGCTCAGCCTGTAGAGCAGGTGCTCAGATACAGAGACTAAAGTCTTCAACACACTGGTTGTGGGATTGATTCCTGAACTTGGCACTGTCTGGTGCATGTCTTACCCCACTCTCTCTCCCTATGGTCAGCTGTCCTATCAAATAAAGGCCAATAACTTTGGTTGTGAATTGGCACTATACAAACAAAGATTGATTGACTGATTGATAGATTGACTCTGAGAAATTTGGTATCAGTCTGAAAAACAAATTTACAATGATTTTAAAAGTCCGCTTTTATGTGAACTTACAATGTAATTTAACTTTTTCTGAAGCCTTTTTTTTAAACCCTCAGGTGGTGTAAAATAATTGTTCCACCCAGGGTGTTTGTTACTGAAAATAGCAGCAAAAATAAGTAATTAAATTTTTTTTAGCTTTAACAAAGTCAGAATAATTGCAAAGAGAAAACAAACAATGATCAAAAATTGTGCAAAATGTCTCATACGCCCTTTTACAGGTAAGGTAAAATACTTTAAAAAAGGAAGATCAAAAATTGAAGCGTACTGTTAAATAATTAAAAAAAAAAACATTTGTTATGAAATTATGCACACATTTTGCCTCCTCCTATAAATACAGCACATTATGTGCAAATGGTAAAATTCAGATGAGGTTTCTTGATCCTGATAACAACAGGCGGTAGATTGTTTTTTATGTTCAGGATAGTTATCTAATACTTTCTCTCTGTGTCTCTTGTAGGTCAGTTTCCCAGCACGTTTGTGGAAGAGGTTACCATTCCCAGCACCAAACCTGGAGATAGACTGTATGTGTGCATCAATGATTTCAGCTCAGCAGAGTCTGGAAACCTTCCCTTGAAGAGAGGTATGGATGAAATGTATTCAGCCATGCTTAAGATGAGTCTTGATAATGCGTGGTTCTCAACCGGTCTAGCCTCAGGACCCACCACAACATCCATAATAAGAAATGATGACCCAAATATTCAAAAATTTTCAACTACTCATTTTTATTTAATGAGAAATGCCTGGATGGGCCTTAGATGGAATAAAACAAATGACTGATCAAAGACACAGGAGGAAACAAGCATGTTTAAAAAGCACAATATTACAGAAGCTCTGAGAGGACCTTCATGCATACATTTTATAATACTCTGGTTCTTGTGATAACATTAATTTTGTTGAGATCTCAAGAAATAAACATGTTATCATGGGAAGTCAGTTCTGTTAGTCTAAAAAAATACATTTTACATGTTGCCAGAAAACGGGATAAAACAAAATCATTTTGTATGTGGATGTATGTCCACTTAGGGCTTTCAGAGATTTTTTCCGGTTTCCTGACCCCCCAGTTGAGAACCAATCGTTTAAGTATTACGGGGGTAAAAACAACTCCTTGTCTTTATGACTCCTTTATAAGTGAGTGTTTTGTATAAGGTCCTGGATGTAGCAAACATCAAGCCCTTTAAGTATTGCTTTCATGAACACTAATAACGGCTCATGTTTCCTCATTTAGCTTAACGCTGCTTGTTGATGTCGCTCTGCTCAGGTAATTGTGTCTTCTGTGTTGAAGTTTACCTTTTTTGTGTTGGCCTATATGATATCTTTTACTACAATCTAGACTCTGATTTTAAATGTTATTTTAACGGTTGCTCAAAACTATCACACTGTGCAAATTACACTGGCACAAAGAAATTTGCACTAAATAACGAGTAAAGAATAGCCAATATTTTTCCCAAGACAGAATCTTCTTTAAACCTTCTTTTTCTTTAACTTTCCTTCGAAGGTCAAAAGGTGGACTTGCTCCCATCAGTATTTTTATAAGCATTTTCTACTGAAGTCTGCTGTTTATCATCATTGACAGTTCTTTAACTGGTTTAAATATCATAAATTTCATGAAATCAAACAAGATAAAGACTTATTAAAACAAACTAATTTTATCTTTTTTTTTTCAATCTCATTGACAGACATTTTTGTTAGAATAAAGGCTTCATGTTTCTTTCTAAAACTTTCAAAACTCCTAGAATATAATGTAAATTAAGTTATAATTAATTATTCCTTTTTTACAAAACTATTTTAGTACATGAAATGGTTGAAAATCCTCTTCCAAACAAACTCTGTGTTAATATGTCTGCACATGTATAGAATTTTCTTCTGGAAACTTCAGTGGTATTTTCTATTTTATTTCAGCTGCAAATCTGTCTCTAAAGAAATAAACCTCTTCACATGAAATAATTCAGATATTTTATACCGTTAAACCTTAGTGAATTCTCAGTTTTAACACAGGTGAACAAACATCACCCAGACTGACTTTCTAAAAACTCCCCACTAGAGGTCCCCAGAAGCCAAAATGAAACTTAGAGGGTCTCCACTTGACTTGTTTTCTTTTCCACATTCCTGAATAGTTTCATGATTCTAAAGTGTTTTTGTGTGTATTTTTATTTTTCATTCACAAAACTCAGGAATACTACAGTGATGTTGGCAAAGATCTTTTACTCGGGTAAAACTTTTTACTGTTTCTTAGAACTAGTAGAAGAGTTGTAGAAAGTAGTTTCAGTCAATGTAGTAGAAGTGTTGTTTTCATGCCTTTCATTTGAACTGTTTCATTCGTGCATATAGATTTCTTTATTGTACTTCTATTTTATTCTATTTAAACCCAGAACCAAATTAACCTAAAAGTAATATCTTGAAGTATTTTTGCTGAGTCACAGATAAATAAGTCCTCCCAGATCCTAGTAAACACAGGAAACAGTCCATTCTGGCCACTTGAGAGCTTAAATGTTCATTTCCAGTTTGTTTTTCCATTGTAAATATTGGCAGCGGTTCAGTTTTGGTTGCAGACACAATGGGGGGTGGAGCCGCAGGTCTGTGGTATGTGACCCCCGTGACTTCTGGCCGACCAGTCAACACTCCCATAATCCCTGATGCTCTTGATAAAATATCAACAGAGATAATTCTGGTACAGTTAGAAGAAATTACATTTTAAAAAGTTAAGTTAGATAATAGAGCCAGTTCAAAAAGGTGCAAAGACTTTTTTGTAAATATGTGAATATTTTGAAGACTTTTTGGCACAGAATGATTATTTTTCCCATTTTTGGTTGCCAAGAGGTGGGAGAACAAGTTTGTCAAAAAAAAATCTCATTGTTTATTGCGTATCACATCTTTGAGTTTTTGAGACAAAAAGGGTAAAAAATATCTTAAGGCTCAGAGGGTTAATACTTTTACTAGTACCTGGTTATTGCCAGAGATGCTAAGAAGCAAACTTCAGATCTCTTCATGATACATTCAGTGTAATATTTCTATGTAAATGACAAAAGTGGTAGTAGTGCAAGGTGTTCACATTAAAATAAGAATCAATTCCCAGGCTTTCTGTCAGGCACTCTTCAGTTAGAGTCTAATTCTTCTTGTAACAAAACAGGCAATTGGTTGAACTATTGAGAAATTACTATGGTATAATAATTATTGATTTATCGAGCAACAAGTCAGATAACCTGTAGCTGCTTTTGCTACTTTCATAAGTTAGGTAAGTAAAGGTTTTGTCTGTCCTACCCTCAAATTCCACATAATCTGTCTGCTTAGTGATCTGCACATGTAGTACACTGTAGATCAAATCGGGACTTTCTAGTCAGTCTTTGCTGTTCCACGGCATGCGCTCTGGTCCATTTCTGGTCTGTGCCAGAAGTGCCATTCCGCTCTGCCCCACTCAAGCCTATTTTCAGATGAGCCTGTTGCCAGTTTCTGCCAATCCACGAAGAGCCAATCGACCCAAACAGGAATACAGTATTCGGTCGCATCACAATAGCAACATTACATTTCATCTGTGATGAGAGAAGTTCATATTTGAGGAAGACCAGAGGATTTTATATGATACCACACATCCTGCCTAGATCACACAAACCTTTTAATTTTCTAATGATCTTATACATAGTAGAAGCAAAGTAATCATGGAATAATATTGAAGTAAACAGCAAATAAATCTCAGAAAGGTAATCAGTTGTTCACAGCAACTGTCACACTGAACTGGATAGTTACCATGTGATCTCATATTTAAATCCCATGTGAACTTGTTGTTCATCAGTGATCTTGAGATATTTTACTTCTGGCTGCACTTTTGAAATAGATCCAGTGCATGAGTTGACTCCAGTTGGGATGCTGCAAAATTGTTTTTTTGGTTAAATAACAAATCAAATATCATATAATAAAATAGAATATCTAAGACCTAGAATTGTTTAATAAACAAGCAAAAATTAATATGGATGCTTTTATATGACCTACAAAAGCAAGTAAGGCCATTAGCTGCATGATATTTTTATTTATTTACTACTTTATCTGAGACGTTTTTGAAAAGATATTCTACATGCATGTGCACAAGACCTGCGAGAAGTATGATGTAGAGTTTTGTCCACCGGGGCTGCCAAAATCCTTACAAAGTGGGAAGTTCTTTAATTAATTACTTTTATTAATTTGAGTATGTGATGTGATTTTCTTATTCTTTGTCTTTGTAGGTGATGTGGTTGTCGGAGAAGCAGGGGGCTCCATAGACCTGGGAGACACCTGGCAGCGTGGTTGTAATGCCTGGGGCGCTCGTGGCCTCTTCCCCACATCATGCGTAAAGGAGCTGAACCTGTCGGGTCGTTCCAGGCAGCTATCTGAACGGTCGGCTCAGGCACAGGCTTTAGAGCTCCCTCCTTATGCCCTTGGTCAAGCCCGGGCTCTTATGAGCCTCCATGCTCAGCTCAACGAGGAGCTGGACTTCCGCGAGGGCGACTTGATCATCATCACTGGTCTGCCTGAGCCAGGCTGGTTCCAGGGGGAGCTGGAGGGCCGCCGGGGTATCTTCCCAGAGGGTTTTGTGGAGCTCCTGAGCCCTCTCCGATCACCTCAGGAGCCCATAGACTACCAGTATTTGAACAATGATTCTGAACAGTTTGGCTATGAGGATGCTTATGATGCAGGAGAGGGGACGGAGGAGGAAGGAGAGACTTTCCAGAAAGAGGAGGAGCAGAAAGAGGCGATAGAAGAGGAGGAGGAGGGTGGTGTGTATGTAGTGGCCCTGTATGAGTTCAGGGCGATGGAACTGGGCGAGTTGGACTTTGATACGGGAGATCGCATCCGCCTTATTAACACTTTGGATGATGGTTGGCTGGAGGGGGAGCTGCACGGGCGACGTGGTATTTTTCCTCATCGATTCGTCAAAATGGAGGATAACGAGCAGCAACAGACAGAGGAAACAAATGTAATCGAACCTGAAGAAGACAAAGACACTAGCTCTACTTCTGACTACAGCTCTGGTCTTTTATGTCCCAATGGATCAGAGAGCGAATCTGACTGGAGGCCTTATGAGGATCACACAGTGTGGGACCTTGACTACTTTGAGAGGACAGAGGAGGAGAGGCGGCAAAGTGAAAAAAAAAGCAGTGAAGCTCAAAGCACCAACAGAGGACAAAGAGATGGGAGCACCAGGCCTGAGGCTCAACCACGTAGACCTGCTCCAGTACAGAGTCGGCCAGAGAGACCCAAATCTACTCCCCCGGCAAGGCCAAGACTCCCAGCTCGGCCTAGCCTTCCTGCACGCAGCCACAGGAACAGTAGTCCACCTTTAAATAGATGTAGTTACACTAATGGGAACAATCAGCCCTCACGTCCCAAGCTAACCCATAGTCTGACCCTTCCTAGAACTCATCCTGGTTGGTCTAAAAATAGCAGATTCCAAGAAAGGCCAACAACAAATGGTACCAATACCAATAATGGATCTTCCAGTCTTGGGCAGGTGTTATTTAACCTTGCTGAGAGCCACATGCAGAAGAAGCTAACTCGCCATGCGAGTGTAAGCGATGCAGATTTGATGAGAGGTAGCTCTGAGATGCCTCATCGTTCCAGTCAAACGATGCATAGCTCTAATGGCTCCAATGGTTTCTCGCTAACATCTATGACCTTAGATGCACTTGCAACCTCAGCTGGTGGCTTGGAAGCCAAGTTATCACAGCAGCTTTTTGAGTTTGAGAAAAGCTTGACAACATCTCACAGTGATTCCATCGTGACTTCTGGTGCTCAAAGGGAACCTTCTCTTGAGGGTCAGAACCAGCAATCCCAGATCTTGCGCCACTTTTCCATTTTGGACTACAGCGATGAAAACGATATAATCCGAGGTTCCTCACATTCGCCAGTTTCCCACCTCTTGCAGTCCAACTCTGCTAACTCCTCTCTAGAAAGACACAGAACCCTTCGCCCTCCTCCTCCTCGCCCTCGAGTTATTCGTCCCCAATCCCAACCTGCATATAAACCTGCCCGTCCTCCTCCACGTCCCCCTCCTCGATTCCCAAGACAAAACACTGCTCCTCCAGCCACCAACAGCCACATCTTCTACACCCCTGACGAAGTGGATGCAAATGTCTTTGACCAAGTAACCGACACACAAACTGAGTTTGGTGACCTCGCAGCTGCACAGGAACATGAAATCCAGTGCCAGCTGGAAGCTGAGAAAGAGCTGGAGAGAGCAATGGAGTTGGAGAGTCAGCGACAGAGGGAAGAGGAGGAAAAATACCAGCTGCTGTTACGGCTACAAGAGGTGGAGAACGACATGGAGGCGTATGCACAGACAGCCGAGGAGCTCCGGACCATGCTGGAGGAAGAGGAGGATGAGACGGCACGCATGCAGGCCTTGGAGAACCTGGAGTTCTGCAACTATACGCTGGAGACGCTGGCTCTGGAGCAGCAGCAGCTTCAAGGTAATACAGGCTGGGGGTGGGAAGTGTATTTTAGATATTTTGGCCCTTATTTATCAACTGGTGTAGAAACCAGGACAGACTTGGGTATGGAAATCACCTAAGGTCTACAACTAGGGGGAACTAAAGAATTTTACTGTTATGTTTGAGAAGTGCTGTATAAGGTCATGTCTCTCTCCTCTAGCCATGCATATGTGCATCTGTGGGTCTGTGCACAATTCATACCAGTGGTTGACACTGATTGTTTTTAACTCCAGACATGCTGAATGATTATACTTTGATGTACTCCCTGTAGAGTGAAATCTAAAATTTATGTCCAAACGATCTAGATTTGTGGAAATAAGGTTGCTGTGAACATGGAAAAACACCCGGATCTATGTGTGACTGAATTTGGACTTAGACCATTAAAACATTAAAACAGGGCAAATATAGCGCACTTTGATGTTGCTGAGCACTAGAGGATTTACCCCTACCCCCTAATGTTACTACAATGTAAAATCATTGAGCAGTTCATCTCAATACAGTCTGTTGTTAGGTAATGTCACGGCTTTGGTTCAAAATTAACAACCAGTTAAATGCTGTGTTTTTGTTCAGTATGAGGCAAATTTCGCAAATCTCTCAGCCATGGTGGCTGAAGGGTCATAAGGAGTATCATAACAGAGAGATTTGTGCCAGAAAACAGTAAATTTAATCCCCAACTTCTGTCTCTCCTAGTTCACTGTAAGGTCAAGGGACAGGCTAATTGCTGGAGTGCGTGCCTATTTTTCACTTTATTTTATTTTATTTTTTTTTAAATCCTTTATTTTAACAGGGAGGACCCACTGAGACCGAGGTCTCTTTTCCAGGGGTGCCCTGCAGTTACACAGAATCAGAACAGATGAAAGCAATAACACAGTAACAACAATATCAATTACAAACAAGCTCATAAAAAGACATATCTGTACTTACAAAACAACAAAACATTGCCAGTTCTGTTGTTAAAACATTTTAAAACAGTCATTTTCCTTGAGAAGTTCAGACACTAACACTTTAAAAACATCATAAGAAACAAGAGAGGGCAGCTTAGCTGTCAACTGGAAATTGTTCCACATAGTAGGTGCACCAACACTAAAAGCAGTCTTACCCCATTCAGTTCTAAACCTGGGTGTTTTTAAAGTGATCCAGTTTGGGATCTGGTTGCATGGGTTGAAATGTTTATAGACAGTAGTGAAGTCAGGTAAGGAGGGAGTTTAGCAATGAGTGCTCTGTAAATAAACAGAATACTATGCTGCTTCAGTGATGGCCAGCCAACAGAATGATACAAGACACAATGATGAGTTCAAAATCTATCACCACTGATAAATTAAAGGGCACTGTGATACAGAGCATCCAAAGGCTTCAAGACAGAAGCAGTTGCATGTGCATAGAGAGTGTCGCCATAATCTAAAAGTGGCAGAACAGTAGCCTGGACAATCTTTTTTCTGTTTGACAATGTCAGACAGGATTTGTTCCTATAAAGAAAACCAAGTTGAAGCCTAATTTTCTTTATCAAGCTAGAAATATGTGATCTAAAAGACAAATCCTGATCCAACCAGATACCCAGGTATTTGAATTGTTGAACACATTCAGTGGCTATATCATCTAATGTTAACAGTGCAGCATAGGGTTCAATGTTTTGTCTGGTAAAAAACACCTTTTCTGATCCCCATAAAAGATGACTTGACATTATCTACAACTATAGCTTGAGCTTTCTGCTGTGAGAGATGCGTTCAGGGGCAATGGGAAAAGCAAAACTCCAGCAAGAAATGTATGCTGACAGCTCCAAACTTCCACATAATTTATACTCGATGTTCGCGATATAGTCATTTTATACATCGTGCATGGCAAAAGCCGCAATACATCAAGCATACTCAATATATCGCCCAGCCTTACGTCACATCAAACTTCACTTCAAATGAAATATTAGGAATACCTGAAGCATTAAATGTAGGATGAGAAAATGACACACTTTCTAGCACAAAAGTTATATAAATTATTTTTTTCTGGTGGTTTAAGTGGAACTGTAACATCCAGTAGAGCACACTGATAAGTCCTCCAATAAGATTGTAGGGTTTTTTATTTTGATAGGGTGGCCTTCCGGTTGTTTGTGAAAGGTCATAGTTAGCTTTAACACACTAGCTTTAGGCCCTTGAGCCCTAGGCCATCTAGGTGCACTAGAACTGGTACATTGGATAAACCCTAAACTATATCTTTAAAGATTTTTTGGGGCCTTTTGCCCTAAGACAGGAAGACAAATGGGAAATATAAGGGAGAAAGAGACACCCACTTAACAGCACCAGGATTATGATTCAAACCTGCCAACAGTGCACTGAGGATTGTAGCCTCTGTATATGGGGGCCTGCTTTACCAGCTGAGCTAAACTAGTACACCCCAAACTGGACTAAAATTATAGAGGTTGTGCAGTGGGATACATGATTCAGAGCTGAAACCTGGGAGTTTGCTGCAATGGTGAGTCTGTTAATAAAATGCCTGGTATCTAGGGATGGATCTGCAATCAGTTTTCACTTTTAAGTAATGTGTGAAGTTGCATCTTTGCAATGTGATGATTTACTGATTTTAAGGTTTCATAGTGAACTGAACAATTTTGCACTGAAACCACTGTTCCAAAGAAAACACAACTGGATGTCATAGTTTCCTTCTGATGCCTGCAGGTGAGTCACAGGAGACAAAATGTAATATAGCAGGAATCTAAAAAGGAGCCATGGGTGCTTAGCAGATTTCCTCTTGGACACACACACACACACACACACATGCAGGAACACTAGTTATTCAAATACCTTGGCACACTATGCAAACATAACATCCCTATTTACTGCCTCAGTGATTAACGGAAGAAGGATTGTGTATTTAAATGAATGGTTATCATAACTGTGTGTATGTGTTTGTTTAAGCATTGAGGAATTTGTTTTGTGCGATTACAATGAGAGTTAATAAAAGTAGGGGGAATTCTGCAGGAAATGCTGCAATTTTAAGTTGATAAAAAGACAAATATTTTGTCCAAGATCAGGACAGGTCAGGCACCTTTGGGTTTAATTAAATTACTTTTCATGCCTTAATTGTGGTGTCCCTTTTTCCTTTTCAATCTGAAGAAGTTAAGAAACAAAGCTTTTTTTATTATTTAATTTTCACACAAAACAGAGGAGAAATTACGTGAAATTGAGGGTATTTATCCATTTATAGCTGTGGTTTTACAAAGACTAAGATTTTCTTCATTAAGTCCTATCATAAGTTGTTAACAAATTAAGTACTTCAACAGAGAAAAGATCTAATTATCTCAGATTTGTTTTGGCATCTCTACTGTCTGCTTTACAGTGCCGTCTCAGGCAGCCCAACTCTTTTCACGTAGGTACGAAGTGCATTCCACATATCACAAGAGGGTAAGCAATGCACACAGGCCTCTGTCTCTTTTTCCATCCTCCTTGCTCCCTTGAAGTCCCTCTCCATTTCCCTCTATCCAAATTTCCAGAGTTTTCTCACTCTGCACCTTTAATGCTTTTCCTCATCCATCAGCTCCTCTTCAAAAGGAGTAAGAAGGATTATATTAGGTGTGGGTTTTGGAGGATTTTGCTTTGGGGGAGGCAGACAGAAGCATGGCCCACTCTAGAGTGAGGCCGAAAGTGTGGTTGTGGAGGGCTGTGACATGGCCCGTGGCTCACTTCTCTATGCTGTTTGGACTCAGTCGGGATGCAAACAGTGTGGCAGGTAGGCTTGAAGTAAAGATTGTCAGACCTTTTGTTGAATGAAAGACAGTATTGTTTATTTTAGATGTTACTTTTAATGAGAGATTGAACATGATTCCTGCTTGCTTGCATTAAGTCATGCAGGTTTTTTGGGATGTTTAGTGCCTTGCTAAAGAACAACCACCTACATGGCTGTAGAAATGTGAATGACTTGACAAATTGCATTTGCTTCTGTGTTTTTAAGAAGAGGATGTTTACTTTTAAAAGCTTGGTAATCAGAATTATTAAAATTTTGATTTGATGGGACACACCAGATAGACTGTTTCATATAACCATTGCATGGGATGTATGTATTTCACATTTATCAGGGCAACAGTCCATACATGTTAGGTAGGAAAGAACCTCTCAGAAAACTTGAGCACTGTAAAACAAAATTAGTTGAGCTTACTTAAAAAAAAACAAAGGAAACTCTTGCCTCAAAAATTAAAAAGTAAACTACACTTGACTTTTGTGAGTTAAAAAACATGTTTATTTTTAGTGTGCAGTACTTGTTCTACATGAACCATTTAAGTATTCACTACTAGTTTAAAAAGGATTATTTAAGTGCTCAAACCTGAGATTTAAATGTTAATTTAAGCTTGCAGGACTTAGGCTAAATTATCTACTTTGAGTGTGCAATACTTTTTAGTGCACTGTAAACACCAATAAGTTCATAGCACTCAAAATATCATAGTCAACTGATTACCTTAGAACGTCAGATAGTAGTACTCTCTGTAAAAGTTTTTAAACATTTTTTTTTCTTTAAGTTTATTTTGGGCATTTTTGTGCCCCCATTCAATAGAGGAGGACAGTGGACAGAGTCGGAAGCAGGGACGAGAGCGGGGGAGAGACATGCGGCAAAGGGCCCCAGGCCGGACCCGAACCCGGGCCGTCCGTGCACATGGGGCGCGCCCCAACCACCCAGCCACCTGCACCCCTGTAGAAGTTTTTTAAAGTTATCATTTCACCTGAGATGGACTAACTGTGCAACCATTCGCAACAATGGCTGTTAGTGATCCACTGTCCACTAGTTGGTATTTCAATAATGTCCGTGTGCCAACCAACATTCATAGACATTAATAACATTAACATCACCCCCCTATGTAATTGAGACAGCAACTTTACTCATGGTGCATTTCATTTATTTATTTTATTTAACCTTTATTTAACCAGAAGAAAACCTCTTTGAGATTAAAAATAGAGGTTTAGTGCTCAAAAGCATTCTGGGAAAACTGCAGATTTGTCATAACTCAAATAATTTGAGTAATAACAAAGAAACTTAAATTGTCTGAGTACTGTTCACTTAAAACTAAAATGAGTTCCATCACCCCTGAAAAATAGAGTTGAAATCGCTGTTTTGGATTTTTAAGTAAACACATCTCCATTTTACCCCCTTTTTAACTTAATTTGTTTAAACCAAGTAAACTAAAGTAATTTGAGCCCTTTTGCTGTTATGGTCAAGAAGTACAAGTAACTTGTTTATAGTAAGTATTTAGAATAGGTTACAAAAAACTCAGTGTTTCTGGGTAAAATTGATGTTGCGTTTTACAGTGAAGGGTGATTGGACAAATGTTTTGTTACTCAAATTACAGACCAGTCAGAACAACAAAACATATGACGTAGTAGTTAGGTGCTGCCCCAGGTAGCCGTTATCTCTGTTCACTATCAGTGGAGCAAGCTGGTGCATCAGACTCTTGCCATAGCTGGTCAGGAGGAGAGCAAAAACAAGCAGAAAGAAATCAATTAAAAGCGTAATAGAAATTCACCACTTTAATTGGTTCACCTGTTTAACTGCTCAGTGATGCAAATATGAAATCATGGTAGCAACCAAATACATTTAGACATGTTAGATAGACAGACGGACAGTTCCACCTACCTCCCTGACATCAGTTAGGACTACATTATTTAAGTCCAACCCGAGAATCAGGCTGGAGAAGAATGGAGATTTAAGTGACTTTGAAAGTGGCATGGGTTTGCCGGACAGGCTGCTCTGACAGATCCAGAATTTGCTACTACTACTCTACATTCATAAGTGAGATGTTGATAATCTGAGTGATAAATGTGATTTTTAGTTTTCCTTTTCCCCTTGTTATGTCAATTTGACAAAGACCATAAAAATATAGACCCTTTAACATATATTTAAGTTTATTCTGGATATTTGGTGCCTGGTACCTTGTACTTCAAAGGACCTATAGATTATGTCATCATAGGTGGGCATCAAACAAGAGGTATACATCAATGGTCAAGGTCAGTGGTGTAGAGCAGGTTATATGGCTGTGTTTCCCCAGTCTTTTTTTCTCCTCCACATCAATTGTAACTGTTTTCATTCAAAAAACCTGACATAAACACACCTGTTCCTGAGATCCATGAGTAAACTATTCATTTTTACAATGGTGGATAAAGGCCTCTCTAAAAATAAAGAATAAAGAGGATCTGCTAGTTTTGAGGAAAAAAACTCAAATTTTTCAGGTTTAAAAAGTAGTTTATTTATGAGACTTTGTGTTTACTTTAAAAAATATAAATTTATGTGGACCAAATTAAGAATTTATGAGATTATGAAGTTCAGAAAATGAGACCAGATAAAGGTTTTTTCCTGAACTCAAGAATTGAATCAAATAATATGTCTACAAGGACTGATCAATCGGAAAATGCATGTGATTCTAGCCCAGAATCATCACATTATCATTATCATCTGGATTTAGAGGAAACATTTCCATAAACTTTGGTGAACAAACCACTGTATTCAGTTTGGTATCTTGTAAATATTGAGTTTATAATGTCATAAATTTATGACTTTTTAAACTTAAAGTTTCAGAGTTTTTCTTTATAGTTTACAACTTTTATCACCCACATAATGAGTTTGGTTTCTTGTAAATATACAACTTTGTAATCTCAAAAAATAGACTTTTGTAGAGTTAACGGATCCTCTTTATTTTGTATCTCTTAAGGTGACCCTAATACGCCATTGTACTTTATGTTTCAAATCATGATTTTAAAAGAATACATACGCATCAAGTTTTAATAAAGTTTACCCAGTAAAGAATATATAGATTAAGTGTACACTTCTGCATGTACCACTACAACACTGATTAAAGTATGTACTTGAAATGTAAATAAGGGGCTAAGAATGAATAAACTAAACTCAAGCAGTTCATGCTTTTTCTCATTAAACCAACTTTTTGAAGGATCAAAAGCAGATTATCAGACTTCACAGTTGAGGCTATTGTTCACCTACTTTAAACTTATCTTGCTAATATAATCTCATTACAACTGGATGATTCCAGCAGTTATAATTGGATGCATTTCCTTTAATCTTGTTTGTTATGATAGCAGAAACAGTTAATAATCCTGTGTTTGTTGCTTCTATTTTGTTGCATTTAAATGACTCATTTCCTGATATCTATCACCAGCTAAAGTTAGTGACTAAATCTGATCTTTACGTCTGCCAATGAAAAAAATCTGCCTGAGGGAAGGCTACAGGTGCCTCTGAGGGTCGTGACAACCACATAGTTTCCATTCAGTCCTGACACTGCACAGGTTCTCACACCCACTTTTCAAAGTCATGAAATCAGTTATGCAATCTGTGTTTTTCTCTCGGTATTTGTTGCACTGTTTGATGTGGAAATAGACCAAGATTGTGACAAGATTTCATGAGTTGAGATCAGGCATGTGGAAGACAAACCAGCCAAAGCTGCTTCTACTACGGAATATTTGATATGTGGAAATAATTAAGTCTTAAGTCAGACATAAAAGCTTTCAGCCACACTTATTTACAGGAAATTATGTCTTCCGTCTTCTTCCTTGTTAATGATAAGCTCATAGACAGATATGTAAATAGTCTCAGGATCTTTGTTGCAAAAATGTGTTTGTCATTCTTTCGCTATGCACACACACTCACAGGAGTGAGCTCTCTCTGTGGTTCAGCAGGGTGTGTTCACTAGTGTAACATTTGAAAGACAATGGGAGCTTATTGTTGTAAGGCTGGGAGTTATTTCAACATGGGGGCTTTGCATGAACGGTGCTGTACAGAGGTGTCTTTTAGACCCTGTAGAAGCTAAAAGAGGAGTTAATGTTAGACTCAGAACAGAAAGAATTCATCACATGACATGCAAATAGAGTGAGAGTAATGTTCTTAGACAACTTTTTCAGTGTAAAGTTCAAATAATACTCGGCACATACTAGAGGGACCGGTTTGCTAAGTGAGGGAGTTTGAGTTTGACGTGGGGGGATGGAGATTTGCATGTCACACTGTTTTTGTGCATTGCTGTAGGACTTGGTGAAAAGAATAAAACGAATCAATCCAAAAACTATGCTATTTCTGAAACAAGTTATCTGAGATTAGCACAAAATGAAGGAAAACCTGCAGATTGAATAATCAAGATAATGTCTTGATAAATTAGTTTTTTACATCTGACAAATCTCTTCAAGTGTAATAGCTTGATCCTTTTAATCGAATCATTTACCACAGATAGAATTCAGCCACAACTCTCTAAGTTTGATACTGTCATTGATAGTGTTTGCTGGAAATGCTCTAGACTTGTAAATTAATGAAACTGAAACTTAAAACTAGGGGTGGGCAAAAATAATGATACCGCAACATGTTGTCATCCCGTCTCATTTAATAACATAATACGTGTAGACTGAATACTCACTGTAAGAGAAATTATGAAGGAAGAAAAGTGTATAGAAAGCAGTTTTTATTTTACTGTTTTGAATACAACCCCTTCTCCTGTACTAGCAGACACACAGAGCTCTGTCTATCCAAATCTCCTTATGATTTTAAATTCCTTTTAATTTGTACTCCTTGGGAAAATTTGATATTTAGTTTTAACTGTTATCAGAATTAATAATGCTTAGGAATTTACAAGTACAGAAGTATGAACATGTACCAATAAAAATTCATTTTAATATTTATCTCCCAACTAACTGTCAAAGTAAGACACCTGGGCATATATGTGATGAAAACTTTGTCAAACATGATTTCAGAATTTTAGCACAGGAGGCCAAGGATTTAGTCTCTTTTATAAATAAGATCAAATCAATTTAGATTATTATGAAATTTTATTTTTTCCCCTTTTTTTCTAATTTTTGTTAAAGCAAGAAGTTTTTTGATTCTATAAACAGATTGTACTGGATCGAATTGGGCCAAACCAAATCAGATTGGATCAGACCGAATCATTCTGTATTTTAATGAATCTTCAGTGAATCGAATCATAACCTGTGAATCAAGATTTGAATCAAATCGTCTTAAAAAGGAGAGATTCAGACCCCTAGCATCAGATCCTATCGTATTGTATTGTATTTCGTCATATTGTAGCATATCATATCATATTGTATTGTATCATTATGTATTTTGTCATAACATATCGTATTATTGTGTCATTTCGGGTCGAATTGGAATACAATGCATTGTACTGCTCCTTATCGCATTATAAGGCATTTTATCATATGGCAACGTATTGTTGTGCCATGCCAGGTTCTCTTGTGCCCTTTCTTGTGTTGACATGTTGTGATGTGTTTTGTCCTGTGTTTTTCATAGTTTGTTAGGGATTCCCCACCCTTGGTATGGCATGGTATTGTATAGTGTGGTTTTACCATATTGTGTCAATATTAGGGCTCTAGCGCCGAGTGGTGCGAGGACCTAATTGTATTTGCTAGGATTATTTTAGTTATCATTTGCCGTCATTGCATGGACTTTTGAGGCCCTTAACATTTATGAATTCGCAGGAAACTCTGCACGTGCGTCCGGTCTCGCAAAAATTTGGACCTTTTTTTGGGTCTCCAATATGAAAATTCACAATAGCAAAAATAGCACCCCTAACAGTTATCAAAGTTAAAGCCCCCTCCTTTGACTTTGTCATAGATTCATGAAATTTTGTGTGCAGATGCGGCTTGGGGAGATCTACAAAAAAGCCTCTTGGGCCTACACTCTATCTCCAACAGGAAAGCCGCCATTTTGAATAAATATGCAAAAAAGGGGCTGTTTTTGGCCTTTTCAAGGGTCATAACTGGATTAACTCCTCTAAGGGATGTCATCCGATCGACTTGTACTTCGGCACAGAGGTACATGAGACATGGAGGATGAAAAGTTATTCGGTGTTTTCTCATTAGTCAAAAGGTGTGGCCATGGCGAGCCCTCAAATTTGCATATTTCTCTGGTAAACAGGAAGTAGTTTATAACTCAGCTCTGCATTGTCCAATTGGACTGATATTGCTCAGGTATATTGACGATCATGGCCTGCACCCATTCATATGGTTAGATTTTTTACAGATCAAAGCGCCACCTAGAGGTGACAGGAAATGTCAAGGTTTATGGTGCAAGCTACAGTTTAAAAAATATCCAAGATACCCACTTCAAATTTGTGTCAGGAAGGACTAAAGAAGTGGATTTAGCTTTGTAAAAAATAAAAAAAAGGCTTTTTGTCAGAGGGCGTGGCCTCGGTGGGGCAACAAAGTCAAGAGTTGCCATTTTGTCTCGCCAGAAATGTTTAAACAGTCATAACTCTAGTTTGCCCTGCTATTTGTGATTTTCATTCCTAGTTAGAAATCACTATATGTTCTGAAGTGCATTAATTGTTTGTCAAAGATTTGTCTCAACAGTATGCATTACAGTGTTATATCATAGTTGGTATAAAGTGTTGTCAAACATAATCAAGCTTTTGTGAATTATTTCAAATGTGACTGGCAAAGTCTCTGTTCTCACACTTTACCACGGGCCTCTCTGTTTCCAGCATTGCTTTGTGTTTTTTCTTTTCATTTTTAAGCTCTTTGACCTTCACCCTTTTTGAGAGTTTAAACCCAACATTTAAGACCTCCGTCAGCCTCAGTGACACCACAGTCTGCTCTTTTTAACACTGTTTGGAGGATCTGTTTCAGCATCAGGTTTCCCTCAGTCTGTCTCACAACCTGGGCAACTTTGGCAGCAGACACCTACTGATACGTGACCTTATTCCAGGAAATCACACAAACAATTTTTTTTTAAAGATGTTTTCTTTGTTGATCAAGCATCTGACATCTTGATTAACATAAGCTAACACAGCAGCTGAGAGGAATGTTGTATTTTACATTCCTACTGTAGACACATGTACACAAAAGCAGTTTCGGTTGTGTTCTGTCACTGAAAGCTGAGATGTCCAACACTGATAATTAAACAGCATTATGTAAAAAGAGAACAACATTCAAGTTAGATTTCTGTGTTGAACCTTAGCTTACAGAAATGGAAATCTTTGTGCAATTAAGTTGATTACAGTTAATTAGCAATATATAACAAAAATGTCTTTTCTGTGAAGAAATGAATGGTTTGTGCACGTCCAGGCAAAATGTACACGGGTACAGGAGCGAAAAGATTTTTTACTTTTTTGTCATTGACAACCTTTCTCTATTCTAAAGGGTACAAGCTGAACCTATAGAGTAACAGGGTGTTGTAAACAATGTGGCTTTTCTCAGGTCTGCTTGTGCTTTACTTATTATTATGGCCTTTCATAGTGTGTGATAATTTGATGTTTGCAAACAAAGCAGGTTAATTGAATTAATAGTTTATATTTTCTTGTTTGTGAGATGAGTAATATTGGTTTTAGTAGCCAGTTGCCTCAATCCAGGAGCCAAACAGGACTAAAAAAAGTTGCAGCTACAATAACATTTACACTGATTTTGAATTGTTTATCACATGTATGAGATTGTAAGTAAGCCCTTTAAACCTGTCCTTTCAATGCCTGCCTATTTCATGGAGAGTTGAAGGAGGGGAGGGATATATTATACTCCCACTTTATGAATAGGCTGGAGTTTTTTTCTCACACTGAAAGATCGTGTCTCTTCTGAGAGAGGGGACAGTCCTTAACAATAGCTCATTGTACACAGCAGCAGCTACTTTATCAGCCGCTGCTCCTGCCTAATCTGGCTCTAAAAATCTCTCTCTAACCACTCCACAGGTCTTGGACACAATTTAATAACTTAATTTTCTCTATGCATATTTTCAGTTCACAATCTTTCTATTAATGATTTCTCCAAAAGAAAACTTTGGTCATGTGGATGTATTCATGCGTAGGAATGATCGCTCTTCCCTGCAGTGTCAGGGCAAAGTTGAACAGATGAACTGAGGTCAGTTTCTTGCTCAGTTTCAGTTCAACTGCAATCATTGCCGCCTTTGAACCAGGGTTGAAAGTTATAAAACTGGAGTTAGGGGCAGATATTTGGTGGATTTGTCACTGCTCTTGAACATTAAAGTTAAATCTACAGGAAATAGCCAAACAAAGAAACAGGATACTAGGAAGGATGGTGAATTGTTCATGGAAGTGAAAGAAAACATTTGGTGCCAAAGCCTGCCCCCCCCCACGTCAAAAGCAGACTAAAGTTTGTCTCCATCTTCCATCAGAGAAAATCTTCAGCCAGACTGTTTTCCTGCAAACACAAGCACCAGCCATTTGAAAGAATAGGAGGGGCTGTTGGGCTAATCCTCCACTCATGTGACTCAACTGAATAATTAACCCAAGAAGGCTCCACCTTCACTCACCCTGCTTCCCCCTCTCCCTCCCTGATTCGCTGAGATAGCCTTTGGGAGGGCACGGTTTGGTTCCACTCAGGGCTGGGAGGTGCTTGGGTCGGGCAGTCCTGCTGAGGCAGTGGAGAGGAGACAGAGAAAACAAGTGGGAGAGTTACAGACAATATGCCTGACAGGTGGAGTCTCCCACAGTGCTTTGTTATGGAATGCAGGACTTTGGAAAGAGGAAATACGCCACGTTGAACGAGAAACTTCAACAGCTCCGGGTAAGCTGATTTAAACTTCAGCAGCCATGAAGAGCCCGGTGGTTTATGGCAACCCTGTCATGTTTAGTCCTGTGGATTGGAACTATCCAGTCGGCGCCCCGGTAAGGAGGGGGAAGAGTGTGGAGGAGCTGGGGGATGCCGGCTGGGCCAGAGAGAGGGAGAGAATGGCCCATCTGCAACAGATACAACAGCTACACCAACTGCAGCTTCAGCAGCAACAGGTGGGATACCCCGGGTATGGAGTAGCCCCTCCAGGACAGCCACAGGGACCAGTCATGGTTGCAAGCCCTGTTAACCCAGTTCCAGTTCACGTGCCAGTTCATAGTGGCGTGATGGTTCCTGCAGGCGGGCCGATGCCACCTCCTGTGCATATGCCAACTCCATGGCCGGCACAATGGGACCCCCAAGCCCAAATTAGACCTGGCAACGTGTGCCACCAGAAAGCAGGCCAGGATGTTTACTTCCACCCTGGTTCAGAGGATGGTCACCTTGATGTGAGGATATCTGAATGGAAAGGAAAGAATATTTTTTACCAAGGCCCTGAGGATTACACATCCCAGGACTACAACAGAGTGCCAAAAGAAAAGGAACACCATGATTTCAGGACACAAGAAGAATATGGTAGACTGAACGAGGACCAGAGGAGAAGAGATGACTGGGTGAGAGAAAATGACCATAATGAACGTTATGATCACAGGAATCCCAGAGATTTGGAGGAGTATGATCACAGGGACAAATACAGGAACAGGGATCATTATGACAGGAGATACAACGAGCGCTATGATGACAGAGAGGAACAATATTATGACAACAGGAAACATCGTAGACATGATCTCAGAGAACAGGACAGTTACAACAGCGAGTACGAAGACTACTACGATCGTAAAGACCGTTACTCCCGGAGAGATGACTACAGGGACAGTGACCACTACTACGACCATGATCAGGATTATTATGATTCAAAAGAGAGTTATAGAGAAAAGGAGCACTACCAGCGCAGAGAAGATGACCGGTACTATGAAGAACAAAGACATAAGGACCAATACTACAGCAGGCGTGCAGAAGATCGATACAACCGTAGGGAAAACAACTACAAAGACAGGGACGCCTATGGTCGAAGGGGTGAGGACACTTACTCCAGTAAAGGCCGGGCGCAGTACGACTCTGAACTGGATGAGTACAGTGGTTACAAGGAGCGAGACCACTATAACAGGTACAGGGATACGGGTAGTGATAGGAGAGATGAAGACCACAGAAGGAGGGACCAATACAAAGCAAGGGACCACTACGAGAGACGGAACTCGGACCACTATGAAACGAGAGATGCCGATCGTTCCCACAACAAGGGTAGAGATAGATATCGAGATTTACGCTCGATTTCCGTTGACTCGCGATACGAAGAATTCCCTAAAAAAGATCGCAAGACACACTGCGAGGAATGGGTTGAACAGCAGAATAAGAAGTTGGCGCTGAGGGAAATCCACTCTTTTGAGGATCCTGGGATATACCAACTCAGTGATGAACGGGAAAAAGGGTACGAGTCAAGCGCCAGTAGCATGGGTTCAAAGCGGCGTCAAAAGCCTGTTTACGTGGGCTCGCTAGATCGGAACAGCTTCTACAGGAAGACAGCCCCAAGCTCTCTACGAAACTCCCAGTTTGCCACGACCAGGAAGCAAAAACAAGGTAAACACAAGGATATTGTCATGTGAGAGAGGGTGCTCCAGATGCTGTATTTGCACAGTGTGAGGGGCTTAAAGTTTGTGATCATTTCTTAATCAATGTTGTGAAGATTTGCATCACTCAGCAGGTCATTCATCAAGAGTAAGATGAAAGACTTGAATAAAAAATGCTTAACAGATCTGAAAAACAAAAGCCACAATTTGCAAGGGCTGTTGTCATTCCAACCCTATGTGATAAAGCAGAGCAGAGAGGTAGACAGTCTTTGGTGTCTCATGTCTTATCACTGGTGACCTCCAGAGGTGATCTTCTAATCAATGCTGGGGGCTTTAAAGTGCTGACTAGCCAAACTCCCCTCCTTACCCAGTGTGTGCTGGAACCTGTGTTTGTGTCAGTATCACCTATCACACAGGAAAGTGAGCTGTCAGGTATTTGTTAGGTGTAAGAACTTGCACAACTGGTTTTAGAGGCTCTTGGTTTTTGTTGTCCCTGTCTGCAGTTTTCTGGTTTGCTGCTGAACTCTGCATCACTGATGCTATGTGAACCCAGAACTAGTTTGTACAGTTTCTCTTTCAGTCTTTTAGTTAAGTCAGACACGTATTTTAAAAAAGAAGCAGATTTAGGAAGATATAAGTGGCTCTGATTTTGTGATATCTTCTAGTATGTTGTGTATACAAACCCTATCAAATGAATCTAAAGATAACAGCCTTATGCAAAAGTCCCTCTTTGTTTCTAAGGTCTGAGGACAGCTGATTTTTATATTGCTGTATTAGCTATGCTTATAGCTTTTAGATCAAATCACAAACTAAATAATGGAGAAAAGAACTTAGCTACTAAAGCCTAAAACCTGGGCTTTGTATAACTGAAAACAATTCCACTTTTATGGCAATGCTTTACTGGAGTTTGGGTCAAAATAAATCATTATGCTATTTTAAAATTACAGTGAGGGGATCTTGGCTGATTATTAAACAGACAGAAATTAATACTAATGCATCTTCATGACACAGAAGCAAACAAGACCATCAACAATAAGACTGACTCATGTTTCCATGTATGTGTGGTTGTGGAGGCAAGTCAGCTAGATGTCCATTGGGAAAATGGGAATCTTTGTGATATCCAACTTGTCTGCAGAACTCCTTCCCTCCATGATTTTTCCCTTAACTTTTTTGGTTGGCTTCAGTGAGACCAGATGACAGTGTGATAGCTTAGTGATCAAGATGCTAACTAGCTTAGCAAACAGTAGTTTTCACAAGATTCATGGCTGTCCAGGGAGTTTGTTTGGTTAAAAGGAACTTGTTGATCTAGTTTTGCCACAATATGAATATGATTCCTGCTATTCAACTGAAATATGGTTCTACATTACATGACAGAACAATTTAGCTCAGTTTTTTGGCTGTGAATATGTCTTTGAATGAAATATTTCATAAGATATGCTACATTCTAGGCCAATGGTTCCCAACCTGAGGAGGGGAAAAACAAAGATCTTGGGAGGCATGAGGCTTGGTGTGCTCAGATCCTCTTGAAAATATAGGCTTTAACCTCACGAGAAGCAAAGATTTTTATTTGACCAAGGATTCTATAATTTGTTGATGAAATTTAGGGCAAAGTTGGTTATTTAAAGTTAAAGCCAACTGATAAAGCTTGCTAGTGAGGCTGAGAAATAAACATTTTCATAAACATTGAAATGCTCTGTATTTCTCAGAAAATCCTCAGATTTGTGGAGGTTGTTTTCCAACAAAACTTAAGTTTTGAGGGTGTTTTTATAGCAGCCTTAGTTTTAAACTGTGACAAGTGAGGTTTATGTTCCCTCCCCATAATCATGTAGTTATCACTTGTTGATACTTGGAAAGATTCAGATAGAAGTGGTTGCCAAATAGGAGTTTAAATGAGGTGTTAGGATGATAAGGAACCAGACAACTTAGCATCCGTGAGAAGGTCTGTTTCCTGAGGAATCAAGGAAAGAGAGAGCACTTCTCTGACCGACTTTATTGTGTCTGAAAAGAAGCAGGTGGCGCCCCTCAACCCCTCCCCCAGTCACCTAGAAACTCACGCACACCAGTCATACGCGCACAGCCACTTCAACACACATAGTAAACACTGGCCCCCACCATGCTGCCCTTCCAGGAGTCCGAGTATTAATCCCTAGCGTCAGCATGGTGAGTGGATGGCGGGGGTCTGTCTGGTGCCAGGCGGTGGCCGGCACTAGCCTGACTCCTTCACTGCAGGACGTGTATGAGTGCATGGGCGCAAGACTCTGCAGGGCTTATTTCAAAGATGACGCCATTTTTAAAAAAAACACATACACACATGCTCGCTTGGCTGTGCGCTGTCTTGTCATCCTTTAATCTTGTTAAACTGTTTCAGCTCTGTCAGGGGTTTGCCCTGACTTAAGCATTTGATTGCATGGCTAAAAACATTATAGGGAATCTTGTTGCAGCGCTCATTGGGCTTACGCTGTGATTCAGTGACATTGAGGTGATGGACGAGGCTTTCTGAGATGGCCCTTAACACAGTTTGAGGGCCTTTGTTGCCCTCCTTAATCCAGTATTAAAAATAAGACCTTCTTCAGAGGCCAGTAAATAACAGCTGCTAATCAATATTTAACCTGACATGCATGCAGCAGTTACTCTTCTAATTTTAGTTTTTAATTTCCACAGTGAATTTAGTTTGAGTCTCTGCGCACATATAGCAACAGAGGCATGAAAATCTTATTTTCAGGAGTGCTGGGTAATTAATCAAGCTTCAATTTCAATTACACATTTAGCTTCTCAAGACCATGAAACAAGATAATCAAGATTAAACAATTACCAAGCTGCATGCTATGTTTCGCTTGTTTTGTAATGTGTGAAGTACATCATTATTCCTTAATAAACAAAGTAATGTAGTCAGTATTTATTTTTATTTTTCTCACTTATTTACTTAGATTTATTTCTTGTTTTTAAAAGTGCTCTTAATGTAAGTGTTTAGATTGTTGTAGAATAAATGATGCTTAACAATCACGATATCCATATCAACCACAATAATAGTTATTATTTTTTTAGTCATAACTAATCCACCCCAACATTCAGTAATAATAATTTGTAAGAATGCTCCTGAATTTTCTTTATAAAAGTGGCTCTAAACTCTCCAAATATGCTGTGTTGAAGTGTCTGTGTGAGTAACGGGTCGTCATCCCTCTATGATCTGGCAGCGTATGCCGTCTTGTTGTTTGTAATCCCTGAGCATTCGCTGCCATTGGTGGGCTGGGGGACTGAGGTGAGGTGGGCTGGAGGGGTTTAGGAGATAAGACAGGGAATCTTCGGACGAGATTTTGAATCTTCTGACAGCATTGATCTAAAGACGTCTTATCTCACTGCTGCTCAGCGGAAAAATGAATCCTCTCAGTTGTACTGAAGTCGAGATAAAGCAGTGATACCTACACTTTTATGCCATGTTTTCTAAATGTCCTTATAGCTTTAAGTTTTCACTAAAATACACAATCAAAGAAAGGATCAAATCATCTCTCATTATAATGAAAGTGCAATTCAGACCTATTATTTAAAGATTAGTACACTCCAGGTCCACAAATTAAGCGTTGTCCCTTGTTAGTAAGTTCCTTGTTTTATACTAGAAAAATCACGCAATTTTATATTTTCCTGTTATCTTCCTGATATTGTTAGCTTGTCTGTCTGTCTAGAACAGAAGGGAAATAATCATGAACCCATTCCTCTGTGAGGTTCTGTTACAGTTTCAAATGTATATTAGATTCAAACATTTAGAAAGGTGTTTCAGTTAATGATGGTGCAGGAACATAGATCAGTGTAACAATGATCTAAAACTGATATTAGTTTTTGTTTTCAGGCCTATTGTGAAGAAAAATCTTTACTGACTAAGAGAACTGCTTTGCTCATGAAAAAAAAAAAGGGAGGGACCACAGCTGAATTATGTGATTATCATTCATTAGGTTGGTGCCAAACACAATTATGTCCATATGCACTGACTGGCAGTGATGATGTACTGTCCAACAAATTCACTTTGAATGAAGCAGTGACCTCTGATGTCAAAAAATGAAGCAAAAAACTGGAGTTCCTTGGGGTCCACTTCAGACCGGATGCAGAAGCCAAGGAATCACACTTGAGCTTATGAAATATCTTTTTTACAGCACGTATTAACATGATGAGAAAATTGAACAGTCAGCACACAAAAATTTCCTTTTAGGGTCATTAATTCTGGGCATTAAGAATGTACAGACCACAATGAACAGGTTTCAGCACTTAGCATCAAAACACTGATGACAGATAAATCCTGAAGTACTTTTGTTGGGGTTTGTATGTTACCATTGCCAAGAATAAAAGACCCTAAAAAGACATCTTTACATGCTGATTGGTCAGTTTTCTTGTACTTTTTGTTGTTTGGAACCTGAAAAGTTATTAGGAATGTCCTCCTATTATCCAGATCATAAACCTATCATATCCTGGTTAGAAAAAGGTATAAGTAGCTTTTTTTTTTTTAATTGGTACAAACTGTACAGGTTGTTACTTTTTTCATGACTCATCTGTTTTTGTGTTATTAAGCCTAAGAGTTATGGTTCTGTGCAGAACTTCAAGGCATGTTAGGACCAATAACTGAAGCTGAATTAAGGTATGTAATGGCGAGCAAGCATGCCTGAGGGCACCATCAGGTGGAAAAAAGATTGACACAACCCTGGCGGTGCTCTGGATGTCCTTGCATATTAACAGCGGGATGGGAAGAAATGTGTTGAAAAATCACAAAGTCCACACCTTTAGGGTGGAGTAAGGGATGGATGTGACACAAGAATGGCCCAGGGTACTGTCTAGGGGGATAGTAGGGTTTGCACAAGCCTGAAAACCACTGGGGGTCTCTATGCTTATCACCAGAGGCGAAAAGGCCCAGACAAAAGAGATGCCATTGATCTTGACCTTGGCTGCTGACCTTGGCTATGTGTTGACATGTGCTGAGCTTGAGCCTTCTCCCCTTAGCGCCCTTAATGCCTACAACTTACACATGACTGTATGTAAATGCATAGATGCATGGGTGAGTTGCTCAACTGTTGGACATGTTCCTAGATTGATAAGGCGCTGGTGTGAGGTAGGTTGATCGTGACAGCCGTCAGTATTTGAGTATCAATGTACCAAAAACAAACTCTGACAATTCAACTCATCTAGATATTTTATGGTCTGACCTCCTGGAGCTGTTATCTCTGATGTTGACTGAGAGTCACGTTGGTTACTGCTGTTGATCTAAGTTACAGTGACACTAGCTAAGGGGACCTAATTATTTAGCATGTTCACACAATAGTTATGTCCCTATGTTAAAACCAGTGTCTTGTAAGTAAACAGAGGCCTCAATGTCAAACATTCTCTGTGTGAACAGATCCACTTATTGCAAATGTCACTGCAGTATTTGTGCAGGACTGACACGTTGCATTTACAGTATCAGTACTTGCTCTATGAGGAATATGAAGACTGCACCTGACAAAATCCCCCACCTTTCTCTTATTTTTCTGTGGGAAAACTCACAAAGCCCTCAGGCTGATCTTTGTCTTTACTTGTCTTAAATTAAGCAACAGTATAAGGCTGCCAGCTTAGTCATTTTTTTGGTCTCACACGCAGAAAGAACACATTTACCACATATATGCAAATGCAAAAAGCTCTTATGCCCTAATGCTCAACTTTGATTAAAAAAAAAAACAGGGAATATGTAGTTATGTTACAAGCAAATGTTCTTATTTTTCTGATTTAAAACCATCAACAACACAGTCAGCTCTCTGTTTTCACTATCTGTTTGCACTAGTGTCTCACCGAAGCACCTGTAGGATCCTGAGCACCCATTGTCCTCTCTGTCTCCATTAACCTGAAGAATAGAGCCTTTAGGTGACTGCGCCCTCCTTTAATGTCTCCTAAAACTCTCTCTGTCTCTCTGCACATATGCAAAACTGATGGTCTCTTGAAGTAATTGGACACTTTCTGTCAAAGAAATGAGACAGAATTAGAAATTCAAAAGAGGACTCTGATCACAGCTTTGCTGCCCAGCATGGTAAGAACTTCTTTACTGTTAATTAGACTGAAGCCTGTAGCCACCTGGAAACAAGAGTTGTATTTCATAGTGGACAGTAAACACGTGGGGGGGGGCACAGTCTGGATGCTCCATGTCTCATTACATGGCCCATTCTGTAGCGATTGGTTTGATTTGAATAGAAGGATGTAATTACTAGGAATGCCCAACAATAGTGAATAAAGGTTGCTCTGAGATTCAGCCAGGAGAAGGAATGTGACCTTTTGACATTCGACCCAAAAAGAGATAAACAGGATGGTATGTCACTCAATAAACTTCCATTCTTCTCTATTTCAAGAGCTATTTACCTGGTGCAGCAGCTGGTGGTACAAATCCAGACAAAGGGCTAAATATAATCTTGTTAGGTGGAGAAAATCTCCTAAAATGACACATTTTAGGATTTAAAGCTCCTGTGAGGAGTTATCAGATGCTCATGGAGCAGACTGGAATTTATAATAATGCTTTTCCAGGCTTACTAAAGACAATCAGGGACTTGCCTTTTTATGCCCAGACTTGTGCAGGAAAGTTGTGAGTCAGTCTTTTCTTTGATCAAAATCAACGTTATTGGCCAAGTAAGCTTATACAGCAAGGAATATGCATCTAGTTAACTTTGCTCTCAATGTACTGGAATTAAACATAAAATACAACAATAAATAAAACTGGAAAAGTATAAAAATTGATTCTCTTGTTAGGTTTTTCTACTAGGATATAGGTCAGTGACATGATATGCATATTTTTGTATCTGGATCTATTATTTCCTTTTGAAAAAAAAAAAGAGTTCATGTGACTTGCCAAATTCTTCTATGAAACTTTGAATGCATTTTCAGTAAATTTATGTACATACATGAACAGATTGACAACAGCATTCTAATTGAAAGAAATTCAAATTAGAATACCTTAGCATGATTTTATGTTTTAAATCTTCGAAATGAACAAATGTTATATTATATAACTCGTCATCTATATAAAGTCAGTAAAACGTTTGTCTGGGAATTTATAAGTTCTCAAAAGTCAAGGTGACACAACTGTAATCATGGGACTTTTACTTTAGAATGAAGTGATAAAACAGACTTTAGCACAATTTATTATTTATTTAACTCCAGCTGACACTCAGAGCAAAGTGAAATGGTTTGTAGATCTTTTTCAAGTAAAGAAAAAAAACATGTCTTTTCAGTCACAGGCTGCTACACTCGCCATCAGGTAGTACAACCAGTTAAGAAACTGCTAAAAGTTTATTCTACCACTAAACTCTTGATTATTTTAAAGATATATGTGTCCAATTTCTAACAAGAACAGTATCAACATGTACCAAAGTATTTGCCTGTTTAACCGGCTGGGACGCTGGTTGTCCCAAGTGGTGACGCGTGCATTGTTTACAATATCTCAGCAACCATAAGACAAATATTTGTTGAGTAAATTGTGATTGGAAGCTCATCTTTTAGCCAATCTAAGGACGGCTCCTGGCGTTTATATCCCTTCAAGAACATTTTTAATCCAGGTGCAAAGTGTGGTGTTTATTCAGAGCTTTGAATAAATCCATAATCCATTCATTGATAAATCCATGACAATGTGACTATTTATTACATTTTTTGTGATGTAAAACTTAGCAGTGTTGCTATCTGTCTTCGATTTTGTCACAACAACCTCCCGTTAGCCGGTCAATAACCATGCTCCAATTACTACTTCTATTGTTTGGTGGTAGCGACCAATCAGGGCCAGCCAAAGACCAGCAAGAGACAAGATAGTTATGGAAAGGAAATAAAAATATTTCTATATGGCCAACATAATGAAAGATGGGATTAATGTGCCTTTTACACACTGGAATACCACATGTACTGCAAACTGGGTAGACAAGGCCTGTGAGAATTAAATGCAGATGTGAAATGAATGAGAAGATGTGCGCTTCTCCATTGTTTATCTGGGTGTTATTTGTATAAAGATCTATGAGATTCAGTTTCTGTTTTGTTCTTTTACTTGTTCTTTGTGGTCTTTTAACTTTTGATACATTCATCTGCAACTTTGCAGCACACATATTATGATAGTTCAGAGCTTTAAGTTTAGAGAAAACCTGTGAATAATGTCCTTAAAGCTCCTGTGATGAGTTTTATCTAGTGATGAAACAGATTGACACTGATAGGGATGCCTCATTATGGGCTGCTGAAGCAGACCAGAACATCAGCAAAACATTTTTATTCCAATTAAGTTATTTTTTGTGTGCAAAACCTCTGGTGTGGGGTAAGTGTCAGACCAAGTGTTCAAAGGCGCAGCTTTTTCACACATTTCCTCCACAAAGATTCATATAAAGTCATCATTTAACTGTTTCAGAAGCAGGATGAGATTTCTAAGTAAAAAATGATCCCTACACATGCACAGGACAAACTGATCAGAGGTGCTGTTAATCCAGGGGGGGCACCAAAATCAACAAAATGTTTCTAACAGGAGCTTTAACTTGACAGCAAAGCAGCATATTTGATCTCTATTTGAGTCTTGTTAGTATCCTTTCAGCTTGTGCTGACATGATTTAAATGCCTTCTACCAGATCCATAATATTTCAAGTATCAAACACAAGTTGTGGCGTGCAGGTTGCCAGGTAAATATTGTTGCCGGTGTTGACACACTGCTGCAGAGCTTGTATGAACTTATTCTGAAGTCACTCACACAGAGTCCATGTGAGCCGCTCTCCACCCTCCAAAACTTGGCTTTAATATGAGGAGGCCCCCCTGCTATTTGTGTTGCCTTGGCAACTGTGCGTTCTGCTGTGAACTTTGGAGCAGATCACACACACAAGGACGCACACACAGACGCACACAAACACAGCGCTGATTGTGTGCGACCTTACTGTGAGCAGGGAAAACTTTTGACATCGTGTGACTTTTTTGCTGCATGCAGAGCAGGGACAAAGAAGAAAGGAAGCAAAACTTACACCTACAATGTTAATAAAAACCTTCATTTATAAGGAAAGTGCTTCAAAAAGAACACAAGAGATGAAGATAGATTTTTAGAAAGTCAGATAATATGCAAACATAGAGAGAAATATCTCTGAAGAGAAAGATTCTTGAGTTGTCTGAGTGGATTTGGAGATAAAAATATGTCTTAGTGTTTCAAAATTCGGGAGGGTTGAAGTGATGTTGAATCATTATTTTGATAGATTTCAGCCTGTCAGAGGAGGAGCTCGGTCAGGTGTCAGTAGTATGTGAAACATGAAGCAGACTCAGCTCAAAACCGGATTAGACCTCAGTGGAACTGGTTTATTTTACCCAGAGCAACTCCTGATAGCTATTCCCACAGCCAAATCCTACATTTAGCTGGCTTTAAGGGGTTATATCCATCAGTGAAGCAAATAGAGAAGGCAGAGGGTTGTTTTTAAGCTTTACAAAAGTTGAATCAAATCAGAAATTGCACTTATGTGAGGAATAATATGAAGTATTTATGATGATAATGAAGCTGTGCATTTTAGGTATGAAGTTAAAAAAAAGGCCTTATGACAGATATGTAAAATTAAACATTGTTTAAGATAAAGGCTATTAGAGCATGTCACTGGCATTGAAAACTTTGGATGGATGGATGGATGGATGGATGGATTTGGTGTTACAGCAGCTAGTAATCAACATGTAAGCAGCAGATGAGTAAATACACAAAAACACATTAGATAAGTCAGAATTAAAAAGTTGGACTTTATATGTCATATTTTTATCTTTTAGATTCACAATTTTAAATTTAAATTTTAAGTCATATTTTTACCTTTGCAACTAATTATTTTGGCTTTTTAAACCAGTATTTTGTCCTTTTAAACTCATGATTTCAATTTTTTCTCATAGTTTTACAATTTCAATTCTTAATTTTGACTTGTTACTCATATTTTAAGCTTTTAGATTCATGATTTTAAATTTAAGTCATATTTTTAACTTTAAAGTCATTGTTTTGAATTTTAGCTAATATTTTGACATTTTCAACCCCTAACTTTGGCTTTTTAATCCCATATATTGATCTATCAGACTCACAGTTTAATTTTTAAGTCATATTTTGACTTTCAAACTTATGATTTCAACTTTCTACTCATATATTTGCTCTTTAAAAACATTATTTTTCTATATCTATTATCGTGTTCTGACCTTTACAACTAATAAGTTAGACTTTTTATCTCAGATTCTGAGCTTTTAAACTTATCATTTTTACTTTTTTGAATTTCTAAATGATTTATCATCAGTGCTGTTTTTTTTTCCATATTTTATTACTGGTGAAAACAAGGTCAACAGTTTATGGTTAGTGTTGACCCTAGGAGGCTCTCAGGTTAGACCTAAATCCAGAATCTGACCCCTGCTGTGATTGAGTTTGACACCCCTGGCTTAAATGAATGTCCAAAAAAAACCTAAAAATTTTTTATCTGGTTTTAGTCTCCTTGATGAAAGCTAAACTTACTTTTTGTTTGCCTTTTTAGACAGCAGAGATAATTTTTAAGCTAGTCTTCGTTTTGTTTTATGGAAAAAAAGGTTGTCGAGTAGCATTTTTAGTTTCACTTTTAGTTGACAAAATCAACATTGGTATTCTTATCTTTACTGTTGGTAAAAAAGTGTAAAGTCTGCCATTTTTGTATGATTGGTGTACTGGTTTTTAGAATGAGTTTTAGACAGAAAGCACACTGACAGTGAGGGTCCATCTCCAGGTTTTCCCTTCAGCCAGAGTGGTCATCCTCCCTGATGTGAGTGTCTTTCAGTGTGAATGTTTAATGGTGGTGGGTTCCCATACATTCTCATGGTAATTGGAGGAATGGAGTTTTTGCAGCGAGACGCTCGGTCCTCCGCAGGGCTCAGGAGCTGGACTTCAGATTGACAATGGCAGAATGGGTGGTGGTGTTTAAAACAGTGGGTGTGTGTGGGTGGGGGATGCGCTTGTTTTTGAAGTGGCTTGCAGAAAGTTACAAGCAGCAGGTGGGTGAAATCTCATCATCTTCACTTCTCTCCCATTTTCTCTCTTTTTGTGTCTGAATGAGGCAGAGACAGCGTAGTGCTAATAGACGATTTTTAAAGTGGAAAAATCTATTTTTAATCAATAATAGGCCATGCTTTTATTTTCTTGCATATGCATATTGTAACACTGTGTTTTTTTGTTAAAAAAGGCTTTACATACTTAAATGCATACACATTTAACTATAGATAGATACTATAAATCATAGGGAAGGTAATATCATAACAGAGGCATTTCCTGCAGCAACACTCAAATTATAGTCTGGTCAAACTTCAGCTTAAATCCATGTTTCTACCTGAGCTGCTGTTTGATTTTACCACCTGATTTCTCTCCTTTGTGGCCTTTGAAATCTTATTGACCTGTACAGTCATCAAGACTGCAGCTTTATTACCAGGGTGTATGATTAGATGTTGCAAGATGTTGTCTACCTACCTACGTCATTTTATTGTGCCATCAAGTCGACTCCCTATTATGATCACTGTCCCAGATAACCAGTCTGCTGGGTATTTTTAAGTCAAAGCTTAAGTTAATGTGATTCATAAGGTGTAGCACTGGTAAACAAGCCAGTTCTGAAACCATTTCCAAACTATCTGCGTAGCATCAATGGGTCAAAATAAGCTGCCTGAAGTGTCGGCCAGTTATTTTCCAGTTTCCCAATCAGGATCAGAGGAGTATACCTCCTTCCCTTTACTAGGCTACAATTTTAAATCCTAACCAATTAAAAAACATGGATAACCATAGAAGTAGGGCTCAATCAGTTTTTAAAATAGTCCTTTGAATGCACAAAAGTTGGGCAATTCAGCCAGGTAGCCAGACCACACACATCCGGTTGGTGATACTTCCCAGTCTGCTTAGTCTCAATGGCTATTGCAACTTTTCTGGCAATCCTGTCGAGAGGGTGAGCATATGCTCTGGCTCAAACAGGAGCAGTAAAACTACGGTATTGACAGCACACACTTGAAGATTATTTGGACTTATAGTCAGTCATGACTCGTGACAAGCCTCAAATAAGGCTATGAGTGGTGTAATAAGGCCAAAAAAACAGGCTTGAAATCATTTAGCATATAGCCAGCCTTAGCCTATCAAAAACATAACCCTGTATTTTCAGCCAGAGCACATAGCCAGCCTCTTTGTTTTGTTTTATTCTTCAATCTCTTTCTCATACATATAACCAGGTCAGTGATGAATGACGATCATTAATAAAGCCTCATGCTGACAGGTTTCCATACAGACACTCTCAGCCCCCTGTAGAGTCCTGAGCTGTTTCTCTTGTCCCCATAAATAGTGTATAAAACAATAAGAGGTTAAAATCATGTCACATCAACTCTACATTATGTGTTTGGGATTAAAATTGCTGTATACACTGTTTGATTTAAATAAGGGGAAAATTTTATATGGCAAGGCAACAGTATTATTTTGGCTTTTACATTTTTGGTTAGTCAAACTTGGACTCATGCTTTAGACTTTTTGGGTTTTTTTTAAGACTTTTTCTTCTAGTAATACTTTGTAAAAAATTTTATTTTTGTTGATTTACTTTGTAGGAAGATCTCCTTTTCATAATTTAAAACTCAGTTGTAATTATCCTTGATTAAACCTCTTATAAAATTTGATTCCCTTATAAGGAAACAGACACATCATGTTCTCTGGCCTGTGACCACAGTGCGGTTTTAGCAGCAGGTGGTTGTTTGTTCTGAGTGATTAGCCTCTCTGATTGTCAGCACCCACTCTCAGGTGTGTGCTTTAGTCAGTCGGTACCTGAGTGATTGTTATGTGGGTGTTTCCTTTTGCTGCTGATGAAGCAACACAGGTGGATCTGGTTCCAAGTTACACCTGCATTCATGAGCAGCTGTGATTATGTCTAGGAGTTTATTGGATGCGTTCCTTTCAGTTTCACTTGTATGCTGAATAAGATTCTAGAATCATTTCTAATTATAGACCAGTTAGTTCTGACAGAGTATTCTGTTTGGACAAGAGGCTTTCATTGTAACATCACTGGAATTCACACAAAGAGTTGGTCCTGATCAATCTAGCCAGCAAATCACAAAATAGACTCCTGTTCAACTCAATTTTTGATGATTTAGAAAAAATGTAAATTAAACTATATATTCCTATATATGGTGGCCTTAAAAGGAACCCTACATGATATAAGACATGGTTATCTTAATGGGTAGAGATTTGTATGTCTTATGTGCAAATTGAACCAAAAAAAACTACCAGATATCTGGAGTTCGAGAAAATTTGAAATTATAAACTCAACAGGAGGCCGCCATGTTTTAGTCCACTCGGTAGCCTGACATCAATGGGCTCAGCGGTCCTCTGCCTGTACTATTTCCACGCCTTATTTGCCTATCAAATCTTTATATCATGATCATGATTGCACTGTTAGTGAAATGAAAATAATAAAGACTTTACTCTCATTGTAAATCAAAGTAAATGTAGTTATAGAGGCAAACAGACGGCCAGTGTTGCTAAATTCATAGTATCTGTGGTGGCTGTAGCTTTAAGTACCACTAGTCACACCTGGTCTGATCCTCATCATATCACTGGTGATCACCTGAACACTTTTGCTTTTTTCATGTGAATAAACATGGAGCCTGTCCACCTTCAGTGCCCATGACATACTGTGAGTTAATTAGGCAGACCTTTAGCCCTGTTGTTCTTGTATTCATACAGAGACTCATGCCATTAGGCATGGTGTTAAGCATAAGAAACAGAGCATTTAAAATGGGGGTTCTCAACTGGTGGGTTGGGACCGAAAAGTGGGTCACAGATCTGCTTTCAGTGGGTCGCAAAGGTGTTCCTGGAAAAAACTGTGGCAAAAAGTTCATGATGTATGGAAGCCCTTGACCAGAATACATCCATGCACCACATGAAACCCTGTTTGTATAATGACATGCTTTCCTGTCTTTCCTTCAGTCAATTTGTTTCATATCAGATACAAACTTCAGTATCCACTGTTCAATGAATATGACTTGTTAAAAATGTTCTGAAATCAGGGTGGCGATTGCTAATTCAAGAGGTGTTGGAAGGTCCTGATGCCCCACCAGTTGAGATCCACTGATTTAAAGAATTGAAAGAATGAGGCAATTTTTGGCTAAATTCTAATTTTGAAGAAAGAACCAGATTACATGGAGCCTATATGGAAATAATACCCCAACTTTTTTTGAATCTTGCCATGCAGATATGTTAACAGCATAGATTTTTCTTGTGAGTTTCCCTTATATATGTGGAGACTCACAAGATAAATGCTTGCTATTTATATATCTGGACGGCATGAATCACACCTGTCCATCTTTTTTGATACTGTCTCTACAAGCTTAACACTGTTTTATATGATGAGATTTCAAAATGAAAACAAATAAACAGTGTTGATTAACTCACAGCTCGTGTTTGCAGTATGCCTTATTTCCTGTTTTTTAAAGGCTATTGAATGTAAATAAGGCTTGCAACAGACACAGTAAATTCAGCTCCACTTGCCATCCTTTTGCCACTATGACTACATTTACTTTGATTTACACTTAGACTAATTTCTAAATTGTTTTCTCTTCACTAAAAGTATAAGTAAAGATCTGATAGGTGACTGAAGCATATATATATCTGATTAAAACAGTTTATTTAAAATTTTCTCAAAAAGTAGTTATCTAGTGTTTTTTGTTCAATATTCATATCAGAGATATATCTATTCAACGAGGTAAATTTGTCTGATCTTGCAGAGTTCTTTTTAACAGTTGTATAAGAGCAATATCATACTCAAGGTTGGGAATATCACTCTCTGTTGATTGATACTGTTTAGATATTAGACTGGAGTTTAGCTTTAAATCAGACAGTTTTGGGCCTGTTTGTGAATGCTAATTGCCTGTACACTCTTTAGAAAATTTCACAGAACAAAAGCAAAGCAGAATTCCTCAGAAGTGGGTCAAATTTGTGCCATGCAGTTTCCAACAGGTTGGTTCGGACGGCACGGCATGTGAAGTGGAGCGTATGATGTTGTTGTGAGAGTGCGTATTGAGGATCAAACGTGGGAATAAGCTGATTTGATTCCAATTTAAGTCTGAGTCTTTTGTTTTGCGTCCCCCTTTGTGTTCTGTATGACTTCTAAAACCCATTAGTGGACTACTTTCTCATCAGCAGGGAAATGCTCCAGTGTTGGCAGAGCAGCGGCGGCGGGTGCTGCAGGGGGACAACAGTGCAAACAGTGGGAAAAGCTCCTTTGAGTCCAGCTTGAGCCAAGTCACGTGAAGAGAGGGGGAGACCTAGGGAGAGAAAGGAGGTCAGAGAGGGAGACAATAGTCAGGTGACCCAAGGACCAAAAATCAACTTAAAAACGTGTCACAGTTTTAAAGTGATTCCCTTAGTATATAAAGATCCTTGCAGCTAAATTTAGCAGTACTCGTGCACATATGAGTCTGATCTTAGCTAAGGTTTCTGAAGGATGTATCTGCTTTTGTGTGACCTAAATCCAAACTGTCATGCAGTAGCCTTTTGGTTTTGTGTAGTGGAGCATGCAGGTATTTGCAGGGGATAACATGGAGGTAAGCAGTTAACTTCATTAGCCTCCGACAGCATCTGTTCAAGAAGTGAAGGTGACGTCACCCTCATCTGTCAACACAACGTTGCAATAGAGTCAGCGTCTTCTGCTGCTAAGATGTAACAGATCTCATTACTGAAATTAACACAATATCTACCTACAGCACAGTTTGACAATTTTTAGTGTTAATTCTTTTCAAACTGCTTCTCTGAACCACTCTTTCACCTGCAGAATAACTGCATCAGGCCTTCCTACTTTTACGTGTGCTTCTCCTCTTTGTTTCATATGTATTTTGTTTCTAATACCATTTTTGGCTTTTGACCAATAAGAGAACCCTCTGGTACGTGTAGATTTTTAGAAATAATCATAGTATTGATGGGAAACAATGGTTGTAGACACTTTATGTAGCTAAGAACATATTTGCACTGTCCTTTAGCATCATGCTTCTTCTTCTTTTAATAAAATGTTAATTCAGCTGAAACCAGTTGATATTATCTATTGATTGTATTTGATGGTGCATTCACTGCCTGAACACACTTCAACCACTATTAGTGAGGTATGATCCAGGGATTGGCCACCCCAATTTTTTTAATAGATATTTTTGGGCTTTTTATGCCTTCAGTCATAGAGGAGGAGAGTTGATAGAGTAGGAACAGAGGTTTGAGAGGATGGGCAAGAGACTAGTGGGAAATAAGCCACAGACCTGACTTGAACCCGGGTCGCCAGCATTCATGGGGCATGCCTTAGCCACTAGGCCATCTGGGCCCCCACCCCAACATTCTCAACAGTGATCCGCTATTTGCCTGGTCAGCTTAAATTCAAATAACTTAATAGACTGTGTTACCTGATGATAGCCTTTGCTTATTGATATGGCAGATTTCCTTTTATAAGTTACAGAATGAGACACTTTTTTAAGATTTATTTGGGGCTTTAATGTCTTTATTTAGATAGGACTGTGGACAAAGTCAGACACTGGGGAAAGACATAGTATGACTCTTGGGAGAGTGGCAACAGGCTGAATTTGGGCCTCCAGTATGGGGTATGCAAATGTAACCACTTGGCTACCAATAAGTAGGGATAAGTATTGAAATCTGGTACCAACATAGTACCGGTACCAACACCTCTTCTGCCTGCTGTACTGAATTACAAGACAGATTTCAGTGCTTCCTTTACCTCAACCCAAACAAGATAGTTTGGGGTTTTTTTGATACTGGGGCCTGAATCAATACTTTTGAGGACAAAAGTGTGCTGAAAGTCAATGGGAAGATGAAAGCTATCTAGGTTTCAAAAATGGTTTGCAGAAGTATCTTAAGACGTGAGCTGAACATGTGATAAGAGAAGGAAACGGGTGTAACTTAACACATAAATCACACAAATTCCACAATGTATTTCTTGCATTTTGTTTGGGGTGATGGGGGTTAAAAGAAAGTATCTATCTGTGCTGTAATTTGATCTGGTAGGTATCAGATGTGTTTGTACCATGGGGGTACAGAATTTGACTACTCCCTAATCCCTATTTCAGGCACCGTTGAGGCACTGACACCTTTTAAAAAGTCTCGATTTAGAGATTTAAAGAGGACTGAGTCCTATTTACCTAAACCCAAAATTTAACGGTATCTTTCAGTCAAGTATTTTCCAGAATTACACTGAAATCTAGTGACCTTGGATATATATCTTGTGTCTGTTGCCTCTGCTGTGATATTTTTTAAAGTTGGATTATTTTAAAACGTGAATGCATTTTTTTAGATACTTAAATTTTGTTACTTAGCTACTTTAGTGAAAACAGGGTAAATAAATGTCTTTTATTCATGTGTGGTTTATGAAATCAGGGCCCTTCTGGCCCAAAACATGTTGCTCCAACCCATCTTTTTGGAGTCAGAATCATTAAAATCATTCTCCATTATTCTCTAAAATGGTCAAAAATGTTGTAAAATGGTACAAATAAACTACATTTACATTTACTTTCGTATTTAAATGAAGAACAAAATGATATTTTTAGGTGCTGTTTTCCTGCTGTGATTTGTTGATAAAAAGTTTATTTACAGCAGCAGGATTTATTGTTTTTGACTTCAGCTAAAACAAGGTATCCGTTTTTGATATCCTTAATGAATTTATCATCACGCCCAGAAATTTTAACAATGTGCATTTTTTATATTTTTATGGCAATGGAGGTCTGTGAAAAGGGTATATTTAGATATGAAAAATTCTTGTCAGGTTTTGTTTTATTTTTTTTTATGTGTTTAAAATAAAACCTCATCACACATCTGATATCCTACAAGCATAGCAGCTCAAAAGGTTTATCACTAAATATGTTTGTGTAAAAATGATGATTTTTTCACCCCTAAAACCTTTACACGTTCTCACACCAGTTCTGTTAGATTTTAATTCCGCTTGTACCAACCCCTGTTATCTCTGTCCCGTCAGAGCCCCTCTGACTGCCTCTTCCTCACTGTCTGCTGCTCCCTTAGGGCCGCTCTGTCTGTAGTTTCTGTCACAGACCATTGTGCTGTACACAAAGAGCCTGAGTCCACTCCAGTCTTAACTCCATTCATAAAAAGCAGCGATGCATAAACTGGGCTCACCCTACAGTCCCAGGGGCGTCCCAGGAGGGATCAGCCCACTTAGGGTGATAGCAGAGACATTGATCAAACGCCACTTTGACAAGAGGAAGAGTTAAGGCTGGGCTGGGTGGGTGGGTGGGCAGGATTGTGTTTGTATTCATGAATGGAAACATGGGTTGGGAAGATTTTTTTACTCTGAAAATAACTCCTTTGTGTTCCCTTTTGCAACAACAAGCATTGTTTTTGCGCTGTTATCATGGCAAATGTGAGCAAATACTGATTTATTTATGAAAAGATAATATAACATTCATCTTAAAGCTAGCAAAACCGATCTACTCTATCTGAAAACTGGTGTAATATGAAATAAAACACAGAGCTAAATTTGTCTCCCCTTATGTCATTCCAGAGATGACCCTCCTCTCCTCCCAACCTAAAACCCTCGACTCCACCCCAACCTCAGACTCCAGCCCCATCACTGGCACGGGCACAGAGGACCCTGAGCAGAGGATGCTGGAGAAGAGGTCCAAAGTCATAGAGGAGCTGCTGCAGACAGAGAAGGACTACATCAAAGATCTGCAGATGTGTGTGGAGGAGATCATCGAGCCTCTGCAGAGGAAGCAGGTAGAGATGCTTAACATTCTCAAGGACAAGTATCTGGACTGTCTGAATTAATAGTAACATGTTTCACATGCACAAAACAGGATAGAGATGCTCAGAGAAACTACTATTGCTAGTAATGTATCAGTTTACAGCTCTGTTTGACGGTTTTTAACACCTTCTACTATCATTCCTTTAAGGTGAAAAACGTTGACTTTGACGGCCTCTTTGGAAACATCAACTCTGTGATCGACTTGTCACAACGACTGTCTGACTCTCTGCATGACACAGACTCTATCGGTAAGATGGGTTTTTTTCCACAATTCTATGAAGCTGGCCTGCACAATACAAGAAAAACAAATTTAAGTGTTTATTAGCTGTAACTCTCAAATCTTTCTTCTGTTTTATGTTTAATGCCTGTCTTTGCAACATGTTCTTTTTAAGCCCAAAGTGAATCAAGTTAACCTGAGGGTGTCTAATAGATGGTCTGAGATTCATCTGACTGCATCAATATATCATGAGAGCATTATAATCAGGCCTCCATTCAATCAGTAAAATGATGAAAAACCATTGGCTCTTTATTCTAACAATTTTAGACTTTTGTACTCTAAAAAAACCCCCATCAAAACAGATAAATGTATCATTTTTTTGCCAAAAACATCTAATTATTTTATGCCACATTTACTTAAAAAGTCCAAGTGAACATCATATTTAAGGAATAAGAAGCAAAAAGTTATGCTTGCACTACTTGTATCAAGTAAAAAAAAGGTGCCATTAAGAGCAGACAAATTTTACTTGAGTGTCTTAATGTGATGTACTATTTAAACAGTTTACAGCAGAGGGAGGGCAGGGGTAGCGATTGCCTCCCTTGGTGACCCAAAGTTTCAGAAATCACAGCAAAATTGCCCTCTTGTATGCCCCCATAGTAGGCAAACACAATAAAGTGCCCCCTTTGGTGCCCTCTATGTGGACCAAGTGCCCTCTCTAGTACCCTCAATGTGGAGAAAATTTGACCAAGTGCCCTCTTAGTTGGAAAAAAATGACAAAGCATTCAATTTAGTGCCCTCTTACTGGACAAAATTTGACCAAGTACCCTCTTAGCCAGAAAAAAATTGACAAAGCACTCGATTTAGTGCCCTCTTACTGGACAAAATTTGACCAAGTACCCTCTTAGCCAGAAAAAAATTGACAAAGCACTCAATTTAGTGCCCTTTACTTAGACAAAATTTGACAACATGCCCACTTTAGTGCCATCAATGTGGAGAAAATTTGGCTAAGTGCCCCCTTAGTGGAACATTTATGACAAAATGTTTCTAGGTTGCCTGCCCTTCCAGTTGACAATAATTGATAAAGTGCCCTCCAGGGTTGTCTCCCAATGGGCAAGGTCTCCTCTCAGTGGACGAAACCACATGTCTGAGAGTGGAGAAAATGCTGTAAGCTCCTTGGTATAAAGTCCATTTTTACATCCTCTCTAGTCTATCTTTGTTGAATCAGTGGTTAAATTGTTGGTAATAAGAGATATTAAATCTTAACCAGGATATATAACTTACACTATGAAAGCTTTTTGAAGGATGGTGCCCAACTGTACACAGTAGGTGCCTTTTCATCGTTTTTGCCCCTGACCCTCAAACATCCCGAGTCTGCCACTGTACATTACACTTTTCCTTTCCTTCTCTTTTTTGAACTGATGACATGTTTCTGTACTCTGTGCTCTTAGGGAAAGTATTTCTGGACTTTAAAGGCGAGCTGGAGGAGGTGTACAAGATCTACTGCCAAAACCATGACGATGCCATTTCTCTGCTGGAAAGCTACGAGAAAGACGAAAACATCCAGTGCCATGTGCTGGAGTGTCTGGAGAGGCTGAGGTGAGTCACTGAGAGGAAGGAAATGAGGATTCATGGGAAATTTTAGATTCTATCCTTGATGTTTGACTGTAGAATTATTTTGCACGCGAGTGACTGAAACCGTGCACGCTCGTGTGTTTAAAGCATGAAACATGAAGAATGTGAGAGTGGTTACTAATTCAAATATCAAGTGCAAGTTGAACATTAACAGTGAAAAGCTGTTGAATGTTTATTGTTCCCAGAGTTTAGTAATTATTGTTACAGCGGGGTAATGAAATCTTTCAAATTACAACTAGGTTAGCATTATTTGAATTCTCTGTTGTGGTTGAGTATTTACTATATAAATGTGTCTGTAGAAGCTTATTTGTTGTCACTGTCTTTTGTAAAGCCATGATGTTATTAAGGAGTTCAAAGCTACATTCTTGTTTCCTGGTAGCCCATATCAATGTGGAGTTATTTTACTGACGGGGTTTCTACAGCAGACTTTGGACTGTGATTCATGGGTGTGTTATGACTGAGAGGAGCACCTGCTGTAGTGCTAAATAATGTGGAGAAGCCAAAGAATGCCCCTTATCAGGTTCTACCTGTTGAGTTTCTCCATCAGTGACTCAGGCTCTTGAGTTGACATTGCACTTCTCCTGTAAAGTATCGTTTGCCATCCATATGTGAAGAAAAACTACTGGAAGGCTAAAAACTAAAAACTAAAAAAAAAATAAAGGAATGCTGGTTCCAACAAGAGCTTTAAAAAACAATTTTAAAGCCCACAGAGTGCAAATAAGTTGAATTTTTTTCTTTTTTTATGCAGTTTTTCTACCCATTTGTTTCGGACCATAAATGCTCCAGCCTTGTCAGGGACACAATACTCTTTTCTAAGGCGTGCGTGCGTCTGTTGCAACCTATTCAGCTTTAAAAGGTCATTTTTTCTGCCTCTGTCTTAAACTGAACAGTTTTACTGCCAGACTGGGCCTTTAAGAGGATTCTTGAAACAAAACCATAACAACATGCCGGGACAGTTTTCTCTACCGTTTAATAACAAAGTTTAAGTGTCTTTGTGTTAAACTGAAGCAAAATAAATTCAAATACTACATTTTAAAGCTGAGCATGAGCATTGTTAAAAGTTGTCTTTGTTATTTTTCTGCTTCCTCCGAACCTCCACAGGGCCATATACAGAGAGTGGTAAGTCTCCTTAAGAGTGTCGTCATGATTTCCAGCATGAGAATCATCCTGACTGCATGTCTTTTGCTCACTAACCCCTCCTATTGGAAATTACCCCTGTGTATGTGTTGGTGTGTGATTACCCATTGTGACTGGGAAAAATCAAATAAGTGTGTGTGTGGCCGACTCTAAAAATATCTGTGCTGCCATTTCAACTTCCTTCCCTGGGCTGAGATGGACTCATTCATATTTTTGCAGTTTCTGCTTGCATGTGCTTTTGTAAACTCTGTACAGTTGTTGTGAGGACAACATGTACATGACCCCTCTCTTTTTTCTCTTCTGTGGAAAAGCAAAATTAAACTTTTAATGCCATCTAATGGACGAAAACTGCAACAGCAAGTCATTTAAGAGAATAAATACCATTTTAAACCATGTCATACAAAAGATCTTACTTTGATATATCATTCTAATTTTTATAAGAGCCTTGTAAGATGAAGGTCTGCTAAGTTTATTCTTTACTAGCTACTGATTTTCTGCTTCTAACCTCCTGGTCTGGTTAAAATTGTTGCCAAAATATCCACCTCTCAAACAACAAACATGTTAGAATAAATGCACTGTCCTTTACTGACTAGGTAAAAATATAGTGCATTCAGATACCCTTGTCTTTTTTTTTAAATTTCATTTTGCAGCCTGATGCTGCAGTCACAAACTTTAGAACCGTTTGCAAATTTATTGAAAATAAAACAACTGAAGTATCACATTGATATAAGTATTCAGATCCTTTGCAAAAACCACTTGAAATTTAGCTCAGGCTCCTCCCATTTTTCAGGATCTTTGCTGGGATATTTATACATCTTGACTGGAGTCCAGCTGTGGTTATTTAAATTAATTGGTATGATTTGGAAAGGCACACACCTCTCTACAGAAGGCCTTAAAGCTGACAATTCATATCTGAGCAAAAGCCAAACCATGAGGTCAAAGGAACTGCCTGCAGAGTTCAGAGACAGGATTGTTGCAAGGCACGGATCCAGGGATCTGAAGTTTGGCACAACTAGGACTGGCCAAACTGAGCAACTGGCAAGAAAAAGGCCTTAGTCGGAGAGGTGACCAGGAACCCGATGGTCACTTTGATTGAGCTCTAGAGATCCTGTGTGGAGATGGGGCAAAGTTCCAGAAGGACAACCATCACCCCAGCCCTCTACAGATCTGGGCTTTATGGCAGCTCTTGGAAAAGTCACACACTATAGTGTTAAAATATCAAATAAGATGGCCTAAAACGAAGACTGATTCTGTATACCTTTTAATCAGGTAATATGAAGTTTTAAACAAATTTTAGTTGTAGATGACAAAAAAATAGTTTTAAATGTTGCTGTTGCAAAATTAGTCCTTTAAATTGCATCAAGAACTAAGAAAATGAAGGCTACCTTTATAATTGTCTCCCCTGTTCTTTTGTATCTCAAATGCATTGATCATCATCAGAATATGCATATAAATATATGTGATGATGCTCACATATCATTGGATTATACAATCCACATGATACAGAGATGTCAAAATGGGAAAGAATGTGTTGTCGCAGCAGAGAGCATCTTTTTAACGAAGCTCTATCTGCCATTATTGTTTCAGGGGGAAAACAAATTACATCAACCTGGGCTCTTTCTTAATAAAACCCGTTCAGCGAGTCATGCGTTACCCGCTGCTGCTGATGGAGCTGCTCGGAGCCACACCAGAGAGCCACCACGACCGGCTGCAGCTGACTCAGGCTCTGCAGGCTGTCAAGGAGATCAATGTCAACATCAATGAGTACAAACGCAGGAAAGACCTCGGTAAAAAAAAAAAAAACTTCAGTACTTGTATTTATAAGTCTCCTTTACCTAAATTTATCAGCCTAAACAGATTCTTCTTCTGCTTTCCACAGTGGTAAAGTACAGGAAAGGAGATGAGGACACGTTCATCGACAAGATCTCCAAACTGAGCATGCACTCCATCATCAAAAAGTCCAACCGAGTCAGCAGCCACCTTAAACACCTCACAGGGATTTCTCCTCAGGTACATCACTGCTCTGAGTTAAGGTCTTTAGAAACAGCCTCAGTGTTAAGGATGGGTCTTATCGCTCTTTATGTTCTGCCTTTTATCCCAGATCAAAGATGAAGCATTTGACGAGGCAGAGAAGAAGTTCAGGCTGCAGGAGAGGCTCATCAAAAGTTTTATTCGAGACATTTCCTTGTACCTGCAGCATATAAGGGTACGAACCTTTTATCAGAATAACAACTAAACAGGAAGTAAGGAAATTTGTGTTTGCTAGATTATTTCTTTGTTGTAACAACACATCTTATGCATTTTCCTTACTGGCACCATTTAAAAGGGAAATAAACAGACTATCCAACGGTATAAGATTTATTGTCAAGAAGCATTATTACAAAGGAATAATCTATCAGACACAAATTTCCTTACTTTTTGAGCTAAGTTCTTATTGAGTTTTGGGAGGAATTTCTTCCATCTCTAATCAGAATGCTTCTCTTCAGGAGTCGGCTTCAGTGAAAGTGCTGGCAGCCATCAGTTTCTGTGACATCTACACCGAACGCAGCATCCTTGACCCTGAGCGCTTCCAGAGAGCTCACCGCTGCATCAGTGACAAACAGTTCACAGAATTTGTAAGTCTTTTTCCTCTGTTTAAACACACCAAATTGTTGAAAAGTCTTGTGAGAAAAATTAAAAAAGCCTTTCCCCTCCCTGAGCAGAAGGAACGCACAGAGGCCTTAGTCATCAACCCGCTCACCCAGCTGCTCCTCATGTTTGCTGGACCACACAAACTCATCCAGAAGCGCTTTGACAAGCTGCTCGACTATGACAACTGCAAGGAGCGGGCTGACCGTCTCAAGGACCGCCGTGTCCAGGACGAGCTGCAGGTGGCGCGCAACAACTACGAGGCGCTCAATGCACAACTGCTGGATGAGCTGCCGAAGTTTTACATGGCAGCAGAGGAGCTGTTCACTGGCTGCGTGCGGGCTTTCGCTCAGGCTCAGAAGGACTTCATGAGGACAACGCTGGGGGAGCTGAAGCCCCTCCTACAGGTGAGAAAGAACATTAATCATGGCTGTAACACCTTGTGTTAAAAGTAAAATCTTAATCCACAAGGAACTAAGCTTTTTCATCTGTCTCTGTAGTTCTCTCGCAAAGGCACGGAGGGAAACCTGATTGCACAGTTCCAAGAAGAGTACGGACGAGTTCTGCAGCTTCTTCAAGGTTTTAGCTTCTGCCCAGAGAATCTGCCTCCCACCACCTCCACAAAAAAGCCTTTTGAGAAGAAAACTCTGGAGAAACAAACCTCTAAAAAGCAACTGCAAGGGCCTGTAAGTGAGCCACCTTATAAGTGGAAATTTTACTGCTGTACCATGCTCTAATTATGACCCTTTCTTGCAGCCTAACTGCATCCTGCAGACAGATGAGCACCGAGCAGGACTTCTGGTCCGATACGGTCCTGAGAAACTCTTCCAGGCAGAGAGAAATTTCAATGCAGCTCAGGATTTGGATGTTTCCATCCTTGAGGGAGATCTTGTTGGTGTTATAAAGCAGCAGGATCCTATGGGAAGCAACAACCGCTGGCTTATCGATAATGGAGGTAAACCAAAATTCTATGTGTTTTAACATTTGAGCTTCTTGAAAAATGGTGCAACAATAAAATCATTTTCTTGTATTGCAGTTACCAAGGGTTTCGTGTACAGCTCCTTCCTTAAACCCTACAACCCACGCAGGAGCCAATCAGATGTTTCCATCGAGAGCCAGTCATCAAACGAGTCTGGCTATGGAGGCTCTTCCCCCGTTTTCTCTCGCCAAAACAGCAACAGCACACTGACCTTCAACCAGGACATGGCCACAGTCAGCTTCTCCACATCACAGCCCCAGAGTCAGTCATCACCACACCCTTCCCTGGACTCTTCCTCATCTCGTAGGAGTCACCTCAGAGACACACCCAACCCCGACTCTGTCAGCCAGAGCAATTCTTTAAACTCCTCACCCCGAAATCCCTCAAACAGGAGAGAAATCTCCGACCAAACACACAGGAACTCCTCCAGCCACAGAGACTCAGAGACTTCTTACCGGCATTCAGGCAACCACAGAGACTCGTACGATACGAGTTACACGAGTACAAGCAGCCACAAAGAGATGTCAGACCTTTCTGAGAGCGATTCATATTCTTCACAGAGACACAGTCGCTCACAGAGGTATGGACACTCAAACAAAGCCGACAGTTCATACCAGTGGAAGAACGGAGAAAACAGCAGCAAGAAGAGGTCGGCTTACTCCAGAGACGAGTACATCGAGCAGGAGGCAGAGCAGGAGAGTGAAATAGATGGCCATCAGGTGAGATTTTGTCTTAATGTCATAAAATGATACATATTTATAAAGCTACTTGAGGAATTCATTGTGTGTTGATTATGGCGCCTGCTTTAGTCATAGTGGTACCTCTTTCACACTTTGCTAATGTCATGTTTGCATGTGTAAAACCTTTTATGATGAAAAACACAATTCTGCTTTACTCATGAGCATATATGCATATCACTTAATTTGAATCGTTGTGGAAATGCAAACACAAGCTCCTTACAGATTGTGGTTCCTCAACAATGCCATATTGAAGTTCCACTGTCTTTGTACTTTCACATTGCATCCATAACATTGTGATATTGGGGACCATGTGTGTGGATTCCTATTGCATTACAGTGTTGCAAAAGGGTGAAAGGCATGACATCCCACTAGATGATGCTATACTTAAAGGGAAGCTTTAAACTAAATACTTACAGTTGCAAAATGCAGTTAAAACTGCAACAAATTCGCAGGATAAGCTGACTAAAAGTCATATCTCTTTGTATTCAGCACCAGAGTTATGAGTCAGCGTAATTATGAACAATTTTTGGCAATTTAAAGCCCACAATCCCCATCAAATGTGTCTAATAAATTGTAACTCAGTTGCCCGCCAGTAGTAGCCAGTGTACTTGTTCCTAATAACTGCTGTCTTGTTGCAGCAATGCTCTTTAATCCGTTATGAAGCACTCTTTGATCTAGAACATAGGGATAAAGTTGTCCAGAGACTTTGTCAGATTGTACTTGCATGTAACTAAGGCACCAAGTGACGTTATTTGGCAGAGGATTGTGGATGTTAACCTGGAATGAGGATCAAATGCCGGTGGTGCTAACACTGCTAACTTTGGCCTCACTCTGTAAACCAACTTTACTTGTTGTTTGAAGTTGCTTCCCATTGTGGTGTGAAATTTGTTTCCTGAATGTATGTAGTTAGTTCACTTTGACAAATTGAAAAAAAAAAAAAAAAAAAAAAGAAATTAACATTTTTTGAGATTGAACAAAGCTCACACTGGGACTTATTTTGCCTAGAAAATTGAAGACAAAAAGCTGAGAAGTTGGAAATGTTCATCCCTAACAAACAAACCTTCAAAATGCGTAATGATGATGTATAAGCTTGCAACTTGATTGCCAACATGATTACCAAATGTTGATAGCTTTTCCACTGCAATCAGAAGGCTAATGTCATTAATATTGCTTTGGAGAAAGTCATAACTTTTTATTAACCAATGAATTTCTGTGTTTTAGATTTACTATGCCCTCTACTCCTTCAATGCCCGCTGTGCCAATGAACTGAGCATCTCGGCCAATCAGAGGCTGCGGATTCTGGAGTTCCAGGACATGAACGGCAACAGTGACTGGTGGCTGGGAGAGGCAGGCGGCCGACGAGGCTATGTGCCTTCAAACTACATCCGCAAGTCTGAATATACATGAAGAAGTCCCTTTGTGCAGACGACACCTGAGACTGTACTTCAGACGTAAGGAGATTGATTCACTCTGCGAGCAGTCAGAACAAAAAACAAAAACAAGCACCTGGGCACGCTGTGACTTATTTTTGATCTGTTGTCATGGAGTTTGATACTGAGAAGGACTGATTTTTGCTGCTGACACTGCTCCTTTAAGTTAGCATTATATGCCTATATTTATAAACTTTTATATTATTTTTACTTACTGGAAACTCAAGCCTATCCCCTCTTGTTTCCAGAGGAAAGCCTGTGAATTGAACCTGAATTTTGCCCACATTTTCTGGGGCTGAAGACAATGAATTGTACTTTTGAGAGAACAGTTATTGGGAGATTGCAATGGAAATGTGAATGTTTTGGGTTCTTTCTAAACAAAAATCATGTGGTGTGCAGACAGACTGACCTTAACACTGTGTTTATATCTGCATGTGGTTTAACACACCACTAGAATGATGCATGAAGAGTAAAGAAGCTTTCACATTTACAATCAAGTTTTGAGGCACTTATGGTGATAATCCACTGGTTTCCAGTTTTGACATGACCAGAATTTGGAGTGTTGTATGAAACTAAAATCGGCTCTTTGACTTAAAGGTGAGAGCAAAGTTGAATGGTGTACGATCTATGGTTTACAAGCACTCCCCTTTGTAACTGGGTCTGCACAGTGCAAACAGATGATGACCCATTTAACCTGTCTGCAGGTTATTGAACTGGGAGAGAGAGCTTGTGCCCTGATGACTCTGATTTCTCCACATACTTCCTGTGTACATTATATATAGTGTTTATACTGAGAAAATGCTATTGCTCCCACTGTAAAGTGATCACTGTTTGAATAAAAAACAGCTAAAATCAAGATTTTTGCGGGTCTGATGTTTGTTACTTTGTCCATGTGTTACTACTTGTCATGTTTTATTTGCATTGTTTATCGTACCGCCATAATGGTTATATACATCAAAAAGGAACTGGACACATTTACCGTCCTGTATAGGTCTGACATTGTTATTGGCATTATTTTTCTTTTTTCCCTCCTTTTTCTATTTGACAAAAGGGACCGTCTATGGGCGATAGGGTGAAATGGTAGCATAATATCAAATGCATACAGCTAATACTAGCCTACATGGCATGAGGCTTCTAAAATTAATATTAACTGGTAAAATCTGGGATCTTAAAAGGGACATATTTTACCCGTAGTAGTTTAATTTATGTTGGTCATAGAGGTCCCCAAAACATGCCTGTGAAGTTTGTTGCTGAAAAAACACTTTTCATGTCTAAATACCCTCTGTTTCAGCCCTCCTCAGAACGAGCTGTTTCTGTTTCTGTGTCTGTGGCTTTAAATGTTAATGAGCTTACTTACTCTGCCCATGACCCCACCCCTCTCAGGAAATCGATGAGGCTTATTGGATGTGGCTCTCCTGATTGAATTAGGAGCAGAGGGCGGCGCTTTCTTCCAAGTGGGGAGGGCCAACCGAACCGGTGGTGCTAACTCTCCATGTGACATCATAAAGGGAAAATCTAAGAATGGCTTGTTTCAGCACACATTTTCTGAAAGGTGGAGAAAGGGGGTCGGGGGGGGGGTTCTGATTCTTTGGGGGATTGTGGACAGGCCAGGGGCACATATTTTTGTTAGAAAAGCCTGAAAAAGTGTATTTTGCATAGTTGCAAGTTAGACTCAATGCTGAATGAGACATTTTGCTATCCGGCAAAGGAAGACGGCAAAAATCCAATATCATACATCCCTAAAGTAAACTTATATTTGCATTCAGTAAAGTTACCCAGTGATCGTAAGCAGCAGTGGCTTGAAGGATACAGATTGACACTTGACTTTTACAGTGCCACATGAATCCAAATATTGCCCAAAAAGTCATCACGTCAATTAGTTGAAATAAGAAGAAGAGCAATATAGACTCAGAAAAATTAAAAGTCCTAGACTTATAGGTAACATGGGCATGAACTCAGGTGGTTGCCATATTGGAAATGCTACAACATTCAGTCAACATGGTTAGAAAAGAAATGGCTTGGTAATTAATTACAACTGTATAAACACTGGCAATATGAGAAATATTGCATTACAAGTAGATTTAATAGTGATGAAATTAGCTTAAAAAAAAAGTGCATCTGAACAGCACTGGTACTTTTTGCAAGCCTTTGAAGCATCAACACGTTTATGTAAAATGGTAAAGATTACTCGTGTGCATCTTGGTAGCACTGACAGGCATGTGAAGAGAGAAGACCAAAGGCAGACTGCCCACTTCATGAATATTGGATTGTGTTTATCTGTGGGATGGATAAAATTGTGTAAGATCTTTACAAGCTAAAATAATTTTAGCATGTGATAAAGCATGCCCCCTCTAGCAGACCACTATCGTGAGACGCCCACATGTCAGAACAGAAGTGATGTAATTTGCCATTACAATATTTTTGAAGGTTTTTTAAAAATTTAACTTTTTCATAAAGTGTGGCAGTTACATTTATGAAATAACCACTTTGCAAACATCACAGACTACGCAACATTTCTTAAATAAAACAGAAAAAGGTTGGATGTCTAATCAGGGATTAAATTATACAGACCTGTTTTAGAAGTAATTTCAGGATAGTGGCTTTCCTTTAGCTTCATTAGCTTTAGCTGAAGCTAATATAACTTTTTTAGCTACGTAACTAATGGTAGTATCTAAGCCAGCGTAGCTACTCTCCCTTTAGCCAAAGCCAACAAAGCTAAAGCGAGACACTTTTTACATAACTACTTCTAAAACTGGTCTAACTTTAACAGACATAACAAAATCTCAAGTAACTAACATAGCTTTGTTAACTTTAGCTTCAGCTATGTTAGCTATGTAGCCACGTTACCTACATAGTTATCATAGCCTTATTAGCTTTAGTTTTAAGAACGTTTGTTCTTACGTAGTCTATGTAGCTAACATAGTTTTGTTAGCCTTAGCCTTAGCTTTGTTAGCTGCATTAGTGTTTTATGGAGTAGAAGCTTTTTTACTGTAGGCTCAGCTTTATGAAATGTTTTGAAATTAGGTTTTGCTAGTTAGTTACATTTAACCTTTGGTATCACAAGCTTTACCTTAACTTTTACCCTAACAGGAGTTTTAATCCAATGTTATTTTGAAAGTTTTAGCATAAATGTCTGTTCTGGCAGAGGTGGCCTCTGAGATCTGCGATCTGCAGCCAGACTATCTTGAAATTTTAGACAGCTCCGGAAAAAAAGGTGAAGCTGAGGGGTTCTTTACACCTCCTAACAAAAGGCTAAAACCTACCGACCTTTCAGTCGACAGAGCCAACCCTGTAATTTTGCTAGCATTTAGGATGAACAGACTTGTACATTGCTTTTCTAGTGGTCTGACTACTCAAAGCACTTTTTACACGGCGAGTGACATTTACCCACTCATAAAATATTCACACACTGATGGTGGAGAATGCCATGTACTAGTAAAGTAGTCATCAATATTCCAAGTCATTCACTTTCCATTGACGCAGCAGTGAGTCAATGCAGAGTCCTTTTTAACCAGGCAGTAAAAATGTTTCTGTCTTCAAAATGCACTATTTAACATTGGTGTTAAAATACATTGAATCAATGAAGTACTCTTGTACTTTCTCAGAAATCTATGTAAAAAAATGTGTTATTACATAAAAAGTAACAATATGGCCCTTTTATTGAAGGGGAATTACTATCACTGTTATGCAGACTAACTATGCAGAATAATGGAAATTAACAAGAATATTTACTGAGAAATTCTATTTTTTTTTTTTTTTATCTATTTATAATTATCATTATTATTATTATTATTTATTCTGCATACTTCAGAACACTAAGAAACATGGAAAACAAGGTATCAGATTAGTGATATAAGTTCAACAGCTTATTTCAGCACAGGGAACACCCTTCTGTATGCTGGGAAATCTCAAGTCAGTCCCTTAAAACTACAAGCAAAAAATTACATTTTTATGAGGTAATTAATCAGGCAAAATTTATAATAATTACACAAATAATGACACGATTTCCTCCAGCCTTACAAGGATCTTTTTCTTGTTCTTATCAGTGTATTTCATAAATGTTTACGAAGACCTTTTTAGCTAATTTACTCATGATTATCTCAGCAAAAACAAAGGCCAGAGGGCAAAAAAGACAAGGAATCACATGTAACTGCTGTTAAATCAATGCAGTGCACCAATGATTTACAGGTAGGTGGAGTGTTTGGGGGTCTCTGAGGTATAGAGGGGATATTTAGGACTGACTGTGTGAGCAGTGCTAAAACCATCATAACCCTGCGTGGTCCTAACATGGCAGGGGCCAAAATACTTTCCTGCTCACTAGCTTTGCTTTTACAACTGTGTTCACTCCCTGCATTTGGACAGGAGTTCTTTGTAAGTATGCATTTAAAATAAAACCAAATGGTCTAAAATAAGGATTTTAAGTTTATTATTTTGATATATTGGAATGAGTGCAGAGTGAATTAAAGTTTCATATGTTTTGGTTTTGTTGCAGGTGATCACAGAAACAGATGATACTGGTGGTAAAGGCATTTCATTTGTTAACTTTTACATTTGAAAGCGTGTCCAGTCTTCATGATTCGACTGCTTATAGCCTCTTTTATTCCTTACAGATTATGAGTACTATGATTTTCCCACTGAAATCCCTCCAGTAGACTCAGATTTGTCTGGTTTGGATGAAGCTTTAGATGACTGGTTGTATGAACTCCTGGATGTGACAGGTAAATCACCTTTGTTGTGCCTCCCCCCTCTCAAAAGGCAAGGCTGCACATTTGATTGTCTCTATACACTGGAACTTAACTAAGACATCTCCTCTGTATCAGTAAGTATTGATCAAGACAAAACTGATAAAGTTGATCAATTGAACACTGCCCCTGACTGATTTCCCTGACTCTTTGTGGTAAAACAATATGTAAGGTTTTGATTAAAACCAGATGATTCTGTCTCCTTTCAGATCAGTGTGATCCAAACCCGTGTTTGAACGGAGGCAGCTGTGACACTTATGTAGGCGGAGGTTTCATATGTGCGTGCCCCGAGCCTTACACAGGAAAGAAGTGTCAGACAGGTGAGTGTGTGCTCAGTTATCTACAGCAAATGAAAACAAACACTTAGTTTCACAATTTAAGTAAAGATGAACATACGCAGAAGGCATTTACATTCAAATCCTCTCCCGTAATGGCGAATGGGTTTGAGATAAAATGTGAATGTTCGGCAAAGAAAAAATTAGATACAGTACTATAGTGTTCAGTGGAAAATTCTGAATAGTTCAATTAAATTCTTAAAAAGATGATTCAATGAACTACCTCTACTGGTGGACCCAAGATGTTTGAGGAGGGGGCAAAAATGATAAAGAGGGCACGTCCTGTAAGTGGTGGGGCACCAGCGAACATTTAGTTGTAAAATTTTATCCACATAGATGGAACCTGAGGGGCTATTTGTCAAATTTGTCCTCTTTGACGAGACTAAGGATGGCACTTTGATAAATTTTGTCCACTAGAGGGGGCACTTAAGATTGCTCTTTGTCAAATTTTGCCTACTTAAAGGGCGTTTAGGAGCGCACTTTAACACATTTTCTCTATTAGAGGGCTCTTTATCAAGTTTATCTCCCTATAGAGCAAGGGTTTTCAAAGTGTGTGAGAGTAAGCCTCCCCTAAGAAGAAGTTATTCATTCGGTGGACCTCCACCCACAAAAAGGATTCAAATTGAAAAAAAATAAACAACAACATTTCTAACATTTATGTCCAATCTTTAAACATTTTCAACATGAATATATTTTGGATATTTTGGTTTGCAGATGTCCTTAAACATCTGCCTTTCCCTCTTATTCGGTTATAATGTCATTAAATACCTCTTTTTCATATTTTTTCTGGCCATTTTACAACTTCTTTTTGCCTCTTTTCCCCCATTTTCCCCACTTTTAACCCATTTGCCCCTTTTCACCTTTTTGCCCATTTGAGCTACCTTTCATCATTAAATACCCCCCCCCCCAAATTTTTGCTCATTTATGTGACTTCTTTTTGCCACTTTTTCCCATTTTTGCCCCCCCCCTTTTTTTTTTTACATTTTTTTGCAACTTTTTGTCCATTTAAGCTACCTTTTGCCATTAAATACCACTTGTTTCCTTTTTTCCCCAAGTTTTGCCTCTTCTTTTTGTCATTTTTTCCCATTTTAGCCCTTTTTCACATTTTTTTGCCCCTTTTTTCCATTCAAACTACCTTTTACCATTGCATACCTCTTGTTTCCTCTTTTTTGCCCATTTTTGCCACTCTCGACTGCTTTTTGCCCATCTTAGTCACTTTCCACTCATTTTTTTGGTCACTTCTCACTCATTTCTGATACTCTCTGACCATTTTTCCACTTTTTCTCCCCATTTTCAACCATTATTTGTGGCTTTTTGAATATTTTGCCACCTTTAACCTATTTTTATTGCAACTTCAAGCTGTTTTTGCCACTTTTCACCTCTTAGATTGTGTCTCTTGCAAAGGTATTTTTCAACAATGTTGCGCTTTGGTTGAGGGTTGAGGAACACTGCTCTATAGCATAGTCCTCATAGTAACTATAAGTCTATCTATTTAGCTCAATGCACAGCAGAGGTTAGCAAAGCAGATCACCTTTTTTTTAGGTGTATGGTTCCACGCCTCCCCTGAAGCTCTGTGGCGCCCCCCAGGGGAGGCCTGCCTCATACTTTGAAAACCACTGCTATAGAGGCATCAGAGAGGGCACTTTACCAGCTATTTTTCAAATATTAGGACACCAAGAGAAACTATTGCCCCCACTGCAGAGTTTGAATGTATGTTAATTTTGTATAACTATATATGTTTTTTAGTGAAAGATGTCTGCAAACATGTGCACTGTGGCCAGGGAAGCTGTGTTGTGACATCTACAGCTCCGTTTTATGAGTGCAAGTGCAAGCCTCCATTCAAACCACCACACTGCAGGAAAGGTCTGTTCATATGAAACACACTGTAATATACATATTGACATATATTTTTTTGTCATACCCACATTTCTTTTTCCCAAAAATGATCTGAACCCCGTGCCTACCTGTGTTCACAGCTTCTCCCTGCAGACCCAATCCCTGTCAGAATGGTGGCACATGCAAGAGAGGTCAAAAACGTTCGTCCTTCCAGTGTTCCTGCCCTGAAGGACACACTGGAAATTTCTGTGAAGTTGGTAAATACAGTTAACAGTATTTAGCTGGCTTTGTAACTGTGTAATATCAATACTGATGTGTCTTTAAGGAATGAATAAGTAAACAAGATCCTAAGCATAGAGAATGACCATATTTCTGTATAGTTAATGTAAATGTTTGAATCCACTGTCAGGGGTAGCTGTTGGACCAAGTAATTAACAACTGGGATTACATTTCTTTAATTTTTTCTGACATTTTTTTCTTCAAGATCCTCAATGAGTGATAAAAAATGGTCTATCAAGATAAATTAGCTCTGTCCACATGGTTCAAGACACTCTAGCTGCAGACTGCAGCTCTCAGGGGACCCCTCTTGCAGGCTACTACAGTAAGATACCGCCGCTGTCAAGATGGCAACACACACCAGGAGGTCAAAATAAAATAGTAGAAAACTTCCATATAGAGGTTTGGATGAGTGTAAAGATACCAAAAGTTAAAAGTCAGTAACCTGATCTGCAAAACCTAATGGCAAAACATTTTCAATAGCAGATTGAACCGTCTGCTTACAAGAGTAAATAAAATCTATTTTCCATTAAAACATTCCAATTCAGCTAATGTAGCTTAGGCTAAAGCTAATGAAGCTTTTGCCATAGCTACGTTATCAAAGGCAAAAACCTTACCAAACATAGCTAAGGCAAACCAAGCTATGTTAGCTATGTAGGTAGTGGAACTAAGTAGCTAACATAGCTAAAGTAAATGAAGCATAAGTTAGCATAACTAACACAGCTTTGTAAAGTTAATTTTTAGCTACCTTGGCATAACATCTATGTTATCTTTGTAGCTTACATAGCTAACGTAGCTTCATTTGCTTAAACATCTAGCCACGATGGCTATGTAGCTATATTAGCTTAAGGATCTAAGTTTTCTACATAACTTACATAGCATTGTATGCCTAAAAAATTATCTACGATGGCTATGTAGCTAACAAAACTATGTCAGCTGGATAGATAATGTGCCTGCGTAGCCAGTGAAGCTAAAACTTTTTAAGTTTAACTAAGCTATGTTAGCTTTGTTTGCTAATACTATTTTTGATTTAACTATGTTAGCCACTGGTAATGTAACTAACATTTCTATGTGACCTTTGGCTACATTTGCTAAAGCTCACATTGCAAAAGCTGAAGCTAACAAAGCTACATTGGCTAACATGGTAATGCTAACTTCTTATCTACGGAGCTACGTTATTTTTAGTTGAAGCTAACAAAGCTTAAGTGGGCCACAGATTTTGTAACTACTAAAATGGGTCTATGCAGAATTAAATCATGGATTAGACCTCTGATCTTTTTTCTGTTCTATCTAGTAAATGTTAGCTATGTGGTTGTTTCATGAATTGAACTGTAAGACTTTGTTTATGAATAAAGTTTAATAAAAAAAATAAATAAATAAAAATCTGAAACCAGAAACATGTTGTACAGACAAATGACATCACTTCCAGAGGCGGCGTCTCACAGTAGTGGTCTGCAAGAGGGGACATCAGAGATCTGCAGTCTGCAGCCAGACCCCTCTCCATGGTCGCCAAAATCACCTCTGGGAAGCTTTAGCATAAATCAACTTTAAACAATATTTGATCTTCTAAGAAGCCTTAAAATGGCTAAAGTGTTTTTATCCTAGGACCTAATGACTGTTACCAGGAGGATGGAGAGTCTTACCGCGGCATGGTGAGCATGACGGTGGACGGAGAAGAGTGTCTAGACTGGAATTCTTATTTTATCCAGCAGAAAGGTGGAGATCCTTTTAGAGAGTACGCAGGCTTCGATGGAATTGGGCCGCACAATTTCTGCAGGTCAGGAGCCATTTAGTGTAAATATTGTATGACGATTACTGTGGACATTGAGTTTATATTATGTAACAGTGCCTGTGAGGTAAAATCAGTATATGTTCTCTAACAAAAAAGTATGTTTGCTGATTTTTTTTTTAACCCAACAGCTACTTTTGATTATGATGTCAAGGGTGATGTCAGTTACGAAACACAGTACTGATTTCCTTTAATGAGATACAACAGCAAACAAAATCACTGACAGGAAAAAATGATTGCTTCTTTAAAGTTTTTTCTGATGCCTGAAATTGTGCCATGGGGTAGGTGTCAGATGAAATAATTTCAATCTTTTTCCATTTTTGACAGCAAAGTGATATATTTGATTAAAGCAGAGGTTTTCTGTCAGGAAACACTACATACCTGCTATGACTAAAAAATTAGCCAACCAAAAGCTCCTCACAGGAGCTTCAAGTTGTCAGATTTTTCCTTATTGTTAATACTTATAACTTTTAGAAATGTCAAACAAGGGAAGTAGTAGATTCTGATTGTTGCTGATTGTGAGAGGAAGAAAACTAAATGTATACATAGAATTATATTGTGTGTGTGTGTGTGTGTGTGTGTGTGTTTTTAAGTGTTTCTAAAATCTTTGTTAAAGGAACCCTGACGGCGATGATCAGCCTTGGTGCTTCGTTAAAAAGGATGACAAACTTAGGTGGAGTTATTGCAATGTTAGGAAATGTACTGCAGGTAAGAAACATAAACATGAACAGATAAAAATCTTACCATTCAGGTCTCCACAGTGTTTTTAATTTTGATGTGTCTCTCTGTTTTAGCTCCGCCCACTGTACCGACCATCCATGAAACTGATCCAACTCCAGCTAAGCCAGACGTCCCTCCTTTCCTGTTCTCCCAGTGCGGGAAGCCACAGCCTGGACGCTCTGCCAGGATCTTTGGAGGGAAGAAGTCTCTCCCTGGAGCTCATCCTTGGCAGGCATCCCTGCAGACCAGAACCAGAGGCTCCTCGGGGCCCTTCAGACACATCTGTGGAGGCATCCTGTTAGAGTCCTGCTGGGTGCTCACTGCTGCACACTGCATGTAAGCTCTGCAATGTCATTTCTGCGCTGTTAATGTGTGTGCACTGTTTATATCAGGGGTGTCAAACTCAACCACAGCAGGGGCCAAAATCTGAATTTAGGTCTAACCTGAGGGCCTAAAAGGGTCAACATTTAACCATAAACTGTAAACCTTATTTTCACGAGTAAAACATTTAAGGTGAGAAAAACTGATGATACATGATTTTGAGATTAAAAAAAATCCAAATGATAAGTTTAAAGGCTCAAAATCTGAGATAAAAAGTCAAAATATTAATTAAAAAGGTCAGAACACAAGATCAAAAATGAAAAAATGTGAAAAGAGAGAGATAAAATACAAAATCATGAGTTTAAAAGGTCGCAATATGGCATAACAAATCAAAGTTAGGAGTTGAAAAAGGTCACAATATATGATAAAAAAAAATCACAATGTTAGTTTAAAAGGTCAAGATCTTCGATGAAATTCCAAATTGTGAGTTTAAAAAGTCAAAATATGGGGTTAAAATTCAAAGTTAGGTGTTAAAAAGGGCAAAATATGAGATTAAATTTGAAATCATGAGCTTGAAATTTCAAAATATGACTTAAATTTTTAAAGTGGAATCTAAAAGTTCACAATATTAGATTAAAAAGTCAAAATGCTAAGTTTAATTCAGAAGTTTGAGATGCAAATTGAAAATATTAAATGAAAACACATTAATTTATCTCCTCCATTCCTTACTTTCTATCTCATTACTTTTACTCTTTACGTTTTCAAATTTTTCTGACTTCACAAAGGGTATTTTAAATCTTCAAGGTTAAATTCTCATTTCTATACTGGAGAAAATCTGCAGACCTCAGACCTGCGGGACAGTTCTAAATAAAATATGGTATGATCCTGCAGGCCCGGTAAAACTGCACCACGGGCCGGATTTGGCCCCCGGGCCTTGAGTTTGACATCTGTGGTTTATATGATGATTTTACCATCTCTTGTAGCCTCTACCTTAACAGGGATTTTTGAGGCTTCTTCCCATTTGTTTTTTAAGGAGCTGATTTAATAAATGGTGATGAAGATCTGATGTATTGCAGTAAAAGCGGAATGGAAATGCAGGTGGTGCTAGGAGGAGTGGACATAGAGAAGGATGAAGCATTCGATCAGGTTATTCCTGTGGAGAGAGCCATCGTGCACGAGGAATACAAAGAGACTCCCTTTGCACTTCATAATGATGTTGGTAAGGTGAAAGTAAACTGCGTCAACTATAAATCTTGTGTAAAAAACTTGTGCTGATACACTCTATGTTCTTTGTTTTGTGTATTTTCTGTGCAGCCATGTTGAAGCTGAGGGTCACAGACAAACCGTACTGTGCTAAAGAAACCCGCTTTGTGAAGACAGCCTGCCTGCCGAATACGAGATTTGACAGCGGGACAGAGTGTGTGATCTCGGGCTGGGGTGTGACAGAAACACGTAAGCAATGTTTGACTCTGTACTCACAACTATAGGCTGGATAATATATTGTTATGATCTAAATCAGTGAGAGTTACTGGAGCCTTTCAATGAAAATGTTTAATTGCTACTTAACTTAAAGCTGCTGTGAGGATTTTTAAGTGGGTATCAAAAGGACTGAAATGAACACTGATGAATCCTTATGACCTAAAAAACAAAACAGGACCATCAGGGGTGAAACTGACTATTTCTACAAAGTTTATTTAAAGGCTGAAAAATACTGACATGGGGTAGGTGTCAGACATACACATAAAGAAACAACCTTTTTGACAATTTCCAAATATCCACATTCTTGAATTGATTTTCCTGCTGAAACACATCAAGGTGAGCTCTATTTTCAGAATTCGCAACAGGTCACTGCAGTGGTTTTCAAACTATTTTTGCCCAAAGCACATCTAAAGTTAAGCCAAAATCTCAAGGCACATCATATTCATATGGATACAAAATAGACTCTTTCAATAATGACAGTCAAGGCCGCCCATGAGGAGGGATAATGGGGAAACTGTGATTACCAATATGTTTAACCCAACTTTAGTGAATGGAATAAATAATTGTGAAAAAGAGACAACAAATATATTGATGAGGAAAACTGGGCAAAAAGTGGCCAAACATTGGGAAAAGTTTTTTTTTTTTTTTAAATGTTGCAAATTTGGGGAAAAAGTGCCAAAAAAATAGCAAAAGTGGGCATAAATTTGCAAAAAGGTGGCAAAAATAGGTTAAAAGTGGCAAAAAAACAAAACAAAAAAAGTGTCAAAAAGAGGCTAAAAGTAATAAAAAAAATTGGGAAAATGACAGTGACAAAAGTGAGTGAAAAGTTTAAAAAAGGGGGCAAAAATGGGTTAAAAGTGGAAAAAAGTAGAAAAAATGGTTAAAAATGATGTAAAAATGGCTACAAAGGTGGCAATATTGCATCAAAATGTCCAAAAAGTGGCAAAAAGGTGTTAAAAGTGATGGTAACAACTGGCAAAAAATAAGAATTTTCCAAAAAAATTTTTAAATAGGACTGTCACAATATCAGATTTTCACTGCACGATTATCATTGGCAAAAAATTTCACAATAACGATATTATCACAATATCAATAAAAATTTTAATAATAATGGGACAATCAATCAAATCTATCTGTAACTCTATTTATGTTGTGTTCTCTCTTTTGGCACATGAATTACACTCAAAATACCTGTCTAAGGAGGTACTGAGACAATATGAAAACAGTAACTGTACAACTGCATATAAAATGTGCAATTACACTCGATAGCTAGTTAAAAGGTAACCAGATAAACTGATAAACAGATAATCCACAAGGTGCAAAATCTGCTAAAACTACAATATTAACTGACTATTTGTGGATAGCAGGGGACACAGCATTTGTGTGCAACTGAAGAATGACAACTAACAACTTTGGAATAATCCAATGTCTACTGGACAATGCCTGGCATATTTTTCTTTTTCTGTTTCCAAACTGTGTTCAAGTGGCATATTATCATATGCACATTTTTAACACGATATTGAAATTTTATTTTTTAATATCACGATTATCGTCAATACCGGTATATCACGACAGCCCTAGTTTCAAAGATGGCAAAAATGTGTTTAGAGTGGCAAAAATGTGTTGAAAGTGTCAAGAAGGGTGCAAAAATAGGTTAAAACAAATTCTCAGGGCACACCTACACCATTTGAGAACCACTGGTCCAGTGGTTGTCCTCATTCACTTCATGTGCAGGAGTTGTTTTTTATTTTACACTAACCTAACTTTCAGTTAGGTTAGTGTAAAGTAGTTAAAAGTTAAAACTTTACCAGCAAAACCTGATTACAAAAAATTGAATAAGGCTGAGCAAACAGTCTACAGAAAAAAAGCTTATCCTCCATTGAAATATTATAACCTAGCAAATGTAACTCAATGACTCCACTAGCTGCATAAGCTACATAGACAACAGGGATACTTAGCTTACGTAGGTAAAGCTAAAGCTCATGAAACTCAAGGATATGTATTGTAATATTAGGGATGAGTATCGAAAGCTACATGCTACATGAGCTATTTAAACTATGTTATCTACATATCTTATATCTTACATTAGCCTAGCAACATTAGCTGCTGCTACATTTGCTAAAGCTCCAGTTGCTAAAGCTAACTTAGCTACATTGGCTTATGAAGTGATGTTAATTACATAGCTAGTGTAGCTATGTTAGCTTTAGCTAGAGCTAACAAAACTAGTGAGCCATCGTTTGTGTATCTACTTCTATATCTAGTCTATAGTAAATACTGCCTAATCCCAGGTTAGACATTTGACCTTTATCCCTGTTTATTCATGAAATGCTTTTTATTCTATTATGTTGTTATTTCAGGAATATAACTGCTAGAGTTTGTTTATGAATAAAGTTTAATTAAAAAAAAAAAAACAAAAAAAAAAAACTGGAAGTACGTTATACCGGCTAATAACAGAACTTTAGTTCTAAGAGAGACATTCCCCATGCTGATTATCACCAGTTTCTAATTCAAGCCACTGTCTTATGTAAAATAAAAGCCTAAAAGTCCCCAAATAAAATACATAATAAAAGAAAACACAACATATACTGCACATGTGCAGTACAAAATTGGGAAAGTGAAAAAAAGCTGCAGTTTTCTCCACAGGGGGTGACAAATGGAACAGCAAAAATGTCCTCACAGGAGCTTTAAAGCAATATATCAGACCTGTATGAGTAGTGTTATGAGCAGAAATCTTATAGACCAGCCTGGTTATGGGATAAAAAGTAAAAGAGGAAATGTTTTAAACTTTGGCAGCTCATGGATATTCATCCAATTCACCTCTAGCACGAATTTACATCGGAAAACAGGGTAAAGTATTTTCTATTTTTCAAACCTTGACAATTCAGTTTCTGCATGATGTAAGTAATTGTCTTTTTTATATTTATATAAAACAACACTGGCACATGTATTTTGGAAAACATAAGAAAATGTGAAAAATGAATGCTATGAGGTTGGCCTCTGGTGGCAGAAATAAATATATAAAAAATATAACAATAGGATATACTCGAGAAGATCCTTGAATGATGCCTTCCAGTTTCTGTTTTTGAAGGGGACAGAAAGAATCAGGATCAGGATCAGTTTTATTGGTCAGGTTTGTTTACACATACCAGGAATAGGTTTAAAAAATCACAGACAACATCAATATCATACACTGATATCTAAAATGGTGGGCCTTGAATAGAGATCTGACTGGATAAGTCAGTGCAGTCTTAAAAGTGTTCAGGTTCCAGAGGAAAGGTCAGCTGTGGAGGAGGCTCTGTCCCCCCAGGTTCAGTGCTTGGTTGGCAGAGAAAAGAGATTGATGTTTGAGTAACGGAGGCCACGGCGTAGGAGGTCGGTGAGCTAGGAGGGGGCTTGTTAGTTTAGGGCTTTGTGAGTGGGAGGCCGGCTTTTGGACGAGATGCGGGATGGGGCGGATGCCCAGAGAGGTTTGAAGGACAGGGGTGATGTGGTCATGGGAGTGGGTGTAGGTGAGGAGGCGTGCTAGAGTTCTGAATGTACTGAAGGTTATCAAGGACTTTTGTAGACGTGCCATAGAGGATTCTATCGCAGTAATGTAGTCTGGATGTAATGAAGGTGTGAATTAAGGTTTCAGCTGCAAGGAAAGAGAGTAATGGATGATACAGGCTATGTTTTTTTAAGTGAAAGATAGCAAATCTAGTTAGATGGATGGCACGCTGATCAAAGGAGAGGTAGCTGTCAATAAAGATACAGAGATTGTAGGTATGAGGGGAGGGAGAGAGGGTGGAAGTGTCAGTGGAAGTTGAATTTTTGAATGGAATTTGGGGCCAATGTTTGATTTCTAATTTAGTGGAACTGAGTGAGAGACAATCGTTGTTCATCCAAGTTTTTATGGCAGTTAGGCAGCGGATTAAACTAATTTGTGTCCGTGGTGATGGAGGTGTAAAGCTGGATGTCGTCAGCATAACAGTGAAAACGGAGACTGTGGTGACAGATTATATTACTGAGGGGGAGAAAATACACAGTACACACTTCTGTGTAGCTTTTGCTGTATGCTTCAGATCATTTCTCGCTGGAAAACAAATCTTTTCCCAAGCCGTAGTTCTCTTGCAGACTGAATGAAATTATCCTCCATATGTTTTGCCGCATTGAATGAATGAATGCTTTATTTCGGTTTAAAAACCAAAATAAAATCATTTAATACATAATAATTTATCAGACAGCAACCGAAAAAGGAAAAGGCTGAAGCCAAGTGGCTTATTTTTGCCTGTCCTTCAAACACTTCACCCTTCACTTTTACAAGCCTTCTAGGACCGGCTGCTGAGAAGCATCCCCACAGCATGGTGATGATGGTGTGTTTGTGGTGATGTGCAGTGTACATTATGTCTTGTCTAATGGCCAAAAGCAGCATTTTGGTCTCATCAGACCAAAGAACCCTCTTCTTCTGTAATTTATTTCATGTTTGGTTTTATGTAAGATTAGCTATAGTCTTTAATTTTAGACGTTAAAGCAGTAAACAGTAACCTGGCATGCCAGATGGATGTGTTTCACACATCCATCTGGGAAACCACTCATAAACAGCGATTGGGAAAGGGCAAATCCTCTGAAAAGAAACTCTGAGGGTGATTGATTAAACGTTCCGTCTAAACTCCATACAGAACTGCAGGGTTAGGGTTAGGGTTGTTTTCAGCAACAAACTTCACAGGCATGTTTTGGGGACCTCTGAGACCAATATAAACACGTCTTAAAAGAGTAAAATATGTTTCCTTTAACAAAGAAATGTCATCAAGTACTAATAAAACTGGTGCTTCAGCAGCATCCACTCTGTCTTCCACCATAATTGCACTGGCCTCTTGTTGCCACTTGCTTATGTCACGACTCCGCTGCGCCTGAAAGTACTGCCCCTTGACGCAGATTTGTCACTTTCTAACCGGGCCCAAACGGTTCAGACAGGAGCTTTGCAAGATGGATTTGATGGATTTCTGACTGAATTTTCTCCCAAAATTGTTTCATAAATAATCCCAGACTTCAGAGAATTCAGTGTTGAATGCCCAAAATTTTCTGGGGGAGGACCCCCAAACCCCCTTTAATCTTATTTTAATAGGCTATTCCCTGTGATTACATAAACAATTATATATTTTATAGACACTGTATAATGAAATGGAGGGGACCAAGCACCAAACCTTGGGGGACACCTTGTGTCAGGGGAGCTATGGAGAAGGAGCAGTTACTGATGTGACTGAATTGTTGTCTTGGTTAATTTCCACATGGTAGATAGTAAGTACAGTGTTAACATAGGATAACTACATTAGAAAATATCCAAGAATTTTTAACAAAACTGGTGTTTTCTTTCTGCTACATAAAATAAAACCATAAACCACACTGGAAATACAGAGTTAAGTAATTTACAAGTGACTAAATCATCAAACAGGAGATTAAAAGAAATTATCCTAGAGATAGAAAATGAATCAACAGAACATTTTATTCGCACTTGCCTCTCAAGTTTTCCATATGTGAAAATGCAAAGTAAAAAGATAAAGGATTGTGTGAAAATAAACCAACAGAAAGACAAGAAAATTTAAGATTGTTACACTTAGTATTTCTGTTAGCCGTTTTATCTTAAACCACACTTGCTGAAGTTGGACAAAACTTGGTAATTGAATGTATTTCTTATGTGCCATCTGTTTGATGTTCCTCTTCTGTGATCTCAGAGAAGTATGGTACCAACCAGCTGCTGGATGCTCGTGTTCTCCTCATCTCCCAGGAGAAATGTCAAGCCCCCCACGTTTATGGAAACACTCTGGATGACAGCATGTTCTGTGCAGGAAACATGAGAGGAGGTGTCGACTCCTGCCAGGTCTGTGAGACATGTAACTATACTAACACCTTATTGATGAAAGTGAAACATCCTGATATGACCTTCTGTTTGCCCCTGCAGGGTGACTCTGGTGGTCCCCTAGTGTGTGAGCGTAACGGGACACACTATGTAGTGGGTGTGGTGAGCTGGGGGGACGGCTGTGGCAAGAAGTACAAGCCTGGTGTCTACGCCAATGTGGCCCAGTTTATTGACTGGATCGCTCATCATTTACTCACTTAAAGAGGTATGAAGCTATACTATGCTGTGAGAGGCAACGACAGGCATGCAGACTTTAAATGTCTTTATTTTCTGTAACAAAATTTTGAATTTCGGGGTGCAGGTGCAGTGGTTTAAGGCACGCCCCATGTACGCAGACAGCACAGGTTCGAATCCGGCCAGAGGCCCTTTACCCTTTATGTCTCTCCCCTGCTCTCGTCCCTCTTTCTGACTCTAGCCACTGTCCTCCTCTATCAAATAAAGGCACAAAAATGCCCAAAAAATAAATCTTAAAAACTTTTGAATTTCTCACTCCATCTTAAGCACGATGAAATACCTCACATTAGTGTTTTAAGCTCATGGACACCCTACTGTTATATAATGACAACTGTTCTGTTATAATACTACATTCTTTATTTTTGTAATAATTCTTGTTACAACTGTAATTAAAGATGAAAAACAGATGGGAATGTTTTACAATGACTCAAATTAAATCCAGATTGTATCAAAACCATATTGGTATCTCTTATTTCTGTTAAAAATAGCTCATTCGCTGCATTTACCTGTGAAATTATTTCTATGTGTCTAAAATCGCATTCACATTCCTACTCTGCTACCTTCTGCCTACAGAGAGAGCTGCCATAAAGCATTCTGGGATCGCTTGCAGTGTTAACCAGGAGGGCCACTTTTAACTGATTTTCTCCCTAAGTGATAAAGTGTTATCAGTACAGTTAAGTTTGGCTTAGTTTTTAATCAGTTGGAAATATTTTTGGTAATTGGACTCACCTAAGAGAGGTATACTATATGGACAAAAGTATTTGGCCACACCTGTTAATTATTGAATTCAGGTGTTTCAATCAGACCTGTTGCCTCAGATGTGTAAAATTAAGCACCTAGCTATGCAGTATCCATTTGCAAACATTTGTGATACAAAATGTGTCCTTCTGAAGAGCTCAGTCACTTCATGTGTGGTACGCAACTGGTCAACTGTAAGTGATATTATCAGAAAGTGGAAGCATTTTGGAACAACAGCAACAAAGTCACGACCACAAAAAATCTCAGAGCGAGGTCAATGGCTGTAAAAGTCCCCAACGTTCTGCCGATTCCATACCTGCAGAGTTTCAGAACTTTCATTAGTGCATTAATGCAAGCAGAAAAACTGTGTTGGGGGATTCATGGAATGGGTCCAAGCAGCTGTATGCAAACCGTAGATCCCAAAGTCCAATGCCATGCGTGGGATGGACTGGTGTAAAGCACACAGACACTGGACTATGGAGCAGTGGAAACATGTTCTGTGGAGTGATCAAGCTTCTCTGTTTGGCAGTCAGATGGGGGAGTCTGGCGGATGCCAAGAGAACATCATCTGACCTGACTGCATTGTGCCAACTGTGAAGTTTGAAGGAGGAGGGACAATAGTGGAGCTGTTTTTCAGGGTTTGACCCCTTATCTTCAGTGAAGGTCAATCTTAATGCTTAAGCATGCCAAGACATTTTGGTGAGGGCCCTTTTCTATTCTAACATGGCTGTGCCCCAGATGCACAAAGCAAGGACTATAAAGACATGGTCTCAACCCCATAGAGAACCTTTGGGAGGAACTGGAATGGACATTGTAAGCCAGGCCAGTGCCATATAGACACTCCAATGTGAAAACTCAACACGCTGCACCTTTCAGCCTGATTTAAATGAAATACGAATTTAGACTTTGTTCATTGTACAGCCTTAGTCAGTACAAAATTAGATTTTAATAGAGCCCATTTTCCAAAGACCATGAGAACAAAGAAATTGAATTTCAAGAGACAGTCTTACACTTACTTCTTATGCTGTTTTTTTCTGTTGTCTATCAAAAAAAAAAAGAAAAAAAGGACTTCATGAGGTCATGAGTTCAATCCTCTCAGTTGACCCTCTGATCTGTGTGGGTTTACCAAGTTACATAAAATCAAACCTGACTGTTATGAAAGCTCTTGTCAATAGGTTGAAATATTTTCCATTCTGAGCATATTTATGGGTATTATTCTAACAAAGGTTGCATTATTCATTATTTTCTAGCATGTTTCCAGAATAGACATACCAATGAAAGGTCCCAAAATAATAAATGGTCCTAGTGTCAAATAAAAATATGTGAGGTAAAAAAAGGGACTACATTTATTCACCCGTTTTAAAGTGACTGACCTAATTCAACAGAGGTCCATTCAAGTGGTGCTAGTAGTCTCATTCTAAGTGAAATGGGGATCATCTGGGTACACCTGTGTCTGGAAGGTTCAGTCACTGGTTCATCAGCATTCCTGGCTACCATTACACCATGAAGACAAAAGAACACCCTAAGCGACTCAGAGAAATGTTATTGAAAAATATAAGTCCGGATGGATACTAGATCATTTCCAAGCGAATGAACATTCCCAGACTTAACCCCTTTTTTCTGGCTATAATTTTTGTATTTAGGCTTTAAAGGGTTAAGTTACATCCATCATTGAGAAATGGAAGGAATATGGCACACACAGTGAAGAGGCTACCAAGACACCTAAGACTAGGGTTGGGTATCTTTTGCTTTCAGTCAGCGGGAGAATAAAAGCTGTCTGGGTATCATAAATAATTTGTAGAAATATTTTTGTAAGGTGCCAGTGGAACATTGGATATAGAAAGGAAGCCGGTGTATCTTAACACATAAATCCCACAAATTCCATAAAGTAATCTCTTGCCTTTCATTGGGTGGCAGGGTGGCAACATAAAGTATCAATATCTGTTGCCCAGGTTCTTCACTAGTCAGAGCTTTATGGAAGATGGGGAAAGAGAAAGCCCTCTGTTGAAGAAAACTCATTAAATCTGGACTAGAGTTTGCCAAAAAGCATGTGGGAGACTCCATGGTCAAGTGGAAGAAACTCCTTTGGTCTGATGAGACCAAAATGGTGCTTTTCAGCCATCAGACAAGACGCTATGGTTGGCAGTCACCAAACTCTGCACATCACAAACACACCATCCCACATGGTGGTGGCAGCATCATGCTGTGGTGACACTGCTTGGCAGCTTCCCCTGGAAGGTTTGTAAAGCTAGAGAGTAAAATGAATGCGGCAAGGAAAATCCTGGAAGCCAATCTTATTCGGTCTGTAAAAGAACTACGGCTTGGGGGAAGATTTATTTTTCAGCAAGAAAATGACCTGAAGGATACAGCGAAAGCTACACAAGGTGAAAGGCTTGGAGTGGCTGAGTCTAAGCCCAGACCTCAGTCCAAAAGAGAATTTATGGCTGGACTTGAAAAGGGCTGTTTTGTACAGAAGAGGATTAGGGTCATTTTGGAAGGAGAAAATAATTTTGGACAAATCGAAATTAAAGTCTAAATGAGGAGAATAAATTAGAAAGTTCAAGAATAAAGTTGAAACACAATTTTGAGATTAAAATCAAAATGACATGAAAAATGTTGAAACTTGTTGTTACCAACAGCAGATCATAGACACTGTGTTTATCTGGCAAAGAGAGAATCTCTGTGTTGTTAAATCCATAATGAGATATAATTTCACATATTCATTAATGTGAGGCATAAGTATTTTTAGAACAGTCACGATTCTCTCATACATCAACAGGAGTTGCATAGTTGATAAGCATGCATGTGTTATTCATTAGTTCATGTTAAAGTGGGAAGTGTTTACAAAGTGTGACACCATGAGTAAGGGGGTCATTGCAGCAGACTAAGCTGTCTGTATCTGTCTCTATGAGGTGAAAATTAATTGTAAAAAGACTGCTCATTTTTACAATGAGTGACTGTTGAACTGAAGTGATCAAAACGGACATATGAGTAACTAGATGGAGATTGTGACTTTTGTAGAAATATTTGTAAGATAAATAATATGTCACATGCTTAAAATGAACTGACCTTCATTCGCTCTTCACTTTTTCATCTCTATAAGTAATCTTAGCAGAAGAGTAGGATGATCCAGCAAGCAGAAATACAGTATAAATTTTTTTTCTTCCTTGCATCCTGCGAGGGATGTGCCTTATGTGCAGCTAATTAGATAACGCCCTTTTTTTGTTGTTTACATTTTTTAAATGAACTTTTCCACCATTCAATTTACATACACCAAGTACTCATGAACTAACATGAACAACACATGCATAATTATCAACTAACAATGCGCCATAACCAGTATAGAAATAGAAGAAATAAAATGTTCTATCATACAAAGCAATCCCAGAAGTCCCTGCTCCAGGTGACTGCTGGATTGCAATAGGATTGTAAAAGGCCTTTAATCCACCAACATTTCTTGACAATAAGATCCACTTTGATTTGTTAACAGTAGGAAATGTTGCCTTTTTTTGGTCAAAACTTGTTCACTTTCCTCCTAAAACTCTTAAATATAAATTTTTTCACATTTAGTATCCTCTTTTCAACTATCGGTTGATTTGGACTTCATAAACATGCCATGCATGAGCACACATGTTGATTGTTTAAGCCAGACTGGAGTTAGCTGTGCCCAGTGCAGCTGAGTCGCGTTTGTTGAACGAGCTGAGGCTGAAGCGGGGTACACACATAAGGATTTTCTAAATCTTAAGAGATTTTTTATCTGTTAGAGACCCCACACATGAAGATAAAAAAATCAGGCATTGAACAGTTTTGATCGTACTGTGTTGGTGTGTTCCGATAATCTCAACACAGCACACCACACACATTATGATTCTGTCCCACCACCGATCTAGAATCTCATCCTCCAAGCCAGAAATCTCACGTGATCTAACAAAAATGAAGAAGAAACATAGCAACAACCGGAAAACACAACATGCAACATGGAAGAGGACATACAGGAAGAGGGGGTGATGGTGTTCTTGGGACTATTTTTAATGGAAAAATCCCAAACTAAAAAAAGAAAAGACTGTGGAGAAAATCCTGGAGACAGCGTGAACATGGACTTTATATTCTACTGGGCAAGCTAGAGGTGAGTTGTTGTCAAATGAAGCTAATGGCTGGTGTTATTAGCCTAGTAACACTAAAGCCTAAATGTAACTTAGCTAAATAAATCTGGCAGCCATCAAGAAAGAGACATTGTGCACGGTTATTTTTGTTAAAGCCGTTCATTTGTATTATGTTGACAGATAACTGACAGAGCAGGCTTCCAGGGGCTGCATAGGATGAACGCAGAGCTCGCTTCTTGGCTACATTCCATTCCACGTCACAATCCCCAGAGTCATGACTCGGGAGTCGTCGGCTTTCCCCACACGAATGAAGATTTTTGGTCGTAAATATTGAACAATTTTAATACTTACGATTGTCGGCTCTGACTGTTTTCGGAGCTGATTATCGGGACAAACTCACTCTTAAAACACCTCAGACCACAGGATAATCTTATAGGATAATTTTATTATTAGATATAAGATAATCGGGCATTTGCTGTCCTCGGTTGGGAAGGGGGAAAATCGGGACAAAAACAGCCCAATTATCTTTATGTGTGTACCCCGCTTTAAGTGGAGGTTGTAGCTGGTTCAAGTCAGGTTAATTTAGGAAAGCTCAGCCTTTGTTGAGACTTTGATGGAATACCCCAGTGAGGAGTTAATATCCTACTTTTTCTGAGCTGATTTGTGCGTGTTTTTGTGCAGGGAGGGGATGCATCACTACAGGAGACTTGCAAAAAAATCTTCTCTGCCCAGACAAGCTTTCGTTGTGGCTCTTTGTTCTGGTTTTAAGAAAGAAAGTGGTCCAGGCGTTCCTAGAGTGACATCCGAGCTAACCGCCAACGCACTAGCAGGCCCTGAACACACTGGACAAGCTGACAGATGAATGATTGGAAACCTATACCAAAGCAGACCGGGAGTATAGTGAGAACATCTTTTCTATCATGGAAAGCGTGTTGCTGTCTCCTCATGTTTTAATAAAGACACATTGTCCAGTTCAGACTAAAGCTATGCTGCATCTCAGTCCCAGCTGATGACTGCACTAGCAGGCTTTGGATCTCATAACAACTAAGCCTGTCCCCGTAATTATCACAGTCATGCCAAAGCGGGGGGGCAGAAGAGCAACAACATAGTTGTCTGATGCAGAAAGCTTTCTGTGTTGACCTCAGCACTAACTGTAATGAAGAAATGCTGGGCATTTCTGACAAAAGAGCTGGTCTGGCTAAGGCTAAGCTAACCGATCCGTTAGCAGAGTATACAAGCATTTACACAACAAGCAACCCTTTCCCCCTTTTACTATCACTCACTCATGCTGAAGCGGGTTGACAGAAGAAAGAAAACACCCTTTCTGTCAGAAATTTTTAGTGTTGCTGTCTTCGCTTGTTTTAATAAAGAAATGTCAGGTTTTGACAAGAAGCTGCTGTGACCAACTCAGAGCTAATCCCTCCAAGCAGCCATTGTCCACAAGCGCTCACACAACAAGTTACCCTTTTCCCCCCTCAAACATCACAGTCATGCCAAAGCAGGTCAACAGAAGAGTGAAAACATCTTTCCCAACATGAAAAGCCTGTAGGGATTATTTTATTCTTTGTCATACATAAATGTGGCCCAGTTCTGGCTAAACAGAGGCCATGCTAAAGCTATATCTGAGGATTTACAGCAGTGGAGGCAGCCATTAGACAGCTTTCAGTCCCCCTAAACCCTGTCTATAGCACAACTCTGTATGTATGGCTGTAGTTAACACAGTGAAGGCAGCCATTACTGACAGCATTCAGTGCAAGCAAACACAACTCTGTATTATATGGCTTATAAAGTAGGACCACTTACTTAGTCAGTTACTTACTTACTTACTCACTTAGACACAGACAGAGGCATCTGTAGGACTGACCTCAGCAGTCAGCCAAAAACTGGCATAAGACAAGGTTAAATAAATGAAACCACCATGTACACAAGATAGCAATGTCCTAAAATACACAGACTCCCACTGGATAAAGATTGACAGCTGTGTGGGATATTACGATGATTTTGGGAATAAAAGTAGATCACTGGATCTTCAGTCTGCCACACTGTGCTGACAGTCCCACACAGAATCATGCTGGCTGCAGGGGTCCTACTCATCAGTCTGTGTTTGCTTGGTGTCCACGGCAATGAAGCAGATGTAAGTTTTATAATACTTTTGATAATATATATAAATATATATTGGTATTAATAATTATTAAAGTGAAAATATTAAATTTATGATGATTACTGACTGTTTTGTTTTTGTCATTCCAGGAGATTGTCAAAAGTAAGAATGATTTTACACAGTTGATCTTTGTGGCAACAGGCTTACTCTTCATATTTGTATAAATGATTAATTTTAGTGTGGAAGTGTGTTAGAATCAGTCATGAGAGAGGAACCAAAAAGACTGGAGCCTTTTTTTTTTTTTGCCAGAATGTCAAGAATGAAGACACAATGTGGAAAAAAGAGTAAAATAGAGAAAAAAAGAAAACAGAAATGAGGGGAATAAAGTCAAAATGGTCAAAATAAAACAGAAATGTGGACAATTAAGTAAAACATGTTGAGCCAAATATATGAAAAAAGTCAGAATGTGGAGATGAAGAAAAAAAAAATATTGAGAATAATGTCAAATTATTGAGGAAAAAGTTTAAGTATTGAGAAAAAAAAATAGTCAAAATTATAAGAAAAAAGAAGGGAAGTGGAGAATTAGGTAAAAAAAATATTGAGGATAAAGTTTAAATGTTGTGAATAATGTCAAATATTACTCAGAATTCTGAGAAAAAGGCAAAATGTTGAGAATGAAGTCAAAGGTTTGAGTTAAAATGCTGAAAGTAAAAATGTTGAGCATTAAATAAAAATGTTGAGACTAACATCAAATTTTTAGAAAAAGGTCAAAATATTTAGTCTAAACTATGAGATTCAGAAAAAAAATTAAAATGTTGAGAGCAAAGTCAAAATGTTGAGAACAAAGCTTGAATGAATAAAGTTAAAACACTGAGTCAAAATTATGAGAAAAATAACCAAATATTGAGAGTAAAGTCAAAATGTTCAGATGAAAGTTTAAGTGCTGAGAGTAATGCTGAAATGTTGAGAATAATAAGGAAATGTTAAGCATGCTACATTTCAAGACAAACATTTAAACTGTTGAAAAAAGTCAAAATGTTGAGTGGAAATTAGGAGAATGAGTAAAAATAGGGACGGCATTGCAAATTAGCTCTACCTACAAATGCTGTAGTGTGTGGCAACGGTGTAGATGCATCATACTTGTCCCTGTACAAATAAACATTAAATAAAATACATAAATGTGAAGAATAAAGTCAGAATGTTAAGAAAAAGGTAAAAATTTTGAGTAAAAAAGAAAATAAAGAACAAGAACAGCTAAAAAATCGAGAGATGGAAAATATTTTTCCCATCACAACTGTCAAAAAAAGTTGAAATGATGAGAGTAGTGCTGAAATGATGAGGGGGAAAAAATGGAATTTATATTTCAACATTATTCTTTAAATTTCAACTTTTTCTTTTTTTCAAGTTCTTGATAAAAAGCGTATTCCTCCTCTCATTTTTTCATGCATGGTTTTAGGATCAATATATTTTACCAAAGTATTGCTTGAGCTGTTGAATTTCTTCAGATATTAAGATTTCCATTCTTCTCTCATTCTTTCTACTACTTTATATGTCTGTCAAACATTCTAACTGATAAAAATTCTAACTGATGTGCCATTATAATAACAGCCTGCCTTTGGCTCTTTTTAGTAATTAGGATATTTATTTTATTTATTTATTTATTTTTTTGAGACAGAGGAGGTTTGTTATGCTTTTTCCTAAAAACTATTGCTTTTTAATTATTTAATTACCTTCAAAGCCTTTCTTATCTCACTCTGTACTTCATCTTAACAAGGTAACATTTTTGCGGGAACTTTTCTATCACAATCCCTAACTGAATTTTCAAACTGAGTGACATTATTTCCTGTACACTGCTCCCCCTGTTATGACTTCTTCATTTACATATTTGATCACTTTGAATAAGTCTTTATGTATCTTCTACTTTTCAAGTCCAGTATTTGAGTATTTTTCTGTTCTCCACAGTCACAGAGTCAGAAACCAGCACCAACTCCACTAATGACCTCCAGACCGATGTGGGTGATTGGTTAGTGGACCTCGTGGATGATGCCAGTTAGTGTCCTTGAAAGACACAATGATGACTGCATATTATCCTCATATGTAACCTTTAGACTTGTTTCCTGAAACCCTCTCTCCTCTCTTTTTTAGAAGTCTGTGATCCAAACCCTTGCTTGAATGGCGGCACTTGTCATGTTGAATCTGATTTGAGTTTAACATGCACATGTCCTGAACCTTATGTTGGAAAGAGATGCCAGTCAGGTACCATTTCTTAGCCATACTTAGCTTCCTGATTGCTAACTGGACTGTCAGATCTCTGTGTTTCATTTTGTCATATGTTCATGTACACACGTGGACAAACTTTTTGGGACCCTTCCATTAAAGAAAGACAAACCCACAACTGGCAAAGTTGAACAATGTTTAAGGCCGCACATTTGCACAGAAACAAATCACTTAAAAAGTTCTGTGCTGAGACAACTCAGTTTAGATATCAACTGCAGAGCATCTGTAAATGGCAACAAAAAGGTTGCCCTGTGCAATTGAAAATGTTGTGCAAAGGTAGCCTGAGTTGAGTTAGTTTGAATAACCATGACTTTAAACTTGTTTGTTGTATTTAGTGGCAAATATTTGTAAGAATGTAACATGTGGCCATGGGGACTGTGTCATCGACCTAAAGAATCCTCCCTTTTATGAGTGCAAGTGCAATCCTCCATACCAAGGTCCTCACTGCAGCTCATGTAAGTATACTGAACCCCAACTTTTATATAAGATTATCTTTTTTTTTTTTTTTTACCAAATGATAAAGTGCTTTCTGTTCATGCAGTTGTGTTTCATAGATTTATGACCCATACTTGCTCAACATTTAGATAATTTAATCTGAAATTAAAATGTAACTATTAAATTTGAAACAATTGAAGCATGAAAATAGTAAAATATAACAAATAACTTTAATGAGCCCATTAGCTCCTTTGGATGCCACCACTTTGATTTAGTTCACGAATAAAGACCATACTAGTTGGATAGTAGTTTGAATAGTTTAATACTGGAATGATGAAATGGAGGGATGTGGTTAAGAGTCGACAGGCGAAGGGATGAGGTTGAGGGTTGAGAGGCGGTGGGAAGTGGATGAAGGGCAAAGGGAAAAGGGTGAAAGTCGAGGGACAAAAGTAAGAGGATGAAGTTTGAGGGTCGAAGGGAAGAGGATGAAGTTTAAGTAATGAGGGGATGAAAGGTTGATTTTATGAGAAAGCGAGCAGATGGATGTAGAGATGATGTGGGCCATCTTAAACTGGTCCAATCTGAGGAACGCTGAAGATTTGGAACTTGCGTTGGTAAAGGTTGATCTTAGCAGGATGATCAGCTGGCTTGAGCTGGTGATGGCGTAGCCAAAGGGAGTTTGAGAACTTGAGGCCTGGATGGAGGGGTCTGATGACTTGCTGGTGTCCGCAGCTGTTGGTACAACGTCTGGGAGCCACAGGGGTAGAGACTTTGGGTGGGGGGATATCTCCTGGTCGCTCTCAGTAAGAACCCCCCAGTGGTTCTTGTAAAAAGAGAGAGAATTAGAAATGAAGGGGTTTGGGTGGGAGGAATGTGAAAGCAGAGTCAGAGGCATATGAATGAGTGAGGCGTGCTTATATATGTTGAGCAGTGGAAATGGGATTAGGCATAGAGGCGTGGTCTAAGTTCCTGAACTTAGTTTTTCTATACAAAAACTACATTCAATTTATGCATTTCAATCATGTCTGTAAAATAACTTGATTTATTATGGTTATAACTATTATCCATAGGGTGTCTTTGAAAACAATCAGCCTTAATAGTCTGCAAACATTCTGCAGTGAAAAAAATAATAAGAAAAAAACAATCTTTGGGTGGCCCACATTCTACATGGGCCCCAGAATCCTTTGCTATGGCCCTGCAATGATGAATGTACCTTTAAATTACTTGTTTTTTTTTTTGTCCATATCAGTGCCTGAGTCCCCCTGTGATCCCAATCCCTGTCAGAACGGAGGCACCTGTTTAGTAGAGAAGGGACATTTCGGTTGTGCTTGTCCTTCTGGATATACTGGAAGATTCTGCCAATCAGGTAAAAGTCATACACTCTTAGAAGTAAAGGTGCTGAATAGAACCAAAAAAGGTTCTTCAGCACATCCTCATAGAAGAACCCTTTATAAAGGTTCCACCTGGGAACCCCTCCAGAGGGTTGTACCCAGATCCATCTGTGAAAGATTCCACCCAGAATCTTCCATGAGAGGTTCTGCAATGAACCCTGCAAGGATGTAGTGGTTTCACTGATAACCCTTACTGAGGGGTCCATCCAGAACCCTTTCCCCCTCTAAGGGTCTCATCTAGCTCCCACACAGGGAGTTCCACTAAGAACTCTTTTATATTTCAAGGATTCCATCTAGAACCCACACAGGGACCACTTTATAAGGTTTTCACCAATAACTCTCTTGTCTTCTAATGGTTATATGAAGAACCACATTGTATTCTATAGATCAGGCAAAAACATCAACTAATAGACTAAACATGCATAACAACAACTTTGCAATGAACATTATAAAAATTATGCATGTTTAGTCTGTTAGTTGATGTTTTTAGTGAGAAGTGTTTTTTGAAGTGTAACACCATGAGTGAGGGGGTCAATGTTGCAGACCACCCTGTTTGTATGTGACAGTATCTGTGTTTCAGAATAAATAATAGTGGCTCATGCTTCGTGTGAGAGTTTGTCAAAGTTAGTCAAGTTGTCTTGGAGCCATTTCTCATCACAATATTAAACTAGAAAAGTACCCAGAGAACACTAACTTCCACCATTGGCCCTATCTCCCAATAGAGAAGAGTCCTTTATAAACATGACTATATACAGACAGTGACCTGGATCAGCTCAGCTGGCGGGCTGGAGGCATGGAGAGGCAAAGCATTAACTTCGCCACACAAAGAAGTCATGATGGAAGCGTTGTCTGCTGGTGCTAACAGATGCACTAACAGTCTCACCCATGGTTTCTTGAAAATTCTGAAATAGCCCCTCCCCTTAAAGCACTAAAAATACTAAGTTATCTCAGCTTAACATGATCATTGCATTGCATCTCTCAGCTGAATAGTACAAACGACTAATTTTTGACCAAAGCTGGTAAAAAGTCCTGCAAGTCGTCCGAGGTCATTTTTGAGTTTTTTACACATTATGAAAGCGTAGATTCCAAGCTTTCAAATGGTGTATCATACACCTTATTCTGAGCATATTTTACAAAGATATGCTCATTTGAATGTTAACTTCTAGCTCCTGTTTGTTCTGAGAAAAACAGGCTCAAAGTTTCAGGACTTCTCCTACCTTCAGGCAGGCCGGGAGATGGGCGTGAACAATAGGGCCACATTTACATAAAGTCCACCCTAACCAAGCTTCTGAATCAGACTGGTGACGCTCATCAAAATATTCCCATAGGAAATCCGCTGTCATCAAACTTGCCCTGTCGAGTGATCTTGAAGTTGTCCGAAGTCTGTTGATAATTCTTGCTGCTTCTTCATCGTCTCTTCTACTTTTCTTCGCTGCAGGGTGCATCTTGAGGCTTGTTGTTAAGGGTGATAACTAGAAACAGCTGTAGTTACATGCCGAGGGGGGTGGTGTTTGAGCCATGCGGTGTTTGTTATTGTCTATCTCAATGGGCGAAACCGGGGACAATGGCAGACTGAGCGGCCAATTATCATCCCGCAGTTTCACTTTCCTCTCCCCTCAATATCCTTGCAGCAACTGCGAGAATAGGGCATTTTAAAACACAAAATTAACGCTTTTAAATATCACATTTGTGTTACTTTTTTCATCGAATGAGTAGTTTAAATGTCGGACTTGCATAAGATGAGAAAAAACGGAAAATGATCATTTTGAAGAAAACGACTTTGTATCTATTTTTCTCAACCACTGGAATGCCGACTTGCAGGAACTTTATCTGGCTTCGGTCACATTTGATTTAGTAATGTCAATGTTTTTTGACAAAACATAAAAGAATAAGTAATGATTGCTAAAAAGTTTAAGTAGAAACCAAATCCGGGTTTACAGTGTAGTCTGTACTAAACCTTGAGCACTAAAAACTTCCTTACCTAAGTACTCTACACAAAGGAGTTTTAGTTATTTGAACTGAAGTGCAATTGTTCTTTACTTAGAAAGCCTTTTTAAGTACAACACAAAAATCTCTCTTCTACTCTACTAGGGTCATAAAGTTAAAGTTACTTAGTTTTTTCAAGGCAATCAGTTTGCATGATTTTTTTAACTGAGGTTAACTAATTGGATTTTACAGTGTACTAGTAGTAAACATGGGCAAGCCCAGGGGCCAACATGGAACCCATGGACAAACCCACATGGAACCCATATGGGTGCCCACATGGACATGCTGGCTGGGATTGTATGGCATGAAATGATGGAAAAGACATTTAAGACTGTGGCAGAACAAGTACAATGAATTGATAAGGGTATTACAGATACATCTGCATTAAAAATACTATTTGAAACATGGCTAAACATTTGAAAATTTGAGGGTGAGAATCTTCTAATACCCATGTTTTCAACAGCCCTCGAAGAACTCCTTCTTCCAAAAAGGGTTCTATGTATTGAAACGGTTCTTACAGGAACCCTTAGTCTTACAAAGACCGTTGAAGAACTCTTTTTTCAAAAAAAGGTTTTTCAGACGCCAATGGTTCTGGGTAGAACTTCGGCCCTTCAAGAAGAACCCTTTTGGAACCCTTATTTCTAAGAGTGTAGTTAAAGCTATAGAAGCACATAAATCTAAAGTTTAGTTTGAGTTGATTCTAAATTTGAAAATATTACATCTTGGTATGTAAAAATATGTTCAGATTTTTTGTTCACTGAAAATCTTCTCTTCCAGCACCAACTGACTGTTATGAAGGGGAAGGGGAGTCATACAAGGGTAATGTCAGCACCACTGATGATGGCTTGGACTGTCTGGACTGGAACTCCTACTTTATTCTGGCACATGACAGGAATCCTTTCACAATGTTCAAAAACTTTTCTGAAGAGGAAAACAACAACCACTGCAGGTAAAGTCAAGCAAAATATTAATGGACTATGAATATGATTCTTGCATGTTAAACTTTAAATTTAAACAACAACTTTAGGGATTTTCCTCAAATGTTGCAGGCCATTCATCTCTGACAGCCACTCTCACAAACCGTTCATCTAAGACACTTTCATCTCAGAACAGAAATGAAAGCTAGAACTTGAGAAATAAAATCAGATTAAACTTAGATTTTAGGTAATGGTTTGGATACCAGAAGTTTTTTCTGTCCGGGGGCCTGTGTCTGCTGATGACGTGGCACATTGTGGTTGGTTGTGATGACGTAGTGCACTTTTATTGGCTGGAAACTCACACCGTGAGATAGCAAACCCTTTAGCTTTCCACGATGCAGGCGTGAAAAGCTAACTTTAGTGTCTTAATGTTATTTATACTTCGCAGTCTCTTTACCTCCAAATTACCTGCTTTCAACCCTCTGTGTGTTTGGCGGTGATGCTGAGGGTGTGAGAAACATAATTTTGAACAAAACAGTTTTATTCTTTGACATTTACTGTGTCTGAAATGGCCATGACTTGCCTTTTAACAGAAGGACTCTATGTGATTGATGTCAGAAACATTAGTTTAACAAGTGGGAGAGAAACAAATAATTTATTTTTGAAAAGAAAAAAAAAAAAAAATATATATATATATAAATGTTTTTTGTCTTTTATTAACTTATTCATTACAAATATCTTTCTACTATTAAATAGTTAAAATAATATTTTTATCTACAAAAGAAGTATCTTCATGAATAAATGCAATTTACAATAAAAAGTAATAAATACTTTAAAAAAATAAAAAGGTCACAAAATCAAGAATATCTGTCTTGAAATGAATTATTAATATATTTATCCATCAGTCATCTCTGCTGCACTGTGATTTGTCCACATGGAGTTGCCGTAGTCAACAATGTTTGTGACTTCATCGAAAAGTGTAGGAGGAAGGCACAGACCACCGGCCTGGCCATCCAGACACATATGGGACTTACACTGGATTAGACCTCTGACCTTTTTTTCCTCTATTTTATTTATGAAAAAGTTTCTTAGTCTTTGGTTTCATGATTGTTACTGCCAGACTTTGTTTATAAATAAAGTTGACTTTGAAAAGCCAAGAACTGGAAATACATTGTACTGGGAAATTACAGCACTCTCATTCTTCGATATACAGCATCTCAAATGAACGGTCTGTGAGAGTGGCTGTCAGAGATTAACAGTCAGCAGCTAGACTTTCTTGCCTGTGCTTGTGAATGCAATATCCCAAGAGCACTTTAAGAGATTTTCTTCAGTATTTGCAAAAATATCTGATAACATTTAAGGGTACACTGATTGGATTTTGGAGGCAAAGGGTCAAAGGTCAAGGTCATGAGGCTCATTTACATCACTTGGCTGTGAGCACAATATCTCAGAAGTGAGGGATTTTCTTCACACTTATGTTTACTGTCACTCTCCCTTTTCTTTGCGTCAATTGTTAAAATAAACTTTATCTATTTTTGTTCTGGTAAGCAGGAAGTTTTTTGTTGTTTTAAATTTCAGGAATCCAGATGGGGATCACAGACCTTGGTGTTATATCAAAAAGGAAGGCAGACTGGACTGGGACTATTGTAAAGTCCAGAAATGCCCTGAAGGTGGGCCCTTACACACTATCACACAGTCATGCACACATAATACATGTCATTATTTCCAGCACATACAGTACACACTGTGCTCAGTTTTTCCTGCTGTTCCTTGGATCCTGCCATTCCCTTACTCCAGTCCATCCAGTGCCACACCCTTCCATGACTCCAGTCCCGCCAGTGCCAGACCCTTCCCCGTTCTCCCAATGTGGCAGATTAAGCCCGAATCTCCTTAGCAGTATTGTTAAGGGCAGTGTGGCTTCTCGTGGTCATCATCCCTGGCAGGTTTCTCTGCAGAAAAGATTCAAAGGCTTTCCATTTGAGTTCAGTCATTATTGTGGAGGGACCCTGATCTCATCCTGCTGGGTCCTCACTGCTGCACACTGCATGTATGTACTAGATTTCATTTGTATGCCTTGCCTAAGCAGGTTCCTACTGAACTTTATTGTTTACTGGTATGTATGTTTTTATTTCAGTTCAGATCGGTTTGATTACCAGGTGATGTTAGGAGGACTGAACATACACAAACATGAGGCATCGGAGCAGATCATCCCAGTGATAGAGACCATTGTTCATGAGGACTACAGGGATATTAGGATTGCTTCTTACAATGACATAGGTTTGTCACTTTCATTGAATACATTATCATCTTTTAACAAAGAAGAGACTGAAAAGTTGATGATATAAAATAGACTTACATACAAGATTGCAAAGTAAGGTTTGTGTCAGCTAGTGTTTAGTTTTTTTTCTTTCCTCTGTCTAATGTTAGTTTATGTAATATAACATGAGCAGTGTAGACAGGGTATAGAATACTGAAGTTATGGGACTAAAAAAAATCCTATTGTTTTGGGGTTTATCGCAGTTTGTCTTTTTTCCTGATTATGCAAAAGGAATATAGTTCTACAGGTTTGGGGCCAGTTTATAGAGAATGGTTTTCTTAGTTTTTGTTATCAAACTACTAGGTTATTTACTATATTTCTTTATTTCCTCTCAGCTCTAGTCAAACTCAACACAACAGAGGGCAACATGTGTGCTAAAGAAACTGACTTCGTGAAGACTGCATGTCTACCAGACCAGGTCTTCCCTGCCAAAACAGAGTGTGTGATCTCTGGATGGGGAGACACTAAAGAAGGAGGTAATGAATTTTCTTATGTTAAAGTAATGTATGAAAAATGATCATAATTTGTAGAATTAAATTGAGCATTGTATGTCCGTCAAGTTGTGCAAGAGGGTGGTCTGATCCAGTGGTTGCCAACGGATCTGGCATTAGGACCCACCACCAAACTGGGACCCAAAGTTCAAAAACAAATTTGACAAATTAATTTGATGTAAATGTAATTTTGACCTAGGATGGAGTAAAACACAACTAAACAAAGAGATGGCAGATGAAAAAGCATGTTTAAAAGAGCATCTTTAGAGAAGCCTGGAGAGGACATGCATACATTGTTTCACTCAATTTTCCTGTGATAGTGTGTTAAATTTGTTAGTTGGTTAAATAAGGCATCCATTTGGAGCTCACGACTTGGTGGATCTGCCAAATAAAACTCCTCAAAGTAGCCAGACCATTGTTCCTTGATATCAGACTCCTCTGTCAGGATCGTGCCATCAGGCACCTTTACTGTAGATCGATGTTTAGAACCACTGGTATAAAATATTCCAGTCAGGGACATACTCATCATACATTTAAGCATTTATCACAAAATGAATATACAGTTTTACTTGGCGGAGACGGCTCTGCTCAAAGATGCTTCCTGAGTTAGTCAAGCAGCATGCTCTTACTTTCCAGGCAGTGCATAGCTAGAAACACAAAAGGAATAAATACATTTATGACAACGAACTGCAGTAAAATTAGTTTGGAAATAATTAATCAAAAGTAGCATGAATCAAAATATGAGAATGTAACAAGACTGATGTTGTGAAGGAGGAGGCTGGGGTGGTGGAGGTGAAGATTTAATAGCAGCATTAGTGTGGTTTACCAGCATTGAGGCAGGGATTGGTGAGAAGAATGTCATATTTAAATGGACCACTGTCTAGAGGAAGAGCTGTGATTGGCTGTTGGAGCTCAGAGGCGATAACTGGGATCAGATGGCCTTCAGCTGATCACAGCTGGGCGTAGAACTTCCATGTCCTGCATGGACTTACGCTAGGCTTCAGTGGATAAAGTCAGTGATGTTGACAATTTTTGAAGCTGTGCTCACCAGTGGCGGCTACAACATTCAAAAACGCTGTCTCAAACTAACTTTAGATCAATCTAGTACAAAGACAAAGAGCGAGAGCTGAGATGGGTCTTAACCCCCCCCCCCCCCCCCCACCCCCACCACCAAAGAAACCCCCAACAAAATCAGATGCCAGTTATAAATCTGTTGGGGATCAATCATTTGCCTGTTTTATTTTGTCCTTATTCAGACTAATTTTAACATGTTTGTTAACCAACAGAGATGATGTAGTGGCAACCAACAGCTGTTCAGTGCTAGCTTTGGTAGATTAATAAAATTTTGTCAAAATGAATTGTAATATATGAGCTAGCTTACAACATGATCAGACATGTTATAAGAAGAAAAGCCATGTTTCCCTAACTCGTGTTCTCTTTGACTTTTCAGACAGAAGAGGCAGCAACACTCTGTTGAAAGCTAAAGTGTTATTGATCAGTGAGAGCAAATGCAACCAGACACAAGTTTATGATGGTTTGCTGGACGATGGTATGTTATGTGCCGGGAGTCTGCAGGGTGGCGTCGACTCCTGCCAGGTGTGTATGCTCATAAAAGGGAATTAATTTACCATCACACTGGAAGAGGGAAAGGATGCATTCCTTAGTTTGCCGTCACTGAAAATATAACATTGTTGACTTGCTTTTAAAAAAACTTTTCAGGGTGACTCGGGTGGACCTTTGACGTGTAAGCAGGACGGCACACACTACATCAGCGGCGTGGTGAGCTGGGGCCACGGCTGTGCTCGGAAGAACAAGCCTGGTATCTACACCAACGTCTACAAATTTGTCGACTGGATCAGAAGAAAGATGAACTGAACAGTTGAAAAATAAGAAACAACTTCAGCTTTGATTGCCTTGAAAAATACGAGTTTATTTCATCAGCAATAAAACCAAGCATTTACTCCCAGCCCAGCTTTGAGTTATTAGTTTTCTCATAGCAGTCATAATTTCTTAAGCCGTTCATTTCTTACTCACTGAGCCTCGCTCAAAATGCACTATGTCTGCAGACATCATTGAAAAAATTTGTTTTACTTTACTAAAACAACAATGCTTGCATGTTATCTAATGATGATAAAAAATCAGTACCTGCACCAATATGACAATCTCTGTTCCAACTCTTTCTTAACACAATTATTGTATTTTACATATGAAAACTGCAAACCTTCCATTAGACTTTCTCTCTCTTTAAAACTGAAACTTGAATTTTTTGTTGGTATTTAGACATAATCAAATTTACCTCTAATTCAAGCTAATCAATAAAGTTTCTCTAAATTTCTTCCTTCTCAACACTCACATTGACAGTCCTTTAACTAACACGATGAGTCTTGTCTTATTCAACTTACTTGACCCTCTTTGAGCTCCCTTTTACTTCAGTATAAACATAAACGAGCTGTTTCACATCAGTGTGGCATCTTATGTAACTCCAGAGTCACAACAGTCATTTCATCAAAGTCTGCATCCGAATTTTCATCTATTTGGTAAAATTGAACCACATTTTATGAAAAGGAAAATCTTAAAAGCATTCATCATAAAAAGAAAAAGAAATCTATGATCTAAGTGATCTAAAAAAAATTGTCCACCATCCATGATCAAATATCTAAAATAAAATTTAAAAAAGCATTAAGTGGCCCTGTGTCATCAGGAGACAGCAACATAAAGTAGTGTCATCAGCATAGCTGTGAAAACTGATGTTGTGCCAACTGATGACATTCCCTAGATTTAGCATGTAGAGAATAAAAAGTGGAGGGCCTAAAATGGAACCTTGGGGAACACCACTGTTCATTTCATAAAATTTAAATGACTGATCCCCAAGATTCAAATAAAATTTTCTTTTTGTAAGATAAGATTCAAACCCATTAAAAACAGTGTAAGAGATGCCAATAAAATTAGGTGGTCTATTTAAAAAAAATGGTGTGTTCCACCTTATCAAATGTTGCATTTAGGTCCACTTAAAAACAGAGGGCTTTTTTTTTTAATAATAATGTGGAGCTGGACAGATGTGAGGGATGTTTTAAGGTCTGTTAGGTATATGGTAATATTGTCCTATAAAACATTCCAACATGCTGGTTTGCAAGAAGTGCATTTTTTTGTCTCTACAAAGCAACTATGACTCCACTTCTTTTGGTTTGAGTTTTATCAATCTCCTAACAGTAGTTTGTCATCAGGTTAAAACAGGAGTAATGTGGCTTTTGGCAGCGCTCACCTCTCAGTGAACTTCACGTGAATGCACATAATATCAGGTGTCTTTTTTTTTTTTTAAGTATGATGCTGGTCAGACATTCCTGGTCAGCCTTCCCAAATCCCAGTCCCACCCACTGCATATGAACTTAAGCAATTTAAAATTTTAAAGCATTTGGCTCAAGTTTTCTGAGGGGGTAGTGGTGCACTCTTGGAAATAAAAGTGCTGAATAGAACCATATAAGGTTCTTCAGCTTGACCTCATAGGAGAGCCTCTTTTGGTTCCTGTTAGAACCCTATAAAGGTACTACCTGGAACCCTTCCAGAGGATTCTACCTTGAACCCAACATAAAAGGTTCCACCCAGAACCCTCTATGAAAGGTTCTAAGGCGAACCTACAATGGTGTAGTGGTTTCACTGATAACCCTTACTGAGGGTTCAATCCAGAACCCTTTCACCCTTTAAGGGTTTCATCTAGACCCAGGAGTTCCACTCAGAACCCTTTTATATTTCAAGGGTTTCATCCAGAACCAACACAGGGAGTTATTATGCATGTTTAGTTTATTAGTTTATGTTTTTAGTTAGGTGTTTTTTGAAGTGTGACACCATGAGTGAAGTGGTCAATGTTGCAGAGCACCCTGTCTGTATGTGACTGTGTCTGAGAATAAATCATATTCGTTTATACTTCCTGTGCCAGGGCTTGTCAAAGTCACTCAACTTGTCTGGGAGCCTTTCCCAATCACAACATGAGTCTTGAAAAAGCCCTGAGACAGCACAGACTGCCACCATTAGTCACCCATCCCAAGAGTGAACAGTCCTTTTGGAACATAATCCATCCCTGCAAGAATGAAGACACAGTAGAGTGCAACACTGGTTTCTCTTCATGTGGTAATCAGGTACAGTTCATTGCCTACTGGTGCCAACAGATTCACTGACAGTCTCACCCATGGTTTCTTGAAAATTTTGAAATAGCCCCTCCCCTTAAAGAACTAAACATCTGAAGTTATCTCAGCTTAACATGATCATTGCATTGCATCTTTCAGCTGAATAGTACAAACAACTAATCTGATTTAGTAATGTCAACGTTTTTTGACAAAACACGGAAGAATAAGTAATGATTGCTAAAAAGTTTAAGTATCAAGTAAATGCTGGCTGGGAGAGACAAAAATTCCAAACAAGGAGTCAACAGTCCTCCAAAGAAACATCTGTTTTTGTTCCTTTGTCTTACCTGCAGACCACAATACAACACTACAGATGCATACTGCCACCTACTGACCAAACCGCTATGTAAACAAACCTCATTGGTCTTATGTGTTTCATTTGAGAGTCATTCCATGGAAATAGCACAATTTGAGTCCCTCTCACCTCTTAAGATGTATTTCATCTATTGGGTCACCAGAATTTATATTTAAACATCTTTACATATACATTGAAATGTCTTATTTAATACTGTGTAAAAACGAAGAACTAAATTTCATCTTTTTATGAGAAATAATAGTTTTTTTTCAGTTGACACCACCTATTTTGTCATGTCCCTGATGGCTTCAATGAAAGTATACTTTGAAAATACCAGATAAAGCTATTAAAAAAGTTAATGAATGTTGATTTCAACCTAACCATCTATTTGTGCTCTTTTGCTGGTGATGTTTTTTTTTCAAAATTAATTAATAATTATTCATTCAAATCACATTTTTTAGTTCTGTCCCTGGGTAACCCCTCAACCCCTTTACACAAATGATTCCACCCCCATAAATACAATGGTATGATCCACAATAGCATGTACATCAGGAAGTGACATCACTGAAGTCTTTTGGACAACAGGACAGCAGAGACAGGCAAGTTGCTCCCTTCTTTTCCTTTATTTTGGTCATTTATTTTATGATATTGTGGTCGTCAAACTCAATGACTCAACACCGTCACGTGAAAAAAAGATAGAAAACTTTAACTTATGAAAAAGGTTTTTGTTATTTCAAGAATATATGATAATTCTGGATCTCACGCATGCCATGTGCTCTCTCTCTGGTATTCTCTTCATTGAGCAGCAGCCATTTTGTGCAAAAATCACAACCCCGTCACACTCAAGCTTGTTACGTGTTTGATTGTAAAGGGGTTGTGAAATTGTGACGGGGTTGTGATTTTAATACTTTGGTTGTTAAGTTATCCAATTTTTTTAATTAATTGTTATTATTTTCAATCAATATTTTTATACCACATGCATGCTGAATGTGATCTATGTTCTACGTTTAACCCTTATATTGTGTTCGGGTCAAATTTGACCCGTTTTCAAGTTTAGGTATGTAAAAAGTACCATTTGCTTTTTTGTACTGGATCAAGGCTTCATCTAATCCTCAGACACAACTATTTTAACACAACAAAAGAAACTTTTGCCATTTTAGTAAATTCTGAAGGTCTCAAAAAAAGAAAAAGTGACATTTGTGGTGTTACGGGTCAAATATGACCTCGCAGAGAATACTGACTTTTGCATGCATCACTTAAAAGCTGTGGGTTAATCTGTGGATCAAATATGGCTCAATTTGCCTCAGCACACACACACACACACACACACACGCACACCCCCACACCCACACACCCTACCCTCACACACCCTACACTCCCACACAAACAAACAATACACATTATGTTACATTTGAGCAATTCAATTTACAGTGTTTGACTGTTGTTAGTTGTTGTGAAGAGGCTGTTGTAGCTGTATTTACTTTAGGTTAATAAACTCAGTTCAACTGCAATTTATATCTGCTGTCCTTTTTATGGTTGCATAATGACATATGATGCTAACAGAAAGTACTATACAGTGATTTTCAGAGTTAAAAAACAACTTGTTATATGTAAAGCTGTAGTTGTCCCTTCAACCCCGTTGCCATCTTCAACCCCGTTATCCTAGTCTCAGCCCCATCACACCTACATTTTCATACATTATTTTTAAAAAATGTTCGAAAAAATAATTTAATGTTTGTTGACTTCTGTCTAAAATGTTGAGAGCTATCAAAAGATCCTTGATTTTAATTACAATTCTTAAGTAAAACTAAATTTTTGATGAAAAATCACAAGAGTGCTTTTACAAATAGGTACATTTAAGTCTTTAGGACAGCAAAAATGTAAGCTTATATGTCATTTTTATATTTTAAATTATTGAATTGGTGCGGGGGACACCTGACTGCTATGAAAATATTGCTTTCTTTAGAAATAAATTCTATGATCATATTCAGAGGGCTTATGCAGTGTCCATAACAGGGTTGAAGAAAAACAGTGACCACATCTTGAAATAATGATCAATAATAATAGAAAACTAATGCCTGAGATGGGAAAATATATTTTTCTGATAGTTAAATATGTCCTTAATGCTGTGGGATATACATACAAATAATACATTTTGGTCAAAAATGTGAAAATGTCAAAGTCCAATTTGAGCTATTTTCATGGAATGACTCTTGAATGCACTCAAACTTAGACAGAATCACATTAGTTTTATCTATTTAGAATAACTAAAGGTTGGAAATACGTTAAATTGAGTAAAACCAAGTAAACTTGTTCATCTAATACCTATGACAGTCAAAAATCATTTTTTTTGAGTGTATTTTGAAGATTGAGGGTTCAAGACATGATTTTCCAAACAGAGAGCACATCATGTTGCTTCATATATTTGCACTGTATTCTTAGGTTAAGTGTTGTACATCATGACTTGGACATTATCACAAAAACAAACAATATCAAAAAAGATCTTCAGCAGACAAATGCCCCTCAACTCAATCCCATACACAGTGTATCTCACATTAGGCAGACTAACCTATTAACATAGTTTTGGTTTGTGGCGGGTTCTGAAACCAGGTCTGAAACTGGTCAAACAAAGGGCTGGCTTTGGCTGGCTGGTTAGTGAAGTTGTCCGTCTTGGAGACTGGGGTTCAAGACCAAATGCGGAAACCCTCCGCTTTGCATGGATACATGTATCCATTTAACTATTGTATGGGATGAAAAAGGTTTTTTAGAAGTTAATGGTTCTGAGTAGAACTTCTGCCCTTCAAGAAGAACCCTTTTGGAACCCTTACTTCTAAGAGTGTGGGTCCTCATGCCTGACCAGTTGCAAGAAAGGACACAATCAAAGCACTTTCTTTCTATTAATTCTCTCTTTAACCCTGAGATTTTTTCTGCATGACACACACAAATAAATCAATTATATGTGAATTCAATGATTTCAACTAGCTGGAATAAAACAACTTAAAACAATACTGTAGTATTCTCATCCAGTGTGTGGAAACGCTTGGCTAAACACCAAGTTAAACCAATGTAAATAAAGATGGACTGCTAGTGGGGTTTCTCTCATTTACTGACACTTAGTCCACATTAACACAATGGAGTGGTGCAGGAATGAGTCCTAAAACGTGGAAATGAACTAGCATTTTAGCACCGCCGCTTCCCTTGTCTAAAGTCTATGGGATTTTTGAATGAGATTTTGGTTAAATGCCTGAAATTAGGTCTGTGGTGAAAACAAGCTCCAAAGAGTTTAACATTTTATCCTTCAACATAAAATACATCTGAAACGTGCCAAACCTTTGAATTGTTTGTCTTTTCATGTCTTAATAAAGGCGGTTGCTGAAAGACAGCTAACAAGGCCTACAGCGTTTGTAGGGAAGACTATATGTCATCATCCAAAGCGCGGCAACTGAGCCAGCTGTCCACTTGTATCCACGGGTGATGATGTTAAATTCAGTTGACCGTGTTGTAGTTCAATGTAGTGTGACGTTAGCTTTTTACTTTCATCAGTTCAGTTAACGAACCAGATATGATACTTATATTATCAATTAATGAAGATTATCTTTAAGAACAACACGTTTAAGTTTCATAAACTTATATTGGACTCAGATCTTATTTTCAGCAATAATCAAAAAACCCATTGAAAAATCCTTTACGCTTGATGCAGAGGGAACCCATGTGACGCTAACTTCTAGGTTTGCCTACAAAATTACGTCAAGACTGGACCACTCTATGATTAAAACTACAAAAAAAGATATACAAACTTTCAGTTTTTGCAACATTACACAAGAACTGCATTTCTCATACACATGAAACAAAACTACAAACAGGGTTGGGAAGGTTAATTTAAAAATGTAATCCAGTACAATTACAAGTTACCTGTTTAAAAATGTAATCAGTAACATACTCTAAGTACTATCATATAAAAGTAATGTACCTGATTACTTGTAGTTACTTTTTGATTACTTCAATCCCAAACATGTAAATAAAGACAATTGTGTAAGGAGGATATGTCGTCAACTCAGTATTCATTAGAGAAACATAAAATCTCCTTTTACACAGCAGGAAATGCTGTTATACTTGAACACAGACCAGAAGAACCTGTATCAGCCTTTTAACAACCCAGGTATCCATGCGCTGAATTTAAAAAAATATATATATGAAAATTAAAATTAAAATCAGAGTGAACTCAACCACCTACTGTACAAAGTGAGGAATAATATGCTAATATGCTCCTGAAAAACATTCAGAAAATGTTTTATTAAAGAGAGGAGGGTTATAGTTTAAGATAACTTCTAAATCTAAAAGTTAGAATTGTGTGTACAACATTGAAAAGTTTCTCTATCACTGTTAGTAGAGTTAAACTGTAGAACAGATTGAGTGCAGAACTAAAGCAAATTTTGAGCATAATTCTGTTTTAAAAAGGGCATAAAGAAATGATTTTCCAGAGGTACATAGGTGCTTGCTGATTATTTGGAGGAAAACTGTACAGGGTATGGTAAATATATTTGTAAAGAAGGTATCGGTATGATTGGATTTTTCTTTTTCTTTTTTGTAAATTTAAGACAGTGTTATGATTTCAATGAGATTTAAGTGGGTAGAATTACATAAGTTTTGACTTCTTCCTACTCCTTTTCGCTCATGTAAGATGAGAGGCTTAAAATAAGAAAAAGCTGATTCAGCTACTGCCTCGTTTTATTTTCTTTTTTTGTGTGTTTATCACATCTAAACCGTCCCAAGAAGGTATTTTGAAGTGTTAAGAAGAGATTGGATGGTAATAATTCACAGTAGGGTTTGATCAAGAATGGAAAACATGCAAAACATACATATCGTTTATCCGTACCTGTAAATGTTTCTTTAAGTTGGAGGTTGAATCTCTTGATGAGGATAGCATTTTCTTTGCCAGGGCATAACTTGCACTGCACAGAGACGTTGTTTTTTGATGCAGATGCAAACTCGAAGGGGTGGCGGAATTTCCACCTGGCGAAAGCGGATTTCTCATCCGTGGCCATGCGCTAGTTTTGTTGTGCTGTCCCAGGCTGCTGATCGTCCGCGTAACGTGGGCACTTGGGATTCGTGTGCATTGGCGTGCTGTGCACAGCGTGGGAGGTCGTCGTAATTTGTTTTGGTGTCGTAACGTGTTGCATTGCGTGTGCACTGTTGTGTCTGCTGCTGGTCGCACATTTGATCTGAAAAATGTAATCCTGTCTAGTAACCCCCGTTTGTATAAATATACCGGTAATCTGAATACGTTTTTTTCTTTGTACTGTAACGGATTACAGTTACCGTTTTTTTGTATCCTGATTACGTAGCGCCGTTACATGTAATCCGTTACTCCCCAAGCCTGACTACAAATAACACAAATACATCCTTAGAGTACTTTATAAAATATATATTGTCTAACATCTCAATAACAACATAACATACTCACAGCATTACCTCTTTTTATGCCTGTCAGTAGATGTAATGAGTTGTCCTCAGCTGTCTAGCTGAGCTGGCTAATTCCCAACAAAATAAAGCCCACCCATGAAATTTTGGTAAGCCAACCCAAGAAAGCTGAGAAAGCCAACCCCTGAAAGTGACGAACACCACTTGGCAACACAGATACACTCTAAAAATTCCCATGACTAACATAACACTGTAGAGTAGAGTGTTGCCAATTTAACGACTTTGTCGCTGTTTATAGCCAGTATTCAGACCCATCTAGGGATTGTTTTTCCAAAAAGTGACCAGCAACAGATCTGGTGACTTTTTCTTGAGTTATAGGAGACGTTTGGAGACTCTGAGTACGCATCGTTGTTAATCTTTACAATGAGCAGCAGGTGCTGCCGTGGGCCCCTCCCCAGATCACTCACATTCAGTCCAGTCCTTGTGCAGCAGTCACCCCCACCTACAGTCAGAGCAGGAGATGCTGACCCCACCGTATCCAGTTTGCAAATGAATTCTGCTGTAAAGCCACCTTGATAGTTTTTTCTATTGACTACTTTTGGTTAAGAAAGCAAAAACATGTTTAAAATGTCATGGGTAAAAATGTTCATGTGATTTGTAAGCTCCCAAGTGGACCATAAGGTTAAAAACCAAACCAAACTTTAGAAAACTAAAATAATAATAATAAAAACTGTAACCCCCATCAAAGTGTCTCATTTGAGTCACTTTTGCCCGTCCATTGAAAAAACAATAATTGACAGAACAAAGTAATTTTTCATACCAACAACGTCCATTTCAATGGCTTGCACATGGCCAATTATGCAAAGTAGGTGATGACATCACTCGGTGACTTTTAGGACAGCCAATAGCTACTTTCTTTACTTGGGAGTTGGCAACACTGGTAGAGTAAGTAGAACAGGAAGAACAGCTGTCATTATGTAACAGTGGGGTATCCATCAGCTCAAAACACTAAGGTGAGGTATTTTATCATGCTGAGGATGGATTGAGAAATTCAAAGTTTGTTACAGAGACAAAATGACTTTACAGAGATTACAGATTTAAGCCTTTCTGTTCACTTGGACACTCAAAGATATGATCCAATTTATTGAGCCAGGATGATGACTTTAAAAAAAGTCTCATTTTCAATGACAGACTTCATTTTCAAATGACATTATTTATTCTATGGCGTTCTTTTTTTTATTTATTCCTGATTTACCACTCGGTTTCTCGTGGGGGCGGGGGTCTAAAGGGGAGGGGACAATGAGAACCTGATTTACATCTCATTTGCATACAGAGGAGAAAGCTTCAATCTGTGGACTCCACTGTTCAGTCTGAGTACTCCAACATGACTATTTTTTGTCACAAAGATGAGAGGAGACTAAAATGTATGTGCTGGAGTGACGGACGTTCAGATTCAGTGATATTTCTCCTCTGTGTGTCTAAGCTGCCAACTGTTAAAACACACAGAGGAGAGAGAGCAGGAGGCGCGAGTGTGTCTGGGTGTGTGAAGCAGCGTGACAGAGAAAGAAGCTGATGATAAACCTGTAGCTCTTCTCTGTATTTTAGTGGACATTTTACAAGAAATTGAACTAAAATGTAGCCAGCGTACCTTTGAATCATTGAAACTCTCTGCCAGCTGCTTAGTGAGAAAGACTCCTAATATTAGCTTCTGGCTCTGCTTTACAGTAATCCTCCTCAGTCTTGGTCAGAGTTAGAGCGATGAAAAAAAACAAAAACAAAAAACAGTTTATTACAAATATTAATTCAAAGTTGAAATTCGTGTTAAAATTGGTGAAACAAATGCTAATTAGCAAGCCAAAGAGGGGACATTTACATTATTATGTGTTTAAAGACATTAAGACTTATGACAGTTAAAGGAGAATTAAGTTAAAACCGTATTGTGATGTGTTCAAAGTCACATGGTGAAAATGGGATATTAGTTTTTGGCAAGAAATCTGAATATATGCGGTCCTTTAAAGGAGAAGTGTTTAGCAATTTAAAATAGACATAAAGCATGAGTTCAGCTAAAGACATATTGTATCATTTTTCCATCCTAAATGCATCAATATTCCCATCAATATATCGAATAGTATCAAGAAACTGTTTTATAATTAAGGCAAATTAATAAGAGTACCATTATGAAAAATAATAATAATAATAATGATCCTCATCCCAAAAATCCGTTATCCAATGTTTGTTTGTATTTTCAGCATTTTATTTCAAATAATTACATGTCAGCCATTCATTGTACAAAATGAGTGTTTATCTGTTTATTTGGCTAATTTTCTAAAAGAGAAAATATGATGTGACTAAAAGGAAAGACTAACATGAAAGGACTTTATATCAACTAAGACTGGACTAAAATCTTGTAAGAGTTTTCATCGACTAAAACTAAACTAAATCTATTAAAGGGAGAACAAGATTAAAATGTGACCAAAACAAAAACTAGCTTATTTTTGTCTGAAGACTTAAACTAAAAACAGCTTCCAAAACTAATGCTGGAGAGAGGAAACGATTTATGGATCAAAAGTTATTGAACTTTTGATAAACTATGTCACTTCTTGTCTTGTACAGTGGCGGTCTGGAAGGCATTTTAACAATCACATTTAGAGGAAAAAATGCCACACAGCCACCATTCTCTGCTGCTGCAGTGATTTCTTTAGTTCTTCTTCACTGTTTTAAAAATGGTAGCTCATGCATGCAGTGTTTTCCAGCAGCAAAGAAGAATTGATTTCTGTTGTATAGCGCAAACATTTTTTTTTTTTTTAAATCTGTGACAGGATAGTGTGTGGCATAAGTGGCTCACTAAGAAAATCACTCTTAAGAGGCAGTGAATTAACATTACCCAAAGGCATTTTTCTCTGTCATATTGATGAAATGACAGAGGAGAGTATCAAGACACTGGCCGTTCAAGCCACTGATGTTAGAGTTAAGCCAGCATACTCCAGAAAGTACCAGTCAAAGTCTAAAGAAACAGAAAAAGACTCTTAGAGAAGCAGTACATGATCTAGCAGTGGGTGAGCCTGCACCATGCAGAGAAGACACTTTTTACTGAATGGCATCCATGTTGACAAGTGTGTTAACAGCATCAACTCTCAATCTCACAAAACGCTGAAGCTTTTCAGTACACATGGACTATAAGCTCACAGAAAGGAAAGTTGACACAGGTTCTTAATGCAATGTAATGCCACAACAGACTTTTAACAGAGTGATAAATGACAAGTGGCTAGCAACACAAGAGAAAGCTACAAGCCTGGTCACCTATAGAAGAAACAAGACTGAGACAAAATTGGTATAAAAGGGACACTTTTAACTGCTTTTCTCCCACCAGTCAAAATTCATCCATGAAGTTAAAACAGTGGGTTGCTGTTTGGTAACTGCACCTTCTAGAGTGCAGTTTAAGCTGAAAAGACTCAGTAATTTAAATTAAGAAGTAAGCTGCACAGCTGAGCTTCTCTACACAACTCAGAAATGTCTAGTCGGGCCACAACTTTTCACGTTTGAGGGCCAGAGAATGAAGCAAAATCCAGTCTCTCCTTGGCAAGGGTAAACATAAGCTTCTTTCACACTGCCTCTCTTTTCCGTGTCTGTTACGCCTTCGTTCTGCAACGCCATTCTGTATGAAAGCGACCGTTCCGCAATGGGGGGGTCAATCTCGCCCCACCTCTGATGCTGATCGAGAGGTAGTATCAGAGCCGTAATAGACTTTTCTGCAACGAGTGTGAAAGGACGTCATGGCATTCTGCAACGGCGAGCGTGCGCTGCTGTCTCCATAAACGGGAAATTTTAAAAACAGGCGCGGTTTAATGGAGCGGCATTTCATCAGAAAAAACGACAGGGGATAAAACAAAGAATAATGTGGATTAACTGGAGAGACTGCGGGGTAAGAGAGCTGATCACACTCTATACAGGAGAGGAGAGAGAAGACACATCTCTGCTCACAGCAGCGTCTCAAAAGTTCCATGATGTGTTCAATTGAGCTCGGTACTCTGAAGTTTCCGACCTCCAACCTAAATACATGCACAGTGACACTGCTTAAAGTCGGACCTCCAACTCAGAAACATGGAGGAAAAAATGTCTATTGGATCTAATAGATCCAAAATGAATGTTCATGGTTTTTTCCCCATATTTCATTTAGAAAATACAAAGTTTTGAACCGAGAAATCCAGAGTTTCGAGTTTCATTGAAAGCAACAGCTTGGGCAGAGGCTGCCATCTGATTATGGGACGCTGGTCCGTGTGTGTGAATTGTTCATTGTGGAACAGAGATGGGCATTCCTTTTCGCCTTTATTGTGGAATCTCTGTGTAAAAATGGCTATCCACCTTATTCCTGGGGCCGCTACTATAAATCTGAATATGGGCGAGACTTCCAGTGCTAAGGCGGAAGTACGTAATTACATGTAATTTAATACAGCAGCTAACGACAGATGCTAACTATGAATGACAGTTGTTTGATAGAAATTCATCGCAAATTTGTTAATACTGATGTATTTTTGAAATCACATGTTCACATTGTTTCGTAAGCTGTAAGTAAGTAAATAAGGAGGATACTATATTATTCCCGGGGGGTCTGCTGCTATAAATGTGGTTGGAACTTCCCATACAGTAGCAGTAATAGCTAAAAACTTCTTCCAAGGGATTACTTAAGGGATTTAGTGTCAACAGTGGTTGTTCTGAAATAAATTAATATTTGCTGCAATAAATACTGCTTCATTTTTTGAACTCAACAAAGTTAAATGAGCTGAATGTTTAAATAATATTTTCTGTTATGCTCAGTACCTGTTGCTTCAGTTGTGGTACTAATTATGTGACAAAGTTAAATATATGTCTTTAAGAACAGTGTTTTAAACATGCTGTTCACTGTTTAAATTAATTTGGCATGTAATACTTTCAATATAAATTCATCATTAATTCAAAACTTGACCAAACTGAAGAGCTGACAACTCCAGGCATGCATTATTTTATTTAAAATAATTCCCACATTTTAAGAGGGATTAGTTGGTGGAATAAGGATTTCGGAAACCCACAAACTAGAAATGTTATCTGAAGGTAGTGTCCAAACTCATTTAAAGTGGGGGTATTATGCCTTTTTTCAAGGCTTTACACCATCTTTCTGATACCCACGTAGTAGCTTTACATGGTTTACAGCTCAAAAAACTCCTCATGTTTCTCACACTGGCGTCCTGAACAACCCTTATTTTAACCTCCATCTGAAACGCTTCGTTTTCGCTGCTGTCTCTTTAACACCCTCGCTCCACGGACCTGCTTTCCTCCAATTTGCCGATTTTCCGGAGGTTGGCCGGCAGCAGGACTCGATGTTTTGTGCCCGACCCCTCTAATGTGGCTAGTGTTGTTATGCTAGTAGTTGAAAACTGAATAAACCGCTCCGAATAAGTAAAATAATGGCAAATTTTGATATACGGCCGTACTTGTTAGACCTGGAGTCTGACCCTGATAGTTTGGAGAGAGAGGGGGAAGAAAACCAGCAGCAGCGAAGGATAGAGCAGGGCGTATCTGTTTGGTTTAATTACTGTGTTAAAATGGCTAAAAGGCCTTGTGGGGGCAGTCTGTTCCGCTTTGCCGGCAGCACGGACGAACCACGAACCAGTCAGGAGATAATATTGCGCTGACCTCATCAGTTTGCTCCCTGTTTACTCCATCGTAATCTCGTCTCGGGAGAATCTCGGAGAGATTTTCAACGAACCATTTTCATCAGTTTACACGCTAATTACAAGATTACTGCCACATATGTTTATCTTGCCGTTTGAAAATTTGCATACGTGGAGTATGGACACCCAACATTGTGACTTTATATTTATGTTTTAAAAATCTGAAAAGTATAATACCCCCTCTTTAACAAAACGTGATCGTTTATTACTACGCTGATATGAAGCTAATAAAGTTAGCTAAATATGCTTGTCTAGGTTATCTGAGGTAATGTCGTCACTTTGTACTCTTTAGTAGAGGGCAGAGAAATAATAATATTGTCCCGATTGAGGTGAAGCAGTGGAAAGTTACACATTTTAATGTCCAAATTGCTCTAAAAATTGTGTTTCACATCTTGCATTCAATGCAAAGTCCTATTTTGATAAAAGAGACTGGAAGTTGCGCCCATATTTCATGCAGAGTCATGGGGACTAGGAATAAGGTGGATAGAATCACCATGACAGAGAGACTGTCGTAATGGTACAGTTAAGTTGGGTTTAGTTTTTAATCTGTCGGAAATATTTTAGGTAATTGGACTCATCTAAGATAAACTATATGGACAAAAGTATTTGGCCACACCTGTTAATTATTGAATTCAGGTGTTTCAATCAGACCTGTTGCCTCAGATGTGTAAAATTAAGCACCTAGCTATGCAGTCTCCATTTGCAAACATTTGTGATACAAAATGTGTCCTTCTGAAGAGCTCAGTCACTTCATGCATGGTACTCAAGTGGTCAACTGTGAGTGAAAATGGAAAGCATTTTGGAACAACAGCAACAAAGCCACGACCACAGAAAATCTCAGAGCGGAGTCAGTGGCTGTACAAGTCCCCCAAAGTTCTGCTGATTCCATACCTGTAGAGTTTCAGAACTTTCATTAGTGCATTAATGCAAGCAGAAAAACTGTGTTGGGGGATTCATGGAATGGGTCCAAGCAGCTGCATGCAAACCATGGATCACAAAGTCCAATGCCATGCGTGGGATGGATTGGTGTTAAGCACACAGACACTGGACTATGGAGCAGTGGAAACGTGTTCTGTGGCGTGATCAAGCTTCTCTGTTTGGCAGTCAGATGAGGGAGTCTGGCGGATGCCAAAAGAATATCATCTGACCTGACTACATTGTGCCAACTGTGAAGTTTGAAGGAAGAGGGATAATAGTGGAGCTGTTTTTCAGGGTTTGGGTGGACCCCTTATCTCCAGTGAAGGCAAATCTTAATGCTTAAGCATGCCAAGACATTCTGGTTAAGACCCTTTTCTATTCTTACATGACTGTGCCCCAGGTGCACAAAGCAAGGACTATAAAGACATGGTTTGGTGAGTTCTGTGTGGAAGAACTTGACTGGTCAGAGCCCTGATCTCAATCCCATAGAGAACCTTTGGGAGGAATTGGAATGGACATTGCGAGCCAGGCCAGTGCCATATAGACACTCTAGAGTGAAAACTCGACATGCTGCACCTTTCAGCCTGATTTAAATGGAATATGAAGTCGACTTTTTTCACTGTACAGCCTTAGTCAAAATTAGATCTTGTTAGAAACCGTTTTCTAGTATAATAAGACCACAAGAACAGAAAAAATGAATCTCAAGAGACAGTCTTACACTTATTTCTTATGCTGTTTTTGCTGTTGTCTATCCAGAAGAAAATGAAATAAATAAAGGCGCTGTCACCGTCATGAGTTCAGTTCCCTCAGTTGACCCTCTGGTCTGTGTGGGTTTACCAAGTTACATAACAACAAACCTGACTGTTATGAAAGCTCTTGTTAGTAGACTGAAATATTTTCCATTCTGACCATATTTATGGGTGTTATTGTAACAAAGGTTGCATTATTAACTTTCTAGCACGTTTCCAAAATAGACATACCAGTGAAGGGTCGTCACATAATGTAAATGGTCATAATGTCAAATAAAAACATGTGAGGTAAAAAAAGGGACTACATTTATTCACCCGCTTTAAAGTGACTGACCTAATTCAACAGAGGTCCATTCAAGTGGTGCTAGTAGTCTCATTATAAGTGAAAAGGGGATCACCTGGGTACCAGTGTTGGGAGTAACGCGTTACTTAACGCGTTGTTAGTTTTTATGGTAACTAGTAGTGTAACGTGTTTCTTTTTAAAATCATTAACGCCGTCACAATTACAGAGAATTTAAATCACACATTACTCGTTACTTTTACAGCTGACACTCGTTGATGAAGGTTAGAAAACATCCGGTTCGGCGGACGACGTGACAGGAACCTAAGCACATCAGCATCCTGTGATGGAGAACAGCCTCTGCACAAACGCACAAACAAGAACAGGCCCTGAAATGCACACACACATCATGGCTAAGCACTCGAGCGTGAGTCCTCTGTCTTGGAAATACAAGCATTACCTTTCCCTCCTCGGGATAAATGACAAAAAAGAACTAGGAAGTAAACTTGTCCACCACCAAGAACAGTTATTCCAATCTCACGAAGTACCGAGTTAGACACACGCATTCTCTGATTTCTCTGATACCGGTGCTAAATCAATACTTTTTATACAGTGCGGTACCTAAACGATGTTGACAGTCAGCGGGAGAATAAAAGCTGTCTGGGTATCATAATTGATTTGTAGAAATATCTTTGTAAGGTGCCAGTGGAACATTGGATATGGAAAGGAAGCCGGTGTATCTTAACACATAAATCACACAAATTCCATAAAGTAATCTCTTGCCTTTCATTGGGTGGCAGGGTGGCAACATAAAGTATCAATATCTGTGTTATAATTAGGTCTGGTAGATATCCAATATATATTGTACCATGTCAGTGAGGATTTTTTGATACTCATCCTCTGACTACTCTGAAGGAGTTAAAAGCTTCAGCAGCTGAGATGAGAGAGACTCTGCAAAATAACTGTTGCCCAGGTTCTTTACTAGTCAGAGCTTTATGGAAGACGGGAAAAGAGAAAGCCCTCTGTTGAAGAAAACTCATTAAATCTGGACTAGAGTTCGCCAACAGGCATGTGGGAGACTCCATAGTCAAGTGGAAGAAACTCCTTTGGTCTGATGAGACCAAAATGGTGCTTTTCAGCCATCAGACAAGACGCTATGGTTGGCAGTCACCAAACTCTGCACATCACAAACACACCATCCCACATGGTGGTGGCACTATCATGCTGTGGTGACGCTGCTTGGCAGCTTCCCCTGGAAGGTTTGTAAAGCTAGAGAGTAAAATGAATGTGGCAAGGAAAATCCTGGAAGCCAATCTTATTCAGTCTGCAAGAGAACTACGGCTTGGGGGAAGATTTATTTTCGAGCAAGAAAATGACCTGAAGGACACAGCGACAGCTACACAAATGGTTTAAAGACAAAAAGGTGAATGTTCTGGAGTGGCTGAGTCTAAGCCCAGACCTCAGTCCAATAGAGAATATGTGGCTGGACTTGTAAAAGGCTGTTTTGCAGAGATGAATAGCATAAACTTTCAATGTCCAGATGTGCAAGCTTGACTGAGACCTCTCCACACAGACTGCTATGATTGCAGCTAAAGGTGCATAAACTAAACACAGACTTGAAAGGGGTTAAGATTTATGGAGTGACTATTTTTACATCAGATAATTTCATTTTCTTGATATTATTTTGTAGAAATCTTTTTTTCACTTTGACAGGAGAGAGTTCTTTATATATTTTTGTCTTAAAAAAGGCAAATTATGTTGACCATGATTGATTTCTAAAATCAATAAAAGTGCAATGTATTTTTTTGTAATGCGACTATGCGTGTCATTTTTATGGATAACACTCCTTTAATGCCAAATGCATTTCAAAGTCTGTTTTTCAAATTTGTTTTGTTCTCGTTTGTTTTTGTGGTGGTAGTGGTAGGGCATCTCCTTTTCTCATTAAAGACTTGCTTCACAAATAAGACAAGTGGCGACTAGCCTATGGAAACTTGAGCATAGTCAAGAGAGTTCTAAGGCAGCCTGCTTCCAGGGACTGTAATTATGCAGAAGGGAAAAACACTGTCATAAGACAAGGTTAAATAAATGAAACCACAATGTACACAAGATAGCAGTGTCCTAAAATACACAAACTCCCACATAATTGATACAGCTGGATAAAGATTGACAGCTGTGTGGGATACTCAGGTCATTTTGGGAATAAAAAAGTCAATCACTGAATCTTCAGTCTGCCACACTGTGCTGACAGTCCCACACAGAATCATGCTGGCTGCAGGGGTCCTACTCATCAGTCTGTGTTTGCTCGGTGTTCACGGCAATGATGCAAATGTAAGTTTTTCAATACTTTTGATAATACATATTGTTAATAATTATTAAAATGAAAATATTTAATTTATGATGACAACTGACTTTTCTCCACTGATTTGTTTTTGTCATTGCAGGAGGAAATCACGTGTAAGATTTGATTTTACTCAGTTGATCTTTGTGGCGACAGGCTTCCTCTTCAGATTAGAATAAATTATTTTATTTTAGTGTGGAAGTGTCTAAGAGTCATGCATGAGAGAGGAATCAAAAACACCTTTTCTTTTTTAAATATAATGTCAAGAACGAAGACAAAATGTTGGTGAGAGAATCAAAATGTTGAATCAAAAATCAAAATGTTGAGACAAGTTTCAAGACTAAGTTGAATTACAATACCAAAAATGAAGTCAAAGTTAAAGAATGAAATCTAATTATTTTGAAAAAAAAGTTGAAATGTTCAGGAAACAAAGTGATTTCAAAAAAGAGTAGTAATGTTAAGAATAACATCAAAATGCTGAGAGTAAAACTGAAATGTGTAAAATAAAGTCAAAATGCAGAGAATGAAGAGGAAATGTTAGGGAAAAAGCTTAAATGTCCAGAATAAAAGTTGGCATGCTGAAAAAGACAAGAAGTTTAAAATAAAATAGAGATGTTAAAAAATTTAAAATGTCAAGAATGAACTCTGAAGACAAGAGATTGAGTAGAAATACAGAGGAAAAGCTTTATGAATCTAAATGTTGAGAAAAACATTTAAATATTAAGAAAAAAGGTAAATTTTATAGAGCAAATGTTGAGCATAAAGTCTGTGAGCAAGGTTGAATTATTAAGGTCATAACATTTTAAATTATCGTGCAAGTGCTGAGAAGAAATTTAAAATTTTAAGATTAAAGTTAAAATGTTCAGAATAAAGTCAACATGTAGAAATTAGAGTCAAAAATATTATGAAATATGTGCGTGCAGATGGTCGAGTGGTTTAAGGCGCTACCCATGTATGCGGCTGGCCTGGGTTTGAATCGTGCCTGTGGCCCTTTATTGCATGTCTCTTCCCTGTTTCCAAGTCTATCCACTGTCTTTCCACTAATAAAGGCACCAAAAGGCCCAAAAATAAATTTGAAAAAAAAAAAAAAAAAAAAAAAAGCTAAGACATAAAAATAAATGTGGGGAATAAAGTCAAAATGTTCAGAATCGAACAGAAATGTGGTCAACAAAGTAAAACATGTTGAGGCGAAATTATGAAAAAAAAGTCAGAAGGTAGTGATGAAGAACAAAAATTAGAGAATGAGAAACAAGAATGAGAACAATGTCAAATTATTGAGAAAAACTTTTCAATATTGAGAATAAAGTCAAAATTAAGACAAAATTTGAGAAGAAAGGCAACATTTTAATAATGAAGAAAAAAGTTTGAGCCCAAATGTTAAAAACAGTAAAAATGTCAAGAATAAAACAAATGTGAAGTGGACGTGTTGGGTCAAAATTATTTAAAAAAAGAAGGAATGTGGGGAACTGGGTAAACAAAAGAGATAATAATGTAAAAACACAACTCAGAATTCTGAAAAAAAAAGCAAAATGTTGAGAATAAAGTCAAAGGTTTGAGTTAAACTGTTGAAAACAGTAAAAATGTTGAGAAAAGTAAAAATGTTGAGAAAAGGTAACAATGTTGAGACGAACATCAAATTTTTAAGAACAAAGGCAAAATATTCAGTCAAAACTATGACAAAAAAACTTAAAATTTTAAGAGTGGAATGTTGAGAAGAAAATCCAAATGTTGAGGATAAAATCTAAATGTTGAGAATAGTTCAAATGTTTAGAATAAACTATAAATATGGAAAATAAATTAAAACTGTCAAAATTATGAAACAATAGGCAAAATATTGAAAGTAAAATCAAAATGCTGAGAATGAAATCGAAATGTTAAGAATAGTTTACATTTTTAATATAAAGTTTAGATATTGGTAATAAAGTTAAAATACTGAGTCAAAATTCTGAGGAAAAATAGCCAAATTATTTAGAGTAAAGTCAAAATGTTAAGATGAAAGTTTAAATGTTGAGAGTAAATATTAAATGTTGAGAATTAGGCAATTATCTCAAGGAGGCTGAAATGTTAAGAATGATGAGGAAATGTTATGAAGTAAAAAGTAAAAATAGGGACAAGCATTGCAAATTAGCTCTAGCTACAAATACTGTAGTGTGTGACAACTGTTTACTTATTTCATACTCGTCCCTATACAAATAAACATTAAATAAAATAAATAAATGTGAAGAATAAAGTCAGAATGTTAAGAATCAAGTAAAAACTTTGAGTAAATCTTGAAAGTAAAAAATGAAATAAAGAACAAGAAGAACAGCCAAAAAATTAAGAGATGGAAAATATTGTCCCATCACAACTGTTAAAAAAAGTTTAAATGATGAGAATAATGTTGAAATAATGAGGGGAAAAAGTGAAATTTGTATTTCAGCATTATTCTTAACTATTCAAATGTTCTTTTTTTCAAGTTCTTGATAAAAAATAATTTCCTCCTCTCATTCTTTTTCTTGCCGAGCTTTAGGATCATTATATTCTAGGAAAGTTTTGCTTGAGCTGTTGAATTTCTTCAGATATTGAGATTTCCATTCTTCTATCATTTTTCCTACTAACCTATATGTCTGTCAAACATATATATAACATTGTTTCACTTTAAAACTTCTTACTAATGTGACATTATAACAAAAGCCTGCCTTAGGTTCTTTTTTGTTGTTTTGTTTTGTTTTTTTAGACAGAAGTTTCTTTGTTATGCATTTTCCTAAAAAAATATTGCTTTTTTATTATTATTTAATTACCTTCAAAGCCTTCCTTATCTCAGTCTGTACTTCTCTCAACAAGGTAACATTTCTGTGTGAACTTTTCTATCACAGTCCCTAACTGAATTTTCAAACTGAGTCTGACATTATTTTCGTCACACTGCTCCCCCTGTTATGACTTCTTCATTTACATATTTGATCACTTTGATTAAGCCTATATGTATCTTCTACTTTTCAATCCCAGTATTTGGATATTTTTCTGTTCTCCACAGACTCAGAGACAGAGAGTAAATCCAACACCACCTCTTTTACCAGCCTCTGGTTAGATCTGGGTGATTGGTTAATGGACCTCCTGGATGATGACAGTTAGTGTCCTTGAAAGACACAATGATGACTGCATATTATTCTCATATGTAACCTTTAAATTTGTTTCCTGAAACCCTCTCTCCTCTCTTTTTTAGAAGTCTGTGATCCAAACCCTTGCTTGAATGGCGGCACTTGTCAAGTTGAATCTGATTTGAGTTTAACATGCACATGTCCTGAACCTTATGTTGGAAAGAAATGCCAGACAGGTACCATTTCTGTACTTAGCTTCATGATTGCTAACTGGACTGTCACATCTCTATGTTTCATTTTGTCATATCTTCATGTACACACATGGACAAAATTGTTGGTACCCTTTCGTTGAAGAAATACAAACCCACAATGGTGACTGAAATTACTTCAAACTGACAAAGGTAATAAGAAATACAAATTTACTGACAATCAACTAATGAAAATAGACAATGCTTTTGAATTGTTGTTCAACAGAATCATAAAAAAAAAAAAAACAACTAATGAAACTGGCCTGGACTAAAACGATGGTACCCTTAACTTAACAATTTGTTGCACAACCTTTTTAGCCAATCAGCAATAAAGCGATTTCTGTAACTCTCAGTGAGACCTCTGCACCCGTCCACAGCATTGATGTGTGGTGAGGTTTGTGGCTGGTGAGGCACTGACTGTTTTAGAGTCAGATTTAAAACAGTTATGTTTCATGTTGCAAATCAGCTTCGGTTCCCAATTCTAGAAGATGTTTCGCCTCTTCTCCAAAAGGCTTCTTCAGAAGAGAATATGGAACCAGTCCATCTTCCACCTGATCAGCGTTTGATAACCATGACCTGGATGACTGAGAACCTACGCTTGTCTTCTCCAGGCTGTATGTTTTAGCTCCTTCCTTAGATCAGGGCTCATAGAAAGCCACTTCAGAATAATCCAGTGATTTGTTCTTAGCTGTTCTTGGCTGTTTTTAGTTGTGTGTTTGGGTCATTATCCTGCTGGAGGATCCATGACCTGCAACTGAGACCAAGCTTTCTGACACTGGGCAGCCCACTTAGCTCCAGAATGCCTTAATAGTTTTGAGATTTCATTGTACCTTATTCAATTTTGTCTAGGCCACTGTTATTAGTTAGTTTTTGTTTTTTTTTGGCTTAAATGATGCTGATGAACCATAATTCAAAAGCAATGTCTGATTTGTCGTTAATTTACATTTTTATTTACTTTTACTTTTGTCAGTTTCAAGTCAGTTTAGTGATCACTGCAGGTTTTTCTTTCTTTAACAGCAGGGTACCAACAGTTTTGTCCATGTTTGTATATGCACAATGTTTAAGGACACAAATCACTCATTTGCACAGACAAAAATCACTGAAAACAGCAAATTTTGTTGTCTTAAAAGTTCTGCACTTAGACAACTTTTGATATCAGCTGCAGAGCATTTGAAAATGGCAACAAAAAGGTTGCCCTTTGCAATTGAAAACATTGTTGTGCAAAGGTGGCCTGAGTTGAGTTAGTTTGAATAACCATGACTTTAAACTTGTTTCTTATATTTAGTGAGAAATACTTGTGAGAATGCAACATGTGGCCATGGGGACTGTGTCATCAACTTAAAGAAACCTCCCTTTTATGAGTGCAAGTGCAATCCTCCATACCAAGGTCCTCACTGCAGCTCATGTAAGTATACTGAACCCCAACTTTTATATAAGATGATCTTTTTTTTAACTAAATGACAGTGTGCTTTCTGTTCATGCAAGAGGCGTTTCATAGATTTGCGACACATACTTGCTCAATATTTAGATAATTTAATCTGAAATTGAAACTTAACTGTTAAATTTGAAACAATTAAGACATTAAAATAGTAAAATATACCAACGAATTTTAATGAGCCCATTAGTCCCTTTGGATGCCACCACTTTGATTTAGTTATTATAAGCACTGCAATCATGTCTGTAAAATAACTTGATTTATTATGATTACAACTATTACAACTACAACTATACAATATTAATGTGGTGTCTTTGAAAACAATCCGCCTTAATGGTCTGCAAATATTCTGCAGTGAAAAAAATTAAGAAGACAAAAAAACAATCTTTGGGTGGCCCCCATTCTAAATGGGCCCCAGCATCCTTTGCTACGGCCCCGCAATGATGAAGCATACCTTTGAATTACTTGGGTTTTTTTTTGTATGTTGTTTGTTGTCCATATCAGTGCCAGAGTCGCCCTGTGAACCCAATCCCTGTCAGAACGGAGGCTCCTGTATAGCAGAGAAGGGACATTTTGGCTGTGCTTGTCCTTCTGGATATACTGGAAGATTCTGCCAAACAGGTAAAACCAGTAGTTACAGCTACAGAAACACTTAAATCTAAAGTTTAGTTTGAGTTGATTCTAAGTTTGAAAATGTTGCATTTTAGTATTTAAAAATATATTCTGATTTTTTGTTCACTGAAAATCTTCTCTTCCAGCACCAACTGACTGTTATGAAGGGACAGGGAAGTCATACAAGGGTAATGTCAGCACCACTGATGATGGCCTGGACTGTCTGGACTGGAACTCCTACTTTGTTCTGTCACATGGCAGGAATCCTTTCACAATGTTCGAAAGCTTTTCTGAAGAGGAAAACAATAATCACTGCAGGTACAGTAAAGTAATATATTATTAACTATGAATTTGATTCTTTCTTGTTAAACATGACATTTAAAAACATCTTGAGGGATTTTCTTCAAATGTTGCAGGCCGTTCATCTCTGACAGCCACTCTCACAGACCGTTCATGTAAGACACTTTTATCTCAGAACAGAAATGCAAGCTAGAACTTGAGTAACAAAATCAGACTAAACTTAGGTTTTAGGTAATGGTTTGGATATCAGAAGTTTAAAGCTAAAAACCTGACCTGAAACACCTCATTACAATATTTTTAATAAATCCAAGTAAACAGTCTGCTTCAAGGAAAAAGCTCATCCTCCATGAAAACATTCTAACACAGCAAGCATGGCTAACGTAGTAAGCTAATGTTGCAAGGAATCTAACATAGCTAAAGCTAAGCACACAAAGTAGCTACGTATCTATGTTATCTATGTAGCCAAGTTAGCTTTAACTATGCTTGATAAAGCTCACATTGCTAATGCTAACGTAGCTATAGATAACTGAGCTAAATGGCAAAAATAGGTAGGTAGCCAAAATAGCTCATGTAGCTAAAGCTCAGCTCACAAAGCAGCTTTGTAAACTACATATCCATATTGTCCATGTAGCTACATAAGCTTTAGCTACATTTCCTAAAGCTGATCTTGCTAAAGATAACTTTGCTACTTTGGATTATGTAGTAATGTAAATTATGTAGCCAGCGTAGCTATGATAGTTTTTGCTGAAGCTCACGGAGCTAAAGCTAGTCACTGTTCATGTAAATACTTCTGATGTTTGTCCGTCCACAATTTGATCCCGGATTTGACCTCTGAACTTTTTTTTCTCTATTCTATGTATGAAAAGTGTCTTCGTCTGTGGTCATTTCATGGTCGTTACTGCCAGACTTTGTTTATAAGTAAAGTTGACTTAAAAAACACTAGAACTGGAAATACATTGTACTGGCAAATTATATCACTTTCATTCTTCGATATACAGCGTCTCAAATGAACAGTCTGTGAGAGTGGCTGTCAGAGATTAACAGTCAGCAGCTAGACTTTCTTGCCTGTGCTTGTGAATGCAATATCCCAAGAGCACTTTAAGAGATTTTCTTCAGTATTTGCAAAAATATCTGATAACATTTAAGGGTACACTGATTGGATTTTGGAGGGTTAAGGCGAAAGGGCAAGGTCATGTGAGTCATTGACATCCCTTGCTTGTGAGCACAATATCTCAAAAATGCTTTGAGGGATTTTCTTCACACTTTGCACATGTCCACAGTCATTCATGGATGAACTGATTTGAGATTTGATGTCAAAGGTAAGAGGTCATGTCCAGTCCTGACTTCTAACACTTTTACAAACACACACACACACACCCCGACACACAAACAAAACCCCCTGTACTGTGGTCATTAAAGCTGCAGGAAGCAATTTATTCTTAGTTTCTTTGCCCACAAAAACAACACAACCTGTCAGGGTCTTGTTATTGAAGCCATGTAAAAGAATAACACACTTCTGCAACGCATCCATGTGCTGCACTCTCACTTGAGGAAAACCAGCAAGGGACATTGCTCCAGCCAATGAGGAGGCTATTACTTGCAGCCAATCACGGCTCAGGACAGAGGGAGCATTCCTATTGGCTGCTGTAGTAGGTGCGCTTGCACCTCAGCTCAGTGAGAAGTCGATACAATGGCAGAGTAACCAGCAGTGTTAGGTTCTATGTAGAATTGTAGAAGTGTTTTCTAACCTGTAATTGGGCCATTGATTTCAGTGGAAAAGTGGAGCAAAATCACTCCACGAGAGCTTTGCCACCGTCAGTATTTGATTAAGTGGACGTGCACATTTGCAAGGAGGTATGTGAGAAGAGGGGCAAAGCTACAGAGCTCAAACACGGAGAAGAAGAGAAAGGGAGGGGTAATAGAGTTGATTCTACATGGTTCTCATTGAATGTTACATACTCAAGCTTTAATAATGGCCCATGATCAAAAATCAAATGAAATCAGATTAGAGCTTCTTCTTCTTCTTTGTTTTTGGCTTATTTTGGGAAAGGCACTCAGGTACCTGTACAACCCAGGGGCAACTTGTGTGTCTGTCTTTGTGCTTTTTAATTTGTCCGTTGCTTAGTTCTTCATGATCAGATTTCATATTGAGTACTGTTGCTATCATGAAGTGAGTTTATCTTGGGATTTTCGCCGCAATTTGGACTCTTATAAGCCAATTTACCTGGGGTCATCTTTATGGTGTCGCTGTCGACAGGATCACATACCGCAGAGAGGTACTTCTCTCTCTTTGTCTACTTGCAGTGAGTGACAATCTTAAACACACCCCTAGATCACTTTGCTACAACTGTTTTCACACTTCAGAGAACAGATTATCTTCAAAATGTTCCCAAAGGAAGAGAGGGAGAAGAGGAGGCATTCAGCAAAGGCTAAGAAAAAAATGGCCTTCGTGATAGATGTAGGCTCCCCTCTGCTTCCCACTGTCCTAAGTTTAGTCCATCTGCATCAAAATGGATGAGCTGGAGGCATACGCCAGGTGTAAACGGGATTTTAAAGAGACTTGTCTGTTGGCCTTCACTGAGACATGGCTGGGAGACACGGATCATGACAAGGATCTTTATATCAGTGGCTTTGTGTGTCCCATTCGTATGGACTGTTCTCCTCTCATTACGAAAAGTCCACCAGAGGCGGGGTGTGTTTCTATATCAACGGGATCCTTTTGTAACCAGCAGATCCTTCGTAAGGCTGAATGTATTCTGGCTTCTCCTGATCATGTACTTCTGGGTGAATTTTCTCTGTTACCATCAGGACATCATTATGATTTACCTGTTTGTAAACTAACTGCCAATTAAAATCATTTATTCCATGTGCAATCAGATCATGAAATGCTTCTTAGGATTTTATTTTTTTTTTATATCTCTTACAGTCTTTTACCCTTCAAGTCCCTTTTAATAGACTATTCGTAATTTTTTTTTTTTTAAGTTTATTTACTAATTTGTCAGCCCAAGTTATTTCAGCATTCATTTTTAAGGTCTTATTATGTATTTAAGCTTACATATATTGTTGCTGTCTTTGCCGCTGTTTTTATGTACAATCTGCTCCCAACCTGCCCCTCAAGGGACTAATTAAGTTGTTCAAATGAATTCAGTTGAAAAAGTGTTCATTGAGATTCTGGCTTTTCTTTGCTTCAATTGTTAAAATAAACTTAATTTTTATAAAATAATACACAATATTTTTGTCTTGTAAGCAGAAAGTTTGTTATTATTTTAAATTTCAGGAATCCAGATGGGGATAACAGACCTTGGTGTTATATCAAAAGAGATGGCGAACTGGACTGGGACTATTGTAAAGTCAAGAAATGCTCTGCAGGTGGGCCCTTACGCACTATCACACAGTCATGCACACATAGTACATGTCATTGTTTCCAGCACATATGCACTGTGCTCAGTTTTTCCTGCTGTTCCTCAGATCCTACCCCTTCCCCGACTCCAGTCCAGCCAGTGCCAGACCCTTCCCCATTCTCCCAATGTGGCAGATTAAGCCCTAATCTCCTCAGCTCCATTGTTAAGGGCAGTGTGGCTTCCCGTGGTCATCATCCCTGGCAGGTTTCTCTGCAGATAAGAGCCAAAGGCTCCTCATCTGGGTTCAGTCATAATTGTGGAGGGACCCTGATCTCTTCCTGCTGGGTCCTCACTGCTGCACACTGCATGTACGTACTAGATTTGTATGCCCTGTCTTAAGCAGGTTCCAGCTGAACTTGACTGTTTACTGGTATGTATGTTTTTATTTCAGTTCAGATCAGGTTGATTACCAGGTGATGTTAGGAAGAATGAACATACACGAACATGAGGCATCGGAGCAGTTCATCCCAGTGATAGAGACCATTGTTCATGAGGACTACAGGAATACTGGGCGTGCTCTTTACAATGACATAGGTTTGTCACATTCATTGAATACATGGTCATCTTTTAACAAAGAAGATACTGAAAAGTCAATAATATAAAATAGACTTACATACAAGATTGCTAAATGAGGTTTGTGTCTGCTAGTGTTTTGTGTGAACAGTGTAGACAAGGTATAGAATATTGACGTTAAGGGACTAAAACAAATCCTATTTTGTTTTGTTTTTTATTGCAGTGTCTTTTTTCCGATTACACTCTTACAAATTCCCCCGTTAAAAAACGGTAAACAACTGTTAGTAGGGTTGCCAGGAAGTTACTGTAAAATCAACGGTATGTTGCTGTAGCTGAAATTTACAGTTAGTTACTGTTTTTTTATGAATACAGCAAAAAGCTGTTATTTTAAACCTGAACAGGAAAATACTGTTGAAAAGATTAGCAGTTTTTTACCGTTTATTTACACTTTTTCTGAAGAGATATTGTGGCAAACGGTTGTAAGAAATGGCTCTTAGACAAGCTGAATGAGTTTGACAAGCCCACATGCAATGACTATGAACAGCCATTATGTATTTTCAACACAAACACATACAGGCAGTGTAGTCTGCACCATTAAGCCCCTCTCTCATGGCATGACACTTTAAAAGAACACCCCCCCAATAAACATGAACCAACAAACAAAACATGCACAATCACAACCCCGCAATGAAACATGAACATTAAAGAACATCAGAAGAGTGAATTCCCTTGCACAAAGTAATACCCATAAGTCCCTGCTCAGGCGACTGCTTCCTGAATCGCCACAGTATATTTACAGATTTTTACTGTGAATTGTAGGAAAATACTACAACTTGCTGTGAATTCATTTCCTTCTAGCAAAATTGTCAAACTAAAAAAACACGCGGAGAGCACAGACCTCCACCATTAGCCCTATCTCCCGATAGTATGTCAAACTCTAGCTAATGCAAATTTTACAAATGACCTCAAACTTAGTAAGTGATGGTTTTTGCCTATTCTAACTAGCAAAGCAGTAAGGCATTAACCTGTTTATTGTTTGGATGGAGTTGGATAACAATGTGATTTCTAACTTCACTCTTCCAAGCATGTGCTCTCACCTTCTTGTTCCCAAAAAAGCAATGTAAAAACACAAGAAATTACTGTTTTCTTTCCTTGAAGCAGTAAAATTCTGTTCTAAACCGTTATTTTACAGGGTTGTCCTGTGTTTAAAAATAACAGGATCTTACCGTTGAAATTTCCCCATAAATTTACAGCAATCTGTTAGAGTGTAAGCAAAGGAATATAGTTCTGTGAGTTTGGGGCCAGTTTGTAGAGAATGGTTTTCTTGGTCTTTGTTTTCGACCTACTAGGTGATTTTCTGTATTTCTTTATTTCCTCTTAGCTCTACTCAAACTCAACACAACAGAGGGCAACATGTGTGCTAAAGAATCCGACTTTGTGAGGACTGCATGTCTACCAGACCAGGTCTTCCCTGCCAAAACAGAGTGTGTGGTGTCTGGATGGGGAGACACTAAAGAGAGAGGTAATGAATTTTCTTATGTTAAAGTTCTCTTTAATGTAATGAAAACTGGTTATGATTTGTAGAATAAACTGAGCATTGTATGTCCATAAAATTGTGTAACAGGGTGGTCTGAACCAGTGGTTCCTAGCTGATCTAGTCTTAGGACCTACCAACAAACTGGGACCCAAAGTTTGGATTGCCATCTTGCTGCTGAAGCTGTGCTTTAAAGGCCACCAGCGGCTGCCACAATACTGAAATTCTGTCTTAAACTAACTTCACATCAATGTACTGAAAAGACAAAGAGGTGGAGCTGAGATGGGTTTTAAGCCTCCTGACAAACTGCTACATCTTGCTGGCTTGCAGTAATTCTAGCAACTCCTCTTCAAAAAAAAAAAAAAAAAAAGATTCCTTCTAATTTCCACATAATCGGATGCCAATTATAAATCTGTTGGTGATTAATAATTTGCCTATGTTTTATTTTGTCCTTCTTCTGACTGATTTTAACATGTTTGTTAACCAACAGGGTTTTGGCAACCAACAGTTCTTAGCCCCAAGCTGTTGAAAGCTAAAGTGTTATTGATCAGTGAGAGTAAATGCAACCAGACACAAGTTTATGATGGTTTGCTGGACGACAGTATGTTCTGTGCCGGGTATCTGCAGGGTGGCATCGACTCCTGCCAGGTGTGTATGCTCATAAAAGGGAATTCATTCACAGTCACACTGGAAAGAGGAAAGGATGCATTTTTCCTTTCCTTTGTGGGTCGTTGCTGAAAATGGCAAAATACTGACTTGCTTTTAAAAAACTTTTCAGGGTGACTCGGGTGGACCTTTGATGTGTAAGCACGATGGCACACACTACATCAGTGGTGTGGTGAGCTGGGGCCACGGCTGTGCTCGGAAGAACAAGCCTGGTATCTACACCAATGTCTACAAATTTGTCGACTGGATCAGAAGCAAGATGAACTGAACAGAAATACGAAACAACTTCAGCTTTGATTGCCTTGAAAAAAATCTGTTTATTTCATCAGCAATAAAACCAAGCATTTACTACTAGCCCAGTTTTGAGTTAATAGTTCTTTCATAGCCCTCATAACTCCTTTGGGCCTTCATTTCTTACTCACTGAGCTTTGCTCATTGTGCACTATCTGCAAACATCATTAGAAAACTATGTTTTACTTCACTAAAACAATGGTGCTTGCATGTTGTCTAATGATGATAATAGAAAACCAATACCTGCGCCCAATCTCAGTTCCAGCTCCTTCCAAACACACTTACTGTATTATTCACAACGAACTGAAAACTTTCCATTAGATGTTCTCTCTCTTTTGAACTGAAAAAACTTGAATTTGTTGTTGGTATTTTCGCATATAATTAAATATACCTCAAATTCAAGCTTATCAATAAAATTTTTCTGAATATTTTCCTTCTCAACACTCACATTGACAATCCTTTCAACTAACATGATAAATCTTGTTTTAATTCAACTTACTTGACCCTCTTTGATCTCCTTTTTTACTTCATCATAAACCTAAATAAGATAAGATAAACTTTTATTGATCCCCCATTGGGGGAAATTTAGTTATTACAGCAGCTCAACAAGAGAGTGATAGTAATGAGCAATATTTAACAAAAGTAAGAAAAAACAAGTGCAAGCAACACTTAATTACGATAAAACCAAAAAATTGCAATAATAATAGTTAACAACAACCGAATATTTACATATTAACGTGTACACCTTCGCTTGTGAAAGGACAAGACCAGATTATGATAAGAATGCACACAGTGTGTATGGTGTTGATGTGAAAGACTGACTAAAAATCCAGGTAACATTATACATCTGAAAATAATAACCAAAAAAAAAAAAAACACAAACACAAACCTGGGAAGGTGACTGCAGCAACTTTGGGACTGTGGGAGTTTATATACAAGTGTTCTTGTACTTGCTTGTAGATATATATATATACATATCTACATGCACATCAGCATATACACATACATCTATGTACACACATGTTTATGAGTTTTAGAGCAAATTTCACCTGATGGTGTCAGGACTGACACAGGAAGTCTTTCACAGTGACAGGACCTTCTCCAGACTCAGGCTCAGACTGAAGATGACCTGAAGAACCTGGCAGAGCGGTTCAGCACAGTCCTTCAGGAGTCGGGGCTGATACCGTCAGGAACTGCAGCCTTCATCTTCCTCAGCTGACTCCTCACTTGATCCGCTGTTATGGACTGATGAAAACGGTTTGTTGAAAATCTCTGTGAGATTCTCCCAGTGTTCTCCCGAGACGAGATTTCAATGGAGCAAACTGATGAGGTCATCACAATAGGATCTCCTGACTGGTTCATGGTTCATCCGTGCTGCCGGCAAAGCGGAAATGCTCGCCCCCACAAGGCCTTTTAGCATTTAGCATTTAGTAACACAGTAGTTAAACACTTACCAAACAGATACGTCCTGCTCTGCTGCTGGTTTTCTTCCCCCTCTCTCTCCAAACTATCAGGGTCAGACTCTGGGTCTAACACATGTCAAAATTCGCCATAATTTACTCATTTGGACCGGTTCATTAAAAGTTTACAAGTACTAGCCTAGCAATATAGCCACATCGGAGGGGGCAGACACAAAACATTGAGTCCTGTCACCGGCCAGCCTCCGGAAAATCGGCCAATTGGAGGAAAGCAAGTCCGTGGAGCGGGGGGGAGTTAAAGAGACAGCAGCGAAAACGAAGTGTTTCAGACAGAGGTTAAAATAAGGGCTTTTCAGGACGCCAGTGTGAGAAACATGAGGAGTTTTTTTTGAGCTGTAAACCATGTAAAGCTACTACGTCTGTATCAGAGAGATGGTGTAAAGCCTTGAAAAAAGGCATAATACCCCCACTTTTAAGAACAGATTCAGTTTGTTTGCTCACTCCCTGTCTCTGCTTCAGGGCCCCTCCAACAGCCTTTGCTGTGGTCTGAGATGTTCTTCAGACCATTCAAGACCCCCTCATGTTGTTCAGAAGGAGCTACTCCTCCATCTCAGCCTTGCCTTCCCTCATTTTCTTCCTGAGCTTCCTCTGCACCCTCCTCAGCTCCTCTTTGTCCCCAGATGTAAAAACCCTCCTCGTCTCCAGCAGCAGGGCTTTCAGCTCAGGGATCACTCAGGGTTTGTTGTAGGAGAAACACGGAACTTTCCTGGTGGGTACGGTGTTCTCAACACAGAAATTAAAATAATCCGTGATGCAGTGGGTCAGGCTGTCAGTGTCCTCTCCATGTGGGCTGCACAGCACATCCCAGTCAGTGTTGGCGAAGCAGTCCTGCAGCGCCTCAGTTGCCATCTTTGACCACTTCTTTACATACCTGGTGTTGGGGGGTTGTTTTTTCACCACAGGTATGTAAATGGGCTGCAGTCCAACCAGGTTGTGATCTGAGCAGCCCAGCATGGGAGGGGTTATGAGCTAAATGTATCAACTTCAGTGTTTGCATACAGTAAGTCCAAAGTTTTATTGTCTCTGATGTAAAAGTCCACATATTGGGTGAAGGTAGGGAGAGTGGAAGATAGAGAAGCATGATTAAAGTCTCCAGAGATGAGAATGAGCCTGGGGGTGCACAGTTTGTTGCTGAGACACTACACTGTGGATGAGTTCACAGGCTGCAGCAGCATCAGCCGAAGGGAAGGATGTAAACAGTCATCGCGATGACTTAGGAAAACTCCCTCATGCCCACAGCCAGCAGCTCCACATCTCTCGTTAACAAACACCGCTATTCCCCCTATTTTCCTCTTACCACTCTCCCTGACGTTCCAGTTCAGACAGACTAGTTGGAATCCTTCCAAAGTAACATGTGCGTTCTGTGTCAGTTCGTTAAGTACGAACAGCATAATCTCTACTCCCTCTGCAGCCTGATAAGCAAGGCCAGCTCCTCCATTTTATTAAGGTCAGATCTTGTGTTCCCCATGATTACAGACGGTACAGATGGTTTGTACCATCTTTTTCTCTCCCGGCACTTTGCACCGGATCTGCATCCCCTTGTCCTCCTGTCACACCAGTACGCCCAAAAGTTGCATGTCCATGTTTAAATCTTGGAGGAGTTCAAGATTATGATTAAAAAAAAAAAAACACGGAGGAAAAAAAAGGCAAAATAGGTTAAAAAAAAGTTATAAAACAGGAAAAAGACAGAGCTGCTGTAACAGGCTGCCACTTACGTGGGATTGGAAGCAGAAGATGAAATGAGCTGTGTTTCACATCAGTTTGGCATTTTTTGCAACACAACAGTCATTTCATCAAAGTTTGCATCCGTATTTTTTTATCCATTTGGTAAAATTCAACCACACTTTATGAAAGTGACAATCTTAAAAACATTCATCATAAAAGGAAAAAATCCATGATCCAAGCATCCTTTATCACAACAGCTTTACCTGACCTGCATAACATCTGCACTGAGTTCAGAAAAGCAGCTAGTGAAGAAGATGAGGTCTTCCTCCCCTCGATGTGAAGGACCTCCATGGCGTCAATGTTGACACCTCTGTGAACCTAAAGCTAAAGAAAAAAAAGTTTTAGAAAACTTGCATGAAAGTTTGCATGCTAATTTTTTTTATCCAGTAGGATTCCACGTTCCCCCACCATCATCATGTGCTGATACTATGCAATGGCTCTGCCTTATGGGAGTCTGGAGGTGAGTCATATACACACAATCATAGATTTCTTTTATGAAAATGTAACTAATAAAGGGGTGACTTGAATTGTAAAACTAATGTGTTACGTTACTCTTTACACCTGAAAAGTAATCCGAGTACTCTAACGGATTACTTTGTAATGCGTTATCCCCAACACTGGTCCAGTGCAGACCAAAGTGCCTCCGTGGCTAATTCCAAGCTATTCACTCCACTACAGCCATTGTATACAAGCATCCATTAAAGAGTTAGCCTGTAACTATCACAAAGTCATGCCAAAACAGGTCGGCAGAAGAGTGAAAACACCTCTCACAACATGAAAAGCTTTTAGGGTTGTTTTATGTTTTTTTATTATATACAGAAATGTGGTCTAGTTCCAGTAAAACAGACGCATTGCTAAAGCTTTATCTGAGGTAATCACTGCAGTGGAGGAAACCATTAACCATTCTGTACAAGTAAACCCCTCCCATAGCGCAACTCTGTATGTATGGCTCTAAAGGTAGAGTATGGCACTCACATACAGACCCATGTGTAGGGCTGACCTCAGTGGTTAGCCACAACTTGTGATGTGAGCAAAGAAAAAAAAAATCACATCAGGAGTACAATTCAGATTTTGCAAACAATTATTTATCCATGAACTTTGAAAATTTTTTAGTTTACAGTTCCTTTTTTTTCTCGTAGTGATCAGACACCTGCTCTCGCTTCTTAGTTTTGCAGTTGCGATGCCTGCTCCTTTGTTTGTGCTCCTTGAGTTTTTGTTTGCATTTTGACATAAATATCACATATGGGTCATTCTTTTCAGAGTGAAGAGATCAGCAAAATAATTTAAAAAGTCATTGTGTGGTTTAGAAGGCGGGAAATTGCAGCAATAATGGGGGGAATTGGTTCGGACAGTTTACACATGACATGTTCCAAAGTTCTGAAGGCAGGCACGGACACCAGCCTTTCAACTTCTCATGGTGAATTATCGCGAGACCTCCTACGCGGCATGAGCCACGGGTTGACAAATGTAAACAAACCCTGGAGAAGGGGAGTCATGAAGTTGAGAAAAGTCATTGGGTTGTTGCCATATTTCAGTCAAACAGAGACAAATCTGTTCCCAAAGTGGTAACCACCACAGATAACCACAGACAATGTTACAATACCATACAGAGAACAAAACAGGTTACTGTTACTGTAAAAAGAGGAGTGCCAAGGCAGCCTGCATGAAAGACGAGGTTAAATAAATGAAACCACAATGTACACAAGATAGCAAAGTCCTAAAATACACAAACTCCTACATAATCGATGCGGCTGGATAAAGATTGACAGCTGCATGGGATATTCCGGTCATTTTGGGAATCAAAGTCAATCACTGGATCTTCAGTCTGCCACACTGCGCTGACAGTCCTACACGGAGCCATGCTGGTTGCAAGGGTCCTACTCATCGGTCTGTGTTTGCTCTGTGTCCACCACAATGAAGCAAATGTGAGTTTTCCAAGACTTTTGATAACATATAAGCATCTTGGCAATAATATTTGATTAAGTGAAAATATTCATTAATAATATATATAAGTCTATGATTATTACTGACTTTTTCTCCACTGTTTTTCTTTTTTTTTTTTTTTGTCATTTCAGGAGGATTTCATATGTAAGATTTGATTTTACACAGTTGATCTTTGTGGTGACAGGCTTCCTCTTCATGTTAGTATAAATGATTCATTTTAGAATGAATGCATCAGGCATGAGAGAGGAACAAAACAGACTGAGGATTTTTTTTCCCTTTAATGTCAAGAATGAAGATAAAATGTGGAGTCAACAAAGTCATAATGTTGAGACAATAATCAAAATGTTGAGATGAAGATATTTTCAAAAATAAAGTTGAAGTGCAATTTTGAGAATAAAGTTGAAATGTAAAGAAAAATGTTGATATTTTAATTATGAATTAAATGGCCTTCAAACTTAAGAATGATATCAAAATTTTGATTCAATGTTGAAGAGGTTCAGAGTAAAAGAGTACAAATGTTATGAGTAAAGTCAAAATGTCAAGAATAAAGTTGGAATAATGGGAGTGAAAGTTTGAATTTCAAGAAAAAAGTTGACTTGTTGAGAATAATGTCTAAATGTCGCGAATAAAATCAAGAATTGAAAAAAGTTGGAATTTCAAGAAGGAATTCTAAATACAATTAGGAGAAAAGACTGAAATTCTGTGAAAAACATTAATAACATTTACATACAAATGTGTACATTTAAAATTTTAAGGAAAAATGTTTAAATGTAAATTTTTAAGAAAAGAGTTGGAATGTTGATAATAAAGTCTGAGACTAATGTTAAAGAAATAAGTTAAAGTTTGAATTCATAGAATTAGCTGAAATTTTCAAAATGATTAAGTTTTGATCTGTAAGTCCATTTTTTAATGAAAAAGTTACAATTTTGAGAAAAAATGCTCTGTCTAGAATAAAGTGAAAGTATTTGAGAAAAATGAGTGATTGAGACGAGTGCAAATGCTGAGAAGAAAGTTTAAATTTCAAGAATAAAGTTGAAATGTTCAGAATAAAAGTGAAAATGTCAAAGATAATGTCAAAATATTGACATAAATGTTTAAATCTTGAAAATAAAGTCACAATTTTCAGGAAAAACTGAAATGTTGAGAATAATGAGGAAATACAAAGAAGGCTAAATTGCAAGACAAAAATGTAAAAGTCGAGAACAAGAACAAAAGTTTTAATAAAAATATGAGAATAAAATGAAAATGTTGAGAAAAAAGTCAAAATATTAGGAATAAGGGACAAGAGGGACAAGAAAAGAGAAGAGGAAAATGTTTTCCCATTTAAAAGAAAAAAGTAGAAATGCTGAGAATCAATTTGAAATTATTAAGTATTATTATTTGTCTTTATATCCTGCTTTTAATTATCTTTAGTTTAGGAACAGCTTAGTTTTAACATTTTTTTTCCAACTGTTGAATTTATTCAGATATAAAGATGTTTATTCTTATATCATTTATTCTACCTTTACTTACATAAAACAAGGTTTAACATTGAAAATTCTGATGTGCCATTATAGCAAATGTCTGCCTTTGCTTTTTAGTTTTGGGGTTTTTGTTGTTGTAAATTGAGACAGAAGTGACTGCTTTTCTTTTTTATTTTTCTGAAAAAATATTATTTTTTTAATTACCTTCTAAACCTTTCTAATCTCAGCCCGTGCCTCATTCTAACAAGGTAAAATTCTTGCATTCTTGCAGTCAAAATCCATCAACCCAGCATACATCGGTTGACTCAGCACCTGGGTTGTTTGTGCTTTGAACATCATGATGTCATTGCGTCATCATGTCGACTTCTCTTGCCATCCACCACGAAGCACCAAGCGCGATACGAATATCAACACCGGGAAAACCCGACTGGTCACCGTCTTGGAGAGCCAAGTCAATAATTAAAGGTTTGTGCACACTACATATCGAATTCACATTGTCTGTTTTACGTTACCTTTCACAGTAGTATTGTGGCGATTCAGGAAGCAGTCACCTGGAGCAGGGACTTCTAGGTATTACTTTGTGCAAGGGAATTCACTCTTCTGATGTTCTTAAATGTTCATGTTTCATTGTGGGGTTGTAATTGTGCATGTTTTGTTTTAATGGTTAATGTTTTTGGGGGAGGGTGTGCTTTTAAAGTGTCACACCATGAGAGAGGGGGTTCATGGCGCAGACTACCATGCCTGTATGTATCTGTGTTGAAAGTACATGATAGTTGAAGAAGGTCTGCAAAACATTGGCGATTAGGCAGGGAATTCTGGATGGAGTGTGATGCACACTGCAGGCATCTTTGAGCCATTATCCTCTGATTTAGTTATGTCCTGAAGAAGTGTTGCAACTACTGTAATTTCCGGACTATAAGCTGCTACTTTTTTCCCATGCTTTGAACCCCGCGGCCTATACAACGATGCGGCTAATCTATGGATTTTTACATAGATTAGTTACAGCTAACGGCCACTAGGGGACCTTCTAAATCTATGGATTTTACAGGTTACGGTCCCCCACCTTTAAACTCTATGGGCTCTATGGCCGGTCCACGTCCCCCACCTTTAAGAGGCGGGCTCCAGCAGGAAATGCTGGAGGCCAGAAAAGAGTGAGACAGGCAGTTCGCGCGAACAACGAAAGCAAAAGTGGAACCAAATGCAGTATGAGAAACAGAATGAGAGCAAGACAGACATTATGAGAGCGAGACAGTTTGCGTAAAGGAAGTTTTCATGCATAAACCCTCATTATGGAAAACAAACGAAGACATGCATATGATGCAGCTTTTAAGTTACAGGCAGTCGATCTGGCTGTCAAAGAAGGAAATAGAGCTGCTGCACGTGTTACACACTTAAAGAAGAACTCTCAGTGTGACTTTAAGCAATTTAATGAAGGGTTCATGAGTTGAAAATATAACAGAAAAGCACATTGTTGTGATCAAGCTTCTGCACAGCTTCCTACTACAGCTCAGAGCAACAGTGTGTTGATACTGTTTCAAATGTCTCAAAAAAAATAAAAGAAAATACCAAATAAACGTTACATAAGCATACAAAACAGAATTGTCACACCTTCCTAACATCACTACATATTTGCAGTCACTTTACAAGCATTTCAGACACACAACAGTTACATATCATGTCACTCGATCTCTAGAACACCAGAAATTAGCTTAGCTCCTAGCATAGTGTAGCAAGCTAGCTTTACTTCACTTACACATACTCGGTGGAAATATACAGCCAACTTTCCCACTCTACCTGTGACAAACCATCTCTTCTAACTGTTTCTAATAAGATTTATGTCTCCTTATCTGAAAATATAACAGAAAAGCACATTGTTGTGATCAAGCTTCTGCACAGCTTCCTACTACAGCTCAGAGCAACAGTGTGTTGATACTGAGCAGAGCACGGCAGAAGGGCTCACTCAATAGCATACTCCATCTTGTGGCAAAAGTGGGTAACTACACATAATCTGCGCAATAGTGCTTTCTGCCTGCGGTTTCCTCTTTGGAGCACAATAACTACTTATAACAAAAAAAATACATGCAAAGCAATCTCTCGAGAACACATAAAATGGATTATACTTCTTTGACAGTAATAATAAAAATAATACGTAAAGGGGGGTGCCTTCTTATGTGCTTGTGAACTTATTATCCTCACACACGTACCCTTGGCATCAGTGAATCAATGGTGAGACGTTGGAGACGCCAGCGTGAAGAACTGGCTCAATGCAAAAAGACGAAAAAAGCTTTCAGAGGTAATAAAAGCAGATGGCCCGAACTTGAAGACGTTCTTGAAGATTGGCTGAACATACAGAGAGCAGACGGCCGAGGTGTTTCCACCATGCCATTGTTCCACCTGTGGCTTATAGTCCAGTGCGGCTTGTATATGTACACATTTGGTTTTTTCCCTAAATTTAGCTGGTGCGGCTTATATTCAGGTGCGCTTTATATTCCGGAAATTACGGTAAGTCCAACTCATGACAACAGCAGCTCTCTGAGTGGGTTGGCATGGATTTCCACACCTACACCACCAGGTAACTCGGGATCTCTCCTGCTCTAAAATTTCAAATGAAGGTTCTCTGGTCTCTCTTTCAGCCTGCTGTATAAGTCTGGTCTGTATCCATCTGTGTAAGTTCTTCGATGTATTCCGGTTCATACAAATATCCTCTCGTATCCACAGTAAACAGCACATCATCATCACTCATGCTGAAATCGCTCGTTATCTTTGTTTTAGCTTGACGAGGTGTTATTATTCCTGAAGAAGTCCGTAGACCCACACAGCTGACTGGCGGATGTGTGAAGTAAACAGTGAGCGGAGGCGGAAGGATACAAAATGGCGAAAGCTGCATCGTAAGTTAGTGCCTGACACAGAGGGGGTTTTGGGAGAAATAAAGGGCTGTGTACGTTTTCGACACAGCGCACAGGCGAGCCAACATATTTTCTTGGCCCTTTTTTTTCATAAAACTAGTTAATTTACGTGGACAACATGTTCCCATCTACAGCTGCTATGCGCCTGCTCTCTCCGAGCTCATAATAACAACAGGATCAAATTACACGGAAATCACTGGAGGCTAATGCTACCACTATAGCCAGGCACCTCATACGACCCAACTTCAAAAATCCTGAAATATCCCTTTAAGGGCATTATCATTTAATGTCACTAATTTTGATTAAGAAAAACATACATAAAAACAAAAAGAAGGATTTGTGTAAACCATTATTAAAAAATGACACTTGAATGTTTGCATAATGTGCATAAAATCTCTGCCTCTGCAAAAAAATGTATTTATTAAACTGGTATTTTGACACATTTCAAGTAGTAGTAGTTACAATTCACTGTCTTTCTCTCTGTTATGCTGTTACGCCCAGCCTAGGGGATACTAGGTGTAACATAAAGTTGACCTCTCCTTCCTCACTCCCAAGATGGTTCAACACAAAACAGACAGGAAACAAGTTTGCAGTCCATCAAACAAAATTTATTTATTTATTTTTCTTTTTAGATTCAACAAGTACCTCAGGGAGATATAGCAACATAATAAACAAAAACACTCTATATATCAAACACCTTACCTAGTCTTTAAACAAAGAAAATATATACAAACCTAAACTGACTTCCTGAATGAAAAACAGGAGAAAACGGTTTTCAAAGGCTATTCTCCCCTACCTACCGGGACTGCTTTTACTTTTAAACTTAAGGGTTCACTAAGTTATTACAATAACATTTTACAATTTCAATGAACGAGCTGCTCTGTAGCGAAAGTTGGATGTCAGGAAGGAGGGTCAGCATCTCTGCTCCCGCTGTCTTCTTTTGAATGTGCAGCCATCATCCTTCTGCCAATTGCAGCCCATGATGCCACTGCACTCTTCCAATTTTTGGCTGGTGCGCGCCTCCATTGCCGTCTAATCAGGACACGCCACACCTGCAGTTGCGTGAGGTGGAGGAGAGAAGAGAGAGAAGAGGAGGAAGAAAACACAAGCGCTCCTCCACACAATACAACAAACAATACAATTTATATGACTCACAGTCATAACATACGCTACGACTCGTCTCCTCGACCGGGCGTGCGTCTTTCAAACTCCATAAACTCGAAAAACTTTGAATAGAAACACACCAAAAACATGCTGCTGGGATTGAAGTTACTTACATCCGCCATCTCCTGGTGCAAAGTGGTAACAGCGCAGACCTCTGCCATTAGCCTTATCTCCCAATAGTACAGAATCCTTTAAAAAAATTCCTGGATCCAGACGGTGATCCGGATCACTCCCAAAATCTAATCAGTTCTTCCTTATGCCATTTCTGACATTTCCTGTAAATGTCATGAAAATACATTCATGACTTTTTGAGTTGTGTTGCTAACAAATGAACAAACAAACAAACAAACAAACAAACAAACCCACCCGATCACATAACCTCCTTGGCGGAGGTAATAACACAGGGGGCTGCACCACAGGCTCTACCTATTTCCTTCTCCATTATGCTCTATTCACATGGCATGATGTAATTACAGAACAGCCTGCCATTGGCTGACGGACCTTCACAAAGCATAAACGATATGACAGCATTCAAGCTAGCAGTGATACAGGTACATCTGAAAAAATTAGAATATCATGTAAAAGTTCAATATTTTTTGTCACTCTTTTCTGAAAGTGAAAACCATATATTATATAGACTTGTTATACATAGAGTGAAATATTTCAAGCCTTTATTTCTTGAAATGTTGATTATTATGACTTACAGATAAGAAAACCCAAAATTCAGTGTCTCAAAAATCATCACTGACTGTGGAAACTTCACACTGGACTTCAAGCAACGTGGATTTTGTGCCTCTCCACTCTTCCTCCAGACTCTGGGACCTTGAAGAGTGGAGAGGCACAGAATGCCACACCCATTGATGCAGTAATTCATGCAAAAGGAGGCCCAACCAAGTATTGAAGGCATAGAAATCAACATACTTTTCAGAAGCCTGACATTTTGGTTTAAAATATCCTTTTTTATTGATCTTATGTAATATTCTAATTTTTTGAGACACCGAATTTTGGGTTTTCATTTATGTAAGCCATAATCATCAACATGTCAAGAAATAAAGGCTTGAAATATTTCACTCTATGTGTAACAAGTCTATATAATATATGGTTTTCGCTTTCAGAAAAGAGTGACAAAAAATATTGAACTTTTACATGATATTCTAATTTTTCAGATGCACCTGTAAATGATTGTAATTGGATTAAAATAGAGAAAAAGGCATTCAGAGTCAGGTTTACTGGTGTAGATTTAATCATTAAAGCCCCCAAAAGTCACATGAGTTCCAGGCTCGCTGAAAATGTTGCCACAAGGGATACAATGGGCATCAATAACGTCAATGGAAAGGCACAATGGCTAGCTTTGAGGGGGAAAAGTATATGAGAGGCAATGTGAGGTGTTTTTGTTAACAACCTTTATTCCAAGAGAAAGACCAGACGAGGACGTGCAAAAAATAGATTACTGTTAATGAAAATCTTGATGAAAAGTCAGATGCTACTGCTTTACAGTAATCCTCCTCAGTCTTGGTCAGAGTTGCAGCGATGAAAAAAAAACAGAAAAATACTCCAAAACCTTGTACTAGGTTCCATTAATTACAAATATTAATCCAAAGTTGAAATCCGTGTTAAAATCGGTGAGACAAATGCTGATTAGCAAGCCAAAGGAGGGGACATACATTTACATTATGATGCATTTTTTAAATCTGTGACAGGATCGTGTGTGGCATAAGTGGTTCACTAATAGGCCATTCAGACCGGCAGGGCTCCATGCCGGTTCTGGTTCCTGAACCTAATTTTGAACCAGCCGGCGTGTTCAAACTGGAAAAAAAAACTGAAAAGTTGGTTCTCAACTGGAACCAAAAAATAGTGGTTCTTTGTTGTGAACCATTACATCATCAGTGGGCGTGTCATATTCTCGGTTGTGAAGACAAGCAGAAAATGGAGAAGAGGTGGTCTGCTGATGGGACCAAATGTTTGGTTGTGATCTGGGCATTGACAGAATTCAAGGTGAAGCTGGAGAGAAGAACCAGGAAGAGGAAGTTACATGCTGAACCTGTGGAAGAGATGGTGAAGTCAGAGTTCATTTAAAATAATTCTGATTTAAAATAAGAATCGGAAAGTGTTCGTATTTTCACACACATATTTTTAACATTCACAGTGTTGATTTCTGTACACATTTAAGTGTTCTTAACACAATAATAATGTTATTTCCATTCATTTTCTGTTATTTAGAGATATTTACATCTTTAATTTTTGACACAAATGCACTCTTCATACTTATATAATGTCATTTCATATCATATACCTGTGCAAAGTTAGGTTTCTTATGACTGACTTCAATAGAGAGTAGTGATGTGTGGATGAATACTGAAATATCGATCCTTCCAATACCAGAGATTTATGTTCTCAAATCGATTCTCATGTGAAAATATTGATATTTTAATAACTGTGGACAAATGTATAGTTTATAATTATCAGGAACACAGTGGAAAGTAAAAATACTATCACGAACTTGTTGTAATCATTCCCAGTTGGTAGGAACTACTTCTTCTTCTGCCTGTCAGTCACATGCGCAATACCCATGTCGCTATGCAGTCTCTATTTACAATGGAGACTGCATAGCCAAGAAAAGGCGCTGTCACTGTCATGAGTTCAGTTCCCTCAGTTGACCCTCTGGTCTGTGTGGGTTTACCAAGTTACATAAAAACAAATCTGACTGTTATGAAAGCTCTTGTTAGTGGATTGAAATATTTTCCATTCTGAGCATATTAATGGGTATTAATCTACAAAGGTTGCATTATTCATCATTTTCTAGCATGTTTCCAAAAGAGACATACCAATGAAAGGTCTCCACATAACATAAATGGTCGTAATGTCAAAAAAAAAAAAAAAAAAGTGAGGTAAAATAAGTGACTGCATTTATACACCCCCTTTAAAGTGACTGACCTAATTCAACAGAGGTCCATTCAAGTGATGCTAGTCGTCTCATTATAAGTGAAATGGGGATCACCTGGGTACCAGTGTTGGGAGTAGCAGTAACTCTATTAGTTTTTATGGTAACTACTATCGTAAAGTGTTTCTTTTTAAAATCATTAATACCGTCACAATTACTGAGAATTTAAATCACATGTTACTCGTTACTTTTACAGCCGACACTCGCTGGTGAAGGTTAGAAAACATCCGGTTTGGCGCACACACATCATGGCTAAGCACTCGAGCGTGAGCCCTCTGTCTTGGAAATACCAGCAATACATTTCCCTCCTCGGGATAAAGACGAAAAAGAACAGGGAAGTAAACTTGTCCACCACCAAGGACAGTTATTCCAACCTCACAAAGTACCGAGTTAAACACACACAGCTACACTAGTTTCCAGAAAGCCGGTAACCCAGGTACAGCTCGCATTAGCAGGGCAGACCAAGGAGGAGCCACTCCATGTAAACAACCAAGGCTGGATTTTAAATCACCACCAGCTGCAGAGTGCGCCACCAAGGCAGCACTTAACAGACTGATAGCAAGGTATGTTGTTGAGGACACCTGATATCTGCTGTAGAGTCTGCTGCCTTCAGAGAATTATGAGGAAAAACAGATAAGATGAGAGATAGGACCGCCATGCAGAAAGGCATTTAGAGAACAGCTGGGATTTAAACTGCTCACTGTCAATAGAGTACACCATTTTAAGACTTCTTAAACAGTGTCAAAAGTTGAGAAACATTTCTACTGTGTTCTATTGTTTCACCACTTTCCAACAGCTACCTTAACACATAAATCACACAAATTCTATAAAATAATCTCTTGCCTTTCATTGGGTGGCAGGGTGGCAAAATTAAGTATCAATATCTGTGTTGTAATTCAGTCCGGTAGATATCCAATTTATACTGTACCATGTCATGACTGATTTTTCGATATTCATCCCTACCTCTGACTGCTCTGAAGGAGTTAAAAGCTTCAGCAGCTGAGATGGGAGGGACTCTGCAAACAACAACTGTTGCCCAGGTTCTTCACTCGTCAGAGCTTAATGGGAGAGTGGTAAAGAGGAAGCCCCCTGTTGAAGAAAACTCATTAAATCTGGACTAGTTTGCCAAAAGGCATGTGGGAGACTCCATAGTCAAGTGGAAGAAACTCCTTTGGTCTAATGAGACCAAAATGGTGCTTTTCAGCCAGTTCTTTATATATTTTTGCTTTAAAAAAGGCAAATTATGTTGACCATGATTGATTTCTAAAATTAATAAAAGTGCACTGTATTTTTTGTAATGCGACTATCAGTGTCATTTTTATGGATAACACTCCTTTAATGCCAAATGCATTTCAAAGTCTGTTTTTTTTATTTGTTTTGTTCTCGTTTGTTTTTGTGGTGGTAGGGGTAGGGCATCTCTTTTTTTCATTAAAGACTTGCTTCACAAATAAGACAAGTGGCGACTAGCCTATGGAAACTTGAGCATAGTCAAGAGAGATCTAAGGCAGCCTGCTTCCAGGGACTGTAATTATGCAGAAGGGAAAAACACTGTCATAAGACAAGGTTAAATAAATGAAACCACAATGTACACAAGATGGCAGTGTCCTAAAATACACAAACTCCAACATAACTGATACAGCTGGATAAAGATTGACAGCTGCATGGGATATTCAGGTCATTTTGGGAATAAAAGTCAATCACTGAATCTTCAGTCTGCCACACTGTGCTGACAGTCCCACACAGAATCATGCTGACTGCAGGGGTCCTACTCATCAGTCTGTGTTTGCTCGGTGTTCACGGCAATGACACAAATGTAAGTTTTTCAATACTTTTGATAATATACTGTATAATGGTAGTAATAATTATTAAAGTGAAAATATTAAATTTATGATGATGACTGACTTTTCTCCACTGATTTGTTTTTGTCATTGCAGGAGGAAATCCAATGTAAGATTTGGTTTTACTCGGTTGATCTTTGTGGCAACAGGCTTCCTCTTCATATTAGTAATGGTTCATTTTAGTGTGGAAGTGTGTTAGAGTCAGGCATGAGAGAGGAACCAAAAAGACCTTTTTATTGCTATAATGTCAAGAACGAAGACAAAAACAAGAAGTTTAGAATAAATAGAGGTGTTGTTAAAAAATGTAAAATGTCAAGAAGGGACTCTGAATACAATTTTGAGAATGAGTAGAAATGCAGAGGAAAAACTTTATGAATCTAAATTTTGAGGAAAAACATTTAAATGTTAAGAAAAAAGGTACATTGAGCATTATGCAAATGTTGAGCATAAAGTCTGTGAGCAAGGTTGAATTATTAAGGTCATAACATTGTAAATTATCATGCAAGTGCTGAGAAGGAATTTTAAATTTTAAGATTAAAGTTGAAATGTTCAGAATGAAGTCAACATGTAGAAAATAGAGTTAAAAACTTTGAGAATTAGGTGCGTGCAGATGGTCGAGTGGTTTAAGGCCCTACCCATGTATGCGGCTGGCCTGGGTTTGAATCCTGCCTGTGGCCCTTTATTGCATGTCTCTTCCCTGTTTCTGAGTCTATCCACTGTCTTTCCTCTCTGGACTAAAGGCCCAAAAATAAATCTGAAAAAAAGAATGCTGAGAGTTAAAAAATGAATGTGGGGAATAAAGTCAAAATGTTCAGAATCAAACAGAAATGTGGTCAACAAAGTAAAACATGTTGAGTCTAAATTATAAAAAAAGGCAGACGGTGGAGATGAAGAACAAAAATATATTAGCAATATATTAGCACACTTGCACTTTAGCACTACAGCACTTTATCGTATGCCTTATGCACTTTAACTAGAATGGTCAATTTATCTCTGGTCTGTCCTAAGTATTGTTTTATTTGGGTCTTTGTATTTTATTGTATCATCTATGTTGTCTTGTTTTGGTGTTGTCTGACTCTTATGTACACTGTAAATTCTAACAAGTTAAGTTTACTTAAAAGAATGTAGGAAACCGATTACCTTGGGAAAAGTAAGTAAAAGACCTTAATTGTGTCAAGTAGAGTGAAATTATTATATCTGAGTAAGCTGTACTTCTTTTAAAGTTGTGAGCACTGAAAGTATCTGAAAGTGTGACACCATGAGTGAGGGGGTCAATGTCACAGACCACTCTATCAGTATGTGACTGTAGCTGTGATTCAGAAGAGATGAGAGCTGCTCACACCTTCTGTGCGGGAACTTGTCAAACTGCTCATGACTGCTCAACACAACCAGAAGAGCACTCAGAAAATGCAGACTTCCCAATAGTGAGTAGTCTATTAGTACCATTACTTGATCCAGACCAGCCTGTTACTCCCTCCCTGGTAGAGCAGACATGGTTAGGCAGGAAATCATGATGGAAGCGTTGCCTGCCGATCTCACCCATGATTTCTTGAAAATTCTGAAATAGCCCCTCCCCTTAAAGCACGAAACATACTAAGTTATCTCAGCTTAACATGATCATTGCATTGCATCTTTCAGCTGAATAGTACAAACAATTAATCTTTTTTGACAAAACATAAAAGAATAAGTTATGATTGCTAAAACGTTTAATTAGAAACAAAATCCGGGTGTACAGTGTAGATTTTTAATGTACTTTTTTTCTTGTATATACCATCACCCTGCTGGGGACGACAGATGGAAATTAGCCTATGGCTACAATCTGGCACATTTACATGTTTATGTCCATTAATGTGCATTGTCCCATGTCACAAATAAATAAAATAAAAAATAAAAATAAGAGAATGATAAAAAAATGAGAATAATATCACATTATTGAGAAACAGTTAAATATTGAGAATAAGTCAACATTAAGTCAAAATATGAGAAAAAAGGCAAAATTTTGAGAATAAAGAAAAAGATTTGAGCCCAAATGTTAAAAACAGTAAAAATGTTGAGAATGAAACAAATGTGGACGTGTTGGGTCAAAATTATAAGAAAAAGAAGGAATGTGAGGAACTGGGTAAAGAAAAGAGATAATAGTGTCAAAACACAACTCAGAATTCTGAGAAAAATGCAAAATGTTGAGAATGAAGTCAAAGGTTAATGTTAAACTGTTGAAAACAGTAAAAATGTCAAAAAAGTACAAATGTCAAGAAAAGGTAACAATGTTGAGACTAACATCAAATTTTTAAGAACAAAGGCAGAATATTCAGTCAAAACTATGACAAAAAACTTAAAATTTTAAGAGTGAAATGTTAAGAAAAAAATCAAAATGTTGGGGATAAAATCTAAATGTTGAGAATATTTCAAATGTTTAGAATAAACTATAAATATGGAAAATAAAGTTAAAACACTCAGTCAAAATTATGAGAAAAATAGCCAAAATATTGAGAGTAAAATCAAAATGTTGAGAATGTAATCAAAATGTTAAGAATTGTTTAAATGTTTCATATAAAGTTTAAATATTGGTAATAAAGTTAAAACACTGAGTAAAAATTTATGGGGAAAAATAGCCAAATTATTTAGAGTAAAGTCAAAATGTCAAGATGAAAGTTTAAATGTTGAGAGTAAATATTAAATGCTGAGAATTAGGTAATCGTCTCAAGGAGAAGCTGAAATGTTAAGAACGATGAGGAAATGTTAAGAAGTAAAAGTAAAAATAGGGTCCAGCATTGCAAATTAGCTCTAGCTACAAATACTGTAGTGTGTGGCAACGGTTTACTTACTCATACTCGTCCCTATAAAAATAAACATTAAATAAAACAAATAAATGTGAAGAATAAAGTCAGAATGTTAAGAATCAAGTTAAAACTTTGAGTAAATCTTTAAAGTAAAAAAAGAAATAAAGAACAAGAAGAACAGCCAAAAAAATTGAAAGATGGGAAATATTTTTCCATCACAACTGTTAAAAAAGTTGAAATGATGAGAATAATGTTGAAATGATGAGGAGGGGAAAAAGTGGAATTTCTATTTCAACATTATTACATTCTTAACTTTTCAAATGTTTTTTTTCCCAAGTTCTTGATAAAAAAATAATTTCCTCCTCACATTTTGTTCTTGCCAGTTTTAGGATCAATATATTTTAGCAAAGTATTGCTTGAGCTGTTGAATATCTTCAGATATTGAGATTTCCATTCATCTATCATTTTTTTCTACTAATTCATATGTCTGTCAAACATATATATAACATTGTTTCACTTTAAAACGTCTTACTAATGTGACATTATAAAAAAAAAAAAAAAGCCTGCCTGAGGGTTTTTTTTAGTAATTAGGTTCTTTTTTGGTTTTGTTTTGTTTTTTGAGACAGAAGTTTCTTTGTTACGCTTTTTCCTAAAAACTTTAGCTTTTTATAATTTAAATAAAGCCTTTCTTATCTCAGTCTGTACTTCATCTTAACAAGGTAAATTTCTTGCGTGAACTTTTCTATCACAATCCCTAACTGAATTTTCAAACTGAGTCTGACATTATTTCCTGTACACTGCTCCCCCTGTTATGACTTCTTCATTTACATAATTGTTCACTTTGAATAAGCCTATATGTATCTTCTACTTTTCAAGTCCAGTATTTGAATATTTTTCTGTTCTCCACAGACATAAATTTTGGATCCATCCCCTCTCCTACCAGCCTCTTGTTCGATCTGGGTGATTGGTTAATAGGCCTCCTGGATGATGACAGTTAGTGTCCTTGAAAGACACAATGATGACTGCATATTATCCTCATATGTAATCTTTAAATTTGTTTCCTGAAACCCTCTCTCCTCTCTTTTTTAGAAGTCTGTGATCCAAACCCTTGCTTGAATGGCGGCACTTGTCAAGTTGAATCTGATTTGAGTTTAACATGCACATGTCCTGAACCTTATGTTGGAAAGAAATGCCAGACAGGTACCATTTCTGTACTTAGCTTCATGATTTGCTAACTGGACTGTCACATCTTCTTCATCGCTTCATTTTGTCATATCTTCATGTACACACATGGACAAAATTGTTGGTACCCTTCTGCTTAAGAAATACAAACCCACAATGGTGACTGAAATTACTTCAAACTGACAAAGGTAATAAGAAATACAAATTTACTGATAATCAACTAATGAAAATAGACAATGCTTTTGAATTGTGGTTCAACAGAATCATAAAAAAAAAAAAACAACTAATGAAACTGGCCTAAAGCAATGGTACCCTTAACTTAACAATTTGTTGCACAACCTTTTTAGCCAATCAGCAATAAAGCGATTTCTGTAACTCTCAGTGAGACCTCTGCACCCGTCCACAGCATTGACGTGTGGTGAGGTTTGTGGCTGGTGAGACACTGACTGTTTTAGAGTCAGATTTAAATCAGTTATATTTCATGTTGCGAATCAGCTTCGGTTCCCAATTCTAGAAGATGTTTCGCCTCTTCTCCAAAAGGCTTCTTCAGAAGAGAATCTGAAGAAGAGAATATGGAACCAGTCCATCTTCCACCTGATCAGCGTTTGATAACCATGACCTGGATGACTGAGAACCTACGCTTGTCTTCTCCAGGCTGTATGTTTTAGCTCCTTCCTTAGATCAGGGCTCATAGAAAGCCACTTCAGAATAAGCCAGTGATTTGTTCTTAGCCGTTCTTGGCTGTTTTTAGCTGTGTGTTTGGGTCATTATCCTGCTGGAAGATCCATGACCTGCAACTGAGACCAAGCTTTCTGACACTGGGCAGCCCACTTAGCTCCAGAATGCCTTAATAGTCTTGAGATTTCATTGTACCTTATTTTAGGGTTACCATCAATTTTGTCCAGGCCACTGTCATTAGTTTGTTTTTTTTAAATGATGCTGATGAACCATAATTCAAAAGCAATGTCTGATTTGTTATTAATTTACATTTTTATTTACTTTTACTTTTGTCAGTTTCAAGTCAGTTTAGTGATCACTGCAGGTTTTTCTTTCTTTAACAGCAGGGTACCAACAGTTTTGTCCATGTTTGTATATGCACAATGTTTAAGGACACAAATCCCTCATTTGCACAGACAAAAATCACTGAAAACAGCAAATTTTGTTGTCTTAAAAGTTCTGCACTTAGCCAACTTTTGATATCAGCTGCAGAGCATTTGAAAATGGCAACAAAAAGGTTGCCCTTTGCAATTGAAAACATTGTTGTGCAAAGGTGGCCTGAGTTGAGTTAGTTTGAATAACCAGGACTTTAAACTTGTTTCTTATATTTAGTGAGAAATACTTGTGAGAATGCAACATGTGGCCATGGGGACTGTGTCATCAACTTAAAGAAACCTCCCTTTTATGAGTGCAAGTGCAATCCTCCATACCAAGGTCCTCACTGCAGCTCATGTAAGTATACTGAACCCCAACTTTTATATAAGATGATCTTTTTTTTAACTAAATGATAGTGTGCTTTCTGTTCATGCAAGAGGCGTTTCATAGATTTGCGACACATACTTGCTCAATATTTAGATAATTTAATCTGAAATTGAAACTTAACTATTGAATTTGAAACAATTAAGACATTAAAATAGTAAAATATACCAACAAATTTTAATGAGCCCATTAGCCCCTTTGGATGCCACCACTTTGATTTAGTTATTATAAGCACTGCAATCATGTCTGTAAAATAACTTGATTTATTATGATTACAACTATTACAACTACAACTATACAATATTAATGGGGTGTCATTGAAAATAATCCGCCTTAATGGTCTGCAAATATTCTGCAATGGAAAAAATCGGAAGAAAAAACAATCTTTGGGTGGCCCACATTCTACATGGGTCCCAGAATCCTTTGCTACAACCCCGCAATGATGAAGCGTACCTTTGAATTACTTGGGTTTGTTTGTTGTTTTTTGTCCATATCAGTGCCAGAGTCGCCCTGTGAACCCAATCCCTGTCAGAACGGAGGCACCTGTATAGCAGAGAAGAGACGTTTCGGCTGTGCTTGTCCTTCTGGATATACTGGAAGATTCTGCCAATCAGGTAAAACTAGTAGTTAAAGCTACAGAAACACTTAAATCTAAAGTTTAGTTTGAGTTGATTCTAAGTTTGAAAATGTTGCATTTTAGTATTTAGAAATATATTCTGATTTTTTGTTCACTGAAAATCTTCTCTTCCAGCACCAACTGACTGTTATGAAGGGACAGGGAAGTCATACAAGGGTAATGTCAGCACCACTGATGATGGCCTGGACTGTCTGGACTGGAACTCCTACTTTATTCTGTCACATGGCAGGAATCCTTTCACAATGTTCGAAAGCTTTTCTGAAGAGGAAAACAACAATCACTGCAGGTACAATCAAGTAATATATTATTAACTATGAATTTGGTTCTTGCTTGTTAAACATGACATTTAAAAACATCTTGAGGGATTTTCTTCAAATGTTGCAGGCCGTTCATCTCTGACAGCCACTCTCACAGACCGTTCATGTAAGACACTTTTATCTCAGAACAGAAATGCAAGCTAGAACTTGAGTAACAAAATCAGACTAAACTTAGGTTTTAGGTAATGGTTTGGATATCAGAAGTTTAAAGCTAAAAACCTGACCTGAAAAACCTCATTTCAATATTTTTAACAAATCCAAGTAAACAGTCTGCTTCCAGGAAAAAGCTCATCCTCCATGAAAACATTCTAACACAGCAAGCATAGCTAACGTAGTAAGCTAATGTTGCAAGGAATCTAACATAGCTAAAGCTAAGCACACAAAGTAGCTACGTATCTATGTTATCTATGTAGCTATATTATCTTTAACTATGCTTGATAAAGCTCACATTGCTAATGCTAACGTAGCTATAGATAACTGAGCTAAATAGCAAAAATAGGTAGGTAGCCAGAATAGCTCATGTAGCTAAAGCTCAGCTCACAAAGCAGCTTTGTAAACTACGTATCCATATTGTCCATGTAGCTACATAAGCCTTAGCTATATTTCCTAAAGCTGATCTTGCTAAAGATAACTTTGCTACTTTGGATTATGTAGTAATGTAAATTATGTAGCCAACGTAGCTATGATAGTTTTTGCTGAAGCTCACGGAGCTAAAGCTAGTCACTGTTCATGTAAATACTTCTGATGTTTGTCCGTCCATAATTTGATCACAGATTTGACCTCTGAACTTATTTTTCTCTATTCTATGTATGAAAAGTGTCTTAGTCTGTGGTCATTTCATGGTTGTTACTGCCAGACTTTGTTTAGAAATAAAGTTGATTCAAAAAACACTAGAACTGGAAATACATTGTACTGGCAAATTATATCACTTTCATTCTTCGATATACAGCGTCTCAAATGAACGGTCTGTGAGAGTGGCTGTCAGAGATTAACAGTCAGCAGCTAGACTTTCTTGCCTGTGCTTGTGAATGCAATATCCCAAGAGCACTTTAAAAGATTTTCTTCAGTATTTGCACAAATATCTGATAACATTCACGGGTACACTGATTGGAGTTTAGGTGAAAGGGCAAGGTCGTGTGAGTCATTGACATCCCTTGCTTGTGAGCACAATATCTCAAAAATGCTTTGAGGGATTTTCTTCACACTTTGCACATGTCCACAGTCATTCATGGATGAACTGATTTGAAATTTGATGTCAAAGGTAAGGGGTCATGTCCAGTCCTGACTTCTAACACTTTTACAAACACACACACCCACACACACACAAAAAAAAAACCCTGTTCTGTGGTCATTAAAGCTGCAGGAAGCTATTTATTCTTAGTTTCGTTTGCCCACAAAAACAACACAACCTGTCAGGGTCTTTTTATTGAAGCCATCTAAAAGAATAACACACTTTTGCAACGCATCCATGAGCTTTACTCTCACTTGAAGAAAATCAGCAAGGGACGATGCTCCAGCCAATGAGGAGGCTATTACTCTACTTTATATCAGTGGCTGTGGGTGTCCCATCCATATGGACCGCTCTCCTCTCATTACAAAAAGGCCACTGGAGGCAGGGTGTGTTTCTATATCAGCGAGTTTTTTTTTGTTACCAGCAGATCCTTCGTAAGGCTGACTGTATTCTGGCTGCTCCTGATCATGTACTTCTGGGTGATTTTTCTCTCTAAGTTATATCAGCACTGATTTTTAAGGTCTTATTATATATTTAAGCTTACACATATTGTTGCTGTCTTTGTTGCTGTTTTTTATGTACAATCTGCTCCCAACCTGCTCCTCAAGGGATTAATTAAGTTGTTGAATTTCATTAAATTGAATTGAATTGAAAAAGTGTTCATTGAGATTCTGGCTTTTCTTTGCTTCAATTGTTAAAATAAACTTAATTTTTATAAAATGATACACCTAGTTTTGTCTTGGTAAGCAGGAAGTTTGTAATTATTTTAAATTTCAGGAATCCAGATGGGGATAACAGACCTTGGTGTTATATCAAAAGAGATGGCGAACTGGACTGGGACTATTGTAAAGTCAAGAAATGCTCTGCAGGTGGGCCCTTACACACTGTCACACAGTCATGCACACATAGTACATGTCATTGTTTCCAGCACATATGCACTGTGCTCAGTTTTTCCTGCTGTTCCTCAGATCCTACCCCTTCCCCGACACCAGTCCAGCCAGTGCCAGACCCTTCCCCATTCTCCCAATGTGGCAGATTAAGCCCAAATCTCCTCAGCTCTATTGTTAAGGGCAGTGTGGCTTCCCGTGGTCATCATCCCTGGCAGGTTTCTCTGCAGAAAAGATTCAAAGGCTCCCCATTTGAGTTCAGACATGATTGTGGAGGGACCCTGATCTCATCCTGCTGGGTCCTCACTGCTGCGCACTGCATGTACGTACTAGATTTGTATGCCCTGTCTTAAGCAGGTTCCAGCTGAGCTTTATTGTTTACTGGTATGTATGTTTTTATTTCAGTTCGGATTGGTATGATTACCAGGTGATGTTAGGAGGACTGAAAATACACAAACATGAGGCATCGGAGCAGTTCATCCCAGTGATAGAGACCATTGTTCATAAGGACTACTGGTTTAGTGGGCGTGCTATTTACAATGACATAGGTTTGTCACATTCATTGAATACATGATCATCTTTTAACAAAGAAGAGACTGAAATGTCAATAATATAAAATAGACTTAAATACAAGATTGCTAACTGAGGTTTGTGTCTGCTAGTGTTTTGTGTGAACAGTGTATATTGACATTAAGGGACTAAAACAAATCCTTTTTTTTTATTTATTTATTTTTTTATTGGGTGTCTTTTTTTCTGATTAAGTAAATGGAATATAGTTCTGTGAGTTTGGGGCCAGTATGTAGAGAATGGTTCTCTTGGTTTTTGTTTCTGAACTACTAGGTGATTTTCTGTATTTCTTTGTTTCCACACAGCTCTACTCAAACTCAACACAACAGAGGGCAACATGTGTGCTAAAGAAACTGACTTCGTGAGGACTGCATGTCTACCGGACCAGGTCTTCCCTGCCAAAACAGAGTGTGTGGTGTCTGGATGGGGAGACATTAAAGAAGGAGGTAATGAATTTTCTTATGTTAGAGTTCTCTTTAATGTAATGAAAACTGGTTATGATTTGTAGAATAAATTAAGTAATTTATGTCCATAAAGTTGTGTAACAGGGTGGTCTGAACCAGTGGTTCCTAACTGATCTAGTCTTAGGACCCACCAACAAACTGGGACCCAAAGTTTGAAAAAGAAATTTGACCACTCAAATTAATTTAATGCAAGTTTCATTTTGACCTTGGATGGAGCAGGACACAAGTAAATAGACAGACGGATCATTAAAAGAGCATCTTTAGAGAAGCCTGGAGAGGACACACATGCATACATTGTTTCACTCAATTTTCCTGTGATAGTGTGTTAAATTTGGTTTGTTGGTTAAATTTGGCATCCCTATGGAGCTCACGACTGCGAGGATGTGCCTGATAAAACAGATGGTTTTATCAGATAGATTTTGTCTTATTTCCACCAAATCAGATGCCAATTATAAATCTGTTGGGGATCAATCATTTGCCTGTTTTATTTATTCATTATTCAGACTGATTTGAACATGTTTATTAACCAACAGAGATGATGTAGTGGCAACCAACAGCTGTTTCTGTGCTAGCTTTGGTAGATGGATAAAATGTAGTCAGAATGAATTGTAATGTATGAGCTAGTTAACAATGTGATCAGACATGTTAAAAGAAGAAAAGCCCATGTTTCCCTAACTCGTGTTCTCTTTGACTTTTCAGACAGAAGAGGCAGCAAGGCTCTGTTGAAAGCTAAAGTGTTATTGATCAGTGAGAGTAAATGCAACCAGACACAAGTTTATGGAGATTTGCTGGACGACAGTATGTTCTGTGCCGGGTATCTGCAGGGCGGCGTCGACTCCTGCCAGGTGTGTATGCTCATAAAAGGGAATTCATTTACAGTCACACTGGAAAGAGGAAAGGATGCATTTTTCCTTTCCTTTGTGGGTCGTTGCTGAAAATGGCAAAATACTGACTTGCTTTTAAAAAACTTTTCAGAGTGACTCGGGTGGACCTTTGACATGTAAGCAGGATGGCACACACTACATCAGCGGTGCGGTGAGCTGGGGCCACGGCTGTGCTCGGAAGAACAAGCCTGGTGTCTACACCAACGTCTACAAATTTGTCGACTGGATCAGAAGCAAGATGAACTGAACAGAAATAAGAAACAACTTCAGCTTTGATTGCCTTGAAAAAAATCTGTTTATTTCATCAGCAATAAAACCAAGCATTTACTACCAGCCCAGCTTTGAGTTATTAGATCTCTCATAGCACGCATAACTCCTTTAGGCTTTCATTTCTTACTCACTAAGCCTTGCTAATTGTGCACTGTATCTGCAAACATCATTAGAAAATTATGTTTTACTTCACTAAAACAATGGTGCTTGCATGTTGTCTAATGATGATAATAGAAAACCAATACCTGCGCCCAATCTCAGTTCCAGCTCCTTCTAAACACACTTACTGTATTATTCACAACAAACTGCAAACTGTCCATTGGATGTTCTCTCTCTTTTAAACTGAAACAACTTGAATTTATTGTTGGTATTTTCACATATAATTAAATATACCTCAAATTCAAGCTTATCAATAAAGGTTTTCTGAATGTCTTCCATCTCAACACTCACATTGTGACAATCCTTTCAACTAACATGATGAATCTTGTTTTATTCAACTTACTTGACCCTCTTTAATCTCCTTTTTTACTTCATAATAAACCTAAATAAGATAAGATAAACTTTCATTGATCCCCCATTGGGGTAAATTTGGTTATTACAGCAGCTCAACAAGAGAGTGATAGTAATGAGCAATATTTAACAAAAGTAAGAAAAAACAAGTGTGTGCAATACTTAATCACAATAAAACCAAAAAGTTGCAATAATAATAACAACAATATTAGTTATCAATAACAGAATACTTACATATTAACATGTACACCTTTGCTTGTGGAAGGACAAGACAACATTATAAATAAGAATGCACACAGTGTGTATGGCGTTGATGTGAAAGAGGGACTAAAAATCCAGGTAACATTATACATCTGAAAATAATAACAACTTTCCCTTACAGTTTGATGCAAAAAAAAAAAAAGTACAAACAAACACACACCTGGGAAGGTGACTGCAGCAACTTTGGGACTGTGGGAGTTTATATACAAGTGTTCTTGTACTTGCTTGTAGATATATCTATATATCTACATACACATCAGCATATACACATACATACATCTATGTACACACGTTTATGAGTTTTAGAGCAAATTTCACCTGATGACCGGTTGGTAGGTGAACTGCAGGGGTTTCAGGCTGGAGCTCACCAGGGGGTGGATGTTGCTGACGATGATCTTCTCAAGAGTCTTCATCAGGTGAGAGGTGAGGGCCACAGGTCTGAAATGGTTGAGCTCTGGGGTGTGGAGTCTAGGGGACCGACACAGAAAGTCTTTCACAGTGACAGGACCTTCTCCAGACACAGGCTCAGACTGAAGATGACCTGACGAACCAGGTAGAGCTGGTCAGCGCAGTCTGGGGCTGATACTGTCAGGAACTGCAGCCTTCATCTTCCTCCGCTGACTCCTCACCTGATCTGCTGTTATGGAGTTGGGGGGGGGGGGGGGGGGGCAGAATTAAATCTATTAAAGAACAGATTTAGTTTGTTTGCCTACTCCCTATCTCTGCTTCAGAGCCCCTCCAAGAGCCTTTGCTGTGGTCTGAGATATTCTTCAGAACTTTCAAGACCCCCTCATGTTGTTCAGAAGGAGCTACTCCTCTGTCTCGGCCTTGCCTTCCCTTCCCTGGTTTTCTTCCTGAGCTCCCTCTGCACCCTCCTCAGCTCCTCTTTGTCCCCAGATGTAAAAACTAGGGCTTTCAATAGATTCAAATTTTTAATCGCGATTAATCTCACAAATTCCATAGTTGACTCGTGATTAATCGCAAACTAATCGCACTTTTTTGTCTGTTCTAAATGCCCCTTACAGGACTATTTCTCAAGATTTAAATACCCTTATTAACATGAGTGGACAACAATACTTTTTTTATGCAAATCTTTGTTCATGTCAACAACCCAAAAAACACAACAGATAATGTCCAGAAAATTTTCTAGTCTAATCTCAAAGATACTGAATGCTCTAAAAATCTTCTGAGAGCATAACATGGTAAACTCAAGCCCACCAAGCCACAATAGATGAAGAAACTGTTACCTTAATGTAACATTACTGAATAATACGACAGACTTGTAGAAGTTAACTCCTCTGTTCTCAGCAGCTTTACACAGAATAACAGATCTAATCATCACACACTGACATAAAGAGCATGGTCAGTGAAGTTCAAATCACTTAAAGATCATTCCTGGATCCTTCACACTAAAGCAGAGAATTTTGGTCTCACATGGGGGAAATAAAGGCTCACAATCATCACTCAACAGGATGATACAAAAAGACTAAATACAGTCAGAGAATTACACTACAGATTACTCAAGCATTTTTTTTCTTCATAAATAAAGGAGACCCACAGTCTAATAATGTCTTTTACCTTATATTATGATACTCTACAGAGCTTCTTCACTCTCAGGCTCACCTGTAACCTCTACTTCCCTGTTACACACCAGCCTCTGCTGCTCTGTCTCCTCCTCATCATCATGATGCAGGTGTAGGCCTATATTCACCAGCATCAGACCCTCCTATAGGGACTGTAGTCTTTGACACTTTTGCAGCATCTTGATTGTTCTTGTTTTTTTGTTTTTTTTTTTTAATTTGGCGTTTATTTACTGTTCCAGTCGATCATTTCAGTAAGTTTCGTTTTGTCCGAATACTTTCACTTTCAAGCAGGTGCTGAGTCGGCATGGGAGCGGGAGTAAACGGACCTTTATGAGACGTGATCGGACCAGTCAACAGTCAATATAAAGGGTCAGCGCAGCTGTAGTGCCGGTTCATAGCAGATATAAATAAATGAATAAATCATACAGGCCCAAAAGTGCGTCAACCCACCAGGAAATGCCCGGTATGCCAGAAAGCGAGTCCATCACTGCTTACAGTTGTCTGAGCGTAAACAATCCAGCACGGTGAGGGGGGCGGCTCTGTGCTTTAGTGGTGTGCTCAGGTAGCAAGTGGTACGGGGTGTTTAAGACTCTACTAGTACAAACTCCTGATAACTCAGTTCATGTCAACAGTAAGAGAAAATAACTTCGGTCTTATCTGGCATGATATGAAAGCTGAACCTGTCATTCAAAAGTCTCTCCTTTATCCATTTCTGCTCGCTTGTACCGCATCACAACGACATCACTTCCTGATGTGGCAAACTACGGGGTGGGTCAAGGGTCACACAGAACGCGCATGCGTTAATCGTGCGACAAAAAAAATAGTGGCGTTAAAAGTAATTTGAGTTAACGCAATTTTAACGCGTCAACTTTGACAGCCCTAATTTTAATACGATGTAATTTATAAAAAATTGAAAGTTAAATTGTATTTATTTCGCTTCAATTACACTACTGGAAATGTACCGAACCATGACTTCAAAACTGAAGTACATTCAGAACCAAAATTTTTTGGTACCATTACACCCCTATACGATACATGTAAGTTTGGGTTGTAAATGCACTTGTTTTTATGTGTCCCTTGACTCCTCAACATGGAATTACATGTTCTTTTTATGTACACATATTCTCATTTCTGTGTGTCTCATACAGTATGTAGACTGACCTCAATGACATATTTTCAAAGTGGCTGCTGTTCTGGTCTCAAACAAGTCTTTCAGACTTCTTTCCATAACATGGGGACTTGATAAACAAGGGTTCCTGTCTTAATATTCCACAAAACGGTAGTTGTGGTTGGTCCCAGTACAACACGGCTTCACCAAATTTGTGCAGAAACGGTTTTCTAATCCAGGTCTGTCGACCAAAGTAAAGGAAGGTGCTCTGGTAATATTGCTATTGTTCATCATTCCATGACATGATGTGCCTAAAACTTACATCTAAGCAGCTAATTGTCATTAAATGATCAAAGGCAAGACTGACTTTAATGCACCAAACTTAAATGTTTGCAGGTTAGGGCCAGCTCTAATGCAGAGTAATGCTAACTCATCATGTCTTTGGGATTTATTTTACTTGCATGATTTAAGCATGAAAATATCCCCTTACACGTAAGTATTACTTCTTTATATTAATTGCAGGCACCTGTAGTTTTCTTTCAAATGTTCTTCTTTTAAGTGAGGTAACGGTAAGCCACATAGGTGTAGATATCAGAATTTTACTTCGTGCCACAGCCGTTACCCCAGAGCACCATACACACCACATAATGTGTCCCATTAGTCGACACAGAGCCAGCCTGCCTGAACTTTTTGAGCAAACATAGCCTTGGCTGAAATGGAGGACGGGTTTTCGCAGACCAGATCCAGGTTGTTTTAGACGGCAAGAATTTGCACATTTTTGAGAGGGAGTACGACATCTTTATCGTCATGTGCACTTTGATAAGCCTACAGGACCAAGGCTTATATCCTCCTCAATCTTGCAGAACCGGAGACCATTGAACCGGAGCTTTTTTTGTCTGTGCAGCTGATTTGAGCACACCCAGCGAGGATGGATCCAGAACCCCTGAGGAGAAAATTCTGTGAAATGTGCAATCCTCAAAAAAACAAAACAATGGAAAGACACAGGCTTCATTCAAGGAATCAGACACAAGATGAGAAAATTGAGTCATTCATCAGTGGAGATGTTCTGATATTATTTTTTTCCTTCTGGATACCGGCTCTGATATCAAGGTGTTGAGTATTGGCCAATACAGAGTACTGATCTGATACTGGTGTGGACTTTCTGGACTGTTCAGAGTAAATTATTTTAGACCTACAGTGCTTAACAAATTTATTAGACCACCTGTCATATTTGTCTCAGAGACCATCCAGCATCATAAGTGCTTTAATGTGGACTCTTTCATTTTCAGTGAGCTCTCCACATTTTACCATTTTCAACAGGAATGAGGGATTTCAAACTGAATTCACCCAAACTTGAGCCGGCTCACTGGGCTTCTCTGAGAAGTCAGAAATGAATCAAGCATAAAATTCAACCACTAAAGCTCATTTTCCAGTTCAGGAATGCAAGTAAATAACTATAATTTGACATATTAATCAAGAAATAGTAATGTGCTTTACTATTTTTTCAATTTTTTGTAAATCAATAAATTTGAAAATTCGTGGATAACAATAATAATTATATTTTAGCATTAAAAATAGCATTTCGGCTAAAGAGCTTCTACAAAAAAAAAAAAAAAAAAAAAAGATTTTGGTAGTTACCAATGCTGTTAATTTAGGGCAGCTGTGGCATAAACCTTACTTTGGTTAGGGTTAGGGTGGTCTAATAAATTTGTTAAGCACTGTATATTTGACTCAGAACATGGCTCAACAAATAGAATCATAATGTACAACATCTCTGTGACCCTAAAATTGTTTTTCTGCTGATTATTGAGCTTTACTGGTAAATATTAAAAGAATAATACAGGGGGCTGCACCACAGGCTCTACCTATTTCTTTCTCCATTATGCTCTATTCAGGTAGCATGACGTGATTACGGGACAGCCTGCCATTGGCTGATGGACCTTCACAAAGATATGACAGCATTCAAGCTAGCAGTGATAAATGATTGTAATTGGATCAAACCAGATAAACAGGCGTTCAGTATCAGGTTTACTGGTGTAGATTTAATCATGAAAGTCCCCAAAAGTCACACGAGTTCCAGGCTCGCTGAAAATGCTGCTGCAAGGGATACAAAGGGCATCAATGGTGTTAATGGTAAGGCACAATGGCTAGCTTCAAGAGGAAACGCACATAAGAGGCAGTGTGAGGTGTTTTTGTTAACAACCTTTATTCCAAGACGAAGACCAGATGAGGACGTGCTAAAAATGGATTACTGATAACAAAAATCCTGATGAAAAGTCAGACTACTTTTTGTTATTGTCACAAAGATGAGATGAAACTAAAATGTATGTACCGGACTGACAGACATTCAGATTCAGTGATATTTCTCCACTGTGAGTCTAAGCTGCTTACTGTTAAAACACACAGAGGTGAGAGAGCAGTGTTAAAATAAATGTGTTTTCATGTTTGAGGGCCAGAGAATGAAGCAGAATCCAGTCTCTCCTTGGCAAGAGTAAACATAGAATCACCATGACAGAGAGACTGTCGTAATGGTACAGTTAAGTTTGGTTTAGTTTTTCATCAGTCGTAAATATTTTTGGTAATTGGGCTCATCTAAGATATATTATATGGACAAAAATATTTGGCCACATCTGTTAATTATTGAATTCAGGTGTTTCAATCAGACCTGTTGCCTCAGATGTGTAAAATTAAGCACCTCGCTATGCAGTCTCCATTTGCAAACATTTGTGATACAAAATGTGTCCTTCTGAAGAGCTCAGTCACTTCATGCGTGGTACTCAACTGGTCAACTGTAACTGTAACGTTCTGCTGATTCCATACCTGCAGAGTTTCAGAACTTTCATTAGTGCATTAGTGCAAGCAGAAAAACTGTGTTGGGAGATTCATGGAATGGGTCCAAGCAGCTGCATGCAAACCATGGATCACAAAGTCCAATGCCATGCGTGGGATGGACTGGTGTAAAGCACACAGACACTGGACTATGGAGCAGTGGAAACGTGTTCTGTGGCGTGATCAAGCATCTTTGGCAGTCAGATGGGGGAGTCTGGCGGATGCCAAGAGAACATCATCTGACCTGACTGCATTGTGCCAACTGTGAAGTTTGAAGGAGGAGGGATAATAGTGGAGCTGTTTTTCAGGGTTTGACCCCTTATCTTCAGTGAAGGTCAATCTTAATGCTTAAGCATGCCAAGACATTTTGGTGAGGGCCCTTTTCTATTCTAACATGACTGTGCCCCAGGTGCACTAAGCAAGGACTATAAAGACATGGATTGGTGAGTTCTGTGTGGAAGAACTTGACTGGTCAGAGCCCTGATCTCAATCCCATAGAGCACCTTTGGGAGGAACTGGAATGGACATTGCGAGCCAGGCCAGTGCCATATAGACACTCTAGAGTGAAAACTCAACATGCTGCACCTTTCAGCCTGATTTAAATGAAATATGAAGTCAGACTTTGTTCACTGTACACCCTTAGTCAATACAAAATTAGATTTTATAAGAAACCGTGATCTAGTGAAGTAACACCACAAAAACAAAAAAAAGTTGAATCTCAAGAGACAGTCTTACACTTACTTCTGATGCTGTTTTTTCTATAATCTATCAAAAAAAAAAAAAAAAAGGCACTCACTGTCATGAGTTCAATTGCCTCAGTTGACCCTCTGGTCTGTGTGGGTTTACAAAGTTGCATAAAATCAAACCTGACCATTACGAAAGCTCTTGTTAGTAGATTAAAATATTTTCCATTATAAGCATATTTATGGGTGTTGTTGTAACAAAGGTTGCATTACTCATCATTTTCTAGCACGTTTCCAAAATAGACATACCAATGAAATGTCCCAACATAATATAAATGGTCATAATGTCAAATAAAAACATGTGAGGTTAATTAAGTGACTACATTTATTCACCCCCTTTAAAGTGACTGACCTAATTCAACAGAGGTCCATTCAAGTGGTGCTAGTAGTCTCATTCTAAGTGAAAAGGGGATCACCTGGGTACCAGTGTTAGGAGTAACGCATTACAGTAACTCTGTTAGTTTTTATGGTAACTAGAAGTGTAACGTGTTTCTTTTTAAATCATTACCGCCGTCACAATAATTGAGAATTTAACTCACACATTACTCGTTACTTTTACAGCCGACACTCGTTGATGAAGGTTAGAAAACATCCGGCTCGGCGGACGACGTGACAGGAACCTAAGCACATCAGCATCCTGTGACGGAGAACAGCCTCTGCAGAAACACACAAGCAAAAACAGGCCCTGAAGTGCGCACACACATCATGGCTAAACACTCGGGTGTGAGCTCTCTGTCTTGGAAATACAAGTATTACTTTTCCCTCCTTGGGATAAATGACGAAAAAGAACCGGGAAACTTGTCCACCACCAAGAACAGTTATTCCAATCTCACGAAGCACCGAGTTAGACACACGCATTCTCTGATTTCTCTGATACCGGTGCTAAATCAATACTTTTTATACAGCACCGGTGCCTAAACGGTGCCTGAATCAATACTTGTGTACCTGTGTTGACAGTCAGCGGGAGAATAAAAGCTGTCTGGGTATCATAAATGATTTGTAGAAATATTTTTGTAAGGTGCCAGTGGAACGTTGGATATGGAAAGGAGGCCGGTGTATCTTAACACATAAATCACACAAATTCCATAAAGTAATCTCTTGCCTTTCATTGGGTGGCAAAATAAAGTATCAATATCTGTGTCGTAATTTGGTCCAGTAGATATCCAATATATATTGTACCATGTCAGTGAGGATTTTTCCATACTCATCCTCTGACTACTCTGAAGGAGTTAAAAGCTTCAGCAGCTGAGATGGGAGAGACTATGCAAACAATGTTTGCCCACGTTCTTTACTAGTCAGAGCTTTATTGGAGAGTGGTAAAGAGAAAGTGGTAATGGTGGTTGTGGTGGTAGGGGTAGGGCATCTCTTTTTTTCATTAAAGACTTGCTTCACAAATAAGACAAGTGGCGACTAGCCTATGGAAACTTGAGCATAGTCAAGAGAGTTCTAAGGCAGCCTGCTTCCAGGGACTGTAATTATGCAGAAGGGAAAAACACTGTCATAAGACAAGGTTAAATAAATGAAACCACAATGTACACAAGATAGCAGTGTCCCAAAATACACAAACTCCCACATAACTGATACAGCTGGATAAAGATTGACAGCTGCGTGGGATATTCAGGTCTTTTTGGGAATAAAAGTCAATCACTGAATCTTCAGTCTGCCACACTGTGCTGACAGTCCCACACAGAATCATGCTGGCTGCAGGGGTCCTACTCATCAGTCTGTGTTTGCTCGGTGTTCACGGCAATGACGCAAATGTAAGTTTTTCAATACTTTTGATATTATATATTGTTAATAATTATTAAAATGAAAATATTAAATGTATGATGACAACTGACTTTTCTCCGCTGATTTGTTTTTGTCATTGCAGGAGGAAATCCAATGTAAGATTTGGTTTTACTCAGTTGATCTTTGTGGTGACAAGCTTCCTCTTCAGATTAGAATAAATTATTTTATTTTGGTGTTGAAGTGTGTTAGAGTCAGGCATGAGAGAGGAATCAAAAACACCTTTTTTTATATAATATCAAGAACAAAGACAAAATGTTGGTGAGAGAATCAAAATGTTGAATCAAAAATCAAAATGTTGAGACAAGTTTCAAGACTAAGTTGAATTACAATTCCGAAAATGAAGTCAAAGTTAAAGAATGAAAACTAAATATTATGTAAAGTTGAAATGCTCAGGAAACAAAGTGATTTCAAAAAAGAGTAGTAATATCAAGAAGAACATCAAAATGCTGAGATACTGATACTGAAATGTGTAAAATAAATTCAAAATGCAGAGAATGAAGAGGAAATGTTAGGGAAAAAGCTTAAATGTCCAGAATGAAAAGTTGGCATGCTGAGAAAGAAAAGAAGTTTAAAATAAAAAAGAGATGTTAAAAAATTTAAAATGTCAAGAATGAACTCTGAAGACAATTTTGAGAATGAGTAGAAACATGGAGGAAAAGCTTTATGAATCTAAATGTTGAGAAAAACATTTTAATGTTAAGAAAAAAGGTAAATTTTATAGAGCAAATGTTGAGCATAAAGTCTGTGAGCAAGGTTGAATTATTAAGGTCATAACATTGTAAATTAGCATGCAAGTGCTGAGAAGAAATTTTAAATTGTAAGATTAAAGTTGAAATGTTCAGAATAAAGTCAAAATGTAGAAATTAGAGTCAAAAATATTAAGAAATACGTGCGTGCAGATGGCTGAGTATTTAAGGTGCAACCCATGTATGGGGCTGGCTTGGGTTTGAACCCTACCTGTGGCCCTTTTTGCATGTCTCTTCCCTGTTTCCAAGTCTATCCACTGTCTTTCCTCTCTGGAATAAAGGCACCAAAAGGCCCAAAAATAAATCTGAAAAAAAAAATGCTGAGAGTTAAAAAATAAATGTGGGGAATAAAGTCAAAATGTTCAGAATCAAACAGAAATGTGGTCAACAAAGTAAAACATGTTGAGGCGAAATTATGAAAAAAAAAGTCAGAAGGTAATAATGAAGAACAAAAATTAGAGAATGAGAAACAAAAATGAGAACAACGTCAAATTATTGAGAAAAACAGTTAAATATTGAGAATAAAGTCAAAATTAAGTCAAAATATGAGAAAAAAGGCAACATTTTGAGAAAAAAGAAAAAGATTTGAGCCCAAATGTTAAAAACAGTAAAAATGTTGAGAATAAAACAAATGTGGACGTGTTAGGTCAAAATCACTTGAAAAAGAAGGAATGTGGGGAACTGGATAAACAAAAGAACCAGTAATGTCAAAACACAACTCAGAATTCTGAAAAAAATGCAAAATGTTGAGAATAAAGTCAAAGGTTTGAGTTAAACTGTTGAAAACAGTAAAAATGTTGAAAAAAAGTAAAAATGTCAAGAAAAGGTAACAATGTTGAGACTAACATCAAATTTTTAAGAACGAAGGCAAAATATTCAGTCAAAACTATGAGAAAAAAACTTAAAATTTTTAGAGTGAAACGTTGAGAAGAAAATCAAAATGTTGGGGATAAAATCTAAATGTTGAGAATAATTCAAATGTTCAGAATAAACTATAAATATGGAAAATAAATAAAACTGTCAAAATTATGAAAAAATGGCCAAAATATTGAGAGTAAAATAAAGATGTTGAGAATGAAATCAAAATGTTAAGAATAGTTTAAATATTTAATACAATGTTTAAATATTGATAATAAAATTTAAACACTGAGGAAAAAATAGCCAAATTATTTAGAGTAAAGTCAAAATGTTAAGATGAAAGTTTAAATGTTGAGAGTAAATATTAAATGCTGAGAATTAGGTAATCGTCTCAAGGAAAAGCTGAAATGTTAAGAACGATGAGGAAATGTTAAGAAGTAAAAGTAAAGAGAGGGACGAGCATTGCAAATTAGCTCTAGCTACAAATATTGTAGTGTGAGGCAATGATTTACTTACTCATACTCATCCCTATACAAATAAATATTAAATAAAACAAATAAATGTGAAGAATAAAGTCAGAATGTTAAGAATCAAGTTAAAACTTTGAGTAAATCTTTAAAGTAAAAAAAGAAATAAAGAACAAGAAGAACAGCCAAAAAAATTGAAAGATGGAAAATATTTTTCCATCACAACTGTTAAAAAAAGTTGAAATGATGACAGGAAAAAGTGGAATTTCTATTGCAACATTATTCTTAACTTTTCGAATTTTTCTTTTTTTTCAAGTTCTTGATAAAAATAATTTCCTCCTCTCATTTTTTTTCTTGCCGAGCTTTAGGATCAATATATGTTAGCAAAGTATTGCTTGAGCTGTTGAATTTCTTCAGATATTGAGATTTCCATTCCTCTATCATTCTTTCTACTAATTTAAATCTCTGTCAAAAATATATTTAACATTGTTTCACTTTAAAACTTCCTACTAATGTGCCATTATAACAAAGGCCTGCTTCTTTTTAGTAATTAGGTTCTTTTTTGGTTTTGTTTAGTTTTTCGAGACAGAAGTTTCTTTATTATGCTTCTTTCTAAAAAAAATATTGCTTTTTTATTATTTAATTACCTTCAAAGCCTTTCTTATCTCAGTCTGTACTTCATCTTAACAAGGTAACATTTCTGTGTGAACTTTCTATCACAATCCCTAACTGAATTTTCAAACTGAGTCTGACATTATTTCCTGTACACTGCTCCCCCTGTTATGACTTCTTCATTTACATATTTGTTAACTTTGAATAAGCCTATATGTATCTTCTACTTTTCAATTCCAGTATTTGAATATTTTTCTGTTCTCCACAGACACAGAGTTTGAATTCAACACCACCTCTTTTACCAGCCTCTTGTTCGATCTGGGTGATTGGTTAATGGACCTCCTGGATGATGACAGTTAGTGTCCTTGAAAGACACAATGATGACTGCATATTATCCTCATGTGTAACCTTTACATTTGTTTCCTGAAACCCTCTCTCCTCTCTTTTTTAGAAGTCTGTGATCCAAACCCTTGCTTGAATGGCGGCACTTGTCAAGTTGAATCTGATTTGAGTTTAACATGCACATGTCCTGAACCTTATGTTGGAAAGAAATGCCAAAATGGTACCATTTCTGTACTTAGCTTCATGATTGCTAACTGGACTGTCACATCTCTGTGTTTCATTTTGTCATATCTTCATGTACACACGTGGACAAAATTGTTGGTACCCTTCCGTTGAAGAAATACAAACCCACAATGGTAACTGAAATAACTTCAAACTGACAAAGGTCATAAGAAATACAAATTTACTGACAATCAACTAATGAAAATAGACAATGCTTTTGAATTGTGGTTCAACAGAATCATAAAAAAAAAAAAAACAACTAATGAAACTGGCCTGGACTAAAACGATGGTACCCTTAACTTAACAATTTGTTGCACAACCTTTTTAGCCAATCAGCAATAAAGCGATTTCTGTAACTCTCAGTGAGACCTCTGCACCCGTCCACAGCATTGATGTGTGGTGAGGTTTGTGGCTGGTGAGGCACTGACTGTTTTAGAGTCAGATTTAAAACAGTTATGTTTCATGTTGCAAATCAGCTTCGGTTCCCAATTCTAGAAGATGTTTCGCCTCTTCTCCAAAAGGCTTCTTCAGAAGAGAATATGGAACCAGTCCATCTTCCACCTGATCAGCGTTTGATAACCATGACCTGGATGACTGAGAACCTACGTTTGTCTTCTCCAGGCTGTATGTTTTAGCTCCTTCCTTAGATCAGGGCTCATAGAAAGCCACTTCAGAATAATCCAGTGATTTGTTCTTAGCCGTTCTTGGCTGTTTTTAGTTGTGTGTTTGGGTCATTATCCTGCTGGAGGATCCATGACCTGCAACTGAGACCAAGCTTTCTGACACTGGGCAGCCCACTTAGCTCCAGAATGCCTTAATAGTCTTGAGATTTCATTGTACCTTATTTTAGGGTTACCATCAATTTTGTCCAGGCCACTGTCATTAGTTAGTTTTTTTTTTAAATGATGCTGATGAACCATAATTCAAAAGCAATGTCTGATTTTTCGTAAGTTAATTTACATTTTTATTTACTTTTACTTTTGTCAGTTTCAAGTCAGTTTAGTGATCACTGCAGGTTTTTCTTTCTTTAACAGCAGGGTACCAACAGTGTTGTCCATGTTTGTATATGCACAATGTTTAAGGACACAAATCACTCATTTGCACAGACAAAAATCACTGAAAACAGCAAATTTTGTTGTCTTAAAAGTTCTGCGCTTAGCCAACTTTTGATATCAGCTGCAGAGCATTTGAAAATGGCAACAAAAAGGTTGCCCTTTGCAATTGAAAACATTGTTGTGCAAAGGTGGCCTGAGTTGAGTTAGTTTGAATAACCATGACTTTAAACTTGTTTCTTATATTTAGTGAGAAATACTTGTGAGAATGCAACATGTGGCCATGGGGACTGTGTCATCAACTTAAAGAAACCTCCCTTCTATAAGTGCAAGTGCAATCCTCCATACCAAGGTCCTCACTGCAGCTCATGTAAGTATACTGAACCCCAACTTTTATATAAGATGATCTTTTTTTAACTAAATGATAGTGTGCTTTCTGTTCATGCAAGAGGCGTTTCATAGATTTATGACACATACTTGCTCAATATTTAGATAATTTAACCTGAAATCAAAATGTAACAATTGAATTTGAAACAATTAAAGCATGAAAATAGTAAAACATACCAATGAATTTTAATGAGCCCATTAGCCCCTTTGGATGCCACCACTTTGATTTAGTTATTATAAGCACTGCAATCATGTCTGTAAAATAACTTGATTTATTATGATTACAACTATTACAACTACAACTATACAATATTAATGGGGTGTCATTGAAAATAATCCGCCTTAATGGTCTGCAAATATTCTGCAATGGAAAAAATCGGAAGAAAAAACAATTTTTGGGTGGCCCACATTCTACATGGGTCCCAGAATCCTTTGCTACAACCCCGCAATGATGAAGCGTACCTTTGAATTACTTGGGTTTGTTTGTTGTTTTTTGTCCATATCAGTGCCAGAGTCGCCCTGTGAACCCAATCCCTGTCAGAACGGAGGCTCCTGTATAGCAGAGAAGAGACGTTTTGGCTGTGCTTGTCCTTCTGGATATACTGGAAGATTCTGCCAATCAGGTAAAACTAGTAGTTAAAGCTACAGAAACACTTAAATCTAAAGTTTAGTTTGAGTTGATTCTAAGTTTGAAAATGTTGCATTTTAGTATTAAGAAATATATTCAGATTTTTTGTTCACTGAAAATCTTCTCTTCCAGCACCAACTGACTGTTATGAAGGGACAGGGAAGTCATACAAGGGTAATGTCAGCACCACTAATGATGGCCTGGACTGTCTGGACTGGAACTCCTACTTTGTTCTGTCACAAGGCAGGAATCCTTTCATGATGTTCGAAAGCTTTTCTGAAGAGGAAAACAACAACCACTGCAGGTAAAGTCAAGTAATATATTATTAACTATGAATTTGGTTCTTGCTTGTTAAACATGACATTTAAAAACATCTTGAGGGATTTTCTTCAAATGTTGCAGGCCGTTCATCTCTGACAGCCACTCTCACAGACCGTTCATGTAAGACACTTTTATCTCAGAACAGAAATGCAAGCTAGAACTTGAGAAATAAAATCTGATTAAACTTAGGTTTTAGGTAATGGTTTGGATACCAGAAGTTTAAAGTTAAAAACCTGACCTGAAAAACCTCATTACAATATTTTTAACAAATCCAAGTAAACAGTCTGCTTCCAGGAAAAAGCTCATCCTCCATGAAAACATTCTAACACAGCAAGCATGGCTAACGTAGTAAGCTAATGTTGCAAGGAATCTAACATAGCTAAAGCTAAGCACACAAAGTAGCTACGTATCTATGTTATCTATGTAGCTATGTTAACTTTAACTATGCTTGATGAAGCTCACATTGCTAATGCTAACGTAGCTATAGATAACTGAGCTAAATGGCAAAAATAGGTAGGTAGCCAAAATAGCTCATGTAGCTAAAGTTCAGCTCACAAAGCAGCTTTGTAAACTACATATCCATATTGTCCATGTAGCTACATAAGCTTTAGCTACATTTCCTAAAGCTGATCTTGCTAAAGATAACTTTGCTACTTTGGATTATGTAGTAATGTAAATTATGTAGCCAGCGTAGCTATGATAGTTTTTGCTGAAGCTCACGGAGCTAAAGCTAGTCACTGTTCATGTAAATACTTCGGATGTTTGTCTGTCCATAATTTGATCCCGGATTTTAACTTTTTTTTCTCTATTCTATGTATGAAAAGTGTCTTAGTCTGTGATCATTTCATGGTCGTTACTGCCAGACTTTGTTTATAAATAAAGTTGATTTAAAAAACACTAGAACTGGAAATACATTGCACTGGCAAATTATATCACTTTCATCCTTCGATATACAGCGTCTCAAATGAACGGTCTGTGAGAGTGGCTGTCAGAGATTAACAGTCAGCAGCTAGACTTTCTTGCCTGTGCTTGTGAATGCAATATCCCAAGAGAACTTTAAAAGATTTTCTTCAGTATTTGCACAAATATCTGATATCATTCACGGGTACACTGATTGGAGTTTAGGTGAAAGGGCAAGGTCGTGTGAGTCACTGACATCTCTTGCTTGTGAGCACAATATCTCAAAAATGCTTTGAGGGATTTTCTTCACACTTTGCACATGTCCACAGTCATTAATGGATGAACTGATTTGAAATTTGATGTCAAAGGTAAGAGGTCATGTCCAGTCCTGACTTCTAACACTTTTACAAACACACACATACCCCCGACACACAAACAAAACCCCCTGTACTGTGGTCATTAAAGCTGCAGGAAGTGATTTATTTTTAGTTTTGTTTGCCCACAAAAACAACACAACCTGTCAGGGTCTTGTTATTGAAGCCATCTAAAAAAATAACACACTTCTACAACGCCTCCATGCGCTGCATTCTGACTTGAGGAAAACCAGCAAGGGACATTGCTCCAGCCAATGAGGAGGCTAGTACTTGCAGTCAATCACAGCTCAGGACAGAGGGAGCATTCCTATTGGCTGCTGTAATAGGTGCGCTTGCACCTCAGCTCAGTGAGAAGTTGATACAATGGCAGAGTAACCAGCAGTGTTAGGTTCTATGTAGAATTGTAGAAGTGTTTTCTAACCTGTAATTGGGCCATTGATTTCAGTGGAAAAGTGGAGCAAAATCACTCCACGAGAGCTTTGCCACCCTCAGTATTTGATTAAGTGGACGTGCACATTTGCAAGGAGGTATGTGAGAAGAGGGGCAAAGCTACAGAGCTCAAACACGGAGAAGAAGAGAAAGGGAGGGGTAATAGAGTTGATTCTACATGGTTCTCATTGAATGTTACATACTCAAGCTTTAATAATGGCCCATAATCAAAAATCAAATGAAATCAGATTAGAGCTTTTTTTTTTTTGCTTATTTTGGGGAAGGCACTCAGGTACCTGTACAACCCAGGGGCAGCTTTTGTGTCTGTCTTTGTGCTTTTTAATTTGTCCGTTGCTCAGTTCTTCATGATCAGATTTCATATTGAGTACTGTTGCTATCATGAAGTGAGTTTATCTTGAGATTTTTGCCGCAATTTGGACTCTTATAAGCCAATTTACCTGGGGTCATCTTTATGGTGTCGCTGTCGACAGGATCACATACCGCAGAGAGGTACTTCTCTCTCTTTGTCTACTTGCAGTGAGTGACAATCTTAAACACACCCCTAGATCACTTTGCTTCAACTGTTTTCACACTTCAGAGAACAGATTATCTTCAAAATGTTCCCAAAGGAAGAGAGGGAGGAGAGGAGGCATTCAGCAAAGGCTAAGGAAAAAATGGCCTTCGTGATAGATGTAGGCTCCCCTCTGCTTCCCACTGTCCTAAGTTTAGTCCTTCTGCATCAAAATGGATGAGCTGGAGGCATACGCCAGGTATAAACGGGATTTTAAAGAGACTTGTCTGTTGGCCTTCACTGTGACATGGCTGGGAGACACGGATCATGACAAGGATCTTTATATCAATGGCTTTGTGTGTCCCATTCATATGGACTGTTCTCCTCTCATTACGAAAAGTCCACTGGAGGCGGGGTGTGTTTCTATCTCAACGGGATCCTTTTGTAACCAGCAGATCCTTCGTAAGGCTGAGTGTATTGTGGCTTCTCCTGATCATGTACTTCTGGGTGAATTTTCTCTGTTACCATCAGGACATCATTATGATTTACCTGTTTGTAAACTAACTGCCATTTAAAACCTTTTATTCCATGTGCAGTCAGATCATGAAATGCTTCTTTGGGTCTTAATTTTTTTTTATATCTCTTACAGTCTTTTACCCTTCAAGTCCCTTTTAATAGACTATTCGTAAAAGTTTATTTACTAATTTGTCAGCCCTATTTATTTTGGCATTCATTTTTAAGGTCTTATTATGTGTTTAAGCTTACACATATTGTTGCTGTCTTTGTTGCTGTTTTTTATGTACAATCTGCTCCCAACCTGCCCCTCAAGGGATTAATTAAGTTGTTGAATTTCATTAAATTGAATTGAATTGAAAAAGTGTTCATTGAGATTCTGGCTTTTCTTTGCTTCAATTGTTAAAATAAACTTAATTTTAATGAAATAATACACAATATTTTTGTCTTGGTAAGCAGGAAGTTTGTAGTAATTATTTTAAATTTCAGGAATCCAGATGGGGATAACAGACCTTGGTGTTATATCGAAAGAGATGGCGAACTGGACTGGGACTATTGTAAAGTCAAGAAATGCTCTGCAGGTGGGCCCTTACACACTATCACACAGTCATGCACACATAGTACATGTCATTGTTTCCAGCACATATGCACTGTGCTCAGTTTTTCCTGCTGTTCCTCAGATCCTACCCCTTCCCCGACTCCAGTCCAGCCAGTGCCAGACCCTTCCCCATTCTCCCAATGTGGCAGATTAAGCCCAAATCTCCTCAGCTCTATTGTTAAGGGCAGTGTGGCTTCCCGTGGTCATCATCCCTGGCAGGTTTCTCTGCAGAAAAGAACCAAAGGCTCCTCATTAGAGTTCAGACATTATTGTGGAGGGACCCTGATCTCATCCTGCTGGGTCCTCACTGCTGCGCACTGCATGTACGTACTAGATTTGTATGCCCTGTCTTAAGCAGGTTCCAGCTGAACTTGACTGTTTACTGGTATGTATGTTTTTATTTCAGTTCAGATCGGTTTGATTATCAGGTGATGTTAGGAGGACTGAAAATACACAAACATGAGAAATCGGAGCAGTTCATCCCAGTGATAGAGACCATTGTTCATGAGGACTACAGGAGTACTGGGCGTGCTCTTTACAATGACATAGGTTTGTCACATTCATTGAATACATGATCATCTTTTAACAAAGAAGAGACTGAAAAGTCAATAATATAAAATAGACTTAAATACAAGTTTGCTAACTGAGGTTTGTGTCTGCTAGTGTTTTTTGTGAACAGTGTAGACAAGATATAGAATATTGACATTATGGGACTAAAATAAATCCCACTGTTTTGTTTTGTTTTTTTTTATTGGGTGTCTTTTTTTTCTGATTAAGTAAATGGAATATAGTTCTGTGAGTTTGGGGCCAGTATGTAGAGAATGGTTTTCTTGGTTTTTGTTTCTGAACTACTAGGTGATTTTCTGTATTTCTTTATTTCCACACAGCTCTACTCAAACTCAACACAACAGAGGGCAACATGTGTGCTGAAGAAACCGACTTTGTGAGGACTGCATGTCTACCGGACCAGGTCTTCCCTGCCAAAAAAGAGTGTGTGATCTCTGGATGGGGAGACATTAAAGAAGGAGGTAATGAATTTTCTTATGTTAGAGTTCTCTTTAATGTAATGAAAACTGGCTATGATTTGTAGAATAAATTAAGCAATTTATGTCCATAAAGTTGTGTAACAGGGTGGTCTGAACCAGTGGTTCCTAACTGATCTAGTCTTAGGACCTACCAACAAACTGGGACCCAAAGTTTGAAAAAGAAATGTGACCACTCAAATTAATTTAATGCAAGTTTCATTTTGACCTTGGATGGAGCAGGACACAAGTAAATAGACAGACGGATCATTAAAAGAGCATCTTTAGAGAAGCCTGGAGAGGACACACATGCATACATTGTTTCACTCAATTTTCCTGTGATAGTGTGTTAAATTTGGTTAGTTGGTTAAATTTGGCATCCCTATGGAGCTCACGACTGCGAGGATGTGCCTGATAAAACAGATGGTTTTATCAGATAGATTTTGTCTTAATTCCACAAAATCAGATGCCAATTATAAATCTGTTGGGGATCAATCATTTGCCTGTTTTATTTATTCATTATTCAGACTGATTTGAACATGTTTATTAACCAACAGAGATGATGTAGTGGCAACCAACAGCTGTTTCTGTGCTAGCTTTGGTAGATGGATAAAATGTAGTCAGAATGAATTGTAATGTATGAGCTAGTTAACAATGTGATCAGACATGTTAAAAGAAGAAAAGCCCATGTTTCCCTAACTCGTGTTCTCTTTGACTTTTCAGACAGAAGAGGCAGCAAGGCTCTGTTGAAAGCTAAAGTGTTATTGATCAGAGAGAGTAAATGCAACCAGACACAAGTTTATGATGGTTTGCTGGACGACAGTATGTTCTGTGCCGGGAGTCTGCAGGGCGGCGTTGACTCCTGCCAGGTGTGTATGCTCATAAAAGGGAATTCATTTACAGTCACACTGGAAAGAGGAAAGGATGCATTTTTCCTTTCCTTTGTGGGCCGTTGCTGAAAATGGCAAAATACTGACTTGCTTTTAAAAAACTTTTCAGGGTGACTCGGGTGGACCTTTGACGTGTAAGCAGGATGGCACACACTACATCAGCGGTGTGGTGAGCTGGGGCCACGGCTGTGCTCGGAAGAACAAGCCTGGTGTCTACACCAACGTCTACAAATTTGTCGACTGGATCAGAAGCAAGATGAACTGAACAGAAATAAGAAACAACTTCAGCTTTGATTGCCTTGAAAGAAATCTGTTTATTTCATCATCAATAAAACCAAGCATTTACTACCAGCCCAGCTTTGAGTTATTAGTTCTCTCATAGCACGCATAACTCCTTTAGGCTTTCATTTCTTACTCACTAAGCCTTGCTAATTGTGCACTATATCTGCAAACATCATTAGAAAATTATGTTTTACTTCACTAAAACAATGGTGCTTGCATGTTGTCTAATGATGATAATAGAAAACCAATACCTGCGCCCAATCTCAGTTCCAGCTCCTTCTAAACACACTTACTGTATTATTCACAACAAACTGCAAACTTTCCATTGGATGTTCTCTCTCTTTTGAACTGAAACAACTTGAATTTTTGTTGGTATTTTCACATATAATTAAATATACCTCAAATTCAAGCTTATCAATAAAGTTTTCCTGAATGTCTTCCTTCTCAACACTCACACTGAAAGTCCTTTTAACTAACATGATGAATCTTGTTTTATTCAACTTACTTGACCCTCTTTGATCTCCTTTTTTACTTCATAATAAACCTAAATAAGATAAGATAAACTTTCATTGATCCCCCATTGGGGTAAATTTGGTTATTACAGCAGCTCAACAAGAGAGTGATAGTAATGAGCAATATTTAACAAAAGTAAGAAAAAACAAGTGCGCACGATACTTAATCACAATAAAACCAAAAAAGTTGCAATAATAACAACAACAATATTAGTTATCAATAACAGAATACTTACATATTAACATGTACACCTTTGCTTGTGGAAGGGCAAGACAACATTATAAATAAGAATGCACACAGTGTGTATGGTGTTGATGTGAAAGAGGGACTAAAAATCCAGGTAACATTATACATCTGAAAATAATAACAACTTTCCCTTACAGTTTGATGCAAAAAAAAAACAACAACAACAAAAAAAAAACACAAACAAACACACACCTAGGAAGGTGACTGCAGCAACTTTTGGACTGTGGGAGTTTATATACAAGTGTTCTTGTACTTGCTTGTAGATATATCTACATATCTACATACACATCAGCATATACACATACATACATCTATGTACACACATGTTTATGAGTTTTAGAGCAAATTTCACCTGATGAAGTCATCCACCCACATGTCCGGTTGGTAGGTGAACTGCAGGGGTTTCAGGCTGGAGCTCACCAGGGGGTGGATGTTGCTGACGATGATCTTCTCCAGAGTCTTCATCAGGTGAGAGGTGAGGGCCACAGGTCTGAAATAGTTGAGCTCTGGGGTGTGGAGTCTAAGGGGCCGACACAGGAAGTCTTTCACAGTGACAGGACCTTCTCCAGACACAGGCTCAGACTGAAGATGACCTGACGAACCAGGCAGAGCTGGTCAGCGCAGTCCTTCAGGAGTCTGGGGCTGATACCATCAAGTACTGCAGCCTTCATCTTCCTCACCTGATCCGCTCTGATGGAGTGTGTGTGTGTGTGTGTATGTGTGGGGGGGGGTGGGCGTGTGTGTGTGTGGGGGGGGGGGGCAGAATTAAATCTATTAAGGAACAAATTTTGTTTGTTTGCTCACTCCCTGTCTCTGCTTCAGGGCCCCTCCAACAGCCTTTGCTGTGGTCTGAGATGTTCTTCAGACCATTCAAGACCCCCTCATGTTGTTCAGAAGGAGCTACTCCTCCATCTCGGCCTTGCCTTCCCTCATTTTCTTCCTGAGCTCCCTCTGCACCCTCCTCAGCTCCTCTTTGTCCCCAGATGTAAAAACCCTCCTCTTCTCCAGCAGCAGGGTTTTCAGCTCAGGGATCACTCAGGGTTTGTTGTAGGAGAAACACGGAACTTTCCTGGTGGGTACGGTGTTCTCAACACAGAAATTAAAATAATCCGTGATGCAGTGGGTCAGGCTGTCAGTGTCCTCTCCATGTGGGCTGCACAGCACATCCCAGTCAGTGTTGGTGAAGCAGCCCAGCATGGGAGGGGTTATGAGCTAAATGTATCAACTTTAGTGTTTGCATACAGTAAGTCCAAAGTTTTATTGTCCCTGATGTAAAAGTCCACATATTGGGTGAAGGTAGGGAGAGTGAAAGATAGAGAAGCATGATTAAAGTCTCCAGAGATGAGAATGAGCCTGGAGTTGCACAGTTTGTTGCTGAGACACTACACTGTGGATGAGTTCACAGGCTGCAGCAGCATCAGCCGAGGGAAGGATGTAAACAGTCATCGCGATGACTTAGGAAAACTCCCTCATGCCCACAGCCAGCAGCTCCACATCTCTCATTAACAAACACCGCTATTCCCCCTATTTTCCTCTTACCACTCTCCCTGACGTTCCAGTTCAGACAGACTAGTTGGAATCCTTCCAAAGTAACGTGTGCGTTCTGTGTCAGTTCATTAAGTACGAACAGCATAATCTCTACTCCCTCTGCAGCCTGATAAGCAAGGCCAGCTCCTCCATTTTATTAAGGTCAGATGATGATTACAGATGGCACAGATGGTTTGTACCATCTTTTTCTCTCCCAGCACTTTGCACCGGATCTGCATCCCCTTATCCTCCTGTCTGGCATCTGTGCTGGGGGAATCTGGGGTCGACACAGCGTGATCAGCTGTTCACGGGTGTAAACAATAGAGCCATGGCTGAAGGGGTCTCCCGATGTTTTCACACCAGTACGCCCAAAAGTTGCATGTCCATGTTTAAATCTTGGAGGAGCCCAAGGCTATGATTTAACAAAAAAAAAAAACACGGAGTAAAAAAGGCAAAATAGGTTAAAACAGTTATAAAACAGGAAAAAGACAGAGCTGCTGTAACAGGCTGCCACTTAAGCGGCACTGGAAGCAGAAGATGAAATGAGCTGTGTTTCACATCAGTTAGGCGTTTTTTGCAACACAACAGTCATTTCATCAAAGCTTGCATCTGTATTTTCATCCATTTGGTAAAATTCAACCACACTTCATGAAAGTGACAATCTTAAAAACTTTCATCATAAAAGGAAAAAATCCATGATCTAAGCGTCCTTTGTCACAACAGCTTTACCTGACCTGCATAACATCTGCACTGAGTTCTGAACAACAGCTAGTGAAGAAGATGAGGTCTTCCTCCCCTCGATGTGAAGGACCTCCATGGCGTCAGTGTTGACACCTCTGTGAACCTAAAGCTAAAGAAAAAAAAGTTTTAGAAAACTTGCATGAAAGTTTGCATGCTAATTGTTTATCCAGTAGGATTCCACGTTCCCCCACCATCATCATGTGCTGATACTTTGCAATGGCTCTGCCTTATGGGAGTCTGGAGGTGAGTCATATATACACACAATCATAAATATATTTCACAATCATCTGGGAATGCAACCATAGAAAGCATTTGGGAAGGGCAAGACTTGTCAGGAAATCTTTAGAAGGTTATTGGAGGAACATTTTTTCCGTCACAAGCACTGTTTACCAAATAAAATGCCATTTCAACAATGTAACAATCTATTAATCTGTCTTCCTTTTCTACATGGTGGAAAGGAAAGTAACTAGTTGGACCCTTTGGAAATATTCATAATAAACTGTTTGGTTTTGTCATAAAGAACTTTATAACATGGATTTTGAAAAGTGCTCTATAAATAAAGTTTATTATTATTATAATATAACATTATACATACAGCAAAAAACTTTTAAAAATACTGTGTAAGCCACTAGTTATGATGAAAAAATAAATTAAAAGACACAAAAGCTACACCAAAGAGATTAAAAATTAGAAAGCTTGCTACATCTAAGCTAATTTGATATATTACACAGTTTCTGCATAATAAAAACAACAATTATAGTAATCCACTGCTATTATTATTGTTTTTTAACAATTTTGATTAGATTTTTATGTTTATTTAGTTTGCCTGTTTCATTTAAACTGTGTCTGCTTACATAAAAGTGTTGAACTTTTTTGCTCCTTGCTTGTGCAACACTTTGTGGCATGTGCTTTTAATTAAAGAATACAATTCAAATAAGCTTTGCTGATCTTACATTGACTTCTTAAAGGTACAGTGTGTAAAAATGGGACTATCAACATCTAACAGTCAATTCTGGAGTGTGATGCTCATTTCTCTGGTGATAACTGTGGGAACCAGTGAAGTTTAAAAATCAATACATGCTTAACTGTTATTTGGTTCCTTCTATGGTACCATAGAAACAGCCAAAATGCAAAAATCCAAGATGGCAGCTTCCTTGGAGGGGACCCTCCCTATGTATGAATAAAAGGCTTATTCTGGGTTAATTTAAAACATAAATTTAAAAAATGTGTTATCAGATGTCAGCACTAATTTAGATCAGTCTACTTATAAATGTTATGTTTCATTTTAACCAAGCTTGTTTTGCTAAATGCTAATAGGCTAAATATTACACACTGCACCTTTAAATACATAATAAGTACATTAGTTTGTCCAGAAACCAAAATAAACACACCTGCAACACACTCACATCAGGTTATTTACATCACCTTTAGCTTTATAATTGACTTCAGCTAACTTAATTCCAGTGTCACAGTTTCTAGCCACAATGATTTTACAAGTGAACATTTACTGTTGCATAAAATGGATGCTAAGCTAAAGTTACCCAAAGCATTACCTCACAACAGGTATCAGCCCAACTTACTGTTCTTTGTGCAACTTCAGGTGCCAAACACGGCAATTCGTTTTTGTTTATGACCTCGTAATTTGTGAATGCAAATGAAATTATCCTCGGTAGCGTGTTTATGCATCCCAGTGTTAATGACTGCCACTCTCCAGCAGTCTGGTGCTCACAGAAATTTAATCCACATCCTCGTTGTTTGTTCTTAAACCTGATTGGACATTAATAGATGCATTCAATGGGGCAGATTCTGTGAGAAAATTCGCTGTCTGGGAGAAGAGTGAAAACATCTTTTCTGTCAAAGAAAGCTTTCAGTGTTGCTCCCTGCCCTTGTTTTAATGAAGGCACGCTGTCCAGTGCAGACCAAAGTGCCTCCGTGGCTAATTCCAAGCTAATCACTCCACTACAGCCATTGTATACAAGCATATATTCAAAGAGTTAGCCTGTAACTATCACAAAGTCATGCCAAAGCAGGTCAGCAGAAGAGTGAAAACACCTCTCAGAACATAAAAAGCGTTTAGGGTTGTTTTATTGTTTTATTTCATACAGAAATGTGGTCTAGTTCCAGTTAAACCGACACGTGGCTAAAGCTTTATCTGAGGTAATCACTGCAGTGGAGGAAACCATTACCCACAGCTTTCTGTACAACTAAACCCTGCCCATAGTGCAACTCTGTATGTATGGCTCTGAAAGTAGAGTATGTCACATACAGACCCATGTGTAGGGCTGACCTCAGTGGTTAGCCACAAATTGTGATGGAAGCAAAAGAAAAAAAAATCACATCAGGAGTACAATTCAGATTTTGCAAACAATTATTTATCCATGAATTTTGAAAATCTTTTAGTATACATTTCCTGTTTTTTCTCTTAGTAATCAGACACCTGCTCTCGCTTCTTAGTTTTGCAGTTGCGATGCCTGCTCCTTTGTTTGTGCTCCTTGAGTTTTTGTTTGCATTTTGACATAAGTATCACATATGGGTCATTCTTTTCAGAGTGAAGAGATCAGCAAAATCATTTAAAAAGTCATTGTGTGGTTTAGGAGGCAGGAAATTGCAGCAATAATGGGGGGAATTAGTTCAGACAGTTTACACATGACATGTTCCAAAGTTCTGAAGGCAGGCACGGACACCAGCCTTTCAACTTCTCATGGTGAATTATCGCGAGACCTCCTCCATGACCTGAGCCACGGGGTTGACAAATGTAAACAAACCCTGGAGAAGGGGAGTCATGAAGTTGAGAAAAGTCATTGGGTTGTTGCCATATTTCAGTCAAACAGAGACAAATCTGTTCCCAAAGTGGTAACCACCACAGATAACCACAGACAATGTTACAATACCATACAGAGAACAAAACAGGTTACTCTAAAGAGGAGTGCTAAGGCAGCCTGCATGAAAGACAAGGTTAAATAAATGAAACCACAATGTACACAAGATAGCAAAGTCCTAAAATACACAAACTCCTACATGATCGATGCGGCTGGATAAAAATTGACAGCTGCATGGGATATTCCGGTCATTTTGGGAATCAAAGTCAATCACTTGATCTTCAGTCTGCCACACTGCGCTGACAGTCCTACACGGAGCCATGCTGGTTGCAAGGGTCCTACTCATCGGTCTGTGTTTGCTCTGTGTCCACCACAATGAAGCAAATGTAAGTTTTTTCAAGACTTTTGATCATATATAAGCATTTTAGCAATGATATTTAGTAAAGTGAAGATATTAATTAATAATATATATAAGTCTATGATTATTACTGACTTTTTCTCCACTGTTTTTTTGTGTCATTTCAGGAGGGTGTCATATGTAAGATTTGATTTTACACAGTTGATCTTTGTGGTGACAGGCTTCCTCTTCATATTAGTATAAATGATTCATTTTAGTGTGGAAGTGTGTTAGAGTCAGGCATGAGAGAGGAACAAAACAGACTGGAGGATTTTTTTTTTTTTTCACTTTAATGTCAAGAATGAAGACAAAATGTTGAGTCAACAAAGTCATACTGTTGACACAATTATCAAAATGTTGAAATAAAGAATTTTTCAAAATTAAGTTGAAGTATACAATTTTGAGAATAAAGTTGAAATGTAAAGAAAAATGTTGATATTTTAAGGATAAAATTAAATGGCCTTCAAACTTAAGAATAATATCAAAATTTTGATTCAATGTTGAAGAGGTTCAGAAAAGAAAGAGTACAAATGTTATGAATAAAGTCAAAATGTCAAGAATAAAGTTGGAATAATGGGAGTGAAAGTTTGAATTTCAAGAAAAAAGTTGACTTGTTGAGAATAATGTCTAAATGTCGCAAATAAAATCAAGAATTGAAAAAAAGTTGGAATTTCAAGAAGGAATTCTAAATACAATTAAGAGAAAAGACTGAAATTCTGTGAAAAACATTAATAACATTTACATACAAATGTGTACATTTAAAATTTTAAGGAAAAATGTTTAAATAAATTTGTGTAAATTTTTAATAAAAGAGTTTGAATGCTGAAATTTTCAAAATGATGAAATTTTAATCTCTAAGTCAATTTTTTAATGAAAAAGTTATAATTTTGAGAAAAAATGCACTGTCTAGGATAAAGTGAAAGTTTTTGTGAATAATGAGATTGATTGAGACAAGAGTGCAAATGCTGAGAAGAAAGTTTAAATTTCAAGAATAAAGTTGAAATGTTCAGAATAGAAGTGAAAATGTCAAAGATAATGCCAAAATATTGACATAAATGTTTAAATCTTAAAAATAAAGTCACAATTTTCAGGAAAAACTGAAATGTTGAGAATAATGTGGAAATGAAAAGAAGGCTAAATTGCAAGAAAAAATTGTAAAACTTGAGAACAAGATCAAAAGTTTTAATGAAAATATGAGAATAAAATAAAAATGTTGAGAATAAAGTCAGAATATTAGGAATGAAGTCAAAATGTTGATGAAATCATTACAGTGAAAAAATAAACAAGCAAAACTATTGAGAGTGAGGCTTAAATATCGAAGACGATTAGGAGGGGCAAAAAAAGAGAAGAAGAAAATGTTTTCCCATTTTAAACTTCAAGAAAAAGTAGAAATGGTGAGAATAAAGTTGAAAATTGTAATTATTATTATGAAGCATTATCCTTTATATCCTGCTTTCAATCCTCTTTATTTTAGGAACGTCTTAGTTTTAACAAACCCCCCCCCCCTTTTTTTTTTAATTCAGATATTAAGATGTGTATTCTTACATCATTTATTCTACCAATATGTCTGTAAAACATAACAATGTTTTATTACATTTTATTTTTGCACAAGATCATCAGCAAACCTTTACTTACATAAAACAAGGTTTAACAATGAAAACTCTGATGTGCCATTATGGCAAATGCCTGCCTTTGTTTTTTAGTAATTGGGGTTTTTTATTGTTGTTAATTGAGACAGAAATCATTGCTTCTATTTTTTTGTTTTCCTGAAAAATATTATTTTTATTTAATTACCTTCCAAACCTTTCTAATCTCAGCCCGTGCCTCAATCTAACAAGGTAAAATTCTTGCATGAAATCGTCTTTCACAATCTCAAACTGGATTTTTACGAATTGTTCTTCCCTACACTGCCCCCCCCCCCGTTATAATTTTATTACATATTTGATCACTTTAAATAAGCCTATACATGTCTTCTACTTTTCAAGTGCAGTATTTGAATATTTTTCTGTCCTCCACAGACACCGATTATGATTTCAACATCAGTGATGTTAACAGTTTTCTTTTCGATGTGGGTGACTGGTTATATGACCTCCTGGATGATACCAGTGCGTGTCCTTGAAAGATGCAATGACTGCATATTATCCTCATATGTAATCTTTAAATTTGTTTCCTGAAACCCCATCTCCTTTTTATTTTAGATGCCTGTGATCCAAACCCTTGCTTGAAAGGCGGTGTTTGCCACATTAAATCTGATACAAATTTTACATGCACATGTCCTGAACCTTATGTTGGAAAGAAATGCCAGAAAGGTACCATTTCTGTTCTAAGCTTCATGATTTGCTAAGTAGACTGTTTCATTTTGGCATATCTTCATGTATGTGCTCAATGCTTAAGGCCAAATTTGCACAGAAATGAATAAGAACAGCTATTTTTGCTGTCATAAAAAGGTTCAGACATCTAAGTTTTGATAACTGCAGAGCATTTTTGCAAATGTCAACAAAAAGATTGTCGTTTGCAAAGGAAATGGTTGTTGTTAAAATGTGGCCTATGTTGTGTTATTTTGAACCATCTTCAGGTGAATAACCATTTCTTTAAACTTGTTTTTTATATTTAGTGAGAAATATTTGTGAGAACGTGGACTGTGGCCGGGGTGACTGTGTCGTCAACTTAAAGAAACCTCCCTTTTATGAGTGCAAGTGCAATCCTCCATTCTACGGCCCTGACTGCAGGTCATGTAAGTATACTGAAGCCCGACTTTTACAAAAAAATAATGTTTTTTTCATGCAGAGGGGCTTTCATGCTCTGTGACACATACTTGCTCAATATTTAGATAATCTAATCTTACAATCAAATTTAAGTATTGAATTTGGAACAATAAAGACATTGAAAATAGCAAAATATCCCAATTTTTTGTCAGGCCCTTCTGATGCTACCACTTTGATTTAGTTATTATAAGCACCGCAATCATGTCTGTAAAATAACTCGATTAATTATAATTACAAATAGCTGTCAATGGGACGTCTTCGAATGCATTCAGTCTACTTGGTTTGGAGATATTCTGCAGTAAAAATCAGAGGAAAAACACTCTTTGTGGACCACATTCTACATGGGCCCCAGAATCCTTTGCTACGGCCCTGCAATGATGGAATGTACCTATAAATTACTTGTTTTTTTGTCCATATTAGTGCCACCGTCACCCTGTGAACCCAATCCCTGTCAGAATGGAGGCCTCTGTATAAGAGGAGGCAGACGTTTTGGCTGTGCTTGTCCTTCTGGATATACTGGAAGATACTGCCAATATGGTAAAGAGTCAGCCTTCTCACCCACCAATAGACGGAAATTCCTGCAGCTTGAGTTAAAGCTATAAAAACATAAATCCAAAGTCCACACTCTAAAAGCTGAACAAACAGCAGATATTGATTTGTTACTGGAAACCCTAAAACCACAATGACTGTGTTTGCGTGAACTTTAGAATCCCGGTTGTGAATCACATCCTGGTTTTCATCATATTTGGGATACTGTGTTCCTATGAGCACAGTGAAACCTGGTCATTCATATCCCTATACATGAGAAATACTAGTATCCTGGTTTCTGATCACTGAATCATATCTTCACAGGCATCTCTGATGTTATTTTTGGCTGACCGCTGAGGTCAGCTCTATACATGGCTCTGTATGTGTCTGAGTGAGTGACTATATTCAGAGCCATACCACACAGAGTTGCGCTATGGGTGAGTTTTGTTGTACAGAAAGCTGTTGGTAACGGCTGCCTCCATCGTGGTGATTGCATGGGATATGGCTTCAGCACTGTGACCATTTTACTACAACTGGACTATGTTTCTGTATGAGATAAAGAATACAAACAACCCTAAAAGCTTTTCATGTTGTGAAAGATGTTTCCACTCTTCTGCTAACTTGCTTCGGCATGACTATGTGATAGCTATGGGGAAAGGGTAACTTCTTGTGTGAATACTTGTACACAATGGCTGCTAGTGGAGTGATTAGCTTGGAAATAGCCACAGAGGCACTTTGGTCAGATATGGACAACATTAATTTTTAAAACAAACGCTGAGGGCAACACTGAAAGCTGACAGAAAACATGTTTTCACTCTTCTCCTGCTCTGTTTCAGTGTGGGTATGCAGTTGTTACAGTTACGGTTTCCGGTGTATCCAGGGTATGTAGTCGTGGTAGCCATTAACTTGGATGTAGCTGTAGGAAAGCAATAGTTTAATCAGAATTGTTCTAAAACAAGTGCAAAGAGTCACACTGAAAGCTTGCCTTGGTGCAGAAGTTGTTATTGAATGTTTCCTGTGTGGCCCTGTCATCAACTTTACATGAAGCTCTGCCATTCAGGATCTAAGGCAGCAGTGGCCTGCACATGGCTAGTGCATGCGCGTCATTTGTCACTGTAATTGGCCTGTCATGAATGTGACGGACAGAACGTTCCTCCAATCACCCTCTGAAGATTTTCTGAAAACTCCTTGCCTTCCCAAACACTTTCAATGGGTGTATTCCCAGATGACTGTGAAATATATTCAGTCAATCTGGCATGTCAGGTCAGCTGTTTCATGCCGACAGAGCTTTATGTTTTAAACTTTAAACCACAGATAATTGTGGTCAGCCATATAATTACTAGGTTTTAACCGAGTTTTGTTACAACACAAAACGTTGCATTTCATAAATCTGAGAAAAACAGACCACTTTGAATTATTTGGGGATATTCACTATTAAATGCCAACATCATATTGAAGATATGGTATTCACCTTGTTCCTTCAAGGTTCCAATTCTTATGACCATGAGGGGGTTATAATTATTAGTAATCACTGAGAAGATTTGGTCAAGACTCCAAGACAGGCCTAAGCAATTCTGCCAGTTAATTCACTGACTATATCACAGCTTCAGAAGAAACACTGTACTGCCAAAAGTATTCGCCCATCCATCCAATCAGGTGTTCCAATCACTTCCGTGGCCACAGGTGTGTAAAACCAAGCACCTAGGCATGCAGACTGTTTCTACAAACATCTGTGAAAGAATGGGTTGCTCTCAGGATCTCAGTGAATTCCAGCGTGGTACTGTGATAGGATGCCACCTGTGCAACAAGTCCTGTCGTGAAATTTCCTCACTCCTAAATACTTCACAGTCAACTGTCAGTGATATTATAACAAAGTGGAAGCCATTGGGAACAACAGGAACTCAGCCACAAAGTGGTAGGCCACGTAAAATGATGGAGCGGGGTCAGCAGATGCTCAGGCTCATAGTGCGCAGAGGTCGCCAACTTTCTGCAGTCAATCGCTACAGACCTCCAAACTTCATGTGGCCTTCAGATTAGCTCAAGAACAGTGTGTAGAGAGGCCAAGGCCAAGCAGCTATATCCAAGCCATACATCACCAAGTGCAATGCAAGGTGTGGGATGCAGTGGTGTAAAGCACGCCGCCACTGGACTCTAGAGCAGCGGAGACGCGTTCTCTCGAGTGAGTTGCTTACTGAGTGTCGGTTATCCAACTTCAGCTCACAGAGCTCAAAACTCTTGTAGCGTGAGCAGGTCGTTCTCTGTCTTCAAAGTAAACTATGTTCATGTTTTTTTATGGCTAAAATATCAAACTGTTCAGTTCAACGTTTAGACACAGCACTGCTGTCAGGTCACAGGGATTCACTGACTGGTCCACTGCAGATTCAGCAGCTTGTTACTCAGTCTCTTTGGGCAGAAACGGAGCAGCTGTCCCTCCGCCACACATCCCCAATGTTTTAAATTAAAATGAACAGTTAAATCAAAGTCGGGCCTGCACAGGTAGTCTTTGACTGTCAGGAAATGGGATACTGCGAATACATGGCACAGTGTCTTGTTTTTGTCTCAAAAAACCCAACAGAAATTGGGACTCATAAGTCCATGTAAACACAGTCATCTTCAACAGTCAGTATATAGGGCAGATGTGTCATTTAAGATTAAATGAGAGTTAATAACTGTTGCCTTTTGGTTTAAAAGAATTATGTGATTTTTTTTTGTGAACTGGAAATCTTCTCCTCCAGCACCCACTGACTGCTATGAGGGGAATGGGGAGTCATACAGGGGTAGTGTCAGTATGACTGATGATGGCTTGGAGTGTCTGGACTGGAACTCCTACTTCATTTTGGCAAATGGGGAGGATCCTTTTGAATTGTATGCAGACTTTCCTGGACTGGAAAACAACAACCACTGCAGGTAAGTGAAGCAAAATATTTATTAACTGTGAATTTGATTTTTGCTAGTTAAACATGACATTTAAAAAATACTTTGAGGAATCTTCTTCAAACTTTGCACGAATGTCCACACTCAAAGATGAACTTATTAGATTCTGGAGGTCAAAGATCAAAAAGCTAACCTTGCAAAGCCGATGGATACACCTGTTTCGGTGGTTCTCACTGGCAAATCCATCATGCAAATCTACCATCTTAACAGTTTGGGCCTGGTTAGAAAGTGACACTACCAATCAGGAGTAGGAGGCTACTTTAGGGCGCGAGTTGTGACATATCCAAGCAGCAACAAGAGGCCGGTGCAATTATGACAGAAGAGATTAGTGTGGAGGCTGCTAAAGTGCCAGTTTTATCAGAACTTGATCAAATTTCTTTGTAAAAAGAAGAAGAAGAAGAGCATTGAGTTGTTTTTTTTTTTTCAAAAACTACAAAAGTCGTTGTCACGGCAAACATGACCCAGGGCAACGTGACATTAGTCTAGGGCTTCCAGGCATCTGCTGCCCATGCCATACTAGCACGTGGCTGCCAAGCTCAAGGAAAGGGAGATGGACCTTACCTGTTACAGCTTAACCTCCGCCACAATGCGACTCCGCCCTGACAAGCTCACTCCACTTCAGACCCCACACCTTCCTCTTCTGAGTGGTGACAGATGACAGTTCATTGTTTTATAACATAAATACAAGATGAAACTCAAAGATACTTGGAAGAGTAAAGATATGAATAAATCTGTTCAAAGATTAGAACCAGATTAAACCATTAGAACCAACTAAGAAGATGAAGACAACATAACATAAAAGTAATTCTTTCAAAATTTGATGTAAGAAGTGATTTTGAAGAACTGACTGATTCTGCATGCCTTATCTCCTCAGGTAGGTTGTTCCAAAGTTGAGGAGCCCTGATGGAAAATGCTCGATCACCTTTAGTTGTAAGTCTCGACTTTGGAACGACCAGGAGGTTCCCACCTGAGGATCTAAGGCTGGGACATAGGGGATTAAAAGTACTATTATATATTTTGGAGCCAGACCCTTCAGTGAATTAAAAGTAACCAGTAGAATCTTATAATCAATTCTAAAACTAATGGGTAGCCAGTGTAAAGATGCTAAAATCAGGGTGATGGGATGTTGTCTATTAAAACCGGTTAGAAGCTTAGCTGCTGCATTTTAAACCAGGTGAAGGCTAGAGAGGGATTTTTGGCAGATACCTGACAGGGGTATAGTCCAGACAGGAAAAACCGAGCGCGTGGATGACCTTTTCTATATCTGACTGGTGGAGAATTGGTTTTATTTTAGCAATTGTGCGTAAATAAAAAAAAAGCATGACCATATAACTTTATTGATGTGTGTTGCAAAGGTGAGGTTGGAATTAAATTCTTCCATTCCGTTGATTTAATATTTGATGACAATGGACCAAGGCTTTTTGTGATTGTATTGGTAGAGTTTTGAATATTGAAAAGGATGATTTTGGATTTGGAGTTATTGAGTTGTAGGAAGTTTTGTGCCATCCAGCAGTTAATACCATCTAAACAGTCTATGACAGCTGCTAGGCTTCTAGGTTCCTCAGGTCTCAGGGGCAGGTATATCTGTGTGTCATCTGCGTAGCAGTGACAGGAGACCTTATGATTCTTAATGATTTGGCCAAGGGGCAGCATATGAATAGAAAATAAAATAGGACCTAAAACCGAACTTTGCGGTACACCAGTGGTGACAGTACTGGTTAAGGAGGAGTGGTTACCTATGGTGACCACAAAGGTTCGCTCTAAAAGATAAGAGTAAAACCAGCTAAGCGCAGTGTCCTTGATGACCACCCAGTTTCTAAGACGTTCAATTAAAACAGCATGATCAAAAGCACTGAGATCTAAAGGAATTAAAACAAGGCATTTTCGTCCACACAACTGCAGCTCAGTAGATATTTTCCCCTTTTTGGATCATTTTCTGTAAACCCTAGAGATGGTTGTGTGTGAAAATCCCAGTAGAACTGTTCCTGACATACTCAGACCAGCCCATTTGACATCCCAAGAGCACTTCAAGGGATTTTCTTCAGTCTTTGCACAAATATCTGAAAACATACAAGTAATCACCTACAAGATTTTGGGAGTCAAAGATCAAGGGGCTCATATAAATCCCTTGGCTGTAAGCATAATATCTCAAGAAAGCTTTGAGGAATTTTCTTCACACTTTGCACATAAGTTCCCTGTCACTCAAGGATGAAGTGATTTGATTTTTGATGTAATAGGTAAAGCTATTGGTCATCAGGCCTCATGCTCAGCCCTGTCTTATATCAATTTTACCAAAATGACAAAAGAAACCCAGTTTTGTGATCATCTATAATGACCTATAATCAAAAAAATTATACATGGAGATTCTATCTTTGCTTCAATTGATCTAGTGAACATCACCTACTGTATTTTTCTTTTCTTGGTAAGCCTGAAGTTTTGTTATTTTAAATTTTAGAAATCCAGATGGGGATAACAGACCTTGGTGTCATATCAAAAAGAAAGGCAAACTGGAGTGGGACTATTGCAAAATCAAGAAATGCTCTGAAGGTGGGCCCTTATACACTGCCATGCAGTCATGCACACACAATACATGCCATTGTTTCTAGCACATACACACTGTGCTCAGTTTTTCCTGCTGTTCCTCAGATCCTGCCATTCCCCCGACTCCAGTGCAGCCAGTGCCAGACTCTCCTGCGTTCTCCCAATGTGGAAGAATCTCGAATGTCCAGCCTACTAAACATAGCAGGATTCATGGGGGCATCAAGGCTTACCCCAGTGCTCATCCCTGGCAGGTTTCTCTGCAGAATAGAGCCAGAGGCTCCCCAGCAGCATTCAGTCATTGGTGTGGGGGGATCCTGCTCTCTTCCTGCTGGGTCCTCACTGCTGCACACTGCATGTATGTACTACATTTGTATGCCCTGTCTTAAGCAGATTCCCACTGAACTTTACTGTTTACTTGTATTTCTCTTTTTATGTCAGATCGAATTCAAATGAATACCAGGTGGTGTTAGGAGGAGTGAACATAGACAAACCTGAGGAGATGGACCAGACCATCCCAGTGATAGAGACCATTGTTCATGAGGCCTACAGGGAAACTGAGCGTGCTCTTTATAATGACATAGGTTAGTCACCTTCATTGAACATATTATCATCTTAGAAGAAACTAAAAAGTCAATGATATACAATAGACTTACATACAAGATTGCTAACTGAGGTTTGTGTCTACTAGTGTTTCATGTTTTTTCAAGCCTCCGTCATTTGTTGATGTAATATAACATCAACAGTGTAGACAGGGAATAGAACATTGACGTTATGGGACTAAAATAAAGCCTATTTACCTATTTTTTTGATTGCAGTGTCTCTTTTTTCCCGATTATGCATAAGGAATATAGTTCTAAGGGTTTGGGGCCAGTTTGAAGAGAATGATTTTCTTGTTTTTTGTTATCAAATACTTAAAGTAAGCATGTGTGTCTTTATTTCCACAAAGCTCTCGTCAAACTCAGGACAACAGAGGGCAACATGTGCGCCAAAGAAACCCCCTTTGTGAAGGCTGCATGTCTACCAGACCAGGTCTTCCCAGCCAAAACGGAGTGTGTGATCTCTGGATGGGGAGCCACTGAAACCCGTAATGAATTTTCTTATGTTAAAGTTCTGTTTAATGTAATGAAAACTGATCATGACCTGTAGAATTAAATTTAGCATTGTATGTCCATAATGTTCTGCAACAGGGTGGTCTGAACCAGTGGTTCCCAACTGATCTGGCCTTGGGACCCACTACTAAACTGGGACCCAAAGTTTGAAAAAGAAATTTGACCACTCAAATAAATTTAATGCAAATGTCATTTTGACCTAGGATGGAGCAGGACACAACCAAACAAAGAGACAGGGCAATGGAAGCATATTTAAAAGAGCATCTTTAGAGAAGCCTGGAGAGGACATGCATACATACATTTTTGTCTCTCTCAATTTTCCTGTGATAGTGTGTTAAATTTGGAAATTTTTTAGAGAGGTCAGGTCAGATATGATATGCTGTCATTCCGCTGTGTAAACCTTGGTCCTGTAGGTGTCCTGATGACCATTCTCCTTGCCTGCACCAGGCCCATGTCTTCATCTCTGGTCTTGCGGTCACCCACAGCATCTGGAACAATCCACTGGGTCCTGGGCACCCTGTATGTAGGGCCCCATAAAATCTTTTTTTTGTTTGTTTGTTTTGTTTTTAAGGGGTTCTCAAATTTGCGGGATAGGGACCCCTTACAGGGCAGAAAATTTTCCAAGGACCCCCACATAACCCTCACACCTATTAAATATATGTTAAAGGGACACTTCAACATTTTGGCAAATTGCCCATTGCCATAATTCCTATAGTCTTCGTAATAGGTTTGTTACCTTTAGTTGTCGGTGCAAGCTATTTTTAGATTGGCACTGCCGAGTTCGGACCTGCTGTGCCAACTCAATGTAAGCAGATGGTATTCCATCTCTCCCTCATCAAACTCATCAAATACACAATCCAACAACTCCAAAACGCTCTCGTGGACAAGTTGTGACCTGCACATTCACCATGCTATGAAATAATAACGTATAATTATGCAACATTACAACACATGAAGCAAACACTCAGAACTGTTTCTCGAGTAAAACACTGGGCGGAGTGACATGGTGCAGCAGCCATGTCTGGAGTGTAGTTCCGGCTTTGCATTTAGCTTTAAAACATCTCTGTCTTGTAATGTTCCATGATTATTTCATAGCGTGGTGAATGTACAGGTCACAACTTGCACCGACAACTTAAGGTAATGAACTTCTTACTAAAACTATAGGAATCATGGAAATGGATGAATTTGCCAAAATGTTGAAGTATCCCTTTAACTTCCATTCATACTCCTAGATGCTGTATTTTCTGTATGTATTCCTCACCCTTTCATTGGAAAAAACGTGTGTTTTGTTCTCTAGCTCTGTAGGCTTTGTTATCAGATGACACTCTAGATTGCATGAAGAACACATGAAGACACACAACACATTTTGGTCTTCCATCACTGTTCTCAAAAAAATTGACTCGAGATAGCTATCATCATATTTTCAGTTTAGCTGGTTTGGGCCTAGAATCACATGATGAAGTGGATGCACCTAAATATTTATCCATTGTTGCTATCTGGACCTTCACATCAAATGAGTGGCAAGGTTACTATAGTTAAACAAAACTAACTAAATAACTAAGACTAAAATTTAAAAATTATTTTAGTTAACTGAAACTAAATAAAAACTAAGCTTCACTAAAAAAAAAAGAAAACTAACTGAAACTGTACAGTGTGCTTACAAAACTAACTAAAATAAAACAAAAATGGAGACAAAATCCCCTTAATTTAAGTCTTTGACACAACCATACTGACTGGTACCTACACACAAGTCTGGGGAGTGTAAAATTGCCTGATCTGATTGGTTAATGTCTGGAGTTTTATTCAAACATCATCATTAAGTAAATAAAATGATGAGTGCAGAGTAGCCTGTTTTAATATGTTTTTAAAAATGTATGACGCTCACTCAGCCTCGGCATCTATCCGTAAACTAACTAACACTAAAACTAATAAAAACTAAACTAAAACGAAGCAATTTCCCAAAATAAAAACTAAAATTACGAAGCTAAACTAACAAGCCAGCAGTCCAAAACTGTTATAACCTTGGTCACCGGTTTAGTATGGTTGTTTCATGGCACTGTGATCCCTATATGTATTTATTTGTTTTTCAGTGACACGGCATTGCTTTAATAATTTGTTTTGAGTTAATTTGCGGACCCCGAGGGGTCCCTGGACTCCAGTTTGGGAACCACTGGCCTACAGGTCTTCATAAAATTTCGAGTTTGACCTGTGTATGAAGCCTTTGAGGGGTGAGTAGGTCTTCAAGTTAAGCCTGAGGTCAAAGCTGTGTACCTGCCGCATAAAAAACTTGCTCTCTCTACGTCTCTCATGGTTTCACATGAGGAAAAATAACTTATAGTAGAGACCTGTTTTCTTGTAGAATATGACATTATGTTGCACTGAACTGCCCAAACTGGCCGCACTGAACAATCAAGGGAGAAGGGCCTTAGTGAGAGAGGTGACCAAAAACCTGATAGTCACTCTGACTGAGCTCTGGAGATCCTGTGTGGAAATGGGACAAAGTTCCAGAAGGACAACCATGAATGCATCCCTCCACTTATCTGGGCTTTGTGGCAGGGTGGCTAGACAGAAGTCTCTCCTCAGTTTAAAACACATGAAGCCCTCTGGGAGTTTGCAAAAGACTTCATACAAAAGCCAGGTTATATTGAAATCAACTGCTGTGTTTAGGGAAACAGAGAGTGTGACTGACTGTGGGGGCTGTGAGGTGATAATTGGGATCACCTGGCCATCAGCTGATCACAGCTGGGCGTATGACTGCCATGTCCTGCATGAACTGACGCTGGGCTACATTTGAGTAAGTTAGAATGATGTTTGCCATTTTGCTGTTTTTGAAGCTCACCCAGTGGTAGACAACATTGAAAATGCTGTCTCAAACTAAATTCAGATCAATCTAGTAAAAAGACAAAGAGGTGGAGCTGAGATGGGTCTTAAACCTCAACAGGGATTGTGTAGTGGCAACAAACTGTGCTAGTTATGACAGATAGAATTGCAATATATATTTGCTAGCTTATAATGTGAACAGACATATTATATGAAGAAAATCCCATGTTTCCCTAACTCATGTTCTCTTCCACTTTTAAGGCTGGTACAGCAGCGCTCTATTGCAAGCTCGTGTGCTAATGATCGGTGACAATAAATGCAAACAGCCACATGTTTATGGAGATTTGCTGGACAACAGTATGTTCTGTGCCGGGAGTCTGCAGGGTGGCGTCGACTCCTGCCAGGTGTGTATGCTCATAAAAGGGAATTAATTTACAGTCACACTGGAAGGAGGAAAGGATGCATTACTCCTTTCCCTTGTGGGCTGCAAGTGAAGATGTAAAATGACTTTTGTTTTATAAACTTTTCAGGGTGACTCAGGTGGACCACTGGTGTGTGAGCAGAACGGCATACACTACGTTAGCGGTGTGGTGAGCTGGGGCCACGGCTGTGCCCGGCAGAACAAGCCTGGTGTCTATGCCAACGTCTACCAATTTGTCAACTGGATCAGAAGAAAGATGAACTGAACAGAAAAATAAGAAACAACTTCAGCTTTGACTGCCTTGAAAAAGCTCTTATTTCAACAGCAATAAAAACAAGCGTTTACTCCCAGCCCAGCTTTGAGTTAAATGAGATCTGATGTAAACTCTCAGACCCGAACCTGCCAGACAAAACAAAGGGCACACATAGTTCCTTTAGGCCTTTATTTCTTACTCACCGAGCCTCGCTCAAAGTGCACTATTTCAGCAGACATCATTGGAAAACCATGTTTTGCTTTACTAAAACAATGATTTACTTGCATATAATCAACAACTGACATCCATATGGCAATCTCCTCCTTTACACATTTAATATATTATACATAAGCAAACTGCAAACTTCCCATTAGATATTCTTTTCCTTTAAAAGTGAAACAGCTTGAATTTATTTTTCAGTGTTTTGACATGTAATCAAATATACCTTATATTTAAGCCTGCTAATAAAGTTTTGCTCTGAATTTCTTTCTTCTCAGCACTCACATTGACAATCCTTTTGATGCTATAAAACATTGGGGGCCAGCAGATTTTCCTGAAACTATTCAGTTATTTACAAAATATAACGTGTTATACATCACCTGAAAGCTCTGGTTCTCAGGATGATGGCCATGTAAACCATTCAATGATCAAAACTACCTCAGCAGCCACAATTGAGGCATTTGTAAGACTTCTAGTCATCTGGCTACTCAGAGCGCTTTACAGTACAGTACAAGTGGCCATCAGTATGAGCTAATCTCATTCGTACGCTTCCATACCCATTTACACACCACTGAAGCAGCAGTGGGACCGAATTGAGTTGAGTTTCTTGCCCAAGGATGCATCTACCTCTTACCACAGGAGCAGGGGATTTTTTTTTTATCAGAACCGAGACTGAGGGAGCCTTCTCCTGAAGCAGACTATGTCACTACAACGCATGCCTGCTCCTCTCATGGGCCTGCTTCAAGAACGTCTGGGTCAGTTAGTGGGGCTATGACATTGAGATACTCGCCTCAGCTAATGGTAGGGATGGTATTTCCCCCCTGAGCTCTCTGGAAGCCCCTGTTGCAGGGTCGTGGTTACCACCAGCAAAGGATTCTCAGTTGACAAAGTAGCCTGTGGTGCTAGTCTGCGTTGGTGAGTTTTTGCAGAAACACTTGCATAGTGCTCACAAGTAGCCTGGGGTACTAGCATGTCCTGGGTTGCAGCTTGAGGCACAAACTGCATGCTGAATGGGTATCCGCTTCACTCCAGCTATCTTGTTGCCTAACACACAAAGCCTGGCTGGTAGCTTGCCCTAATCCATGGCAAGAGAAGGCTATAATTTCCATCTAAGAGCAGTTAGCTTTGTGGCTAACTATAGCAGCTAGTTTGCTGGCTAGTTGTGGTAGCTGCTGCGTGGCCCATCGACTAAACCCAGCTGGTTATGTAGCTTTAGGGAAGTGTTCAGCGACCAAGAAGTTAGCTTGCTTTGTGAACAGTTGAGCTAGCCTGTTAGCCGGCTATCTGAGAGGTTGCAAATAAAGGCTGGTGAATGCCATATTGCTTCTGGGGGACAGCGTGTGGAGCATGCCCCATCGTGACAGAACGAAACAAGTGTTGAATGAGAACCCAGGTAGAGCTCTTATTAGTTTAGCATACCAAGGAGGAGCCACTCCATCCAAACAACCAAGTCCAATGAAGCACTAAACAGACTGATTGGAAGGTATGCTGTTGCAGACATGCTTCTGATATCAACTGTAGTGGCTATTTCTTTCGGAGAAAAAACAAAAACAAACAAACAAAAACAAACAAACAAAAAACAAACAGATTAGAGGAGAGACTGGACTGTCATGCAGAAAGGCCCTAATCCTCTTTCGTAATTGTGCTGAGGAGTGATAAATTTTGTTGCTGAAACAACAGAATCTGCATGTTGCCAATCTGTCGTTGCCTCTATCAGGACAGCATGGCTTTATGGGCCATTCTATGAAATTGGTACAAATTCAGAGTTGGAATTAAAGGTCAAAGTTGTGATGTATCCAAGCAGCAGCAAGAGGCCGGTGCAATTATGGTGGAAGACATTAGTGTGGATGCTGCTAAAGCCTCAGGTTTATCAGAGCGGATGACATTTTTTCGTTAAAAGAACAGACAACAGGATTGAGTTGTTTTCTTTTCAAAAACGACAAAAGTCGTGCACTGACATGTCTACAGTCGCCATGGTTCGCGTTATGAAGTTCACTATGGAGTTTACTCCTTCGGTAGCGGCACGTCACATGTTTTTTTGCTCTGATTGGCTTGTAAAGAAGTGACAGAACATTTATTCAATCACCCTCCAATGATTTTTTCAAAGGTTCTGCCTTTTCCCAAATGCTGTCTATGAGTGGTTTACCAGATAGATGTGTGAAACAAATCCATCTCGCGTGCCAGGTTAGAAAACATTACCAAGTGCTGGCTGATTCTTTTTCTGGTTTGTTTGAAATTTACTTTCTCCCTGACCTGACGTCATCAGCTGTGATCAAAATATTAAAGAGACACTTCTCAGTGCATGGCATGCCTCACACCCTGCTCTCTGACATCGCTAGACAGTATACCAGTCAGCATTTAAAAAATTGCACAAAACAGTGGGATTTTTACACCTCACCAGCAGCCCTAAGTACCCTCAGTCCAACAGACTCACAGAAAGAGCTGTACGCAGTGCTAAGTAACTGATGGACCATCTCACAGAGATGGTTCTGATGTGTTCCTAAATTTCCTGAACATCTCTCAAGACCCCACACTTGGTTCCTCGGCTGAATGCCTGATGTCACGCAAGACACGCACAGCCACTCCTGTGATTAACAAACTGTTAGAGCCTTCCCCAAAGATTGCCCAGCAAATCAACATCCAGCAACAAAAGGCTCCTTTAAAAGTATGACTGTAACACTTCCAGTTGCCCTTTCCCACACTTGTTAGAAGGACAAGTTTTCAGGATACAGACCCCAAAAAGTTATGATCAACTTGGAGTCATAAAGGAGGTCAGTGAGGAGCCATTGAAAAACAATGGAGAAACAATAAAAAAAACATGTTCTTAATTGTTGAGTATTAGCAAAACTACAAAGCAAAATCTGCATACTCAAATTAACACTGTCAGAGTTAAAATTAACACTTTGAGGGTGTATATAAGGGTCCACACCACAGAGTGTTAATTTGACTCTTTTTGGAGTGTTGGTACCTTAACACTAGTCAAGTGTTATTATTGACTCTTTTTGGAGTTAAAATTTGACACTCCTTAACACTAACTAGTGTTACTATAATTTAACACTTACATGCAGTGTTAGAAATTTACTCTCTCAGAGTATAATTTTTAACTATGAGAGTGTTAATCCTATATTAACACTGAGTGTAATGGAATTAATTACTGAAAAATACATGGAAATACTGCTAAAATAAAGATGCCATTTTTTAGTTATAACTCATTTATTTTAAAACATGCACCACATAATAATTTAAAAACATTCTAAAACATGTAACAGTATGGAACAATGTATGCCCCTTTATTTTCATTAGAATACTGTTTATCAAATGGTTTAAAATAAGTCAGCTTGTCAATGCATATCACAGTCATCTCAGTTTGCTCCTCTATACAGTATGCATGAAAATGTTCATCAAAATAAAGTGTATCAACCCTACATCCTAAAATGAAAGCACGCTGTTCATGTATTATGATGTTACAGATTTTCTTAAAAACAGGTAAGTCATGGTATGTTTCAGTGCATAAGAATAGATCAATCTGATACTCTGTTCCAAAATTTCTGAACCATCTTGCGGTTGAAACATCTGTAGATGCATCCAAATGCAGCATCTGACAAAGTAATTCTCCACCTTCCAAGTCATTGATGGTTTGGATTTTTACAGGACCAACCTCAAATCTTTTAAAATAATAATTTTCAAAGCAAAATGCCATTTGGTGTTGTTTAACCAGAGATTTAGTAAGGTTTTTAAAATTTTTTACAGACTTTTTAAAAAAATAATGTTTAGCTTCAAAACGCATACACCACATATGAATAAGAGGGCCAATTTTTTTAATACATCTAGGATAGTGAATCATTAAGTGGTGCTTGGGTATTAATTTCTTATCAGGGTACAAAGTTTTGAACATGGTATGGTGGTCACAGATCAAATGTTTTAGGTAACATATCATACCATCAGTAAGGATGGGGGAGAACACTATGTTAACAATTTGTAACAAAAGGAGCACCAACCTCCAGTGATTATTGTCCCTTTCAACCACATCACCAAAGATAAGGGGGGTATTGCGGAGCACACACAGTGACTGAATGGCATTAAAACCTAAGTGTTTGCTGTTATCATCCATTTTTAAAATGCTTGGTCTATTTTTGCGTTCCAGGTAACCATAATTAAAACCATGTATCCTGTCTGACAGCGTGTTCATAGAGATGTAGCCATTTTTTATCAGGTACAGAAAAAACAACTTCAGCTCATACTGTACGACACCCTCTAACAGATCGTGCATAATATCAACTGAAAAATTATCAGTGCAATGGAAAAATTCTAATGAATTAAGCATGCAAGGTTTTTTAACACCAAAAATTGCAGGAAGAGCAGGATCTTCACTTAGTGCATTACAATGTTCAACATGAAGTTCTCTGGAGCGCAGAATTAGTGCAGGATCGTTCTCAGTGAATACAGATTGAATTTCATCCTTATTTATCAGGCAAAACCTACACCAGTGTGTTGCACTGAAAGATTCGACAAAGCCTAGTAAGCTATTTAAAGCAAGATTGTCTCCTGTGACTTGTATTACAGAGCCAAACAATGGTTCCTTGAAAAATGGAAGTTGGATCCCTTTTGTTTCTAAAATTTTTAACTCGTCAATTAGAGGCTTTAATATTTCACCAAAACCATATTTTTTTAAATCTTCAGTGTAGAAAAGAGCTGCAAGATGTACATTCATTAGAACAGAGTTCAACTTTGGGGGGAGGTTTTTTACAGTAAAATAAACACACCCAAGTTTGTGGACCCCTTTCTTAGAACCTAACGGGTTGGCAGTTTCAAAGTCATCGTAATAAAGCAAAATCTGTAGAGCATGATTTTTTTGTGAGAACAGAGGATGGTTTTGGAAATATAATCCATCATTAATATCTTTGTATGTCCCCTTTTTACTCAGTTTTTCTTGCAAAAAGCTCTCTCTTATTTCATTGTTTTTGAAAATGGATTTCAGTGTACCTAATATGGGTACATACATGTACTTGTCTGTTACAGGAATCTGACTATAGACACCTGTAGTTCTATCTCTCCGTGTATCCAGTCTAACACCAAGGACATATTCTTTAGGTTCAACTATTTCCCATTTTTCATCATAGTAATTTTGCCTCTTTTTCTCTGTGTTGAATATTGAAAAGGGATTATCTAATTGGTCTAAATTGTGCTCTATTTTCTTATGAATATCTGAATCATTGGTTTCAGATGAAAATGCTTGGAGAACTGCTTCTCGTGCTTGACTTTGAACATCATTTACAACTTCCTCCATTGAACAAACTATTGTTTGAACAGTGCTTTGAGAGATACCAGAAGCTTGCAGGTGTGCAATAATAGATCCACACATTTTATTAATTGAATTTTGTGTGGACGCAGGGGGAATCTGCACCATAGATATAGAAGTTGGGGCTGACGTTGAAGGCTGATCACTTAAAAGTTCCACCTCGGAAAGTCTTTCTGTGTTAACTTCTTGGCTGGGAACAGCCTGTATCCCTGTGTAATATAATCCATATATAATCCATGGTGGAATTTTAAATGTTGAAGAAGACCTGAACAATTTTTGTGGTGCTTTTTACAAACAAAACATGAACATGGTTTAACAGTTTCTTTAAAACCTTTGTAATCAGGCTGTATTCAAGCTGTCCACAACAACAGCCTAACATTTTTTGTTATGCCTTGCAATATAAATGTGAACCTGACAGTTTTATAGTTTAACTTCTCTATTGACATTAGTACTCTTGAGATTTTAACAGGCATTGTAACAAAACGAATAAAATAAGATATTTTGAACATGCTTGGACAGTTTAACTGTTTCTGACCATTGTAATCTGGGGCATTTCAACCATCTCGCAGTAGTCGCATCCTTAATTCCTTGACTCTTGGGCTCTCTTTTGCCTTTCCAACATCAATATGATAAACCGTGGTTTGAATGAATGTGTAGAAACTGGAAAGAGCTTCATCATAAGAGAGGCTGAAGACATAGTGAGCTTTGAATAACACATCAAAAGCTGCAACTGATGTCTGAGCATCGCATGGAATTACTTTCTTGTCCACAACAATGAAGAATCTTTGGATTTTCTTCTTTTGCTCACCAATGCAGAGAAGAAAGGGTTGTCTTGCGTCAACTTTGTCCAGAAATGTAGTGAGGCTGGCTCCTTCCTGTAGTTTGTAGAAACAGATTCATAGAAACAGAATGAGCATTGCATACCATACAATCATTTAAGTGCATCATCAAACCACAACAAACACCAACTACAAAAAAAAAAAAAAAAAAAAAATATATATATATATATATATATATATATAATTATGGTGGCATGAAACACTTTTGGCACCTACTTTAACAAATCTCACAAGATGGTTGGCAGCCTGTGCTGAGCTGATCTTGGCTGTTTTTTTGCGGCCTCTTGATGTAGGGGGCAGGAGATGCAATAACAGCAGGATAGCCGAGATATCACTATCCCAGCCTTTAAGACAAAGAAGAGTGCAGAAGAGAGGAGACAGAAAAAAATGTTAAGGAAAAGTAATCTTTGTGTACTTCAACTGAGATTTAACTTAAAAAGTTAAGTTCAGTAAATGAAAACGGTATTAAATTCAACTTATTTATTGATTTTGATTATAATGCATTTATTGTAAGCCAGGTAATTTGGTTTTAGTTTATTGTTGCATGTCAGTCTTAAGGCATTAAGGCATGCTGGCTGTATGGAGTTTTTCTAAATGTATGTTGTTAAAAGAAAACACTCCAGGATTCCACATTTCCACTATTTGAAAAGCATATTTACTGGTAGGCTGCATTGTTCTTTTTCCAATATCTTTTTGAATAAACTCATCTCAGTTAACATTATAAAAAAATTCTTCCTCAATGTTCTTTTTGCTAAAATTGCACTTTGGTAAAGAATTAAAAAGATTTTAAGAGTGACACACCATAGGAAGAAGACCAATGCAATCATATAATGTCCATTCCCTTACTATGATATTTCATCCTTAAAAACTTTTTAATGTCGAATCTGAGAGCAGTTTTTGCAAAGAGGATCATAAGGAAGAAGTTACTGTCATTTGAAACAAAGAAAGTACAAACCAACTAATGTGAAAAGAAGAACAATGCAGCCTGATATATTCACTTCCAAAATGTATGAAACCTTTTTTTTATTTCTCCAAAATGTAGAAACTTAGTGTTTTTCTTTATACAACATACAACTAAGAGACACAAATGTTACTAAAGTAAAGTCAATATACATGCAGTGTTCCCTTTGATAAAAAAAATGCAACTTAGTCCATTTTGCATACAGTAAAACACATTTTCCATAGTCATTCTCTGCCTCTGGATCAAAAGCTGCCTGGAGCTCAACCACATAAGGATTTACAGGAAGTCCCTGGCATTCTTCGTTGACTTTGTGCTTGAAATATGAAGGCCACTTGGCAAGGAACTGTCCGGATACTTCGTCCCCAAACATCATCAAGAAGTCCTGGTCAATCTTTTGACAGAGATACAGTTACATTTACAGGCTGGTTTGAGTGCTTTGCATTTGCAAGGATTGAGGTCTAAATATTACAATTTCTATGAAAGAATTCAAACATGTTCTTACCAATCCAGGTACATCAAGGAAGCGAGGGAAGACATCCAGCACTGAAGATGTTGCATCCTTGTCATGGACCATCTTCTGTCTGTACTCGAAGGTTGCTCTCATCTTCTCTTTAACCACGGATTGATCTGTTGAGTGTCTGATTATTGAGAGAGCCTCTCTGCACTCCTCACCAACCAGCTGCTCTCCAGTTAACAGAGATTCCCGGTGTGCTGTTGGGCTGTCCTGGAAACTTGGCCTGGAACGCCCACATAAGCCATCACAGGTGTTGCGTTGGATTGTCTTGATTCTCCAAGCAAGATAACCTGTATGTGCCTCAGGATCATAGTAATGCTCCTGCTCATGCAAGCGTTTACACAGACACACACACACACACACAACAAAAACATAATCAAAATTACCACTTAGCACAGATAAGGTCCAAAACAACAAGCATTTAACCAATGACTCTGGATTTAGAAACTCTAACACTTACATATCCTTTTTTTGAGAATGGATCTTGAAGATATGGAAAAAGGGTCACAATTCCTAGTGCATAACTGGTCCGCATGCTTGTTGGTGGAATTCTCCTTTAAAATAGAACTTCTGTTAGATTTTAGGACAATCCATGTAATCATTTTTTTTTATTTGATTTATGAAATTTTACCCGTATGAATCCATCATTTCTGCAATGAGGATGTTGATCATCTGTCTGCGTGTTGCATCTGACAGTGATTTAGTTTTATCATACTCTTTGAATATTTCTTCACCCTTTGGATTGGACTTCAGAACAGCATCAACTTTCTGCAAAAAACATCAGATTTTCCATAATATTAACTTCTCCCTTGAGTAATTGAAATATTTATCCTTTAAAGTAAGCTTTTTTAAATTAAGTTAAGATGGGCATGCACTGGTTTGGTTGTATAATAGTTAATATACTGGAGATTAAATAACAAGAATCAAACACATTTGTAAACAGTTTCAAGGCTTACCTGTCTTGCTTCCTCTCGATCCAGCTCTCTCAGGCCCCTCTTCCTGTTGTTTGTGGATGGGAGAACGACAGTTGAATCAGATGAAAGGGAAGAAGCTGGTGACGCTGAAGGCTCTGGAGTTGAAATTGATGGTTCTGATGGGTCCTCAACCAGAGCAATTTCTAAATCTAAAAATTGAAATCATAAGAAAATAGATAAAATAATACATGCATTTCTTTGAGTCTTAAGCACAATGAACAATGACTAATGAAAGTCTACTCAAGGGGCTTTAGAACCCCTGAGATGATAATGCTTTGGAAGACCACATAAAAAACATCAGTTTCAATTATAAAAAAGCATGTTAAGTAGAAAAAAGCATCTTCAAAACCATCTTCCTAAAGACAAACTAACACAAGAGTGTGTGCTTACATATTAAGAAGCATACTAATGCATGTATGTTATACCAAGGCTGTGTCAGTTTTTCTAATGTTTTCCAGTAAGCCTTACTTGTAACTTGGTAAATGGGGTATCCAACCTTAAAGTTTCAGACCCCTGACTTTAAGAGTTCATCAAATACATCTGCATCAATCTCTGTACCAGATTCATCATGCAGTCTGAGCTCATCTTCACTTGCAAGTTGAGCCTGCAGACTGAAATTGTGTGTTACTGGGAGAAATCAAAAAGAAAACACATTACGGAACCAGATCAGTGATGTTAATTAGAACTGTAAGCTGACCTTTTGAGTGTTAATCATCTGAGGTCATAATATAGATACCAACCTTCTTGAAGAAACAGGTGGAAATCAAAGTTTTCACCACTTTGTGGAACTTTGATGTATTTTTGAACACCACCATATTCAACCTTTGCTAGCATTTTCTGTACCCCTTTAAGAGCATAAACTCAAGATTAGTTTTTTTAATCAACATTACATACCTATCTTGCTTAATGAAGTTTAAATCAATTAAATAATAGTCAGCAAATAACATAAATATCTCACCATAAAGGACTGCCAGAGAGATACTGCATCTACCATGTTTCCTAGGAATGTTAGACATAAAAATGTGTTACTGACAAGTCACATAGCACTAAAGAAAGGCATTTTTTTCACGGTACGCTAGATTAAACTTGACTACAACGCTACACAATATTTAAAAAAAAAGTATGCAAGCACATACGAAAAATCGCATATCAACAATATCAGCCAAAAATGGAAAAAATTTCACTGACATAAAATTCAGTAATGTGAGCCAAAACCTATCTTCAGAGTCGGCTTAATATTCAACAACAAATCACTGTAAGGCTGTAGGGATTGATCCATCGCCTTGTCTTTACTCTAATGCAGTAGTACACTGGAGGATGTCAATATTTGTGTTGAACCTATTTATTTTTTCTAACGCGCCGTTATCAATAAGGGTTAGCTTAGACACTACGATGAAGCAACATGCTATCCAAGTCATGAACGAGAAGGCAGCGTAGAAAACCTAAACCACTCTTAAATTTATATGTTTCTGTGGTTGGAAAAAAAACACGTACAAAGAATGAATATCATACCGCCACCCGCACAGCCATTTGTGTTGTTCAATACAAAATGCAGTTGAGCTAGCTTTTTACGCTAACTTAATGCTAACGGACAGTAAATTAAACGTCTCATTACTCACATGTGTCTGATATTAACCTTTGCTCATTTAGCTAAATCAACAGTTCTCGTTAACATTTAACGCGGCCACTGTATTAGTTTTTGTTAATTTAATCAAGTTTAAATGAATTGAGTCACTTAAAAATATCTAGTAAGCGAGGCTAGCGCGAGAGTTGGGGTATTGCATCAGCTTATAGTTTACAGCTTATAGCTTGCAGCGTTACAGTGGCTTACCATTGAAAACAGCCTAGTCATTCAGGAAAAATATCAATATCAATATCAAAACACAAATCTTCCAGAAAAGGTTATTTTCTTACCAGGCAACATGAAGCACACGAAGTTGACGCAGAGACCGCAGCTGGAGACGACAATGTGGGCTTTTGCTAGGGAGAGACTGAGACTGGAGGCGGGGCTGGATAAATAACACCACCAGTGTCACATCCAGGTTGAGAGTTAAGAGTGAAAACTTCAGAGTTAAAAATGCTGCAGTGACACCTACAGATTTAATTAACTGACACTTCAGTTTTACTCCCGTTTTTAACTCCAACTCTTTTGCATCTGAGAGTAAATATTAAGAGATTTAACTCTACCAGAGTAAAATTAACTCTACACTGGCTAAAATGTGGCCAACACCCAAAATTTAACACTTTTGAATTTGCTGTGTAGGATTCTGATTTTTTTTTAAATCTGCCCTTAGTTATACAGTTGTGCACTTAAAAAAGAAAAGCCATAATTTTGTGAAAGTGACACGTTATATGTTTAGGCGATGTTATTACAGAGTCTACAGTTTAATTTAAACTACAAGCAGAGTAATGAATGATTGCAATATGGTTAAAACTAACATTATTTGTGGCATATTCGTCTACAGACAGTGCCATTCTGTGTCATGGGGAGCTACAGCTACAGGGATTGCTCTGTTTATTAAAGGCCACTGTAACAACTGTTGTGTTGTTCTGGTTAGAGCCACTAGAGTGCACAGTTGTATGTATCTTGCCCGATGAAAGACACAGCTGTGAATGTGTGCTCAAGCTCTCAGCTATTAAACCAGTCACTGATATAATTAAAGTCTTCTTACTTGTGCCTATATACCAGCAGCATTAAGGACATATCAACAGTAAGTGTTGTCTAAGGTAAAACAGCTTCAAAGAGTACTTAATGTAAGGGATTTTTATTTTCTTGTCTCTCTGTCAGTATGTTTTCACACAGTCCTGTATCTTTTTAATCTGCATTTTCATGTATGGAAGCCTTGAAAGGCAAATGAGAAAAAACAATTCTGTTGATCCATTTCCTATCTCTGAGATCATTTCTTTAAATCTGCTGTTAGGTTAGTTAAAAAATACTTCAACTATGTATTTCTAAGGTACTTTATGGTCTTGATTTTATGTAACAGATAGAAAACACTACTTTCTCAAGTTGCAATACAATTCTCTCATAATTTTCCAATTTGTTTTTTTCTTATGTTAACACTGCACTCATGTAAATTAACCCAAATAACAATTCCTTCACATCAATAACTGTTCCTTCTCCTTAGCTTCCCTGACACAAGATGTCCCCTAAGGTTTGGTGCTTGGTACCCGCTTTTTCATTATACAATGCATATAAAAAATATTCACATCCTTGGATGTTTTATCTTTTAATTCATTTTGAAAATTAATCATGGTCAATACAGCTTGTCTTTTTGACCAAAAAAAAAAAAAAAAAAAAACTCTCCATGTCAACATAAAAACAGATTCCTCCAAAGTAATGTCAATTGAATTAAAATACAGTGCTTAGCAAATTTATTAGACCACCAACCCAGATTAAGGTTTATGCCACAGCTTCCCTAAATTAACAGCATTGGTAATTACCAGAATCTTTTTTATGTTTCTGCAATGGTTAATACACCGATATGTAGAAGCTCTTTAACCCAAATAATATTTATTAATGCTAAAATATAATTATTATTGTTATCCATGAATTTTTACTGATTTCCAAAAAAACCTGAAAAAATAGTAAAGCACATTATTATTTCTTGATTAACATGTCAAATTATAGTTATTTACTTGCATTCCTGAACAGAAAAATTAGTTTCAATGGTTGAATGTTATGCTTGATTAATTTCTGACTTCTCAGAGAAGCCCAGGGAGCTGGCTCAAATTTGGGAATAAAAAGGTGAATTCAGTTTGAAATTCCTCATCCCTGTTCAAAATGGTAAAACGTGGAGAGCTCACTGAAAATGAAAGAGTCCGCATTAAAGCACTTCATGATGCTGGATGGTCTCTGAGACAAATATGACAGGTGGTCTAATAAATTTGTTATGCACCGTATGTAAGGTAAAATAAGTGATTGCATAAATATTCCACCCCTTTAAAGTAACAGACCAAATAAAACTGCTGCCAGTAGTTTCATAACTAGTGAAACAGGGATTACCTGGTTGCAGTGGATGTGTCATAAGTACACAGGAAAATCTGGGGAGTAATTTTTCCAGAGTAAATAGTATTTTATAGTAAAATTTACTCTTTACTGAGTATATAATATTACCAGCCACCACGAGAGTTGGAGTAAAAACACAGAGTAAATTCTGCTGGAGTAAAACTTTTAACCACACCCACTTAAGTTCCAGCTCAGCTGGTGTCATTCATGGACGGTCCCAGCTGCAGCTAATCCTTGGCAATCAAGACCTCTTCACCTGGTGATGAACCTTCAGACACCTGTGTACTACAGCTTCTAGTCAGGTAACTCCTCTTCAACCTTTGATAATGCAGTGATTTTTCAGTGAAATTTTTCTTTTTTGCCTTGTCTAACTCCATTTGTCCTCTTTTTCTGCAGCGTCTCCATCTCTCTGCTAGTGCTATTTCCAACCACCAGCCAGTAAACTCACCATCATTTGCACTATTGTTGTCAAATAAACTTCTTTAACTTTACAACTGTGTCTCGTGTTCTGCTCCTGAGTTCTTGTCATATGTTCATTACAATTGTTTCTGTATTATTCTGTATATTAGAACACTGTCTAATATATTTAGGCAAAAACATATTTTGTTACACCATTTATGGGTGGAAAGACAGGATTATCTAGAAAGAGGAAAATGTAGCTCTATATAAAGAGGAAGGTCAGTTGTTTAGAGTAAGATACAGTTCTACATAACCATTACCCAATTCTATATGGAGCAGAAAATGTTCCGTAATGTGTAGAAACATTTCTATAAGGAATGTAAAACAGTTCTAAAAGGACTAAATACAATACTGTATTGAGGAGACAAAAAGCTCTATAATGAATAAACTATGGTCTGAATTACTCTGTAGTGAATACAATTGCTGTAGAGTTGTTTTTATTTTGGTCGTCTTGGAGCACATAATCATCATTTAGAGTTAAATAAAAACACTTTTCAGAGTAAAAACAACTCTGAAAACATTACTCTTACAAGCAGAGTGAATTTTACTCCAAATAGACTGGGACCAAATGTTATATTTTTCAGAGTAAAATTTTACTCATTTTGAGTAAAATTTACTCAGGTAAATTTACTTTGTAAAAGTGATAAAGAGACAGCCACTGTTGAAGAAAGTCCCACAGGAGACTCCATGGTCAAGTGAAAGAAAGTTCTTTGGTCTGATGAGTCAAAAATTGTGCTTTTTGGCTATCAGATAAGATGCTATGTTTGGCAGACACCAAACACTAGACATCACCAGAAACACACCATCCCCACTGTGAAGCACGGTGGCAGTGTCATGCTGTGGGGATGCTGCTCAGAAGCCAGGCCTGGAATGCTTGTAAAGGTAGATGGTAAAATGAATGCAGCAAAATATATGAAAATCCTGGAGGATGATTTTCCTGCAAGACAATGACCTGAAGCATACAGCAAAAGCTACACAGAAATGGTTTGAAGACGATACATACATACATACATACATACATACATACATACAGACATACATACATACATACATACATACATACATACATACATACATGCATACATACATGCATACATACTTTATTAACCCTGAGGGAATTCCAGATCATGCAGTGGGGAAAAGACAGTGTCATGAGACAAAGTTAAATAAATGAAACAACTATGTTTACATGAAAGCAATGCCCCAAAATACACAAACTCCCACATGATCAATACAGCTGGATAAAAAATTGACAGCTGCGTGGGATACTCAGGTCATTTTGGGAATAAAAGTCAATCACTGGTTCTTCAGTCTGCCACACTGTGCTGACAGTCCCACACAGAATCATGCTGACTGCAGGGGTCCTACTCATCAGTCTGTGTTTGCTCAGTGTCCACTGCAGTGATCCAAATGTAAGTTTTTCAGTAATTTTGATAATTTATGAAGGTTATTATATTTAATAATGTCAAAATATTAAATGATGATCACTGACTTTTTTCTCCACTGATTTGTTTTTGTCATTTCAGGAGGAAATCATATGTAAGATTTGATTTTACACAGCTGATCTTTGTGCCGACAGGCTTCCTCTTCAGATTAGTATAGTGCCATGAAAAAGTATTTTCCCCCTTTCTGATTCCAACTTTTTAAGAAGGAACTCAATATAATAAATACAATTTTGAGAATGAGTGAAAATGCTTAGGAAAATATTACTACTAATTCAAAGAAGACAAGTAAAATACAAATTTCTAAATCAAAATATTGAGGAAAAATATTTTAATGTTAGGAAAAAAGACACAATTTCATTAAGGAGCTAAAATGTTTAGCATATTTATTAATAAGGTCAAAACATTTAAAATAGAGTGCAAATGCTGAGAAGAAAGTTTAAACTCAAAATTAAAGCTGAAATGTCCAGAATGCACAAAATAAAATCAAGATGTTGGGTATGAAACAGAAATGTGGGGAATAAAATCAAATCTGTTGAGTCAAAACTATGAGAAAAGTCTGAATGTGGAGAATAAAATAAAGAGAAAGTTTGAAATTGAAATGGAAATGAGGAGTATTTTATATATATATATATATATATATATATATATATATATATATATATATATATATAATTTTGAGATTGAAAATTGAATATTGAGTCAAAATTATGAGAGAAATAGGTTCAATTTTGAGAGTAAAGTCAGACTGTTGAGAATAAAGTTAAATGTTGAGAATGAAATCATAATCTTGGGGAAAAACTGAAATGTTGAGAATAATGAGGAAAACTTAAGAAAACCAAATTTCAAGGCAAAAGTTTATAAATTTGAAAAAAAAAAAAAACCCAGATGTTTGACTATTAATTATGAGAATAAAGTAAAAATATTTAGAATTGAGAAAAAAGTCTTAGTGTTGTGTAAAACTTTAAAGTAAACAAAGTTATAAAGAAACGACTAAAATGAAGAGAACAGGGATGAAATGTGTTTAAATATTGAAGATGAGTAGGGAAAAAACAAACAAAAAAAAGAGGTGGAAAATATTTTCTATTACAATCCTCGAGAAAATAAATCTCTCCATCTCTCATTTTTCTAGCCTCTTCTTTCTTAATCAACTTCTAAATTTTTGGAATGACATAGTTTTAAGTATTTTATTTCCGCTGTTAAACTTCTTTAAATATTAAGATACTTATTCTTGTATCATTTATTCTATCAATATATATGAACATAGCCATATTTAGCATTTCATTTCTGTATGAAAAAATATCATCAGAAAAACTTTTACTTAAAATTTTTATTTTACTTTGAAAATTCTAACTGATGTGCCATTACAACAAAATGCATGCCTTTGGTTCTTTTTGGTTATCAAGTTATTAATTCATTTATTTATATGATTATATTTCTTGCTATAATTTTCCTGAAAACTATTGCCATTTTTGGAATAAATTACCTTCACAACCTTTCTAACCTTTCTCAGCCCGTGCCTCATTCTAACAAGTCCAAATTCTTGCATAAACTCTTCTTCCACAGTCCCTTACTGAATTTTCAAACTGAGTCTGACATTTTTCCTTACTCTGCTCCCCACTATAACTTCCTCATTTAAGTATTTGATCACTTTGATTAAGCCTACACATATACCTTCTACTTTTCAAGTCCAGTATTTGAATATTTTTCTCTCCTCCATAGATACAGATTATGATCTCAACATCCCCCCTGCTCCTAAATTTATTTTGGGTCTGACTGATTGGTTATTTGACCTCACGGATGATACTAGTGAGTCTCCTTAAAAGACACAATGATGACTGCATATTATCTTCATACGTAAACTTAAAACATGTGATCTGAAACCCTCTCTCCTTTCTTTTTTAGATGCTTGTGATCCAAACCCTTGCTTCCATGGTGGGGTTTGCAAAGAGAAATCTGGTACAGGATTTACATGCGAATGTCTTGAACCTTATGCCGGAAAAAAGTGCCAGACAGGTACCATTTCTTTTGTCATATCTTCATGCATATGCACAATGTTTAAGGTCTCATTTGCACAGAAATGTATTAGCTCATTTTTGTTTTCTTGAAAAGGTCTGGGTTCAGACAACTAGTTTTTTGATATCAACTGCAGAGCATTTGCAAATGTCAACAAAAAGGTTGCCCTTTGCAAAGGAAATCTTTGTGCATACATGGCCTGTGTTGTGTTATTTGGAACCATCTTCAGGTGACTAACCATTACTTTAAACTTGTTTTAATCTTCAGTGAGAAACATTTGTGAGAACGTGGATTGTGGCGGGGGTGACTGTGTCGTCAACTTAAAGAAACCTCCCTTTTATAAGTGCAGGTGCAGACCTCCATTCTATGGCTCTGACTGCAGGTCATGTAAGTATACTGAAGCCCAACTTTTACAAGATACATATTTTTTTCCAGACAAGAGTGTGCTTTCTGTTCATGCAGAGGTTTTTTGTAGAGTTGTGACACATACTTGCCCAAAATCCACATAATTTAATCTTACAATTAGATTTTACTGTTGAATTTGAAACAATTAGGACATGAAAATAGCCAAAGTCACATTTTTAAATAGCCCATTTGTCCCTTTGGATGCCACCACTTTGATTTAGTTAGTGTAAGCACTGCAATCATGCCTGTAAAATAACTTGATTATGATTGAAAATAATATTATTAGGGTGACTTTCAATGCAATCAGCCCACTTGGTTTGCAGGCATTCTGCAGTGAAATTGGATATTCAGAAGAAAAAACAATCTCTGGGTGGCCCACATTTTACATGGGCCCCGGAATCCTTTACTACGGCCTGCAATGATGAAGTGTACCTATAAAATACTTGTTGGTTTTTTTTTTTCCATATCAGTGCCACCGTCACCCTGTGAACCCAATCCCTGTCAGAATGGAGGCACCTGTAGAAGTGGGGACAGACGTTTTGGCTGTGCTTGTCCTCCTGGATATACTGGAAGATTCTGCCAATCAGGTAAAGAGTCAGCCTCCACTGTCACCAACAGAGGGATATTACTGGAACTTGAGTTCCAGCTATAAAAACACATAAATCCAAAGTTCACACTCTGAAGGCTGAACAAACATCAACATTGATCTGTTACGGGAAACCTTAATAAAAAAATGTCCTCAGTGGTCATTTGAGTTTAAATGAGAATTAAGAACTGTTGCCTCATGGTTTTAAAAAATTATAATGTGATTTTGTGTGAAATCTTCTCTTCCAGCACCCACTGACTGTTATGAGGGGAACGGGGAGTCATACAGGGGTAATGTCAGCATGACTGACGACGGCCTGGAGTGTCTGGACTGGGATTCATCCTTTATTATGGCAAATGGGGAGGATCCTTTTACAACGTACGCAAACTTTTCTGGACTGGAAGACAACAACCACTGCAGGTAAAGTCAAGTAATATATTAACTATGAATATTACTTTTGCATGTTAAACATGACATTTGAAAAATACTTTCAGAGATTTTCTTCAAACTTTACACAAGCGAGGGAGCGCAGGAGGTCGAGTGGTTTAAGACGCTACCCATGTACGCGGGCAGCCCGGGTTTCAAATCCGGCCTGTGGCCCTTTACCGCATGTCTCTCCCCACTCTCTTCTCTGTTTCCAAGTCTATCCACTGTCCTTCCTCTATCAAATAAAGGCCTAAAAATAAATCTTTAAAAAAACTTTACATAAGCGAATAAGTTTGAGATAAAATCGGATTAAACTTTAGGATAAGGGTAAGGGTAAATGTAATGGTATGGATACCAAAAGTTAACCTCACCTGCAAAACCTAATTACAAAACCCTTAAAAGGCAGGGTAAACAGTCTGCTTACTGGACAAAGGCTCATCATCCATGAAAACATTCTGATGAAGCAAGCTTGGTTAACATAGTAGCTAGTAGCTGCGTACGCTAGGTAGATAACAGAGCTATGGAGCTAACGTTTCTAAAGCTAAAGCTCACATTGCTAAACTTAGCTACATCGACATATTGATAACAATTAATTGTGTAACCAGCATAGCGTTAGTTAAAACTAATGAAGCCAAATAATAATAAAAATAGTAAACTTTATTTGTACAGCACCTTTAAAAGCAGAGGTTTACAAAGTGCTTTGACGATAAGCAGAATTACAAATACAACAAAGCATCCTAACACAAACAGCGAAACACAATAAGAAAGACAAAACTGCAACAACTAATATTATCCTTGATGTCCTTGATTTTGTTGTTAAAATAAACTAAAAACTTCTCACATGTCTCTTTAGAAGCATCAGCCAAGAGGGAAGGGAGGTGTGGTGACAGATTCTTAAATCTTAAATAAAAATCTAGGATTAGAATGATAAACTAAAATTAGTTGTTGCATATTTTCTCCTTAAAAGATGCAACACAGTCCAGGGCAGATTTACAAGTGTGATTTAAAAGAGGGACAAGCTCTTCTGTGTTCAAATTTGGGTTAAAGGCTGGCTGAGATAAAAGTGAACCACCATCATGTAACTACTTTTAAACTACAGTCAGGCAGTTGCATCTATGTTGCTACTGCAACGTAGGAAACACATTGTACCTGGAAACTATGGCCCTTCAGTTCTGAAATATACCGCATCTCATTAAACAGTCAGCAGCCAGACTTTCTTGCTCATGGTTGTGGATGCAAAATCCCAAGGGCACTTTCAGGGATTTTCTTCAATCTTTCCATAAATACCCAATAACATTTAAGGGTTCACTGATTGGATTTTGGAGCCAAAAGGTCAAAGGTCAAGGTCATGTGGCTCATTTACATCCATTGGCTGTGAGCATGATATCTCAAGAATGTTTTGAGGGATTTTCTTCACACTTTTCACATATGTTCACCGTCACTCAAGGATGAATTGATTAGATTTTTTGAGGTCGTGGTAAAATGAGGTCATCAGACCTCATGCTCAGCCCTGGCTTATATCAATTTTACCAAAATGACAAAAGAAACTCAGTTTTTTGATAATCTATAATGACCTATAGTCAAAAACTGAAGCTTTTATTTGTTAAAAAATCTCTTGAAAAGTATATGTGGGGATTCTTTTCTTTGCTTCAATTGTTCAAATAAACACCACCCATTTTTCTTTTCTTGATAAACCTGGAGTTTTGTTTTAAATTTTAGGAATCCAGATGGGGGAAAAAAACCTTGGTGCTTTTACAAAAAGGAAGACAAGCTGGAGTGGGACTATTGTAAAGTCAAGAAGTGCTCTGAAGGTGGGCCTTTACACAGTCACACAGTCATGCACACATAGTACATGCCATTGTTTCTAGCACATACACACTGTGCTCGGTTTTCCTGCTTTTCCTCAGATCCTGCCCGTCCCCTGACTCCAGTCCAGCCAGTGCCAAAGCCTTCCCTGTTCCTCCAATGTGGCAAAAAAGTCTCGATTGACCAGCCTCGTCCAATTTCAAGGCTTTTTGGGGGCAAGAGGACTTACCCTGGATGTCATCCCTGGCAGGTTTCTGTGCAGAAAAGATTTATATTCTTCCCATTTGGGTTCAGTCATTACTGTGGTGGGATCCTGCTCTCATCCTGCTGGGTCCTCACTGCTGCACACTGCATGTACGTACTAGATTTAACTTGTATGTCTTAAGCAGGTTCCTACTGAACTGTACTGTTTACTGGTATGTATGTTTTTATTTCAGTTCAGATTTATATGAATACCAGGTGGTGCTAGGAGGAGTGAATTTAGACAAAAGTGAGGATATGGACCAGATCATCTCAGTGGCAGAAACCATTGTTCATGAAGACTACAAGAAAACTGCTGTTGCTCTTTATAATGACATAGGTTTGTAACATTCATTGAATACATTATCATCTTTTAACATAGAAGAGACAGAAATGTCAGTATAATAGACTTACATACAAGATTACAAACCAAGGTTTTTCCCCACTATTTTTTCATGTTTTTTCAGGCATCTTTCTGATGTGAGTTGATGTCATAAACATGAACAGTGTAAGCAGGGTTAAAGTTATGGGACAAAAATAAAGCCAATTTGTTTTTTCATCACAGCGTGTTTTTTCCCTGATAATACATAACGAATAAATTTCTACAGGTTTTGGGCCAGTTTGTAAAGAATGTTTTTCTTGGGTTTTTTTTTTTTTTTTTTTTTTTATTAAAGTATAAGTGATTTACTATATTTCTTTATTTCCTCATAGCTCTACTTAAACTCAAGCCAACAGAGGGCAACATGTGTGCCAATGAAACCGACTTTGTGAGGACTGTATGTCTACCAGACCAGGTCTTCCCTGCCAAAACGGAGTGTATGATCTCTGGATGGGGAGCCACTGAAACTGGTGATAAATTTTCTTATTAAAGTTCTCTTTAATGTAATGAAAACTGATTTGTAGAATTGAATTTAGCATTGTATGCATAAAGTTGTGCCACAGGGTGGTCTGAATCAGTGGTCCCCAACTGATCTAGCCTTAGGACCTACCACCAAACTGGGACCCAAAGTTTGTAAATAAATTTGACCACACAAATGTATTTAATGCAAATGTCATTAAGACACAACAAAACAAAGAGACAGGGCAATAAAAGCATGCTTAAAAGGGCATACATACGTGCATACATTTAGTTTCACTGAATTTTCCTGTGAGTGTGTAAAAATATAGCAATTTTTTTGATAGTTCAGTTCAGGTATGAGGGCATTTGTTGGTCAATTCTAGGAAATTATGCCAGGTGCCCATAAAAACAAAGCTGCCATTCCCGAATCAGGCAGCTGACCCTTCCAATCCCTGATGTTCAGATCACATCAGTGTTAGACACACGGTTTTGCCAAGGATACCCAAAGATGTGCCAAAGAGTAGTTGTCACAAAGGAGTCCAGTCTGTGCCTTTGGCCATCAGTCAGCATCCAGGCCTCTCAAAAATGTAGTAAGACCAGAAGGACCAAGGACAGCAAGACTCTACTTTTCATTTGCATGCTTAGATACCTGGATATTGGGATACACTATCTTGCCATCAGCCCATGTGCGAGTCTGAGTCTGTGATTGATCTCAGTCTCACTGTCAGCAGATGGGTGAACTGCTCAACCTCCATGCTCTCACCATTTACAAACACAGATTCGATGGCAGCATCAAAGGCGTCCCCAAATGCCTGGATCTTTGCTTTGACCAAGGAGGCGTACATTCCTAACGCCTCAGCCTCCTCACTCGGCAAATTAAGAGCCCCCTAAGAACATCTACAGTCTCCGCAAGGATTAAAGCATCATCAGCAAAGACCAGATCAGTTATCTGGGCATCACCAAATGACACTCTACAATTCACTGCCCCAATTAGCCACCCTGTTAGTCAATACAAGTACTGAAGAGCGTGGGGGCTAAGACGCACCCCTGCCTCACCCCAGAATCAACTGGGAAGAAGTCAGAGGTGGAGCCACCACACTTGACAGAACTCTCTGTACAATAGCCTCCATAGTTCTCAAATGGAAGAAGTCTGGCATAGCCAGGACTCTTCAAAGAGCTGGACATCTGGCTAAACTGGGCAATCAAGGGAGAAGGGTCTTAGTGAGAGGGGTGACTAAAAACCTAATGTTCATTCTGAATGAGCTTTAGAGATCCTGTGTGGAGATGGGACAAAGTTCCAGAAGGACAATCATCACTGCGGCCCTCCTCCAAAACGAGGCTTTATGGCAGGAGCTAGATGGAAGCTTCTCCTCAGTTTAAAACACATGAAGGCCTCTGGGATTGCGCAAAAGACTTCACACAAATGCAAAGTGATATTGAAATGGACCACTGTGTTGAGAGAAAGAGCTGTGATTGGCTGTAGGAGCTAGAAGGCGATAACTGCTGGGCATATGACTTCCTTTCGAAGTCAGAGTGATGTTGATGTTGCTGAAGCTGTATTTTAAAGCTCACCAGTGACAGCTACAATGTTGAAAACCCTGGTAAAATGGTCAAATGAACTGTAATACTTTAGCTAGCTTACAACGTGATCAGACATGTTATATGAAGGAAAGCCTATATTCTCTAACTCATGTTCTCTTTGACTTTTCAGCACGGATGAGCAACAATCTGTTAAAAGCTAATGTGTTCCTGATCAGTGACGATAAATGCAGACAGCCACATGTCTATGGAAATGCACTGAACAACAGTATGTTCTGTGCTGGATATCTGCAGGGCGGCATCGACTCCTGCCAGGTGTGTATGCTCATTAAAGGAAATTAGTTTACAGTCACACTGGAAGGAGGAAAGGATGCATTATTCATTTCCTTTGTGATCTGCATTGAAAATGTAAAATTACTTTTATCTAAAACTATTCAGGGTGACTCAGGTGGACCACTGGTGTGTGAGCAGAACGGTACACACTACGTTAGCGGTGTGGTGAGCTGGGGCCAAGGCTGTGGTCAGAAGAACAAGCCTGGTGTCTATGCCAACGTCTACCAATTTGTCGACTGGATCAGAAGCAAGATGATCTGAACTGTTGAAAAATAAGAAACAACTTCAGCTTTGATTGCCTTGAAAAAATCTGTTTATTTCATCAGCAATAAAACCAAGCATTTACTCCCAGCCCAGCTTTGAGTTAAAACAAGAAACTCACAATCCTGAACCTGCCAGACCAAACGAAGGGCCCACATTGTTCCTTTAGGCCTTCATTCCTTACTCACTGAGCCTCGCTCAAAGTGCACTATGTCTGCAGACATCATTGGAAAACTATGTTTTGCTTTACATGCTCGCATGTTGTCTAATGATGATAATAAAAAATCAATACCTGCACCCATATGGCAATCTCTGTTCTAGCTCCTTCTAAACACACTTACTGTATTATACATAAAGGCAAACTTTCCCTTAGATGTTCTCTCTCTTGAAAACTAAAACAACTTGAATTTATTGTTGTTGTTTTTTTATGTAATCAAATTTACCTCAAATTCAAGCAAATCAATAAAGTTTCTCTGAATTTCTCCCTTCTCAACACTCACATTGATAATCCTTTTAACTAACACGACGAGTCTTGTCTTATTCAACTTACTTGACCCTCTTTGATATTTTTACTTCATTATAAACATAAACGAGCTGTTTCACATCAGTGTGGCATCTTATGTAACTCCAGAGTCACAACAGTCATTTCATCAAAGTTTGCATCTGTGTTTTCATCCATTTGGTAAAATTTAACCACACTTTATGAAAATCACAATCTTAAAAGCATTCATCAAAAGAAAAAAATCTATGATCTAAGCGTCCTTTATCGCAGCAGCTTTACTCGACATGGATGACGTCTGCACTGAGTTCTGAAGAGCAGCTGATGAAGACGACGAGGTGCTGGACTTCTTCTCCATGGATCTAAACGAGGTTGTGATTGTTTTGGTGGACTTTTTCTGCACGGTCTGGATGGTCTTCTTCCTCTTCACGTGAAGGACCTCCATGGCGTCCATGTTGACACCACTTTGAACCTCCTCGCTGGTCTCCACCTCCTCTGAAGTCTGCTGGTTTTGTTGCTGCTGCTCCATCTGCTGCTGCTGGTAGAGCTAAAAGAAAAAAAAATGATTTAGAGAACCTGCATGAAAGTTTGCATGCTAATGGTTCATCCAGCAGGATTCTTCTTCCACATTCCCTCACCATCATCATGTGCTGATATTTTGCAATGGCCTCGTCTGTGCTGACTCCCTCAGCCAGACCAAGCTCTGCAGCCCGCCGGGCAAGCTGGGCCTTATGGGAGCCTGGAGGGGTCCAGCCCGCTCCTTTGATCCAGTTCAGGTCTGACTTGTAGTTCACCTGTTAAAGATGGCGCAACAATTATATCAGTGCATTGAGGTTGTAAGAATGAAATGTGTTTTAGTGGGTATACAGTGGAATATTTGGATCAGGATCACCATATCTGAAATCGAAATGACATACTTGAAAGGCAAAAATTATCAGTAAGACCCTGATTATTACTCCTTACTTAAAATGTAGTGTTATAAGTAAGGCCTGTATCCATACACAACCCCTGCTTTTAGCTAGGGCAGCACCCAAGGCCTCAGTTTTAGAGTAGTACTCACCAGTGTTTATTGTTGCTGGGTTATGGCTACATTTTCAACACAAAAATTCTTCTATATATGTGTGTATAGTATATGTGGCAGTTGTAGGCCCGGAATAACTTTGCATGCAGATGGACTGGCCAGATTCCATGTTCATAAACAGGCAAACCCATCTTGCAAAGCTCCAACCCACAACGTTTGTGTCATCCCCAAACAACAATCTTCATCGTTTTAGGAGGATGAGGTGGTGGCTAGGAATGGGGTTTTGTTGTACTCAAAGCCAAAAGAAATGGCTATCACTGGTGTAGCCATAGTATAATGACAAGTTCATCAAAACTGGGCCACATTTCTTTCTTAAAACAAGAGCATAGAACCACACTGAAAGCTTTTCCTGGCAGTGAAGATGTTTATTTTGCCTTCTTGACCTTCCATGGCATGAGTTTTATCCACAAACAAGCTCCACAGTTCATAAACTTTAGGAGTGCCTGCCCGTCGATCTCAGGTTACCTACTCTGCCCTTCCCAAACGCTTTGTATAAGAGATTTGGGAGCTTCATATAACCATGCAATGGATGTATGAAACAGTCTACTTGGTGTGTCAGGTTAGAACTTGACCCATGAAAAGTCAGTTTTCTTCCATTATTGCTGTTGACAATGCTGTTGTGGGTCAGCAAGGAATTATGGGTCCCATGAAAAGACGTCACATTCAGCCCTATCAGCACGGTCCGAACCAAGCCTGCAAAACTGTATTTTGAAGCACACGTATTTTAGAGTATAAAAATTTGTTATAGCCCTGGGATACATAAACATTACCAGTATATTTGCACAACTTAGTGTGTAAAAGTTTTTCTGCAAATTTTAATGATTATAATAGTTAAATTGCTCATTTACTGGGTGTCTAAAAAAATAGAAATATCCACATTTATATCATTCAACTACAAAATACTGAGATATATTTGTCTGTATCAGCCAGCCCTAACTAAAAACTAAACTAAAACTAAAAATTACTTTCATTACAATAAAAGCAAGAATGAACATATTTTCCTAGGCAATACGAGAAAATAGTGTCACTTATGCTGATAGGGTAATAATTTAATATATAAAAAATACAGACCATCATATTTTTAGGGCTCCTTTCATTTATGGACCAATACGATCATCCTAACTAAAGCTGGTGTCAAAGGCCCACCCTTTGATTTTGATTGGCCAGTGCAGGAAAACTTAGCAGGATGCTGTTTCAAATGTTGAGCTCTCTGAATCTCTGAGTGCGTCAGCAAAAACATCTGATGCTGAGGGGGATTTTGGACAGGGAGGGCTGAAAAGCTAGGCTGTATTGGTTTTGTTTGGAAAATGAGCGCCGCCAACACAAAAAATGGCAGCTGTGGACACAAAAGCTTTAAGTCTGGAAGTGTTTTATAGTTTAAATCAAAACATTTAACACAAAAAGTACATGCATGCATTATATACTTTCAGTTTGTTAAGATAACATGGAAATGTTGGCTGTTAAGTGCATTATCATTGAGAAGTGAGCGTTGTTATTATTTTAAGAGTTAAATAGTCTGAGGAAATTTCAAGAATACAATCTATTAACTCATTATCATGGAAAAAAGTAGTTACTTTAAATAAACGTGAGTATGGTTGCAAACGGCTTCCTTACATAAATGACTTGATGCCATTTTTTTAATCCAGGCACATGTGCAACCTAGTGAAATCAGCTAAGTGGCACACTTAGGGTCCTGACCCATTAGGTAAGAAACAGTCATTTAAAGTGCCGCTTTTTTGCATATGCAAAACTACTAAAAACTTCCTGAAATTTTCTGCCTGAACTTCAAGAAATTTCCAGCTGTGTGAAAATCGCTTATAAATGTTTCAAATTACCCAGAGGCCACTGTGCCACAAAGGACAACACACAATCAAAGCACTTTTCTCTCTCTTTCAATTATGTGCGACTTGAATGATTTACACTAGCTTGAGCAAATCTTAAAACAATGTGCTTGAAAAATCTCCATGACTTACATCACTCTGCAGCTTGTAGGCCTGCTTGGCGTGCTTGACATTGAGCTGCTGGGGGTCACATGTGTAGTCGTGCAGTCTTTGGCGATAGGTGAGGTCGCTGGCCTGAGCCTGACTCTTCTTGGCCAGCAGGAACTCAGGCTGGTCCGCATGGATTTTGTAGTGGGCCTGGTCTTCCCTAGACTGGCGTTTGTACTCCAGGTTGCTCTGGAGTTTGCTGGCTGCCAGAGAGTGCACCATTTTGGGGTCGTCCTCCACGCAGCGAAGCCCCACCTGCTGGCCCTTCTCCTTCAGGTGAGACTCTTTGTAGCGGAACTATGTGGGAGGGAATTGACAGATTTCTTTTAAGACAAGTTAATTTGACTGAAATATTTTTAGGTTTCCAAAATAGTGGAAATGCTTTATTTAAGGGGAATAACTTGATAAAATTGTTGAAATCTTATGACAAATGTAGTGATTTTATAAAACTCACATCACTGGCGATTTCTCTAGAGGCCTTAGCGGTTTGGAAGGGGATAGCATCCAGCCTCAAATCGTAGCCTGATGTCTTCACCTGCTCCCCAGCAGCCTTATAAACTTTCTGCATTGGAAGAAAGTAAAATTGTCACAAAAGTGATTCAAGTCTTCTCTATAACAAGATTTAAAGGACTTAGACTTTGTGTCTTACATCACTGATCTGCTGGGCGTTTATCTTGGCTCTGACGAAGTCAGGATCATCTGAGTGTAACGTGTATTTGTGCATGTCGTCATTCTTTCCAGATTTGTACAGCCTCTGTGAAAGCATAAACAGGATATCAACAACTTTATACTTTTATCAGAAGTACCAAGGTTACAATAGTGTGGGATTTTTCATTAGTTCTTATTTTTGTTTTGTTTTCAACTTTTTGTTTTCAATCTAAGGCTGGTTTTAGTTTTTAATTCTTATTTTTGTGTTTAGTTTTTTGTTTAGTTTTTATCATTGTTGTGTTAGTTTTAGTTTTCTACATAATATAAGGCACTAGTCAAGGGACAGACCCGAAGGTCCAGTAAAAGAAAACATCATACATGTATAAAGAAAAAGATCAAATACTGTTTAATTGTACTTTTATGGGCTATTTATTTATCATATTTGAATACAGTTCAAGACCTAAAACACCTAAAATCTACTAATTTTTACTACCTTGGCTTGGGTTGCCAATGCAGACCCCCTTTCAAAAAAAGATGTTTTCACCCCTGCTGGGATAATTGTCAACCCTGTGTTCTGACTTATTCAGTGTCATTCTGTTGTCATTTATGCCTGCTCGGCTCTGGGGTTTTGATGCTTCTCTCCCTGCCTCAGGCTTTACTTATCTGCATAGGAAGAGCAGGAACGTGTGCTGTTCCTGCTTGAGGTTTTCTACGTAAACTCATAGAAGGGCAGGGGGATCCCAGCCACAGAGCTGAACATAAGTAACAGCATAAGAACTAATTACTTCCTGCTAATAAAGAAATATTTATAGCCACACATTATGTGTGTTTCCAGCTAAAGTAGTCCTGACTGAACTGAACAAACTTTTACAAATTCAACAGAAAAATCCAAACCAAAGGTAGGACAGACAAACTGTAGGGCTGAACAGTGCAAGATTGTTAAAAAATGGGTTGTGTTACCTTAAAATTCAAAAACAGCTATTTCAGCTCTATTTTTTCAAACTTGATAGAACAGATTTTTAGCTTCAAGTAATCATTCTAAGTATTTTTCACTGTCACTGTACTCAAATCATCTGGCAATCATTCTGTAATTTTCATAGTTTCTCAAGAATGCCTTTGGGCTTTAGACACTTTTACACCATGGGTTAAGTTACCCACTCAGTTAGATAAGTCCTGCATGTGTGGACTAACTTCACCATAGCAAGGGTGATGTTCTGAACTCTGTGGAAGAATACATTCTTAAATTTGGGTGGCACGAGGGTTCAAAACAAAAATATGTGAAAGACTAAAGGGAAAATGCAGTGGATGAAAAACATGTAAATCATAAGTTTTAACTTGAGACATACTCAAAAAACTTATTACCATTATTTAAAAACTTTTTTTGAATAAATCACAACACATATTTTGTGTATTTCAGCTTGTTCGGTTTAACAGAGCAGGAGGCAGAGCTTGATGTTTCAACCTGGTCTAATAGGCACTAAATTGTCATATGTCGAGAAGCGTTAATAAGCATACAGTGCTGTCTATTGGGTCTCCATGCAAGGCTATAATAGTTTTAAATTTTTATTAGTCAGTTAAGGGTGTTCTACTTGATAATACTTCAGCCCTTAGATAGTTTAACTGCCCAAACATGGTCCTCTTGGTTGAAAAGTTGCCCACCCTTGTTGTATAGCTTAATTTCTATTTTAGTTTCAGTTAACTAAAATGAGTTTACATTTTGTTTTTCCATATTTTGTTAGTTTAGTTAGTTTAGTTTACATCATAACCAATACAACCAAAATATTATTTAAAGGTTATTTTTGGGCATCTATTTTAACAGGACAGCTGAAGAGAGACAGGAAACATGAGGAGAGAGAATGGGGAATGATGTGCACCAAATACACACTGAGACTGGGGATCAATTATGCGAGTAGTGCGTTAAGGACGTTGACGCCTGCTCTACCAACTGAGCTACACCGGCACCCACGACCAAACTATTTAATGGAAAAATAAGACTTTCGATCATTTCCTCGTATGTTTCTGTTTACACCTCACCTCACTGCACTGCTGATAGCTCGCCTTTGCGTGGATGATGTCCGGAGAGTCAGCCACAGAGGTGAACCTGAGGCTGTCTGGCAGCTGACGATACTTCTTCTGCATGAAAGAAGAGCAAAACACTTGAACGGTAGGAAACACACATGATGAGATTTCACATTGTATACAGCCCTAGAAGCAAATAAAGACATGTATTCTAACTAAACTCAGGTCTGACTTGTACCATTTTACAACTACTCTATGTGTGGTTGCCTAATCTGCTGCGACCATCTTTGAATTTTCCTCATATATAAATGATCAATGTCCCTTGCTAATACATCTGTCTAAATCTAAATATATGAACCATAAGTACTTACATCACTTATGAGTTCTCCAGCCTTCTTGGCTGACTCCAGCTGAGGTGCTCCCACGCCATCCCAGGCCACGCCCTTCATGTAATTCAGGTCAGACTTGTACAGTTTCTACACAAACAGAGCAAAGACACATCAGTGATGCTGGACCACAGTGATAACACCTGGATCATCCATTCCTAAAACAGACCTCGCTCTGCAGGTTGTATGCTGTTTTGGCCCACTTGACCTTCATGTCATCAGGCAGCACCGTGTACTCGTGCAGCCTCTTCCTGTAGTCCTGATCGCTGGCGAGAGCTTGGGCGTTCTTAGCCGTCACCAGGTTGATCATGTCAGGGGTGAGGTGGTACTGCCCGCTGGTGGTCAGAGCGTCTTTTCTGTACTCCTGGTCACTGGCCAGGCGGCCTGCCTGCATGCAGTGCAGCAGATGTGGGTCCTCCAAGACACTCTTGACGCCGATGTGCTTTCCTTTTTCCAGCAGGTGGTTGTGTTTGTAGTTGTACTGTAGGGATATAAGTGGTAAAACTCTTTATTACTCTATCACAGTATATTTAGGTGGATATTTTTGACAATCACTGCAGTTTTGTTTAATCTTACATCACTGGCAATGCCTGTGGAGCTCTTCGCAGCCTGGAAGGGGATGTCCTGCATGGTGAGTTTGTAGCCCTGAGCTCGCAGAGTGTGCCATGACTCCTTGTACTTAATCTAAGGGAAAAGAGAACAACAATCAATAATCTCTCCAAAATACAACAAGCTACTGTATGTGAAAATGTAGACAGTTTGTCCATGCAGGAATCCCTACCTCACTGAAGTTGGCTGCATTGATTTTTGCTTGTGTTATCTCTGGTCTCTCAGTCGTTATTGTGTAGTTATGCTGATCACTCACTCCTTTCTCTTTGTACAAACGCTAAAAGAGACAGGGATAGAAAAAGGTTTTTAATTAAGTTACAATGACAACTTTATTGTACAAATAAATAACAGCCATTTAGGAAAACTAAGCAAAAGTTTCCAAATAAGTATTTAAACTTAGGGCTGATTTTCTTACTTCATTTGTGATCTGTCCGCTGATCTTCGCATGGACGATATCAGGAGAGTCAGTGACAGACGTGTGCTTGAAGTTGTATGGCTGCTGACGGTACTTTTTCTGTTTCAGAAGAAGCAATACAGTCTCTTTTATACATATTTTTTATTATTGCTAACAAAAAAAACATTTCATAGACTATATAACCACTAAGAACAGGTTCTGAAATCAAAGATATCTACACATCATAGCACTAAAAATGGATTGAAACATGAAAAAGAGAATGAAAAACCATGATCTGTCTTACATCACTGATGAGGTCTGTGGCTTTCTTGGAGCCTTCTATCTGAAGAGCCCCTGTGGCGATCCAGGCTGCACCCCGCAGGTAGTTCAGGTCAGAGCGATATACTTTCTGTTGAACATATAAACACTTTTTAGAAATGCATTTCTAAATTCAACAGTGGCACATCCAGATAGAGTGTTTGCTTCCAATCATTGTAGTTAAAAACAACACTTGTGAGTTTTAGTAGCAACACTGTTTGCTGCCGCCCTCTGTCTCACCTCACTCTGCAGGGCGTACGCTCTCTTTGCAGCCTGCACCTTCATGTCATCAGGCAGTGAGGTGTACTGATGCAGGGTGAGCCTGTAGTCCTGATCACTGACCAGAGACTGGGCCTTCTTAGCGTGAGACACCTCCAGCATGTCCATGGGCAGGTGGAACTTGGACAGCTCCTTCGCTGAGTCCTTCTTGTATTTAATCTGAAATTGAAAAAGGGACATTTTGTCTTTAAAATATACTGTTTTATTTGTTCCTTTGTATTTTATGAAACCATTACAAGAACTCACATCGCTCTGCAGTTTACTGGCATGGACAGAGTGAGCGATGTTGATGTCGTCCTGCAAACCTTTCGAGCCAATCATCTTCCCTTTGCTCTTCTCAAATTCTTCCTTGTACTTTTGCTGAGTTGAAAAATTTCCAATGGTTCATTGAATTTAAGGTCATCAAAAAAAAAAAAAAAAACCTCAAAAACTTGATCTTATCTGTAAACTACACTCATCATTTTACCCTTCTTTGAAATTGTTTGAGAGTGAAAGGAAATTATCTGCAGCTTTTCTAAATGATAAAGAAGAATAAGTTGCAAGCTTACATCACTGAGAATCTCTGCTGATGCTTTTGCAGACTGAAAAGGAATAGCATCCAGGCTCAGCTTGTAACCGCCGTCACGTAGCTTAGTCCAGGATTCTTTGTAACAGCTCTAAAAATGATCACAGCAGCAGAAGTTCAAGTTATGTTTCATGTAAACATCATCACTCTGGCACACAGCAGAGAGGTAGATTGGTGTAGTGTGTCTCACCTCACTAATGTTCATAGCATTGATCTTGGCCTGAACAAGCTCAGGCAGCTCTCCACTCAGTGTGTAGTTGTGCTTCATGTTTTCACCTTTCTCCCTGTATAACCTCTGTAAAGTCAGAAACAAGGCATTATTGATTCCCTAATCCCTCCCAATGGTCTTTTTAGCATTAACTTTGCATATTTACAGGATCTAAAAGAAACCACATCTGCCTGAGTTGGACATTCTAAGATTAGCGAGATTACGAGTTTGGTCAAAAATGCCTTATTTAATTAAAGTATGGCATCATGGAAAGGTTATAAAAATATAACAATTTATGCCCCCGGTGTCATTTTAAATAATCAGCCCAAAAATGCCATTAAGACACGAAAGGTCATCCCAGAAACATTCTGTTTTGGGTACATTTTTGATCAGCTGAACTCACATCAACGGCCAGTTTGTTGCTGAGTTTGGCCTGAACCATCTCAGGTGTGTTTTCAACGCTGGTAAATTTCAGAGCACTCACATCCTGACGGTACTTTTTCTAAAAAGAGAATAAACATCAACATACAAACTTTGAAATACTGCCATTAACAAATGTTTTTGTACTGTAGAATATTATAAATTAAATATGGTATGGATCTGTTTAGGAGATTTCTAAGTGTATGTTCTGTTTTTGCCCTGTCTATCATTTCAAGGTCTAATGTTGGAAAGTCTGACTGGAATGATTCTTTAAAGTCCAGGTCAGCTGTCCAAGATGAGGTTATGAATAGAGTCTGGTGATACCAGTCTGCACCAGCTCTGACACAGAAATATCTTCATGCACTGCTTGCACACATTTACAAAAAGGATCAATATAAATACTCTGTAACTCAGAAGGATCCTGCATTTTTAAACATCCTTTACAAATAGTTATAGTGGATGAAAGAATTTCTGATAATAAGGTAAGTGTCAAGTGTTTTACAGAGAATACAATTTGATATGGTAGAATAAGATAAGATGTGATGCAATACAAAATAATCAGTACAATATGGTAAAATACGACACATTACCGGTATGAAACAAAACAAAATGAAACTTTGCGATAAGATAGAAGGGCAAATTTCACTTTGGGGGCAATTTAATTCTATCTTTCCCGGTCTTACTTTAGGATATGATATGATAAGTTACAAAAAAAAAAAAAAAAACGAAACTCCTATATGATATGATACAAAACCAAATGACACAGATGATACAAAACCTTATGGAACAAAACAAAAGGTTACAATACGATAGGACGTATAAAGAAATATGAAATGACAGAATATAATACAATAGCATATGAAATAAACAAAACATTGATACGAGATGAGAGGAGAGGAAATTACACAAATAAAATTAAACTATGAGATTATTTAATATGATACGATACAAAATGGTACGATATGATAAGATATGATATAATAGGATACGGCACATTATGATATGAAAAAAACCCAAAATAATAACTATGCAGTAGGTTACGATTCTAAAGGATCAAATATGATAGGACACCAAAAAAAAAAAAAAAAATTAAAAAACACTGCGATACAAATGAGACAAGACCAAATGTAATGATACAACTGATTCAAAATACGGTATGACACAACACGGTACATGACACAATATGGTAAAACATGACACACTGGCTACAACACAAAATGAACCATTCTAATAAAAATATGACAAAATAAGACTACAGGATACATGACCATACAATTTGATTGATACAATTGGATAGGCTAGGATAGGACAGGATACAGCAGGATACAATACAATGCGATGTGATATGATACGAAAGGATAGGATCGGATAAGATAGGATAGGATACGTTACGATAGGACAAGATAGAATATGAGACGAGAAAAGACAAAATCATACAACTGATCCAAATCAATACCACACATCACAATACAAAATGATATGAAAAGACACACAAAAAAAAAACAGATAAACTATACAGTATGGTAAGGTTCAGTACTATAGGATACGAAATACGGCACAACTTCGATATCATACGAGAAGAGACAAGACTAAATAAAATGATGTGAAATAAAACGAAACGAATGATCACTACACAGAAGATTGGCCAATACTATAGAATCAAGTAGGATACAAAACATTACTGTATGAAACTAAATTAAAATTTGCGATAAGAAAGTATTATTATTTTGTTATTAAAATGTTACATATGAATGTTATATTATATATTATATATGTTATATTAGTCAGGGCCGAGAACAGATACAATATCAAAGGTCAGAAGTTAACAGTATGGAGCGACTAGGCTGAGTTTTCCATTAATACACACACTGATATGGGGATAGCAGACCACCAGTAATAAGCCCTTTGGAAACTTGATACTGTGCAGTTAATGGAAGCTGAAAATAGTTTCATTAAAAGGGTCCAAAGGCAAAGAAACATGAAGTAAAAACAAACAGACTTTTTTATTTGCCTATTGATTTGTCCTAAACCGTAAGGTCAAATAAACTAGGTAAACAGAAGATAAAGGAAAAATGTGGGCCATTACTGTAATCAGTCTGTTCTTGTTGTAGCAGGATATACTCCAAGTACTTAACCCAGTTACTGAGTGCGGGGTCCACAGCTCTCTAAATACATTCTGACCTTGGCTGTAAACCTAGATCCACACACGCTGCCATATGTTGCACAATTATGTTTATGCTTGTCTTCCTACGTATATCCAAAGTTATAAACAGCACCAGAGCATGGTATATCACATACTCTGTCATAAATTGTTTATATCACTTTGAATAAAAGTGCAATTTCTATAAGTTTTACCCAAGTCATTGATAGCACTGCCCTGTTTACGCAGGAAATCATTTAACAAATGCTCTGTTTTATATAGTGCTTGTTTTCTGATTTCTGAAGTGCATTCTGGGTCATAAATTACCTCACTGAGCAGCTCCCCAGCCTTCTTCGCCTGTTGAACATCTAGAGATTTTGAGGCCTCCCAGCCGACACCCTTCATCCAGTTCAGGTCTGATCTGTACAGTTTCTAAACATACAAACACAAAGTTCAACTTCAATTTTTTTTTTTTTTTTTTTGCAAATAACAGACCTTTTAAAGAATGCCTAAGTATCAAACTTACATCACTCTGTAGTCCGTAGGCCTTCTTAGCCCAGGCAACCTTCATGTCAGATGGGACAGTTGTGTACTCATGGAGGATGGTCCTGTAGTTAGTGTCAGTTGCCAGATCTTGAGCCTTCTTGGCCTGGCTGATGTTCAGCATATCCAGGTGAAGACTAAAGGGGAGATTAATCTGACACAGTAAATACCTTTTGATCCAGGACAGCACAACATATTTGGCTAGTTCTTGTTCTGTGATTCGGATTAAGCACTATTAGGCGGAGAAGCCTCACCTGTATTTGGTCTTGTTGTCCTCATAGTCCTTCTTATAGTGACGACCGCTCTGTAGTTTGGTTGCCAGAGCAGAATGAGCCATCTGAGAGTCATCGCTGACAGACTTAATGCCAATCACCTTCCCTTTGTTTTTCTCATAATTCTGTTTGTATTTGACCTGAGAGAACAACACAAAAAAGACTGTCAAACTTCAACAAAAGCCAGTGAACATATTATCATCAACTGATTACTTAATCTAATCTGCAACAATACACAATTAAATCGACAATGGTATTTAAAGAAAAATGTTAATGCTCTCCTCAGGATGAACTTAAAGTTGCAGACAGTTTTTTAGAACAACTCACGTCACTGGCCAGATCTCTCTTGGCTTTAGCAGTGAGAATAGAGAGTGAGTCCAAACGCAGTTCAAAGCCCTTTTCTCTCTGCTTCTCCCAGCTGCTCTTGTACACTTTCTAAATTACAAGAAGAAAAAGAAAGCTTTATTAAAGTGCAGAAAATGCTGAGCCTCCTCCATAAAGACTATATTCACCGGCTTTTGAAGAGGCAAATAAGCTGTTTTAAAGGCAGATTTATCAGAAACCAATATACAAACATATGAGTATTATTAATTACCAATTTAAGTCAGTTGAGGATAAGCTGACAACATTAACAAAAGGTTAAAAACAAGATGTGAGACAGCATACAGTCCTTAAAAACACAAGTTCCTCTGAGCTTCTTAAAGACGCTGTAAAGTAAAAATAAATCTTTAGGTTTGTCATATGATAGATCACTGTGTTATGAACCCCCAGGTCAAATTTCAGTCACATAAAGCATCTCCAAGTTTATAAAATGAAGCTTCAAATCATGAAAAATGAGGCAGTAAAATCTGCTCCAGGATGGTGTGGGCATATCTATTGAATGAGCTGAAACCCCGCCCACTCAGGACACAGGTAGTCTGCAGCATTACCCCCCTTACTCATGGTGTCATACTTGGAATAATAGTTTCCCGTAAAAACATGAACCAATAAACAAAACATGCATAACTATAACTTTGCAATGAAACATGAACATTATAGAACGGTACAAGGGTACAAGACTGAATTCCTTTGCGCAAAATGAACCAGAAGTCCCTGCTCCAGGTGACTGCTTCCTTCCACAATATTGTAGTGGTAGAGGGGCGGGGTCTTTCTCTACTGTGGGCTCATGACATCATGAGCCCGCACATTGGCCCCACCCACATGAAACCAAGCCAGGAACGAGATGAAATGGCCTAAATCCAGAATTCAGTCTCATGTAGATCTCAGAGTTTTCACGTTTACAGCAACCATATTCCAACATTTCTAGAGTGTTTAGACAAAAACTTTGGATTTCACTTTACAGGGTCTTAAAGTACACAGAAGAGACTCAAGGACTTGAAATGGCCATGAAATATCTTTTAGTATTTAAACACTGTATGGGCCAGTAAGTGACAAACAGCTAAAGTGCATTATGCCATTTGGTATTTTTGCAGATTTTTCCACAATAATTCAATTTATCCTCATTTCTACTTCATGGTCAACCTCCTTGGATAATCCACTTAAAGCCACACGCAGACACTAAATGGAGTTACATGGATCCGTAGTACAAAATCTGAGGTTAGAGTTAGCTCAAACAGTCAGATCTGACTATACAGCCAAAGCAAGAATCTAGACAGGAGGGAACAGCAGTAGTAAGAGCTGCAAACTGCTTTAACTCCTATCAGACACTGGTACTGTCATGCACTACTAGAGGCAATATAAAGATGCACTTCCTCTCAGCGCATCTGCAGATGGTCCAGATGTGCAGCTGTGTTCCTGGATCATCTGCAGAGTTTAAAATGTGCATGCCAGTAACGAGCTGCAGTAGTCAAAAAATGATATTACACCTAAGAGCGTGCACTAAGAGCTGTGTTGCAATCCCTGTCAGCTAGGGTTTGATGTTGTCTGATGTTACAAAGGGCAAATCAGCATGACGGAGCAACTGAGGCCATGTGAACCTCTAAGGACAGCTGATTGACGCTCATGATGCCCAGATTCTGGGCAGACTTAGAGAGCATTAACTAATTAGATCCAAGGGGGATATAGATCTGTAGTTATATGGAAGGACTGTCTGAGATGACAGTAATCAGTACAACTGATTTTTTGTGTAGCACTGGAAAAATTTCCTCCTCACTACTTAATTGTTATGCAAATGGCTTCACGCTAAGGTTGCCACTTTACTGTTTCATAAACATCCGACATAAACTAAAGGGAGGATTATGCTAGTTAAAGTACACTGATTCAAAACCAGCATTGTGTTCTCCTGAAAAGGACAAAATCAATTTATTGCAAAACATTGCCAAACAATGCCCCCTGCAGCACACCAGACATTATTACCAATGAAAGGTCACAACATCTAACAGCACAACAGATTGGGAAATGTTAGCATTCAGAGGAAATGCAAAAACTTCTGAAATTCTTCCTTTGAACAGTGACTTACCTTGACTAAATTTTAAGTGCTCCCAACAGATGAGGTTATCATTTATTTTTGCATGTTTGTTGTTGTTCCCAAAGTTAAGTTTAAGTTATTGATGAAGTACATGAATTGAAATGAAACATATGAGTAAAACATGGTCTGCATTAATTTCTTCAGTCTGTTGTGCTTCTGTGAAAATATTACTAGCAAAGTATAGCACCACTGTTCTCATTCATTAGACTTTCTAGGATCCAATTCACTGAACTTACCCCACTGAGAAGATCAGCATTAGCCTTTGCTTGTCTGAACAGGGGCTCATCTTGAGTCATGGTGTACTGATGCATTATCTGTTCTGTGTTTGCTTTGTATGCCAGCTGGAAATCAGAATCAGGAGACATATGACTTGCAATTGCAGACTTTGGAATTGCTCATAATTACAGTTTAACAATGAAGACCTTACGTCGCTCTGCAGTTCTTGGCTCTTCTTGGCGTGTTTGATGGAAAGATCATCCGCCACCTGTGTGAACTTGATTCTATCGACCTTTTGACGGTATTTAGTCTGTGAAAAAAATAGGCAGTAGATAAACAACGTGCCAGAAAAGATGATAACATTAGAATTTTAACACAAATACATGATTGTACTGACATCACTGAGCAGCTCTCCAGCTTTCTTGGAATGGGCAATATTCATACATCCTTCAGTCTCCCAGCCCACTCCTTTCATCCAGTTCAAGTCAGAGCGATACTGGTTCTGTGGAGGCAAAAAATGTGAAAACAACATTTTATTTTGTTAAAGCTTAGAGATATCCAGATACCATTGCTACAGTCCGTATCTGTTCAGACACTAACACTTCAGTATTGGCTAATACTGAGTGTGCCCCTCTAATTACTTCCCTTAACTGCAGAAGTTCAAACTACGAATCCTGAAAAGATAAACTGGATGTCAAGATTGTTAGCAGCCTGACCATCTCAATAAAACAAGCAAAAAAAAAAACCTACAAAAAGCAAAGTGTGTACCAAATCATATGCTTCTGTGCTAAACACTAAATATCTTAAGTACATAAGTGTGTAAAGTGTGTTTAAATTGAGAACTATACTCAAATGTATACTACTAGTGTGCTCAAAACGACCAGGAATTGAGTGTGAAACGATCAAAACTTCGCACCCTCAGTGAACACCATGTTGGTGATGAAGCAGATGTTAAGCAGACATTAAAGCATTTTACTAGCAATGCCAGCATATTTCAATCAAGAACACAAAAGTTTAAATTCTTTGAACAAATCATGTTAGAAAGGAAATACAAGTTACATGAATCCCATAGTGAAAGAAAAAAATAGCTGTCAAATTTTGATTAGCATGACCAAATGACGATTGGTCTGCTTTTTAAAAAGTAGGTGAAGAAGAAAACAGAGGCTTTTATAACAGTCACTTCCTGTTAGTGCAAAACAGTAATGTATTTTTTAAGAAAATACTAACTCTAACACCAATGTAAACTGTCTTACATTTAAGTGTACTGTAATAAAGTAGGCTATAATAACAGAAGTATGCAATTTGAGACATATCGTAGCATTTTAGCTAACGTACCTTTTGACCCCCAGTCTCTGAAAAAAACTTGCTTTAAAATAAAATACATTTCTCTCTTCTTAAAATTGTCGCATGTAAATAAGGCAGTACGGAACTTATCATTTAACTAAATTAAATACAGCTATATTAAAAGTTTCCTATCATATAGTTTAGCTCACTAATGTTACACTCTATGCTTGTTGGGCACTGTTGTAAAATACGTTTTAAAGCAGTATTATACTTCTAACGTTGTGTAAACATAATGACTGTTTGCCATCATTTTCTTTTAGCTTTACTCAGCATTGAAGTCAACAAGCTGAGATCCATAAAGCAAAGTAGGGCAATGCTAGTAGCAACTTAGCCAACGTGTTCTTTGACACCCAGTCTCTAAAAAAACAAGAAACATTTCTTTCTTGCTTGGTTTCTGTCTTTCTACTTTTCTTTCTTAGAATTATCTTAACCTCATGTAAACAATATTATCTGGAACTTACAACTTAACTAGATGACATACAGCTATACTGAAGCTGTTCTAGCATGTAGTTTAGCTAACTAACGCCACACCATATGCTAGTGGGGCTATGTTGTACATAAAATTAGTTTGTCTTCGTCACTTTAAAACAGTGTAATAATTGTAAACATGTATAAATGCAATGTCTGTTTTCTATCATTTTCTTACAGCTTGACTCAGGATCAAACTCAACAAGCTAAGAAACTACAAACAAGGTAAGTCCATGCTGGTAGCAGCTTAGCTTACATTTCCTTTGGCATCCAGTGATCAGAGAAACACAGATTTTGAACTCAAAACTTAAATATAACCAAAACCCTTAATTCAACTACGTAAACGTGGCTATTTTAAAGTTGTAATTACATTTTTAAGCATCAGTAATGTTACACTCTATACTACCAGTGCACTGATATCACAGGCTACATACAATTAATTTGGAGAGGCTTAGAATTTTTGAGTCTGGCATCTCACTTGATATTACCTGGTTGGCAAAATAATTTTCAGATTAAATCTAAGGCATTTCCAGTACATTTATCTGTAGGGCTGAACCAATTATTGGCCCGGCCGATCATTCATGCCAATAGTTGGCATTTAGCCAGTTATTGGTATCTGCATTTTATTTTCCCAATAATTGGCAAAAACCAACTAATTCAAAGGTGTGCTACTTTGGCTACGCTGCAAGACATGTCTTCCCTTCTGGTTTTGTTTTTACTCTACGGTCTCACCTAAAGTCCCACTAGAAACATTATCTGACTGTCATGATGTCACACAACTACCAGCCAATCAACACTGAGGCCTGAGTGATGTATGGCATCACTTCCTGTTTCCTGCTGCCACAGTGTTGATCTGTGCTGTTTCTGGTGTTGACAGAGCTGGTGCTGAATGCCTCCTTAAATTGTTAACATGCAGTTTTACTTTTGCCACGTTAAGTAGAAGTTGTCATAACAAATGCATATCAGTTCCATATATCAGTTATCAGTCACATGCACTACTACTAATAGGTGGCAATATCAGCCCTGAAAAAACAATATCAGTTGACCCTTATTTATTTGTATTAGAACATCACTAAAACAGCTATGATATGAGTCATATCTTCTTCCCCTCTCTTACCTCACTTTGCAGAGCATAAGCCTTCTTGGCCTGCTGAATCTTGATGTCATCAGGCATGACAGTGTAGTCATGCAGTTTTGTGCGATACTCCAGGTCACTGGCGAGGGTCTGAGCCTTTTTGGCGTGGCTCAGGTTGATCATATCATGAGGGAGACTGAACTGACTCTGGCTCTCCTTGGAGCCCTTCTTGTATGCAATCTGACAAAAGTAGTAGTAATAAAAACAGTTATGTTTGATTGTTAGTGTTAAGTATAACATGTGTAAAAATTGGTGGTATTGACTATTCAGTGTTGTAATAGTTATCTCTGCTTACATCGCTGCTCATCTTAGCTACTTGAAGAGAATGCAGAGTCTTGGAGTCACTCACGTTGACCCCAACTGCCTTGTCCTTGTCCTTCATGTAGGTTTCTTTGTATTTAATCTGAAACCCATGTCCGTGTAATTTAATTATCATATTTGAGTAAACCCACTTAGCTGTTTTGCTCATACAGTCACTCTCCTTGCAGTGGCAGATAGCGTGTGTTTGCTTACATCACTGGCGAGGTCACGGGAAGCCTTCGCTGCTCTGACACTCAGGTCGTTCACGCCAATGTCACAGGCTTTAGACTTGGTCTTCTCCCACTCCTCCTTATATTTAATCTGTAATAAACAAATTCACCTCAGTAAATAAACCCTTTCCTTTCATCAACCACATAATAAAGCATGAATACTGCAGATGTCATAACTTACATCACTGCACAAAGCAGCATTAGCTTTAGCCTTTTTAATCTGGGGCAGGTCCTGGGACAGTGTGTACTGATGTTTGGTCTTCTCATAGTCTGCTTTGTAATTGAGCTAAAAGATACATGAACACAATAAAACCCAACAGCCATTTCTTTCATACGCAGTTAAAAAATGCTGATAGAGCTGGTATTACATCTAAACTTTTACTTTTAAACCATTATGGTGATTTATCCATTAAATACTTACATTGCTGACAAGATTTGCATTTTTCTTTGCTAAAATAATTTCAGGAGTGTCTGTCACAGGACTGTATTTGACTTGGTCGATGTGTTGCTTGTAGTTTTTCTGGAAAAACAATTATGAGAAATGAATCAGAAAAGACAAAAATAACAGTGCTGCTCCATTTTTAAAGACTATTTTTGATCTCTGCCTTCATGAGATGAGACAGTGGTAGCGAGAGTAAAGATTTAAACCAGTGACCGGCGTGGATCCTTGCTCTACCAATTCAGCCAACACAGCCCCCCAACTCCGGCTTCCTCACACAGCCCAAAGACATGCTTTTTTGGTTAACTGGAGACTCTAAATTGCCCGAAGTTGTGAGTGTGTCCAGTTGTTTTTCTCTATATGTCAGCCTTGTGATTGACCGGTATTCCTTGGACTGTCAGTCCAAGGAATACCCTGCCTCTCACCCATTGATATATAATGGAGGGACGGATGGATGGAAATTAACTAGATAAAGACATACCACTGTAAACAAACAAACAAAAAAAAAGATTAAATAATGTTTGACACTTGGACTTGACTCACGTCTTTAAGTGGGTCCAGTTTCCTCACGCTTTTGTAACCTGGTGTTTGGGTGGCTGGGTAGTTGTATTCACCCTGCTCCTGTTCCACACCTTGTTTATAAGAAATCTGGAGAAAACAAGAAAGCTATGACAGTGATATGACATCCGATTTTTTTTCTACACCTGATATGCTGAAATTTCCATTCTCCTTTTTTAGTGCCAGTACTGATGTATACCAGGTTGTGTCAAAAACTCCACAGACTTAACTCTTGCCTCATAAGATGAAGCAAGGGATAGGCTATATTTTTCTAAATTTAAAGTTACTATTTTTAAAATATTGAAGATTTTATGTGACTGAAATGCTAAGAAACTAACTTCTCTTCTCTTAAGAAACAACTAGTTTTACTGAACATTTTATATAAATAATCAATTAAATTATCTATTTAACTTGGTTTCGCTAAGAAAAAATATAAGCTAAAATAGCACCCAACAATGCAAAATCTATTAGCCCCTTAAAGGCAATTTCTATTACATGAGAGCATCAAGTTAACAAACCCAGATGAACATCCCCATTCCAACTCTTAGAGCCTTTTCATTTTGATTTAATTTAATCTTGTAAGTGGCTATCAATACTAATTTCCTTTAAAATTTATCCAAATATCGTCAGAAATGTTCAAATCTGCTAATAAGATATTTACTTTTTAAGCTTTTAAGCTATTGTGCTGATATTATTGTGCATCCTTAGAAAAAGAATTCTGCATATATTTTGGAAAAAAATATATATCAAAAATATTAATTTTGGTCAAAATTATAATAATAACTATCCCGAATATATTACTGTCAGCAAAAGAAACACAGCAACAGTAGGATAATCAGAATAGCTTTTTAAATCGGACATTAAATATCATCATTAAAACATTAAACCCTTGATTACAAATCAAAAATTGACTAAATTTGGTGCCCTAATGATATGTATAATTGCTTTGATTTACTGCAATAAGTCCATGAAAAATCAATCCTTACATCACTGGCCAGTTTCCTGGCTTTCATGGCGTGCATCGTCTTCTTATCGATTCCTGAGTCTTCATAGTGGCCCTTCATATTGCTGGTGTACTTCTCCTTGTACTTATTCTTTAAAAAAAAAGATAAAGAAAAATTATCTGGCAGGATTCTATCATATCATCATGCTCAGATGATTTATAAGCTATGGCCAAATATCTTCTCAAAAGTCCAATAATTCATCTGTACTGATTGTTAAAACTTACATCACTTGTGAACTGGGCGACTTTAGCAGCGTTCTGAAACTGCGGCGTCTCACAGAAATTGATGCTGTGACCTTTGGTGTTCTCCAGGTCTTTCTTGTACTCCACCTGATTTAACATATGAAAAATGACAGCAGCTGGTTTGTTACATTTTTTCTTTTTCTGTCTCAGACGCTTGTTTTTGTTGACGCCCAGCCTGAGCTCAGTTATGTCCTAGCTTTAAAGTACTCGCCACTCATCAGTCACCATCACTGACACTTTTCTCTCATAACTCAAGAGACACAGAGACCTTAAATCTGAAATATGTGATGCTTAGCTTAACAATGACAGCATGGCACCATTCAACATGTCAGTGCCTTAAACACCAAAATAACCAAAGAGAGTTTTTTACTTTTGAACATTCATGCTAAACAGAGCTCACCTTGTAGAAAAGAAACTCAGTTTTTAAATCTCACATTTTCTTAGAGGATGGCTAGCATTATTATTCTAGCATATTTATTTCTTGAGGATGGTTTAAAGTGACTTAAATGCAAAGCTCATGTGTGAGGTAACTTTATTTTGACAGGGTGTCCTGTGGCCTTGAATGGAACCCCAGCAGGGTGACATGTCAGAGATGCTAAAAATGCAACTTAGGTGGCTTCATGTCTGCTGGAGACTTAGTCACCATGCCTGATATTTCCAGCTCTAAACACTTAACAGCATCATCCATCTTAAACTTAAGCATAGATTTAGGAAATAGAAAGGGCAGGTCACAAATAAATGTTGAAAAGCTCACCTCACTGACTAGCTTGTTAATCTTGCGGGCATTCTTCAGAGCCAGATTGTCCTCGGATGTCAGACTATGGAAGTGTGAGGTGCCCTTCATCTTGTTTAAGTCTTTCCTGTATTTGAGCTGCAAAGGGGTGAGAGATGATTTACTGCATGTATGAGGACAGCATGTAGTGTGAGGACATTAATGATGCTTGCAAACACTCTCCCACAGTCTAATTTAGTCAGAGCGGAGAGTTAAAGAGTGATGACATGCAGACAGGGAGGCTCTATCATTGCTTTCTCTCATGCATTCTGCATGGTGATGACATGGTCAGATGATGGATGAAACTGGAGCTTTTGCACTCCACACTTTGAAATGCTTTGACAGAGTGAACATCATGGCAGATGCAGACTCCATTTTTAACTGTAAAGCACCTACAGATTTTGATAGTCTAACCTTAAACTACTGTAACTTTAGATCCAAAATGTAACACTGAAAGCAGTCAGGTGGGTGCCGTTTTCCTGGCATCCGTCAAACCCAGACTCACCCATCTGACTGCAAAACAGAGAAGCGTGATCCATCACTCCACATAACATGTTTCTTCTGCCCCACAGTCCAGTGTCGGTGTGCCTCACACCACTCCAACCGAGATTTGGCATTGGAATTGGTGATGTGACGCTTGCATGCAGCTTCTCTGCCATGGAAACCCATTACATGACTGTCCAGCCAGTTTTTTGGTGCTTTCATAAATGCCAGTGCAAATCCAGAACTCTTTTATGAACCATGCACCTTAGCAGTTGTTGATCATGCTCTGTGATTTTACGTGAGCTTCTGCTTCGCAGTTAAGCTGCTGTTGTTCCTAAACTCTTCCACTTTCTAATATCCAAATTAGTTGACTAAATATCTTACAAGGCAATATTTACATACTTTCCATTTAATAAAAACTATGCTATAATAACTTGAATCATAATTTGAATGAAATTCATACGATTGATAATGATCAAAACTGCAAAAACAGAGAGAGACTTTTTTCCCAAATTAGGCGTACAACCAAAATAATATTAATAAATGTATTTCTATTGTAGTATTTATTCGTATCCTTTGTGCCTTTTATTTCTGGGGTACCATTTTAAATGTAGATGGTAGCTGTCTCAACTATATATGATGTGACGTTTTGGAATAAGACTTTGAATTGACTACCTGGTAGATAAGCCATGATACAACAACTTAAACAGTTTAAACTGCATTGAAATGACATGTAAGGGACACTTGGATGCTGTATGTGTGATACTTACATCACTAGCATTCTCCTGAGCCTTCTTTGCAAGATAATAACCAGGAGTGATCATGGCAGGGAAACTTCCTTTGCCCCGTTGTTGCTCATACTCCTCAGTGTAGGCAATCTGCAAAGGGAACATTACTTACTGAATTCAATTTTATTCATTTATAATTAATTCAAAAAGTAATGTTAAGTATATAAAGGCATTCAGTGGGCTAAAATTAACCCGATCCCCACAACATTCCATGTCTATATCTGAAGCTATGAACTACATGTAACTAAATATCCACCATTAAAATATAAATAACAGTAAAACTAATGCTGGGTTGGAAGATAATATGCTTTAATAATCACACTCATTAATGAAAACTTATGAGCAATTTTTTTTTTCACCTGGCTGAAATTCTCTGCATTTTCTTTGGCATGAACGGCTTCAGCCACAGCTGCCTCCGTGCTTGCTTTCCCTTTAATCTCCTGTTCATACGTCTGACGATACTTTATCTGGGGGAAAAAATAAAAAAACAAGCATGACTAATTCAGGATCAGGGGTCTGTAACAGTTCATGTACTTTTTAGTTTATCCATACTTACATCACTAGCCTGCTCACTGGCCTTCTTTGACATCTTGTATCCAGGTGTAAGATGTGCAGGGAAACTCCCTTTACCTTTCTGTTGCTCATACTCTTCTGTATATGCATACTTAAGGGGAAAAAAACACAATAATGTCTGTTTTTATTTGAAAGAATTTAAACTGCTTAATGCAGCTGGTATCATCTGGGATAAGTAGTCCAATGATGAAATAAAACATGCTGTATTAGTGTATAAAATCAGTGTATAAACGCTTACATCGCTAACAATTTGCCCCTGTTTCTTCGCCAAAATCACCTCTGGTGGATCAACAAACGTGGTGTATTTAGAAACTCTCTCCTCGTGTCCTTTTTTATATTCGAGCTGGAAAAAACCATAGAAGAGACATATTTGTTATAACAGCTGGTGGGATTTTAGGGATTTGGGGAAGGATGTAAAGGAAAATATCTTGTGCTACTCACATTACTGGCCAGAGTATTGGCATTTTTAGCAGCCTGGTAACCCGGTGTGATCATGGCAGGGAAGCTACCTTTTCCTTTCGACTCAAACTCCTCTGTAAACTTCACCTAGCAAGGAAATATCAAGCATTTGTATTGTATCGAACAAATAAATGCAAGTAAAAATCACAATAACCATGTTTTTTGTACACTCACATCACTGATAGTACTCTGGGCCTGTGACATGGTAACTACCTCCTGATTGGTCATTGAGCTTGAGTACCATGTCTGCTGCTGGGAGAACTCAGACTGAGACTTGAAGGCCTGTTAAGACATTGAAGACAAGCCTGATCATTTTATCCACTCACAAAGCAGGTCATGCTACCTTAAGTGCCTTTTAATATGAAGGGTTATAAGGATTGTTTTCTGTGTATGCTGAAGACATGCAAACAGCTACAATACTTCACAAAATTTAACCATATTCGGGGCTTCAAATCCATTTAACTGGAGATAATGGCCAGTTGCTCTTCTGTGAGCTCACCTGGCTTGCCATCTGATTGGCTAGTCGTGCCCTCTCCAGCTCCATGGACCTCATGTCTTGGTGGAAGGTGGACATAAAGCGTTCACCATCTTCGCGATACTTAAGCTAAAACAGATGCACACAGACAGCAAGCAATAAGCCAAGGCCGACGCCAATGCACAGGCAGCAAACATACTTGTGTTTCAGATATCCACTTTGATATCTGAATTAATGAAGAAAGCACACTCACTGCACTGGTGGTTACTAACCTAATTTTAAACCCACATAGCAAAACATCACTCTATTCTTATGGTGTCATCTTTAAACCCAACAACCTTAGCAGGATGCTTAATGATGGAGGGATAACTTTAGCATCCCGCTATAAATACATGGGATGTTCCAATCAAGATGAAGGAGACCTGCCAGGAAGGACCCAGAATGAAGCATTAAATGATGAAACTTTGAGCTGTTTGCTAATGACTCTTAAAGTGTAAAAATTTCCACAACTAATTTTGGAATATCTGTTTTGTCTAGTCTACCTCTAGACAATAGCTTTAGTTAGCATTCAACCACTTAGTAGCTAACATTGCGTAAGGTTAAATCCCTCTTCCTATCACGCTTGCCTTTTAATTTCCAGTTAAAATTATGTAGCTTTCTAGCTTTTCTGCTGGGGTACACTACCAAATTAGCAACTCCTTGTCTAAAAGTGATGTTGCAAAGTTATGACGCACTGAGATTTTCCACCTACAAGACGTGCTGATCGTTTAGCCGTGGTGTCTTCTTCTATGATTTGACTATTATTTTCTCTCACTATTAAGATCATGTAACTTAAATTTTCTGTTAACAGTGTTCAATTAAAAAAATAAAATGCCTTTTATGCCTTTTTCTTGATTGAAATCTGCTGCCATTGCTACTCAGACGTTAGTTTGCTAGTGGATGCTAACATTAGCTAGCGAGCTAGCATGCTAACAGTACAACATCTGCTATGTCACCAAGATGTTCATTGAGGGTGTGAAGTGCCTTCTTAGACGTTTTTGAGTGTGGCTGTAATTTACTGCATTTGAGTATACTTCTCAGTGTAAACACACAGCGTATTTATGTATTGAAAATATTTCATGTTCAGCACATGATTTGGGACACATTGTAACTGTATTCTAACGTTAGCTCTTGAATGTAAGTGTTTTGTTTTAACTTGAAACAAGATTTTTCCATTGAATCAGTTTTATGTGGATAGTAAGTAGCTTATGATACATGACATATTAGCATTTTTACACCACAAGATAAATGATGAACTAAAAAGACATTGACAGTGGCAATCTGTATTTTTCCATCTGGCTGTATAGAAAGGAAAAACTATTGTTAACCCATTTTTTACTTTCAGCTAAAGCTAGCAAAACCATGCATAACATTGTACTACAAAATAAATCTTAATTCTAATCAAGCTGACTGATAAATCCCAGCCTAACATTATGTAGCTTTGTTGTTGTGCTGTAGTTTACTACTACTAGCCATTATCACTTCCTGTCTAAAAGCAGGGTTACGAAATGAGTAGCTAGATGCTAACATTAGCTGTTTGCGGTAATGTGCTATGAAAAGTGTTTAAACTTGAAACATAATTGTCACTTTTCATGATCTCTAAGTTAAAACAATTACAACCAGGAATACGGCAGTATCATATTATAGCATTTAATTTTAACACACTGGGCACGGTGTAACAGGAAAATTGCCGCTGAAAATTTGGTCAAGTTCAATGCTTTTTTATTTTTATATCTGACAAATTTTCACTGGGGAATTGGTAATCACAGGTACTCACTATATCTGAGCATAGACTGTTTTATTGTATTTTTTTCTAAACTTGCTACATTAAAGAAGACATGAAACTAGCTGACTAACTTAAAAAAAATACTGTGGCAACACCAAAGAAGAAATTAGGTCATTATTTATTCAGGTTTCATATACTAATTAGACTTTCATTTTGTAAGGATTGTTGCGCCCTTTGGACAAGCTTAAACAAAATTTCCAATCAATACTTACATGGACTATCATTTAACTTAATAAACCATCAGAAATCAAGTATCTCCAGGAAACTAATGAAAACAAAAGCTCTGCATGTTATCATATGCCTCCACAGCATGATTTTTTTTGTCAACCTGATTTAAGATGACAGGACTGAGGGTCACTCAGCATGATCTTAAGTCTGCCCTCAGATCAGATATCAACACGTTAAGTCCTATAACTCTCTGGTGGCGCACAGCAGTAGCAGATGAGCCTGCTAGCCAACTGCTAATATAAGCATAGGAGCATTGCATGAGCTCGTAGACACAGACAGGCAGCAGCAGGTGGCAGGGCAGAGGAGAGGAAGGGATGCAGGGCTGTTTTTCCTGATGTATAATTTTAGCCCCCTGAAGTATAAAGTGGGCCAAACCAGAGGGGGTTGTCTGGCCTCTGTCACGGTAACAGAAATAACCAGAGCCACAATCTCCATTCCTCACCGCTAGCGTCACCGTGGAGTCCGAGCAGGCATCCATAACTCTCTCTTCCAACCAATAAAGAGAAATACAAGCTTTTTTTTCTAAATTTGATTTCACGGTTAAGGGTCGGATCTTTACATTTTCTGAATAAATGGATGCTTTACATCTTGATTAATAAAGTGAGAAGCAGGGCTGTCTGTTTTGAAGTACATTTGTGATATGAAAAGAGGACACATAGACCAAAGTATTGCTTTACTACTTCAGAATAATACTGTACATTAATGAAAATTTATTTAAATTGTTAAAAAAAATTGAATTGTTATGCATGCATCACCCCCTATAGAACGTAATCCTGATGATCCAAAGTAACACAATGACACCTATGAATAGCACCTACAGTGTAAAGCCAGTCATGACAAACCAATGATAAATGTCCATCTCAGTCATGGCATAGACTGTAACTTATGTCAGCCTGTCAACAATGCACCTTGACTCAGATCAAGGCTGAAATATTTGGTTTCACATTGCCGCACGTTTTTTTTTTTTTCTCTTCTCACACATGACATCATCTTACCTCACTGCTCGCCTTGCTTTGCTTCTTTGCGTTGATGTTGATGGGGGTCTCATAGACACTTGTGAATGTGTTGTTCCTTGGATTGTGTCTGGAAGGATGAGATGTAAAAAACATCGTAATTTTGATCTTCCATTTTTAGCTCAAAACAACAACAAATTTCTATTTGTCCTTTTTTAAGGAAAAACCTAAATGGGACATATATGCGCTATTCTTGAGTTTACTTACACAGAGCAGTATGGCCTCTTCTTATGGCTTACAAAGTTATTGGCAGTGAGGACCATCTTACAGACATCACAGTGAAAACATGCTTTATGCCAGTTCTAAAGAAGAAAGATCACAAAAAAATCTTTAAAAACTCAATTCTAATTTGCAAATTCATTAAAAGAAACATACCAGTTCACAAGATTGTTAAAAGTGACTAAATTAATGTTGGCAGCCCTGCATGGTCTTTTAACAGAACCTGCTGGCTCTTAAACATAGCTTTATGTAAGAGTTAATATCTTGATCTCATTCATTAAAATTTAAATACTTGGAGGTCTATAAAAATATCAAAACTGGAATTTTTTATGAAGTACTCATCATTATTACTGTTTTAGTATTTTAGATACCTAAAGTTACATAGCATGAGGCTGTATTTATTTTTTTTATTATCACTAGCAGTTTATAAGCAGATGCTCCCATTCCTTGAAACTTCGCTTGCTGCAGTGATGTTATGTGGCAGTTTATAATAAGAAATACCAGCCTATAGTAAGCCTAAATGTTGTGCATATATGTGTTTGTGATTTTCTCTGGTAAACTCTGGTTACTACTGTTTAGTGTTAAGCTAAAATTAAAGACTCTTTAAATGTGCCTTTAAGTGTTTCTTTTTATATGTTTTGAGTAAAAGTTGGACTTGGAAATTTATGACCTTTTCCCTCAGTCTTTTTAAAACATTTATACATTTCTTTAATGTGATTAAAATCTCACTTTTTGGTTTGTTTTTAAGCAGTTAGAAGTATTAGGAATAACAGGCTCCTGTTAGACTGGACTTCACCGTAATGTTATCTTTTTGCTATTTTTTTCTTAAGCTGTGCTTTCCATCAAATATTCATCCTTCGTTTTATAACAGTCAAACCACCTAGTTTCTGCTGATAAAAATAACTTTATTGAAGTTGAATGACTGGTGGTCTGATTCACTTACGTTGTCTGTAAAGAGCCATCAGTATCAGTACTAGTCTGTTTCATAGCTAGATTAAAATTCCTCACAAAAGCTTAAAAAATGAGCTAAACCATTTTTCAGAAACCTTAAAAAGATTACATATTTCTGTATATTACCTGGTCAATACAGTTGATCTTCTCAGCTGGGTAGACCACAAACCCACACCTGGCACAGGACTGCATCGTGAGTGCTTGTCCTTCTCCCAAAAAACCTTAAAAATATCAAAAGATGAGAACAAGATGTCTTGTCACTCAGTGAAGCCTCAGTCTAGTAGAAGGACTGGCAGTGACTCTCAGACTCTGGAGATAGTGCGTCTCTGGTGGAGGTAAACTTAGCTCTGGCACTGTGAACTGACTCTTACTTGACACCATGTCCCATGATGGACCAGCCCCCTTCCATGTAGCATGCAAGAGGACTGGCTGAATCCTTCTGTCCGTCTGCTCACAGAGGGACAGACAGGGAGGTTAGATGTCGCTGTATATGTGTAATGATCCACAGTTGGACGGTTAGGTCAGCCTCATCCCGTCATGACACTACGACACAAAGAGGTAACAGTCTTACTTTGTTGGAAGCTTCATCAGGCTGGTATAGTCCCACAAAATGAGAAAGTGATTCTAGTCTTTAGCTGCTCTTAATTTACTTATGAGAAAGTGACATGTTGACAGGAATATCTGAGGAAATACACCAAGGCTACATTGATATATAAGTTAAAGGTACAATATATAGAATTTTCAAACTGAAATGTCTACATTAATTTTAAAAAATAACTTCTGTTATGTGATTTATATATTTTTCAGCTATTCCCAAAAGTTTTCAAAACTAGAGGTTTTCATAAATGTAACCTGACAATCTGTTGCTGTATCTCATTAATATTTTGCACTGCTTACTTTTGACTGACCATGATTATTCTTGGGATGACAGTGGCTCAGGAGCCACAGTTATCTTGAAACCAGAAGATCTTAGGTTCAGACCCCAGCTGCTACAGTAGCATGCCGACCCTGTGACACTTCACTTCAAATTTCTCCCAAATCAGTGCCATGTGAATGTGTATGAATGGGAATATTTAATACTAACGGTCACTCTACGTAGCAGCCATGAGCCACTGTGTGAATGGGTAAGTGTGGCCTGTGGTGTAAAAGCACTATGAGTAGTCGGGTGACTAGAAAAGCACTATGCAGTCTCAAGGCTGAAATCTGAGGTCATCTGGCTGGTTCATCCTCTCCACACCCCCATCTAAGATGAACCCCTGACTGTACAGTTCCTTATAAATGTGATCCTGATAGATAACAAAATAAACTGACATGATGGCATAAACATGGCAGTTAGATACTTGGTGGTAAACCAAAAAATATTTATCAAAGAGTTAGAAATAGTTATATTTGTTACAAAAATCAAACAAACCAATAAAGGTTTTGTAGTTGTGGCAGCAAAAGAAAAATATAAAATTATTACTTACTATCTCATAATTTTGATTTAGGATTTTATTTTTGTTTTGATTCTTTTTTTTTTTTATTTGAAAGGCCAAAATCTCAGATTTTTTCTTTTTCAATTGGCTTCCATAGGTAAGTGATTCTGTCCTATGTTTTCCTCCCTCTTGTAAATGTGTAGAGAGTAGTGATGGGAATTACGGTTCTTTTTAGTGATCTGAATCATTTGGCTTCGGTTCATCAAGAAGAGCTGGTTCTTCAGCTCTCAAATACCTTTAGCACCAGTTTGGCTGCGTTTGACCTGCCAAATTTAGTAAAATATCATGACATATGATTGACATCTGTGCTGATATTTTATATTAATCATGGTTAATTATTCATTTAACAAAAATATCATGGAATTATTTTTCAAAATATTCTGTCTCCCCAAAACACCTTGTGGGTCAGTCGAAATCTGCTCATTGACTGAGCTGTTAAACCATCAAGCTTGTCCTTTTTGCATTGTGTGCCTGTGGTAGAGCAGTGCGGGGAAGAGATCATCCCTAAAAATCAATACAATAACCCACAGGCACAAACGAAATACACAAGAAGAAGAAGAAGAAGAAGAAGAGAAGAAGAAGAAGAAGAGAAAGAATATAAAACGGCTCTCAGATGGGATCCGGATCTTATCGGCCACGTAAAAGAGTCGACTCTTTGGTCAGGTTCGCTCACGAACGACACTTTACCTGAAGAGAGCGATCCAGTTCAAGCAGAACTGAAGCCCGACCGTTTGTTCCTTCGTAATTTTTTTTTTTTTTTTGGTCATGTTCTGATTACACACGCTAGAGACGCTGTCTAAACTGACTCTGCTAACAAGATTAACACTCACCATATTTTATAAATTAAAAGTCTCGCTTAAGATGTTCAAACTGCTTGGACGCCGATTAATCAAACCCGAGCGCCTGAGGGCTCTGACGTAGTTACGTACACTAGAGATATGACGCAGGGCGGACTTTCGCTTTCTCAACTTTTTCAAGGAACAGAAAACACTAGAGAGATACAAACGGCAACATAGTCGGCTTTGTTCAATAGTTAGGCTGATACAGCATAAAATACGGACAATTGAGAGTAAGTTGGCTGATTTCAAGCCGAAAATGTTTCATTTGCCTTTCGTAATTATGCTATAAAGTTAGCTAACAAGTCGGATAAATAACTTCATAATAGTGTTGGGGCTAGCTTCTGTTGAATAGCTAAGCTAGCGGTGTAATTACTGCTTTGTTAACCGTATAAACGGTGCTGACTTAGCAGTGATTGGGAAGAAGCTGCACATTTGCTGATTAGTATGCTAACAAAATCCATCTTAGAGGTTTTATCAGAACGTACAGTTCATTTACAATGCCAATAACTCGTAACTTGACCCCAGATGGCCGGAGAACCTGCTGAGGTGACTGAACTTAGAGGTGAAGAGGACATAGGGAAGCTGGATGACGAGACTGACGCCAAGCCTGACCGCAAGGGAAGATTTCTACTGTTTGGAGGGTAAATTCCGTTTTCACACTTTCAGAATCTTGCAGAGACACACCTGCAACGTGCTTGAGGGGAAGCCAATTCTTTATATGAGGAAATAGGTTTAATTCTAATTCAGTGTGGCGGAGTGTGGGACTACATATGTTTCACTTTTGCTTTCACATTCATTATTATCCTCTCCGCTTTTATATGAGACACGAATGACATCTGTGCTTGGTTAATACAAAAACATATTTTTATGAAAGCATATCCAGACACTTGATTGTAGCTGCAATCCTACTGCTGCCAAGGTTGTGTTCAAACTACATTTTCTCTGTATGTACAGAATTCTCACGCAGTACATAAAAAAGGAAATGTAAGACTTTTAAGACCTGAAACAAGAAAAAAAATAATATAATGTTTAGCAAAACGAAAGGCAGGTATGTTTTCTCAGTACATGGAACCAGGGGAAAAAAATCTGGTTACTCTTTATGCAATGCCCAATGATATAGGGCAGTGGTTCCCTGGTGTGCCTTGATTAAAGTAAAGGTGTGTTCTAGGACTTAATGCAGCTATATGCTATTACTACAGATGTGCATCAACTAAAGATACTTTCACATGTGTTAAAGAGGCTAGTTTGCACTGATACGATTATGGTGTGGCTCAAGATTTTGGTTTGAGCTTAGGTGATACTTATTGAAACACATACTAGCCTGATTCTAAAAAGTTAATGAATTATTACAAAGGAGGGTAACACTTTTTGTAATGGAAGGTCTGTGAAAACAAAGGTGAGCTTTACAAATTTTTAAGTTGACAATAATTTGATGAAGACACATTTTAGTCAAAGTGCCATCCATCAATTTTAGTCCTCTCAATAGTAACAATAAGATGGTTGGTAAGTCTTTTGTGGCCTTCAATTTCAAAAGTACAATTTAAGTCTTTTTAAGATTTTTCAAGGATGTGCAGGAACCCTATTTGTATTAACTGTATTCTTCAGTGCTGTATAGGTATAGGTAATCATTTATTGTTATGTAGTTAAGTAATCATTCAAATTGAACCACAATCATAAGAATCCCATTGATCAGGCAGAACATCTACAAACAGATGGCTCTGCCTACCAGTCATCCAGCAGCCTCTTATAAGCATCCAGTGAGACACTGAGTCATTGAGTTTGAGGTTTTTGACAGTTGTTGATCTACCTGACATTACTGCTTTTGCAGTAGGATCTAGGGCTGAACAATTTTGGAAAATAATCTAATCGCTTTTTTCCCCCAAATATTGCGATTTGATACGTGGTTGTCCTTTAACTTTCTTTTATTCCTAAACAAGGACTGAACAATTATTTTTTTTAAACCAGATTCTGATGATTTTGACTCGTATTGCCAATTGGATATGAATTGTTGCATTGAAGGATTTTTGTCATTCTCATATTAATAAGAAAAAAGTAAAGAGTAGTACAAAGAAGGATTTTTTTTTTTTTGTTGACTATTCTAAAAAAAAATGGCACTTGAATGATTGCATGATATGGCATGTTTAACATCTCTGCTGCAAAAAAAAGTTTAAAACTGGTATTTTGACACATTTCAGGTGAAAGAAATTTTGCATCTTTTGTGATTTGAAAATTGCAGCAGGCCATATTGTGATTTAATTTAATTTTCGATTAGAATCCACTGATAAAATCATATTTGTTCTTGATTGAATGCAATTCACCAAGTTTTAAACAACTTTAACTGTAATACAAGTGAATACAAACAATTTAGGGTCTTATATCAGTTCACAAGCCTGTTAGATTAAGCTGGTAATCTACAGCAGTGTGATATCATGCCGTTTGTGTTGCCTCAAAATGCTTTCCCTCTCTTTTTGTGACCACACTTTCACTGACTAAAATGAGAGTTAATCCCCAGTTTATTCCAATCTAACCCACAAGGGGGCACTGTGGACCTTTTCAGGAGAGGGGCGTTTGTCAGTTGGCTTTCTTACACAGAGAGAGACTGCATCCAGTCCTCGTTTGTGTGCTCTGTGTGAGATAATTTGTACCCGAAACTGTCAGTATCACTATGGATCATTTTTTGAACTTTGTATCTGAAAACATAAAGATAATAAAAAGAAGAACTGATGAACTAAAGTTGTAATTAAAGAGACAAAAAACAAATAAAGGATCTATTTAACTGACTAATCTAAATATGACCATATCACGGTTGTGTCATGCATGTTGTATTGTGTGTGTATGTTGTAAATGTACAGTCAAAACCACATTAAAACCTTAATATAAATAAATAGCTGTATAGTTGTAGATATATTAATGTGCTCTGTGTGTTTAGACATGATGCAAACATGCCTTAGCTGTGCTGTCTGTGCTCCTTGGAAGACATTTCTATTCATAACGTATTTTTGCAGCTGTTTTTTCTTTTTAATTGTTCAACAGAGGAGTACATGAACCTCCCAAAAAGCAGTGCAACAAGTATCCTCCAGTAAAAACTAAATAACACAACACAGTGATTCACTAATTACATGTTTTAATTTATGTTTATTAGCAAATTATTCTTCAACAGACAATATGCACAATATTATTATGGTTATAAGTGGAGTTTAAGGCTAGACCAACAGACCTACATCAGCTAAAGTCTTTTTCTTTATTCATCATTATTCCTTATACTTTAAAGTATGTTTAAATGATTGATTTTTTTAGATATATTTTCAGGCTTTTTCTTCCTTATTGATAGAGGAGGACAGTGGATAGAATTGGAAACAGAGATAAGAGATGGGGGAGAGACAAGCGGGAAAGGAGCCACTGGCCGGACTTGAACCCGGGCTGCCTGTGAACATGGGGCATGACCTAACCACTTGGCCATGTGTGCCCATAAGTATTGAAATCTGTTCATTTGTTCATCTTCAAACCTTAAATTGTGCATTGCAAGGAGTTAAGTGTTAGGTCTGAACTGAATTTTAATATCGGTATCAACTAAAGTTAATTTGTAAATATCTGCAAAAACTGAAACTCGTTGAGAAAGCCCTAACTCAAAGAGATGGTGAAACACCATTAAGCTCATCCAATGGTAAAACCTGTTTCACTATATCCAATATCATGCATTCCTATTATTAAGCCTATTTACTTGGTTGAAAAATGCATAATGCAGCCCATAAACCTAATTTAGTTAGCTAAATAGCTAAATGGCCTGCCAGGTTAAACACAAATTTCAATTTTGGATTGATATTTTTTACTTATGGGACTCAAAGATTGTGGCTTTTTCTTCAGCTGTTTCAAATGGATTAGTATAACTTACATTCATTTAATTCGATTCATAATGCTGATGTGCAAATTACATATTAGCTGACAGTTCAATTATATAATTACTGTAGAGCACACACACAGTGCTTCTTTCAGCTGCAGGCATCATAGTATTATTATCTTAAGAATCACATATTTCTAATGAAAATCATTTGATAATGATTCATAATCATAATGATAGACTTGAAATATGATTTGGATTAAAAAATAGATTTATTTAAGTATTTATAGGTGAGTTACCCTTTAAATCCTTTTGCTGAGGACAAAGAAAAGGACAAGCAAAGCATAACAGAACTTTATTCCTTCAGCTAACAGACTGTTAAATGCTTACAGATATAATTGATCTGTGCTCAGTTAGGAAACCTTCATAGTGTGTCTTTATTCCTTTCAGTACGTTTCTGGTGTATTCGTTGTGCTTCTATGCTTTTTGCACTTGTGAACTTGTGATCTGTGCACCTGCTGGGCTGCTGTGACTGATGGATCAGTGTGATCATCTAAATGTTGAAATTGTTTCCTTCAGTCGTTTGGATTCTTTTTGTCTTTTTTATGAGACTTGGTAGACTGTGAAACTGAATTGACATTTTGAGATAAATAAAGTTGTCTGTAGAGATGATCCAGTACCAGTTTTTCCTTCTCAATACCAATTCTGATACCAGAGCGTTTGATATCCGTTGATATGGAGTACTGATCTGATACTGGTGTAAATTGGGAAAATGGGTAAAAAAGATGTTCATGATCTGATCTATGGGTGTGGATTTAATCTTTAAAGTTTGCAAGAAAGTTTTTTTTTCCTGTTTACTTTAATTTTTCCAGTCCTCCAACAGTCACTAGGGCAACATAGGCATGGATAGGGTCACTAGAACAATGCAACAGCTAGCTTCAAGAGGAAAAACAAAGTAAGAGGCTATGATTTATGGTTCAAAAGTTTTTTAGCTGAATAATCTGTGTCACTTCTTGTCCTATGTAATGCAGATCTGGAAGACTTTTAAACAAAACTGTATCTGATCGAAGAATAATCACAAGTACTCCCAATACAGTACCTGCATTTCAGCAGTATCAGAATCAGAGCAACAAGAGTTGTCTGAATCTGAATCAGACTAAAAGATAAAGTTGAACACTTTTCAGAATAAGTTTTTGAAGTTTTTTGAAGTACCCTGTCTCCCTAACTCCGAGGCCTGCAGGCCCTTACAGTATGTATGTGCATACAGGTGGATTCTGTGCCTGTCAGCACAGGAGCAACTTGTTGCCCTGTCTGACCTCAGCAGGCAGCGGGGCGCTGGGGCCGTGTGTGAATAGGCCTTTAGAAAGCACTGGTGGGGTGGCGAGGCTGCTGACTCAGGGGGCTCACAGTGCGCCGCCCCTGTCCTCAGCACCTGCTGGCCCAGTCAGGTCTCCATCCAGTACAGAGAGCATGTCAGTATCCTAGCACACAGCTAAAAAATAAGCTGCCAGGTCTGGAGAAACATACTCTTTTGGGGGCAGAACAAAGAAACGAGACAAAACCAACGCATTTCAGATGCAGAGTGGCGTAGCGCTTAATGACGAACCCAGGTAAGACGGACAGAACCGCTTCATATTCCTCTCCACAGTCCTCCTACCTGCTCCTCTTTCTGCTATGCCCAGCCCACAGCAGAACGGAGTTGCAGCTCTTTGCCCACCCTCCACAATTGTTTGGTACAGTACGTTGGCACAGTTTGGAGGTGGGAGGGGGCTTGAAAAAGTTCTGGATCACATGTTTATTAGAAGCAGGCTGGGCTGCCTATAAGTGTGTTTATGAATGACTCTGTCAGTGTGCGGTGCTGTGTATTGTTCCCATGCTCGAGTAAGTTGATGACTAGGCTCTTCTGGAACGAGCCTGGATTTTCGGAGCCCCCAATGGGCCACTGTTGGCTTTACTATCTGGATGGATCTGTTAAAGAATGGAAATATGACAGGTGTGTGAGATTTGACACTCGTGGAAGATTTCCTCTTGCTTAATCTACATCTGTGCGACTTTGTTTTCTTAATATTTACACTGTCAAAATGTTTTAGTTTCTTCTTTCTTTACAAATCGCTGGATTACTGCAACCAAATTTGGCTGTGACTTTAATGCCGTATTTGACCATGTATGTACTCTTTGATTTTTAGTAAGTGGTTCAGAGTATTTTCAGTTTAACTGGATTTCACTAGAAGCTGTTACTGTTATACTTATTCATATTTATGACAATGATATATGTGGAAACACTTTGTCTTTAAAGTGTTGTCATGCTCTCTAAGATTCAAGACAATTTTCTTGGGATTATTGGCCAGGTGGAAGATAAATAACAACTCTGACAATAGGAGTGGTGTGCAAATGTCTTAATTCTTTAACCAATATATTAATTTCTTTTCTTTCTCTGCTATTCACATGTCTGTTTTTGTTGTTATTTCTGATGGTGTATGGTCTAAAAGGCAGTTAAGGTGATGTGATTTTCTCTCATGAACCAGGGAACATTTTACACTGATTGAAAAGTTTAAAAGGGTTAACGCCTTTGTCTCTGTGACTGTGTTAGTAAGAAGAATAAGGATGGCCAGACGCGGGAGCAGGACTACTCTTCTGAAAGCCATTACAGAATTGTTTCACCAACATTCCAGTATAAGATGAGCCACCAGAGAGTGGGCAAGTGTATCATCATCAACAACAAAAACTTTGATGAAAAGACAGGTAGAGCAACCTTCTTAAATCAGTACTGCTTTATATTACTGTAGTGTATTCTAAGCTGATTGTCTTCTCAGGGATGAATGTTCGAAACGGCACAGACCGAGACGCAGGTGAGCTGTTTAAATGCTTCAAGAGCCTGGGCTTCGACGTCTTCGTCTACAACGATCAGACATGTGAGAAGATGGAGCGTCTCCTCAGAGAAGGTGAGCTATGAACACCTTTGCTGCTGTTGAGTTCCTTCAGTGTAGGAAGCATTCCTTAATCTAGTGATTCTCAACTGGTCGACCCTCAGGATCCAACTCCTCCCAATTTATCTAATGAAAACTGTTGTAGTTCGGATCTTCAGTGGGACAAATCATGGCTGAACAATGAGACTGGACAGAACAGGCTTGTTTAAAAAGGGCATCCTTTCATCATCATTATGGGTTCTTGTGCAGCTTTGATATCCAGAGAAAAGCAGAATTTTAGTCAAAATCTGGAGAAAAATACCAAAATTTACTCATTACCACATGAAAACTAAGTGCATAAAATGAATGGATGTATATCCGCTAACGGCTTTTTGCTTTTTTTCCACCACATTTTCACAACCCACTGAAAACAGCTCAATGACCCACTCTTGGGTCCTGACCCACCAGTTGGGAACCACTGATGTATTGAGAAGTAATCCAGAACATAATCCTAACAGCCAAAACAAAAGCTAATGGTCTAATCAAGCTGGCCTCTATGAAAGCATTAATAACGTCTAGTTGCAGCTTGTAAACTGTCGACTAAAATCTAAAGAGACAAATAAAACCCTCACATTTGTTCAGGTGGTTTCTCTTGGCTTTTAGGAGTCTTTGCTCATAAACTCACTCTAGCTTATAGCAATGTGTAAGAATTCCTCACGTTCAAACTGTCCGATATTCACGTTCACCTTGCTTAAAGTTCAATCCAGTGGTGCAAAACTGATCCTTATGCCATGGCAGCTAAAATGTTTGGCTTTCTAATGTCAAAAGACATGGATGAATCTTTTTGTTTATTTTTTAAATTTTTTCTCTGTGGTTTGTGGTGCTGTGAAGTTGTGTTAAAGCTAAGCTACACCAGCAAGAGCTAGTGTTGGTGGTGCAACTGGTCACAAATATCACAGCTCATATCAAATCATGGATTGTCGTTACAGATCGACAACACTGTTAATTGCTGTCGCAACATAAAACAATGTACCAAGTGTTGCTTTTAAAGGACATAGCATAATTCAGCCAGGATCTTATGAATGTAGTTACCATGCCTGTCAGGCCATTATTAAGGTCATCTGCCCTCAGGACGACTTACAATGATTTGTAGAGATATTTAATATCTTACATACTTTTAAATCATTTCCAGTTCTACCAATATAACCAAAGCCTAAAGGTGACAGTGCTTAAGCCTACATTCTGTTTTAAATCACCCCAGATAGCCAAAAGTCATTGAATCAACATTGTGATACTGTCAGGCTGCAATCAACATTGATGTCAGACATTGAAAAACACATTGAAAGTGCTCGCTATGATCAACATGGAAATAAAGTTGAATTTCCAATGAATTCTGACAATGAATCAACCTCGATTCAACTATGATATGATCAACATTGAAAGAATGTAGAATTGCATCAACATTGATTCAACTATATATATGCATTGCATTATACATTGAAACAATGTTTATTACTAAGTAAAGTTGTACTTTATTCATCCCCGAAGGGGAATTTGTAGTATACACTGTTGGGGGGTTTGGTGCCTTGTTCAAGGGCACTTTGACAGTGCTCAAGATGTGACGGAACCACTCCAGCTACCAGGTCTAGCGCTGCTCCCACCAGGACTCGAACCAGCGACCTTCCGCTCTCCAGCCCACTTCTTTCCAGCCAAACTCCTTCCAGACTGAGCCTTCCAACAGCTCAAGGCAGCACTTAGCAATGAGCAACAAGGCTATCACTGTATGTGTGTGTAATATGTAAAAACAAAAAAAACACTGTAAACCATGAATTTCCCTTCAGGGATGAATAAAGTACAACTTTACTTTACGTAGTAATAACATTGTTAAAATTTATAATGCAATGCATATATATATATAGTTGAATCAGTGTTGATGCAATTCTACATTCTTTAAATGTTGATCATATCATAGTTGAATCGAGGTTGATTCATTGTCAGAATTGATAGGAAATTCAACTTTATTTCTATGTTGATCATAGCAAGCACTTTCAATGTTTTTTTCAATGTCTGACATCAATGTTGATTGCAGTCTTCAGCCTGACAGTATCACAATGTTGATTCAATCACTTTTTGCTATCTGGGTTGTCAGCAAGTCGTTGAGTCTTTAATCTCAGACTAAGATTTTGCAAAGACTGGAGGTCACTAACTACAAGAATAGAATGCGATGTCTTATGAGTTTATTTTCCACCAGGCATCTGGTGGAAATTCACAACAGCCTTTTTTGGGCAGAGAAGAAGATGAAGATGGAAATGAAGATAGCTTATGAGTTAATATCTCTTACAAACATGTTTTTTAAAATCATTTATTTATTTGAGTAAAGACGATGCATGTTACTGCAACAACCAAAGAGCTACTGTATCTCGGAAACACTTTGGATTAAAAGTGTATGAAAATGTGAGTCGTCTCACCACAAAACCAAACTGATTGGACTTCTACTTTGAATAGCCCAATGGAACTTTACCGTACCTGTCATGTTGTAGTACTGGAGAGCGGTCTTGGTCTTGTCCGCCCCCAAATATATAACCCCCCCCCCATCAGCACCATTAAAACGATGTCAATTCAATGTAGGGCATTTCAACATTGAAAAATCATCATCTATACCACACTGATTCAACAACAGTTTTTCAAATGTTGAAATGGTAACTGTAACTAAACATTGAAACAACATAGATTTTTCAACTTCAACCAAAAATAACCAATCTGACCAAAATCCAACATTGAATTAACATCTTTTGCTATCTGAGACTGGTTCTCAACCTTTTTTCTTGAAGTACCCATACCTCCTCCAAGAAAAGCTGAGCCCCCGAGGACCCACACTGGAAAAGTGATACATTGTTCTCAAAAATTCTCACAGCATTTTACTGATAAAATCCAAAAGGGGGCCTACTATTTCTTCCCAAAAGACAGATATAAACTTTCCAGTAAGCACGTTTACTTGATTTTGGTCTTCAGGAGACCTGAACCCCAGGCTAGGAACTAACACCTTAAATAACGCCCTGGATTAAACACCACAGATGAGGATGCCATTATTAGCAACCCGATGATATAAAGTTCTTGTATTGTATTGTATTGTATGAATTTCAGTTTTTCCCCAAGTATTTTTTAGTTGCTGTTAAACAGAGCAAAGAACTAGTATTGTGAAATGATGTGCTTTAACTTTATAATTCTCAAAGCTTGTAAAATCAAGTTAAAACTGAATGTTATCTTCCGATTTACACACAGTATAAAACAACCGTTGGAGTTTGAGCTGTCCTGTTGAAAGCATCATGGCAAAAACAAGACATCAATTTAGATTTGAGAAGAAGAATTGTTGATGCTCACAAAGCAGGAGAAAGATGGACAGAGTTATCATAGAATTTCCAAGTGTCAAGAGCTGGAGTGAAATGTATAATCAAGAAGTTCAAGGAGAGCTGCACAGTCCAGAACAAACCTGGCAGAGGTTGGAAGAGAAAGATTTCAAAGACTCTGGAAAGAAAACTAGTGAGAGATGTGCCAAGATTATAGTGAATGACTTAGCCAAATCAGGAATTTTAGTCTCAGAGAAGACAGTCACTAAAGTCCTGCAGAGGAATGGACTGGGAGGTTGAAGACCAAGAAAAACCACTTCTGTAGAAGAAACACCTTCAAGCCAGACTTAAGTCTGCTAAGGACAACCTGGAGAAAGATTATGATACTGGAAGCATGCCGTTTGGTCAGATGGAACTAACTAGAGCTCTTTGACCATGGAGATGTTGCTCATTATTGGAGAAAGAAGGGAGAGGAGTTTCACCCAAACAGCACCGTCTTCACAGTGAAACAGTATTATGCTGTGGGGATGTTCCAGTGCATCTGGAGCTGGGAATCTTCTAAAGGTGGAAGGAATCATGAAGAAAGAAGGAAATGTGATGATTTTGAAAGAAAACCTCAAGCGGTCAGCAGCAAAACTGGGTCAGAGTCGTTGCTGTGTCACGTCACTCCTGGTGAAGACCTACCTGCAGAAAGCCAAAGTGAATGTTATTGACCGGCTTGCACAAAGACCTGACTTGAATCCTGTTGGAATAAAGGTCCAAGGTTCATGCCAGAAGGCCATCAAATCTGGAGGAGCTTGTTATTGGAGGAAGAAGAATGGGATTCCTCAGGAGACGTGTCTGAGACTTGATGTAAACTAAAACAGACAACTGGAGGATGTTTATCCAGCAAAAAGGAGACACAGCTGACTAAAATCCCTCGTTCTGTACAACGGCACTTGTGAAATACTTGGAAAAACTGAAATTTTCATGGGAAGCTAACAATTTTGTCCTCATCTGTTTAAGATACAACCATGTGCTTCAAAGTTTAATTATCAAGGTCTCCTTCAGGTGAATCCCAAATGTTTTTGTTTCCCCTTGACCTCTTCATAGAGTTTATAGGACACACTTAAGTGAGTCAGTTCAATCCTTATGGTTAAAACAACTCTGATTGAATCACTAATAGAGTTTTCCCTCCTCATTCCTCATTCTCATATTCCCAGTAAGCGCAGGATAATTGTGATCGAGTGATGGGTAGATAATATAGCGTCATAATAGCTCCCATCTGTATTTTTGCATTAATTGTACACCTTGGTCACTGTTGAGGCCTTGGCTGAGCTAAGAGACGAGTGTGTTTTTGTGTGTGTGTGTGTGTATGGGTCAGCCTCGGAGGAAGACCATAGTGACAGCTCGTGTTTCGCCTGTATCCTGCTAAGCCACGGTGAGGAGGGCATGATCTACGGGACAGATGGCGCCATGCCCATCAAGACCATGACCTCATTGTTCAGGGGAGACATGTGCAAAAGCTTAGTGGGAAAGCCAAAACTCTTCTTCATCCAGGTACAAAGATTTAAAGAATTCATTTCTGCATGCTGTGTGAAAATATGTGTGATGGGGGGAGTATATCAAATAATGCAACCTGTGACCAAAACAGCAACAAAGTGGTTAAATGAAAGAAAACAATAAAATTTTAACTGGCTTGAAGCCACTTCGTTAATTGTATAAAGGTTAAACTATGTCAACATTAAAAACAGAACATTTTTAATTGCTTCACCAGGTCATCGTTGAGAAAGCTACTCAGGATCACAGTGAAATGTCATTTCATTTACTTCACCAGGCTTGTCGGGGTTCTGAGTTTGATGATGGTATACAGACAGATTCAGGTCCTCCAAATGATACCCTGGAGACAGATGCTAATCCAAGACATAAGATCCCAGTGGAGGCAGATTTCCTGTTCGCCTACTCCACGGTGCCAGGTAATTTTCACTTTGATTTAGGTCTCAACGAAATTTGTGTTTGATAGATTATTTCTTTCCTGCAAAAAATGCTTACTGGCAATAAACCTCATACAGATGGAAAGCTTGTTTGCTCCCATTTTAAATGGTTCTACATTTTTAAGGAACATGCATTTATGGGATGAGCAGCAGAGCTGAGTATGTGGGTTGTGCTCATGAAAAATTTGCCAGTGCCAAATAGCTTATTTGCCATTGACTCTTGTTCGGTGTTGTTTAGTGGATTGGATGATTGAAATCTGAAGAAGCAAGACATAACAGCCATAACAGTCTGGTACCATTTCCTCATGCTGGTCACCAGCCTGGTCACACACTACTGTGGGATGGCATCCCTTTCTAAACCCCACTCTGTGAGGGTGAACGTTGTTAATTTGGAGGATAGAGTTTGGTTGGGATACGGGGTTGCAACTGGTTGCAGAATCTCATCTCAATATCTATCTGCATTGAGATTGACAATCAGGCACCTGATTATCAGCACCTATGGGTACCAGAACCATAAAACAAGAGTCAATAGCAATAGTAGAATAAGCGGTTCTGCAAAGATTTGGCAAATTTTTAATGTGCACAACTTACTTTCTCAACCCTGCGGCTCATCTCACATATTCATGTTCCTTACAAATGTGGCGCCATTTAAAAGGGAAATTAACAGGCTTTCAAACATTGTTAGCTTTGCTGCCAAGCAACTTTGTTACAAAAAAGAAATAATCTACCAAACGCAAATTTCCTTAGTTTTTGTGCTAAGTCTACTGTGGAGCATATTGGTGGTTTCACTGCTGACTTATTCTGATTTTCCAGGGTACTACTCATGGAGAAACCCTGGGCGAGGCTCCTGGTTTGTCCAAGCCCTCTGCAATGTCCTCAGTGAGTTTGGCAAGCAGTTGGAGATCATGCAGATCCTCACACGGGTCAACTACATGGTGGCCACGAGTTTTGAGTCCTGGTCTGAAGACCCGCGCTTCAGTGAGAAGAAGCAGATCCCATGTGTGGTCTCCATGCTGACTAAAGAACTCTATTTCAACTAACCGCCGGCCTCAAGCACTGTACTGTACGACCCCAAAGACTGGCCGACTGACTGACTTTACTGACTGTTTCAGGTACCGACTAAGTGGTCAAAGCATTCAGGGATGATTCAGGCCCAGCATCACATTAAGAGCACATACTATGATACTTTACAAGTGTGGCTGGGTCTGAAAACAAGCACTCTGTGAGAAAAAGATATTTACAGTGGCACTCCTCGTTCATGTGTTGATGGTGAAACTTCTTCCTCTTCTTCAGGTTATTCTTCAGAATAATGACGTCACATTTGAGCTAATCTTTCTTTGACAGGCACTGTGAATTATCCATGTTATTCTACCAGCCCGTAAAATTTGCTGCCAGTTTTTTTGGGTTTGGGGAATCATATCTGAATATGTCTGTTCATTTTCCAGCACTAAGAATAGACTTTTAACGGAACCATAGTCTAGTCTCTTCTCTTTAATTGAACTGAGAGCTCTCTGAAACTACGGAAGCCCTGAGGGGCTAGAGAGAAATAAATCTGGAAATCTAAATTCCGCGTCTCATCTTAGTTGTTTTTTCTTTTCACATATTTATGTTTGGAAAGTGGGGTAGTGCTCAGCTCCTTTAGCTAAAATTAGTACAAAAGAGTTATTAAAGAGAAGTGCACCTTCAATAGTTTCAAAAATAATAATGATAAAAATATCTCATTCGGAAAAATCCCTGTATTAAGAACCAGATTTGCAGATTTTTTTTTCACACTTGCTGTCAGGGCTTCCGTAGAACACATCTAATACAGTCTACGAGAAAACAAAAAATAGAAACTTTTTTAAATTTATACCATTCTTTACTTCTGCAGCAGTCTGGTAACTTAATGTAGGTCTAGTGGCATTCCTCAATAAAGGGATCTGAAGAATAGATAGACAGGCATTTTGGCTAGTTAACCGATAAACTTGCAAGAGCAGTGTTACTCAACCCTGTTTAACCAAAAAGCCACAAACAATAAATAAATAAATAAATAATAATAATGAAATCCCTTTGAAAGGGCCACAATCCAAACCTGGGGGAGGGGGATGACACACACACTGAGCCACTTGTTGAGTATCACTGCTCTTAAGTATGGGGTGCAGGGATTCATTGATCTGTTTAAAAATTACATTAATGGAGACCCATTTAATAGACATGGAGGTTTCCAAAATAATTTAAAAATCATTTTAAAAAACTGCATATCATTACCAATCAACAGACAGGTGCCCAGCTCTGCCACTAACTAAACTATAACAAAAAAAAAAAATGGAAAATGGATCAGATCATCTTCAGCTATCTGTGTTTTAATGTTTTCAGTCATCAGGTGTCAAAAACAAGAGATTAAAAAGACCACTTTCTCCTCTGAGCAGAAGCAAGTGAAGATGCTTTTGCAAAACGCTGTGTATCCGCCTTCCTAGCAGAGTTTAAGTTGGTAGCAATTTTCAAGCATCCTCAGGTTCTTTAATGTCCCAGGGAGTGGGTAAATGTAATGTTAAAGAATGTCATATACATATGGCTGGGAAGGGTGTAATCTTTTGCTGTGTATACATAGTTTTATGGGTTTTTGGGTCTAGTGCATATTATATAGCTCATTTCCATTAAAAATTATTATTTCCAATTTTCTAGTTTTCTCAGCGTGATGTTGAAAACTTAACTTTCTTTTTGTGCAGCCCTGAGTAAATGATGTTCATGTATTTTTTACATGGCTCAAATAACACACTTGTCTTTTTAGTCAGGGTCCAACAAATCAGTTTATGAATATCCTTCTCTTAATTTTTAAAGTTAGACATTCCTCCGTAGTATCTTTGATAACTGATGTGGTATATGCTGTAGAATAGACAGAAATTTCCAAAACTGTCAAAATTTCTGTTAGCATTACACTGTCAATCTAGACCGGGGCCCATAGCACCAATGCCACACCATTTCACTGTATATTAGTGTTGTACACTGTCATTAAACACTACACTGTTTTTTAAGAGTTATCAGAAAGTTCATCCCTAACTTATTTTTGATTTAATTTTTGATTTAGATAGGGTTTTAAAACACTAAATCACTTAGAAAAATATAAGTTTCACTTGATATTCTTAAGCACACAGTGCACTTTGCTCAGTTTATTTATTTTTTAATTGAATAATTAAGTCAATTAAATGCTGTGAGAGAGAAACATCTAAACGTATTTTTTTAATATAGTAGAAATATACGGAAGCCCAAAGTGGTCTTAAATCCATACATCCATTTTTTTTTTCTCTAAAATTAAAATGTAAGGATGAATGACCTTGTATGGATACTGTTAACATTTGCATAACTTACAAGAAGTTTGTTTCTGCATGTGATTTTTTTTTTCTTTTTAATTTGTCCCAAAGTCTGTCAAACACAGAGGCAGCTATTACTGGTGGTAACAAGTCTAAACACCCACAACCCACATTCACAGTCACTGTTGCTGCAATGTTTTTACATTTTAACAATACTGCATGTTTCATAAAGTTGGGGAAAAAGTTGAACAATAGTTTTAGCTTGTCACTTTTATTTTTCACTCATTGTATTTTGTTACCCTTTTTTAAAATTTTGTGAACACTTTCAAATATTTGTATTTGCCAGGAAAGTCATCGGCACTGGCCTAAGTTAGAGACATGTACCATTCAACACCAGATACGCTTGACCAATACAGCAACAAGTTTGAAATCCTCTCGACACATGGATCTCTGATCAGTGATGTGGTGCCCAACCTGTGCTGAAAGGAGTGTTTGCTCCACTTGTTTGGGAATGGAATTGAAGGAGGGAAAAATGTATTTTCAAGGGTAAATTTAAATGCTTTCCAGTGTTAAATGCTGTTGTCCTCAGGAATATATTTGAAAAGATTTGGAAAAAAGGAATGGATGAATTTCATTGAAAGTATAATCTGGCCCATTGTTTTTTTTTAATTTGGGGCGATACATTATTTAAAAAATCAAAACAGAGGAATGCTTAGGTAAACATTTTATTGTATGAAACAAAGAATTTATTGTGTAACAAATTGTGTCATTTTTCTTTAACATGTGGAAACAGACCACATTTTAAGGTTGTTTTTCTGAATTATAAAAATATATCTATTTTAAACTCAATGTTTCTTTTGATTCAACCTTTATTTGAGCAGAATTACAATCTGAGACCAGTTTGTCTGTTCCAGAGATGCACTGCAACAACACAAGTAGAAACACAATGAAACACGAACATATAGATGAGACAATTACATGCTCATTGACAATCACACATACCAATATTTAAACCATGTCCCATCCTCATATTTGCACACATTATCACAAGAAAATACTCCAAATGATGGTTGCAGCAATACTGAAGGTAGTCTCGCCACAAGACAACTTCTTTATTGATTGAAAAGTTATTATAAAATTGTTACAAAGAAAGGAGGTTAACTATAAGTGCTTTATAATATAGTATTTTTATGTTGCTAATGTAGTTGACTCAATGAGTGACAATAAAATTAATTCCGTCTCAATGATGACTTTGGATCAAGTGTAGAGCTGTACAGTATATCATGCCCAAAAGCAGCAAGACTCACAATCTCAATTTTTGTTTATGGTATTTGGTTCTGTAGAAAAGAGTCAATGGGATTTACCAAAGGGAAAGGGCGAACCTTACAATTTCCCTATTTGGAGGCAGTGTGGGTTTATAAACAATATAAATGAAAGTGGCTCCATGATAGATCCCTGGGGTACTCCTTTCCTGGCCACTATCAAAGGTGAAAACATAATCTGCAGTTACTGCTGGAGAACAATTAGCTATATGTTATACCAATTACAAGCAATCAAATTGAGACTAAATGGATGACAATAAGCTTAAAAAAAAAAAAAAAAAAATTTTAAAGCCTTAAGCCCAGTTTGGACGAAAGATTTGAATCATGGCCTTATTTTCAGAGGCAAAAATGTCTGCATTTCTTAACATTATGAAAATACTGGCAATCAACTTTACCATCCTTTTTCAGTTAATCTTAGACTTAAAAGAATTTAGGTATTCTGATTTTTCATAGCAGTACGCTTTGTTACCTCCGCCAAGGAGGTTATGTGATTGGCAGGGTTTGTTAGTTAGTTTTTTAGCAACATAACTCAAAAAGTTATGGACTGATTTTCAGGAAATTTTCAGGAAATGTTAGAAATGGCATAAGGAAGAACTGATTATGATGGGAGATAGGGTTAATGGCGGAGGTCTGTGTTCTCCGAGTGCTTTTCTAGTTTTATAAAAGGACCTCTGCATGATAAGACAAGTATACTGTATAGAAGAGATACTTGTATCTCTTATAGTAGTCTAGTCGTATAGTAGTCTCTTTAGTCCAGTGGGTAGCGTTACATCATGGGACTTCAGCAGTCCTCAGCCCGTACTATTTCCATGCATTAGTCGCCCATCAAATCTTTATTTTATAAACATGATCACACTGTTAGTGAGGACAAATTCATGAAAACATTACTCTCAGTGCACTTTAAAGTGGATGTAGTTGTACAGGCAAAAAGATGGCAATTGTAGCTGAAATTATAACGTCTGTGTAAGCGCCCGCTGAAAGTAAGAGAGAGTGAGCCTACTTGGGTGAGCAGTGACGTCTGGCCGTTGACAATGTACAGCTCCAAGTCTTTTAAGCCAATCCACATTACCTGGTTTGATCCTCATCATATTCCAATTTCTCAGTGATCACCTTAAGGCTTTCCCTCTTTATATGCAAATAAACATGGAGCCCCGTTCATCTTCAGTAGCCTTTAAAAAAAACAAGAAATGATGACGACATGCCGAAAAACACAAAGCGTTAATCAAGCAGAAGTGTACCCCATCATCATTAAACATGGTGTTAAGCATGGAGAAACAGAGCATTTGAAGCATAGACCAGGCGATTCTGGCTAAATTCTAACATTGAAGACATGAACCAGGTTACATAGAGCCTAAACAGAAACAATATATCTGCATTTTGTGAGTCACGCCATCCACAGATATTAACAGCAAGGATTTATATCTTTAGTTTTCTATATATATGCAGAGACTCAGGAGATAAATGGTTGCTATTAATATGTCGTAAATCACACCAGTTTTTCTTTTTTAATACTGTCTTTACATGTTCAAACCCATGTGTATACATAAAAAGAAAAACAAGATAGAACAGTCAACGCACAGATCTTACTCGTGATCTGTCGCCATTACTTCCTGTTTTCAAAAGCTATTGAAAGTGAATGGGGATCCATGTTTATTTGCATATGAAGGGAGAAAGCCTTGAGATATTGACTGGATCAGAGCTGTACGGCGTCAACAACGAGGACTGCTCCCCCAGGAGTTTCTCTCTCAGCAGGTACTGATACAGATGCTTTAATTTCAGCTCAGCTCGCCGTCTTTTTGCCTCTATGACTACATTTCTTTTTAATTACGATGAGAGTAACGTCTTCATTTTTTTTTCTCTTCACTACCACTGCGATCTTGTTTACAATATTAAGATTTGATGGGCGATGCATGGAAATAGTACAGGCTGAAGCCTCATCACCTTACCCTACCCAGAGTGCTGTGTGGACTAAAACATGGGCGCATTTTGGTGGGTCAATTTAAGCTTTTACTTAGGACTTTTTCAAAATGCAGATATCTACTGGGTTTTTTGTTCATTATGAATTCAAGAGATAAAAATATCAATCCAACATGGTGAATTTGTTCCTTTTAAGGAATACTTGAATGCCGACAGCTTTTATGTCTAACTATTTAAATGTACACAAAGCATGTATGAGCCAAATTATCTTAGAAATGAACATATCTTGTGAAGTTCTTCTGGGCAAATATAGACTAGCCTGACACGTGCAGTGCTCGATGCAGATGATTTGCGGGAAGGTAAGAATGTCAGCACAGCTGATGCACATGCCCCACAGCACAACACATTCCTGCCCCCCCACCCCCAGAGGCCTTCATGCCCCATCTCAGAGAACAGGAGCCGATCGAGACGCATCACAGATCCTGAGAGACTTCCAGTTTGTGCCTTCATTGTCGTGCCCTGGACATAATGCTTGATGTAGGGTATCAGTGAACGTCCCAGTGCAGAAAGAGTGAAGAGGAGTCATAGTGTCTGCGCCTAGAAAACAAACCAAACCCCCAGGGAAACTGCAGTACACCCCAATGCGGGTGAACTTCCTTCCCGCCAGCAGAGGCAGCTCATGTGGAACACCGCCATGCCAGGCTGTGTAGTCTCCATTAAAGTACTCCACACACCACGACTCCTTGCCTCGGCCCAGCCACGAGTCCTCCTCACAGCTTTTGCGTGGGATGCTCGGGTAAGTGAGCCCCAACTCCCAGTAGGTCTTCTCACTCACCTCCACCTCCCAGTAGTGGCGTCCCTCGCTGAAGCCATCTTGGCTGATTACATTCAGGGTGGTATCAAAGCGAGAGACAGTGTCTGGGACATCCTGCCAGGTATCTATGTAGGTGGCAGAATCACCCTTAGAAGAGATGATCAGCTTGGGATGGGCCGTTTCAGGGTCAAGTACAACGTCTGCAGCATCTGTGACAGAAACAAATTCTAGTGTCTTGTTTAAAGATTTTCTAGCTGTTAAGTGTGACAAACACTTGACACTAATGACATGTCATAACAGGTAGTTACTGTGACCTTTGACATTAGCTAGGAGCAAAACTCCTTCACCTGTCAATCTACCTGTGTGTTTGGGCGAACTCACAGCTCTGAAACAGCTTCTTGGTGACAGGGACCTGGGATCTGATGAACAGCAGCAGGTTGATGGTGAGACTGAGGAGCTGTTCGTTCTTGAACTCATCCATTTGAATCAGGTCAGGGTCACTTAACTTCAGAGTCTCAGATATCCTTAAAAAGTAAACATTGACAAAACAATCATACTGAACGGTAAAAGACCTTCTGTACACCTCAGTAAACTGCAAAGACCAGCTGATAGAGAATGGCTGGGATTACCTAAAATGCTATTTTATTATAACACTTTTAATTTAAGACTCCATGCCCATTGGACACTTCCTTCTTGCCCCTTTGTCACCGATGCAATGTTTGTCAGTAAAACTTCCTAAGGAGGTTAAAGTACATCCATTTATAGCTTGTTTTAAACTGGTGTGGATTAAATTGGCTCATTTGTTTAATTTTGATCCATATTTGAATGACTTCATCTATTTGACAAAACCCCAAACTGTGTTTTAATAAATCTACTTTTATTTGGAAGCATTGACTAAAAAAAAGGGGTTGCATACATCTGTTTTAGTAGATCACATACTTTAGGTAAGAAGTGGCGCACGCCAACCTCAGGCCCTGTTTTGTCGTACGTAACTTTTATAAATGAGACCCTGACTGTTAGTCTCTACATTACTTTATATTATTTTGATTAAGAGCACCCTAGCAGCAGTAAATTCTTATATTTGGGAACCTGGATCTCTTTGACCTTCATGCATTTAATTTTCAAATCAGTTATGAAAATGGGCAGAACATTTTCATCATTAGATTGCCTAATCTAATTCATAATTAATTGTTAATTTTAAAGCTCTTGCTGATTAAAGCAAGGGTATTAATTTCACCGTGAAGGTTTGTAAAGACCTAGACTGTGAACTCACCTTCTGTCTGTTTCAGCATTCTGTAAAATAAATCAAATGGACATGAAATTACTGATCTCTACAGCGTTATACCTAAAGCTTTAGACAAATAACTCAACATGGATTATATGTCTTTTGAATTAATTTACTCTACCTGAACATCAGTTTCTTCTGTCTTCAATCTGGCACTGATGTCAGATATTTCCTCGTCCAGTTCCTGAGTGAGAAGATAGCAGTCCTCTATCCGGTCCTCCACTAACTTCTCAGTGGCGTCATGCTCCGTGTCCATCTGGGTCAGCGTAATCCGAAGATCCTCGTCCAGGATACGCTTCATGTCTTCATACTTTTTCCTGATTTTCTCCTTCATCTCGTTGGTCTTTTTCTGACGTGAAAACATAAGGAAAGTTCAATACATTTGTTACAGGACTCTAATGACCATACAGAACCCATTTTCTCTTAATGTTGTTTATCACACCAGTGTGTTCTGGGGTGAATAAATCAAGGGTATCTTTCAAATTGTTTTGACTTATTATTAATTAAACAGCAAGTGGAAGAACTTCCAATGGTAAGGAGCTTAAAGACTAAAAGCCACACCATTAAAGAAAATTTATATTCGAAATATTTGAAACCAATTTTATTTGCACTGGATGTTTCCCATAAAAGAAGGTGTGGCACACACATTAGATTGTTTCTGGTGCTCATGGGAAAATATTGTGACCTCATGAGCAAGTTTGTCTTTCTAACTGTAATATATTGAATATTTGCCAGTGATTTTTGCCATTGGATGAGCTTAATGATGTTTCACCATCTCTGTGAGTTAGCAATATCTCAGAAGGTTTCACTATAGACTAGGGACGTATGATACTGGATTTTTGACAATATCTGATATGCAGACATTCAGTGTAGTCAATACTGATATGGATACTGACAAAAATGCAGTTCAGGCCTAAACTTCAGGCCCCAAAATACACTTCAGAGTTTCAGAAATGAGGATGAATAAAGAAAAAGACTTAAGATGATGTAGTTCTGTTGGACCAAAACTCAAAATGTATTTGTACATACAGCTGATATTACAGCAGATATAGGTCCAGTTTTACAGCTGATATATCAGGTGTAAACTTCATCTAAAATGTTTTGATCTGCCGATATCATGCCGATAATATTGTGCATCTAAACTATAGACTGTGGAAAAAATACTGGAAGAAGTCTGAGTGATGTTTGTCATTTGGTTACTGAATGGGTCTTTTAAGCCAAGCCACATCAGCTGCCATATTGAACTTGTACCTCAAACCATTTTTTGGTTGGCTTTGACAAAGAGGCAGGGCTGGGGTGGGTCTTTAGCCTTTTAACAAACAGCTACACTGTCCAGTCATGTCCACTATACCCCTAAGCAGTAGCATTAGTGCAAGCCTTTTAGCCGCCACATTTCTTCATGAAAACAAGAGCAAAGAACAGCACTAAAAGCTTTTTTTGTCAGAGAAGATGTTTTTGCGCTTCTCTCTACCGGCCTTGTCATGAGTTTTGTCCACCTATAAGCTCAACCATTCATAAACAATGACAGCACCTGCCAGCCAAGCTCACATTACTTCTGGAGCTGCGCATACCTACTACCTCCTTTTGTCTTGTTGCTCTGATTGGTCCATAATGAATGTGACAGACAGAACATACATTCAATCACCTTCCTAGAATTTTTACAAAGTTCCTGCCTTTCCCAAACACTTTGTATGGAATGGATATATGAAACAGTCTAGCTGGCATGTCAAGTTAGTCATCTTAACACAGGGTGTGTATGTGTCTTCAGCTACTTCTGCAGACCCTAAACTTTCCTATACACATGACTTTTTTGTGCGCAAATAGGACTTCCTCTTGAGCACTAGCAACATATTTTTATATTTTTTCAGTCAATGTCCTTAAAAATGATGTGGCACGTGAATATTTATCGTGCAGTTAAAAAACAAAAAAGTGTGTGGGAAAGTATTTTGCTGATAGAAGCGGACAATGAAAGTGCAAAAAACAGGGGGGATGACAGGGATTCTCAAAAGTGTGTTTCAGTATTCATGACACATTTAACCTTGAGGTGAGTTTGCTACAGCAGAACAAGGACATGCTCTGTATTCTACCAGTGCTGCTTTGAATCAAGCAGAAAGTGCTGCATTTAAAGAAAGAAAAGAAATGCATGAAAATCCCTTTCACCCAGGAGCATGCATTGTGACTTAGGAATCATGATTATGTTGTTTTAGAGCATGGTGCTCAAAGAAATGACACTAAAAAATAGGCTTGGTTTCTGGGTTATGATTACAGACTTTTAACCAATATTTAATCCCCTGGTTTATTTTTGCAGGTGTTGGCTGTAAGCCTGCAGGCTGAATGCTAAAAAAGAAATGATTAACAAGACACATCAGAGAGATTTGTATTGTATTGTATTTCTTCACACACAATACAACAACACAAAAGACTTACAGTTATCTCCACCTGCTTGGCTGCCAGTTTCTTCATCCTGTAGGCGATTACATCTCTCTGTCTCTGCAGGTGTTGCTGATGTTTCAGGAGAGTTTCCTTTGGTACACAAAGGCATACATTTCTTTAAATAAAGGAGATCATGAACCAAACACAACAGGGTGAAACGGTGTCAAAGAAACCAAAATGGTAGTGCGTACTTCTTTTGTAGCCTTCCCTCCTGCCTTACTATTCATATTTGGTACAGTGGTGCAGATCAAACTCAACAAACCAGGGACATGACGAGGGGTTTTTATAGGCCTGGCACAGGTGTGAGGGCTGTGTGGTGGGGGAGGGACGGGGGGGCAATGTGATATCTAGAAGGGTGCAACTACATACCGGTTTCAACAAGGAGGGGACATAAGTCTTGACTTTGAGGACAAGAATAAGTTTTCAACAACAGGTTGAAGAAGCATCAGACTTGAGGAAGACTTCCACTTTGTCCCAGATTATAAAATGTTTCTATTTATACTAACAGACACTGACTTTGATGTGTGTTTGTGTGCGTTTGTGCTTGTGGCCTACATTCACCTTGGACAAAGTTTTTATGACCATTCAAGGTGCTTGGACAGCTCATAAAGAGCCCTTTTTTCTTTATGCAAAGATTGATTTAGATGAATGAGCGTGTTTATCCTAACCATGACCCTTGTAACATTTCACAAGCAGAAATAATCAGTGCATGTTAACTAGCATGTCGCGTCAAAAGCACCGAAGGAAAGAGAGTCTCCTCCCTAAAAAGACGTCATACGTGCCACAGCATATGTTTCAACTTACCCGTCCAACTCTGTGTTTATCTTTCATATTTATCACCAAAAGACGTGACAAAGCAGCGTAACACAGTTGTCACAGACATGCCTATTTGCAGAATGATTTCCAATGAGGGATGGTTGGAACTGGCACTTTACAGAAGGATTTACCTGTCAACTTATGTCACGTGATGAAAACAGTTGCGTTTATCATGCACGTCAACTACTAATCCTCTGTACAATGAAGCAAATGCCAGCTTCTTGTGCAACAACAAAGCATTGGCTTTGCATCTGACATGATAGAGAACGTCAGTCCTCTCTATTTAGGACTTATGTTTAATACAGCTAGAAAGTCTGGCTACAGACCATGCATCTTTGATGTCCCCTCTCACAGCCCATTAATGTGAAATGTGTCTATGTCAGAACGGAAGTACTGTAATTTTCTGGTACAACGTATTTTCAGTTTTAGATTTTTACCCTAGCAACATAATTCATGATACTTCACGAGCCAATGTAGCTTAGTTAGCTTTAGCAAAAAGCTAACATAGATACACGTCGAACATAGCTACATAGCTTATGGAGTTACTTTGTGATCTTAGCTTTAGCTACAGCTGCAGCTACGTTATCTATGTAGCTTATGATTCTACTGTAGCAACAGAAGCTATGTTAGCTACATTAGAATGTTTTCATGAAGGATGAGCTTTATTTCCTGTAAGTAGACTGTTTACTTGGCTTTATTAAACATTTTGCAATCAGTTTTAACATGTTTTTCCATTCTGACAGAGTTAGCATCTCATATGAATGGTCTGCAAGAGGGGCTGTCAGAGATGAGTCTGCAGCGAGACCCTTCTCCAGTATACTGTTAAGTAGATGTGAATAGAAGTAAGAGGTTATTAGTAGATACTTCAAAAGCCGTCAGTGGAAGCTTAAGGATTAGATCAATTTGAAATTTGAAATTTATTGAAGGGGTAGCCCCTTGAGATGAATCATCTCATTTCAGGGGGGTCATATTACGGTATGTTATGTATGGTATGATACCATACAATATGATGCGTTGCAATGTAATGGGATGCAATATGTTTTAATGCAATACTATGGTATGACATATGATAAGGAACAATATGTTAAGATAGCATGAAACAGTATGCCAGTTATATTACAATAAGGTAGGATACATTATGATGAAATACAGTACTATGTATGCATTGCCACTTGACACAGTTCAGTAGAATATAATATATAAATAGGTTACAGAATGTCACGATAAGATGGCATAATATGATATGACAGTTAAATACAACACAGCATGTTCTGATATGTTAGCTTAGATATGCTTTAGTATGAGGCAATATGGTGATAAATAATGTTATGCCATGCCATGTAATCGGACACAAAACTATATGATAAAATGTGACATGACACTCTGTGATACGATAGGATATAATGAGATACGATACGCTACAGTTATGAAATGTTAAAACAAGGTGACAAATGATATAATGCGATACAATGAGATATGATTTTTTTCCCCTTATGGTACTGAGGGTGGTATTTCTGTGGCTGAACAACTCAGCAGGTAGACCTTAAAAAGCAACTGAGGCCAGGAACCAGAAACTCCAGTTCCAGGTAGGAGCATCTTGTTAGTGTTTGGCAGGTGTGAGCAGCAGCTTCCTCTTGCAGAAACACTCATTGTCTCAGAGAGCGAGGTGAGCACAGTCTGTCTACGGAGGCTCCACAGGTGAGAATATTTATCATTAAGTCATATTTACCCCTTAAAGAACCAGTGAGTGATGTGTTAGATTTATGTTTTTCACATTTTATTTCTTTGTAATATGATGCTAAATTTTATATACATGCACTTGTTAGCACTTAATTTTCTTTGTTTTGTATATAGAGGGCAGTTAGTCCTGTTTTTCCCCTTTGATTTCACTTGTCTACACATTCAGACAGCTTTTGTTTGTGAATAGTCAATTTCAGGCTCTGCTTTCACAAGGGAGCAGCTCTATTTTTAACCTAACGTTTGTTTAAAAGGTTAACTATTTCCTTCAGGATATTTTTATCTCATTTGAAGAGACGGACACTGATGGATTCCTCCTGTGTTATTTTTGTTAAGGTGCAGTGTCACAATGTATAAGAGCCAGAAGGGCATCGGTAATGTATTACTCCTTTGAAAATGTACTTACTTGGTGTTTAAATTGTATTTTTGGGCTGTTTATGGGACAAAATGTTCATTACGTACCAATGATTTATGCATAAAAATATGTACAGAGCCTGTTGCCTGGCTTTGAATCTGGCCTGAGCCCAGCACATCAACAACTCTTTTACTAGAATACTGCATAAGAAGTCCCCAGAACAAATGAAAATGGGGCTCTTTAAGTGTCTTGTCCTTTTCTTTAGCATTATTTGTGACCTTTTTTTCAGTACTCTTCAATTTTGCACATAATTTTCCAGAATAAAGCTTGGCTACCATTGTGAATAAACACCTGATGCAATCAAATGATTGCATAACAATCAGCTATTATTTTGCTCTCAGGTGGAAGTGCGGTGTTCTACAAACCGGTTGGTGGTGCAACAGAAGTAAGATCCGGATATCTGTTCAAGTCACCCCCACAAAAACGGTTAAAGGCAGAGGTAACAAAGCTAGAAAATATGTTTTCAAAAACCTGCAGCTTTTAATGCGTGCTGTTCCTTTAACCAAAATGTGTTCCCCCCTTTTCAATTTCTCAAAAGTGGAAAAGGCGGTATTTTGTCCTCTTCAAAGTCAGTGAACATGAGCATCAGCTGAAGTACTTCAGGAGTCCACAGGAGAAGGACAGACCACTTGGGGGGATCGATTTATCACAGTATGTTATCTGACATCTTTTTCGTGGGTCTGTTTTTAAGTGGTTCAAAATCATTCATGCATTCATTCACGTAACAATCCAGTAAAACCAGCCTAGGTTTTGATAAACCAAAATTCCCTGATATATTCATCACCTTTCATCAGCATTTCCTTGTTGAATGTGAGCCCTCAAACTCACCCCAGATGGGGATGGGTGCAGAAGAGTTTGAAGTGCTCCCCGTCCTGTGTGCTCTTCATCCGTGCAGCAGACCGAGACTACTTTCTCATCGGAGAGAGCAGGTCAGTCATTTTTTTCCCAACATGCACAAGATGGAATTTATGGCTTTATTACAAACTTCCCTGCATTTTACTGCAGTGTACAATAAAAACTCCTGACATACCAAAGACCTGATAAGTACACAAGAATGTCTTTTTACTTCTGTCCCACTAAAACAGCTGAATAAACCAGTAGAGCTGTGCTTGAGGACTGCTCTGTCAGTAATTGGAGAAGGATCTGGCTGCAAAATGTGTCTGTGATGGTCATTCTCACAGATCGTTCATCTGAGACACTGTATGCGTCACGAAGGAAGTGCCATAATTTGTGTATTTACAGTTTTAGAATTTTTAAATAAAAGTTCAACTTTATTCATGAATAAAGTCCTGTAGTTACACTCATGGAATTACCACATTGCAAACATTACAAACTAAGACACATTTCACAAATAAAATAGAGAAAAGGTCAATGGTGTCTCACTTTAGCTTAATTAGCCTAAAGCTAACATAGTTACATTAGCTACGTAATTAACGATACTACATAAGCCAATGTAGCTAAGTTATTTACAAGTTAGTAAGGCTAGCCTTAGCAACAAGCTTTAGCAATGTGAGCTTCAGCAAATGTTGCTAAATCTAACATAGCTACGTAGATAATATATTTACATAGCTTACAAAGCCGCCTTGTAAGTTTAGCACTAGCTACATAGCTATGTTAGCCTTGTAGTTCAGTTATCTATAGCTAAGTTAGTTTTAGCCACATGAGCTTCAGCAAATTTGAGCTTTAGAAATGTGTATTTATAACAAATAGCTAAAGCTTACACGGCTATGCAGATACGATAAGACAAGATAAGATATTCCTTTATCAGTCCCGCAAGGGGAGGGATATCTTATCTTATCTACATAGCTATGTAAGCTTTGGCTACATTTGCTGTAAATACACATTGCTGAAGCTCATGTTGCTAACTTAGCTAACTTAGCTATAGATAACTGAACTACATAGATAACATGTCTATGTAACTTACATGGCCACTTTGTGAGCTTAGCACCAGTGACATTAGCTACATAAGCTATACTGCTTGGTTATCTATGGCTAAGTTAGCTTCAGCAACATGAGATTTAGCAAACTTAGCCTAGCTAATGTAGCTAATGCTGCTCTTCACAATGTAGATACATAGGTTCCCTGGCTGATGACAGAGCTATGATAGCTATGTCAGCTATGTAGCTCTGTAGCTATGAAGCTTATGTATAGTGTTCAAAGGTTTAATGGAGGATAAGCTTTTTTCTATAAGCAAACTGTTTACTTGGCTTTATTAAACAGTTTGTAATCAGGTTTTGCAGGTAAGCTTTAACCTTTAAACTTTTGTTATCCTGAGCCTAAACAGAAGTTTAATCTTTGTTAGTTTTTTATTTTTTGAAAGTTTTATTGTGTTTTTCCTTTTTGTGATATATACATTATCAGATGAACTGTCTGTGAGATTGGTGGTCATAAATAAACTGTCTGCAGCCACAATAATTGTGGGACTGACCTGTTCCAGGATATGGAGAAACCTTGTTACTAAGTCTATATGATAGTTGATCAACTTAACTTACATTTTACTGTAAGATTTTATTTTCCATTTATTATCTAAGAAAACAGAACCACACACATGGATTTCATCTTTTTATCAGTCTGGTTGATCAAACCTTCATTTAGGTGGCACACTGGTTGTTTAATCTTCCTCTTTAGTCACATTCACCGTCCCTCTTTAAACACTTCCCCTTGCCATCTCCTATTTTTGGACTTTTTAACCATCAAAATAAAATAACATTTTTCATTTTTTTCTTCACTACTATCTGGTAAAAGATATCAAGCTGGCAATGGCTCTCCCTTCTAATCTGCTCACTCCAAATTGTTGCAACATGTCATTTGTTCCCACTTATTCTTGTGTTTTTTTTTTCTTTATTGAATTTTAAATTTAGCTTTATAGCCATTATTGAAGAGTCCAAAAGTTATTTGCTGTTTCATGTATCTCTTTGTTTCTAGTGAGGAAGTGGACGGCTGGTTCTGTGACCTGTTTGACGCCTTGAAAAACCGACCATATAAATTTGTCAGTGCAGAGGTGAGTGTTAATTATAATAATTTCATTTTGTTGGCTTATCAACACCAAAATATGAGCATTGGTTGCAATACTGGAGTTTATTTGAAAGCTGTGTCACTATCTTTTTGTTGTCAATGTTGAAGGACTTGTCAAATGGACAGCACAGTGTTGAGGTAAATATTTAAAGTCTCTTTTTGATCAAAACTACATTGGTCCTGTCAATATTCAAGACTTTTTCTTTAAAATGTTTACCTTTTTTTTTCTTTCTTTCTTTCTTTCTTTGTTTTTCTTTGTGTTTTTGTATTTATTCATATTTTTTTAATTTAACTTCCAACCACCATCAATATTACAGGTGAAATACTTAAAGGGATACTTCAACATTTTGGCAAATTCGTCCATTGCCATAATTCCTATAGTCTTAGTAATAGGTTTGTTACCTTCAGTTGTCGGTGCAAACTGTTTTTAGATCGGCTGCTGCCGAGTTTGGACCTGCTGTGCCAACTCAGTGTAAGCAGACGGTATTCCGGCTTTCCCTTACCAAACTCATCAAATACACAATCCAACAACTCCAAAACGCTCTTGTGGACAAGTTGTGACCTGCACATTAACCACGCTATTTTTTATTAAGTTCAGTATAACAGTGGGGACCAAATAACAGATACACAAAAAGTGAACATTGCAATCTAGAATCTGAGAGTCTAGATGTCACTAATAATCAAAATTTTACACACGGCCACTTTAATGCCATGCCATGTCTTATTCTTCAAAATGTAAAAGCCTTTTTCACACATTTTGTGCAAGTGTGAATGGGGCAAAAAACCTGAGCAACATATTTATTAATTCACGTTGGTGTGACTTTGAAAATAAATATTTCTTTCTGTTTTACCAGACTATTTCCAATCCCATTATGCGGAGAAAGAGCGCCAGTGCTGTACCTGATAAGGTTGGTCCCTATTAAGCTGCTAAGTCCCTGTGTGAATTTGGCTAACCCTACTTAACGCACAGATATTGTCAAAATGATGCTTAGTCAGATTATGGAGAATGGTTTTAGTTACAGAGACTCATTGACTTGGCTTGACTGAGATCATTTCTGTGAAGTCCTAAAATAATTATAGATAATATTTGCTCTTTTTTCCCTTCTTTCAGCCTGTGTTTAAAGTACGATCAATGTCTGATCCCTTAACTTTTGTGGATGGTGAGACAAACAAGACAAAGGTACAACTTCCTCTGTTTTAAATAAGAATAAACATCTTTAAAGGAAGGAGAACAGTCATAAGGATTGTAGGTAAAGTGTTATATCGTCTTCTGATCATATACAGGATGAAGAGTACAGCCAAAAAAGAGCATCGGCACCAGTACATCCAATCTACGACTACCCAACATCCCCTTCAAAACAGGTAGGAGTGAAAATAACTTTCAGTCATGATTAGTAATCATGTTCATGTTTCTACATTCAATGTTTTGTCCATAAAATGTCCAAAATATAATAAGGATACATGTTAACATTAGAATTATGTTGCAAAAACATAAAAGTTGTGCTTTTCTTTGGTCTCTTTCATAAATTTAAAATAAGGCTGGGGAAAATGGAGTGACTGATGGCAAAACAGAATCCCTGTGAGTCCTTATATTACTTTTTTGTGTATGTATTCTTACTGATCTGAAGTTTTGTATGAACATTTTTTCCCTTTTTATTTGTCTCTTAGATACGAAACGATGGTGGAAGTGAGACTTGCTCATGCAGCGTAAGTTTGACCTCTAGCGCTACGTGGAAAATATTTCCCCTAATAATAACCAGTAACTACTTAAGCTGGAATAATTGTGCTGTTTATTTTGCAGCGACCATGAAGTCGAGGAGGTCACCAGAGGAACCCTGATGAGGACTGTCACCCAGGTCTTTGACAAGCTGAAGACCCAGATTTCACCGCTCCCTGCTTTCGACGAGGTGTCGGCCCCTGAGGACAGGTACATCTGTGATTAATAGCATGCTTGTTTATTTTTTCTTCACTTTGTCTTCAGTCTCAGTGCCCCTTTGCACTTTGTGTAACATGTTTTGTCAATGCCCTAGATACCAAAATAGTTCGCTCATCAGAGGCAACCATAGCCTTGTTAGCTCAAACGCCAACATTGACAACAGCGAGCTTGTTATTATTACAGAACTGAACTGTTGAAATTCCAGGGCCTGCCAGGAAGAAGAGAGAGAGGCAGCACCTCAGAGCCTGTTTGGCAACTTTTGACTCGATGATAGAAACATTTAAACGAAAAGCCACGTATCTTTGTTTTTTTTATTTAGGCAAAATTTCCCTCATTTTAAAGTGCCACTGAAACAGAGTTGTAGGGTATATAAGGTGTATATAAGATGTTTGTAGTATTTTTTTTTCTTATTTAGGAAGGAAGTATCTACATTTTCACTTCTTTTTACAATTGAGCAGCCATCTTCCTGGTGGTTCGTGAGGCATTCTGGGAGATTTTCCATAACAATTAATTTAGAGTAAAGGGTCATGCACCCTTTCCACTTCAACCTGACCCTCCACGAGAGGGCCACCTTTATTTCATTCTCTCTGCCAGAGGATTTTTTTTTTTTTAATCATGGGACACTCTCAGATTAATTACTATATATTTTTTATAATTCAATGTAAGGAAAAATAAACAGCTTTCATCGCTATAATACCATTTATATCTTTAAACTCAAATGCAAATAATTAAATTATCAATACACAGAACTTAAGCAAATTTAAACTGCCTTTGAATGCATTGAACATAATGCTTATTAGCTACTTTAGTATATTTTACTTTCATTTCCACCACCCTTTTAATACAAATGATGCATATTAAAGATTTTTACAGCAATAATTACAACGGATTATAACTCTAATTGTTGTTAAGAATGTAACATATTGCTGGTGTTGGGCCAAAACCTTGTATCTCAATTTTTTTTAAATTCTATTTTATTTTACCTTATTATCTTTTTTTTTTTTTTTCAGAAATTAGTGCTGTTGGTCATGCGTTACATCTTTCATTGGATTCTGAGCTATTTTGAAGCAATGAAACGTGTCTTAAAGATGCTGACTATGACCATCCAGTGTGTTTCTCAATCTCTGAAAAGTTGGGACTTTGGAGATACGAGGTTTTGGCCTGATGCCAGTGATATTTGGGTAATCAAAGATAAATACAGAGGGGTTTCTATTTTTCATGTTTACAGTTTCTTCATATATTTCTCCAATTGACTTGCGGGCCGCATTAGGTGAGGAAGAGGGCTACATGTGGCCCTTGGGTCACCAGTTGGCCATCACTGCTCAAAACCATTAAAATTCAGGGCACCCTAACCAGACAGGAGGAGGTGGAGTAGGTGTAAGGGGTAGAAAACATTAGCCAGCTATTATTTACTAAGCTACTTAAAACTTTACAAACAGAAAAACACCTGCATGTTTTGACTTGCTTTGTTCCTGATGAATCAGCACTTCAACTGACTTTCAATAGCCTGGTTGATAATGTGCTAAGTATTTCCTGTTCTTATATTCAAATGTGTTTTAATGTAATGTCAGAAAATGTATGAAAAAGATGCAATTCTTCCAAAATGTTCTGTTGTCTTCCCATTATTTACCCCTGTTCTTACTAATGCTTTAGTCAGGCAAATGATGCTGATGTTTGATAACATTAATCAGAGTTAGCTAGTTTGTCAACAAAAGCTGCCAGTCCAAGTTAGGTTATATCTGGAAAGTACCTGTATTTTCTAAGAGGAAGTTGTTTTTTTAATCAGTATTTATTGTGATTCACCTTTTTTCTTACAGGAAAAGATGTTCTTTCCTTTTAAAAACACCTTATCTTCCTTTCAGGCAGGGGCATGCAGAACAATTCCACACATTATCCAAACATGTCTCACACTAATCCTCTGTATATTACAGCATGTTTAATTCATCTGATAAGCACTGATGTCTTTTATATGTTGTCCAAAGAAACATAACTACTGTACATTTCAACCCGAGTGCAGTTTTAGTAAAGAGAACAATGAGGAAAAAGTAACTGTGATGCAGACAATTGGAAAAATGTGAGAGGAACAATGCAACCATTTGACATCAACCCAGATCAGATACAGTCAGCTGCATAACAACAGCAGCTTACATGTGATTTAATCTTTCATATCTCTAAGAATGTAGAACTGTAATGTGTTTCTTATTACAAAATATATATAAAGTACACTAATTTTACTCTTTTACAGGATCTATAGAGGTCAAGACAGTCTGACTGCATACTGTTCACCTGGGACGGTGTATATCTCAGAATAGAAAAACACACTAAAACTTTTAAAATAAAATCTGGTTAAACTTCTGTTTGGATTTGTAGTAAGGTTTAAGGTTAGGGGTTAAGTTACTGAAAGTTAAAACTTATAAACCTGACCTGCAAAACCTGATTACAGAATGTTTAATAAAGCTGAGTAAACAGTCTCCTAACAGAAAAAAAAAACTTGTCCTCTATGATAATATTCTATCAGCTAACAAGCTGTGTGGCTAACATAGCTAACGTGGCCAAAGGTAAGCTCACAAAGCAGCTACCTAAGCTGTGTATCTCTGTTATCTTCAAAGCGAAGTTAGTTTTAGCACAATTACTAAAGCTCATGTTTCTTAAGTTAACTTAGTTGTAGATAATGAAGCTGCATATCTAAGGTAGCTAAAGCTAAGCTCACAGAGGAGTTAGGTAAGCTACGTATCCATGTTATCTTTGAAGTTAGGGTACCTTTGGCTATGTTTACTTAAGCTCATGTTTCCAAAGTTAACCTAGTTATAGATAATGAAGCTACATAGCTAATGTAGCTAAAGTTAAGCTCATAAAGGAGCTTCAAAAGCTATGTTTCTATGTTCTCTTTAAAGCTAAGTTAGCTTTAGCTACGTTTGCTAAATTTCATGTTTCGAAACTTAACTTAGTAATAGATAATCAAGATACATAGCTATTGTGACTAAATGTAAGCTCACAAAGCATCTGTGTAAGCCATGTATCTATGTTTTCTTCAAAGCTAAGTTAGCTTTAGCTACATTTGCCAATTCTCATGTTTCTAAAGTTAAGTTTGTTACAGATAATTAAGCTAAATAGCTAATGGAGCTAAAGCTAAGCTCACAAAGCAGCTATGTATCGATGTTATCTTCAAAGCTAGGTTAGGTTTAGCTACATTTGTTAAATCTCATGTTTCTAAAGTTAACTTAGAGATAATGAAGATAAATAGCTAGTGTAGCTAGAGCTAAGCTCACAAAGCATCTATTTAAGCTAAACAGATATGTACGCTAATGCTTGCATTACCAAAGTCAGTTTAGCTACACTGGCTAATATAGCCACATTATGTAGCAATTATCTTAGCTCTAGCTAAATGTTTCTCAGTCTGTAATGTTTGAATGAATGTAAGTGCCGGACTTTGTTTATAAAGTTGAATTTAAAAGAACATCTCAAACTTGAAATGCTTTGGACCGGCAAATCACGTCCCTTCCATTCTGAGATGTACTATGGCATGCACGCTCTGCAGCCAGGCCCCTCTCATTGAGGTAGCAGGACAATGCTAGTAGCCAGACGAAGTTGTTCTTCTTTCAAGTTGGAGAAGTTTAGTCAGTTCTGACTTTCTTTAATACAACTCCATTAACCTAATCTCATCAGCTACAGCAGGCAGTGATTAATGACATCCACATATTCCATCATCTGCCTTCAAATATATTTTTTTCTGCAGTTTGTTTTCCCATATTTGTATTTGAAAACAGAAGGGAAATCTATTAACTATGTACATGATTTCTAATGTTTTTCTGAGTAGTTCACTGCTGCAAAAGAGTCTGACCTCTGCTGTGATTGTAGAATTATCAGCTTCAGTCATGCTGCTTTTAAAAAACATTTTGGAAAGAAAAGATGCTGCTTCCTTTTTTTTTAAACTAAGAAAAGTCTTCTTTTTTTAATTGCAATGCTTTTTTACTCTTTATCACATAAACACCGTCTTGCATGTTATTCCCTCCACAAAGACACATGTGATGTGTTTAGGGCCTCTGGCAGCTCTGAATGTGAGTCACCCTCTTGCAAACAGATTCAGATGGTGTTCTTCCTCTACTTCATCCTCCTTCTGCTACAAGGCATTGTCTTTAAAACGATCTCATTCTGTTTAAGTCTTTTGAAAACACTCACTATGTAAACTTCTCCTTTCAGAGAGGGTCGTCTGACTTCAGACTTCAGCAGCAGCTCCAGTGATACCGGAGCCATGTCTCCAGTCGAGATGATGGACACACAAAATTCACACAGACTGGAAAAACAAAGCTCTGCTGAAAGGTGGGAGTCAACCTCCTAGTCCCAAGAGAAAACAAAGTAGGACAAAAAATTCTGCCTCAGTAAAGACACTATGAATGATGTCAGTGGTGCTTGATTTCTACAGTGCACGGCAACATTTGAACTCACCATTTTTGCACCATTTGTTTCAGAAACAGCTTTGTGATGCTAAAGAGAGGTTAGATAACCAAAAAAAACACCATCAACTCATCAGGAGTGACTCAGTAAAATATAAAACCAGAGAGGAGTGCTGACATGTTGCATGACTGTTGAGAGGTTATGGAGGTTTCTGCAGGTGGTATGATATTTGAACAATAATATGCATGATCAGAGGAGTAGCTACAGGCGGTGCAGGTGCTCTGAATGGAAAGTGGGCCCCTAGTTGGAACATGTCAACAATCAGACAAATATTCATCTTTTTCAAGATACCTTCACATTGTATAATAAGGGATACCATCTGATATATGTAAACTCAAATATGCCAAAGCATCTCAAAAAAACAACAATAAGAGGCAAAATAGAACACAATTATTACTGTGATTGATGGGTAATATGTGTATTTTATATATATATATATATCTTTCATTAAGGCACAAGTATCTTTTGCTTATTTCAAATACCATTTTTAAATCTATGGTTTTTATTTCTTCTTTCAGCCTTGACACCCTCACTCCAGAGGAGAGAGAATTTGAGATCAAGCAGGCAGATTTGAAAAAACACCTGACGCTAACAGAAGTGGACGGGAAACCATGGTAAGTTTGAAGATATGACAAAAAGTATCACCAACCTAACTGTGATGTGATTGGTAGACTGAAAAGCCTAAGATGTTGGACTGCTTAGATTCACACATGTGGGGAGCCTTCACCAATGCACAATTTAATCTTTTAGGTAGATAATTAAACACTTTGTTGGTCCTTAACATGAAACTTAAATTTTACTGCAGCTACAGTCACAGTCGTGGTTCTTCATAAAACACATATAATCATCAAAGGTAATGAAATACTCAAAAATTTGGGATCACAGGTAAATCTTTGTTTTCCAAAGAAGAACATTTTCATGCAGTTCACAAATAGTTATCATCAGCTGTCAGTGCTCTGCATCAATCTCATAGTATGGCTGCTAATCCAAGTTAATCATGTTGCTCAGCTAAAAACCATTTTACTAATAAGGAAGTAAAAAGACTGGACACTGGAAGACAGCACTTGCTTGTGGCCAATTTCATCCTACAACAGGATGATGACTCAAAACACATCTCAAAATGTCTACAAAATATTTTAAGAATAAGCAGTCAGCCAGATTTCTCACTCTAATGGAGTGGCCAGCACAGTCTAACCATATGGTATGAAGGAGTAGCAAAGCGTAGACTTGGGACATGAAAGCATGAGTATCATGCCTAGAGTTCATCAGCCTGCCATCAGCTGATGAGAACTTTGGTTAGATCAGCTGATCTCATTTATATGGCAGTGCTTGATTCCATGACCTGCCTGGACTAACACTATATGCTCGATTCACTGTAACATGAGAGAGGCTGCTTTGTTAAGATATGGTTGTGGTGTGCCTTGAAATTTTGGCTTGATCTTAGGTGTGCCTTGGGCAAAGACAGATTGAAAACCACTGCCTTACACTGTATGTAAACTGGAGACTTACAGTATTATCACAGCAGCAGCTTCATTCTGCCATCAGAGTCTGCACAGGATGCAATCCAGTGTAATGCAAAGAAATGCATGCACCTTGAAGAACGCCTGTTTTACTTGGTACAAAATTTACAAGTTTAAATATATATTTGTCAATAACAACTCAAAACAGTCCAAAATGTCACTGACTTTATACAGTTTCTAAGGTTGATGCAGTTTTGCCAACGTATTAGGCTCTATCTGCCAAGTAATAGAATCTATACCTTGTAAGTCAATAATATTCCAAAATAATGCTAATAATTCTTTCAGCCTCAAAGTGCCTAAACATGAATTTCTATCTGCATTGACATTTATATTTCCATATTAGCTACACAAGTTGCATGCTCTTCTTGGCCTACATCTCTTAGCATAACATCAGCAAATGTAGGCCACTCAGAATAAACATGACATGACATCGGAATGACTGACAAAGCAAAGCATATGTTCCCTCCTGTGTTAGCAATAGACATATAAACAACATGATTGCATCTAGTACAGTGTAGACATGGTGCAAAATAATTTTTATCTTCTAATGAAGGTAAAACATTTGTGAGTTAACATCTTTTAAAAAGTTATCAGATGAATCCTGGTATGGAATTTTAAAAACAGTGTCAGTGCTATAGCGTATCATACTGCATCTCAAAGAGCAACAGCAATATTTCATAACTTGTCTTTCACCAACAGAACAGATAACATTTTCACGCTTTCACATTGTAGAAAGTTTGTGGAGTCACTCTCCTGGTCCAACTACTCCTGACTTGTGTATTGTTTATCTAAAAGAGTTGGAGGGATTTTTATCGAACTGTATGAATGTCAACTCTGACTCAGTGATGGAATGGTTAGATTATGGAGATTGAAGGTCAAAGGTCAAGGCCATTGGCCCTCATGTCATACTTCGCTTGTAAATGTGATATGTCAAGATCAATTTGAGGGTTGTCTTTTACTTAGCATTAGTATTCACTCTGACTCAAGAGTAGAATTATCTGATTTTGGAGACTATAGGTCAAAGGTCACTAAATGTCAAGGTCATTGAGCCTTATGTTCATCCCTTGGTTGAGAACACTTTATCTCAAGAAGTCTTTAACGTTCTGACATTTATTTACCTTGCAGAGCCATTTAACCTACCAGATGGCATGTCTAGTTCTGAATCTATAATCAATGATTCAGTCAAGGTTTTGTAAAATATGATGCAAATGAGAACTCCTAAATGAACCTGTACCAAACAAAAACTTTCTCTTTGTGTTTCAGTGTGTCAGGTTGGACCGGCCAGCCCCAGTCAGTGTGTTTGTTTCACAAAGGAGACCAAATCCTTGCCATCAATGACCTGCATACCTGCAGCTTGGACGAGTTTAACATGTTTCTCAGCAAAGCCCTCAAGAGTGAGGTACGTACTTTATAAACACACACAAAAAACCTCAATGAATGTGCTATAAGTCCGTCTGAGAGATAAATCCATTCTTTCAGGTTAAGGTGACCATCCTTCGTCTTCCTGGATGTCTGCCTCTGCACTCACCAAACATTCCCTGCACCGACTGACTAATCTCTAGAGACAAAACAATCCTCTCCTCTCTTTGCCTGGGTGTGATCAAATGACTCTTAAAGGATATGTGGAAGCTGTATTTGTTCCGGGTTTTGACATCTTCAGCCAACTGACTGTTTTCACTGGCCTGTGGCCTGTTCTTTATAACCTCTCCTTGTGCTAGTTTACTCTCTATTGAAGTCTCGAAGAGTTTAAAGTGAATGTTTACACATAAATGAAGTACATTTAAATTTGTCATACATACTATCTATGAAGATCAACTGTATTTAAATAACCATTAACTTTGTTGCCTTTCAGTGTAATTACAACATGTAAATGATGTGTATTAAGTTCATTGTTTTTTTCTGTAGAAGGCTGATTATTTTACTCAGAAGATGTGCCATGTAGCACAAAAAAGACACGTTTCAAGGCATGCTTCCCCATACTTTCTGTGTGATCCAAAAACACAATAATCACAGTAAGAAAGTTTCTATTCACAACATAAGGCATGTACTGCAAAAAAGGCGCAATATAAACAATAATACTATATCTCTACATAACTCAGTGCAATAACTGTTTTTACATTAAAATGTGCACTTTAGACACATAAAAACTGCAGAAGCATCTAAAAATGTTGTTTTAAGTGGCTTAAATAGCCTAAGCAAGGTGACTGTGGACATGTGTTGGAATGCAGAAGCACAAATGTGACTTTTGCAAGAAAGTTTTTTACATTAACTTCAACATCTAACTTTGTTGATATTAATCAGCAGAGTATAAAGGTGGTTTGTGAACATAAAAACAATGTTTGTGGATCTACATTTTGGATCCTGACAGAGACATGTTTTTGTGATGAGGATGAATGCCAGCAATGCTGATTCATTCCCTGTCTGCTTGGTAAGACTTGCCCTCTGCTGACGCCCTCCTGAGAACATAAAAAGACTGGTTCATTTTCTTCCAGTGTCTTTGTTCAGAACAAGCAGCTGGTTCAATCTCTCAAATTTAAACTTTGATTTATTATTTAAGTGTAATGTACTGCAGGAGAATATCAAAAGATTTAAAAATAAAAAACAGCACTGGTACGCCACACTATCTGCAGGCCAGGGGCGGTCTGGTGGATTAATATGCAGATTGTGTGGTGCTTTACCTCTGGCTGTTCTTCTCCCTGATTCCTGGCAGAAACAGTGACTCATGCTGTCAGAATGAAATACAACTCTCATTGTGGCTGGAAATATACTTTTAATCCTTTTTTAAATGAGGTATGGTGAGAGGTGCCTGTCCCGAATAAAGAAAACGCTGAAACATAAATTATCTACAAGGACTGCTCACTTTAAGTTCAACAAACCAATCACCATTTTCTAAATCATGTAAGAGACCGGAGTCCACAGAGGGCAGGGATAAAGCTCGTCTCCAAACTCAGCATCAAATAATTTAATCTGCCTCTGTTAATATTCACATGAGTGCTTTTCCCATGACATGGCATCAGCCTTTCAAAGCTTTTTGTTTAAACTTTTAATGGAGCCATAAATCCAATATGTAGCCTTTAAGGCTGTTCTTTAACTGTGATGCTTAAGCTGTGTTGTATTATAAATACACTTTACTGTAATTTTATGCATACTATACAAGGCTGCACTGTGGAAATGTAATCTTAGAAATGCTTTTTTTCAAATAAATATATGTTCAATAATACATAAATGCAGCAAACTAAGTCATTTATTGTAACCTTGTTTTTTCAACATGTTTTTCCATGTAAAATAAAGGGTCTTCATTTCTGTACAAATCCTAGTTTGCCTTGGGTTATTTTGAAAGACTGTGGCCATTTCCAGAACAATTAAGTGCACAGTTCACAAATAAAGTGCAAAATTATGTTGGTTTTATATGCTGTGCTGCCGGACAGATTATAGTTCAGGGGCATTCAGTTTTGGTTTCCAGCCTTCTCCCTTAAATCCAGATTCTCTTGAGTCTTTTTATGGCATCGTGGACTGACATTGACATGGACAGACTCATTAAGTTCCTTGCAGTTACATATTAAAGATCACTGTTCAACTGTTAGACTATTTTCCCACCCAGTCATTGTTGATTGTGTATGACTGAAGCTTCCAGGATTGTTCTTATTTTCAATCATGATACTGTTCATGATACTAATTGAACTTAGAATATGTAAAGAAAAAAATTATAATTTTGAATGTTAATAATACTGTCATTGTGCTATATTTAACTGATTATTGGTTGCAAAGGATTGCAAAACTCTTTATTCTGTTTTAATCACATTTTTACAAGATGTCCCAACTTTATCAGAATTTGAGTAAGTAGTATTTTTTACATAATTACAAAATCAGACACCAACAGGCCCAACCTACTTACAGAATTTGAAAGATATTTCAACAAGCTCCTAAGTTGATGAATTACTGCAAGTATAAGCCTGCATCATTCATACCTAAGGGAAAAATAGATTGGGATATATAATAAGTAGAATGAGCTAGTTTTAAAAGGCCAACTTTGGGCATAGACAGTCCTAGTGTCATTATTAAATCGGTGACTTCAGGTGAGTGATAATGACATGCATGATTTATAATAGGAAGAGAGGGAAGATGTAATGAAATGCCTGGAGAGGGGATCAAAACACACATTTCCAGGGAAACTTCTATAATTCATACTCGATACTAGAAATGAAGTCCTCATAACATGGTGGAAATGTAAAATAATTAAGTCAAAGGATGAAGGTGTAAATGAGAGAAAAAATAAACTTAAATGTATACCGAATACTTCACTGGCTGGGTTATCTATACTGCAGGATTCAACAGATAAAGCATTTTCAATACGTACCCTCAGATTTGATCACAAACATCGCCCTCCCTCTGGCCCCTAAGACTGAACACACATGGCTCAGGCAGATGGGATAAGTAGAAGTTGTTCAACATGAAAGAAGAGATCAAGCTGTGTCTGAGTGAAAAGCCAGCTCCTCAGAGATAAAGATTCAGAGACGAGTCTCTGCTGTCTCAGAGATAAACTACTGACAGATCTGACTGCACTCTGAGGCACTTTAGCCTTTTAAAAGATACTACAGAATAATGGTTTAGAGTCCCAGAAGACCGATTCATGTTTGTGCACAAATACATCAATAGAAATGGTTTGAATGGCAGAGGCATCATCTCCAAACTAAGAAATCAGTCTGAAAAACCACCACGTTTCTGCATTTTGTGGCAAACTAGAGCCCCCATTCCCCACTCTCCCTCTGTGTTCACTCATATATGACTATCTCTGTAGCCCTTTCTCCCTTACACTATATAAAAGTATTTGACCATCTGCCCATTACACCAACAGGGACTGTAATAACACTGTATTCAAATACATAAGACTTTAATGTAGAGTTGGCTGCTTTTAGCGGCTAACAGCTTCCACTGTTCAGATTTTTGAGTGTTTCTGTGAGGATTTGTGCCCACTTATTCTTCAGTGCATTTATGGGGTCAAGCACTGATGTTGGGAGGAGAGGGCCTAGCTTGCAATCTCCATTCCAGTTCATCCCAACAGTGCTCGATGGGGTTGAGGTCAGGGCTCTATACGGGTCAGCCAAGCTCTTCCACACCGTCTCATCAAACCATGTCTTTATAGTCCTTGCTTTTTGCACTGTGGTGTTGGAAAAGAAAAGGGGTTTCCCCAAACCCTTGCCACAAAGTTGGAAGCATTGCATTGTCCAAAATGTATTGGTATGCTGAAGTATTAACATTGTCTTTCACTGGAGATAAGGGTCTTAGCACAAACTCTGAAAAACAGCCCCATACCATTATCTCTATGACTGCAAAAGTGAGAACATGATTTGCCGCTCCACAGAACACGTTTCCACCGCTCTACCGTCCAGTATCAGTGTACTTTGCTTCCACTTTCTAATATTATCACTAACAGTTGACTGGAATATCCGGCATGGATAAAATTTTACAAACTTGATGTTATATACCTGTGGCAACAGGTCTGTCTCAAACACCTGATTTCAATAATTAACATGTGTAGAATACTTTTGTCCAAGGTGACCTTAACAGAGCCCTGCATTTAAGACATGACTTTGATTAAAATTTGTGCCCCTTATGTTTTTTGTACAAAGAAAGACACTAGCTCTATACATTTCAAAATAGATAAACATGTAAGCTCCTAATGCTTTGCAATGCTTTGTAGGTCAATAGTCCTTGATGCCTTTTTAATTAAACCTGAGTGCAGTTTTAGTAAGAAGACCTTAAGGAAGAACTTTACTGTGATACAGATTGAGGTGAGCTCAATTGGAAATATGTGGGAAGAACAATTCACTCTGTGCCCAAAGCTCATTGCAAAAATGGCAGCCTACATGTCAATGGTCTTTTTTCTTCTTTCTTAAATGTAGAAATGTATTGGGTTTTATTATACGACATACACGCAAATGACACAAATGTTAATCTAAAAAAAATTGACATATAACACATTATATCTGGAACAAGATGGAACCAAGTTTATCTCCTTTGTGTTTTAAAATGTGAAAGAGAAACAGGGGACTATATCCATCGTTTCTGGCACTGTAAATACATTTCACAGTTTTGGAACTGCATAACTAAAGAACTTAATGGCATTTTCAAAATTAAAATTAAAAAAATGCTTGGCCCTTCTTGCTTGGTCTTCCCTCTAAAGATCTGTCACTTCCCTCTCTCAAATTCAAACTACTGGACAAACTACTGCTACTACTTTTTTGTCCTTTTGTTCCTCTTATGATTGTTCACTGACTTTGCTGTGTCCATTTATGTCCAGTACAGTGCCTACAAAAACACCACGGTAGTGTGACTGTCATAGACTTGAAGTCCAGCCACTGGATTTCTGTGCTGCATTCCCCATATTTCATATCTGTCTTCAGGTGTCATATTAAAAATTAGGGGAAAAAAAGCCCCAAAAACTTTCAAAACTTCTACAATGCCCCCACTGGCTTGTAATTCTTCCTAGTCATCTGTATAGATCTTTAAATTCATTGGGAAAACATGTTTCTTTTCTTCATAAAAACAGGTCAAAACTACAAAAATAACTTGGGAAATGTGCTTAAAGAATGTTTAGAACATTTGTTTTTATTTATATACATAAAAAAAAATAATTACAAAAATTACAGATTATTAGGAAATTGCACATTTTAAGAACCGCACTTGCCGTATTCCTGACAAATCGTTGATATTGGAGGTGGTAATACATCTGTTTAAATGTACAGTATGATACTTTTATGACACTCATCCAAAACAATACACCAAATAAACTCAGTCTTTTTAGATCATAAAACTGAGGACTAAACCAGAACTCTTATCATAAACTGGCTCTGAACTTACAATTTAAGAGTTGTGGATGTAAGGCAAGCTTAAAATGAATAAAATCAGTGAAGTTAAAATAAATGTGTTCCTAGTGGTCCTGCAGCATTTCAAGTATTAAGAGGCGATCTTTAGGTTAGCTATAAACACAGTTCAGAGGAACCAAGTCACCGTTTCACTTTAGTTTCCATGATCCACTCACTGAAGCACCTCTCCATGGCCCTCCTGCTCTCCCAGCTACCGACGTTGACTGTCGGGATGATTTTCAGTGGCTGAAGCCATTGGACGAAACGCTTCAGCTCCAGGAAGCTGCTGTGTTCACTGTATGGGATTCCTGTCAAGAGAGCAGAGTAAAAACTTTCAGCTATAAATAGAAATTTGCTTTAAAAGTTTTAAACATCAAAGAAACTTTCATTAAAGGCTGCAAAGGCTAATGACACTGAAGAAGACTTGAACTTTGGTATTCCCAGAGAGGGTTTTTCAAGTGTGGGTCGAATTATTCCAATTATCTTTATACTGAAAAGGGGTGAAAGGACAGAGAAGGTGTAGGACTCAGCTAGAGGGGTTTTCCTTTTTATGAAGCCAGTTTTCTTTGACATTTTCTCCACAATTCCTTCTTTAAGAAACATCTAGCAGAGCAAACACAGAGCACATTCAGTCACTGACACTCACACACAGAACCTATGTGTCGACTGAAGATGAAACGATGACTGATTTCAGAATCGCTCCTGTGTAATGTATAAAAAACTCCCTCTCTTTATCAAAAGAGGGCGCTGTAGCCTAATGACAACAAAGTCATTAACAGGCAAGATTTGGCATTGCAGTGTGTAGCAAGAGGACACACTTCTTAGTTTCTGATTCTGGTAAGTAACATAAAAGTGCAGAAACATGCAGGTAGTAGAAGTTATAGTATTTGAGGAAGGGTCTAAACAGCACAAACAGCTACAGTTGCAAGTCTCATTTATACTCTAAAGATAACAATATACATCCAAAGAGGCATTATTATAAGTAATTCCTCCTTATTTTTAATGATAACAGCCATACGGTTGTCTAGGTGATAAAGTGTATTAATTAAAAAGGATGATTTTGTACCATAGAGGGAGATGTTTCCCCTGATCTCAGGCTGAATGTCTTGCACTGAGTCCACCTGCTGGCTGAAAGTCCAACCTGTGGGCTTAAAAGCCACCAGCTGATCGTATTGGGAAGAAAAGCGAGCCAGGTAATCCTGTAGTTTCTGGAGACCGAGAAAAGAAAGTGAGTTTAGGACAGTTTGAAAAAAAAATGAGTAAGGAATTGTAATCTGAGTATAATTTGTCACTTTTGCTGCCAAGATAAGCCGCTAAATGTATACATGAAGCTTCCAAATATGTTCTAGGGATGTACGATTTTATCAGCATAATATAAACATCAGCTGATAATAGCTTAAAAAAAGTTAGCCATTGGCATTGACAGATATGAAGATTTCTGCCTAGATTTAATGCCACTATATCTGTTATTCATACTGGCAGAATACACAAATGTGTTATGATACTTTTATAAGGTGAAGCATTTGATCTGCAGCTAGTTTAATTTTTTGCATTGAGAAAAACACTGCTGGAAAAAAAGCAGCTTGCAGAGGTTGCAGCAAGGTGAGTCATCAGGCCATCACCTGATGAGAGCTTGCATGAGAGCAGCTGATTTCAGCTGTATGGCAGTGCTCCACTCCTTAGCCTGCCTAAGATAACGCTTTTTGCACAATATTTGGCGAATAATGTACATGCAATCCAAATAGTTTTATTTTTCATTACTGTCTATATACCAGGAAAAAAGATGTCATATAAAAACAAAATATCTTGTTTATGTCCAAATCTAAAACAGACAGGCTGCACAACAAGAGTAAAGGCTCATATACAAACACAGATAGTGTTTTCTGCCTGTGTTTATTTGGTCCATATTCAGTCAGCTGTTGAAGCTTACAGACCAAATGTTGCATACAACCACCAATCATGGGGGCAGTGTTGAGCAATGTAGCAGAAATCATCTAAAAAATGGCGGAACTTTATGCAAATTTTCTTAGGAAATAGTACCAAATAAAATGTTAATGGTTTGAAACTAAAAATAGATGTTAGCTCACAGGGGCAGATAGACAACTGCATAGCACTGTTGTTCAGCGACCTCTAGTGGATTAATATTTATGTCCACTGAAATGTAAAAAGCACACATCAGTATGAGGACCGTGGCTGTTGTATTCTTTAAAATGCACAAATCTATTTTTGTACATACAAGGAATATAAATGGGTCTGAACAGATGAGCTCTAGTACAGCAGAGACTAAGACTACAATAAAAAAATGAGAGTACACTGAGACCGGTACGGCTGAAATGAGTTATAACAGCTATCGGCTAAAATCTGATAATATGCATCCCTCACCCTTTTGTGCATGTTTTTGGTCCTAAGATCTGATGTCTGCTACAACACTTATAAACCAAAGCATCGTTACCTCCACCAAGGAGGTTATGTGATTGGCAGGGTTTGCTTGTTAGTTAGTTTGTTTATTAGCAACATAACTCAAAAAGTTATGGATGGATTTTAATTAAATTTTCAGGAAATGTCAGAAATGGCATAAGGAAGAACTGATTAGATTTTGGGAGTGATCCAGATCACCATCTGGATCTAGGAATTTTTTGAAGGATTCTGTACTATTGGGAGAAAGGGCTAATGGCAGAGGTCTGCAGCCTCCCAGTGCTTTTCTAGTTTCCCTTTGTTTTTAAAACCTCAAACATTAAAGATAAGTTTTTCATCTTCACAAATCTCCTCCTGTTGTGCTTATTAACAAACTGCAAGAGGTTATTTCCGTGTCACTACAAAGTCAAAGCAAACAAACTTAATATTTGGTTATCTATTTTTTTGCCCCCTACCAATTTAATTCAAGGTGACAGTGAAAGCTATAAAATCTAATTTTGCTCAAAGATTCGTGACTCAAAGATCTCAATGCAAATCGCATTGCTCCCAGTCAGTGTCTCAGTGCCCTGGGAAGCTTGAAATAAACCAATGTCAGGACTTGTGTCGGGCTGTACGGGTGGAAAATTTAATATTTTCTAAGTCCTTGGAGAGATATTATGCACTCTGCTCACACAATGACCCCTTCCTAATGATTGTATCTGCTGTCCTTAGTCACACTTATGCAAGAAGAGGGCATAAGGACAAAAATACACATTCTTAAATAAAGCCTAAAGGATTTAGTCACTTCTGTTCTGTTTCCTTTCATAATACTAAAATAAGTCAATTTTACACTCCCCAGGTGATGAGGGAATCTCTGGTCTCTAAAGATAAGTAGTTGGAAAATTAAAAAACAAAGCTGCACCTACCTTGAAATTAAGTTGCATCATGGGTAGCACATGGACCTGGGCAGCTTTCCAGTCAGTAGTTACGCGTTGTCTCACCTGCTCTGACTCCAGACAGCACATGGTGTTGTATTTGTCTCTAGAGAGGCAAACTTTAGAGCCCAGGACCTCTGCGAGTGCTGAGAATAAAGTCAAACAAAGTCAGCGTGAGAAGCAGGCATGGGAGAAATCCCACCTTCTCAATTTAAGACTCAATGTCGATCCTGTTTTCATCTCCTACTAATATTCCTCACATTATATCGAGATTATGTTGATTTATATTCAGCTTCACATCAAACAGATTCCAGATATTTTTGGTGTTAAGAAGTGAAAATAATTAAAATAAAGACTCAGAATAAATGGGATCAGTGCCTGATGTTTTTGCTTCCTTTCTGTGAAGATGACACTGATTCTGAGCACTTCACTCTACCAAAGCCGAAGAGGCCATTTACCGCATCTCACCAGGGAACCGACATATGAGGACAACCCATATTATGAGGCTCTTCTCCCCCCGATAGGCTAATCCTCAATTCTCCACACTGCTCCTGTTTCACTGACCTTTCATTTGGTGGAAAGGTTGAGCTGGATGTAGGGATATAGAGGGCTTTTTTTTAACAATAAAGTCTGGATACATGTCTGAAGGTTTTCTCCTGATTTCTGGAGGTGCTGCTGCAACTTTGTAGCTTTATATTCCTCCTGATTCAGTTAGAATAAGCATGACTTTAGGGCTTCACTGTCAAATATTTCAATTTCAGGATTAACTGCCAAATACTTTCATTACAAAATGTCAGGAAGACATCACAGTTTTCCCAAACCTCTAAACAATGTTTTTTAAAAGATAACTTTTGGGCTTTTGGCCTTTATTTGATAGGACAGCTAAAGAGAGAGCGTGCCAAACATGACAGCAGCATCTGCTCTTCCAGCTGAGATAATCTGGCACCCCCAAAAGATGTCTCTTAAAAACTCTCAAACGGCTTTTTTGTCAAAGTAACATTCAAAATCAAAAGATTTCTCCTTTTAAAGACTGATTCATAAAACCAATCCCAACAGGGCTTGCTGGTTTCAGCTGAAGGTTAATTCTTAGTTTTCCTTAGAACATTTTGGAAATGTTGAAAATTTGAGCTTCATCTGCTTTAAGAATTACTTTTATAAAACATTTTACCAATAAAGACAGGGCAGTATTTTTTTTAAGCTGTTAAGCTCTCCCCAATTACAGCCGCAGGTTTAAAAATCATATTATACCAGAAGTAGTTCAGGCAAAGCACTTGTCAAAGTACACAGTGTGCACCCAGTTAGTAGAGCGTGTGCCTCCACATATTTCAGTAATTTTTGGAAAATGAGTCTTTAACCAACTTTAAAACAGACATCAGTACACTTAGTCATGTTTATTACAGGGCTGCTGAAAGTGAGTTGTTCACAAACTTCGCTGGTAAATTGATTTACATTAGGACTGAGGGTTAAAGGAAGTTCTGCCTCTTTTCTTCTCTCTCTATAGTTCGGCAAAATCTGCAATACCTTATTACCTTTTCAAAACCATGTGCTGTAAAAGGTACATTCTCTGTTCTTTTTAATGTTTGATGGTACCAAAAGTATTGCCTTTTTGTACAATAAACATATCGTATTTCAAGAGAGAAAGAGAGAGAGTAAGTAGAAATGGGCAATCAAACGAGAGCAAGTGTTGGTGCCCTGGTGCTACAATAGAGAACTGACACAAATAAAGATGTAATTTCCTGATTGTTTCACAGTGGTCACAGTCAAACACCCCTGCACAGACATTAAGGAGGATTCAGTTTTTTTGGGGGGGGATTATTGTAGAAGACGGCCTCTTTTTCGGAGTGGAGCACGTCTCTGTGCTCCACCTCTCTCCCCTCTGTCTGTTACAGATGGACAGAGAGCACAGGAGAAAGACAGCGATGTCTCCTGGTCCCTGAAAGTTTCTGGGTTTTTTTTACATCCTGACCTGTGGGTTAGTATTAGGAGCCGACTAATACTGTGTTAAAACCGATATTTATTTACAGTAAAAATTAAAATCTTTCCGTTAATATTCTGAATTTCAATGGGTATACATAAATAAGTACAAAAGTGAGTTTTTATCTCTGATGACTTCACACCTGTGACAGTTCATATGTGTATCAACCAATTATATAAATGCCCCCAAATGAAGTAAAGCAGCATAACCAGTGTAAAAATGTCCAAACACAACTATAAGTCAAAATCTTATGTAAATAAATGCAATTGTGTCAAACAAAATATACTCAATGTGATAAAAGAAAAACAGCATTTCATTATCTACTGTACAACTGGATTATAACTACTGATACATTAATGTCTTAATCACTCAAATGTTACTGATTGTTAAGATGGAGCTTATTAAGAAGGATAGCTTAGTTATTATAGATTATAAGTGTATTAGTAGACTCTCATATCAATACTCTGATAATTATCTTAAATTTTAAAACAGTGTAAAATCTCGTCCATCTCTGGATCCAAATCTGATCCCATCTCATGAGCTAAACGTCTTGTCACACACCTACTAAACAGTTTTATGTTTTTAGACAAATTTTTATGATGGTAGTTGAAGCAATACAGTGACTATTTTCAAATACCCTGGGACACTGTAATACCATAATGCTGCCCAATCTTATTGTACAAAACAACATGCTCTCTGGATTTGTCCTCCAAGTCTAATACTTTCAGGAGAGATCAGGGTGACTTTTACAAATAAAAGGGGATGAATGATGGTAAGTGGCATGGATTACTGCTGACAATCAGATGTATAATCTTGACACAGTGCTCACCTAAAAAGACTTTCTCTTTCCCCACAGAGTAGGACCCACACACCACAAGTGTGCGTGGGTTGAGTGTTACCATCTCAAAGGCGGCGCTGGCTGCAAAGTTGATGACTTCTTGTTGTTTGGGGAAGGTGTACTCAGGGCTGCAGTAGCTGTAAAGATCAGAGAGCTTGCAGTGAAAATCTGAGTTACCTCAGGGCTCTCTGAGACCACTGAGGACATGGAGTGAAAACCAAGTGTTCACTTGATCCACATTGGCTGAGAGAAGCAATATTTACAGTAACAACTCATAAAGGTCACACACACACAGACAGCCAGGAGGAGTGCAATAAAACTATAATCCTCTGTATTAACCTTACTGGTTAATACAGTGTTGGGGAGAGAGCATAGACGGGTACTCACGTAGTGTCCAGGTAGAGCGTCTGAACCCTGCAGCTCAGTAACTCAGGGTACGTCTCCATTGAGGGATCGGCTCTGAAGTCTCCAGTGTGGAGGACGGTCTGTCCATCGGGCAGGAAGAACAGAAGCATGGCAGCTCCTGGACAACTGAAAACACAGACAGTAACTGCAGCTGGATACATGAAAAACGAGGGAATAAATCAGTTAATGATTGAGAATAAGCACAGGGTGGTGTGATAAATAATTAAAGGTATTCCTTTTTTAGTTAAAGGTAGAAACTGCCAATCAGAGCTTTGATAATTTCCCTTGAATTAAAGCTGTAACAAAAGAGCTCCCTTTGAATAATGAATATTAATAATCCTCCACCAGAAAATAAACTGTCTGGTTAGTTAGCTTGAGGCTGTGAATTCAGAACAAGCAGACCGCAAACTAGAATTAAACTTGAGTCAGTGTCTCGGCCTAAAATTAGCCGTTTTACTTTTATACTATAATGGCTTGATTTTTTTCCCCTAACAGATTCTAAAGAAAGGTGTTAAATAACTAAAACTGAAAAGATTTAACCTGGAAAAAATATCCATCCTTTATTGAAAATCTACCCTTTTTTTAATCTAGGTTCATCTAATTCAGTGGTTCTCAACTGGTCAGGCACCAAGGACCCACCTCTACCCCCTTATCACGACACAAATTCTTAAAAATGGTCATCCACTCAAAGTCTTATACAGAACAATACTGGACCCTAATTGGAAAAAAATCAAACAAACATGTTTATAGAGCTCATAAATACAGAAAGATATGATTGCAGGTATTTAATTTTAATGTATAATAAAGGACTTTCCGTATTATCTTGGCAAAACCCGCTTTGTTATGTGGGGAAAAGGAGATAAATAAGTTGAAGTCTTGATAAAAGACAACAAAATTACTTTTTACAACAGAAAAACATTTTTAAAAAAATGGATGTATCTTATGTTCTCTTAGGGCAGTGGTGTCCAAACTATGGCCCTGGGGCCAAATGTGGCCCGTGGCCCATTTTTGATAGGCCCCCCAAAAATTCTTTAAATTAAATATGGCCCTCAATAGTGAATGAAGCTTTTATTACACTGTATTATTCTTCTTAGATTTAGTACAAGGCAGTGCTACCATGTTAATACTGTAAACAAACATTTTGACAGGAAGGACTTATTACTGTTTTTTTAGGACTAAATTCAGACAACACCATAAATAGTAAAAAAAAAGAAATGGTACCCAAAATAACAAAAATACCTTGGTTTATAACCCCCTCTGGATTACAGCAGCAAATAGCAGCACCAGTGCTGTTCCAGGGGTGGAGCCAATCGTAGCAAAAGCTGACTCTGGCTCCCCAAAATCTTTACAATGATTGGCTATTTGGCTTGTCAGGCATCAACTAGCCAATTAAGCATACCAATCACTGAGCATCTTAACCAACATTAGATTGGTTTTACTAACTTTAATATCAAGGTATATAAAAGTGGCCCCACCATCCTTTTATATTCTGTATGTGGTTCCCAAAGGTAAAACGTTTGGACACCCCCTGTCTTAGAGCTGCCATATATCCTGGACTTTCTGCTACATTTTATTCCCAGCTCACATTGGCGACCCACTGAAAACAACTTCAAGACCCACTTTTGGGTCCCGACCCAGTGGATGAGAATCATTGACATAATCCATCTTTTTTCAAGAAATCTAAACTGAATCAACCTCATCCAGATTAAAACTCTTAAAAGGTACAACATGAAATTTTCTCTATGAAAAATCCATGAGTTAAAAATGAATATTTCAGAGGATTAAAAATTTGTAACTGTTTTCAGTTAGCTTTCTTTTTTGTTAAAGTGTAGTTTTTATTTAGTTTCAGTTAACTAAAATGATTTTCACATTTTAGTTATTTAGTTAATTTTAGAAAACTATAATAACCTTGGAACAAAGTCCTCAATACAAAATGAGAAAAAAAGCAACAGAGGTTGTTGGGGATGAAGCAGCACATCTGTACTCCTCATCTTCAGTAAATATTTTGATTGAGAGCCCCCTGGTGGCAGCAGAGTTCACACACTGCACATTTTAAAGAGTCCAGATGTGGATTACCAGTGCTCCATGTGTACTTCAGGCTACCTTGTTTGTCGTCATAGGGTGCTATGATTAGGGATGAGTATGGAATTCTAGCCCCAACATAGTACCAATACCAGCACATCCTAATACAAATCAGATTTCTGTACTTCATTTTAGTACAGCACCACCTCAATGTGATGCCCTCCACTCCAAAAGCAAGGCATGAAATATGTTATGTGAAGAATTTAAATGCGCGCCCTTTACCTATATGTTCTATTGGCATACCCAAGCAGCATTTATTCTGCTGTCGACTTTTAACACACTTTTTCCTCATGAAGGCTCATTTATGCTCTTTGTTTGAAATGAATACAGTCATGGACAGACATTTCTGTCTATATTCTGCACTTATTTTGTCTGTTTTACGTCCTTTCTCGCTAAGCTTACGGACCAAACTCAGTGGTTTCACAGGTATTCACCGCTAACTGAGGGGGAAGCGATGAGCAATGTGGCCAACAGTTCAAGCCAGAGTAGGAACATGAAATGAAGAATCAACTGAAAAGAGATGGAACTTAATCCAGTTTTCTGAGGAAGTATCATAAAATATTGAGTGCATTTTTAGAGGCAGGCCCAAAAAACAGACAGCTACAAGAGCACGGCTGAGCAGAGGATTCTTTCATCAGTCTATGGGACAGCATCACAGTAACTGTGTAGAGACAGCGACCTCTAGTGGTTTAGTTTTTCAATTTACACTCCAACATAACAGTGGACGCCAGTACGGGAGTAATTATGGTTAACGTTTAAAATAAACTGATTTATTTTCATACAAGCATAGAGCATAAATGAGCTTTAAAAGTACGGATTTTACACTGGTAACACAAAAAAACTCACCCAAGCTTAGCTATAATCCACAGAACCTCAAAATTAATCACAGTTGTTTAATGGCTAACAGGATGAAAATTCACAACAATGTGGATAAACATGTTGTCTGCATTCACTGCTATATCACGGCAGAAATTTAGCTATTTTTGAGCAAATATAAAATGTCTCAAGTGTTAACATCAAGGTAAAAAAAAAAAATCTTATAATAATTGCTGCAATCCAACCTGCATGCAACCTTCAGCTGGGATTATTTTTTAATCAAAGGTATCCAAATCAGACTAAATGGTTTTAAACAACACAAACCAAAGGTTTTTACCTAAATAACATCGCTCCAGTTCTGTAAGCCTTTGATTTTTTTAAAACAACGCAATTTCAAGATTTAACCCAGTGGGTCCAGTGGCTGGTCCAATAATCTCATAATAATAGTAAGAATTATAAAGATTCAAAAGCAAACCGTTTTGCCTTGATTGAGAAGCTGATAAGTGCTTGATATATCATAGTTGTTATATAGTAAAACTCACTGGTTGGCATCCAGGAGGATAACTTTGACTCCCTCCACAGTGACGGCAGTGTTCATGGGGAGGATGTGGACGTACTGCTCTGCAACCCTCAGTTTGCTCTTTACCAGGTTCCCTGTGATCTGACAGAAAAAGGCAGCCATCAGTCATTTGGTTTCTCCCAAACATGCAGCAATGCAGAAGCAGCAAAAGAGATATGTGTGTGTTTTCTGCCCTTATAAAAACCTTTTGAGTTTAAAAATAAGCATGAATATGTTGTTTTGACAGTGTTATTTCTCAAATAAACAACACCCTTAATATGAAAAGCCCGCCTTTTATCCGAGTTGATATAGTGTGACCTACAAAGTAAGAAAATCCAGATGGAGAGCCAGTCAGTCCATGAAAGTCTCTTTTTAGATGTAATCCCAAAAGAAAGCCCTTTCAGCTGAGTGTGATGAATCCTGACCTATTTGACATGAGAACTCACTTAAACTCGGTTTAAAGTCAAATACTGGGTGGAAATACTGGGTGACTCATGATACAACGAGGCAATGATCACTATATCATCACAGTACAAGCAGGCTGAAATATTTGATATATTGCATGATATTAAAATCATCTGATTAACTTTTTTTCCACAGCTGTCTGACAACATTACCCTTTCCTCTTCTTTTTTTTAGCTTGTCTTCTTCTTTGACTCATGTTACCCTCATTCATGAGACAAGTGCCACTGTTAGGAGTCAGAGCAGAGTCACTGAGTCAAACCAGCAGGGAAATCTGCCTGTGAGTGCAATTTCTTTTTCATAATGACATTGTTATTTTTATTTAAAAACAAAAAAAAGCAATGCTGTTATAAAATAAAAGACCAGTGAGATGAAAAATGATCTGATTTTATACATGAGGTGTTTTTGTCCAAAACTGTGTCAAAAACACACGGGAGTCTCTAAATTAGTATTCAGAGCTCCTTCAAACATGCTAATTTTTCATTAGCCTGACTGCGCAGTGCAGTCAGATAACAAATGGATCAGGCACTCAGTATGGAAATTCTGCATCAGAGAGCTTTTTAATGGAGGTGCAAATAAATAGGATTTTTTAGCACCTTCAAAGAGTGATCCCTTAGTTGGTATTCAAGGATGAGTAGGCTCTTTATTTAGCTCACAAAACTGCAGACATATCAAAACTGACAGTTTGTCTTTCTTTCTCAGTGTGAATGAGAGAAATGGTGAAAAGTGCAGCTTTAGTTCAATAGTGGACTTTCTGGTCACTGAAATCTGGGTTAAAAAAACACCATGAAGTTGAAATGAAGTCCTTGAAATGCCATGATGTCAGGCCAATTATTTCTGCAGCTTTGGTATATCTTTTAACATCAAACCCAACTTTCTCTATTTTAGACTGTAGATTTAACTCTGCATACTTTTATTGATATTTTTCTAACCTGGATTTAAACTGGTATTTTCAGCTCTCACTGCCAAACAACAAATCATTCTATAAAACAGAATTACTTTACAGGAAGCTAAGAAGAGTTGCACCAGCTGTGTGTATGTTCAAACACAGCCAAGTCTGCACATAAGCTCCAACTTCAGAGTTTACCCTCTATCAGTGTTTAACCCGTTTCACTAGGTGAGGTAGTTGAGTAATAATTTTAATCTTACAACGTCTTAGTAGGAGCAAAGTCCCCCATAAATACAGTTATCATGATGGTGACAGCATTTCATTTGCTGTGTGTTAAACTCAAGGTACAGGGATAGACAGCATTCAAAGACAGTAGACATTTGGCTGAAGCACTCATATACAGAACATTACCATAAAATAAAGGTAAAAAGGGAGCAGCAGGATTTAATTCTATAATAATAGAAACCTAGTATCACCCTGAGTTTGGTGATCAATTGGCAATGTGTGCCTTGAATGAGAGCTTGTGATCAATAAGAAAACCCACATATTTATAGATTGACACTAGCTCAACGGGACTCCCTCACATAGTTAATATTAAAGGGACGTTCCCTCACTTGTATCAGAAAAAACACTGAGTTTGGTTTTGCCTGCATTTAAATTTTCCACAATATTCTAATATTTTTAGATAGTCAAGTTTTTGATGTTTTAAGCTGTAAGATATAATCATCAAGATTGAAAGAAAGTCTTTCTGAAGTAAACCACAGGAAAAAAAAACATCTACATGATATTCTAATTTGAGATGCACCTGAATTTACGGACATAACTAACACGATTAAAGAATGGAATTTTACAGATACAATGTGACTCACTTTGTTGCAGTAAATCGGGAATGTGGAGTTCTTGGTCAGCCCTCCGTAGTGGTCCGAGTGGAAATGTGTCAGGAAGTAGGCAGTGATTCCTGCAATCTCTCCATAGCGAAAGGCATCTATGGCAAACTTAGTTCCTGAACAAACAAACGAACACTTCAACATTGACACCAGAATCTAACATTCAAACACGTTTAGTGTCAGATTTATGCAACCAAAGGGTTAAAAAGAATGTATTCAAACAGGGTTGTACTGTACACAGATAACTGTTAAAGCTGTACTTTACAAAAATAAATCTGGTTCTATAATTTTTTGAGTAGCAGTCACTTCCCTTGACTTGATGCTATCGCAACAGTCAAAATCAAACGATATTGATACCCAAATACTGAGGAATTCCTTTTATAAAATGTTGACAAACTACTGCACACTGTACTGTTAAACACTTATATAACTGATTGTTTCATTTTGAAATATGTGGTGTTGAAAAGTATCAAAAAATTTGAACATCTTTACCTGGAATTTTCTTGTAGAAGGGGCAGCGTGGCGGCTCGTTTTCTCCATCAGCATTTACTCTGTTCCACCTCCCTCTCCATCCTCCTCTTCTTCCTCTCCCAGCTTGAGCCTCCACAGCTTTATAATTATCCACACTTCCTGTGGCCTGTGAGACGTCTGCAGCTGTGTCAGCCTTCCTATTTCTTTGCCTCTCTCTCCTCTGCCGTCTCTGTCCCGAGTTTTCAGAAGCTGGAACTGAGTTGCCGATGAATCCGTTTGGTCCACTCTCTGCCTTTTCCTCCTTTTCTTTGAGGGGTTTGAGACCAAAAAACACCCCGATGTCCGTCTGCTTCAGACTGGAGGCCTGGCCTGCCTTGGCTGAGCCTTTCTGTGGCGGCATGCTCTGAGATTTTGAAGCTTGTGATGAGGACGCTTGCTCTGATTGAACACTGTTCAGGGTTTTTAAATGTAGGTGATCTGAGCTGAGAATAGTTTCTCTCAGGCGCTCTAAAACAATACTTTGTGGAGACTGAATGCTACTCTTAATAGCACTGTTGGATTCACAGAGGGTTTCCTTACCACCTGTGAAAGAAGAGGCAGCTTGCTGATTGGTTGGAGGTAATGAGATAACCGACTCCAGCTGTGCATTTAAGGGAGCAGGCTTCTTTTCTTGCTCATTTTTAGATTCTAAATTGTCAATAAACTGAGTGAGGAGCTCATCTTCACTTGAGAAACAGTCACTGAAAAGCTTCACTGAGTCTTCATCTTCAGATTTTTCATTATCAAAAAGGAATTTTCTACATTCAGTCTCTGCAGGGAGCTCAGAAAGGGGAGAGTAAGATATAAAATCCTCCATGTCAGGTGAAGGTTCATTTTCAGGTAAACGTTCACAAGCTTGTGTTCCAGCCTCCGCCTTGACAGGAGTGGATGAAAGCTCTGCTCTACTTTCTTGAGAAGAACTGATAGATTTTTGGCTTTTTTGTAAGCTGGACCAGCCTTTCTTTTTCTTAAAATCCTTAGGGCAAGGCGAGCGCAGTAGCATAAGGCCATTTGCAGGCTTAGATGGAGGGGTTTCAGAATGGTTATTGTGAGGGGAGACGCTGTGATTGGATAAAGCAGAGAGGCTCAAAGCACTGTCCTGAGAAGACTCGAATGTAGAGCTGTTCTGGTCATTTTTTATCAACTCAGGGAAACTGGTCTCTGTCTGCTGGGACTGGCTGAGGAGTGTTGTGTCACTGTTTGCACGGCTGTGGGCCAAGAGTGTGTGGTTGAATTTCTTGTAATGGGTTGGAATAGTGGAGGAGCACTGAATACCATCCGGACATTCTGTGGGATCAGATAAAATAAATGTAAATAAGAATTAAAGGGCAAGAAATGTAATGCAAATAGTCCAAAGAAGAGCATATTACACTCTAAAACACTCTAAGGAAGGATGTCAAACATTTCTCTAACATATCTATGACATCTTACTGAGTAACATTATCAAAAAGTACAAAAAGCTTGCAAAAAGCTGGAGTTTTAATCATATTTGTAAGCCAAATAGAAAGAGAGCTCTGTCAAAATCACACAAAAGCACAAGCAATGTTCCAGTGCCTAAACATTTAGCCTATTGTTTGATTTTTACTTTTGTCATATCAAAGTTAAAAACTATGGTATAAGGACAACCATGCATTGATTTGGAGGTTATATCCAAGCTAAATTAAGGGAAATGTAATGTCTTAACAGCTCAGTGACAACAATCTTGACATCTTGGACTGTGGATGATTGCTCTTGACCAGTGATTTTTGTATTTTTTTTAGTTGTTTATAAGTCCAATTGACAGAATGGAAAAGGCACTTTATTGTTGTATGTCTCTTGTAAATATTTTGGGCTAATAATGGAGAGAGTCCTATTTCATCTAAGGTTTAAGTATGCTGAAGTGATTTATGTTTGGATCATAATTTTATCCATTTGAGATGACCACCATGCACCACTAACAGACCTTAGTAGAAAGGAAAAAAGGAGAGAATAGTCAACAAATATCACCCCAATTCCAAAAAAGTTGGAGCACTGTGTAAAGTGTAAATAAAATACAACACAGTGATTAGTACATCTCATAAACCCTTCATTCTTTTACAGTAGAACACAAATAAATGTCTGTGTTGGCAGACAGTGATTTTTGGAAGTGTTCCTGAGCCCATGCACTGATTACCTGTATATACCACAACTTCTAGATGGGTCTTTTACAGGTCATCTTTTTTTCTGAGTGATTCTGCTTCTCTAAAAAGCACCTTTATTTATACCAAGTCATTTTACTGACCTGTTGCAAATTAACCTTACTAATTGGAGAGTGCTCCTGCAGCTGTTTTTCATTAGTACCACTTACTTTTTCAACCCTTCGTAGCCCTGTTCCTGCTTTTTTGAGATGTATTGCTGCCATTAAATTCATAATTAGCCAATATTTCTCATGGATGTCTCAGTTTTAACATCTGATATGTTGTTTATGTTCAACTGTGAACAAGGCCGCCTAGAAGGGGGAATAAAGGGGACAGCTTTCTGGAGCAGTTTTTTTTGTGGGGGAAAAAAAAGGTTCAAATTGGCCAAAAAAAGTGGCATGGGCCAAAATTTGCAAATATGGACAGAAAGCAAAAATGTGCAAACACAGAAATGATTGGCAAAAATGGGACAACAGCGCCAAAAACAAGTGGCAGAAATGGGGTGATAGTTTGAAAAATGGACAGAAAGCAGGAAAATTGGTAAAAAGAAGTAAAAATGGACAGAAAGTGGCAAATATTGGTTTTAAGTGAGAATTTGGTGAAAAGCTGCAAAATGGAATTAAGGTGCCAAAAAACGCAATAATGGGTGAAAAGAGGCAAAATAGCAGCAAAAACAGGTGCAAATGGGATACAAGTGCCACAAAGCAGAGGCAAAAACTGTCAAAGTGTCAAAAATGAGTGTGGCACAAAAGTGCAACAAACAGCAACAATTAGTTAAAAGTTGCAAAGAGATGAAGCAAAAAAGTACCATGAATAAATAATTCCACCATCTGAGTAGTAGTAGTAGTAGTTTTATACACTTTTCAGCTCCAGAATGAGGTAACTGTTAGCCATGACACTAGCACCAATGAAACAGATCAAAACACCTGCATTGACACCATCAATAAGGGTGTACTCACACTAGGCCATCCGTACTGTGTCTAACCATGCTGAAGCCCATCTGACCCCCTAAATCACAAGTGGGGTGGTCCATTCTCTGGGTTTGTTTGAGGCCCAGCCAATTCTGTGGGCAGGCCTGGCTGTGAATAAAATATGGGTTTGTGAGATTTTAAAGTCATTGCATTCTGCTTTTAATTTACATTTACACAGCGCCCGTTTTTGTTGTACTTATGGTACATGTAGAAAGTTTGATTGGATTTGATTTGTTCACCAGAAACTGTGAAGAAGCTTTTGCCAAATGACTTATTGAAATCTAAGAGAAAGTATTATGCAGGGTGGACGAGGGTACCTTTGCAGTTCTCCCTGGGAGTGTCCAAACATTCAGAGACATGCCACCTTTGTGTCTGCACCAGCAGGATAGAGAAAGGCATCTGACACATGGGGCAGAATTCTCCACAGGATCCATCAGATGTAGCGTCTGCATGCACGTTATCATTAGTGGACACTGAATTTGAAGGTATACCATTTGCCTCTTCACTGCTGTGTCCGTTAACAACAGTATTAACATCTCCTCTGTCAGGTATCTTGTTTGTCATGTCCGATGACTTGTCTGAGAAAGAAGTGTCTTTCTTGGAGGCTTTTCTGGCTGTACATCTCCGTTTAATGACACTCGCAGTGGCAGAGGATGATTCATGTCTCTTCTTTTTCTTCTCGAGAGGTTTATAATCCCAAATGTCATTTTCAGAGTGCTCCTTTTGTGACATTTGGAGCAAATTCAGAAAAGTCCTCGAAGTTACCCAACAACCTAAACCCTCGTTATTACACAAGAACGAAGGTCTTCACTTCCCGCGGACATTGACAACAATATGAGTTAGAGTAAATGAAAACAACAGGATATTACTGTATAAACAGTGAAAGTAACCGCTTTTACAAAACCGACTTCTCATAAAAACTGTCAACTATATTAAGTAATTTGCTCGACCATCCTGCACTGTTAGCCAACACATCTTACCGCCACAGTAGTACGATGAATGCTTTAAGTAACTGCATGTGATGAATCCAAACAGCACATTCCGCATACTTTTCATAGATTAATCACTCATTGACTTGACTTACAAACTCGATGAAACATAAGATAAATTCTCAGGATAACTCAATCACTTAGTGTGGAGGGAGAATATTAAATACACCTCTAAAAACTGACATTAATTTTAATGTTTGTGTCGAATCGAGCAGCACGAATCCCAGTCCGGTTTGCCTAGCAAGGCTGATTGTTGTTGGAAAGATGGCGTCCCAGTGCAGCCTCTCTACTTTATTTCCTATCCAAAGCCAACTGGATTGCGACCTAGAAGAAGCTACGACGCAGCAAGAGAAAGAAAATCTTGTCTACCAGTATCTGAGAAAGCTAGACGAGGGGGAGGACCTGAAGATACCAGATTTCCAGACAGGTTAGACTTTGTTAAAGCTCTTGCTAGCCCAAGTGTGAAGCAGTCCCTAAACAGTTAAACTCGAGTTTGCTAACTCTGTCTTCAGTTCATGTCCGGACAAGTCCGAACGGTGTGAATACTAAACATGTAGGTTTTTCTGTTCTTTTCGCAACTTGTATCCATTTAGTGTCGGAGATTCGCCGTGTCTAAAATGTTTCTGGGTTCTGAGGTATTTTTTATGTAAGGGAGTTACCCTTCAGATATGCCTTCTTAAAGCAGCTCAGTTAAAGCAGTAGTTAAAAGACACATTATTCTCTAATTAAACTGCAGTTTAATGAAAAGTAATACATTTGTGGGGTGCTTTATTTTTGTGTTTTTCTGTGATATTATGTCAGCTCTACATGAAAATAGTTCTTTAGTGCTTAGAACCACGCCCCTGTTTCCCGGGTGTTACAGTCAAACGAGTGACCGTGTTAAGTAGTGACATTTAGTCGAACACTTGTCTCACATCAGCGGCCGAAACACGTAACATGACCTTGCGAATGCGGCTTTATTTTTTTCTCATTAAAGACATGTCTGGTTCGTATATATTTAACAAAGTACGATAAGGATATTTGTTTGGCCACCTTAACAGCAGTTGTAACTATGACAACCACAGACGCTTTGCCGTAAATCGCCAGCAAATACGGTCATTCATGAAACTTTGACGTCTGTTGCAGCTGTTTCTTAAGTGGCCAGTTAAGATCTAATTTTATAACCAAGATTGTAACTAGGCAAAAGTCCCTGTGTCTTTGCTGACGATTGGTTAAATATTTATAGAACCACACATGTGATTAGAATGCAGTATTGCTGAAGGCTCTTTGTGCTGAGCTAATTGGGAGCCAATTAAGGTGGATGAGGTCTGGAGTGTGGAACTTCCAAAGTCTAGGTCGATCTAAAACATAAAAACATCATGAAAAGTTTATTTTTTTTTCTGTAATTCCATTCATAAATTTAAACTTCTTATATTCTAGAATCATCTCATATAAAGTGAAATATTTTAAGACTTTTTGTTCAAATCTTGATGGTTGCAGCTTACAGCTCACAAAAATTTACTATCTCAAAACATAAGAATATTATTGCAAAAACAACAATGTAAACCTTTTGGAGAATTGTGTTCATTTATGCACTCAGTACTTGGTCGACACTCCTTTTGCAACAATTACTGCATTAATGCAAGGTGCCTTGGAGCCGATCAGTCTGTGGCACTGCTGCGGTGTTATGAAGCACAGGTTGCTCTGATAGCAACCTTCATCTTGTCTGTATTGTTTAGTTTGGTGTCTCTCATCTTCCTCTTTACAATACCTAAAGCCTGATATAAACTGTGTGGTTTTGGGCTGTCCCAGACAAAAGATGACCAAACGTGGCGATATCTTTAGTCATGACACTGAAACTGTGGTCCTACGTCACACTGTGAGACAGGTTGACAGACAGCCATTGTCATGGTCTTGTGACCAAATATAGCCTGGGATAAGATTCTGACTGTGTCAGAAATTTAGGAAGACCATCTCACAATGTGACTGCTGCTACGACCTACATCGACTAACCAATAATGATAAACAAGACACTGGCACTAACAAACAAACCAATTAGCATTAGAATAATGACAATGCCAATTGCAGACTTTTTTTTGGATCCCAACAAAGAGAAAAATCTTGATCCCATATGTTTTTTTCCTAAGTATATGAATGCTACAATTACAACAGTTTTCTTGTTGCTTTGCTTCATTGTTTACAACTGTGCAGCAGCGTAGATGAGTAATGCACACTGATGACCTTTATTTCTTGCATACGTGTGAACTACGTAGCCTGTGATTCAGTGGCCTTTAATAGGAGTTTTCGTGGCACAGTCTCCATGTGAAGGGTGTCAGTTATTGTCCTCTAGAGAAATGCCAAGTCAGCAGTCTTCCCATGGTTGTGGTTGTGTGAACCAAACCAGCTTGAGAGAAATAACTGACAAGAAATTAGATTTTTCCACAATATTCAAATATTTTGAGATAGGGTTTTTTTTTTAATAATTCTGAGCTGTAAGCCAAAACAAACAAAAGAAAAAAAACAGGAAGTCTTGAAATGTTTAACTCTGTATTAGATAAATCATGTCCAGGGGCTTTGCTGGGTACTCCTGATGGTTAATGCCCGTGTTACAGACCTCAGAGGAGGACGGAGCTACTGTCAACAAAAGTGGCCTATTGTACCAATAAACTAGTGAAATATTGCACAGACAAACTACATCTTATCCAACATATGCTGTAAGATTCTCTGCTGACACTTGTAGCATGTTGACTAATATCTCATCACACCAGTAGATGGAGATCTACAGTAGGACATGACATGAGAATAAACCAGGCTGAATGACGTTCATAGCAGGACACCAGACAAAAATCTTAAAGACACTTAAGCTGAATTAACATTTTCTGTGTCTTTTGGTAGATTTAGATAAAGCCTAAGCAACCAATTAATCTTTTGACAGAAAAAATTTAGATGACCTAGATTAAACAAAAGGATGCTAGAATGTTTTTAATTCAAGGAAAGGTGATTCATAACGCTCTTTAGTGTTCATATTTTTTGCTTTTTGCAAACATAACAGTCATAATATTTGCCTTAAATGTTTCATGTTTTCTTTGCATAGCAAAAAAAACACAAACTTAAATTTCTGCAGTACTGTAGTAGTTCACACATAGGAAGTGATTATGATGTAATGTAGGTGAGCATTACCCCATTTCTGAGTTACATGTGCAGCTGCATATGTTATCAGACTGTTTGGGTAACAGACAAGACCAATAATAATTCTCTGATTCAAATAAATAAATAAATAAATAATGAAGAGGTTATTTGCTGCACATTATGCTGTGAAATTTAAAAGCTAACATTAATTTCGTCCATGAAAGTTGAGAAGAATTATCAGACACTTTCAAGAGTTCATGTGAGGAAATTTAAAGCTATCAGGCAAGAATCTAGATTTACAGAAATGAAGTCATGGTGTTTAATGGCTGTCAAACACTTCTGAAGCTTTGAGCATTTTTATGACAGTGCTTTATCAGCCCCCTCCTCTGTGTGACAGAAATGCACAATCGGGCCAGACAGATATACCCGTTGGAGCGCTTGCCTTCACTGTGACTAAACTTTCATTAATAGGACGACGGCATCATTTTCCACTCTGTGATTTGCTCCAGGCTTAGAATGGCTGAACACAGAGGGGCCTCTATCTCTGAACAAGGAGCTGGCTGGGAAAGTGGTGCTGCTGGACTTCTTTACTTACTGCTGCATCAACTGCATGCACATCCTGCCTGACCTGCACCACCTGGAGAATAAGCACTCTGTCAAAGGTAAGGACTTACACAAGCTTAAGGGCAGCAGACACATGATCCCAAAGGGCTTGAGAGACTTTGTGGGGGTGTAGAGTTCAGTATCATACCTAAGAATTTTATGTAGGAAACTAAATATGGAACGTATTGCCTCTCACAACATAGTTAACCTCATTTCATGTGGAAACTAGAGCTACTGCCTGGCAGTTATATGCGTATGGAAGGTACAACTGCTGTACACTGAAAGTCAAACATAGTGGGTCAAGGAGAAGATCTGGGGTAATGTGATTGATAGGAATCTTATAAGTGAGGGATGAATATGAAGCCAAATGGTCTTGACGTTTACTTGTGGTGTTAAAAATAATCTTTTATACAATGCATTGTGATGTGGAAATGGCTTAGGTAGCTCACAATCAATGAAAATGGACGCTGCTTGTGTATTTGCCCCTTGCAGCTTGATTTATCGTAAATGCTCTCTAAACAATCATGTGACACCAGTCAACCAATCAACTCCTGTGTTGACTGTGCTGGCGTTTCAATCTGGAAATATTTAGAAGTCTGCAGAGTGCAGTTCGCTGACGGAAACGTAAAAATATGAACAGTTTCAGGCAGGCTGTCCTTGAAATTTTCCTGATTAGTTCTTTCATATACTGTTGGTCCCTCAGTGTGAAATTTTGCACACAAGTGAATAGAGGAAAAAGCATGCTGTCCGGCAAAAAAATGTTTCAAGCAGCTTTATTATGGTCACAACAGTAAGACAATTGCATGAAAGAAGCTTACATACAAGGGTTCTTATTTCTGTGTCCACCAAGTGTTTTGATGTGGATTGAAGTGCAACTTGAAATATCCTCTTGTTACATAGCAATTGATCCAGTAGATACAATGGAGAGACTTCTGATGTACTTATCAGCTGTTTTCAAGACATAGAGGGATCCATAACAGAAATGTCAACAATTGTTCAGAAGTGATGCCTATTTAACTACAGCAAAACCATATTGATTATCAATACGGTCTGGCACCGTAATTTATCTTTGTGCTTCATTTTCACACTTAAATCCCTGAACAAAACTTCTATATCCATAGATTGTTATCAGTGTCTGCTTGAAAAGATTTCAGATTCAGACAGATATGATGCTCTCAAGCGACTGATTCAGGATGAAGTATTCCCCTTCCCCATTAGATCTCAATGAGTATTAAAGCACTACAAGAAAATGCAGTGGAATGGATGTGAATTTTGTCTGGTATCAGGCAAATCACATCAAATAAGGTCACCAAAGTCACTGTCATCTGGAGCCAGAGACTACAAGTTTAAAAAAACAAAAGGCAAATATCACACCCACACAATCAGCTGGGCCCCTGAAAAACCCAGAGAATGGTCCCTACCCAGTTGTGATTTACTGAAAGTATCAACGCATGTGTTGGATCAGTAGCATTGGTGCTAGTGTCCTGGACAACAGTTACCTCATTTTGGAGCTAAATGGGTGTCAAGCTGTGATTGGGTTATGATATTCAAATTTCTTATTCGTGGCACTTTTTAACCCCTGTTCATCGCCACCCATTTTTTTCATATTTGAACCATTTTTGTCTCTTTTGACCAATTTTTTACTACTTTTTAACCAATTTTCACTATTTTAGCTGGCAATTTTGACAATTAATTGCCACTTTTAACTAATTTTTGCCGATTTTTGCCTCTAACCCATTGTTGAAACTTCTCCCATTTTCGCTAGTTTTTTCCTTTTTTTCAATTTAAACAAATTTAGCAAATTTTTGACCTTTCTTGCCTTTCTTAACCTATTTTTGCTGCTTGTATCCCATTTTTCTTTCTTTGCCACCCCGAAACCCCCTCCCCCAAATTTATACCACTTTTAACCTGTTTTTTCTACTTTTAAAGCACTTTTCACTTCTTACGCTGCCCATTTTTTGCCACTTTTTGCCATTTTTTAAACCACTGTAACCCAATTTTACCACCTTTTCACCTATTTTTACCACTTTTTTTTAGGGGCGTCTTTGCTGAGCGCTTATTTTTTCTGTAAAACACAAGTATCTTATGTTTGCTTAAAAAGCACAAAAAGTCACTATTGCTTAATTCCTTTTTTTGATTTCGTGGTTATGTAGGTGCCAACCTTTTGCAGTAGAAGCCCAAAGCTAAATGGGCCCTCTGTTGGTTGACAAATACAGGTTTGCAATGTACCGAACAGTCTTGTCAGCTTAATCTTAACTGTCCTTACATGAACTGTTTTTTTAATGGAAATCTGAGTCATTGTTACATTTCTGGTGCCCATGCAGTCTTTCTGAACTAACTTTCTTCAAAGATATGAGTGATTACATCACATCCAGTGCTTCTTAAATCACAGCCTTAGTAACCTGTAAGCTAATATAAAAGTATCAAGCCACAGCTTTCTAATAAGTACATCAGATAGGAAAGACAGACTATGATAAGGAGTTGTGGGTGTCTGCAGTGGAAGCTTGGCAGGCTTTACTCAGGGAACACCTTTTCAAAAGCATTGTTTTATGTAGCATGATGCGTCACAGGAACATGTAAGTTCACTGGGACAGAGCAGTTGTCGTACATCAACTCCACTTCTGTCCTTGTTCGTTTCCAACTCAAAGAGGGATCTTATCGGAGCTGTGAGGAGACAGTGACTAAATATATTTTCAAGCTGCTGTGTCACAGGGTCCATATTTGTCCCCAGCTGTACTTTGAGTGTATAGCTCTTTATATAGCTGCTCCATAATCACATCCGACTGACTCTGGCATCCTGCTTACCCATTCAAGAGATCATCTGAGGAAGCTGGAAAATCAGTTGCAACAAGGTGGGATACAGAAAACACACATACACACATAAAGCAGCAGCACCACTATTATCTCACTCGCCTTATCTTTGGCACTGCCGTGGGTACATTCTGTTTGCTGCTCTGGTCAGTGAGGTGTGGGAGCCACCCTGTCCAGTCACTCCCACAGTCAACCCACCCACCCATCGTCACTGCAATCTGTGCTGGTACTGTACTGCTTGGCCGAGACCATGGTTGACGAAATGTGCTGCAGATAGTCTGATTTTGACAGTTTGAAAATGAGTCTTTGTACTTTTGTTGAGGGATGGCTTGATGATGTGATTTACTGTAAAGGAAAGAAACCCAACTGAGTCTATTTACGGAGGATGGAGGGGTTTATGTGCTTTATTGCAGAAGGAGGTATCTTGTTGTATTGTGTGCCAAAAAAACAGTGTAAAATAGCTGAAACAGTGCCTTGGAGTGAACTTATTTAAATTTAAAAAGTTTTAGTTTTAGTCGTAATTTTGACATCTAAATTGTTTTAGTTTTAGTCTAGTTTTAGTTGACAAAACTTCCCAACATTTTAGTAGATGAAATTTACAGTAAATTTAGTCGACTGATTGGATCTCTCCCCAACTTACCCCGCCACCACACAGCAAAAGCAGTTATGACTGGATCTCCCTCATATTTCATCCTACCTTTCCACACAGCCAAAGTAGCTGTGATTGGATATATGCCTAACTTGCCCCTACTTTCTACATGACGAAATTAGGTCTGATTGGATAAAGTCTCTGTCAAACATTTTCATCTCCTTTTTTATTTGTTGACTAAAATGTCAGTTAATATAGTTTTAGTTTTTGTCCATGTGCACTTGTTTCTATTAGTTACTGTTTAGTTTTCGTTAGGGGAAAAAAGGCTATGTACATGTATATAACTATAAATTGTTATGATATACATGTCTGTATTTGTTTATAAATCAAACTTTCATTTGAGTTAGTCAAAAAACCATGGCAGTAAATCTAAAACTAAAGTTTTTATTCATTTGTTTGACCCCAGTAAAACCAAAGGATTAATAGGTACATAACATTAATTTGTAAATTGTGGTTAAAAAGATTTTTTTTTTTTTTTTTTATGAACCATGTAATTCCTCCATTAATGATTAGGATTGATTTAATGAGAAGTGGATAATCTCTGAGTGACAGTGTTTCTTTGGCTTTTCTGTTTATCCACGCTGGCTCACAAATCATTTGTTATTTAAAAGTGACGTGAGCATCAGACTGATGCGGAAACAGGAAATAACCTTCAAAGATATTTTTTTAACAAGAGATTCTATTTAAAGGAGCAGCATCACAAATGTGTGTTTTTCGGAAGTTTGAGAAAATTCAGTTGCATAACATTGAAACATCTCCTGCCTGCCTTGTTGAAAATCATAAATTTAAAGTGATTAGTCTCACTGTCTGTGTAATAAGCATGGTGTGGCAGTCTCTGATGACTACTGAGAAATATCTGAGATAAGCATTTAAGATGCCCCAGGCACTAAAATATTTCCATGAACTTCATACAATGGCAAGGCCTTTTAGCTTTTTAAGTAGAAAACCACATCAGTTTCATTTTTTCTACCCAGCTCCCTTTGTGTTTGTATTGTGTGTGTTTTTCTTTGAGACCTTATCAATCAAGGTTATGTAACTTGTTGACACTGATTTGGAAAGGGGCTCTGAGAAAAAGCCTAGAAACTCTTTTCAGGAGATATTTTTGTTAATTCTAACCACTTAATTTACTGTTATTTGTGGTTTCATTTTATCACTGTGTTTTTTTCTGTTTATTCTCTCCCTTAGATGGACTGGTGATCATCGGTGTACACTCAGCTAAGTTCCCTAATGAAAAGGTAAGAGCATTTTCTTCCATTATAATAGTGTCTTCAAAACATGTGACATTTCAGAAAGGCTGTTGAGTGTCATGCAGTTAAAATCCTTGATGAGGATGTGGCACTCATTCATGCAGCTTTAATCTGCAATCTACCCTGAGCATCAATGTAAATCAGTCCATCCTCCTCCCACCCCCAGTGTTACGGCCAAGCTATCGGACTGGCCTCCATTTAGATATGCAGAAAAAACTGGCTTTTTCTCTCATTTATGTGAAGTGTTTTAGACCAAGCAAATCTTTTCTTAAAGTATTCGGATGCCTGCCCTAACCATTATAACAACAGGGACTGTAATGACATTACAGAAAAAAAACCCAGACATTTCAGTCGACTAATCATACATGCCTGTTTCTTTTGCAACAGATTCCCAGCTCTTATTAATGTTTATATGTCTGTGATCCATCCTACAAAGGTCCTGGACAACATCCGCAGCGCTGTGCTCCGCTACAACATCTGCCACCCGGTGGTGAACGACAGCGAGGCTCTCCTCTGGCATGAGCTTGAGGTGTCCTGTTGGCCCACACTGGTGATGCTGGGCCCACGTGGAAACCTCCTCTTCTCTCTCGTAGGTGAAGGCCACCGCGACAGGCTGATGCTTTTTACCAGCATCGCCCTTCGTCACTATGGGGAGAAGGGTCTTCTGAGCACGCACACAGTGGGGATCAAACTCTACAGGGACTCCCTGCCTCCCAGCGTCCTGTCCTTTCCTGGGAAGGTCGCCATAGACGACAGCAGGAAGAGACTAGCCATCGCCGACACCGGGCATCACAGAATACTTGTGATGACTGTGAATGGACAGCTTGAACACGTCATAGGAGGTGAGCAGTTAAAACCAGAAAGGAGAGGCTCTAGTACTCGTATTTTTACTCAGAAAGGAGATAATGCACTTAAACTATATTATAATATCTAAAAACTGCTCCATTAAAGAAAAAAAGAAAGCAAGAAAGTGATGTTTTTGCTTGCAGCAATGTAAAAAGATATTTTAGCAACACGGATATTTTCAGAATGCTGACATGCTTCAGTAACCCTCAGAGGAGCCACATGGTACTCTGTGTAATCCAAACAGAGAGGTTTGGCAACAGCAGGGACTGGTGCATGCTGGGAGCTGGCATTGACTGAAGAGTTGACAAAGTAAGGGCCCAAAAAAGCTGATTTTTGTGGACCATTCATCCGCTCGAGCATGCGTATGTGTTGCAAACATCAAACAAATCTTTGAAATAGCATTTATTAAAGCGAATGTCTTCATTTTTTCTTTTCATATTGTTTGAGTTTCAGAATCTTAAAGGACACAACTCCCTGAGCTAGAAAAACAAAGTAAGACACGCACATCAGTAAATTGGATACTAGAATAAGAAGAAGTCATAGAAGATGGACTTGGCATGCTGACTCTGAAGACCTACAAAATTCCTCTTCAAAGATCTGTTATGATGTTCATGATGAAGAGAATCTTTAGAAACATAAATATCCAAACAATCTGTAATCATAGATGTATAGTGCCTATTAAAAGTATTCACTCACTTGGACGTTTTACCCTTTTATTGATTTTATAAATCAGCCATGGTCAATATAATTTGTTTTTTTTTCTTACAAAGAAAACCCTTTTCTATAAAGTAATGTCCATTAAATAAAAACATGCAATGTAAAATAAGTGACTGCATAAATAGTCACCCCCTTCAAGTCTGTATAGTAGATGCACCTTTGGCTGTAATCACAGTGAGACAATAAGATTGTCCTCCAGCATTTTCCTGTATTTTGCCGTATTTATTTTACCCTCTATCTTTACAAGCCTTCCAGGGCCAGCTGCCAAGAAGCATCCCCACAACATGATGCTGCTACCACTGTGCTTCACAGTAGTGATGCTGCATTTGTGGTGATGTGAGGTTTTTGGAGTTTGCCAAACATAGGGTCTTGTCTGATGGCCAAAAGAGCCAGTAACCATTAACCCTGGTTAATCAGAGTCAAACTCTGGCTCAGGAGATGGTGTTTGGTTCTGTTAATATGGAAATAAGATTATTTTTGTGCTTAATAATGCTGTAATATTCTGTACTATACTGAATATATTATTGAAACATTAATTTCTGTACAAGGGCCTGAAAGCGGAAGACAAGATGGTGACCTGTCCAAAGCCTCCTTTAACTCCCCTCAGGGAGTTGCCATTAAAGGAGACACCGTATATGTCGCTGACACAGAAAACCACCTCATCAGAAAGGTAAACTCATTGTCTTTCCACATTTTTTGCGTTCAATTTCCTGTCTTTTGACTTTTTTTTTTTTTTTGCGTCTTTCAGATCGACCTGATGGAGCGAAGAGTCAGCACCCTCGCTGGAGTGGGCAGTCAGGGCACAGACAAAGAGGGCGGAGCCATGGGACCTGAGCAGCCCATCAGCTCTCCTTGGGATGTGACTCTGGGCTGTGCCGGTGAGTCTTGTGGCGCCGTCAGACCTGAACATGAAGGCTTAAAGTGTGTCCTTGTCTTTCTGCTCTGTGTCTGCCTCCCACTTAGAATCAGCTCTGCTCCACTCTTCCTCTTCTGTGCTTTCTTTCTTCATGCTGCTGTATGATCAGTAAACACAGAGAGGCGGGTCAGTCTCTCTCTCTGTATCAGATTGCCTGGACATGGTTACATTATACTGGAAGTGAAGGTCAAGTTTCTCTAGGTCTCTTAATATCAAATGTTATATTTAATTAAAAACAAAATGACATTGAAATGTTTACCAAATCAACCCTGCAAGCTTTGTTCATGTATTTTAATCTGGTTCAGTTTCAGGCTCTTATAATTTGTAATATCTTATTTTTCAACAAAAAAGCAGCAACCAGCCAGTATCATTTCAGTCAGTCATTTTCAGAAAAAAATTATAAAATCTGAATATGAAAGAGAGCTTGTTGCAGTGCACAAATAACACTCCTGAGAATCATCAGAGGTGAGAGGGTAATTGAACAGGCTGAATAAGTTAATTTTTTATACTGTAGGATTTGTCCTTGAGAGATCTTCGTCAGAAATGTATCTCTACTGAAAAATGTGGAGGACAAGAATAATTATTAATGAGTTAAAACTACTTGGAAACCATTGAAAGCTGCCCGAGAAGGTGAGAAAGGACCACACTTAAATACCAAACTTGCCTTCAGGAATTTTTTTTATTATCTATTTTATTTAATATTTAAGAAAATTGCCTTTTAAATCCAATAAAAATGTTATTTTTTCACACAGCTGTATCAAAGACCCTTTGAATGACCTAAGTCTCCATCAGTTACTGATTAGAACATTTAGATTTGAATTCAGAAAAGCATGCGTTGAAAAGTGAAGACATTGTGTGGGTGCATGAAACTGCAAATCCCTGAGTGTCCACTTGAGGCTGGCTGCTTTTCTGGTAAATAGGAAAGGATGGGTCGGTCGTGATCTAAAAATTTAAATAAAAAAAAAACATAACATAATGTTTATTAGGAGCCAAACTCCAATGACTAATGTGTTAAACATAAAAATGACGATCTTTAATAGGGTTTGGCCTTGTTCCAGTAATGCTACCCATACATCAGAAGACTTTGGAAAGATTGGGAAAAGACTCTTGGAAAACTATCAGCTCACACCTGCTCACATCTAAAGACAAGTTTTTAGTGTTTTTAGTCACAATCTAGTCTCAGACTGAGATTTTACAACGACTGTAAATCTTGCAGAGTCACTATTTACAAGACTACTACTAGATTCTTTTAGCATTTTTTTTATTTGCAGGGCTTCTGCAATGTCAGTCCATCTCTTTTGAGAGTGAGACACATTCATTGTACCCATTTAAGTAATTGTGAGAGTACCAACACTAATTCTCTGGACCTCTGTAGAATTGGTTAAGTCTCTTTAAAAGGGGGGTGAATATTTCTGCACTTATTTTACCTTACATTTTTTTTTAATTTAATTGATTTTACTCTGTAAAAGTCTTTTTATACTTGGATATTAAAGAGCTTTTTTGTAATTTCTTGATAAACTAGAATGGCCGTCTGAGGTGGCAGACCCACGCCTAAGCAGCGCCACCAAGGAACTTACGCTCCCATTGATTACCATGGTGTTCAAAATTTCGAAGTCTGAGAAAAACCGAACAGGTGTGCTGATCATCACCAAAATCTAATTGATTCTTCCCTGTCACTATCCCAATATTCCCTGAAAGTTTGATGATGATCTGCCTTTCCGTTATCGTGTTATTCTTTACACATACAAACAAACAAAGATACGGAACCCTTTCCATAACCCCCTGCCGATTTCATCGGCGTGGGTAAAAACACAACATTTTGATCATAATTTATGTATAAAATCAGTAAAAGGGTAAAGCATCCGAGGGGGTGAATACTTTATATAGGCACTGTATGTGACTATCTCATCACACTCTCTCCATTAAACTGGATAAATAACTCCATCTTGTGAAAAAAGATCTCATAAACTGACATCCTATACCTTATGTATATTTTAACATTTTATAGCTTGATTAATCCTGAAATGAAAATTTTGGAAAAACCTGGGAATAGGCAGGAAGACTGCAGCTCCTATAGCGTATCTTAAATTAATGATTTTACATTTTATTTAAAACAAAAGGCAACACAATATCTTTAACCACACAGCCATTTTTGTTTACTAATCTACTGTCATTCAGCCACTAGGCTTTTAACCCCCAAAAGGGGGTGTGGTCTCTGTAGAATAGGAAGTGATGTAAGATTGCTCTTTCAGTATTTGTGCCTGATTAGGGGCTGATGTGACCCACTTCAGCTCTGCCTCTTTGTCAGTTTCTAGGCTTTTTTAAGCGATGCCTCTTTTTCTTCTTTCATCTTTGCCGCCTCACTTTGACTTGTGCACAGAAAGGTGTCTAAGTGCGTATTCAAGCTGGAGGTGTTGTAAAAGCTGTCACTTGTATTTAAAGTCAAATTGCAGCGCGTCGGATCGTCCCTGTGACATTGTGTACTCGCATAAATCAAACAAAAGATGAAAGTGTTGTGTGTTTGTTCTGCCTCTGGCCACCACTGTTCTCATTAACAGTCTGTTTATGTTTCAGAGGTAAGCTGATTGAATCATTTATCACAGTCAGGTGAATTTAAAATATTAATTTTAGACATTTTACAGCGCTCATTATCCCAACATTGAACTCAGCTTGTACCCAAAAGGTAATCAGTCTTTGTCAGATTTCCTGCACAGGTTAACGGGCGACACAACCTGCTGGTTTGCACTTCAGCACATGCTTCTGAGGATGTGGTATAACACCTTTAACTCCTCTAACATTGTCCTCTGGGAGAACTCACAAACACTCATCTGCATATTCATGGTTTAATTCATGGTGTTGTGTATGAATAATTAAAGGGGCCAAATCAAGAGGGCCAACCACCTTCTGAGCTGTAAAGTACTGCAGTGACATTGATGCTGTGAGTCATCAACAGTCCTCCAGATGTGATAAAGAGAGGCCGAGCTCTGCTACATGAAAAATACAACTGAGGCGCTGTTCGTCAACAGGGGCTGTGCTTTCTTCAATGTTGTCTCTGCTGAGTGCATCTGAGGTGTCATACTGCTTTTGTCAGAGTGGCTGCTGTCACTAAAACCTGCAGAGCAGCATTTTTCTTAGACCAGACTTCTTTAAAAAGGTCCATGTTTGAGGGAAAAGACACCAAGCTTGAATTTGAAGTTGAATATTTTTATACTAAACCATATTTGAGGTCATATGAGGTGTGTACCCAGGAATTGTGAGCCAGCTACATACAAACATAACTCAAATATGTGCGACATTACACAAAAGTAGGGATCAATACATTGACATTTAATTAAAAATTGATACCAACAAGAAAAATTTAAATCAACTTAGCAACATTTGTACAAGGGCGGGCTTCTTCCTAAACAAAATTTTTAGAAAAGGGTCTAATTAGCATATTTTTGATTACAGATTTTTTTTGTTTGACTTTCAAATGTATGCAACTTTTAGGCTCCAACAGTAAGATCAGCCCCTATATTGCAGCCTGCCACAAGGGGGCGACTGAGATATTTTAGCCAAACAAACCCATGGCTGTCATGTTGTCTGTGCTGCATGGTGATAAATGAAAGACCCAAGCAGGAAAATTGCACTCCCAAAACACCTGAAACTGAAAGTTTCCATAGAAAGCAGACATTTTTATCAAAGCTGAACTAATAAATATATGTTTAACAAGTATTATATTTGCTAATAATGGCTTACATGTGGATATCTGTTTCCAGAGTCATTTAAATAGCTGTAGGGAGTTTATTAAAGAATAAAAAACATTCCCAAAATACCACAACATTTTTCGTTTTGAATTTTTCCTCTCCACATATTTTGAATTTGATCACGTTCTGGGAGCCGGATGGGAAGATATGGGGATCCTGATGTGGCCCCCCTCATCAGAACCTCCATTGCTCTTTTGTTTCCAAGAGGGAACATAGATAACACAGCCAACATGATGGACTGTGTCAAAACAGCGCCACATAAATCTATGCTGAAAAGCAGCTAAAATACGAGAGGGCAAGAGCCACAGACATTTTCAGGATTCGGGTTGATGATTAATGTAGTCAGCTGGAATTATCAAATTTGACATAAATTACAAACTAACAGTAATAAGCACTTGACAGAAAATTGACAAATTCAGTGTCCTTTCAGAAAGGCCCTGACCGGTAGCAAACCAGGAACCATCTTGCTGTGAGGCAACAGAGCTAACCCCTGCACCGCCGTGCAGCCCCGGTACCGTTTGGTGCATATCTCTCCCCATTCTCTCTCCCCATATTTCCTGTCAATCTTAAGATGTCCTATCACTATAAAGGAAAAAATTACCAAAAAATAATAGTTTAAGAAAAGAAAGGTGTCAGTGTCATCTTTTATAAAGAGAGAAATAGCCTCTGTTTTATTATAAACTATACAACCTTAAAATTAAACAGAAAAAGAAAGACAAATAAGAAAACTGATATTTTTTCATCTTTTTGTAAAAGAATCATATTCATTCATGTATTGCATCTCTCCCCCTGGCATAATTAACTAGAGAGTTGGGGACAACTCTCTCTCTCCCTGGTTTCCAGCTCCATCTACTGTCTTATCTCTACATTCAAGGCATAAACATGTCCCAAAATAATCTTTATAAAGGCTAGTATTGTCTTTGACCAACATTTACATGCTGTATTAACCCAACTTAGGGCTTAAACCTAAGAAGTAGGATTGTTCAAGGGTGGGAAGAAAGCAATCTAAGCTTTAATTTGGTGTGAAATGTTTTAAGATTAGATCAATGTGGCAAAACTAATAAAGCATTTGGGAATAGTTTGGATATTTCCATGTATATCTTACAGTAATGATAAAATGTATTTGTTTAGTTTTTTCTGTATTTTTTTTTCTCATGTTGTCCTCATAGCTCAAAGTTACCAAACACACCCAAAATGACCTTTTTACCTTCAGCACAAATATTTGCTCCACTCTTGGATGCTATTGACAGTGACACAGGCTTTTCTGCTTCCACTGAAATTCAAGTGTTTGTTTGTTTGTGTGCTCGTGTTTGTGTGTGTGCATTTCCTTTGTATGTGTAGGCGGTGACGAAGATAATGTGCTGTGGATAGCCATGGCAGGGACCCACCAGATCTGGGCTTTGTTCCTAGCAGATGGCAAGCTGCCCAAAGGAAGGTGAGAGACGAGGGCATAAACATGATGGCTGCCTGGAAACAGGGACCATTCATAGTCACTGATAACTTCTCTCTTTATAAAACAGAAAAGAAGTCAAATATACTACCGTGCTTATTTACTTTTATATCCTTTGCATGGAGAGAAAAGTAAGAATGATCTCCACCATGCAAAATCAATTTTTATTATGATAATTCTGTGTTTATGACTGCATTATCTGAACTATCCAGCAAGATTTTTAAATGTTTTGTTTTATGTCAGTGAGTCTAAGGCTGGGACATGTGTGCGATGGGCTGGCAGCGGTAATGAGGAGAATCGGAACAACTCCTACCCACACAAGGCGAGTTTTGCTCAGCCCTCAGGCCTGGCTTTGGCCCCCCAGGAGCCGTGGAGCTGTCTGTATGTGGCCGATAGTGAAAGCAGCACCATCCGCACGCTGGCACTGAAGGACGGAGCCGTCAAGCTACTGGTCGGTGGAGAGAGAGACCCAATGGTGAGAGTGCAGCTGTTAATGGAGGAACACATTCAGATCTGGACTAATGTTTCATGTGTCTCTTTTGTCTTTACTTTCCATTGTTACATCCAACCTACTTGTTCTGTTTTGTATCTTTGTTTGGGTTCCTTAAAGTTAATTTTGCAGATTTCAGTGCCTGTATTTTAGAGGACAGGACAGTGGATAGAGTAGGAAATTAGAAGGAGAGACGAAGAATAATGTGCTGCAGGCTTCCAACACTACAGCCTCTACACAAAGGTCATGTGACCTAACCCTGAGGCATCTGGTGCCCCACAATTGCTTCTCCTTCATTTTTTTCCCTTATTAAAAAGAAAAAAACACTAATTTTGCATTACTGCAGGTCTATTCTCACAACAATGTGCACATTATAAACAGAAATACCTATAAACAAGAATTGCAGTACATTTGATAGGGCTAGAGCCCTTTTCATCCATGCAGCCCTAATCTACCCCAAACATTTCCTGACTTCTTGTTCCCTCTTTTAGTGGGCTAGCAGCTGTTGGGTCCAAATTTTCCACTTTGACTTAAGCTGTGATTTTTTATTAGTCAGTGATTCTTGCACTTATTCCTGTAAGCAACATCTTTTTGAGCAAAATTTACGGATGCACAGGCAAACTAGGACACATGTAGGAATAAATATGTAACAGAGTAAAACAGCAATTCATTAAAGTCTTCCACGAAAATCATCTCCAATTCCTATGACCTCGATATCTCAGAAACGCCTGAAGGAAGTATTTTCAAATTTTGCCACAACATCCTCTGAGTTAAAGAATGTACTCATAAGGACTGGTGGTCAATGAACATGGTTTGTTGGTATGCCAGTATAATTTTTCAGTCAGATTTGTTAGCAAACATGCCCCTTTTCCTTACTGTATTACACTGATGGGTGAAAACAAACATTTTAATGTAGGCATGTTTTCAACTCTACAGTTCTAGCTTAAAATGTATTACACTGATGGCTTAAAACAGCTGTTTTCTGCTGCTGTTTTTTTATATCAGCAACAGAAAAAAGATTTAATATATCCCAAATAACTTTAATAAAGGGACCCTCTTTCATAAAGGGAAGGTCCATAAATTTACTGAAACCCAGTTGTTATTAGAATTTTCTGACTGTTTTAGCACAGAAATGAACAGAAGCTTGAAAACGATGTGGAAGAAAATGAAAGCCTCTTCCCAAAGCAGACTGAAAGAACTCTTAAATAACTTTGTATAACCTCTAATGTAGTACTTTCAATGAAGTCCTGTATCTGCTTCTGCTAACATCATCCCTCCAACACACAGAGTAAAGCCCACCCATTTATCTAACACATATGCAGCCACAGAAAACACTTAAGAGATCTCCTTTGGTAACTCCTTTGCAATCAGATGGTTTTAAGGACATTTTTCCTCAGATAGAACATACTGATTAAAGAAGAGCCATAAATAAACAGGGCTACTCCTGTTGCTTAACCAAAGACTGAAAGCAATTTGTTGTTGTGCTTTAACACGCTTACGGCTTTTTCTATGTAGTTATCACGCTGGGGTTTTTAAGATAAGTCTCAGAGCCTTGAAAAATTGTCACCTTAGAGCTCTGGAGAAATTAACTCAACAGTCTTGCACACACTGCTGTAGGTCTTCTTGCACGTAATTTTCTTTGTTGACAATTAAGTTGCAGACGATATCAATTTTGAAGTTGAAACTAATTAGCATCTGTCTTGGAAAGTAAAGTGAATGCCTAGAGGCAGTCTACAAAAGCCAATAAAGCTCTGGTAGGTTCGATATTATAAAATATATATGTTATACCATGATGCCCGTTTTTACTGCAGAAAAAGAACACATTTACAGACTGATATAAAAATGGTTTTGTAGAGCGCATTTATTTTTTGTCAAAATTGTACTGAGGTTGACCCCCCTCCCCTTTTGTTTCAAAGGTTTTTAGGCAGTTACTGTAAAATAACTTGTGTTATAATAATGAAATGTGGTTTAAGTCTGATTAAACTACCGCTACTCTACAGCTACAGTACTGTGCAGAACTTTTAGGCACGTTGGGGCCAACCCTTAAGCATCTTCTCTGTCATGAAAACTTTCAGTGCTATTCTTTGCTCTTTATTTAATAAACATTTGTGGTCCATTTCTGATAAAACTGCTGCTATAGTGTAGCTACATCCAAGCTAACTGCCACACTGGAGGCAGCCATTGCAAATGGCTCACAGTACCGTAGCTACTGCCTTGTTTTCCTCAAATGAAGTAAAGTAGCTAATTACGTTAACAAATTATTGTGATTGAGTATTTATTTGGGTACTTTTCTGATTAGATTTTGAAATCAGTACTTTTCCTTAGGTACATTTTAACTAGACTAACTGCATTCTTACTTGAGTACAAAACTCTTGTTCTTTTTCACCCCTGTTGACTACAGAGTATCACATAATGAGAGAAGGATTTCACATCACATCCCAGAACAGTGACTTTAGGTGCTCTTAAAGGAGGCACAGTGCCTATTCTTCATCAGTGAGCATTGCCTTGCTAAGAGGTTGAGTCTGCTTTGACCCACCTTGCCACAGATTTTCAAGAGTCACTGTCATATTAGCAGCTCTGTCATATTAAAACAATATTTAAGACTTTCAAAAGTTTAGTTTAACTGTATGTATTGTGGACCAATGTAAACTCTTTTAAAGCAAATACATCTGCTTGCAAGGTTACAAGATTGTATGGTTTGTGTAATTTGAATATTTAGAGGTGTGGGAGTGTTAACTAACTAGATGTTGTATTGTTGGCCTGTGCTCTAAAAACGGATATGGCAATATATTTTCACATAATCCTTGCCAATACATGTATTGACACAGATGTTACAGAATCAAAATGGTCATTAATGCCGTGATGGCAGTTCTTAAATGCACATCCCCTAAGGTGCAGTTAACTCAGTAGGCAGCAGCAGACACTAAACTACAGTATGCAACATGCGCCTTAGATCAAGATACACTAGTCGTGAGTTGGACATGAGTCAATATGCAAGCTGTGCAGAAAGATGGCAAAATACAGCAGCAACACAACCAACTTCCAGCTACACATGACAAGTCACCAGCTTTATAAACAGTTAGCAACAACAGCTAGGCTCGCTACACCACTGTGTGCCGTCCCAGCCAGCACTGGTGTAAAGTCAAAATTTCCTTAAACTTCTAAATGGGATAAGAAGTTTACAAGCAGCACTTGTATGTTTAATTCGTAAGATGTGAAACCGTACAGTGTAGTTGATAATGACGGCCTCAGGCTGCTGCTTACAGAGTGTGAAAACAAAGTGTCTGACCATCCAAAAGAAAGTGTCAGTGTAACAAGATATGGTTTGTTGGAGGTTATTTGTCGGATTATTTCTTAGCAGTTTGCAGTTTTAGCAAGCCCACTGCAGGCTGTTCTCTTTGCTCTTTATATATTGACTGGATTGATTAGAGAAGTACACATTTTGTTATCTTGAGAGAGCCAGACTAGCCATGTTAACTATTTACTGGTCTCAATGCTAAGCTAGGCTAACCATCTGCTTGCTTGGGCTTGATAAACAGACATGGTGTTGTGAGTGGTATCATGTCTTCTTCTCAACAAGACAGAGACTAGATATTTCTGCCAAGAAGTTAAATTGATGTCAAACAAACGCTTTTGTTAACATACACCATTTTTCCACATTATTAAGCAAATGACATTTTTCTCTTATTTTCCAAAATGGCTGATGACTTGAAAAATACTCTGTATTTTTCAAGTCATCAGCCATTAGGGCATAATTCAAATGTTTTTGAACAAACGTCATAATGATTAACATTTTCTTTTAAATAAAAACCTCAAAATGCACTGTTCCACATTATTAAGCAGGCCACAGGTTTCAAGCAATATGGGAAAGAAAAAGGATCTCTCTGCTGCCGAAAAGTGTCAAGTAGTGTAATGCCTTGGAAAAGGAATGGCAACATTAGATAATTCACAAAAAATTAATCATAATCAACACACTGTGAAGAAATTTGTGGCTGATTCAGAGCACAGACGGGTTTGTGTGGATAAAGGCATGAGGAAGGTTTCTACCAGGCAAATTCATGAGATTAAGAGAGCAGATGCTAAAATGCCATTACAAAGCAGCAAACAGGTGTTTGAAGCTGCTGTTGTGTCTGGAGTCCCACCAACCACAAGGTGTAGGATCCTCCAGAGGCTTGTATTCGTGCATAAACCTACTGTTCTGCCGCCCAATCCAGTGCTCACAAGCAGAAACAGTTGCAGTGGGCCAAGAAATACATGAAGACTCATTTTCAAACAGTCTTGATGACTGATGAGTGTTGTGCAACCCCAGATGGTCCAGATGGAGGAGTAGTGGATGGTTGGTGGATGGCCACCATGTCCCAATAAGGCTGTGACATCAGCAAGGAGGGGGCGGAGTCCTGTTTTAGGCCAGATTCATGAGGAGAAAGCTGGTAGGCCCCTTTAGGGTCCTTGAAGGTGTGAAAATGACCTCGGCAAAGTATATAGAGTTTCTGACTGACCACTTTCTTCCATGGTAAAGAAAGAAGAGCAGTTCCTTCTGTAGCAAAATTTTCTTCATGCATGACAATGCACCATCTCATGCTGCAAAGAATACCTCTGTGTCTTTGGCTGCTATGGACATAAAAGAAGAGAAACTCATGGTGTGGCCCCCATCCTCTCCTCACCTCAACCCTGTTGAGAACCTTTGGAGCATCCTCAAGCTAAAGATCTGTGAGGGTGGGAGGCAGTTCACATCAAAACACCAGCTCTGGGAGGCTATTCTGGCATCCTGCAAAGAAATTCATGCAGAAACTCTCCAAAAACTCACAAGTTCAATGGATGCAAGAATTCTGAAGGTGATATCAAAGAAGTGGTCTTTATGTAACTTTGCCTATTAAGATGTTTTTGATTGAAATAGCTTTTGATTTCAGTAAATATGACCTCCTAATGCTGCAAATTCAACAAACGACCATTTTCAGTTCTTTACAACCAAAAAATATTTTAAAACTGTTGTGCTTTATAATGTGGAAAAGTGCATTTCTGAGGTTTTCAGTTATTAAAAAAAATGGTTATCATTATGAAGTTTGTTCAAAAGCATTTGAATAATGCTCTAACAGCTGATGACTTGAAAAATACTCTGACTGTCATTTGCATTAACATTTCAGAACATAAGAGAAAAATGTAATTTGCTTAATAATGTGGAAAGCATTGCATTAGCTATGGACTCCCTTCATACTGCTGGAATCAGTCACTTTTCTACAGACAGCTGTCTCTGAGGTCTCACCCCTGCAGTGGAGATGAACTTGTGATTTTTAAGAGAACCCACGGGGGATACATTTATGGCAATTAAAGATTTTTTTCCATACTGCTTTTTTCTTACTTTAAAGGCTCTATTAGGTGAACTCTGCAGCTGTGGAGATTTAATGAGCTGGAGAGGAGTCATGGGACATTTTACACAATTGACAATCTGTCCAACAAAAATAATACTACATTAATGTTTTCGTTTTTCTTTCAATTATTGAAACATCTTGTACATCACAGGACCAATTTTATTTAGCATATCTGATGATTTACAATCTATTGAAATGACTGTCGCTTGGTTTCTCTGTGTATTTTGACAGTTTAGATGCCTCCCTTGCTTCTCTTTCCAGAAATAAAATTCCCTTGGAGGTTCTTTGCAAATTTAGATCATATGATGTTCTTTGCTGATGTTAACCAAAGGTGTCACAAGTTGCAGTTTAGGCATTTATACGCATGTCTTCATCTGATCTCTTCTTAACATTTCTGTCTTTGAACCAGAATCTTTTTGCTTTCGGGGATGTAGACGGCAAAGGCGTGGATGCCAAGCTGCAGCATCCTCTCGGTGTTGCCTGGGCTCCTGAACAAAGCCTGCTCTATGTGGCCGACTCATACAACCACAAGGTAACTGGTGCATGTCACAAGGCACGTGTTGATAGCATGTGTTTGACCTTAAAGCATGTAGAAACACCAAACATCACCTTTATTTTTCAGATCAAAGTGATTGATCCAAAGATGAAGCAGTGTAGTACATTAGCAGGGACTGGAGAAGCTGGAGCGACTCTGGGCCCTGAATTTGACAAATCCTGCTTTAATGAACCAGGAGGACTTTGTGTAGGCGACAGCGGCAAACTTCTCTACATGGCTGATACCAACAATCACCAAATCAAAGTGCTGGACCTGGCTTCCAAGACTGTCTCACTGGTGAGTCCTGTGTGAGAGTCTTGTTTCCAAATGTGAGGAAGCACAACATTTTGGACTTGTGTGTGAAAGTAATACATTTGTAGTACAAGCGTTTGTACTTGAGGATTTTGGCTACAAGCCAAAAAAAAGACATTACAAGAGTCAATAGCTTTGCCCTTGCTCCTCTTTACTCTGAATATCCTAAATCTTTCTTTTGTCCAGTTCCCTGTCTCCATGGACTGTACAGACTCCGTACCCTCAAAGCCTCTACGTCCCACCAAAGCCCCAACGTTGCCTAAATCAGCTCCCCGGAAAGAACTGCCAGCAGTGGCCGTTACTGCAGGCCAGACTCTCGTCATGTCACTCACCCTGTCACTTCCTCAAGGAACCAAGCTTACTGAGGAGGCTCCCAGCTGCTGGGTGCTCTCTGCTGAGGGTGAGACAAGTTCAATTATTGTTACAAATGTCCTTCATGTAGGCTGTATGATCAAATTTAAACTATATAAGCTTAAATACATTTACTTTTAGGCACCTAAAAGCAGCCTACTTGTTGTTAAGCTTCTTTTGCTGCATTGTTGCATGGCATATCTCATGCTAACAGTGATTACAGTGACAGATCTAACATGCCACATCCTTTATCATTAAAAAAAAAACATTGCTTTGGTGACTTTCCAAAAAAAGTTTAAGCAAAAAAAGCATTTCATTCCTCTCATTCATTCTGTTTAAAATGAAAAGTAAAAAGCATACCAACAAAACATTTTGCTTGCATGTTTTCCCTAGCTTACAAGCTCAGCTAGCTAATTTATCTGTGTAAGCTAACTTAGAAATACTGAAGTACAATGCCTTCAGCATTATGCCACCAATATAAACTCTGTGCTAAAGGGGGTTATTTTGTCCTACAACAGGTCAACTAATTTAGCCAACTAAGTTTAAAAGACTTAGTTATTGACAGACTTAGCTAGTCGGCTATCTAGCTAGCTCATAAATACTTGGAATAAAAAAGTAAATAATACCAAAAAATAAGATTACCACTGTAACGTCAGTATTTTAATAAGTTAGCTAACAAGCTCAGCTAGCTAATATATCTAAGTTCGCGAGCTTAGAAATGCACAATACCTTCAACATTACACTTACACTGTAAATTCATGCTAAAGGAAAGTTGATTTGTTTTACAAGTCAGCTAACCTAGCTAGCTAAGTTAAGAAGCTCCTCATAAGTTAGGTAGTTATTGACAAACGCATGAGAACAATACTTTAAGCATTATACTTCAACCATAAATTCAGTGCTTAAGGGAGGTTGTTGCATCTCACAGTAAGTCAGCTTATCTAACTACCTGAGAAGCCCCTGATAAGTCAGTTATTGACAAGCTTAGCCAGTTGGCTGGCTAGCTAGCTCAGAAATACTTAGAAACAAATAGGAAAAGTACATAACACAAAAAACTATAATGCCAATGTAACTTCAGCAGTAAAATAAGTTAGCTAACTAGCTCAAAAGAGCTTAGCAAAACACACGCAAAAAAACAAGCCCTCAAAATTAAAGACTGCTGCAGGGCACTGAAAGCCTAGCTGTCATGTTGACCATCCTGTATTAAGAGGCTGTCATCTTAGAAACAGACAGGAAGGGTTCAGACTTCTGTCTTGCATGTCATTTCCTACTGTCTCGTCCCTGTTTCCTGGGCTGTCCACTGTCCTACTCATTGAGGCAGAAACAGACAAAATAAAGTTTAAAAAATATACTGCCATTAAGGGTTCAGTGCCAATGTTAATGAATTTAGTTTCTTTCTGTTTTGCTATCTAATATTGTTAGCTAAGTTAAAAGGGTCACTGCATTTGCTGGTTGTAACAATGAGGGTATCTGAAAAAGCCATGAAATAATAACAAATGACCTACAATGATAAATATTTTCCACACACAGAATAGAAGGACAACAGATCAGACGGATAATTAATATCTTTTTTAGTAGTTAAAAGACTAGCTTACATTTTCTTTGTACAACAGAGTTGACCAACATACACAAATACACCAATTAATGAATTCTGCAGAATTTAAGGCTTGAATTTTTAGCTGGGTAAAGCCTTTTCTTTAACAAAGAGAATACCCTTGGCATGGCACTGTTAAAGTTCCCTAAGAGTTTAAGACGATTCATTATCATGGATTAATGATCTGATTTGGGCTTTTGGATAACATTCGACTACAGTGCCGCACAGGACCACCCTGTGCATTGACAATACATCTTCAGTAAGCCCTGATATCAAGACTCAGACACCTGCCTCTTTTGCAATCAACAGCCTATGCATCAAATTTGTGACTCTCTTACCTTAGGCTGGTATCCCTGCATGTTGTGTGCAGTGAAGCCACTGGTGGTACAAATGAATGGGGATAAACTGGCCACAAGGCTAAGGCTTTTTTAACCACTTTTCTCCTTCATTTTGTCATAAACATGGTATGAAAGGTCATGGTGATAATGTGATGTGTTGCTCACGGACGAGAAAGTTTTAAGAGCTGGCTCCTTTTAATGGGCAATGGGAACTGCACCCATTTGAACAATTTTTTTTTCTCTCAATTTTGTAGTAGTTTTAAGAATATATAACCACAGAACATTACCAAGTGAAGAGTCCCTATGGAGTCAATGAACAGCTCCTTTTCTGAGCTGTCAAGATTTCTAAAAAAAACTGCAATTCCCATCAATCCTAGAGAGGCTGGGTGGCATTAATTAGGCTTTGCTTTTTGGATACAAGTAAAATGCAGCAGGTCACATTTGTCGATGGGGTTGACTTTAATGCATGCCAGTGCATGTTGCATCTACACAACCAATCCAACTAGAAAAGCACTCGGAGAGCGCAGACCTCTGCCATTAGCCCTGGCTCCCAATAGAGACGAATCCTTTTAAAAATTCCTGGATCTGTCCCCATGTGCCCCCCACCATGGCATTCGCCGATTTCCTCCTTCCCCGGTGGGGTAGAAACAGGGTGAGGCGAAGCATTGGCTTTCGCTACAGGTGCCAACAGATGCACCCATGGTCTCACTGGACAACCGGAAGTCATGGCAGAGGGTGAATATTCCTCTATTCCTCCCAGCATTGTGAGTATTCTCGCTTCAGTCCGCTGACATTCTCTGTTACGCTCCGACTCGTCTCCTTGACTGGGCGTGCATCTTTCAAACTCTCTATAAACTCCAAAACTTTGAATAGAAACACACCCAACAACTGCTGCTGGGATTGAAGTTACTCATGTCCACCATCTCCTGGTGTAAAGTGGGAACAGCGCAGACCTCCGCCATTAGCCCTATCTCTCAATAGTACAGAATCCTTAAAAAAAATTCTTGGATCCAGACCGTGATCCGGATCACTCCCAAAATTGAATCAGTTCTTCCTTATGCCATTTTTGACATTTCCTGAAAATTTCATGGAAATCCGTCCACAACTTTTTGAGTTATATTGCTTACAAACAAACTAACAAACTAACAAACCCGTCCGATCACATAACCTCCTTGGCAGAGGTAATTAGGATGAGGACATCCTAGACCACTTCCGTATGCAGTCTGAGCTATCAGATATGAAATCATCACCAGTATGCATTTAAGTGTGTCTACATAAAGCGTTAAAACTGATATAAAATGCTGCTAATGCATTGTTTAAATAGGGCATGGGATCTGATGTAACTATCACGGGATAGCAAACAGGCAGATCTGATAAAGACAGCAGTGTTGGATAAAGTTTGCCTGATAATCTGCTGCTGAAGAGTTATCAGGTAACAAAAGGGAGTTGAAAATAACAGCATAGTCACGATGTTATGCTTAAAACAGACAAAATCCCATTCCATTGTAGGCGGTAATACTTCATATTAAGCAAAAGCTTTGCTATTGTTTCAATTGGCTTTAGAAATTAGTGTTTTTACACAAGTTTCAACCCACACTTGTTCTGAACACTTAAAATGAACCTATTCTGCAGTCCTTTCTACCTCTCTCCCATTTCTTTATAAATCTGTTCAAAAATAATAAAAGTGAATGGTGCTTAACCTTCATTTCCACTGTGCAACAACAAGCAGATTCTCACTCTGTCAGCCCACAACATTAGCTTCTTGTTCTGAGCAGAGGGATGACTGAGTTCAGTCAGAAACAATGGGTTTATACATGGAGCTGACATTTGAATATAGGATTCATACAAGTAAAAGGCTTTGTTCACTGTTATTACATAGTAATCAGCAGAAGTCTGACCCGTGGTCTGTGTGTGAAGTGATTTGAGATATCATGCGGTTGATGATCCATTCATTAGCTTTGGAACAAAAGTGTTTCCATCATTCAGAGCGACGCAGCAGGCAGTCGGCGATATCAGCGGGCTATTTTTAGAACATTTCGATAAGACGACATGCCTTGGTTCACATAATTAGCTAACAGGCTATGTTACGTGATCTGCCACTGTCCGATTATACCAGTCTAGACTTATGCTGATCACATCAGAGCACAGGCAGGAATTTTAATGGATCAAGTTAGAACAGCCGAGCACATCTAAATTGTTTTTAGGGGCTTTTTAGAAATGGCGTCCCTGGGTGCTCATGTTAAGCATCAGTTTCATTAATCACAGCTGACACAGATTTGATGCTCTCTCCAGCATAGTATTTTCTCACAGTAGAAGTTCTGGCACTTTTCTTTCACGACTTTCGTTCATCTTTCAGTGGTCAAAACTCTCTAGCTGTGCGCCTGTTTCTAAAAATACCCCTGTGTTTCAGTACAGTCATGTACTCGTCCTCACTCTGTTTGATTCAGTGGGGTTATTTGGGTTTCTGGATAATGTTGTAGAGGACTCCATTTAGCCGTGATGTGCACCACTCAGACTTGAGATGGAACACGAGGAGCACCTTGCCGTACTCAATTTAAAAAATTGAATGTCCGACTGATATTTTCATACAGATAAAGGGCGTTTCTGCCCTTTCAGAACCAAGCACATTTTGTGACTCATCTTGTTTTTAGCCTTGCGAGGAGAGCATCTCTGGGGATGGCAAGGTTGGTCAGCACACCCTTAACAGTTATTCTTGGATTACCATGAAAATCTCCTAAGCACAGTCTTCGTCCTCAGAGGAGAAGCCTCAGTGACCTAGGTGATAAAACACTTTTTACCTGACCAGCAGGTTGGTGTTAAATGGTTTGAGTGAAATGTCAGTTGTTGGATGAAAAGCTGTCACATTTTTTTTACCTTAATCTGGAACATTACCTGTCTGGTTACCTATCCAGGTTGGACAAATGCTGACCTGATGTTGGTTAACATATTAACAAAGATAAACTGACAATTGTCCTGCATGGAGGGTCATTTTTATCCTAATCAGGACTCCAATTAAAATACATGTATTTGAATACATTGTCATCATAGTCCATGCTGGTGTAATGGTCAGGCAGCTTAACACTTTTGTCATATAGTGTATGTTTTCAGTTTTTGCACATAGCGTTCACTTCCGTTCTTCCCCACTGCCTATTTTGGACTATAAAATCTTTCTCCCTGTTTTTTTATAGGTAACGAGTGGCTTCTAGGAGATCAGTTGGTCACAGGTGACATCTTGGATCTGTCAACGCCTCTCTCCATCACAACAAAACTTCCAGCTGTTCTAAAAGAATCTATCAGCAATCCAAGCCTGACTCTGGGTGTGTGGGTTTACTACTGTCTGGAAACAGGTAACACCTGTATGATGAAAGCTGCCTCCTTCACCCAGCCTCTTCAACTAAATGCCAAACTTGGAGATGGAGTAGTGACTGTGTCATTGGCTCACACCTTCTAAAAACCTTTCTGATGTTTTATTCTCAATAATGACTGAATCACTCCTGTCTGACACACTGCTTTTCATTTCTGTTTTAGCTGACTCTAGCTCCTGTTCTGTTCAGGGACCGGTTAGAAGAGAGCACAGATTGTTTTTGACAGTCACTTCTAACAAAAATGCAGCTCATTCAAATGGGATTTTCTGGGGAATTTCATTTCAAACTGCTCAACAAGCCAAAAAAAGAAAAAAAAAAAATCAAAACAAGGAGGCACATCCCCAGGCGTCTTCTGAAGGCTACACAGGAAAGTAAACTGCAAACAGAAATCGGTATCATATTATATTTATGCAGCAATTTTTTCAAGGAAATGGGGTAACATAAAATCAGTATGTTTAAAGTTTCCTTTTTATATGAACAAAAAAATGATCCTTGAGGAAGATGCCTTCATATTTCCAAACAATGTAAAAGGACTTAATAAACAAAAAATCAATAGATTTTCCTTGAATTTCTGATATATTTTACATCAGAGTTTGATAGCAGTGGCAGGACTGCACAGGAAAATAAACAAAGAAAAACCTGGAACTTCAATTTAGTTCTTAAACGTTTTCCCGAAAAGCTAAATGGAAGAGTTTAAAGAGAAAGACATTTAAGGCACACTCACATTAATCAAACAAACTAGACTTTGGAGGTCAAGTACTGCACAGATTGCCTATTAATGAGTGTGCACTTTGATGTTAGAATAAAAAATATTCATTAAAAAACCTGAGTGAAATTGCTTTGAAATATGTTCAAAAGAGAAACTATTTAAATCTATTTTTTAAGTCCCACCAGGACCTACATACAGGAGGAGGAATTTTCAAAATGGGACTTTGGGATGTTTTAGTCTTCCTTCTTGCACAGGCATTGCTTTTGAATGCTTACATAGAAGTTCAGCCAGTTTCTCTAAAACAAGATATCTTTATCCCAAGAGGTTTTCAGATTGATTTTTAAGATAGGTAAACAAAAATCCCAAACTTTTTTTTAAATTCCTAATCTGGGGGGAAAAAGGAAAGCTTTATGTAGAGGTGATCTATTCACAGACTCACACTGTATTATCATTAATAATTTACTAGCTTGAAGGTCTTCAACTGAATATTAACTGTGTACCTTTGGTATATTTCCATGTATATGTGTTGTTTCTTTAGTTTAGCTTGGATGGGGTAATTCTAGCTTTGGTGAATATTTTTTACATAAGCTTATACCTGCTAAAGTGTTTCTCTGATAGCCTTCAGCTCTTTACAGTCTCCACTGCCTCTATGACTTATTATACTATTGATTTGCATTATTCATGGCACAAGGAGCCCTTTTGTTTTAGACCATAAAACACTGCTCCTATCTAAGTAATGGATAAAGTGCCTGTACGCCATAAGTGGAAGCAACCTCCTGCAAAATGACAGTAGAATTTTTCAGTCTGTGCACTGTGAGTGGTCTCATAATAAGAGACACTTATTAAAAACCTCTTTTTCACGCATAAAAATATTTCACCTCAAGGTAAAGAGATGTTCCAGTACTGTAATAGGTTAAAAGTGTTAGTTGTCATTTTCCATCATTGGTTTTCAAAGCTATGAGCTGTTGTCAGAAAAGGGCTTGTGAGTTGTTAGATTATCGTCGCTGTCATCATGTCTCACATCATTACTCTTATTCTCAGACTGTTTTTGTTTGGTTTGGCTTGAGTGCCTTTTGAAGAGGTACAACCGTACAAATGATGAAAAATCGATGACACTTAAACTGTATTAAAAGCAATAACATTTGTTTAATGCAAGGAATGTTTTATTCCCACAGATTATTTATTTCAAATCAAGTGAAAACAATTTGCTTGCAGAATTTGCTGCCTGTGGGCATTATGTTTCGGATATTGTTCATCAGTTTTCATTTGATTTTTTCTCACTGCACTGCCTTTTCTGGCAACTTGTGGTATGAATTAATTTTCTCGGGGACAGTTTGTGTTATAACTTCTTAATGCTGCACTTTAAAATGCAAGTAAAAAAGCTAATAAAACATTTGAATGAACTCTGTTTGTGTGGAGAGAATGGAAAGCACTGTTTATTAATCAATACAAATAATTTGCTTTTTAAACATTCAAAAAGGTTCACTAATGAGCTGATGCCTTTATTTGTCTGATTCAATATTACATTGGAGCTCACTTTAAAGGATAGACATCCTGTACACAGCATGCTGTAAATACATACCATCTGTCTCATTGCTGTTACCAGAGACTGCACACTGCACTCAGATTGCAGACCAGTACTGGAGTTATGGCCAATTCACACAGTTTGGGCATAAACAAGTCTTAAAAAAAACATTTCAGGCCCAAGTCTTCAACTTTTAGTCCAAGTGGCTGAAATTAAAAAAAAAAACATTAAATAAAATGCAAAAATACAAAGAAGTTATTGCTAGAACAACCTCCTGGCGGTTTTATGCCTCCATAAGGCAAGGCTGCCCATAAGGGGGGATAAAGGGGAGAGCTTTCTGGGGCCCAGCCAAATGGGGGGCCCATGGAGGTCAGCAAAATCTCAATCCAAAGTTAAGCTGTGATAACCATATTTCATTTTTTTACCTGAAGAATAGCCACTCTTATTAAAGCAACAAATTCTTTATTTGTTTATTTATTTTTTTATTTATGTAATATATACGTATATCCTTCCAAAGTAAACCCCCATTCCAAAACAAAATAACCTTTCCTTGGTAATGTTAACAATGTGGATGGGCACATTAGATTAAACCATCTGGGGTAAAGTCAAGCTTCATAGCTAAGCCATAATGTACACAATTGTCAGGATGCAAGAAAATAAACAGGAGAAACTGAGTAAGCTTTAAGGGAAAAATACTAAATATTTGTGACAAAAAGGCAAAACTGGGTTAAATGGGGCAAAATGGCTTGAAAAAGGGTTACGAGTGGCATAGATGGGTTTAAAGTGGTAAAAACTGACATAACAAGAAGTGAAAAAAGTGGTAAAAATGAAATGAGCATTAAAATTGATAAAAAGGCTCAAGTGTCGGAAATGGTTTCGAAGTAGCAAAAATAGGTGGAAAATGTGGTGTGATTAGAGTTGAAATAGTCAAAAATCAACTGTATAGCATTAGTTCAGGTAAGCCAAGGAGTCAAGTGCTGTTATAAAATTGCTATCAGCTGATCTCACGCAAACTTGTCAGCTGATGGCCAGCTGGTTTGCTCTAAGCATGCTGTTGGCAAATTTCACTCATGCTACCATATTTAAACTGCTCTAGCCTGGCTACGCTTTGCGGCTCCCTCTGCAAGCCACTTTTGCAGCCCTCCTCCACCCCAGCTCCTCCCTTATTCTGCTTATCACTGAATTAGCTCTGCACTGGGTTTTTGCTGCTTCTCTCCCTGCCTCAGGCTTTTCTTTTTTACAGGAAAGGCTTGAACGTGTGCTGTCCCAGCTTGATTCTTTCCAGGTTGGCTCGTGGAAGGGCACAGGGCTCCCAGAACAGCAACACTGCCAAACATGAATAACAACAATTAGTGCAAATTAATAACTGAAAACATAATTCTTCAAGCTTCAGCTACTGCTAGCCAAGAAACATAAAAAGTTGAGTGTTGAACAGGTTAAATTGTCCAGAGACAGCATGTCATACCATGAGTGCAAAAATCTTTGAAATCCCATCATTCGTTGTTCTTCTATATTGAACTAGACTCAGTCTTTTGGCACATGAAACATAAAAAAATACACACAAAGCCTCCCACGTTAGGAGGAGCCATCAGTCAGCACACCTGAGGTGATGGAGTAAAAACACTTCATAGATAAAGCTGTCACTGATCTGCATTTCTCTTGCTGTCAGCAAACCCAATGAAACAGCAGAGCTATGTTATACCGTCCGTCAACATTGTCTTACCCTCATGCCCTGTCTGTAGCACTCAGCCCCGAGCTAATTCCTTTCCACTGAAGTAGTAAATGTTTTAAGGTAATGCATTTCAGTCTATAAATCCAACCATTACTAACCAAAGCCATTATTATCCTGCTGGAGGTTACAGGAAGGCTGGAGCTGGGGTATTATGTATATGTTGTTAAACAATTCCTTAGGACTTTCAGAAAATATCACACAGGAAGTCACTGTCTCACAAAATAATCTGTTTGTCACAATTATGTAACTTGTATGAGGCACAGCTCTATGGAACAGAAATAATACAAAAGAACACCAAAAGCTAAATTTCCAATTCAGTCCTGTATTATAATTTAATTCAACTTCGTGTTAAAGGGGCTTTGCTGAATTTAAAAATAAAAGCACAGTTTCAATCATAATGGGCCATTACAGTACTGCAGTCAACTTTCCTGTAAATAAATCTAGATGATTCTGTTCTCTATGAAGTAATTTGAATGTTGTACTTATTAATGGTGCTTTATATATCACATCAGCTAAACACCTAAGCTTGTTTTATTAGCAACAGCCAACATATTTAGGATGAAAGCAGCACCTCTTGTTAGCATCGTTAGTCGGTGTCAGTATTTCAAAGCTTCAGTTTGAAATGGTTTTGCTAGTTCCAAAAACTGACCTGACCAATCGGCATCATTTAAGGAGGTGATAGCTACAGGTGCGGTTTAGTTGTACTGGGAGCAAGTAGAGGGGATAAAGGAGGTCAGCAAAATCATGGTCAAAGTGAATCTGTGATAACCATATTTTATTTTTAACCCCCTGTCTTGTGTTTGTGTGTATGGACCCTGAGTCTGAAATAAAATATATCTATTTTTAACCTGAATGATTACCTCCCCTTTTGAATAAAAAATGAGTTTTATTTATTTATGCTGTAGTGCAATATAGCCTTTTTCAAAATATAAAGCCCCTTTCTTAAAACAGATTTTTTATTTGGTTTTATTGGTAATGTTAACAATGTGGATGGGCATAAACCTTTAGGAAAGCAATGTGCAGAATTCCTAGCTAGCTCCTAGCAACATTAGGATGCCAGGAAATAAAGTAGAAGAAACTAAGACAACTTTAATTGAAAGAATTGAATGACTGTGATAAAAGAACAAAAATGGATGAAAAGTAGCAAAAATGTGTTAAACTGGCACACAAGAAGTGTCAAAAAGGATCGCAAAAATGGGCAAAAAGAGGGGAGAAATGGTTTAAAGTGGCATAAAAGGGCAAGAGGTGGCAAAATGGGTTTCAAGTGAAGAAAAGTAGCAAAAGAAAGGGCAGATTCTTGGTTAGATGACTCTTCCCTGGCCCTTAGACAGTGCTGTAGGCAGGCAGAACGACGCTGGGAAAAGGACAAATTACATGTTTCCTTGGAGATGCTGAGGGACAGTCTTACTCAGTATAAGAGGGCCGTGAAAGAGGCAACATCTAAATATCCGTCCAATATTATTTCTAGCAATGGACATTGCCCATGTGTGCTGTTCAGTACTATTAATTCTGTCTTAAATCCTCACAGCTCTCTACTGACTGATGCCACTGTTTCCACCTGTGAGGATTTTCTGCACTTTTTTGTTGATAAGGTGGTGTTTGTGCAGCAACTCACCGGCTGCAGCATCAGCCCGGATCTGCCTGATGCTGCCGCACACTCTGCAGTGTTTGACCACTTGGAACCAGTCTCACTTCTGTTCCTCACGTATATGGTCAAACATATGAGAGCAACAAACTGCCCCTTGGACATTGTTCCCACAAAATTATTGAAACAAGTGTTTACCACAGTAGGGCCTTCGATCCTGGTTTTAATTAATGCTTCTTTAACCTCTGGACGTGTCCCAGATGCTTTTAAACATGCAGTAGTGAGAAAAACAAATCTTGATTTTACTGTTTTATCCAATTTTAGACCTGTTTCTTATTTGTCTTTTATTTCCAAAGTTCTTGAAAAAAATTGTTTTTACACAACTACAGGTGTTTTTAGAATATAACTCTTTTCTTGAGAAATTCCAGTCCGGGACATAGCACAGAGTCCGCACTGTTAAAGTCCACAATGATATTGCCCTATCTGTTGATGCCAAGCGCCCTATTCTTTTAGTGCTGCTAGACCTAACTGCGGCGTTTGATACAGTCGACGACTCTGTCCTTTCATCCCACCTAAGAGTCTATGTTGGCGTTTTTGGGACTGCACTTAAATGGCTTGAATCATATTTGAACAACAGAGCTTTCTCTGTGATGATTGGTGACCTCTCCTCTTCTGCTGCCTCGCTGTTCTGTGGAGTGCCCCAGGGCTCCATTCTGGGACCTATGTTGTTTTCTTTGTATATGTTGCCACTGGGATCAATCATTGCAAGGCACAACTTAGCATTTCACTGCAATGCAGACGATCTGCAGATTTATCTGTCATTCGGTCTTGACACATTACTCGTATTTGTTTTATTGTAGTTTTTATTGGTTTTATATTGTTTTATATTGTTTTATTATTCCTACTCATATGTTTTGATTTTATTGGAAAGCACTTTGGTCACTTCATGTGTTGTAAAGGGCTCTACAAATAAAAGTTGATTGATTGAAAATGGGCAAAAAGCAGCAACAATTGGTTTATAGTGGCAACAATTTGGCAGAAATTCACAAAAAATATGGCAACAATGGGGTAAATGTTGCAAAAAGAAGCGGCAAAAATGGCTAAAAGCAACAGAAATTGGTTAAAAGTTGAAAAAATTGGTTTAAGTGGCCAAATGAAGTGGCAATGATGGCAAACAAGTAGTAAAAATAGACAAAATGCATTGATCATTGCAAATAGAAGTGGCAAAGATGCGTGGCAAAGTTTTGAAACAGGTTAAAAAGTAGCAAGAACAAATAATTTCTTCATCAGAACCCAATAATAGCTTCACCTAATTTACAGCTGCAGAGTTACGAAACCATTAGCCAGGGTGCTAGCGTCAATGCTAATGATCCAACACACATGTATTGATATCATCAACAAATCACAACTGGGGAGGGCCACTTCTCTGGTTTCTTTAAGGACCCAGACAATTCTGTGGGCAGGCCTACTTGGAGAGGGTAGCAATGGCTGCCATTGGTCTTGTATAGCAGCAGTTTTATCAGAACTGGACCACAATTCTTTATTAAAGAGCAAAAAACTGAACTGAAAGCCATTCATGAAAGAAAAGATGTTTTCGCTCTTCTTCCGAAGAAGAGCTTCACCCATGCCGAAGCAGGCATCCCGCTTCTCCAAAGTGACCCGCTTTGGCATGGGTTTGTGATTTTACAAGCAGGTTTTAGTTTTACTGTAGGCCAGTGTATACAATGGCTGCCACTGGTTTAGCGATTAGCTAAAGAGCAGTAGCTTAATCAGAACCAGGACCCATTTCTTTATTTAAACAAGAGCAACACCAAAATCTTTTGGCACTTCTATTGACTGGCTTCGGCATGAGTTAATCAACAAGCTCCACTGTTCATAAACTACAGCAGCGCTTGTCTGAATAGGCCGAGGTATGAAATTTAGCCACCGACAAGCTTCCCCATTCAAACGCTGTGGTAGCGTTAGCCTGTCTGTTGAGCTCAGGTTACATCAAGAGACAGATTTTACTCATTATTTGAAAAATGTCTGCATAAAATTAGGGAAATATAAAATAAAACCATAGTCATTATGTGAGATTTATGCTGAAATCAAAGCAAAAGATTAAAAATTTTCTTAAAATATAAGTCTGCACATGATTAGTCTTGTCTGTGTGTAACTATGCTTAACTAACCTTCAGGGACAATGGGGGTCCTCAGTCTCTGAGATGGTTATTTTTAGGGTCATGGGCTGAAAAGTTTGGGAATACCTGCATTACAATCTCTCTTCAGTAGCAGCATAGGATATTGGCTAAGGAAATGGTAAATTCATAATGTTAGCATACCTTGAAATACGAGATTTTTGCTACCCATCTTCTTCGTAGTTATTGATCTATCAGGGTGCAGTGAAATGACTCTGAGATTCCTAACTGTTGCTGTGAATATAATGAGTTTTTTACTTCTCGAAGGCTTTATGCAATCTTGTGCATAGTACTGTGTATGAATCCAGAGCAGTACTTCCCAACTGCATCTCTATATCTTGGCATTTTTTTCACAAACTTTGATAAATTGTTAAAGTCTTCAACTTTGTGGCTAGGGATGAGATAATCAGTTTTTTAAGTCATTACTGGCTCACTCCTCTTTTTTCGTCTTGTATCTGTGCCTGCTGTCATTCCTCTGTCCTGTCCGCTGCTCCCCTCGCTGTCGCTCTGACGGCATCATTAACCCTGTGTGATTCTGGCTGCTGTCTTTGCTGCCATAGGCCATTCATGCACATAAACAAAGTCTCACTCAGCTGGAGCCCACTGAAGAAATCACAAGGGAGGTCTATACACCAGCAGATTTCTGTTAATTCACAGGTTAGGGCTGTTATCAGCTGGTATCCACCCCACCAGTCGACTCCTGTGGCGGCCTATAGTCATATGACACATTAAAGTAAGTCCAGGTTTAAAAGTTTGCAAACCTCTCAAGTTAGCCACGAGGATTTTTCGTCAGATTGATCTGATAAGAGCAACCATGGGTACACAGCTTGTTTTAGCAGCACAAAAAGGCTTATATAAGCTTTCTTGGGGGCTTTTATTACTCTTATGACACTCATATGATGCGTAAAAACTTGTTGGTTAATTGTTGCTGACCTCTAAAAAGTACCAGCACTAAGAGGTCTGCCTTTTGACTGGTTATGTAATGATGTAGCACAGGGCTGAATTCAGTTAAAATCATAAGGAGGTTTAGCAATGAGGAGAATCAGTTTTTACATGTTTAATTGAAGAAACATTTGTTCACTTTTACTCCGGCTGACAGGGCTCCATTTAGAGATAAATGATTAATCCCTTGTATTTCCAGCATGCATGACAGTGAGGTAGGAATGTTAAAAAGCTCATGAAGCAGGAACAAAAAGTTTTACTAGGTGTACCTTCCCCACTTAACCTGAACACAGCACGCTGGTATCTGGTGCTGTTTCTGCAGACACTTTTAAAAACGAACTTTGACTTTTGACTCAAAGCTGGTGTTGACACAAGAGGTCAAGCTGCTCAGTCAAGCCCAACCTGCTTTACTTCCCTTTATTCTGACACACGAAACTTGCATAAAGATATGTGGGAGGTAGCTGCTGTTCAGTGTTCAAGAGCTCTTTTGGTTCAAATCATTTTTCTGAAAGTGGGGGAGCAATTGTACAAAAATGTGGAAATTTGAAGAGGTGCACACGCTATAAATGTAGCCTGCAAGAGAAATCAATACACCAGGAGAGTTGAGAATGAGTTGTGAGGGTTTGAGAGCAATTTTTCTGAGGTTACAGCTTTTTAAAATGCAGTGCTTGACATCCATCAGCCAAAAAGAATCACCTGGTATCCGTCCCTGTCGGTAGTCTTTGGTATATTTGTATAGATTTTTAGATTTTTGCAGTTAAAATACACTTTACAGCAACCTATAACCTCACATTAAGAGTTTTTATTTGTACTTTTTATCTAGATAGACATCTGGCAGACATCAGCAGGGCAGGAGCCAGGGTTTTAGGAAAACTTATGTCACAAGACCAAGTACTCTCAGGCCAGACACAAAAATAAGGCTGTGATTAATTTCCCACAGAGCCAGGGACAAGCTGTGATAGGCAAACACAGAACCATGCTTAGTTACTTTTTTGAAAATTAACAATAAAAACCCACAGTATATACTGAACCTACTTAGACTCAGGCTGTTTCCGTAATCACACCATAGTATACTATGTAGTGCAGTGTAAAAGTCTTATGCCACTTTGTAGTTTTGTCTGAATTCTGAGTATTCTCTTACCTTACATAACGGCCCTAATGTATTCCAGAATATATTTCTACAAAAAGAAAAACGTCAAGTATCATATTGACATAAGCTTTCGCAACAACACTTGAAATTAGCTCAGCTGCCTCCCATTTCTCTTGATCTTCGCTGACATGTTTCTACACTTTGATTGGAGTCCACCTGTGCCGAATAAAAATGATTGGAAATGCAGAGCTGCAGAGCTCAAAGACAGGATTGTTGCAAGGCACAGATCTGGGGAAGACTATGAACAGCTCTGCTTCACTGAAGGTTCCCAAGAGCACAGTGGCTACCATAATTCTCCTATGGAAGAAGTTTGGCACAACCAGGACTCTTCCAAGAGCCGGTCGCCCGGCCAAACTGAGCAATCAGGGGAGCAGGGCCTCAGTAACAGTGGTGACCAAGAACCCAATGATCACTTAGACTGAGCTCCAGAGATCCTGTGCGAGGATGGGACAAAGTTCCAGAAGGACAACCATCACTGCAGCGATCCACTGATCTGGGCTTTGTGGCAGAGTGACTAGACGGAAGCCTTTCAGTGTAAAACACATTAAAGCCTGCTTGGAGTTTTCAAAAGAGCACCTGAAGGATTCTCTGACTGTAAGAAACTAGATTTTCTGGTCTGAGGAAACCAGATTGAACGGTTTGGCCTCAGTTCTAAACATTATGACCAGAGGAAACCAGGCACTGTTCATCACCTGCCCAGTACCATCCCATCACAGCACCATGCTGTGGGGGTGCTTTTCGGCAGCAGGGACTGTGAGACTTGTCAGGGTTGAGGAAAACTGAATGCCGCAAAGTACAGCGATATCCTCAATAAGAACATGTTCTGCAGTGCTCAGGCCCTCAGACTGGGTCAACAGTCCCCATTCAACCTGATTGAGCTAGAGAGGTTTTGCAAAGAAGGGCAAGGAATCCCCCAAACCAGGTGTGCAAAGTTAGCTGTGGATATAAAAATACTCGGGGTCTGAATACTTATGTCAATGTGATATTTCTTTTTTTTTTTCTTTTCAATAAATTTCCCAAAATATGTTCTAAAATTCCTTTTTCACTTTGCCATGATGTGGTTCTGAATGTAGATTAATGAGAGAAAAAATGAATTCAAAAGAATTGAAGAATCAGGCTGCAACACAACAAAACTGAAACAGGGGAAGGGGGTCTGAATACCTAGATAAATAAATTTGCCTTTTCAGACATTAATGTAGCCTTTTTTCTTTAATCATACAAAGCATCTTAACCTAGAGTGGATTGGTTTTACTAAAGGTGAGGTTTCATTGTAGCCCAGTCACCCTTATGTTTCTCAGTATGTGGCCCTCTGTGAGAATATTTTGGACTATACCTTTTATATTCTAGAAATATGCAAAAGGTACCAGCTCACATAGTATCTTAAGAAATGATAGCCCAGAGCACTGAGAATTGAGGATTAAAAACAATGTAATCAGTATTTAATACAAAATGCTCTTTGCTGATGAGTGGTTGTATTGCACAAAGTAATGCACATAAAGCTCAGTGAAGTTTTTATTATCCATTTTTCATCCCTGAAATATTGCACAAATTGTAACTCTACTATCTGCAATCCACGTTTTGAACAGTTTGCACATTTCAAGTCATATCAAACAGTGAAGAAGTGTTTGGTAGTTGCATGTGAAATAAAATCACAGTCACACTAAATTAATTTCAAAGGGAGATGTTGTAGAGTTTGATCGCCACAGGCAGGAACAGCCTCCTGTGGTGCTCGGTGCGCTCCTGTGTTTTGCCAGCATGCCATTGAAAGGGTGGGAAGTTAGTTTATTCAAAGTTTTCTAGTGTATAGAAGGCATTAGTTGTGCATCAGCAATAACTTCATTAATGGTAGCCAGGAATACAGCGAGTAGTGTCCAAGAGAAAACCCTATGTGGGAGGAAGAAGGAGGAATGAATGTGTTGTTTCAGGCACAACTTTGGACTCTTACATAATCAGACAGTGCTCAGTGTTCTCTTTTGCACAATGGAAATCTAGTCAGGTTGCTAAAACATGACTTTACTTTGCTGATGTTTTTAGAATATGTACAGTAAATTTACATACTGTTTCACTGTTAACCCTATCCATGACATTCAATGTATTTCACATTCATTTGGGTAACAGTCCGTACACTGGCAGAAAGCTTTAGAAGGCCTAGGCTGCCCAAGCCTTACATTCCTGCCAACCCTGAGTGTGGTTCTTTTGAAATACAGTACAGTTCCAGTAAAACTGCATCCAAGCTAATCTTTTCACAGGCCGTTGTTTACAGGCTTGCAAAACAACGAAACCAAACCCATAGCTAGTGCCACTCTCTTCAAATGACACAGATTGGCCTGTTCCATTTGACTAGGAATAATCATATCAGCTTGAAGCTCGGCAAGATGGATCCACTGAAAGTGGAAATGGAATCTTGCCAATTCATCAGCTTTGCATGGTTTGCATTTTTAGTCCAATTTAAAAACTCTGGTGTGGAGGGCTTTAAAAAAAATGAAAGGTAGAGCACCTTTATGATGTATGGGTTTCAGATGAGACTTTTTAAAAATGTCCCTGCCAAAGATTAATTGTGGGTTTTATGTTAGACATTTAAAAGAAACTGTCAGAAAACAAAATGGTAGTACTTTATTTTTTGGGGGGCTAGTTACCCAGTTATTTCATCAAGAATGAAGTGTAGTAACGAAGTAATAAGTTGACATTTGGGTAATTACTTCCAATATTGTGGCAATTCTCTGGTAATGAAGTGGTATTTTACCCTAACCCTTAATGGGGCTGTTTGCTATGACTTTTGCCTGCACCGATGAAAACCATGCTGTACTGATTTATTTTTCCATCAACACTTTGGCCATGCTGAGCTGCACAGAGCTGCGCCCAGAATGGTCCTGCTCTGGAGCAAGGTAAGATAATCTCACCAAATTCTTGAGAAATTATTAAATAATTCAACGTATTACTACAAAATTAAAAGGTAACTAGGACTAGATCAGCAAAGAAGTAAATTTTCCCGTTTCCACTGTGTTTACCTTGAGAGGAAGCTTCTTTTTTTTTTTTTAAATCTAGCAACAAAACATTAAGTATTAAAATTAGTCTTATTGATTATTAATTATTTACGGTTTGATTGCTTCAGATCAACAACCTTTTACCTCCACAAGTATGAGAGTGTTACAGAGAACTCCCTGAAGCTTGGTTATGAGGCAGCATCATCTTTTTTTAGTTGTTTGACTTGTAGGTGACTGACTCCCTGAGGTCTAACTCCATGTTACGCTGCTGTTTACACTGAGACTGGTTTTGTTATGTCGGGTCAGGTCGTGTCATGGCTGTTAGCGTTAGGTCATCAAGTTCAATAACAGGTTTGTTTATCGGCACAGAGAGAAAAAAACAAAGATATTTGGCTGTGACTGCGTATGCACTCTGTGTGTCACAAAGACGGTAAAAGCTCTTTCACTTAACTGACAATCAAGATTTGTGTCCTTGAGTTCAGATTTGAAAGGCTTGCATCTCACTCAGAGGGGCTTTTTGGAATTGATGTAGAAATGAAGGCAGCTGGCTTTTCAACATATTTTTTTAAATGAATGACTGAAAGGTCCATGTGCCCTTTTCTTTATACCTCATGTTCTTCCATCTCCCTCCCCGTTCTTTTTTTCTGTTTTGTAGAATTTGAAATGCCACATTTGGTGCTCTATACCTGTTAAAAGGACTTTGTCTTTCACAGTTACTTGGTGCTTTCTCAGCTTGGATTATTGTTGGGTTCCTAAAAATATATATATAACAAAGAATACTGTCCAGACCTGAGGTTGAGGTTTCTTTCCAGATAGTTTACGAAGAATTTAAAAATCCGCAGCTGACCTGATCTCTTTGTTCCTATAAAATTGCTCATAATGAATGCTTTGGCTGTCGATCAATAATTAATTTCAGATGTTTCATGTAATCCAGCAGCAGATCTGTGGTCTGCCCTGACCTCATGGCCCTGGAATGTATTCTTTGTGATAAAAATATAAAGCGGACAAGTGGAATAACAAATCTTGTTTGTGATGGCAAGTGATGAAAACTGGGAAATCCCTGTAGTTCATGATGCTATGGTGGTTTTTTGGATTTCCATATTTGGCCTGTCATGTTCTCAAAGACTGGCACAATAGACAATATCAACCATCAGATTCAGGAGGAAGCTGGATGTGTTGTTTTTGAGATGATATAAGGAGGGTAACTAATCTAAAAGTTGTCAACTAAAAGCAAAAGGCTTGCACACATGCTCCATGCATTACCAATATATTTAAAGGGCATTATGGTTTGACACCACCTAGGTCCTGAGATCCTCACGTGTTAATAACGGAGTGAGGCGCTACATAGGCTGATGTGCCCTCTACTCCCTGCCCAAAGAATGATCCATCTAGTGCATTTTGGCAACATTTCTCACAATTCATTGCCTACCAGTTCAAACAAGATGGCAGACTATCAAGCTGTCATGTAATTATTTATATTTATGCCTTTATTTTATAGAGGAGGACAGTGGATAGAGTTGGAAACAGGTATAAGGGAGCAGGGGAGAGACATGTGGGCAAGGAGCCACAGGCTGGAGCTGAACCTGGACTACCTTACATAGGGTGCAACCTAATCACTGGGCCATCTGTACAATTTTAAATGTAAGTCAAATTATATATGAAATAACTGGGTAAGTATGCTAGGTCTGATGCAACTTTTCAGGTTGCTTTGAGATGAAAGGGACAGCTGGTGTCACAACTGTAGACCGGGCTGTCTTATTTCAGGTGGGTATAAGGGGAACTGAGCAGGCTACAAAAGCTGGCTCCTTCAAAGGATGCTACCCCTGAATTGAGACACAGCAATGGATAACCATCTATATCAGGGAAATAAACTTCTGAACAAAATGTATTAATCACACTATACAATAAATGTACTACAGAAAATAGCAAACAAAAAAGTTTTAATAAAGAACCCCCAGCTTTTAACATCATTAAAAAACTAACACTACATGAAGAACTATGGAGTGTGAAAACTATTCTACATAAAAGAGAAAGTTTGGGAAGAGAAGCAGTCATCATATTAAATTGAGAACAAATACATCATTCTCAGCAGTCATAAAAGCTTATAAGACTGATGTTTTTTTAATGAGGCATTTTTCTTTTAATACTCCATAAATTTGTGTGTCAAAAGCAGACTTAATGAAATACCTGCCAAAGAGTTCTTTCAACTTTAATTGTTATTCATGTTTAACTTGTAAATCTTTGAAGTCCCAGGTGCAGTGTGCCTCATCAGCTTCATTGTTGGGACTTTGCTGAGCGGCGTTGATTGGTCCTGAGAGCTCTGATGTCACCGCCTGCTCTGATGTCCCAGCCAGTGCAGCAGCTCGCGCAGGCTTAGACAGAGATAGAGGAGCTCCAGGTGGAGTTGGAGCGCGAGAGCTGTGGCTCGTGCAGTCAGGAAAAAGGCTGCCTTGCACTTGCCTGGATGAACCCGACCTGGTCCTACACCCAGCGCAGCAGCCCGTCATGGGGGACGGTGGCGCGTCCTCTCCGGTGAACTTCCAGAATGACTCGTTGGACGCGTTGGACGCACCGGACTCTGCTTCCTCCGCGTCCGAGCAGTGGATGGTGGGGATGAGCCTGGTGATGGGTTTTATCGTCCTGTTCATCGTATTTGGGAATATTCTAGTGATTGTAGCCATAGCCAGGACGCAGAGGCTGCAGACGCTCACTAATGTCTTTATTGTGTCTCTGGCGAGCGCGGACCTCATCATGGGACTGCTCGTGGTGCCGTTTGGCGCCGCGCTCGAGGTGCGCGGCTCGTGGCAGTACGGCTCCTTTTTCTGTGAGTTCTGGATCTCTGTGGATGTCCTCTGCGTCACAGCCAGCATCGAGACCCTGTGCGTTATCGCAATAGACAGATACGTGGCCATCACGTCGCCTTTCCGCTACCAATGCTTGTTAACCAAAGCTCGCGCCAAAGCGGTGGTGTGCATAGTGTGGGCCATTTCTGCGCTCGTGTCATTTCTCCCCATTCTCATGCACTGGTCTCGGGACAGCGTGGACACAACCTGCTACGAGGACCCGGAATGTTGCGACTTTGTCACGAACAGAGCTTACGCCATCTCCTCATCCATCATTTCGTTTTACATTCCTCTTCTGGTCATGATTTTTGTTTACGCCCGCGTGTACAGGGAGGCGAAAAAGCAACTAAGGAAGATTGACAAGTGCGAAGGCAGGTTTCACAACACCTTAACGGGACTGACCTCCAAGTGCAAGAAGAAGCCGTCTAAAATCCTCGCGCTCAGGGAGCAGAAGGCGCTAAAAACCCTGGGCATCATTATGGGGACGTTCACTCTGTGCTGGCTGCCTTTCTTTATTGTGAACGTGGTGCGGGTGTTTAGCGCAGAGGTGGTGGACAAGAACCTTTTCGTGTTCTTAAACTGGTTGGGGTACGTGAACTCAGCCTTTAACCCCATTATATACTGCCGAAGCCCGGACTTCAGGAAAGCGTTTAAGAGGCTGCTGTGCTGTCCGAGGCAGGCAGACCGCAGGCTGCACATCAGCTCCTGCGACCTGTCCCGATGCTCCGGCGGGTTCGTCACGGCTCTGGAGCCCGGGGCGCTGGGGATGTGGTCGGACTGTGGAGTCTTGGACAACAGTGACAGCAGCCTGGTGGGGGGCGTAAAGCTATCTAACCCTGAATCACAGCTGTGAAGGAAAAAAAACAGAACTTTTTTTTTAAGGATTACTGAAGGAAGGGGCGCGCGAGCCGTACCTTGTAGTTTTATTGGTATTATTTTTGTCTTTTATTTTTTAAAGCCATATTTATTGATAAGGAGTCGGACAAATTGATTTAATCCCCCAAACTAGGCCATTAGATATTCCAAAATCTAATTCAGCAGAATTATTAAACAGCCCAAAATGGATGGGCTTAATGCACCAAAAGGACTCCTGCAGTTAGTTTTTCTTAAGTTCATGCTGCATTTAAAAGACAGTATATTTAAGCGATTTAAGTATCCTTAAACGAGCAATTTCCCCTAAAAATGACCCCTCAGGCGCACCGTAACAAACTATTCTATTTATTTATAAGCTTGGACGAGCGCGAGGCATTTGTCAGTGTACTCCTGTAATGTTAACTAAGTGTTTCACCGTTTTACCTCACGACCATCGACAAGTGCAATTCGTACGGCAGGTATTTGTTTATATTAAACATAAATGTAAAATAAAAATGTATTTATTTCGCGCTCTCCTTTTACAATCAAGAAAAGTGCGCGTGGGGCTGATATTCCTGCGCTCTTTGTACATATTTAAAACAAACAAACTGGTGTTTAGTACTGAAGTGAGGATTTGAGCCTTTCTCTTTGTCTTTCTCATTTTAGCTTTACATGCTGTTGTCAGGTGGTGTGTTTACTCCTGTGAAATAAAAGGAAGTACCATTGTTAATTAGGCTGTTCGAGCTTCATTTGAATTTAATTTGATCATTTATTTGAGCTTGACAAAACCCCTGAACAGACAAATATATTTTTTTGCATCACATTCATTTACATATAATGTCGAATGAAAGTAGAAGCAGAGGTAAACAAGTTTTATAGGATTCGTGCCAGTTGTAGTAAAGTTTAAAGGCCTGTGATTGCTGGACTGCTGAGAACAGCTGGAAACTGATTGGCCCCTGTGGAGGGATGAGTCACAAAAGTATGATTTTTTAACACTGGATATCATACACAGTCATTCGCCTGCTTTTTGGAGTGTTGACATATAAAATCTATTTTCAGCCATGGTTAGAAAGCAGCATTCACTCTGTATTTTTAAATAAAACAATTGTATTGTTGTTGGTGTTTGGTGAAAAACATTCAAATATTCACTGAAAAAACATGATTGTATCTTTAAAAATGTTTATTTTACCATTGCACATTGAGACTGGACTCTGAGTTGAATTAGTTTGTGTTTTAGCTGGTTATAAAAAAAGACTCAGATTAAAGCAGTGATCTCATTAAGACCTGCAAATGTGAATGAGTCCACCATCATAGAGACTGACTCTTTCTAAAGTTATTCTTTATGTCTGAAAGGCCAGGGGGTAGGTGTCAGCGGCATTTATCTGTATGTTTAAACATTTTTCCACTGTAAATATTGTGTCTAGAATTTGCAAAAGCCTTTTTAGTGTTGTGTACTTGCACTTGAGTTTAAGTAATTTAAAATATTTTGTAATTAAAACTTGATAAATTAAGTGAGATTTACAAATAACTAAGGAAGGAGCACAAGTAAATCCATTTCATAGTAGATGGCAATCTTTAAGTAAAATCATCTACTTGATGCCAGTAATTAGCACCTTCAAGTTATATCATCTCAATTTTACTCTTACATTTAAGTCAGTTTAAGGACTTTTTGGCTGACTGCTGAGGTCAGCCCTACATATGGCTCTGTCCGTATACTGACTGACTGTCTCAGTGACTGAGTGAGTGATGATTTTGTATGAGCCATATAATACAGAGATGCATTTGCTTGTACTGAATGCTGTCACTAATGGCTGCCTCCACTTTGTTAACTAGAGCCATACATACAGAGTTGCACTATGGGTGGGGTTTACTTGCACTGAAAGTCCTCTAATGGCTGCCTCCACTGCTTTAAGGCCCTGTTCACACGGAACCGAAAACGCTATACTGCCGTTTCGTTTTGGAAAAGTTTTCCGTAAAGACAGAAACATTTCAGGAAATATCCATGTAAAAGCGAAACCACCGAAAACGAATGAAAACAATGCAGTGCTTATGCCAAGCCAGTAAGTGGCGCTGTAACCCTGCCCCAGAAATGCACCAAAAGACAGAAGAAGAGTACAGAGCATGCGTATAAAGGTTGCACGAACACAACCATGTAATCAGCCATTATTGTTTTGGCCAGACCCGTCCAGCGTGTTAAGAGAGCTACAGGGCATAGCGTAGCGTGTGACGTAATCGTTTCAAGAAATATGCGGATACACACCCACACAGAGACGAAACGGCAGTCGTATACGGATTTATGCACTCTGGGACCCGGTTTTAAAAAGTATCGTTTACAGTCACCCGAAACGCTGTTTCCGAGTGGATGAAACGCCGATCCGACAAAAAACTTTTGTGTATACACCTGAATTCGGTTCCATGTGAATGGGGCCAAAATACTTTAGCCTTTATTTCACCAGAACTGGGCCACATTTATGTATGACAAAGAATAAAAACAACCCTATAAGCTTTTCATGTTGGGAAAGATGTTTTTTACTCCCCTGCTGACCTGCTTTGGTATGATTGCCATGTGATAGCTGAGGGGGAAAAGGTAACTTCTTGTGTCAATGCTTGTGGACAACGGCTGCTCATGTAGCGATTAGCTCTGACTAAGTCACAGCAGCACTTTGTCAAAACTGGACATTTCTTTATTTAAACAAGTGAAGACAGCAACACTAAAAGCTTTCTATAACAGAAAGGGTGTTTTTGCTCTTCTGCCAACCTGCTTCAACGTGAGTGTGTGATAACTAAAGGGGGAAAGGGGTACTTGTATTTACGGCTGCTAGCTGAATGTTAGCATGGCCTTAGCCAGGCCAACAGATTTCTTAATCACAGTCAGACCCCCCCCCCCCCCCCACACACACACACACACACACACACACACGTGATTACGAGAAAGTTACAGGAAGGGGGTAGTTTTTTCAAACAGCTAATGAGTTGTTGTGTCCCAACTAATGACTCTAGCAGTCCTGCTAGTCATTAGCTGGGATTGAGCCACAATGGTGCTTCTGTCTCAACCATACGTTGTGTCTCATCCAAAAAAGCACAGAGAGCAACACTGAAAGCTTTATGTGACAGAAAAAAATGTTCTTAGTCTACTCTCGGTCTGTTTCGGCATGGCTTTCCGATCGTGGCGATGGGCTTGTCCATGTTGTCCGCCGTTTGCTGCAGCTGTTAGCTTAGATGTTGCTGTAAGACCGCTGCTGTTTACTCTGACCTGGACCACTGTTGTTGAATCCAGAGCACAGCAGCACTCCTCTCCCCCTTGTCTGCTTTCAAGTGACACACACAAACGCACATGTTGGTAGTGTAGACTTCAGGATTCTATCTGTTGAGGGAAAAAGTTTCACAGTACTGGAGGATAAACTGCAGAACTTTCTCCTCTTAAAGCTCCTCTTTGACCATGGAGGACCAGCACGTCAGCGGTGTGTGTGTTCGCTTCAGCTGTGTGTATCTCTGTCGCCTGCGTGAGCCGTGTGTGCAGGAGTGTAAATATTTCGTAAATATTTCCTTAATACTATATGTTTATGGGGAACAAATAAATGTTAAAACCTCTTCATTTGCATTGTTAAGAGAACGTAACTTTAATGTTTGGCTCTTCTTTATTGGCAGGTAATATGATAAATGTGCTGTTTATAGATTACAAATATAAAAAAGGACAGGAACACTAAAGTAGAAATTCACCTTAATTTTACACATATTAAGACCCTTACACACCTGTCTGAGGAGAATTAGGAATGTTCATGAAACCTGCTGCAGTTTTCATTTCATTTTAGAATAAACACTTCAATAACAGTTAATGATTTAATTTCAGTATAAACTTACTAAAGACTTATATCTGACAAAAAAAATTAATGTTGAGTGACCAGGTCTCTATCAGTGAAGTCTGACATGTGTCTCTGTAGTGTTTCATATGTACACAGAGAAAAGCTTTCTTAAGAGGAGAAACAGAGAGAGAGAGGACATCATGTAGCTAGGTATATTTAGGTGGCCACAATAAATTTGGCTCAAAAAATAACAATGAGGACAAAATCACTCTGCCAGCCAGGCATTTCAACGGACATCCCAGATAGTTGCAGTCAGCCATATACTAGGTTTTTACCTGTCTTGTTTAAAGTTAAACTACACTGTTGAAATTTTACTACATTTTAAAAAATCAGTTTAATTCCATCTCCAATTGACAGTTTTTCTTTATAAAGCTACATGTTCCTCACTGCACTTACACAGCAGTTTTCCTTTATTTCTGTCATATAATTGAATCTTGATTACTTATGCCACTCAAGCTAGGCCAACGTATGTGACCAAGCAACAGCTGCAGAAAAGGGCACACTGAACCAAGAAGTCTTCTTCCATGATGCTCACTATCCTATTCAGTGGGTATGATAGTTGCTTTTCACAAACAGGAGTTATCTTACTGAGTCAGCAACTTCACTCATGGTGCAAAAGTGTCTATGTCCAAAGGCATTCTGGGAAAACGATGCAGATTGAGGGATGATTGTCAAAAAATTGTGTATAATCATCTCAGAAAAATAGAACTGAAATTGTCATTTCCAAATTTTAAGTTATTGCAACTGATTTTTTTCTTTTTAACAACCTTCAACTGTTTGGTCTTACAGTGTTTAAGCTTGCTAGCTAATGATAGCATCTGTAACTAGCTAACGCTAGCTACTTGCAACAGCAGCACATTTCAATAATCACCTATCATCAGTTAAAAGGGGCTGATAAACCATCATTGCAAGTAAATGCCCTCTTGCAAACCCTGAATGGAACAAGGGGTTTGGATAATGGTTGGATAGATCTACAGCAATCTTAATGTGCACTTTAACACTGGTGGTGACAGAAAAGATGGTAAAAATTTATGAAAGCTGAGTCATTCTTAATCTACATACTTAGAAAGCTTTAAAAAACTATGTAAATTAAACTTCAGTACAATGTCCTTGTCTTCTGCTCTTAAAATTGTAAATTTATGGCAGGCTTTCTTTAAAAGAAAATATCCACAAAAAGATGAAAAAATAGCAAGGCTTGCCCTCCATCACACACTGCACTGTATTGGCCTAGGTGTTTTCAAAGCTTATGAGGCATAAAAGTTGCACATTTTCACTTTTTGAGCTTTGAGTTTGGTCTCATCAGCGTATTAAGTCCTCTTGAGTTCTGTAGGCTCTTTGAATTTTTTTCATTTTCCACTGACCTTGCTCTAAAAGCATACAGAAAATGTTTCCATAAATATCATGGCAGCTGGTGTTATCAAGTAGCTCTTGCAAGAGTTTCTTCTCAGGAATATAAATTAGCTGTTAAGCCTGACATCTTTAAAATGCATAAGCATGATGTGCTGTGCTAATGATGCTCTCCCAGCGGGGCCAAGCTGCACATCCCGATTAGACAGAAAAAAAACTGAATGAAACTGAGCTCAGCTGTTTTGGATGATGAGAACAGTTTTGACGTGATTGGCTGAAGCAATGCGTATGAATGAGACTCAGTGTTTAAGAATAAAAACAACAGTGCAGAAAGAATCATGGATGGCCCCCTGCTGGCAGAGAGCATTCATTATTAAGCTTTGTTTGGTAGGATGTTTGTCTGAGATGATCAGCAGTATAAGCACAGATGGAGCAGCTTATCAGTAACTTTGAGATGTACTGCTGCAAAGTGCATGTATACGAGATAATATGGCTGCTCTGTGGCGAAGAAGATGAATGGATATTAACAGTATCTTTTCAGAAACAGATGTTATTGTGTCAGATAGTAACACTGGAGTATTTGACTATCAATATTATAAACCATTCTTTAAACTTAAATAGGCAAAGAAATGTCTCAAATGATGTTTTGACACTGAATTACATTCATACATGTTTTTATTTACTTTATTATTTTTGATATGAAATAAAATATATCATTTATTTTCTTAGGTAAAGGTAAAGGTTTTTTTCCCTGTCAGGGAAAAATATCAACAAATTCGTATTCTCAAAGTTAAAAGCAGGAACATAATACAGTTTACAGGAAAACAATTTTTGTGCCGTAGTACAACGCACTTAAAAATTGCTATATGCAGTTAAAAGCGTTTGTTTAAGATCTCTTTTGAAGGCAAAAATAGAAGTGTGACTGCGGAGTGAGGCAGAAAATCTGTTCCAAATTACTGGGCCTCTGAACCTGGTTGAAAACTGTCCAAGGCTGGTTCTATAGAATGGACTATGGAAAAGATCAATAGATCTGGTATCATACTGGTGGATATCAGACCTAGTCACAAAAAAGCCATTGAAAGATTCAGGAAGTAAATTATGAAGGTACTGAAAAACAATAGTGCCTATTTGCATAATATTTATATCAAATATATTTAATATTAGTAGGCTTTGAAATAATTGAGCAGTATGAGCATTCCACTCTGAGTAGGTGACGATTCTAACAAATTTTTTTTGCAATAGAAAAATGGAATGAAGATTAGTTTTGTATGTATTGGCCCATACTATATTACCATAAAAAAAGGAAAGGATGAACCATAGTATAATACAGATCCATTAGATTTTTCCTTGACAAGATGTGTCTTACACGCCGTAAAATCCCAATATTTTTTGCCAATTTATTGGATACAAATGATATATGATTTTTCCAATTTAGCTTGTCATCGATAAGATATATCTAAAATGATATCTAAAATGTAGGCCTGTGAAAAAGTGCATGTACCTCTAAAGCCAAGGGTTTAACCCCCTTTCTGAGTTCCCATATCTATCAATCTATCTAAACTTATTTTACCTTAAGAGCCCTTTCCTTGATTAAAATCTGCACATAAGTTAGCAAGCAGATGCTAATGTTAGCTTGCACACAAGCCTGCTAACCACATAATATCCACTACACAATCAATATGGCTTTCACTGAGGATGCAAATTCATGGACAGTTGTATATGTGCAAACATTTTTCTCTTTGTACTGTACACTTCACACACTTGCACTCAAAATGTTAAGTATTTAGTACTTAAATGTGATCTAAGACACACTGCAATATCTCAATAGCTTAGCGTACAGACTCCAATCTGGGCTAGCCTTGTTAGCTATCTATTGAAATGTAGTAAAAACAAATCAGCATTGCAGCATCTCTGAAGTCCAAACTCCATAAACATTTAATGTACAAAAACGTAAGCTAGGTTATTTCATCATGGTAGGCATATGCCTATGTTGTTTCTACTCTTTATGCTATGCTGATTACCTGCAAATGTTTTTTTCATATTAACCTTACAGACAAGGTTATAAGGCTATTATTTGTTCATCTTTAATATTTATAGAGGAGAAACCTTCAATTTAAACTTTAAATTCAATTTTGTATCAGCACTTTAAGAACCCACCGTGACACGGGTGTCACGCTACATTTAATGTTCTGTAATTTTCCTTGTAAATCTTCATCTTTAATTTTTAAGTCATGAAGTCCCTATGTGACACCTAATGAACATCCTGGTGAGTCATGTGACTGGTCATGTGATTTTATGTTTCCAAAGCACCACTTCCAAGATGTCTGTGTGCCAGGCTGACCCATTTGACAGAACTAGCAAATTTTTCAAAAGCTTCTTTTTCAATGCTGAAGGTAAGATTCAAGGTATTTAACAGTTCTAATCAAAACACGACATTTGACATCAGCATTCAAACCCTTTACTCAGTACTTAGTTGAAGCACCTCTGGTCTTTTTTGAATTTGACACAACAAGCTCTGCCATTCTTTATAAATCCTCTCAAGCTCAGCCGAATTGGACAGCCATTTTCAGGTCTCTTCAGAGATTGTTGATAGGGTTCAGGTCAGGGCTCTGGTTGGGCCCCTCTAGGACATTCATAGTGTCCGTAAGCCACTCCTGCTGCAAAAACATCCCCACAGCATGATGCTGCCACCACCATGCTTCACTGTTGGGACTGGGCAGGTGATGAGTGGTGCCTGGTTTCCTCTAGACATATCATTTAGAATTGAGGTCAAACAGTTCAGTCTTTGCTTCATCAAGCAAACTCAGAGTGGGCGTTCATGTGTTTTACACTGAGAAGAGGCCTCCGTCTTCCACTCTGCCATAAAGCCCAGATCAGAAAAAAGATTTTGTTATTAAACTATTAAACCTACCCTACCAGTCAAAAGTTTGGACAAAACCAGTTATTCAAAGGTTTTCTCTATTTTTATTATGTCTACATTGTAGATTAATACAAAAGACACCAAAACTATGAAAGAACACAGATGGAATTATGTAGTAAACAAAAAGTGTTAAACGAACCAGAATATGTTTTCTATTTTAGATTCTTCAAACTTTTGACTGGTACTGTAAGAGGTTAAGTTATAATTTTGTGGAATTTTATATTATATTATATATTATTTTATATTATATATTATATTTATTTATATTTAATTTTATTTATTTGTTACCAAACTGAAAAAGGCTATCAGTCTGATTTAGTTGCAGCTGAGGAATAAATTTACCAGTAACGGCCAATGTGACATATATGTAACTTCTCAGATCTTTAACACTTGGGTGTGGTATTTTGGAAAAAATGCCAGAAATGTGCTCCATGTGGTCTGTTTGGTCTGTTTCACTTCACTCATAATTTTTCTTTGAGGAGAAATGGGTTTGGGTTCTTATGGGTTAACATTTCAAATTAGCATGCCATATCCTCTCCGCTTTATCCATATAAAGTTGGAGGGAAAATCCATTTTATTGTTTTATAAAGAAGTTATGAACCAGACAAGAAGATACTTAATGTTCTTGAACATTAACAGAAAATGTAAAGTTTCTTACTTTTAACAAAGCTGTTTTCAGTCCTTTGTTCAGTTTAAAAACAAGTTAACTGGCTACAAGCTCTAACTTCATGATGACCAACTGGAACTCAAAAGTGCTACCACACCTCCCTTGAAATTTAATTTCCCCCTGCTTGAACTCCATCAAATATGTTTTATCCCTGATATATGACAAAAGCAAGCACAACTAAAAAAGGACTCATTCCCCAATCAAATTCCAGTAATTCAGATGTTAATGCCCTCATGAAACAGAGACCAAACATGGTTTTGTAGCAGAATGAAGTTAGGTACTGAAGCTTCACAGACGTGTCTCCAGTTTTCTCAGATCCTCCGAGCAGCAACAGGTGTGAGTTTTCATTCATGTGTTACACAAACTGAATCTCCTCTCGTCCAGACTGAATATTATTGTCTCTGCCAACCACCGCCTACTGCCATCTGCTCTAGATCAAAGACAACATAATCATGGAAAAGAGGGGAAAACATTCAGATTATGAGACCATTTCCTGTTTAAAATTTTAGAAATGCTATTTAAAAGTACTTCCAAATCCTTGACTGTATTTTAATGTCGACAAACCATCTCCTTCTCAATTTGCTGAACAAATATGGAGCCAAAATACTCCTGAAATGGCAGCAGACATGTTGCACTGGTGATGTAATTTGGAGCCAAAACATGCACAGAAGGGAGGTGAAAATGGGGAACTGATGTAACGTCCCTACCGCTAGCCAAAGTACACATTTGACTGAAAGCCAAAGATCCTTTAAATTCATACCATCCTCAGCACAATAGATTCTTGTTATTGGTTTGAGAAGAAACTTGTGGTTATGGTAGGTTTAATAACTATATTGTTTATCATCAAATAACAACTGAAAACAAAACAAGAAATTAACAGGTGATCATAAACCAGAGTGAAAATATCATGACAGTGTGATTTATGACCTATACTGCACCTAGTCAGCAGGGGGAGCGCAATTTATTTTTGCCTCACTCCCAGGCAGCTGTTGCCCTGTCCGTTTTGATTAACAGTCTACAGCTCAAGCACATTGTAAGTAGAAAAAACACTTTTGTGTCAGTGTTCACAATATGTTTTCTTGGACTCCTTTGGTGAGCTAAAAGGTCAAACAAAGGGCAAGTCGGATTTTCATAGCTGACATGAAAAAATATGCTAATTACAGCAGTGATCCAGCAGAAACATGATTATAAAAACATTATGAGGTAAAATATTATGCAAATAATGCCATTTCCTGCAGGAGGTAGATTTGAAGGGACACCAAGGAAAAGATAAACATAATAATCTAGGATAAAAAGAAATGTCAGCACCTGGGGATAATTATTGCTGATTGCTAATAAATGCAACCTCAGAGGTATGTGAAAAGGAACCCTGCATGATCAGACAAATTCATCTTGTTGGATAGATATTTGTATCTCTAGTATGTATATTGAACTAAAAAACTCACTAGATATCTGCATTTTGAGTAATTTGAGTTTATGAACTCACCAGGAGGCAGCCATGCTTCAGACTGCGCTGGCGCTGTGAAGTCACAGCCAGTGGTAGGGCTGCATCTCAGAAACGCAGCACATCTCACGCATGGAGAATTTCAATATTTGAGGTCTCTTCTTTTTTGTATTTGCACCACAAGCGGTTATCTGTCCATCTAGACAAAAAAAATGATAAATACAGAGCCATATTTACCTTGTATCAAATATTTAAATCCACATCTGTAGAATATGTTTAAAATCAGTTTCTTGATGAACCAGATAAAATGCGTCTGTTTGATAAAGTTGTTCCCCAAACGTCTACTCTTTATGAAGCTTTCTGTTCCCACTTGGTTGAGGTAAAGATGAACACAGTATGAAAGCACTTACGGTTTGCGCTTTTCAAAGTAAAAGTCCATTTCAGCATTTCTTTTGAGAAACTCTGTTCGTAGGTACATAATGCTATTATTTTGGAAAAGCCCTCGGCAAGCTTCCACTATACACTGAATCCAGTCACTTGTAGGGAGGTTTACTGATGTAAAACATAGGAGGAATGACAGAGCTTTGACAGCAGGGAGACAAAACAAGCACACTCGTGTCAGCAACAGCTACAAGCAGTAAAACCGTCTGAAAAACAGTTCCTCCTGGCAACGGTGAGGAGCTCATAGTGAGTGCTGCAGAACTGTGACCTCAAACTACCAGCGTGGACCAAAACATGGCGGCCTCCCGGTGAGTTTAAACTAGAAGTTTTGATTTTGATTGCAGTTTTATTGAAAGTTATACTGTTAGGAAAACTGATGCAAGTTAGAAAATGCAGTGTATCTTATCCTGTTTTCTTAACCTTTCACACAGCAAAGTGTCTCCTTTGTAAACTGTGTGGCAGGTCACACGAGAGGGGTCTAACTGCTGACCATAGATCTTAGATGCCCCCTCTTGCTGACCGCAGCGGCGAGACACTGCATCCGTCAGGACAGTACAATAGCTTTAGCAAAAGTGAACAAAGCAAAAGCAAGCCACTGTTCACATTATAACTTAAAAATGGATCTAGCTTTAGCAAATAAAGCTTATACTAATGTAGCTAATGTACCTTTATTTACTTTAGCTATGTTAGATATCAAGCTACATTAGATACCTAGCTTACATAACTAACGTAGCTCATATAGCTATAATAGCTTTAGCTACAAAGCTAAAGCAAACCACTGTTCACTTAAGTACTTAAAAACTGATCTAGCTTTAACAAACGTAGCATAAACGAATGTAGCTAACCTACCTTTTTTTGCTTTAACTTTAGCTAGGTTAGTTATGCAGCTACATTGGATACGTACCTTACATAGCTAACATAGCTTTGTTGACTTTAGGTTTGCTATGTTATCTATTTAGCTAATGCACTTTTGTTTGCTTTAGCCTTAGCTATGTTAGCTGTATTCGAGTGTTTTCATGGAGGACAAACATTTTTCCTGTAAGCAGGCCATTTACTCTGTTTTATTACGTTTTTAATCAGGTTTTGCTGGACAGATTTTTGACTTTTACCTTTTGGTAGCCTAGCCCTCACCTTGCCCTCACTGTAACCAGAAGTTTAATCAGATTTGATTTAGAAAGGGTTTTGCGTGTATTTCCCTTCTGACAGGTGTGGCGTCTGCAATCTGTGATCCATGGTCACACAGCCAACTCAGCATAAAGATCAACAAGGATGTCTACATTTGTTCTATGGTAATGTCTTAAAAGATATCAAACTTTTCTGCAAAGTGGCAAATACAACCTCAATCACTATGTCAATAACATCAGGCACAACATCACCTTGCTGCAAACTTTTCAACATAACGTTACCAGCTAAACAGCACTAACATTATAGCAACCCATGGCTTTACCTTAGCTTGCCCTATCACCAACATCAGTGTTTACTGTAGTGAAAAGTTGTAACTAAATTTCAAACAACTAAGAACATCAGCGGATATCTGAACAGCATGCCCGTTGTTCATCAGATTGAGTTTAGGGGACTGAGCTTATCCTTGGGACAGTCAGTTATTAGACAAACATATTGCTTTAGGCTGTTAAACAAACTTATTCCAAACATGGTCATAAGCTAAGAAGACATTTACAGAAATTTTTTCTGGCTACACAGAAGACAATTTTTCAATCTGAACCAATCTTAAAACTGTGGAAGACCATAAACTTAAGGACAGATTAACAATTTTTTGCCTTGAACTGGGCCTTACCCCCAGTTTAAAGAAGTGTTTAAATGAGAGCCATAACCCGGCCTGAATCTTGTGGTTGTACAGCCAGTGAGAAGGTAATAATAATAAGACTGATTTACATCTTCTTCTATGAGTTTGCAATATGTTTAAGTGATGAAGCTGAGGATGCTTTCAAGATTGCACACGTCTCTGATGTGAACCATTGATAAATCTTCCATTAATACACATAAATGTCATGTAACCGTGTAAGAGTAAATTCCCCTGTGATTTTTTCCACTCTCACTCACACTGTGAGCGTTGAAGCTCCATGCCAGAAGCAGGTGCTTCTCTTCGTGTGTCCATCTGTTTGGATTCCCATGTGAACCGGGTGCTCAGCGGCCTCCATCTGCTCTTCTTTGATTATTGCACATGTAAAGATGGGCAGTTGTGCTCTGTCATGTTCAGTATTTGATTATTGTAATGTAAATGGATATACTGATGAAATATATGAGTAAGAAACATGAGCCTGGAATCAACACTATAAGGCCTCTTTATGAAACAATTTCAGTCAGGATGCTGCACAGGAAAAAGCAGAATAGGATATAAATTGCATTATGAGGCTTAACCTTGGACTATATTGTATTAATGTATTTTTAAATGTGCCAATAGAAGAAGCATCATAAAGAAGCAGTCTGCTTTCATACTAGGGTTGTCAAAATGCTCCTACTTTCATGCTTTTCTATACTTTTCCACACCTTCTAAGACCATATTTGTGAAATAATGTATTATCCTTTACTTCAGTGATCAATAGTATTGCAAAGTATTTCTGAAAACTACATCTAATATTTTAAAAAATGCAACACTGAAATTAATCCCTTATAATTTGCAAGCAAACTTGGCAGAGCCTTCTACGCCAGGTAAAACTGTAGATCTATTTTCAATAAAATGGTAAAATATTCAACGAGAGGGTTTCTGACTGAACTTAAGTGTGCTGTTGCCCCACCACTACAGCAGGTGCCCTTTAAATAATTTTTGTCCCTGTCTCTCAAACATCATGAGCCCACCAATGATTGTTACAATCCTGTGCTGCATCTGAGATACCGTAGGCTTGCTTGGTAGTTCCCAAAGTGGGGGAAAACAAAGAAAAGTTTGAAATGATTTCAAATGGTATATTCTGCGTCCAGCCTTTCTTGCAGTAAATTCACTTACAAAATATTGTGTTTTAAGACTTTTGTGTTCTTTTGTAAAGTTCTGGAGAACCAACATTCAGAGATGTAAGGAGAAAAGAGTAACATGCTAGGATATTATCATGCCTTTCTTGATCAAAGGTTATCAGTGTTTCTCTCAGCTTGAAGAGATCTGACCACCATTCTCACACATGGAAGCATTTGAAAGTACAGATGTTTGGGGGTTAGTCTCTAATCATTTTAAAAGCCTCTTAGTTTTAAACAAACGTTTTCTTTTAGAGAAACAAAAACAACCATGAAGGAATGAACAGTCCTGGCATTGAGGAGGTGGACTTCACACACAGGATTAGTGGCTTTACGCGGCTTTAACAGTGTTCAAAGCTCTCAGAGGCCAACCTGAGTCTAAAAGGGGGAAATTGCCCTTTTGGAAGACTGCCAGCTGACATGGGTGCTGGGGGGTTTACCCCCTTACGGTACAGGCCAATATGTCATACCAGTAAAACAGCACAGTATTTCATCTGATCTGCAGCTCCTGAAATGTTATTCTGAACATCTGATGACCTCTGTAAAATCCTGAACATGGACCGGATTAAATGAAGTAGCAAAGGAAATACCTTTAAATTCCAGGGTGCAAGGCAGGGAGATGTACGGGAGGAGTTACAGGTCAATGCAGAATATTGATTTATAACCTCAAACATTTGCTGAACATTTGACCTGTGAGTACACGGTGAAATGGGAATTTTTACAGAGCACTTCAGACTGTGTGCTCCCCACGATTTCTGGCTGTATTGCAATGTTTGATACATATCCATCAGTACGGTGGCCTGGAAATGCAATAAAAATGGCTTTTTTTTGAAACACTTCCACAAAACTTGAAACAAATTGACACTGACAAAAACATTTTAAGATTTCATTAAACAAATACTTTTACAAAATAAAAAACAATTAATTACATTACATTTTACAAAAAACTTTTACAATGACAAAACAATTACATTTAACATAAAATGCCAACAAAGGACAAAAGAAATGTACAGGTTTAATAACACTTTCACAAACCAACAAATTAACAACTTACTAAACAAATGTGAAAACAAGAAACACTTTTAAAAACACATTTTGTAAAATGATGTGTTGTTTTATAAAATAAAAAAAATGCTTTTGTTGATGTTTAATTGTTTCAAGTTTTTAAAAGGGTTTCAGACTTTGTAATTTTGTATAACACTTCCAGGCCACCATACCACCAAGTACCATCAGCTAACAGAAAATCAGCAGAAACATAGAAAAAATGAATAAAGAGTGCTAACAGAAAGCTCTACCTGTATATTTATCAAACATAGATCCTAAATAAGCCACAACAATGTTTACTTTAAAGTCTGCACTTGAAAGTGAGCACTTTGAAGGGAACTTGTAATATAGAATACTTAAGCATAAGTGTTAAAACTTGAGTGTGCACTGTAAAAGATAATTTTGTACTTGTGCACCAAAAAAACTTGAAATTGAATTGAATAGTGTGTATTTAGTACATTTATGTACCTGCAGTGGGGAAATCTGAACTTAATAGTGTGCTCTCAAAAGTGTGCACCTGATGCTTACATACCAGGTGTACCTTTCCTTTGCTGCGGATTGGTTGCCCCTTCTTCTGTCACAGCCCTGTCTTTTTTTGTCTGTTTTACCTCAGTAAATCTCCCTACATGGACTTAAATCATTGGATAACTGAGTCAAGAAAAAATCTGAATTAAAGTATGCTGCACAAAAAAGGTGACACAGAAATGCAATATTGGGCTTTTACTTTGAAAAGCACAAACCAAAAGTGTAACCGAACTGTTTTTCTAAATCTTGCATTCTACTAATTTTGAAACTTCCCCGAAGGTTAAAGTTTAGAGAACAGCTTTATTAGACTGATGTGTTTTAACTTGTGGCCTACATCTAACCCGACACGCCAGACAGATTTGTTTCATACATCCATCAGGGAAAGCTTCAATAGGAAGCGTTTGAGAAAAGGCAGAGGATTTGAAAAAAGCTTGGAGTGTGATTGGGTGAACGTTCTGTCTATCACATCTCTATGGGCCAATAAGAGTAACAAAACAGGAGAAGTAGCTGCTATCGAGCTGCGCATGCACAGCTACTAAGGAATAACACGAAACATGGCAACTATAGATATGTAAGTACTCGACTTTTGTCGTTTTTGAAAAGAAAACAACTCACTGCTGTTCTTTGTTCTTCTTTTAACAAAGAAATGTCGTCAAGTTCTGATAAAACTGGCGCTTTAGCAGCATCCACGCCAATCTCTTCCTCCATAACTGCACCAGCTCTTGCTGCTGCTTGTTTACGTCATGACTCTGCTGTGTCTGAAAGTACTGCCCCTCATAGCTGATTGGTCCTGTCACTTTCTAACTGGGCCCAAACGGTTCAGATGGGAGCTTTGTAGCATGGAGTCGCCAGTGAAAAACAAGGAAACGGGCGTATCCATCTACTTTGCAAGGTTAGCCCACATCAGGGCAAGGCAGTTTAATTTACCCTTTTTTAAACCATTTAAATACATACATACATACATATATATATATATATATATATATATATATATATATATATATATATATATATATATGCACATATATATATATATATATATATATATACACACAGTCATGGACGAAAATGTTGGCACCCTGTTTTGGTATTCATGTGTTTATTGCCTTTATGTGCATTGGAACAACACAAAAAATCTGAAGGAAAAAGACAACACTGACATAATTTTACACAAAACTCAGAAAATGGGCCGGACAAAATTATTGGCACCTTCAACTTAATATTTGGTTGCACACCCTTGGGAAATAAAAACTGAAACCAATCACTTCCTATAACCATCAACAAGCTTCTTACACCTCTGAACTGGAATTTTGGACCACTCTTCTTTTGCAAACTGCTCCAGGTCTCTCAGATTTGAAGGGTTCCTTCTTGCAACAGCAGTTCTGAGATAGGTGTTCAATGGGATTTAGATCTGGACTCATTGTTGGCCACTTTAGAACTCTCCAGCTTTATCTCCAACCATTTCTTGGTGCTTTTTGAGGTATGTTTGGGGTCATTGTCCTGCTGGAACACCCATGACCTCTGACGCAGACCCAACTTTCTGACACTAGGCCCTACATTGCGGCCCAAAATTTTTTGATAGTCTCCAGATTTCATGATTCCTTGCAGACAGTCAAGGCACCAAGTGCCAGAGGCAGCAAAACAACCCCAAAACATCCTTGAACCTCCACCATGTTTGACTGTAGGTACTGTGTTCTTTTCTTTGTAGGGCTCATTCTGTTTTCTGTAAACAGTGGAATGACGTGCTTTTCCAAAAAGCTCTACCTTAGTCTCATCTGTCCACAAAATGTTCTCCCAAAAGGATTGAGGCTTACTCAGGTACATTTTTGCAAACTCCAGTCTGGCTTTTTAATGTCTCTTTGTCAGCAGTGGGGTTCTCCTTGGTCTCTTGCCTTAGTGCTTCATCTCATTCAGATTACGACGTATGGTTTGAGCCGACACTTTTGCACCCTGAGTCTGCAGGACAGCCTGAATTTGTGTGGAAGTTGACTGAGGATGTTTATCCACCTTTCTAACGATCCTGCGTTGCATTCTTTTGTCAATTTTTCTTTTTCGTCCACATCCAGGGAGATTAGCCACAGTTCCATGGGTTATAAACTTCTTGATCATATTACGCACAGTTGACAAAGGAATTTCTAGATCTCTGGAGATGGTCTTTAACCTTGAGATTGTTCATATTTTTCTACAATTTTGCTTCTCAAGTCCTCAGACAGTTCTCGGCTCCTCTTTCTCTTCTCCATGCTTGGTGGGACACACACAGAAAAACAACAAAAAGGTTGTGTCAACTTTTATACATTCTAACTGGCTTCAGGTGTGATTTCTAGATTGCCAGCACCTGTTACTTGGCACAGGTGAGCTTAAATGAGCATCACATGCTGGAAATAAAATGATTCACCCACAGTTTTAAAAGGGTGCCAACAATTTTGTCCGGCCCATTTTTTTAGTTTTGTGTAAAATTATGTCAATTTTTGCTTTTTTTTTTTTTTGAATTTTTTTCTATTGCTCTAATGCACATAAAGGCAATAAACATGTGTATACAAAAAACATTTGTAACTGCAACAATTTCTGGGAGAAATGGTGTATTTTCTGGAAAAATTCCAGGGGTGCCAACATTTTCGTCCATGACTGTATATATATATGTGCCAAGTAATCTGTACAATCTGTACATCATTTGGGCAAAAAATGATAGCTCCACTTCATTCATTTCTAATATCTTAAACTAATATATTTATCAGGCTTTAGAGGACTTCGGACTTTAGAGGAGCTCATTTTCAAATGCATGCATTAAAGTACATATTTTGTGAAGTGTGGGATGATAGTGAGCCCTAATAAGTGGGCACTTAAAATTGCATAACTGGAAGAGTATGCCTCAAAGTGCCTCAAAATGTCCACCTGTAGGTGTATTTCAAGGTGTGTCCTTGAAAGTCTGCACTTCAAAGTAAGGGCTTGAAAGTGTGCACTTGTGTCCTTGAAAGCGTGAACTTAAAAGTTTTCAAGAACTGGTCCTACTTTGCAACTATAACACTATAAACTCACATTTACAGAATCCCAAGAAGAAAAAACAAAAAAGTGAAGAGCTTTCTAAAGAGTCTTCAAAATACTGCAAGACAAAGTTATTAATTTTTCTTATCTTTCCGCCTGCTGATACCCTTTTTGTCATTTTGCCCCCTGCCCTTCAAACAGCCCTGGTACGTTGCTGTTTACAGGCATTGGAATTATAATGTAGCAGAGGCTTCAATGGAAATACTGAAACTCCAGCCTGTTAAAACGCTTTCATCACCCTCAAGGCCCTCTCTTGCTGACTCTGTGCACTCAGCACTGACCCAAGGCTGTGACTCGACTCTCTTGTGTCTGCCTACGGCATAAAGATAAAGAAGACGATGTCCAGACTCCTGCCATTAGTGCTTGTGTTATATAACTACAATGACTGCAAGTATGGGCATAGAAAAGATTTCATTTAATAATCCATTCACAAAGTGCCTCTTAAACCTGCTGCTATGAATAATGAAAAATATTCAAATAAGTTTGTTATGGTACCCATTAGTGTAATGCATTTTCTTATCCATGCGTCTTAAGAAGGGGCTGTAACACATCTGAGAGGGTCCACACATAAGAAGCAATAATTTTCCAATTAGTTGGACTTGATTGATACATAGATATTCCCTAATAGACACGTACACTTCTGTATAAGGGAATAAGGTGATTATATTAGTTATTATGGAGCCTCATTCATATTCAAATCTATTTATCTTACAGCTGCAGCTGTTGCAGTGCCTCTCTTATGCTATATAGAGATGAAAACAGGCCGACAAGGTCAGGCATGTTATCTCTCTACACCTCGAGAGCCACCCTCATGGTTTCTGCTGTGTCTAAAGGACGCAGGCGATGCTTTATGAATTCAAGGGTGGTCATCTCAGCTGATAGTAGAATCCATTATCAGAGACTAAAAATAGCCGCTCTGATCATTGGCCTGAATTGGATACTTGAACCTGCCGTGTACCACTGAGCCTGCAGAGAAAATGGGAAATTTCAGCCAAGCATGACAAGAATGTCCAAAACAGAAAATGTCTTATTCCCCACTAAGTGGTTTGTTATTTTGGATGACAGAAGGGATCAGTTGGTCTGTAGGAGTCTTTGAATGTCTGCACATGTGCACGCGTGGGAATAGAGAAATGTAATACATGATGATTTCTTGATTTTTTTATTGGACAGATGACAGGATGAGTAAAACATTTACATAACTACTTTGATAGTAGATACCGATTCAGCTGACAGGATGCAATGACAGGAGAAAATTCTGCATGTGCAAAAGAGCTGGAATCGATTGATTAATTTGACAGTGACTCATATTTGAGTGAAAAAAATCAAAGCAGCATTAATTTAACATTATAGTCCTATTAAACTGTCAAAAAACAGCAAATAATAATCAAACATGTCTTTTTAAAATATTGTTTCCTTTTCCAGTCAAATGCTGGCAATTTACTCACCCCAACATGCAATCTGCCTACATATTGTTTTGCCAGAAATTTAAGTGTGCTATGCCAGTGTGAGCCACAGCTCCATATCCTTCAATAAAAATGGAGACTTGTCTTCTACACAAAAAAGAAGAAACTACCAGTCAGTTATTTTCATTCAAAGGCTGACTAATGGCTAAACTAGCTCTTACTTGCAACACATTCCCAATAATGTGGATAATTATGAGTGGAGCCACATGTCAACCTCAAGCAGAGATCAGCAGCACACTAGAGGGCAACAAAAATGCCTTTTCACATTTTCCATGTGCATTCAGAGAGTTTTCATTAATCTAAGCTCAGTATCCATAATGACAAAGTGAAAACAGATTTTTTTTTTTTTTTTTTTTTGTGGACAGCCATTTTGAGGTCTCTCTGGAGATGTTTGCTAGGGTTTAAGTTAAATCTCTGGCTAGGCAACTCTCAGCTATGCCCACCCTCCCAGTCTCTGCTGCTGAAAAGCACCCCCACAGCATGATGCTGCAACCACCATGCTACACTTGTTGGGATTGTATGGGGCAGGTGAGTGGTGCCTGCTTTCCTACAGACATAACATTTAGAATTGAGGCCAAACATTTCAATCTTGGTTTCATCAGACCAGAGAATAGTGTTTTTCACAGTCTGAGTCCTTCAGGTGCTTTTTTACAAACTCCAAGCAGGTTTTCATGTGTTTTGCACTGAGAGGCTTTTGTCTATCCACTCTGCCATAAAGCCTAGATCAGAGGAGGGCTGGAGTGATGTTTGTCCTTGTGGAACTTTGTTCCATCTTTACACGGGTTTTCTGGAGCTCAGTCTAAGTTGCCATTGGGATCTTGGTCACCTCTCTTACTAAAGCCCTTCTTCCACGGTTGCTCTGTTTGGTCAGATGATCAGCTCTTGGAAGAGTCCTGCTTGTGCCACACTTATTCCATGTAAGAAATACGGATGTCACTGAGCTCTTGGGAAATTAGAGTGCAGCAGAACTCCTTGTAGCTTTTCCCAGAAGTTCCCAGGAGCACAGTGGCATCCAAAATTCTCACATGGAATAAGCCAGCACTCTTCCAAGAGCTGGTCATCTGACCAAACTGAGCAACTGGGGAAGAAGGGCCAAGTACCAGACGGTCACTCTGAGCTCCAGAGATCCTGTATGGAGGTGGGACAAAGTTCCAGAAGGACAACCATCACTGCAGCCCTCCTCTGATCTGGGCTTTATGGCAGAGTGGCTAAACCAGGGGTGTTAAACTCAGTCACAGCAGGGGCCGGATTCTGGATTTAGGTCTAACCTGAGGGCCCAACAGGGTCAACACAACCTTAAACTGTCAACCTCATTTTCACCAGTAATAAAATATGAAAAAACAACAACACTGATTATAAATAATTTGGAAATTCAAATAAAATAAATAAAAATAAATGTGATAAGTTTAAAGGCTCAAATCTGAGATCAAAATTCCAATTTATTTGTTAAAAAAAATCAGAACATAATATTAAAAATAGAAAAATAATGTTTTTAAAGAGAAAATATACTAGGAGAAAGATGAAATCTTAAGTTTGAAAGGTCAAAATAAGAGATCAAATTTGAAATCATGACTTTAAAAGTCAATTATGTCTAAACATTTTAAATTGTGAGTCCAAAATATGGTATTAAAAAGCCAAAATAAGGAGTTGAAAATGTCAAAATATGATTTAAATTAAAAATTGTGAATGTAAAAGGTCAAAATATGGTATAAAAAGTAAAAATTAAGAATTTAAAATGACAAAATATGAAAAAAATTGAAATCATGAGTTTAAAAGTCAAAATATGAGATTAAAAAGTCAAAGTAAGGAGTTGAAAAGGTCAAAATGTGACTTAAAATTTAAAATTGGGAATCTAAAAGATAAAAACGTGACATAGTAAGTCCAAATTATGAGTTGAAAAGGTCAAAACATGAAACGAAAACTCAAAATCATAAGTCTGAGTCATAATCTTGAGATGCAAAATTGAAAATATGAAATAAAACACAAATTAATTTCTTTCCTCACATTTTTGACTTTTGATGAAATCTTTCTTACTATTTACTTTTTCAAATTTTTATGGCTTAACAAGTATATTTTAAATAATCAAGTTGAAGTTTGCATTGTTATACTGGAAGAAATCTGCAGACCTCATACTGGTGGACCAGGCAGAATACAAATATGATCTTGTGGTCCAGATATAATCATTACATGGGCCGGATTTGGCCCCCGGGCCTTGAGTTTGACACCTGTGGGCTAGACAGAAGCCTCTCAGTGCAAAACACATAAAATCTCACTTGACTTTCACATGGTTTTTGCTGCAAACTAGGTTGACTTCTAAAAATGAAGTTTTCTTCTGTCTTATTTTAACAGTCAAATGTATTACTTCCTGTGAGTAGTCTTTCTCATCTGACACCTACCCCACCTTAGTACATTAAAAACAACTTGATGGAAATAATCAGTCCTCTTCTTGATTATCTGATTTTATTTTGTTGCTCTTTAAGAGTCATCAGTCTAAATTTCAATCTTTTTATAGCTAGATAAAATCTCCTCACAGGAGCTTTACGTTAGCCTCAGCCTTGTTGGAGCCTCTGTTTACTCTGCATTCATGCTTCAGCATATGTAACTCCAGTGTCCTTATAACAGGAGTTCACCTACGGAAGACGGATTCTTTCACTTGCACTGAAATGACAGGTTGTGGAAAATGTTCACCCTTGAGTATAACCGTGGCGCTGAGTTTTAAATCATGTGCTGAGTGACAGTGGTGCAGTGATGTTTCTGACCTCCAGCAGAGCTGACGCTGCTGCTTTTGAAGAGGGGACCTACAGCTGCAGCATACATCTTTACGAGGAGTCATTGTGTGAGAGGTCGTCCCTGTGCTAAAATTCTTCTTTCACCTTAAACACGCTTTGTTCCACTGTGGCTGAAAAACAGAAACCAGGCCAACAGATGTTAGTGTCAACCTCATAACCCACAGAAACAAAAATATGACACCAGACCAATGTGGAACATTGAAGAGAAAGTTAAGACTCATCTCCTTTTATTCCCTGGAAACACCATATATACAAACATCATCCAGATTCAGTTTTTTAAAAACATCTCAATGTAATTTTACAGTTTGACTTATTTACAAATCTATATTATAATCACAGTTGGAATATTCCACAAAACAGAGCAGGAGAGATCATTGCACAGGAGGAGGGAAACAGAAAAATGTCACATTTTGACACTCACACATACTACACACCATTTCTTCATATCCAAATAGTGAATCAGGTTTTTCTATTCATTCAAGCACAAAATGCTGCAGCATGGCTTTGCTTCAAGACTGTGGAAATGTGGGAAATCTTTGCATCAGCAGTCTTTCTCAAGGTGACTAAAACCGAGAGAAGCATATTAGCGTTCCTCAGAGAATTACAAAGAATTAATCAAGAAATCCGGTTTTGCATTGGTTGGATTTTACTCCTGAAAGAGACTGCAGAACAACACAAGCTGCTGGGAGTTTAACTTTTTTTTTTTTTTTTTACACTTATAAAGTTGCATGAAAGCATCCAGATCTGTGAAAAATTCTCATGAAACCCCTGAATGTAATGTGATAATGCTGCAGCCTTATTGAACTTTTCCTGGATTAAAAGGTGACAAAGTTTTAATATTAAGTAGCTAAAGATGTGATCTTCAAGTTTTCTGTCTCACATCGTTGAAAGGAGTCAGCTTGAATGAAATAAAAAGTGAAGGTACATCAAAAAGAAAGCACCCACTGCGGCAGCAGGGAACCTTTAAGGACTCAGTGACCTCAATCCAGGAAACTTTCATCTCTATTCACGTGGTGGGGCCATTTTAACAACGCCTCAGGGTGCACGGGAGGGGGATTGGCCCTGGAACCATTCATAACCCATTAAAGCTTGTCTCTGATTGGGGGGGGCTGGAAGCTTATCTTTTGTGATAGAAACTGAGGTCAAGATCAAATAAAGAGTGTGAAAAGTTCAGTTTTAAGTTGTCAGCTTTGCGTGTTTGTGTCTACTGTATGCAGGAGCCATTAAACAGCTGTTGCGTACCGAGCTGCAGGTGTGCTTGTGTGGCTGCAAACTCTGGTCTAAATGCAAATCATGTTTACCCCTCCAGATGTTACATGGTCCAACTGGTAAAAGCCTACAAGCCCTGACAGCTGAACCATGAGGTGTAAAGTCAAAAATACAAGGCACACAGCACACACATTCACACAATTATGGACACTTTTAAATATTCAGACAACGTCCAGTCACATGATGCATGTGCACAAGCATAAAAGCAGACATGTATGACAAACACAAAAACATTTAGAACAAAAAAGAAGACAAAAATCAAAAGGGGCAGGATTGCACTTTGTCCCTGGATATATTTCTGTAGGTTCCATCGGCATTTCTGAGCTACAGCTACAAATCGTCTTTCTCTTTACACTTGATTTACTTCAACCACTTCATTGGCACTACAAGAAAAATAAAAAGGAGTGTGATATGAACACCGTAGCATTATAGCTCTCACCATATGACAGGTCTGGTTTTGAGGGACTAGCTGGCATGTTGGTGCCCTCTGTTTTAATGAGGAATGATGCATATCTACTGTTAAGGAAGCTGGATCGTTGATATATTCATAATCAGGTCTGAGCAAATGAATTTTTGCCTGTAAAGAAGCATTTACACAGAATTAAAGGAATAAAAAAGTGCTTACACAAAAACTGATTTTAAATTAAGAGCTATAATCTACAGATGCCCAAAATGGACAAACATCCACACATTTCAGGCCAGCAATAGCTAAGGTTGAAGGTTATTACCTTTTAGGGTTGTCTGCCCATCCAACTGTATGGACCATTTCTGTAAATGTGATATTTCATTGAACAAATATTGCCCAAATGGCCAACCTGATTTAAAGATGAGCAGTTTGATTTTGGAGGTTAAAGATGAAATGTGAAGAGTGAAAGTAAAAAATATTAAGCAGATGTGATTAAAAACTCATGTGAATTGAATAATGATGTGATAAAAATGCATTTGTATTACAAAATAAAGCGATACATTCTAAATTAATTTGAATAATAAGAAGCTAATTTGATTAAAAAAAGGTTGCAATTTGAGGAAAATAGTGGAAAAAATGTATGATTTTGATTGTTTTACATTCATTATTTATAATTAAAACATTTTCATTTATCATTTAAGGAGAGAGGCCTCAAGTAACAAAAAAGTGGTGATAAAAATTACTGTACTGAAAATCATTGTGATTTGACTTATAAAGCATAAAAAATGCATGTCAATTAAACATTGTCTAAAAATATTTGTGAATTAAAAATAAAAGTGATCATATACAACATGTGTTTGATAAATGAATATTTTTGCATTGTTAATGATAAACATTGATTGAAAAACCATCAAAATGATGACAATTTGCCACATTTTTCATCAAATAAAATAATCTGTCCTGTCATTTCTTTCTTCAGATGCATTTTATAAAATTTTAATCACCTCCACTTTTATCATTTGTTATTACTTTCATCCTCCGTTGGCAAATGCTTACCTCTTTTTTTTATAAACACCTCAAGTACACCTATAGGGGTTTTCTTCAAACTGCATAAAACCACTTTGACTCAAGGATAAACTAAATAGATTTTAGAGTTCAAGGGTCAGGGTAACAGGGCTGATGTTCATCTCTTGCTTGTAACACATCTTTAGAAAACGTTGCAGGATTTTGTTCAAATCTAGCAGGAACATCCACTTTGACTCAAGAATGACCTCATTATATTTTGCAGATCATAAATGAATCTTAAGTAGCTAATGTTCATCCTTTGCTTTTTCACACAACATCTTAAGAACACCTTGTGTGATTTTCTTCAAAATTTGCACAGACGTCCACTTTGGTTCAAGGATGAACTGTTTCAGTTTTGGAGATCATCAATCAAAGGTAAACATCTTTGGACCTCATGTTGTTGCCCGCTTGTTAACGTGATATGTGGAGAACACTGTTAGGGATTCTTTTCAAACTATGCACAAAAGTCCACTCTGACTTTGCAGTTCAAAGTCTTATTTAACAACGCTTCAGTTCATCCCTTGTCGTTAATGCATTTTCTTAAGAACACTTCAAGGGATTTTCTCTAAACTTGGCACAAATGTCTACTCTGACCCATGGAATCAGTGGTAAGATTTTGAAAGTCAAAAAGTCAAATGGCCTATAAGACTACTGAGAATGAATTTTTTTTTTTCGGTAAGGCAAATACTTTTGAGTTTTTGCTGTGCTGTTTATCCTTGGTTATAAGTACTGATGTCATTACTTATTTGTGTTGTTATTTTAAGATTTGAGGGTAGGTTTTTCTGTGGTAATGATTTTATTTCCCAAGCAAAAATGAAATTAACTTATTTTCACAGGGAAAAAAGTGGTTTTATCCCAAGATAACTAGATAAGAGTCCATATTTTGAGAAATCCAACCAAAATGTACCTGTAATTGCTGGAAATGGAGTAAAAAACATGTATGGATGCATGTCCCCTAAAGGCTTCTGTAGGGATCAAAAATTCTAAATGCCCAAAAAAAGTAAAGAAAATTGATAATCTGACAAAATCTTAAATAAAAATTAAATTTCAAGCCAACTAAATGAAAAATATACATTCAAAACGGCCTAATTTCTACATTTCATCCTTTACATGATATTATAGTCGACACAGATTTTCTTCAGATTTATACCATAAGGAGACTTCCAGACAGATGGCGTTTGGACTGCACTGCAAAAACAGAAAGTTTGAGTCCTTTCATCGAGCTCGCATGTCACACAGATGGGTTGCTCTGCTGATATGAGGCACCTTTGATTCAGCAGCTTGCTCCCTAAGTGCTGTGAGGAGCAGAAGATGACGAGAAGGTGCAGGTGGCCCACACAGAGGTCCCTACACTTCCTTTTTCCTGACATATGGAGTGCTGCAAAGAAGGAGAAAATTCATTCTGGCAGATGGACATCAGGAGAGCATGCTGGGCGATGATCATCATGGCGATTATTTACTTTTTCTTGGAGCTGTGAGTCATTTCAAAGGAAACAAATGTAATTCCTTTCTATTTCTAGGATGAATTTTCTCTACATTCATGATTATGGCATCTTCAAGTCAATTTACAAGGTGGATAAGGTCCCAAGCTTGAGGAAAGTTGCCAAAAGAGTTTTGTTTTTAATCTTGGCAAGGCTCAGGAGAGGTGAATGTCAGCCAGAGGAAGATTTGTTGTGTAGTGTGAGGGAACAGTTGCATCAATGTGGATGGAATAATGAGAAGTTCAAGTAATTTCAGACGTGTTCGTCAAATATTCCCCTCCGAGAATTAATCCTGAGGCTCTACTGGCACTTACAACATTCATTTTTCTCCTTCATATGTTGGGACATTTTTCATGGCGAATACTCCCTGGTCCTTTATTGAATTGTGACAGCATTTTGTCACTTCCTCCTTGTTCCATCGTCAGGTTCTCTCTGCTGTTTGATGAGCCTCTCAATCTCAGCTCCTAGTGTTTGCAGATTCTCCTGTTAGAGAGGGGAGAGACTTTTAGACTCAAGTGAAAATAAACGAAAGGAACTGTTGTGTTAGAAATAATATTTATGTGAGGCTGCTAATTTGTTCAGAACATGGCACTAAAGAATCCATCAATCAGAGTGAATGTTGTCTTAATTCGTTTCTGTCACAGCGTTTTGTTTTATTGTCATTTTATTGTGCTCATGTCAGTGTTTTTTCAAAATAATTTCTTCCTGCTTAATGCCAATCATTTCTCATAAACAGATAAAATTGTTGCTGCCAGTAAAACTCCCACATCACGAGTTATTTTCTCATTATGGTTGTTATGGAGTGAATCTTTAAAGACACGTTTGACATAAAGACGACCAGGAGCTGCTTGTTTGCAGCATTATCAAAGAATCTAATGGGCCAGCATAAACAAGATGCAAATTAAAGACAAACTTCAAAAAAACTACAAGAAAACGTGAGACAAATGTCAGCCTCTCCTCAACGCAAAACTCATGAAAGCCCAATTGTAGAAAAATGTGGTATATTTTTATGTAAATGAGGTCTGTCATACCATAAATAACAAACACAAGTGTAAAATATATGTCCATGTGTTGGAAACAAGTTCACTAAAAAGATGAAACAACAACACTTGGTGACACATATACTGTATATGAGAAAATAAAATCAGAAAATACCTACATAAACATTGTGTTCCAATCTCAACACTGATAAATGATCAATACTCCAGCTGGGTGACCAATATAGTCTTTTAATTAGGAAATCACAGGAAATACTGTAGTTAAATTATAGGTCTATAAATTTATCTTCTGCTTAAACTACTTTCATTGTTCAAGAACTATTTAAAGCTGCTATCAGAAGTTCTTATCCTGTACATGAATAACTGATGTTTTCTGAATTGTATGGAGAATGTAAAATAAATGATTGTTTATTTAGCATAGAGTCTATCCATTTTTTGATACCTTCATTTTTGTCGCTCATGTTGGGGCGTCTGTTCAATAGCCACCTAGAAAATCCTCACAGGAACTCTAAAATACACAAAGACCCTCCATTGCAGAATCCTAACTAAACTCAGCCGAAGAGGCCAGATAAGGAGAAATAGTGTGAAAGTAGGTTTCAATCAACTATTTTAGGTCATGATCTAGTAAAAGAGAAAAACATGTGTCAGTGGGGCGCAGCGTCTTTACTTAGCAGTAACATCAATAATGCATTTTCTGTATTAGACCACAGTTTCCAACACGTCATCTCTGTTAGAAGTGAGCTTTCTGACACACAACCTGATGATCCCGCTGTCCTTACACGCCAGTAAAATTAAATGAAAAAGCGACTTCAGACGGTGTGATAGAAGCTTTGACTGGCTATAAAGGTTTGGGATCGACAACCAAAATGTCAGACAAACAATAACAGCTGGTTTGACATTTCCTGTGCCACTTTGATCCAAAACAACACTGTCACATTGTCAGGAGAGGATTTTATCAACTTCCCTTTGCTATTTTTGTCACAGTAAGGCTCATCAGGCAAAAATTTAACACATCATGAGTGCCTTGTTTCTTTTAACACAGATCTGCATTTGAACATTAAAGCAAAAATTAATAGTAAGACAATCACAAAAGTTCAGCAAAACAAAATGCTAATATATGCCTGTTTCCATCCAAAACTGTTATTCGAGTACTAGAAGTCAGCAGGTCAAGCAGGAGGTGGAGCCTCTCATGAAAAAAAAAAAAAAAAACAAAGAAAAAAAAAAAAGGAAACACACTGCAGAAGAAGGCAGCTTTGGTTATGTTGCATTTTGATCCACAGACTATATTTTGGAAGCCAGACAAGAAATAAACAGGATCTTATCTGAGGAAATGGAGAGTTTTAAACATTCTTTTTCTAAATGTCTGTGTTCTTGGAAGAGTTGGAAGCATGTTAATTTAGAAATGTCATTGTTTATTTGCCGAATGTGTTTCTGCTACAAAAATTTGTATGTTCCTTTTATCCTTGAACCTCACTTTAACTCCTTTGAATTTGCAGCGTGTAGAGCTAGAATTTTCATAACATGCAAATTGTAAACGCAGAGAGATGCATTGGATTGGAAAGGTTTCTTCACATTAAACCCTAAAACATCATGAAATACAATATAAAATAAAAATCTGTGACAAGAATTCATGCAGTGTTTCTTTGTTTTTCTTTTTCAAGAGAGAAACAGAAACAGTGCAGCATACAGATACAAAAGTAGTAGAGGGTTGTTTCAGATGAAGATGCAAGCAGCTGAAAAGATAGTATTGAAATATAGAAAGCCGACCACGGCAAGATCGGGATCCTGTTTGAGAGCCAGTTTGTATCATTATTACTAGTACTATTATTATTTCTATACATGTTGTGTGTTTGTGTTATGTGATTGATTAGTCGGGATGATCTTTTCTCCAGACTACTCTATGAGCACATGCATTCATGACTCATGATGGATGGTGTAACATTAATGCTTCAGATCAGGTGTGTCCAGCAGATTTCATCTGACCTGCAAGGTGTTTTAGGGAGACAGTATTGTTTGAAAAGTAATTAAGACATTTTCATTCATTTGAAAAAAAAAAAAAAAAATGGCATAATTGGAGTAAAATACCAGCAATACTATAAATCACATGGCATGACGTTGCTAAATTTAGCAGATAAAATAAAGCCAAACTCATACCCACATGAAGAGCTGTTTGGGAGTCAAATGAGCCGTCTCTTCTTGCTGAGCAGAGCTAAATAATTTGGATCACTGAAAGGAGCCTGAATTCCCATCACTAGTGGTTACAGAGATGTTTGCACAGCTTTCAAACTAAATCATCATGATTAAACTTGGGTATAGCACACTGCACAGAGCAGCTACAGTAAATATGGTACTCAGAAGGGCAATGAGAACATATATCACTCTGGTTAAATCAAATAGATATAAGAGAAATATTCCAGACGTATGAACAAAGTGTACTAATGAGAAGGGGACTTTGTGTCATGGTGTTTGGCAGTGTTGTAAAATCAAACAAATCTGGGAAGAGTTGAAAAAGAGAAGTAGAAAAAATAATTCTGAAAGATATGCCAATGGCTATTGTTCTGGTAATTTACAACCAAAGTCACAGCTTTATTAAAACGATCAGATAAAGATAATTATGTGCCTTACACATGCCAGAAGATCCACTACAATATTTTGGAAACAGACCACATGTTACACGTTGTGTTAGGCAAATGCTTGTAACATTTCTTTCAGAGAGTGGCATATATATAAGAAAGGGAAAACAAGATCTGTTTGAAAAAATGTCATTTTATTTCTTGCCATTTCTTTACTTACAGTTTTGATTTGTACATCAGTTTGTACAGAAGATGGCCCAAGTCTGAAGAGTAGTTTGTTTATAATGGAGTGCAGAAGAATGATTTTGTTAGGTGAAACTCGTGCTTGTTACTGTTCTGTTTTGTAACCTAAATATGCAAAAATCAATAAATATGTTGATAAAAAAATGTGGCACTCAGGGATACTGCATTCTCAGGTGGGAGTAGGTGTGAAGTTTCAGTATGAAAAAAATCCTTGTCATTAATAAAGCATAATATCAGGACACAGCTGCCTGCTAAATACCAGTTAAAGTGTGAATCACTCAGTTTCCTTGTGAGTGGGAATTTTACAGTTTAATGTATAACAGACTGAATTTGGATGTAAATGCCCAATGTTTTGTTTTTTTGTTGTCACCTGTGCTCTCATGGGTACCTGATAATAATTCATAGCCGCAGCATGCCACTGACAAGGCTGATTAATTATCCAATAATGTCGTTTACACTAAAACAATCATGCACAAACTGTAAAATTAGAGGTTTCTGAGGCAAACTGCACCCATCATCCACATGACCAAAGCATGCAAATCCCTTTTTTCAGCTTTTTTAGGTCAATGATTACAAAGTATGGTGCCCACTGCGTGAGCTTACCTTCAGAGTGATGTTCTTCAGCAGTGTGTCCTCCAATACTGCCTGCAGCTTCCTGTTTATCTCCAGCGACAGGTCCAGGGTCAGCCCGCTGTCTGCCGGGTGGGAGGTGTACAGCGATGCCATGATGCCTCCTCGCCGGCTCAGGTGGGCTTTGTTAATGTCTGATGCCTCCGACGAGAGGGCCCCTGACTCCTCTCTCAGCACATAGCTCTGGATTATTCTGTGGGGAAGGAAAGAGGAGGAGATGAGTCAAACAGCGTGCTCAAAAGAGGAGGAGGAAACCGAGTGGCATCGAGTGGAGAGCATCAAGCAAAGAAAATTGAGAAAGTGGGATTTACAGGTAGGAGCGTGAAGAGCTCCTATAGAGCAGGGAAACTGATTGTAGCAGAAAAAGCAGTGGACGTTTCTAGAGTATTAAATCAGGTAGTATGGCTGCTTGATCCTGCATGCACTGAAAACATTCAGGAATTGTTACGTAGACTGTTAATGAACCTGTCATAGAAGGAACATTAATGAAAAGAGCAGCATCAGCAGGATCTAAGAAAAGAGAGATAAATCTCATCGCATTATTATCTATTAGTTCAGACAGGTGCATAGGGCTGTGCACAGGTCTACAGTGAAGGTCAAAACCTTCCCTAAAATCCCCTGAGATGATTCAGTAATCAATATTTTCCACTGGACCCCAACCTGGCAGTACACCTGAAGGGCTTAAGCTTAAAATGACGACAATATTCAGGTCCATGCTGCTATTGTGTGGTTAACATTCAGCATGTGTCTGAGGGGGATGGTTTAGAAGAAAGAGGTGGGTATCTGCAGGATGAGCTCTGTGCAAAGGGACGGTCCTGACCGTGAGTGAGATTCTGCAGGAAGATTTCCACAGGGAGAAATCAGTGTTTTTCTTTTTTTTTTTTTACAAAGTCAGTGAATCCTTGCTTGGTGATGCAAACACCCAAAATGCTGCAACTACAAACACCAGGACCACAGCAACTACATTTTCTATTGTTACCACAACTATCACTTCTGCTTCAACTAAACCACAGTATTATCGAGCTTTGAGAACAGGAATAAAACAAGAGGATAAATAATACATATAAAAAAAGAGTAGGAAGGGGATACTATGCAACTATAAGAGCAGAGTTTTAGACCAAAACAAATGCTGTCTTTGGACAAGCCTCTTTCATCCCTCCCACCTTCACAGCAAAAGCATATGAGAAGGAGAGTGGCAACTAATGCCATTGTTTTTTTCATCAAATGACAAACTTTTCTTTAGTCTCGAAAGTCTGTTGGTTCTATTTCAGCACATTATTATTCAGACGGCATGACATCTCTTCCAGGAAATGAAATAAAAAAGATAATACAAAACATGTATGCCACATGTCTGAGCCTCGAAGTGATAGATATATAAAAAGTTTGTGAACACAGAGTTGAGAACAACAAACTTTGAACTCTCTTCTTAGAAAGTCATTGACAGAATTGATTTACTTGGCTGTGTTTGCGTACTGCTATACGATTATTTAGAACATTGCGTATTATGCCTGAAAGCATTCCATAATTCCTTGGTTCTCAAGTGGAGGGTCAGGCCTCAAAGGTGGGTTACAAAGCTCATTTCCAGGATAGTCTGCCTGCAGACCATTATTTCTGATGGCCACTCTCCCAGACCATTCATCTGAGACACTGTATACCTCAGAATGGAAAGATGAAACTATTGTTTGGAGTGAGGGTAAGGGTTGGGATACCAAAAGTTAAGTTAAAAACCAGACCTGCAAAATCCATTTACAAAATGTTTTAAAAAGCTGAGTAAAAAGTCTGTTTTCAGGAAAAAAGCTCGTCCTCCATAAAACATCCTTAAGCAGTAAGCGTAGTGTCTATGTTATCTATGTTAACTTCAGCCACATTTGCTAAATCTCACTTTGCAAAAGCTAACTTAGCTATACATAACGGAGTGTCGTTGCTATGTTGCTAAAGCTAATCTCACAAAGCAGCTATGTAGAGACGCTATCTTCATACAGTGCCATGAAAAAGTATTTGCCCCTTTCTGATTTCTGAGTTTTTTGCATATTTATCACACTTACATGTTTCGGCTCATCAAACCAATTTTTACATTTCACCCAACCCAAGTAAATAGAAAATGCAGTGTCTGAATGATTATTTAATTCTTTAAGGGGGGAAAAATCCAAACCTATCTGGCCCTATGTGAAAAAGTAATTGCCCCCCTTTGTTAAATCATGAGTGCCTGATTACCGCCAGATTTGTTGAATCAATAAATCACTTAAATAGAAGATGTCAAAATGGAGTAGGCTACAAGATCTCAAAATGTAACTGTCAGGCTTTGTCGATGAATAAAGTTGAATTAAAAAAAAAATCTAAAACTGGAAATATGTCGTACCAGCAAATGACAGCACTTCCTCTCCGAGATGTACAGTGTCAGAGATGTACGGTCTACAGCCAGACCCCTCTCCTAATTTCAGTGAGTTGTCTTTATCTCTTTATTATATCACATCTTCTGTTGTATTGAAATTCCAAACTGTCACATTTTCACTAAAAAATTTAATAGTGATTGAAAAAATTAAGAAATTTGGGTCACGAATCGTCAAAAAGGAGGTACTGGACCAGTAGAGAACCACTGTCCTAAAATTTGCCTTGTCTTTTTTCCCCTAACAGTGCTGTGAATAAAGATAATGTTCATTTCTCATATGACTGAGAAATATAACTATTACTATTCCTGTTTGAAGGGATTTTTTATTGTTGTGAGAGTACTAGGAATGGCTGAAACATGCAAGCTTTCTCAGAGAGAATTTGAACCATGCATTCATAGTGAAGTGAATAGTGTTGCACATGCTACTAGGCATGCAGCCTGTGCCTCAAACCTCCATATATTAAAGATATTAAATGTGCCAACTGAATGAGAAGGGAAAGAGGGCAGATAAAACCAACAGTAATGCATGCATTTTAACTACTCATACTGGGGATCTACCTCCTACTGTATTATTCAAAGTTAAAGGTGCTCTTTTTGCATATGTATTATACTCTTACATAAACATATCCTTGGACTACATAAACATAAAAGTGTATGTTGCAGTGTAAGCACTATAAACCAACAAAAAATACATATATGGTGCAAAAAAGGAATGAAATGACTTAGCAGCTATGTAAGCAAACGGTCCCCATCCACACACACAGACTAACACAGAACACCTGGGCTTGCACGGACACAAAATGAGACTTACCTCTGACTAGACTTGTAAGGGTCCATATTTAGACCCCCGTCCCATGACGCAAGTGGTTAGTAAAAACAAAACAGTGACAGAAATTAAAGATGTGGCCACATGGGGGGCTGTGTGGCATGCATGGGCCAGCGGGTGGAGAGGTTGAGGGAGCTGGGATGCGAGTGACAGGTTGGAATCAAGCAGGACAATGACTTACATTATACTGGTTACAATGGTGCTAGAATTATGTTTGGTTTTACATTTTTAATTCCTTAGGCTTTTAAAAAATTGTATTCTACTTTTTCTCTTGAGAGTACAAGTAATCTTATCTAGGTGCTTTCAATTTTATTTTCTACTTGTGCTCATTGGTTTTGCACTGATACTTGGACAACTGGCCCATGAACCTAATTCTGATTCTGGTTTGTTTTTTTGTGTAGGAAATAAAGGACAAGTGGGTGCAAGGCAATACAATAACAGCAAAATGAAGAGGAAGGTGTGCCCACATACTTGCTCATTGCTACAAAAGGTTATTAAATCACAACATTTCAACCTGAGGCCTTCCTCAGCTGAAGACCTGAAGACTTCTAGTCAAAACATGGGATTTATTACAGTTTTTGTAGTATTGAGCAGGTGTACAGGCATACCATTCTCTCCCTGCTTTTTTGTTTCGGTTTATTAATCTTTTTAAGTAAAATGTTATTTTCTTCGAAAAGGTTAAAGTAATGGGGCAGCAACTGAAGCATGCATGAAGTGAAGGAGAGCTCTGGGCTAGAGAAATGCTTGCTGTTTTACCTCTGTCTGTGTCATGAGAATAACTCACTTGCCTATACCAGCATGTTAGTGTGGGATGTAAACTACAAAAATGGTAACACTTGGGGTACCTACAATGTTAATTCAGAGATTAGCGCTAATATAATAATAACATTTATAATTAATAGTAACAGCAGATCAGCTCAGCCTGATGAATGATGGACCGACATAATGCTCCCAGTATATATCGATTTAATACGTGACCTTGTTAACTAGTGACTTTCAGCTGACTGCTGGCAGATGCCATTGTTGCAGCAGCTGATAAAAACAGGTGTAGTCCTCAGGAATGTCTCCTTGTTTGGGTTTACATTTTTTGCCAAAATATCTTCATTCGCTATGTTTTAAATCAAAACCCAGCCACAGAGGCACACAGCTGAAAGTCATCAATCTGCATGGTTACTTAACTGTTACACTGGTCGTAACGTTCACAGGTTTAAACATCAATATAAAACAGGACTTATCTGTCGCCAGCTGGATTGATGGACATGTTTGTCTCTGTATGCAGTGACAATGACACGTTGTGAAGTTGGTTTACTAATTTTTGTTTGAAACTATCAACCGTTGTTGTCTCTGCTGCTGAGTTGACTGACGCCTCCTTCGCCTCCACACTCCTCTGCCACACACGTGCACACTGTATCTCGCCTCAGCTGTGCACATCCTCAAAAATTCACACAACATGGACGGAAGATGAATTATTCACATGACAGAGGAGGTGTGACAGTCAACACAGCAGCAGGGAAATAATAGCAGAAAGACAAAACTGCTAAACCAACCAGGGGACATGCGGTAGCCATGATTCGTCCATGTATGCACAGTTAAAAGCTACCTTATCTCCAGCCTTAAAGGGGCAGTACAACTCTGCTGCAAGGTGTCAAAACACGAGACTGTATAAAGGATGGACTACACAGTAACCCTCAAGATTTGAAGGCAAAAAAGTTTGAGCTCCTTTTTCTTACTTGCTGCAGTATACAGCAGGTTGTAAACCCCACCTCTTACATGGTAATAGATAGTGGCACAGGGAACACTACAAAATTGGTACTTTAAATAAATTGCTCTAATCTGTCAACTTTTGTTCAGTAATTTTCTCACTGATTTGGCTTCTTTTTAATAAGTATTTGATGCTTTAAAGCAGGGGTGTCAAACACAAGGCCCAAATCCAGCCTGCAAGATCATGTTTCTATTATAACTGGCCCACTATTATGAGGTCTGCAGATTTCCTCCAGTTTAAAAGTGTAAACTCGACCTTGATGATTTTAAATTGCCTAGTTAAGTCTTAAAAATTTGAAAAGTAGAGAGTGAAAATAATAAGTTAAAAAGACAGGAATGTGGGAAAAGAGATTAATTTGTGTTTCCATATCATATTTTTTTAAATTTTCATATCACAATTACAACTTACTTACAGTTTGAACTTCTTATTTAATATTTTGACCTTCAAATTCATAATTTTGACTCTCTATCTCATATTTTTACCTTTTAGAATTTCAATTTCATTTGTTTTATTTTTTAAGATTTATTTTTGGGCCTTTTAGTGCCTTTATTAGATAGAGGAGGACAGTGGATAGACTCGGAAACAGGGAAGAGAGCGGGGAGAGACATGCAGGAAATGGTGCCACAGACTGGACTTGAACCTGGGTTGCCTGCGTACATGGTGCACGCCTTAACCGCTTGACTACCGGTGTGCCCAGAATTTCAAATTTTAAGTGATCATTTGACCTTATAAACTATTGATTTTGAATTTTACCACACATTTTTTAACCATTTAAACTCATGATTAGGCATTTTATCTCATATTTTGACCATTTAAACTCATGATATAGAATTTTATGTCCTATTTTGAACTTTTAAACTCCTAATTTTGATTTTTTTCTGATATTTTGACCTTAAAAATTCATGGTTTCAACTTTCTAGCTCATATATTTGCCTTTTTGACTTTTTCAATTATGTTTTAACCCTTTGAACTATCAAGTTTGACTTTTTATCTCAGATTTTGAGCTTTTAAACTCATAACGTTGTCATTTTTAATCTTAAAATCATTTATCATCTGTTTTGTCACCCCTTTAATTCATTACCAGTTAAAATGAGGTTGACAGTTTATAATATAATGTTGACCCTATTGGCCCCTAAGGTTGGACCTAAATTCAGAATCCAGCCCCTGCTGTGATTGAGTTTGACACTCCTGCTTTAAAGTGTAGAAAATACCATAATTGACTACTCTACTGATGAGGGAAGCGCCTGTGGTGCTGCGTACATCGAATTAAAAGAGGAGAGGGGGATCATTTGCCATGTCATCATTAAGTCACTACTGTAGCTCCACTAGTTAACATATTAGTAATAATTTGTCAACACCTGTGGTGGAACTGGGTCTCTTTTGTACACTTTTTACATCTTTGTATACTGTCAGTTTTCAAAACATTACACAAAGCCCTGGTTCTTAAAATAGCTAAATGTGGGAACCAAAAAACTTTCTTGGGCTGAAACTTTTCAGTCATCAAAATAATCATTTATCCATACAGAATATGTGGAAAGCCAAAGGTGATAAAGGCTTTTATACATCAGTCCATTCTTCTTGTCGCAGCTTAATTAACCTAAAATGCCCTTTTATGAAGGATCACAGGTGCTTGTTTGAGCTCCAAGTATCCCAAAAACCATCTGCTGGTGGGTCCAGACATCCTAGATAACCTTGAAAGGATCCATTATAGCATGTTTTAACTACATTTAGCAGATGTGGGTCCATAATAGGCTTCATGGGAGTCTATATCTCTCTGCTTAGCAGCTTCCATTGATTGCAACTCTAAGTGAGAATAAAAGAGATGCTTCACTGATAAAGAGTCAGCCACACATCCTCCTCCCCCTCCTCCTGCAGCTCTGTCCTCATGTGCTTTATATCAGCAGTGTTTTAATTCAAGTCACACAATGGCACATTAAGGCTTAATGGTCATTTTAACCATGTGTAGGGATTGAAGGACAGACATTGTTGCCCTTGTCGGATGATGTGTCTGTTTCTGCATGTTTTAGCTCATTCATAAGTCTTATACCTTATGTGAACATAATAATCACTGACCTGATTATGACTTTACAGCAGCATATGAATACGCTGCTTAAACACAGCATTATAGTATATCATTTTATCAAATAATGACCCAGAACTGAAATGTTAATGGAATTAAACTGCTGGTTTGATCATCAGTTTCTCTAATTGGGTGAACTTCAGGTTTTTACAAGAAGTTGGCAGTGGATGTTGCTGAATTTTGAGCGCTCTGATTGGATGTTTCCTACCTAAAGAGATTCATTTTCTAAACAAGAGTGCCTAAAATATTGCCTCCCACTTTATAACTCTTGATACTAGTACTTTGGTAAATTATCGATACACGAGAAATAAATAGTTCTGATCCTTTAAGATAAATGAGCTTAAAGATGTAAAACAGGAGTAGTATGGGTTTGGTGACATAAACCCAACATTAGCCTGTTGTTTTCTTTCCACTGAGTGTCTTTTTTTTAGAGCCCTTCTAAGCTTCTGTCCCACATCTGTGTCTCTTTCATTTATCTCCAGCTTCAGGCTTACAGTGAGCTCGTCACCAGCTCGTCCTGGAGGAAAAGGGACAGAAAGGCAAAAAGGACAAATTCACATCCACATTCTGGGTAATGAAACACCCCCCGCTTAGCTGAGATCTTTTACGGAGCTAAATTTAGTCCAGCAACCGTGGGATTCGTCCTCAATCCAAACTCTTGAATGTAGGTTGAGGCTAATGGATTCAATCTGAGCGAATGAGCGAGCTTGAGAAACAAATGAGAAGTGGGATGCAGAAGAATTAAAGTCATCTGACGTATCTGGAAATGAGAGCTGAGGTGTTGCAGGGCTTACACAGGGTGATCTCTATTGATCAAGTCAAAATATCTGTACTTTTTCCTTGAAGAGAAAAATGTTTTTACGTCTTAAGAGATTATCTTACATAAAAACCTCACACCTAAACCCATTTTATCTTGGCACTGGCCCACAATTCACATCAAGGCTAGTCTAGCCTTTTCAGGAAGTTATGATGTGATTATGATAGCTGTAGCGTCCTTCACACGGTCTCTTTAGTTTGGGAGATTGCCATGAATATGAATGTAACATTACAAAGGATCCATACCAGTGCACCGGATCTGCTGGACTATAAATAGTGCAAAGTGAAGTTTTCCCTGAATTAGAATTGCGGAATTTGCATGAGTTAGTAACTAAAGGCAAAACACGGTATGATGCGAGGGGCCGTAAAGTCTTAGCATAAGCAGATACTGTCTCACAAGGTCAGCTGTAGTGATGAGACACACAAGTGAGGTATGCTTAAATATTCAAAAAAATGTATCGCTGAATACATAAACTGCTGTGTTTTTTTTTTAACCTTATAAACCCCTAACCAAGTGTGAGTAACTTTTGTGCTACACTGGTGGCTTTATATGCTGTCATCTGTGGTGTTGGTCCTCTCTTTAGACAAAGTGAGTTAACACAGGTATCTTCAGGAGGTTACAGGGAGCAGAAAATTTGGGACTTTATAAGACTTGATAAAGGAGCTCCTTAGTTTTATCAAGAAAAAAACAAAGGACAGACTTTAAAAAACACTTCATCATTACTTGCACAAGAATCTGTAACACCTTGGTTGTGCCAAAAACACCAGCTGGAGATCAGTAATACCATAAAATACAGAATACAAGTTGCATTGTTTTAAAACACCATGTCCTAACTGCACATGATGCATGGTTTCTTTTGGTTTGCATGTATGGTCTGTCTCTCCTGTTCTCATCAGGATCAATTTGTCCCATGGCCGCAGTAAGACTGACCTAACCATCGCAGAAAATGTCGGTCAATTTCAGTGTTTTACAACTTCAAAAGCAAACACTTTCATTTGGTGCCACAATGAGCCAGCATGGGCCAATCAGATTTCAACAAAAACAAGAATAGGCCCAAATTAGGAGGGTCCACTCTTCCCTCTGCCTAACTATAAAGCATTTGGCCAGGGCTCACTGGCAGTGTTCTGCTCTGGCCCGCCATCAGAGCTGGGTCAGACTTGTTCACGTGACGGTAATGCAGAGAGTAGGCACATAAGCCAGTCGGTTCAGCCTGGAGTGGGTCTGCCATTTGGGAGTTGTCCCAAATCTCCCAATGATCAGCCAACCCCTGAGATTGGAGATAGCAGCCCATTTCTCTCTTTAATTTAAAAGCACTCAATGCCTTTTTCTTTTACAAGGAGAACTAAAATCCATAGGGCTAAGGATTTTATATGTAACAGGTCCAGTGTGGACAACGCATGTGCAATACAACTCATCATCTGAGGCTTGTATACAATTAGGACATGATGTAAGACACAGTCAAAGTAGAAGAGGCTTTAAACTGTCTTCCTGCATGACAATTTTCATTGCATTTTAGTGAAGTTCTTGTGTTTCATATACATGGGCCAGACGTGGCCATAGAACTGGCCAGGTCGATCTGGCCCCGTGTAGCTCCTAGAGCACCTCCTCTATTTGCATTCTTTGTATTAGATGGTAATAAAGTAACGTTGGTTCAGCACACAGGAATTTTCAGGAAATGTACAGGAATTTTGGGGATCTTCCTGGAAAATTTTGGAAATATCTTTCATCTGTGACGTTGTTTTGCCAGTAACTTTCAGAAATCTTGTGCAATACTTCCCAGTATATTATTGGCCTTATTTTCTCTAGTCTCTTTGTTCTGTCATAGTTCTCTCTAGGGTCCATTCAGCACCATCTTTAATTAAATACATCCGACTGATTGACAAATACTTCAGAAATCTGGAGCTTGTGGTGGGCCCCAAAGCTAGACCAGTTGAGAACCACTGTTCTAGTCCCATTTATTTTGACCATGTGGATTTTGCACTCCTGCTACCTACCTGTACAGCTGGTGAGCTCTCAGCCTTCAGTGACAGATGTTAAATAGGGAGCCTCAGCATACTACTGATGCTGCCCACCTCTGCTGGTCACTTGTTTTTCATTGAGAAGTATTAAACCTGCCCTCAAAAATGGTTTCTTCACTGATATCTTTTTTTTTTACAGCAGGATTATGACCTAATGAGGGAGAAAAGCTGTTAAAAGTGAATCTTTTAAACTGGAATTTTTAGTTATACTGATATCTTATTATTTTAGTTAGGGGTTTTGTCATTGCCTTTTTCTAGCATTTTATTATTTGCTTTATCAGATTCTAATTTAAGTTTTTCAACATTTCATTTGCATAATTTTGTCTTTGTCTTTCTTCTTTGTTTCCCTACGTGAAGCCTTTTGGGCCTATGTTTGTCGGAAAAGTGGCGCATACATAAAAATAAGTTGGGCAAAGATGCTGTCAAAATTTAACTATCCTTCTGTAAAGTTTGAAAGATTTAAAAAACCATTCCCCTGCTGAATTCCTTGCATAGAAGCAGTAAAGAAATGTGATGAAAGTGTCTCTCTCTCTGCTCTCCGTTTGTTGGCCTGTGCCACTCACTTTGTCTTTTTCCTGATTTCTTCCACCAGCTGCTTGATGTGATCCTCCATGAACTCAATTTTTTCCTGCTTGCGAGCCAGCGCCTTCTGCAGACGGACGATACGATCCACGAGCACGGTTTTGTCGACCTCAGGGAAGCTGTCCACAACCACAACTGAGGGGCCCGACTGGCTCTCTGGTGACCTCTCTTCCACCCCGCTGCTTCCACCATGGCGAGCATTCAGTGAGCCTTTGGGAAAAAAGGGAAGGAAGATTTATTGTCAACCTGATATGCTCTCCTTATTCTCTTGCATTTATATTTCTTGAACTTGTAAAAATGAACACCCACTTTTTGAAGGAAAATTTATCCCACCAAATAGAAAAGGAGGAAAACCAGGAAAGAGGTCTTTTATGTTGATACTTCTCTTGTGTTAAATACTAACCAAATCCCGGAGTAGTACCTGAGGAACTTGAGCGGCTGCCCATACTGCTGGCATCCCGGTCACAGCCTCCGTTCTCCATCTGCTCCAGTTTCTTTCGGGCTGCAAAAGAGGCAAAAAGGAGTTTTTATCATCAGCAGGGTGGCCAGTTCAGCTGTCAAACACAGATAATGAGACATTATCTCCAACAACTGTGTCATGAACATCATCTGAAAGTTATGATACACGCTTTGACATATTTAACGCAGGTGTCTTTTGCTGCTGCATATCAATTTAGAAAAAAAATCCTGTGAATTAAAAAAAAAAAGTATCTAATCTAATCCTCAAAGAAGGGCAGGCAATCACAATGTTGCATTAGATAAGCTATAATGAGTTAATATTTTGTTTTTCCATAAATGAATACCTTCAACAATCAGAGCATACTGAAAACCTTAGAGGTTGGAGTCCTTAGATGTACAAAGAAAACCTAAGTAAGCATGATTGTGTCTGAACTCTTAGTTTTCCTTTGTAAAGGTGCCTACCTGACATTATTTTACATAGGTTTGTGTTCGAAGAAGACTGCAAGCTCAGCAAACCTTCCATGCATAAACAAAGACTAATCTGACTGTTCTGTAGTCTGAACTGCAACTCTGAGGAGGATGAATAATCACAGGCTCTCTTCTAATAAAAATGTCCGCTGAGTTTAATTTAAAGTGAAAGGCTTGTGCATGGAAGATAATAGAGCTGAGCTTTATGCCTTCAGGTTACTGTGCATGTGCTCAGAGAACAAAGCACAGCAGCTCGATCACTCTATTTATGATGCTTAAAGAAAAACATGAGCTCTCAACATAGCTCTAATGCCTGCACTCTCATTTGTTTTTTATTAAGCAGCCTGTATGAAACCCCTGACATTAAACCCTGAGTGTGGACAGTCTCTGTACTGTCCTTTGCTGTTTAAGATCAATAATACAGTAAAGCGAAATTAAAGGTCTCTTTCGGCACCTTTCAGAAAATGTGTGCTGAAACAAGCCGTTCTCAGATTTTCCCTTCATGATGTCATTTGGGGAGTTGGCACTGCCCCCAGGTTTGGTTGGCTTTCCCCGCTCGGAGAAGGCTCCACCCTCCTCTCCTGCTCCTCCTCTCAGCTGCCAGCTGAGAAGAGGAGCAAGGGAGCCACATCCATTTCCTGAGAGTGGCAGAGTAAGACAGTTCAGTAACATTTAAAGCCACAGACACAGAAACAGCTTGTTCTGAGCAGGGCTGAAACAGAGGGGTTTTTAGACATGCAAAAATCCTATACTGGAGTTTTTTTGTTTTTTTTTAGCAGCAAACTTCACAGGCATGTTTTGGGGACCTCTGAGACCAATATAGACTTGTGTTAAACAGGTAAAATACATGACCTTTAAATAACAGACACAGCAGTAGGAGTGGGAATCTTAGGGTATCTCTCGATATGTGGCACAGTATAGCAACAATATATCAATACAGCAACTCTGCAAGAATTTATATAATTCTAAATAGGCTGAAGCTAAATATATTTTCATGTATTCTTTGTCCGTGCATCATTCATAAGTGTACTGATACAGATGTTGCACAACTGATATGGTTGCATATGATGATGGCAGTTATGAAAAACACATTGCTGCAGCAACCAACCATCTACACATGATGGGATATCAGCCTGAGCATTAGTAACAACAGCTAGGCTCACTACACCAGGCCAGTGTGTGTCTTCACATCCATCACTGAACGATGCTGTAGTCAAAATGTCCGTCAACTTCTATACAGGATCAGAATATCACAAGAAAGACTTGTTGCTTAAATAATGAACAGTGTAGCTGATAATGAAGGCTTCAGATGGCTGCCTACTGAGTATGACTCATTACTGTTTAGTCCTCACTCATTGGTTAACAGTGGTGCCTATGTTAAATGCAGACGAAAGGCAAAAAGGTATTCATGCAAATACAAGTGGATTTATAGTCAAGTGACACTGGAATGTTGTATAAAAACAAACGTAAGAAGAAAAACAGAGGGGGTTATTTCAAGTTAGAAAAAATCTCATTTGCATATTTGCAGCTCAGGGATTATGACGAGAGTATTTAAATTTACTTCCTGGATCTCTGAGGACCACAGTTTAAGTGTTTTAAGTTGTTGTATCCTTAGTATACCCCTTACCTTACTTATTCTCCACAATAAAGAACAGCTAAAGCCTAGCATTCACAATGTAATTGTGCCAATATTATTATTTATGATTAGAAATCAGGGTAAACAAAAGCTAGTTTGATGCAGGCTTCGCGCTCAGCTAGTGTGAATAAGCCTAGGATTAGAAAGGTTTTTAGGATTTGACTGTTTTTAGCATGTAATGGTGACCTGCTGGAGGTTTTACTCTCCAGACTATGAAGGTGGTTTTAATGCAAGAAATATTTTTCTAAATTAGAAACTAAATCACATGGTTTTACTAGTTTTAATGTTTTATGTAACGAAAGTGAAAGCGGAGGAATCTATCAAGGTACTACCAGGAAAACCAGCTATTTATAATGTGCAATCCTCCTCATCTGCTCAGTAAATTTAGATGGGTAGGATATGCCAAGATGTACCCTGTAAGGTTTTTCCTAACCTTGTGTTAGTTGTTTGGTCAAGTCCTTGATGTTCGCTGCTTGTTTCCTTTTCTGAGTCACCAGCTCATCCCTCAACTCTTCAACTTTGGTTTTCAGCTGGGTCACCTCATTCTGCAGCGCTGTCCGCTCCTCCTGCAGGCTCTGCACCTCCTGCTGCCTCAGCACCTCCTCCTGTTTCAGCTGCCGCGACTGCAGAATTAACAAGATGGGGGAAAAAATTGTATTACAAGTATGTGTTTACAGCCATTACAGTGCAATTAGATATCTTTTCACAAGCTCCTTGTTCAACAAAAAGATAGAAAATATCACAATTCAAGGACACTGGATGTTCTAGGTCAGAAAGCGCCATTGTCAAAAGTATGTCAGAGTCAAAAAGATCTCATTTGTTTCACTTTTTGACAACTTAAGTGAGGAAATAATCCTTAAGATGAACTGACATCAGAAAATGGTTACAAAACAATTTTTGTGATGCATTTCAGATTAAAGGTAGTAAATTAGTCATGTATCACTTCTAGATTTCACTTTTTAATCCCTTTAGGTTTATAGTTTACCCAACCTTGTCATCTAGAAGCCGATTTGTCTCCTCCAGCTTCGCCTGCAACTCAGCAAAGGTGCTGCTCAGGTGATCCAGCCGAGTCTGGAGAGCGTTGCTTTCTGACTGCAGCTGGGCGTTCTTGCTACTCAGCTTCTCGGTGAAGCCTAGTAACTCGGCCTCACGCTCCCTGCTGCCCTGGACGTCTCGCTGAAGGTCGGCCATCTGGTTCGTCAGGCTGTCTGCCTCCTCACGGAGAGACGTGATCTCTTGTTGATCACTGTTAGACACAAAAGGATTGACAATGGCATTTAACCATTTCATTAAGAATTACAAAATCATCTGACTTAATTCAGCCATGCATCCTGTGTCAGACTGACGGATGAATCTTCCTGGTACTTACACTGATTGTGGTCCAAAGTACTGCAGGAATCAACTATTTTTTCTTGCCAAAAACTAAAAATACAAGTTGTTAAGAAACTTCCCTGCTTTCTGCTCATTTGACAGCCAAAAAAAGAACTTTTCCACAAATCGATTTGGTTTGGCGCCACCTACTTATGGCACTCTGGCGCACACTGAAAGCAGCATTTCAGTAATTGGAAAAGTTTCTCTCTCTATCAAGTCATGTGCTCATAGCTGGTGGAGCCAAACACCCACAGAAGGACCTGAGTCACTCTCTGCCCTGTGTGCTATATCTGTCACTGTCCTACCTTTGAATCCTGTGAGAAAGGTACATGAGGAATTCAATAAAAAAGGGACAAGAACTTTATTACAATATGTTCAGTTCTATTCAAACTAATTATACCTGAAAGGAAAAGAAAAGAGTTTAGGTAGACCTGTGCAGCTGACACATTTTCAGCTGTGATGAGAAACTATCAGGACCTTCAAACAAGGGGCTCATTACATGCAACAATCCTTCCCTCCAGAATGTTACTGACAGCAGTCTTTAAAATGTTGTTTCATCAGCAAAGTCTAAAGCTTCAAATATATCACTGTCTGTCCTTTTAAAGTTTTATCTTACGTTTCTGTCACAAGATCCTACTGTCTCTGAAAATCTATAAGGAAAAAAAACAGAGTTGGATGCATCTCTGCATTTTGGAAGGCAACTCATTTTCTGCCCACACAAACAGCCCATTACATATTTGACAGAATTATATCACTTTTCTATAGCTGTTAACAAAATCAAACGAGGTCATTTGAAGAGCCAATAAAAATACGCCGTTGTCTCTTGTGCACATTAATATTTGTGTAAAAATGAAGTTCTATATCAATAACACTTAACCTCGTATTTACCAAGTTTACAGCAAGTAGCAACATCATTTCAATGTCAGAGCGTTACCCACAATCCTCTCAGCATTTTTGATATTTGTTTCAGAGCTGAAGATTTTATTCAGTGCTGAAATGATCCCCTGCCTATATCATCAATGTTGTATAATAAATGATCAATTCTTCTGCATATGAGGTTATCCAATGCACTGATGGTTCAGGTGATCACAGAATATTTGTGAATTATTTGCAGTGTCAACAAGGAAGGCCACTTTTAACCACTTTTCTCCCTCATTATGAGAAAAATCATCAGTGAGTCAAAAATAGTGGTTTACAGCTTTTGAAGTGCAGTTTTTTATTGAACAGAGTCCTCCATTCATAGCAGGATATAAGCAAGAAAGCTGTGCGGAGTGCTGACCAGTGTTTCCACTCAACCTGAAAATCCCTAATGGGGCTACAACTAGGGAGTACTTGCTGTGGCTTTCATTACTCAACTATGTTTATTTACTCACACACTGGCCTTGTGAACCCTCATTGGCCCATTGGCAAAAAAATGTGCCTGATGATAGTTACCGATGTATGTCAAATGTGGAAAACAGATAAATCTGAGTGCATGCTGTTGTGAGAGAAAGTGCTAAAATATGACAACAGCAATGATTGACTATTATAGACTATGATATGACAATATAGGATTATTTATATCACTGTCTTTTTAAATGAGATAAAGAATTTACCATGATTGTTTATAACTAATTTATATATAAGTCATGTTGAGGTTGATTTGGAAAAAGTAAGTAGTGATTCATTTCAACCTCTAGCAGCTATGCTGCAGCTATTAAGTAAAAAAAAAAAAAAAAACTCTCTTTCTTTGTCAAAAAAAGTTTAAATAAAAAGTTATATCGTGGATTTCTATGGTTGAGTTTGCCCCCTTTAAAGGAATAAAGGCTAGAATTATACCAGAGAATTATACTTCTGTTCAACAAAGAAAAATTATTTTGGTCCCTTGTCGAGATGAGGAAGTTTACAATATAAAAAGGTCACATAGAGCCAAACCCTTTCCAGCCACAGCTCTAGCTTTATTAGCACGACAACTGCTTTACAACAGCTACGATAACTTTCTAGGGACATTGGATTTGAAAGGCAAAAAAACCCCCAAAACATTAGCCCTGTTAGCATCAGTGAAAGAGTTGACGAGATGACCAAAAAGTTGTTACAGTCTCATTCATAATTCAGAACTCCGTGATGATGCTTTCTTTAGGTCTTGAAGGGGGGGGTTTGTCTTTATTTGAAAGGGCAGTCGAAGAGAGACAGGAGATGTGGGGAGAGAGTTTGGGGGAAGACCAGGAATTGATCCTGCAATTTGTACTATAGGACTACAGCCTCAATAAGTGGGCACCTGCTCTACCAACTGGGCTAACCTGGTGCCCTTAGATGTATACCTTTGCCCTCAGTTACATTATCATCCCATTTTTCTCATTCAGAGCTTGAATTTGAAGTACTGGCTGAAACTACAATAAAATCCCATCCCTAGACTCAAAGTCACAAGGGTCTGGGATTGGGTTAGGTGGTGGTGGTGGTGGTGGGTCCACATTACAGGCTGGACCAGGGCAACAGCTCAACAAACGCAAACCAATGGCAGAGAATAATCATGGTCCATCACAGGTAAGCACCAAAAAACAGAAAGGTAGCTGTTTACATTTCCTTGTGTTCATGTTCAGTTGCAGCTTTATCAGGAATAAAACAACTAGAAATAATCTTGTTGAATGTGGTGTCATTTTTACTTGTAGATCAGGAAGAGAAAGATTTAGCTCATGCCTCTCATAAGAATCAAGCTATTAAAAAAGGGGGAATTTTATATTTCCAGTAAGTAGGAAACTGATCCTATGGTGCATTAAATAGTTTTTTCACTGTGCCATGTGTTAGTGTGTACCATGAAACTTTCTGTTGCTGAGCATCTGTGGCTGTTTTTGTCTCAGTGTGGTTCCTACATAATCAGTATTAGCTGTGCAGTTGTGTGTAGTTTTGTACCGTTCATGCTGCTCCTCCAACGCAGTGATCTCCCCCAGCTTCTCTCTCTGCCGGCCAATCTCTGCTTTCTGCCGGTTGATTATTTCTCTGTACTTGCTTAGCTCATCCTCCCAGCGTGGACGTTCGTCTTCCAGACACTTCAACTGGAAAAAAAAAAAAAAAAAAAAAAAGGGGTTTAGACATGCTGACATTACTACGGATTTTCTAGCCATAATCTTCATAACAGACCTTGGTGCGTAAAGTGCCGAGCTCATCCATGGATTCCTTGTAGCTTCTTTTCAGGTCTTCCAGCTCCTTGGCCTTCACTCTGTGTACCTGACAGACATTTAATTTCCTATATTATATAGTTATCTGCCGTTATGTTATTTTTTTATGATGTGAGTCATCAAAAAAAGCCGTTTTTGTGTCAAGCCTCTAAAGCTTGGTTGTTAAAAGGCACCTTATTTTAAAAAGGATCCTCCTCTGCCATTCCTGATTAAAGATTTTCCCTCCATTACCATTTCTGTGCAATGGTTTTACCCATCCTCTTAATCCTAGTCACACCTAATAAAATGTTTTTCTTCCATCTTGGCATCAGCATCATTTCATCACAGTTGCATTTCCAGGCAATCAAAGCGCAGCATTCATTAACGTTATTTTGCTTTTGCCCTCATTACGTGTTTGAAAGCAAGGCTTATTAATGTTTCGTCTCATCTTTTTAACAAAGCCATTAATGGTGCCGATGCCAGTCAATTTTTCCAAGAAGCTATTAGCAGCCTGCAGTATCCACGACAACATGCCAGTAATAAATAGATGCCGACAAATTAACCACCCGTGTCCTAACATTCATCCCATTTTATTTACAACCAACACAGTAATGGAAAAAATCAGCTGTTATGCTTGCATTATTCATGGATGGGCTGCATCATATTTTGGGCATAACACACATATTAAAAATAACACAGGCCTGAACTACTTTCTACGTCAGTAGGGCAGAGAAATGTGTTTATTTATGTGTTTAAACTGTGCAGTATTAGACCACAAATGATGCTCTTGGCATTGGAAATGTCAAAAGATTCTTAATTTATAGCGTTTGTTGTCTTTTTATGATCACAATCAAGATAAAACATAATCGTGAGTAAAAATCTATGAATCAAAATGTAAACTTAAATCACTGTAATGACTCCTAGGGCTGGAGATTTTCATTCAAATGATCTGTAAACACACTGAATGAACTAAACCAGGCTATGAAATGATGAAAAGAAATGTGCATTTTTATTCAGGCTTGTTGTTGACAGGCACAGCTTTTCTATTGATTATTTCTAGGCCATTTATTTTTAAGTGTGATTCCCCTCAGATTGGGGCAGAGAGAAAAACAGGCCATTGTGTGTGGATTGAGTCCATGCCTGTCGCTGTCATGCTTGTGTGCCTGCAGAGCCTGTGTGCCAGTTACTCATTTCCTCTGAAGCAATTATAACACCTCTCAAAGTGATAAAAAAAAACAGCTGAAAGTAAATGTTTTTTACTTGCTGGACTGACATGAGAACCATCAGTAAAAAGCTGATAAATGGCCAGGTAGAGAAAAGAATGTATGTGAATTGAATAGATGGAAAATGCGCATTTATCTTTTATGTCTTTGGTGGATTGTCATGTAGACAGAAAAAAAGAGCATATAAATAAACCATTCAACTGGTAACACGGCTTAGTCTCACTTTCACCACTCCTTGGATTCTACATTTGTGCATGAAAGAAAGTGTTAAGTGTTTGCACAGCAGTATTTTACCTCTAATTGGTCTGTTTGTTCCTGCTTGTGTTTCTCTAGCTCTCCTTTAGTCTCCCTCAGTTTAGCATCCAACTCGTTTGACTTGAGCTCCTCTGACTCCTGCAGGGAAGAGGAAAAGGATGAGATTCAAAAACAAGATGAGAATCAAGAAGACAAAGAGAACCAAATGTCTGAAACTGTGGTGGCAGATGGGCTGGCGTAAAGACCAGGACAGATGGGGAGATTTGTGAAACATAAACATAAGGGAAAATGTAGAAACTTCTAAAGATAGTAGGTACAAAAAAAAAGAAAATGTTTGCTACACTGATGTCTGTTTGTTTAGTTTTTATTCAATCAGTTTATTTTATGGTTTAACTGTCGTTACTAGGGCATCAAATATGCTGCTTGTAGCTTTTCTAAGAACCAATTATTGTATCAAATTCACACTCGATAGAAGTGTGACAAATGAATAGCTCTTTAAATGTGTAGGCAAGTTGAATACTTGATACTTTGATATCATGTGCTTCAACAGATACAATATCTGTTATTTTTACATTCAATAGTACCAAATTTTTGAAGAAAAGACATATATACACTTGTATTTCAGCACACAGCAATTAGCAATCAAATGAGAGCATGTGCCGTGGGATGATATGGAGAGAAGCAGCTCCAGTTCCACAGCGGTAACACGGTAAAAAAAGTTCGAAACACACTAAAACTTCTTCACAGACACGAAGGAAGATTCAGGATTTTGTTTAACTGATGCAGAAGACGTGCCTTTTTCTTCACGCTGTGTGCCTCTCTGCTCCTCATTTTATCACAGCCTCTGTCTTATCTTATTAATTCACGGGGCAAATATCTTTTATTAAGTCCCTCAGCGTCTTTTAAAGACTCACATTCTAACCTTAGTGTCTCTTTCAGATGGATGGAGAAGAGAGGAGAGAGAGCGATGTCTCTTTGTCCCTAAAAGGTTTACTACATCCTGACCTGTGGACTGATGACAGCTTCACAGCCCTGACATCGATTAAAATAGGGATGCATATGGTTAGCTGGCTAAATGGTTAAATCTGTATATCAAATTAGTTGGCACAAGATTTACGAGTTGCCTTAACTAATTACCCAAAATTTTTTGTAAACACATGCCTGAAATGATGGTCAAATGCTCTTTAAAACTGTAATGAAGCCTCCTGCCTCTAGTAGCCGCTGTAGCTTCAATGAATGGCAGCTGCACTTTAGGAGCATAGCAGTTAGCATGTCATAGGAACAGGGCAGTATTGTAGACTTTTGAACAAGAAAATGGAAATCAGGTGGTGTGTAGGCTGTGGAGGGTTATTCTCATGTATAACTACTCAAGTGAGGTGACAAGTAACCACATTAAGCACAATATTGATTTGCACAGAGGAATAAAGGCTGCCTGAGCTAGCTGCCAATGTTAGCCATGCTATAGACCAGGGTTTCTTAAACTTTTTCTCTGGTGACTCACTTTTTACTAAGTACCATGTATTGCTTATCAAGTCTGCCAACCTTGGCTGGCTGGATGACCTGATGGCTGGAAACTGGTTCCAACAGCACTACAACTCAGGGTCCAAACCCAGACTTTGGGAATGAGTTATCTAGACAGCTTACCAGGCTTACATCATACCTGCCAGCACAATGGCTCTGTGAGGAATTTGACTGTTTTCTAAGCATTTTCTTCACTTGAATCTAGTCGGTTAAATAGAATTTAAATTGCTGTTTAGCCAAATAGGGAAACAGACGTCTGTGAACATCTTTACATAAAATGTCCTAAATACACATTACAGAGAGCGCAATCACGTCATAAACTTAAACCGGTTAATTAATGATGATCCAGAAGAAAATCTTTACAAAATGTTGCCATTTATCGCTATAAAAGGTATGTCAAATTTCTTAAGTCAACCTTTCTTATGTGTAGGTTGGAAATAAAAATAAAAACAACAACAAATTATTGAAATAGGAATTGATTTTGTCTGATCTGAATTAGTTTTGGATTCATATTCAGAATTCTGATATCGTGAACTACAAAGGACAAAACAGCTCTAGTTTTGAAAACTGGTGGAAATATTTGAGGTAGCAGTAAGGTATAAATGGTCATTTTTATAAAATAATGTAGAAATTTCAATGTGACAGTCTAACATATTGTACCTTTTAGAGACAGCCAAAGTAACATGATAACTTAAATATCTAAAATGCAGTTCAATTTATTCACCTGTAAATGAAAATGTATGTGATAATTTCTCATAACTTGCAGACTTCGATATAGAAATGCAGAAAATCAATATAGATGCTGACTGGAGTACCATACACGGACAGACATGACTTGATTTTAAATGCCGGCCAAGTATGAATTCAGATGAGCAGATAGAAGGAAATTTTTTTTATAAACACACATGTGTAGCTACAAGGTGAAAGTGTCTGTCACACCTCCTGCCGAACAATGACATCAATTTAAAACCAATAAAAAGTTTCACTGTATGCTTGTTTAAAGCCTGGTTTCATTCTGACTTCTTCCTCAGTTGTATGCTTTTACTCCTGTGAGTCCGCTCTGAGAGCTGATGAATGAACACAGGAGCTTCAACTAATCTTTCAAACACAGCTCTTTACCACCATCATAAGGTTTAAATGAAAACTACCATCTCCCCTCCACAACAATCAATCCTTTTCCACTTAGCTCATATAAAATGATTTTTTCTAAAGGTTAGATCAGTTTCAGTCACTTGATTCAGTGAGTTGGCTTATAAAACAAATTAAGTACAAGATATTGATAGAGACAAAATGTTGACAGAGCCAAGAACAATGTCCGTTCTGTCAAAATGAGTTTATGCAAACATATCCAACATTCAGTTACTCTGACACAGAAATGTAAGCTTCCTCAGGCACAAGAATGTGAGCAAACTTTCAGTATCTATGTGATAAATATCACAGACCTGATACGTTCGGATCATGTCCTGGCAGTTCTTGCGGATCTGTTCAGTCTCTTCTTTGGCCTGAGCCAGCTTGGATGTTGTCTCCCTCAGTTTATCTTTAGTTTCCTGCACACAGAGTCAATTAAACATATTTTTATGATTGCAACAGTGAAAAATGCTTTTCAGGAGCCTGTATTGGGAAAAAATGAACAGAATAAATTGTAAAAGGTTCCTGTTTTATGACCTTTTCCTTTAAAATGCAGACAAATGAGTGAAACACACACCCATCGACCACACAAACAGAAACATTAGTGACTCAGCTTCCATGGCCTGGAGCGCCCACACACTTTTTGCTTTTCCTTTTGTTTATAGCTTTGTATTTGCTCTGAGGCAGTTAAAAATAAAAGCAATATTTTTGTAATGGACATTTTCAAAAATAGCTACATTGTTAATGATGATTTCCTTGCAGGATCATTACTGCACCATTTTCAGTCCATTTCATTTTGCCTCTGAAATAAAAAAACAAGTCACATCTAATCATGTTTTGTGTGAAGTCTCTGCTGATAAAATGACTAAAGGGGGTCATTTATATCCTGAAAGCACTTAGAGGGAGGCACACAGCTTTGACAAACAACAGACAAGGTTTTTAGACAAAACAAGCAAATCAACCAGGAACTGAAGAGTGTTCTTTCACACTAATAAGGGCAAAGTGAACACTGAGAACGGCAACAACTTCATAAAGATTAATTTATTAGACATGAAAGTGTGTAAATTCAGCCATTTTAAAACTGCGGATCATGAGATTTTAATTTTCTGCAGTACATTTAGTCACGAAACACGACATGACTGCTTGATAAGTAACAGTTAAAACACAAAGCTAACATAGCAATAGCTCAAATGTTTTACCTTGTGTGCATCCGCTTCACTCTTTAGTTTGTTCTGGGCCCATTTGACCTTAATAAGATGTGAGTTGACCTCTTCCTTCAACTTTTCCACTTCACGGGTCAGCCTGCTAACCTCGCCTTCCTGTAAACACAAAACAAGACAGTTTCAGAGCATACTCTGGCAAAAAGATCTCTTTCTGAATAAAAAAAAAGCTTATGTTGTCCCAATCTTTGACCACTGTATATCATTGTCTATAATCATCTGATGACAATCTCTGAGTGGATGTCGACTTCTCATTAATTCTGGTGCAGTCAGCAGTTAGAGCTTAACAACCTCTGGCAAACACTTTATTTAATGTGTACTGCCTTGTTTATAGTCCAATTAGAACTGCAATTCCCATCTCCACACAGGATCTCTGGAGCTCAGTCAGAGTTACCATCAGGTTCTTGGTCACCTCTCTTACTCAGTTTGGCCGGGCGACCAGCTCCTGTAAGAGTCCTGGTTGTGCCAAACTTCCATTTAAGAATTATTAACTCTACCATGCTCTTGGGAAATTTTAGAGCAACAGATTTTTTGTAGCCTTCTCCAGATCTGTACCTTGCAACAATCCTGTCTCTGCAGCTCCTTTGACCTTATGGCTTTTTTCTCTGATGTGTATTGTCCACTGTGAGGCCTTCTGTAGAGGGGTGTGTGCCCATACACATGTCTGATCAATATACAATAACACTGTAGCATCAGGCTTCAACTTTACAGTTGAAAAGTATGTAAATATATATGTTGTTCATAACACAAAGCTTTGTAAGATTTAACGTATCTACGGGCAGATCATGACATTCAACGAATGGAACAAATTACGGACACTGGGGTAAGTTCAAATAAGAGAACATGAAGTTCACTTTCAAAGTATATGCAAATAAAACCTTAACCATTTACTCAAGCATTACGCCCACATTTTAAAGATTTTCACGACACATTTTCCCACTTGAATCTGACAAAGTATTTACCCTCGCATCATGCAGCTGCTGCAGTCGGCCTTTCTCCTGAGCCAGTTGGTTTCCTCGTAGTGCTTGACGATCTACCTCCTTTGTGGCTTCCCTCAGTTTCTTCTCTAAGCTCTCCTTTTCCCTCCTCAGATCAAGGGCTTCCTTCTCCCCTCGGACGTACTTCATCACCATGGCCTCCTTCTCTTGGCGTGCCTCGTCGGACTTCCTGTTCGCCTGAAATTAAAGTTTATGTCATGAAACTGGTTGATATGTCATTCCCAGTCTATGGGCTGCCTATTCTGTTAGATTCATTAAGGGATCAGAAGAAGAAGGTGATGTTTTCTTTGAAATGTGCAAAATCAAATGGTTGCCCTCTGTTATTTTGACCTGCTAAAGGATAAAGAACAGATACTCAAAGAACAAAAAATATCAATTACTTACAGAATCAAAAAGCTGGAGATTGATTTTCTTGAACAAGCAACCATTTTTAAAGATAAAAGGTTGGAAAATAATGGAAAATGTCAAAATTTCCCAGAGCTGACGTAAAATGATGTTCAAACTGCCCTATTTGTGAAAATACATAACATTTTTAAGCACCAATCTCTCACACAGTAGTAGCTAGAGGAGGTTCATTAACATTTTAACATAAAAGCGACTCTTATACTTAATATATAGCCAAATTAGTTGCTGTAAACGATCTGTTTATCTACCGATGTTTGATTCTGATTCATGTTTCTTTTTTACTAGTTTAAATTGAGCTTTCAGGATAATGACAATGCCCAGACTAACAGACAATCTGTTTCTACCAAAAGACTAAAATATCTAAAAGTCAGGATTCATTCAATACAGACACACATACAGGGATTTCTCTTCAGTTCTCACATTTGTGTGTTCATTCCTCATGCCAATGAAATGCTCATGTACCCTTTCTTTTGACTTTACAGTTTTATGTTCCCGTGATAAATCTTTGCTACTGGATCTACCAGGCTGACATTTAGAGAGTAGCAGGATAAGAGAGACACTATAAGGAATGCCATGTTTGCATTTTTGTTTTTCAAAATATGACTTGTTGGTAAAAAGAAAAGGAGTTTCTTTAAAATGACCTGTTTAAATTATTTAAGTTTAGATCTGGGCCACCATCATGTTTCAGGGCAGGACAGATATGACAGAAAGGACTTAAAGGAGCAGCTGAGTGCCAAATGTACCGTGTATTGTTCACTGAGCGGTGAAATTAAAAAATTGCGAAGTGTGACAAAACTGTCAAAAGAAAGGCACTCCAACATGATTTCAGCCAGGTGTGCAGAGCTCATGGATAAAAAAATGTGCTTTTACTGCACTGTTCGTTTAACATCTGATTTAATCTGCAATAACCAGAGATTTGAGTGCAAAGACCTCAACCACTCACCTGCTAGTTTTTTGCAAACACCTTAAAAAAGATAATTGGGATAATTCCCCTAAGGCTGTTTTTAGAAATCTTTATTTAGCTGTTTCAGCTTTATAATTAATCTATTTAATCTAAATAAGAAAGCATTTTTGCATCATAAGAGTTAATCACTGGCAGTTATATCTATATATTGGGAAACTGATTTTGTTGTAGCAGTACTTAAGATGCAGAAGGAGAGTGCAATGCAGAAACTGCCTTAAAAGACCAAGAAAATGAAATAAAACATGTGCAAGTTATTTCTTTATTTCAGTTTACTAAAGATGACTTTTTCTTGTTCCTTAATTTCTGAAATGAGATACAATATGATACAATTACAAAATTATTATGATATGATTTTCCATTTTGACATCTTCCAAAAGTTAATTTGCTGTAGCCAATCAATTTAAAACCAACATCTGAAATATCCAACTGCTGAGATTTCTTCCTTAGCTGACTCTTCAGTATCAGCACAAAATCAGAGGATAAAAACAGAAACCAGAAGCAGTATGCCAATGTAAACCCTAAACAACATACATACTCATATAGCACAAGATTAGTACAAAACACCATGAAGACGAGAAAAGGGTGAAAAAGAAAGTAAAAAAAACCAGATCTAAATTCTATTATTGTGGTGTATATACAGTCTTATAAATGTATTGATTTTTGTGTGTTGTGGAGGATTCAGAGCCTCAGCTGAGTGCTTTGATGTGGTTTGAAAGGTTGTCATTAATGCTTCAGTCTGCTACTGTTTTCATTTCTCTCTAGCAGGCTGCTGCCTCAGTGGGATACCTTTGACCACAAGGGCTGGGGACTCATTCATAAATGTTGGCTGAAACTGACACTTCAAAAGCAAAGTCTGTGTTCTATAAATCAAACTTGATAGAAAATTGTCCAATAGACAAACTCTGACCCCTGAGTTTAGATATTTGGAGGCAGGGTAGTATGGGGACATAGATGGTTAGGTAGAATCATCACTGACTGTAGAAACTTCACACTGGACTTCAGGCATCTTGGATTCTGTGCCTCTCCAGTCTTCCTCCAGACTCTGGGACCCTGATTTGCCCCTTGCCCACAAAGCCAAAACTACCAGAATAGATGTTTGCAAAAAGAGGAAGCAATGACTTTCCTGTAAACATCAATAAAAGTCCATAGTATAAAGGGCAGTCAGAAGTGAGGATCCGAGGCACTCTGATGTAATAAAAATCCTTCATTTAACCTGAGATATCTATGCGTTTCGACTCCGAGTCTTCATCAGGACATAAGGAGCAGATAGAAAACACATGTTTAAATACAAAAGAAGCACCATGTGACACAACCACGTGACCGAGGTCACCACAGAATTAAAACCACAATTACAAATAAATGACAGCAGACGTCATGGAGCACGGAGCTTGCATTCCTATAGTACTATAAATAGCTCATAATAAATACAGTATAATAGGGCTGTGTTAATGACTAAGGAAGGTCACCACAAAAACATCTAGATATATTCAATATGGGCTCAAGAAACATGACAACAAGGTTGCTAAAGTACTTAAGTTTAGCACACCGTAATTGTTTTACAAAGAAAAAAAAAGAATAGAGTTTGTTGACCATGGTATTACTGCGCTTGACTGGCCAGCAAACTTGCCTGACCTGAACCTCATAGATAATCTATAGAGTATGGTCAAGAGGAAGATAAGAGACAGCACACCCAACAATTCAAGCTGGAGGGTCATGAGCAGGTGCCTAGAAAAATATATAGCAAAAAAGCCATAATGTACGGATGCCCTAAGCAAACATACACATGTCACACGACATATTTTATTTCATTTCACTTAATTTTGCTGCAATGACAAGTAAGAATGCACAATACTGGAATTTTGTCAACATCCGATATGCCAATGTTTGGTTTTAGCCAACACAAACATTCAAATGTAGCACATGCCTAAAACTTAAGTCCTCAAAACACACAATTTAAAGTCTGTGGATGAATAAATCAACAAATATATTTCAGTCCTTAAAAGACACTTTAAAGTGTAAGAAATGAGGATGAATAAAGAAACAGACTTCAGAAGACATAGGTCCATTGGTCCAGTCTAAAACTCCACTACCATAATTGTTTGTACAGCCAATATTTACAGCTGATATAGGCAGATTATTACAGACAAAAATCTTCACATCTGCCGATACTGATAACTTTTTGAGATAATTTCTGCAGGCACTGATATCGTGGCGATAATATTGTGCATCACTATGTTATGTATGTTACTAGTGTGACTTATCCAGTTCGGTAACAAAGCTGGTTTTCCCAAGATAATGTGTTTATTTCTCAAAATTTTAAGAAAACAACCCAGATATGCATGTTATCATCAGAAATAGAGTAAAAGGAAATGCAAAAATATTGGCTTTTTAACATGGTCTGTCCTGTCTTTACGTTAAATCATATGTTTTATTCTAAGGTCCAAACTGAACTCATTCATTGATTAAATCTGAATCAGCTGAACAAGATGGAAACTTGGGTCCTGATTTCTCATTCAAGAGGTGCTGGTGGGTCCTGAGAATAGACCTCTAAACATGAGTATAGTATATGTTTTGCTTTTTTAACAGATTGATAGAAAAACACGAACTTTTCCATATTTTTTTATTTTTGAGATGTACCAGTACAGTAAGCTGCTTTCCATAAGTAGGCCTACCTTTCAATAATCAAAAAGAGATAGTCTATCTAATATTTAATCATTGCTGTCTCATCTTTACAGCCCCAAAGTGTAAAAGACTCAAGTATCCATCATCTATTCATTGTTAATTTTTTTTTAATTTATCTCCTCAATGTACATGCATATCTTAAAAATGTTGGAAGGGATCTTTTGCAGACAGTAATTCTTTTTTCATTTTATAAATCTAGTTATTTTGTTTATCAAATATGGCTGGGCAGTAATAAAGTAATACCATATCCCAGGGCATTCAAATATAAGCAAAGTATTCAAATTTCACACCTTTATTTATTCTCGAAAGGACATTTAGGTTTCCCTCATTTCCAATGTCATCGAGACAACAAGCACATTAGAATAAGCAATGAGAACGAAAGTCAAATACAATCAGTCAAAACCAGCAGAAATCAATCAAAACAACAGCAATTGGAAACAAAATGACTGGAAACCAAGGTCTTAAACTCTGCAAGAGAGGGTGGGACTTCAATCTTTAGAGTTTGTTGGAGTTTGTTCCATGAGCTTGGGGCATCAAAGGAAAATACAGTTTTACCAAGTTCAGGGCAAGCTCGAGGAACCAATCATGTGAGAGCTTGAACTCCACTCCAACAAATCTAAGATGTAAGGTGGTAGTTTTCCAATGAACGCCTTAAAAACGTATAAAAACCAGTGTCTGTTGCGCCTGTTTTCAAGAGAAGGCCAACCAACCTCCTCATATCGGACATAATGATGGGTGCTGTATCCATCACCAGTTATAAATCTAAGGGCGGAGTGACAGACAGTGTCCAAGAGCCTGAGCGTTGAAGCTGCTGCATGCCTATAATTTACATCTCCGTAATCAATAACTGAAAGGAGCACAGCTTCGACTGTTCTCTTCCTACAAGACAATGGAAAACTTGATTTATTTCTGTACAGGAAGCCAATTTTCTGTGCTTTTCCTTTAATTAATGCTATGAAAAATTACCAGTGTAATGTACGTATGTTTATAATACATACCTTAAGAATGCATGTCTATTTTCAGCAGCAGCACTGCCTAAATCATCTCTACAAGTGATGGCAGTAGGCCTGATTTTTCAACAAAGAACATGTCAAAAAAACCTTTTTAGATGCAGCCGTACTCAAGTATTCATGCTATGGTCTTCCCCGAAAAGACATAAAAAAGAAATGCCCTTGAACTGGGTGTGGTAATGATGCTTTAAAGTAAAAAATATGCTGATGGAATCAGCAAGTCCAGCGACCAAAGGGTGCTGTAGCAGCCTGGCATGCAGCAGGCCCAGACATGCAAATAAGGATCAGACTGGGGTGAAACTAAGCCGCTATGACCAGCTTATCAAACTCTCTAACAGCATTTGGCTTCCAGTTTTACCTGTTCTAGTCTGTGGGCCATCTCCTTCTGCATCTGCTGGAGGGCTGCCTTAGCTGCATGATCCTGGTGGGTCAGCCTGTCCCGCGACTCCTTCAGCTCTCGCAGAAGCTCCTCCACCCTGCCCTCCAACTGTAGACGCAGATAAAGGGAGTATACAGACAAACTGAGCAACTTGTTGGGCAACATGTACAGTACAGTAAGTCTGGGCCACACCTGGGATAACCTGCAGCACAGGATGACACCTGATGCAAAATTTGGAGGGAAATACATCTAGATGGCAAGAGAATGTGGTTTGTGTTGTTTTAATCTGAAAAAATCAGATACATGTCCTCAGAAATATGACTGAAATGCTCAGAGTAGTTAAGCCTTTTTTAATGAGTGAGAAGTTCTATTTTTGGTTTGTTTTTGTTTTTTGAAATCTGATCAGACCCTATTTGACTGGGTTTTAGGTATAAAGTTTGCTTTAGCTTTTTTGTTGTGAAATGCTGCAGGATGACCATCAGTAGTAGACATTTAATCCTTAACAGTGAAATGGTGGAAAACAAAGAAAGGGGAAATGCATACATTGGATGCATATAGTAAAAATCCCTTCAATACCCTTTTGCTTGCACAATGCTTGAACAAACACTGTTTCTTTAAAAAGCCAGACTCAATTACCGTTTCCTCCTCAGCAGTGATGAAGAGAACCAAATCAATAACTGAGATGTAATTATTTTAAAGAGCTATGTGACTGGTGGAGCTCTGTAAATCAAAGGGTCTGTCTCACAAACAAGAAGATGCTCTAAATCACACAGACCTCGCATAAGTGAATGGAGCCTTTCATGCATATGATGCATGTTGAATGCACATAATCAGAGCTCTGTGCCTCGCTTCTCCTCCGCTCTAGGCTGCTTTGTTTGACTTCCCTAATTACCAGTTGTACAGGGCTAGAATCCACATTTAATTGGAGCTTCATTGTGACACCATTTGTCCTCTGACTTGTCCACCAAAAAAGTAGCAAAGCCTTTAGATGCATGGAAAAACAGCCTTAGATTTTTAAACATATATAAGTTTTCTACATTGTTTATGTCAGGGGATTCAAATTAAATGAATTTCTCGTCAATCTTCTTTCAAACATGTTATTTAAAACAGTGGTTCCCAGCAATTTTTCCTTGGAGCCCCCCCTACTTGTTTAGAAGACAAGCTGACACCCCCAAGACCTGAACACAAAATTATACCATCATATTGTTGCCAAAAATCAACATAGATTTAAGTGTTTCAATGATAAAACTCTAAGGATATGGCTCTTCTCAGGTTTCTCTTAAGAAAAGACCATTGTATAAAACTGTTAATTAAGCGCTTCATAATGATTTTACTAATATTTGCGACTCTAAAATATTAGAGTCCCCCCAAGATCTTTGGCGCGCCACCGCCATAGAACACATTACCATGACTTGGTACCAGATTTAGGCAGGAAAATAAATACTTTGACTAAAATTAAAGACTAAAATGTGAGGACTTTGTGAGGATCCTCTGACTGCAAGGCTAAGCTCAATCACAGACCTAGACCCACGCATGGGACGATGGATTTGCTGAGCAAAGCAGTGTGGCGTTCCCTGTATCTGTGCATGTGGATGAAAGTCAGAGTCTTTCGGCCCCTGGTCCTTCTGGCCTTACTATACTCTTGTGAGGCCTGGACATTGATGACCAGAGGTGTCGACTGGACTCCTCTGTGATGACTTATGTTTGGCGCATCTTTTGGTATCGTTGCCAAGACTGTGTGTGTAATGCTGGATAGCTCAAGAGAAAGGTGATGGGAAGGGTCAGCTGCCTGATACTGAAACAGCAGCTGCACTTTTACAAGCACCTGGCACACTTTCTGGGGCCTGATCCTCCAAATACTGGGTGTCCAGAATCCGATGTGCTGGTCCACAGACGGGGGGCACGCTTTGTGAAGGGGTTCGCTGGGAGGATACCTGTAGAGATGAGGCATGGGCCTGACACAGGCCTGGAGGATGGCCATCACGAGGCAGAGGCAGTACAGGCCTAAGGTTGACACGGTGAAGTGCCTTACCAGCATGTGCTCTTAAACCTGACCTGACCTGAACCAATGTAGAGGACTATACACATAGCCTGATATGCACCTCCTAATAAATGTAACCTGGGTGACTGCCAGTCTCTACAAGCATATTGTGTATACTCTAATAAGAGATTAAAGGCTGCAAAAGAGACATCAATTCAGCAGATCTTGCAGTCACTGCTGTATCATCAAGGACTGCTCAATAATTGTCAGCTCCAACTCTGATACATACCTTAAATTTCAGTCAGTTATAGAAGGAAACAGAAGTAGAAACCAGGCTATTTTCTAGTGGCATCTGTCAAAATACTAGGACAGGATTACATCTACCCAACATTGTATCACATCTTCTTCAACAATGACCTACAAGTGTACTCACTCTAGATGATGGACTCCCCAAATTTTTTTCAAGTTTATATTTTACTTATTGAATTATTGCACTATTTCCCTGCTCAGTCTGATGCGGAGTGATGAACCCTTCCCCATATGTGTTTTAGAAAGACTCAGATTCTCTGGGATGCTCTTTTTTGTACCAAACCATGTAACTAACCAGTTTCCTATTAACTTTTCCAGTCTTCAGTTGCCACTGCCCCAACTTTTTTGAGAGGCTACACTAGCACAAAATTCAAAGTAGCCTATACTTTCTCCAGACAAAGAAACATCAAATTTTCAGCATCTAATATATAGTCTTTGAGCTATCTTAGCAACTTGGAGATTTAAATATCATCACATTCTGTTCTTAACGACATTTTACACTATGTTCCAACTTTTTAGGAAACGTGACTGTACTTGAAAGCGCATTTCAATGAATCCTACACATCTAGTTGCTGAACTGAATGAAGTAACACTTCCGGCTGGCAAGTGCGCAGAATAACAGTTTCTTAGCTCTGTTTGTTTTAATCTATCAGCTGTTTGGAAAAGCCTTTTTCTTTACAGCCCCTGAAAGATTTTAGAGGAAAAATAAATATTTACAAAAATGCATGTGCTAATACAATCATAAGAAGCAAAAGCCAATGTCTAGCCCACATGCAGGGAGTCAGACAATGCGTCTCAGTGGAGCACTTCCTTGTTGATGACAAACAAATGATAAATAGGCTGCCATTGTCTCCAGACTGCAGTTAAATATAGACCATTTTTTCAGAATATACTCTTAGAAGATAAAGTGAAAACTGTCCATGTCCTATGAGGGTGAATAACATGATAAGACCACAGAAAATGAAACAAACCTTTTTAATGGTGGCTGTGAGAAGCCTTTCTGTCTCTGCCTTTTTTTTCAGCTCCTCTCTCATGTTGTCCTTCTCGGAGCAGATCCCCAGGATCAGCTCCTGATGCCTCTTGTTCTCTTCAAGCAATCTGTACACATAAATGTAACAGTCACAAAGGCATACATATGCAGAGTATAGAAGAATTTAAACTGTCATTAAAGCAAGAGACCAAAGAAATATGAGAATATGTGCGGGATAGTTTGTATGACTTATAATGAGGAGGGATTACAAGCAACAAAGGTTAAATAACAACAATGCACTGATTATAATGATAAATCCGTTGGTAAGGTGGCACACTGCCCTGAATGCTCATAGCAGCAAAAACAAAAATACAGGGATGAAGGTAGCTTAATCAATCTATGAAACAACAGTTTACCTCTGTATAGCTTTCTCCTGCTGTGCATACTTGTACTGAACACACTTCTCAAAGTCCACCATGCAGCCCTCCTGGTCCAGAGGGAGCCCATTGACAGGAGGGCTTCCTTCTCTCTCCCCTCCACTCTCTGTTTCAGGCAGCTGACAAGACAACAGCCTTGACCCGAGCCCATCCAGCAGCGACTCCTGTGATGGCGTGCGCCCGATCTCTGATAGAAGCTTTCTGCTGCAATCAGTGTCAAATGGACTCAACAAGGCGTGTGAGGGAGCTGACGTGTTGGTTTGTGGGCTGGAAGCGAGTGAGGAGCTGACAGTGTCTGAACTGGGGGTAGACGGGCCGTTAGAGATCCCAGAGGTGGTTGTGGAGTCCGTGGGGGAGTTTTTGGAAGTGCTTTGGACGGAAGAGGACGATGGACTTTCTCTTTCATCGGCAGGCAATGGCTCTGAGGAACAATTTGTAGCTAAGACTGATGGCTGCTCCACACTGTTAGAAGAGACAGCACCAGCGTCCTGAACTTCATCAAAAGTCAATAAGGTTTCCATGGTCCCTTCAAGAACAGATGGAGAGCTTTCTACTACATTATTCATGGTGATCTCTCTGTCTGTCAATGCTCCATTGGCATCATTTAAAAGTAAAGGTATCCTACCTTTAACAGAACTGCTATCACAGCTGGTGTTAACATCCAGCTCACTCCCATCTATTCCTTCCTGACTGCATATTTGAGCCTCTCCCTTCTTCTTTGTGTCCATGTCAACATCCGTCTTAGTCCTGATTAATTCACCATCAAGCTGTGTTTCATCCTTTGCCTGACTGAGCTTTCTTGCCTCATCTGCACTGCTGGTAGAGATTTGCTGCTCATCTCCTATGCTAGGCGTGCTGTTGGGAAGCTGATTTGTAGGTTGTGGAGCCTCTGACGCAGACTCAGCCTCTGATCCTTCCATCATGTGTGTAGGGGAAGCAGGACCAGGCTTTTCCTTGGTCCCTCGCTTGTTTAAATCTGCCAGAGACAGGGGAAGACTGAGTCAGCAAAAAAATGCCAATAAACTTTTCATAAATCATGGGACTCAAGGGTTTTTTTTTCCCCTGTGAAAAGGCAAAAGTTCCAGGTTCCTGGAGTTCTTGTGTCGAGACAGGAAAAACCCTGATTATCCAAATAAGCCTCATATTTCCTCATATTAGTTCTGCCACAACTTACAAGTTTGTTACCTGAAGGAACGCATACCTGACATGCCTCACATTTACTCATTTCTTGTTTTAAAAACCACCAAGAGGTGTGTTCCTGTCAATGCCCATGAGATACAACAAAAGCATGCAGCGGAGAATGTCATACAACCCGTATAGGTATTCAAGATAACAACACATCCTTAATGAGATGTATTCATTTTAAAGGTGTATCAAAAATAGATAAAATGTTTGGCCGAAAACCTGTATAGTGTCAAAGCTAGGACTGTCACAATATCAGATTTTTTAACTTAGATATGATACTAGCAAAAATCAAAAGGTACAGATACCGTTTTCAATACCACAACAACAAATACTGGCATCATAGGAAACCCTATACTGCATATTTGGTTTTCAGGTACCAAAACTGCACACTAATTTCTGCACAAAAAATGTTTCACAGCAACTGTGTAGTAGCTTGCCTGCAATATTTGACTGATTGTGCATGTGTCTAATTAAAAGGGTGTTACATTTTACAGATTAAGCACATTTCAATACTAGATCATTACAATAAAAGGGACTTTATCTTTATTAGACATGAGTTTTGCTTGTATAATATTTTATATTTGGGATAATATTTCATTTTTTGTCAGCTTTGAGAATCAAAAATACAAAATATTTATGGATGAGCTTAATGGCACAGCCTTTGTCCACTTTATGTCAAAGTTATGAAAAAAATAATCCAGCCACTATGAAAAACATGAATGCACAAATCAGCCAGACCCTGTTTCAGTCAGACACTGTAAGTCTTGGCTTTGACCTAAGGATCTACTGTGATATAAAGGATAGGGATTATCTCAAACGCTGTGGCTGGAAGTTGTAAAGATTTAAAGAGCTCAATGAGTTTCTGTCCATAACAAATATTACATGTCAGGGATCGCTATTTCCTTGTCTTGAAAGTTCTTCGAAATCTAAACACAAACAATATAACCTGACAGACTTGTGTTAGCAATAATTCAAGCGTCTTATATGTATAGCTCATTTACAGCAACACGACCAAGTCATGTTAGGCAGAGAAAGCACAGCAGCTAGCATACACAAAGATGATGCCCTAGTGACAGGTGTCATACCATATCACTGTAAAAAGTAGTTAATGTTAGTACCCAGTCTGATTGAAACACACCCTCGGTTGTTAACTGTGTAGTTAGCGATTGCCAGGCCGATGCCATTCACACTAACTGCCGTTTCATCAACACTTTATTAAACGTTAGTCATGCTAAAGCTGACTTCAGCTCGCTAGCTGTTCATTTAGCCACGACAAGATATGAAAAAGAGCACATCACACAGCACGTTAAGGCACAGCAAGCTAACAATGGCTGGTTCAAACAGATATAACGCTAAATTAAAGGCTGGCATATTGTATAGAGTCACTGGTTGCTGTAGCTAGCTAGGCTAACGCTGATTAGATAGACGTTAGCTCGCTAGGGTACAAGTACAATCCGCTCACATATCAGCTAGCGAAGCTAACGCTAGCAGCTAACGTGAATGACGAATAAATAGTGTTATATTTTCACCCACCGAATACGAAAACCCCATGATTTGGCTCAATGCGGAGACAGTCGGAATAAAACTGAACTTTGAGCCCTCTGCCTCACCAGCTGATAGCCCCAACAAGTCACTTTGATATGACACATCAACAAATATGGCCACTACGAGTGGAACGGAGAGGCGATATAAACCAATGACAACCCATGAGAGATGACGTAGGTCTCACGTCAAAGCACGGCAGGTACACATAGAGCATAGATATTTTAGACTAAAATAATCAATATGACAAGAAAAAAAAACTTTTTTCACTTAAATGACAGAAAGAGTATAAATCAAACAAACACACACAAACTTAAGGAAAAAGAGATGACTGGTTGCTCAGTGTAGTCGAAAAAACGATGAAATGTCAAACAATTTAGAAAACAGGACAAATATTCACCCTAAAATGGAAGAAACTAGCCTGTTCATGCACAGAAACTGTGAAAATATGAAGAAAAATACTGAAAGTCTGTATTATTATGGCTACATAATTCAAAAAGCCAGCGCTGAGGTCCAGTGAGATCCTCATTAGGGTTTGCAAGCCCAAGACCTCAAATACCCAAACTTGACTTTTTGAATGATTTAGCCGTAGCACCCTGGAGTACCTTCTGACATATCATCAGGGGTGCCTTCAAATGCTTTAAATTGAACTAGGAATTACCATGAACATGGGAATTATTAACTATCCTGACATTAATGACCAAAATACTTTCACTGACCCTTTACCTGAAATCACGTCAGCGTATGATTAATTATTTCGATTAATTAATTGCAATTAAACACATCTATGGATTATCTGAGTAGGACTGCTGTTTGTAATTTGGTTTTGCTTTTTGTTGCCTCTACCATCCTAGGAGAGGGGATTTTGAAGGGTATATAGTCTATGGAGGCTGACATATACTTGTAATCCAGTGTATACCCTGCACTTTTCACCACTGGCTACCCTACAGTTATTGCTCAGTTTTTCAATAGACATATCAAAATTAAAGTTTCTCTGCTCTGACAACACAGCTACTGCACTGCCTGACATACTGTATAAAAATCATAGGCTAAGAATATGTTTATGATGGAAAAAAAAATGAATGGCATTTATTAAAATGTAAATTTATTTTAAAAAACAACATTAAACAATATAAATAAAAAAATAAAGAGAAACCAACTCAGAGATTAAATACATGGACTCGTGTATGAAAAGCAAAACAAAGTTGGTTTGGAAGAGGCTACTTTTCCATCCCTCGGTTTATTTGAAAATCCCTTTTATCTTAATTTGCCAGTCAGTGAGCCCAGTACGCATGCGTGCTTTTTATTCATCATTTGCACGTGCTTTCAGGTACAGTATTTTCTAAGCAAAGTAGAATAATAAATAATGGATTTATTATAGGCTTACAGTTGGTTATACATTTTAGGATAAAGTTTAACTTACTTTATTTGTAACTTTCGTTCAGTTAAAACAGTTTATATTAGCTTGTTAACAGATAACCTTGCTCGGCTAACTCGACTATCATCTAAAAATGCACATGGCGTTTAGCTAGCTGTGTCGCAGTTTGTTAGCTAAGGGTGCCGTATCTTTGATGGGTTTTCCTGGCATTTTAACAAACAGTCTCTGCGCTTTCGGGCTACCATCACTGAGTAATACATTGCCATTTCTGCTACGAGACAGCTGCCGAAATGCACCAGTTTACTCTCAGTGTTCGACCAAACCTGCCGTTGAGAAAACCGTCGACAAGCCCCATGGCTCTCTCCACCATAGCGCCTCCTCCGAGGTTCACCATCCCCGAGGCGACCCTCGCTCGTCAGGCTTCAGGAGCCACAGAAGACGGTAAACCAATGACACTAAAATCACCCAAAGTTTTTGATTAACGTTACAAGAAACACCTGCCTGGATTATCTGCAGTGTCTTCTTTGTTATTCAGATAGCTAAAATCAAACTGCCAGTGCTAAAATATCTTAAGTCCTAAATATCTTAATCTCAGTTATGTTTCAAACTGCGTTATAATTCATCAGATTAATTCTTGTATTCTTTCTTTGCAGGGCGGCTATCTGTGCCAGTTATCATGGATAAATCTGGAGTATGATGCATTTAACAAACTTAGATGCACTTAACACATTTTATTGCAAAAAGAAGCAATAAATGAATATAAATGAGTGAAAAACATAATCATGTAAATTATTTCATACAACAATGAATACTTTCATGGCCAAAATATCACAACAAACACTGAAAAATTTACCAAATGACAAAACATGGGGACAAAATACGTGTAACACTTTGTGGCACAGTAATTTTTTTATACAAGATTATCCTGTTTTCATTGATTGTGGGAGGGCAGTGTTGTCAGTGAAACTGAAACTTGATTAATTGGCAAGCATTATAGTACAGGCAAAAGAAAATGCTGATTGCACAGCCAGAATGCGGTAAAGTCCTTAAAGTTGGTTGTAATGGAATAAAGTCTAAAGTCTATACTAAAGCAAGTAGATTTTTTTGCACATATGAAGACTGCATTTTTTTCTAATATTTTAAGCATTTTTTTCAGGATTATTTCAGGGCACCACCTTGCTAACATGTTTCAAAAAGCTAACTAACTAACAAACTTACATACATATATATTCATTGCTTAAGCTAAGCAAGGTTTGGCATATTGGATATCAGCAAAAATAAAATCTTGTGCATCCCTATCATAATGTTTTTTATTGAAAGTCTTTTTCTGATACTTTCACGATTAATTTGTTGTTCTGCCTAGTTGTTAGGATCCAAGCCACCAGCTTTGACTGTATACTTCTGCAACTACTGTGGACAACAAGGTATGTGGGTTTCATCATTATTTCTATACCTTTATATTAACGAATATTTAGATATCTGTGGTGCTGGGGACATCTTCATTGAATCAATTTTATAATTGTTTAAATTTGCAACCATTTATTTAACATTGCGAAAGCGAGTTCCGAAATGTAGGTTTAGTGTTTTTTTTTAATTCAATTATACAATCAAACAGGTAAAAAATTGCAGTTAGCAACTTTAGAAACTGTATATTGATAACTCCTTACTAGCTTCTATGATGTTGCAACAACTCTTTATGATGTTTATTGCCACAGTTAATTTTCATAATCAGCACAGTGAGAGGAAATGTTGATGGAAAAGTGCAAGACTTATGATTAATGGCAAATGAGTCGAAAGTTCTCCAGTTACTGCGATCCATTTAATAAAATAGGTAGAATCCTAAACCCATTTATGTATGAATTAAAAAATTGGCATTGTAGTAAGAGATTCAGATTTTTATTTTTGGTAAAAATTGTTACTATTTTCTACACACATGTTGGTCTTTTGTTGCTCTGTTGTCAAAATTGTTCAGATTTTAATTAGCTAAAACTCTCCTTTCAGGAAATTTTAGGTGCAAGCGCTGCAAGAAGACACCTTACTGCTCTGTGGGGTGTCAGACTGAAGACTGGAAGGCACACAGACACATGTGCAAGGCTGTTGATCCAGAACCTGCAAAGTAAGCATGCAGCAGGAGCATGAACTGCGAACTGTGATAACGTTTTATTCATACAAAACAATGGTTTATAAATGACTTGTGATAGCTGGGATTATTATGACTTTAATGCATGGATGCACTTTTTCTTCATCAAAAGTGAGAAACCAAAAGAGATCACAGCTTCACCCGTGGCAGCAGACAGAGCCATCCCACTCAAGACTGAGGTAAAACAGAATAAATCAGAGATGTCATAATATCCTTAAAAAAGATTCAAGATTCACATTTAGTGATCCTATAAACCAAGAGTAAAGGACTTTTTACATATTGTATCTGTGCTTTACCCCTGTTTAGTTGAAGCATGGTGATGCCCCCAGCATCAAGAGAGTCTATTTGAGAGACTTGCACATGACTAAAATCATAAAAGGAACAGATATTCAGGTACAACAGACACACAGGGTCTCAACTGTAAAACTAGTCAATCAAGTCAATAATAAAACCTCAAAGCTGATGTATCTTTGCTGTTAACACATTATTTTAGGCATCTGTAGTAGAGTTCTACAGCCCTGGCAGGTTTTTCCTCCTCCCCCAAAGCCCTGAGTTGCTTGAAGCTTTGCAAAAGATCAGCACAGAGCTGCAGAAAACGTACAGCTGCCCCTCAGTCACAACATATGCACCCTGTGTTGGAGAGGTTTGCGCGGTGCAGTTCTCCACTGATATGGTGAGCAGTTTTTTTTAAGCATTCTAACAAAAACAGTGGTTCTATTGTGCACTTTTACTCAGTCTTGGAAAAATCTTAAATGAGACTCTATTTTGCATATTTAGAAATGGTACCGAGGCTTAGTCCAGAGTTTTGCTGCTGACCAGAAGACGGCTAATATCCTTTACATCGACTTTGGGAATGAAGAAGACGTTCCTGTGGAGAGGATCAAGCCGCTAGCTGACAACATCCAGCCATGTTGGCCATGTGTAAGTGAAAATGAATACTATGTAAATACAGTGCCTTGCATTGCTAATCAGCCCCCTTGGACTACAACTAAGGTTGTGTCTGTCAATTTGATGGACATTTAAATTCATATTAATCGTCTTCACTAAGGTAAGAAAATATTAAAAAGGTAAAAATTGAGCAAAATGTATTAAACACAACTAATCACTGTCCACAACTACACAGTGTGCAGCTTATTTCATTGCTACTTGAAACAGTTCTTCAGATTTTCTTCAACAACAAAATTGACAACTATTTTAAATCCTGCAAAAAATGTGTCACTTTGAAATGTGCAGTATTAATAAGACACATTCTCCCACAAGCAGGGCTCCTCTAGTACCTCTGGTGGGCCTCTAAATTTCAGAATAAAAGCTTGCATCTGGTTCATTAGCGTGATTGCATCCAATGTTGATTTAAAAAAATACTCCCTTGGAGTTAGGGAAAGGGTTTTATTTATGTTTGATTCATTCAATAAAACAACAAAAAAATTCACGTCCAACATAAAATCTTCCACTTTGAATGAAAAAGAGCAGAATGAAGAATAATCATATAATATCGGCCCTGGTTTAGAGTAGGGTTAGATGTAAATGCCCTGGCAATGTGCCAGGTGGGGGTACGAAAGGACAAGGTATGACACAAAAGGTCTCTAGGCTAAATCAATACCCATCTCATAATAAAGCAGGACAACAAATGCCATGTGGAATAAATAAATGACACTGAAAGTACATCATGAACAAGGCATATTATATCACAAAGGGAAAGCTGCTCTGAGAGGATGACGTGTCAGCAGTGCTGCCTTAAATCAGGACAGTAGAGTGATAAGAGAAGGCAGGTTTACCTGAGCTCTAGCATTGACTGATGCGTGGCTTTGCCACTGCTTAGACATGGTGACGTGGTCTTTTGCAGTGGCTAGAAGCTCTCTACTAATTGTCTTCTAATGTTTTTTGTTATAATGAGCTGCTGCAAGAGAGCTCTAAATGTTTTTGTTCTTATGCAGTGACAGTAAACTATATCTAGACAAGAGATTTAGCATAAGATTTGGTGCACAACTGGGCAGCTGTGATAACTTTTTCCCATTTATAAAGTAGGCTGTGTCCCTTATATTGGTACGACAAAAATGTCTGTATAAAGTGCTGAGACATGCAGCATTATGACCACAAGCTAGCGTAACTGCCACATCACCCACTACATTTTGTATTGCAAGTCACTTTGCTTTGCAAAATGTGTGGTGATGCACCATGATGTAGACCAGGCTTGTGGCACCACTTCTAAACAGCTTTTCTACCCCACTGTAAAAACAGCAGAATATTGTTATGTATCTGAATTTGTGGATGTTTGATTGAAAAGACTTGAAATCAAAGACAACTTGTGGCCAGTAGAATTTGTCCTGCTTTGGAATACTTTCAAAAAAAAGTTTTGTTATACCTCTATCAGACCCTCCCAAAACACCCTGCTTCCTATGTACAGATGCAACTATTATGCCATATTGTAGGATAATTATGAAAAGATGAAGATATTTAATCATTTAGTAGAATTACAGCACATACCCCCAGGTATAACTTGAAATACAATGGATTTGATTGGAGTGTAAATTATTGACCAGTGTAAAATATTGACCAGCACAAAATAGTTGAAATTATAAAGTTTGAGGGAAAAGCAGCTCTGGTCTACTTATCACCATTTAAGCATAAAAGCACAACATTTCTGTTTTAAATCTAGGTTGTAGCGAAACCTTTAAATATGGAGTCCACAGTGGGTGAATATTTATGCACTGCACTGAGCTGTGTCCATTATATCAGAGAACTGCTTGAATAACAGTACTGATTGCATTTATTCCCTCCAGGCGATGGAGTGCTGTGTTGCTGGTGTGGTGTCAGCAGGTGGCAAATGGTCAAGGGAGTGCTGTATGGCAGTGACACAGATGTTGGTGGGAAAGATAGTGAAAGTAAAGCTGGTGGAAACACTGGAGAATGGTCGCATCCACACAGTGGATATCATGCTTTCCATGGGTAGGTTAGAGACACTCTGTGGTATTTGCTGTGACATTTATGACAATAAAAACATTTTAAATGTTAACCCCATTTCTCTGTTTTTGTTTCAGGAATGCAGTTGAGCACATTTCTCATCGAGCATGGTTTTGCAACAGAGGAAACGCAGACCAAACCAACAGAGCAAGACATATGTACGCTTCCTCTATGGCATGATCTAGGATTTTTGCCGAAATGCTGATATTTACAAAATAATTTTAGCTGATAAAAATATTGGTACTGATATTTAAATGTTGTTCAGACCTAAAACTTTAGTCCTTGAAACACAATTTAAAGTTTGAGGATTAAGCAAAATTTTAGTCATGAAAGCAAACTTTAAAGTGTAAGAAATTATGTTAATTAGAAGAAGACCTAAAAATACTATTTACTTAATTGTTTGTATGGCAAATATTTACAGCTGACAGGCAGATTTTTAAAGCAACAATAGTAGTTTTAATATTGGCAGAAATTTCATCATACATCTCTAGTACAACAATATTGTGTCAATGAGTCTACACATCAGGGATGGGATATTTAAAGACAGATATAAGATGTCACACTTACACAGCACAGTTTTCTTAAAAATATATCGTTAGGCATCTTCATCCTGAACCATTGTCTTGGAGAGCAGCAGAGAAGAAATGGACTATCGGGTGATGAACATGTTGGTTTTATCATGCATTGCAGATGTTTAGAGAAATCAAATGTTGTGGACAAAGTTAGCCTTTAATTTTACCTCATATGAGAAAATCTAAATTTTTCATAGGTGCCATGTTGAATGCATCCTTTGAAAACTTCAAAAAATGCTCTGATGGGAAGGATGACAACACCTGGGCTAAGCCACCTGAGCCAATGACCCAGGCAGTGGGAGATGCCTTCTTCGTTGTGGTCACTCATATTGATTCACCCAGTGAAATTATTGTGCAGAAAGTTGAAAATGCTGGTAAGAACTCCTTTCCTCCTACATGCAGCTTTAAATCTGGACTTTGATACTTATGTTTGACTGTGGAGTGCTTGTTTTACAGGAGTGATTCAGCAGTTACAAATAGAGCTGAGGGAACACTGCGCTATTGTCCCTGCGCCTCAAAACTTCAGACCAGCCCCCAGCACAGTCTGCTGTGCCCAGTTTTCAGGTACAACATATATATAGAGACCTTAAACAGGTTTAACATTCAGATAGCCTGTTCTATGTGGATGTGTCAGATTTATTTATTAATTTGACCCAAATTGCACATAGTTTTCTTTTCCGGCTTTGGTCATTGCCACATTCAACACTGAAAAATCATGTCCTACATTATGATACAACATGAGTTATTAGTCCCAGTGGCCAAGTCATTCCCTCTGCCCCATGTGCAGAGGCTTTTGTCCTTGAGGCAAGTGTCATTCCTCTCTCTGTTTCTAAGGTTTCTACCATTCTTCTATCTGAATAAAGGCATGAAACCCCAAGGATAAATCTGACAAAAAAGGGTCTTTTTAGACATGTTTTGTGAACCTAACCTCTGTCTTCTGTGTTTCTTTCAGAAGACAAGCAGTGGTACAGAGCCCAAGTTTTGGCGTATTCATCAGAAGAGCGTGTCTGTATTGGTTACCTTGATTTTGGCAACTCTGAGGAAGTGGATTTAGCTTACCTAAGACCGATCAGCTCTTCACTGCTTGCCCTGCCCATGCAGGCTATGCCCTGTGGCCTAGCAGGTAGTACATCCTCTGTGATGCTCATTTACACTGGCTAGAATCATGTAATCCTACAACAAGTCACACCTTTATCTATGTTCATTTTATTCAGTGTTAATCAGGGTTGTCAAAAGAGAACTTACTAACTGCTACTTCCCCTGTAGATTATATGAGAAGGTCAGGGCTGGCAAGTGAATAAATTTTCCTAATAGTTATCTTTATGTCTTTGTTTTTATTTCACCTTTCAAAGGGTGAAATAGGAAGAATATGAACTCAGTCAAAAAATTAAACCCTAAATCCACCTCATGAGTTTAAAGCACATCCCAGAATTTGCACGAAAGTAAATACCTCTCTTTTTCTCCTCATTACACAGTATGTTCTTATGTATTTTTGTTGCGTCTTTGGTTTTTTTTTTTTTTTTTTTTTTTTCCTCCAGGAGTACAGCCTGTTGGGGAAAGCTGGTCAAAGGACTGCATCTTGGCATTGCAGAGAAGAGTATCAAACAGAATTCTGCGTGTTGAGATCCAAGGAGCGCATCAGGGCAAAGCTTTAGTGTCCATGATTGATGAGGCCAGTGATCCTCAGGGTAATGTGGCCGAGCTGCTGATCTCTGCTGGTTTTGCTGCATCTGCTCCTATTATCAGCTGCAGTGACCAGCAGGATGCAGGGAGTGCAAGTGCTACTGAAGAACCCCAGGGTGGGTAGTTTGAGATAAATCTCAATCAAATAAATATGATGTTGAGATGTATTTAAAACATAGTCAACATAATAATTGTAGCAAGGATTTCTCTGCTGGTTATAAGATAAAAACATTAAGTCATTAAATCTTTATATTTGTTCCCTTAGTGCCTCCTCCAGCCTGTGAGCCTCTGAAATGGTCTTGGACAGAACTCCCCAGTGATGGCAGAGCGATGGTGTTGCTAGCTAGTGTGGTGGAGAACCCTGGAAAGTTTTATTGTCACATCAACAATCCTACAGGTATTTTTGTACCCTGATGAAAAGTTTCAATATTTTGCTGTTTAAACCTATATCACCTCCCAAAAATTGTAAGATTGGATAAAAGTGTGTTGAGAGTTTGTATTTGTTGTTGTGAAGTCTTTCATACTTTTTATTTCAGAATGTAAGTTGTTTCTTTATATCGTGAAACATTCACATGTTTAAATATATTCACACAGCACAATGAGATTAGTCAATTTTGATGTCATAGTGTGATTTCCCTTGATAGAATATGTTTAAATTATATTTAACATGTTAAAAATAATACTTGTTCCACTCTATTAGTTTACTTAAAGTCCCTGTAAAGTGAAATCCAAAATGTATGTCTAAACACGTGTTTTTTTTTTTTTGTTTTGTTTTGTTTTTGTTTTATGCCTAAAAACACGCAAGATCTAAATTTTGGATTGAGACTGTTCCCCTGTCCTGACTTGGTTTAATTTGGGCAGGGGAAATATAGTGCCACACATGCTATAGGAAATCACCCCCCCAGTGCTTCAACAATATAAGAGCATTTAATCTTGATAGAATCTGTAGTTAGCCGATGTCACTGCCTTCATTTAAAGTTAACAGCCAGCTACATGCTGTGTTTTTGTTCATTGTGAGGCAAATTTCCCAAATCTATCAGCCACAGTGGCCTATGGATCCTTTAAAGCATCATAAAAGAGTAATTTGTGACAGAAATAGACTTCTGTTTCTGCTCTGGCACAGAGCCAGGCGGCTGTGCTCTGGCCAGAGTTCACCATAAGTTCAAGGGCCAGGTTAAATGCTGGAGTGCTTGTCTGTTTTTCACTTGAACCAGGAACAGACACCTTACCTGCTGAAGGTGTGTTTTAATCCATGTTTCACTTGTCTTCAATCCTGGATGATTAAAAGAAGCAGACTGTGGATTTGTCTCTCTCAAAGCAGCAACAATTCCATTCCTTCTGTCAGCGTGGCGGTGCTTAAGTTTAATAAAGCTTCCAATCATAGATGTGGTATTCCCACTAAGTCTGCACATAAAATTTTCCAATGCTAAACATGATTGAAGACTTTTATTTTGAAGAGCAGTGTGGGGAAATTGAGTGTTTTCAGCAGCAACTTTAACAACAAAGATGTCTCAAACAGGAGACATCATGCAACTCAGAAATTGAGATATAAGGAATGCCCGAAAAGTTGAATCCAAGATGAGAAAATGAAACAGACTTTTTAGCACTAAACTGTCTGCTTTTCTTTGGTGGCTTAAAAAAGAGTAGTAACATCACAGATGGATGATTCCTTCTGTCAGGTTGTTGCATTTTTTTTAATTTGAGAGGATCGTATTTCTCCTGAGAGGGCGTGGCTTTGGTACATTCAACTGACACGTCCGCAACATCAGATTTTATTGCCTCATTTTTCATGATTTTGAAGCTTAATTTTATATACAAAGAGATGTTTTTTGTGACTGAAATTTGGCCTGGTGGTTCATAAAACAGTGGTCTGTGACAAACCTAAAATACAGTAATTTTTTATACAAGGACTTGAATCTATTTTGTGTGTTTGTTTTTCAGACCATCAGCAGCTGATAGAGCTCAGTGCTGAGTTGAAGCAGCATTGTGAAGCAGGGACTGGCCCTTTTGAGGCCAAAGTAGGAGAGCCGTGCTGCGCCATGTTCCCTGGTGAGACGGTCCGATGTTCCTCTGGTAGTTTGAAGTTGTCTATAGTCATTGAAATGATTGCTTAAACAGGAAAGCCTGAAAGTCAGTTCATGTCTGGATATTTGATGCTATAAGGACTGAGTAGTGTTTGAAAATATTTTTAGTTTTGTCAAGTCTGCCAGTAAATTCTTATTCTTATAGACATCTATATATGTTTTAGGTATTTAGAAGTGTCTAATGCTGTTTTGCTCCCAAGGTGATGGAGCATGGTATCGGGCGATGGTAAACGGGCTGTCTGAAGACAAGGTGTCTGTAAACTTCGTGGACTATGGTTACAGCATGAAACTGGAAAAGAAACATCTTCGATCCATTACACCCAAACTCCTGGCTTTGCCATTTCAGGCTGTTCACTGCTGGCTTTCAGGTACACTGGTTTTGTGCAGGACAGGAAGGGAAAATTTAACTGAGTGTGTAAATAGCTTAATTGTTTTCTTAAAATCAGTGGGATTTCTAATTGAGGAACCACAAGGAGGCATTTTAACAATTCTGTTTCATTCTGTGGGATATGTTGTTGCTTCCAAAATGAACATATATATAATCAAAAATAATCTATACTATGTAGGACCATGTGAGCATGAATTAAAATATGCTTTGATTTCAACTGCCCAATAACCTATAGTATTTTGCTCAATTTTTTAAAGTGAGTTTGGAATTCCTCTCAAAAGCTGGTTGGAAATAAAGGCATGACATACTGTTTCTATATCAGTTTTTCCAAACTGAATATTTTGATTGCAGGTGTAGAGCCCCTGGGATCAGAGTGGAGCAGTGAAGCCCTTCTCTGGTTCCAGACTCGGGTCGACGGTGAGCATCTCACTGCACGCGTCCTCTCTGTCACTGATCATGGCTACGGTGTGGAGCTGGAGAGCAGAGGGCAAAATGTGGGGGCAGCTCTCATTTCTGAACAACTTGCCAAAGCTCCTGGAGAGCCTCCCACTGAGACACATCCAACCACGGGCCCTGTGGCCACACAGCAAGAGAAAATAGACAACAGCAAGAATGGAGCAACACAAGCACCAGCCTCCAACCAGACAGGAGCCAAAGAGCAAACATCTGAAGTGCAGACCGCAGAACTGCCAGAAGGTCAGCTGGGGTGTTAAGATGAACTCTAATGGGGCTTTTCCACTATGACTTTTGGCCATGCCGTGCAAGACCAAGCCGTGCTGATTTACTTTTCCATCACCAGTTTGGCCGCAACGAGCCATGCTCAAATGGTCCTGCTCAAGGAAGTGAGGCAGCCACACCTCCAAGCGCACCGCGCTGACATCACAGCAGTTCGCAGGGTCTGATTTACCCTTTCGACTACTAATACCTCTCCTCTCTGATTAATTTTCAGATAGATTTGTTTTATACATGCCACTGCTCCAGCTGTCTATAACCATGCTACAGTGGTGGTGTAATTTCAGCATTCACTGTACGATTGAAACATTTACGGCACAGGACTGAAACTCAAGATTTATGCGCTCATACTACGGTCTGAGAGTTGCGGAGGGCTGGAGTTCTTACGCTGATGAGGGAAATCAGGAAGGACCAAGCGCAGATCCAGAATTAATAACAGCTTTTCTGCACATACTAATGACAAAAGTTTGACCCTTTCCCCTTCTCACAGACAAATAAATTCTACACTTTTTAAAAGATGAAATTCTGGAGAAACATTTAGCCCATGATAGAGACAGTCTATGATTTAATAACTGGTGCTACTGCCATTCTCACTGCCCAATCCAAAAATAAAACAAGGTGATGCTCGTTTTCTGCTGTCTAGAGGCCCATAAATCAATAACCAGAAGGCTGGTCTTTAACTTATATGCAGGAAAATTCTCTTCTTTTAAAGATGAGTGTGAATTATTGTTTGTTTGTTTGTTGATTGCGGAAAGAGAGAGGGAGAGAGAGAATGTGAAAAGAGTGGCATGCAGCTCTGTTGGTCTACAGTTTGATTTTTGCTTTAAAATAATTAAAAGTCAATCAGATCAGACAGTGAGAGAGATTGGGGAGAGCCAAAAACACTGTCATCATCTCAGTTGTGATGGAAAAGCAAATCCCATGCCGTGCTGGGCTGCCGTGCTGAGTCAAACCAAGTAGAGCCGAACTGCGCCATGTAATGGAAAAGTCCTGTAGTAGTTTGATGACGTGAAGTTTGACTGAAGTTTTGTGTCTTGTTTCAGCTCCATCGTTTCCAGTGGACTGGAAGACAGTGGAGCTACCTCTCAATGAGACCTTTCAGCCCTACATTGCAGCCGTCATTAACCCAGCTCTCTACTACGTGCTTGTTCCCAAGCAAGGTCAGAACACTTTATGTTGTCCTTGTAAATTGGGCGTTTAAACCCAAGATCTGAAATGAAGCATCAAAATCTTTCTTGTAATCAAGTAAGGTAAGTATTGGATGTGTTGTTTCGAGATTTGGATACCCATCCCTACACTTCATCCAATGAGAATCACCCATTGAAAGTGATGAACATATAAATAACCACAAACATGTGAACATGTGTCCTCTCCTCTCTCTGTTTTCTTCCTGCATAAAACTGCAGTATTAAGTGCATTTGCTTGCTTGCAGAGCATCTCTGTTGGTCACTCTAGAGCTTAACAGGCTGGCTGGCTTGACTTGGTTTGTCTTGAGCACAGCGCCTAAACATTTTAGATCTCCATCCAAACAGCTGAAATAACTGCTTAAAGGTTTGTTTTGGCTGACTTGTCTTAAGTCCAGGATAATTAAAGAAGCAGACTGTGGCTCTTATCGTGGTCAAAGAAGCTGTAGTGTAAACTGTAACTCTATATGCTCAAAAATCTGATCTGAGTCACATTGAAGAAAGAAAAAAAGAATCAGATTGAGGTCACTTTGCCTACAGTGTAAATGCTGGGATGAAGTAGCAATGTGATCAGTCAAATTAGCAAGAAAATCTGTAAAGAGCATTGTATTCTGTTAAAATATTGCCATTTGGCACCAACATTTTTATACATTTATTACCCAAGTCAGGATGATGATGTGTATTTACTTTTTGTGATTTTTTTTGGTGAAGTGGACCAGAAGAAGCTTCAGGAGGTGATGATGGAGCTGGCAGTCTACTGCAGCAACAACCAAGCCTCTTTATCCTCCGCTGTCCTGAGCGTACCGGCTCCTGGGGCGGCCTGCTGTGCTCAGTTCTCTGGTGAGGGACCCCATTGTTTCTTTCTTAATATTTATTGTCCATTAAGAAACTAGTCTTGTGTGGGAGAAATGTGGTTTTCTGTCGTACAAGGAAGATTTGGCCTCTTTTAAACAATTTGAACTGTTAATATGTAAGCCAGTGAGAGTATGTCTAGCCTATTAGTGATAAGAGGTTCAAGCTTTCAGAGCTACAGTAGACATGAATAGAGATGACTGCTTCAGTTTGCTTTTGAGGACTGCTATGACCCTATACAGCCCCTAGGTGTCAGGCAAGTAAATCATGGATGAGAAACCCTGTAAGCAAGTGTTTGAATGCATCAGGGAGTTCATATTTTACACAGATAATTAAGTTTTTATGAAATATGGGAAAACCTGAAACGGGTAATAAAACACAGACCAAGAAAATACAAAATATATACAAAGTATATTTTTTTAACTTCATACATTTTTTTTCTTCATCATTCATCATTATCAGCTGTTTATTTATTTATTTAAATGCAATTGAAGTTTCCTTTGTTCTTAAGCATTTGCACACATTATAAGTTATGCAAGAATAAAGAGGGAAAAGGTTGATATTAAGACCAATTAAAATAAAAATAAATATATACTCAAAATATAAACAAAGGTGCCAGCTATCCTCTGAGGTAAGACTTCCTTAATTAGAAAACTAAAATAAATAAATAAATGAATAAACTATACCAAAGTTATTTTTGAAAGTTAGTGTATAGTTTGTGTTCAAAGAGAACAAAAGTGGAAGTAAGTAAAGAAGATGAAAGAACATTGTGTAACTAGAAAAGCACTCGGAGAGCGCAGACCTCCACCATTAGCCCTATCTCCCAATAGTGAGGAATCCTTCAAAAAATTCCTGGATCTGGACAGTGATCCGGATCACTCCCAAAATCTAATCAGTTCTTCCTTATGCCATATCTGACATGTCCTGAAAATTTCATCAAAATCTATCCACAGCTTTTTGAGTTATGTTGCTGACAAACTAACAAACAAACCCTGCTGATCACATAACCTCCTTGGCGGAGGTAATAAACTGTACTGCATTAATTAACCAATAACTGGACTTCATTTCAGGATAGGAACGGATGTTGCGGTCTTTATTAGTATATTTGCTTAGCCAAATAAAGGTCCCATCCTTAGAGATTTAGCATTTGGTCTTAAAAGGTACTTGTGCCCGAATCGTCAAATTCTGAGGCATCATTCCTTATGCAGAAAAAGTCTAATAGTGAATTCATGTACAAAAATGTATGATCTTTGGTGAGATCAGTTTGAAATCTTTGAGCCAATGTTCCCCGCTAATTCTCAAAACTCCTAAGCAGACATCCGACTCCCCTGAGTGCCTTCCTCATCAAGTGTGTGCAACATCTGACACATACGCTACATCCACATGGCAGCACCTTGGCATCACCTCTACAACCCCAAATAACATAAATGACTATAACTATAATGATTAAAAATCACTGTTCAAGTCATGAATTTTACCATTCATTCATTCAATTAACAAACCACTCTCAGATTTAGCTAGCCAAAATTTTGATGTTGGGAAATCCTGTTTAATATAATCAAGGTTTACATTTCAAGGATTTCCAATCTTCTGATATGTAAAAGTAAACTGTGTTTCTAACTCACAAGCATGTGTCCACAGGTGAAAGCAGACATTAACAAAGTTTGCAGTTTCATATAAAAAGGCAGAAAGCTTAATGATGAATGAGACAAAAGACATGCTCTGTTCTTATGCTTTATCAAATACAGTCAGGTCTCCTAAAGGACGTCCAGCTACAAAAATTAAACAGCACATTAAACAGAAATCACACTGTTATAAACATCAGGGCTTAAATCCTTTTGTTACAGGTCCATCATTTGAGATTCAACTCTTTCCTGGTCTTATTGTAGATCATTTTAGCCAGATTCATTCTTAAAAGCACTGTATTTACATGAAAATAGACATCTATTTAATGTTAAAATTATTTATTGTTTATTTCAATAATAGATTGTGTGAATATGTTCAATTAAGTAAACATGTGGGAAAGATGTAATCAGCTGATTTAACTCATTACTGTAATTAATAAAATGATAAAAACAAAAATTTACAGCTTTACTCTCTTCAGCTGAAGTCTTTTTAACTCCTGTAGAAGTTTTCTCTTCCTGGCTCCTGTCTGCCTGTTTCTCACTACCCTGCTGATCAATTATTAAGATTTAAGAGATTTTATGTTGTTCATCGGTTAATTAGCAATATACAGTAAATCTTTAATATTTTCTGAAATGTGACCCGTATCAAAGGTTTTGATAATGAGCTCATATATTGATGTTTTTGTTTTTTTTTCCATTTTTTTAAGATTTATATTTGGCCTTTTTGCCTTTATTAGATAGGACAGTGGATAGAGTCGGAAACAGGGAGGAGAACGGGGAGAGACATGCAGGAAATAGTGCCACGGGCCGGATTCGAACCCGGGTCGCCTGCATATATGGCGCATGCCTTAACCACTCGACTACCGGCGCGCATATATTGATGTTTTATCATCAGGGTGTATCATCATGATAAAATATAGAAGTGGAATGTTAATGAAACGATATTTTAACAGTCTGCAGCTCGCTAAGGAGAAAGAGAGAGAGGAAAGATAGAGCAGTTATTCATAGACAGTATTGACTCACGTTTGCGCCGTGGTCAGAGAGAAGCTGTAAAGCTGAAGAAAAGTTCACGTCTGCATTGAACCCTTTTCTCCTTTGCAGATAGAAGCCTCAGATCTACACCACCAACACGTTAGCTTGTGTTTATCTGTCTGTGAGTGGCGTTAGTGTTTGCGTCATTGTGTGAACGACATGAAGCCAAAAGTGTCTGCGTAAAGATGCACAATGGACGCATTAATAGACTCGGCCACATGGCTGTTATTTCTGGAAAAAAATCCTCCCTTGATGTGTAAATCAGCCATTAAAACAAGCATCCAATTCACACACACTGGCACTAAGAGCTAAATACAGTTAGAGGGAGGTGGAGTTTGTGACACTGATAAATTTAACTCACCAAAATGTGTCACTGAGGAACCCTCCTGGAATCTACCCACATTCAGCGGCTGTCAAATCAGGCCCTGCCATCAGTGTGTTGGCTGTTGCATTATATGATAGCCACACTTTAAATCTCTCATGTATGAGGCACGCATGGAGGTAGAAACCCTAGGCTACAGTACCAGCTTGCCTGCACATTAATGCGCCTTTTGATCACAGGACATATTAAACAAAATATCCAGTGAAAACTCGTCGGGGATATTTGAGTACACAACACTTTTTCTTCTGTGCAGAGAGGCGGAGAGCAGTGCGCAATTGCGTAGTAAAACCTTTTTGAGGGAACAGTGCTCTGAGCCCCTCTTGGCGAAATAGTAGTCACATCACATCATAACTTGAGAGGAAGTAGCATCCAGAGGTTAATAGATGCTCTCACCATGTGAAAATCCCATCGCCATATCATTCCCTCTCTTTTAATGATTACAGGCAGGAGGCCTTATGGGAGCAAACCTGCTCATCCTTCTTTAACTATTAAACACACAGTATCTTCCACCATAAATTATCCACATTCATTCCTTTATTCACTTTTTGTGTTTGCTCTTTGACTGGGCCTTGTACCCCACCTCCAGCTATTACCTTACACACCTAAGCTGGTAATTTGACGTCTGCTTGTAGAAATAATTACACAGAGCATGAGTAGCAGCGGCTCTTCTTTAAACACACAGTATGCAGGTATGAGACTGCAGCCCAGCATGCATTCCTCAGATAACAACAGGGTCTGTTTTAATAGAGTTTTCAGCACTCTGCATGTTCCTTGCAGGAAAAAGATCACCCATTTTGAAGGACAGATGTTTCGGTAGAGTAATCTTTGACACACGTGTGAAAGGCCTGAATGAAAACTAGAATCTTTATCAGCAAACAACCTAGTGTCTTGGTCTGCAAATATTGATCATTCCAAGTGTAATCTGAGTTTTTGCAATACAATTGTCGCTTGTTTAGACCCTAAAAATATCAAAACCCTTCAAAAATAGTCACAAGACTTGTCCAGGGTCTAAAAATCTTACATGTTTGATTCCATGACAGTAAACTAAAAGACTCTTCTAAACTGTCTAATACATCAAAGAAAATCAGTAAAGAAAATCACTTAAGAAACCTGAACCAGCAATTATGTTGCACTAGAACTTAAAACAGCTAAAAAAAAAATGTGTCAGTTGTCCAGCAATCTTAAAAGTTAGTATCAACTGCTGGTAATTGCTGCAACTCTGCTACCTACTTCTCCAGTACTTACCTAATAGCCTACCTGTTTAACCTACTTTCTGCTAGTCCTACTTTTGATTGATAATGCTGCAGATTGATGGGGAAAGCACTAATGCATCAGTTTAAAAGTGGAATCACAGTTACCAGTGTTTATTTTTGATGTCCAATCAGTTTATAATTTGGGATGTTTCACTGCTGAATAAAAAGAGATTTTAAGGCAGAAGAAGAAACCTATTTGACAAACTGATCATTTTGTGGTCAAACATGAAAGAAAATGTTGGCATACTTTGAGTCTTACACCTAAAGAAGTGACAAAAACTTTGATATCAGCATAAAAAACATCAGCAGCGGCCCTCATTTTTACAAACGATGCATCTCTAAATTTGATAGTTATTGCATTTCTTTTTTTTTTAGAAGTTATAATCCTAATCCCAACAAATATTCCTGTCAGAATACCTAACATTTTGTGTCAGTACTCACAGAACATAAAAACCTTGGTTTAAATTTTTGTTTTCAGCTGACAATAACTGGTACCGTGCAGTGGTCCTGGAGGTCGGTGAAAATGAGATGAGCATCATCTACGCAGATTACGGTAACACTGAGAAGGTGCCATTCTCCCGTATCTTGCCCATCTCTGCTCACCTGCTGCAGCTCCCCTTTCAGATCACTCGCTGCACCCTCTCTGGTAAGATTAAGTCTTTCTAGTTTTCTGAGATGATCCCACTCTTAAATCTTTCCTTTGTAATAACATCCAGCTGTACTCCCTCATACGCTGATGTATCAAGGTAAGGAGCACTTTCCTGCAGTGTGGACGCAGGATGTGCGGGAGATGTTTCGAAACCTGCTGCAGACTGAAGTTCTCGCCACCATTCAGTCCTTTGATGGGTCTGCTAATGTGCTCTCGCTCACTCTGCCCACTGAGAGTGGCGGGGGAAACATCGCTGCCATAATCTTGGGTGCTCTAGAGGAGCAGGCAAAAATGAATCCTACCCCCTGCATCACCACAAAGCCTGACCAAACTGACAGCAGCTTATCTGTGACTACCAGCACCTCAGCTGAACCAAACTGCCCTGAATCCAAGTCTGTGTCGGAAATCGAAGACACAACCAAGACACCAGAGCCAGCACCGAGGGTTACAGTTCAGGAGACTAACGGTCCCACCGTGTCTGTCTGCGGTAGGATAACAGCTGCTCACTCAAAATATTCACTATTTGTTGATATGACTAAAATGTATGGTAATTATAATACTGAATTGTTTAGGTGGCTCATTCAAACAGACTTGGAACAAGAAATAGTTAATTACATTTTTGATAGAATTCTAATTTTACTGTTTGAATGAATAAATTACTTTATTTTGAACCAAAATTTACAAAACATCAAATATAACTAACAAAATTAAATGTTTCTGAAAAGGAGTAGATAGAAGTAAAGCCTACACAGATACATCTCAAATAATAAGAATATCATGAAAAAGTCCAAAATTTTTTGTCTCTTGTTTCAGAAAGTGAAACCCATATATCATATAGACTCGTTATACAGAAAGTGAAATATTTTAAGCCTTTGTTTCTTGAAATGTTGATGATCATGGCTTACAGATAATGAAAACCCAAAATTCAGTGTCTCAGAAAATTAGAATATTGTGGAAAAAGTTCAATATTGGAAAGTCATAGTGTCACACCCAAATCAGCTCATTAACTCAAAATACCTGCTGTGTTCACACTGCAGTTAAAAGTGACCCGAGTCTGATTGTTTTGCTCACATGTGACTCGTGTCTGATTTTTTTCTGACAGTGTGAACAGCGCAAGTCACATTGAATCTGACCTTTTTGAATCAGATTTAAGCCACTATATGTGATTCTAAATCAAATACGTATCTGATCTTTTGGAAATTGACTGCAGTGTGAACAGGCAAACAAAAAAATCAGATCAGAGACAAGATCAGAATTGAGCATTAAGGCCTGAAGTTTGAACGTAGCCTAATATACGGGTCTCACTTTCTGAAATGAGTGACAAAAATTTATTTCATCATATTCTAATTTTTTGAGATGTACCAGTATATCCCTACGGCTTTCCCTTTTCTTTTCACTAAATATTATTTCAGCAGATCCCCAGATGTCTTTTCAACTAGTACACAAACAACTCTCCCCAGTTTATTTATACTTAATTTAATAAATAAGCCACAGTATTACCGGTATGTGTTTTACAATTATTCACCTGTTGCTATCAGAATAGAAAAGAAAAAAATAACCTTTCTTCTCTTATGTACCTGCTGCAAATGTTTTTTGACAATTGTAATAAATGTAAAAGCACCCTATTGGCTTTTGATGTAAAGAGAGCGCTGAATAGATGAACAGCAACTATGCTTGCTTTCCTAAAGATCCTGTTAAGAAGATTATTGGACAAATGGAGCCTCCCTGTGGATTTGAATCAAAAGGTAAAAGCTGCATGCAAACTCGTTGAAAACATTGTGACTGCTTTAATTTGATGGCTTGCATCTTTATTAGGCTGTTATACTACTCTTAGTTTTTGACTGTTTAGGAAAACATTCATTCTAGGGATCCACAATATTGGGTCTTTGCTGATATCAGACGTGTCAATATTTACAGATTCATTTTAGCCAATACCGATATCTACCAATAATTAAATATGCTTTTTGGAAAAAAAAATTCAGTCCTTTTGGACACTTTAAAGTTTAAGGATGACCAAGGAAACAAACTTTTGCCCATAAAAAAAGCTTTAAAGTTTAAAAAATGAGGATAAATAAAGAAAAGGCCTCACCTGACATAGATCTGTTGGTTCTGACTAAAACGGCACTGTTTTATTAGTATATATGGACAAAATTTACAGTCGATATATGCTGAAATACACAGGCAAAATATCGGATGTAAACAGATATTTTGGTATCTGCCGATACCAATACCAGACAGATAATATCAGGCATCCCTAGTTTATTCAGTTTTTTTTTCCATCTCAGATCCTGCGACATCAACCTGCTGCTGTTTGAGCCTGAAGTCTAAGGTCAGAGCTGCTGTCATTTTCTCATAATACAAACTTAAGCGGGTAAAGCTGTGAGTTAAATGAACTTTGAATGTTTAAGTTCTGTCAGCTGTACATGGGGATAATGTTCTGTTTTGTTTTTACAGATTGACCACATGGAAGAGATCATGCAGTTGCAGCTTTCTCTCATCAAACAGTTAGTGGGACAGACAAAATAAGAGGGTTCATGACTTCCTTTCAGCATATTGTTGAGTGTACTGTTTTCCAGGATTATGTTTCTTTAAAAAAAGTTAACTCTTAAGGATGTCTAAACAAGCAGCCACCCAACTGGTATTTTTATTTTGGTTATCGTATCCCAGCAGCTGCCATTTAGCATTAAATTTTATGACTGATTTTCAGCTCAGTTCCTGGCTTTTGTGTTTTTAACCTTTGCTTTCTTTCACATTTAAGGTTGTCAGTATCACGTCGAATGCACTTAGAATGATTGTTAAAAACAGCAGGAAAAGGGGCAGAAAAAAAGTTTAAACTTTATTGTTCATTGTTGTGTGTTTTCTATAAGTGTTTTATTGTGCTGTAGTGCCATCATTTCCTCTTTTCTGTTCTGGTTACCACGTCATGTGGGACCTCCAGCCTGAGTGATCTATGTTTGACATGTGTTTGAGTTCTACATAAAAGTTTGTGACAAAAAAACAAAAATAGAAAACAAATGCAGTAGAGTGATTTCTTTGGTAATCTTGAGTGTTTAGGTTTCTACATTGTTCTAACACTGTTTTGTTTAAACAAGTGTAAACATTGTTTATTCTTAGAATAATTAATTCAGGGATATACTTGAAGTTGTTTAATTCAGTAACCACAGCTGCCCATATATAGATAGATATATAATATAAGAAACTGAGACAACTGTAATGGGAAAAAATGTGTAATTGTGAAAATTGGCAAAATGTTGCTAAACATTGGCAAAATGGGTTAAAAGTGGCAAATATAAGTGGCAAAAATGGTTAAATGTGGCAAAACTGGGAAAGAGCAAAAAAGTTTTAAAGTGGAAACAATGGGCAACAAGCTCAAAATGGGCAAAAGTTGGTTAAAGTAGAACAGAAATGGCAAAAATGGGAAAAGAATGGTAAAAAGGTAAAAAAGTTTCTGGAAAAAAATGGTTGAAAGGAGCAAAAAATTGGGACAAGTGTCAAAATGGACAAAAAGCAGTAAAATCTGGTATAGAGGCAAAAGTGGGTTAAAAGTGGCTCAAAATATTTGTTAAAATGGCAAACTGGGACAGAGCAACAAAAATTAAGTTTGTAGTAATAAAAATGGCTTGAAAGTGGCAAAATAAATTAAGTTTAAAGTGGGTTAAAAGTGACAAAAATAGCTTTTCCATTAACAGTTAAAGTAAAATAATGTAATGGACGTATGTCCACTCAGAGCCTCCGTACATCTCAGACCTCTGGCCACGATTGAATTTCCAGGCACTCATTTAGGAACCACCAGTAGTGAACCACTGATCGACATACCCGTAAACACTTGCAGCGGAGTGATACACAGGTATGATTCTCCATACCAGCACTCATTGAACAGTTACTGTCAAACCAGATTACCTAGTCGACAGACTCTGTGGTTATCCTTCCACCATGCGAGTACTGTCGGGGAAAAGAAGAGGATGAGTTATGGACGATGAATTAGACCTCATCTCTACAGGTACATCGTAGGTGGGCATGGCGGGTGGGCTGGATCCTTTCTCTCCTCCTCCACGGCGCAGAAGTCAGCGGCAGACGAGCTCTGGTTCGGACGCGGCGTTGACGGGAGCCGGCGAGGACCGCTTTCTGGGAGAATAACGAGTCCGGGGTTATTGATAATAGCACATGGTAAGTGACAATATTTCTGTCGAAGATGGATACATCATTTTCTTCAGGGTGGAACCTGTCACAACGCAATATATTATTGCTTTGAGTGTAAGTGGCACTTATTTCGGCTATAGTTTGATTTAAACTAGATTCTGCCATAAAAGTAAAACCCTATGAGTTGCTCATCGCCGCGCACGTATACGGATAATCATACATGCAAATACCAACTTTACAAATGCATGAATTAAGATTGATTTTTCACTTTAGACAATTGCATCTACGCACAGACCTCTATAGTAGGAAGGATAACAGTTCTTGTCTGTCATAATGATTTCAACCAACTGGTAAAACTCAATTTTCTTGAGGGAAAAGGAGAAACTAGAGCAACAGCAGCAGCTCTTAAAGCATTTCTTAAGCACCCTGACAGCCTCACTTGTGTAGGCTTCTACACGTCAATCTGTTGAGCTTCTTGAGCAAACCTGAGCTAATGTTGCATGTTAGGGTCCTGACCTCTAATCCCATTTTAAACCTGCCAAGACCCTTGACACATTTAAGAGTGGCCAGATGTTGGAGGATAACAGGCTAGAAAAGCATGTCAAAGCATGACACAGGCTTTGCATGTCTTTGTCTCCAATGTCTGCACTCTGGTCTTTAAGTCTGGAGTATAAACACACGAAGTTGCAGCATTTAAACGTGTTTAATTCTGCGTATTTGTGGGTTTTAACATGTTATTTCCACTGGAGGCTGTTAAGTATGTGGTTTCCAGCTTGTTTGTGCAACACAGTCCCATAATCAAATGCATACCAAGGCTTTGTAGGTTATAATAACTTCAGTCTTTGATACACTGGGGTAAAAGTTTCTTTTGTTGCTTGTAGAGCGACTGTTTCAGGTGACTCATCCTGGAAGTTTGTCTAAGCTACACACCTCCAAGTACAGGTTAGGGGATTTCGGTATTTTTGGATGAAGTTAGTGCAAAAACTAGTACCTTTTCTAATTATAGACTACAGAGTGGGGACAATTTCCAACCTGCCTACAAAGTCAAAACAGACAGCACATCCATGTCCATATAAAAGGCTTTCCTTTTCAAGATGTGGAGTTCAGAGTTTTATCTTTCACCATGTTCCTTTAAGTTTAAATTAGTTAATATAGCTCAATTAGAAATCTCTGAAATTTTCTCTCAGAAAATGACCTTGCTTCAGTGTTGCTGATTTTGATTTTTTAGGATATTTTTGCCCTTAAAGACAGACATGTATGTATGGGACTTTAATTAGTGAGCACCTTTGGTTTAGCTGGGAACAGACAGAGCAGAGGGCTGTTTGCTGACAGAGGGAAAGTGAGGAAAACCAAAAGATGAGGGGTGAACAGATCCACAAGAATGCTTGTGAAGAGGGAGCCAATTTTGAGACAGGTGTGTGCAGCTCGTGTGTGTGTGTTTTATAAGTAGGCATGCATGACTGCTTCCTTCTTACGAGCCTGTGTTCAGGGCTCACATCTACCACCCTACCAGGCAGTAATGAAATCTCTTGTCTTCCCGACGTAGCAGTGAATGCACAAATAGAGCATCAGTAGCTCCTGGCGATGTTTATCTGCCCTGCGGCTTCTCACAGAGCCACTGCATGTCAGCCCTGCTGATCTGTATCTCAGACACACAGGCTCCTCTTAAAGTGAGGCTCCATCCTGCACACAAGTCTATCTCTGTCTCAGGAATACCCACAGCTTTACCTGAAGCCCACCCTTACACACACAGGATCTCATGGCCAGGCTTATCAGCAGGCAGACTTAATCAAACCTTATCTGTAGCTGCTGAAGCCATGAACATACAGCATAAACCATAAAGGGATGTTAATGTTTAATTTATCATTTAATAATGTCAAATTAATGACATTTATTATGAAAGCTTTGCATTAAGTCCTATTTGTTAGGACCTATGCTTGTTGTTTGTCAGAAGTTTTTCACTTTTTAAGACATTCTTTTAGGCTCTTGGTGCCTTTATTTAGAGGGAAGCACAGTGGATAGAGTTAGAAATAGGGATGAGAGAGAGGGGGAGAGACAAGCAGGAAAGGAGCCACAGGCCAGACTTCAACCTAGGCTGCCTATGTGTATGGGGTACGACCTAACCACTAGGCCATCTGCACCCTAGAAGTCTTTAACTTTCAAGGTTATAATATTCACTCTAATCAGTGGAAATTTACAGATCTCTTGCAATTTGTCTACTACTAGGAAAGGGCCAATATTAGCTTAGCTAAGCTGGTCTGTTTCTTTGTTGTTTCACTGTTAGCTTGGAAAGGGGTTGAATTCTAACATTTGCTGTTGCATGACCATGCTTATAGGTAACCATATATTCCTGCTTAAATGAAATGAGGCCTGATATCTTTACAGATTTTTATCTGTCTTTTAAGATGCTGGTGAAACTTCAGGTGGCAAATGGTAATATTTTGATATCTGACATTTCCTAAACTTTTCAACTTATAGCCTGAAAACAGGTCAATGTAAGAACATTTTAGATGCCACACTACTGCCCATAGTCTGTTTTTTAGAGGGGCAGAACCTTTAAAAAAAATTTCATGGAGGGCGATTGGACAGTTGGATGTTTGGTTCTGTCTGTTGCATTCATTACCAGCCTATCAAACTGACGAGACATGGTGCAGTGGGCATGTGCGGCTCCTGAAAGTAAACAACATACTGTGAGCTTTTTCATTAGCGGTGGAGACTGTTGGTGAATCAAGCTCATGACAAAGCTGGTTGAGAGAAGCAAAAAAATCTTTTCTGGGAAAAAATTTCTCTGATCTTCTTTCTGTAAAGAAATGTTATCTAGTTCTGATAAAAAAAAAAGCTTCTCTATACTTCTGAGCTTATCACATCACCAGTGACAGCCATTGTTACTGGCTTGCTGTACAACTTAACCACACCCCTAGCTACTGCCTTCTTCTCCTCAAATGATTGGTCCGGTCATTCTCTGACCAGGCACAGTTGTTTCAGATTAGAGCCTTGCAAGATGGATCTGCTTGATGACAGACATGGAATCTGGCCAATCCATCAGCTTTGCAAGGTTAGCCACGCTTTTCTGCAAGTCATTACCCTCTCTCTTATCCCTGTTCCGTAAATATCTGCTGTCCTTTACAAAAAGAGTAATTACAAACCAACAGTCCTGCTTTTTTCATCATGCAGACCTTTAAGCGAAATGAATTTCTTTCTCAGCAGATTTATCCACATTGCAGCATTGAGCATCTGCACTTGCAACCCAGTTCCCATGAGTGCACAGTTCTAATCCCAGTAGACAAACAGCAGAGAGCCCACTCTCTCATTCACACAGCCATTAATGCATACAGGTGGTCTGTCAGACTATCTTGATGTTGCTTATCTTTGTAGCCCAGACAAAATACAGAATGGTCCACATGCTGGTGTCAAGTGTTTGACATATTAGTGGGTGTACCTTTTGTTTAGTTAAGTGTGTTTTGTTACGCACCCACAGGCTAGGCTTATGGGAAGTTTTTTCCCCCTGTAGTCTTAAGACTCCTGCATTCTAAAATGTGTGAGACTAGATCAAACTAAGACACCTTTCTCCTCTTAATTTTTTAACGTGGAAGAAGGGCCAAAATCCTTGGCAGTTTTTTCTGATGTGCACCTTTGAACTTATAGAAACTGTTTTATTTAAGTGCTGTCGCTTGGAAATTAACATCCTTTTTTCTCCTCACACAGTGATGCTGTCAGTCATGAAGTGAGTACGAGTTCTTTTTGGAAGGTCAGGCCTCAGTCCACATTTAGCGTGGCGAATTTAAGATGCTACTAGGGCAATCTCACAGAGTCAAGAAGGAAATGTGGCCTTTACCTTTCCCACTGTAGTGCTCTCACCGATTTTTTAATCAGATTTTGTAATTAATCCTAACTTGATTTAAGTATTTGTATTTTAGTAATAAGCTTTCTCATCTTTTCTTATTGAGTCTTGACTTTGGCACATCTTTGCCTTTCCTCTGCTCATTTTTGTGTTTTGTTTCATTTTAGTGCTGTGTGCTTGTCTATTTGTGTCATTCCAGGTGTCCCAACATGCACCCTCTTATCCATCTGTCCTTGCTCTTCACGCTGCTGCTTCTTCAAGGTTGGTTGATTGATTTTATTACTGTTTTGCATTTTGTTTCAGCTTGGGAGTGTTCTTTCCGTTCCTCTCTGGTATTCAAACGCTTTGGATCAAGGACTGGTCAAATTACTGCTGTGGAATGTTTGTAGTGTGCCCATACCAACACAATGTTTGGTTCAACCCCTCAAAATATGTAAAAAAAACATTTTGACACAAACAACATTACCAAACACAGTGACTTGTCAGCTTTATAAAGGGATTTTAAGGAATTAAGTGAGAGAGTCAAGTTAATGTCGCAAAACTTTTTTGGCAAACTGGAGAAATCCCTTGGACTTCGATTCAGAGCCTGGTGCATGTTCATGTCTTTACCCAAAATATTAAAATTCAGTCAGCCCTAAGCCTGAGAAATATTGGTAACGACTAGCTTGATTTTAACACAGAGAAATAGTCCAAATACTTACACCTTTTAAAAAATATTTTCAGCTAAAAATTAAAATTTGGCAGGTTAACTCTTTTTGCATTAGCTTACATGACTTGCTTGTGATGCTTTAATGTCTATCAGTGTATCACAAATTGCATACTTCTGTCATAAATACTAAACCTTTTGAGAACATAAATGTACATTGTACATTCACTCAGAGAAGTATACTCAAATTCAGTACACTGCTGGCAAACTTAAAAACTGTCTACGAATTCAGTGTGGAACAATAGACACTTGGCACCTTCAACAAACACCATATTGTTGATGCAGCAGCTGTAGTACTGTTAGCATTAACATCTGCTAGCCAACATGGTATTAGCAACAGTTAAAAGCTTTTTTTTTTGGTTATATGATTAAATGAAAGGCATATAAACAAGATAAACATTTTATTTGAAAGCTTGATTTTAATTTTTCTTTGTGTTTGTGGAGAATATTTCTCTTATCCATGACTGATATATTTCCACTGTTAAGCTGTTTAACTACCAAAGCCTGGGAAATGTTGCTGGCTAGGTTCAGACACAAGTCTAAACTATTTTAATTTCTTTTAAAGTAAATAAATAAATTTAGATAAAACTTGAAATCTTTTTTACATTTTTTGCTTTGAGTTTGTGGACATTTCTCATTTTCAGTCACTGATAAGCTAGTAGTCCAACCTGAAGCCAGTTAGCTTAGCCTTTCAAAGTCCAAAAACGTTGCTAACTCAGACACAGCTCTAATTTTCTTTTTATTTAAATGGTTAAACGAAGATATAATTGAAAGCTTTTGTCATTTGTAATGGGTTTGTGGAGAAAATTTTTCATGTCCATGGCTAATATGCTTATTTTCAGCCTGAAACTGGTTTGCAACTAGCAAAGCCTCAAAAATGTCACTAGCTTGGCTCAAACATAGTTATAAACTTTATAAAGTCTTTTTTTTAGCTTAATGAACAAATAGAGATTAAATTTAAAATCTTGTTTTCATTTTTGTCTTTGTGTTTAAAGAAAATATCTCATATCTATGGCTAATATGCTTGGAGTCCAGCCTGCAGCCAGTTAGCTTAGAATAGCAAAGTCTGAAAATGTTGACAATAGCTTTCATCCATCATTAGGAGACTAAATCCTTAACCAGTTTGTATCAAAATAAAAAAAAACTTAAATTTGATCAGTAACTTGTCTTTGCCTGGATTTTTTAAAACAGTGCTTATGTTTTCAGTTCATCCAGCAGTCACTTAGCGTAGCCTAGCAAGCACCTGTAAATGGATAAGTAGCCTAGTCCAGAGGTAAAAAGGACACAAAATCTCCATAGGTCTATTCAAACCTCTTAAATTCACCTGCGCAAAATGTTTATCACTTTTTAAAGAAATTATTTCATGTTTGAATTCTATGATGTGATGCTGTTGCTTAGCCTTAAAAAGACTGGCAGCCGAAAAAACTGGTCACCTTGACTCTTTTAGAGCCATTTTTATTTTAATGAGATTCATAGCTGAAGAATAGGCTGTTTAATTCATAATAGTTCATTTTTATTCTGAAGTCAAGATTGATGTTAAAACCACACAAATATTTTCAATTCAAACAACAAGCAAGTAGTGCCTTAAGTTTTTTGGGTGCACACAGTGTGAGTTTCTTCCCTGCATTTTGTGAAATTTATGATGTGTGTCTAATGCTCTCCTGGTCAAACAGAGTTTGCGAGATACTTTACTGCTTAATGTCACCAAAGAATTCCCATTATCTTCTCTTCATAGTGATTTCCTTCCTGCTGAGCTTAAGCGCTGCTTGTTTCCAGGCAAGTCAGATTTTGCGTCGCTTTTATAGTGCAGCAATTTTCTGTTGGACCTGAGAGCGACGGAATTTGCCTGAGGGGAGAGGTGGGAGTCGTTGACCAATATAATCTTTGAGTTGTTTTCAAAAATGACAGCTTAAGCACCATCCCAAGTATTTATTAGTGGCCATTTAAGACTTTGAACTTGAGCAAACCAGACCATTTCACCCTTGTCAGGACGACCCTCTTTCCTGCTGTGTTGACAACACCGATGACATGTTACAAATTTAATCCAGGCCGTCACATTAAACTTCCCAGGAAGAAGGTAAAGCCAATCCTACTGTTAAACCCTGATGTAGGGGGAAATAGCTGTTTAATCTCCCAGCTTATATAGTCTCATACATTTTCATTTGCAGACATTAAAGACATGCAGTGTTTTATTTGAGGAATTCGGCTGAACAGACTTTTTGTTCAGAGCAGTGGGGCCCATCTGAACATGAGCAAGCAGTTTGCCAAAAAATTTTACTGTCAGGAGGATTTTTGGGGCTTGGCTGACATTGGAATTAGGGGCAGAGGAAAAGGTCATGGTTGGAAAAAAGTGAGAGCTGAGGCACTGGTACTTTTTCTAAAGGATTAGAGTTCTTTTGAAGATCATACTTGGTTTTATTATTTGTTTTATTAATATATATATTTTATTAGGTTTTACAAAACGAAGTATCAAGAAATTACACATACCCTTTGACAATTAGCAAGCAGCCAATATTAAAGAGGCAGTTAAAAAAAGTGATGATAATGATAATGATAAAAAGAGACCTTTTTTATTAAGAAACACCTCAAGTTTTTTAAGTTGTAGCAATGAAAAATGATGATTTCCTTCTCAACCAGTGTCATCTTGAGATTTCTAAATGGTATGCTTGTGTCTCTTCACTTGAAGAGGAGTTGAGGGGCAACACAGGGCATTCAAAACAAAGAGTGGTATACTTGTGTCTCGAAGGCAGCTGCAGAAATCACACTATTCCCTGCTTAGAGCAGTACATTTATTACTTGTGCGTCCCAGAATCCCTCGTTTTTAATCAAGGAAACATTGCAGATTGTGTCTCTTCAGTCATTGCACCAGGATTAACGCCAGTTTCTTTAACTGTATGAAAAACGGTTTAGTTAAATTTTTTAACCTGTTGTTAAAAAAAAAGAATATGTGAATTGTGGTATTATGATGCGCATTCATCGTCATCGTGCATACATAATTAGCCATGTGCTTGCCGTCTGAGGAGATAAACAACCCCTGCACCACAGGACAGAGGGTGTAGTAAGATTAGGTAATTTTTAGTCTATATCAAAGCATTCTCGCAACATATCTTCAAGGTTACACAAAATATAATATGCAAGTATTCAGTATTTACTTATCTGGTCATTTGCATGTTTTCTGCCGGACATTTTGACCGGTTATATTTTTATCTGCTGGACTTCCACCCTTTTACCGGCCAATGACCGGCAAATGCCGGCTAATGGAAACTCAGCTTGGATGATATAGATAATAGCGAGCTTTCTTGAGAAAATAAAGTTGTATAAAAATTAGTGATGTCCGAATTTTTAATTCATTTAGATTAATCACAGGAATGAAAATACGACAAAAAACTATATGCTGATTAACCACTTTCTGAAGCCATCAGAAACTGGCTAAAGTAGCTTTGTAACTTTGATTGGAACAGATGTAAAAATTCTCTGTGCTATTAATCTTTATCATTTTATGGATAAGATCCATATTCTGCAGATTAACCCCATCCTAGATTCACTAGTAAGTGGACAATCTACCTTTAGTCTACACTTCCTCTGTTTCAAAAACTAAAAATATAAACAATGTGTGCAATTCATTAATTGCAAAGCCTTTAATTAATTGGATCTTTCTAATCCACTGACAGCATTAATATTAAGTCGTCGATTAAGCAGTAGAGGATGTTTTAAAGAAAATATATTTTTATAGTGTTCATTTTACTTTTGTCACTATTGAATGTAGTTACATTTGCACTTTTCACCCTTCGCTTTTTCTTTACTGTGCAACTAAAAGTTGAGTTATCACTAAAATTCCTTGCACAAGTACTAAAATATCCTTATTATTCCTTTATTTGTTAATTATCTTTTCAAAATTTCTTATTCCCTTTTTATTCCATTTTTTCATTGATGATAAAACAAATGAAGAGAGACAGGACATATGTGAAAAAGGGAATTAGATGACATGCACCAAACTCTAACAGGCCGTGAGTCCACAGGGAATGTGACAGGGAGTGTTGCCTCTTCCTACTGAACTCCTGTTCATGAGAATAGTACTGTTTGGCTTCTGAAGTCAACTCTAGACAAATCATCTATTGAATGGATTAAAAGGAGCTAAATCACCATGAGGCAGACAGCCCAACCATAGCAGGCGGTTGTGAAGGAGAGGGCCTGAGCTACACAGAGAACAGAACCTTTTCTATATGAGGATCTATAAAATCCGCCTCTCTGCAGGACAAATACCTCTATGACCTAATGGGGTTACCAAGGACAACTGTTTATGTTCACATGGGTTTTTGAACAGGAAGTCACATGTCCCTCGCTCCTCTCCATGCTGTACGTGTGTCTGAATAGCGCAACGTCCTTTCACTGAATAGAGCGAGAGAATGGTGTTCTTCACTTGTCTGCTCACATTAGCTGTGAATACTTCATTACCCTTCACAGAGGGGTCAACAGAGAGCCGGTGAACTGTATTGGCTTCTGGAACAGTATCTCGTTTAGAGATATTATAATAAAACTCATTTGAAAATTTCTACAAATATTTCAAGAAGCAGCTAGAGCCTAAGTATAGAGAAAAAAAATGTGCATTAAAAGACAGCCTAGAAATAAAACAAGCATATGGTGCCTTTATAATAGTTTGAAGAGAATCCCTTAAAGTGCTCTGAGATATCATCAGGCCCAGTCGCCACAACCTTTTACATCATCAGTTAATATGTTAGAAAAAGTAATTTGTGAAATCTTGAGCAAGACAGGTTGAATTTGATGTCCAAAACATGCCATACTTGACTCAGAATGGACATTTGTGTAAAGTAAGGCTGGACATGCACTGTACGAGTTTCATCCAGTCAGGCCCGAATTTTGAGTTGCACAACTTGCCCGACGATAGCCGATCCAACTACTCAGATGGATTTCTGGCACTGATGATATTTTGCTCATGTAACTGCACATACTCCTTAGTGAGAGCAGAGCCCAGAGCAGAATCCTCAACTTTGAGGCATTTTTCTTTTGTATACTGTGGGACAACATTCTAAATCAACATGAAAACAGCCTGAATGACTCTCTAATGCCCCATAACAAAGGGAATAGATGGCCAGGAAATATGCCTACCCACGCACCTCCAGCTCACATGGATGGTCAAAGAGAGATAGAGAGGGTATGACTAGTTCCGACTTTAACCTCAGTATGTCAGACTTTTTCAATGGAATCTCTCTAGTTCATCCTGACTTCACTTGTTTTCAAGACTGTTCAAATCAGCTTGATATCACATTGACAAGCATAGGATGAACATAAGGCCAATGACCGTGACCCTGACCTGACCTTTGACTTAAGATCTCAAAGGCTGAACCTGTTATCCTTTGGTCATGGCTAACATATGCATTAAGTTGGAAGAAATTCCCTTCAGCAGATCTTCAAGTAATGCATTTTCAAGGAAGGGTTGAAAATGAAGCCAAATGATCTCGACCTATAATGACCAAAATAAAATCAGTGTATCAAAGAGTCATGCAAATTTCTGCAATTTTTAAAGAAAATCCTTCAAAGCGAGTTATTGTTGACAAGAATGAGCAGGATGGGCAAATGTGGAGGCGTAAAAATAAGACTTATGAGGGCTAAATAGACGGGAGCTGGACTGGACCCATCAAAATATGTCTGATTTTAAATAAGTACAAAACAATGCAGGAAAATTAAATATGAATGAAATGCTTTACCTCACATAAACCCCTGGTTAGTTAAGAAATAACTGCAAATAAAACCAAATTTTAAAAAATCAAGTGAAATACAATATTTTAACATTTCTGTATTGTGTAATTATTTTCTATGAAGGAAATAGAGATTAAGTTTACATTTGGATCATTTGTGTTTTTATTTAGAGACTACGTGAAAATGTCTTCTCTTGCAGATTTTTTCTACTCTATTTTTTTTTATTTTATTGGACAAAATCATCTATTCATATTATGTAGAGTGCTGTTGAGCATTGCTATCTGTATGTTATACTGTGCATTGACAACATTTATTTACATGATACCCTACAAATGCTATATGTGGATATTTGACCAAATACTGAAGTTTTTGTCTCTTTGTCTTTTAGTTCAGCCGGGCACCTCTGTGCAGGAGATCCAAACCAGCCATGAAAACATTCTAAAAATTAACTCAGCAGGAGAAAGTGAGTATTTTATCTTAAATATGACAGTAAAATACAGTCCAGTCAGAGACTCTGGAATGAGGAATTTATCTTAGCTACCACTGTAGCCTCACAGTAGCATTATAAAGTAGAATCTTATTGCTAATATCCGACTACATTGTATGGTTCAGGGGTAAATAGTGGAAGAATCCTTTGTGCTGTTGGGTGGTCTTAATAGCCTTGTATCTTTGCCACAAGGGAAAGTGTTTATAGGTGGCTTTCCCACACAAACAGACAGACAGACCGGCTAGCAGACAGGTGGCACGTTTCCCCGTCCCAAATGGCCCTCCTTATGATCAGCTGCACATTCTAACATGACAGCAACACTGCTGATTATTTACACCACCAGCAAGTACAAACATGCACAGAGGAAAAAAAGAGAGCTGTTGCTTGGTGATGGTTTTTTGGAGTGTACACCTTGGAAAAGAAAATTGGGCTCTGGCATGCTAAGCCTTTTTATCTCTTACTATATCCAGGTATTATTATGATGTTTAACAGCCTATTTAATGTCTGACAAGGATCATTCCAAAGTACCCACATACAGGAAGAGAAAGGCCAAAGAATGTTTGGATCAACAGTAAATCTTTATTTGATTCTGTGTGTTTCTATGGTAAGTGATGCAGTGTTCAGCAGCCATGGACATCCTCTTCCTCATGGATGGCTCTTACAGTGTGGGGAAAGGCAGCTTTGAAAGGTCCAAACACTACGCAATCAAACTCAGTCAAGCGCTAGACATCAGTCCTGACAAGGTTTGTATTCTGGTTGTCATTTTCTGTCTGCTTCTTCCATTTTTATTTCCATCTTTATTTATATGACCACATTTTATTTTAGGTACGGGTCGGTCTAATCCAATTTGGTTCCACTCCCCGGCTGGAGTTCGCCCTGGACTCTTATACGACCAAACAAGAGCTGAAGAAGCACATGAAAAAGGTTTCCTACAGGTTAGTTAAAACAGAAGTGTTTTGATATCTGTGAGCAGAATCATTAGTTTGGTACACAAACATTAGGAAACTGTCCATGTGAGAGTAAAAAGTGCAGGAAATCTGCATTTATGCAATCCCATAACTTATTGTTGGCTGTGTAATTTAGATGTAGCTATGGATACATCTTTGAACAGATATTGGCCTGCAAGTGTAGCTAACAGCTTTTTGACATTATGCCCGCCCCCCCGCCCCTCATAAAGACAACAAGGTGAATGCTCTGGAGTGGCCAAGTCAAAGGCCAGACCTCAATCCAATCGAGAATTGGTGGCTGGACCTGAAAAGGGCTGTTCACACCAGATCCCCATGCAGCCTGACAGAGCTTGAGCAGTTGTGCAAGGGGAATGGAGTTGAATTGCAGTGTCCAGATGTGCAAGCCTGATTGAGACCTATCCGCACAGATAGTGCTGTGATTGCAGCCAAAGGTACAAATACTTAATACCGACTTGAAGGGGGTGAATATTTATGCAGTCACTTGTTTTAACTTAAATGTTTTTATTTGATTGGCATTACTTTGTAGAAATCAGTTTTCACTTTAAAATCAAAGACTTTTTTGTGTTTTTTTTGTGTAGAAAAGCCATATGATATTAACCATGATTGATTTGAAAAAATCAGTTAAAGGGTTAAACATCCCAGTGGGTGAATCCTTTTTATAGGCACTGTAAGTCAAAGCCAATAGTCTTTTAGCTACCCTTTAGCTACATCTCCAAAAAATTTCTTTTAGTGTGTATAAGATCAGTTTTGTTCATTCTTAATATTACTGCATTTTAATCTCTTGTGCAGAGAAAAAGATTTCTCCTCCACCATTGTTTTAAACAAAGCTGATATCCTGCCTGGTTTTGATTGGTCACTGAGGATGAAGGGACATTGAAGAGTGTGGTAGTGCTCCAAAAGTTAAATTATCTTCAACTAAGACTGTTGTGAGTGCAGTAACAAAAACAGCTGATGCTGAATGTCTTTTATACTTAGGAAGCTTTGAGATGGAAATGCTGAACTGTGTTGTTTTTGTATAAAAATAGTTTCTGCAGCATGGAAAAGAAAAGCCTGTCAGTTGACACAGACTCTTTTCCATTCAGTAAAGAAAGCTGTGAGAAATGTGAACTCATGGACTTAGCATGAACTTAATGAACCCTTGAGCATATGATCAAAACGTAAATCCACAGGTAAAGAATGAGCTTTATTTTTGAATTTCTGTCCACCAAAAGACACCAGACTTCACCTCTCTAAGGTCAATGCATAGAGATAAGGTGAGGCGAGTGCTGGAGGGTGTTGTCATTGTGGAAGAAAGATTTTTTTTTTGTTTTTTTCAAGGTGGGTTCCACTTGCTAGGCACCATCTAAATGTTTGCTGTTAATTTGAATTGTATAAAGACTGGCACACTGGCGACAGAAACATGTTCTTGGAGTAACAAAGTCAGTTCCTACAAGCATTTTAAAGGTTGAGATGAAGTCTGATGAAAAATGTCCCAATCACAGCAGTTTTCTCTCTTAAGTTGTACATAATATACATCATAACAACTGGCTTTATAAAACTTGTCACACATTTTTAGAGGTAATGGGATTGAGCTTGACTTGAGCTTGTACAGTGCTTTTCTAGTCATCAGACTACTCTAAGCACTTTTACATCAGTGTTAACTAATCCCGTTCATACACAATCACACGGCAGCACTGAGATTATTTGGGGTTCAGTGTCTCGCCGAAGGACACTTTGACATGTGACTGCAGGACCCCTGACCTTCCAGTCAAGAGACGTCTGACTCGACTGCTGACCCACAGCCGTCCCCTGTGCAAAATGCGGATTAAACAAGTCAGCAGAATGTCAAAACAGGATGTTATATACATTAACAAAGACTCCTTTATATGTTGAACATGTTACATGATCTGAACAGGATTTAGCTCAAACTGAGGTTGACAGCAAAACACACACATACTCACTCTCAGAGGCCTGGTAAGAAAGGAAAACAAATTAATTTGAGATTAGAGGCTTCAACACAGGTGGACTCTGGATATTGGATCAGTGCTTGAGCTTAAGAGGAAGAGGGTAATTTGGCCTAGTATGTGAGTATCCATGTGTGTTTGTGTTCACAGTTTGGAGGAAACATTTTCACTGCTAGTGTCAAATGTCTACTCATGTTTTACACTGTCACATTTAACAAATATCCTAAAGAGTTAAGCCTGATGTATTCGTCTGGGTCTGTAGCATAGACTTCAGGTTTGTCAGCACTTATAACTCAGTGTGCATCCTCTCAAAAATACACAAGCAAAGTAGACCTTGGGCCTTCTGAATGGTCTGCTAGGTAGCATCACAGGACTGACAGTCTCTGAGTAATACCTGTAGGCATGTTGTGTGCACTCTTCTGTGAGATGATTCGCTATAATCAATGAAAAATTTGTAAAATCTACTTGCTGGTATCCCAAACAGGCAGGTACAGGTGCATCTTGAAAAATTAGAATATCATTTAAAAGTTTGAATTTTTCACTCGATTTACTACAAAAAATTAAACTTCCATAAATTATAGATTTAACTCTTACAAAATATGAAATTAGCCACCCCGGTCATTTGTTCATGGTTCCGCCTATGTCTGAAAACATGAAAAAACAAGGCCTATTAAATTTTTCTGTCCAAGATGTAAAGAAGCTTTGTTTGCTTTAACAGAGACAAAGCATAGTGCTAATTCATCCCTATTCTGAACTCTCAGGGGAGGCAGCACCCAGACCAGCCTTGCTCTAAAGTACATCCTGAGGAAAGGTTTCCCAGGTGGTCGTAACTCCTCCACAGCAGCTCAGATAGCCATCCTCTTATCGGACGGGAAGTCTCAGGGGAACGCTGTGCAGGCGGCTGCTCAGCTCAAAGAGACGGGTGTGGTCCTGTTTGCTGTGGGCCTCCGCTACCCCAGGTATGTCTGATAGTTTAGAACCATTGCCAATAATGGTAACATTTCTTCACATAAGGGAGTCACTGTTTTTGTTTTTCCAGGTGGGAGGAGCTTCATGCTATGGCCAGTGAGCCGATAGAGAGTCACGTCTTCTTTGCCGAGCATTTCTACGATGCTGTTAATGGCCTGTACACGACGCTGTCCACCTTCTCTGTCTGCAATGCCACACCTGCAGGTGCTCTATGTTTACTGCACCCTTGTGTCCATTTACGTAGACAGGAACTATTAGTGTAATGTTGCTGAAAAACAATAGGTTTTGTGTTGCTTCTTTTCTGAGGCAATTCTTCAAATCCTCATTTGCTACATTTTTCTCTGAAATCTTCCCAACCAAAACATCCTGTATTTTTCTCAGGTTGTCACGTTGAAGTGTTTCCCTGTGAGAGGAAGACGCTGGAGACAGTAAAAGAGCTGCTGGGGAATTTCATGTGTTGGAAAGGTGCCAAAGGTTATTCCCTGTACACATCGCTCTGTCCACACTACAGGCAAGTGTGCATGAATGTAACAATGGAAGTGTAGTCAGTGCAGTTGAAGGAAACTTCGCAACCAGTGACACCATGTTAGTAGCTAAAACTAGTCCATATTATTCTATAAAACTATCTTAATATCAAGCAGTCTGTCATATACTTAGAGATGCGTCTATTTATGGTAGATGGTAAATGAACTCAAGCTTGTGTAGGGTGTTTCTAGTTGTCTAACTACTCAAAATGCTTTACCCATTTATTACACACGACTGATGATGGAATAGGAGCAATTTAGGGTTAAGTCTGTTGTTGCCCAAGGACACATGGACATATGACTACAGGAGCTGGGGGGTCGACCCCCCAACCTGCCATGGAGCAACGGGCTCTAACTTCTGAGTTAAAGTTGCTCCAGTATGCCCATGACATTATCCAAATATTCACTAGACAAATAAGCTTTCCATTTATAGCAGAAAAAGAGAAAAACATCTGCAAAGATACGTTAAAGATGAAATAGAAAAAAAATATATTAAAAGAATAAAAAAAATAATTGTGTATCTTACAGGTACAACAAAGTGTACAAGAGACATCAGACAGTCTGCCATCGTACAGTCTGTCCAGGTGAAAACACTGTTCTGTCTCTTTCTGTTTCTTTTACATATAAATGTGTGCTAATTCATAATATTAACCTCTTCTGCTTACTTTCTGCCGTTATGTCTCTGCTCTGCTCTGCTCTGTAGATCCCTGTGACTCTCAGCCTTGTCTCAACGGTGGAACGTGTGTGTCAGAAGGACCAGAGGATTACCGCTGTGCATGTCCACCAGGCTACGGAGGAGATCCTCACTGTGGTTTGTGCCACTTTTCACTCTTACTGATGACTAAAAATCACTCCAGTTTGTCTGCTACCTCTTTCTAAACTAACGAGACCCTCCATCTCTCCTCAGCTCCTGCCCTTTCTCTGGACTGCTCAATCGACTTGCTCTTCCTGGTGGAAGGATCTACCACACTCACCTTAGAAGGCTTCCTCCGCCTCAAGTCCTTCTTGAAGCGCTTCCTGCAGACTGTGATTGGCTCAGACAGTCCCAGTAAAGTTGGCTTGGCTGTATTTGGAGGAGAAACCAGAGTTGAGGCCCCTGTGGGACAGTTTAAAGGCAACCTTAAAGCAATGCTGAAGGCTGTGGAGGCGCTCCAGCCAATCGGAGGAGAGACCCTGACGGGCCAGGCTCTCCGCTACGTTACACGCCACGGCTTTGTGAGTGCGCCGGTGTTTGCTGATGTCACAGATGATCTGCCCCGTGTGGTGGTGCTGCTAACTGCCACTCCCTCTGCTGATGATGTGGTGGAGCCTTCAAAATACGCTCGGGACAGAGAGATCTTCCTCATCGGGATGGGGCCTGACTTCTTAAAGGGACAGCTCAATAATGTGACAGGAAACCCTCAGAGGACCATCACCTACTCGTCTCCTGAGCTGAGCGCCAAAATCCCAGAACTGAAGGCAAAGATCTGCAGCGTGGACACACAAGGTACCGACTTAACTACTGAAAGCTTTTATTTTGAAAGGGCTCTGTAATCAAAGACAATTTTTACAAGTTTACTAGTTGTGTCACTCAAGAAAGCATGTCCATTAAAGCTCCTGTAAGGAGTTTTAATCTGATTATCAAACAGAATAAAAATTAATATCATTACCTCTTTAAAAGTTACAGAAAGCAACGTCATCAGCATGACAATTTGACCATTTCTGTATATCCGTTAGGTTCAGTCCCATTTCTAACTTTCACCCCTGACTCAACCCCTAATTCTCGAGTGCCCCCTTTGCCCCTTGAAACAGAGGTAGGGGTAGTAGGAATAGTAGAGTCCTGATATGCCATGAGTAGCCAGCCACATCCAGGGGTACTTTTTATAGGCTCTGTAGATCTGGACACAGAATTTTTTGTAACCCAATGTAATATTAAAACAGTATAATTAGCCAATATAAACTACATAATTCATCATTTTTCTTGTACAGGTTGTCTGGGACAAGCAGTGGACCTTGTCTTTGCTCTGGATGCCTCCGGTGGCGTCGGCCATGACAACTTCATCACCCTCCGCGACTTTGTGCGCAGCCTCACCGTCCAGTTCGACATTAACCGTGACGTGGCCCAAGTGGCTCTCGTTACTTACGGCCGCAGAGCTACCACCGTCTTCAACCTGGACACCCATGACAGCGGCTCGTCCATCCTCAAGGCTGCCGTTGAAGCGAACTACATGGGTGGGGTGGCCTCAACCGGTTCAGCGTTGCTTCACATCCACTCCAATGTCCTGACAGTGGCTAAAGGCGCCCGGCCTGGAGTTAACAAGGCTGTGGTGGTGTTGACAGATGGCTCAGGAGGGGATGATGCTGTTGTTCCTGCTCAGAAAATCAGAGATAACGGAGTCTCTCTGTTTGTGATCGGGATTGGAGACATACAGAAAGAAAGACTGCTGCAGATTGCTGGCTCAGAGGACCACATGATCTCTGTGCCATCTTACGAGGATCTGAAGTATTTTGAGGATGTGCTGGTGCAGATGGTGTGTTCAGGTGAGAATGCAGGGAAACATCTAAAACTTACAACTCCTTTTCTAGACTGACAAATTATGACCTCCTTGTTTTGTTCCACATTTCCACACACTAAAGCCTCCCTTAATATAGAAAGTAATTGGTTTGCCCTCAAAAGTGACTTTTTGTGCTGTCTCAATCAGAGGTGAAAAAGCCGGTAAACCTCTGCAGGCCCAACCCGTGTATGAATGACGGGACATGCATCCTGACTGGAGGAAGCTTCCGCTGTCAGTGCCAAGGCTTCGAAGGACCACACTGTGAAACAAGTATGTAGTTAATCCCTTTTGTTTTTGCAAAAAAGATCCTTTCTTATCTGGTTATTGACAAGAACTTTGTTTTCACAGCTATTCCTCTTATCTGCTGCCTTTCCTCAGTAATACTGGCTCACTAAATGTTAAATACCCAGCCTGTCCCCCTTACCAAGTCACATTTTTGTGTATGTTAGTCCTTCGTATCACATAAAACCACATAAGACGCAGTGAATCATCAAAAATGCAAGTGCTGTTGTTTAATGGTAGACTGTAGCTTTTCTCCCTAATTTAGTCAAAAACATTATTTCAAGCAAATTGTATATTCTGTTTAGCTAATAAACCTTGTGGATCTGGATGGATTGAAATGAAAACTCAGTTATTTTGTTTGTTGTAAGAGCCAGCTCTTCTTTCATGTAAACAATGGAGACCATTTCCTTTCTTTCCCTTTTTTTTTTTTTTTTTGTTTAATAGACCTAAAAAAAGCCCAAGTGGTACAAAGAGCAGTTTGGGAGCCGCTGTAATTATTGAGTCGAGCCAAATGATCACACTGAGAGAGGCTGGACAGACACTGGCTGTGAAATTGCAAACAAGATCAGGGTTTACTGCAATTAACCACAGAAAGGCACCATGACCAAAAAAGCAGTGTTTTCCACACGCATGAGTTGCTAAATGTTTTGACAGTGTCCAAGTTTGGTATCCTGTGGTGAGAAACGTCAATACACAGGAAGAATTTGTAGCAACAGCTGCATCACTTGCACTCAAAGACACTGGTGACTGTTTCTGTGCTTTTGTCCGTAGGAAGCAGCAGACCTTCTTCCAGAGGAGATCGCCCGAGGCCAGCTGGTCTGAGGAAGAAGAGCCGCCAGAAGAAGAGTCACCAGGAGCTGCTTCATCGTTACAAACTGCACCGCAGGAGACACAATGCCTGATGGGCAAGACAGAGAAGCCTACTATCTATTTCATTGTTTATTGGACATTTAAATCTAAGGATGTATGCGGGTATACACTGGAGTAAAGGGAAATTACTGTTAAATATATTTAAACTTGCACTCACTATCAACAAGTGCCTTAAATTGATTATTTTATACTTCAATGTTTGTTTGTGTCCTTCTTGTTGAATTTGTCAGCCATCATTGTGCTCATGTGATTTTCTCAACATGATTCTGTTGTCAGATGTAAACTTTCATATCAAATAAGTGTTTATCTTTGTCAAGGTGTTATTTTATTGTTTGGTCACTACAAACCTCATTCTTGCTTTATATTAGGGGTAAATGCAGATAGTTGTTATTATTAATATCCCTTTAACAATATAAAGGAGCCATAAGTGTTAGAAATTTCAATTTCATATTTACAACAAGTGATAGCTTACAAGTTTTTCATTCAAAAAGACCAGACTACTTTATTACTTATTACTAAAGGTGAGTATGGTTACTTCCTGTATAACATCTAGCTAATCAGATAAGGATGTGGGCGGGACATTAGGGAGACTGTAGAGAGTGAAAACAAGAGGGGAAGGTAAAACTCACAGTAGCTTTTTTTGAAAGTTGATTGTAGTGATGATTGTTAACAATCACACAGACAGATCAACAACAGATAGCCAAATGCTGAGTATCAGCCCCATTGACCCCTACTTAAATCAAGCTATCTATTATACATTTTTCTACATGTTTTCTGTTTCTGTTAAACATTCCTTTATGACTTTATAAATATGTGTAGATATGTTTAATGTTACCAGTAAAAAGAAATAATACAGACTTTTTTAAAAATATAACTTTGCCTGTACTTTATCTTTATGTTTGTGAAGAAAAATATAACACTTTTTTTTAAATTCTATTATCTTAATTTGATATTACAGCTTCAGTTAAGTATCTCGAATTCTGAAGTGTTAATAGAAAATTGCACATATTTTCTAAATGTTTCCGATAATCAAACCAATTTTTATATTAGACAAAGATTACATGAGTAAATACAAAATGCAGTTTTAAAATGATTATTAATTTATTATGGGGAAAAAACCTCCAAATCTACCTGGCCCTACCTGAAAAAGTAATTGCCTCCTAAACCTAGTAACTGGTTGTGTCTGCCTTGGTTGCAACAACTGCAGGAAAGTGTTTGCAATAACTGGCAGTGAGTCTCTAACCTCAATGTGGAGAAATTTTGGCCCACTTTTCTTTGTATAATTGTTTTAATTCAGCTACACAGGAGATTTTTTAAGCATGAAAGGCATGTGTAAGGTCATGACACAGCATCTCAATTGGATTTAAGTCCAGACTTTGTCTAGTCCACTCCAAAACGTTAATTTTATTTGAGCCATTGAGAGGTGGACTTGCTGGTGTGTCTTGGATCATTGTCCTGATTCATAACCCAAGTGCACTTGAGCTTGAGCTCATGATCTGTTGTGCAGACCGATCCTCCTTCAGGATTTTCTAGTAGAGGGCAGAATTCATGCTTCCATCAATTATGGCAAGTCTTCTAGGTGCTGAAGCAGCAAAGCAGCTCTAGACCATCACACTACCACTATTATGTTTGGCTGTTGGTCTGATGTTCTTTGTCTAAAATGCTGCATTAGTTTCACTCCAGATGGGCAAGAAAGTTCGACTTTTGTCTAGTCAGTCCTCAGAATATTTTACCAAAAGTCTTGGGGATCATTAAGATGTTTTTGGCAAATGTAAGACAAGCCCTTGTGTTCTCTTTGGTCAGCAGTGGTTTTGGCCTTGGAACTCTCCCATGGACGCCATTTTTGCTCAGTCTCTTGCATGAAGCATGAACACTGACCTTAACTGAGTCAAGAAGGGCCTGCTGGCCTTTAGATGTTGTTCTGGCTTCTTTTGTGACCTCCTGGATGAGTTGTTGATGTGCTCTTAGAGTAATTTAGGTGGTAAACCTGGGAAGGTTGACCACTGTTCCAGGTTTTCTCCATTTGTGGATAATGGCTCTCACCGTGGTTCACTGAGTGTTTTCTCATCTGTTCTTGAGTTTCTTTGGCATGATGTGTTGGTTTATAATATCTTTTAGCCTACTTAACTTTGTCAGTCAGGTTCTATTGAAGTGTTTTTTGGTTCAATAAGTCCAGCAGTAATCAGGCCTAGATATGAATTGTAAAATTCAGACTCAGCTTCCCAAAAATGCAGTTAATCCCAGTTAAATCATGATTTTGGTCTGAACTTTGAGCCCATGTTTTGGACAGATGTGAAGTACAGTCAAAAGGAGACATTGCCATAAAACAAGCTTCAGGCCTTTGCTGTTGTCAGTACATTTTTATTTGAAATACAAAGTGCATTTTTAGCTAGCAATACAAGCCAAAAGGCTGAATAATGGTGTAAATATATGTACATCTTGGCTACCAGCATATATGAACCAAGCTACAATCTATGGTGTACAAAATTTTGTCGAGGGCTGTTTTTGTTCCGTCTTAAACTTCAGTGGTATCAAATGTTTTGGCTGTGTTTTTATCATTTGTGCTTCATTATCAGGAAGAGTTGTCAGACTAGCCAAAACGCTACTTCACCTCATCATCATTCTTTTATGAGCAAAGGATGAAAACAACTTCAAAAGTCCTTAAAACAAAGATGATCCAGTGGTATAAGAGAAGACGGTTTGTGTATCTCCCTGATTGGCTCTTTGTAGTCAAGGAGGCGGTGGTGATGAAGGATCCTGATGAAAGTCTGAGGATTTTTATTAACTGACTGGTCCTTGGTATAGCACATTGTTGAAAGTTGGCCAGACCAAGGGAAACATGGATATGAGGGGTCAAAAGGCATTGGGGTTTCCTTTAGGTGGTTGATTTCTTCTCCCATTCCTGTCAGACACGAGATAACCTGACTGAGTACTTAATTATTACTCCCTACAGTTACAGTTTAGAAGATTATGTAATATGCAGAGTTAAAACAACAACAATGATAACTGTCATATATCTGGGAAAATATGCTGTAGTCCCATACCTGATCAACTGCTCATTAAGGCAAAGATCTAATCAGCCAATCACATGGCCGCAACCAATGCATTTACACCCTGTGACATCTTTCCTTAAATAAAAATGTTATAGGGTGGGACTGATTAATCCCTGTACTGTGACAGAATCAGCTGTAGTAAAAGAGGATATCAGAGCCAAGATGGCATGACTGTAAAACCATGTAGGTCTCTGGTGCTTCTGCAGGCTAAAACACAATTCAAACTGACAGACTTGCACACCAACCATGCCACTGCAAAATCAGTGGCAGTGGAGCTTTGTTACTGCAATGTTGTGTCTTTTTTAAGCACAAATATCTAATGAGTAAAAAGTGTAAAATTACACCTCTTGTACTTCTTCAAGGAGCTGCTAGGAGCTGTCTATGGTCTCACCTTGGCTTTCTGCAGGACTTTGCCCTTGGTGGCCATGATGGAAGCAGGTCTGTTCTTGAGCGCAGAGGCAGAGTTGACAGGGGAGCTGGGGTCTGTGCTGACGTTACTGTTGGAGGGCTGGGATGATGGCGATGATGATGTTTGATGAGTTGACAGGCTTGCTGTCTTATGCTGATAGATGAAATGGTAAAGAAGTCATTCAGCACAGAAGCAAAAAGACTCAGAATGAAGCTTTTCATTGACAGTGATTCAACACTCACTGTGGGCGTGTCCTGGAGGCTGCTGTCCAGCGTTGTTCCCAGTGTGAACGGCCCTGACTCAACCTTCTTCAAACACTCCTTCACTTCTACCAATTGCAGCTCTACTTCTACTCGACGCCGCTCTGCTTCCCGGCACGCCTCCTCCTTCTGTTTCAGACAGGCTTCTAATGAGGCCTGCTGCTTAGGATCTGAGGGGAACAGACAGCTTCCAATAATCACCATTACTCGTATAGTCAAAGCAGTAGGATTTTCCGGAAAAGTCAGGCGTACCTTGGCAGGCGCCGAGCTCCTCTTTGGTTTCTCTTCTCTGCTTCTTCAAGTTGGCCAGACTGCTCTTCACTTCCTCCCGTTCTTTCTCCAGGCGATCTCGATCGTCGATGTAGCGGCGCATGTCGGCCTCTGTGCGGTTCTTGCCAAGTTTGACCTCAACTGCCCCAGGACATCCTGGATAGAAAGTACTGAAACAGTAATTCCATGCACTAATACAGAATAATCTGTTAGTTAGAGCTCCGGTGGGGATTTTTGGTTTGGGTGATTTTGGTGCCCCCTGCTGTATCTCTTTGCAGATCTTGTCCTGTACATGTACTCAGACCTCATCAGAATTAACGACTTTAGCCAGATTTTGACCGGACAGCATTGTCATCACTGACAAACACTGGGCCCAAAATATGAATTTCGGCAGCCGCAAATGATCTTGTAGTGTGACATAATCAGTAATGCATCCAGAACAACCACAACCCAGTTTCAACAAGATTGGCTTAAGTATTTTTCTTGCACCTTGTATGACCCTGACCTATTGTCAATGACACGTATGCTGACCAATAGAAGCACACATAACCATATATAGCAAGGGTAACTTGACTAATTTTCTTGAAAATCCATTTGTACCTCAAGTTCTATTTGAGTGATAATTAGTCCAAGTATCCTTCTCTTGATACACAAGACTGCTATTATCGCACATGGTGCTTCTGTTGTAAACATGACTGATACTCCTTGGCCCACCTACCTGATCACCTATAAATGCTTGAACAGTCCTAAATAAGAATGCATTGCTGCAGCCCAGATACCCCTCCCCTCAGAACTCTCCTCTGGGCCTTGGTATTTTCAAAATAAAAGCTAACGATTGGTCTGTAAGCTTGAGTACATTGATTACAAGAGGTCCCAGCATAGGGTGACTGGTTGGGATCACACCTGTAGTGTTGACTGTCTGTTGGACTACATAGGTCAAGATTTCGTCACATGGTCTTGAAAAAAAACAAACATGTAGTCTGAACTAGCAGACAATTAGTGGTCTGTCAGTTCAGACTACATGTTGAACTGTGAGGCAAAGCTTTTATTCACCAGTCGGTTTCACGTTCCAGCTTTCATCTATAGTCAAGAGCTTTGGGTACTTACAGATACAAGCTTAAAGTCAGCTAGAAAGGAGCCAGCAGAGTTGGTTTGGGTGTGGGAGGAGACCCAGGACAGACCTATAACTCACAAAAGGGATCATATATATCCCTTAAGGCCTGGGAATGCCTTGGAATCCCACAGGAGGAGCGGAAAAACAATGCTTGGGAGTGGGATGTCGGATAAGTTGAAGAAAATTGTTGACTTTAGTGTTATGAAAAGGCACATTTTTCTTGAAACCTTAATTTCAACTCCAAATTGAAGCAGTATATTTGAGTGTAGTGGATGCAGTTTCCCACTAGAGGGAGCCACAGGAGTGTAAATTTACACATAACAGATGCAGTAACTCTTCTTCAACATCCTCACCTATGGTATGTGATTTGGGCCGCAGAGGTTGAGGACTGTGAGGGAGCCCGGTGGTGTTCTGCATCCCTAGACCTTTGTTATTGGTCTGTACCCCTGAGGAGGTGGAAGAGGAGGAGCTGAAGACCTGTGGGATCTCCAGCGTCCTCTTTGGGGTCTCCTGGTTCTGGGACAAGGGTTTGACAGGCTGAGTTTGTTGCTGTGGGGTATTTGGAGTTGAGGGGCACTCCTGTTCTGGCTTGCTTGTCGCAGAACTTGTTCCATTTAACACAGGCTCAGTCGAAGTTACCTAGAAGTAAAGAATGAAATATTAGGCCTGACAGCAACACAAGCAGATTTTATCTTCACATTTAAATCCCAGTTCCTACCTCTTTGTGCTGAGATGATTGCTCCTTTTGTTCTTCCACAGTGACCGGAGATTGTGCAGAAGTTTCTTTGGCAGGGACAGGCTTATTGGCACAGGACGTGTGGAGGAAGGAGCGCACAGGCACCAGGTCCAAGTAAATCCTGTTTTCACTGTCCTGCTCTGAGTCCTTGTTCTCCTGTGAGCAGGTTTCATTCTGTTGCTGGAGGTTGTTGTCCTCGCTGTCAGGCAGGACGCTCTCTTCAGCATCCTGTGATACAAAGAGGAGGAAGTTATGAGGTGGAGAGCAGCCAAAAGAAGTGAGAGTGAAAGTGAAATTTGAGTTGATTACAAAACAGCAGAGAGGCCACTGTCGATCCTAAATACAGCAACAGAACAGATGTTTCTACATATTTATTTTCTATTTAGAGTTTGCACCTTTTGCATCTTTAAATTATTTTATATGTGTAAATAAACTTAAATTAATAAGGGTTTAAACTGTGAAATACAGAAGCCCTAAGCACTCATAAATGTATATTTTATCTGCATCATTGCTGGTCAGTTGTGGTTGTTTCTCAAGATCTGGACCTATTTATGGCATTATCTGGAAATAACAAAGCTGGTTTCTCATGATAACATCCCAGTTGCCAAGAGTTTTTGGACAAAATGACTAACATGATCCCTTTCATCACAAAAAACTAATCCTCCTTTTAGCTGGCAGCTGAGAAGAGGATCAGGATAGGAGGGCTGAAATTCCTTCGAAGCGGGGAGGGCCAACCAAACCTGAGGGCGGTGCTAACTCCCTACATGACATCATGAGGCGAAAATCTGAGAATGGCCTGTTTTAAATGGTGGGGGGGGTCTGGTACTTGAGGTGATTGTGGACAGGCCAGGGGCACATATTTCTGGTAGAAAAGCCTGAAAAAGTGATTTTAGCATGATACGTCCCCTTTAAGTAGTGCTGTGGGTTTATTTTAAACTAAAGTCTCACTCTGATGTCCTTTACTCCCACTGTGAATCATTACAGAAGACATTTTTTTTAAAAGTATGCTGTCTGTCACTTTGTGACAGACCTCTACCCCCTAAGCAGTGTTTTTTTTCCCACATTAAAATAACACTTACAAGTAGCTAATCCTTGTGCAGATGGTTTCGTTTGCTTTTGAAGCACACAAAGACGCATTGGATATTGATTTTATTCTGATCATAAGCAACTAAAAACTCACCACTGGAGCTTTAAAGAAAAAAAGTTTCAGGTGTCTGATATTTTTTAAATTGTAATGTTAATCACAAATGTACCTCTGGATCTGCTATTGATGCCACGTCATCATACAGTTCATCAGAATTCTGAGAGATGGAGGGAGGGGTGTCGATGTAGGTGTTTGGCTCTGAATACCTCCTCTGCATCAAACTAAAAAGAACACAAACACATTTAGAGGTCTCTGTACTCACAAACACATCTCTGTAAGTGTTAACAAGTAGCAGGCTCTCACTATAAGGAAGTCTTGGCGGCATTTACGATGCTGGAGATCCTCTCAGCGTTAACATAGTCATATGTCAGCTCCTCTGGGTCCGTCTTCATCCCTGTCTGTGACAGCAGAAGGCCCAGCCAGTGTCCCATGTCTGCCGACGTCTTCGCCTGAAAGAGGGAAGTAAAGAAACAAGTGGAACAAAGTGATTTTGTAACATGCCAGCCACTTGCAACATCATGAGTATAAAAGCAGTTGATGGTTTCTGCTGCATGCCATCTGTCACTTTGTATTAATAAGATGATTGATAAGGCGTACTTTTCCAACAGTTTATGAAACATCAATCCTCAGCTGGGCAGAAATGTTCCAAAATAAAGTCAGACATGGTGAGTACCACTGGGAGAAATAAAAACACTCTGAGACTAGAGAAGTACTTAGTGAGACTTCAGTCTGTTTAAAGGAGGATTAAAGGATTTGTATGAAGGCCCTAAAAGTACATGCTTCTTAACACTTCATGAACTTGACTTTCCTGAATAATGAGTAATTTCCGGCCCTTTTCTCAGCATTTTTGTTCATTTATCTCAACATCTAGTGTTAACCATCTAAAATTTTGACTTAATTTCAACTGTTATCTTTAGATCTCAACATATTTAACTTGTCATCTTGAGGTAAATGTGTTTTTTGTGTGAAATCAAGTTAATTTCAGTTGTTCTCTTAGAGATATCAACTTTATTTTGGTGTTTTCTCATGGGTACACTATCATTTCTTCAGGACGACAAGCTAATCTCAAATGTTTACTTCTCAAAGGACTTTTTGCTTAACCTTTTTTTTTAAACTCTAAAGATAACACTGTTTTTGGTTTCTTATTATTTTGAGATAAATGAACTGGTTCCCCACTAATAATAAGTGCATTATCTTTTTTTTTTTTTTTGTTTATTTCTTGCCTTTTCATCTGAACTCGGGTTTTCAATGACCCAAACTTGATTTTATGCTTCCTAAAGATCTTGTCTTCTCTATCCAATCTTGAGATAACACAGATGTTTCTGTGATAAATTCACTTTACTTTTTTCTAGAGATTTAGTTACACTTTTTTTTTTCTTAAGATAACACATTTGTTGAAGGCGGTGCTAACATGCGCAAATATGGGCAATTGACCTATGGCTAAGTCCCGCCCTCAAACGCGATGAGCCAATCACAGTGTGTATAGTCACTCCAATACACTCAGACATCGGCTGCCTGGACGTCCATTGAAATGAATAGGAGAATGTCAGTTTTCGTTCAGTTTTATAAGTTTTTTTTGAGATTTTAAGTTTAAAAATGGTCAAACAGTGTTCATGGGGTACATGTGACTCCAACACAAGGTATCCTGAGAGGCTTGGCGATGGAGTGTATTTTCTACCCTTTCCTAAGCCACATCTAAACTGAGAAAAGTGTCTCTTTTGGATTAAAGTTTTGCAGTAGACTACAACATCAATTCAACGTGGATAAAATTAACATCTGTTCTAAGGTAAGCCAACATCATATTTGAGGCAGCATATTGTCACTTTGCTTGAAAGAAATATAAAGTTATCTTTAACTTCTCTAACGTTAGCTCCTAGCTGTGTTGTTTGTTGTGTCACGTTGTTGGAAGTTCATTGGTATTTTTTGTTGTAGTTTTCATTCTTTGGTGATTGTACATCATTGTTAGCTGTTGTCCAAAGGGCTCTAGTTAAACTAACGTCAACTTCTGGAGCTTAGCTTCATTAACCTATCTGTAATAGCAGAGATAACAAAGGTTGGCAGACGATATGCTGAATGATTCAATGTAAATACTGTAGCACCAAACGACACTCCAGGTAAAGATGGTAAAAAGGCCATTATATTTTTCTCATACTCTGAGCCAAAAACCTTAACTTCAGTAGCACTTTGATACTGATCCTTTATCTTATTGTCTGAGATTGTGATGGCAATGAGATGCGGTTTTTCACATTTGCACTGGGACCTGTAAATTTTAGCTTGTAACTGAAGCTTTTTATCAACCTTCTCGACAATAAAATCATCCCTCCAATGCGTAGTTTAGACCCTTTTGGTGACTTCTAGATGATATGTGATCTTTCTGTCTTCAAAAATCATCAATGGCCTCCTGTGAAATGTCTCCTACTGTGACAACTGCAATAGCGTCGGTCACTGAATGTTCATTGTTTGTCCGAGTGAGTGGAGGGGGCGTGGCTTAGCCATAGGTCAATTGCCTCAGGCCTTATGCTTCAAGGGGCCTAAAGATACATTCATTATAGATGTGCATCAAATATGAGATATATGTCGGAAATCAGTTTCAATGGTTAAGATGTGTATTTAGAGCATAAATAAGGGGCAAAATGTGGGCATCAAATAAGGTTTTGGTTCTCCAAAAAGTCTCTGGGGAGACCACTAGCCCCAAAAGCAAGGTCCAGGCCCCTCAAAACACCCATAAAATGTCTTCATATAAAGCAAATTCTAATTAGAATGACGCTTACAGACATTCTGAATCAATAAACTGGAGGATTCCTGTGAGTCAAAATGGCACACAGTAAATAAAAAATGTATGATTTGTGGCAATCCAACATCAATAGTGGGCATATAATTTTATTTCTAGTTACAACTGGCACAGAGACATGTTAATATGTGATTCTATGGCTTTGTTTCCTAATAGTTTTTGTCAGACAGCAATATTTCTTCACTGTGAGTAAATCAGTCAAAACACAAAGTATCGGTAGCTTTTCTGCCTCTCATCTGCAGAAACTAGGGATCCTGGGTTTTACAGGGGCGTAGAATGCACCAGTATGATTTGGCACCAGATTCAGGCAGAGAGAATACATGTTTTGTCTTAAAGTCTCAAAGGTAATCACTTTTTATAGATTTTGGGCAAAAACTATTAAACATTGTAATCATAAAAATAAGACTAGAATTAAAATTGCTGTCAAAATTAATACTGTGCACAGGGTGCACATTGTGCTGAAGTAAAAAAATTCTCAAGCTGGATTTCAAGCCATCTAATAGAAGGAAGTTCAGCCCACAGAAAGGAAAGTGGAAAAGTAAATCCTCTTGTCCCACTTTCCTGAGCACTATAATATGAGTTTAAAGACGTACCAGGACCTCAACAAGAAAGCTCAGATTTGGAAAGAAAGTTCTAACACTTTGGGCACATGGGGATTTTTTTTTTAAAGCATAAGAAATGTGTGATATTTATTGGCTGTAGCTAAATCATAGCCAATATTTCTCTCATATCATATCCAAGTGTACTGATCTCTGCTCTCTCTGACACCTCCTCAGGGGAAAAATGCTGGGGACCACCTCTGATTTTTGGGCAGATATGTAATAAAATATATAACAAAAAATATCCACTATCAAAAGCCACTCTCTGATTTTCATCCTAGTGACATCTTGCGCCAATTACATGTTTGTTTTTATAAACGTGGGTAAATTTTAGACAAATTAGTCAAGAAGCTCAGAATACCACCCAAAGTTATTTATCACTAGAAAGCTATAAAAAATAAATGTATGGATGTATGTCTTCTTTGGGCTTCCATAGATTTGACACATCTATTCTTTCACTGTTACACTGATAATAAGTCTGGTGATTTTTTCCCAGTTTTTTGGGGGGTAAATAAAAAGAACTATAACAGAGAAGTTACCATTATAGAAAGAGGAGTTTAGAAACCCTAAATGTGTCAGACAGATCCCTCCTGAAGACTAAACATGAAATTCCACTGGCTCCGACCAAACACTCTGGAGCAGGGTGGTACTGTGAGTCTAATGAGAAAGGGCGTAGCATCAGACCCCGAAATCCCAGAACATCCACACCCATCACACACTCATGAGCACACAAACATACAGACCACCCCTGTGTGCACACACACATTACATAGGCTGAGTTTGATGTCAGCAGTAAATGATTTCCAAATGAGAATAGGCATAAAAATGTTTCTCTTCTGAAAAATGCTGAAGTTTGTTATTTTTATACCAAATATTTTGCTACTGAAGACTTAGTAAGAGACTTCTGGATGTGAGGACTAAAGACATGCTGTATCATCCTCATATCGGCCTGGGGCTACAGATGAAAAATAGACTTTTTGGTGAATTTTTCCATGTCTTTCCATGTTAATTCAATAACTTTCACTATCTATATTAAATACACTAATTTAAATCCCACAAAATCATCTCTGGGTCTATATACTTTTAAAAAAAAAAAAAAAACACCCTTTCTGGCCCTCATGTAAAACAGTAACCCAGTACTTTTTAGTGTAACCCCTTCACTGACACATATCATTGTCAAAACTAGTACAAAACAACTGTAAATAGTTTGTTTTACCATCACAGAGGGATGTTACTTTTGGGTTTAGAGTGATGTTGGTAAGTAGCAGAAAAAAACAGCATTTGTCTACCTCCAGGGTTGCCAGCTGTGTGCCGTCCATATCGATCCTAAAGGAGTACAGATGCTCTGGGGTCGGGTCAGGCAAAACACTGCAGCCCCCCAGGGTCACAGCTGGTTGGCTCACTTTGTTCTTGCCCTTGTCCTGATAAAACCACAGCTGGCCGTTCTTGATCAGACACCAGCAGGTCCGCCACTGACTGTTCACCAACACATTGAGGTAGCCTGACAGAGGGACAAGGAGATGACTCTTTCATATGTCTGGTACATGAAAACTGCACATGAATTATTAAGGATTATGTGCTATTATACTGTTTGTTATTCTACCTATTTTACTATTTTTAGACCTCAAAACTGGGTGTTTATTTGTATAAAAATACTGATTATTATTGGTTATTGCTCTAAATGTTGCTCAAAACATTGACATTAAATCTGGTATGAATTTCACTACAAATGTGTCAATCAATAAACCATTCAAGTATGACTTCAGGTTCAAGTATCTTTAAAGTGCCCTAAAATGCACCTAAGAGACAGAACAGGTTTATTAAGGACTTAATAAACCTGGGCTCCAGGGCCACCCATAAGCGGGGATAAAGGGGAGAGCTTTCTGTGGCCCTGCCAAACAGGGGTGCATGGAGGTCAGCAAAATCATGATCTATTTTAAACCTAAACAATAATCTCTCTTATCAGTGCAGCAAAAATGAATTTATGTATTAATGCTGTAGTATAATATAGTCTTTTTGAAGATGTAAACCACTTTTCTTTAAACAGAATTACCTTTTTTAGGTAATGATAACAATGTTAACAGGCACATTGAACTAACCTATTTGCAAAGTAACCTAGACATCAAGATGCCAGTAAATAAATTAGAATAAACTTGGACAACTTTAGTGGAAATATTATAAAATAATTCTTAAAAATGCAAAAATGGATGCCAAGTGGCAAAAACTTGGTTAAAAGTGGCATAACGGGTTAAAAGTTGCAAAAGAAAGTGCCAAAAAAGAGGTTAATAGTGGATAAAAGAGGCAAAAATGGGCTAAAAAGTCACAAAAAAACAAACTGGTTAGCAGTGTTATTAAAGTGGCAAAAATAGGTAAAAAGTACCTTAAAAAGTGGCAAAAATGGATTAAAGGTGAAAAGTGGCAGAAAGATGAAAAAAGTAGCCACAACACTGGTGGAAATGGCTTTAACATTGCAAAGTGTGGCACAATAGAGGATAACACTTGCTAAAAAGCTGCAAAAATGAGTTAAATGTTGCAAAAAACATGGCAAAAAATAGGTTATTAGTGGATAAAAGGGGGCAAAAATTGAAAATAGAGGATAACACTTGCTAAAGAGCTGCAAAAATGAGTTAAAAGTTGCAAAAAACATGGCAAAAAGAGGTTATTAGTGGATAAAGGGGTAAAAAATGGGTGAAAATTATGTTTAAAAAATGGCAAAAATGGGCTAATAGTATTAAAAGAGGGAAAATGGGTTAAATGTGGCAAAAGTGAAGAACATGGGTTAAATGTGGGTGAAAAAAAGTGGCAACAACGACCTTTAAAGGTTTAAAGTGGCCAAAATTAATGAAAATGGGTTTTAAGTGGTGAAAACAGGTTAAAAGTGGCAAAAATGAGTTGAAAATGGCTTACAAAATGAACTTTTTAACAATTTGGACATCAGACCCAATTATAATTTGACACACTTTTCAGCTCCAAAATGAGGTAACAGTTTGCTAGGATGCTAGCACTAATGCTACAGACCCAACACACATGCAATGATATTCTCAATAAATCTTAACTGGGGAGGCCCATTCACTGTTTTTTGTCAAGGGGATAATCAGGCCTGCTGGGCTTACCTGAGGTGTTTACACATTTCTCCGGGCTCTCTAACAATGATGTTTTTTTCTTGCCAATATTCATGAGGTTGCTGAATTTCAGGCCTGCGCTATATTTTTTCTTCACTGTGGAGGAGAAAAAAAAAAAATGTCAACATGTAAATATGTAAATAACTTTTTTTTTTATAATCAGAAACCTGCTTAGACTGAGATTTCAAAGCAAAAGAAAGTGACCCACCATCTTTGATTTCAGGAGTTTCGGCATGGCTGTCAGTGCTGCTGCCACTTTCTGAAGCTACTGAGTATCTCTCGCTCAAATCTCCCTGAAATGGAAATTAATATTTTGGTAATTTACAAAGATTCTCGTTGGAATATATAAGATATGAGAAAGTAGAAAGAAAGCTGCATTTCCATTACACAAAGTTTAGATCAGGGATTTTTGAATGAATAAATCTTTAAAATCTGTTTTACTTGACTTTACACCCAAAAGTTCCTTGCAAAATAACAACTTTTTTTGTGCCTTGATAAAACCTATCTAACTTCAGACCCCAATCTTCAGACTTGGAATCATTCCGGTAGCACTTTATTATAGTGGGCCCTAATTACCTAGTAATTTGATAGAAATAAGAGTAATTATCTAGTAATTTCTGAAGAATAAGGTGATAATTGCACGTAACAAGTTGGCGTTATACCAAGCAATTTTCTGGTAATTACGTGGTATTTTACCATTACCCTAAACCCTAACCCTACCCTAAAAATGACTTGACAATTATTCAGGAAGGACTCACTTTGATTTAGGGGCCAAAATTTAAAATACCTGGTAATTATCAAGCAGCTTCTATAGAACATAATCATCTTATTTCTAAGAAATCACTCTGTAAAATAGCTAATTACCAAAGATCTGACTCAATTTTATGAGGATTAGGTTTAGAGGATTAGGGTTAGGGTAAAATGCCACCTTATTATCAGAGAATTGTCACAATATTCAGAGGAATTACTTGATAATCAACACATTATTACTAGGTAAATACTTCCCTAAAACTGCCATGTTTATGAGTTATTACTCTGTAAAATTCCAAATTATAACTATGCAATTACCACCTTATTCTTGAGAAAATACTAGATCATTACACTTATTACTCTAAAATGACTAGGTAATTAGGGCCCATTAAAACAAATTGCTACCATAGTTTATGGAGCTTTACGTGAAAACGCAGCCATAAACTCCTCAGATCTTCTTAAAGGCTGTCTGACCAAAGACAGAAAAGTTTTCTTCAGAAGTTGACACTGTACCTTTGTACAAATGAGCCTTGGGGAGTCTGACACTGAGTGGGGTTCACAGTTTTCAGCTGGTTTTGGACTGATCTCATGAATCACCTAATGACAGACAGAAGGTTGATTGTTGTCAACATGAAATAAATTACTACAAATGTACTATTTAAAACAAGGGAACAAAGCATTTTTGGATGAGCTTACTCTGAGCCAAAGCTCTGTCTGCTCCTTGCTCTGAAGACCCAGCACGATGGCCTCCCCTCCCACAGGAATGATCTTCAGTTTGTGCTCTTTTCTCTTTAGCTGCTTCTCTTTGTAGACCACAGTACAGCCCAACAGACTCACATCCAGCAGAGGTGTCTGCTCCTTAGAGCTCTTATAGCACTGAAAGCGGCAGAGATAACACTGATTTGACTGGGCTGACTGTAAGCAACAAATAGCCTGCAATGAAAAACTCAGTAGAATTTACAGTGATATTACACAAGATCTTTTTAAAGGTCTTACAATCCCTTAATGATTTAGCATAAAAGACAAAAATTAGACTTGTAAATCACTGGATGAAATAATATTGAGACTGACTTTCATGTGGTTTCCTGCTGTAATGTACTCTGGGGAATGTTCCTTAAAGTATTTTAATATTAACACAGCCTTGAAGCTGAGTAGTTACAAGGATCATCACAATCAGTACTGCACCAGCTAGGCCTACTGTAGGCTACAAACTGGTTAAAAGAGGAAAAAGAAAACACAGGAAAATAAATACTTTCAAACAATACTTCAACATGAACTGAATTTAATTAGTCTGCTCTATTTTTTCAAATAATATGACTATGATTATAATTTTGTACTATCTGTGCCTTAATTTCTGATATAATAATAGAGGCTAGCTTAAAAGGCTAACCAGGAGGGCAGCTAGCATGACTAAAACAAACAACAAACAACAAACAACAAACAACGTTGTAAACATTTTCCTCAGGACAAACAGATAACTCATTCATACAGACTAATGTGCACTGCCAGAGCTGGTTAACTCACAGCCTCAGTTTAACAAAGCAACAGAATGTAAGCTAACCGGCTTTGCTAATTATAGCTTTGAAACAGTAATAGCCCATAATTGTCACTTTAGCCCCCAGCTGACATTTTTGTAACCAGAAGACAGGTAATTTGCATACAAACAAACTTAAGAGAAGCTTATCAATGTACTTTTTAACCCAGCAGAATGCTCGGTGTTTTTCTTGTAACATAGCCTTAAAGCTAGGCTAACTTACTAGCTCTAGCTCTCAGCTAAACTGTTTTAACTTCATTTTTTTTTACAACTAAGGGGTGAAGAAACAGACTGCAAACACAACATTACATATTGCCATCCAATTAGGGTAAAAGTGTGGACATGTTAGGTGACATTTTTAGCCTTGAACATCAAGCGCATCAAATAACAGCTCAACATTTACTGTACTTCAGTTTAGATTCAGATTTACAATCATTGTCTTCTGTCTTTTTTTCTCCAATCAAGGAAACTTCATTATCCATCATAACAGAAAATTGTCTTACCTTGTTGCTCCACTTAATTAACTAGGTAGTGGCCAACTCTGTCCACTACTTGGTGCTGGTTTGCCTGCATATTAGTTGATATGATTCTCCCCCAAAAACTAATTTGGCACTGACAGGAATTATGAAACACTCTGTAGGGCTGAGGGCTTCTTAACACATATTGTAGATCTTATTTTCTTCATTTTACTAATTTAGTCATGATTTAAGTTCTGGCCCAGCTAGCATATTGACCAAAACAACCTACTTGTTCAAATTCCAGGGTTCTGGTATTTATTTAGAGAGAGTCATAATAGACTATGGTATACTCCCAGAGTTTCCCACACTTGCAGTGCTTTAAAGAGTTTTGCCCCTTCGTGATTTCTTGGTGTTTTTCATATTATCACACTTGAATATTTCAGACCACCAAATGAATTTTAATAATAGACAGACATAATCTGAGTAAATAAAAAATGCAGTTTTTAAATGATGATTTAATGTATTTGGGGAAGAGCAATCCAAACCTACCTGGCCCTAAACCTAATAACTGCAAGGAAGTGTTTAACGTACGACTTTAAACACACAGATTAAGGTGTAATATGTCATGTTAAAAATCAATTGTCATACGTGGTCAGCCACTCAGTTCATAAAGGGAGTGATGTTATTTGGGTGTCTTTGTCCAACACACTGTCGATGAATACTTTCAAATCCACAGAAACATAAAATAATAAAACACACAGAATGGTGTACTGATTTAGTGAACTTTAGTAACTCATACAGCATTTACACCCTACCCTTTACAAAGCCCTCTGTAATCGTAGCTATACCTATGCTGTATATCGTGTTTACATACCAGCAGGCGATGATCTTTGATAACACAGAGCTGTTTGGCCCACTGCCCCAACCATTTCTTCCTCCACAGGAAAGCACAGATCCGAGCATCCTTCATGAGCTCAATGGATGCCTCAGCTGACGGCCACTGGTGCTGAGCTGATGGCGACTTCCCTCTGGTCACTTCTTCTTCATCATATGACTCATATGAACTGCTTACTGCCTCTCCGTCATCTAGGAAACAAATAAAGGAGATGGGATACTATGACCTAAGAAAGTAATCAATGATGGCATTATAAATTAGTGCGAGGGACCAAAAGAAGATGATGATTATAACTTGAACTTGATGGCCTTTTGTTGCAATCTGGCTGCAAATAAAACATTAAAGCAGTGATGAAAACAAAAATTGATAAGATGGGAGTGACTGATGACACATGAAGCTTTTTGTCTACATGCAAGACACTGGTCATGCTGGACAGTATGGTTGGAGGGCCTTATTTCTTCTTAAAACGCAAGCAGCTGCAAGACAAAGGCATGCTAATCGTAGACAAACACATCTATTGATAGAGAGGTAGCTACCCCTATTGATAACGGCATAGACCACACTGTCAGAGCTCTGTACTCGCATCCAGGGCCCTGAGAGGAGGCCCAAAGAGTCCAGATCTGCATACCATTAAAGGAAGCAAAAACAAAGACAAGAGGGAGAAGAAAAAGAAGGAAACTAAAAATCAGTGGGAAATGACAGTTTCAGCCTTAACCTACAAACCATTATTCCCAGTGAAAAATGGATGCACTTTGTGAAGACCTATTTTTGTTTTTTATTTAATGCAAATATCTCACAACATACCTTACCATGACTAAGTTATTGTGCATTTCCTATTTAGGATATGATGTCATGTAGGTTGATCTCCCATTTTCTTTGGATTGTGTGTCTAGATAGTTGCTGTGACTGGTGATCAGTCCAGTCCAGGGGGTACCCTGCACTTCACCCAAGGACAGCTGGTATAGGCTCCAGCCCCTCAGAGACCCCAAATGGGATAAGTGGTGTAGTAAAGGATAGATACATGCATGGCTTGTTTTTTTGTCTAGGAGGGGAGGCTCTGTGTTATTTATCTCTCACTGCATGCTCATTCAGGAGAGCAGAAGCACCGCAGCTCCTTAGGTTTTACAGCTGCAGCCGATCTTTGGGCAATCCAAGATCTCTTCTTTACCACCTCGTGTTGATCCTTCAGATGTCAGAGTATTCCTTTAGCTCCATAATTGGAACCTGTCATCTGGGTTTGCTTTTGCAAGTACATTTTTCAGTGACTTTTTTGACTTTGCCCATACTTTTTCTAATACTAACTCACTCACCGTCATTCTGCACCATTACCTCCTGTTCAATAAATTTCTTTTAACTTCCACCTTGGCTCATGCTCTGCTTCTGGGTCCCTGTCAGGTGATCGTCACACCTGTGGGCCGAGTATTCTACAGCAATGCTGAAGAAATCTCTCACTGTCATATGGGAAACTGAAATAACTTATTCAGCACAGCTAAGCACATTTAAATGAATGTAATTCTCTTTATAGGACGTGGTGTCTGGGTGCGGTGGTGTATTGCTACCTGAGTACTTGAAAATAGTTTCGTTTTTTCTGTCAGGTCATGCTGAATGTGAAACCATGTTCTCAGAAAACAGGCCACAGTTGAGAGCATAGGTGCAATGGTGTTGTTTTGTTGTCCTTACACATCTAAAGATTTTATTTAACAAGAAATACGTTATAGATTGGAAATTACCACAAAATATCAACTGTCGAAATTATTTTTGAGAAGGGATTTTAAGGTTTACAAGATATGACTCAAAATAATGATCTTACAGTTCTTCCTTAATGAACAGCCTCAGGATTAAACCAGTGATTATTTGTTTTTTTTAAATACAAATATTATAAATAGTATAACCGAAAAGAGTAAACCGTTTATGTTAGCCTTGTTCAACACATGAATCACTATATCAACAAAATTTTGAAGCATCTTTTTTTTTAGGTAACAAAGTAAGGTTCAACTGCTTAGCAAGATCTCCTTTTTCAGGGTAAGTGGCGTTAGATAACCCCAAAATACCTTTAGTATGCCAACATATTGAAATATATTATTTACACCTGTGCTTAAATTCAATTAAAAAAAAGAAAAACATTATGAAAGGTCTAAAATGTTGAGTATATTTGAAGCTTCTTATGCTGGGCTGTAATATGAACATTCAAAGGAGGATTATATTAAAAGCTTCTTACCATTGAAGGTTTCCTCGTAGGGCTGAGCCTCCTCGTAGTAACTCTCTGTATTTTCTGCAGATGGAACAGGAACTGGAGGTAAGGGGAACGGCTCCCGACCCTAAAAGAAGAGAGAAGCATGGGTGAAGTGTTTTAATCTAGCAAATTGATTTAAGTTGCATGCCCTGCAACCATGAAGCCTTCGTCGAAGTATATAAAACACTTAAGTACACACACTCTAGTATTATCAACATGTGTTCTCCCTGCAGGCTGATAATCCAGCTGTCACTGCAGGAGTAAGCAGGGAAAGCCTCATGTAACCAATCCTTGTCTGACCCCGTGCACTAAAGACTTACATGCTTGCCTTAAGGGAAAAGTGTGTGTGTATGTGTAGGCATGGAAAGTAGAGGGAGGGTGCGTATTCTAATGTGTGTGGGGGCCTGGTGGCTTTCCTGAAATCAATCAGCAGTCTGGCTTCACTTCTGTCTTTCTTGTCTTCTCCTGTGTGGTAAAGACTGTCTGTTTGCAAGGAAACAGCAAACTCTCTGCTGTTTTGGACTGTTTTCATTACTGTACTATATAATGAGCCACATAATACAACATATGCTGGAGACTTCTGTCATCACTTTTTTCTTACTTCACTAACTTTTCCTACTGATGAAGTCTTTATCTAAATGTGTCAGCATTTATACCTTATAAGGATGGCAGGACCTATGTTTTTCAATTTTATTTAAGCTGTATCCACAAATATTAACAGATAAACTGGTTCTGCCTCTGTTTCCTTGGAATAAAGGGAAACACCAGAAAACTTGTCAGACAGTTAGGAAGGGATTTGGAAACTTTCCTTGAATATGTTTATTTTTATTTCTTTGTTTATTTGGATCCCCATTAACTTCAGCATTCACTGGAATCTGTTCACTTTTTTCATTTTGACAATACTATTTACACAACCACATTAACTTTGTTTTTCACAATTCACAAACACAGCACACAACATAAATATAATCCAAAATGACCACAAATATTCAATGAAATACAATAATGACAAGTGGCACAAAATTAATGAATAGATTAATTAATCATTGTGGATACTTTTTTGCATCTATTATGTGGTTTGAATGTATTTTTTTCCTCTTCTTTTGGATTACAATCTTTCTGCAACTGTGGTATTGAGCTAACAGGCAATATCCAACAAATGGATTACAAATGAACTATCTAATTAACTATGTTATGAACTAACAAACAAAATAACTATGTAACAACGTAACTAGGTAATGATCAAACAAACTAATAAACTACCTAGATAATGAACAATCAAAATAGCAAATAAAGAAGCTAACTAGCTAACAAGCCTATCAACAAGCTACCTAACTTTGTAATGAACAAACCTAACAAACTAAATAACTTTTAACTAGTTAATTAACAACCTAACCAACAAACTAGCAAACAAACCAACGATCAACTACCAAATAAACAAGCTAGCTTACTATTAACTAGCAAATAAACAAGCAAACTAGCTAACAAGCTATTAAACTAACTTCTTAGGAAATAAGTAAGCTAACAAATGAACTAACCAAAAAAAAACTAACTTACAATTATCTAGTAAATAAGTAACAAACTAGCTTACTATGAACTAGAAAATAAAAAAGCTAAACAACTAACAAATAAAGAAGCTAACAACCTAGCAAATAAGCACACTTTCTTACTATTAACAAGCTAATAAACAAGCTAACTGCCTAGCAAATAAACTAGCTAACTAATGAACTTACCAAAAAAATAACTTACTATTAACTAGTAAATAACTAACAATCTAGCTTATTATTAACTAGAAAACTAACAAGCAAATTAACAATCTAACCAACTGTCAAATAAACACACTAACTAACAAACTAACTTACTTTTAACTAGTTGATAAACAAGCTAACTAACAAACTAACTTTCTTACTATTAATTAACAAATAAACAAGCTAACAAACTAACTTTATAACAATTAAGTAAAAAACAAGCTGATTGTTGTTTTAAGTGTAAAGAGTGAATAAAGAAGAAACTATTTGTTCAAAAACAAGGTTAAGAGGGCTAAATGCTTTGTTTGACTTTAAGAATGCTAGGTTGGCTAGCTGTTTTCCCACTTCAAGTCTTTATACTAGGCTACTCATCAATTAGAAATTACCTTTTTACATGCATAAAATTAACTGTTTCTTTAAAAGTATAGTTAGAGCTAGAAAAATAGTATGCAACAGTCATTTAAGTGTACAGAGCAAGATGACTACCACTACACAAACAAGTGTAAAAATACTTTTTATTTGGCGAAAAATAATTGACCAGCTCTAGCTCTTGGCTTGAACTGTTAATTGTTTAATTTTTCTTCACTTGGTAGTGAAGCAACAAACTGTAAACTGACTTAACATCCAGTATATTTCACTCATATCTGAACATGAATTGGGTCTAAAATGTTTGTTGATGAAATATGCAGTCATGGACTTAAGTATTGGCACCCCTGGAATTTTTCTAGAAGATACACCATTTCTCCCAGAAATTGTTGCAATTACAAATGTTTTCGGTATATACATGTTCATTTCCTTTATGTGTATTTGAACAACACAAAAAATCAGAAGAAAAACGACAAAATTGACATAATTTTACACAAAACTTAAAAAATTGGCCGGACAAAATTACTGGCACCTTCAACTTAATATTTGGTTGCACACCCTTGGGAAAAAATAACTGAAACAAATGGCTTCCTATAACCATCATCAAGCTTCTTACACCTCTCAAATGGAATTTTGGACCACTCTCCTTTTGCAAACTGCTCCAGGTCTCTCAGATTTGAAGGGTGCCTTCTTACCACAGCAACTTTGAGATTTCTCAAAGGTGTTCAGTGGGATTTAGATCTGGACTCATTGTTGGCCACTTCAGTACTCTCCAGCTTTGTCTCTAACCATTTCTTAGTGCTTTTTGAGGTATGTTTGGGGTCATTGTCCTGTTGGAACACCCATGACCTCTGACGCAGACCCAGCTTTCTGACACTAGGCCCTACATTGTGGCCCAAAATCTTTTGATAGTCTCCAGATGTCATGATTCCTTACACACAGCCAAGGCACCCAGTGCCAGAGGCAGCAAAACAAGCCCATAACATCTTTGAACCTCCACCATGTTTGACTGTGGGTACTGTGTTCTTTTCTTTGTAGGGCTCATTCCATTTTTTGTAAACAGTAGAATGACGTGCTTTTCCAAAAAGCTCTACCTTAGTCTCATCTGTCCACAAAATGTTCTCCCAGAAGGATAGAGGCTTACTCAGGTACATTTTTGCAAACTCTCTTTGTCAGCAGTGGGGTTCTCCTCGGTCTCCTGCCATAGCGCTTCATCTCATTCAGATGACGACATATGGTCCAAGCTGACACTTTTGCACCCTAAGTCTGCAGGACAGCCTGAATTTGTGTGGAAGTTGACTGAGGATGTTTATCTACCTTTCCAATTATCCTGGTTGCATTCTTTTGTCAGTTTTTCTCTTCTGTCCACATCCAAGAAGATTATCGACAGTTCCATGGATTATAAACTTCTTGATTATATTATGCACAGTGGACAAAGGGATTCAAAGATCTCTGGAGATGGTCTTGTAACCTTGAGATTGTTCATATTTTTCCACAATTTTGCTTCTTAAGTCCTCAGATGACTCTTGGCTCTTCATTCTCATCTACATGCTTGGTGTGACACACAGGCACACAACACAAAGGTTGAGTCAACTTTTAGACATTCTAACTGGCTTCAGGTGTGATTTCTAGATTGCCAGCACCTGTTACTGCCACAGGTGAGTTTAAATGAGTGATACTCATGCTTGAAATAAAATGATATACCCACAGTTTTAAAAGGGTGCCAATAATTTTGTCCGGCCAATTTTTTTTGAGTTTTGTGTAAAATTATGTCAGTTTTGTCTTTTTTCTTCAGCTTTTTGTGTTGTTTCAATGCACATAAACAAAATAAACATGTGTATACCAAACAAAATTTGTAATTGCAACAATTTCTGAGAGAAATGGTGTATTTTCTGGAAAAATTCCAGGGGTGCCAATACTTTCGTCCTTGACTGTAGCCTAAAGAACAACTCCAAAGACTGCAAGCTACTAATATCATTTTGAAGGTCTTTAAGAGATGCTTTGCCACTGATATAAAGAAGTGTGAATTTTAACTGTTAATGAACTAATATTAATTTGAAATGTTAAAATATAGCAATGGAAATTTTAAGATATTCCCATGAGGTACTTGAGACAAGACTATGGTTTTGCTATTTGATATGACCACAGAAGTTTTACATTACATTTTCATATGGCCTGTCACATTCAAATAGCCCATCGGATATTTGCTGGAAATTCTGGAGAAACATATCTGATAATGTGATCAGATAATTACAGAATATGTCTGAGGAATGCTGGCATGATTTGACTTGAACACTTCAAGCATATCTTCACCCTTCTCTGAATAAGATTACTTTTGAGGAGTCAAGCCATCAGGTGAAAACATGATGTTGGAATTTCTTCACTGATAGGCATCCTTTATCTTTCATGCTGTGGGCAGAAGTCTGACAATAGCCTCTCAGATACTGTATCTTCTGTGGCAGGCCCAGGATGGCTGATATGCAAGTTTCAACTTGGCATATAGAACTAAGAGGACATACCAGATCTGAAAATCCAGTGGGTGCCTGGGAAGATAAAATCTTTATTTTCTTTTAGGTATAGAGAAGAAACATCTCAAGAAAAGGATGCAGCAGACAGATTGCTACAGCAAGATAATTCTCCTGGCAAAGAGGGGTGTAACAGAAATGGCATGTTATGCTACAGATAGCATAAGTCACCTCAGGGCCCAATATGTACACTCAAGTTGCACAAGTCCAATTTTGCTTGATATAGTTTAAAACTTTTTCTCAAGTGAACTTTGTGAAACCCCAAGAGGTGAATGACAAAAAGGCAATTTCCTAACTACATCTAATGTTTCCTCCCACCAATGATCTGAGCACGCTGTCTGTGTTACTTCATTTTCACTGCGTTTACCCCAAGGCTGTCATATTCTCTGTAAGATCATAGAGGTTTGAAATATAAGCCTGAAGCAGAGGAGCTGAATATATCATGCAAACCATGCCTTAGGGAGGCTGGCTCTGTGGAAAATTTTGAACTTTTGCAAAGTTAAACATCTTTTAAGTTTTTCATGAGATCAGAGTTTGTTAAATTGAGTGTGGAGAACAGTTTGATTCTGCTAAAAATATTCCTTTTAGTGCAAAATAACCCTGATATCAACTTTCTGAGTTTGATAGTTTGGCATGTAGCAATGCCATCTTGTTTTAAAAAAAAAATGAATAAAATGGAAGGGAAAAATAGGATGTCTGGTGGTTTCCAGACTGTGGTGGGTCCTCAACTACAGATGTTTTGTGAGAAAACAACAAAAAACATAATTTCAGTCTGTTTATACAAAAATCAGCACGTCATCATTTAAAATGTAGGCTGTTGCATTCATGGGAATGCCCTGTTTGTGAGCTCTTTCCCCACCATATCACATCATCGATCAAATGCATTTCCAGTAATACAGAGCAGATGCCGAATGTTGTCTTTATGACTGGCGTCATGTCATGATCAGCATACAGTCCCAGTGACGATGACTTGTTTCTGTGATTAGCCTGCATGCCAGAGGGTGTAGGAAAAGGATCCACATGAAGAACTGCGTGGGACAGAGATGTTATCACTGCGGTTTGAAGAAGGTGGAGCAACATCAGTTCTACATTACGGAGCTGTTGTGGATTTCTCATAATGCAAGTGTCAGCAAATGTAAATGTCAGAATGTAGCATGAGTTACAGTTTTCTCTCAGCAGGATGATGCAATAAAAGGAAATATTAAGAGAAGAAAATAAGCAGATTTAAACTAGAAAGACTGGGTCAGATATTGACCGGTGACCAGTCCAAGGTATATCCCTCTTGTTTGTGCTATCTGGCTGGGAACTAAGCCAAAACATTTATAGCTCCACCTCCTGGCTGGCTGCAGTTTAGTCATAAAGCCTGCCTCCTCCATGTTAACGGATGGGACATGGTTCATGCTATATGCACTATATGGACAAAAATATTCAACTGCCTGACCATTACACAGGGACTGAGGTTAGGGCTCTGAGAGGCCAGTCAAGTTCTTCCACACCAAACTCATCAATCCATGTCTTTATAGCCCTTGCTTTGTGCACTGGGGCACAGTCATGTTGTAATAGAAAAGGACCTTTCTAAACTGTTGCCATAAAGTTGGAAGCATAGCATTGTCCAAAATGTCTTGGTATGCTAAAGCATTAAGACTGTCCTTACCGGGAGGCAAGGGGCCAAGCCAAAACCCTGAAAAACAGCCTCATTCCATGGTCGCTCCACCAAACTTTGGCACAACGCAGGCCAAACCTGCTTTGAGGATAACAGCTTCTGATGCACAAACATGACCTCAGATGACCAGGCCAGAATTTACCTCATTACAACATGTCATAACTGCATGCGACACAAGGACCTGTCTGCAGCAAAATCAGCCAGACTACACTGATTGTAGCATATTGTAGCTTCTTGACAGGACATGTGCAATACATGATTTCCCCCTTTGCCCCCCTTTTGTTGCCCCTTTCATAGAAATACATGCATAAAATTAGTCAAATGTAAGAAAAAAACTTGATCACTTGGTAAGATTCATGCTGAATTCAAAGTTATGCTATTTTGACAATGGCTGTGTTCAGCTATGCTTTAACAACCCTCAGGGAGAGTGGGGTTCCCTGGTCTCTGGCACCTTCAGTTTGAGGGTCGAGGGCAGAAAAAGTTTGGGAACCCCTGGCCTAGAGTACCATCCAGCCAGGTAGTAGGGTTTGTCACAAGCCCCTGGTAGTGCCGTGAATGTCCTAAGGGCATCCAAACCATCCAAACATATTACCAGGGGTGAAAAGGCCAGAACAAAAGAGATGCTGTCGAGCTTGACCTTGGCTACACATGTGTGCCTGATTCTGACCACCCCCTCCCTCTCCATGCCCACGTTGAATCCTTATATGTCTAAAACTTCTGCACATGACTGTATTTTAAAAACATAATGGAGGGTGCTGACTGACACAGATTATACACACATTTATTCAAAGAGACTCATCAATCTAATAGTTGTCAGTGACATGCTATGGTTAAAGTAAGTTTTAAGTGTTACATGCTGTAGCTTTAAGGCTGGTCTGAAACTCAATTAAAAAGAGTGATTGCTCTGACTGAAGACTTTAAAGTCAGACACAACAACATTAACAGTTTAAACTGCTCTGTAGTGAAAAAAACTGCAGTTTCAGGCATCTGTTATTAATTAAAACAAAGAGCCAGGCATTCCAGAGCAGCAGCAGCAACAGCCCCCTGACCGCCCACCCACCCTTATCTCTATCTTCTTTCTCTTTCTCTTTTCTCTCTTTTCCAACTAAATCTGCCTGTTGTTGCTTGGGCTGAGGTTCAAGCAGAGTATGTTGAGCATTTACACAAACCAGCTGGAAGGGAAGCAGACAAGTAAGGTGTTCATCTGTAGAAAAGTGTTTCTTCTCACAGACGACTCTCGAATAGCAGCAGTCACTTAAGCCAAACGCACATATACTCACATCCTAACCACAGAAACATGGGGCAGGAGGAATGGATCGAGGAGTCAGAGCATAAATAACAAAGCCAGAGGGGTGTAAGGAGGCTAAGGAGGAGGAGGAGGAGGAATACGGGTGTGGTGGTGGTGGAGGGGCTTTGAGTAAAGAGTGGGAAAAAGAGCCCAAAAAACGAAGAGTCGAAGGAACATGGAAAATCCCTGGTTCCCATGCCAAGAATCCGGCACAGTGAAAACACACACACATAGACACACGCATACTTAAAGTGTATCTAAGAGCCTGCTGGGAGCTCAGAGGAGAGGAGAAGGTAGTGATAAAAACAATCTGCTTTGGGGAGCCCTTATCTTTACATCACTTATTTCATTTTCATTTTGGTAAGAAAAAAAAATTCTATTGTTAAAAAGACGATGAATGAAAATGGTAAATAAAACAAGCCCATGACACTCATTGTGCTCGAACTGTATTTATTTTTCCATCATTATGTCTGCTTGGGAACACTTTAACCTCCTCTAAACCTTGCATATTTTTGGTTCAACATTTTGGTTTGCATCTGTGTTTACAAAGACTACCCATAAAAAGGGCAAAACAGAAATAGTTGTGGAAAACAAATCTAGGTTAAAGAGGTAATGCAAGTAGATAACATAGTCATGAATAATTCAGCAAATACTTAAGCCAGCCAGTTATACTGTGGGTATGATAATGACCTGTTGCGTGCAGCCGCATAACCGCTTACTGTGCATGTCAACAGTTTTCCTGTCCCTGCCTGACGCTTGCAAGTGGCACAGCTGCTATCTATAGTCAAGCTCTATTTTCAGACCATGCAGACAGGACGCAATGGAACCCTCACAAACCTTTATTTACCGTCCGGATCTGCCGGAAAAATGGCTGATCTACTCTTGAGTCACACACTGAGTTGTCTTTTGAGAGCCTTTTTTAGGAAAACTGGGTTTAAGGGATCATGGAAGTGCCTGGAAACCTGGGAGTCGAGCTGGCTGCTCACGCTGAGAACTCGACCCCTGATCTGGAGGACTACGCCGGCTGGGTGAGAGTCAAAGTAGAGGAGAGCTGGTTCACTGTGGAGCGGGCCTTACTTGCGAGGAACAGCAACTACTTCAGGGCTCTCTTCCACTCTGGGATGATTGAAAGCCACCAGGATGAGCTACACTTAAAGGGGGGAGTTCATGCAAGGGGTTTCCTTATTGCCCTTGCTGTCTGCAGGGGGGAGATTCCCACTCTCACAGATCCAGATGAGCTTGTAGAGGCTGTTGAGTGTGCTGCTTTCCTGCAGGTGGAGTGTTTGGTGCAGCATCTTTGTGACATCACTGACTCCGATAACTGTCTACTGCTCTATCAAGCAGCCTCTGTCTTTGGTGTGCATGCACTTTTTCACAAGGCTGCTCTTTTTCTTTGTGATGCCTTTGATGATTTGTGGGAAGCAGCAGAGAGTACAATCTCTGAAGAGCTTCTTCAGTATTCTCAATCATTATCCCCATCTTCTTTTATTGCAATAGGCACACATTCTCCATCAATGGAGCTGCTGCATGACTCCTTTAGGGTTGTATGCTACCTTGATGAAAAAGCTGGAGAGTGGAAGCATCTGACTAATCTTCCTACTCTCTGCAGCACCTCCATGGCTGGCGTGGCAGTTCTTGACAATCGATTGTACATTGTCGGGGGAGTTTATGGATACGGGAAAGACACAGTTGATGCTAGTTTCTGCTACAACCCTGATTCTGGGGTTTGGACAGCTCTTCCAGGTCCTCAGCAACCAAGATTTGACTTCACATTGCTGGGGCATGAAGGACGACTCTACGCCATTGGTGGGGAATTCCAGAAAAGGACAATTTCCACGGCAGAGTGTTTCAACGTTGAGAAAAGAGAGTGGACATTTATTCAACATGCACCAAGGCCGGTAGCTTCTGCAGCTTGCGCTGTTGCAAGACGGCGGATGTTTGTTTGCTTCTGGAAACCACCAGACACCACAGATATTTATGAATACATACCAGCGAAAAACGAGTGGAAACTTGAAACCACTATGATCAAATCTCAAAGCTATGGCCACTGTATGGCGGCCCACAGGGACAATTTGTATGTGATGCGTAATGGGCCTTGTGACGACTTCCTGCGCTGCTTAATGGACTGCTACAACATCACAACAGGTCAGTGGACAGCCATGCAGGGACACTATATCAACAGCAAGGGGGCGCTTTTCACTGCAATGATAAGGGGAGACTCTGTGTTCACAGTGAAGCACATGCTAACTCTGGTGTACACCATCACTGGAGATGGATGGAAGCCCCGCAGGCAGATGAAAGGATTTCCGAAGAGTGGTTCGCTGTGGACGTGTTTACTCAGGCTTCCCAAGACGGGACCAGTCACACCACAGCTGGAAGCAGAAGTGAAGGACGAAGTAATGCCTTTGCCAGACACATCTGAGGGATTTGTGGAAGCTTTACTGCAACTGTGAAATTCCTGCACATGTGAAGAACAATGCCATATTTTTCAGGTTCAAAAATAGAACTACGAATTAAATGTTACTAAACGACAGAGGCAGAAATGTTTTTCATTTCAGTCCATCCACTTTCACACACATAAGTGCTGACACTAAGCGTTTGTTCTGATTAGCAACAGCTGCTACTGCAGTTTATATTAGAGGAGGCCACTACATGTGTGTTAGCCAAGTTCAAAGGCACTTACAGGATCTTCTAAACCTCTCATTCACTCCATTTTTCCTGAAGTCACACTGGGCCAATCCAGGAGCCACCGGCCTTGCAGCCGACATAAAACACACCACAGCTCTTTTCACAGACTTCTCAATCCTCATTTCCCAAAGTTTGCTCCCCCTTGAGTGATTAAATACCTGTTTCTGTGGGAGAATCGATTTCACACAGCCTCAGGCTTGTGACTCTGAGAATTGTGGGAAATGTTTTTGGTCTGTATGACCACAGATTCAAAACCACTGTAATACTGTTGCAATCTTACCAATCCGTAGTATATAAAACTTAGTGAACCTTCACATGTACTTTGTTGCTCTCAGCAGTCCTACTGGGGTCAATTATGCTATAACCATTACCATGAGAATGGCAGACACGCAAAAATCTGTGTAACAGGCAATATTAGTCCACACTAATGATATTATGATGGTAATAACTTACTGATCTTGGAGGTGGTGGTTCAGGAAAGATCCTCAGTGGGTTGGGGTCGCATTTTGCTGCTTTGCCATTGACCAGGGTCTCTGATCTGTCATCTACGCCATGAAATCATAGAGTAGGAGGTTAGTTAATGACATGTTTTTACTCATAATGTCTGTTGTAAAATGAAGAAAAAGCAACAGGAATATTCCAAACAATACTGGTTAGTTTTAGAGTCAAAACTCAACTTTTTTGAGAACTTTTACTGGGTATTCATGTACATATTGCTGGCTTCCCTAAGACTGGTTGGAACACTGGCCTTTCATTGTTATATTTTAGTGGCCACATAACCCAAATCAAGGGAGGCATTTGTAAGGTAGAAACAACTCTAAGAAATAAACACCACAGCAGAGCATGCAGAAAATGTCATTTCAATTGACCTATCACTTAGCCTTGCACTCCAATGCCAGGAGTCAGTCACATTACTGTAAAACAACAACCAGATCATAGGCATCGAGAGAAAAGCATGGGAAACTTTGAAATTTGACAGTCTCCTGTGGTTTTACTGAATTTATATAAATATAACTTAAAATTATGAAATTGATTGGTGTAAAGAATAGGGCTGCACAATATCATTGGCATCATATTCACATCAGTGTTAGCTAAAATGAGAATGGAAAGATCTAGTAGTAGTAGTAGTAAAGACAACACTGACAGAGTTAGCTCAAGGTAAAGCTCGTTAAGGATGTCTACATTTGCTCCAACTTAAAGCAACATGATGCTAGCAAAAAGAAAGGAAATTGTTGTTCAGTAGATTTTTTCTTTGTTGAAACAATGCTTCTTGGTAATAAATTTTATACCATAGGGAAGCCTGTTAATTTTCCTTTAAAATGGTGTCACATTTTTAAGGAACATGCCTTTGTGGGATGAGCAGCAGAGCCTAATATGTGGGTTGCACCTATGAAAGATTTGCCAAATCCTCCCTGCCACTACTAAACAGCTTTTCTGCCACTGACTCGTTTGATGTTGTTTGGTGGACTGGATGATTTAAGTCTAAAGAAACAAGACATACTGGCAGCTTATTTTGCTGTTGCTGTTGACTCTTGTCTTGAGTCTCTGATACCCCCAGGTGCTGACAATCAGGTGTCTGATTGTCAGCATCAGTGATCATGGACCCTGCTACAATGATTGGTAGGTGTCTGCTCCAAGAATCAGCCTGTGTGATGGAGCAACTTCAAGCTGGTGTTCCACAAAACCAAGTTGCAGCACTATTTGAAGTGAGCCCTAGTACCATCTCCAAACTGAAGGCCAAATTCTATATTACGGGGGATGTCAGAGACAGGCTGCAAAGTGGGCGTCCCAAGAAGACTGTTTCCTTACCATGTCAGCACTTAAGAACTGTAGACAGTCAAGCTGACGGCTCTCTACTCAGAAAATCCTCAACAGACTGCACACAGCCAATCTCCATCTCATAGGGCTGCCAGGAGGCCTGCCACGACTGCCCTTCACCATCAGGCCTGTTTGCGCTGGTGTCAACAACACGTGCACTGGAACTTGAGCATGTTGAGGAACATTATGTGCAGCGTTGAATCCAGATTCTGCCTACAGCTGGTGGATCACAGGATGTAAGCGTGGAGAATATGCTGAGAACGCTATGCTGATTGCTGCACCGATAGAGTAACATCTTTTGGTGAAGGTAGTGTAATGAGTAGGGCGGCACCACGCTTACTGGAAAAACAAGGCTTGTCCTCATTGGAGGCAATCTCAATGCAGAGATATCGGGATGAGACTCTGCAACCAGTGGCAATACCATATTTCCAAAGTCCTGGACCAAATTCTATCCTCCAAGATAGAACACTTGCCTCCACAGAACGGAGTTTATCAGAGACTACCTCCAGAATTTGGGGGTGGCGAGGATGGAATGGCCAGTAGTCCTGACCCCAGTTCCAATGAACACTTTTGGGATCAGTTTGGACGTGTTGTTTCTTCATACTTCAATCATATAATCCACCAAACAAGAGTCAATGGCAGAAAAGGCTATTAAGCATTGGCAGAGAAGATTCGCACTTTTTTTACAGGCGCAACCCACATACTCAGCTCTGCTGCTCATCCCACAAATGCATGTTCCTTACAGATGTGGCACCATTTAAAAGGGAAATAGACACGCTTTCCAGGATATAAGATTTATTACTAAGAAGCTTTGTCACAACAAAGAAATAATCTACCAAACAAAAATCTGTACTTTTTGTGCAAAGTTTATATATAAACTATATCAGACATTATTGTTAATTGTAGCAATGGGTTGTAATTAAAGCCCACCCAAATGCAAAGCATTTACAACCACTAAGTGCTGTGGTGGTTGTTTATCCACGTGAGCTAAAGAAGCAGGGCTTAACGATCAATTTTCTTTGATTTTTAATAAATGGTTCAAACTTTTTCTGTCTTGCTACTATAAATGCAATCCTTTTTTCACTGGAGGAAATCAATTAGGAAGTTAATTACGAGGTACTTTTGACTAAAAGCAAAATGATACCACCTCAAAACTGCTTAATGTAAAGTTAAGCTAAGGAGCTGCTTTGTTTACATAATAGGAAAGGAGACAGGGTAACAATAAACCTTTTCAGGCCACATACTGTTGAAAACACACCACCAAGTTGAAAAGTTGCTATTAAGCAGATTAAGTATCATTTTTTCAAATAACTGAGTTAACAGATACCTCTTTAAAGACTACTGTTTTATTCAATGCTAAGCAAGGAGACAGTTAGCTTAGCAGAACAGGAAAACAGCTAACAATTAGAGAGCATGTAAGTAAAACCCATTAACAACCTAGTTGCAATGGTGTTATTGATAGGATTTGCTAACCTTTATAAAAGTGAGAAAACTGATACCACATTAGTCAGGATTGGTTAAAGTTAAGCTTAGCTAGAAGACAGTTAGCTTAGTTTAGAGCAGGACCAGGAAATAGCTAATTTTTTAAAGTTTTTTTTAAATCATAGAGGAAAAACCTGTTTATAATCAAGCTGAAACAGTTTGTTTGAGGAAACCTGGTAACCTTTAAAAAACTGGGCAATAAATACCTCTTTAGTGACAATGGGTGCACGTAAAGTTAAGCTAGGAGACAGTTAGCTCAGGTGGCATAAGGAAATCAGAAACAGCTCACCTATTTTTGGATTAATTTGTCAAAAAAGTTTAATCACCCAGCTGAGAAGTTGCTGATGAGCTTATTAAGTGACATTTAAAAAACTGAGACAAGCTGTTTTCATTTTTGTCAGTTACCAGACTGCTAGCTAAGCTTAATATTTTGCTGTAGCTTGCCATTTAGCAAAAAAATATGTTAGCTTAACTAAAGTCTTACTCAACGTTTTTTGCATGAAAAAACACTATATTTTGAAAATGTTAAATAAGCACTCTGAACAAATAAATGTACTTGAGAAGGAAAAAGTAAGATTATCCTCAGCTAGCAAAAGGTGCTAGAAAACCAATACTAGAAGGGGGAGTTGAAAAGGTTGTAAATGTTTTCAACTATTTTCTGCATGAATTGTGACACATTAAACTAAAGCTAAACATGCTAAACTGGGTTAAGACAAAACTTTAGTTTGCAAAAATTCCTGCAAACTTTCATATAAATGTAACTAGATAATCACAGCTGAGAAACTGTTTTTAATCAACAACTTTATTTTGACATTAACAGCTTAAATGTCATCACTTGTACCTTAGTTAACATAGGAAGTTTATGTTTACTGGAATGATTTAGAAACCTCAGTTCTCACATCTCACCCCCCACTTTCCACTGGTCTCTAGAAAAGACAACATGCGGCTTTGCTAACGTCGCTGCTGAAAATATGTGTGTTCAGTCTAGCGCTCACTGAAACCACATTCTTCAACACTGTCCAAACAAAACAGGTCAGTCTCAGATGGTGAGGAGCTATGAAGAAACAGACAGGAAATGGGGGTGAGAGGAGGGGAGCTGGGGGGGGGGGCAGCTGCTGCTTGTGGCAGCTTACACTCATGTCTGCTAGTCACTCGAATCATGTCTAATTGAAAATGCACAGTTGTTTGGCAGACTAGGATAACTCCACACTACTAAAAGTATCCTGTTTATATCACCAGAGGTCTACTCTAAGTTTTATAAATTAATGCACAAGACACTTCCTTTAGCTCAAGCTAGCTAAGCTGTAGCTTAATGGATAATAGCAGTGGCATAAAGAGGGTCAAACAGGGAACACAATGACTTCAGCTGCATGTTTGAATAAAACCTCAACTTTTGGAAAAAGCTCACCAGGAAACAATGAATATTTAAAAATTCTGTTAACATGACAAGTCGTCTAATATTGGAATTAAAAAAATGAACAAAAGAATCCCTTAGTTTTTCTCAGGTGTGTTTACACATAGTGAATATTTTAGCTCAGTGTTAACATCAGCATACAACAGTAGCATCTTTATAATGGCACTTTTACATGTTTATATTAAGCAGGTTGTAAAATAATTACCATTAATCTTAATTTTGTGTCTTAACATGCTAACATTTATAATCTGCAACAAACAAACCAAAAAAGGAACCAGTAAGGCTTATTAAAAGCATTGCAGGGATAAAATTGTGAAAAAAAATGGAGCCCCTGTAGCCCTAAATGTGACAAATGTTAATTTTTATTCTTTAGGACTTATGGGGCTTTTTATGAACCGTTCCAGTTTGGACCTAAAAATAATGAAAAATGGTAAAGATAAATATATTGTGTAAGGCAGTGCTTCTCAAATGTTGTGGCAAGACACAGTAGTGTGCCTTGAGACAAGACGTGTCATGGCAAGGCTGTACGTAAAGGGGGGCAAAGGAGAGGGCTTTCTCTGGGCCCAGCCAAATGGGGGACCATGGATGTCAGGAAAATCATGGTCCACTGAAAAGTTAATCTGTGATAACCATGTTTTACGCTTAATTGGAAAAATAACCAGTCTTATCAAAGCCACAAAAAATGAACTTTTCTCTTTATTTATGTTGTAGTATAGCCTTTTTTCCAAAATATAAACCTTATTTCTTAAAACAAAATTGCCTTTTTCAGCGATGTTAACTTGAATGGGCACATGGATATAAATCAGTACAAGGAACTGAAACAACTTTATTGGAAAATTAATCCAATAATAGTGAAAAGGAGCAACCCCCCCCCCCCCCCCCCCCAAAAAAAATTGGTAAAAAAATTGGAAAAAGTGGAAAAAATTGGTGGAGAAAATGTTGAAAAATAGACAATGGCAAAAATTGGTAGAAAAAGGTAAAAGCAGTTAAAATGTGGCAACAATGGGTTACAGAGACAAATGCAAAAAGTGGCAAAAATGGGAAGAAGTGGCAGAAAAGTTGCGCAATTAGACACAGCGCCTAAAGTAGTGAAAGGGTTTGAAAAGAGCCAAGACGAGGTTAAAAGAGGCAAAAATGGGTCAAAATGAAAAAATGGAAAAATGGAACCCAGCAATAGTTTGGCACACTAAATAGCTCCAAAATGAGGTAATTTAGTCAGGATGCTAGCACCACTGCTACTGATTCAACACTCATTTATCATTTATCTAATCAAAAAATCACAACTTTCAGGGGCCCAGCCAATTCTGTTGGCTATGGGAATTTGCACAATACATTATTACTTCAACTATATGATAACTAAATATCAGATGACGCACATTAAAGATGTTATTCCGTACAGATATGAACATGGCGTGCCTTTAAATCTTGGCTTGAACTGAAGTGGGCCAATTACAAAAAAAAAAAAGGAAAAAAAAAAAAGTTGAAAGCCACTGGCGTACAATAAAGACTTGTGCACACAAAATAGTAACTTTGCTGCACAAGTTACTACAATGAGAATCAAAAATATATTCTTTAAAACTTTTCTTTGGACTCCAGGGCCGCCTAACTTAAAGGGATACTTCAACATTTTGGCAAATTCACCCATTGCCATAATTCCTATAGTCTTAGTAATAGGTGTGTTTCCTTTAGTTGTCGGTGCAAGCTGTTTCTAGATCTTGGGGGACCAATATACCAGTTGCTCAGCTAACGCTATGGATAATGGAACATTACAAGACGGAGATGTTTTAAAGTTAAATGCAAAGCCAGAACTACACTCCAGACATGGCTGCTGCACTGTGTCACTCCGCCCAGTGTTTTCCTCAAGAAATAGTTCCAAGTTTTTGCTTCATTTTACATAATTATACATTATTATTTCATAGCATGGTGAATATACAGGTCACAACTTGTCCACAAGAGTTTGAGTTTGATGAGGGAAAGCACAAATTCTGTCAGCTTCCATAGCGTTAGCTGTGCAGCTGTTTTATCGCCCCCCCCCCCCCCCCAGATCTAGAAACAGCTTGCACCGACAACTAAAGGAAACAAACCTATTACTAAGACTACTGCTGCTACTGATGTATGCTGATGATTTTATCCCCTGTGGAAAGAAGAATGACTAAAAATACTAATTGTGTCATTTAAGCTTTATAACAGATGAAATACATCCTTTGTTCAAAGATTATATCAGGTTTCTTTCTTTGAAAATTAATCAATAAATAAAACCTCAGGAAGTAACAGCAGTTATCACACTTTAGAGGTGGAAGTTGGAAAGTCACACCTTTATTGTCTTTGTTTTTTCCACTTTCTTGAACTCTGTTCATGTAGATGTACTCCTCATCAGCACCTGCACAGAGACAGAAAATGTGGTCAAGGTTTCATGTGAACACCTCTAGCATTGTGCAGACACTGTTGCACTGTGGATACTAACCTGGTACACTCTCGTTGTGTTGAAATACATGGAAAAAAACATTCATATCAAATCTTAGGGCATATTGTTTAAAACTTAGACATAAAAATTAAATCTTGCAGCACTGACATGAAATCTGACTCCATCTCAGTGCCAAACAGACTTTCATCATGTTTGTCAAAAATCCAGGAGTAAAGAGGGACTTGACCCAAACAAGAGGTCTATTGTGCAGACAGATAGGCTCATTTCTGACTCCCACCCTCACCGTGGCTTGCATTCATTTGACATTAGTCAGAAACCTCCTTGCCTGCACAGATAGTACACTGTTTCAATGCTACCTTTGAAGTTTGAAGGATCATAAAATCATATAAACAATCCAGCCCCAAAGCAACAGATTAATTCTATCGTAGACTACAGACATAAAAGCGAAAATGCCATGAATTAAGTTATTTTGAAAACATTAGTTTCCTGTTGCAGCAGTAAAAGCACAATTATGAGGAATTCCAGTGCTTAACTTGTTGAGAAATTGAACATGAATGGTAAGTAAAAATTGACTCTGACTTCTCTTTGCACTCATATGTAAATATGTCAGAGCAAATGTGAGGATTGCTATGATTGAGGAAAAAAGCAGGGATGATGAAACCTCATGTCATACACCAATGCTGATGTAAGCTCAGTGAGAAAATGACTGTCATAAGCTCACCTCAACATGGTGGAGTGATTACAAGTTGGTGAAGACATCCCAATATCATCACCACATAAGCAGCTTGAATGAATGTATTTTTTCCTGAAACAATAAATGCAGTGTTTTTTTTTTTTTTACTGCGGTAACCTGGTATAGCGATCTGTTCTGCAGCTGCAGGCCTTTTTCATTGAATTAAACATTTTCGCTGACTACCATTAAACACTGAGAGGATATCAAACCAATCTCTAACCTCTGGAGAAGGTGCCCCCTTTGAAACAGATACCGTGAGGTGAAAGCAAACAACAGCAGAATGAAAACGATGTTTTGCCTGCACAGTGGAAACAGATTTTTCGGGGAACTGACTTGAAATGCTATTTATAATCCTGCTGCTCAAAGGAAGTGAGCTTCCCCAGAGGATAAATGCAGCTTCGGAAAAATGATACAGCTTGGAGCCAGGAGAGGAAGTACGAAGAGACGAGTCCAGGACCTGAACATGGAAAAGCATGACTGCTAGTGTGTCAGTGTGTGAGACACAGACGAAGATGCAGCCAGAAAAGCAAAACCAATATGGGTAGATTCAAACAAAACTGACACTGAAGTCACCAGAAACAGCCATTATATTGTTATAAAATTAAATACAGAAGTAATCTCCTGCCAGTGTGGGTTCTGGATATTTTTATGGTCTAAAGTTAGCTAAAAGTTCTAAACTTGCGGCTGAGGCTTGGAAGACGCACTAGTTCACATCATTACATGCAAACCTCCAGGCAACATGAATCACAACAGTGCTACAGTAGTTGCCATGTTTTCATGTCGTGCGTCAGAGCTGATGAGAAAGCAAAACAAGCTTTTTGTCAGCTGATTGACTGGTTATGTTAACAGGGAATGCATCCTCAATGGTGTGACCAAACTATCCTAAAATAAGAAATGTCATTCTAAAAGAAGTCTAACATGCAGTCAGGAATATCAAATGTGGTTTCAGCTTCCAAAATGAGCTAAAACACCCCAAATGCATTAGTTAATAGCAGCTTGCAGAGAATCATCGTAACATGGTGATCAGTACGAGTTTAAAATAGCAAAATAGTACCAGAGTAGATTGCCCCTCCAAGGCCAAAGGTCAATGTAATGTAGGCACAATGAATGAATGAAGGCACAACCACGTTACATAAATGATGCCTGTTGAAACAACGTGGTTAAACCTCAATAATTCAACTGTCATGTAATTGTAAATACTGAAGTATTAAAAGATAGAAATAAGAGATACTGGGGAAATGGCGAACAAAATTCTACTTTTATATCATGCAGCTTTACCTGTGTTCAAAAGAGTTTACAGAAGGTAAATTAAAAATTTAAAAAAGAGTGGATGGAAATTTTTTCATCAGAAATATGTCTGACACTCAACTAACAGTAGAAGCATTTTTCTTGTGCTAACACTTGTGTCTTTCAGTCATTAGATTCTCTTCCTGCTGCAAAGACAGATTTTACTATGCTATGAGATATAAAACATCTGGAACCCCTTCACCTTTCACTTCCCTTCTAAATGGTGTTTTTAGTTACACATGTAAAAACAATTGAAAGAATTCCCCCAAATCTCCTGAAAATTTAGTTCCTGAACTGATTACGAGTTTTAAAACTGTATTTATCTGGACTTTCATTTTTAAACATCTTTAAAAGGTTAAGGGTTTCTAAAAGATATGAATGCAGACAGGTATCTGTGTGATAAACTTTACTTTCTGATTGTGGTGCACTTTCAGTTTACACAGTTAAATGGATGCTGATGAGTAGACTAGTTCAGTGACCTAATTATCAACCTGTTTCATGCAAACCAGGACTCTACTGCAAAAACACATCCAGGTAAGCAGATGGCTTTCCACCAATGAGTCTGGTTCTGTTTGAGCTCTGCCTGTTTGAAGGGATTTTCAGTCATTACATTCCCATGCTGTTCGTAAAAGTCAAATCACTGTCCAAGACCAACTTAAACTGCAACATGTAAACATGTCAGTCTGACTGAAATCATACCAAGTCAAACTTGTAACACACCTAGATAAGTGGTTGGAGATTGATATACCTTTACCTGTACACACCTTAACCTGACCCTAACTGGGCAAGGTGTTAATGCTGGACGTTGACCTAGATAGTAAATGTAGCAGAAGCTGCGTTGCCTTTTAATATCACTATTGGAAAAGGGATAGCATGCATAGCATTTGTACCAAAAGTAAAGGGAAGAGTAAGTATGTAATGTACAGCGGCATTAACTTTATGTTTTCATCACAGTGGCTACACTGGAAGATGAGTAGGAGCACAAATTACCATTAATATACTATTATACTATGTTTCAAGCTTGGGGCTGATAGCTCAGCTTAATTGTACATTAGGATCAAATGTTAGACTACACTTTTTGTGCCCAGTGGTAAATGTGATAAATGTGTTTGTTGTGCACAATTTTACTGCTGGACGTCACTGTTGTTATTAACACTGGCTTTAAAAAAAAAAAAAAGAAAAGCTGCATGCCAAAGTTATCACCTTGTCATCATTTTTTGTTCATATTTTATGAGAAATTTTTTCATCCCAGTAAGTCGATTGAATCCTGTCAACTTGTTTTTAGTGAATCAGCTGTCTGGAGATATTTAGCACAAGAGGCAACAGTGTAACAAATCCCACATTCAGAAAGTGAAACCATCTATTTGTTGGAAGAAGTGAGAAAGTCATTTCTGCAACAATGTTTTGGTTAGTTTGGATGTTATGATCAAAAAGTTACAATAACCTTACATTGTTGTAGTGCAACAACACGATGGTACAACCTTTGTAACAAACCATCTAGTTTTGAAAAATAATTTCTGAGCTCTTTGTCTTTATTTGGATAGGACAGCGGACGAGGGACAGGGAACATGCTGAGAGAGAATGAGGTAAGACCTGCACCAAATTGAAACCTGTAACCACAGACCCTGTACATGGGCGCCTGCTCTACCATACAAGTGAAACTGGCGCCTGGTAACAAACTAACGAGTGCAAGTAATGCCACCCAGCTAACTCGAGCATTCAGAGTGCAATGATTAGAGAGGGTCTTAAGGCAAGTCATGAATGCTCCATGTGTACAAAGATTGTGCCGTACAGCATCAAAGCCCTCCATAAAAGACAGATAGCTTTAGGCTGTGAAGGAGCAGAGCCATAAATCACAGTATCATCTGCATATAAATCAATATTTGCATTGGTAACATGACACTGTTGATATGAAGAGTGGTTCAAAGATTGAGCCCTGTGGCATGCCATTTGTTACTTTCAAATACTTTTTGATATAGGCTTCAGTCCACACATTGTGACCTGTTTGATTAAAAAATGTCAAACAAACAGAGAAGTGGTCCTGGCTTCTAACTCTAATGACTTAGCAGGACATGAGTAAAATAATTTAACTGACTGGAATCGAATATCCACAATGTCTTGCAATCTAAGGTGTTCCTTCATACCAGTGGCAATTCTGTAGGACTGGAAAAGATCGGAGAGCAGGCCCTTCTGGACAGTCGCGTTTCCACTCAGCGTCTCCTTGTCCAGGATGAGCAGGAAGCGGTGGAGCTCCATCAGGAGCCGGTCCAGCACTGGAAGCACAGGGAGACAAAAAAAATAGGGTCTTAGATGTAGAGTATAATAGAAAGTCCTTTATACTTGATGGTATTAGACATTTCTTGGCATGGTAGACTTGGGAATTATAAAAACAATGGCTAACGACCAGAGCTGTCACAGAAGAAGAACAGCCCTGAGCAATAAAAAGCCTGAGAGACATATTTAGAATAATATACGGTAATTTATGTCTGAGAACAAGGGAATAAAACTGAAATGAGTTTGTGACTTTTTGCTTCTCATTGCTTTGTTTGCTCTTTGCCAACAATTTACATGGATGACACACTTCAGAGGGTTTAACAGCCAATAAACAATCAGACTTAGTGTCGTGCAGTCATTCCTCTCATTTAGTTTCTATTGACAGTTTCAAGCCTGTCTGAGGTTGTTTTGGGAGTTGCACGGGTTTAGCCAAAGGTCAAGTTCGTTAGAAGGAGGAGCTTGAGTTCAGAGTCGGCGGGGCCACTGTGTCTGGGTGCAGCCCACACACATCCTTCAGGGGTCAGCGCTGAGCTCACAGGCCTCTCCTGTGTGTGGGGAGCTCTTTGTGTGTCTCTTCACTGTCTCTTCTAAGACTTGTGAATAGGCCCCTTGCTATAGTGGGCCTCAATGTGGGAGCACTTCACCAAAAGACCAGACAGGAGGGACTTTATTAAAGAAATAAGGTGGAGCTTATATCAAAGAAGGACATACTGTATCGAAATAGAGGAATGTATGAAACCCCCAGCAGAACATAAATAAATACTTTTGATGGTTTTTTTAGATGGGACTTTGCACATTGCTATATCAGTTTCATCTGATGCCTAGGCGATGCAAAACAAAATCAGAACCATTTTTTAAAAAAGTGAGCTATATTTAGCAGAATTAAAGCGCCTATTACAAGTATTCACCCCCTGGAATGTTTCACCCTTTTATTGATTATATAAACCAATCATGGTCAATATAATTTGGCTTTTTTGACAAAAAAAATCATAAAAAAAACTCTTGAATTGCGGTTGTGGTATTTATCTTACCCTCTATATTTACAAGCCTTCCAGAGGCAGCTAACGAGAAGCATCCCCACAGCATGATGCTGCCACCACCATGCTTCACATTGGGGATGGTGTGTTTGTGGTGATGTGCAGTGTTTGGTGTCCACCAAACATAGCACCAGATCTAACTGCCAAAAAAAGCCTCATTTTGGTCTCATCAGACAAAAGAACTTTATTCCATTTGACCATGGAGTCTCCCACATGCCTTTTGGTGAACTCTAGTTGAGATTTAATATAAGCTTTCTTCAACAGTGGCTCTCTCTTTGCTTCTCTCCCATAAAGCCTTGACTGGGCCATAGTAGAGCCTCTCCTATCGCTATGCTGAAGTTTGTAACTCAGTTACAGTGCATTGGATTTTTTTGTATCTCATCCCCTGACTTATACTTTTCAATAACCTTTTCTCTGAGGTGCTTGGAGTGTTCTTTTGTCTTCATGGTGTAATGGTAGCCAGAAATACTGATTAATCAGTGACTGGACCTTCCAGACACAGGTGTCTTTATGCTACAATGACATGGGACACATTCACTGCACTCAGGTGCAGCCCTTTTCATTAGCTGTGGGAATATTAACACCAGTTTGATGGACCTCTTTAGAGTTAGGACAGTCACTTTAACGGGGATGAATATTTGTGCAATCACTTATTTTACATTACATATTTTTGTTTGACTGATTTAACTTTGCAGACATCTGTTATGACTTTCACATTATATTGACCATGATTGATTTGACTGATAAGTGAAAAGGGTAAAACATCCAAGGAGCTGAATATTTTTTATAGGCACAGTATTTCTATTCAGTTCACACTGACAATAGTTGAACTGCCTCTTTTTGCTTCTTCTACTATTTTTTAACTGTGAATAGCAATCAGAGGCAAGGTTCACTAGATGAGCCTAACTAGATAGCTGATGCATATATATGTTTGATATTACAAGGCGCAGATGACTTTTGACTTGTCCACTGAGCTGTCTGTAAATTTTTTTTTTTTTATTAAGTGAAATGTGACTTTAAGTCGTTGTGGGCTTGTTTTGAGAACAGGCCGTAGCTCTCAGACGTCCTCTCCCAGATTTTTATTGCAAGACGCCGCCTCTTTCAGAACAGAAATACATTCTAAACTTAAAAATAAAACCAGGTTAAACTTTCAGTGAAGTTAGGGTAAGGCAGAGTTACCAAAAGTTACACGTTAAAAAAAAAAAATACTGACCTGCAAAACCTTATTACAGGGCATTTTATAAAGCTGAGTGAACAGTCTGCTTACAAAAAATGTCCTCCATTAAAACATTCTAACGTAGCAAATGAAGCTTCAATAGCCCTGTTAGCTGCCTAAGCTACATAGCTCATGTAGCTATGTAGCTAAAGCTAAAACTCACAAAGCTCAAGGATAAAAGAAGAAGCTGTGAAGCTGATATCAGCGACAGAAGCTATGTGGCCAACGCAGTAATTATAGTTGACTAAACTTAACTAAAATGTAAAACCCTTTTTTTAACTGAAACTAAATAAAAACTTGGATACACAAATAAAATGGAAAATTAACTTTAATTTAATTCTGTGCTTACAAAAAAGTAAGTAAGATAAAATCAGAGACAAAATCTTAGTTTTTGTCTTTGGCAGAAACTTATTAATCAACATGAAAACACAAGCCAGACTTTTACAAGAAGACTTATACAAACATCAAAATTGAATAAATAAAAAGAAAAGCAAGGAATTCTTTTGGATCTTGTCCTTGACAGGTAAGTCATATTGCCCCTCCCAAAACAAAACTAACAAACCAGCGGTAAAAGTAATAAAAACCAAACTGAAATTTTTGCAAAAGGTAAAAACTAAATTAAAATAAAAGCAAATGAAAAATCCCAAACCACTATAACCTTAGTGTTAGCGTTGTAGCTTGCTTGTATACATATTCATGAGCTTTGTGAGCTTTATCTTAAGCTACGTTAATTACATTAGCTACATAAACTAAGTTGCTACAATTGCTAAAGCTCTTGTTGCTAAAGCTAACATAGCTATATTGGCTTATGTCATTAGGCTAACTACGTGGAAAGTGTATCTATGCTAGCTTTAGCTAAAGCTTACATATCAAAAGTGAGTCACTATTCGCACAAGTACTCCTAAAAGGATTCTTTACATAATTTAGTCCTAGACAGACCTCTAACCTTTTTCTGTTCACTTATGAAATTTTGCTTAGTCTGTAATGTTTACAATGTGGTTATTTCATGAATGAAATTGCCAGACCTTGTTAATTAATCAAGTTACATTTTAAAAACAACCTTAAACTGGTAATATGTTGTATATATCACGTCTCTTCTAAAAGTAACTGTCTGGAGTCAGACCGCTGGCTTGTTTTACATCACTGTGGCTGCACAGAGATGCTGCAGTGGATTAATCACAGTGTGCTGAGAAGGACAAAGGAGTGTACGATTAATCACAACATAAAAACATGGATGCATTAATTATGGACCTTAATTAACTGGGATTGATCCACTTAATCTGACAGCCCTAGAAAAAATGTTAAACATAGAGGCATGGCAGCTGTATCAATCTTTTCCTTTTTTTGCTTAAGAAAGTGCATAATTCCAAAATTGCAAACTTTGGTCTGAAAATTAAAAAAAAGAAAAAAAAACCTCAGATCAAAGTATGAAATCATCTGGCTCTGAAGAATTGAACTCTACACTCCAAATTCCAAATAACAAAACTATTATAAAAGCTTGTAAACTACTCCTACTTGAACTCTTCTGAATCTGTCAGCTGCTTTTTTACTGGCTCCTTCCGGCTCAGACTGATCACTAAAGGCCCTCTCCCCTCCCTGCTACACTCCTTTACTTCAAAGGGGGGATTTTTGCAAAATAAGGTGTCAGAGACCCCGTCAAGCTTTGCCTTTCAGAGATGACGAGAGGCTTTCCTAAAGCTACAGCAAGCTGAGTTGTTTTTAATGACTCCTGCTCAAGCTGAGTCAACTTCTGCTGAGAGGCCCTGTGTAGGAGGACCCTCACTGTGGAAAACATCACTGCTTAGGACACATATAGACATATAACGTCATTAAAATCAGCTTTAAAAAGATCCCTGATAGCTGGAATAGAGTTAAAAAGTGACTAAAATCTCCTATTTACTTTCATTTTATTTCCAATAGTTGTTTAGCTGCTGATGTTTGGCCCCTCTGTACAAATCTAAACATTTTCCAGCTTCTCCTCCTTGTGTGTTTGCAGAGATTGACACCGATGGCCTTTTGGATTGGGGGACCCTGGGAAACGGAGTCAGCTGACAGGACGGGGAGGTCTGTCTCTGTGGGCTACGGGCTGGCCAGAAGCCCACTGCACATCTAGTGTGAGTGACCGCAGCCTCCACAGCATAAACAGTTCACTTCTGTAGACTGTCCAGATGGAATCACAGCGACTACGAGGCTGTGTTTTAACTAAAGGAATATATTTTTTTAAAGGGACGGTAGAGAATAAGATAAAGGGTGCACTGTACCACATTAAAACTGTGTGAATAATCGGCTGAATCTGAGGTTTAACGACACCTACATCATACATTAGGGGAATTCCTCTTCCTCATGCCTGAGGTTGTACTTCCTGCTATGCCTCAGGTTTTCTGTTATTCACACACATTTGAGACTTCCATTCATGTTGTGTTTGGTAAAGTGCTCTGATAAGTTGATAGTCCTGCTTTCAGACTCTACATGAAGATAAACAAAATAACTAAAATTAAATTCTGATTGACAAAAGAATGAGGATGCTAGACGGAGGTTTAACCTGGGAGCTTCTGTGATTAGATTTTGTTTTGTGATGATTTTGGCACCTTGTGGACAAAGTGGTGTGTCTTATCTCTTTGCTGATATTGTCCACTGCATACCTAGTAGTGTTTAACACACAATCTCATCCTGCTTTCTTTCACAGTCAAATGTATAACTCATTATAAATACAAGGGGTGTCCCTGAGTACAGATCTAGGACCAGGACCACCTTACCTTGGAATAGCCTCTGGGGCATTCATAACCTATATATTCCCATTACTCAATAGTTTTTCAGGATACACTGGGCATACCAGTTTCCATATTATTACATGAGGATTTCTCTAAATTTTAGATTATTTCCAGTCATCAACTGTTGGCAAAAAACATTGCAACATAAACCAAGACAGTCTGGCTGCAGACCACTACTGTGAGGCGCCATCTCTGTCAGAATGGGCATACATGCTAAAACTTTCAAAATAAAATCAGATTAAACTTCCAGTTATGCTAAGGGTATAGGTACAGGTAAGAGTAAAGGTTTATAATAGGTTTCGGACCTGCGGAACTGAAACACAGCTAACATAGCTAAGACTAATGCTAACAAAGCTACGTTAACTGCAAAAACAACAAAGGCAACATAACTAACATCACTAATGCTAATTAATTTGTTAGTTATCGCTACGTTTGCTGAAGCTCACATAGCTAAGTAGCTATGTTACCTATGTAGCATATGTAGCTATGTGCTGTGTTTGCTAAAGGGTGAGAGGCGGGTTGCACCCTGGACTGATAGCCAGTCAATCGCAGGGCTTAAAGCTCATGTTGCTAAAGCTAATGTAGCTACATTGGCTTATGAAGTAACATTAATGACATAGCTAGCACAACTATATTAGCTGTGGCTAAAGCTAATGAAGCTAAAGCTTACCACTGTTCATGTAACTGCTTCTAAAATGGCCCACAGTTCAATCCTGGATTAGGCCACCTACCTTTCTTCTGTTCGACTGATGAAATGTTGCTCAGTCTGTAATGTTTACACTTTAGTTATTTCATGAATGCAACTGCCAGACTTTGTTTATGAATTAAGTTCAATTAAAAAAAAAAGTTCTACTATCAAATGTCCCTCCTGTCACTTCATACATAGGTGGCGTCTCACATTAGTGGTCTGCAAGATAAGGTGTCTGAAATCATCAGTCCGCAGCCAGACCCCTCTCAAATAAATGTTAAAACGAGAAACAGGCCCACACATGCCTTAGATGTTTAATATTTGAAGTTATTGTGTATTTCTCGATTTTATAAATGAAAGGAAATGTGGAAAAAAAACATTATGAGCTACAACAGTGCTTCACATTACCACTAAAACAAACATTTTCCTTTAACCACAAAGAACAGCTCACTGGAAATAAAAAAAGAATAAATGCACACTGGCATTTTAAATTATGTAAAAAGAGATGCACAAACCACTTTTAGATGGCAAAAAGAAAAATAAAAAACTGATTTCAGCCTGTTTCTTAACCACTGGAAAAAAAAAACACCAGAACTTGGTTATTACTGTTGGATCGTTCAACACCATTTGGGCTGTCGCTACTATTTTTGATATAACCAAAGATTTAGACATAAGGACGCTTAACCAGTCAAGTTGAATTTTACATCTTTCAGTTCTTCCATATAAAGTATAATCATGGACATAGCCTCAATGACATCAAACATAGTTTTTTGAAGAGGTGTTTGGAAGCCATTTGATGGTGGTTGCCATTTTGGAAATGTTTCTTCATCAGTTAAGAAACTGGCAAAAAGTTGACACTAGGGCAGACCTCATGTCTCCTAGCAAAACAGCTACCATGTGCCTGCATGTCAGTAATGCAAACTATGCAAATTTATGTGTTGTACTTAGGTGTGTATAATCAAATTGTTTGACCTATTTTTTTTTAATCATCACTTGTAAAGTGTGCATCCAAGAATGAGGCTTTCAGACCAAAACAGTTGTTTTTTTGTGCCATTAAACATGTTAAATTAAGCTGTCAACATTGGCATTTTAACATGGATGTTAATGGGGATCCCTAAACTTTTGGTACCAGCCTCAAGTGGACATTCAAGGAATTGCACACATTTTTTTTCAACGGTGGAAGTGACAAAATTTGTGATTGCATTACCATAAATACAGCACAGGTAGGCCACATTAAAGGACATTAAGGAGAGGAAGTTTGAGCATAATTATTTACAGAATGTGATTTATTTTTTCAGGTAGATTCCATAGGAGGATGAATAGCACACAAAGGTAGAGCAAGACATTGCTCCATCACCAACAGTATCACATTCACAAAGATGATGTGATAAATCTACAGCAGATGAAATAAAATGTCCTCTTAAAACAAGCGTAACACATATTTGTATCAAATTGATTAGCTATTGAATTCTCAAACTCAAAGGTGGTTTTTGAGATGTCATAGCTAGCATGATCTTCGACTTAAAATCTCAAAACTCTTGATACGTCATCCTTGAGTCTAAGTGGATGTGTATGCCAAATGTTATAAAATTCCTTTAGAGCATGCTAAGCTATTACATTTAAAAGAATTCAGTGTTGAAAACACCCATCAAGCACTGAGGGATAAAAGCATTCTTTTTGATTTAAGTCGTATTGTTTTAAGCAGAATTAGTGTTTTATTGGTGCTCAACTCAACTATTTACCTCATCTGACCCCAGCTGAAGTTATCTTAAAATGGCCTATTATTTCAATCTTCCCTCTAATTTTTTTCATTAGCTGCCCAAAAATAACCAACAGCTTCTCTAAATGTCTGTGAAAGCATGTCTATATGTGCCAATCTGTGCATCTGGACAACAAATGATGGTTTCTTTTCAATTTGTAACAGGCTTCAAGCACAGCTGCTGCCCTCATGTCTATGGAAAAGTTTTGGATAAGAATTTTAAAAAATACATAATTGATGTAGTATGAATTTATTGGATGTAAATGAAGGGTAAATCATACTAAAACTTTTGAAGGCAACACTAAATCTTATCAGTTATGAGATAAAAATAGGACAGCACAAATCCCATGGCACAGTCTCTCTAAAATGAGATGGAACTGAACTTGAGTCTGCATACCAATGTTTTTCTTTAATTTGAACAATTCATTGCCGAAATCTGGATCTCGATGGGATGCATTTTTGTTCCATCTTGAGCCTCCACATCAATGTCTCACCACATCTAAGCACGAACAAGCAAGCTTTTTTTCTTGTTTAAGCAGAACGACATGGCCTCTCATTTAAATCAGAGTTGCTTCCAGGTTCAACAAGGCAGCTGATTTACTTCTGCTAATTTGTTGAATCTGTGTCAACACATGCACAGAGAATATGACAGCACAAGAGTCTAAGTACATGTCCTTTCAAGTGTAGTCTTTACCACAAAGAACACCTATACAGAGGAATACAGGCACCCAAAGAGAGAATGAAACTCCCCATTTTATATGTAGTTGAGCTTAAAACACATGACTCCGGACATTACAGAGATATGTCATATTACAAACACTTTCTATAGCCCATAAAGTTGCCTTTAGAAATCAAAACCAAAGCCACATCCTAAGTTTTTATTTCCTACTTCTTTAATGTGTGAGCTGTGTATTCATGCCTGTCCTTTTTTCATTACTAAAATCAAACCTGGCTAAGTTGAAATTGTCCTTTCATTTTCCATTATCTGCCCTAATATCAAGATAACTCTGAAGACCTCATAATATTAATTTATGTTGTTGGAAACATCAATTTTTCTTTATTGTGGCTTTCAAGCCCTTTAATTCCACAGAGCCAAACTTTAAAAAATATCAGTATATTGTTATCATTACCATAGCCAAGAGAATGATAAAACTACTGTGCGAGCTGGGATAGAAAAGTAATAGGACTAATAGGACTGCAAAATAATGCTACCAGTGCACTTATAGTTTGGTTCAGCACAGTTTGGTACAGTAAACCCTGATCTTGCAGCCAAAGTCCATCCAGCCTTGCTCATATGGGACTAATGAACTCTTGGCTAACTTGCGGCTCTTTGTTTGGTACCTTTTCAGAGAGGTCTGGCTGCAGACCACAGATCTCAGATGCCCCCTCTTGCATACCACTACAGTGGGACGCCACCTCTGTCAGAACAGAAGTGACATAATTTGTCAGTAAAACCTATTTCCAGTTTAAGGTTGTTGTTTTTTTAAAATTCAACTTTATTCATAAAGTCTAGCAGTTACATTTATTAAATAACCACATTAGTAATATTACAGACAAAGCTACATTTTTATAAATAAACAAAAAACAAAACAGGTAAGAGGTCTTATGCCAGTTTAAATTTGTATAGACCAGTTTAAGAAGTACGTGAATGGTGGGTCATGTTTGCTTCATTAGCTTTAGCTAAAGCTAATGTAGCTACACAAGCTACATAGTAAACATTACTGCACAAGCCAATTTTGCTACGCTAGCTTAAGCTTCAGCAATGAGAGCTTTAGCAAACTTAGCTAAAGCTAATGTAGCTAGATAAGCCATCTAATGTGGTGACATAGCTATGTGGCTAATGTAGCGTGGTGAATAGTGTAGCTAAAGTTAACATAGCTATGAAGCCAATGCAGCTAATGCTAGCTCTGTAGCTACATTAGCTTTAGAAAACACAGCATCAGCTAATTTAGCTAATGCAGCCTTATAGGCTTTAACTATATTTCCTATGTAGCTATGTTAGTTAATGTAGCAAAGTTACAAAGCTTTAGCCTTAGCTTTGTTAGCTGCATTTGAATGTGTTTATGGAGGCCAAGCTTTTCTCCTGTAACTGTTAGATCTGCTTTATTAAATGTTTTGTAATTGACTTCAGCAGGTCAGGTTTTTGATTTCTATCTTTTGGCATTCTTACCCTGACCCTTATCCTAACCCACACAATAAGTTTAAGCTGATTTTATCTGGAAAGTTTGTGCGTATTTCCATCGTGACAAAGGCAGCGTCTCGCAGTAGTGGTCAGCAGAGGGAGCATCTGAGAGCTGCTGTCTGCAACGGTACTATCTTGTACCATTTTGGCTTTTTAATGACTATCAAACAATAAGAACAATTGTAAAAAGGAAACTGTCTCGATTAAAAATCAGGACGGTAGTGGATAACACAGCTTAAGAGGCACAGCTTGAGTCCCTAGGCCAATGGGGGGCCAGGGGCTGATAAATTCTCAAGCACGTTATGGCTTAAAAATTGGAGAAGTTGCAATACAGTGGAAAAAAAAAAAACCTCCCTAATGGGGTGCCATCTGACAGCACACAGCTCTGCATGGCATCAATGTGTTTTAGTCCTGCAAAGTTTCTCAATAACAGTCAACAAAGGAAATGACGAGGAATTCATCTCCTGCAACTGCAAAAAGAAAAGTGGAATGATGACAACTAAACATAATGACAACCAGTTTGACATGCTAAACTATTTACATGTTTTAATATTAAATCTCCATTTAATGGACTTTGGAAATAGAAAAATGCTTGAATTTTGCATCAGCCTTTTCCCTTCTCCTTTCTATATGGTGTCAGAATATCTATTACATTAGTGATACTGAATGCTGTGAATCCTGTTTGGGCTGCAACAGATTTAAAAATCACCACCAACTGCACTCCACAGTAAATGCTTGGTTAACATGATAAAAGATAATGAAGGCACATTAAGCAAGACTTAACTGCCTTAGCTAACTGTGAAACCATCTTCCTGTTTCTTGAATGAAACATTTTGTTCACTCATAAAACTTGTTTACAACACAGCTATCATCATTACTCATGATAGAGGTTAACTCACAGAGTAATTGAACGTGATTTCATCTGTTTGGCAGTCTAATTGAGCATCCTGCTCTGGAGTCTATAATAGAGGAGACAGCATGTCAGTCTGCTGTCAGACACGTTTAAAACTTTACAGAATCTAACCAGTACCAAAGGAAGTATTATGGTCCTGCATGTGGGAAAAAAATCACTGGGTCATAATTAACTCAGTTTTTGTGAAAAAAGTGCCAACACATGCCTGGCCATGTTGTCTAATCAATTGTTTTGGACAAAGAGGACTATTGCCATAAAACAATCAGCATTCAAAAGAAAAATGGGAACCAAAAAATCTTGAAGAATGGGCAGAGACAGATGAGGAAATTTACTCCCCTAGCTGTTTTTCATTAGTACCACTTACTTTCCAGCCTTTGTTGCCCAATCTCTTCTTTTCTTTATATCTGTTGCAGCCATCAAATTCAAAATGAGCTTTTAATTATCATGAATTTATAAAATGTCGCAGTTTCAACATCTGCTATATATTGTTTATGTTCTATTGTGAATAAGATATGGTTTATAAGATTTGCAAATCATTGCATTTTGTTTATATTGACATTTTACACAATGTCCCAACTTTTTTGGAACTGGGGTTGTATAATAATGGCTTGGACCAGTTGTTCTCAACCTTGGGGTCATGAGACACTGAGAGGGGGTCTCCAGCTGCCCTAAAAAAAAAAAAAAAGAATATTTTTTAAATTACACTGTTGACACTTTACACCAATTTTGTCAAATTTTCAACCCTTTTTATTATTTTTCCCATCAATTTTAACACATTTTACCATTAAACACCTACTTTTCTCAGTTTTAAAGTCTTTCCACTACCTATTTTCTGCCTGTTTTTGCCACTTCTAAATCAATTCTTGCCGCTTAGGCTTAATGTTGCCTCTGTTGACCCATTATTGCTACTATTAACCCCTTTTAACCACGTTTTACACCCAGTTTATCCCATTTTAACCCAATTTCACCATTTGATATGCCCATTTTTGCTTGTTTGATTGAATTTCTGCCAATATCTGCCTGTTTTTTCTTTCTCAGTTAACCCTGGTTTTGCCAATTTATATTAATTTTTCATCCCATTTCACTACCAACCCATTTTTGCTAATTCAAAGCCATTTCAGCCACATTTTAACTCCTTTTTACCACTATTTACGCCCATTTTTGCCATTTTTGTCTAATTTTTGCCACTTCCAACCCATTTATTTCTGCTACTTTAAAAATCCAACTTCACCACATTTTCCACCATTTTTTGCCATTATTACCAACTGTAGCAATTTTCAAACCATTTTAATCCTTTTTTAACAAGAGGGATTTACATTTTTAAGAAGGCTTTTTACTACACAAATGATTAAAAAAAGAAATCTGTTTCTTTAAGAAGAGTGGTTTTTAGGGTAAAATATGAAATATGGTTATCACAGCTTAACTTTACAATGGACCATGGTTTTGTTGACCTCCATGGGCCCCCAGTTTGGCTGGGGAGCCAGAAAGCTTTCCCATTTGTCCCTTTTATGGTGGCCTTGTCCGCACATGACTATTCTTAATTGTGCATGGCTATGTTCAACCACCTTCAGGTACAGTGGGGGTCCCTGGTCTCTAGCACCTTTATTTTGGGGTTCACGGACTGAAAAGGTTGAGAACCACTGGCTTAGACAACTGTTAAAATGTGTTTCAACTGATGACTTGCTTTTTTTAAGCCCATGATAATTCATAAAAGTCGGACGTAGTGTGAAACAAAGTCCGAGAAACAGCTGTAACACGGTTGCTCCGTACACTCACTGGCATCTCTAAGTGAAATCAATGATAAACATGCTATTTCATCAAGTTCTTCAAATGGAAGCCCTTTGTTATTTTTTTCTTTTAGAGTGCTTTCATTGTTAAAACCCCTCATTGGGAGGTAGTGTTGTTAGTAGCAGCTTGACACACCTCAGCAGGAGAGAAATGAAACTCAAAACTACATGAGACCTTACAAAGTATTAAAAACAGAAAGACTTCTAAAATGATTTTTCAGTGATTTTAAGCTAAGACAATGGTTGAGTTTCCATCACATGCTAGTTTTTTTTGGGTGAGGAGGAGGGCTGCAACACTTGAGTAAACATTTAGATTCATTATCTCCTTTAATTTTGTAATACAGCAGTATAATGCTGTTCAATTGAAAATAAGCCATGAGCAGCAGACCCTATGTGTGGGCTGAAGATTTGACACCTCTGGTCTTGAGGCAATGTGGTGCTTTATGACAAGCAATGTGTTTGTCTACCTTGTTCTAAACTGGATATATTTTGTTTGATTGATGAGCTGTACTTCTGCAATGCTATCAATACCCCTCTTAGTCGAATTAAAGGTGGATTACACAATTTATGATTAAAAAAAATTTATCTGAAAAACATTCAAAGATGTACTGTATTTAACCAAACTTGCATCTATAGACACAGCTCAGGTTTTTCTTCTTCTTGTGACTTACAATGAGTGACACAGCTCCACCTAAAAGGAGAAGTGGTTGAAAGAAGCAGAATTGGAACCAGTGACCAAGTTTGTGGGTGACAGCTTGATTTATAAACTGTCACAGACTCTGGTCTCTTCTGCTGCAGCGGACTTGCAAAAACTTAACAGAAGCAAAGCAGATTTCCCTCCTTATCATTCTTATCTTATGACTCTTTCACATTAAACCTCCCGAGGGAAACTCAAGAATCATGCTGACCTTTGGGCCACTTCCAAGGAACTGAAAAAAAGGTGCCACGTATGATTGAGTTTTTCCAGTTTGGACTTTTCTTTTTGGTGAAAGTGGCAGAAAACTAGCTTATTATTGGGGTCAAACACTATTTTGATTGGTTGTTAGATGGCGATTGGCAGAAAAAGGTCTGTCTTCTCTTTAACATGCTGGGTTCAGCTGTGGGGCAGGGACCAAGTGGACATGGCTGGATTAATTCAAGATGTGTTTTGGTTTTATTGCCGTAGAAACCTGAATAAAAAAAAGGGGGTGTCGATGTCATGACTTCAGAAATGGGCTGCCTGTGTTCATGATAGAAGGAACATTAGAAAGAAGTGGACACAAAAGTAGTGAAAAGATCAAATCAAATTAGAGACAAAACAAGCATTGAACATAATTTTATAAATCAAGCATGATATTTGGATGTTAGCCTACAGAAATGTGCCTGCAACCTTGTTTATATTCTTATTGCACGGCTCATTTCTTGCAAACAACAAGCCATTTTTGATTCCCTGCCACAAAACACTGTGCTAAATTCTTCTTACCAATCCCTGGACTCTCGTGCACAGAATCCTTCACGTTTGTATTTTTTTCTTCACAAAGTGAAAGGCTGGAAGGATTTAAACCAGAAGCATGCAAAAGTCCACATAATCATTCCTCCACAGAAAAGTGGTAAGACAAAACAGGCTCTTAAGTTGCAATTAAAGAATCAATAAAAACCCATTTCCCTCTTTTGTATAAACACAACTAGCAGTGCTAAAGTGTCGAAGTGGTTGAAAGTAAAATCTTGCATTGAGGTCAGTAAGGAGGTCATGGCTAAGATCTTATAGTGGGATCAGGAAGTGTTTTTCACTGTGGGAAAAACTCTGACATAGGAGGAGCTTGAGGTTGTCCAGTGGTTTGCACAGAGTCTGCAGAATCCATGAAGAGTCTTTGTCTGTAACTCCATTTCTTCCGTCTGGAAGTAAAAAAAAAAAGTGCATTTTCATGGTAAAATGTTTAGGGAGTGCTTAAATGTTATGATTAGATAAAACTGACTAAACAGTTGTGATTACATGTAAAGAAGCTTCATTAATACACGAAGGATACTATTTTGACGGGGTAAGACACTGAAAAGGACAACAAAATTAGCAGACCATCAACCATGATACATTAGCATTAGCCACATGTTAGCCTAACACTACACAAAGGCTTCTTATGTTCAGGTCAGTTAAATATTGAAGAGTTTGCTTCAAGATAGTACAAATAATGATAACAATGGCTCTTAACGAGGGTTTAGTTTCGCTTTCTTTTAAAAGTTTCTCTTCTTTTATCTCCCTCCTGCCACTACTACTAAATCTCGTTCTTATTCACCCCACGTTTCACTTTCCTTAAACCCTGTTCTTTTCTCCAAATCTTTAGATCTGTGCTGTCTCAGTGATATTGAGGTTTACAGCTCGGCCCTTAGAGAAATCAGGCAGTTTTCATAGCTACAACATGCTAATGGGCTCTAAAAAGCCAACTGCATTTTTATGGAAAGGGGCCCTGCTTAAGCAACTTCGTCTTGATTAGGATGCAGTACGTGTTACAGTAGTCCCTGCAGATAAAGCCTGTAGCTTAAGTTTCCACAGTCTTGCTGCTGAAGACATGAAGTCTGTTTGTGAGAGAGAGAGTAAAAGTTATGCAGAGAGAAAGGAAAAGGAGCAGGAAAAGAGAAGGGCTTGCAGCACAAATCTGTGTAATTGTTCTCATATTTAAAGAAAAGTTACAAAGCAGTAGTAGTACAAAGTAGTTAAAAGTAGTTTTAATATTTTTCATTTGAACTTATGTCTTTCACATTATTTTAGGAGTCATTACTGTAGCCGACTGGCTCTAAATAGCTAATGACACAATGTTAGCAGCAGCTAATGCATAACATTTTAAAGTTTTTTTTTTTAACCTTTTGCTGGCGTAGTTCATTGATAAATGATATGGTTAAAGATGTTGCAGTTAGCAACTAGCCTTTGTTAGCAATATTGTTGGCACATAAAAAAAGAGCCTGAGTATCTAGGCTGTAGTTTCACACTACTTGAATGTAATGCTAAAAGAATACAGCAAACAGTCAAAAGTTAATTAAGTAAAAATTTGGCATAAAAGTGAAGTTGAGTAGCTTTTGAAAGCGAACAAAGAAACTATTACGCCACGGTGAGCAAACATCTACTGTGCATAGCTAGCAGCTAAATTTATGCTAGTTGTTGACCCTTTAGTAGACAAATGCTGTGTTCAGATAGCATACTAAATTGTCTACAACTACTAGCATATATATGCTACTGTATACTAAGCTAAATGTTAGAATATCATTTCATTATAAATCCTGTCATCTCCACATCATGTGACTTTATCGTTTACAAATTTCTGGTCCACACTACATTGCTATGCTAGCATTATAGCTAGCATTAACACGTAAAGACCAAACCATGGACTTGTTACTGTTGTATTAATGTGCCGTGAGGTTTTGATACCATTTTTTCCCTATCAGCCAACCAACAGTGGATCATTAGGCCCTCATGGGCTGGCCTGCAATTGGAACATACTACAGACTACATTTGACACCACATTAAGTATGAATAGTGTGAAAATATGCGGTTTCAGACACGGCAAAACTATTCTAAAACATCTTTCATGCAAGCATACAGTTAAAATAGTGGCCTACTTTTTCAGAAAGTCTAATTAATATTCAGGTTTTGTTCCAAATCTCTCACATTGTAACAGTGTCTTTCCCAAAGGTTTCTCCTCCAAACACGCAGAGGTGAAAACAAAATCTATGGGCCCTGGGCCATCAGCTTAAGAGGCTCAGTGTGGGTCCAACTCACCCTCTTAGAGTAGCACCCTGCTTACATCCCCTTCAAACTAAGCCTCGCTCCACAGGACCCCATAAACTCTCAAAAGCATCGTCCTCCAGATATCCTGATATGTAGGTTGTATTTTTTTCTACCTCTATGTGTGGGCATTAACCATCAGTCATTTTTCAATTAAATAATATTGTGTAGAGATAATCAGATTAATGTTTTAGAGGCTATACTCTTTAGCTTTACAAGGCTCCACAGTCTTAGCTTGATGAGAGATAAAGCGACAGACTAGAAGCAGCTGCTGACAAATAAAACTAACTAGCAATGCCGCCTGAGAGTCACCCACATAAAAGCACCTCTGCTTAGTTATTATCCACAGATAAGTGGCTAGGGGGGCTGCAGGGAGAGTGAGTTTGCATATGTGTGCGATTACAAGAAGGTAAGCCCCTCTTTAAGTACCCTATCCTTCAAAAGAGTATACCTGGTGAGAAAAAACACAATACAAGCTGATACAGAGCTCCTGCATCCAATAAACAAAGCTTCGTTTGATGTTGCAAGCGAACAGGAGCAAAACCCAAAGGCAAAAACGGTCCGATCTCCCATGGAGCTCTGCACCGCCAAAGATCAGGAAGAGCGTCTTTCTTTTCATCATTTTTATAGCCCAGTCCAGCTTCCTGAATTACCAATCACTGAGCTAACTTCCTGTTGGCAAGTACAGTCCCTGAAATGCATACAAGTGAACCGGGAGACCCCATGCTGGACATGATGGCCTGAATGTTAGGCTGCCTCTGCTGAGTTTATGGGAGGTCAAACCTACTAAACTTGCTGACTCCCTGTTAAAACGAAACATACCACGGGAGACAAACCAGGAGAGGTTCACTGTGACATGACAGAAAAAAATCACACATAATACACCACTTTTAGAAATTTGAAAGGGTGGATAATTGGTGTTCATTTAAGACTTTCACTTGAACCCACTTTGAGTCCAGTGCTAATCAAAATATAGAAATGTGCTGCATATTTTCACTCACTATTGAATTTATATCACTTTTTTTTGTTAACATTATTCACTTCAATAAAACAAACTTATGTTGCCTTTGATTGAATTGTGCTGCTATTTTCTTAATAATGCGTTAGCTAGCGAATGCTAACGCTAACTTGCATGTTAGCAGATAACTCCTTGCAAATCAAGTAGCTAGATTAGGAAGATAAAGCTAAGCTAAAGCGAAGCCTAGCACCCACTTGTAAAGTCAGCTTCACCCTCAATTATGCCTGATTGCCTGACTATGAACATCTCTTAAAATTAAAATAATCAAATGAAAAGGTAAAACAACAACAACAGCAACAAAACTAAAAAAAAAATCCCTTAGAGTCCAAAAAGTGTTTTGTTAATGTGTTTGTATCTGCTGTAGAAATTGACATTTAAAATAGGACCTATTGGGGATTTCTTCACTGCTCAAGACAGCCTCAAGAGGACACTGGAGGAACTGCAGCTCTTCATTGTTGGTTTATTTTCTTAACACTAGTTGTTGCTGCTTGCTTTAACTCTAGCATGGTTTTGTAGGGCTGACTTTTTTTTAGATACACACAATGCTGTGCAAAAATGGTTTACTATAAAAACCACACTGTAAAATAATCTTCAATTTCAGAAATAGTCTGTCAACGTTTAAACCTTAGTGGCTTGTGTGTGAAGTGAATGATCCATTGATTCGAAATGCCCATCAAGACATGTATTAGTCTGCCTCTATTTGTCTCACATTTTATTTTGGCAGTGATCACAGAATCAGATTATTGTTGGAGAAGATGTCAGACGCCTGAGGCTAGAAAAGGAGCCGTCCCCATCCCTGCTCTTTTTCTTGTGAAGACCATAAAGGCAGCAGCAACATAGTGAACTCAGTGTAGATGTGCTTTACCCAGCAACCGGTGGCTTCATAATGACACAGAAAGCAAAATAAGCAAAGGCATGAGTTGGAGGGCACTGACTGACAAGGAAGGGAAGATAATAAATACTGGAGAGGAACTCAGAAATATACAAACATATCCATTTCCTTAAATGGAAATATTTAGGAAAGTGAATGTAATAATGTAACATTTTTATCCAATCATCTGCTGACAGATGGTGTAAACGGAGGGAAAAAATTCTAAGTTTAACAACATGATTATTTAGCTAATAGTTGTAAAGCTAAAAGAAAAATTGCATACAAATGATGACAAGATGCTGGATAAAGTAACAAGTGGACAATTTACTGCTTGGAATAATTCAATCACCTCTTGGCAGAGCGTACAACACCTATTCCCAAACATGTACCTGAAAACAGAACCAGGTGCTTTTTTGCTAATTTGATCCTCATCTCAGGCAGAAGGTGTGAGAGCCAGCACACGTAATGAAACCTGCATGAGCAGGGTTGTAGAAACACTGAACAGCACATCCAGAATACTAAACAAAGCCCTGCCTTGTCATAGCCCTCCCTGGCTTTTCCCATGTTTCCCTCTACTTTACCTCCTCCACTGGTTGCCTGAAGCTGTTAGGATCTTATTCAGTGCCCTGGTGTGGCAGTTTCAGCTCCATGCACCAACTCAGTTTCTGCACTGTGAAGTACCAGGTTTGAGCAGAATCACTTAACATCACCACAACTCTCCCTTTTACTCATTTACTTTAATGTAAAAGTTTACTCAAAAAGACACGACACTTATTATGGGCCTTAATTATCACAATTGATGCATTAAAGACAATGTATGCAGAATTTTGGCATTGAAATATCTATATTAACCTAAAAAGTAATCATTCCATTATTATGGTTTTAATCTAACTGGTCTAAATCAGTGGTTCTCAACTAGTCTGGCCTCAGGACCCACCAGCCTGTCTTGCAAAAGATCACAACCCAGGCTTCCAAAATATTTTCAACAACTAATGTTTAGTTAATTGAATATGTTGCAGTTTGGAGCATGATTGGGCCAAAACAACTGATATGAAAAAGAAAAGGGACAAAACTGGCAAATTTTACACCCTTTTCCCCCATCATTATCTGTCAATATTTGCCAGTCTTCCAGAGAACTTGTGAAATTACTTCATTTTCATGTGAAAAGTAGCCATTTACTGATGAAGAAGAGGTAATAAATTAATTGAAATATTAATCAAACATTTAAATTTACCCAATTTCACAGTAAAACAGGGCAAAATAAAAGGTACTGATGCATGTCCAATAAGGACTTCAGGACTTTAGCCACCATTTTTTTCAGACACCTTGTCACAACCCACTGAAAACTGCTCTGTGACCCACCTTTGGGTCCCGGCCCACCAGTTAAGAACCACTAATCTAAATGGTTTGATAGCTTCCATATAGGAGCCTATGATAAATCTAACGTGGGGCGGCTGACTACATTCAGTGTATCAAAGGAGGCAAGTGGCAGCAGACTTTTCTGTGTCTGTTTATCTGTTGAGCCTGTATCAGACACCACTCATGCTACTTCAGCCATGATAAAAGCATAGCTGAAAGGTGACAGTGTGGACCGATGTTTTGACTTTCTATTGATCTAATTGGATAAATAATCAACCCGTCAATGTATAGATATACATTAATGGATCATTACACCCCTTCCCCCAAGGCGCTGCATTTCCAGCAAGTTAAGACCAGCACTGCAAAGCACTGACCTCTGCGGCCTCCTTCTCAATACTATTATACTACTATTCTTGTTTTGAATTCAGGACTCTATTCAATAAAAAAGGAACCCCAAAAGGCAAAACAGAAAGCCAACACTTTGTTTACAATCATCAATATCCTATAATGAAGCAGAAATTTACTTAAAAGTTTACTTCCGCATTCATGTTGGAGGCGACACCAGAGCGCATGCGCCTCCTTGGATCTCAGAATACATGCGCACTCTGGGACTGCTTCAAGCATGAATGTGGAAGTGAACTTTTAAGTGCATTTCTCCTTCATTTTGAGAAATTTATGAATGAAAACAACGGGTTTCTGTTTACTAAATATGGCTTATGAGGTGCCGCTTTCATTAAAAAGTGTCTTCAACTTGAACCAAAAAGTAAACTGCAGTCTACTACTGAAAGCTGCCCTTCTGTCAGGAACACTCTCATTATACATTTAACCCTTTTATTGCAAAATGGATATACAGTTTTACTGGGTGGAGAAGGTTCTGCTCAAAAGGGTTAGACAAGCAGCATGCTTTGACTTTCCAGGGAGTGCATGGCTAAAAATCCCCAAATGGATAGATGCATTTGTGTATTAAATAATATAAAATGCGTTCAGAAGCAATTAATCCATAGTAGAAAGAATCTTAATATGATGGTGCAACAAGCTTTATGCTATGGAGGAGGAGGCTGGGGTGGAGGAGGTTAAGCTTTGCCAGCAGCAGCAGCAGTGTGGTACATCAGAACAGGGATTAGTGAGAAATATGTCATATTTAAATACACCGCTGTGTTGAGAGAAAGATGTGATTGGCTGTGGGAGCTGGGAGGCAATAATAAGGATCAGCTGGCGGTCAGCTGATCACAGCTGGACGTATGTAACTTGTCCTGCATGAACTAAAGCTAAGCTTCATTTCTTGTGATGGATCATCTCTGCTACTGGCTACATGTTAATTTAATTTGCAACTCCCATCTCGAACCCCCTGATACAATCCCTGTAATGTTGTGGCCCCACTGAAAAAAAAAACTCTAATCAATAACAACTGTACTCAATAAGGTGCAATTTCCAAACAATGAACCACCTGAATTTCACATGAGGGAGAAAAGCTGTTAAAGTGGCCTTCACTCTGTGAGCAATCCCAGAATGCTTTGTGAGTAGCTCTTGTCAGGAAGTAGGAAATCCACTTTTCTTAGGCATTATGTGAAATTCATCCATGAAATGTGCTTTTTGAAACGGAGTCCTCAAAAGAATAAGTAAGCAACAGAGGTGGACAAAGCTAAGTAGTGCATCTCCAATTGTCATCTTTTGTTATTGTTTTGATTGAGAGCACCCTGGTGGCAGAATTTACATAATACTGTATTTTTCATTTGTGCATGTGAAGATGGGTGGTTTTGATTCTGTAGTTAGACCAGCTATTATGCCCCCGTCATGCCATGCTGTGGTGGATTTCTGGCTTCAGTTCAGTAAGGAAACTGAGAAGAGCTGTCCTTATTCATACACAGCCAATTGGTAAAACTAACAAATAAAATGCAATCAAAAAAGGAATTGGAAACTGCAATTGAGAATTAAAAACTGGGGAATATTTAACATTTTTGTGTTAAAAAAAAAAAGAAAGAAAAATTTGCAGATTCATTTGTCATGGGTCAAGGCATGACTGTTCTACAATGTTGTTGCTCACATATGAACAAACAAATGAATGAAAGACAAAGCCACAGCTACCACTGCCATAACAAAATCCCCTCTGCACAACAAAGTTTACACCGACTGAGCCGTTCTGCATTTGGCTTTTTGCCACACTGGACTTCACTGTTTTACTGTGTGGGAGTAAACAGACTAAGCCAGCCTGATCAGCTGGACAACAAGAATTTAGGAGCCAGATTGTGGCATTCCTGTTCCGGGTGGACTAGTTAGCTTTTTTATCAGGCCAGCTAGTGTCTCCATAAAGATCACTGACTTTGATAAGAGGAACTTACATCCTACTCAAAGTCCACAGACAGTTGCCCTTTTCTATCTCCCCATGGATCCAGACATTAAGCCCCTGTAAGTTGTGCTGTTTAGACCACTATACTTTGTAGTTCTGCATTTAGGCTCAAATGCTGTGCTTAAATGTCAATCAGGAAGTATTAGACAGCCTTGCTCATCCCTCATGGGCAAATAACCACGGGAATTTGAGGAATGCAATGGGAACAATGTTGCTGCTATTGGAATCCATCAGTAGCCACAGTGTAAACTATTAAGCAGAGCCCACTTCGAGGGAGGCATTTAAAATAAGCCAAACAAACATCTCATCCTTCAGAGGGCAAAAGCACTAAGTAGTCTGACAAGACAGACTGTCTTTTTAGCTACCTAATCCAACCAGAAGAATTTTAATCATCAGTAGCAGGTGATCGATAGCTGGGTAAATATGTTAAAACATATGCTTCCAGCCATGACTAAAATCTAATCATGATTTATGCAGAAGGCTTTTTAAGTTCATTTTAGCACCCCAGACTCGGAAACCTACTAAGAGGTTGCAAATTATGCATCAAAAATCGCGAAAAAATAATTGTTTCTCGATTCATAATTTAGAAATATGTAACTGTGCTACTCCAACACATTATTTCTGGATATTTGAATTTTTAAAAAATCACTGCATTTCACTGCACAATGTTAAGAGGCTTTGCCAGTGATGTTTGGAAATCAGCTGCTCTCGGTTAGCAAAAGGGCACATCATTAAATAAGTTTTTCTTACCTTTGTGCTTCTCCATTCCCAGGCACGGACGCTCGCAGCTTCACCTCCTTAATCCAACTCCTCTCATATAAATCAAAAAATCCAGAAAAACTTCGCAGATAACTTTATGTGTTATAATGGGACTTCTACCGACTTCTGCTGAATGCAGTCCGGCTCTCCAGTCTCACAACAATACACAGGCTGGCTGACTGACCGACTGACTGAGAGTGCCTGTGCTCGACAGGCTGCTGACTTTGTGACGAAGCAACAGCGCTCTCCTCCTCTTCTTCTTCCAAAGCTGCTTTGCCGCACCGCCTCTCTTGTGGACTCAGCATCCACGCTTCAGCTGTAGCTTTTTAAAAACGAAGCACCTCAGGTGTTGTCATGGGTCTCTTTCATCACCTATCCCAGCGTAGAAAGCTTCTAACTTACAGGAAGTTAACGACCGAGCGTCTTTTTTTTTACTTTGTTTCGACTCTTGCAGTGTGCCTACAACCGTGAAATACAAGAAAACAGCAGTCCTGGTGTTACGGCTTAAGACGTGACCGTGTTATCTGGAGACTTTTCGCCGAATGCGTCTGCGGTCGTCGTAGTTACAACAAGACCGGCGTCCGCGCACTGTTCGTCAGCGAGGTCACTTTTCAAAAGGCAGCTGCAAACACAGTAGAAGGTCACCAGATCTCATGGTCACTAGTTAAACCGTAACACCAGACAAAACCTATCCCTCTCTGAGCAATTAACAAATGTGCGCTTCTTGGGGAAAAGTGGTCTGTTAAAACGTGCCTCACCTGTGCGTGAGGTCAAAATAAACACAGGAAATGACGACTCAAGACGAACTAGGTCGTCGATATTACTGTGGTTAACTTTTTAAGCATTCCTCCTGAGATATATTGTGAAATTCTCCGGCAAAACAACCGTGGGAGAACCGTGACCGGGTGGAGGCATGAGAGGAATGTCACGCAGAATAACGTAACGTGCTCCAGAGGGTGATTTAAACGTATGACGTGCCCCTCCTCTTCATAAAGAGCCTCCCTACAGCTGAAGTTTCTCGGTGGTTTTATTGATTAGCAACGGTGGAGGCTGTTACTATGCTGGCCTGGAGATGAAATGCAAAATTAAACACAAAGCTTGAAACAATGACCGAAACATTTTGACATTTCACAAAACAGACATTAGACGTTAGAAAAACACTTCAACAAATGAAAAAACAAATTCACATTTACAAAACATCCATCCATCAATTTTCATTGCTTATCCCGTTGGGGGTCCCGGCATTTACAAAACAAATTTGGAAAACATTCATTTGCGAAATTGCAGTGTGAAAAACGTTTACAAACTTTGAAACAAATTTACAAAGTCTGACATAAAATAAAGTCTGAAACATTTTTAAAGAACTTATTGAAAAAAAAAGTCTAAGTTTAAAAAGTTTGAAACACTTTTACAAAACTTGAAACGAATTTACAAAGTAAGATATGATATTACAAAATCTGAAACACTGTTAAAAAAACTTGATTAAACAACTTTACAAAGTCTAATTAGAATTTCAGAGTCCAAACATGTTTACAAAACTTAGATTAAATAAGTTTACAAAGTCTGATAAAAATGTAAAAGTCTGAAACACTGTAACAAAACTTGATGAAACAAGTTTACAAAGTCTGATTCTAATTTACAAAGTCTAAAACACTGTTACAAAACTCAAAACTTAAAGTTGTGTTTTACAACTTTGACATTTGACATTCAAAAGTATTTTTTATTTTGAATTTGTTTCATGAAAAGTAAAAATGTTTTTTTTTAAAGTGTGTCTGACTTTGTAATTTGCATCAGACTTTGTAAATTTGTTTTAAGTTTTGTAAAAGTGTTTCGGACTTTGTAATTTCTTTGTTTTGTAAAATGTAAAGTCCTTTTGTTATTTGTAAACATCTTTTGAAAATGTAAATTTGTTTTATGAAATATAATTTTCTTTTTTCTAATTTATAGGTGTTTCAAGCTTTGCATTAGTGTTTCAGGTTTGGTCATTTTGTATTGCACTTCCAGGCCATCGTATGTTTGAAATTTATGTGGTTAAAACCAGAACAGTATTTGGGCTCCAAATGTTAATACAGCACTAAACACACCCAACATAAACCAGAGCTGGATGACATGCAGGTGGTGGCAGTCCTGTGACATCACTGATGCTGGTTAATGAAAGGCTTTCTTGGGGCTAACTTGCTGCAACAGACAGGAGGGTGTGGGGCTGAAATATGTTTCTCTTAGCTGTTACTCTCAGGGGGCATTACACTTTACCTTAAAACTCATGTCAGGATACTTTCTGAGTGTCCCTCTTAAATTTCAAATGAGAAAGACAATTAAAAGGGCAATTCCTTTACATTCTGGCTTGTTTAAATGACAGTATCTGGCCTTATTGCCTGTTTATTACTTTCAGACTCACAGAATGCTACAGCTTAAAATTTAGAGGTAAGAATACAGCCAAAAGACGTCATGAATAAAAGTGACATTGAAGAGAACATTGCTGGAATGACAAAGCATAAACACTGATATAGTATCAGACAGCTCTGTGCTGTGTTGGGACTGGGAGGGACGGTGCTTGCTATCAAAACTCAGAAAAAAGTAACAAATAAAGCTATGACTAAACTTTGGAGCTTTACAAAATCTGCCTTTAAAATGTAATCATTTTAATGACAGATCATATTGTGTATTTCATTAAGGGTGATGCATTTGCTGTTTACTTCATATACAGGTTAGCTTCCTGTTCTTGCTCATGGCAGGTTCCTTTGTAACAGGTCAAACTGTCCTGACTGTGATTTGTAACTGCTCTCTAATAGCTTAAACCTTCCTGAAGAGCTGCTCTTTGGTGTTTATAATAAATAAGTTTTTATTACTGTGAACTTTCTCTGTTAAACCAAATTTATACTCTGCCATTTTTCCAATAGTGACCTTATGAACTACCTCCTTTTTAACCTGCCAAAACATTGTAAGTAATGTCATGTTTTATGCACAAATACTTGATAAATGTATGGTGTCAGACCATTGAAGTGTAATTTAAAAACACCACTGAGTGCTCCGTAATATCAGGGAGTCTTTAGATGTCAGAACCTAAAAGCACAGATGAAAAAAGATAGAGTGTAAATGAAAGAGACATATAAACAAGACTGGCAGTAACTGTCTTTTAAAAGTGGATATAAAAAAGACAAGCTCATAATAGACAAACATTCAACACCAATTTTGTTTAATGTGCTCCAGCTTTCCAAGTGGAAATGCAGTTCCATGCAGTACTGGCCTACTTTCACATCCCTATGTGAACCACTTATCACATCTTATCATTGTATCAGACAATATCATAGTGCATTGAATCATGTAGCATGGCATTACATTGGATGGTATGGTATGATATAGTATCACATCGCTCCATATTCTTATTGTACCATACTATACCATACTGTTATGTGTCGTATCATATCGAATCGAATCGTATCAAAATATACTATTTGCATATATTATTGCATTGTAACCCATTGTATCTTAAAGCGTTAGTTCATGCAGGACACGGTAGTCATACACCCAGCTGTGATCACAGATGGCTTTCTGATCCAATCACCTCCCAGCTCCCACAGCCAATCACAGCTCTTTCTCTCAACAGAGCGGGGTATCTAAATATGACATACTTTTTAATAATCCTTGCTTGCATTAATGCTGATGCACCATGCTGCTGCTGTGGCCGACAAAGCTTGACCTCCTCCACCCCAGCCTCCTCCTTTATAGCATATTGCTTGTTGCACCCTAATATTCAGCAGAGGTGTCAAGTAACTAAGTACAAATACTTCATTACCTTACTTATATAGAAATTTTGGGTATCTATACTTTACTGGAGTAATTATTTTTCAGACTACTTTTTACTTCTACTCCTTACATTTTCAAGTAATTATCTGTATTTTCTACTCCTTACATTTTAAAAATTGCCTCGTTACCCTACTCTTCATTACTCATCTACTCCTATTTCATTTCACCTATCCAGATAAATCCTGCCATCTGGATAGAGTGAGTTTGATTGTAGTTGGATGAGAAGTATAAACATAATACTATTCCGACACCCTATTGGTTTGTACACAATCCATCGCACCTGCGCACAAGACAAACCATGTCACACTCTAGCAAGGAAATAGCAGACGTACGTAGCCTAGTACGAAGATGTCCGTGGCAGAGACTCAAGAGAACTCGAGCAAAATGTCCCAACCAAGAACTAGCGAAGACCAGTATTTATAGGCAACTATCCAACTTATCATATCTTCTGCTCCATGAAACACATGTTAATGCTCAGTAGTACACATATGTGGTTCTTGAATGTATTTGCATTGTACTAAAATGCGTTCATTTTCAATGGGCATAAATGTGGCGTCAGGTGCATCCCAAATTTTTCAACATTAACATTTTAGTATAACATTATAGTCATTATGGCCTTAAGAAAAATGACATTTTTCCCCCTTACATTACTTTTACTTTTATACTTTAAGTAGTTTTGAAACAGAACTTTTACACTTTTACTTGAGTAAAAAGCTTGAGTTGATACTTCAACTTCTACAGAAGTCTTTTTAAATCCTAGTATCTATACTTCTACTTGAGTAATGAATGTGAACACTTTTGCCACCCCTGATATTCAGATTTATGTTACAATAGATTAATTGTTTTATTGTATCTATTATGCATTGTTATGAATATATCTATCCGTATGGGGTTTCCAGCCAACTGTCCCTGGAAAGTCACAAGATGCTGCTTGACTAACCTTGGGAGCATCTTTTGAGCATAGCCTTCTCTGCCAAGTAAAACTATTGTACCATTTGTACCCTTTTACATCTAATGACAAAGCATCATACTCTACTGTGTCACATATTGTATCATAACATATCATTTATTTCTTTATTTATTTAACATTTATTTGACATGGACACACAGTAACATTGATGCTGTGATATTTAATCATACACAGGTCCCAGATGCACTGCTTTAAGTGTTTATAGCAAAGTGTTAATTTTCAATGCCTGTCCATGGGAGGCTTTTAAAGATTAGAGTGGTAAAAAAACAGGTAAAGATTAAGAAATAAAAGAGATAACCTAAAACACAGTACATTAGCAAACACATCAGAACTAAAATATCCAATACAAGTCCAAAAATAATAATAATGAAAAAAAGCTGTATTAGAGATGGTTCCTTCAGATACCCCGCCATATCATGTCTTGCCGTCTCATATAACCCTTGTGACTGAGTCTCCCTGTGATTCCACCCCTGAACTTTACCTCACTTCAAACAGGTCTGTTAGTATCAACAGGTGACATCAACACTACCAGTAAGCCATGAGAAACGGGGAAAGTGTGAATGTGAGTCAGGGATGATGGCTCAGCATGAACTGAGAACGAGGGTGGTCTGGCTTTTCTCTCCTCCACTCTTCCTTTGTCCTTGAGTCTGCAGCTCAAAAAGAAGCGTCCTGTTAATCCAGCAGGGGAATTCCTTTTGTGCAGCAGACCTTTGGAAGCCCCTCACTGTACGGGTGGTTTCAGGTCTTCAAGAATAAGATTTGGGTTATTTAGGGCTAAGATGTTTGTGTAAATTTATGTGACAAAGTTTCAAAGTAGGTCAGACAAATACTAAAAACACCACAAGATTACATTTTTGGGTCAAAGGTGCAACTCTGGACTGGGTTTTTCTGCTTTTTTCTGCTGCTGCTGATTGGAGCACAAAAAGCATTCTTCAGCTGTGAATCATAGGTCAATGGTCACCGACTCAACTCCAAATTAGCAGTGGACCCTTTATGATTCAGGGGCCTCTCCCATATTTACACACATACATACAGACACACAAGTCAGCCCTGAAAAGAGACCCCCCATTTTATTTAGGTATTTCCATCTAATCTTGCCTTAACCATGTGCCTCCTCTTACCATTATGTCTGGGAATTTCCAAAGAAAGTTGAATCCACTGACTCTGCTGCACCTCCTTGTTGTTATAAGAACATTTAGACCAAGAATGCAGAGGGGCACTGGCTTCAGACACCCTACACCTTGTAGAGATGATGCTTGTCTCCCTGAGGTGAGTGCACCTGACAAAACGCTGAGAGGCTCCCTTGCAGATTAAGTTGGAGAGTGTTAAGTCATGGTGCGATAATATTGTTCTTAGTTCATGTGTGATCAGGTTCTTGGTAACCTCTGTGGAAAACAAACATCAGGTCTTCAAAGTGTAAGTGGATGGCTCATGTGGAGTGCTCAGCAAATGTGGAGGGTAGACTTTTGTGGTATTTTAAACCTTGCCTGTCAGGACGGTTTAGTTTGAGGGACCACTGTGAGGGATTACTGTTAATTGAGGAGGACAAGCATTTAGAAAGATTTACACAGTAAAAGTGTAACTTAAAAACGTACATGTGTCTATCCTGTCCAATATCAGTTGTTACTTTTCTAAGATATTTAATGAAGTCATTTACTGTCTTCACTGAGCATTTTTTGATGATTTGTTACATTTCTTTTTATGCAAGTGCAACTCATGTATTTTAGATTGTCTTTGGTGGACAGACAGGGTCAAATTAAAAACACAGTATGACCTGCTCCATTGAATTCAATGCAAAACTTTTCATGATATACATATTGCTTCAATATCACCGTTCTTGATGATATTTGAAAGAGAAGAAGTAAGAAAATGAAAAGGGGAAACAAACCCTTAGAGCACTAAGAGCACTAATTGTGCCAAGCAACCAGCCAATAGGGCCACATCTTTGAGATACTGTGGCCGATGGAAAGACAGCTATCAAGTATCCAATAGGAGCTCAGCATTTAAACAGCCAATAGGTACACACACTTAAAACTGCTTGTAATCACATTGCTTGTAATCAAATTACTTTTCCCAAGTAATCAGATTACTTTCCCCAGATTTATTGGATTATTTATAATAAGAATTCTTTCCTCAAATAATCAGAATAATTGTAACTGAAGTTCATGTCCCAAGTAATCAGATTACATTTAATCACATTACCCCCCCACCACCACTCCCAAGTAATCAGATTTCTTTCATCCAAGCAATCACACTGTCATCAGATTTCTTCCCCTAAGTAATCAGATTACTTGTTATCAGATTTCTTTCCCCCAATAATCAGATTACATGTACTCACATTACTTTTCCCCAGGTAATAAGATTACTTCCCCCAAATAATCAGATTACTTACAATTAATTTACTTCCTCCCTGAGAAGTAGGATTACTAGTATTCAGATCACTCTACCCCAAGTAATCAGGACACTTGTAATCAGATTACCTTTTCCATGTAATCATCATGTTGTAATCAGATTCATTTGGTCATTGAAATAGAATTACATGATTACAGAATACAGTTTCCTCAAGGAATCAGATTACTCTGATTACTTATAATCAGATTTCATCAACACTTGAATTTAGGTAATTTTGATTGAGATTACTTTGGCTCTAAGAGTTGGATTTCTTTTTGTTCTTTAACCTAAATAGTGATTTTTTTTTATCAGATTACTTTGATCCAAGTAATAAGATTGCTTGTAATCAGACTACTTTGGCCCCTGTACAAAGGCCCCCTTACTCTTGTTAACAGATCAGTTTTCCCCTGATATTAAGATTGCTGTTATAATTAAGGCTCTTGTATTCAGATTACCTGTTATGAAATTACTGCGGCCCCGGTCAGGCCCAGAGTGGCTAGTCTTGAGAACCAGGAGAATTCCTGATGGGCTTGTCTCAGGGCTGGTGTGCAGTGACAGTAAATAGATCATTCAGGTTTTACACACAAGGATTGGGCATGAGCTCTTATCGTCCGAGTTGTATTTCTCCTGAGTTGTGAGCACACATTTATATTCTATCTGTACATAACAGTGGCAATAAATAAGTATTCAAAGCTCTGTTTTGTTTGGGGATTTGTATAAGCTAATACATGCAGCTCCTCTGGTTTGAACATTTTTATGGACTATTTTTTGTGTCTTGTGTATATGACCTAGTTAGGCCCCAGCCAACAATACAGGCAAATGGCATGGGCCGAAATGGATATCCATGCATAATCGCAAGTAAAACTCATATTTCAACAAATGTAGTTCCTATAAAACCACACAGCATTGTGAACTGGGATCGAGATAATATGTTGCCCAGTTGGGCCTCATTTAACACCCAGCATGATGACACCCATGTGGGCAGTTGGCATGATGTCACATCCCACTTATCACCCACCTTCCAGATTATGTCGTCTTCATGTGAGACTCATGTAACTTTTAGCTGGGACTGAAATGAGTCTTCTGTGTGTTGCCCTGCTAAGCCCCACTTAACACCCACTGTAATCCTACATGAAACCATAAATGGTTAAGGGGCCAGGGGGACCCATGTACAGTTCCTGGTAAAACCAGTATTTCATCACATTAAGTCCCGATGTAGTATCCACATGCAGTAGAATTTAAAGCTGAGATGGATCTTGTGTATTTTGCCCAGTTTGATCTTACGTGAAACCCATATGAGTTGGACTATTATGGAACCTTCAGACAATCCAACATAGGACCCATTTCACAATCCCATGTGTGACCCACTTTTTAGCCCATTTGGCTGCAACATACAAATGTATGCTGGATTATAAGATGTGTGATGTTATAATGTTTTCCTAACTTCCAGTGGTTACATACAGTATGCATGCCTTAATGTTGTTGTGCAACATTGCCACCTGCTGGGATAAAAGCAGACTTGAGGAATGAAGCTGTTTCAATACAGATCAAACAAGAATGTTTCAAAAGGATATCTGGCCTGTTTGTGATGACGCTAGTCCTGTATCACAAATCTAAATCAAACATTTAGATCTTCCTTGTCATCATGCCATCATACTGCTGAATTACAGGGTCAACAACAGTTGTTTTTCCTTCATTACTGTATTCCAAACTATTTCACAAGCACACAAATGCTGGGCTCCAGCTTCTATTAAATCATCATCCAGATGATAGATGCTTACAAAAACACATCCAGAGTTTAATGGGAAATAGTTGGAAGCGGTGGAACAAAAGAGATTTGGAGACAATAACTGCAAGTAAACTATTATTTCATGTTTAAAAATATGAAATATAGGGCACAAAGTAGTGTGGCTGAAGAACCAACTTGTCCATTGTAGTGGATAATTTATTTTTCTTCATACTTATTTGTTATACATGATGCTTTGCAGACATGGAACTTCTAGGGTACGAGACATCAGACAAGAAAGACCAACGTTTAACAGATGGTTCACGGAAGAAGATGTACAAGATTGGAACAACTTGTCTTGACTTATTTTTACACTCACAGAGGAAGTTATATGACACATGGGCGACTTTCTGGCAATATCTTACTATTGCAGAAGTAGCACAGAATGTAGAATTAGTGTCAACTACTGATAACACCCATGCAGACGAAACTCAACCTATGAAATACTGTGTTTGTACACTGCAGATATTTTTTATCTAATGATCTTTCTTTATTGAATTATACAGCATTTATCTTTGTTCTGTAATAGGGACTGCACCCTGCGTCTAGGGGGACTCTCCCTTCAGCTGTCTGATGTGATTGTTGTTGTGAGACTCTTCTTCTTGCAAGAATAACTCTCTAATCCTAAATCTGAGAAAATTGCCACTTCACCATTTTTATTAGAGAGGCTCAGTGTTTGTTCATGTGCGACATATACGCTCAGCCATGATTAGCTGACTGCCAGCTGATCCCTGTTATCGCCTCCCAGCTCCCACAGCCAATCACAGTTCTTTCTTTCAACACAGTGGCCCACTTAGATATGATGTACTTCTCACTAATCTCTGCTTGTATCAATGCTGATGCACCATGCTGCTGCTGGAAAAGTTAAACCTCCTCCACCCCAGCCTCCTCCTTTATAACATAAAGCTTGTTGCACCCTCGTATTGAGATTCATGCAGCTATGTATTAATTGCTTGTGAACTAATTTTATTGTATTCAGTTCGCATTGTCATTAATGTTACCATCCATATGGGGGTTTCTAGCTATGCACTTCCTGGAAAATCAGAGTGTGCTGCTTGACTAACCCAAGGAGCGTCCTTTGAGCAGAGCCTTCTTCGCGAAGTAAAACTGTATATATCCATTTTGCAATAAAATGGTAAAATGTTTGACGAGAGAGAGTTCCTGGCTGAAATGGAAACAAGTTGACGGGATCTAGGGGCTCCTGGGATCCCATGTTTCTGGACTGTTGGCTCTGACAGCTGGCTGCTGTGGCCCCTTCCAATTAAACTACTACAAACATAATTATTATTACTATTATTATTATTAGTAGTAGTCGTAGTAGTAGGAGTAGTAGAAGTATTAAAGTAGATTCACAAACTGCTCAACTTGAATTTGTTCCTGCACAGACCAAACATTGTTGCCGTTTTTGTGGACATTGATGGCCTGCTGCTGTAGACCCACCTGATTACAGGTGGATAGGTGTAGGGCTGCGGTGATGTTTGTCCTTCTGGAACTTTGTCCCATCTCCACACAGGATCCCCTGGACCTTAGTCAGAGTGAACATCAGGTTGTTGGTCACCACTCTAACTTATGCCCTTCTCACCTATTGCTCAGTTTGGATGGGCGGCCAGCTCTTGGAAAAGTCCTGGTTGAGTCAAACTTCTACTTTTTGAGAATTATGGCAGCCACAGTGCTCTTGGGAACTTTAAGTGCAACAGATTTTTTTTGTAGCCTTTCCCAGATCTGTTCCTTGCAACAATCCTGTCTCTGCTGGCAGTTCTTTTGACCTCATGGCTTGGTTACTGCTCTGATATGCATTTTCAGCCGTGGGGCCTTCTATAGAGCACGTATCCAATTAATTTATTTTACCACAGGTGGGTTCCAATCCAGGTGTAGAAACATCCGCAAAGATCCAGAGAGAAAGGAGGCACCTTAGCTAAATTTCAAGTATTTTAGCAGGGTCTGAATACTTATGCCAAAGGGATACTTCAGTTTATTCTTTCTAAAAAATGTGCAAATATTTCTAAAATCCTGTTTTCACTTTGTCATGATGAAGTATTGAGTGCAGAATAATGGGAATAAAAAATATTATTTTTGAAAATAGCATCAGACTGCAACATGACAACATTTTAAAAAGTGAAGGGGGTCTGTATACTTTCTGAATGTGCTGTAAATATTACATATCAAAGACTGTGGTCTGTACCTGCCCTCTTTTTAAAGTGTCTTAAGATGATAAAAAATGGTGCTATACAAACAAAGATTGATTGGTTGACTGATAATGATCAGAACAGATGAAGAATAAATAAGAAATGACCAACCAGATGATAATTAGCTTATCTTTAAGTGTGGTGAGCTAGTAGTTCATTATTCTTTCTTGGTAACTCTGACAAAGTTTGTACTCGAGGAAACAAACAAGGAATAAATAAAGAACAAATAAATGATTAATCATTAGTTAATGGTAAACTGTTCATCATCTGTTCTCTAGTAAGTAGGCACAATGCTACTGTTTTCCTATTTAGTGATAATGGAAAAAAGGCTTAGGGAAGTGATATAATTTAAAAAAAAAATCAAGTAGAAGATGTCATTTAATCCAAATCAGAAAAGGGGGTCCATAAGGTTGGCTGACTCGTCAAAAACAGACCTTTTGTCAGATATATCGTGTTTCAAACTATGTCTAATGCGAGGGGAAAAACGACCAAAGCGTCTACAAGGAGGGTTTCAGTAATTATTTGACATGAAAATTTCATTACACGTCCAACTTTGAGTACCGCATTATTAGTTTGATTGGATTTATTGGTACACTGTACCTTTAAATCGAATCCCTCTCTAGTGCGCATGCGCAGCTAGTGTTTAGTTTTCTCCAACCTGAGGAACTGTCTAGTGTCGCTGCGCTAGCAAATCCATCGTTACCACTTCTTGTCATGTTTTGAGGGGACAGAGGAGCTTTTTCCCACTGGAATACGAGGAGACACCACCATATATTGCTGTTAACGGAATCTATGCTTGAAGGGCTTTGAATTTCTGCGGGAATTAACCAGTAGGACCAACAAAAGTGTTTGCTCAGTGCCCCCCAGTCGGTGAGAAAAGCCCTCCAGTTCCCACATCACCCCACATCCATGTTGACTGCGGCAGCCCTCGCACTGGGTCCAGGGCTACAAACACTACCGACCCTTTGTTCTTCCTTGGGCTAGTTCCAGCGAAATTGTAGCAGCTTGTGGATGAAGCATTAGATAATACAATGATACATCCCTGGTTCAGTTTGAAGGATTGTTTACGCGTTAAAATGGCTGCTGAAATGGCATTTGAAAGAGAGAGTGGTCTTGAATCAATGCAGTAACGTTACATTAACCTAGCAGAGGCCAAATAAGCTACATGGGCTAGCAAAATATGTTTTGGCTAGCTATAGTGTTGAACGTGTTAGCTTATTAATAGCTTTAATGTTTATCTTTTTGAGTAGGTTTTTTCCAACCAGAGGTAGGGAATTCCTCCCACTACAAATCTATGCATGCGGTTAAATAAGCAGCCTTTTAAAACCACATAGCCAACATTGGATTTTCTTAGCCATTTCGTCTTTGTAAGCAGGCGCATTTAAGCCTTAATTTAAGTATGCATTACTCTCGAATATGCAGGACTTCTTTGTTATAAAATAACAGCCTGGGTAGCCGAGGCTTTCTCCCAAAGCAGACCGAAAGGCCCCGGTGTTTCACTCAGCTTGGTCGACCTGGAGCAGGAAAAATGGATCCTGGGGGGAGATGTAAGACGAAACTCTTTCTCTTTGGACCAGGACCAGCCACCCACAGCGATCTGCGGGGTATCAACAAATACTTGGTGGTCTATGTTTTGTTTTACTTTGTACTGTCCACTCATGGCTCTCCAGCCAAACAGTGCGACAAGAACTGCCTCTCTGGAAAATGTGTGAATGGAACCTGCATCTGTGACCGAGGATGGGTGGGAGACCAGTGCCAGCACTGCCAGGGGAGGTTTAAGTAAGTGGACATGCAACACATCTTTTTCTTATTTAATATTTAAACAACAAGAGACTACCCAATGTCACTGTGTTTGTCTAGGACTTTTCCTTTATAGCAAACAATGCTTTTTACTTCTAGAGCTGTATGTTTAACCACGGGTACTTTATGCTGCTCTGATGTGAATTTAGGTTGAGCAACATTTGCTTGTATATGACATAAACAACAGTAACAAATAACTACCTGTCAGTATTGGCAGCTGATGATCAGACTAGGGTGCACCTAAACTTTAATAAGATTTCATGACAACTTCAGTTGCAAGAGTGGCATAAAACCATCCATGCTCTGGTTTGGGTGCAGTTAAAAGTTGTATTTTTCCACCACTGAAGCATCCTGATCAGACCTGTTGATCCCTACAAATTAAAGGACTAATTCCACAGATATGTGATATGTGACCCACACAGAGATTTATATTCATAGACTTTAATAAATTGGTTTTCTACCTTTTTTTTGCCCATAAAAACATCTAACGTCAAGCTAAAATCCCAAGACCCATCAAATCCATATTCATGCAAAATAACCTCTTTAAAACATGTTACAGTAACTTAGGTTGTTGTATATTTTTCGTGGTAACATATGGTTGTACAAACTCCCTAGGCACACCATTTGAGAAGCTCTGCTATAATATAGAGCTCTCAAGATTAATCAAGTTAATTGTGATTAATTAAAGTCCACAATTATTGCACTTCTTTTTTTAAATCGCAAGTAAAAGCATGCTTTGTTGTCCATTTTAACACACTTGCCAGCACCTCAGTGTAGCTACAGTGGTGTCCAATAAATCCACCCTAATGTTGCATTTCACTTTAAAAACTCACAGACAGCTCAGTGAACAAGTCCGAAGTCATCTGCCCCTTTTCACTGATCTTTTATTTCAGTATCAATCCAAAACAAATGCCTTTTTCCATGATTAAGTGTTAATTGATTCCAAACTGGGATATTGCGGCGGCGCTGCAGCTAGTTATTAACAAGACAAGCAGCCGAAGAATAAACACACTGTAGATGAACACTAAAAATTATGAAGGAAAAGTGTAAACATATGCAAATGCATAAAGTCATCTTACATTACAATAAAATGTCCAATAAATCAAAAATAAATTCAAAAATTACAGTTAAAATCTATAAACACTGGGCATATTACTGAAAGTATAACTAGAATGTTAACATACTTTGCTCAGAGGTAGAGGTGCCAGAAAAAGTCAGTATTGGCCAGAGGATGTGGTGTGAACAGACAGTAGTTCAACATTTTCGTTGCCTGAGTCCAATCAGTTTTATGCTGGCGTCCTGTATATCAAACTGCAGAATTAAATAAGAGAATATTTTCTTACTGGGCAGACAGTGACCAGTTAGCCATACTCTGTTTTGAAGTGTGTATTTCTCAACTCAAACATTAAGCAGCATAAAAAAATAAAAATCGATAAGTTTTTACTGGACTGCTTTCAAAATAACGGAATATTACAAAAGTTTATCCATTTCTGAAAATAAAGGCACTTATACAGAGTGTTATAGTGGCACTATTGTAAAACAGTTTTAAGTAGTTAAACAGTACTTAATTAAAACAAAATTGCAGACCTCTATACGATCATGTAATTGCACAGCCTGATGTTGTCGTTGCGATTGGATTAATTGCGCAGCACTATTTACATGGTCAGATGTAGGAGAAAATGTTGTCATGCAAGGAGTCTCACCTCAAACGAAGTACTGAAAAAAACCATATACATCAGCATTGGCTAAATTGTGATGCTAAACATCAGCATCGGTTTAAGCCCTGATTTTCACAATCAGTGCACCTCTAGCAACAGCTCTGACCAAATACTATGAAATCCCCTGTGAGAAACCTGTGTAAGACAAAGTGTTTTAAAAGAAAACCCAAATTTGAAAATTTTGCTTGTGATAATTTGAGCCAGACTGATTTAGGATTTTATTATACACTGATAAGCCATAACAAGGTATGAAATCCAGTATCACAATTCAACCATGAACTAGGGTCCTATGAAATCCGTTTTATTTTTTGCCAAATTCTATTTTTTCACATTTCCACTAATTTAACCATAAAAGAGTCTCCTGTTTATGTGCAAAATGTTCACTAATTAAATAGAAATAACCTTGATTTTATTGAAAAAGGGCCACAGTTGGCCCAGAAGCCGTTGTTTGGATAACCCTGATATAAAATAAATATAACCAGTGTAACAATCAGATATTTCCAACATTTTAAGACATCCACGGGTATAATCACATACCAACTGATGTTTATAATGTAAATGAAGAAATCCTTCTCTCAAACACAGAGTGATAGGAACTTAATAAGAAAGTAACATTAAAGTTAAATGGTTAAAATTAAACCTGTTACCTAAACGTTTTTTACTCTCTCCATCTGTAACAGTCCGTGCAGTTTGATGCTGTGTTGTTCTACTCCTGACTGTAACGGTTCTCTCCTCATCTCCCTCCATACATTGCTGTCTTTCTGCTGCCTGCCTGCCTCACATCAGACCGCTTCGTTAATGCAGACACGTACTGGCTCATTAAGCAACCAAAGTGAACTATAGTATCTACAGGAGGAATTATTAAGCTAATTGATACTCCAATGTAACATTTAGACTGCGAGACTTCATAAAATCTCGAGTCTGTCAGACTCGAGTTTGAAGCCTCTGAGGGGTGAGTAGGTCTTCAAGTTGTGACTTCAGCTGTGTGCCTCGCGTACAGACACACCTCTCTCTCTTTGTGACTCTCTGGTGTGGTGAGGTACAGCACAGTACTGCCTGGTGTTGAGCTACGTGATGTTTCGTGCAGCTGCTTTGACATGCTTTGTATTGTTTTGGAGGGGGCGGGGTGAGTGTTTGTGAAGTGAGGCCATAGGCCCAATCCCAGTGTCCACACTCACTGACTTTGAGGCACGCTCCTACTAAACCCATGGGGGCGTAGGGCTGTCCCACTGTCAATTCATAAAGTGCGTGAGGGATCTCTCACTGACTTTTTGAGCCCTTCATGCACCCTTTCTGTGAGTGGGCATCTCTGCAGACTCAGTGTGAGGGAATTACCCATAGTTCATTGCATTGTGACATATGACAGGGATTCTCGGGGGATGCCCGCTGGGAAACGCTACAAAAGTGAAGTGAAAAGAGTGAAATTGTAAACAAAAAACACGGAAGGCGCAAAAAGGGGTGGATGTTGTAAAAAATAAGTATTTTTCCTGTTGTTCCTTGTTTTAAGCTCTGCAAGATGACTGTCAACAAAAAGCTAAGATTGTATAGGTGGTCATCATGCTGTGGCTGATCATTGTTTATCAGTGATGTGTCATAAAGACTGCTCAATTATCAAATACTGTAGATCCCAATAAGGAAGTGTTTTCATTGCAGAAGATATGTCTGAGAAAATGTTTGGGACAGGAAAAAAGGGAAGAAGAAATTAAAAGTGAAACCAACTTTAAGCTTTTCAAGGAGTGATGGTGAACTGCATCATTGTGTTTTCAAGGTTGACAAAAAATATATTGGGTCCAAGACAATGAATAAACTAGTTTTAGATGATACGGATATGGAAACCAGTATTTGTATATGTAGTTCAGATAGTATTTGTTTGCTATTATCTGTCTAAATCAGTCTAAATGTGATTGAGGTTTTAATAAATACACCAATTATTTGGTGTCAGTTTCTATCATGACCCATTTTTCCTTGTGCGTCATTTATGGATGTTTACTACTGACATAAATAACATTGCTGGTAGTTATTCTCTCCCTATCATCTAGTTTGATGCCTTCATGGTTTCTCTATGGCAATAAAGGAAAGTATTTAAGACTATGGCTGGCCGTGGGAGATGATTGACTGTTAGACAAATAGGTTTCTTTCGCTATCAGCAGAGAAAGTAGCACAGTGGCTGTGAGGAAACATGTAGCTGATTGATTTTGCATTTTCTCTGCAGCTCATCTGGAGGTACAATGGAGTGTCTTTGTGTCTTAATTGGAAGAATATGCCAAGAGATAGGCACAGGTAGATGTCATGACTCCCCTGAAGCAGCAGTGACTGTTAAAAAAAATGTCAAGGAAACTAAAGAGCAAAGAATAAATGTCAAATTGCAGTATAATAATAATTTTCATCTTGACAGAAGCATCCAATGACCTTTCAGTGCACCTGTGCTGCACTTGGTGGTATAGGAGAGCTTTGATGGTAGTAATTACAGTCGCCTCTGATGTGTTCTAGGTTTTGTATCGGTTGTCAACAGGCGTGTTGTCAGGGGATAACTCCCATCACTCAGAGACAAACTGCTGAAATGTGAGATTTTAACTCAGTGTTGAAAAGATAAGATTAATTACATGTTTCTGCCCGGCACCATAAACAAGCCGTGGCTTCCCTCATGACAAGTGTGAAAATGGAAACCAGCATCACAGATTAATTTGGAGTTTATGATGTGTTTGCAGCATATCATGCTGGATTGTGTTTCTCAAAGAGGAGCATGAAAAATTCATTATCCTTGGATGTTGGAACGGTGCTAAGTCAGTGCTGGCTGCACGCTGCTGTTGTGTTGAACAGACGGCAGCACATGACCCTACATTCAACAGCTGTTTGTTTTAAAAATAGGTAGCTTTCACATAATGAGGGATTCATGACTACTGTATATATACAGTAAAATAGAATTTAAAATATCTCTATTTTTATGGAGTAATGTTAACAGCTTTGTTTTTAAAGAATGCAGAATAAAAATCAAACATGTTTAGTGTTTAGTGTAGTGTGGTATGGAGTGATGGATTCAATCCTCTTCTCTGCACCCATCTTATTAAATATGTCATCCGCAGACGCTCAAGATGCTTATATCAGTATTAATTAATGCTTCTAGCTACGTGAAGCAAGCAAACAAACATATTAAAATAGATATTTTGCAAGGTTTTCTTTGCATCTGCATGAGATCAGTACCCATCTTTCATCCATCATCTTCAGAGTTGAGAGTGATCTTGTTCACGATCAAGCACCTCAACTGCTGGTGACTCAGACTACACACCAGAGAGCAGAGTGTGTATTTGTGGATCTCTAAAGTCAGATATGTCAGAGTAAGGGCTGCAGGGACGACACAGTTACAGAAAGGAATGTCACAACCACAACCAACTATTGTTATTTTAGGGATGTACCTTTCAAGGAAGGAAAATGACTATTTGAATGTCAGAGGCTGTTAGCTTGATGTTTGTTAGCTTGATGCCAACACGATTGAACTTATTAACAGGCTTATTAATTTTAATCTAAAGACTAAGACTTTGGACTAAATTTAAAATAGCTGCCAAAATTAACTCTGGTACAGCTGCTATATCAACTGTAAATATCTGCGGAGATTTTGATGATGATGATGATACTGATATTTAGATAATGTTGTGATCCCTATAATTAAACACCGACTTTAAAATGTTTAGTAAAATAGTTCTTCCTTAAGTTAAGAGATATAATGTAAGTTTCTTAGCAACTCGTTTGTTTTTAATGGCAATTAGCAAAAAGCTTTCAGATGTGCTACAGCCTTTCTTTCTTTCTTTCTTTCTTTCTTTCTTTCTTTCTTTCTTTCTTTCTTTCGTCAATTCAATTCAACAAGCTTTATTGGCATGGAAAACATCAGTTTACATTGACAATGCAGTTTACAAATTTAAAATGATAACAGAACAACGTATATGCATCACAATCTTAGGTGTTACTTTAAAATTAAGGTCAAAAATTAGAAATTCTATTCTGATTATTATTTTATTAGTATTTTTTAATGTGTGTGGTCCTGTTCGTGGAGGTGGTGCGCAGCAACAGCATTTGCACACTGCTGCACTTCACCCAGAAGATCTAAAAGTTTCTGTTTGTTGTTTACACCGGTGAAATCTAGGGATACGTGATATTGGATTTTTGCCAGTATTCAATATTTACTAATTAATTTGATCTGATGCAGGTATTGATACCGATAGTTAAATGTAGTTCAGATCTGAAACTTAAAACACACAATTTATAGTTTGAGGATGAACAAGTTAACAAATTTCAGTCCTTAAAACAAACTTTAAATTTAAGGAACGATGATTAATAAAGAAAAGATTTCAGCTGACATAGGACTGTTGGACCAGCCTAAAACTCCAGTGACTTATTTGTTCATACAGCTGATATTTACAGCTGATCTAAGCAGATTTTTATAGTCGAAATATCTGCAGAAATTTTCATATCTGCTGATACTGATATCACTCAATTATATCGTGCATCCTGCGTGAATTCTTTTTGTTATCTGGTGAAAAGGTGAAAAATCTTGTCTTTGATGTCCTTGTATAAAGGACAGGTGTTTAGAAAGCCTGGTCTGTTTCCACCTCTTGTTGGCTGCAGTGGGTGCACAGTCAAACATTTCCTCACATGTGGATCAGTCAAAGTGCTAAAGTTTTCTGCAACTGCATATTCCCTTTCAGGGGACAAATAGCATTCCAGTTTGCTTTGTCGTTTGGTCAGTTCTTACCAATGAGGTAAACAGTTTTCCTTTTGTTGTAGAATAATTTGATTTGGTTTCCTCTCTTCTTTCTTTTTCCTTTATTTAAACAGAAAGCCTTATTGAGACTAAAAATCTCTTTTATGAAAGAAAAACCTGTCCAATGTGGCAGCCAAGGAAAAATGATCACCAACTGATTCAAACATATGAAGTTAAACATTACATGGGAAAATTAAAAACAAATGAAAAAAGGCTTTCAGGTGAGCATTTGCCTTTCCAAAAAGCATAACTAAGCCTCTCTAACCACATTCTTTGTAATACTTTAAATTTGTTGTGATATTGTTGACTGTAATATAGCACTTTTTGAAGAATATTCCAAGATTGTTCACCGTTGACTGTAGGAAGATTCAGTTTTCCTCAGTTCTGCTTGATTTAATCGTTTAATGAAAAACATCACATCACTTCCACTGAAATAAAGAAAGGTGCAAAATGAAGACAGCTGCTTTGTCAGTAAAAATAAACTAGTTCGAGTAAGGCATGCATCATACAACATTCCACCGTAATAAATCACAAACATAACCATAGCTCCCACAAGATTTTAATTCTTAAAACTGGAGTTAAAGCAGAACTTATTTCCACTCTTCACTTTGATCTTCCCATGTCTGTCATTAAAGTAAAATCTGTCCTGAACTAAAACATAAACTGCAGTGTCCAGACATTGTTTTTAGGATCATCTGTTCTCATCTTGTTTAGTTTCTTCCAGGCTGTCTTGGATGTAATGGCACAGTTAGGTGGGTGGGAAACGCACAACTCTCATTTCTGTTTTGATGTGGGACGGTGATGACAGTCCATCCATCATTGTTACACACACACGGCTTTTTGTGTGAATACTGGTTGAAATTGTTTCCAGGATCTCGCTTGAAAAAAACAGAGAAGGCAGAAGAAGTGCTGATTGAAGCTTTTGGTTTGCATGTTCTGACCTTGAGCTTTTTATCTCCAGTCTGGGGGAAGTGAAAGGGATGTTGCACTCAACAGTATGACACCTAGGTCTGCATTTATAGTAGATGCACCAGGCAGTGAGAAAAACACATCAGTGATCCTATTTAGAAGTTTTCAGTGTAAATATGATGTTACGGCACACCTGATGTAAAATAAATCAGGTTCTGTTTCAACTTGCTGTCTTGTTTTTGAACTTCAAATCCTGTTCACACATTGAAAATGTTCCCATTTCCCCTTTTTTAATCATTGTCTAAAAAATTTAACTGATTTCTTTTCGTTTCAGGTTGACAGAGCCCTCAGGATACCTCACAGACGGTCCAATCAACTACAAATACAAAACAAAGTGCACCTGGCTCATCGAGGGCTAGTAAGTACTTATGTAAATGACCATGTTCTGAGCAGCATTCTTGTTTCTGCTGACACAGAGTCATGTAAAGCTGCAGGTCTATGAGATGTGCTTTGACTCAGTCAGCAGTCATTCAGAGAGAGGAGGAATCATTGTTTTGTCTTCATGCTTTTAATTGTCATGGCAACCACAGTCACTATTTGAAAACAAGTATGGGGAGAGAAGGAAGCTAGAGAAAATGTTGTGGGGGTAAAGCACTGATTAGTCACCTTCACAGGACTATTTTCTGAGTAGGTTAAGCACAAATTGAAATTCAGTCTAACTGATTAGTCGAAAGGGAAGAAAAAGACTCAGAAAGCCATCGATAAGCAGTTTATTTGAAATTATCTGCTGTTAAATAATTAAAACAAGTGCAATATGGTTTGTCAAGTGTAGCTAACATTAGTAGAACTAGCACAACCATCCTTTGGTCTTCCTGGCTGCTCCAACTGGCAGATTAATGTGACAGAATCGAAGTACCTTTTACCTCAATTTTCTAGACCAAAATATTGCCAAACCACACTTATCCAATGAGATCTGTGCTTATTTACATTTGAGTAGTAGAGTGAGGAGAGCAAGCCCAGGAAACAGAGCTTTAGCCAGAATGTGGATACAGCTTTGGCTAGTGGTGGGTGGCTGCATTTGATTTTGAGCATAATAACTTAACTGCATCATGATGGACATGTAAAAATATTAATAGCCTGTTTAACTACTAATGGTGGTACCAGTAGTGGAATGATGGCATGATGACTTCAAGCATGGTACTGTGACAGCTGCCACTTTAACTGTGAGTGATATTAGAAAGTGGAAGAGTTTAGGAGCAACAACAACTCAGCCACAAAGCAGAAGATGACATAAAATCACAGAGCATGGTGCAACTATCTGGCCAGGCCGTGTTATCAAAGGAATGTCCCTTTAGTTTGTACTTACCCCAAAACATACTTGCACAAAATTAAAACTATGATTTTCCGAAGAGTACACATAATGCAAGTCAGTGTCTTTTGCTGCTTTTAATCCTTGTTATCACTAAAACCTCTGCAATGCTTTCTGTTAAAGGTTTGTGTTAGAAGTTCAAATGTTCAAACATGTGTTTTTAACTTTCGTTTTCCTCTCTTACAGTCCAAACGCTGTGCTTCGGCTAAGATTTAACCACTTTGCCACAGAATGTAGTTGGGACCATATGTACGTATACGATGGTGACTCAATATATGCTCCTCTGGTTGCTGTTTTCAGGTGAGAATCTCCACAGCTGACTTATTCAATTGATATCTTGTACCACAAATTGGAAATTTTGAGTTTTTATATATGGCTAGACTCAATTTAGCGGGGATGTTAAGTCATTGGATTGTTATTACAAACTGGAAACTCTCAGTCTTTGTGTGGGGATTTTTTCTCACCCTGAACTTCCTCTGTAAAACCACAAACAAATAATATGACTGATTTAGAAAACACAAAGAACTTTGTAACCCACAGTGAGAGCTGTGTCTGTCACAGTGGTAACCTCTGAGCTAAACTAGCTTTTATTATGATAAACTTTCATAAACTTTATATCAATATTACATCTCCAATGATGGTGAAAGGGATCTGTAAGAACAAGTCCAGCACCTGAACAAGTTTTTTTCCATCTCATTATGTCAGTAACAGTTGATAATTTCTTTTCCTTTCTCAAGTCTTTAAACACAACCGTATCTCATAGCACGATTTCTGTGTCACAGGGCTAAGTTCCAAAGTGACTTTATACCACGATTAACATAATTGCAGTTAGTCATCAAAAGTCTGTGTTGGGAACCACATTCTTCACAACTGTCTACTTTTCTTATTGTGCTTTTCCACTAAGTTGTACTGGTTTGACTTGTCTTGACTGTGGATCTTACCTAGTACCTGGCACTTTTTTGGTACCACTTCTGATGAGGTTCAAAGTGAACTGAGCCAATACTATGTGACATCAAGACACTACTGACCACTGATTGGCCAGAGAGTATCATCACTTAAACTATTATGAGTAGGATGTTCCACACAGGAACCAAATCCCTCTTGCTGTCAGCTTTGTACTCATGTATACCTTCCTTCCTTACAGATGTCTTAAATTTTGCATATTTGTCACACTTAAATGTTTCAGATCATCAAACTAATTTTAATATAAAAAGAAAGACAACTGGAGTAAATATGAAGTGCAGTTTTTAAAAGATGATTTCATTTATAAAGGGATCAAGCCATCTAAACCTACTTGGCTCTGTGTGAAAAAGTAAAATCTCCCTCTAGTTAAATCACAAATTAACTTTGATCAGCGACATGTTTTGGAAAGCTCAGGTCAGTTTCGGTTGCCACACCCAGGTCTGATTACTGTTAGACTTGTTGAATCAAGAAATCACTTCAAAATAGCCTGTAAGAGTAGCAAATTAGGTTGAAAAATCTCAAAAGCAACACATCATGCCAAAATCTAGAAAAATGCTTGAACAGATGAGATGGTACAGATGGTACCAAACCAAGTTGAGTCGAGCCAAGAAAGGCCAGTAAAAAAGATAAGAATGGACCATCAGTAGTGGTGTGTCCTTAATAGTGGTCTATCATAGCAGACCAATTGGCTAATCAGAATTAAGTATTTAATGCAGTGGTGTAATAGATAAAGGATGTTTAATGGAAGGAAAAAGTGGGTGCATATTGTGAAGGCTATTTCAGACATGGTTGATTTTTTATTCTTATTTTTTGCAGTGGTCTCATTGTGGTGGAAGTACGAGGAAATGAGACGGTTCCTGAGGTTGAGACAACTTCAGGCTACGCACTACTACATTTTTTTAGCGATGCTGCCTATAACTTGACAGGATTTGAAATATTTTACTCGTAAGTATGCCGGCAACATTTGAAAAAAACATTAAAAAAGACATAAAACTTGACATTGATTATAATGTTTATGTGGAGTCTGTCTTTGTGGTTTCAATTGTCTGTTCAAAAGATTTGAAGGACCTTGTTGTTGTTGTGTAGTTTATTGTAAAAATTAGTTTATTTCACACAGTTGATGATGGGTTTTAACTCTCTTTTCCCCACATTTAAGCACCAAAAACTAGAAAAAGTACTTTTATTCCTGCCTAAACTTAACTCACCAATCACACTTAATGTGTCATCCTCGATAGTCTTACAGCTTTTATTCGCTCTTGGTTTTGCCAAAGCTAGAGGACACTCATTAATCCTCCCCTGAGTGAATCTCCTTGTACATGTCAGTTTAAATAGATACAGTTTTGGCTAAATGAGAACATCCTTCTGTCCAGGATCAACTCATGTCCCAACAACTGCTCCGGCCATGGAAAGTGCACCCCGGGTAACTCGGCGGCAAGCAGAGTGTACTGTGAATGTGACAAGTACTGGAAAGGCGAGGCCTGTGACATCCCGTACTGCAGGAACAACTGCGGCAGCCCCGACCACGGCTACTGCGACCTCACCGGGGAGAAGCTGTGCGTCTGCAACGACAGCTGGCAAGGTGAGCTCAGATCAGAACCAACAGGTGTTTCCTCTGGTAAAACATGCCTGCTGCTTCTGTTTTTGAATCTGCCCGTAAACCAGATTTGTATGTTTTATGCATATTTGGAAAATTCAGCAAAAAGAGAAGTTGGATTGAGTTTATCAAGCCGCTTAGATCAGATTTTAGGTAAGAAACAGCAGTAACTATACTGTAATTCCCCGGTTCTCTGCTGCACATGAGCATTACCTGTATGTCTTTTTTTTTATTTTATGTTTTTGTTCTTCTTCATCTGTCTGTTTTGATTTGAAATGATGTTCACCAAGTAAAGATGTTCAATTCTTGAGCTCTAAATAAAGAGAAAATGAAAAAAAGCTTGTTTTGTGAGAACAGGATAATTTTTAATCCATCTAGAAAAAAACAACAGAGGGGTGTCCTACGAAGCAAGTTTAACATACCCAGGTTTTATTTGAATGGACAGGCTTTACAAAGCCTGAAACTCCCAACAGAGATACACTATATGAACAAAAGTATCCGGCCACCTGACCATGGCACCAATAGGGACTGTAATGATATTGTATTCAAATACATGTACTTAAATATGGAGTTGACCCCTCTTTTGAAACACCTGAATTAACTAATTAACAGGTGTGGCCAAATACTTTTGTCCATTAAGTGTATCATATACCACAAAGATGTTTATGAGCTTTCTCTGTTAACTCAGGCTTTCTGTTTCAGCTCACATAAAAAAGGGGACGTTTAGCACGTCATTCGCTGCTGCTTCTGCAATAAAACAAATGATAACCTACGGTTTGTTCCAGCGATGGGAAGCAATGATGGATAAACAAAAGTTATTGAAGAAAAAACACAAGGGAATTACTTTGTGATGCACATTAGGATTACCTCTAATCATGCTTTCTGATACACCCCCCCGAACACTGACTCATTACCACTGGAAATGAAGTAAATCAAAAACATAAATACATGTCTATTAAAAGCTTCCAGACAAACACTGATGAATCATTACAAACTTTTGCAACAGGTTGTAAAATGCTGCCACTCCTCCCTTGTTTTCTTCTGTGGCTATTATAATGGAGGTTGTAATGAAGAATGTATTGGCACATGAGTGCGAACAGCTGTGTAGTGTTGTGTCATAATGCTGATTGGTAGCATTTCTATGAGACCCGTGACAGTGTGTTATTATGGGCCTCCAGCTGGAAGGCTCATAATAACAACGGCTCCAGCAAACGTTTCCCACGTGATGAAACTTGACAGGATCATTAGTGAAGACGTGAGCTTTAACAATGAAGACAATTTCTCATTTTACACCCCTTTGCCTGCTGTGTCTCTTTAAGGAGCGGTCATGCTGCTGTTTAAGTTCCAGAGTGGCATACTTTGCTCTCTTTAAGGGATCAAACCATGTTGTTATACCTACACGGTATAACATTGAAGAGGGCTTTTGATATGTGATCCTGAAACTGGAGTGAATGTAGTGTTGATTATGTATCTAAATATTTATATAATGAGGAGTCAATGAATAAAATGGCTGAATTAAATTAAAAGTAAATCTGTACAAACGTATTTGGCCAAAGCTTGTCATTGTGTATTAATTTCAATGGTATATACAAGCACATGTATAATTACAAAAAAACACTTGATTAAGTTAAGACAATTGTATTTTTTGCTTTTATTGATATATAACTAACATCAACTCTCTGATATATTTTCCTCTTTGTCTTGTAGGCCCAGATTGTGCTCTAACTGTTCCTTCGACGGAGTCCTTCTGGGTACTGCCGAGCGTCAAGCCCTTCGGGACGTCACTTGCGAGAGCTTCTCATAAAGCTGTGGTGCAGGAAAAGGTGATGTGGGTGGTGGGCGGATACACCTTCAACTACAGCTCCTTCCAGATGATTCTCAAGTAAGTCTTTGAGGATAGATAGATTTTTAAAGAGCAGTTCTTACTCATTGTGAAATAGTTTTTTTGAAATCTTTGAATGCTTTCGTGCTAATGCTGTTAAAATGTTCCAATACTTTAGTTCTTTTCGATACCACATGCTTTAAAACAATACCATGTCCGTTATTTTGCACTCAGAAGTACCAAAAAGAGCCATAGTTATGAGAAACAAAACACAGATACATAGAAATAAGAGGACTTCACAAACACGTTGACACCTCTGTACAAACGTACAGGAAGGCATAGCATTTTGTTTGACTGCCGCTAAAGTCACTCCTCTGCCTGCTGCAGGTCTCTGCTGTGCTTAACCACATCACTGCTAACTGTTGAATTCAGTGGTGGACAAGTACCAGCTTTTTCTCGTTTAGCATCTCATAAAAATGTTTTCTATCCACTGTTGACAGATTCACACCACTGCACAAATGTTTACACCTATAAAAAACTAAAACAAAATATGAAAACTAGAAAATACAGACAGAGAGCAGAATCAATACAGGTATGGACACTACAAACACTTCTTCTGGATTATTACTGACTGGAGCCCTGTTCGGGACTCTTTTCTCAATCCCGCTCCCACAGTGTGCGTGATCCACTCCCACTTGCACTTGCAACATGTGTGCAATCCTGGCCGCACCCTGAACAGATTCTGACAATCCATGTAAAATATTCAGAATAAGTGACCGTGTTTTATTAAGGGCAATATTTATATGTTCACGTAAGCACCACCCTGATTATGTTTTCGCTATCAACCACATCCTTGTTATGTGTAACAATGCATGACATGGTTAAAAAAACAGCTGGGAGTCTCAGTCCAATTTACCTAATAGTTATGGCTTTGTAATAACTATGTCAGAGTGATATTTTCTGACCTCATTAACACATCATTTATTATCATTTATTTTTAAGTCATACAGAAAGGAAATTGTTTCCTCATCACTGGGAAGTTTGTGTGTCAAAAAAACTGCAATTCCATCAGCTCTTGCAGACAGTAGACTAATCTTTACTCTGTTAACCCTGTGATGTTACCATCCTCATCATTAGTTGCTTAATGCAATAAGGCCACCCCATGGAACAAGATGTTTTTCCCCAAATAACTGCATAATGGCTCAGCCTCTCTGCGCCCCGATACGTGTGTCGATAGGCCAACAAAACATTAAGAGGTGCATTCGAGCTGTGCCTTCTTATTTATTTACAGAGTTTTAGAGTGCACACTTTTTTGTGGGGCTTTAACAAAGCATCACACAGTCCACCTGCCTGATGATGCTGATTGACAGACACGAATTCACACACATTTACACAGCACCAGCGACTACAGCTGACAAAACAGTGATTAAACTGTGATTTCTTGGAGAATGATTATAACACCAATGTGTGAGACATCTCCTGTATTATCTTGTTTAATATGTGCACAGAGAAGTGCTTTAAAGAGGGCTAACTTGGATCAGGGATCTTGGAGCAAGTGCATCATCTCATCCCAATACATTTCCTTATGGGCGTGTTTCAACAAAGTCCAGTAGTTTTCCAGCTCTGTCACTTTCTCTTATGAGTTCATAGCAATGGAACAATTTAACTCGGGTGTAATGTCATTTCCAGCTCCATCATCTGACTTCTGAGGTAAATGGAATGCAGCAGAAGTCCCCAATGGATGACTCGGTGCAACATTTTGGGATTTTACAGAAAATCTGTACATAATTATGATTTTTTTCATGGCCCCAGTTTCAAACCAGTTTACCCAAGAAGTCTTCTGAGAGGTATTAAGGATAGTTGGAGCAACAGTGTGGCATGCATATGGACACAGACTACTAGTAGTAAGATGGGAGCTGGTTTGTCAGCATGGACAATTGTCAGCCTATTTGTTGTTGTAAACACAAAACCTTTAACTTTATACTGAAGCTTTAAGGATCAACTGATTTTTTTGAGTTAGAAAGAGATGAATACAATGTCTGCACTGTTTTAGTCTGTAGTTTGTAAATGTGTTTCTGTTCTGTATTTTCTTACTGATTTTGCTGCTTGTTCTGTAGCTACAACTTGGATAGTGGCATCTGGAACACTGTTCCCATCAACAGCGGCCCTGTGCCAAGATACGGCCACTCACTCGCTGCCTACCAGGTAAATACACGCATAGCTATGCCCTCACCTCTGTGGGTACAGAACAACTTCAAAAACAAACAACTGTTAGCAGAAGGAGGCAAGACATGGAAATAAAAGCGAAGGTTTGCCCACACATAAAGGAAACTCTCAAAGGAAAACCACATATTTTCAGTTACTGAATAATGCTGCATAGCTTATCTTTAAACACAAAACAAGCGAAATGTTATCTTTCTAATAACCATTTATGAATAGCTAATGAAAGAAAGGAGCTGCAGGTCTACAATATTACTCTTTTTAATACTGTATAAACTAAAATGAATAAATCGATGTTTTGGCACTCTTAAATCTTTCCTTTCACTTTTATTCGAGCATGTATCAGCCTCTCAGCATGCTAGTTCAAACACAGCTGCGCTCATGCTAAATCAAATCTCTCCTCCCCCGCTCAGGACGATATCTTTATGTTCGGAGGGAAACTGGAGGCCAGCTGGGGGAACGTGACAGACGAGCTGTGGGCGTTCAACGTACCCAGTCGGACGTGGCAGCGGAGAAACCCTGTGGTTGGCCCGCCAGCTCAGGCTCAGATTTATGCTGTGGAGGGTCACTCAGCCCACTGTGTCCTGCTAGAGGGGGGTGAGGCCATCATGCTGGTCATCTTCGGCTACTCCCCCATCTACAGCTACATCAGCAACGTTCAGGAGTACAACCTGAGTGAGTCATGGATTCAAGAGCCTGAATTATATCATCAGATAGTTGTGTTGTGCAATTTAGTGGGATAAAAAAGAGCTTTTGTGCTTTTCATAATAGTGTTTATGAATTGATTATGAAACGAAAATAGTGTTTATAGAACTTGAAGTTCTCAGTGATGAGGATATTAATGATGAAAAGTCTAGCTTCATCCATAAAAACATGATACTCTCATCTGATTCTTTGAATTGTCAGGATAAAAATGGCTTGATTCATATTTACAGAACATTTTCTTTTCTGTACTAAAAGCTTTCTTTGTGTTTGTGTGCGCATTTTCAGAGTCCAACATGTGGTCGGTGCCTGAGACTAAAGGAGCTGTTCCCCAGGGGGGATACGGCCACAGCAGCACGTATGACACCGCCAGCGGTAGTGTGTATGTTCACGGAGGCTACAAGGCACTGCCTGCTAACAAATATGGCCTTGTTGATGACCTCTACCGCTACGATGTCAACACCCGGACATGGTAAATTACATCCTTACAATATGCGGTGTATTTATTCATGTGTACATCACTGGGTGTTAAAGCGTTATACCTCTGACACACATGTCCTGCATTCTGTGTTTTCCAGGTTTATTTTAAGAGAAAGTGGCTATCCTCGCTACCTTCACTCAGCTGTGCTCCTTAGCGGCACGCTTCTCATCTTTGGTGGCAACACACACAACGACACATCTCTCAGCAACGGGGCCAAATGTTTCTCAGCAGACTTTCTGGCTTATGACATCGGTAGGACTTGTAATATTCTTTATAACATGCACACTTTGAATGGAGATTTAACCCCCCTGGTGGTTTGTTTTCAACGTCGATAACCCACTCTGGTATCTAATATTTTAACACATTTTTCATGCTGAAATGTTTCAGATCATCAAGCAAATTTTAGTATTACACAAAGATAACCGGAGTAAATACATTTATTGAGGGAAAAAAGTCATCCAAACCTACCTGGCTCGATATGAAAAAGTAGTGACTCCCTTATTAAATCATGAATTAACTATGAGCAACCACATTTTATGGAAAGCTGAGATTAATTTCAGTAGCCACACCTAGGCCTGATTACTGCCTAGAAATCACTTAAACTTAACCTGTCTGACAAAGTGAGGTGGGGTAAAAGATCTCAAAAAGTAACACATCATCCTGCCAAATAAAGAATTTCAAAAACAGATGATAAAGTCATTGACTTTCATCAGTCTGGAAATAGTTACAAAGCCATTTCTAAGCCTTTTGGGCTTAAGCAAACCATGTTGAGAGCCATTATCCACAAATGGAGAAAACTTGGAACAGTGGTGAACCTTCCCAAGAGTGGCCGACCTACCAAAATAAATCTAAAAATGCATCAGTGACTCACCCAGGAGGTCACAAAAGAACCCAGAACAACATCTAAAGACCTGCAGGCCTCTCTTGACTCTGTTAAGGCCAGTGGTCATAATTCAACAATAAGAAAGAGACTGGGCAAATATGGCATCCATGGGAGAACTCCAAGGCCAAAACCATTGCTGACCAAAAAGAAACCCAAGGCTCATCTCACATTTGTCAATTAAAAACATCTTGATGATCCCCAAGACTTTTTGGAGAATATTCTGCGTACTGACAAGACAAAATTGAACTTTTTGAGGGTGTGTATCTCATTGCATCTGGGGTAAAACTAACACAGCATTGCATGAAAAAAAGAAACAAAAACATCATACCAACAGTCAAACATGGTGTGATGGTCTGGGGCTGCTTTGCCGCTTCAGGACCTGGACCACTTGCTGTAGTTGATGGAAACATTAACTGCTCTTTACTCCAAAGTCCTAAAGGTGAACCTCTGGCCATCAGTTTGTGACTTCAAGCTCAAGTGCACTTGGGTTATGCAGCAGGACGATGATCCGATACACGGCAACATGTCCACCATTGAATGGCTTAAAGAACAGAATGAAGGTTTTGGAGAGGGCTAGACAAAGTCCAGACTTACATCTGATTGAGATGGTGTGGCATGAGCTTAAACAGGCCATCCATGCCCGAAAACCCCTCAGTGTGGCTAAATTTAAGCAATCCTGCTAAGAAGAGAGGGACAAGGGTGGCAAAACCAGTTATAAGTTTAAGGGGCAACTCATTTCCACATAGGGTCGGGTAGGTTTAGATGGCTTTTTCCCCTTAATAAAAGAAAATATCATTTAAAAACTGTATTTTGTATTTACTCGGGTTATCTTTGTCTAACATCAAAATTTGTTTATCTGAAACATTTCAGTGTGACAAATATGTAAACATATAAGAAATCAGGAAGGTGGCAAATAATTCTCACTGCACTGTAACAAACAGAAGATAACAACAAAGAAAGGTTACATCAGTTAACAAATCAAAAGCTTTCAGCAGAAAAATACATGCATATGCTGGTCAAGTAATCTTTAATTCTGCTTTTAACATCTCCCAAACTAATATAACATCGAAGTTAAGGTGACCCTGTAGCTCAGAGCACTGTGCAGGCTGCTGGTACAGTTGACTCCAAAAAATGTCAGCACAAGCGATTCAGTCTCCTGTGGCCAAAAAGTAAAATAATACATGTTAGTTAGTCTGTCCAAAACTTTAAAATTGCATAATTTGCATGTAAAAGAATAGAGACACAGGACAACACAATGCTGCTGCTGTCTTGGATCAGTATGTGCAACAATGTGACAGTATTAAGGATTACAATACAGAGAGAAGAGCTGAGGAGTTCTAAGCTGTCCTTAAATGACTTTATTTAAGAAATTACTTTTTTTTTTTTTTTTAGTTCAAGGACTGCTGTTAATCAAAATGTAAAAATGAAACAATAAAAAGTAAATTAAAATACTTTTCGTGATGCTAATGGACTAGATAAACTTGTCTTACATACATTATGCTCTCATGGTTTTCTCAGCGTGTGATGAGTGGACGCTGCTGTCCAAACCAGACCTGCATCGGGACGTCAACCGCTTCGGTCACTCTGCTGTGGTCAGCAACGGGTGAGTCTGTCATTCAGGAAAGGACTTGGAAACCTTCTTCTAAGAAATTAATCTTTACGCTGATGCTCAAAACCTTTCCAAAAGTTATGACTGTCTACTCCAGTTTTTGCAGTTATAAATCTAGCCATGAAAAGGCTTCACGTGGGACACATTTCTCTGATATTTCAATCGGATTGCTTTTGCCTAATATTGACCAATTACAGACTGTTATTTTTGAGAACTTGTGTGTTTTAAGAACAGTATTCATTATATTTTGTTTTGTTTTGTAATAGAAATAAAAATATAAAGATTTGGCAATGTCTAAGCAAGCTTGACAAGTTATATTACTAATGTACTGTATAGTAATTACATTATCCCTGTAAACTACCATGAAATCAGCATGATGAAAATATCATCTGATCTTGTTTTTTTACCCTCTCTTCTCCTGTGTTTTTGCAGCTCCATGTACGTGTTTGGTGGCTTCTCCGGCATGCTGCTCAACGATGTGCTTGTGTACCGACCCCCGAGCTGCCAGGCCTTCTTGGCAGAGGAGAGCTGCGTGAAGGCCGGGCCAGGGGTCCGCTGCATCTGGAACAGTGGCCGCTGTCTCCCCTGGGAGCCCAGCATGGCTAATGAAGGCCTAAACCCTGCCCCTTTCTGCCCACCAAAAGCTGGTGAGACAAAAATCTAAAGCTCTTTGTTTTCCTGGAATTTATTCCTTTGATTCGTCTTCTTATGAATAAATCCTCTCGCTTTGTCCCTTTTAGTGACAGTGGATGAGCGCTGCTACCGGTTCTCAGACTGTGCCAGCTGTACAGCCAACACCAATGGGTGCCAATGGTGCGATGACAAGAAGTGCATCTCTGCCTCCAGCAACTGCACCTCTGTGAGTCGTCCAACAGGGGGCACCAGAGCACTTCTAATGTTTCAGATGTTCAGCTCTGGATCACCCACACAGAAGCATCTTATTTTCTTGAGAATGTATCATTTTTTGTGCAAACATGGCTTTATGATTTAAAGGAAGAAGAGATTTCTAAAACTAGACCAACGCTTCCTGATTTACCTTTATCATCTTCCGCTGTGTTTCATTTCTTCTTTATCTTGTTACAGAACGTGAAGAACTTCACAGAATGCCCTGTAAGGAACGAGCAAGTGTGCAGCAAGCTCGCAAACTGCAAGAGCTGCTCGTTAAATCTCAACTGTCACTGGGACCAGAATCAGTCAGAGTGCCACGCTTTACCTGGTGAGAGAGACATCAGATCCTGATAAAAAAAAAAAATATATATATATATATATATATTATTTCACATGAACGCACATCATCATATGCAAGGCTTCAGGAGCAGATTTCCACACCTGGAGGGAATATTTAAAGAGATATTCATGCATTTCTACCTGCAGGATTTGCACGATACACTGTATGGTTTATTTAAACGCCGCATCTGGTATTTTGCAGAGATGTTCTTTCAAGATGTCACCCTGATGTTGTTTATCAGATCTGACAGTATATTTACTTTGCCTCTCCCTCCACCATCTCCATCCTCTCTCTCTCTCAAATGTTGACTTTGGGCTGAATCTGAAGAATTGGTGCTGTCACTTTATCCATCATTTTCAGTTCATGAAGTCTTGTCACCTAAAGGCTCGTAGCAGCAGCAGTTGGAGCTGCAAATCATATGTGTGTCTGTGAGAGTGTATGGTGCCTAAAAGGGAGTCTCAGTGTGATACACAGTGCATGCAATGATGAAACACATGTATCGTAATGCATACAAATACAATACATTCATCGACATGAAAGCTCTTCATATTTTAGGGGAAGTGGGAAATAACTGGCTATTTATCCTGAAAAGCTCAGTCAGAGGTGAATACGCAAAATCTTTGGTGCAGTCACAAATGAACAAGGTCCCGAATCGTTAATCCCATATGGTTCAGAGGAAAGCAAACATCTTTTAGGCGAGTTTCAGCTCATTGTTTAGCTGTCAGACTAATGACTGTTTGTTTCTTTGGATTCTGTCTCTGGTAGTCCTCTCTTAGAATTATTTTGTCTGCCGCATTAAACTGTTTTCAGGGCAAAAAAGGCAGTAAAAGCCATTGTGATCAGCGCCATACATCACAACACATTAGGACTTAAGTTAATTAGACAACAAATTTTGACTTTCATCAGCCAGATAGACAGAAACACTTCTCGAAATGAATCATGATTCTTCATAACTACTTAACTATTTACCAACGAATTTTCTATATCAATTAAATTTCAGCTTTTATGTCAGCCCCCAAGTGGCCAAAATTTATTAATTGCAAGTTTAATGATTCAGTTATCCAATAATTGCAAACATCTGTCGCTGACTCTCTAAGCTATGATTGAAGTTACACCATTAGTCTGTTGAATAATGGACTTTCCTCATTGGCTGTTCTCCTTTCTACACAAATGGGGCAAACGGTCTCGAATTATGTCCTCTGACTTTGGTACACATCGTCCTTCAGTATAGGAGGTATTGATCTAGTCCTGATTGTTAGAAAGTTAAGAGACTTACAGCCTTGTCACTAAGGGTGGGATAAAATATCAATATAAGAATATTATCATCTACGTATCACTAGAATCACTGGTGCCAAATATGGATATTTCAATCACAAGAGCGGCACTTGACATATTTCCCTGCAAATTTGGCTGACCGTGTCAACAATTCATGACTCCTTAATTATGTGCTATCTACTATATAAATGAGCTGTGTAGTGTCACATTATTATTATGGCACATATTGTATTGTGTCGTATTGTATTATGCCCCATTGTATCAATTTGTACAGTGCTGTGCCATCCTGTATCTTGTCATATTGCATTGTTTAGTAACCTAACAATATGACACGATACGAACGATACGATACTGACAAATGTTTTGATAGGATGTGATATGATACTGACACACTGTATGATGAAATTGGATCATGATATGATAAGATATGTTACGATGCAATACCAAATAATGACATGCTGTCATACTGTATTGAATTGATGATGTCATATGGCACAGTATTGTACCATACTCTACTGTACCTTCCTGTTTTGCATCACATAGTATCCTATAGTAACGTATTTTCTTTATTGGATTGGATTGGATTATACAAGTATGTATCATTGCATTGGATTGCATTGGATTTTATCGCATCAGATCAAATGGTTTTAACAAAGTAATTCCCTTACAGACAAATCTTATACTTGCCCACATACTTATTTTCTTTTGTCTTCCTACAGCCCAGCAGTGCAGTGAGGGATGGAGCCAAGTGGGCGAAGCCTGCCTGAGGATCAACTCCAGCCGTGAGAGTTATGACAATGCCCAGCACTACTGCAAAAACCTCAACGGGAACATCGCCTCGCTCACCACCTCCAAACAAGTAGACTTTGTGCTGGAGGAGCTGAAGAAGCTGCAGCAACACGACAAGGTAACATAATTTTGTGTACAACTTAAACGAAACAGATGAAGTTTGTATAAAACTGAGACTGAAATGATTGACAGACAGCAGGCGCGAACAGGAAGTCAGTCATGCAGTTTAGGCTGATTTTGTCCTATTCATATCCCTACTTTTGAATTACTCTGCTTTCAGTCTGATTGCAGTCCTCTTTGTAGCATGTGTAATTTGTGTCTTCCAACTGTTTTTCATCAAATTGTTCCCACTTGGCAGCGTCACAAACAGTACGTTTTGTTTCTGACTACGATTCAGCTCCAAGTAGAAAACAATGCCAGGCGTCAGTGTCTGAGATGCTACGCCGGATGAATCAGACTGCGATAATCACGCTTCACTTAGTTTTGTTTTCGCCTTGTTTGAATTATTTGATCCCTTGTAACACAGTCACAGATTCGTCTTTCTCACTCTATTCATCAAACCAGGGCCACATGACTCTGTCCCTGTCTGTAGGAACAATCAGAAGCACTTAGAGAATCTCAGGCACTGACTTCTGCTCAGTTTGATGGGCTTGTTGTTTTCCCTTCAGCTTGAAAACTTTAAAGTCCTGCCCTTCTATAGTTCAAACATACTATATCAGTATATATCAGTATATATCACTATATCAGTGGGGCCAAATTGAATTTGTAAATCCCAGTATATTGTAAATTTCCAAAATTCCAATACTGTGCATCCCTAGTTTTTATTGTTAGTTTTCTCCTCCACTCACATTTGGCGACAGAGCTGTCAATTATTGTGTTTAACACTGATACCTCTAACTATTTAAAACCAAACTACAAAGGAAATAGAACCCTGACAGATTTTTTTGAAGGATGACAGCAAATTTTGAAAGCTGTCCGTTAATTTGACCGACTGGAATGATGAGGACGAGCCTGCGTTTCAGCACATGCACACAGACAGATGCATACACCTTTTCCATTTTAAACATATGGACTTATTTAATCTCTTACAAATCTTGCAGCCAGCGGGCTCTTTCACTGACTTCGACGCCGTAGATTAGTAAAAGCATGTTGGTCTCCGTGGTGACGGCACACCGAGAGGCTGCTGGCGATGTCTTAGGACGTCACAGAGGGAAACAGGTCAACATGCAGAATTAAGGAAAAGTTTTTCTTAAGATTTATTTATCGCACATCTGTGTGCAGCCGCTGTAAAGAATCATCAGCACATAAAGGCTGAGCAATTACATAGATATTTCTAAGAAATAATGTTCTCTTTATATACTATTCACCTTATCACAAAAAGAACGACAGCCTCCTGCAGAGTCAAAATGATAATGAGAGCAGCTGGTGAGCACTCTGTAGTATTTATGAGATCATACAGTAAACTTTAGCTAAGTGATCAGAAGTCTGGCTTAATTCATGATGCTTAACCTGAATAAAGTCCATTATTTTAGTTTTAAAACCAGAATATTGAAATATAAGAAATAGTCATTACAGCTTGTAAACATTGTACATTTTAATTTATTAAGTTTACACAGCTTAGTTCAAGCCTATTTATTTTTAATGCAAGTCTTAAGCAAGCACTCACCTTCTCATCTGGCCATGGCCACACGTCGTCTTTGCTCTGACGGAAAATTATGGAGCCTGCTGATGAGTTTCTGCCTCTTGTTTTAATAAGTACATCGTTTGAGCTCAGTCTGTGTCTGAAACTAGTTTGTTTACTAACGTGCTGTTTTGCATCATTTCCCTGAAGGCAAATAACTCATCACACCTGTAAAATGATTTGTAGGAGAATTTTAATGATATTCTTAGTTCCTAGATGTAAATACAGGAGCCATTTATTCCACAAATGCCATCATGGAGAAGAAAAGGAAGCACAGGAATTTTAATTTTTGTTTAAACTTTACAGCGTCTGTCCCCCTGGGTTGGCCTGAGGAAAATCAATGTGTCGTACTGGGGTTGGGAGGACATGACCCCCTTCACCAACACCAGTCTGCGATGGCTGCCCGGCGAGCCCAGCGACTCTGGTTTCTGTGCATACCTGGAGGAGCCTCAGGTGTCCGGCCTTAGAGCCAATCCATGCACTGCCACCGCCCATGGACTCATCTGTGAGAAGGCGACTGGTGAGAAACACTTGCTAATGCTTATTCATTGTACAGTTTTATTTGTTTGGATAAAAATGCGGATTTTACTTTCTGTTTAGGAAACCCTAACCAGAGCAGCCGTCCCTCCTGTAAGAAGCCATGCTCGCTGCACACAAACTGTGCCAACTGCACCAGCCAGGCCACAGAGTGCATGTGGTGCGGCAGTGCTCAGCGCTGCGTTGACTCCACCGCCTACGTCATCTCTTTTCCTTACGGCCAGTGTTTGGAGTGGCAGACCGGAGAGTGTTTGGGTAAGAGACTTTACTCTACTAGACTTAATCTAAAAAAGGCTGCTTTGTTTACTGGCTGGACTAAGGTTGCCAGCATTAAGCTCTTGTAGACTGACTTCTTTTAGGAGTCAGTTTTAATCACTGCGAGAGTGGAGGTTAAGGTGTTTGTGTCCAAGGGAAATAGTATTAGTTCTCCTGTGATTGGCTTTCAGAGGTGTTTTTGTTTGTAACGGTCAATTACTCTCGTATATAGTCAACCCAACTGTTAGATTTCCCTGCTGAGTGTGCTGCAGATGGACTCTTTATCATTAGTCAGCTCTAAGAACTTTGAAGACTCAACAGAGATTGAAGAAATTTCAGACACAAGCCAGTAAGTTACTTCACTTTGTTCATTAGAGGAAGGCACAACTACTGCATGCACATTTATTAATGTACTGCCAAACATCCATAGTTTAATGAATAAATCACAGCCCTCTGAAGAGATTTCCTGACACATTGTGTCAACACTTTGTGGCTTCTCATAACACTTGTGCCATAAAAGAGAGCAATGCAAATGGAAATTAATTGGCCAAAGAAGGCGACAGCAGTTGGTAATTATGTCATGTGACATAATATTCTATATCAGTGGTTCTCATCTTTGGTTCAGGACCCAACAGTGGGTTGCAAAGCTGTTTCCAGTGGGTCACAACCAGTCTGGTGAGGAAAGATCTGAGAAGTACTGCTGTCCTTAGTGGACATGCATCCATACATGTTATTTTACAGTTTCATCATAGTAATGGGTAAATGTTTTCTCTATATTTCGACTAATTTGTCTCCTGTTCTTGCAAAAACAACGTTGCTTCTCCCATGATAATGAGGTCATTTCTCAAAATCTTTCAAAATAAAAAAGAATACATGTATTCATGGGGAAATGGGGTATAAATTGTGTTTATGTGTCTCTTTTTTAAAGTCATTTATTTTGTTCTATCCATATTAAAACTGCAAAATTATTCATTAAATAAACATATGTTTTTTTTTTTTTGGTTTGTTTGTTTGTTTGTTTTTTTTTTTGGAAACTGGTGGGTCTCGAAGCGAGACCAGTTGGGAACCACTGTTCAATATCATACCCTATTGTATTGTATCGTGTGATTTGCGTCATATTGTATCTAGTAATGTGTATTTCAATTAAAAGTGTTATTCCAGAGCTACTGGCAATCACGTGCTAATAGCTATGTATCGTACTATTTGAACATATTGTATTGTGTCCTGTGATGTCGTATCATCGTATCATCGTATCCTATCATATGCTGTGCTGTGCATTTCAAGGAAAATTACTGTTGCAAAGTAACTGGCAATTACTTGAAAAAAGTAAATGGAAATAGCCATATGGTAACATTGTTTGTATCATACAGTATTGTATCAAAATGTCTTGTATGGTGTGATATGGTATCCTGTAAAATTGTATTGCTACATATATAGTACTGTGCATTCCAAGTAAATTGCCATTCCAAAGTGACTGCCAATTACTTGAAAAATTGAAATAACCTTTAATGGCTTACAGATTTAACATTGGTACGTACTAATTTGAAGTTGAGAAGCTGTTTTTTTTATCCTGGCAGTACGTGTGAAATAGATAATTTATGATCATTTTCATAAAAATGTTCAGTAAAATTGATGAAAATTGAACCAAAGTCAGTTTCATAGCACCTCTACAGTCTGTAACATAACAGGCGTGTCTGGCATTACAGCTTTCTTTTTCTTTGGTTATTTATTTATGGTTTGTTAACGGCTACTAAGTCATTCTTCTCAGTTATACAAATTTACAGCCACATGTTGACATAATGCTCATGAAGAGATACTACTGCTACTATTACCCCAAAAAACAGGAAATAAATGGAGGCCACTCATATTCCAAAGATGATTTTAGTACAGATGGAAATTACTTCAAAGAAAGCTTAAGAGTCTTCTTTCTGGTCTTTAGAGATAGAGACTGCCAGTCAATGACAAGCAAGACTTTTGTTGAAACTCAGTCATAATTTTACAGTTTTTAGTAGTTACTTTCAATATTCTGTACATGTTTTCTGTAGTAAGTACTTAAAATTGCAGTATATTTTACAGTTTGTCAAGCAGCAAAAGAAGACCAAAGAAACAAAAAAGGTTCCCATAAAAAAGGTGTTTGAGATAAAGAGTAAGATGCTAACAGTCAAACAGGAAATAATTTAAATCCCTTGTTAAAATTCCTTGCTATTTTCATTCACTAACATGGCTCAAGTAAAATAAAAAACTGTGTGTTTTCCTTCCTCATTGGTAAAAAGATAGAAGAGCTCTTCCCCTGAAGGTTGCTGTGGTTGTTAAGGTTGGTGTTTTTGTGCCGTGTGATCCATGATTTACACTCAAAGTTGTGTCAGATCATAAATACATCTTTGATCAGTTTAGCTAGTAACAAAATTTACTGAGCCGAGGGGTACAGGCTCAAATTCATTTGTGTCAACTGGTGTTAGGTAACTCCGATGTTTGTGCTGGGGAATTTGTAGCTTTCAGCGTGAAGGACAGAGAAAGTTATCCTCCACAGTCACTTCTCTCTTTTCTTTTTTTGTTTGTTCTGTCTGACTTTGCTCCTTCACTTTCACTCTTGAAGTTTCAGTCACCACTTAAGTATTGAATTATCTCACATATCGCATGCTTTATGCTGAGTAGACTGCATAAATGCACTTAGAGGGGTAGACGGAGGATGAAATACTGTGGAGTATCATCGCCTGCAGGGAGACTTTGAAAGGGCAGACTGTGTTAGTATTTGTTGTTCTCTGTAGAGAGAAGTTATGTGTTGGAGATCAAAGTCTGGACGAGAAGTTAGACGTGCTTGTAGGCAATGGAAGTGATTTTTCTTGGCTTTGAACAAGAGTTAAAGTGATGCCTACCTTGTAAACAAAAAAGTTCCTTCCATGGCATATCTTATTATTGTTACTTTTTTTCCTGTTGGACCAAATTCATATCAAATCATGACTTCAAAGTTGAACAATGACTTGGTGAGACGCTACACTTTTACATAGTGGTATCAGATCTCCTCCTGTAATTTTATGTAGTTGTTTTATTTCCAAAAAGTTGGGACATTGTGTAAATTTGGACAAAAAATTTGGTGGTTTGCAATAAACTTGTTTTGAATTGTATACAGCAAAAAGCTACGATATTGAATTTTAAAAATGGTCAACTCTATAGTTTTTGGAAATACACACAGTTTGAATTTGGTGCCTACAAAATGCTCCAAAAAGTTGGCACACATTCAAGAAAAGAAAAGACTGGTAAAGTTGTCGAATGCTTATTAATTGCACAGATGAGTAAGTTACAGGTGATGAGTCCTCCAGCCTAAAGAAGAAAAAGACCGTCCAGATTGCTATCAACACAAAGTTAAAAAGCCCAGCATCTGTGATCGTGTTGGGGTGTATTAGTGCTAATGGAATGGGTCACCTGCACGTCTGTGAAGGCACTATCACTATAGAGAGAGACATACAGGTTTTAGAAAATATATGGCTATGTTTACACTGCAGTTAAAGTGGTCCATATCTGATTTTTTTCCCTCATATGTTACTCATATCTGATTTTTTTCTCACAGTGTAAACATAAGTCACACTGAATCTGATCTTTTTGTACCAGATTCAGGTCAGTTTGAAATGTGGTACTAAATCAGATTCATATCTGATCTTTTGGACTTTGGACCCCAGTGGGAACCGCCAAATCAGACCTGGGCGAAAGATCAAATTTAAGCATTAAGAACTGCAGTGTAAACACAGCCTAAGACTTATGATTTGCAAAATACATAATTTGGCTACTTAAGATCCACATCAAGCAAGAACAAGAAGGAATTCAACTTGTCTTCAGTTCTCAGACACAGAATAAAAGCATGTTAACATGTTGTAAATTCTGAATGTTTTCACAAAACAGCAAAATTTACGAGTTTAAAGATGCCTCATTACCTCCGCCAAGGAGGTTATGTGATCGGGTGGGTTTGTTTGTTCGTTTGTTTGTTAGCAACATAATTCAAAAAGTTGTGGAAATGTCAGAAATGGCAAAAGGAAGAACTGATTAGATTGAGACTGATCCAGATCACCGTCTGGATCAAGGAATTTTTTAAATGATGCTGTACTATTGGGAGATAGGGCTAATGGCAGAGGTCTGCGCTGTTGCCACTTTACACCAGGAGATGGTGGACGTTAGTAACTTATTCAAAGTTTTGGACTTTATAGAGTTTGAAAGACATGCACCAAGTCTAGGAGACGAGTCGGAGCGTAACAGAGAGAAAGACAGCGAATTGTAGAGAGAATGCTCACAATGCCGGGAGGAATAGAGGAATATTCACCCTCTGCCTTGACTTCTAGTCGTCAGGTGAGACCATGGGTGCTTCAGCCATGACAGTCCACACGTAGCGAAGCCAGTGCTTTGCCTCACCGTGTCTCCACCCCACCGGGGAGGGAGTAATCGGCAAATTAGATTTTGGGAGTGATCTGGATCACCGTCTGGATCCAGGGATGTTTTTAAAGGATTCTTCACTATTGAGAGAAAGGGCTGATGGTGGGTGTCTGCACTCTCTGAGTGCTTTTCTAGTGTTATATTTGTGCTATATTCTGTTGAATATAGGTCAAAAGGATTTTAATGTTACTTAATTCTGTTTTTTATACACATCTTACACAACATCCCAACTTTTTTGGCATTGGAGTTTGTAATGGATGTATCACAATACTACCATTATCGTTATCCATGTTTTATATATTGTCCTGTATTATATTTAGATGTTGGGTGTTGGGGGTGCAGCATCATTTACAAGAACTCCTACTTTTTCTCCCTCCAGAGAACTAATTAGTACATAATATTTTATTTACATTATCACATGCATACCTTTAGTGCTATCTGAAGGAGAGCCACATCCATAATCCAGTCCATAATTGTTTCTTCTTTTACAAGCAGAAGACCGCCACTATCACATAGAGTGCTTCTGTTGTAGAGTGACTGACACCTTTGACCCCCTGACAACCTGTGAACTGGCACACAGTCGCAGAGACAGTGGTGACGTCAGCATTCAATGAGCGGTCGGGATCACTCTCGTAGTGCGGCCGGGTTTACAGCCAGGACAGGGCAAGATTTTAGTCGCATAGTCTGACGTGGTGATGTTGTGTAGTCTGAGCTGACCTTACAACACTAGGAGTTCTGTAGGACTGAGTGTTAGTGATATTGATCGCCTTCACACCAAGTGAATAGGTTAAACTGTGGTAAAAATCCTTTTTTGTTAAGCGTAGGGATCAGACTCAGTGTATGAAGAAATTTTCTGATAATAGTTGCAGTGTTTCAATTCATTCCCAGTGGCTGCCCCCCGCTTTCTGTGATTGCAAACAATCTGTAGATTGTATTGTTTTGTGTTGTGTAGTATTGTATTGATCCCATTGCGTTATATGATATCTCTTCGTGTAGTGTCAGGTTGTTTGGTATTGATCTTATGGTAGAGTATTGTAAGATATTGTATTTTATTGATGATGTCCTATTATATTGTGTTGAATTCTACCATGTTGTATTGTATCCTGTTACATTGCATCTAGTTGTATCAAGTCATATTGATCATTTCCTATTGAATTGTGTCCTATCCTATCATATTGCTGTTGCACTGGGATGTATTTATGCATTATTTTGCATCATATTGTATAATAATGTATTAAAATCTGTGATTTTTAATCATTTTTTATATTTGTAATATTTCCTTTCCTGCTGTTCAAAGCTGTGGATGAAACTATTTGATATTTGAGTATTTCTTACTCTAGAAGCAAAAGTGCCCAACAAAGTTGCAAGTTAATGTGTTATGGCTTATTTTAACCTTCTTATTGAGAATGTTTCCCTGTTTTCCCTGTATCAGAGGAGAAAATGATCTTACTTTATCTGAAAATTTGATTATGAGAGTGGTTGATTTCAAGCAACATTTTCCCTTCTGCTGATTGTTTAGAAAAACATGTCAAAACACAGAAAAATCAGTTTCTTTCTGGTGTTGCTCTCAGATATTGAAGCAGTGCGCCTGTCACTTTGATCAATAATCTTCGTAGCCTCTGGAAGTCGAGCAAGAACATTTTGTAAGCAGTGAAACACCCTGCAGACATCAATTTTGGACATGTAAGCACAGAATCTCCTAAAATCAGATTTTTTGACAGTTTGACCTCAAACGTCAGATTTTACTGATGCATTCTGGGATTGAATATTGATTTTACACCTCTGTATATTTTAAAATGTACATGGTCCAGCCTTGACATCGCTGTGTGGACAACCTGGGCTAGGAGCACAGGTTTATGAGAACGGTCTAATCTGGCTGAAACATGACTTGTTTTTCTGTACATGCCCAGTGTAAAACAGCTTGAGGCGTCAGATTAAGTTGTTCATTTTCACACGTATCGATTTACTGTCAAAATCCACAATAGAGATGATTTAGTTCTCACAGCAGATTTTTTATTTCATCTTGCTTAGTATTATGTTGAGACAAAAGTCCTCATCCAGCTGCTCTGCTCTCAGAATTTAATGTTCTCGAGAAATCTGCCACTTACGGCCTGTCGTCAGAACAAACTTAAATGGCCTTACTTTGTGCTGATTGCCCTGGTGTTGTCATGGTTTCACATCCATTAGCGGAATAGCTGGAGATTTGTTTGACATAAAGTGAGGTAAAAGCACTCAACGTTTGTCTCCTTAAAATAGAATCGGCATTCTCCCCCCCTTAACCCCCCACTACCCGCCCTCTCTGATTGTCAGACTGGTGGTGACGCTGAAACTTGTCAAGCAATTTAGCGACCCTGAAAGTTTGTCCCCCAACTCAGAAAACAGCACCACTCCCTGAGGTCTCTGAGTTTAGAGCGAGGTGCCACTTCAAGTGTCACATTGAAGCCTCTTATTGAACTTTGCTCAAATCACAGACTTTTCTCCGGCCCTGGTTTGCAGACACAATATATCTGTCTCATTTTGTGGCTTTTTCCCTCTCAATCACCTGCTCAACACCTGCTCCTTAAGCGCTCCAGAATCTGTTGTTCTGACAGCTCCTTAAATAACTAGTTTTTGTTTCAAAGCAGAGCACATAAATACTACTGGCCCTGCAGGTAGGGCTATAAAAGCCTTCAAAATAAATCCTGAATGCTAAATCTTCATTGCATAGTTTTTTGCGTCCCTGGGCCTTGTTTTAATGCATTTCTATAAATTAGGATGCCACTGGTTGTTTCAAGGTTACTGCCCTTAAAATGATTTAGTGTTGTATGTTTTGTCTGAATACCAAAGCTAATATATAGACTTGAGTGTTCACTAATACTGGGTGTGAAAAGATTAGACAGTGCATTCAAACCCAACTTTTTAAATTTGATATTACAGCCTGTTGCTACAATAGTTTAATTAATATTTTTCAGATTTCAACAATTCCATTTCTCTTATCCAGGAAGACAGAACACTCTGGATTCATAAAGAAATATAAACAAGCAACTTGAGAAAATTTGATCACAGAGCAAAAAACAATGAAAATGTGATTCTGTTATGAAATAAAAAATATAAAAGTCTCTCCCTTTTCTTTGTCTCTTTTCAGCCCAGAACTGTTCAGGCCTGCGGACCTGTTCCCAGTGTTTGGAGCAGCCCGAGTGTGGCTGGTGTGGTGACCCCAGCAGCACCGGGAAGGGCCTCTGCATGGAGGGCTCCTACCGGGGTCCCATGAAGAGGTCGGCCAAGCAGGGACAGCAAGGCCAGTCTCAAGACATGAGCCTGGAGCCGGGCAGCTGCCCCAAAGACAAAGGCTATGAGTGGGCCTTCATTCACTGCCCCGGTAAGAAATCTACTTCCTGTTCATCTTACTGAAATTACAGAGTATATGTCGTCAGCGCATAGTCCTGAGTGTTGGTGTAACCAATGACTGTCATGTTTAAAAAGACGGTCGGGTTACAGCCTCCCCATGCAACTTATCTGTCCCCTGATGAGTCAGTGCAACCTTATCCTAGTGAGCCATTTAATGCTTTTATGGAGCCACAGGCCATACAACCCCAATATGTAGGATATTTCTATACTCACTGATTCTGAAGGTTAAACCGATTATCATGTAATCACATGTTAGAGTTTTTGCATGTTTAACCTGATTAGGGATGTTTTTATGCATGTTAACAGCCCTTACTAAAAACCTTCCCAACAGCTGATATACATGCTTGATTCTTAAAGTGAATCAGAGCTGACACTCTTAATTGGCTGGATTCCTGTCGAGCCAAAATCAAAGTTATAATTAAGCAAATTAGTCCGGCCTCTTTCATGGGTTTACTCCTGGGCTGTGCCCCATCAGGATGGCGAAATGTGGACGGACACACCCCAAATTGCTTTGCGACCCATCAAAATAGAGTCCGTTGTCTTTAGTTTAGGAGCCTTTTCAATCAAATTAGCTCTCTAGAAGGATTATTTACTGCTGTTTTCTTTGAATGTAGAATTTTGTCTAAACAAGGATGAAAAGCTGTTGAAAAGTGGCATGCAAGTCTGGTTTACATCACTTATATTCCAGCACATTTGGAGCAGGAAAACTGCCGCTTACATGCACAGTGAAGAAAGTCAGATTATCAATAGCATCAAGTTTTGTGTAGTGTGATGGTGGCAGCTACCATGCAGTAATGATGTTGAATGTGTCAGCACTTAAACTGGTATATTGGTTGCTCTTGTATACAGCCAACCTTTCAAATGGAAAAAAAAAAAAGTTTAAAGTATGTCTTATGCTTAGGAATATGAGGTTGTTTTTTGAGTAGGTTCATTTTGGTTGATTAGAAAAGTAACAGCCATCTGGATTATTCTAAAGGGCAGGACTGATTAAATAATAATTAATTTGACATGGCAATCACCAGCACCTGACAGTTCTGAGGATTCTGTTGCTTTTCCAGGAAGCAATAACAAACAACCTCATGTGTGAAAGTTTCTGAGCTCATGTCAAATCAAAGCTGTTAATTAACTACAGGGAGAAAAAGCAAATTATGAAAGTGATCAAATATAAACTATTTGAAATGTTCTCCTGTATAAAGGCTTCCTTTGCAGACATTAACGATCATAATTTGCAAGCAGGAGTTAAATTTTATGTTCTTAATGGTTAAGAGCGAGGGTGGGCAATTGGTGGCCACATTTGGTAGAGCAGGTGTCCAACTACAGAGGCTGTAGTCATCGATGCACTGGTCACGAGATTGATTCCCAGTCTCTGCACTGTTTGGTGCATGGCTTCCCCCATTCTCTCTCCTTATTCACTGTCTCTCTTCAGCTTTCCTATAATAATAGAGACAGAAAGCCCCATGAATAATAAAGGAAAAATATTTTATGAAAACACTGAAAAATTGACACATTACCATCATAGTATTTTATCACTGGTATATTTTTAGTTCTTTTCCGAATGTAAAATATTTGCTTAAAGTCCCCGTAAAGGGCCATTGTGTTATGAACTACCGGGCCAGAAATCTCTGGTTGCTATGGGGTAATTCCCCATAGCAACTGGTAATGCAGTGGGGCGCTACGTTTGCCCCACCCAAATAAACCAGGCCAGGAAAGAGGTGAAAAACAGTCTAAAAGAGTTCACACATAGATCTCAGTGTTTTCAGCCTTATTCAAACATATCTTGTGTGTTTAGACACACATTTTTGGATTTTAATTTACATGGGCTTCAAACAGTAAATACTATGTTCCTGGTTATAAAAAGTAGCTTGAATTCTGTGTTTAGCTCTTCATATTAGGCATTACTGTGTGTGTTTGTTTAAATATTGTTATACTGAATGAAGTTAAAGTCATGGATTTGTACCTTATGTTAAATTAAGTTATTATAATGGTAAAATCTGATAGAGGGCAAGTTAGGAGAAAATCAGTGTGGCTCTCCTCATCACTCCAAGTTTCCCATCCCTGATATAGAATTTAAAAAAATCAATATTGACACCTATTATTTAACAGCTGAATTTACCTGTCTCTTTGTTTCTCTCCCAGCATGCCAGTGTAATGGCCACAGCACATGTGTAAACGGCAGCGTGTGCGAACAATGCCGTAACCTCACCACAGGCCCCCACTGTCAGACCTGCATGCCTGGTTTCCATGGAGACCCCACGAATGGAGGCAAATGCCAGGGTGAGTGCTGCAGAAATGAATTTTCTACATGTGTTAGTTAATGGATTTACTTGTTATCATTTTGTGGTTAAGCTCATTTTGATCTGAACTCAATCATCTGTGAACACCAAAGCATGAATTAAATTCTGTTTTCATGTTTGCTCTGGAACTGCTGGCTCTGTATGATAAACTTTTAGAGGAAAATCATCAACTTGCTTGTTTTTAGTCAGTGTAATTCATGATAAGCATGCAGTAATGCAGCATCATGACCAACAGAGGGCACTGTTGTGTGCTGATTAGATTCAGTGACATTAGTTTGTCCTGTTTGATTGATGAAAATGTTGCTCCATATGTTGGTTTCATTAAATGTGAGCAGAAAAGCGTTTCAAAGGCAAAATAGAGAAAGCATTAGTGTTGGTATGTTTTTGCTGCAGACACTTCACTCTCACTTCAGACAGAGAAATGTCATGATTAACTGTGTTTTCCTTACATGAGAGTAAGTGTAGAGCAGGTGTTGTTCACTGTGGGGAATACAGGTGAAGCTGAAGGTCAAACTTTGACTTGTTTTTGTTTTCCAACCTCTAAAATCCATCTTTGTTTACATCGTATGTTATGACTTTGAATGATGAGTTCTCACCAAAAAGCACCATGTGAATTCTAACCTATGTGGACCCGAGCTTGTATATCTGCAATGACAGCATATTTTTATTTCTTTTCTTTTTTTTCACAATTTGCAGAGTGCTGTATTCGGCTATATCTCTCTGATTGAGTTTTCTGAATAGCACATGATGCAGAGATTTATTATCTGCGACTGCTGCCTGATGCAGAATAAATTTTCCTGAGCGACAGCAGGCACATAATTTATACAGCAGTCTAGTTTTCAGAGCTAAAGCAAATAATGCCTGCTGAATTTAATGCAGAAATGAGGGGTAAACATTAGGTTTTAAGCTAAGAAAAGGACATTTCACCCAAAATAGAATGACTTGATTTGTATTTAGTAACAGTACCAGTCTTTCTATGAAATGAATTGTCTGGAGACTAGCAGAAAAGCCTCCTTGTCAGGAGGGAATTTACAGACACTCGCCCCTTATGAGACATGAATAGCATTCCTGAGAAATTACAGAGAGGCTATTGTCTGACAAACACACCTGGAAGCCTGAAGGTCTCAGGTAGCATCTGTTAATGCTTAACCTGTAAGTTGAAACATCTGACGAAACATCTCATGCTATAACTGCATGTAAATAACAAAAGGGTTTGATGACAACTTATTTTATTGTCATGACTTTATACGAGTCTGTGCCAGAAATACTACTCTGTTAGACTTTATATATTATTGATTTACACAAAGAGTAACATGCGGTTGTGTTAAAGATGTTATCAGACACACACCACTAGAGAAGGTGGCAGCCGGGGCAGCCCTGCACTGATGCCCGGAAATTAAACCAGCAGACTGGGACAGAGATTACATCAGAAAGAACCAGCAGAATTTAATTGCCTTCCATTTCTTTTCGTATTGTATTCTTCTTTCATATTTGAATGTGTTCACCAAATAAGAACACCATTGTGATAGCCAGGCAGGCCTCTCCCAGATTTCTGGTTGTGCTGCACAGAGGAATTTTAAATATTTCATCAACGTTATGAACTCCCAAAGATTCATTTTTCTGTTGAATGGAACATATTGAGAAGTATTTTAAAATAAAATATTTGTCAACTTCTGTTTTAGTTCTGCAGACACCACATATTAGTGACCAGTCTTCATAAACACAAAAACTGGACTTAATAAAAATGGCTGCAGTGGTTGTACAATAGTGTTTTTGTTTATGGGAGGGACCTGCTTATTGACATCTTGGTCACGCTCTCTTTAACTGTCTCTTGTGGTTGTGAATTATACTGCATAAAGATAAAAAATAAGTAAATAAAAATGGTTGGAAAACATACTTGGTTACGAGGTTGCACAGATACGCGGTTGGCCCTGTATTGTGTCATATCCTATCATGTTTGAGACTGAATTAATCCGACAGTTGTCCTTTCAAGGGATATTTTGTTAACTTCAGCCATATTAAATATCACAGAATAGCCGTGTAAGATGGTCTGACTTGCAGACCGCACATCTCTGACTGCCACTCTCACAGGCTGTTAATCTAAGACACAGTCTCTTTCAGAATGGAAGTGCTGTAATTTGCCAGAAAAACATGTTCGATTTTTTAAAATGAATTTCACTTAATTCATAAACAAAGTCTGCGAGTTACATTTGTGAAATAACCACATTGCTAACTTTACTAAGACACATTTCAAAAATAAAACAGAGAAAAAGATCAGAGGTCTAATCCAGGATTAAATGTATAGACCTGTTTGAGAAGTAGTTACACGAATGCTTTAACTTTAGTTAAGCTAACATAGCTATGCAAGCTACGTAATTAACGTTACTACATAAGCCAATGTAGCTAAGTTAGCTTTAGCAATGTTAGCATTTTTAAACAGAGCTTAAGCTAATTTAGCTATTTAGAGAATGTAGCTATGTAGCTGCTTTGAGTGCATTGCTTGTCTTTTGCTACATTAGCTATGTAGCTACTGAGTAGCTTTTCCAGTTAACAGAGCTAAGTAAGCTACGTTTGCTGTGCTAGACTGTTAGAATGAATGAAAGAAAACTTTTTTCCTGTAATCAGACTGTTTACTCTGCTTTATTAAACCTTCTGTTATCAGGTTTTGCAGACCAGGTTTTTAACTTTTAACTTTGAGTATCCTAACCGTTACTTTAACCCTAAACAGAAATTTAATCCAATTTTATTTTGAAAGTTTTAGCCTGCATTTCCCTTCTGAAAGAGGCAGCATCTCAGTTGAATGGTCTGCAGCCAGGCTTCTCTCATGTAGCATGAATTTGGCATACTGTACTGTTTTGTATTGTATCTTACAGTATCTTATTACATTGTGTCTTGTATCACATTTGGTTTGATTGTACTTACCCGCCTGTATCGTACTGTAAAGTATTGCCTTATGTCCCACTATATCATAAGGTACTGTTTTGGGCCATCCTGTATCATTATATCACGTATCTGTATCTGTATTATATCACGTTTTATTAAAATGTTCTAAGAGTTTTCCTAATGTAACGTTGTTGTAATGTTGTGGTGACATAATGTTTTCATAACGTAACATAACGTAGGTATCAGGCTGTATTTTACTGTTTGATACCATTACGTCTTGTATCAAATTAAATCACATATGTGAATTACAAAGTGATATTAACATAGTTTAAAATTCAAACTTCTCAAAGTTGCTTGATTGGCCAGATTCCATACCATCACCAGGCAAATCCATCTTGCAAAGCTCTGATTTTTAACATTTGTGCCCAGTCTGAGAATGGACGAACCAATCAGCATCATACAAGGAGAATGAGGTGTTAGCTATGGGCGTGGTTTATTTGTACTACAAGCTGGTGAACAATAGCTGCCAGTGTTACAGCTCAGATGTAGCTAGTGGCAGATTTATTAGAACTGGACAACATTTCTTTATGTTTAAAGGAAGAGCAAAGAACCCCACCAAATGCTTTTCTTGCCAGAAAAGATTTCTTTTGCTGATTCTCTGACCAGCTTTGGGAAAAATTTGATTCACCAACTCGCCTCACTGATGGTTAACAATAATAGTGACTTCCTGTTGAGCTCACATTTTGTAGTTATAAGAGCTGCACAAGACAACTATGTCATACAGTTGCTAGAAAAAGTATGTGAACCCTTTGGGATTTCTTGGATTTCTGCATAAATTGGTCATAAAATGTGTTCTGATCTTCATCTAAGTCACAACAATAGACAAACACAGTCTGCTTAAACTAATACTGCATAAAAATGATATGTTAAGATGTTTTTATTGAACAAAACATGTAAACATTCACATTAACCCTCCTCTGGCAGCAATAACCTCAACCAAACGTTTCCTGTAGTTGCAGATCAGACCTGCACAACGGTCAGGAGGAATTTTGGACCATTCCTCTTTACAAAACTGTTTTCAGTGCAGCAATATCCTTGGGATGTCCAGTGTGAATCGCTCTCTTGAGGTCATGCCACAGCATCTTAATCGGGTTGAGGTCAGGTCTCTGACTGGGCCACTCCAAAAGGCGTATTTTCTTCTGTTGTTGATTTACTTCTATGCTTTGGGTCGTTGTCCTGTTGCATCACCCATCCTCTGTTGAGCTTTAGTTGGCGGACAGATGGTCCTAAGTTTTCCTGTAAAATGTCTTGATAAACTTGGGAATTAATTTTTCCATCAATGACAGCAATCCGTCCAGGCCCTGAGGCAGCAAAGCAGCCCCAAACCATGATGGCCCCTCCACCATATTTCACAGTTGGGATGAGGTTTTGATGTTGGTGTGCTGTGCCTTTTTTTTCTCCACACATGGCGTTGTGTGTTCCTTCCAAACAACTCAATTTTGGTTTCATCTGTCCACAGGATATTTTGCCAGTAGTGCTGTGGAACATCCAGGTGCTCTTTTGCAAACTTCAGCAATGTTTTTTTTGGACAACAGTGGCTTCCTCCGTGGTGTCCTCCCATGAACTCCATTCTTGTTTAATGTTTTACTTATTGTAGATTTGTCAACACAAATGTTAGTATGTGCCAGAGATTTCTGTAAGTCTTTAGCTGACACTCTAGGTTTCTTCTTCACCTCATTGAGCATTCTGCGCTGTGTTCTTGGAGTCATCTTTACAGGACAATCGCGCCTAGGGAGAATAGCAACAGTGCTGAACTTTCTCCATTTGTAGACAGTCTGTCTTACCGTGGACACATGAACATCAAGGCTTTTAGAGATACTTTTGTAACCCTTTCCAGCTTCATGCAAGTCATCAATTCTTGATCGTAGGTCTTCTGAGAGCTCTTTTGTGCGATGCATGGCTCACATCAGGCAATGCCTCTTGAGAACAGCGAACTCACAACTGGTGTGTGTTCTTTATGGGACAGGGCAGCTTTAACCAACACATCCAATCTCATCAAATTGATTGGACTCCAGGTTGGCTGACTCCTGGCTCCAATGAGCTCTTGGAGAGGTCATTAGCCTAGGGATTCACATACTTTTTCCACCCTGCACTGTGAATGTTTTGTTCAATAAAAACATGAAAACATATCATTTTTGTGTGGTATTAAATTAAGCAGACTGTGTTTGTCTATTGTTGTGACTTAGATGAAGATCAGAACACATTTTATGACCAATTTATGCAGAAATCCAAGAAATCCCGAAAGCTTCACATACTTTTTCTTGCAACTGTATGTCTTGATGCTTAAATAACTGAGCCCAGTCACCTTTTGAGGACTTTATGTGTTGCTCTTGTCGAGTATTTATATGGCAGTTTACCTACTATGCTCCTCCATCTGATCACTGTGCTGGTTTACATCTAGGCAGCAGAACTGGTCTTGAACTAGAGCTATACCACCGTGTAGTGCCTTGTGGCTGTATTACATCTAAGATGCAAAATTGAACCAGCATTGTGGGCCTGTAGTAACAATTATATTAATCAGTCTAAATGAGTAGTAATTTTAGTGCCAAATAATAAGAATGACAACGTTTGGAGGTCAAGTCAACTTATTTACACATACTTGATGAAATACATTTTATTTTGTCTTTTGTCTGAGTGTTTTTTATTTGTAAACCTGTTGACCTGTCCAATTGTAAATGCAAGTTTTATCATAAAGAAAATTGCTGGTAACAAAGTATACCTAGATGATATGTTTATGCTTTCTTAGAAAAGAAAAAACTAGGTGATCAATTATTAAATGTATTCATAGTTTTACATAATTTATCATTACTTGCACCAAGATAGTCATATCCCTGGACCCGTAACTGTCATTATCTACAAGAGTCTGACTGAGTGCTAAAACACTGGGTTAAAGGCCATCTTGTCACCTAAAATATTTATATGTACCCTCTTGGAAAATGTGCCAAAAAGTAAGGTTTAACATTGTAAGGAGAAAGTGTGTTCACTGACCTTGCTGTGATTCCCCTTCTCAGTGTTTTAAAACTCAGCGAACTGAGACGAATAGGTCAGAGATTTAGTCCCACAAATACAAACCTGAAAAGCTCTCTGGGAGCCAATTCACCCATCTTTCACACATCTTCTTTTGCAATGTTTGTACTCCACATACACAGGCTTGCCTAGCGGTTATCATGTCTTCCGATCTAGAAAGTGGAGCATATTTTTCTCCATCACGTATAAGATCTTTGAAGTTCAGCCAGTCTTTTGGGAAATACACTTGTTTACCGTCTTACTCAGATCGATATCAATTTCATCTTTGTGTGTTCAGTGCAGGAAAAGAGATATTTGTAGCCTAGCTTAGCACAAACACAGCAAACAATGGAAAATGGCTAACCTAGCACTACAGATAAATCTAAAAACAACTGTTATGGCACTGAAGTGGAAGGTATTGTGCCCCCAGGAGATTTACTCTTCAATGTACAAACTGATGTTAGAAACCCCTCATGGAGAATATACACGTATAGAAACCAACACTTACTCTTAATCCACGTTTTCAGCTTTGTTTGATGCTTATCTATAATGCCTCTTCCCCTCTGCTTCCTCTTTGCCCCCCTCCCTTCTCCTCCTTGTTTTTCCAGCCTGTAAGTGTAATGGCCATGCGAGTGTGTGCCAGGTGTTAACTGGCAAGTGCTTCTGCACAACCAAGGGGATCAAAGGAGACCAGTGCCAGCTGTAAGTACTCCAACCACATGTTTACATGCATACACAAACCCCCTAATTCAACAATTATGCAAAAGAAGCATCATGAGACCTTGTAGATTTATCAAAGCATTCTCAAATTGTTAGGCTTCTTATTTCAAACAACAGTCTCATGGACCTACATCCAAAAATAAAGCCTGTCAACGCTCAGTCAGCTGGGGCTGACTATTTTAAAATTCTCAGTTACTTCATTGAAACTCATTTTGATAAATGAGAAAAATACATATTGGGAGATGATTTTTTTGCACCAAGTAATGCAAAATAGGTCTGTGGATCCAACTAAATACCCAAAATTTAATGCTTATGCATATGAAATGAGTTTTTACAATACTCATTTTGTCTTTCTTCTATTGTCAATCAAATCTGGGGTTTTAATGTTTTGCAAATGGTTAATCTTTATCGTATATTACACAATCTTTTTTAAAATTTGGAGTTGTTTTTAGGGTCTATTATGGGAACAAAAATTAGACTTATCAAAAATGTTGTTTCTTAAGACTGTTAAGGTTTTGCAATAGCATCATTGTGCTGCTTTCTCATTGCTCTGATTGTCTTTGTAAGTTTTTATGCAGGTCTCGTGTATCATGAGTAGAATGCAGTAAATGCTAGTGGCTTTCATTGTTCTTTCTTTTCCATTTTAAAGGGGATTGTTGTTGGCTTTTCATTTATTGATGCTGCTGTCGAGGCAGATAATTTTGCGGAGCACATTTTAAGATGATAAAGCTTTGTATGGCATCGTAACGTAACATAACGTATCATATCATAGCCTGTTGTATTGTATCATGTCATGTTGCTTTACAATTTATTAAAGCAAAAGTTTGCAGCACTTTAAGACTTAAAATTTTTCCAAGAATACAAACTGTATCCCATTGCATGGCATTGGACTGCATTGTAGATATTATTCTACATATATTTGAAAGGAGATTGGAGTAGTTGAGTCCAAGTGATTTTCTTAAATGTGCCAATAAAGTGCATTGCAAATTCCCCAAAGGAAGCAAAGGAGTTTCTTATATAAGGAAGCAAAGTTAATCCCCTGGCATGGCATTGGTATCATGCTGTGTCATGTCGTATACTATTGTATCATATCTTGAAATTGTATTGTGTCATATCTCATAGTATCGTGTCTTGTAGTAACATATTGTAATCTGTCATAGTGTTCTTACGGGCTAAACCCAGCTAAATAAACAAAGCAAGGAACCAAACCCCTAACATCCAGTGTATCAAAGAGAAGCGATGGAAAGAAAACAGGACTGATTTTCGGTATTGGAAATGGGTGCTGGCTAACCTCACCTGCGCGCTGGTATCATCTGGGCCTCCGGCGTAGTTCGCTCTTGAGGCGTTGCGTGGTTGTGTGGTTCGGTGAGCCCAAGCTACGTTACTGTTCAGTTTTAGTTCGGTTGGGTTATAACTCGAAAACAATGACAACTTCCATTCAAGTCGATGGGAATTGGTTTGCTGTAGAGTCCGAGTTAGTGTCTTCTCTCAGTGGCAGCTCCCCCGCTACCTGAGTCTTATGACGTCATTTAAAGGTGATACAGTGGCAGCTTCGCACACACTGCTGGCATGGTGCATTCAAGACTGTTGGACATTCCAACACGGCTTATCCCAATGTTTATTTCCCACATGAAAACCAGTCCAAAACAATGTACAAAGAGAAAAGAAAGGAAAAGAAGAGGAACTCTATCTAACATGCTTATCATTCCTAACAGTACTGTATCGTATCGTTATCTGACGTATTCTGTCATATGGTGTTGTATCGTGTCATGTCTCAGCATCTCGTCGTATTGTAATCAGACATAGTGTATAATTCGTGTTGTTCGTATTGTATCCTAATCTGTTCTATTGTATCATAATCTGACGTGTCCTGTCGTGTCATATCGTAAAGTGTCTCATAATATCATGTCATATCTCATTGTATCGTTTCGTATCATGTCAGATCTATCATTATCGTATAGTATCGAATGTTGTCATATCTCATAGTATCATGTCATGTTGTTTTGTTTCGTATTACGTCAGGTTATATCTTATAGCGTCGTATTGTGTAGTATCTTATTGGTTTGTGTTGTATTGTTGTGTATCGTATCGTATTCTTTTGTATCAAAATATCAAAACATAATGTTTGTACCAGTTGTATTGTACACTTTCTATCGTATCCTGTGCTGTCGTATTGTATCATTCTTATACAACCATACTGCATGGGAATGCATCAAAGCGTTAACGTAGAGTAGCCCATCATCTCGTCTTGTTGTATTTTGCTACATCGTATTATATCTCACTCTGTTGTACTATTGTGTACTGTGCTGCATCACATTGTGTACGAAATTATGAATTTATGATTAGCACAAGCAACCTTGTATTTTCATTTATGTAAGTGGAAAACATGATTGATTACATCATATGGACAGGAATCAGAAACAAACTCCTACTTTAGTACCAATCTTAGAACAATGGGTCAGTTCTTTCCTTTTGTTGTTGACCGCAGGCTGGAAATGGACTTTTTCAGCTACCTGCCACAGTGGCCAGTGGATTAAAAAATCTACCAACCACTGACTTTTTCTTACTTTCCACTTTGTTCAAACGAGCAGCATAAGATAATAAAGTATATTGATATAGTGGTGGCTTATTGAATTCAAGTTTTAGGCTTTTTAATAAAATGTTTCTTTTAAAATGGCATGCTTTCTGACTCATTCATAAACAGAAAAAGTTGACTTTTGTTTGTTATTTTGAGGCCGGTCAGACTTTCCATTACAGTCAGGTCCTCAATTTTGTGGACTCAAGAAGGAGTAGTTGCTACCTGGGTAGTGACTAATGGGGGGTCCAAATAAGTAAATTAAAATAAATGCAGCTCTAAGTGCAACTTAACCTCAACTGAGAGGCAAGATAATCAGTTTATTGTTGTGAGCTTATGTTTTGTTCCTCTCTTTGCTTCTACTCATCAAAGCACTTTGTAAACCCTCGTTTTTACAAGTGCAGTACAAGTTATTATATCAGGTGAGTCATTACAATCGTAAATGTTATGCTGGAAAGTGTGAGTGTTATTTTGTTGTCCCATAAAATAAGCCTATTTCCATGTGTTCCCAGGTTTAAAGACAGCAGGATGTTTTTAGAACTGCAGCTTAAGCTACATTTTTTAAAAATCAGAGTTATTACTTGGTGTTATATTGTCCAGAATCGCCACCTCCAGCATGATTTCTGCTGACTTGGTGGAGTCCTGCATGTAGGAGGAACATCTCCACTTAGCTGTCTGCTTTTTCAGTGGTAAGCAGAATGGACACTGATGTTTTTAATACCCCTAATGCAGCGAGAGTTATAGAGGGGTCACAGGCAAACATGAAAGCATGTACACGCCCACACACCCTGTACCATGAGTTCCCTCTCTTTGATGCTAGAAACCGTCTGTGTTGTCAAAATCCCTGCATTTTATGATTAGGATCACGTCTTCACACTCCTGCCCTCATGTTTTTTTCATCTGTACTCATCAGTTACACATTTCCGAAGATATTTAAATAAATCGCAGGCTGTTTGGTGACACATCAGTTTAAAATGAGCCACATGTCCGTCACGTTGCACTGATTCATACGTGGTGAGAAAACTCACCCAGTACTAAAATAACTTTTCAGCATAGCTCGCGTATAGCAGTCGTGACACCAGTTTAAGATACTTCTGAAACAAATTTAGACTATATTCTTATTCAATACAAAGCCATCCTTCCGAACTAAGGGTGTGAAGATCCATCTATATGGACAAATATATTGATTAGATGGTTAGCAGACGAATATCCTCAGCATTTGGTGCAAACATTTTTCAGTTTTATTGTCTTGAAATGACATTTTCTGCTCTGTAAAACAGTTTAAAGATCTTAATTAAGTTATTTAAAGGATGAGTTTGCTTTTGAAATGTTTTACATTTGGAAAAAAAAAAACCAGATGATTTAAATGCACCAAAGATTGTTCCTCATATCAACTTAAAAAAAAAAACATTCACCTCGCCAGTCCACAGCACCAATTGCATTAAAAACAAAAAATGTTGCTTACCTTAAAAGTGTGCTACTTAACCATTTTACCTGTTTAAATCCTGACATTTGGTTCTGTTCTTCCTTTTTTAACTAACCAAATATTTTTTTCGGGGAAATATGCAACTTTAGGTCTGAAATACATTTTTTAGTAAGGCCCAGGTGTTGAGGTGTAATACCAAGTATTTATCCCCCCTGGATGATTTACCCTTTTACTGATTTTAAAAATCACTCATAGTTGATACAATTTGGCTTTTTTGAAACAAAAAAAAACAAAAAAAATGTCTTTAGGGTCAAAGTGAAAACAGATTTCTACTAAGTATGTAAATTAAATAAAAATGCATAATGTTGCATAAGTGACTGCATAAGTGTTCAGCCACTTATAAGTGACTGCGCCAATTCCACGGAGGTCCAGCTGTTTGGTGCTAGTAGTAATGAGTTAAATGGGGATCATAGAGGGCAGTGAATGTGTCCCATGTAATTGTAGTATAAAGACACCTGTGTCTGGATGGTTCAGTCACTGGTTGATCAGTATTCCTGGCTACCATTACACCATGAAGACGAAAGAGCACTCCAAGCAACTCAGAGAAAAGGTTACTGAAAAGTACAAGTCAGGGAATGGATACAAAAAAAATCCACATCCCCTGGATTTCAGTTAAATCCATCATCAAGAAAGACACAGTATATAACACATCTGCAAATCTGCCTAGGTCAGGCCGTCCTAACAAACTGACATTTATGACCACTCTGAAGGAGTTACAAGCTTCAGCAGCTGAGATGGGAGGGCATTTTTTTTAGTAGAAAAGCCAAATAATATTGACCATGATTAATTTATAAAATCAATTAAAGGGTTAAACATCCATTGGGGTGAATACTTTTTTAGGCACTGTATTTTGAGAAAAAAATTTATTAAAAAGATGCATGAAGGGGCTTTGAATTAACTGGCAAACAGAAAAATCCCCTAACCATTCAAATAGTAAGACACAGATTTTATACTCTGAATATTAACTATAATATGGAAGCCAATTTGCATTTCTGAGGCATGTCAGTTACCAAAAATGAATTTTTGAATGCAGAAAAAACACTGGCAGTTAGAGCAGCTGCAGCAAGCAGGAAAAAGTGCACATCCCAAACAATAATAACATCAACAACATGCAAGAGAAGTGACAGAATGTGATGGTAACACAAAAAAAAGAGATAAAGCGGGAGAGAGAGAGAGAGGCAGAAGCGGAAGTGAGACCTTTCCACAACCCTCTGTGATTTTTGTTGACTTTGACTGTAAACAGAAGACACTTTGCGCTAACGACAAAGCGTCACATTAATTTGGCGCCACCAGATGGAGCGCAGCGCGGTACAATGTGGATCCACAGTCGGTTAGCAGGTGGCTAACAGCTATGTCTCTACCCCACAAAATCAGAACAGGGGTATGAAACAGTCCAAGCAGCAGCAGGCCTATCATCATCATCCACTTCTGGAGCCAACTATTCCTCTAACCCAGCTCTGATTATGAGCTTAAAATTTAGCCAACAACATAACACCAAAGAATATGCTCTTAATCAGTCCCATTTACAGACCTTAATTAGATCACTGTTGTCATTATCAGAAACTACTATTCCAGTGATGATTCAATCACAAAATCAGGATGCATTTTCACAGTCAAACATGTGAGAGTAACCTTTTTTTGAGTGTAATCTAATTAGTGTTCTCATTTATTGACTAACAGTCTGGGTGGGGTGTTTACTGCTCTCTTTTTGTAATGTAATTTCTGGTTTCTCATTACATGTAATCACTTTCTCCTTCCCCCTTTAACAAAGACCTCCACACAAGGGTACTCAAAAGCACACACATGCATGCTGAGTTTCGCACATGCATGCACCGCAGCCACTGCTGCCATTAGAACCTCAGGATAATAGCCACAGTAATGAAGTGAACGGTGCATCGGTGCAGAATAGAATTGTTTTTGAGAACAATTGATGAGGTCTGCGCTGCATTACAGTGATGAAACAAAACAACATTTTTCATCACAGTGCTCATTTGGATGCAGGATTCTTCTTGTCCTGGGGGTTAAAGCTCACTCTGAGTGTGTACAATACTTTTGTGTCTTGCTGAAGGACAATGTATTGGTTCATAGCACATTTCTTCCATTTGTGGGCACAGACAAAGGTTCATGTGCAGATTAAATTAAGATAAAGCAGAAAGGTAGGGCATGTGTGCACTATGCATGCAGGTATAGATTAAATTAAGATACAGTGCCTTGCAGTTGCATCATGCACATCTAGCATGGGCAGCATATCTGTTCACAAATGTCAGACAGGAGTGATGTTCTGTAAGGTTTCAGTCCTGTGGCAGTATTTGTCCTCCATGCTCTGCTCCGTGGTTAAAGAGCACTCTAACCCCCTCATCCTCTCCTGTTTGATATTAACAGTGCGCGCGGTGGAGGTTGGCATGTCCCCAGCTTGGTGTCCTGCCCTCATTAGATCAGGGAGAGTGCTGACGCTTGTCCTTCAGGATTTGCTGGTTAGATTAAGGGACTGAATCCTTCTGAGTTAGGAAGGCTTGTTTAGCAAAATAAGGAATTCTTTATGCATACGACTCCTAAAAACTAAAATAAGAGCACCAGTAAGAGCTAAAGTTGCTGCTTTCAAACCTTTTTGGACTCTAGCCATCAGAAATGTATCAGATGTGCTACCTTCTCCCACATATGACTGGCATGTTTTTGTTTTGTACCTTCAACAGTTGAACAGTCCGTCTCGTGAACCCAAAATAACGCAAAACAACCGATGTTGCATTATTTTTAGAGGCAGAGTCATCCTCAGTTCAATGTAGCACCACGAACAGCCACCTCCTCCTCCTCAGCAGCAGCGGTCGTGTCTCACAGCGGGTTTGCTCCTCTCCGGCGTGTCCACTTTCAGTCTGTGTCCTCTGTGAAACCTTGACATTCAATCCTCTAAATCTGACACACAGATGAGGACGAAATCATTAGCCCCCCTATGAAAATCATGTTTTTTCAGTTTTCTGTAAGTGCTGTTTTTCAGAGCAGTTTTTCTAAACATCCTAGTTTTATTTTTAATGCTTACTTTGTTTTACTTTGCATACTGAATTCTTTCACAAAAAACAAAAATTACCAGGGTCTAAGTTATGAGTCCCCTCTAGAAATGACTTTTTGTTGAGCCATAGCACAAACCACTGTTGTGCAATGATGTGCTTAAACTTAGTAATGCTCAAAGCTTGTAAAATCAAGTTAAAACAGGGTTATCTTCCAATTTACTCACAGTTTTTAGTTAGGGTCTGAGCTGTCACTGCCCAGTTATGGCAGCTGATCCTCAAAAAAAAAAACCCAGATGAAATTAAATGCACCAAAGATAGTTCCTCATATCAACTTTAAAAAAAACACTCATCTTGCCAGGGGTAGTACTCCTGACGCCGTAGCTGTTAGAAGAGCAGCATGTCACATGATGGTGGCGTGGCAAAGCCCTCGGGGCCCTCACTGCCAGATGAGAAGGAAAATCCTGCACAGCAAACATCGATCAGGTAGGTCGATCATTGCTGGTGGTACCGAGGTGTCGGCACCTGGAATGCGGCTTCTCTTCAGAAGGACTCTCGCATACCTGCGATGTTGAGGGAACTGGCTGGGCTTGGGATTGCCGGCGCTGCCTTGTCTGAGGTGAGACGCCTTGGCACTAGCAAGACTAGTGTTGGTGGATAGACCTACTACTGGTTCGGCTGCATTGATGGACGCCACATTGAGGGGGGTGATGCTGGCAGTTGCGAGATATCAGAAGTAATTTCTGTCAAAAAGACCGACCCATTCATTTGGCTCGGTCTCATTTGTCCCAGTCTATGCCCCTACAGGGGTGAGTGAACTCCCTGCAAAGGTAGCGTTCTACACCAGACTCAACTTGGTGGTGATTTGGCTCCCAGGAGTGATGCCTTGGTCATTCTTGGTGACTTTAATTCTACCGCTGGCAATGACAGGGCAGGCTACGAAGTATGTGTTGGTCCACATAGCTCTAGACAACGAGATGAAAGCTCTTCAGTGCTCCTTGACTTTGCCAGCAGGTGGAGCTTGACTTGAAAAACCATCATGGCAAAAAAACGAGATCAGTTTAGCCAAGCAGGAGAAGGATATGCATGATTATCACAGTGTTTCCAAGTGTCAAGAACTGGAGTGATATGTATCATTAAGAAATTTAAAGAGAGCCACATGCTATGAGAGAAAGATTTTAAAGACGCTGAAAAGAAAACTAGTGAGGGATGTGTCTAAAGACTCTAGAACAACTGCCAAGACACTAGACTTAACCAAGTCGGGAATTGTAGTCTCAAAGAAGACAATCACTAGAAGCCTGCACAGGAATGGACCAAGAAAAACTCCACTTCTGTAGAAGAGACACCTTCAAGCCAAAGTAAAGTATGTTGAGGACAACCTGGTGAAAGATTACACATACAAGAAGCATCCAGAGCTCCTTGGCCAAAGACATTGCTTATGTTTGGCAAAAGAAGGGAGAGACGTAAAACCCAAAGAACACCGTCCCCACAGTGAAACACGGCGGTGGGTGTATTATGCTTAGGGAATGCTTTGGTGCGTCTAGAACTGCGGATCTCATAAAGGTGGAAGGTATCATGAAGAAAGAAGGATATGTGAAGATTTGGAAAGAAAACTTCAAGCAGTCAGCAATTTTGGGTTATCGCTTTGTCTTCCAACATGACAACGACCCAAAACATACGTGGCTTCTTGTGAGGAACTCCCTTCAGAAGACCAAAGTGATTGTTATTGACTGGCCTGCATAAAGTCCTGATCCCATTGAAAATCTATTGGGTGAAGTGAAGCCCAAGGCCCATGTTAAAAGACCATTAAATCTGAAGGAGCTTGTGAGATTGGCCAAAGAAGAACAGGCTGGGATTCCTCGGGAGACGTGTTGACAACTAAAGCAGGCAACTGCAGGCTGTTATCCAGCAAAAATCAAGGGGGTCAATAATTTGGACCCTGGTTGTTTTTGATTTTTGTGAAAATATTGTTTTCTGTGTGCAAAGTAAAATAATGAAAGCATCCAAAATAAAACGAGGATGTTTGGAAAAGCTGTTTTAAAGATTCCTTGCTCTGTTTAATAGAACTGGGGAAAAACTTGTAGGAGAGTTCATAATTTAGTTTGATTTGTTGACTCGTTAATAAAACATTGAGAAAATCTGCATCATAATCTCCATCTTTCATGTAAAAATCAAAATTTGTTCCCCTTTTTCATGGCAGTAGTGAAGCAAAGACGCAGGATAGTTCAGGATGAAGTGCAGAAAGTTAAAGAGACAGTACACATATGCATTTATAAAAAGTTAAAGAACACTTATCTGAAAAAGTACACTGCCATGTGTTCCTCCTTATGACAGACCTTTGGCAAGCCATGAGCTTGATAAAAACACTCACATACACACAAGCCTTGCAGCAGCTGTCTGTGAACATTCTTAAACATTTTGCTCTGCAGCACTTCATTTAAAATCAGACTATTTTTTGCTGTTGCCAAAATATATCCTTTGTGTTCAGGATTCCCCTTCAGTTGTCTGAGTAAACAGTCTCACCTCACAGGACCTCACAAATCCATTTACATCCTTCTGCTTAGCATATGCACACGTAGAGAAGTCTGAATAAAGGCAGTCCACTCTAGAAATACATTAATCTCACTTTTCAGTAGTGTACAGACTTCATCTAAACTGGTGACTCAATACAAAAGAATCACATACAAAATTGCAGCAGTGAATGACTCAAAGTTCATCTTTCCATTGTCAAAAGTAAGGCGGTGTTGATGTGATGTTCCAGCATTTGAAATTAGGGTGTTTGTCTGCTTGCAACAATAAATTGGAGGCAAATGGAAGGCAGTAATTGTCCAATTTTCCCGACATGTTTAGCTCTGGGGTTAAGAACCTCATTAACTGGAGTTATAGATTCTTTTGCTCCTGGCTTACAGTCATTTTACACTCACAGCAAACACACAAATACATAAATATTTATATACGTATAAATAAAGGGTCCATTACTATTTGCACTATGTACCAATTTAAGAGATGCATGCGTTTGGGTGTGCATATTAAGCAGATTACATCCCTGACATATTTGAAGGTTGTCACATTTTAAGGGCTCTTGTAAATGCTGCTGAAAAATGCAACCCCTTTTCGCAGGCCAACAAAGAATTTATCAGGGGTGCCATTCATGGCACAACATGTCCTGAGACCTTTACTCATAATCAAAGCCTGGTATTACAGTATCATATCAGCTATTGGCACACAATTACAGACAATAAATATGAAAAAGTGCCACAAATGAATTACTCCAACTTCAGAGCCCCACAAACTTCCTCCTACTTTTGCTTCTGGTGAATTTTCCTGATATTACCTGCTGCATTCACGCATTAGCTCACCCAACCACTTTTATAAACTTTGCTTGGGGGCTAGCAGGAGAAATACCAGATAAACTCAAGACTATTTGTGTTCACATACGCAGTTCACATGAGACATTTCACAAAATTTACAAGAATTTTTCCCTGTGTAAAAGGATATTTTTAGTCATCATAAAACAACTCATAGTGAGAAGAAATCAGATGCTCATTTTGCATTCAAAGGTAAACACGCCATGTGCTGTGAGGGGTGTGAACATGTTCATCCTGAGCTCTGATTAACTCTGAATCCTGCAGCTATGATTTAATAAACACGGGTGTGAAACAAAGATAATCTAGCCTTGGGTTTGAGCTGCCTGTTTTGAACTTTGCATTCCCCCAACCTCTTCAACTTAGACGAGTCTTATCAGATGTACTGCTTTTTAAAAGAATTCTCCATGATTTGCAGTTATTCTTGATTTGGCTTTCACATCCTGGTTCAGGATTATGCATCTTGAACAATCAAGCAAAGATCATTTACATAAATAGTGATGTTTGCTGCAAGGATTTTGAGGGATTAGAGTTGGGATGACAAACTGTGCTCTGTGATCAGGTAAAGTTTGCAGCATCGCTCTGCACTGCTTTGATAAACAAAAGTTCGGAAAAAAATCTAATTAACTTTTGCAAACTATCAGATTATTTCAGAAGTTAGAGACCCGTCGAGGCGCCAACAGCCGGAGCTAATGCGCTGGCACTTGGCATACAAAGTTTCTGATAAGAGGTTTTCTTGCTCTCAATCTGTTAGCACTCTTCTTCATCTTTGTTTTTTCTTCTCTGCAGATGTGACTCAGAAAACCGTTACCTTGGCAATCCACTCCGAGGAACCTGTTACTGTGAGTAATTCTGCACTGGACGGACAGAAAGGCAGCTCTTACGCACACACGCAGACACCTTCTTTATTATTCTCATCTGTTCTCCCTCTCTCTCTAACTCTCCGCTTCCACTCTTCTGCTCAGGGCAGATGGAGCATTTTAGCGCTTTCGCAACCAGGGGCACTCGCTCGGTGACAGAATGACTTGTTGTGAAAATGTCAAGTGCATCAGAAAGAGTGAGCGATTGAGCTAATCAAAGAGATGGAGGGGTGAAAATTCTCCACTTGTCTCCTCAATCACCCACCTACTCATTGATTCATTTGGAAAGTTGACTAAATGTTAGTTTTAGCGGAAGTACAAGGAAAATAGATCAAGGTGAGAAATGCTAAAAGGTCGTCAACCCAGGCTGAAGAGTGGTCGCACATTGCATATTTGTGCTCTGTGTGTTTGTTTGCATGATGCGCCGTCCTTCACGCTGCTGCAGGATTTTTCTCTTTCAACACTCTGACAGCAGAGTCTCAGCCAAGGTTTTTGTCCCCTCGTTTTTGAAATGCCACAGCCCGACAGCCGGCTCAATGAGTAGAAGACAGAGACCGAAAGCCTGCAGCTTGCTTTAACCTCTGCACTCTAGCAAGACTTTTTTTCTCCGGCTCTGTTACACACTCGTGTAAACATGACACCCTGTGACTATCTGAAAGGCCATCGAGCACGGACTTGCACTGTAAAATCACAAGGATATGTTTTTTTTCTGCTACTTTCAGTGTGGATTCACAAACTTCTCACTCATGTCTCCAATTCTGTTAGCTTTATCAAAGCCCTTTGATTTTTTAATGCATACATAAGTATTCAAAACAGATCAGGAAACTCTTAAATGTGATTTAAGGCTGAATCTTACAACACAAATCTACATTTCCACCTGTCATCAATTGCGGGCCAAAATAGGAACATCTGGAACCACAGACTCCTTTGTAGTGTGACATAAACAGCAATGCACCCAGGACAATTTAATAGACTGGCAGGTCAACATTTTTCTTGCATTGTTAACCCATTGATATTAAACAGATTTATATCTTTATTTACCAGAGTGACAGTATACAATTTCCCAAACACAATCTTTTTCCCTCAGGTGGACCTTCTCTTTATGTACAGCGAAGCTAGAATAGCTGATACACATAACAGTTTAGCTAGGCTAACTAGGCAACATTATCACTTTTGGTCTTTAAGTTTGCTTGACAACCAGTTCTTATCGCTCTCGACACCCCTTGACAACCTATGAACTTGCACACTTTTTAGAGCAGCTAACATCATGACTACAGCTAATGTTAATTGGTTGTAATCACATTTGCATTGTTGCCAGTAGGGAAACTCAACTCAATCCAAATATTAAATTAGCCGGCACAAGATTTACTAGTCGGCTGAACTAATTACCTCATTTTATATAAATACAGGCCAGAAATCTCTGTCAAATGCTCTTTCCAATGCTCTTTCAAAACTGTAATATAGCTTCTCACCACTAGTAGCTGCTGTAGCTTTAGTTAATGGCTGCAGCCTTGCTGTCAGAGCTTTCCCCTGACACTTCGCCGTACGTAAGCATGTGAAATTTAGCGGTTAGCACGCTGTAGGAAAAGTGCAGTATGACAGCTTTTCCTAACGAGAAAACTCACGTATACCTGCTCAACTGAAGTGATAAATAACTACATTAAGCATAATATTAATCTGCAAAGAGGAACAAAAGCTGGTGAAGCTAACTGCTAACTTTAGCCACCCTCTGCACAGCATATCAGGCTCACATCATATCCCCTGACACAAAGACCCTGTGATGAATTTGACTGTTTTCTGAGTATTTTCTCCTCTTTACACTAGTCCGTTAAGAGCAGTTTTAATTGGTGTTAAGCCGAAAAGGGATATTGCAGCCTGGAACATCTTTAGTTGCTAACCTGTTGGTCAAAACAGGACGAGATTTTTGTTGGGTCATCTGACATGGTGACATTGACTGAAAAAAAATGTGTAGTCTGATTTTGCCATTAGACAATAAAAAAAATTACATGAAAACAACTGACACTTTTTACATAGCACTTGTGCTTTACACCATGAAATAAAATAAGGCACATAAAACATGTTTTTAAATGTTTAAAACACAATGTTTAAGCACAATACCTGAGCTGTTAATAGAGGAAGATAAAAACAGTCAAGTTAAGTAGATGAGAATTAAAATTTAACAAAGCAATGGTTAAATTAGAATAATAGTCTAAAACGGTATAATACAACATTATAACGTTGCACATACAAACACTTTTTCAACCCAAACTGGGATTTTTTAAAAGTATTTCAGGAGTAGGTTTTTCCCTCAAGCCATTGCTATTGCACACAACTATGTGGTCCAATTCTTTGTCCACTAAATCCTTTGAAAATTCCCTAAACAGCCATAAATGTGAGGTAAGCACCTCTAAGACCCACAGAAGTCTTTGAGATGGTCTTTGTAGAATGAAATTTGTAGAAATAATAGAAAAAAAAATTCAGGAGTCCCAATCATTTATATCTTATTGAAATCCATGAAAATGAACTGATTCTTTTCAATACAGATGAGAAAATGAATTATAATTAATATCTTACTACTATCAGTTATGCTCTTTAGCACTGAAAAAAACACCCTCTACATCTCCCATTGAGATTTGGCATGATTAGTCCGCCCTTCTTGTGCCTTTCTACTTTTATCCACCATTACATAGCGAGAATCCCAATTGTGAACTGACCTGAGGACTACACAGACGTTTTTTTTCAGTTCATGCAATCAGTTCAAGAATCCTGCGATCTTTAGTTACATCCACTTTTTGGGAAAAAAAAAAAAAAAAGAAAAAAAGTCCAACAGTCACAGCAGAAATCTGATCTATTACTTCATCTTAAGTGCAGTTTCCAAACATCATTATGTGTAGATTTACTTCATTTTTAATCTCACAGTTGGTCTCTTGTTTGTACTGATGATTTCTGAGTGTCTATCATTCATCTTGACCACTATTAATTAATCATTAGACATTTAATTAATGGCTTTACAGGGCTCTGTGGATCCTGCTGTCAGGTAGTCAGGTAGTCATACTTGTTCTCGTCTTGATTGCTCCCTGATTGCAGTCATCGGCTTTGATTACACACGTTTGATTTCAGATGTTTTCTCCAGTCAGTTTTACTGCTTCAAAGTTTCTCTCCTCACATAACACAGAGTACATCTCTATAATTTAACACTGTCAAAGTTGACTCTGTTTGTCAGACAGTTTAGATTGTGTTTATTCCTCACTGAGTTGACACTCTCTGTTATGTTGTGTATGTATTTTGGATTGATATGGATTTTTTTTTTTTTTTCACTGTCTGATATCCCAAATAGACAACCTCCTGATCGACTACCAGTTTACCTTCAGTCTCATTCAGGAGGATGATAATCACTACACTGCTATCAACTTTATGGCCTCACCTGAGCAGGTAACTCATACAGAAACTCCTCACTTAAACAAAGGCAGTGACTTTATAGATTTACCTTTTTCTATGAAGAAAGACATCAGTGCAGCATGCCCACATCATATATTTTCTTTGTTGGTGATGGTTAATGATGTGGCATTTTTGGTTTCTATCCTAAGGCGAACAAGAACCTGGACATGTCCATTAATGCATCCAACAACTTCAACCTCAACATCACCTGGTCTGTGGGATCAACAGGTACCTTTAAATTTTCTATCTTTATTTTTGATTATTGATAAATAGCTTTGCTTTGCATTTTTGTTTCTGTTTGGTCACAGAGAGCACCGAGCAGTAGACACAGCCTGTTTGGTGTTGTTTCTGTAGTCCTGAAAGATGTATTTTATAATTATTCTATTTATAAAAATGTTGACTTTAAAACAAAGTATATCTAATAACTTCAGCATTGTTTTTAAATCTGTGTCTCAGTTTTATTTCTTATTAAATCAGAAAAATGTACAGTTAAAAAATAAAGTTGATATATAGTGCAAGAGGAAGCAAAAAAACTTTGAAAATTTATCAGAAGCCCCAGTCCTAATAATATTAAAATATCATAGTAAAAGAAACACAATTGACACAAGAAACTATTAACACTTGAATTAAGAATATACATAGCATTAAAAAATACAGCGAAACCAAATGAAGACAATATGAATTTCTCAAATTCATAAACGTCTGTGTGAGTTTCTGGGTGTGCAACATCTAATTTAACACTTTTTGATGTCTTGAGTAACAATATTGCTAATGATACAATAACTCTTTAGTGGTTCAGATACACTTTAGATATGTGGTTAACACAAGATGAGTAAGCATGAGAACCGCAGTTTGCAACGTTTTGCAGATAAAGTTATGTGCTGGACAGAAATAAATAATTATTTAGTCCATACACTGTCATCATGTTGAAAACTGACCTCTGCAAGAAAATAGAAATGGTTGTAAGAACCGACCTGTAAATTCAAAACTTCAGTGGTTAGGGTCAAAAATGCTGAAAGAGAGTTAAGTCAATAGGATGCATACAAATTCAAGGCATATGAGGATGCCAAAGTAGAGTTTTAATTTGAAATTCCATATTTGAGTATTTCCAGAGCCTGCCTCATTTTTCTACTTCATATGAAATTAAAGGGATACTTCAACATTTTGGCAAATTTGTCCATTGCCATAATCCCAATAGTCTTAGTAATAGGTTCGTTACCTTTAGTTGTCAGTGCAAGCTATTTTTAGATCGGCCGCTGCTGAGTTCGGACCTGCTGTGCCAACTCAATGTAAGCAGACGGTATTCCGGCTTTCCCTTATCAAACTCATCAAATACACAATCCAACAACTCCAAAACGCTCTCGTGGACAAGTTGTGACCTGTACATTCACCACGCTATGAAATAATAACGTATAATTATGTAACATTACGACACATGAAGCAAATACTCAGTACTATTTCTTGAGTATACCACTGGGCAGAGTGACACAGTGCAGCAGCCATGTCTGGAGTGTAGTTACGGCTTTGCATTTAGCTTTAAAACATCTCCGTCTCGTAATGTTCCATGATTATTTCATAGCATTTTGGAGTTGTTGGATTGTGTATTTGATGAGTTTGATGAGGGAAAGCTGGAATACCGTCTGCTTACATTGAGTTGGCACAGCAGGTCCGAACTCAGCAGCGGCGATCTAAAAACAGCTTGCACCGACAACTGAAGGTAACGAACCTATTACTAAGACTATAGGAATTATGGCAATGGACGAATTTGCCAAAATGTTGAAGTATCCCTTTAAATGAAGTCTGTACCCTGATGATTTTAAATCTGCAGAGTTTAAGCCCAGGCACAGGTTAATAAAATATTCTATATTTATTGATGGTTAAAAAATGGCTACAATTGCAAATTGATTAACTGTCTCTTCAACAAATAACCAAATAATAGATGGAGCTTTTATTTCACACAAATATTAGCAAATTACACAGTATGAAGAACAACATTTAAATGATACTGTAAACATCATAAAATATTGCAGCCAGTGCTTTAAATCAGTGGTGCAACTGGTAAGTCATGTAGCTGTAATATGTGCCTAGAATAATAGAGGGGGCACAAAGTTTACAATGTACAGAAACCCTAAGTGAACATATAAACTTTAATAACATCATCTTCAAAGGCAAGGATGGAATGGTTTTTGAAATTTAAAGGATGACATCATCTTTAAAAGCAGAGGACAGATTGTTCATGAAGCTGGGGATGTTGGGGGCTTTCCCTCCCTTTTTTATCAAATAGAAGGCCACATTAGTTGGAAAATTGGGTCGAACTGGGTGGTATATTTCAACCATTTACACAAAATGTTACCTTGTTTTCTTTTCTTGGAATAAAAAGGCCAGTTTTCTCAAGAAAATTAGGTAATTCCTTGAGAAAAAAGCATGCCCTTCTGCAACTAAAAGCCTTTCAGACATATTTGTTTTGTCCTGTTTATTTTTTTTATCATGTTTTGTTCCATCTAAGGTCCAAACTGCAACATTTTCCAAGAGATGTTTTCATCTGGTTGATTTGGTTTTTTTTTTTGGTTTTTTTTTAGGTCACAATTTCTTAGAAGGGTTTTTCTTTTTTTTAGGTTTATTTTGGGCATTTTGTGCCTTTATTTGATAGAGGAGAGGAGAGTGGATAGAGTCGAAAACAAGGACAAGAGCGGGGGAGAGACATGTGGTAAAGGGCCTTAGGCCGGATTCGAACCCAGGCCATCCGCGTACATGGGGCACGCCTTAACCACTTGCCCACTTGCGCCCCCTTAGAAGGGGGTTGTGATGGGTCCTGACTCCCAACCAGTTAAGAATCAGTGCTTTGAATTTAAGCAACAATATGCAACTTTTCCACCTCAAAATATGAGTTTAAAAGTCAGTTTAACCCTGGAGTATTTTTCAACTAGGAGTATAGGGTCTTTCCCATTTCTGCAGAGTGGCCCACTTGTCTGCTTTCAGTGCTTTCAGTTACTTTAACATCAGACCACTGTTCTCTTGTGTCCTTACAGCTTGAAGGCACTGGTTCACACACCAGCCTTTTTCTAAAAAAAAGCTAGTGGATGAGCAAGGGAAACCTGAGTGAAGATGGACAAAAAGCAACAATCTTAATGTTACAATGTATCTTCGTGTCATCAGTCTGTTGTGTTAAGCAACTATACTGCAATCAGAAAATCATTTAACCCAAGTTCTCTTAGGTTTGTGTACAAATACCAGACCCCCTCCCCCACAAAACTCCCCCACTTAAACATTTTCTCCTTTTGTTTTTTTAAGTTTTGAACCTTGCTAAAATAACTTAACTTGCTTCTAATAACTAACCCTTTCTATTGTAGCCATTTAGCCACACGCACATGCAGTCAATTTGAAAACAACAGGCTGTAGATGCAAGCAGAGGCATATTTGCACAACATCCGGTAATATCACTGGGCCTTGTCACTCCACATAGTTCTTTGGCTTTTAACTACGCACTCTCATGCGGTCATTAGGGGAAGGCCTAACAGCTCATGCAGGCAGAGACCTTTAGTGGGCGCCAGAGCACACCAGATTCATACATAATGTTGCTATAATTGCCACTTAAAATGTCTGATTGTTTGACAGATGAGTTATTAACTTCTCTATTAACTTCTTCCTCAGTCAAAGTAATTATAAAGTCAGTTTTATGATTTAGAGTAGATATAACAATAATTTATCCTTCTTTGTGAGTGAGTAGTTATTCACTGTTGACTGGGTATTGTAGGTCCCTTAAGGAAAGACGCCCAAGGACACTGCAGCGGTCCAGTGGCACCGTTTATCCCCTGCCCTCCCCTCCTCTCCAGCCATCGACCACTCTCTCGCTGACATTTTCCAACCACTAAAAACACGTTAACCCCCCTCCTCGTGCCCCCAAATGCCACCTTAACCTTTTCGTAGCACCGTCATTAATTTTTGAAGTTGGCTCCCCTTTTAGCCACTAAGATATTGTGTCTGAGAAGGAGCGAGAGCCTCTTCACAATCCGCGAGAGCGTGAGGCGCCTTTGGGTGGGAGGAGGAGGGTGATTTCAATTAAGATAAACGCGCTCACGTAGCCACACTCAAGCTGTCATTTTCACTTCTTTTGTTTCAGAGCTGTGGGCTAGAATGTCAATGTTGAGGACCAGTGACATGAGGAAGAATAAGAAATGACTTGAAATATTAAGAGATATGGAAAAAAGACTCATTGAGGAATTTTGGCTTTTGTATTTAAATGGCTATTTAAATGATATATAAACAAGACACTCAAAAGTTAGCATCACAGATTTGAGTGCACTGAGTTTTATTGGATTCAATTATCAAATACTGTAATCAAATCTAACACTCTCTGCACTTTTTAAAGGTGTTTCAAAGAGTTCTGTGCTGTTACAGTGCCTATAAAAAAGTATTCACTCCCCTTGGATGTTTGACCCCTTTATTGATTTTCTAAATCAATCATGGTCAGTATAATTTGTTTTTTTTTTTGGCCCATAAAATTATAAAAAAAACTCTTTAATTTCAAAATGAAAAAAGATTTCTACAAACTAATGCCAACTGAACAAAAATATGTAAAGTGAAATAATTGATTGCTTAAATATTCACCTTCTTTAAATGGCTGACCTAATTCAACAGAGGTCCAGCCAATTGGTACCTAGTAGTCTCACAATTAGTAAAATGGGGATCACCTGAGTGCATGAATGTGTCTCAAGTGACTGTAGTATAAAGACACCTCTGTCTGGATGGTCCAGTCACTGGTTCATCAGTATTCCTTGCTACCATTACAACATGAAGACTAAAAAACATTCCAACTTAGAGAAAAGGTTATTGAAATGCATAAGTAAGGGTGTGACTAAAAAAAAAATCCAATGCACTGAACATCCTCCAGAGTTCAGTTAAATCTGTCATGAAGAAATGGAAGAAATCTGGCACTTGTGTAAATCTGCCTGTATAAGATTGTCCTCACAAACTGAGTGACTGTGCAAGAAGGAGACTAGTGAGAGAGGCCACCAAGACACTTATGACTACTCTGAAGGTGTAACAAGCTTCAGCAGCTGAGATAGGAGAGAATCTGGATACAACAACTATTGTCTGGGTTCCTCACCAGTCAAAGCTTTATGGGAGAGTGGCAAAAAGGAAGCCCCTGTTGAAGAAAACTCAGATTAAATCTCAACTAGAGTTCACCAAAAGGCGTGTGGGAGCCTCCATGGTCAAGTGGCAGAAAGTTCTTTGAGACCGAAATTGTGCTTTTTTGCCATCAGACAAGATGCTATGTTTGGCAGACACCAAACACTGAACAGTTGTGGCAGCATCATGCTGTGGGGATGATTCACGGCAGCCGACCCTGTAAGGCCTGTAATAGTAGAGGGTAAAATTAATGTGGCAAAATATAGGAAAATCTTGGGAAGATAGCTAAAGCTTGGTAGAAGATTCATTTTCAAGGACAATGACCTGAAACATACAGGGAAAGCTACACAGAAACGGTGAATGTTCCCGAGTGACCGAGTCAAAGCCCAGACCCAATTAAATAGAGAATTTGTGGCTGGATTTGAAAAGGGTTGTTCACACCTGGCCCCTTGTGCAATCTGACAGAGCTTGAGCAGTTTTACAAAGGTGCATCTACCAAATATTGACTTGAAGGGGTGAAATATTTATGCAGTCACTTATTTTACATAAAATATTGTTTTTTATTTTATTGACGTTACTTTACCCTGTTTACCCAGCACAAGTTTTGTTTGACAATAAATAAATGCCTGTCTCGTATAGATGCCTTTCCCAAATAAAGACGGACAGATTGAAGGTAAATGGCGTATTAGTTAAAGTGTTAAAGTTGTATGTAATAGTTAATCTGAGTTTATTTTCCCCTCATCTGCCCTTCAAAGTGTTAAATGCTGGATTACAGTTCTCAAAAGCACGACATGATATTGGTATTCAGTATGTGTTCATCAGACTGAGTTGTGAGATATAGACAGCAGTTTTACAGTCCCTCTTCAGTGCTTTGTTTTCTCCAATTATCATGATCTTGATGTGTAATTTCAAAAATAATGCTCTGCTCTGTTCAAGGTCAACTGAATAAAAGGGCTTAAATACAGATAACGCATGATAATCATAGTAATTCCTTTTGGGAGCTGTCCTCTTTTCCCAAATGGCCTGATGGATCCAGAAATGGCTTGATAATGACATGTTAAAGCTGTGCCAGCTCCTTCTCTGTATGTAAGAGCTTCTAATATCGGTGAACATAACATGAACTCTTTGTTCCGACAGCTGGAACCATCTCTGGGGAGGAGGTTCCCATTGTGTCCAAAACAAACATCAAAGAATACAGAGACAGCTTCTCCTGCGAGAAGTTCACCTTCAGAAGCAACCCCAACATCACTTTTTACGTCTACGTCAGTAACTTCTCATGGCCCATCAAGATCCAGGTGAGGACTGTGTTTACAACCTTTGGACAGCCATATCATCGGCTCTCTTTTCACTGTTATGTTGTCCTCATGCTCAAATTGCCCACTACATGTTCAAACCCTCTCATGGGTGAACAATTGATCCTGCAGAGAGTGGGAGCAGCCATCTTTGCTGATGCAGAGCTGCATTGTCGCTCAGCTCAGGGTGATTTCAAGTGCACTTTATTCTAATTACAGATTTAATGAGCGATGGTTAGCGTGCATAGGTGCACAGCTGCGTTTCAAACAGCACAAAAGAAGCCTTTATCAAACCCCCTTCCACGTGGAGATGCAGGAAGGGCAACAAAACAGTGACAAAAGATATCTTTCAGTTGATTTTTAGTTTAGTTTTAAACTTTTGTTTAAAGGTGTTATTTTAATTTGAGGTAATGAGTTTAAATCAGCTAAAGGCAACAAAGAAGTGATGTGACAGTGAGAGTGACTGAGCCGTGACTTTGTAGGAGAAAAAAAGTGAAATTAAGAAAGAACAGCAGGCTGTTTCTCTCTCAGATGGAGGCAGTGCTATTAGAGCTGTGATTATGACAAACAAATATGGTCTGTGCACAGATGACATGACAGATGACTAACTAGGTACAACTGAGCCAACATCACATCATTTCACGTCCATTTTAAAGTAAAATTAAAACTTTTTTTACTATAGATAGAAGAACTTTGACTTCAAAGAGCTAACTCTCAAAAAAAAAAAAAATCAGTACAGCCAGGTCCTCTGTCTGAAAATGTCATCAAGATTAAATCTAAAATAACTGCTACACTACCCTTCATATTTATTGTTCTGCTACATGAAAGGAGTCAAATACAGAGACAAACAATCATCACTGAACATAGCAGCTCTCTACAACTCAGGGTTTCAGGCTTTACTGTTTTGGTTTACCCTCAAATAAGGGAGGGATAAAATAATGTTACAACAACATATCCTGACTCATGTGACGCAGTCATTACATCACATAAATTGAAAAACATAAGGCACTTTAAACAGATTTCTCCACCAAAAAGATGCACATCATCACTACTTTGTGGCTCTGGATGGTGGAGCTTATGACATGAATAAGGTATTATGAATGGGAGTTTAATATTTTTTAAAAATACTTAAGATGAGAAATTAGAAAAAAAAAAAAACAGGTCAAGGCGGGTATGAGATCAGTGCCAGTGCCATCACCCTTGGTCCTGTACTGCTCTGACCTCCTGATGGCCATCCTCCAGGTCTGCGCCAGGTCCATTCCCTATCTCTCCATGTATCCTCCCAGCTGCCCTCTCCACGACACACAACCAGCCCACAGGGTCCTGGGCACCCAGTATGCAGTGAGCTGGATCAGGCCTGTGAAAGCACAGCTGCTGACCCAGTATCAGGCAGCTGATCCTTCCCAACCCCAATCTCCTGAGCATGTCAGTGTTAGACATGGCAATGCCAGGGATACTCAAAGATGCACCTAAGAGAAGTTGTCCAGTTGGCGCCCCTGGTCATTAATCAACGTCAAGGCCTCACAAGAGTATAGTAAGACTGGACCTTTCGTCCTCTTGCTCAGATACCGGGAACACCACACTTCACCTCTTGCTCAGCAAACCCATTATGGCATGGATGAATCCACGGCCTGCGTTTGATCTCAGCCTCGCAGCCAGTGATATTGGGGAAAAAAATATTGCAATTAGATTATTTTGCCAAATCATTCAGCCCCAGTTTGAATTGACCAAGTGCTGCACACTCCTCTCTTTCTCCTTCAGCTGTGCTTCTCTTATTTACTCAGCTGCGTGCTCCCATCTTTTCTCCTTCCCTTCCTCCCTCCTTTCTCACACCTTCACCAAACAAGATTTTGGTCATATGAGGGCTCATCAACCAACTGATCGACTGGAAGTTGCCAGGCCTAGACTTTCAGGAGAGGTACTACTCTGAGTGAACTTTGGTATGGGTATTTCAGTGATATACTCTTCTTGTATTTTCTTAGTACAATAATTGGCATGCCAGCTGACTAAGGTGCTTTGTCTTCCTGGCTTAAAATACCACTGTAAACAAAAAACCAGACAGTAATGGGCTGTATAAACCCTTCAGTCCTTTGGAAAGAATCTCCTGGGACTAACATTGAGGTGGTACTTTAAGTGGAAAGGCAGCTAATGTGTGTTTTCTGACTTTTTCATGGACTTACATTAGTGGTAAAAGAATAAAAGCCACAGAGTCATCATATAGTTCCGCTAAAAGTGTATCTTTTTAAGCAGTAAGCAGAAACTAATGCTCTGATGTGCTGTGAATAAATTTAAAATAGCACACCTTCTCTTTTTTCCCTAATCAGTCCACTTCCAACTATTGATTTTACTTTTCTTCTTTCCCTCCTTTCACTGTGCAGATGTTTGGACCACGGTGGGATAATAATATCTCGGGGTCAGTCCATTTATGGAGGCGGCACAGTAATAGTTTTCTATTAGATTTCCTCTCCAACAGTCACTTATTTATCATGGAGTGGCCTGAGCTGTTAAAGCAAATAGCCTCTGTAACAGGATAAGGTTTCCCTCTCTTCTCTGACTTTATGATGCAGTGGTGAGAGTATAGACCAAGGTGAGATAACGCAGAACAAAAGAGACTCAGGAGCCGTCCTTTGAGCATAAAAATGTGGGTAAAGACAGCAAGGGGAGGTCTTGAGGATAGATGTTCTTTTGACGTCATTCTGTCAGAGTAATTGTCACCCAAGGGAAAGTTCAATGTAACAAAAGTCTGCTAGCTTTAGGAGTACAAACCAGAATAATGCCATTAATCGGCTAAAGTTGATGGATTGAAATTAAATCAACCTCAAGCATATTGCTTTGACCTCACAATATGTGAATTTCAGTGGTTTCAAGCATTAAATACAGCTGTCAAACAAAGCCAAACATCTGTGTAATGTGCGCTTTTGACTCGTGTTAGCCATGTCAGTGAGCATCTCATCTCAGATCACTGGGTCTCTTTTTCTGCTGAAAAGGTTAAAAACTCAAAGATGGGAGAAGTTTTTGGAGGGTGATGGAGTTGTCAAGAATATTTATCCTTTCCACACTACAAAGATTTGGGTGAGGCATGTTTTAAATCATATACAAGGTACTTTATAGAAATCAAACAGATCATTTATATTATTAAGAGCATTAAGACGCGTTATAACATACAGTGGTTAACACATTTATTAGACCACCACCCAGATTAAGGTTTATGCCACAGCTGCCCTAAATTAACAGCATTGGTAATTACCAAAATCATTTTTTATGTTTCTGCAATGGTTAATACACCAATATGTAGAAGCTCTTTAACCCAAATCATATTTTTAATGCCAAAATATAATTAATATTGTTATCCATGAATTTTCAAATTTACTGATTTACAAAAAACCTGAAAAAATAGTAAAGCACATTAATATTTCTTGATTAATATGTCAAATGATAGTTTTTGACTTGCATTCCTGAACAGAAAAATGAGTTTTGGTGGTTGAATGTTATGCTGGATTAATTTCTGACTTCTCAGAGAAGCCCAGTGAGCCGGTTCAAATTTAGGTATACAAAGGTGAATTCAGTTTGAAATTCCTCATTCCTGTTCAAAATGGTAAAATGTGGAGAGCTCACTGAAAATGAAAGAGTCTGCATTAAAGCACTTCATGATGCTGGATGGTCTCTGAGACAAATATGACAGGTGGTCTAATAAATTTGTTAAGCTCTGTATATCATGATGATATAAACCTGCACAACCAAGGCACAAAAATGCTTTCTTCATTTTGAAAAAGCAAACAAATATTGCACATGATGATACCTCTTTCTCTTTCTGGTCTGGTAGGGTTGAAAATAGGAAAAGAATCACTATTTGCCAGTGCTACAATGAATACATAAAAACCCTGGTTCAGTTTTAGTCCCAGCATTCAAAGCATCAAAGATGATGCAAATAAAAGCACAATTTCTGCTCTGTTACCCAACCCTGTGTGCCTTTCACCAGAGGGGTTTCATGCTGCTGCAGATGACGTTGTGTTTGTGAGTCTAAACGCTTGCGGGACAAAATGCCTTCAGAACATCTACAGTAGATAATGGCGTGTCACTGTGATGTGCTCTATCTGATATGATTTAGCTGCCAGGACTGTGAGTAATCCTCCTTTAATGAAGGTAAAAAGTATTTCTGGACCATTAGTCACTGGCTGTGCTGTTGACTTAAATAAAGTGTTATTCACTTCCATGTCACAAGGGTTGTTGTTGGAGAGAACATCTGAAGTAAAGTGTAGCTATTTAGTTGTAATTTATTTGTGTTTGTATGTTTTTAACTACCTAATTGAGTGGGGTAAAACCTTCTGAAATACGTGCAGAAGTATATTTTATCTCAGGACTCAGCGCATTGTAAGAGACACAAATAAATAAGAGCAGAGTCCATCATTTCAAGAGTATTTCCTCTTGGTCGGCCTTTATGAGATGTCCAAGAATTCTCGTTCAACATCGGTGCCTGTCCTCATGAATGCCCTACAGAATCAGTGGGCACAAATTCCCACTAAACACCCCAACATCTTGTGGAAAACCTTACAAGAAGAGTGGGGGCTGGGGACCACTCCATATTAAAGTATGCATATTTGAGTACAATGTCCCTGTTGGTGTAATGGTCATGTGGCCGATTACTTTGCCCACATAGTGTAGATTTAGGGTTGGCCAAGGAATTGCTTACTTCTGGTCAGTTTGCTCCATATTTTTATCTACTTCTACTACTGATCCGATCAGAGAGCATGGAAACAGAATGAGTACAAGCTGGTAAGATGTAAGTACAACCAGCAGCTGTTTAGAAGCAGGCAAAGAAGACAGAATAAAATCTGAACACAAGATTAGAAAGAAGTGGTCTAGAAGTGATGACCATAGAATGAGATTTGATTGAAAAAAGCCTTCCCTTTTTTTACCAAACACTTTTTGGCTTTATTTCCATGTTGTTCAGCTCAATTAGTCGAAGCCTTCAGCCATATTTATGCTTCTGCGTTGGGTCCATGGTGTAGGTACGCCGTCGACCCTGACGTCGTTGTTGACCATTCAAAGTTCTGCGTTGAGGGAACGCGTCGCTCTTCAATTCACAGGCATGACGCTAGGGGGGTGTGGCTGTGTGCGTGTGGTTTCAGAAGGGTCACATCCGAGCGGCTGTATCGCTCTCCGCTGAACTGGACAACGTCTGTTTTTAATAAAAGAGTGGATGCTTGGGTGTGTGATTACAACCAGTGGTTGATATTACATGTTGTTTGCTCATAAGCACAAACCAGAGGTTGCGCTGGACTTTTTCGTTGTCCGTCACTGTTAGATCCATCCGCTTCATACAGCACACGCTAATGCGTCAAAGCGCTGAAACAAGTTGGAGAGATGGAGAACAACTTTTTAGAGAGAGAGAGAGAGAGAGAGAGAGAGAGAGAGAAGGTTTAGGTGGGGGTGAGCGAGCAAGAGAGAATAAAGCAACAGGCGCTGATCTCAATCATCATTCACCCATCTATCTGTTATATTTCCATGGTTGATATCTACATGATAAATGAGCAAACTTTGGTGTTTAAAGTGAGGTTTCGGTGGTGAGCAAGCAAGGTGGAAGCAGCGGGGACTGTTTTGAATCATTGGTCACCTTGGACACATACGAAATTTCGCATAACATCGAACCTGTTACGAAAAAAACGGGAAATAAAACGACAATTTCGGCATCAGTGTGCAGACATGATTAGAACAACATGAAACAGGCTCATTGTGCAAAGGCCTCTGCATGCCAACCTGTATACTGAAACACCTGCAGGCTGCAGCAGCCTCTCTGTGCGCTGTTAGCACGGAGACCAATGCGCTTTCATTAATCTATGATGTTGAGGTCAGTGATAGAGCCCACTGGCTACAAGATTTTTAATAGATTAAATAACCTCCTTGATAGTCCATGTGTGCAAAATGGTAAAGGTCTATGCATCCGTCTGCGTGTGTGCGCTGAAACGCAGGCTCATCCTCATCATTCCAGCCCGTCAAAATTAAGGGCAGCCTTCAAAATTCTCCGTAATCCTTCAAAATAATCTGTCAATAACGGAGAATATTTGGTTAATGCATCCTCTGCAAACGTAACTGATGATGTAGCATTGTGATATGTGCACTAATAACAGGAAGAAAGACCTGAAAAGCAACTGCTGAAAATGACGTTTTGAGCGGACCAATCACAGCCCTTGCAGTCTGCGTTGCCGCGACACGTGGTTAGAATTTTTTGGAGGTGCGCGTCCAGCTACGGCATAAGGGTCCGCGTTGATGCAGAGGGCTACACGTAGCTACGCTGTTGACATGACACAGTCGGTTTATTCTGCTTTTAATGGAGACCAGTGGCATGTTATGCTAGCCATGTGCAAGTCGTGTCTTAAGTTCTGTGTTTAATTGTACCACAGTGACTCAAGGATTATCTTTGAAACTTACCAAAGTGCTTTTGCAGAAATGTTTTACCTTCCCACAACAAATCAGTGAGAATAACCTTAACTGTTTCTGAACAGACTGAAGGCTAAACCTAACTTCTGTTATCTGACATTATTCTACACTGTAAAAAGTGTTTGGAACATACGGCGTTCGTCATGTTAGGTAATAGAGACGCTTTACTTAGGCCTTGTCCACACAGAGACGAAAATGATATATTGCTGTTTTATTTTGAAAAAGTTTTCCGTAAATACGGGATCGTTTCAGGAAATGTCTGCATAAGCATGGAACCACTGAAAAGGACTGAAAACACTGTAGTCTATATAGCAAGCCTGTAAGTGGCGCTGTAACGCTGCCACGAAAATGCGCCAAAAGAGAGAAGAAGGTTGCGGAAAACTGCCCCAAACTTTCTCCTAGTTGCCCTTTGGTTGTTCTTTGCGGTGGATTAAGAACATCTGGCGTATGCTGCTCTCGGTGGTGGTAAAGGAGCATCAGATTTTGCTGTAAGAGGCATAATAAGCTCAGTAGCTTCTGCAGCACGAACACAGCCCTGTATTCCGCCATTGTTGTTTTGGATTCTACGGTCCAGGTGTTGAAAGTGAGTTACGCTATATGTAACGTAATCGTTTCAAGAAAGATGTGGTTGGCTGTCCACACGGAGACGAAACGGTAAGCGTTTACAGATTTATTCACTCTGGGACCTGGTTTCAAAACGTAGCGTTTACGGCCCCCCAAAATGCCGTTTCTGTGTTGATGAAACGCTGATACGACAAAAAACTTTTGCGTGTACTCCTGAATTCATCTCCGTGTGGACGGGGCCTTAAAGTGATGAATGACTTGCTTTTGGCCATGGATACTGGAAATTTAGATTTATTTGCTGCATTTGAAACTGTTTAGTACTCACTTTTCTTAGAATCACCCCTTACAGTCATAAACTCTGGGTGGGTATTGCTGGTCTTGCTTTTAATTGGTTTTATTCTTGTTTAAGTGGGAGGTCTTTTAGTGTTGCCATTGGGAACTCACAATCCTCAGGTGTAAATTTATCATATGAGGTACTTCAAGGGTTAGTTCTTGGACCACTTAATTTTTCTCTATATTTCCATTTTTAAAATTTTATTTCTAATTTCTATTTTTATGCTGATGACATTCAGCGTTATCTTTCTTTTAGTCGTAATAACCAGGCTCACATCTCTTTACTCATAAACTATATCACAGTTATAAAAAATTGGATGTCCAGCAATTTTTACAACTCAGAAATAATAAACGACCTTAAGCATCGATCCGACCACAACTGTCTTGTACAATGGTTTTTACACCGACAAGAAGCTAGTGTAAGAATTAGGGTGTAACTTCTGCCAACCAAGTAATGAACACTGGATATGACTTTGAGTAAAACTCTAAAAGAGAGCTCTAAAAGAGCTTGGTGAGAAACAACTGAATTCACCAAACTGAATGTTTTCTCCTGCATATTGCATAACTTCGAACAAAAGATTTTTTCTGGAATCTGAAGTGGTTTAAAAACTGCTCAAAACCTTAACAGACTTAGATTTAAGGGACTGTAAATGCTGCAAAAATACCCGCTTTACTTTTGTGATTTTCGCCCATAATTCTCAGGTTGATCTCAGGTATTTGTCTGATTATTAATAATACTGTATGTCTTCTTTTTCCCTGCCAGATTGCATTCTCCCAACACAACAGCATCATGGACCTTGTCCAGTTCTTTGTGACATTTTTCAGGTAAGTCAAATATTTATTTAAACACACACTCCAGCTGTTGGTTTTGCTGTTTTAAGTTCACAAATGTCGGGAGTCATTATCCAGAATCTGACCCTCCACATCCTCCTCTCATTATCCAGAATCTGACCCTCCACATCCTCCTCTTCCTCTGTGGCTTCCCTTGGCTTATTGAGTTACTTGAGCCTGTCAGACCAGCCCCGTTAACAGACCACACATAAATCCTTCTTGTATCTCAAGGCACTACCTTTTCTTCTTTTTTTAAGTGGCAAATGAGCAGCAGGGAACCATTTGAATAGGTGAATACTCCTCTGAGAGTGGCATCATAAGAGAAGGCAGGGGCGATCAAGATATGAAGTCTGTTAATGATTTTCACACCGAGTACTCAGATGGAAATCTTTTCTCATTGAAATGTTTAAAATGAGTTGATTAAGTTCTCTCAAAAGCACAGAAAAAGCTGAATATATCAGGAGGATGGGGGTATAATTGGAAAATTTATGCTTTAAGTTAGATTGCGGCCTTTTTTAAAGAGCTTCAAAAGATCTGCATCGACACCGTCCGTCTCAGCGGAGGTCCATCACAAAGGCTTGTTACTGTCAGGATAATCTAAGCCTCTCTAATCCATAACACAGGGTCACTGTGATAAGCTAAATCTTTAGCTTGTGATGGGTGACATTTAAATGTTGGAAGAAAGATCAGTCCTTTGCAATAACTTACAAAAGAAATTTGTTTAAAAATGCAAGTTAGCTGGAAAATATTTAACATCATAGCAATTACTTGAGCCATTAATGTTTTTGTGTGCTTTTCCCATGAACAACCCCTTATTTATTCATTATCTTTTGACCTTTATTCAATCTTAGGTCAAAAATCTCTCTGTGCAATGGCAAAGTTAACAGTGAGCAGTCATACATACAAATGTACTTAAAGATAGAGGCTAATGATACATTACAGAGACACAGAATTACAAGTGAAACCAGCAAATGTTTTGCAGATTTAATAATGATCGTAAATATAGATCAAGGAAGCATCAACAGCCAGATAACTACACCTCTAAATAATTTACAGTCATCTTAAAAGCATCAAAATGAAACATGTTTATGAAGTGTGATTCATTCTAAGGAAAGAGTCAAAGTAAACTGTTAAGTAAACTGTAAACTGTAAATATCTAGGATACACATCATAACATGTTGTTATTTTTATACAAAAGGAAATGTGTAGGCAAGTCCTACAAATAAGTACTCTGTGCTTATAATGACTGAAATTAACAAATACATCAAAACTGGACCTACTGGCGGCCCACTGCTTTTCTGTACTGTTCTGCTCAGTGGTACTTCAGTGCCTGTTCTGAATGAAATTTCAAGAGATGATATGTAAGTGAGGATTGTTAGTTGTGCTAAAACTGTGAAAGTTATGTGACTAGGACCCAGAAGCAGAACAAAAGCCAAGGTTGAAGGTGAAAGGAATTTATTTAATCGGAATTAATGCTGCAGAAACAGTGGTGAGTAAGCTGGTTGGTGGCAGGCTGAAGCACTGGCAGCAAGTTAGAGACACTGTAAGAGAAGAGGACATAAAGTATTTGCAAAGTCAAAAGAGCCACTGAACAAGTTACTAGCCATGTCATCAATGCTAAGAGAGCCAGGTTACCACTCATGAAGCTGAAGGACTACTAGACATCTGAAGGCTTTGAGACTGCCCAAAGATTGGCTGCAGCTATGACTGCCAGTACTCCTGCCCTCGCCTCATGAAGCTGAAAGATTACTCTGACACCTGAAGGCTCAACACGAGGTGGTGAAGAGACCTTGATTGCCCAAAGATTGGCTGCAGCTGTGACTGTCCTCACCTCATGAAGCTGAAGGAATACACTGATATCTGAAGGTTTTGGGATTGCCCAAAGATTGGCTGCTGCTTAGGCTGCCAGTACTCCTGTCCTCAGCTCATGAAGCTGAAAGAACACTTTGACATCTGAAGGCCCCCCCCCCCAACCAGCCTACAGAGAGACAGAAGAACACACAGAGCCTCCTCTACAACACAAAAACAGTCCATACACAAAATTAAAAATCATAGCAGGTCAACCATAAAAACCAGTATGAATCCAAAGAAAACATCCACATGGAGCTCAACAATATGATCAAGTTGATCCGGACTTTAGTTGGATGCAGTCAACTCCCTATTGACCAAACAAAGATGCGTACAGTAGCTTTTAACTTCATGGAGAAATCTGTGTAGAGTAGGAACAGTCATTTTAGCAACATGTCATTAATCAGCACTCAGTTTGGCATTTTTTCTCCTCATTTACATTTTTCACTTTTGTAGCTGTTGTTAGGTGTGATACTGGCTTTTACTTTGGGTCAAAAAACACCAATGGCTTGTACAAAACCTCTCTCCACAAAGCCTAATACTTCTAATAAACAGTTATGTTATTCTACATTCTGTTATCATCTCACAAGATGGGAACTAAAGCTAACAGGGCTAACGTTAGTTTGCCTTATGAGTCCTGTGTCCCTTAAGAGCCTCCATGGCTGTTGTAAAGCGGTTGTTGCAATCTGACTTGTGCTAATGCAGTCAGATTAATGGAAAAGTAACACCGTTGTGCTTATTATTTTCTTACTTCTTTCTAATTCTTCCTAATATATTCAGTTAAAACCAACACCCAAAAATTTGAGTATGCATGTAATGCTAAATTAGCTGAAATGTAGTAGCTTTAAACAACATGAGTAGTGAAACTACCCATCCCTACTAAACACCTAAGTAAAATTGCAGACAAATCCAGTCATTTAGACATATTTTTTATCAATCAAAGTTGGCTGCATCCTATTTACTGTTTGGACCAATGCACTGGTATAAAATCCTGGCTGGGACACAGACCAAAGTGGAAAGGTTTGGAGCCACTTTTTAACAGCTTTTCTCACTTATTAGACCATAATCCTACATCTAAAGAAGACCTGCTGTATTTAAACTGTTTTGTGAATGTTGCTGAGTGCTAGTTTGATTGAAAAGAGTCCTCAATTAAAGATAAGTGACAAACAGAGATGAACAACTCCTGTTGGTCTGTACTTCAAAACTATCACTGCAGGCTGACCATACCATAGCTAGTAGACCACAGCCAACTCCACATGGTTTGGCACTAAAAATACACAGCTGCACAGAAACTGCAAGTTTGCTTAATGCAGTGGAAATCATCCTACAGGAAGACAGCTTGCACCCTTACTATACACTAATTATACCCATGAAGCAGTCAGTAGTTGATAAGCAAAGTTTGTTTTAATGATCAGATCAGTCATTGGTTGGATATTATGTTGATTCGTTTCATTTCAAGGCGTGAAACCCGAGCTGGGATGGACTAACACATTATCTGTGTAGCTGTCAAGGTGGAAATAGAAGACAGCCGTGGCCCGAGGCAGCTGCCCATCATCGGCTGGTCCACAATAACTTTAGCTGTCACACAATCAGTTTATCTGCTGCCTCCATGCGATCACATTACAGAGGAACAGACAAATTCAGGAATTCTTGCAAGAAAAACTGAGAAGGGGGGGTCTCATTTTCTATCTGTGTCTGACAACTGCTTGCATCATTCAAGCAGGTAAACATTTGAATAAGGACACATTAAGGACACAGTGGGGTTTCAGTTTTTCTTTTAAAAACTGGCTAAACACACATGAAGGTTTACAATCTAATACATTTGAATGAATCCTCCCCTCTGATGTTATTTCATGATCTAGCAGTTTCTCATTTGTGATGGATTCTCTTCATCTTTGTTGTTTTTTAATTGAAGTCTCTGAAGTCTTTTCTGGACTCTTTTTGTCCATTTCTCACTGATTTATAAACTCAGGAAAAAAATGAAAGTCCCCATGTAGGCATAGGACTGTATGTGTATTTGGAGAGTTTTGGAGGGCACAAACCTGCGGGAAATATAATCATTTTGATGACAAAATGTCAAATCCCCCCACAGGGTTTGTAGACCTTGTCATATGAGAGATGGAAGGTGAAGAAATGACGGCACGACAGGTAACAAGCTCAGTTTTCTAGTGACTCTTTGTCCAAATATCGACTCTCTCTATTCCCTACATGCCGTTCAGGGGTATTTTCTAGTTTCTGCATAGCCTCTTCACCACAGTGATGCTTTAGTTAGCCTCATTATAGTTTTAACTGTTTGTCTTATGATAAGAAACTGCAGTAAGACACTAAGCTGTTCCTGCAGGATGTCATTAATTCATTCCACAACTGAAGTCATATCTTTTACATTTGTTTATGTGTACACACAGAAGTGTCCTCATGTGTTCAGTATGCTGCTCTGGAAAAAATGAACAGTCCACTGCAAAAATCTGTTTTTCTCAGTATCCAACTGTGCTGTCTTCACTACAGCACAGCAGCTGCAGCTTTACAAACAGCTAAACTCAAACAACTAAACAGCACAGAGTCGTAGCTAGTGATACTTTTCTCTTAACTGTGGCCCTTAGCATCTTTGTACAAAGACAGTGTGAAAACTGTAACACACAAAATGCAATACTTTAACATTGTCATGACCACATGTGCTCTTTTACAGTGCAAATATATGCAAATAAAACATTTTTAACCACATAATTTGAAATGCTTTTAAATCTTAATTATTTTTTTAACCTTAGATTATAACCACACATATGAAATATTTAGTTATTTACTCACTACATCACCTCTTTGTATGTGCTCTCGGTCAGCTGGCTCTGTCAAAATGGCCGATTGGAAATTACATATAGCTCTAAGCGTGCAAAACAAACCTCAAAATAAAACACATCTTTTCAAAATAAAAGTCTCACTAAGTTTAATCCAATTTGCCAGCACACTAACATTTACAGGGTCCTTGTTTTGTAAAATAAATATTTTTTGTTTTTGTTGTAAGCAATATTTCTCCCAACATTGGGAAAACTTCTCATTCAGGTTTTATGTTTGCTTTCAACAACTGGTGACGGTGTCAGGATGCAGTGTTTCTATACCTTGAATAAGAAAAGAAAGAAAACAACAGTTTTCCCCCAATCTGTAAATTGGTTTAAAAAGTAGAGGCTCATAATTAAAGGGTAACTTAACCCTCAGACCACTTTTTCCAAATGAAAATCTATGTATATGGGGATTAAGTAGTATTTTTTTCAGTTAGGGTCCAAATCCTGATACTTTCTAACACAACGGATTAAATTCTACTTTTTTGGTTAAAGATGTGCATAGCTGCTGCCGTCTTCAGATAGAGACCATCTGCTATTTAGTGTCTTTTGAAAAAAGCCACTAGGTGATTTAGTGCTAAATGGCATTTATGGTGTCATCTGTGATCAACACAGAGCTCAATAGTAACCAGCCGCTTCACCAATCAGAGACATTGCTGTGACATTCTAGATAACGGGTTATGTAGACTGAGATTGCGATCCTATTGTGCCATTTAGTAATACAATTAATAAGATAAACCTCTAAGAAAGAGGTTCTCAGCTGGTTGGTCAGGACTCAAAAGTGGCTTGCGGAGCTGTTTTCAGTGGTTTGCAACTTTGGAAAAACATTGATGGCAAAAGTTTGTGAATTATTGATGCCATTAGCGAGCATGCATCCATACATTTTATTTTACTCTGTTTGCAGAAATAATAGGCACATTTGTCTCACAAAACTCGACTTATCAGTCTCATTTTCTTGAATGAGAAAGCTGTGTTTTTTTTCACCAATATAATAAGGCAACTCCTCAAGATCCCTGGGAAATTGGCTCAAATTTAGATACTATCATGGGGAATTGAGGTATAGATTTTTTTTTGTCCCATCTCTTTTTTCAGTCATATATTTTGATCCATCCAAGATCGGAACTGCAACACATTTCATTAAATAGCTAAACATTGTTGAAATTTTTTAAAATTTCTGTAGTGATTTGTCATTAAGAGACTGTGTTTAAGTTGAGACCCACTGCATAAAAGCACTTTCTTCAAACAGTTAAATGCCTGTATTTAATGGAATGGGCACAAAGACCTTAAAACACATTTTGGTTCATTTTGGCAGCACTGAAAATAAATGTGAAACTCAGCTGAAGTAGTGCTTAGCGACATACGCTTATTCATTAGTGGTGATATAATTTCAGGAAAAGGGCAAATGAGACAATTTTGATTATCAATGTAGGGATAGTTAATAATCTGCATATTCATGGTCATTCTTGGTTGAATTTAAAGCATTTTCAAGCCAACTCTCAGGATGCCAGAAGACTTCTTGGTTGAGAAGGGCTGTTCTACATGATTATATATCTTAATTGCCCTATTTAAACTACCTTTTGTTGAAAAACAACCATTAGATTTACTAGAAGCGGCAGAACCTGGACAGAACATACAAGTTTCATGGTTAGAGGTGCAATCAGCCAATCAAAGAGATGTCTGTGACACACTGTGAGATTGCAAATAAACCATGTTATTTTTAAACCAAGGCCAATAACATACAAAATTATTTCCTTAAAACGACCATATATCATTTTTTTACACTCAGAGAGCTCGTGGTAAATCTGCCTGGAATGGTTATGAGATTATGACTAATAATCAAATCTGGAAAGCAACATGTGCTGAACGGTGTGGCTGATGAGGGACAGCAGGAAGGAGGAAGTGGGCGTGTCTTATCCCCCCTTCCTTGCAGCCCTATCCATGTGTTCTTAAGGCTTTTTTTTTTCTTGAAATTCCAGGGTAGATGGACCTCAGCTGAAGCTGTTTTGTTTAGTTACTCCATAATATTTTTATCCATAAAGAGGTTGTTTGGACATCTCCTTTAAGCATTAGAATCTCCTTTAGGGTTGTTTTCATTCCTGTCTTTAATTCTAAATAGTCTGTAGAAAGCAGCTAAGGATATGACTCATTTCATTCCCCTTGTAGTAACTGTATCATTATGGCTGCAGAGAAGAGCATGTAATTTGATTAAACCAGAGCTGGGTTCAGTTGCCCTTATAGAAAAGCCAATTTTATCCTGAGAAAGGACATATTTGGTTGATTTTTCCTTGATTGCAGGACACTTTTTATTAGAGCAGAGGAAGAAACATTTTTTATAGTTTCTATATTGAAATAATGACAATGATGAAAGCCAGACATCTAGGAATTGCAGTCACTTCTACTGCATAAAATCTCAATGAAACCCCCAAACACCTCCTCCATTTTACATTATCTTCAAAGGTGTCTTACATAGTGCAAGTTCTGAAAGGGTTCCCAGCATGAGAGCTTTGAAACTAAATTCCAGGTGTGATGACGAGATGTTTGAACACTCAAATCTCGCTCAGTGGTCCCCTCCATTTTCCTTTAACTTTCTTAAAAAGCTTTCTTCAAAGTTATCACTTTCCTCAGAAGCCTTATCTCTCTCTTCAAACATGTTGGGCGATTGATCTAGCAGGAGTGGAAGGCAAATTGAAAGACAGTTAAGATGTCTAACAAATGGACCAGTGAAACCAGAGCTGGTCAAGTGTCTCTGCTGAAATGTGCTTATTAGATCAGACTGCCCGCTTTAGAAATGTAGCACGTCCCTAAAGACGAGGGCTCATTGGTCATATTACGACCTCTGTCTCAGATGCAGACCTGTCACCTTGTGGTTGCCGGACATAACAAAACACTTATGTTCTGTCTGTTCAGCAAGAATAACACAATAGAATAAAATGATAAAATATGTCAGTTTCTACAAATGTTCAAAACTTCACTGACTTTAGCACACAGTTGAATGTCCCTTTGCCTTTAGTACATGATAGTCTTTACATTCTCATCCATCACTGGGATAATGAGGTGGAAGCTCTCAATCAGTCATATTTTTATCCCACAGGCCCATATACCATGCTGAATATTCCTTGACTAATGGTTTAAGTGTTGGATTATTAATTGAAGTAATCAGCCAAAATATTCAAATGAATGAGGAACCTCGTCATAAAGCCTCACTGCTTAGACTTTCCTAAAGTTAGCAGAAAAACATATTATATGTAAATCCACCATGTTTTGGGTTTTTGAATACATTTTGAATGAATCATGTGCAAAATTTGGAAATGTATTTTAAGTTTATGTTTGGTTAAAGTTAATTACTTGAACAGAAGGAAGAGCCTTCTTCAAAGCATCCAAAATCATGGCTACCCCTCTCATTATTCTAAAACCAAACTGAAAATTAAATCATTACATCATAAAGCATTTTCTAAAAGAAACATTTGGATAAGGTGATTTACCTTAAGTTGGTAAGAAATTATATGAAAGTATATATTTAGGCATAGAAGTGTTGTCTTTAATATTCTTTTGCAACATCGTCGCACAAAAGTACATATTGGCTGCATTTCCACATGTACTATTTGACTTTTAGAGCACATTTTTGAAATCAAATGCTAAAGCTAAACCATCTTCTCCTGTCTCTAACCCTCCCTTTATGTATACCAGCAAGTGCATGGGGGACAGAAACCACCAGAGAAGTGCTGATAAACATCCAGAAAAGATTTTACTGATCAATATCAAGTGAGGATGTTCATCTCAGAGTTGATTCCCTTGTTAACCAGTTGTCTTTTCATCCATAATATTCTTTGATTTGCAAAGTTGCTTCTCCTTTGGTTGTGCTCTGAAGTGGAGTTCTACGCTGGTCCAATTTTGCAAACCCACATCTGCCCGCATCTGTAGAGCTCAGAATCGAAACCTGGCCCATTACCCACATTTATCCCCATTTAATACCTGGATTCACCTGGAACTGGAAATAGTGTTGGAACTGTATAGGCTGTGAAAGTATAAAACTTAAAACTTACAACATTCGGCTACATAAGCCCTTTGAGAGTAATGCTCTTGGGCTTCTACAATACATTTGCTAGAGAACGTCCATGTATGAGATAATGAAGAGGTAACAGAGAAAAGCATGTGCTTAAAATTACCTGAAAGCTTCGAGGAACTTTCTCTGATCATACTTGACCATGTTAGCTTATTAAGATGTGAAATTAATGGTCATCACTGTTATATAGCCTGTGATTCATACTTTTATATTGTTGCCTGCAACCTGCCTGCATTTGTTTGTTTTTACCCCTGCCTGTATCTTTGGAGTTGTAAAATTATATTTTCAACCCTCAGCTGAATGATTTAGGCAGGTCACACCAACCAGCTGCAGGACTCTACTCTAAAGATGATGCTAGCTGTACCCTGTCAAACGGAGTGGGCGATAAAAATATGTGTGAAACATGTTTGAGTCTCTGAATCACACATACAGTAAATAAGCTGCTTTTAAGGATCAATTCTGTTAACACAGAGCTGAGAACAACAAACTCAAAGAGAGTTTGGTTTCAGACTTTTTTAAAGAAGTCATTACTCTCTGATATATTTACATTGGGTTCATTCGTTTTTCTCATATTGATAATAAAAATGTGACATAATCAGTTACAACGGGAAGATGCCCCACAGGAATGTTTGGTACCAGAGAATTTGACAACTAACTGAATGCAAGAAAAAACAAACTATAACTTTAACAAACTTTAACAAACTGTCAGTGACAGCTGTAATTTGTTGAATGCATGCTTATTGATGTGTTGTTTTGCCTCTTCTGTTACAGTTGCTTTCTCTCTCTTCTCCTGGTGGCAGCGGTTGTGTGGAAAATCAAACAGACCTGCTGGGCCTCGCGGCGGCGAGAAGTAAGTCCATAAAATCAAAACAATGTTGATACCACACTCGCACTAAAGCACAGTTTACATTGTAGGAACTGTAACTTTTAGGAGGTTAAGCATATCCATACAAATTTATCTAAACCGACAGGGGGTTATGGGTATGTTTTGAAGAGAAGTTACACTAAAAATACACAAAAAGTGACATGGTAGTACTTCCTGTTTCTATTTGGTCCTGAAGTGTCTGTTTTAGAGGGACGATATTAAACATTTTTGCATTTAGTTGTCAAAATATCAGAAATGTTTCCAACAATGATAACGTTAAGACAGTAGTTCCCAACCTTTTTTCCATTGAGCCCCGCTTCACATATGTAAGAAGCACTGCTATTTCTGTCAAAAAATACACGTGAATTTGAATTGTTTTTGTTGTTTAAAGCCAAACACAATAGCCCAAACCACATGTGTTGGCAAAAGACCTTGATATGAACCATTCATATGGGTTTTATCATGATTTTAGGTAGTATGAGTGAACCTAATTTAAACAACCTCAGAGCAGACAGGCCACCGCACCCCCCCTGAAATCTCTGGTGCTCCCATGGGGGTTCCAGAATCCAGGTTGGGAACCAAGGCCTTAAGATACAGTATGAACCAGTACGATATAATGTTATACAATCTCATACAGTACAAAATGATATAGTATGTTATTTTACAGTATGATTCAAAACAATACAATACTATACGATATGATACAATATGATATGATTTGATATGATAGAATCCAAACAAATAAGATGTGATAGGATATGATAGGACGAGATACGAGATACAATAGAACACAAACAAATGAGATACAATACAATACACTACACAATGCATGGCCCATGATGAGGATAATATTTTGTTCTACCTCTTTTTTAAACACTTTTGAATCTGTGATTATACCATACTATGTAATTCTTTTCGTTCCCTAGCTTGCTGCAATAACAAAAATAAAAATTTGGTAAAAAACAAAAACAAAAACAAAAAACGTTACCTACATGAACGAAGTCTTTGCCAGAATCACATCACAGGAAATAGTAAAAATAATTATCACAGCATAAAAGTAGAAAACTGAAACCTGTGCTCCACAATAGCTCCCATGAGCAGGTAGTATGGTTCAGAAACAGCAGTTTGTATATGAGTTCCACTTTATTGCTTAGTCACATCCATTGTGTTTATGATGTCAAAAACTTAAACTGTGAGATAGAAAAATCAATACATTTCATCACCCTGTGTTTTCAGCCTTAAAAACAAACCCAGTTCATCTAGAAGCTTTTAGACCAGCATTGAGGGGAGGACAGTATCTGCTAATGGAAAACGCTTTTTTGAGAAGTAAGACGTCTTGGTATTTGATCGACTGTTTTGTCAGAATTAATTATAGTGAAAAGTACAGATAATAGTTCCAATAAATTGCAGCTTAAAGTTAAGTGCAGCAGTCAAAAAAGTGTGAAGAAAGAGGGTAGAGATACGGTGACTGACAGGAAAAGCATAGAATGAAACATTAATATTCAGTGTTGGTATGAAAGATGTGGTTGAGAAAAGATGAGGATGAAAAGCAGGAAAGATGTGATGATGGGCAGAAGGAATTAAAAAAGAGGGTAAGAAAGATACAGTACAGAAAATTGAGGAAGAGAGAAAATGTATGTAAATTCCCCTCACTGCCTGGAGCCAAACAGCCTGGAGTTCTCGCTGATTTCTCTGAGATCATTTCCATCTCTTCACAGTGAATCGTATATGTTCCTAGATGCTGTTTGTTACTCAAAAGTTTAATTCAGGGCCCATCCAACCTTATAGGCTGCAGTCGACTCATAAAGCTCCTACAGTTTATTTCCCCTCTGGGAATGACATTGATAATCACAGGATCTGAATTTTATACCCTCTAATTGATATATGAAGTAAACAAGAATGATAGCTAGCGTGCCTGCGAATCATGCCTTTCCAAAGAATTAAAGTCAATAAAAATTAATGCAGGCAGATGGGCTCATGTCATTGAAATTCTGCTCACTTTTACTGTCTGCTCTTCACTTTGCCATCATCTGTTTGTTGCTGCCCTTCAGCTGCCAGATGAAAATAGATAAATAAAAAACCTGCTTGTCTTAATTCCAGGTGATTGAAAAGTTTTGTACATGAAAACACTAAATAATTGTTTTGGTTTATAAACCATGGATAAGGAGGGTTTTTTTTGCAGATGACATCCTGCTTTATTACTACAATTACATATAAACATTTAAGTATATATTATCACTCTGCATTTGGGTGTTCATGCCACATGTTTTTCAAGCCCTTTTAGTAACAACATGTCACATTATTTATCTTTTCAGAACTTGATCCAATCTAATACTTTCATGACATTCCTGATCATATTTCTGAATTTGAAAACAACCGACACCCTAAAACTCACTGACACTCTGTTGGAATAATTTATTAGTTCATGTTAGCCTTTAAATACGTCTTTAATCTTTAATTTCATTGTGCAAGAGAGCATAAACTGCTGCATGGTGCAACTACATAAGAACAATGTTTCCATTGATAACAATCAACCAGTCAATCAGTTTATTCACAAAATCAATAAAAATGCAGACACAATCCATCATGGTAATTCATAAACAGCTCATTTGTGAAATGGGACTCGACAGAAAACATATGGAGCTTGTAGATACAATTTACAAAGAATATACAAAATATACACAGTTATAAATATGATTTAAGCAGCATTCCCAGTATTAACTCAAGACTCTTAATACCCTAAAATTTACTCTAAAGACCATAAATGTATTGTGACACTAATACAGTATGACAATAGCACTTAGAAAAATTGCAAATTAAATTAATTGGAGTATATATAGGAAGCAATTTAGATTGATCAGAGATCCTCAGCCACAAAAGGTCTAGGGTTGAACATTACTTTGTAGCAGCTGTTGTCTAAGGTTCTTTTTGAAGACAGTCAAAGATAATATTTCAATACTGCTCTAAAGCTCATTTAAATCTGTGGGCCTCTGCAGGTCATGCTAAAACTTGTACATTTCAGTGTACATTTCTTGCCTATTATGAGTTGTTTGTTCCTTGTGTTATGTGCATGAGAGGAAGTGCAAATTGGATTATCAATGCGTCAGTATACATCATATATTATACAAGCATTCTAAAAAGTGTTACAAAAGAGGGTCAGAGGGAGCATGCCCATTGACCATGATATGGCGTTATAACTTTGTTTTTGTAAGATTGGTAGCTTCTAGACTTAACTAGCATATGTATGGCACCATATGACATTACAAAAGTTTTGATAAAGCTCAACTAGAGACCTGTACAAAGTTGGAAAAGCCTCAAAAGGACACTTTTCTTAGCTTGAAAAATAGGCTAACATATTCAGATATCTTTCAGTTCTTCAATATGAACCCTCTGAAATTTTGTAAATTTAAACCTCGTATTAGCCCTATGGATTATCTTGATATTAACATGTTCAATGATGCTTCAGTTTCTACTTGAATGGAATACAATGCAATTTATTTTGCTTATATTTAAAGATAGTTTATTACATCTATACCAAATACAATCTTGATCAGTTCCTTATTTGAAGATTATCTTAATTTCCATGTGACAAAAATGAATTTGCATCATCAGCAAATATTACTTTGTGTAAGATATTAGATTAATTTACAAAAATTATTTACATAGAGAATAAAAAGGAGAGGTCCCAATATTGATCCTTCTGGCACTCCATATTCAGTATCTTTGAAATTTTATACATTTTACATGTACATATTGTTTTCTTCCATATATATACAGTAACTCCTAAACCAGTTTAATACCACCCCCTCACTCTACATTAAAAATCAAATGTGTCAAGTGTTTTCCATAAATCAGGCACCACACTCACCTTTATCAATGCTGGCATTTATTTTTTTCAACAAGATCCAGAATCAACATACAAGTTGTACTCTTCTTCCTAAGGCCATAGTGTGACGGGGACAATGATCTCTGTTCTATCAAGATTATAATGTTGCCTAAAATTGACTTTTTTTTTTTCTTTTTTTTTATTCAAATACTTTGGAGAGGGTGGGCATTTTAGCTATAGGACAGTAGTTATGTATACTATTTTTCTCACCAGACTTAAATACTGGGATAATCAAAATAGTAATATAATAATGCTGGATAAAAATTGTGATTATAGATATGAACAATTGTTCTTAATTGTTCTTGTTTTTTACTGGTTAAATAAAACATAGGACAATGATTTGCGCTCAAAAAAACAAGCACTTAATGTTTAAGCAAAATGAAAAATATGAATTAAATCGAAATGAGAATAAAATGTCTGGTTTGAAGGAAATTAATGCCAAAACGGTATTATACTGGAACATTACATCTTTAAATTTTAAATGGTTAGCTGTCAAACATTAATTTAAGAACCTTTAGATTTGTTGTTCAAGACGATATCATTGTGATAAAAAATGATTTAAGTTGCTGTATTGGCATTCGGGGTGCAGAAATTTAGAGAGAGGCTGTCTGTTGGTCTCCTTTTTGTATAAAAAAAAGTTAACAGCCTGGAGGGAATCCTTAAGTAATGTGATGGTCACTTAAACTTCTCAAATTGCCTCAACAATGCTTCTAGAGGGCTACATTTCAATGAAGTCCAAAAATGATTAATTCTACGTAGTAATTTACCTTTAAGAATTACCATAAATACTTCACTCGTTCTCCAACACAGTGCGATTAATTTTACTCAACCAAGAGTGTTTCCATTGAGGTGCAAAAACATCTCCTACAACAGTCCTCACCAAGACAGCAGCTCAAAAAACAAAACAACAGACCAATAAGCAAAAATTACACCAGCCAATAAAATTTGCAGGATTGAGCAGTAAAACATGTGCACACACTCGTAATAATGATCTTTAATCCAGGTTTTAACATCACAGTCCTCTTATTTGAGGTGACTCTGTTGTTCAGACCAGGAGGAGGGAGCTAAATCATGGAGGTGCTCTCACACTAAGCCCATTTGCCCCATACTGTGCCGAAGCATGATAGTCCCCCCTCTCTAGTTCCCCGCTGGCCCACACTCACACAGCCCCAATCCTTATGAGGAAAAATGTACCTCCATTCCAACCTTCTGTTGTGTAAGGAAGAAAAACCTACTTTCTCCAATAATTTGCACTGATGTTTGAAACCCAAACCAGAGCCAAATTGCTGGGCAGCATGGCACAGTGAGTCCAGCATAAAGGATATCAGCATATTAAAGACATTGCCTGCAACAAAGAAAATCAGCTTTTGTTTGTATTAAAGAAACAAAGATTTAATGTGTGAATATATAAAATGTATTTCTATAGAAGGTATTTTAGGTGAGAGTGATTCATGATTACTGACTTATGTTGAAACAGAGTCTTGTTGACATCACATAACCCGGTGATGAACTGATTGGTCCCTGTGTAGTACGAATTTGCAAGGGCTTGAAAACAGCCAGTACGCTCATGAGGCTTGTCCTAATCTGTTATTGAAAGGTAGTGGGCTGGACGCCATGTAATGATTACAAAACTGAATGTGACCTAAGAATATGTAATGATAATGAGGCGTCTGGAGATGGAGGCAGTAACAAGACCCTGATCCATCCAATTGATGCATGGGTGTATAGATTTAATCGAGCTTTTATAATTGGCTTTTCAGTGTGAAATCTGTGTTTTTCATGGACTTTACTGTGACATGTTTCTATAAAGCATTTTTTACATAAATAGGATTTTTGCATGAAAGAAATTTGGTAAATAAGTAGTGCTTTAACCTTACAAAGCTGCTTTTTTATCTTACTAATGCGCTAAGTGGATAAAATACTGGCTACCAAAGATGCTGCATTTGAATGATTATAGTTGTGGATAGGTGACAATTCTTAGGTCTTGAGTGGGGGATGTGAAGACATGAAGAGACAACGGCTGTAAATGCCACAGAGGAGGACAAAGACTGACCTCTTTGAAGCTACCAGTGGGGGGAACAGATGGGAGGGGGCACTGACATTTCTCGAGACTGCAACACAGATGTTTGACACAGAAACATGGTTGTATCTAATGCAGCTCTGCTCTCTTTATCTCTCTCCAACACTCATGCTAACACACCTTATATACACAGAGAACATATGTGCTGACCATTGATGCTTTTTGTTGGTGCTTTAGTTGTATCTGAAACGATAGCTGAGCAGCAATTGACATAAAAAAGGACTTTTTATGTCTGGTGTTTTTAGATGTACCAATAACTTTATCCATCTGTAGCTAATCAGCATCTGTTTATTACAAGCAATCATCCGGCCATAGAAATGCTCTTGGCTATGGTATTAGTGAGGGCTGCTGCCAGTTTATTACTGCTGGCTTTAAACTGTTGGTTGTGTCAGCTTGTGGCAAAATAATGATGCAAGTAGTGACGCATATAGAGGCTCAGAACAAGGATGATGTTTCTTATTTCTATGATAATAAACTGATTTAGGTTTTAGGATTTCGAGGAGCAACAATAGATGTCAAGTGCAAAAACCTGCAGTTCCTTAAGTATCCACTTGAGGCTGGTTGCAAAAGCTCCATAGGTCCCAATAGCAACTGTTTAAAATGCCCACTTTGGCAAATTAAAAAAGTACGTTTACAGCTGAAAAATTTTAACCTAAAAAAATGGCAATTTTTTTAGGTCAAAGACCTATTTTCTTGTACATATTGAAGGGGTTTGATTTTTTTAAATTACTGATCAATTGAAGGTATAGGTCATATTGCAGATGACTTAACACAGTAGCAGAGACCCCCCCCCCCCTTATGGGTAAGTAGTGATTTCTGCCAAAAAGGCTATGTTTTGAGGTGTTTACGACTATGCCAAGCATTCACAGTGCAAAAACACTCTTAATTCTGAAGCTACCCAAAAGTAATGAAATATTACAAAACCAAAAAAAAAAAACAAACAAACATATAAATCAAAAAAGAAAAAACTCACAGGAAATCTGTCTCTTTTGAGAGACCCAGACCATCTCAGTAGAGCTGGTTGTTTGGCTCCCAAACAGCTCTTCATTTGGTAATAGTTTGGCTTTTTAAATGTGGATTGAGTAACAACAAAGGATTGGGGAAGACGTACCTACCTTAACACATTTCATGAGTTAGCATTGCTAAATGAATAAAAGGCAAAAATACATCTTCTGGTAGCATGAGCCCTTGTAGAAATCAAGCAAACTGGACAGCTTTGAAATAGCAGAAACTGAGTCATTTTGATTGTCAGATCCTAAACATGCCGTTACCCTCGCATTGACTGAACTGAGCTTTCCTGATCACACAATTGTAACATGTCCTTTTAGACTTGGCATAATGTCACGTTCTGCTTCTCCCTTGAAGAGCTCATTCAGCAGTCATTGATTGCTGTAATAAGATTATCTCACTCTTAAGCCCCTGGTCTCCTTGATTGTACCTTGTCCAGATAAAAGTTTGCTCTATAATTCCCTCAAAAGTAGTGGATAGTTTAGCAATACTGTAACATAGGTTCAACCTCTGTCATACCTGAACAATTGTAGGTTTCATAACAGTTTACCTAATGCACAACACAGAATGTCAGAAATACAGCAGGCTTACATTTATTGAAGATATAACACTCATGCTATAATTACAGATTAAACGTATCACTTACTTTACACCACCACAGGAACATTTTATTCATATTTCCTAATGAGTTGTCAGTACATCAACCCACACAAAACTGCTCAGGCTCATCATCATCATATCAGAGTTGTATGCAGAGGCTTTCTACTACAGTGGGTTTCTACTTTAGGTGATCTTCAGTACATTAATCAAAGTGTGTTCTGCCAACATGCCATTAAGCAGTCAAAAGTGGGAGAAACTACCAAAAAAAAAAAAAGCACGGTTTCTCAGTTTTATCTTTTCATCAATTCATCCATCCTTGTTCTTCCACTTATCTGGCGTCAGGTTGAAATGGCAACAGACAGTGCAGGACAACCAGGATCTCCCTGGCACAGCAACGTTTTCCAGCCCCTTCTAAGGGATCCCAAGAAACTCCAAGGGCTCAATAATCCCTCCAGCAAGTCTTCAAAGAAGGCAATGAGGAAGCATCCTAATCAGCTGCCTCAGCTGGCTCTGTTCAGTATGAAGAAGCAGCAGTCCTAGTCTGGGCTCCCTTCAGCTCTTCACCCTATCTTGAAGGCTGAGCCCAGCCATCCTTTGGAGAAAACTTGTATTGATGATCTCATTTTTTGATCACTACTCAAAGCTTACAACCATTGGACAAGGTCAGAATGTAGCTCAGCGCTTCATCACCAGGGTCCAGTACGATGCTTGCATTACTTCTAAGCAGCACCAAACAGCCCATCAATCTCACAATCTGCAAAAGCAGGGACACACTTCTGAGGCTTTGGATGCACCTTTAGGTCCTGTCCCTGAAAATCAGAAATGGTGACAATGGTAATTCTTGACTATGTATGAAATGGGATGGGGTTCTTCTGCTGTACTAATTTAAGCCAGAATCCCACAGCGATTTGCGCTGACTGAGGGTGACTCATGGATCATGATGTTACATCCTGTTTTTTGTGCCTTTATTGACAGAGGAGGACAGCGGGTAGAGCTGGAAACAGGGACTAGAGAGTGGGGACACAGACTGGATTCGAGCCCGGGCCGTCTGCGCACATGGGGTGTGCCCCAGGCCACCAGACCATCTGCCCCCCCCCCCCCGTACTTTTTTATTTATTTATTTATTTATTAATCAAATATCTTTTAAAATGAAACTGCTCAGGAATATGAACAGTACATCTTGACCCATGTCCATCTACTCTAATTTTGGAGGCAGGGTTTATAACCTATTCTACCCTCAGTCAGCAGGGGGAGCTCTGAATGGCCTGACTTTATTCCCAGGCAGCTGTTACTCATTCCATCTTAATACATAGAGGAAGGGGCAAATCTGGCAGAGGTGAACAAGCACTGGGAACACTATGAATTCAATATGATGTTTTATCGCATTTTATATGAATGTTTTGACTCTGCAGGAATCTGCATGTTGGTATAGGCAGTGATCTGTGAAAAGGACAAAGTGACCTGCCTTGGGTGAGGAAGGCTCAGAGGCGGGATGACACTTAGCCTTTTATAGAATTCAATGAAGGGAACAAAACGTATTCAAAAGGAAGATAATTCAGCCACTCACTTGCCAAATTAATCAACTTGCGGAGCTGTGCTCTGCATGTCCGTCCTTATCAGAACCGTGAATAGCTCCAGCTTGTATTGTGGACAAAATCAGTCTGTCATTGGACGAATGTTACGTGTTTGTACAAAGTTCACCAAGGCTTTTTGTCATTAACTTAATATTCGTTTCTACCACCTTTCTCTTATTGTACGAGCTTTCAAGGTTGTTTCTCAGCACGTACATCGTCTGACTTTGCCTCGGCTCGCTTATTTTCCTCCGTAGCTTCAAATGAAATTCTGCAACATGAGAAATAACATCACTGCTATCTGACATTTAGGATGAATGTTGTTTGATTTAAAGCTTTTGTGAGAGAAACCATCACAAGCCATGAGCTGTTTTCTTGTTTGGCAACAGCCCCTCAAGGCCTTCTATCCTGCTTTTTATCTCTCAAAAAGGGCAAAAATCTTTTTTATTGTGACCTGGTGGCTCAGCAGCTTTAATCTCATGGTTTGGTGTTGCTGGTTTGATGTTTAAGAGTAGAGATGTAACAACAATCCAGCACCTTTAGATTTAAAGTTTAGAAATCAGTAATAGTGAGAGGAAAAATCTATCAGTTGATCAATCTCTATTTCATATAGCTGTTGTTTTTCTCTCAGCTTCAGCTCCCCTGGGGAATGTTTTCAGAGTGATTCAACACAAAAGTTGTCACATCAACTCACCTGAACTTTTTCTTGTTGGCTTCTGAACATTGTGTTTGAGCAGCAGTGAGGCTTGAATTTAATTAAGAGGCTGGGTGTTTACAATGCACAAATATACACAAACGTAACTGTAAATCTACTTGCCATGCTTCATAACATATACATAAAAAGCATTTCACACACATGGCTCAGCCCTGTTTCTAGAATGACCAAAACTCAGCTTGAACAACATTTTCAATATGGCTGCCATCATGGATTGCCCCCCTCATCAGTGTCCAGTATTTTCTGCAGTCTATGATTTTTTACATAACAAAATAATACTGATAAAGCTGCGTTAGTCACTGGAATAATAGCACATAATTAATACAGAAAACTAGCACTCTCATAAATTGCATCGTTCTTATCAGGTGATACAGGTAAGTTGGGATGGAGTCAATTAAAACTTTAATTAAAAGCTGCTCTAGGGAACACTTTTTGATCCATTGTTTTTTTTAGCCTGAGTCAAACCAAGATTTTCTTCCATAAACCTAGGGCTGGGTGATATGGTTAAAAAATTCTATCTCAGATTGTTTTCAAAATTAACAGGATTTACGATTTTATTTTTAGTTTTATTTTAGCTATCATACAGTTCACAGATTCTTGTGACAGTAGTTCTTGTTGGTGTTCTGTGGTACGGGTCATCTGAGGCGACCCGGATGATGTCTTGAAGCCCCTTGTCGTCAACGATGTTGATGGTCTGCAGTCTCTGGCAACCCATTAGCGATCGCATTATTTAGCTTAGATGTTGTTGTTTTGGGGACAAATCCCGCTCTGCTGGACTGCGATGGTGTAGCTTGACGTTATGGCTTGTTCCCGTGTTGTTGTTAGCGCCTTTGCTAACATTAGCAAAATTAGCTATCATGGCTTGATCCCCTGTTGTTGATAGCGTCTCTGCTTACATTAGCAAAGATGCGTTATGCCTGGAGGTGGTACTTCAGACTTGTTGTGCTTTGGTGTAAAGACAGTTCATCACCGCAGTATGTACACACAACTTTTGTTTCATCCAGACTTCCATTAGGCAGCTTTTTAAATCAAAATTTGCCATGAAGCAGACCTGGGTCTGACTCCTCACTCATCACTGCTGGCTGCGATTGACCTGCCTTCAACCTTTTCACCCCAGGGACATAGACATCCGCACAAGAGGACTACGGGAGGAAATTGTGGTCAAACTTAGTCATATGATTAAATCGTGTTATTATTTTTATAACACGTTAAGCTTTCCTGATTAATCTCAAGCGTTAAAGCGTTTATATTAACAGGCCTATTATAAAACATTGTTTGGTGAGTTCACCAGAGATGGGAGTAAGTCACTCATGTGCAAGTCACAAGCAAGTCTCAAGTCACTGTGGTGAGAATCAAGCAAGTCAAGTCGAGTCCCATTCATGTTAGCAAAAGTTACCATCAGACAGTGTATATAGACTGTTTCCTCAATGCAAAAAAACAAACAAACAAACAAAAAAAAAAACACCCTGTCAATCAGTCCACATTGGACAACAAATATGAATCAAACTGCTTACAAGGTAATCCACACAAACTTTTTATCACACACATGCAAACACATCCATATCACACACACATACATGCAAACACATCCTTTTGTCTACATAGTGTATGTCTTAGACTGAAGTTAAATCTAACACTAAGTAGTATCCAAGTATACTCACTAGCGTTGAACTAGTGATAAAAAAGGTAAAATGTAACATAAAAATAATTTATAATGTAGCTAACACATAGTAGCGGTTATGCCAGACTTTGAATGAAACAAAATGATGTGCATTTGAAATTGCATAGCCTTTTACAGAAAAATAGCTAATGAATGCTCTTAACCTCTGGAAGTTAAGCAAAGTAACGATTGCATCCTGATCAATACGCTAATAGTTTACAGCTTAAGGTCATGGCAGAAAAATGCTATTTAAATAGTCTTTTCATTTGAATATTTCTTCTTTTATTTCTGCATTAAGTGTACTATTCTTCCTTTTTAGCCTTGTTTATTGAACTTCACAGTGGTGCAAAGGAAGGACAGGTTGTGAGGCCGATGATCACGAGTGCTTGATGTGCTTTGTAATCTGAAGTACAATTAGATCTTAATGCGGCACACTTAAGCTCATCACAAATCCAATACCAATCAGTGATGTCCTTGGCTCCAAAATGGTGGCCTGTTTCGATATTGATCAGACACAGCATGGCTGATGAAAGTGTAGCACTAGTTGTTTTACAATATTGATTAGTGGAGAACAAGAGAGGCTATTTTGTGTTCAGTCTTAGAAAAAGAAATAGTGTCAGTTGTGGGTAGATGGCTAAACACTGCATTCGTGTGCAGAAGCTTCATGGGAATTATGTGTAGGTTGTTTTGATGGTGTGCATGATGAAATGGCAGCACTGTAAAAATCATTGTTCCCACATTGTTATTTGCATTTAATTTTCATTCTCTTACCATAAAAGCTCTGAGGGTGTGAATTATTTTATTAAGTTTTCATTAAAGTTAGTACATCTTCCTCATGATTAAACCTTTAACATGGAAGCTGTAGAAAATGAAGTCTTCAATTAAAGCTAAACTTATTTTTGAGTCAATTTCTGCCATTTTATTAAAAAAACACAAAATTATTGATTCAGATATTGGCAGGGGAGCAGGCAGGGGATGGGCATGATGTTGCCCATACAAGAGATAAAGTGAGATTTGCCTAAATGAAATTTTGTAGACATTTTCAAGAGTGAAGTTTCTTTATCCAGTGTTGTTAGACTAGCTTAATTAATCACCTACCCTCAATCCTTCCATTTTTACCAGCTTTAGACTTTGAGCTGTAGTCTACCCTATTGTAGTTTATAACCTTGCAAAGCAGATGGATTCGCCTGTTTCTGTGTTTCTCACTGGCGAATCAATCTTGCAAAGCTCCTGTCTGAACCGTTTGGGTCCAGTTAGAAAATGACCAGACCAATCAGTGGGGGCAATACTTTCGGGTGAAGCGGAGTCGTGACGTAAGCAAGCATCAACAAGAGGCCAGTGCAGTTATGGAGGAAAACATTAGCTTGGATGCTACCAATGGATGGATGCTTTGTTAGAAGAAGAACAAGAACAGCATGGAGTTGTTTTCTTTCCAAAATTGACAAAATTTGTGTACTGACATGTCTATAGTCACCATGGTTCACATTTTGCAGTTCTCTGTGAACTCCTCGATAGGTGCATTCCTCGGTAGCGGCTACGTCACGTGTTTTGTTGCTCTGATTGGCTCATAAAGATGTGACAGACAGAACGTTCATCCAATCACGCTCCTTGTTTTATTCAAAGCCTCTGCCCTTTCTCAAATGCAGTGTATTTGAGGTTTTTCAGATGGATGTGTGAAACAAATTCCATCTGGCATGTCAAGTTAAGTTTTTTACCCATCAAACTTTTTTTTTGGTACATCATTCACATTTTTAATGTACAAAAATTTACTAATAATTTACATGTAATAAAATCAAAGCCAGTCTGACATGTCTTTATATGATTACCCATTGTTTGATTGGGCTGTCTCCTATGTTTTATTGACTTGTCCTCCAATTTTCATGTTTCAGCAACTGATGAGGGAGCGCCAGCAGATGGCCAGTCGTCCGTTTGCCTCCGTTGCCGTCTCACTGGACACCAGAGGAGAACAAACAGAGCTGCTGCAGCCTGTGCTTGAAGTAAGTTCTCTTTAACCACACATACTACAGTGCTGTGAAAAAGTATTTTCCCCCTTCCTCATTCCTTGTTCTTGCATATTTGTCATACTTAAATGTTTCAGATCATCAAAATAAATGTTTATATTAGATGAAGATAACTGGCCGTTTGTGAAAAAGTAATTGCCCCTTGTTGAATCATGATTTAATTGTGATAAACTAGATATCTATATGTCTATTTTAGGGCTGTCAGTCTGTTAAAAAATAATCGAATCTTTTGTAGGCTTTGTAATGAATCACGATTAATCACGTGTAAATAATTTGAGAAAAATTGCATTACTGGTAGATTTTATCATCATAGTAAAAACACATCAAAAAAGGAATGTGTCTGAATGGCACCAAGATTTTCTACAAGGGGCACAGATGTCCAAGTGGCCCTATGTAAACGGGCAACTCAGGTTTAAGGGTGCACTCACAATAGTACCGTGCCGTATTCTAACCATGCTGAGGCCCCTATGAACCCCTCCCCTGTGCCCCCTTTGGCCCGCACTCACACTGCTCAACGCATCCAGGCCTGAGCATTGATAAGTCACGTGCCGATGTCATCACACGAAGCATCCAGCGTTGATGAACTTAACATGTTGATAACTCAGTATACATAAGTATTGTTTTATGGCTGTGAAATAGCAGCAGATTTATACGATATCTGATCTGACACTGGAGTTATTTCCGATCAGTAGCTACATTCACTACGTTCAGAGCCCAGTGCAGAGAGAGAGATAACGCGGTTCATAGCGGAAATTATCGCTCACAGCATATAATCTGGTGCCTGATCAGAGTTCCAAGCACTTCTGCTGAATGAAACCCGGAGTTTTTAACTCGTATGAGCCCCTACAGTCATTACTCTGTGTATCTGAATCCCCCTGGCGTTCCTTTATGCACCACGAACAGTGTAGGGTGTATCGTGTTACTTTTGTAATGCTGATGATGTCCCGTTCAAACGTCAGCGATTAAAACCACAATTTCACTTCCTGATAACATGAAATACAGTTAAAGATAAATTAATTCAGGGGATGATAGTATGACATCATTATTTTATATAAGAGAGGTTAAATCAGCCATGAGAGTAACCCTGGCACATACTTGTCTGCGTATTTGGCACTGTCCTTTACACACAGAGGATGAAAAGTGTGTGTTATCCTGTGAGCTGCTGTTTGTGGCTCAATCAAGGGAAGAAGCTTTATTTCACAAACCATAAAACCTCTCACAGTCATTAAAGCCTGACTTTGTGAGAAACTGGTCAGAAATGGGACAGGGATCCATTAGAATGAGGTTGCACTGGAGCTGTGCGAAGTTAAATTCTTCAGCTCTTATAAAATCTTTTTAACTTGTTGAAATACAATGAGACAAAATATATAGATCTCTATCCATCTCTCAAGAAAAATCCCGCTGTCTCTAGCATACAGCTGCTGCCTGGTGTGCTCTGAAGCCGGTCCTTTTGTTGTTGCTTCACGTTACGTCACATTCCCGCGCTTGTGCTCCTTCATTTGCATCCGTACCTTGGCATGGCACGGATACTTCCAACATTTTCATGTCAGAATTCCTTTATATACCCTGTCATCCTTGTTTCTGACTCTATCTACTGTCCTCTTCTACCAATAAAGGCATAAAATGCTCAAAAATATACTTTCAAAAACAAAACCAAACAAAAAGAAATTTCTACGAGCTTTTGAAACAGTAAAAAATGGAGATTCTTTGAGATTCCAGCAAACCATGATGAGAGCCATTTTTCACAAATAGAGAAAACTGGTCCACCAGAATTATTCCAAGAGCACATCGATGAATCACAAAAGAACCCAGAATACCATCTAAAGACCTGCAGGCCTCATTTGACTCAGTTAAGATCAGTGATTCAACAATAATGAAGAGACTGGGCAAACATGGCAGTTCCAAGGCCAAAACCACTGATGACCAAAAAGAACACAAAGACTTGTCTCAGATTTGCCCCCCCCACCCCCACCCAAAAAAAACATCTTGATGATCCCCAAGACTTTTGGGAAAATACTTTGTGGACTGTTTACAGAAACATTTTAGTGTGAAAAACATGCAAAAAAAGAAAAACCTCAGACCAACACAGTACATGTGATAAGAGGCTCAAGTTTAACAAAATCTGCACGCATTTGACATCATGCCAAAGCTTTCATTAGATTATAGTAATGTGCTGTTTGTGAATTGAAATTTGAGTCAAGAAGAGAATCTTAAATCATTTGATGCCTGTTTTGTCACTTTTGCAAGCTTATAAGACTTGAAAGAGCTTGTAGAGACTCACAGAACTTCACATTGTCGTGTAGTGCCACATAATTGGACCTTATTGTGTGCTTCTCAACCAGCTCATGCCCTCTGCTCGCAATTCTGTGTCAACCTTTTATCCACTCCCCACATCGATAAGTAATCTGGCCCTGATGGCCCTTTCTCTACATGTCCTCTCTTCTTTTATGTGAATTGTCCTCTGCAATCAGGATAAAAAAGACATTCTAATATTTTCTATTGCATGGGAAAGGAAACATCTTTAATGTGGTGTCATGAGGATTTTTTTTGGAAATGTTTAATGGGCACTTTAATCCTCTTACCACAAAATTCAGCCACTATTCTGAAAATAATTTCTAAAATTGAACCATGTATTATTATTATGTTGCTTTAGAGTGAATTTTACGACTTTTCCTCGTAGGCTGTTTACAGGAAACACGATGCTTTCAAAAGCTGATTAATTCATTATTATACCCTGCACATTCACATGCTTTTTGCCACTCCACCTCTTTATTCCTGTAATGTGAAAACCTCCCACGCAAAGAGAGAAGTAGTACACCTTTAAGCACACTCCAGGACTCAATGCCACCCGGGATAAAAGCGTAACTTAAAGCAATACAGGGAGCTACATCCTTAAATTGACACCGAAGGACCGGCAGTGTTTCCTCGGTCGGGGCCGGCTCTGTGTCACCTGCCGTCGAGAGAAATAAAATCACTGTGGCAACCGGCAGAGAGGCACTACATTAGCTATTAGTGCAGCGCTGAGTGCCACTCACTGTGCATTATGGTATCGTGAAGGGCAATGTAAAGAACAAAACAGTGCTTCTTAGCTCTCTGAGTGCACTCTACTGTTGCACTTTTAAAGCAGGGAGGTTCTGAAAAAAGCGCTCAATCCTACTGCTTTGTCTCATTTTGATAAAATGGAAATTGCACACTTATAATGCTGGACAGGTTAATTAGTCTGTTACTTGATAGTTTACTTTAACCCTTCTTTTACTGGGCGAAAACAGGACAGTGTTGTTGTTACACTGCTGCATTAGGTAGAGGCTCTGCATCCACTGGAGAGTGGTGCTTTTAAAAATGGCCCAAGCTGTTGTGAAATGATAACTGGGAAGAAAACACATCCTCAGTCCTGTTTGTCGACCCTCTCAAGATGCAGAATGAACCTCTCAATGCATGACTTTCAATTTCACATGGAAATCTGTGCAGCTCTGGAAGACATTACTATAAACATATTACTGCAGGAGAAGTTTTGGATAACACACAAATCCTATTTTTTCTACTACAACTACTGAAGCACATGGTGTTCATTTATGTTGATCATTGCCATCTTATAGTTTGTAGTATTAATGAATTTTCTATAGTATAGCTTCAGTGTGAGATGAGTATCAAAAACAGAAGTTAGATGTCTAAAACTGAAAAACCAAAAGTAAAAAAATAAGAAATCTTTGTGTTAAAAACAATTGTGTATTTATGTATTGCAACACACAACAGGTTTGGAAAGAAGTATTAAGACAAAATATGATTATCAAACACAAAACTGAAGTATGAACCAAGGTTGTTATAGTTAACTAAATAAGTAAAACTAAAATGTGAAAATCATTTAGTAACAACCCTAAAAAAAAAACTAAGCTTAACAAAAAAAACGAAACCTAACTCAAACTGTATATTGCACTTACAATACAAACTAAAATAGAATAAAAACAGAGACAAAATATCCTTAGTTTTAGTCTTTGACGCAGCCATACCGACTGGCACCTGCACCTAAGCCTGGGGAGTGTAAAACAGCCTGATTTGATTGGTTAAGACTTCAAATGGTGGTAGTTTTATGTCGGGAGTTGAATTTGAACATCATCTCTAAATAAATAAATGACAAATGAAAAGTAGCCTGTTTGAATATGCCTGTAAAACTGTATGATGTTCACTCAGCCCTGATATCTAAAAAAAAAAAAAAAACTAAAACCAACACTAAAACTAATAAAAACTAAACTAAAATGGAGCATTTTTGCAAAATCAAAACTAAACTAAACTAACAAACCAGCAGTAACAACTAATTAAAACTAAACTGAAATTGATCACAGAGGTTTAAAACAAAATAAAAATATTTTGGGTAAACAAAGAGTCTATATATGATACATACAGGTGCATATCCAAAAATTAGAATATCTTTAAAAAAAGTTATTTTTTTTCCTGTGATTTAGTTTAAAACATTCTAGATACAACTCATATGAAGTGAAATTTTTCAAGACTCTTTAAGCTCGATCATTATGGTATACAGCTTGCAAAAATCCACTATCTCAAAATATTAGAATGTCACAAAACATCGGTCCAAAAAAAGGATTTACAAAACAGAAATGTTGACCATACTGCATCTACACAACGTGGCATGGAGCCAATCAGTCCGTGGCACTGCTGGGTGGTCCTCTTATCTCCTCTGTATTGTTGAGTCAGGTGTCTATTTGACATTTCCACAGAGATTCTCTATGGGGTTTAGGTCAGACAAGCTGGCACACACATCAAACTCTGTCATCCCACAGTCAGCAAACCAGTTTCTGGTAGTTTTGGCTTCACTGTGGGCGGGTGCCAAGTCCTGCTGGAAAAGGAAATCAGAATCTCCACAAAGCTTCTCAGCAGATGGAAGCATGATGTGCTCTAAAATCCCCTGGTAGATGGTTGACAGCATTGACTCTGGACTTGATAAAGGACAGTGGACTAATGACACGGCATCCTAAACCATCACTGACTGTGGAAACTGAAAACACTGGACTTCAAGCACCTTGGATTCTGTGCCTCTCAGATCTTCCTCCAGACTCTGGGACCTTGATTTACAAATCAAATCAAAATTTAGTTTAATCTGAAAACAGGTCTTCGGACCACTGAGCAATGGTCCAGTTCTTTTTCTCCTTAGCTCAGATGAGACGCTGATGACATCTGTGGTTCAGGATTGGCTCGACACCAGGAACATGACACTTGTAGCACATTACTGGGACCTGTCTATGTGGTTGCTCCGGATTAGGGCTGGGTATTGTTAAGAACCTCACGATTTGATTTGATTTCGATGCTTTAGGTTGCGATTCAATTCGATATCAATTCGATTCAATATTGATTTAAATGCTCTGATGTCGATTCAGTAAGATGTAGAAATACACAAATAACCTGTTGACAGTTTTTTAATAATTATTTTCATGCCCATGTGAACATATATGGTAAGTTACCTCAATTTTTGAGCAATAAAACATCTGAAAATAAAAATTTCCAGAATAATAACATTTGTGCATGTGGAGTACAAAAGTAAAAAGTAAACTTGCATGTAAACTTAAATATTTCTTTCCTCTTGGAAATTGTGATAAACCTCACATAACATGGTTATGGTTGATTGTTGTTTGGTGGAGTGTGGCCTCTTGTCCATACAGTGCAAATCACACGCACAGCGACCCCTACTGGCCAGGAGGTAAATCGATTCAGGGCATTTGCTGAATCAATATTGAATTGAGGGGAGAAATATTGCGATGCATTGATTAACCAATATTTTTACTCACCCCTACTCCGGATCCACTGACTCTAGCCCCAGTCCACTCATTGTGAAGCTCCCCCAAGTTACTGAATCTTTTTTTTTTTTTTGATGGTCCTCTGAAGGCTGAGCTCATCTCTGTTGATTGTGCACCTTTTCTTACCACACCTTTCCCTTCCAGTCAACTTCCCATTAACATGCTTTGATACAGGCTCTGAGAACGGTCTGTCCTTTCAGCAGTGACCTTCTGTGTCTTACCTCCCTTTGGAGGGTGTCAGTGATTGTCCTCTGGACAGTAGAGAAGTCAGCAGTCTTCTTTATGATTGTAGTTGTATGTACTGAACCTGAGTGAGAGAATAAAGGCTCAGGAAACTTTTGCAAGTTGGACTTTTCCATGATAGTCTAATATTTTGAGAAAGTTGAGGGTTTTTTAATTGTAAGTTGTAATCATCAAGATTAAAACAAAAAAAATGTCTGGATATGTTTCACTTTGTATGAAATGAATCTTGAATACAGGGAAATTTAACTTTCTGAAGTAAATCACATGAAATGCCTTAGATTAAGCGTTTATGTCCGTAAGACATGCTCACACGATTCCAAGAGAGGCACATTATCAAGTCTTCCTTGCAAGCTTTTAAATGCACCTGGAGAATTTGGACAGAATCACTGAGAAAGGTTTAATTTATCTGGTTTCAAATGTGTAAATGCATGTTTTGGACCACATACAGCTCCATCAAAGAGCTTGGCAAACACTGAAGGTGAAGCATATGAATGAAACAAGCCTAATTCTCTTTTATAAAGGTTAATTGGTCGACATCTGGCACCACTTAGTTGGTGGAAGTATTTGTTGATGTCAAAGAGGACACTGATGCTCACTACAACCACTAGTCCCCAGTTTATTTTACCAGCTCTGTCATCTGACCTCAGACTTTCTCATTTCTATCTGTGTAGGTAATGTAAGCAAATACGGAGACGTATGATATGCAGGTCAGTTCTCAAGGACAACTTTATAAACAATTTTTGACTCTACTGCTCACAAAACAAGAATCCCATGGGCTGCATTACCAATGACCCCTCACAGCACATCTCAGACCTTCCTCTGTGATTGTCAGCGCTGATACGGCTGCGATACTTAGTTCCAGCTCCATCACTAAGTCTTTACAGAGCCTCCAGCTGGACTGAGAGCAAACCAAAAAACAGCCCTCCATTTTTGGTCGGTTTGAACCTCCCCAGAGACGGACTCTGCTTTTAGTGACCAGGATATCAGCAGCTGTTTGACAGAGAGACAGCGGGGGCACAAACACTGCAGGGCCAGGTCTCAATGTCACAGATGTCTCTATTCAATATGGCCGACGTTCAACATATGGAAGCACTAACGGACAGCTAGTGTGATGGATGACACCTGTCAGCAGGGGGAAGGAAAGATGATACAGATTGTGTGTTTATATGTGCGTGTGCTGGCTTATGTGCATGGATGGTTATGAATGACTATAACGAATTCCTCAAGCTTGATTAATGCACAGAAGAAATGCAGGCTGGGTAGACTTTTTATTCAGAAGATATGAAAATGGACACTGCAATTTTAAAAAGCTGTGATCGAAAAGGCAACCCTGTGATTGAAATGGAATGAAATGATTTATTAATGTTTTCATTTCCTCTGCGCTGAAGGAATACTTCCGTTATCCCAGATTAATGCAGGAGTTTGATTTCACTTAGGAAAATGAAAAGAGCAAAGAATAAAAAGGGCTGTTTGACTCTGCTATTATTATTTCTGCCTTTCACACAAACCCCAAATGTTTAATTTTGTGCATCAAAAGTCTGCACATGCATTGGATTATAAACACTACACCATCAAAGTATAGTTCCAAAAGAGCTAATCAGCAGTTACTAACAATGAAATATAGATCTGCATGAAGGTCTTTTGTTTGGTTACTTGACGCTAGAAATATGGAGGCAAAAACATTACTGCAGAATTGTAAAGACTTAATTTTTAACTGGTCCCTGTTGGAAAAGAATGTTGGACGAAGTGAAATAACGTATCTTGTCTGGACTATTTTATATTTTAGACTTTATCCTTCAATCAAGCATGGGCATGTTCAAAATGACTGAAGAAAAAAGCTAACTATCAAAGAAATAAGAAACCTCAGTTTTCATAAAATATGTCATTAATGAACGATAGCTCAGCAGATGTGATGTGTGAGCTATATTGTAATGCAGTTTAGCATATACCCATGCTATCATTAGCTATTTATATTCACAGATTACCCCTTTAACAGAATCACCACTGAAAGTTATGAGAATACTATTAGTTTTAGAAAACTGTCAAGTCTGGTATGATGATATTGCTTTTTTCTTTATAGCAATTGCATTACTCCTAAAGCTGCACCAACCAGCCCATCAGTCTTGCAATACATTTTGCCTTCACTGGTGAACAAGTTCCTTCAGTACAAAGGTATTTGTCTGACCATGACTGCAGTCACATTGTATTCAAATACATGTACTTTAATGTGGAGTTTGCCCCCTTTTACAGCTATAACAGCCCCCACTATTCTTGAAAGGCTTTCCACATGATTTTGGAGTGTTTCTGTAGGAAATTGTGCCATTCGTCTTGTTAACCATTTATGAGGTCAGGCACTGATGTTAGCCGAGAAGACCTTGCTTGCAGTTTCCATTCCAGTTCAACCCAAAGGTGCTCAGTGGGGTTGAGGTCAGGGCTCTGTTGGGGTCAGTCAAGTTCTTCCACAATGAACTCATTAAAACAATATCTTTATAGTCTGTGCTTTCTGCACTGGGGTACTGTCATGTTGGAGTAGAGAAGGACCTTCCCCAAAGTGTTGCACACAGTTGGAAGCATAGCATTGTCCAAAATGTTTTGGTATGTTGAGGCATTAAGACTGCCCTTCACTGTAGATAAGGGGCCAAGCCCATACCCTGAAAAACAGCTAACATACCATTATCCCTTTTCTATCAAACTTCAAAGAAGCATGATTCATCACTCCACAGAACACATTTTCAATGCTCCACAGTTCAGTGTCATTGAGCTTTACATCAACCCATCACTTAGCTATGGACTTGGTGATGTGAGGCTTGTACGCACCTGTTCGGCCATGGAAACCTATTCCATGAAGCTCCCACTGCACAGATGTACAAACATGAATGTTCAGAACTCTTCAGCTATGGAATCAGCAGAGTGTTGGTGACTTTAACACACCATGCTCCTTAGGAATCATTGACACCAACCTAACCATCTCATGTTAATTTGCATTGCATATTTTTACTTTCTGAGCATGGCTATTCAGCATCCAAGTACCCTTTGCAGTCCTTGCAACCATACCATTAATGCACAGGCATGTATATACTGGTTTAAATGTCTAATTAAAACTTGTACATATTTTAAATGTATATGATTCTTTTCAGTTCTATTTGTAAAATTTAATGTATAACTCCTGTACATTGAAAACAAAGCTTACCAGAATCAAATTTCTTGTTTGCGTAAGCATAATTGGCTAATAAAGCAGATTCTTATTCTGATTTTAAAAATGTTCCACTAAAAACTATGACCATCCTAAAGCCATGCTGCAAGCAGTGGTAATTTGAGTCACTTTATTAGTCTTAGTCTTGGATAAAATGCTAGAAGTTAACCTTTTAGTCATTTCTGCCCTTTATATTTATTTAATTTTAGCCGTGATTCATTCAGTAAAAACATACTTCTTCAGATAATATCTTAACAAAATGTTATTGCAAAATGGATATGCAGTTTTACTTGGCAGAAAAGTAGTGTAACAAGCTTTAAGCTTTAAAGGAGGAGGCTGGGGTGGAGGAGGTGAAGTCTTGCCAGCAGCAGCGTGGTGCATCAGCATAGATGCAACCAAGGATTAGTGAGAAGTAGAGGTGTCTTCGACTAAGGATTTTCATAGTCGAATCAGATTCATCAGATTTTGCCTTTAGTCAACTAATAGTCGAACAGCATTTCTGCTAGACTTTTTGGCCCCGGTCAAAATGACCGGCAGTCCTCAAGAATTCCGGCCATTTAGAACAACTACCGGACATTTGCTTTAACATTATTTTGCTGCATTAACAGCAGCAAAACGCATACATCTCTCTCTTATTTTTCTTTGTGTAAGTGGTTTAAAGTATCAAAATGCAACCTGCGCGCTTTTCCTTACACACGCTGTCAGTTACACAATATACGCCCATGTTAAACTCATAAACAACAACAGTTAGCTTCACTTTAGCACCGTTAGCCTGTTAGCACTTTGGCCGCTATCATAACTATGCAGCTTACAACAGACAAAACCATCCTCCACCGACAACAACGAAGCATCCAAACACATAACAAAAGTGCTCTCTTAACTGGACACTGCATTAGAACTCTACATTTCAAATGAAAATGAGTCTTACCGTCAGTTGCTAATATCAGTCCTCATGATGATATAACTAACCTCTGCTAAAGCAGTAAATCCAACCATCCTGGTTTATTTGAAGCCAGGAAGAGAGACAGAGCCTTTGTTATAAGCTACAAGCGGTCCATGCCATTCTGCACGATGTGATTCTGTGTTGACTACAATTCAACTCTATCTGAGGATTGGTCATAGGTAGTTTATCGAAGTCCACTGCAACTCTGCTCTGCGTAGGCCTCTCTCTCTCTCTGCTGCTGCATCAGTGTTTATGACGCTCAGCTACACAGTTCCCTTTGTTTCAGCCTCTTCATTACTTGCAGCGATGACACAAAATCCCTCCATACCGCTGATGATATTAAGCCTTTGGTTAACCAGGAAAACCTCACTTAGATTAAAATTCTGCTTTACGAGAAAGCTCTGGTCAGACTTTCCCACTTTCCCTGCATAGTCCCCAGCAATACTGAGCATGAGCAGAGAGATGGATTTGCTTTGACGTCATCATGCATACATAATTAGCCATCTGCTTGCCGTCTGAGGAGATAAACAACCCCAGCACCGCAGGACAGTGGGTGTAGTAAGATTAGGCAACTTTTAGTTTATATTAACACATTCTCACAACATATCTTCTAGGTGACACAAAATATAATATATAAGTATTCAGTATTTACTTATCTGGTCATTTGCATGTTTTCTGCCGGACATTTCGACCGGTTATATTTTTATCTGCCGGTCTTCCGCCCTTTTTTACCAGCAAATGACCGACAAATGCCGGCTAACAGAAACTCAAGCTTAGCAGCCCCATGTAGTCAGAATGGTACGATCTTGGTTACATAACATTCGACTATGAGGTTCATAGTCAAATCAGACTGCTCCGAATTGAATCGTCAAATCGCCGACTATTCCGGGTCACCTCTATTGAGAAGTACCTCATATCTTAATGGGCCTCTTTGTTGACACTTGAATATTTGCATAATGTGCTTTTAATCTCTGCTGATGCAAAAAGTAATTATATCAAACTGGTATTTTGACATATTCCCGGTTAAAGAAATATGGCCCCTTTCTTCAATTTTTAAATTGCAGCAGGCCATATTGTGATTTAATCTAATTTGCAATTAATTGCCCAGCCCTACTTGTGATTTATTTTAATCAATTACCGCCCTTTTATTTGTAAACTTGGACATTTTTCTTATTCCATACAAGTGTTTCATGATGATGCTTGAATGATTCATGTGGAGATTTATACAGCACAGCTGTACTGCAGCAATGTATCAACCAGAAATCAGTTTCTATCCTGATGTTTTGTCACAGCTGTAATGATGTTCATGTTGAGTAGATTGTGATTAAATCTGCTTCATCATGATATTAGAATAGGGTTAAATTCTCCCTCTTGCATGAATGTTCCTCTTTCATCTGCTCATTAGCAAAATCAAATGATTTCTCATGAAAGGTCCAGCAATTTAATTGGCCCTGTATGTCAGTGGTAGATGTAGTATGTGCTTTTCTGTCATGAATGACCTGGAAAGATGCGTGTAAATATTGTGGTTGGATCATGTGAAATAACCCAGTTGAGTTGCGATGCTCATAAAAAGCCTTTTGTTTGCCTTACACAGCTGTAGAGTATGACTCATACTTTCATGTTATTTTTCCAGCTCTCCTTTGAAGGTTTTGAGTGATTTTGAGCTTTTAGATGACATAAAATTCGATCTTTTAGATACCTGTGTGACCATAGACTGTACCAAACTTTAATCACATTTGATCCAACATCCAGGCATGCTTTTTCCTGATACTATATATATATATATATATATATATATATATATATATATATGCGTTATATGGATGGTAGTTTTTAGAAATAAGGCTTCAATAATGTGTGCACTCAGAATAATTTCCTGAGTATAAAATGTGTAAATGTTTCACCGACAGTTTGATCGGCTATTTAGAGTTTAAACCTGTCAAACTTAATTACACTGTATATGTGTTCTCTATTCTACAGTTTTGGGTCTTCACCTTTGTCCAGCTCTCTGTACTCATCATTTTTTCTGTCCCTCTGTGTTAGTCACAGCTGATTTAGAGCACAGCTGAATGGAAACACACCAAGCCACTTTAGCCTCTGCAAATAATCTGACTTCTGCAAAAAGGAGAACTTAAAAAAAGGACAAAACAACAGGCAGGAACTGCCCACAAGACTGGCTGAACTCCTTCCCCAGTTTTATTTATTGATGGTTAATTGATGATGTCAGTGCTTGTGTGTTGGATCAGTAGCATTGGCGCTAGCATTCCTCCTTAAACTCTTTCCTTGGCCCCTGTTAACCCATTTCCCTGTTTCTTTCACACGTACATTTTTGGCATCTTCTCCCTTTTTTTGCCACTTCTTTTTTCTACATTCAACCCATTTTTGCACCTCTGCCCTAATTTGTCCCTTAATAGCAACATGTTGCTCATTTTTGCCTCGTTTTACCACTGTTAACCTTTTTTTGCCCTATTTTGCCGATAACAACAATTTTTTTTTTTACCATTTTCTTCCACTTTTAACCCATCTTTGCTGCTTTTTTCTCATTTTTTGCCACTTTATAGTGACTTGTCAACCATTTTCCCACTTTTTTTGCCACTGTTATCCCAATTTTGTAACTGATCACCAATTCTCCATTTCATTTTTAGCTACCTTCAACCTATTTTGCAGTTTTTGCTCCATTTTGCCTCTTTAAACCCAATTGTGCTGCTTTTTGTCAACTTAAGCCACTTCTTTTTGCCACTTTTAACACAAAAATTCAAGTTTTCTTGAATTGATAAGTGTTTTTTATTCAGGTTAAAAATATAATATTTTTTTCATTTTGATGTTGATTTTAGAGAATTTCACAGGCCCCCAGTTGTGCTGGGCCCCAGGAATCTTTCTCCTTCATGCCTCTTTTTGGAAGCTTTGACAACATGGTACTATAATAGATTTCCATTCATGCCCTGTAAAGTTTCATGTATGGGTTACACCATTTTGATCCTGTGCCATTTTTTGCCCTGGCAAGTCATTTTGAGCATAAAACCACTGTACTTTGACTCCTGCTCTGTGGAGAACAATGGCGGAGGAAAAACTGATCTCACTCTCGTTATTTCAAAGGTACAGTTTCTAGGCCTGTGGCTGCTGGAAATGCCAGGTCAGGATTGTTTAACGTTGTTATGAAGTTTTCTTGGGGATTTTTTTAAAACCAAAAGTTCCAGTGAACTCTGTAAACTTGGTTAAATTAGCAAGTAAAATTAAGTGCGGAATGAAACATGTTATTTTGTTTTTGACTATGTTTGTTGCTTTCAGTTTAACTTTTAATAACTTCTCCAGCTCCATGACATTTGAGTTTGCTCACGTTAAATCTTTTGTGTTCTCTTCATCCATAGGGTGCTTATCATGAAGTTCCTGCTTTTTAATGCTTCAAAGTCACCTAGTAACTATAAGAGACACTGTTGTGTGAATGATGGCATTTAAAATGGCAAATTTAATTGGCAGTTGAAAGGAAAATGACACTTTAATGCCCCTCAGTAAACTTGACTGCAGTTATTTTCACTTCCTCTTTTTCTTGATGGCTTTGACAAATCTGTATTAAACATTTTACACTCACCTAATTTATCATATTTAACAAATGAAGTTTCTGTATTTTGAGGCACAACTCATTCAAAGAGCAAAAAAATAACATAATTGGTTGTTTGCTGTTTAAAATAAATATCAGTTTCCAGTAGAAATGACTTCCCCCCCAGTCATGACGCGCTCATATTTCAAAGCATTTGTTTGTACAGCCCTTTTTTTAACCACTTTGCCTCTGCTGTCAGTCTTATCTCCATTTTAAATCCAGCCAGACAAAAAGAAAAAAAAGCCAATTCTATTCAGACATGTTATTACTCCCCAATTTGTATCCCACCACGCACAAACATGCTGTGAAACCCTTGACATTCATTATATCAGGATGACGTCTTTTTTCATGCTTCAGACGAGCAGTTTTGACCATTAACTTGGAGGGGAAGTCAACACCGTGATACGTAAACTGACTGACAGGGACTCACACACGTGTTTTGTTTTGTTTGACCAATCAAAGCGTGTCTCAGGAGGAGGGAGTCTTCAAAAATTAAGTTTCAGACATAGCATCAGCTGATCTGTTGCTTCTTCCAAAAACATAATAAAACTAAAATCTGGTGGTTATATGCCCCACGAGGTACTGTACAATCTAGAGTAGAGTCAAAGAAGAGTGGTGGGCCAGAGAAGGAGGGCTGAGGTGGTTTTTGTAGTTTTGTCATGGAAATCGTATGTCTCCAAAGGTGTAGGTGCAACTTTGTATAACAGAGCTAGTTTAGTGAATGGGCACAGAATATAATGGCCTTTGTTCTCCAAAATCCCATAAAGCTCTCTTAAGATATTGAATTCAAAAGACTGGATTGACATCAGAGGCATGAAAACAACAGGGTCTGACTGTCGCATCATTTTGTTTTAATTGAAACTGATACTTAAATAATTAAATCATCATGACAGACAAGCTCCAGAAGAGTTCAGGTTTCTTTTTCCTCATCGTTGAGCTAAAATTTAGTAAAACAATCTTTGCTCTCTCTTGTTCCTCAGGGTGCACCTAAACCAGTCGCCATGGAGCCGTGTTCAGGGGGGAAAGCTGCCGTGTTGACTGTCCTCATGCGGCTGCCCTCAGGACCCTCAGGCTTACCTCCACCAGGACAGTCAGGTAACACAGGCAGTGCAGTCATCCTCATCAGTTTGGATTATCTCATTCAACATTTGCAGCATGAAGCGTGTACTTTGAGATGTGTTGGGAAGAAAGTGAAGCACATTTTTGACTTGTGTAAAAAGCTTAAGCTTTCCTGGGGCCCATTTTTGTATCCATTTGGTTCATCTGAGTTTCCTTGATTCTCACCTTAAGCTGTCTCAGTAAACCTTTATTTAAACCAGGTATGACTCGGCAAAAAAAAAAAAAAACATCCTCACAGTTCAACCTCAGCTGTAGAGTCTTTTCTTGTAGCTCCAGTGAGTGTTTAACATGACATGCCAGATAGACTGGTTCATAAACCCATTTCATAGGATGGATTTCACATTCATCTGGTAAACCTTCCATACAAAGTGTTTGGGAAGGGCAGGACTTCTGTCCGTCAAATTCATAACTTCTCTCAGATGATGCTTATCGGTAAGGTCTGTTATTAGACCAGGAACAAATTGGGCCCCAGATTGGAGCTTTGCTAGATGGATTTGCCTGATGACAGACATGGAATCTGGCCAGTCCGTCTGCTTTCCTAGGTTAGTGGGTGTTAGCTTGGAGCTAACGTCAAAAAGCAGCTTCAGTTAGGCAACTAAACAGGTGGAGATTATACTTCTACATCAAGAAGCAAGTTAAACATATTTCCCTTATTTCCTTTTCAATCAATAACAAATTCCTTTTTCTGTGGTAAAGTAAATTTAATTTTCTTCAATCTATGCTAAGCTTCTTATTTTCTTTTAAAATAGAAGCACCTGTATCCAAACAGGAAGTCATTTACCTTGAGTTTAACCTCCTGAGTCCTGAGCTTTTTTTGGAATGCATTTTTAGTATCTTTCACTTATTTGGATTAAGTAGAACCTGATAAGATTATACTCTCAGCCTTGTCTTTGAACAGGAATTACTTTTTTACCAAAATTATGTACAAGATCAACTCAAAATCCCTAAAACTTTACAGAAACTACCTACATTTTTTGTGAAAATTCTTCAACAAATTTTTAAAGTTTTACTGGAGTGGAACCCTAAAATTTCCTCAAATATTCCTTTCACGGATCCTTAATATTCCAGTAAAGTTTTCCCAAAGATTTCCATTTTTTTTTCCAATTTCCATGTAAATACCTGAACATTTTTTAAGAAGAAAATTTCCCCTAAAATTTCAATACAAATTACTGAAAAAGTGCAATTATTTTTCCTGAAATTTCCATAAGATTTCTGGACATTTAAAGGGACACCCATCCTCTCCCAAATAAATTCCAAAATACTCCCCCTCCAAACATCCCAAGTTTAAATGAAAATACCCCAAAAACTCCCTAAAAGTACAAATAAGATCCCCAAGATTCCAAGAAAATAATGAGAAAAGACAAGATAGACTTTAAGATGACAGGAAAATCCCCAAACATTGAAATTAAATTTTCATAAACATTCTGGAAATTTAGAAGGACCCCCCCAAATTCCCAATCAAAAACTAAACAAATGAATATTTAATAAATCATTATTATACAAGCAAATTTCCTACATCTCCAAGTAACCCCCTGCCAAAAAGAAATAAAAAAATAAGTAATTCTCAAAATTTACAAATACATGGCTCAGAATGCCTGAAAATCTCCAAACATTCCACATTTCAGAGAAAATAAATAAATGAAACTCTCCATAATATACAAACATTCCAATATTGCTATTAAAATATTAGAAAATTTCCGAGATACATTCAGAGAAATATCCATGACTGTTTCATTGCAAATTCTCCCAGTATTTCAGGTAAATTACTTATTTTTCAATGGACAGCCCGACTTAAAAATTCTAATAGTGGAAATTATGTTGTAGGAAAGCCAAAATGTACTGTCCTGCCCAATGAAACAAGAACAGTTTTAAATGCAATAATTGGTCTTTTAAAATGGGAAGATTACTGGCGATATACTGAAGATATCATGAAATAAGTTACAGCTAAAAAATATCTGTTTGACCAACGTGCCTAAATAGGTCAAACATTAGTATCTATCAGGGGTGTGGCGAGACACTTATCTCACGAGACGAGACGAGATTTGGGCCCATGAGACACGAGATGAGATGAGATTTTACACTTTTTTTCAATTTTGGAAAAAAAAAATACATTGGTGGATAATATGTCCTTTATACAACTGAAAGTCATAGTTACAACGCATTCAGGTCTACTCAAAAATGTTTGAATTATGTACTGAATAGGCTATTAATGCTTCCAAAGAGTATGTTTTGTCTAACTTTGACTCAAACGGTACTTTTTAATGCTCTTCAAATCAAACCTTTCATTTTAACAGTACAAAATCTTTAATTCACTACACTATGCACTCATTACTACAATTACAATAACTTTTTCTGATAATATTAAAAACAGTATAATATTATTATACTTAATTACATATAATAAAAAATTTGATTATTTTAAAAGTACTCTAAGCACTGTTTACAACAGACTGAAATGTAAAGTGCTGCATCAGTAAAATCAAACTATTTCTCATCCTCTTTAAGGACATCCATATTTAAAACACTAAAAAGAAATATTTCTGTCAACATGTTTGCTGTAATTTAAAGAAATAGATTATCTTATCGTTTTGTGGTCTTTTTTTCTCGTATGAGCTTTGACAGTGTTGGACACGACGCACAGATGAGCGTGTGTGTTAATGTGTGTGCGTTTGTGAGCGAGTGTGTCTCTGTCTGCTGTCAGACAGCAAACAAAGCGCGTTTAACTGGAGCTATAACTTCGCTTTTTGGAGCTACTCTATGGCGCTCATACAGAGTTTGTTTTGCTAAATTTACCACTGCAGTATGCAGACCCGTTGCGCCAGCCAACAGCTGATGGATGACATGACGAAGCAGCAACTCAAAGTTACAAAGTCACAAACAGCGGCACTACGAGCGTGTCTGCGCGCATACACGAACTAAATAAACGCTGTATTCTCCTCATGGAGAAGGCACAGGCTTTCACCTGCAGCATTTTACCAATTCACACAGTTATGATGATTTATAGGCGGATCACGTGCAGCTCAAGTAGCGCACGCGAGGGGTGTAGGAGATTGGATACCGGATCAGCTCCGTTTCTTCATTAGCTCTCTCACCAACAGTTTATAGTGTCCAGGGCATCTTTGTGGTCTTTTATAGCTTACAGTTTGGTATTGTCTTCTGTAAGGAGAGCTGCTAAGTGTCTGCACAACACTGATCTCGCGAGATTGATTTTTCCGCGACGAGAAATCTCGTGGCGTTTTGATCTCATGAGATCTCATCACACCCCTAGTATCTATCCTAATTTTCACAATCAGTGCATCTCTACTGTAAACTGTACATGTGAATCTGTGCCTCATATTTCTTTATTACTGATTCAAAATCCCTGACCACAATAAGCCAACGACACTTATTCATTATTATGATACAATTCTATAATAACTATTGGCTTGGAATAATTCCAATTTCAATAACTAATTCAAATTTGACTGATTCTGTTTTCAGTATTTGGCCAGCTGCTAATGTTCTGCTGCCTCTAAATTAATGACTTCATTTGATATCATGGGAGTGAATGACGGCTCTCAGCATATCAGCTATTAATCAATCAACTCTACAAACTCATCTTCTGACATCAACATGGTCAGATATTTAACTAATAAACAACGTTGTAAAGCCTTCTCTCAGTTTAACTGTGTGTTTGTTATTGTTTATTTTCCATGGTTGAAAAGATCAAAATTAGCAGCAAAGAAAAAAACGGAACATCACAGCAAGTCAAAGCAAACATGTCAAAATGAAACAAAAGGCCTGTGTGTTCCTCAAATTACTGATGTTACCACTAAAATTGGGGCTCCACTTTAAAAGTGCAAAATAAAATTGTAGCTTCAGAAAGCAGCAAAATATTTTACATAAAATTGGGTGTTTGGAAAACTACACATGCCTCTAACATCACTTTGTAGAAATTGCCTGTTTTCACCGCCCTCTATCTCTCTCTCTTTTTTTTTTTTTTTCTTGCTTTCCTCCCCAGGAATCATCGTTGCCAGCGCGCTGATAGATATCTCACAGCAGAAACCAACAGATTTTAAAGACAAGTCGCAGGCTTTAAAGAACCGAAAGGCCCTTCCTCCGGCACACCAAAGCACCTGCGTCTGAGCCAGTCACTCTGATGGCTTCGCTTTTTATTATACATCCCATCTGAGGTCGGGTTGTTGCAACATTGCTGAAGGTCTTAGTAGGAGGCCTTTTAAAAGACACAAACATGGCTTTCATTCAGCTGCTAACACTTGAGGAAACTTGCCAAGTCTGAGGAGCACAACCCTTGCTCTAAAATCCCTCTCCCATACCTGAAGTAGACTTTCTGGACCCAGATCTCCGGCAGCGACAGTGACGCCATCAGAGACTAAGACTTTGAGGATTTGAAGCTTCAATGTCGCAACATTTTTCCATGGAAAGGCGAAAACGTCTGCTGTTGGGTTTTGTTGAAGTTTAACTGAGTTGGAATACGTAATTTAATAAAACATGCTGCCTGTTTGTTTAACCTTTATGTTGCTTGCCTACAAGTGGTATTCTATGGTGCTAAAGCATTTAGTTTCTATGACAAGCCTTTGACTCATTCTGCCTTTTTTAGGGAAAGCTATGACTCGTATTTTTGTTACACCCCACGACCACATGATAGTGTTTTTACCGTGTTAAAGAACGCCACTTTCACCAATAAGCATTAATGATTGGTTTACTCACTGTACATATGTGTCATCCACCCAGCTGACGCTAAAGTCTGTATTTCTTTGAAGAAAAAGAGACTGCGAAATCACTACCAGCAGCTGTTGGGAGAGGCAAGAACAAATCCTCAAACTAACGCATGAAGAATTCTAAGAGTTGAGGACGTGTTTTATTAGCAAACTGGAAGTTTCCTTTCATTTTTTTTCAGTGCTCGCTGTTAAAGAAGTCACAAAGTTCTGCTGACTTTTTCATGTGTTTTGCTGTGGACGTTTAGCTTTCAAGCTCGCTCTCGGAACGGCGGGAGACGAGAGCAGGGACGTCGTGCTCGTCTGGCTGTTTACTTGTTTGTTTTTGTATGTCTTTTTTGTAAAAGTCCTCTAAAGCTACGACTTTATCCCCATCCTTTGAGGAGTTCTGTTAACTTTTTTATAATGCCTTCGCTTTCATTGAACTCCTAAGTGGGAGAAAAAAGGGGGGGGCATGTTGATGTGCAGTACTTTAAAAAGCTGTCGACCATTTTTAGCCCCACCCCCCCTCAGCTGTACAGTGTCTTGTTGGAACAAATGTGATTCCCTGTCACTCTTTCTTGAGATTTCATGTTTGTCAGGTTTTTATGACAGTTTGGCAAGAGGTTTTTCTTTCCTTTTTCGGCCTTGTCAGCTGTCCCTATTCTATCTATAAATTGTAAGTCTTTTGCTACACTTGTGAAAAGAGCATTTCTGTTAATATTTTGTTTTTGATATTTAACAGATTCCTGTGTAATAGCGCATTTAACTTGATTTTATTGTTTGGCGCCAATCGGTTGATTGGACGTCAGCTCTTTTTTGAAGTTGTGCATCTTTAAGGACTGTATGGGCATTGTCTTTTTGTTGCAAAGTGTTCAATATGATACATTTTATAAGGATAGTATGCCAGCTAATGTGTTTTTATTTTGTGTTCGTAGAGTAATCCTATAACAGTGTCATTACACAGGAATCAGGGTCTCACTGTACCGTGAAAAAAAGATGATAAACTGCATATCAGTAATCTTCAGTGTATTTTAAAGATGGCCAGGAAATAAAACAAACAGACCTGAGCAGCTTTTTCTGCCTTTTTTCATACAGTACAAATAATTCAGCCTTCAGTTTCTTTGGTTTATGTTTTGCCTGCCTGTTGGTGTTTTTTCACCTGAAACCTCAACCTACAATTTTTTGTTGATATTCTGGTGACAACGTTTCCACCTGCTTGATCGCCTCACCTAATGATAATCATTCCCTGTGAAAGCACGTCAGTGGAAGAGCCCAAACACTGGCCTGAAGGTAAGTGTGCTTTGTGCTTATCAACAAAAGCAAAAGAGCTTGTAAAGATGGTGGCCAAAGCTGCTAAGAGAGTGTCATTGTCCACAGCGAAACGAGTCTTGTACCCACATGGGTTGAAAGGCTACTTGGTTAGGAAGAAGCCATTACTCCAAAAGCAACATAAAAAAGACAGATTACAGTTGCACACAGGGACAAATAACCTAATTTTTGGAGACATGTCCGTTTGGCCATAATGACCATTATTAAAATTTAGGACAATGGGAGAAGGTTGCAAACCTGAGAACACCATCCCAACTGTGAAGTAAAGGGATGGCAGCATCATGTTGTGAGGGTGTTTTGCTGCTGGAGGGACTGGTGCACGTCACAAAATAGATGGCATCATGAGGAAAGAACATGATGTAGAAATATTGAAGCAACGTCTCAAGACATCAGCCAAGAAGTCAAAGCTTGGGCGCAAACATAGACTGTAGGTAGAACTGGACAAAGCTTGTGTGACGTCAGCCGTCTGATTACAGTTGGCGGACGCAAAAAAACAGCTTTTGAAACCAATCCGTGGTGGCCTTCAAATTGAAATCGCTGTCTCAACCGAACTTTGGATCAACATAACGGCAGACAAGAGCCCGCCCACTGAGCTCGACTTCCTGTCAGCTGAGCTAGCCCTAAAGCAGGCCTTCTGGAGGTAGCTATTTGTCGATCAAATGAGACACGCCAATCAGTGCGCAGTGTGGCATTTGCTAAATATAATCTAAATGATTGCAGTACAAAAAATTCACCCCCATATAACGAGGGGGCATGAAGAAATCAGCTAATGAGCCACTTTTTGTTTTTTGAACCATGCTATAAACAAGTGGACACTCATGATATTGTAATTTTTTGCACTTTCGCATTGGCTTCATTTTCCAGGACTGGAGGTTGCGGCTTGGGTGCAAATGGGTCTTCCACATGGACAATGAACAAAAGTATACTGCCAAATTAGTTACAGAGTGGCTTACGGATAACAAAGTCAATGTTTTGGAGTGGCCATTCAAAAAATTCTCTCAATATTCAGCAATATTTCCTCAGAAAACTCATTTAAGTTCCTTTCTGTGTAATGATTAGTCTTAACTGTGTTTTGCTTCTCTGGGTTGAACTGTTGGACTCACTGGTCAGCGCTGCCCCGCGGTTGGCAGTGGTATTGCTACGTTTGGTCTGTAAGGTTTGGCTCTACATCCTGTCCTGTAGACTGATGACAGACCTAAATAAGAGAAAGCAGAATCACTGAATACACTTCTTCTGGTTTATTAATGATAATTCACAGGAAATATACATTATTTCTAGGCAAATTTTATTTATGTTGCTTTCTGTTACTATAAATCTTACACTACAACGTTTTTGCCAATCCATGTGCATGATAGTGTTTATCACAACACTGTTGTCTGCATGCATAACTTTTTTGAAACTGTTGGTAGCCAAAAACAACTCTTAACAATGTATCATTTCCACATAAACATGGCCTAGAAACTCCTGGGTTTGTTGCCCCCAGCTCTGTGTTCACACTGATGGGTGGCATTGCTTTCAGCTGGTTTATGATTCACTTAGAGCCTCAAACACATTTTATGTTTTTTCTTTTTCTGCTGTTAGAGAACCATTGCGCTTTCAAAACCACAAAAGTATACTTTATTTGGTCTGAAAAACTTAAAAGCCAAAAGAACACTGAGTTTTGGGCCAAGATTCTGAATAGTAATCAGTCCTACAAATGGCTCTACAAATGGCTCTACTTAAGTCCAAGCGAAAAATGAACTTTTAAATAAATATTTTTATAAAGATGTCAGAAATGGAATATGTATACATGTTTTGTATTTTAATTTGAGGATAAAATAATCCTCTAAGCAGAAGAGGCAATCAAAATCAAAAAGATAGGCTACATTTTCATTTATTTCACTTGGAAGTTGCTTGAATTCACAGGGAAGAGAATCTGCAGTTTCATCCTCTTAAACTCTTATGATTTTAAGAGTTGATTCCTGCATATGCAGACATTTTCCAGAGTGCTCCTCTTCCTCTTTAGCAGTTAACAATTAATTAAAGATGTGAAGAAATAGATGCAGCCTGCCAAAGTGCTACTCTGAATCATTTTCACACTCAAGTACACTTCAGCTCTTTATGTGCTTTTGGAAAAAGCTGCCAGCCTTAAGGAGTGGGATTATAAAATACTGCTGATGAAGAAAAATGGCAATAAAACTAGTCATTTGTTCTTCATCATGAAAAAAGAACATGCAGCATTCCCATTGTAAAGATTTTTTTTTTTTTTTACCATAATAAGTCAATGTCAGACCTGTCGTTTCAGCAGGATGGTGAACTGTGAACATGAGCTGTTGGTGTTTCAAAAACACAATCTATTTGGTCTGTTTGTACTTGTAGCACTCCAAAGAGAGCTGACAGCTCTGGAAGGTGACAGGTGGTCTTAAGGCTCCATTGTGAATCGCAATTTTGCAGTGCTTTTGGCTGCCAGGTGACCGTGTGAAGTGCAGTCTGTCTGCTATAAGTCCACCCCTGCTGATTTAGGTGATGTTGACAATGATGAAATGTCAGAAATGGATGTATTAGAGCAACTTTTGATGCTCTCTTTAGTCCCATTATTACTAAAGAATTGATCAAAAGCTGTTTAAGGACATTTCAAAACACTCAAATGGTTTCATAGATAAAAACAACCACCATTCTTTAACTGTAACAATAATGATATGAGCGACACTTCTGAAAAAGTATAGAGTACCAATGCTGGGTTCAAATATACAGGCCTGCATTAAAGGCTACAATAGGTTAGTCATACTGTATGTCCAGTGGAATATACACTCAAGGGCCACTTTAATAGGTACACCAGATCAACTGCCCATGAATGCAGTTATATAATCAGCCTATCACAGGCAAGATCAGATAATGCGTTTAGGCAGAGAGACATGGTCAAGACAAACTGCTGAAGTTCAGAGCGTCAGAGTGGGGAGATTAAGTGACTATGAAAGTGTGGAAGTAGTTTTTGTTACAGTCAGGAAAGCCAGCAGGTTTATCCAAGGTGGAGAATTTATTGTGCAAATTTGCTGAAATTGTGAATGAGATCTGCTGTGCTGTGCCATCACTTGGGTTTACTGTTTGGCTGATGGTTAAAATCCTGGCAGGATGCATTTTTAAATACTTTGCTGTTAAAGGAATATCCAGCATTGTGATGAACTGTTATGTTCATAGGTGCATTACGGCCATTAAAAAAATAAAAATAAAAAAAGATCTGTGAATTTTGAGAATGAATTGAAATTATTCTGGTCTGTAAAGTCATAAATGTAAGAAACCAAACCAAGAATTCTTGATGTCAAAAGTTGAAAATTTATGCATAATAACTCAACATTTCAAGTTTAAAAGTTGTAAATTTTGACTTTACAAGCCCATAATTCCAAGTTTATAAAGCCATACATTTACAGCATTATAATGTCATAAATTTGAGGGAAATGAAACTGAAAACACTGGTTGGAGGCCTCTCCTGGATGGCGTTAGCTTCTTTTATTTCTGCAAGGCAAATGGCTTCATCTGGTGTGATTTTTTTTCCACACAGTAAGCTATTTTTGGGGCAGGAGCACTGAACCTCTGAGCCAAGACCCCCGTTGAAAAAAACTAGAATTTTCACCTTAGGTGAAATTTACATTTTTTAAAACTTGAATATTTCAGGTTATATTCTCTTAAATTAACACATTTTTAATTTAAAATTTTGATTTTTTTGCTGTTAAATTTAGGGGTTAATCATCTCAAAAGTCCTGATTTTGGATTCCCATAAAAGTGCAACCTTGTAATTTAAAAGATGTTGGCCCTAATACAGTGTGGTATTAATGACCTGTTGGACCACTGCAGGTGTATTTATGGTGCCTTGAAGCCCGAGAGGTGGGCACTTGGTTTAATCCACACTGAAATAAAACACAATCATTATGTTTTTATCTCCAGAAGAAATGCAGAAATATGTCTGGAAATGTAAATGTGGTGAACCATGGGATAGTGGTAGTCAGGTGGTTATGTCTACATGACTACATGTAGTTAGTCTAGGTTCAAATCAAACCTATGGTTCCTTTTACAAGCTATGCTAAGCTCTCTTTCCAGTTTCACTCTATCCACTGTCGTATCCCTCAATTTAAGATATTTGACTGCAGGAGCTGAGACTCAAATGCCTTGACCCCTGGGTTGAGAGTCAGCTGACTCTTCCACTGATCCATGGTCACTATTTTTAGGATTGAATGAATAAAGGCTTGAGCGAGAGCTGTGGAGATACAAAGTAAATTCTGGCAAAAAAAAGTCAAGTAGAAATTTATTCGTGATGATGTGAATCATGGTTTATGTTTAATGCTCAAGGCTGTACTCTATGTTGAGAAATCATAAGGTATTTAGAATATGTCCCATACTATTAATGAACAAAAAAGATTGAAATGTTCAAGAGTGATGAAAAAAGCCAGCATGCTATTTTTGCTTACAGTAGGTCTGTGAGGAGTTATTGCATCATCACATTTGAATTTGTGAATCCTCAAAAATGTTATTAAGCTGACAATCAACCTCAGCATGATAAGTGAGACAGTACTGATCACTGGGGGAATCTGCTATATCCAATGTGAAAATATTTCACATTTAAATCCACAGACTATTGTCTTGTAAATGGATTTTAAGTAGGACTTTTCTAGTCTTCTGACTAGCCAAACCACAATCACACCACAGATCGTACTCACCCACTGAAGGCTGAGGTTACAGTGCAGAAATCAAGGCCTTCATGTCCCAAGATTCACTTCTGCTTGGAGGGTATAGATTTTCTGTTTTTCTTGGTTTGTCTCCAGAACGACCACGAGATGGTGATTAAACTGTCACTCTCAGCAACATAATTCACGGGTATGAGTGTCAGAAGACAACTCTGCCAACTCGTTCAAAATAATCCTGCAGGATTTTTGGACAGCGCCACACATCTTAAATCAAGTGTCCAGGCCTGAACTTCTGATGTTGGTGTGGTTTACTTATAATGGAGAGCTTAAGACTAATGCGCTCACCAGTGCCTGTTTGGTAAAGTAAAACTATGTTATGAATTCAAACAGGGGAATTACTGTGTGGAGCTGAAACAGCTGGACTCTTCCTGTTTGGGTAAGGACTATGACATTAAACTACCACAGTTTACCAAAATAAAGGGGAAGGGAGAACATTTTTACCTTTGGTACAGCTAAATGGTCTTTCAACTAGCTTACCTAGCATACACACTAGGTCAGGCTTCCTCTTACCAAGGGACTGTAGAGTCCACAGTGAGTCTCTACAGTCTTTCTGTCGGGAGCAGGATGGTTTGAGTGTCTCATGACTCCATAAACAGTGCAGGCAGTACATCAGTAAGTCAGGCAACACGTTGTTAACATTAGCAATGCCGTTAGGTAGCATTGCTAATGCTAACAGAGCAGTCACACTCCTGCTGCATCTCTGTACCTTGTTTTCCACTTACATAAGTTTACATGGTGAGTCAACTTGAAGCCCATTAATTTCTATGAGAATCTCCATATCCAATGTCAATATCCAATATGCCGGCAAAACTTCTCCGCTCTGTAATATCTTTGTCTGGAATGTGCCGCCAAAACACGGAAACATTTAACCTCTGGTTTTGGAGGGACTGTGTGGCAGATATGCTAGCTAAGAGAACAAACTGCTAACCGGCTTACAAATCATATTTATTAGCCTGATGAAACACTGTCAAATTAACTAATGATTTAAAATATACCATACAATACGAGGTGCTGTTGGATTGTCTTAGCAGTCTGAAATATATTTCTACATTTGATGAAACATTAGGAGGCATAATTTTCCAAAACAGGTTAGTTAACATAAAACCGAACATTTGAATGGCTAAGTGAGCTAGCTCAGTATCTCAGATGGCCTCTCTCTCGTAGACCATTAATGGGAGACGTCAACTCTGTCAGAATGAAAGTGCCATAATTTGCCAGAACAGCAGTTCCCAGTTTGTTCTTTGTTTTTGTTTTTGGTGTTGACACCTTTATTCATAAACAAAATCTGGTATTCATGGAATAAAACACTGTAGCCTTCCATTAATGGAACAGAGAGAAATATCTGAGATCTAACCCAGGGGTTAATTTTGTTTAGACCAGCTTTATAAGAAGAAATGTTATCGGTGGCTCGCTTTGGCTTAGTTAGCTTTAGCCAAAGCTAACATAGCTTACACAGAAAATGTAGCTACGGAAGCTTTTTTTTTTTTTTTTGCAGTGTTAGAATGCTTTCATGGAGTATGCTCTTTTTTCCTGTTAGCAGACTGTTTACTTGGCTTTATCAAACATTTTGTAATGGGGTTTTGCAAGTCAGGTTGTTAACTTTTAACATTTGGTATCCCAACCCTTACCCTAATCTAACAGAAAGTTTAATCCTATTTTTATTTTTTATTATTTTTTTTAAATCTTAGCATTCCAGTTCCAACAGATGCAGTCTGCGCAAGGGGCCGTAGTGACTACCTTGTGTTGGACACTAGGAAGCATCCTGTGTGTACTGACCAGCAGAGGTTTGCTGCACTCAAGCTGTCTTACTTAGGCAGATAAATTATATTTTGCAACAATTTAGATTACAAAATGTAATAATTGTGATTCTGGCATGATAATCACAACACTTGTACTTTAAGCATTTCCATTCATTGTAAGTACTGCGTCCCTGTTTCTCTCCATTTGCTGTTTCTACAATTTTTCTGCTCCAGTCACGCAAGTGCTGCAATATCTAATCATGACTTCAACTCCAGTTTCCAGTTGTCATCTTTGACCTACTTAATTTCAACTAACCTATCTGCTCACTGGTGTGAATTAGCCTGAAATTCGAATGTTTACTCACCTCAAGTCACTTACATGTGCTTGTGTGTTATGATTTGCCTCCAGCTGGGTGTACAGCTCTCTGTGAAGGACAATGCCTCTGAGTCAAGGTGTCAGGCGTAGCAGAAACACTGCCCTTCAAAATAAGATCAGTATTAGTGTAGTTATGCTTGTCAGAACTTGTGTGCCAAACATGAAATGGGCCTACTGACTTGTAATGCATTTATTAAGTGGTTGTACGCAGAAAATAAGTCATTTTGTGACAGCATAAACACAGGACTCTAATCTTAGGTAAACAGAAATTCTCATGAGAGAGAGTAATTACTCTGATTGAGAACAGCTGCTGTCATCTTCTCCAGTTTGCCCTTTGTGGAAATAGAGCTCTCCATGGTGCTGAACTGCTGCCTCAGAGGCACAGCAGTCCACTGTAGAGAGCTCAGAGTAAATTAAGAAAATAAACCGTGGTTTCTTCAAGATGGGCTTAATTTCAGTGAATATAAGATGAAGCAGTTATGCTATTTTTCAGTGTAGCAATTGTGTAAAATTTAGATGAAAACAGAATGCAGTGATTTGCAAATCTCACAAACCTATTATTTTATTTGCAATGGAACATCAACAAATTATCAGATGTTGAAACTAGGCACAGTGTCAAGTGTAAAATGTAGATGAAAACAGAATGCAGTGATTTGCAAATCTCACAAACCTATTATTTTATTTGCAATGGAACATCAACAAATTATCAGATGTTGAAACTTAGACATTTTTACATTTCATGACAAATAGTTGGTCATTTTGAATATGATGGCATCTCATAGAGGTGTCAGTGACAAAGTCTAGCAGCAGTGCATTAATGAAACAGGCAACATCTATAGGAGCATTAATGAGGTTCATTGGTAACAGGTCAATAAAATGACATTTTAGTAAGGCAGAGTCTCTCAGAAGTGAAGATGGGCAGATGCAATCCACAAATGCAAAAAAAAAAAAAAAAAACTGTATTGTGCAAAGAAGTAGCTATATATGGACACAATCCAGAAACACTCAGAGCCAAAACTCATTTAAAATGGATTTAGGCAAGATGGGAAACTGTTCTGTGGCCAGATAAATCAAAATTTAAAATTCTTTTTGTAAACTACAGACACTGGGTTCTGCAGATTAAGGAGAAGAGAAACCATCTAGCTTGTCATAAATTCAAAAGCCTGCATCTCTGATGGTATGGGGTTGCATTAGTGCCTATGGCATGGTAGCTTACACATTGGAAAAGGCACAATCAATACTGAATAGTATACAGAGGTTTTAGAGCTGACATATATGTACATGTGCTCCCAGCCATGTGATTAACTGGCGACTAGTCCAGAATGTACCCCACCTTTCGCCCAGTGACAGCTGGGATAGGCTCCAGCCCCCCATGACCCTGAACAGGGTAAGTGGTGTAGAAAATGGATAGATGAACATATGCTCCCATCCAGATGATGTCTCTTTCAGGGACAGCCTTGCATATTTCAGCAAGACAAAGTTAACCACATACCAGACCCATCACAACAGAATGGCTTTATAGTAGAAGAGTCCAGGTGCTTAACAGGCCTGCTCAAAGTCCAGACCTGTAAAAAACAAAACATTTGGTGCATCATGAAGTTTAAAAAATCAGCAAAGACCAAGGACTACTGAGCAGCTAGGATGCTACAATAAACAAAACTCCAGCAATTGGTCTCCTCACTTCCCAGACATTTACAGACTGTTGTTAAAACAAGAGGGGATCCTAGGTAAACATGGCCCTGTCCCTACTTTTTGAGATGCCGTCAATTCAAAATGAAATGTTTAAATATCTGTTTCAACATCTGATATGTTTTTTACTTTCTTTTATGAATGAAATGTTGGTTCATAAGATTTACATATTATTATTGCAGTGTTTTCATTTAAATTTTAAACAAAACCCCAACTTTTTTGGATTTTAGATTGTGCAATATCAATACTTTAATAATGTTAACATAGACTAATGAACATATTAACATAATTTGTATGAAAGGTGGAGAAATTTCATGGATTTTGAATGTCCAACGTAAACCAAATTATATTTAAATCTCATTTTAGTCTCCTTGATGAAAACAAGGCTTACTTTTAGTCAGAGTTTCAGTCATCAAAGATTGATCTGTAGCTAGTCTAAGTCTCATCTTTTTTGTGGAAGAAATGTTGTCAAATTCTGCTAAAACTGGCGCTTTAGCAGCATCCATGCTAATCTCTTCCTCCATAACTGCACCAGCTCTTGCTGCTGCTTGTTTACGTCATGACTCTGCTGTGCCTGAAAGTACTGCCCCTCGTCGCTAATTGGTTCTGTCACTTTCTAACCGGGCCCAGACGACTGTTTTTCACCAGTGAAAAACAAGGAAACAGGCGTATCCATCTGCTTTGCAAGGTTACAGCACAATGACAAGGCTTACCAAACTTTGTTGTGTATTCATGTCAACACAGTCTGCAGTCTGTAGATCTCAGATGGCCTCTCTCACAGACTATTAACCTGAGGCAGCATCTCTGTCAGAACAGAAGAGCCATAATTGGATGGTACCACATACACTATATTGCCAAAAGTATTCACTCACCTGCCTTGACTTGCATATGAATTTAAGTGACATCCCATTCTTAATCCACAGAGTTTAATATGATGCTGGTCCACCCTTTGCAGCTATGACAGCTTCAACTCTTATAGGAAGGCTTTCCACAAGGTTTAGGAGTGTGTTTATGGGAATTTTTGACCATTCTTCCAGAAGCGCATTTGTTAGGTCACACATTGATGTTGGACGAGAAGGCCTAGCTGTCCGTCTCCACTCTAATTCATCTCACAGGGTTGAGGTCAGGACTCTGTGCAGGCCAGTCAAGTTCATCCACACCAAACTCTCTCATCCCTGTCTTTATGGACCTTGCTTTGTGCACTGGTGCACAGTCATAACATAATCCCCCCTCCACCAAACTTTACACTTGGCACAATGCAGTCAGACAAGTACTGTTCTCCTGGCATCCGCCAAACCCAGACTCGTCCATCAGATTGCTAGATGGAGAAGCAGGATTCATCACTCCAGAGAACTCGTCTCCACTGCTCTACAGTCCAGTGGCGGCGTGCTTTACACCACTGCATCTGATGCTTTGCATTGCACTTGGTGATGTATGGCTTGGATGCAGCTGCTCGGCCATCAAACCCCATTCCATGGAACTCTCCAAGCACTGTTCTTGAGCTAATCTGAAGGCCATATGAAGTTTGGAGGTCTGTAGCGATGGACTCTGTAGAAAGTTGGGTGACCTCTGCGCACTATGAGCTTCAGCATCCGCTGACCCCACTCCGTCATTTTACGTGGCCTACCACTAAGTGGCTGAGTTGCTGTCGTTCCCAATTGTGTCCACTTTGTCATAATACCACTGACAGTTGGCTGTGGAATATTTAAGAGCGAGGAAATTTCATGACTGGACTTGTTGCACAGGTGGCATCCTATCACAGTACCATGCTGGAATTAACTGAGCTCCTGAGAGCGACCCATACTTTCACAAATATTTGTAGAAACAGTCTGCGTGCCTAGGTACTTGATTTTATACACCTGTGGCCACGGAAGTGATTGGAACACCTGATTTCAATTATTTGGATGGGTGAGTGAATACTTTTGGCAGTATAGTATATTTCAATTTCTTTTTTAATTCAACTTTATTAATTAAGTCTGGAAGTCATGAAATAACCGCATTGGAAACATTACAGACTGTATAGATCCATTCTAGAGGTAGATACGCAAATGCTGGCTCACTTTGGCTTTGTAAGTTTTAGCTAATGCTAGCATAGATATAACAGCTACGTAGTTAACCTTACTATGTAAGCCAATATAGCTAAGTTAGCTTTAGCAACAAGAGCTTTAGCAAATGAATTTACAGCTAATGTAACTATATGAGCTGCAAATATAATGTAGCTATGTAACTTATGTAGCTAATGTTAGCTTAGTAGCTTTGTCAGTATGCATATCCATGAGTTTCATGAGCTGTAGCTTTAGCTATGTTAGCTACGTTAGTTTACACAGCTATGTTATCATAACTTTCCTGTAAGCAGGCATTTTACTCAGCTTGACTAATTTTGTAATCAGTTTTCTGATCAGTGGGTCAGGTTTTTAATTTTTATCTTTTGGTATCCTTACCTAACCTAAAGTTTAATGTGATCATGTTTTTAAGGTTTTAGCATGCATATTCATTCTGACAGATGTCTCAGATTAACGGTCTGTGAGAGGGATTGTCTGAGATCTACAGTCTCCTCTCATTCGTGTTACTTCCAGTCTTGCTTTGTTTTGCCTTCAGCTACAGTGATGTCATCAAGACGTCAGCCTCAAAAGGGTTTATACAACTGTGGACAAGACATCTAAAGGTATCCTGTTATGAGTGTTTCCATCTTCAAATTATGGCCATTTCATTACAGATGTAGACATGGAAACCCCTGAGAAACAAAAATATAAATGTTACTATTAAATTCATCTGAACAGTCTGTACTTTCAGAGCTAGCATTAAAGATTTGCAAGGTAAGTTTAACAGCACATTTCAGGAAATTAGATCCATTTTAGATGATCAAATCAAATTCAACACAGGCCTATATTACTCTCTACAGCCTGTACATTAAAAGGTCATCTTCAAGAGCGTATTTATTCTGCTGTAGACACATCTATCCAAGACTGAAAAGTTTTCTCAGCAGCTCCCATCTCTTCAGTCAAGTAGAGCTTATAGCAATCAACAAATAGATTTATTATCTCTTATCTATGCCTCCACATTGCCCTGGAAAAGATGTAAGGGGGAAGCATCTGAAAAATGACAGATGCCATCGAGTTTTTACCGTGAAAAAGTCAGGCACACCCTGACATCTGGGCACGGAGAAAAGAAGAAAGTAATAAAGTGAAATTGCAGCCGCTATCCTGGTTAATGGAAAAGGTGAAGAGTAGTTTGGAGGTGCTGAAACAATGTTGCTGGAGAGGTCAGAGTTGCCGATGTAATTAGATGTGATTCCTACCAGGCACTGCTGCAATGATTGAACTCTTTTATCAGTTTACTCTTTAATCTATGCCACGGGTGAACATTTGGATTGAGTAGACCTGCAGTGGTTTTATAGATGTGGGAGGGGGAGCTCACAACATTATCTCCATGTCCTCTGGGCTTTATGGCCTGGCAACAGTAAACCTGGAGAGCAATAATATTTATCATAGCTTTAATGATGCCTATTTTATCTCAATGCTTCAGCCCACTAATATGTGTTTTGCATTTTTAAAACCCTAACAGTTATTTTATATAGCCATTCACAACTCTTCATGTTATGATAACACATTAAAATGTAAGGTACAGAACTGGGAAATCAGTAGAATTTCTGTCTTTTGTGCCCTACAAAACTGATCATATTTATACTTAAAGGACATCTTCAAGGACATAATAGGATCACAAGCTCTCCAGGGGTAGGGTAGAAGATAAATACCTCTATGACATCAGTCATAGCTCAAAAACAATTATCAAACAGAAAGAGGTAGTGTAGTTTTGTGAATTATGAAGCCTGTTAACATGACTTTAACCTCTCTGGACTCTGTTTTTTTATTTTCAGACAGGAAATGATCTATCATAATAAAGATATAAAGCAATATCTGATGTACATTTTAAGGCTTAATAGAGGATGTGACGTCACAGTCAGCAAGTCTCTGCAGTTCCAGCATAGGCAGACTGCAGATCTCGACGCCCCTCTTACAGACCAGGAAAGTGAGATGCCTCCCCTGTCAGGAAGGAAATGGAAGCTAAAACTTTCAACATAAAATAATATTTAACTTCAAATTCGGGTTAGGGTCAGGCTTAAGGTAAGGGTTAAATAAAGCCAATTAAACAGTCTGCTTATAGGAAGATAAACATGTCCTCCATGAAAACACTCCAACGCAGCTAACGTAGCAAAGGCAAAAGCTAATCAAGCTACATCAGCTACATAGAGAATGTAGTGATGTAGATAACTAGCTAAATCTAAAGCTAAGGAAGCTGCTTTAGCTACGTTGAATTATGCGTTTAACGTTTGCTATAGATTTTAGAAGTAGGCCTGTGCTTCATATGCCTAGCTTGTGCCAAAGCTAATGAAGCTAGGCGCTAGCATAACTATTTCTGAAACAGGTCGACACATAATTTAAACCAGGATAAGTCATCGGACCTTTTTTCTTTTTTGGTTGTTTTTTTTACTGTGGTTATTTCCTGATTGTAACTGCCAGACTTCGTTTATAAATAGTCACATTTTTTTTCACATTGTACTGGCAAATTACGTCCCCTTCTGTTCTGACAGAGGTGGTGGTCTACAAGAGGGTTCGTCTGAGATCTGTGGTCTGCAGCTAGACATCTCTCATTTTACCAGCTGGGTTGCAGAAAGCAAATGCTGACAGAAATTAGGAGTGAATGAGCAAGAAACAGTTTTTGTTCAGCTTAAAGCCACCAAGCTTGACCTTGGCATTGACATGTGTTGAGCTTGCCTCTGGCCACCCTCCTCCTCTCCAGCTCTGAGTTGTGGCACATCAGGCCCTGTGGTGAGATGCCTACATACCTAAAACTGATTCACACGACTGTATATCTGAGCAAAATCCAAAAATTCTCCTTTCCTATCCCCAAATCCCCATTAGTGCTGATAGTTTAACCACACTGGGACTTTTAGATGCATTATCCTTCCTTCTCAGGTATTCTGGACAAGTTAAGATCCTCTCCAGTCACTATACTTCTCCTCTTTATCAACTCAAATGGACACTCGTCATTTCCATCTCATGCATAACATGAGGAGGATATTTTGGCTCTTACGATCGTCTGACACGTCTAATAAATCTCCGACTCTCTCGCTAGGTCAAGCATTCCATCACTGTGCCAAAACAGGTGGGCCATATTCTTGTGTGAGACGTGTACACCCCCCCTCCTCTTCCTGTCCACTGAGCGGTCTGTCCTTTTATAGGCTGCGTCCTTGTCCTCCTGTGTCACTCCACACAGGGACTGATGTGATCTGACTGACAATGTAGTCTGTCTACCAGGTGCTTTTTTCCAATCCCTGTTATTTGCTAAAACAACACATGATCTAGCATTGGGGAAAAGAATTATACAAGCTGAAAATAGAAAGTATAATTTCTTCTTTGTTTGCAAAAAACAGCACAAGCCACTGTTGATCATTTTTATTTCAGCTGTTTGGCAAACATTGAACAGATGTCCAAATTTGAAAGTGTTTTTATGGTTACTTGCACATAAAAGCTGTCTGCTGCACAATAGTCTTGAAGTTTACGCCAGTTTTTTTTTAAATCTAGATAAACACTAAGATTGTATTTTTCCAACTTCTTGACCCTTTCATAACAACTAAAACAAATCTGATACACAAGTTATGAAGAAGTGCATCATTACAACTTCAGTTTCAATGTCTAGACATTTGTGATCTTAACAGACACTTTAAACACCTTTAAAAAATGGCATTGATGTTCCATTACAGGCTGTCATAATGTCATACATTCTTTCATTGTCTTTTGTAATTTAATAATAGTTGGCATTTTTAACTTATAAAGTGTTTTCATTCTTTTCTTCCATTTAAGATGCTTCTAGCAATTAATGTCTACCGACTTTTGTCTTTTGACAGCTCCTCTACTTGGTATGTACACATTCTTCTTTTTACCAAACCCCTTTTCTTTTGCTTTCCTGAGACAAAACAAAGTCACACAAGAAAATTATATAGGGGGAGTCTCAAAGACCGGAATCAAACTATCAAAACACAGCAATATTGGAACAGAAGAATGGAAAAAGTTCTTTTCTCCATGACAGATATTTCTGTTAATTCCACAAGTTGTTGCTCCACAAACAGCGTTATTTCCCAAGAAAATACTGCTTTAAAATGGCATCATCCATTGCAATCAAAACAAAATCACACAATATCATCATACCTGTAACCACAGGAACCATGCCCTAGCACATTTTACAAATCATAGCTACGCTGAGTTAAGACTGACAGAATTCAGTCACTGAATACTAACATAGACTTTCAAAAACATTACAGACAATATGTTACAAGCTAACGGTAGCTTCACATCATTTAATGTATCTTATGTACAAAATGTTCTCTTGGAGGTGATGTGATAAAACCACGACCAGCATAACAATCAAATATCTACAAAACTGAGCTATACCTATCACGGAACATGTTATTTTACTGTTACTTTGTAGTGACTGACATGTCTTTTTCCTTTTAAGATAATCTGACAAAATGTTATGCGCTTCAGTGATGTGTTATGAATCCTATCATCTACTTCTGAGAATTGTAGCACATTTTATAGAGCAACACTTTTTAGATCAACACTTAGTTTTCTGTTTGTTGAACTAAAGTAAGTTTGTTAGGCAGATTATGATCTGCTGTATCCTTCAAATGCCATATGGCACATTGGCAGTCCGTTTGTTGAAATGTGCATGATAACTCATTCCAAAGACGTGACTTTATTCAGAGAGTTATCAGATCAAAGGTTTTAACTCCCGGTGTGGCTCTTGAAGGCATTGAAGGCAAATGAGCAGCTATCGCAGAGACAGCTCCAGCAGGTCTGTTTCTAGTCAATATGAACTCCTCAGATTAAATCCACTGTTGTCTTTGATTTTCTCTCATTGCCCTCTCTGTCTTATTTCCATTTCAAAAAGAATGTCACACTTTGGCAAAATTAAAATGAGTAGAGTCACTTCAGGAAATCAGAGTCTCAGATCCTACAAAAGCTGAAAACCTTCAAGATGTGATACCATTGGTGCTAAAGCAAAGGCCAGTGACACGAATCTGGAGGGTTGGAGGCAGAGAGGTTTGGCTGCTGAGCTTCGAGCGATGGCATTGGAGTCTAAAGATTGATCCAGCTGATGGTTCTGAGGGAAAATATGAGAGAGTTAATGTTGCAAGTGTAACACAGAAAAAGAAGAAAGTAATAGATATTAGGTCCCACTACCTAAGTGATGTAATTTGGTTTAGAGCATTAAGGTCTATACTAGGGGTCATCAATTACATATGTACAAAGGGCAGCTTTTTCCTTGACAGCACTTTGAGGGCAGAACTCTTAAATAAACTACAATAGTAACATTTAAAAACTGGTCTAAACATAATTTTGTTTAAAGATTTTTTCTTTTAAAATGTACAAATGTTTTGCCTCTTACAGTGATATCAGTGCCTAAACTGTTGTCCATCACTGGGGGGGGGGTTCCTTTAAGGAATTATAAAGTTGAAATCAGGGTTGGGTCCCAACAAAACCAAATAAAAGCTCTCTCTTTCATCCTAGCTGCTAATGCCAATATTGCATTGTTCTGTTCAGTCTTGGCTGTTATTGCTTATCTTCACATATTGCTACAATCATTATTGATGCTAAAGCCATATCCTACACAGTGGAAGACATAATTATGGCCATGACAGCCATGCATTTGTCATCCACATGTTGTTTTGTTGTTTCTCTTGTCCCTCTTCCCACACACTGACTGCATAGGCTTCATGTTTAAATGAGGAAATTTTTAATTGCATGTGGTTACTTGCAGCCTAAAGCGATGGTAAGGGCTTCACTTTATGGTGTGACAGTGAATGTTGCAGCATTTAATATAGGTTTATTGGTTACTCTGGTAAATAGGATGCAGACCTCTTTTTAGATTAAATAATAGGCTTTAAAACTGCTCTGTTGACTTCAGATTTTTCAAAATTTTAAAGGGTACCTTGACAGAAAGAGGCTGAGAAACACTGCTATGAGATACTGTATGTTCTCAGTGTTGTTCTTCATTTAGAAAATGTGGTGACTTTCATAAACGGGCAGAACTGAAAAAGTTCTTACCACACAAAGAGAAGTATCCACGGTTACATTTGACACCAGTTTTTGAGCCTAGAAAGAAGAAATAAGAAAATGTCAGTACATGTGAATCTAAGTACCTCTTTGTGTTTCTCTTTTGTTTTACATCACAGACTGGTTGATTCTAGTGCAAAAATGATACTTCAAAGTTAATATTCTTTGGCCTTTCTTTGTAGTATAATGAAGGAATAGACTTTGTAAATGAACTAAAGAAAGGGCAAAGTTCTGAAGAGGCTCAAGGTCAAAAACATCTTTACTGCATTGAAACAAACTCCGACTGTCTACCCATGTAGTGCAGCAAAATATGAACACAATAGGATTTATGTTAATGCCTCCAGTATCCACCAATCCCCAGAGATTAGACCTACGTGGACCTCTTTGTATAATCCTTTTCCTCCAGCCAGATGCATACAATTCAAGTGTTTGTGTAAAAGTTTGTCCGTGTGAGATCCACTGCTCAAGGTTATGACACTTTCATACATTAAAACTTCTCCAAACCTTTTCAGCCACACATAAAAATACCCACACACATTTATTTTGCACACAAATACACACTTGTAGATACAGAGATGAAGCAGGGAAATGATAAAGTGACTCTACAGTGGGTTTAGAACAATAAAAACACTGCATGCCTTGCTTCTTAAGTAGGAAGAATCGTATGAAGAGGATGATTAACTGCTCTATAGGAGGTCTTTGCTCCTAGAGGGTCATACATCATATTATCGCTATTCAAAGCCAATATGATAGAGTGTCTACCTAGAACTTAGTGATATCATCTCATTTAAAAATACAGTAAAGCCCTATATTATTTATCTAATAGAAAAGTACAGGTCTGAAATGTAGTTTGAACCCTTAAAGTTCCAAATTACCTGAAACATCCGTAAACAAACTCAGGTAAGAAATGCATTTGAGTTGTAAAATGTCAAAATTAGCACATTAAGATTATTTTCTACAATTGCGTTTGATATTTCACAACTAGTATCAATTTGCATGTCATTATCTCTGAATGCTAAGAACTTTCCTGTTGGCATATTTTAGAGTCTTGTGTGACATTTTGGTAAATTAGCCATTTTATTTGTCTAACAGAGCTAGACGTTGGTTGACTTAAAGGCACAATATATACATTTTCCCTCTAAAATGCCTGTATTAATTAAAATAAAAAATCCTGTAATTAATTTTGTTGAAGAGGAGTTATATTAGTGAGGAAGAAAATCTCAACAGGTTTTAAAGCCAAAAATTGTATTTTTAATATTTTGAATGACATTAGTGCAGCACACATACTCCTGAAGCCCGGGTTGCCCTAAAAAAAAGCACGGAAGCGGTCTGACACTCCAGATTCCTTGTCATCTCCCTCTTTCCTTGTTCCTTGTCCATCCCAACACAAGTTACAGAGAGAAATTTACATACTGTGTGTTTAAGGTAGTTCGATCTAGGAAAAATGCCACACTCTTTGTTGAAACATAACCACTTCAGCCTATGTCCTATCAATGTCACTGCAAAGTCATTATCAAGCTTTGAATCAGTCTTCAGTGGTGGATGGAGCTTGTGCAAGTGTTAATATTTTGCTTATTTTAATGCTTGTAGAGCACATATGTTTAAGATTATAGATAGTTTACCTTTGACCTAAGCGACGTAGTAAAAAAATACCTATCAAACTGTGTATCTGCCATTGCATGAAGTGTGTGTCTTAAGCCTGCAAACAGTATTAGGGCTCATTCAACCAGACACTAACAGAAATTGAAGTAAACCTCAAAGTGTGGCATCCAAAAATGTGGCACTTTCTTACAAAGATACTGTGTCCCTGCACACTGACACACACCCACAGAGGCAGACGCTCTAACCCTGTGGGCCATTTCTGATGTTACTGTGGCAACCAATTAGCTTTGACATGACAGCTTTGGAGACTCTGACTCCACGCTGACGTCTCATCTTTCTGCCCAGGAGGGGGGATTCTTCTCATGCCGTCATAAAACCGTCCCTGATCCCTCAAGGTGACAGAGGCAGACTTCTGACTCTTAGTCAGAAGCTGGGAACAGATCTCTACCTGACTTTTTGGCATTTTGCGTTTTCTTTTACAAGTTTTGAGTTGCCTTTAATGGCTGTAAAACTTTGGACAAGAGGGCAGAAAATTCATCAGAAGATTTTGATTTTTTGTGAGGAAGAAATTGTTTGGCCTTAAAAATAGCTGGAAAAGAAGTGTTTTCTGTTTTGTGTAGACAAAAGACAGAGCCACTCACTGCAATTACACAACTGTATTGAGATTTGTCGTTATCGTGAAAATTGAAGTCCATTACCTTGCACTGCAGTCATTCCTGTTTTTCAGAGAGGAACTCATTGTGAGAAGCTAAATGCTCTGTGACCGAGACAATAAACTGGTTAACAAAACAGACTAATTTGGACATTTAACAACCTGAAAAATGTAGATTGTGGCAATAGAATATTTTTGCTAATTTTTTTTCAGATTTATTTTCTTGATTGTTTCCTCTGAACTGGAATTCAATATAAAATCCAGTAAATTATCAGAATAATTTCACTTTTCAACTCTGCTATCAGAGCTGACAGACATTGTTGGTTTGGCTGTTGGTTTAAATTGACAGCTTTTGTTTTCAAAATATTTTGTAGTATACCATGGGCCAGGGCCATGACAAATAGCGCTGTTTTACACATGCTAAATTTGTACAAATGACAGAAAAAGATAGCATCTGATTTGTAGGGTATGTGCAAAAGGGAGAGAGATACAAACTGCTCTGCAAAGCAGACATTGCTCTTGGTGCCTGTCCTATTTACATGCATGTAAATGAGGGGATATTTAAAAAATGGTGGAAAATTGTTCTTCTTATGGAAAAAAGCTTAGGTGTAAATAGCAATTGATTCACAAAAGCCAGTGCTAACTAGCCATTGCTAAGCCCCACCCTCCAACACCACAAGCTAATCACAATAGATTCTTTGCAGATGATGTCACACAGCAGTGAAGAACTCCCACTGGGGGACAAGAAGTGATTTCAACATAAATGCTACAAAAAAATACCATGTTTTGAGCTGTTTACGACTATGCCAAACATTCATAAATGCAAAAAAAAACAACAACAAAAAATCACATTTTTACTGTTTAAGCTACTTCTGTGTCCCAAAAGCAGTGAAACATTCTGGCAAAAAAAGTTTAGAGGAACCTTGTGGAGAAATGGCAGCAGACAGGAATAAAAAAAAACCCTCCTATAAGGTCTGGTTTGGTTCAGTACAGTTTTGCTGTGGTTTAGCAACTCTAATCCAGATCATTTGGCTCAGCTCAGTAAAGCTGGTTGTTTGGCTCCCAAACGGCTCTTCATTTGTTAACAGTTTGGCATTTTAAATGTGGATTAACTAACAATGAGGGTGAAAAGGAAACTGGTACTCAAATGAGAGCTAGCTACCATGGCCCACATTAAAGAGCTGTTCTGTAGGACAGCATGTTCGTGAAATGTTTTTCATTATTAATTTTTCATCTGGATAGACGACACTAGATGCTAGGAGGTCTGTAGGACTGAGTAATTTGTGATATTGATTGTCAACATGCGATAGGCAGGGAAGAAAAAAACACTTTTTTGCACAGTTAAGGCATTGTAATTAATGAAGTTTTCCAATAAAAATTGCAGCATTCAGGTCCATTTAGACCTGTGAATTTCCAACTTTCCTCCTTTCCCGCTCATTCCTAATGGTTGTCACTCACTTCCTGACCCCTAACTAACATTGGGGATCATGTGATTGCAAACAACCTATAGGAAGCTACACAATGAACTTGAATATCCGACCATTGAAAAGCAATAGAAATATTGATTTTCATGCAGTTTTATAGAATTTGTACAGTTAGGACTTAGAAAACCTGTCAAACGATGTGCATGGTGTAGAGGCAGCACTTGTCATGATCCCGAATTTGTTTAATTCACTTTATTTAGTGTTTAGTTTTGATCCCTTGTGTTTCTATGTATTTTGTGTTCTGTTATTTCATGTTTCTAGTGTTTAGTTTTGACCTCTTGTGTTTCTATGGTTTGTGTATTCTTTGTTAGTTCCCTGTTTCATGTTTAGTTTTACTCCTTGTGCTTCATGTTTAGTTTTACTCGTGTTTCATGTTTTGTTTTACTCCCTGTGTTTCATGTTTAGTTAATTCACTGTGATTTTAGGCCTTCCTTAGTTGTAGTTTCTAGTATATTGAATAGTTTGTTCTTTATTAGTTTCTTGTGCAATTTTTCTCCCTGTGTTTGAGTTTCCCTCCTTGTGTTTGGTTCTTTGTATCCTCCTGTGCTTTCAGTGTTTCCTTTGATTAGCTTCTAGTGTACAGTTTTGTTAGTTTTGTTATCGTTGAGTCTTTGTGTGCTTCTTGTGTAGTGTTCCATGTTTCCTGTTTTATTTTGTAGTTGCCTTCCCTTGTGTGTGATTCCAGTTTTGCCTCCTGCCTTAGTTTCCCTCCTCTGTGATTACCCTCACTACTTTCACCTGTGTCTTGTTGCCCACACTTGTTGTCTCTCCTTGTCTAATCACTCCCTGTGCATTTAGGTTCTGTGTTTCTCCCAGTCATTTGTCAGTTCGTCAAATGTCTTCCCCGCATGATCCTCTGTGATTCTCCTCCTGATTCTCCTCCTGATTCTCCCCATGCTTCTCCAGTTTTTTGTTTCCTTCAGTGAGTTTTGATTATTGGATTTATTTTGCAGTAAGTTATTTTGTTGTTAATTAAATCAGTTTTTCAGTTATCTGCATTTGGGTCCTTCGCCTTTTGTTTTTGGATTTTTGCCTGAAACCTGACAGCACTGATACAAAGCATCCTGAGAGTCTAGAGAATATCGTGTCTCTTATCCTGTTCCTCAAACCCTCACATAAACACAGCAAAGTGTCTCCTTTTGATTAAGTATCAGCTTAACATAAAGAAGATCAACAACATAGTTTTAGCAAAAGAGGTAAACTCATATATTGTCAGTAACACGTACATCACCTTGCAGTGAACTCCGAGCTCCCAAAATTAGCTAATCGCTGTGAAAACTAGAAAAGCACTTGGAGAGCGCAGACCTCCGTCATTAGCCCTATCTCCCAATAGTGAAGAATCCTTTAAAAAATTCCTGGATCCGTCCCCATGTGCCCCCCACCACGGCATTTGCCAATTACTCCCTCCTCGGTGGGGTGGAAACACGGTGAGGCAAAGCATTGGCTTCACTACGGATGCCATCAGATGCACCCATGGTCTCACTGGACGACTGGAAGTCTTGGCAGTCTTGGGTGAATATTCCTCTATTCCTTCCAGCATTGTGAGTATTCTCGCTACAATTCGCCATCTTTCTCTCTGTTATGCTCCGACTCGTCTCCTCGGCTGGACGTGCGTCTTTCAAACTCTATAAACTTCAAAACTTTGAATAGAAACACACCCAAAAACTGCTGCTGAGATTGAAGTTACTCATGTCCGCCATCTCCAGGTGTAAAGTGGTAACATTGCAGACCTCCGCCATTAGCCCTATCTCACAATAGTACAGAATCCTTAAAAAAAATTCCTGGATCCAGACGGTGATCCGGATCACTCCCAAAATCTAATCAGTTCTTCCTTATGTCATTTCCTGAAAATTTCATCAAAGTCCGTCCACAACTTTTTGAGTTATGTTGCTTACGAACAAATGAACAAACCACCTTGGGGGAGGATATAATTATGGCTAACTTAGCTTTGTAATGCTGCTCATAATATCATCTATTCAGTCTTCTTCTTTTAGTCTTAGTCTTTTGTTCTTGTGAGCTGTAACCAAAGGTTGTGGTTAAAGCCCCCACAACTTAAAACAACTAAGTTGGGCAACATACTAATTATTTTTTTCCAAGAGAGAGGAGTCTAGTTACAGGTAAATTGCCACAGGCAGTCAAAGTGGTACAATTTTGTGACAGGTGAACCCATGTATCAACTGAACTTGCCACTATACATGTGCAAAATATGCAGCCAATCTTAATTAGCCCTGGCATATGATTCAGGCAAATTCTTTTGTAGATATGGTGCAAAAATTGGGCAAATAGCAGATGCTAAGCAAGGGTTAATCCTGCTTAGTTAGTTAGATTATTGAGCACAATTGATTCTTTGTGGCCACATGCCTTTAAACATTACCTTAAAAAACATCCCCATCTTAAAAAACTGGACTTATTTGGTTTTGAAACATCCATATTGTTGAATTTTTACTAGTGTTATATCTAAGTTAAAGCTGTTCAGCATCACGACAACCCTAGTTTGGACTTCTCTTTACAATTTCATCTTTTTTCTATGCAGTCATGCAGTTCTGTTTTGGAAATTGCAGGTCTCTTCACAAATTTTTAAATTTTACCTGTAAGGTCCCACAGATGTTATAGACTGAGTCTCCATGTAGATCCAGTTTGGTCACATCTGTCAGTGAGTCCAGTCCATTACTGGTCCGGTCTTTCCCCCTCCGAGTGATGTCTGGCTCCGGTAAAGTCGGCTGGATTGGGGGTTGTGGTTGCCACACACCAACATCGGTACCATTACCAAAAGCCTGGATTGCATTGCCTGTGAGATTATGGTGTGTTAGTGGTACTGAATGATCTCAGAAAGAAAAAGTAGCACAATTCAGAAATATTTAATATTGTTATAACACTGATAATATTGTGACTTAGATGAGAAGGCAGACTGGTATGGTTTCAGATTAAAAGCACTGTCAAAATGGCATTTCTCTTTTTTATTGTTCTTTTTAGGAAAAGTTTGCCAGTTTAACCAGCAAGCTGTCCTCTGCTTTGAAATAATTACAAGAGACATGGCCTTAAACATTTTGTTAGAGTTGAACTAAAAGCTGCCTATAATTGATACTTAAGATAATTGGCCTGGAGAAGAAATGACTCGACCTTTTCTGAAGAGCAGTTTAAAAGCAGTGTGTCTGCTGATAATAGCTATGATTCACAAAGTGGTACAAAAATGAACTTTAGAACTGCTCGCCATAAGAAAACTTGAAAAACAATTTCTGTAATTCAATCTTCTTATGCTTTGTTCGATATTTAAACTAAGTTACCTTTTCATGAGCTTAATATAAAGTTGGCTAGAACTAATTTTCTGATTGATCCAGTCCTAATCATAGTAATAACAGATTTATTACACTAAAGTTCTGATGAAGTGATTTAAGTGATTACAGTTCAGTAGAACTGCTCTATTTGGAGCAGCTCCTACTTGTTTGACTAAGAAATGCCATTCTTGGAAGAATATTAATTAAAAAAGTAAACTAAAGAGATGAACAACAATCAGAGTAATTGTTGGATATCATTACTGTGTCAAGTTTGTATCTCCCAGTCCTGAACCACATCTGGTCAAACTGATCTGATGTTATAATCTTTGTCTTGAGAGTTATTCCAATACCAAGACTTTAGAATTGCCAGACTCTGTAAACCCTTTGGTTACCAACATAATTAAGAATAATAGCTTAACAGCCGTTAAACAGACACATACAGCTAGCACTGGGATGATTTATAACATGTTTTTTGCCTTGGTACCTTAAAAAAAATCAATGAAATCCAGCTGAATCCCAGGAGACAAGGCGATCTTATGTCAGCTTGCAGTCTCACTTAACCCATGTAAGGTGCCATGAAAAACTCTCTAAAACATAAATGTCATTTGAAAATAACAGCTTGTTTTAGCACACATTTTCTGAAAGGTGGAGAAAGAGGGGTGGGAGGGAATGGATTTTTCTGGTACTTAAGGGGATTGTGGACAGGCCAGGGGCATGTATTTTTGATAGAAAAGGCTGAAAAAGTGTATTTTGTATAATATGTCCCTTTTAAAAGATTTTTTTTTCTGTATGATGGTCAAAAAGGAGAACTCACGTAGGCATCGATTGTTGGTGAAAAACTCAGAAAATCTTTCACAGTCCGTCTTGCTGTTCCCGCTGCTGCTGCAGTCGCACCATGGTGACAGGCTAATACCATTTGATCGCACATAGTTTGGCGTCATCACTGTACCTGCAGCATGAAAGAGCATTAAAAAATGCCTGTTATTAAAACCACAATATGACCATTAACAAGGCTAAAACACCAAAAGCATGCTTAATTAGGGATGTAAGATATGGAAACTAAGCTAAATACAAATGTGTCTCAATGATGCATTATGTTTTACAAGTTAAGCGAAATATTCATCACATATTACATAAATAAGTTGCAGTAGTTGTGTTTGATTGCTTTTTATATTCCATCTGAAGTCAAGTTGAACTTTAGATATGATTTTTTTCAGTCTTTTTCAACACTTGTGCACCAGCCAACAAGTAGATTTAAACTTACTCAATGTTGGCCTTAGAAAAATACCTGATTATATTGAGTATACAAATTAAACCAACACTTGAGACAGCTCCAAGTGATTACTTTTAATGGCTTTTATGTAAAGCCATTATTAAATGAGCCAGACTCTTGCTAAAGAGCCCTGCTGTACTCAAGCACCAAAAAGGCTACCCATAAATATCAAAATCACCTTACTTTTTTCCTCTCTTTTGATGGTACAAATAAGTAAGATGGTATTTTCATATTGCTTCACAGCTGTTACCCTAAGAACTTAGAAATATTTGACATAAATGTGCAGGAAGGAGCAGGATCTTATTTGAAAGTGTCTCTACTCCACCCTCTACTACAGCCTCTACCACTGCTATTAGTTTAATCCACCGGTCAGCAAACACATTTTATTAAGGAAGGATAATCTGTGATGACCTGATGGAAAGTGATCTCAGTGACCCCCCCAGAACCCCCCCCACCCCCCCACCTTTTATTGTGGCCAGCCCAGGCACATCTGTGCAATAATCATGCTGTCTAATCAGCATCTTGATATGCCACACCTGTGAGGTGGATGGATTATCTTGGCAAAGGAGAAGTGCTCACTAACACAGAAAAAAAACGTAAAAAGTAAACAGAGAAAGTCCTAGATCTTTGAGTTTAGCTCATGAAAAATGGGAGCAAAAACAAAAGTGTTGCGTTTATATTTTTGTTCAGTGTACATTTTGTATGGATAAGTACCTCATACAACACCACATAGACGCTTCAGCCTATCAATTTAACACACACTCTATTCTTCATTAACTGTTGTTATTAAAATGTTTTCCTTATTTCCTGTTGTTTGCCACCGACTGTGGGTCACTCTCTATCCAAGTATAACCATAAAAAGCGGTCTTCTTTTATAGACTGAATAGGTTGAGCTAGCCAGTACTTAAAAGCTGTTAGAGCACATGCAGTTCTTTGTGCGTGCAGGGATGAGTGGTAGAACCAGGAGGCCCCATTAGAGGGTGTAACCTGTGTGAAGCAGAATGTGAAGGTTGTAGATTAAAATGTCTGCCTGTTGAGTTTCAAATTGATCACCGCTGCCCTGCATTCAAATCTCATTACTAAAACTCAGCGGGACATCATTTTTTCATTCTACATAATGAAACCTGCAGACGGAAGAAAGACTGCACAAAAGGGAAAGGGCACTTTTTCTGCACGGTGCCATGATGTATTTAGTGTTGCACTTACAAATTGTTAACTAAGATCCAATTTGTGCCCCTGTTGAGTAAATTTGGCGCCTTTATCTCTGCTACAGAGGGTTCAAGTTGTTTGGTATGCTTACAAGCTTACAAGACCTCGCTCTCCTACAGAGAAATAACGCTTGAACACAGCTAATTTGCATCAAGGAAGGAATGAAAGAGAAATAATGGCTGGACCCACAAAGTTTGAAATTTACATATTAGATAGGATGCAAAATGTTAATACTAAACATTTGATGAAAATGTTCAGTGAACACATATCAAATTAGGGTTGATAAAATAGATTTTTAAAATATAGAACTACACTTCTGGTACATTACTAATAAAAAATAAACAATATTGAAACTAGTTTCAATACCATGGCACAAAAGAATAAAAGTCAGGCATTTAATATAAGATGATAAAATAGAATTTACCAGTTTTTTTTCTTTTTTATTTCTTTCAATGTTAACAAAAAAACATGCAAACTTTGCTCTCACTCTAAATTCAACAAATGCCAACTTGAAATGTTGACAATTTAATTATACAACTAAAGCCATGACATCCACTCTGCTCTTAGTTAGAAAGAAACATTAAAATAACTTCAGTCAGGAACACTCTTGTCATACATTTAACCATTTTATTGCAAAATGAATCTACAGTTTAACTTGGTGAAATAGGCTCTGCTCAAATGATTCTCCCCGTGTGAGTCAAGCAACATGCTTCAACTTTCCAGGAAGTGCATAGCTGGAAACCCTCATACGGACACATTAATGACAATGTGGACTGAATACAATGAAATTAGTTTAAAAGTAATTAATACATAATAGCATGAATATCAATGTGAGGGTGCAACATGCTTTATGCTATAAATGAAGAGGCTGGGGTGGTGGAGGTTAAGCTTTGCCCGCAGTATAAATATAAGCAGAGATTAGTGAGGAGTACATCATATCTAAATGGACAGCTGTGTTGAGAGAAAGGGCTGTGATTGCATGTGGGAGGCAATAATTTGGATCAGCTGGCCGTCAGCTGATCACGGCTGGTCATATGACTACTGTGTCCTGCATGAACTAACGCTGAGCTTCATTTCTGCATCTTCATGAGATGCAATATAAACTTAAAAATAACAATATGAATGAAGATATGTTGCTTTTTCCGAGCTTCGTTACTTCTCATTATCGTGCATTGAAATAATAAACATTGAATTATTTTAAACAAAAGGTACTGATAAGTAATTTACTTTTAAAGGTAATTCGTCATCAAGTTTTCCACTTGTTATATTAACAGTACCATTTAAAATATTGAAGGTTATAGGTTGCAGTCAAGTGCTCCTGATAACACACAGTTGTCAGATTGAAGGCAGGAAGTAAGAAAACCAATTAGGAGTCAATGGGAACAGCTCTGAATGGACCTGCATGCTGCAGTTATCACTAGAGCATTTCTATATAAGGCAGGTGTGATCCTTGAACCTAACAAAATAGTGTTATTTCCCATGTGTTAACTAATATACCTGGGTTGGAGGTGTTGAATATCACATGCTTTGTCCTTCTACACGTTTTATCACATGAGGGGAAACGAGTGTTGAGGAGTCTTGTACTTAGCTAAGAGGCTAGAAGCGCCTCTTTAACAGATTTTCTCCTTAGTTTTGCCATAAACATGCTTTTAATTGAAAAGGTGTTATACCATGAACCAGATACACCTTGTGGTTTAAGCTGAATCATGTGTTGTTCAAGAACAAACCTGTCCAAACAGCTCTTTTAAGAGAACTACCGGAGATGGCTCCTTACACATTTGAAATGCCAACTGGTATCAGCTGAAGAGCAGTTATGGAGCTAAACGACTGACTTTTATTACTAAGCTGAGCCAAATGATCCAGATCTTTAAGAACAGATGGATTTCGAATTACAATGAACAAAGCTGGATGGACACAAGACAGATCAGAGTTTACTGTGCCAACCCCTGACTATCTGTAACGAATCAAACCAGACAGCCTGGTGGAAACGGACCATACAAGAGCTTCATCTGCCACAGCTCATCTAGGCTTTAGACTGAGGTTTTGAATCCATGACTGTGGCTGTTTCTCTGTGAGCTTTTAAAACTTTTTCTTGAATATGTCTCTACTTTTTGGACACAAAATAAGCTGAATATTGTTTAAAAAGCATTTTAAAAAGCCTTTGTGCAGAAATCACTTCCTGCCCCCCATCTGGACTTCTTCACTGTGATGTGGCATCATCTGCAAACAACCTACGCTGAATACAGAAAGTCAGAGACTTGAGGTGTTCTAAGCAGAATTTAAGCATGACTGTCTCTTGATCTGGGACACACCTGGTCAGAAAAAAATGGGATTGTTTTATCCTGTGTAGTTTGTCGTAGTGAAAAACAATTAAGGCTACATCTTGGATGCTTCGTGAGAAAAGTCTAGTGTGTGAACAGAAAGCTCTGGTCTCTCAATATATTTTACATGAATCTATTTTCATGTATATATTTACATTTAGTGCTACCTAGTGTATTTTACTCTTTAAGAGTGCCACAAATTTAAAGTAAACAGAAAAAACCAAGTGAATAATCCAAACCAATTTATTCTAATCTAGAAGACCAAGGCTGTAGAGTGACTGTATCACCATAACAGAAAAGATAAACTAGCTTGTACTCCATTTACATATGTTTGAAACAGATTCACCTTTCCAGGCTTAAGAAAATCATTTGAAATATGCTTCTGTTATCTTATGAGATAGGAAAACAGAAACCTGATCAATAGAACGAAAGCTTAATGCTGCTCAAAAGAGAAATCAAAACTATTTTGAAAATCAAGACTTGTATGTTGTCTTGAAGATTGACTTGCAGATCATTCCCATGATTTGAAAAACTGCCTGAATTTGATTGCATTTCTTCCTTGAAGGACATTTCCTTATTTACTAACCATGCTGCAGGTTCAACTGATTAGATTTCATAAATTGTTGAGCAGCAACACAGGCACCAGGCGAGTCCAACAGACACCATGAGAAATTCAGCTTTAGATCCAGCAAGAAATGTAGAAATATATTTCATTTAAATTTAAAGTACCTCCATATAACTCACCAATAAGACCCGAGTAAGAGAGCAGACAGTCGGCATAGTTCTCCCTCAGACAGCCGGATATGGAGCGAGCTTCAGGCTGACAGGTGCTGATGAAGTCTGCCAGCCTTGACCTAAAAACAACACACATACCAATTAAAAATGCTAATTTCCAGATGCTGTCATTTGATAAAATCCTATTTGTAGCTTCAGGCTTAGGTTGCATAAAATTGTCTGGGAACCTATTTTTAGTCCTAGCTTACATGCTGTTTTGCAAAAAAGACGTAAATTCAGCTTTGAGGTTTGAAGGTGAAAGTGATTTGCAAAACTCTGGAGAATGAAGAAGGCAGGAGGATAATATCATATAGCAAGAAGTGAGAAGAAGTAGAGATGAAATTAAGAGATAAAGGGTAGTAAGACTTTTACAGCTGTTTTATTTTATAGCTTATCTTATGGTAGTTAACAGGTTGGGTTTGCTATAGTATAGTATATCAGTGTTTCCTTGGAGCCCCCTACATGTATCTAAGAAAAGCAGAGCCCCCCCCAGGACCCAAGAGAGAAGAGAAAGTGACACACTGCCACCAAAAAACAACACAAACTTTAATTGTTTCACTGATAAAACCCTAAAAAAGGCATATGCATGCTATTCTTATCAAAAGAAATATGTATAAACTACTTAATAACTGCTTTAGTCAATAAATTACAATAATTTAGTCATTCAGTATAATGAATGTTCACTTTTAGGTTTGAACTTAAGAAACTTGTGTATTCTTGAGAATCACTTTATGAATTTCCACTTTAGCTCTCTCTGCAGGTGATTTGTGCTGCATACAAATTAGAACTCTTTTTCATTACACGGGGAAAAAAGTAAAGTAATTGTCACTTGTGCCTTTTAAGCGACTGAGGATGGACAGTAAAAATCTCAGAAGTGTAATTATGTTGTCTGTGACATAAAAACAAATGGAATCAACAGGAAAATTGGGCTGAGTGTATGAAATGAGGGTTAAATTGGATCCCTCTGTGCTGTGGCTTCTTACCTGCAGATGTAGTTGGTCTTGCATGTGTTTTGAAGAGACAGACAGTTGGGTTTGTCTTTATCCTCGTAGGAGCAGAGGGGTACGATTGTTTGTCGTCTCCGCTCTGCACATGCTGTCTGATCTCCCACTGGACAGGAGCAGAAGAGCATGCCGTAGCTGTATTTGGTTGGAACCTTTGATTGAAGGAGAAACACATGCTGTTAGCTGGTGCAGGGGGTGCACATCTGGACAGCAGAAAAACGTCCACCATTAATATCTGTAAATTCTCCTTCCTTGTTAAAACCTCAGCTAATCCTAATGAGTCAATGTGGTGAAACTTTAAAAAACTACATCACCAAAACACTGCCTTAGTATTATTGAGCAATTTTAAGACTGTATGGGAGTTTTCCTGCAATTTTTGCCAGTTCAAAAGAAGAAATTGCCCAATATGGAGTAGCTAGGACCTCTCTTTGTGATGCTGTGGTATCAAACCAGTTATGAATAGTTTAAAATGTATGACTATATTAAGATTTTGAAGCTTTAAGTACTGATATTCTGACAATCCAAGCTTTAACAGGGAAAAAAAGATTAACATTTGGCTATATTTCCCTCCTGTAGAAGTGGAATAAAAAAAATCTAAAGGCTTAAGAGTGTTATTGATGGATTAAAATAATGGAAAATCCCTCTTAAAGAAAAGAAACATTAACTTTTGATATCTATCACAAGTTTTTCATGGTTTAAGCAGCAACTAAAAACTCAAACAAATACAAGTTGCAAACGTTGCTCAAAATAAACAATTACCTTGTCAAAGAACTGTCGCAAAGCTTTGTGGCACTTTCGCTTGTTGCAAACCTCAGAGGCAGACACCCTGCTGGTACAGGGGTTGATGTAAGCTGAGCGGTACTTCTTACACGTGTCATTCAGGTTACACGCCTTGGCGGCACTCAGGCAGTTGTTCTCCTTTGTTGATGCAGGTTCAGCTAAAAGACAAGAGACACACATTGTCACACATTTACTCATGAGACATCTGTTAGTCGTCAGCAGATGTAACATACTAAAAATGATCCAGCTGTAAGTGAATTACAGTGCCTATGAAAAATATTCACCCTCTTAGATATTTTACCTTTTTATAAATCAATCATGGTCAATGTAATTTGGCTTTTTTGTAAAAAAAAAAAAAATTAAAGAAACATCTTTAATGTCAAAGTGAAAACACAGTTCTACAAAGTTATGCCAATTAAATAAAAATATGTGATGTAAAATAATGACTGCATAAATATTCACCCTCTTTAAAGTAACTGACCTAATTCAATAGAGGTCTAGCAATTTGATGCCACTAGTCTCACGGTTAGTGACAAGGGGGATCAGCTGAGTGCAGTGAATGTCTCAGGTGATTGTATTATAAAGACACCTGTGTCTGGAAGGTTCTGTCACTGGTTAATCAGTATTCCTGGCTACCATTACACCATGAAGACAAAAGAACACTCCAAGCAACTCAGGGGAAGATTATTGAAAAGTATTAGTCAGGAGATGGATAAAAAATTATTTCCAATGCACTGAACATCCCCCAGAGCTCAGTTAAATCCATCATGAAGAAATGGGAGGAAAATGGCACATGTGTAAATCTGCCTAGATCCGACCATCCTCACAAACCGAGTGATCCTGCAAAAAGGAGAACAGTGAAAAAATGACCAAGACAGCTAGTTACAAGCTTCAGCTGCTGAAATTTGAGAGACACTGAATACAACAACTGTTGCCTGGGTTCTTCTACAGTCAAAGCTTTATAGCAGAGTGGTAAAGAGAAAGCCATTGTAGAGGTAAACTCAAATTAAAGTTCAACTAGAGTTCATCAAAAGGCAAGTGAGAGACTCCTTGGTTAAGTGGAAGAAAGTTCTTTGGTCTAATGAGACCAAAGTGCTGTTTTTTTATGCCGTCAGACAAGATGCTATGTTTGGCAGACGCCAATCACTGCACATCAGCACAAACACACCATCCCCACTGTGAAGCACGGTGGTGGCAGCATCATGCTGTGGGGATGCTTCTCAGCAGCCAGCCCTGGAAGGCCTTTCAAAGGTAGAGGTTAAAATGAATGCGGCAAAGTATAGGAAAATCCTGGAGGACAATGTTATTCAGTCTACAAGCGAACCAGGGGTTGAGAGAACATTTATTTTCCAGCAAGACAATGAGCTGAAGCATACAGCGACAGCTACACAGAAAGGGTTTAAAGAGAACAAGGTGAATGTTCTGGAGTGGCCGAGTCAAAGCCCTGTCCTCAATCCAGTAGAGAGTTTGTGGCTGGACTTGAAAAGGGCAGTTCATGCCTGACCCCTGTGCAACCTGATAGAGCCTGAGCAGTTTTGCAAAGAAGAATGGAATAAAATTGCAGTGTCCAGATGCAAGTCTGATTGAGACCTATCCACACAGACTCAATGCTGTGATTGCAGCCTATCTGTTATCTTTCTGACATTAAAGAGCTTTTAATGGGGATTTGTTTTGTAAAGAAAAAAAAAAGCCAAATCATAATGACCTTGATCAATTAATAAAATCAATAAAATGGTAAAACATTCATATGATTTTAAACATTTTATTGTTTGGTCATTTCAAGTCATTCATTATCTGCTTAGTACAAACTTCAGAAAGTTCAGTCCATAAGAAGTGATTAAATTGTTGACACTGTTTATCAGAATTTCTAAAAGGGACTGAAAAATATCTTCTTTTCATAAGCAGTCCAAAATCTCCAACCCTTTTGATATAATTAACAAAATATGAATCCATTTTTTAAAGAACGTGGATCCAGTTCCATCCAAACTCCTCTGCATATCTCAGGTGAACTGCAAAGTAAGCCGTTATGTAATGGAGGAAGGTAAATTAAGGCTGCTTTTCCACTAATGTGAAGATAAATTGAAACAATGAGAAGCAAGACTTTATCACAGGGTCACAGAACAAAGATTTACACAACTCTATAAAGTCCATTAGGTGTATTTCCATAAATAAACACAGTTTCTCTGTTTTGCACAACAATTGATTTAATTATGTAGGGGAGCGACTCTATGGGAGCACTGAACCAGGTTGAGCTGAATCATGTTTTTATTTGCAAACAAACCACGATAGAAGCCATGTGGAAGTAGATTTCTGTTTTAGAGTGGATTCATTATTAAATTATTGCTCCAATTTGTTGCTCCAGTTGCTTTCTTTGCTACAGTTGCTTTGTTACATTTGAACCCTGAATACTCTGTATAAAGGGGGCATTTCAGGTTATTATCAGATCCCTGCTCAGACTTCATTAAAGCTGCTGTTTGTGATAAACCTCCAACAAAAAGCCAAAGGTACAATAGCCTGAGCTCTCATATCTTTCAATACGACAGAAACTCAAACTCTTATCTTTTTAACTGTAGTTTAAGAATTATTGAGATCAAAATCTCATGACATCTTCACTACAGTAAACAGCAGAAACAGGCTGAAAGATGATCTAAACTTGATGCCTCCAGGGATTTTTACAGATATAATTAGATTCATGCCAACCAAATTTCACGCCACATGATTTTTGTCACTACGGTGTTTCTCTGTACACAGGCATACTTAAGCCTTGATGTCTATGTAGCCGCCCCAGCAATGTTTAGTCATTCATTAAAGTGCAGAAATATGCTCAACAGATGACACTAAGAGGAATTTGCTAGAACGCATTACTGTCAAGGTCTTATTTGGCTGAAAGTTGCCTGTAAACAGGGTCACACTTCAAAGTGCAACATCGGCGTTTGTTAGCATTAGCCTGTTCAGTACCTCTGCTGCTAATACGATGTTGCCAGTCCGCCGTTTTATACTTCATCAAATGGTTTGTATGTGTCTGATACTGACATTTAAAGCTTTCAAAGCTCTTTCTGAACAAAATGTGTTCTACAAAGATTACAGTGGGAAATTTGTGATCAAGGTTGTTTATTTAGCTACTTAATCTAGTCTGTAACATGTCCCTTTTGATGTCCAGGCTGGTGTGGGAGAGACATTGTGATGATTCAGAAGGTCTATAAACACTGTTACAACAGAAACTCTTTGATTACATATGACAACAAGAACTTTCACCAGCTATAAAGGAATGAACTGGTAGATACTCCCATTTTGACCAAGGTAACAGATCATGTTTCTCCAACAGGTGTCTTTATCCACCCAGTAAAAAAATCCCTTCTTTGATTTAACAGCAGTGTAAGGTGTAACACAGTACCAAGTGAAGGAGATGCAGTACTGTAATCATATTACATTTCCTGTAACCCAGCAGTGTAACATTGCAAATGAACTATTCACATAACTGTTACTGTAAACTATTAAACTTGTTTCTGATGTTACTGTTAATTCGTCAACTAAGTGTAAAACAGGAGCACACAAAAGACCAAATCAAGCATCCCCTTTAATGTGCACTCACTGAATCAGGTGACACATCTGCTAGAGTCCATAGAGTAGGGAGAGAAAAATGGCAAGAAGTTCAAACAAGAAGTTCTTTAGATGCGTGGAGATATAAACTCTACTTCGAATTTGTTGCACAAAAAGGAAAGAATGTTACAATGTAGCGTTAACTATTCCCAGACCAGAAACAACTCTCCACTGCAGTAAACTCCACATTAACACAAAGCTAGAAGCCAGAGACCACCAGACCAAGTGAGTAGGGATGGGTAACTTTCACATTTTAACCGGTACGTTACCGATTCCCGGTACCTGTGAACCGGTATGGCACACAACAGTACCCATTTTCAGTACTTTTGTGTGTGAATAATATGCGATAGTAAATGTTACTTCATTTATAAAATAACCTCAAAACATCTGAATTTTAGATATTTATTTCTCAATACCAAAACACTATCAAATATCAAATACTGTATATCAAAACAACATCAAACACTGTTTGTAATGTGTCATTACAACCCAGCCCCACTGCCCCCTACTCCTCTAATTTCTCCTCTTGGAAAAATGTGCGTTGGGGTCCATGGAGGGAGAATAAGTTTAAAACAAATGAACAATAGAGTATGGAGTCAAAATAACTAAATAGATAAATAAAGGTACACAGTTTTACCATTTAGAGTATTACAAATAAAAACAAACAAACTACTTCCTCTACCATGAACCATGTGTACTGTACATCTTCTTTCCTCATGCAGTTTTTTTCCTACAAAATTAAAATGTCATCTTTCCCTGGTAAGAGCAGAGTCTGCTCCCCTATCAATCATGTGACCGTCCATGCAGAAGCAAAACCAAGCCTTAATACGAAAAAATGTCACACACCCGAACCATGCTCACTGGGTCCATTACGCCCTATTTGTATTTACTGCAAAAAAAAAGTGGCAAATTGTTTCATTCTGCAATGAAAATAAGCAGAGAGGATGAGTCTGTGGCTCTGTCAGTCCTTCAAAATCTCTCTGAATCCATCCATCCTGACAGAGCGCTTCATATGGCCCCAGCTGTGCCAAGTTGGAGAGATGGAGAGCAACTTTTAGGACTCACTCACACTAGGCAATCTGTACCGTGCCTTAATCCAGGGTTTGTTAGGTCCCTGGTTCCCAACCTTGGGTCCGGGACCCCCCAGGGGGTGCGCCAAAGATCTCAAGGGGGGGCGCGAGGCTTTGTCTGCTTTGAGGCTGCCAAAAATAGATTTGCAAATATTGACTAAAACCATGATAAAACAGTTAGTAAGTAGTTTATGCAAAGGTCTTTAGATAAAACAAGCATTCATAGGCCTCTCTTTAGGGTGTTATCAGTGAAACAATTCAAATCTTTGTTGATTTTTGGCGTCAGTGTGTCACTTTTTCTTCACTCTTGGGTCCTGGGGGGGCTCCGCTTTTCTTAGGTGCATGTAGGGGGGCTTCAAGGAAAAATGGTTGGGAAACACTGTGTTAGGTGACTGAACGAACAAATGTATCCCTTTATCTAGTGTACTTCCATGGTTGATTTCCACATGATAAACAGGCAAATCACGGTGTTTAAAGTGAGGATTCAGCATGAGAGAGAGTGAAAGAGGGAGGGGGCGAACGAGCAAGAAACAGCGGGAGGCGGTCTGAATCATCAATCATCACACTGCTTCCTCGAATTAGAAGTTTTACGGTGGTAAACCTTGCACTTCATGTCATAAATATAGCAGCGTAACCTGCATTGACTTTGAAAAGTGGAGCTACCTTCGAGTCATGTAACTTTTATCTGTGAGTACTTTTTATAAAGTAACTCGCAATGTGTAATGGATCACTTTTTTAAAACTACCTACACTAGCATTGCTTAACAGTTTTCTTAGACATTGGCTACTGATATCTATTCATGTCACATTATTTGCCGATGACTGATGTTTGTCAACAGATCCGATATCAGCTGACACAAATGTTAAATCAATGCATCTCTACATCCCTAGCACTAGTCAGAAAATAATATATCAGTGCAGTGTGCAATTAAACAGCTTACTTTGACTGAAATGCCACTTTCAGAATACTGTTGTGTTTGGTGATCATCAAATAAGAGTTATCAATTTCTGACTGATTCAGATTGTTCTGTACATTATTCAAAAAATAAGGTGCAACATACTTATGATTACTTATTTTAGTTGAGCTGAACGATTCACCTTTGTAAAACTTTGACTGTGGTGGTGCCAAATATTTATCGCAGCATTTGGGCTGTCAGTCACGTGACCTAGGTGAGTCATAGTGCCATGAGAACCAATGATGAGAACCAAAAGTTCTCTCATCTTGATGACTAATTTACAGTAAAAGACTGTCTGATATCACCATTAGTAGTCAGAGAACTGAGCACTGTGCAGACAGAGTCGGTGTCTGCATGTAAAAAGGCTACAGGTGACACAGATGCTGTCACAGATACATAGCACGATGGTCGAGGCAGACTCTGAACGTGAGGTGGATCTTATTGAGTACTTGCATTATCAGCAGCCCATCTTCTCAGTGCTCGTTAATGCCGTTGCCGTATATACGGTCTGTTAACGGCATGGACGTGCCTGTTCTTGTTTATGTTACAGCTGCAGGAGAGCGTTGTAGTGTGAGAGAGTCACAGCAGGCAGAGCTTTTATTTCCTAAGAAATTACACTCACAAGGCTGATCAAAACTGACTGAATATGAATTCAGATCAGTTATAATTACCTTAATATATAAAGCCTGTAAGAGCATGTGATATAAATGTGATTTTGTTCTCCATTAACTTATAAAAAGCAAACACCTGATTGGATGTTACTTTCTCTGATTTTAGGTAAATGACCTTAGCCATCTTTGCTTCCATCTTGACATCGTGCCTTATCCCTTCATCTCAGCTAAAAGCACTGTATGGCCGACACAATGAATCACATCTCCGTTTTCTCATTTGTTGTACTCAAAGTCCTTCCTGCTCGACTGACTCCCGTGTGGTAACACAAACTGTATCCTCAGCCTCGGCACGGACGAGCGAACTCAGTAATTCTGCCTTTTGAGGTGGAATTGAAGCTTGCCGCTCTCTTTCATGCATTGCAGAATGAGCCGTGATTAAATCTGAATACATTCTTGAACCTTGGGTTAATCACATATTACAAAACCCATTACTTACATCTGACAAGTGCCTAGAGATGTGGGCTGGGATCCTCCAGTGACTGTTTGGAGCTCTGAGACCAAAGGTTGGACATTTTTACCTCAATTACTGGTACACAAAGAAAGATGCTAGTTTTAATTTTTTTTGTCACTTTTTTGGAAGTTTATGACTTTGAAGGCTTGATTCAAAACAAAACAACAAAAAAATACAATTCGTGTTGTTCATGTAAATACAAGTTACAGATGATTTAAGCCATGAGTGAGGTTGAAGCAACAAATGGGTTAACTTGAACGCATCACCACACAACCGCAAGTTAGCTTGTTAAGTATGTAAATTAGCGTCTTTTTTGCCGATTTCAACTCGGACTTCAGCTCTTCTAACTCCACTCTTCTTCGTTTGTTTTTGTAACTGCTCCTTCTTCTGTAATGACGGTTGCTGGCAGCTTTTAGGCTTGTTGCCTCCACCTGGATTGAAGTGAGAACTCGAATTTTTTGTAATACTCACTCAGACGTATTCGTCGTATTACTGAACCGAACCGTGACGGCCGTACCGTGATGGTACGGGACGAATACAAATACCGTTACACCCCTAGTACACGCCACTTTTTACTGGCAGGAATGGAGTTTTATGTTAAGTGGGAATCAGTGATATGCTGCATGACGTGATGGAGCTGAGAAGATATCTGAGCTGTTGCTTTTGTATGAATGATGTCACTTCTGTAGAGTGAATGTGATCAATACAAGCTGCCTTCTTTGGATCCAGCAGTACATAGCAGGTAATGAAGTCCTACAGAATGTATCTGCTCAACATTTAACTCTACGAGTCTCAAGAAATCCTGATCTGTGCTAAGAAGCCTTCTTAAATTTCAAGCCTAGAGCAAAGCCATCCAGTTGCCATTGATGATGACCATAAGAGACAGTGAACCAAACACTCCAAGCTGCCCTTTGACCTGCCATACAAAAGACCTTTACAGAAGCTGTCAGCCAGGTGGGATTACAAAATAATGTCAATGGTGAAGTTAATTACAGCATCGTTGGGGGCGTTGTTCACTGATTCAGTAAAATTTAGAGAATTGTAAACCTGCTAATATGTTCAGTATTTGTAATGCCTTGATTCAAAAGTGAAGGCTGAACAATAGACATACAACTTTAGCCTGAGCTCATTACAGTGGGATGTGTGCCTGCTTGGTTTAAAGCTACGCTTCTGAGACACCACAAACCTCCTGTATCATACTGTGCAATTTCTTACATGTTCTTAATATAGGCTTTTACTGACCAATCATCTCTGAAAAAAAGCATCTCTGTATGGATTTCAGTTAATAGATGCTGGAAAATAAAGTCATGAAAATGCTTCTTAATGTCCATCTCAGATAAAAGTCTTTTGCTGGACAAGAAGAATCTCACAACAGATAATTAGTGTGATGCTAACATTATAAGGCTTTCAAACTTTTTCACTGTGCGATCTGAATTACTTGAACACCAAATTACAATAACTGAAAAGCTCATACAGTTTTTCAAATATTTAGGTTTTTGTTTTTAGAATCCTCTCCTCTTTTAACAGCAGTCTGTAGTCTTGCTGAAATATGCAAGCCCTTCCCTGTAAGAGAAGTCGTCTGGATAGTAGTGTATGTTGCTCTAAAACTTGAATATAATTTTCAGCATTGATAGTGCCTTTCCAGATGTGTAAGCTGCCTATGCCATTGGCACTGATGCAACCCCATACCATCAAAGATGCAAACAAGTGTTTGTGGTTTCCAAAAAAATTTCAAATTTGTATTCATCTGACCACAGAACAGTTTTCCATTTTGCCTCATTCCATTTCAAATGAGTGTGGTCGAGATGAGACAGCAGGGTTTCTAAATCATGTTCACATGTGGCTTCTTTGCATGATACTGCTTTAACTTGCATTTGTGAGTCGCGATGAACTGTGTTGACAGAACATGATTTCTATTCCTATTCCTCAGCCAATGCAGTGATTTCCAGTGCAGAATCATGCCTGTTTTTTAGTGCAGTGCCACCTGAGGGCCAAAGATCATGAGCATCCCATCCCTTGTGCACAAGGATGTCTACAGATTCTCTGAATATCTGGTAATATTATGTCCTAAAGATAGTGGAATATTCAAAGTATTTGCAATTTGATGTTTTATGATAATTGTCCACATTTTTTTAGATGCAGCTTTTATGCAGATTAGTGAACGTCTGCATATCCTTACTTTTGAGACACTCCACCTCTCTCCTTTAAAACTCGATCATGTTACTGACCTGTTGCCAATTAACCTTATTAGTTGCAAAATGCTCCTTCAGCTACTTTTCATTTGTACCACTTAATTTTCCATCCTTTTGTTGCCCCTTTCCTACTCTTTTGAGTAGTTCTGCTGCTCTCAAACCAAAATTGGCCAATATTTTTTCACAAAATAGTCAGATGTCTCAGTTTCAACATCTGATATGTTGTTATAATGTTCTATTGTGAATAAAATGTGGGTTTATGAGATTTGCAAATCATTGTATTCTGTTTTTAGTTACATTTTACACAGCAGCCCAACTTTTTTGGAATTGGGATTGTAGATAAAAACCTATTAATGTTGATTTGGTTTTCTTTTTTTAATTAGTAACTCGCTATGAAAAAGTAATCCTTTATGCAGATGATTCCTAATCTTAAACTACAATATGTGTTTTTCTCTATTGTGAACTATCCTGATTATGTAGTTTTAAAAATGTCCCCTTTTGTTCACTACTCCAAATGTTAAACCACAAAAAATCTAAATTATTCATTCTCTGTTCGCTTCAGATAATTGTCCAAAAGCCTCCTTCACAATGTGTCACTGCTGTGCTTAATCCTTCCAAAGTCATCCTTCCACTAAGTGCCCTCTTTGTCATCTCATAATGGAAAGAAAACAGCAGTGGTCATTGCCCAATCTTTTTATGGCACCCTGCCTTCTAGCAGGCTCTCTGCCAGCATCGCTAAAGCCAGGCCAGCTTCTCAGTATTTATGACCAGACCCAAGACCCATTTATTAAGTGTAGGCATGTAATTAGCAAAATCTCCCTTAGTTCCAACCAGACCTGCTATTTCTTTCTTTTATTTGATCCTCTAGACAGTTGGTAATTCTTTATTCATTTAAACAGTGCTTTCTGCGTTGCCAATGTCTACCATATTTATTGTGATGTAATACTGAGCATGGAAATCCCAACAAACAAGGCAACAATTATATTATTGATGGATGGCAGCCTAAGGGAGTTGCTCAAGTGTCCATACTTAAACTGTTTATCCACAAGGTGATCAATTAAAAGGGAACTTGGAAACCTAAACCACTGCTAAAAGTTTAAACTCAGCTAACCATGATTTGAGTTGAAATCTTCAGATTTAACTCCTTATTTAAGTTTGTCTTTATTTCTGGGCACCACAGTCACTTTTAGGCCTTGGTCCAGTTTGAAATGGTTGGCCCCTTTTTGGCAGCAGAAGACAGAGTACAAAATGCTGTGGTTGCACATCTTGATGCATTAAAGAAAAATGTCTTTATTTAGTTGGCATTAAAAGTCTGTGTAAAGCATTGTATAAAATGTTTTAGATTTGTTGTATGACATAAGGCTGTGTTATCAAACCCCAGGCCAAATTTCAGTAATGAAAGACATCGCAAATATGTTAAATCAAATTTCGGAATCATGAAAAATGAGGTGTAGCGTCTGCTGTAGGATGTTGTGGGTGTGTTGGCTAAATGTGTACAAAAGTGTGCCAACTCACAGAAAAGATACTTCATCAACTTTTAGAGAATGACACAACCTAAACTGAGGACTCATCTGTCTGTGCTCTACTGGACCTATCAGCCATATGTTTGAGCCACAAAAGCCAGAATCACATCTGCATCATGACAGCCATGTAGTTTAGTGCCAAAAGTCTGAGTTTATTTTTCTCATCCTGCATTTAAAAAGACAGTCTGGCTGTAGCCTGTTCATCTGAGATGGCGTATATCTCAGAACAGAAATACCAATAAAACTTTCAAAATAAAATCGGATTAGACTTCTGTTTAGGGTTAGGGTAAAAGTTGAGGTAACAGTTAGGATACCAAAAGATAAAGATTAAAAACCTGACCTCCAAAACCTAAGGTTTTGGAGGCTGAGGTAGGTAGGTTGGAGGTAGAATGTTTTCATGGAGGAAAAAAGCTTTTCCTCCATGAAAACATTCTATTAAAGCAAGGGTAGTTTACGTAGATCAGTTAGCTGCGTAAACTACGTAGCTTATGTAGCTATTTAGCTAATGTAGCTAAAGCTAAGCTCACAAAGTAGCTACTTAAGCTATCTATCTATGTTATCTTTATAGCTACATTTGCAAAAGCTCATGTTGCTACAGCTAACTTAGCTATACAGGAGATAACAGAGCTAAATAGCTAACCTAGCTAAAGCTAAGTACACAAAGCAGTTATGTAAGCTACGTAGATATGTTATCTACATAGCTACATTTGCTAAAGCTCACATTGCTAAAGCTAACGTAGCAATATTGGCTTATGTAGTAACATCAATTACATAGCTAGCGTAGTTATGTTAGCTTTAGCTCATCTAACAAATTTAAAGCCACTGTTCATGAAACTACTTCTTAAACGGGTCTATACAAAATTAAATCCCAAATTGGACCTCCGATCTTTTTCTCTATCTCATTTACCAAATGTTGCTTAGTCTGTTATACTTGCAATGTGGTTATTTCATGAGTTTAACTGCCAGTTTTGTTTATGAATAAAACTGAATTTAAATAAAAAGAGCGATACTGGAAATATTTTATACCAGCTAATAATGGCTACCCGAGATATATGGCGTCTTAGACGAATGGTCTGTGAAAGCGGCCGTCAGAGATGTCTGGTCTGCTGCCAGACCCCTGTCTGGTTAAAGACTTTTCTCATTTTTAGGAGACTTTTAAGTCATTATGTTGCAGCTGAATACAATCCATTTCCTGATATTGCTCTCCATAATTGAGACAGGAAGACTTTTATTGTGATGCTATTGGTGGAATCAGAATGTGTACATAACTCAACAGAATAGGATAGGCACTATTCACACTGTTTTCCATCACAAATCACTCTGTTGTTTATTATATTTTAATAAACAGCCCACCACTGGGGCTTACAGGGTGTGAAAATTCACACAACAATGAAAAAACACAGCATTTGGCTAGTGGCTATTTGAAAAGAGGGCACACTTTGCAAACTAAACAACAGACTGTAATAAATTGAAACAATAAGTGTTATTATATGGTTGTAGTATCAGGGGTGTGGTGATTAAAGTTTTGCTTTCATGTGTCACTGAGCCTTACATACCTGAAAGAGGTGATAAACTTTCTAACAGTCTAAATCTAAAATTCTGTCACACATAGCTCTCGGTCTTTTCACATGTTTACAGCAACTTTGTTCCAAAATATCTAGTGTGTTCAGGGACAAGCATCTGAGGACTTAAACAAATATTCAACAATAAGCAGCTGCCAAATTATATTACTATAGCAACAGAGACTTTGTCCTAGGTGTGCAAATATTAGCTTCAAAACTGAATAATCAGTATCGGCAGATATGAACATTTCTGCAGATATTTACAACCGATATTCTGGCTATAAAATCTGCCTGTATCAGCTGTAAATATTGGCTGGAAACAAATATGTTAGTGGATTTTTAGGCTGGGTCAAGAGATCAACACAAGGTTAAGTATTTTTCTTTATCATGATTCCAGTATATGCTAAGGACTGAAAGTTTCAAAATTCAAATTGTGTGTTTTCAAAACTGAAGTTTTAGGTCGGAACTACATTTAAACATTGGTATCAATAAATGTATCAGCTGAATTGATTTGTAAATATCAGCATATCAGACATCGGCAACAAACCAATATCGTACATCCCTACGCTGTTCTCCTTTCTTACTTCAAACACTCTGCTTTAAGTAATTTCTAGCTGTGAATTTGTGTACCTGTAAACAAATCAGAAAAATATATGAAGAGTCTGACATTGACAAACGCTTCAATTGTGAGGTTGTTTCAGATATGTGCAGGTTGATTTAAGTGTGTAATGCTGCTGGAACACATGCAGCTTGAATGATTGTGTATTTACTCCTTCACATGTGTGTCCTCGCATCAAATACTTCCACGCATGACTGACCACATTATCCCACCTCACCTGCACCGAACGGCTTCTTATTTTCATGTCTCAATGCTGGGATTAGCCATGGCCGACATCATTCATGGTAAAATATCCACTGGGCTTCCTGCACACTGCTTGTCATGGCTCAGCCATCAGGTACACCCATCTTGTTGAGAAATTCCTACTCTCCAAGACGCTTTACAGAGCCATCATCTTCAACTAAGATTCATATGTGTCAGGTAGAGAGCAGGCAGTGTGTTAGTCAACATGTGAGTGACTGTGGGGGTGTGTTTTTGACAAATAATCTGATAATATGAGCTCAGTGACATTCACTCATGGTTAGATAACCAATAGACTGCACAGCTTGTCATCAGTCAATTTAATGTATAACACAGCTTAAGATTTTAGAGCCTACCTCCTCAACACAAGTGCACATTTCTTTCCCTGTAGTTTCCACTCCTCACTACACCCTTAACAAAGGCTGAAAATGAAGGTGGACTTAGACGTTGCTTTATTCTATGCAGCATTCACCAGAAGCAAAGGAGGGTTTAACCAAGACACATTTTGCCATAATTTTTCCAATTAATAATGAGCGGATCTACCAACTGAGCCACAGCGATCCCTTGACATGCAAGTACACTTAAGTGTGATAAAGTGATTTCAAATGTATTTTATTCTTTTGCTTGCAGTATAAAAATTCAGCTTCTTAAACACTATCTGTCTGGTTTGATGGACAAAATTTTGGCATCTGGATACTTTTAAGTACCATGTGTTTTAAAACTCTCTCTCTCTCTATTTTTTCAGTTATCAATGGCATCAAAAAGCTGAGAAACAAACTACATCTATTCATAAAAACTGTGGAGAGGAAGTAATCTAGCACACACTGTCTTGATAAAAAATATGTTTGCAACAACTTATTTGTGCATTTTAGGCAATTTGTAGGTGTCTTCCTGCCTGTTAACAGAGTCCCCACACAGTGACAAACTTAGATATGATGTTTTAGAAGTAAAGATTTAACTTGGATTATATGTCTTCACGTAAGGATTGAAAGAGGGGGTTGTTTGTTCAGCTTTTAAGTTTACCTCACTGGCCATGAATAACTGGATTGTGAATTCTCAGTATTAAACATTTCAGTGTTGATTTTAACACTCAAAGTTTAATTTTAACTCATTCATCCCTTCAGTGTCTAAAATGTCTGACTGTGTCGATCCAGTCAGTTTTAATCTAACACTCTAATTGACCCAAACTCTGCCAACTGCTGTTTCAAATCTGGGGGCAGATCTTTACCGTCATGTCTTTGTGCAGGGCGTGACTTAGATCTTTCAGATGTTTTTAGGTGTTGCCTGTTGAACAGTCATCACTGTTGATTCCTCTGCTCATGTTTCGGGTGAATGATTGTTTTTGATGTTAAACACTTTTGCACCATAAGTGTAGTTTTCTACTAAGTTAGTCACGTCCTGACTGTGGGAGTAGGTGATCTTTCATATGATAATTAGGGTAGTGCAGGCTTGCAACTCAGGACATGCTCTAGCTCTGTGTCTGTCTCATTGCTCTATGATTGCCATAATACACCTCAGATTGCTTTAGTAGTTTAATGAGGGGGCAGTACACCTTAATCATAATGTCATTTTTCTTGGCACTGTGTAAATGATTTAAAAATACATCAGATTTACACCCAATGTGAAAGGAAATAACACAATATTGTGTTAAAAGTACACTTTAATATGTAAAAAACTAACACTGTGAGTGTTTAAAATTAAAACTTAATTAGTGGTCCCCATCTGAACCCTGACAGAGTGTTAATTTTAACTCTGAGGGTGTTACATTTGCAGTTTCAGTGTAGATATGTATTTTGGTGCTAAAAATAAACTTTGCTGTGGTACATGATGCCTGTGAAAGAGTGGATGTTAACACCTGTGGAGTTTAAAATTAAACACTCCACGTGCGAACGTTATACATTTAATTATAAATTATCTAAAATTCAGTGCACTGACGTCTTGGTTCCAGCGTATTTTTCAAAATGTTTTAGCATCTTATCATTTGATAAGACTTAAATTGATAATGAATTGACACCAACTAAATAGAAACGCACTATTGCCACAGACAGTGACTGAGACTAAATAGGTTAAAGTTCATCATCATACGGTCAGGATTCAACACATCACAGAGGCAGCTTTATCCCTTGAAATGTGTTCTCCAAGTCAGTGGATGGTCTTAAAGGTCATAATCATTTTATTAATAAATTACATTCAAAATGAGATGATATTAAAATGATTAAGTGTCCCTTACTTTAATGGCAAATTGGAAAAGAAATATACTACATATATGTACGTTTATACGTACCACGTATAAACTACAATGAAAGAAATAAAGTGTTGGCACCAAAAATTTCCTGGGAGAGGATCCCTAAAACTCCAAATATGGCATAATCTAATGTCATTATTTAACTTCCTTTCCTTGTAACTTTAAGAAATATAAATTGTCATCAGAACTTCATTGCACTTTGTAAAATATAATTTCTTTAGAGAATCTGTTAAAACCAATTTTTAATATAAAAGTAGTTCATTTCATGGACCAGTCTTCTTTTCTGATTTGGCTAGTACTACTTCTCTTGAAAAAAGCAAAAGTGACTGATGAAAAAAAGATTTCTTATTAGAGTACTCGATTAATCGCCAGAAGAATCGATAGAGTCCTCGCCTACAAAAAGAATCAATTACTGCAGCTCTAATGCACTGTCCAATGTTCTGTGTAGTAAGCATTAAATATGTGGTTTTTGTATTTTAAGCTTAAAAATTCTTCAAGCCCCGTTTACTTTTGTTTATTTTGATGGAATGTTTTGGACAAGAAAGGGGTTGGGCTGGCATTTTTTTTGGCAAAGTACCCAGATTGATTGCTCTTGTCAACTCATGACTTTTTGCTACATCAACAAAACCTGAAGCCCTGGACACCAAATAATGAGTAAATTCTTGTTTTTAACTACAAAATATTACAGGCAAACTCCTGTATATGTGTTACTTAGACAAAGCTGCCATTAGCTTTTGGTCAGAAATGAAAATAAAGATCTGTAAATAATTTGGTAACACTTTATTTTAGTGGGCCCTAATTACCTAGTTATTGTATAGTAATAAATATAATTATTTAGTAATTTCTAAAGAATAAGGTGGTAATTACCTTGTAATTAGTTGGCATTTTACCTGAAAATAACTCGGAAACATGATATATTGTTGAAGTGTTTACCTAGTAATAATGTATTAATTATCAAGTAATTTCTTGTACAATTGTGGCAATTTGCTGGTAATTAGGCAACATTCGACTCTAACCCTAACCTAACATAAAAAAATAACTTGGAAATTGTTCAGGAAGGACTCATTCTAACTAACTGGGCCAAGATAAAGAATTTCCTGAGAACTATCAAGCAAGTTAAAAAAATATTTCCAAGAAACTACTTGGTGTAAAATACCACCTAATAACCAAAGAAATGCCACAATATTACATAGGTTAGGTTTAGAGGGTTAGGGTGAGGGTAGGATTAGGGTAGGCACGACGCTCTTAGTGGCACAGGGGGACTGTGAGTATAAAAAATACCTAAATCTCTCCTTTTTTAAAAAACAGGATGGTTGGTAAAAGTCTCATTAAAATTGGTCTTTAAAAATAGGGATTACTAGTCCACTGAACAGAAAAGGCAATGGGATCTTTATTTTATTATCAAAATACTCCAGTCACCCAGGGCCTCTGAGTAAATGACTTGGGGGCTATTCATGTTTGATTTCAAAATAAACACAAATAAATTATAAGTAGTTTAACCTAACCAAAGAATTGCCACAATGTTATAAATAATAAAATATTATTAGGTAAATACTTCTTTAATATTACTTCTTTAAGTTATTACTTGTTAAAATGCAGACTTATTGCAAGGTAATTACTACCTTATTCATGAGAAATAACTGATAAATACATTTATTACTATAAAATTACTAGGTCCTTATGTCCCACCAAATAAAGTGCTTCCTGTAATTTTAGCTTTGGAACTTTTCAACTGATCATCATTAAAACCAGAGAATGTTTTGTAAGCGCCTGGGTTTTAAACAGATACTGCACTCAAACATTATGCTTACAGTTATAAAGAGTGACTTTCAGAATGTTTGTTAATAAATAGGCAATAACTTAGTTACTTTTTGAATAGTTTTAATATTTGATTACTCAACAGCTAAGAATATTATAGACCTCTAATCCCCATTTCATGTCTCTTATTGTGGTCAAAGCTCTTTCTGGATTACTCAGTTGGAATAAATTGTGTCATCCTGTGGTTACAGAGGTGCAGAGGAGTGAAAACAAAGAACTGTGTTAAAGCAAATGCATTCAGATGATTCGCTGATACAGCTGAAAGCAGGCTAGTGTAGAAAGGATACAGAGATTAAAAGTTTTTCTCCTACTGATGGCCCTTCTGATGTTCTTCTGCAGCCGTTTGCTCATAAATGCACAGTTCACAGCTAAGCAGGGCCGGGGGCAGAGGACAAAGAGTACAGAGGATGGACGAATCTGTTGCTTCAGGCTACCAGACCTACTGAATTATTCTCGAGGCCCTTGCAGTGGGAAAATCATCATGCTAGGCTTCATCTCATGTTCACTGACTCGATTCTCTGTGAGACTACTGATGAGCTACGAGGAGAGACTGGGAGGAAAGGGAAATTAAACTGGACTCAGTGGTAGAGCCGGACATAGTAATATACTTTCTCTGTGAAAGTGGCTGCATACATAGAAATTAAGGACCCGGCTGGAAGGCTTTTTGGAAACTTCTGAAATTTAAAACTCTGGAAGTGAAAATACATCCAAATCACATCAAAAACAGAGTAATTTTACACTTAGTGTGATATTAAGAGTGGAGCAATAAGCAAATAACTTGTGTGTGTGTGTGTCAGAAGATCAAAAGGATGGATTGTTTTGTTGTTGTAACAACTAGAGCACTTTCTTTGATGAAAAAATAGTGCAACACTTTGAAATCTAGTTCATTGATGTTCATTAAATTTAGAGTGTTGTCGAATTAAACACATTCTTTTATCCACCACATGACAAGACAAGCTCTTTGATGCAAAATATGCTTCAATCATAACAGACACATTATCTTGTCATACTGCGATTAAGGCATTTTCCTATTAGACACAACCGTTTTGTACCCTGCCCGAGCATGACTGTCCTCCCCTCCCCTCTCATGCTCTACTGCTTTGAAATCAGTAACAGCGTTTTGCCTACTTGCGTATGTATTTTGTCCAACACAGTAGACCACATGTAGTTGGTTAACAAATATGGCAAGAAAAAGAAGGAAGATGAGTCAACCATGGCAATAGCTCAGGTAAAAAATTTTCTTTTACTCCATGATGACAGTGGAGTCCATCCCATAGGCCTCAACAGATGTTTCGTAAAATATTTTTGAGATGTCAACACCAACCCTCTCCTACACTTCCGATTTTCTGTGTAGCTCAGGGGATTAAATGGCTCTGTGTTGTATGGAGAAAACTCATATGCAGAGACAGGATACATTTACAATTGCCTTTACAACTCAATCTTTGAAAAGTTTTGGCAATATAGTGAATGTAGATATCAAAGCTATGTAGCTATGTAGCTAATGTAGCTAAAGCTAAGCTCACAAAGCTGCTACTTATCTGTGTAATCAACATAGCTAAATTAGATTTGCTGAAGCTTATGTTGCTAAAGCTGACTCAGTTATAGATATAAAATGGAGCTACATAGCTAAAGATAAGCTTAAAAAGCAGTTATATAAGCAACATGGATATGTTATCTACATAGCTACGATAACTAACTTGGCTACATTCGCTTGTGTTGTAACATTAATTAGGTAGCTAGTGTTGCTAGGGCAGTTCAGCTTAAGCTAACAAAGCTAAAGAGAGCTACCTTCTGTGTAACTACTTCTAAAATAGGTTTATACATAATTTAATCCCTGATTAGACTCATGACCTATCTGTTTTCTTTATGACATTTTGCTTACTCAGTAATGTTTGCAATGTGGTTATTTCATGAACTTGACTGCCAGACTTGGTTTATGAATAAAATTCAATCTAAAAAAACCTAAAACTGGAAATATGCTTTACTGGCAAATTATGGCACTTTCTTTATGAGATATACAGCTTCTCAGATGAACGGCCTGTGAGAGTGACTGTCAGAGACCTACGGTCTACAGCCAGACCCCTCTCAACTTGTTTGAAATTTTACACATTTGTTTTGATTTTTTTTATTGCACTGTGAGATATTATTACATCACTGTTGACCCTTGGCTATTAACTGGTGGGTCAGGACCCAAAAGTGGGTCACAAATATGTTTTCAGTGGGTCTCGGATGTGTGCCCATAACACGAAATATGAGGGAAATATTCTATGATGTGTTTCTGTTTTAAAGGACGTCTCCATCTCAGGTCTGAACAGCATCCTTTCTATTAAAAACAAACAAACAAACAAACAAAAAACAAACAAACAAACAAACAAAGAAAAAAACAGATTTAAATCTTTCTGAATGCTTGTTGTGATTTCCTCCGCTGGTAGATCATGAGGCTAAACCAGAGAACGACTATTTTAGACCATGCAGGAATCATTTTTTCCTTTACTCTTGGATTTGGATATCTCAGAACCCTTACCAAAAACTACCGACACCTTTTCAGTTCTTTGAGCAATTATTTCTTTTTCAAATATAGATGTTGTTGTGTTTAACTGACACTGTTTTTTGTCTTTGTAAAGAACTGCAGTGTTGGCCCACATTTCCTCATTTTGCCAACCAGTGTTGTATTACATTTCTGAGAAGCACTTTCTCATTGATTTACCACTGACTCAGCATTAAATTTCAGTTGTTCCAGGAGACTATATTCGTGCACTTATTGGCTTGGATGTCACGCCTTTCAGTTATAATTAAAAGTGCAATAAATACATCTTAAGTTATGCTTCCTTTCAGGCCATTAATCAAGAAAATCGATTGTTCTCAAAAAAAGAACAAGAGTAATACTACTATAGCATAAAAGAGGGAAGTAGTGATAAGTAGTGATCTGGTCTAGACTCAAGTTCTGAAGTCTTATACTTGGATTCATGAAATTTTGTAGGAAAGTCATAGTAACCCACGCTGATTCCTACTTGATTCTGTATTCACCAAAGTGAAAATTCAGAGCTATCAGCAAAATGGTTTTATAGATTCAAATGAAATGTTTTACCAACATTACAGTTATTAATGGATTGCCATGAATTCTAGTACAAATAACCATGGTTGTCCATAATAGATCCAATACAGCAGTTAGTTTCAATGCTGTAATCTGATTGGATAAGATACATTCTCTGAAAACATTCAGTATATTTGTATCAGTCTGCCTCAGTTCTGATATTTGTTATTACTGTTTTAGGTATGGGAGCATATGCCGGTTCGTCACTTTGCCACATCAACATGGTTCTGTACTGGCCTGGCCTCCTGATAGCCATCATACAGGCATCTCCAGGTATCTCCCCAGTTGACCCCTCCATGACCCATGCAGCTACCCCTGCCATCTGGACCAGCCCACCAGGCCCTGGGCACCCAGTATATGGTGAGCTAGATCAGGCCCTGGAAAGCTTGCCAGGTGCCTGTAAAAGTGATGCTGCCGTTCCTGTATCAGGCAGCTGACCCTTCCCCTCCCCGCTCTCCTGAGCACATCAGCGTTGGTCTTGCCAACGATACCCAAAGATGCACCAAAGAGAAGTTATGTTGAATATTAGCACAGCTGTGATTATCTCAGTGTGGAAATTGACCTATGACTGAATCAGTGCAGATTATCAGTATAACAGCACTCTGTCTTGTGTGATATTGCCTAAATGATATCAAATATTGCGTAACTAACTTGGATTGGCATACATTTTGATCTATCTGTCTTTAGTTCAGAGGAGAATCACCGACTGGTTCTTAGTCGGGCCTGACAGATTAATCAGCCAGCCTTTTTAGTTGGCCGATTATAATCAGCCAAATATTGCTGCTGTTAACACTTGTATTTTCTCTGATAAAGTGCAGGGAATTTGGCTTGGTTTCATCTCCAAATTCAAGATGGTAGACTGGTCTTAGCATTAAGCTCAACACCTAGGTCAACAAAGAAGGAAGGGCTCAAGCTGGTCAGTTTTTAAGGGAAGTGCTCCATGTACCAGCCAGTATAAGATGTTATTGGATGATACTAAATGGATACAAAAATGGATGAAATGTATAGAATAACACTCATTGTTTATCATTCATTCAGACTGGTGAGCATCATGTCTAAGAAGTGACCCATGGGATATGGTATAGATCCTATCTTAGCTCACATGTACGTTATTTTACACTGCAGATCGCCTGAAGCCTGGCTTAACCGCAGACAGGAATGAGGTCACTTACGGTGAATGGATTCCTGATACTCTACCCATTAAGTGATTTGCTTTTCTTAGAGCCCCTTCGGCTGTTTACACACCTCTATGTAATAAACTGGCCACTCAGCTCTGGCTCGGTCTCTGCATTCAAATGCAAATTCTTGATTCCTTCCTCTACAATTGTGTAAAAAAATTAAGCTCTTATTTCTTCTGTGTTGTAAACCATTGACCTTGATGGAGGAGCACATTAGCAGCAGATTGGACTTAAATTTGTCTGAAGAAAGATTAAAATGTATCAAATGACTTTGTCTTAAAAACAACCCCAACATTTGATTCCATTTAAATAATTCCTTTTTTGTTGTACTGATGGTCCCATTGTTTGAAATCCTTTTTAATCCTTAACCATATTTACAATTTAAATTTTCCTCCAAATCTTCTTAGTCTTGCATTGCTACCTACCTCTGCACTATTCCAATACAGCACAGAAGTCCCAATCTTAATAAATTCTTCCTTCCTCCCCATTTGAAATACAGCTCAGCATTATGTCATCCAGTATGGAGCAGAGCCACTGTGATACGCTAAGTGGATTCAATCACAGCGAAAGCCAAGGAGAGAGAGAGAGAGAAGAGGAGAGGGAGGGAATCAAATGACCATTTTTCCACTGAAATGGTCGCTTGCCACCGCTGCAAATGCCCAAAGAGCCAAACACTGAAGAGCTGCACTTGTCGCATACACAGCTCTTGTCTTGTTAGTGCTATTGAACACAAACAGATGGTTAATTGCCTCTCTTTGCATGTATGTGTATGTGTGTGTGTTTGTGTGTGTTTGATCTCAGCAGATAGGTGTATGCTCCCGAGAACACCTGCACTCCATTAACATTAGAGGACATGAACAAGCGGTGTCTCCTCTCTAGTTTTCTCACTTCTACAAATGAAATTTTCAGTCCTGCAAGCTCAAACACAAGCTGTCCTCTAAAATCATGATTGGTTCAAAACTATCACATAAATGCTACTTGCAGCATGTGACAGTAGGAAAAAAAAAAACATGCAGACCTCTCATCAGTGCTTAGAGAGCTGAAAGTGAAACACACTAAATGACTCTGCTTTGTGTACGCCTGGGTCACAGTTGCAGATAAAAGCTTTTGTGATGGATAATGGGTGTTGAAAGCTGCAGCCTGAAACCAGACGGCAATAGAAAAAGAGCGGTTGTCAAATAGTGACAGATATGCAGCAGTGATGTGGTGACTTAAGCTGGGTTTACGGCACAAACAGAGAAGTAATGGCCTTGTGTAGACAGTTACTTAACGTTGCACATAGTCCAAACTTAAAGCAGAGAATGAGAAACTTACCAGCTATGATGGGGGCCAGGCGGAAGATATCTGAGAGGCGACTGTTGACTGGTTCATATGGAGAGTATTCCATCAGATCATTAGCTGTATGAAGGAAGACCACTGTTAACAACGGTGACCATTATTAGTTTTAACATAAAGGGGGATTTCATTGGTTGATACCTCATGATACAGCTCTAAACAGATAAATATAAGGGACTATTCAAATCAGTGGGACAAAAAATATATTTGAATACTCTTTTTGTTTGGAAAAAAATAATATTTTTATTTAATATGCATTGTTTTTCAAATCAACTACACAAACTCAAAATTAGAAAGAAGCTGCTTGAAGAAAAAAAGAAAAAAGATATTTTCCAGTTTTCAATGTCCCTTTTACATACAAAGAATTACAAATTTTGTTACATCTTATCGTAATTTGAGCATATTGTACAGTGAATTAAGTGTATTGTTACACCCTAATCTATCGTATGATATAAAAAAGAAGGATCAATTGGATTTGTTACACACTTACGATAATATACATATAAAGTATTTTTTAATATATGAAATTGTTGCCATTTATTGACAATTATTTCATAAAGATATCTTCCTATAGCATTTTCTTCCTTCTTGATATTCATTACAATGACCAAATTTTATGATCCAGTAGTGGTTGGTACCCAATACCAATCAATGCTAAAAGGTTTATAAAATTCTAGGGCTGTCAAATGTTTAATTAATCTGCTTTTTTGTGTTGTCTAAAATTCAACTAATTTACATTTAAAACTGTTTATGAGTGACTTTGGATTTTCGTGCTAACTTAGGTGTATTTTAAACCTGAAAGACAGGATTAAAGTACAGACCAAGGTTCGTGTTTTTGCTACATTTTATATATTTGGTTTGGTTGGTTCTGGTTCCATGTTGTGATTATTGCAAAGGGACCTTACATGACAAACCTACATGATATTGTCATCAGCTATGTGGGTTGCGTGTCTCTGTGGATTGCATTAATTGGTGAGTTGGCTGGCTGGCATCAGCAGGTTGCATAACACGATGTTGGATGTAAAAAATGAATAAAATGGTCATTCCAAACATCATATCATCATTGATTTACTACTACCGGCAGTCCCAACTCAAAGAGCAGTACATATGACTAACCAGCCATATGTAAGCCTTCTGAGCTTCCTCATTAGATGACAACTTTGTTGTCATAGACAGAAAAGGAGATGGTCTGCAATCCTGCGAGTCATGGCAATGCTAATGCTGTGGTCCCTTAACCTCAAAAGCTGGATGTCGTGGCTGGGAATGATGTCACACCCAGCTTTAATCGTTCCATTTACTACAAGCTCATAGCTCCGGGTACTGACTTGCTCCGACTTTCCGAGTCAGAACTGTGAGTAAATAGAACACACCATCAGTCGTGAGAGAAGGTGAGTGGTGTGATTTGTGGACGCACCACCTTTTCACAGCGCAGCTTCATTTACTGCTGGCAGTTTCTTTGCCTTCAGGTGGAGCTGTTCTCCCATCCTCTCGTATCCTCTTTCTTTTATCAGTTGGCCCCTAATAAAATCTTCTACCCATGTGCTTCCGCTAATTTTTTTTGGTATTGGATTTCTTTTTTCTAGTTCTCATGCCTGTTTTTTTTCCCCCTGTCACTGATAGGAAGGTCCAAACCTTACAAAATTATGCTTACACACTGGGCACGAACTGGACCGTGGGTCAGTCTGGTCTGGACCAAGACCACTCCTTTTGGTTGGCTGTCTGGTCTGCAACATGGTCCAAGGGAGGTTTCATACCTGTCATTTAGGTTCAGATCAAACTCAAACACTGAGAGTCCCGGCCAAACAATGTAGGTGTGAAAGAACCCTTAAAGTAAAGGTAGTTGACTTCCTTTTTAAGACCATAAGGAACTTCAGGTTGATTGAAGAATATAACGTCAACTTAACCTTAACCTTATGGATTGAACAGAAAATTAAGGGAATGGTACAAATGTTAAATGATTAATAACTAAAAGTGCAGATGCTTTTGACTCATCCACTGAGCTGCATGAGACATTAAGGAGCAGTGGTGGACTTATTTTACATCATTATAGCTGCAAGGAGATGCTGCAGTGGGTTACTCAAAGTGTGCTCCACGGAATGATAAAGCATGCCATGAATGCATTAATTATGAACCTTTATCATGTCACGATCAATGTATTGATACAGACAGCCCTAAAAAGTTCTACCTTGTATAGTAGCCTAAAGTTGTTAAAGTATTGTAAAGTTGTCTTTTAATGTCGATGAAAATCTAACCGACCCTTGACTTTTTGTAGATAGGTGTTATACATATAACATTAACCAAAACCCTGTGGTTTGTTAAGGCTTATTGATTGTATCAAACCTAATAAAACTTTAGGTAATGTAATGGAAACCCATTTTGATACTGATATCTATAATGACACAATGACTTGGTACTCTAAAGAAATATGCTACTGCCATAAGGTAATTCTGTAATAGTGCTGTCTAGGTATCAGGGTTTAAAACAATATGGTACTAATAAAATCAAAGGTTATCAATGGCAACAAAAATGTCCTAGGCAATGAAACAATTTTTGTGCTGTTTAGACTGTGTGCAAGAACCGACCTGCAATCTTTGATGGATTTATTCCTTTCCTGTGCTGTAGCTACCACTGTAACATGTTTTTTGAAAGTCTCTGTACTATAAGACTACCAATCATCAAAATAACGAGCTGTATGATTTGGTATTGATAAAGTATTTAAAATTTTGACAGTCTTGTATTGTTTTTATGTGAATTGATTGCATTTATCTGGATGAATAGGCATGTTTGTTGGGGATGTTTATATTTTTCACCAGGTTTAATTAGTTTAAAGATACAATCGTCACTATATAGCTAGCTGTGACAGTGCTTAATCAGGCTGCAGAAATGCATATGCCATCATGTAGTTTGTCACAAATTGTTTCAAGCAAATACCTATGGTGGAATATTTTAACAAAGTTAAGTTTAGCTACTTCTACCTTTTCTACAGTGCGCCAATAAACTCTTCAAGGTTAAATGCATACCCTGTAAACTCTGAAATATGCTCCAGAAGATTCTCAGGCAGTTCTTCTCCTTCTTCATGCCTCTCCTACACCTGCAGTCATACAGCGGACTCTGCTTCATGGCGTCTATGGCGCTGCGGCACTCGCCCTGCGCCTCGGCGCCGGTCACCGCGCTGAAGTTGCTCTCCCTTCCGGCCACGCACTGCCTCATGGTCCGGTACTTGGTGCTGCAGCTGTATTCCTTCAGACATTGTTCACTGGCCTTCACGCAGTCCAGACGGGGGGAGCGGAAGGGAGAGGTGCTGTCACCCCTCAAGGTGAACACGGAGTCTGGGAGGTACAAGAAGGAAGTCAGATTTATGTATGCATAAGCTACACAATTTGTCGACATTCACTGTGTTAGGCACAAGAGTTGTCAGTCATTTTTAATCAATTTATCGTTAATTGGATTGAAGATTATTGCAATGTGTTTCCAATTAGTACTCAAAGATGTGCGGAGTATTAGACAAACTTTCTGAACACTGATTGTGCGCCACAACTCTCAATAATAGCCTAAATCATAAAGATCAAACAGATTAACATCTGCCAATGAAGGCACGCGCCCTTATGTAGTGCCACTGTCTGGCGCAGAAACAGGTGCATGTTTAAATAAACATGCTTTCACAAAACAACTTGATAGATAAAAGCATCACTTACCCGGGAAGGACAGTATGATAACAAAAGTTACTAAAATCATCGCGCCTTTTAAAGAGGTTTTTCGGGAGTTAAAAGAAGAAATCAAGCGAACTTGTCAGACAGATCCGCTGTCCCTCTGGTGGCACATTGTGTGAGTTTAAGTGTTGAAGCATCCTGTAGTTCCACCAGTGACAATCCCCACTCTCCACCCGAATCCAGCAGTTCAAAACCAAACCGAACGAGACTCCAGTCTGAGTTTAGGACGAATAAAACACACAAGTGAGACACATTTCCACTCCTGGGACTGTCCGCTGCTCCGTCAGACAGACAGCGCCGGGTGTGTCTGATCCCAAACTTTACGGGCGCATTAAAACTCTTTAAACCAACCGAATCAATAATGAATTTGATTCAAATTGTCCTTCAAAGCTCCGAAAAGGCTAAGGTCGCCTTTCTTTTATTGAAATGGCATCCCAAAAGGTGTGAAAGTACATCCCGTCTCGCAGGTGCAAAGACAAAATAAAAACAGCACCGTTTGATCCAGACCGCTCTCACTCTGATCAAACACTGAGCCGCTCGAGAGGCAGCGCGCGAGGGCGTGACGTCATGCAGCTACGCGCGCTATAACATTAATAAAGCCATTTAGAGCCAGAGTGATCATACAGTCTGGTCAAATTGATCCCTGGCGGCGTGAAGGTAACAACTGTTAGAACATTTCAGCTCCATAACTGAAATGGAAATCCACATTTATAAAAAGGTATTATATATTTCTATAACCTGCAGGCACTGTAAAGCAAGCAAAGCTAACATTTAAAATCAATCTCCCCACCAACAGCTAAACTGCAGACTTTAAGTGTCTCTGTATCTCTCTAAAGACACTTTTAGGCACTCCACTCAACAGAAGTGAGCCTGCTACCTTTATTTAGGATGTTAAATGTTTTCAAGGTAATCCAGTCCCTCAAATTGAATAGCACAAATGGATAAGTTAAAAACTGTGCCCCTTCATCTAAAATTGCATACAAACTGTGATAACTATTGACAGAACTTTTTCCATCAAAGTTTGTTTTTCCCAGCTGAAGAGGGGGAGAGGGATGATTGAGAAATGAGACGGTAGCACTCAATCCATTACAGTGAGTACATTCTGGGACCTTGAGCTTCGATGTTCAGACAGTCTGCTCAACAAATGCCAGTATAAACAATGCAACTTTTACTTTGGGTTTATATTCTGTTTGACTTTAACCTCTACACCAAATTCTTGTTTTATATGCTAACATTGGACTGAACTTTAGAGATTTTTATTGTTCAGGATGTTCCAATATGATTTTTTTTTACCTATCAATTCTATTCTCAAACACCAGCGCTTGTTGTTGAAAGTGAAGCTTGTCAAACTGTAGACTTTGCCACTTTGGGATTGTCCAGTATTAAAAATGTCAAATTGCTGGCATTTTGGTAACGCTGGCTTAGGTGGCATTGTCTGCAATCACCAAAGTGTTGTTGCTTTACTTGAAATCAGTTCCTTTTTTCGTTTTTACTCTTTAAGATGGTGGCATCTATCCATTATGGTACCACAGAGCAACTTCCTGTCCATAGTACTCATTTGAAACAGTAAAGACGTGTTATTTTGTGGTGGAAAAATAGCTGTTGTTTTCGAGGAAAAGAAGGAGACAAAAAAAAATTAAAACCACAACTAAAATTGATATGAGGACAAAATAGAAAACAACAAAAAAGATTTACTACAGAGAAGATAACAACAATGAAAATGACCAAAACAACCCCAATAAAAATATTAACAACAAAAAACAAAACAAAACAAAAAGAAAGATATGATGATGAAAGAAAAAAAGGTGATGAAAAAGATGACTACGAAATAGAAAACATTGAAATTGAAAACAACGACAAAGAAAACAATGAAAAAGAAAATACAACAAAAAAGAGAATGATGAAAAAGAAAAAATATGAAAAAGATGAAAAGATGACACTACTAAATAAAATGATGACGAAAAAGAAAGCGATGAAAAAGAAAACAACAATGAAAAAGAAAACAACGATGAAAAAGAAAATGATGCAAAAGAATACACAGACGAAATAGAAAACAATGAAAAAGAAAACGATGAAAAAGAAAATGATGCAAAAGAATACACAGACGAAATAGAAAACAATGAAAAAGAAAACAACGATGAAAAAGAAAATGATGCAAAAGAAAACACAGACGAAATAGAAAACAATGAAAAAGAAAACAACGATGAAAAAGAAAACGAAAAAGAAAATGATATCCAAAAACAACACAAGGTAAAAGAAAAGTATGACTAAAAAGAAAATAATGATGAAAAAGGAGACAAGGTTGAAAAAAAAATACACAAGGGCAGCTTTAGAAATTTTGGGGATTCCACAAAAAGTGCAAGATGAGTCCCTTTCCATTTAGCTTAAAAAATAAATAAATAAATAAATAAATACCTTGACTTCACAAATACCCAGAAGACAATCACTGACACTGTCCATAAGGAGGGTAGGCCACAGAAGGTCACTGCTGAAAGGGCAGCTGTTCTCAGAGTGCTGTATCAAAGCATTTTCATGTAAAGTTGACTGGAAGGAAAAGATATGGTAAGAAAGCAAATCAAATCATTGATAGATTTGATTGTGTTAGATTTTATCCAAATGGGAATGACACTTTTCATGCTATTTAACTTTATAAAGAAAAATACACTGTTCAGCATGTACAGCTAAGATACATAATATCTCACTTAAAGGCATCTCAGCAAGGTTTAGTAGTGTATGTTAGAGTTAAATCCAGAGTCTCTCTCAAAGAAATACCCCTTTTTGCAAACATTAAATGCCACAATGAACCAAAAGAGCAAAGTTTTATAAGGGAAAACTATTCTATACTAGCTGACACCACTTTGTCATAGTACAATGTTAAATTTAGAGTACACAGTGCTAGCCCACCTTTCATTTATTTATTATCCCTTACGTCTCTCGAGTTTGCTTCGGGTCCTTCTGCAGCCCCAGAGCCCCACCGCTGTTGACTTTTTCAAATGGTAAAACAAACGAAACAGCGAGAACAGCAGTGTAGTCAAACTAAGTTCAGGATCTTGTTCATTTATTTATAGTAAAGAACTGTGCTTTTCAAAGTGTGAGCTGGGGCTCCCTGGGGGCCCCCAGAGGTACTGGGGTGGACAACGAGAAGTAATTTGCAATGAATAAAAACATGAAACATATTAAATGAAAAAAAAAAAAAAACAACATGTTTTATTACTGTTGTTTAAAGTCCCAGAGCTAACAAAGCCAGAGCTTGCAAGGCATCTTTATCATTTATTTATATATATGGATATACAGAACTAGTTTAACTGGTGTTTGATTAAGCCCCATAAAGAACATTGGCACACTAATGTCAATAAAACTAAAATATGTAATGTAAATTAAGTGACTGCATAAATATTAACCCCTTTAAGTCAGTATTCAGTAGATGCACCTTTGGCTGCAGTCACAGCACTGAGTCTGTGTGGACAGGTCTCAATCAGGCTTTCACATCTGGACACTGCAATTTTACTCATTTTTCTTTGCAGAACTGCTCAAGCTTTGTCAGGTTGCACAGGGATCAGGTGTGAACAGCCCTTTTTAAGTCCAGCCACAAATTCTCTGTTGGATTTAGGTCCAACAGTGTAGCTTTCACTGTATGCTTTGGGTCGTTTTGCTTGAAAGTAAATCTTCTCCCAAGTCGAAGTTCTCTTGCGGAGCGTATAAGATTGTCCCCCAGGATTTTCCTATATTTTACTACATTCATTTTATCCTCCAGGCCCAGAAGCATCCCCACAGCATGATGCTGCCACCAACATGCTTCACGGTAGGGATGGTAGCCTTACTCACTAGTCTCCTTCTTGCACAGTCAGTCAGTTGTGAGGACGGCCTTATCTAGGCAGATTGAACCATGTGCCATACTCCTTCCATTTCTTGATGATAGATTTATCTGAACTCCAGGGGAAGTTCAGTTCCTTGGATTTTTTTTGTATCCATCCCCTGACTTATACTTTTTAATAACATTTTATCTGAGTTGCTTGGAGTGTTCTTTTGTCTTCATGGTGTAATGGTAACCAGGAATACTGATTAACCAGTGACTGGACCTTCCGGACACAGTCGTCTTTATATTACAATCACTTGAGACACTAAGGCAATCAGTGGTCTGTTACCTTAAAGGGGTAAATATTTATGCAGTCACCTATTTTACCTTACATATTTTTTTGTTTGACATTACTTTTTAGAAATCTGTTTTCACTTTTACATTAAATCGTTTTTTTTTTTTTTTTTTAATTTTCTTTCTGTCAAGAAAGCCAAATTATATTGACCACGATTGGTTTATAAAATCAAGGGGTAAAGGGGTGATTAATTTTTATGTGCACTGTAGATGGGGCATGAATGAACTGCTAGGCCATCTGTGCCCTGAAAAGCAACTTTTGAGTGTGTTTTGGTCATATGTGTCAGATCTGATGCACAACTCAGATCTACAAGTTGTATTTTTCATTACAGTTCAAATCTTGTGTGTATGAGCTGTCGTATCTGTGAACCCCCATTGTTAGCTCATAAGAAAATGGTCAAGTATTGCTGTTTCTGCATTTGGTTCAACAAAATACACAGGAAAACATTCAGACAGACAGTATTCCAGCAAACCGAATCAGTTTGAGCACGACTGATCAATTGTGAGGGCCCAGTCCACCACATTAGTATCATAATAAAAACTCATCCGGCTAAGTGTAATTCATGTCACACCTCCCATGCTAAGTAAAAGCCGGAGATTAAAGCCATTGATTTGTCTATTTATTGTGTACAGACTAATGCATGAGAGCATTTGTAAACTCAGAGTAGAGCACATCTAACATTGTCCCAGTAGAGGTTTTGTCTTGTTCATTTTCTATTCAGACGAGTTGTTATCCACATGGCCATTAGTCATCTCTAATGAAGTGTTTAGAGATTATTGGATGGACTCTTGTAAATGCACTGAGCTGTTAGACCAATAAGTCAATATCTCTCTGTAGAGCTTAAGCTGCACAAGGGCTTCGACTTAGAGACAGTGCTAATCATTAAATATGTATTTGATACACAGAGAGCTTGTTAAAGGGGATATGTAATGTCAATAAAATCTTTGTCCACATTTAAACAGTCTGAAGGGTTTTGACTGACTGAAGAACATAAGAGCAAATACATTACTGATGGGTCATTGCATGAAATAGTACATTTTTGTAACATCTTCATATTTCTTGAAACATATTTATCGCTTAAAAATGCAAACAACAACAACACAAAAACATATATATTATTATAGGGTGTAATAGCTTTTGATGTGATTGATTACTGCTCATTAAAGATCCAAGAAAAACTGTCAGTTGTAATGTTCCCACTGACAGCAGCTAATGTTGTATTTCCTGTGTATGATATATCCCACTTAAACAATGAAAAATCCATACAGCATCATCAACAGGAAGAGGCTTAAGCTATGCCCCCCACACTCATTTACACCAGGACTCTTTATTACCATGAAAAAGCTCTCTCTCAGCATTATCCATCTCCTCTGCTTTATGTATGATAATCATTCATTGAACGCGTCCCCCCAATAACGCTGAAGCCTCCACTGCACGGGAACACTCGCAAGATGAGATTTATTAGGCTGTAATTGATCTGACTGTATATCACAGGATCAACACTAACCAATTACCAGGTCCCCAGGACAGTCTCTGCACCTCTGACAGGAAGCTGTAACTCACTCTGTGTTAAAATGATTAAATTCCTGTTAAAGGAACAATCTGTCATTTTCTTAAGTGTAAATTGCTCATAGGTTTTGATATATATAATTTTAAAGATGTATTTGACATGCCTTTTCCTGCAATTCTTTTAGGCTTATCCTTTAATTTAGAAATGTTTGTTGTTCAACAGGGCTACACAAATTGGTTAGTCAATGTCATCTCAAGCAAGCTAATTGTCTTTTGTTATGGAACCTGATTGACTGCTGCTGCCATTTTACAACATAAAGTTAATACAGTTAAAGAAGAAGAAGCAATCTGGAGCTTCAGTATTGTTTTGAGCCTTTTTTACATTCTCAAAATGCAGTTTAGGAAAGTAACACTACCAGTTATAGTTGAAATCATATAGAAATATGTAAAAATTAAATTGATATGATGAATTATAAAGTACTGTGCAGCAGTGTTAATTTCATCGACTAAAACTATGACTAAAAACGTTCATCGACAGCCTTTTTTCCATGACAAATCCTAGACTACGACTAACAAAAAATAGATCTGTGATAGTTAAAACTGACAAAAAGTAAGTGTAGTTTACCTTGTACATTCAAAATCTGTGATATTTCTCCACTGTGGGTAAATCCGTCAAAAAACAATGCAACTGTAGCTGTTCTGCCTCTCAGCTGTAGAAAGCAGGGACCCCAGGTTTAGCAGGGTGCATATAACACACTACCATAATTTGGTACCAGATTTAGGCAAGAAAATAAATGCTTGGACTAAAAGTAAAGACTAAAATATGAGGACTTTTTATGGACTTTAACTAGACTAAAACTAAAAAGGGTAGAAATAACTAAAACGGGACTAAAACTAAAAGACATTTCGTCTAAAGACTAAGACTAAAATAAAAAATAGCTGCCAAAATTACCACTGCGGTGCAAGACCTCTGGATGTCCTTGCATGATACTGGGTCATGGGAAAATACTCTGTTGAAAAAATAACAAAGTCCACACCTTTAGGGCGGCTTAATGGGTGAATGTTGCATGTTAGCATGGCCTAGGGCACCGTCGGTTTTAGGGTTGCCACAAGCCCCTGGGTGTGCTGTGGATGTCCCAAGGGCCTGAAAATTGCTAGCAGTCTCAGGGTGTATCACCATTGGTAAATAGGTCCTTAAAAAGAAATATAGTCAAGCACCGTGGCTGCTAATTCATGCATTCGTGTGTTGGCGTGTTGAGCCCTGAACTATGGTATATCAGTCCCTTAGCACCCTACATACCTAAAATTTATGCACATAATTGTATACTGTATTTGCTCATACTCTTTAACCAGCAGAGGGTTCATCTGCTTCATTTGTGGCTGAAGCTGTAGCACTGGTACATGTCTCACGGCCTTGGAAATAAATATATTTCATAGATTATTTGTTTCTGTGAAAAATCAAGATTTTTATCTAGATCTTATACTTCTTCTGCCATCAACTATACAATCTCAAAATGTGGCTAATACATATTGCTTTTAGCTATAAAGAATAATGAATGTCATTGAGCTTTAGTCTTGTATTATCTTGGGGCCAAAAATGACCCACCTTCATCTTGATGTTCTTTATGATTTTGTTTTGCATCCATTATCCAATTTTTGCCCAGGTCTGACCTACAACTCAGTATCTGCATTTTAACAAAAATCTAGTATTATATGATACATCCTTAAGAATAAATAAGGGTTAAATAAAAAGATTGCATTTCTAAACTGAATTTGTTTTTAATGTGATGTTGCATGGTCTTCCGTTTGATTGCAGAGTTGCTGTTGTTCCTAAATGCTTCAGTTTCTAATAATATCACTTACAGTTGACTGTTGAATATCCAGCAGGGATAAAATTTCATGAACTGTCTCATTGCAAAGGTAGCATCCTTTACAGTACAATGTTTGAAGTCCTTGAGCTCTTCAGAACGACCCATTCTGAACCACAAATGTTTGCAAATGGAGACTGCACAGCTAGGTGCTTGATTTTATACACCTGTGGCATCAGGTCTGATTGAAACACCTGAATTCAATAATTAACAGTTGTGGCCAGATACTTTCATCCATATAGTGTATATAAAATTTCTTTACATCCCTAGCAAATTCAAAAGCAAATGAAGCTGGTAAGAGCTCAGTGTTGGTTCATACAGGACACAAATGCCATATGCAATCATATGCGACAAAACAGTCCGTTTAAATTTGGCAACTTCCTCACTGGTTCTTCACACAGAGCTACTGCTGTTGAAGCTTTACCTCCACCACAGCCTTATCCTTAATGTTAATGTTTTTGCCTTCATTTGTACATCTAGAGATGTTTTTAGGCTTGCTCCACTATGAAAGCATGCTGCTTGGCTAATCCAGGATGCATCTTTTGAGCAGAGCCTTCAGCGCCAAGCTAAACTTTATAATTTGGTTTCAATTCAAAGTATCCATACATCCAAATATGGACAGGAAGTGTTTGGTGGACATGAATATAAAGGAGGAAAAGCTCAGTACTCAGACATGATTTGGCTCTGTAGGTTTCAAACACTCATATTCTACCAATTCCCCAGACCCAGAGCAGAGTGTCAGGAAGTAATGAGCAAATGGATGGACAATATGTAAGCTCATTCATTTTTAGCTGAAATAAAACAAATCATTCATCGACAACAGACGGGATGTTAGTAGTGCAGAATCGTGTGTAAAGATTAATGTGGAACATTAATAGATATGATAATATTAGTTATGTATTAGTTAAACATGTTGGTCCTATTGACAAAATATTCCTCCATTTTTGGGGAAGGTCCACATCATGCAGCTTAAAAGACATGTTCCAGTGACGTTTCAAGAGGAGGGGCTACAAACAACGTCAATACATCTAATCAAAAAGCTTTATTTATGTTGTTGCTGTCTGTCATCACTACACTAAAAGGAAGCCTTTGACACTTTCCTGCATTCATGTTGTGTTTGTTGTATAAGTCTCTTATAAAAGGTCATCTCACTCAAACAACAAAGCTTGGTGTTTTATTTTCTTCTGGCCACAGATACACGTCTGAGGCTTTAATATTTTGGTCTTATATTTTGGATTCTGTTGAACAAATTAATCAAATTTTGCACAAATGAGCTCTTTGGAGACTGAGGTCTGGCAGCATAATCATTCATGGTTTCTTGGGAGGAACAGAAAGGACAGTTTGTCATCCAGCCAGCTGGTTAATAAAGAGAGACTACAGTACCATCTAGTGGAAAACATTATCCTGCACCTGCTTTTCTGACCTGCTGTAACATGGTCTGATACTATATTTTCAGTTTTGTTTTATCATTTTGACGTTTCCTGTATTTTAATTTTATGTCATGACATTTTACATCCCCAGGAAATGAAAGAAATTTAAACTGAATCATGGGATAACTTGGTATTGTTATTGCTTGACCTGAAACACACAGCAGTCAGTTTTGAGGTCAGTTTACTGTAACTATCACTGAATTCTGAGTTTTAGAAGTTAGAGCATATGTATGCTATGACTCATGGCTGGAGATGTTTGGGAGGATGGCCAGAGTCAAACTTTACACATGTCAACACATGTATGTCGCTTGGTAGCAAAGGTCCTCTGGCCCTTTTAGGGCCCTTGGGACATCCACAGCACAACCCTGGTAGTCATCCAAAAAGTACCATATGCTCGAAAGGTTTGGATTAAATTTTTCAAGAGATTATTTTCCCAAGCCCCTGGGAATATGCAAGGACATCTAGAGCTTGACTGGGGTTGTGTCAATCCTGATACCCCCCAATGGTGGCCTTAGGCAGCTTATTTTCCACATCTTCACCTTATTTCAGCTTCAATTTTTGGCCTAAACATGCCTGAAAGCTCTGCGTGGTATTGTAGAAGTATTTATCTCCATTTATTATGTTTCTTTCTTTTTTCATAAACCAGTGCTACTGGTCTTCCTTCAAATTAGGGTTTATAGGTTTTAAAGCTCTGGAATACATAACAGTTTTTGCTGCTTAGTTAAATACACCAATATTATAATCTGCTTGTGTGACTTTATTTCCCACATATATTTATGCCAACTTATGCTTTTCTAGCATTAAGAGCTTTAGTTGTAGAACACAGCAACTGCATGGCAGACATGCATCCTTTAAAATTATTATTCAGTGATCTTGAACTCAAAAACAACGCACAAAAAACGAAGACCAAAAAACAGACTAAAACTATTCCCATTTTAAGATATAGAGAGAAGGCAAAGCCATGATATGATTTACGTACTTTTTACAAATGTTCCCCTGTTGATTTATACATTTTAATTGCATTTCCTGTGTTATAAATGATCTTCCTAGATTATTGTTCTTGTATGTCCTAGTTTGAAGTCAGAGGAGGGAATTATTTATGCCAACTCAGATCTAACATCTAAACTCCTCACAGAGTGTGGATCTGACCTCTTTTCTCTCACTGTTTACCTGCTGTCGCTGCAGTCTTCTCCCTATTCATCATGTTCTCGCACTCTGTTTGTGTCACTGATTATTCCTGTTAGTCACTACATCTGTCTGTGCTGAGTCACTGACTGTGCATTGAACCCCGCGGGACCCTCCAACCCCGCCTACCCTCCTTCTGTCGTCCTGCTGAGAGACGCACACATCACATTACCTCAGACAAAGATGCTTTTCTGTATTTAGTTTTAACGTTTCCTTTTTTAAATAGTTTTGATTGATCTAGATCTAATTTAAAAATATGTATGAAATATGTTCAAAAATTGATCTGTCTGTTACAAACAGTCACTGCCCACTTACTCATGAACATCTGTTACGTTGGGGTGGATGTTAAGGTATCCCCCTGAGGTTGGTGGCTCATAACCCCTTTGTTGCTACTCCATCCATTCTTCACTGAGCTGTTTTCTGGTGTAGTTGTCTCATCTATCTGGTTTGAACTTTTGGCTGCATTGCTCAACTTTGCCCTCATGATTAAAGTCGGTATTTTAATGCTTGGTCAGTATCTGTAAGCTTCGAGAGAGCCTGCAGAAATACGTACGAAACAAAAGTTGAGCACAGACACAAAGGCACTGTCCACATCTGTATGCATTTTAAATGGTGAGCATAAATGAGACTTTAGAAAGTACATTAGTTATACTGGATGAAGAAGTACTAAGAATCTAATGTTCTTGGTCTCACTTACAACTGACCCTTTGTTAAAACCTCACTCTCCCATGTAGCTAAAGCTAACGAAGTTGTTAGCAACTTAGATAACGTAGCTAATGTAGTTAAATCTAAAGCTAACAAAGCTACATTAGCCATGTAGAAGACATAGCTAATGTAGCTAAAGCTAATAAAGCTATGTTAGCTACTTAGATAACATAGTTAATGTAGTTGAAGCTAACGCTAACAAAGCTACACTAGCTACATAGATGACATAGCTTATGTAACTAAGTCTAAAGTGAACAAAGCTATGTTAGCTACGTTGATGATACAGATGATGTAATTAAATCTATGTACATTACGTAGCAACATAGCTTAATCTGAGATTTCTTAAGTAGAATCTGAGGACGTTTCTAGTTCAGTAGATAAAAAACCGCAAAGTATAGTTATGGTGATGGGGACATTTTGTGGGAGGCATTTAACACAGCCTTGCAGCCTTATTCTAAGACTATGTTATGTAAAAATTCATCAGGGTTAGGGTTAGGGGGTTAGGGTTAGGGTTATGTATTCTTCCCTCCAAAAATCATCGCTGTTAACCTCAAGCAAAAAACGATTACACGTACAGCTGGAGTACCACTATTAATTGTTACACAAATAACCTAACAGGGTTAGGATATAACTGCAAAAGAGGTGTCTGAGATCTGCAGTCTGCAGCCGGACCCCTCTCGATATCACTGGTGTCAGATGCTAGCTATGCTGGCTAACATTAGCTCTCCTGCCAGGGCACATCAACAAAAAGCATTTTTTTTGCAAGAAGAGATAAACAAGATGTGTTAAATTTCTTATTTGCCCAGCCCTGAAATAAGGCAGATGAAATTGATACTAATGCTAATCGTGTACATGTTTTATTGTTTATTTCGATTTACAGTCAATCAAATCACTGACTACCAATCTTTAAAGTGAAAAAAGAACATAAAGTCCTGCTTATCTAATCTGATACCTACCCCATGGCAGCATTTCTACATATTGGAAATGACTAGATGGAAGCAATCAGTCTTCCTCCTGTCTGTCTTGTTTGCTCTTTTAGCTGTTAAACAGCCATAAATATTCATTTCAACAGTTTCATAACCAGATCAAAAATTCTCTCAGGAGCTTTAATTTGCATATCAGCGATGCACATCTTGGGAAAAAAGGCAGGTCATTTGGTTGTTCATTGTTACCTCACAGCTTCAGTTAAGCAGGTCAGCTTAGTTCTGATTAGCATCAGAGTACGGTAACTTTGATAAGACTCAAGTTATGGGGGATGACAGATTTGCTGTTGGGTTTTAGGTTAGGCAAATGTCTCATCTCACTGGATAGGACGAGACGTGTCCTAAAGCTCAAAACCTCTTGTCTGCTTTTTTTCCTCTCTGACCCAGAAAAAAAGATGTTTGTGCTGCTTTGTTTCCTGCTCCGCTGGTAATGGAGGGTACATGGTACAAGTTTCACTTTTCTCACTTAACTGTGCCTGAGGAAGAATATGACATAGGTGATAAAGCATGAAAAAAAGCTTGAAAGTGTGAGTAAAATGTCCATGTAAAGTTGGCAGTTTCAGGTTAATGAACGTTGATTTCATCTTTAAAGCAGTCTTTAAGGCAGTGTGTGGGCGAGTAGGCAGCCATCTCCTCAGTAGCACACATCCATTTTTGATGAAGTTACAAATAAAGACTCCACTACCTTTCTCTTTACCTGCACTCAGGTCCCTTTCTTGAGGAGAAGAGTGGCCATGAAGGCAGATCCAGAAGTATTTTTCTGTTTTTAGCAGAGTCTAAAGATTGTGTGACCACAGCTGTATAAGCGTACTGAGTTTAATTTGTCATTGTGACAGTGTTGACTTAATTATTCAGAGGTCTTGTGGCAGGAAGGGGATTTGTTCGACAGCAGGTGGGAGATTCTTTGGCCTTGTTCTTATCCTCTTGTTATAAAATATGTTTTTAAAAAATTGATATGAGAAAGTTTTTCAGGTTAAGGTTCTGGTTATAAAACTGACTGAAATTAACACCAGCACCTTTATGGCCTACAAAAGCAAACAACACCATCAGCAACAGGACTGAGGCTTTCGGTAATATTTTACAGCTAAAATAAAATGTGGGCAAAAAAAGCAGTTTTATAAGTGACTGGAAGCAAATTAGCATATCTTATTTACTAATTTGCCTTAAGAAAAACCTCTTGTATAACTGAACAACAAAAATAAGGCACACTTTTAATCCCTGAATGGAAACACAACTTTTACTCTGTTATCCAACTCCATAATCTGGTCTGTATTGAGACCTTAACCAGAGACACTCCAGTTCCCAACTACAGCCCCCACAGACTGAGCCACCACTGGGTTGCTGTATGATTTATTACAGTTTCAAAACAACATAGTCATGTAACAATTGCTCTTGTGGCAGCAAAAAGTCAAGTGCTTTTTATCATTTAATAGAATTAAGCTTTTATCTGCTTGTTATGAAAACCATGCTAAAAGATTTATCTGAAAAGGGCTTACCCATATTTCTTTTCTCCAGTGCATTTCATTTCAGGATGCATTTAGTACTCACTTTCAGCCCACAGTGTCAGCCTTGAAAAAAAAAAAAAAAAAAAAAAAAAAAAAAGAATAAGAATTGAAATTTTGTCCAACCATGTATTATTTTCAAATGCAGGGTTATTATGGTACCAGAATGGTAAACTTCATTATTATACATTTGAAATCAAAGAATGAAAGTATTGGTTTTGGCACCACCGCACTAAAAAGAAAAAAAAGGAAATATTTGGCTTCAAAATTTCACAGTTACCCATATTCAAAGTGTAAATAAAACCCCTGACTATATTTTTCAGGCTTTTTCCCATTTGCAACACTTGAAATTTCCCCACAACTTGACTAACTTGTATTCATTGTTAATTGATTTGATTCTATTATAGTCTTTGCCTTGGTGATAAAACAAAGACGTAGACGCATCGGGGTGCTTTAAGGATAACTTTTAGTCTCCAAAAACTCGTTAAAAATGATTTGATGTTACAAGAGTGGTCTGGCAGCAGACAGCAGCTTTTAGACAGCCTTCTTGCAGACCACTACTGTGAGACAACCCACTGTCGTCAAGATGCATTTTTAAAATTTTATTTAAACTTTATTTAACCAGATAAAGACCCATAAAGATTGAGATCTCTTTCACAAGGGTCAGCTGGCCACAAGGTCAGCAGCACCCATCATAATAAATAATACATATTCAGGAGACAGACAATAAACAATATGTTAAAACAAACAATAATTAAGAATTATAGCTAGATCACTTTTTAAAGTGCAGGAGTAGGAATCACAATAACAATTTAAAAACACAAACACTGTTCCATGGTCTGGCATTGTCTGTCATTTAAGAAAGAGCAAAAGTTTTCCTGTGAAATGAGTTCTGACAGTTTCAAATCAGTCTGGAGAGAATTCCATGCAGAGGGGGCAGCAAAGCTGAATGCTCTTTTTTCCCTGTTCAGTCCTGACACAAGGAACAAGCAGGTGGAAAATATCACGAGAATGCAAGGCATAGCAGCTTTTAGTTATTTGAAGAAGAGTTCATAAATAAAAAGGAACTAAGCCATAAAGAGCCGTGTAAATTTGAGTCAACCAATGAGTGTACCTGCAAGCACTCAAGTAAGGCCAGCCAGATTTAGTATAGAGCTCCCAGTGATGACTGAGGCAACAACAACCAGTGACAAACCTCAGAGCACAGTGATGAACAGTATTCGAAGACTGTAGGCATTTGGCTGACGCTGTAAGTGACCTAATTTACACGTAAAACATATTTTTAAAGTAGTTACAAGAAAGGTGGCTCCAGTAGCATTAGGAAAAATAAGCTCTGTTGAGATGGGCAAGGAACAGGGAAACATGACAAATTATGAGGAGCGTCAGACAGGAATACTTCCTTCATGTTCTTTCACTTTTCTCTTTCGATGGATGTTGTTTGCTTGTTTTACAAAGTGGTGACAGTGGTCTAAAATAATTCACCACATCTTGACTTGTCATTATAAAATGCTACACTTCCATTTGATAATTTTCAAAATAAAAGGTCCACATGTCATATTTTTTTTACAAGGGGACAACTGAAGGCAGAAAATTAAATATTTATATATTATATTTTTGTAGTGCAATGCAACAAGATGTCTATCTCCTCCATGTATTGAGGACACCATTAGAATCAAGTCAATCAGTTAATGTCTGTTTTTAGTGAGTATTTTAATTTAAAGATGTTCTAACAGTGTAAAATATTCTAAAGCATTGGTTTATAACTGGTCTAATGTCAGGAACCACTACCAACTTCTTAACGACAAATCACAACCCAAATTTATTTTACACAACATTACATTCAGAACAGTAGCAGTTCCATTTAACAACTTTCCACATGTAGGCCTATATAAAAAAAAACATTTAGCAGGATTGATAAACTGACTCATTAGCACATCTTACATACCTGTTATTCAGAAATTGAATGGACATGGACACAAATGAATGTTTTTATCAGTCCAGCCTGGTCTGAAGACCCTAAGTCTTCTTTGTGAAGGTAAAAGTTGAAACTAAGAATGAAGAATGTGGGTTGGATACAGTTTTCTGTGACTGACACTTCCTGGTCCAAGCCCAAAAGTTGAGAGCAAAGGTTCTAAAGGTCTCCTTAAGCTTTTATTTTCTTAAATTCTAAGGCAAATTCCTGCACTTCAGGGGTTTAGTTACCCTTTGATTATCAAGAATTGCACATTCTCCACACTGCGATCCAATATGTCTGCAAGATGCCTGGCCTTTTAAAAGGATTTTTCTCCTCCTCTGTGCAACTATTTTAAATTAGTTGCCATTTTCTCAGAGCTCTGGTGGATTCTATCAGTCTGTCTTCTGTCTTCAGAAGAGCAGGTGGTATCAATGGAAAACCTGGTTTCAAAAGGCAGTCAATCGTATGCATTCAAATGATCTGCATCTAATTTACATTTGGGCCTTTTATTTTGAAAGTTTAACTCTAATTTACTGTAAATGACCACTTAACCTGTTACAAATGGGTGCAAAAGTTAATTTTGCCATTTAATGGTGTTATCATTCCTCTCATTCAACACCATAAGTGCACACAGCCACTGCGTGATAAAAGCAGTGGGGGGCAGTGTTGCTCCACCATTCGAAGCAACGTTAAGCCTGTATTTCATAACCCCAGCAGTGGAGACAATCTTAAAAATAGTGCTGAGTGTTGCCTCTGCCATTGTCTCATCGCCTCAGATTCTCCTGGAAAAATGTAGCCATCATGGACCATCTCAGAGGCTTGGAGCTGCGTTTTTTTCCGTCGCCTTTTTGCGTTAAAGCGAATTGACAGTGGAGGTGTCAGAGTCAGTCATGTGGAACACTCAATTCTTTCTCTCTCTCCCCCTTTTTTTTGTATCCTAAGCCTGGTATTTATGCTTTTCCCTTTTAACTCATACGCACAGACAGTGTGTGGGCAGAGTCCTGGAGGAGCAGCACTAGCAGGCTTCATTATCATAGCACAGCGCACTGCATGCACGGCTGCTTCACAGTTTTATCAGACTCTCTTTTATGTTAATTTTAGATGGTCCAGGTCCAGGTTGAGCTTTAGCAATGCTGCTATTGTTTTAAACATCCACAAATACCCAGCAGAGTTTCAGTCTGGATCTACAATGCAAGGGTTTTTCCTTTTGCTTTGGACAGTCGTCCTCCGACATTGCTTTACCCTCCCTGTCTGATGCCTGCGATGTTTTGGCCTCCAGTAGGTTTAAAGTGAGCAAAACATATTTAGGCTTGTTAAAACCTTGCTCCTTTCTTGTAGAGCAATTATAACAAGCTGCTAGCGGTTGCTCCCATTTGGGATGCTTCCAAAGTGGTTATATAAGATAGTATTTTCAGGGGATTGCATATAATTTCACAGGGATGGTGCAATATTTAAAGATCCTTTTCCTATCAGGTAATTAATAATCTATGGATAATTATGCGTTAAGGCCACCTAAGGCACAGACAAATAGGAGGAAATGCTCCATGATATTGAGTTAACACAGCTAAAAATGGGAAAAACAACAAGCAGTGCAGAGTCTAAATATTAAACACCCTGTCAGCTCTTGGTTATTTCATACTGACAATAACACAAGAGCACAAACACACTGTCCTTTATGTTGATATTCATAATTATCCAATTTAGCCAAAGCTTTATGCTAGTTTTGGATTAATGTGACATATTGCAGTAAATATGAAATTCCGACACTAAATACAACCCTTGACCCCCTGTTTGCATCCCTCCTCCACCCCAGCTCCTCCTTTATACCATACCTGAGTTATTCAATGTCATTCTATTGTCATTGATGCATGTTCTGTTCTGGGTTTATTGCTGCTTCTCTTTCTACCTCAGGCTTTCCTTGAAGGCACAGGAAGAGCAGGAATGTCTGCTGTTCCTGACATTCCTGCTGTACACAGCCAAAATAAATATCAGCAATAAGAGTAAATGAATAACTGCTAATAAAGAGAGAAAATACAATCGCTAATCATGTGTGTTTCTTGACAAAGTGGTCCTAACTGAATTTTCTGGAAAAAAAAAAATTAATGTTAATGTAAAATTTAGAAGACTTTGAATATCCCTCCATCTTGAGTACATATTGCCATAAAAGATTGGAAATCTCTGCACAGGCCTGGAATACTTGCAGAAATGATTGTCTGTCAACACAGTTTAATGTGCCATCTACACATGGAATTTAAAGTTGTATCATGCAAAGAAGAAGCCATTTGTGAACAAGATCCGGTCTTCTCTGGGCCAAAGCTCTTTTCAAATAAAGTGAGGCAAAATGGAAAACTGTTCTTTGGTCTAATGAATCAAAATTGGAAATTCTTCTTGGAAACAATGGGCACCATGTCCTGCAGACTAAAGGCGTGGGAGACCATCCAGCTTATCATCAGCACACAGTTTAAAAACATGCATTTTTGATGTTATGGAGTTGCGTTAGTGCCTATGGCGTGGCCTTACATCTCTCGACAAATGTTCCTCAACATAGAATTGTGAAGACTTTTAACATCCCACCATCTGAAGTACATTAAGTCATCAAAAGATTAAGAGAATATGCAAAAATCTGTGGGCAAGGGACCAAGCTGAAGATCAATATTGAATGCTTGTGATCATCAAGCCCTCAGGCAACACTGCATTAAAAACAGGCATGATTATGTGCTTGACATTACTCACTGCATGGGCTCAGGAACACCTCTAGAAATAATTATCTGTCAACACAGATGGCTGCGCCGTCCACACATGCAAGTTAAAGCTGTACATGCAAAGAAGAAGCCATATGTGAGCCAGTATTAATTTTAGTCTTAGTCTTTAGATCACGTCTTTTAGGTTTAGTCACATTTTAGTCATCTTGATGAAAATTCAACTGTCTTTTGTCAGTTTTAGTCATCACAGATCTATCTATGGCTATCGACGAATATTTTTAGTTTTACTCGACGAAATTAATACCGATATGAGCACGGTCCAGAGAAACCATCTTCTCTGGGCTAAAGCTCATTTAAAATTGATGAGGCAAAATGGGAAACTGTTCTGTGGTCATATTAATCAAAATTTGAAATTACTTTTGTAACCCACGGATGCTGTGTCCTACGGACGAAAGAGGAGAGGATGCTGCACAGTGGTAAACAAGGTCCTGTTTCTACTTTTTTGAAATCTAATTAAAAATGAGCTGATGTTATTAATGAAATGGTAAAATGCCTCAGTTTTAATATCTGGTATGTTGTTGATGTTCTATTGTGAATAAATGTGGGGTTGTGAGATTAGAAACTCATTTCATTCTGTTTTTATTTACATTTCACACAGTGCCCCAACTTTTTTGAAATATTGGTTGAATCTGATCTATGATCCAATGAGGGACTGAACAGATAAAACTCATTACACCAGTGATATTATATTGCTAATGGGTGTAAATGGAACTATGCAGTTGGGTTACTTAAGCTAAAATCAAATTCCATCATGTGCCTTTATTCCAGAAAAGATGAATTAGATCTTATTCACTCTCCATCATAGATAAAAAAAACACCTTATTTGATGCTATAGTGGGATTACAAAGCACTTAAAATTGCGATCATGCTCCATGTTGTGCCTCTTCTTGAATATCGTTCCTGGCTTTCTCTGCTTTCCTCTAGCATCATTTTGCCCTCGGTATCCGTGCTTGGTATTCCCCCCCACACTTCCAATTATCCTTGACGTGATAACACACTATAATGTGACACACAAGGGCAAACGGCTACTCTGTCTCGAAACAGATCTCCACCCTGACTGGCTCTCCCTCCTCTCCTTGTGCCGGTAAAGAAAACTGTCTCACTGAGTCGTCATTAGCCAGCAGGTCTTTTTCTATCTGCATTTCCAACACAGACAGTCAACAGAGAGGCCTGAAATAACTATTCACTAGGTATATTGCAAGACAGCCAGAAAGTGACTACTCGTGCAGTTCTGATAATAACCTATCACAGACTGTTTGATGTCTTTAAAGGCAGAAAAGTGAAGTGAGTGACTTCACCTGCATACAAACTGAACTCGACAGCAGCTTATGTGCTGAGAGAAACAAAGCAAATCACTTTACTGAGAGGACTGACTGCACCCATATTACGGCCATTCAAGCAATCTGTTCAACAGCTTCATACAGCCCATTTTTACTTTAATGGCTAAGAACCTAGAATGCAAAAGACATCTGTAGTGTGATGACATTCTTAAGAATCCTTATAGTCATATAACATATGAGTCACCGTATTCTCTGTCATGTTGAGCTAATGAAACTTTTCAGCACCCTCCTCTGAATCTTGAAAATCCCAAAATAACTGAAGTGTTTTCTTTTTGATGGGCACGCTTTTAAAGCAGACATGGCAGATGTTCGTCTATATCATATAAAGAATATAAAGGCCCGTGTAGGGTGGAATTTCTACCCTGATGACTAGGGTATCAGTCCAAAAGTAAAACCGAAAGTCAGCTTCGGATTGTTTTTGTTATGTACAAAGAAATTATATTTTTAATCTGAAAAAGCTGAGAAATAACTGCCAAGAAAAATAAAGGAGAATGGACAACCATGGTAACCACATGGGTAAACATTTGTTGAGGCTCCTTGTGGATAATGGAATCCATCCTGCAGTCGCTTATACAAACTATATGGACGGAAGTATTCGGCTATACCTGTTCATTATTGAATTCAGGTGTTCCAATCATACCTGTTGTCAATAACAATGATGGTCCTCCTCTTATTTTCATATCTACAGTGCAGAAAAGAGGATGAAAAGGGCCCATGCTGTGCAGATATGATGGTTTTTGGATGAAGAGTCAAGAGATGTTTAGAATGCCCTTACAGCTCTACTCACAGATGAATACCCCATCCTTGGGCAGGGTGCCTGAGTACAGCATGCTTGTGTTCACACTGATTCGTTTTGACTTTGGGGCCAAATATAGGCTCTGGGCTCCTAATGTGAAACTATCCTATATTGCACTGGTATGTCAGACCCTGTCTGTGTTTTGGGTCTCCTAGAGGAAAAAAGCTTTAAACTGACTTTTCACTCCAGCCAAGTCAGCAATGGGTAGTTTCTGTGAATCCATGCAGCCATCTATATACAACATGTAGAGCTAGCACTCCTACTATTTACAGTTACAGTAGTTTCACTCAAAGCCTATGGTGATAGTTGTGAAGTACAGACTCATAGCTGACAAGTTGCACTGCCCACCTCTGCTTGTCACTTGTTGTCTTTTAACAGAAGCCATTTTGAATTAAACCAGCACTCCACAAGTCTGTACTTAACAGTGCACCACTGTGTATCTAAATGTACAGTTATGACCTAAAGTGGGAGAAAAGCTGATAAAAATGGGCAGATCCAGTCTGTATCTTAGAACATTTTGAACAGTGAAGTGGCTGCTTTCAATACATAATGGATGGTGGCGAATTTCAAACCATGTCCAATAGCAAAGTCTGTGATATATGCATTGTTTTACAGTTAAAATTCAACATAGTGGTTATTCAGCTTTAGATGTCATGTACAATGCCCGTCCAAAATAAAGTCACACACTCTATTATTTCTTTGGACTGCCTTTAGCTTTGACTATGGCATCGTTGTTTGATGTAACATTTATTTCCATCCTGAGTTGCATTCATTTTTCGCCAAGATCTTGTGTTGATGATGGGAGAGTTGGATCGCTGCGCAAAGTCTTCTCCAGCACATCCCAAAGATTCTCATTGGGGTTGAGGTCTGGACACTGTGGTGACTAAGACACTGTGAAAATGATGTCACATGCTCCCTGAACCACTCTTTCACAATTTGAGCCCGATGAATCCTGGCATAGTCATCTTGGAATATGCCCATGCCATCAGGGAAGAAAAAATCCATTGATGTAATAACCTGGTATAAGTATATTCAGGTAATCAGCTGACCTCATTCTTTGGGCACATAACGTTGCTGAAACTAGGCCTGACCAACTGCAACAACCCCAGATCATAGCACTGCCCCCACAGGCTTGTACAGTAGGCATGATGGGTGCATCACTTCATCCGCCTCTCTTCTTACCCTGATGTGCCTATCACTCTGAAACAGGGTAAATCTGGACTCATCAGACCACATGATCTTCTTCTATTGCTCCAGAGTCCAATCTTTATGCTATCTATCAAACTGAGACCCTTCTTTCTGATCAGCCTCACTGATAAGTGGTTTTCTCAAGGCTGCACAGCTGTTTAGTCCCAATCCCTTGAGTTCCCTTTGCATTGTGTGTATGGCAAAGCTCTTACTTTCAATATTAAACATAGCTGTGAGTTCTACTGTTGTTTTCTTACGATTTGATTTCATTAAACATTTAAGTGATTGCCATCACAGATTTTTTTCCAACATTATTTCTTCCCCACTATCTAGTAGTTTCAGCAATCTCCTTAGAAGTTTTCTTTGCATGATGAATGCCAATAATTTGACCCCTATTAAACAGTCTAACATCTTTTCCACAACCACAGGATGTGTCTTCCGACATGCTTGTTTAAGAAATGAGAATCTACTCACTGCTTCAGTTAGGGCTAAATAACTGGTTGCTGACCAAAACATAATCATCCATGCAGTAATTATCCAATGGGAGGCTCTTACTTATTTGCTTAGTTAAATCCGGGTGGGGACTTTCTTTTTTGGGATGGGTCATGTACAGTCATGGACGAAAGTATTGGCACCCCTGGAATTTTTCCAGAAAATTGTTGCAATTACAAATAATTTTGGTATACACATGTTTATTTCTTTTATGTGCATTGGAATGACAACCCCCCCCCCCCCCCAAAAAAAAAACAAAAAAAAAAAAACAGAAGAAACTAGAAAAGCACTCAGAGAGTGCAGACCTCCACCATTGGCCCTATCTCCCAATAGTGAAGAATCCTTATAAACATTCCTGGATTCAGACGGTGATCCGGATGACTCCCAAAATCTGATTTGCCGATTACTCCCTACCCAGTGGGGTGGAGACACAGTGAGGCAAAGCATTGGCTTCGCTACATGTGGAAGTCATGGCAGAGGGTGCATAGTCCTCTATTCCTCCCAGCATTGTGAGTATTCTCGCTACAATTCGCTGTCTTTCTCTCTGTTGCGCTCGTCTCCTCGACCTGACGTGCGTCTTTCAAACTCTATAAACTCCAAAACTTTGAATAAGTTACGCATGTCTACCATCTCCAGGTGTAAAGTGGTAACAGCGTAGACCTCTGCTATTAGCCCTATCTCCCAATAGTACAGAATCCTTTAAAAAATTCCTGGATCCAGACCGTGATCCAGATCAGTCCCAAAATCTAATCAGTTCTTCCGTATGACATTTCCTGAAAATTTCATCAAAATCCGTCCACAACTTTTTGAGTTATGTTGCTAACAAACAAATGAATAAACAAACGAACAAACCTACCCGATCACATAACCTCCTTGGTGGAGGAAAAAACTGACATCATTTTACACAAAACTCAGAAATGAGCCAGACAAAATTATTGGCACCTTAAACTTGAAGGATAGTTGGAATGGTGGATAAACATCCTCAGTCAACTTCCACACAAATTCAGGCTATCCTGCAGACTCAGGGTGCAAAAGTGTCAGCTCAGACCATATCATCTGAATGAGATGAAGCGCTATGGCAGGAGACCAAGGAGAACCCCACTGCTGACAAAGAGACAAAAAAGCTAGATTGGAGTTTGCAAATGTACGTGTGTAAGCCTCAATCCTTCTGGGAAAACATTTTGTGGACTAACAAGAAAAAGGTAGAGCTTTTTGGAAAAGCACGTCATTCTACTGTTTACAGAAAACAGAATGAGGCCTATGAAGAAAAGAACACAGTACCTACAGTCAAACATGGTGGAGGTTCAAGGATGTTTCGGGGTTGTTTTGCTGCCTCTGGCACTGGGTGCCTTGACTGTGTGCAAGAAATCATGAAATCTGGAGACTATCAAAAGATTTTGGGCCGCAATATATGGCCTAGTGTCAGAAAGCTGGGTCTGCATCAGAAGTCATGGGTGTTCCAGCAGGACAATGACCCAAAACATACCTTGTAAAGCACCAAGAAATGGTTGGAGACAAAGTGCTGGAGAGTTCTGAAGGGGCCAGCAATGAGTCCAGATCGAAATCCCATTGAACACCTATGGAGAGACCTCAAAATTGCTGTTGCAAGAAGGCAACCTTCAAGTCTGAGAGACCTGGAGCAGTTTGCAAAAGAAGAGTGGTCCAAAATTCCAGTTGAGAGGTATAAGAAGCTTGTTGATAGTTAGAGGAAGTGACTGGTTTCAGTTATTTTTTCCCAAGGGTGTGCAACCAAATATTAAGTTGAGGGTGCCAACAATTTTGTCCGGCCCATTTTTTGAGTTATGTGTAAAATTATGTCAATTTTGGCTGTTTTCTTCTGCTTTTTGTGTTGTTCCAGTGCACATAAAGGAAATTAACGTGTATACCAAAACATTTGTAATTGCAACAGTTTCTGGGAGAAATGGTGTGTTTCCTGGAAAAAGTACTTTCGAAATATACAGTCCATGACTGTACATTGCCAGATATTATCAGCTAAACTGACATGCCAATCTCTTTAAGCAAGAAGGTTAAGTATCTCTACAAATAGCAACCATTTTACACTTTGACCAGCTTTGGTGTATAATGAAGGCACTAAGACTGGGACAAAATTTTACTATGGATAAAGAAGCCTTCTCTCAATCTGGTGATACTTTCATGCCATCACTAGTTTGATAAAATATGGAACTCTAATTAGATTTTCCAGGAACTTTGACTCTGCCCATCACCATTTCATGACTTCGCATGGTGGCACTTATGAAGACAGGTAAAGTGAACTGAAGTTAATTGGACAGAGAACTTGACAGCCGGATAAATGAAGAGGAAGGAGAGGAGGAAGATGACAGTGGGGAAATGTCTGGAGGACAAGAAGCTGAGATAGTTTTCATAAGAGGTTATACTTGCATTAAGTTTCAATGAAAAGATACATTAAACCCGTGTTTTGACTTTAGAGGGATTTGATGTACCTCTGTTATCCAGATACCATGATATATATCACTTTATCAGTAATTCCCAAAGTGGGGGGCTATGAAAAGGCTAAAAAAGCCAATGTACAACATTTTGCACTGATCAATGCAAGGCTTTTAATCAATTTATGACTCTTATCCAGACTTGACATATTCCTTAACAGAGACAGGAAATTATGAAGACTCACATCTCACCCTCAACTTCACTTGTGCAAAGGTGGGCAACAAAGAAAATTAGAGGTTTTTCTGCTGTTGCCTCATTCAAGACAAATACACATCAAAGCTGAATACTGAAAATGAACTAAGAGTGACAGTCTCACAGCTACAGCTCAGACTGGAGATCTGTTGCACAAAACAAGCTCAAAATATTAATTGAATTCATCACAGGACCGGAAATATGAATCTTAAAAGACAATTTCATTCTTTTTTCATTTTAGGATTGTTAATCTTTAGAGAATAGGATTAAAAAAAGAGTCTGTTTAAAGAAATGACTATGAGGAGGAGAACTTTAATGTTGCAGTATTACTTTTAGTTGTTTTCTCTGTAAAAGCCTCTTGTTAGATTTTTTTAGTTTGTTGTCACACCAAAACTTCTATTATGCACTTTTTCAAAAACAATGAAATAACTTCTAAAAAATGGAATTTGTCAGAAAAGAGTGTGACTGAATGTGTTTGGTGTATTTCAGTATTGTAAATGTGTGTTGAAGATACTGCTTTGTATTAAAAAATACTGGAAAATATCTATTTGATGACATTATTGTTATTCAGGGCCACCTCTTGCATCTTCTGTCATATCATATAGGGATGCAACTAACGACTACTCCTATTGTCGACTAGTCACCGACCGCTAAAACGTGTGTAAGAGTAATATTGAGTTAAAAAACAAAACAAAACAAAACAACTATACTCTTACAGAACAAAATAACCACCCCCCAGTCACTACCAGCACAACACACACATCATAAAAGCACTGTCACACCAACAGCCTGTCCAAAGTAATCAAATAGTACACGGTTGGAGATGTTAAATAGCACCTATTGGCTAAGCCACTATAGAGTCTGGAATGCATTCAAAAATGAACCCCATGTTTTCTCAAATTTCCCATTAGAATGCTGGAGTGAATATCTAATTTTCTCTAAATTTAAGCAAGTCATGATGTCCTCAAACCATTGTGCATGAGTGGGAGGCAAAGTGTCCCACCACCTTAGCATAATTGCTCTCCGAGCGAGTAGAAAAGCAAAGGATAAAGTGTGCCACTTTTCAAAGCAATCAAAGGATCTGGCTCTAATATGATATTAAATACACTATATTGCCAAAAGTATTCACTCACCCATCCAAATAATTGAAATCAGGTGTTCCAATCACTTCCATGGCCACAGGTGTATAAAATCAAGCACCTAGGCATGCAGACTGTTTCTACAAACATTTGTGAAAGAATGGGTCGCTCTCAGGATCTCAGTTAATTCCAGCGTGGTACTGTCATAGGATGCCACCTGTGCAACAAGTCCAGTTGTGAAATTTCCTTGCTTCTAAATATTCCACCGTCAACTGTCAGTGGTATTATAAAAAAGTGGACACAATTGGGAACGACAGCAACTCAGCCATGAAGTGGTAGGCCACGTAAAATGGTGGAGCCGGGTCAGTGGATGCTGAGGCTCATAGTGCACAGAGGTTGCCAACTTTCTGCAGAGTCAATCGCTAAAGACCTCCAAACTACATGTGGCCTTCAGATTAGCTCAAGAACAGTGAGTAGAGAGCTTCATGGGTTTCCATGCTGAGCAGCTGCATCCAAGCCATGCATCACCAAGTGCAATGCAAAGCGTAGGATGCAGTGGTGTAAAGCGCGCCACCACTGGACTGTAGAGCAGTGGAGACGTGTTCTCTGAAGTGATAAATCACGCTTCTCCATCTGGCAATCTGATGGACAAGTCTGGGTTTGGTGGTTGCCAGGAGAACGGTACTTGTCTGACTGCATTGTGCCAAGTGTAAAGTTTGGTGGAGGGGGGATTATGGTGTGGGGTTGTTTTTCAGGAGCTGGGTTTGGCCCCTTAGTTCCAGTGAAAGGAACTCTGAACACTTCAGCATACCAATTTCATGCTCCCAACTTTGTGGGAACAGTTTGGGGATGGCCGCTTCCTGTTCCAACATGACTGTGCACCAGTGCACAAAGCAAGGCCCATAAAGACATGGATGAGAGAGTTTGGTATGAATGAACTTGACTGGCCTGCACAGAGTCCTGACCTCAACCCGACAGAACACCTTTGGGATGAATTAAAGCGGAGACTGAGAGCCAAGCCTTCTCATCCAACATCAGTGTGTGACCTCAAAAATGTGCTTCTTGAAGAATGGTCAAAAATTCCCATAAACACACTCCTAAACCTTGTGGAAAGCCTTCCTAGAGGAGTTGAAGCTGTTATAGCTGCCAAGGGTGGACCGACTTCATATTAAACCCTATGGCTTAAGAATTGGATGTCACTTATGTTCATGTGCAAGTCAAGGCAGGTGAGCGAATACTTTTGGCAATATAGTGTATTTTAGAAAGTGTTTTAAAAACATCTCTCCAATATTTGTTAAGACTAGAACAAGACCAGTACATGTGGATTAGAGAAGCTTCAGCAGATTTACATTTGACACATAATGGGCTAATCTCAGGGTACATAGAGGACATATGAGCTCTGTGCACCACTTTAAACTGAATTAAGCAGGGGAAGCAGGTGGCCTAGTGGTTAAAGGTGCTCCCCATGTATGTGGGCGGCCCATGTTCGAACCTGGCCTGAGGCCCTTTACCGCAAGTCTCACCCCTACTCTTGACCCTGTTTCTGACTCTATCCACTGTCCTCCCCCATCTAATAAAGGCACAAAAAAGCCCCAAAAAATAAATCTTTAAACTGAATTAAGCAGTGACAAGCACATAAAGAGGTAGAATGGATTTAAAAAACAAAGGACTGTTTCAACTATGGACGGCTCTGCTGGAGCTGGAGAGCCAGACAACTGAGCTGGGACCAAATGTCTCGCCTGAAGGTACCTAGAAAAGTTTGATTTAGAAAGACTGAATTTTTCACTTAACTGTTCAAATGATGCCATGATATTACCAGCGTATAAATCTTTGAAGCATACGATACCCTTAATGTGCCATTCTTGAAAAGCAGTCATGAGAGGATGGTTTGAAGAGATGGTTTGATGCAATGGGGCTTCGGAGAGAGAAACTACGAAAACCAAAATACTTCCTAAATTGGTACCATATCTTTAGAGAGTGTTTAACTACTGGGTTCTTGGTTGTTTCTGCTATGGGAAATAGGTGAGAGGATCCAAGTAATGCACAAATTGTCATCTGAATATAATTCCATCACGAGAAAGTCAGGACAGTTGGGCTGCCTATAACAAAAAGACAAGAATGCAAAGCATTGCAAGTTAGCAACCCAATAGTAAAAACAAAAATTTGGAAGAGCCAGACCACCTGTAACCTTGGTTTTCTAAAGGTGGGTTCTGTTTATACAGGGCCTTTTACCCTGCCATAATTAGGAAGAGATAATTGAATCAAGATTTTGAAAATAGGATCCAGGGATAAAAAGTGGTAAGGCCAGGAATAGGCATAGGATCCCTCCATGGCTTTGACTGTTCAATTCCTTTTTTTTCTTTTTTTTTTTTTTTTCAGTTGAAAAGAAAAGAACTCTGACATACTTACAAGCATGTATGAACTAAAAATAAAGACAGTAAATAAGAGTGCTTATTAAAAAATGTATTTAATAACACTTTATTGCTTATACTATTAAAATTTCATTTCAAGCAATCTTTTGTCTTGACTTTGAACATAATTAGTGTTGAAGTAAGTTTGAATGATTTTCTCTTACAAATGTAAAGCCTAATTATTCTGTGTTGGTTAGAGTTAGATCCACTGATTTAGTGTTAAGATGATGTGCATCAGTCCCTATGTAACTTGTTAACATCAGAGGTAGAAAATGGGATGAAGAAAAAAAAAATGCCACCGTAATGTTGTACATTTGAGTTAGAAGCAAAAAGGGAAAGATGTTGGGTTCTGTCTGCAGCACTGTAGTGTTACATTAATGTTAAAAGCCAGAACGACATCGCCAGTAGATGACCAACATTTGCTAGCATAGAAAGTAAAAACGGATGGCTGATGTGCTCCTGTGATATGTAATGTCTGCTTTACATATTTCACAATCAGTCTTTCTTTTAGACCCGTCAAGAGTGAAATACTCCCAGACTTTTGAAGTTTTAGGACAGGCAGATGTTGCATCAGGCACCACCCTCTCTCCCTATTTTCTTTTCCTGTCGATCACTGTTGAGCATTGACTGAGATAGTATGAATGACACATGGCTCACTCCCAAGCATCTCAGCTTGAGAAAACAGCGTTTTACAAACACATTAGCAACATGTTGCATGAAAAAAAGGTGGTTGGATGCAACAAACGAATCATCGACAATAAAATTTGTCTTTGACGGAAGTCATCGATTGTTGTCGACAGCGGTGATGAATCGTTGCATCCCTAGTATTGTACTGTATCAAAAAGTTTCAAATTGTATTACACTGCATTGTATTGTGATGTGTTATATATATTGAAGAGTTAAAATACCATCAGCATGTTTGTGCAAAAAGATTTAGTGCTTTAACCTAATCAAAAACAGTCTTTTCACACCTTAATCCAAGCTTGCATTTCCAGTCTGTAGGTAGAGGGCGTTTTACCTGCTAGAGCTGCTAATTTGGGAAACAAACCTGTTTGTCATATCTGATGGAAAGAACAAGCCATGTGGTCTTATAGGAGGGAAGCTTAAAAGCATACTAAGGAAGTAAAAACATGGAACAGTTGCTCTATCACACACTTGTACCAAACCTATTATTAAAACTGAACCGTGAGAAAACACATGGTATTATCATCTGACAGACAGCCCTGCCTTCCCTCGGTGCTCCCATAGACAGGCCTTAAGCTCTGTCTGCAAATGAACAAACACACTGATTCACCAGGTAGAGTAAAAGCTGGCTCTGCCTCCCACTTCAGCATCCAATTTCCCCAGCACACTCGATCTTTGCTGTAGCACTGTGTCTCTGCTGGCTCACACACAGGGCTTGAGGTGTTTTTAACAACCCTTCTCATCTGAAGAACACCTTTTAGTTCCGCAAAAATGATTTTCAAGAAACAAATTGTTTAATATTATCTAGAAATGAAACAATACTGGACCTTTATCAGGCAGCAGCTTCTCTAATTTACGTGTGGTAAATCTGCCCAGACAAGGCTTTCTGATGGGATTGTTGGTTTAAATCCTACGAAGTGGCCTTCCTGAAATGGACTCCAAGGGTGTTGATTCAGTCTGGCTTTTGCAATAAAATAAACTTTATAAATTGATAATAATACATTAAATGTTTATTTTATTTTCTTTGGGATTAGTTGGGTCATTTTAACCCCAAATACCATCAAGTGAAAGACTGTGGACGGAAATCAATATTACTCCAGAAAGGTTGCTCTTCACATAACAATGCACAAACCAGCAAGAATGTTAATAATACTAAAGATGTCTAAGATTCACTCTTATCCTGGTAAAGCCAAGACTTCTGCACACTTTTTAATTGGCTTGTAAGATAAGTACTATGGCAACAACCGTTGCCTGGGTTCTTCACCAGTCAAAACTTTATGGGAGTGCAACAAAAGAAAGCCACTGTTTAAGAAAGCTCATTGAATACTGACTGGAGTTTGCCAAAAGGCATGTGGGAGACTCTGTGGTCAAGTAGAAGAAAGTTCTTTCATCTGATGACACCAAAATGGTGCTTTTGGGGGGGGGGGGGGTAAAATGAAGGTAAAAGCCAAACAGAAATGATTTAAGGTCAACAAGGTGAATGATATGGAGTGGTCGAGTCAAAGCCCAGATCTCAAACCAATAGAGAATTTGTGGCAAAGTGCTGTTCACGCCTGATCCTGGTGCAACTTGACAGAGCTTGTGCAGTTTTGTAAAGAAGAATGGAGTAAAACTGCAGTGTCTAGTACTATAAAAGGGTTTGAAGTGACTAAAACTTACAATTTAAATTAATATATATATTTTTTGCTTTAGTCATAGGATGTAAGCATGTGTCATTAAAGAGATAAAGAGTCCAGGCATCTGCACAGTCACATGATTGAAAGCTATGAATACCACACAGGGAAAATTCAGGGATTACTGTCTTGCCCAAGTAAACTATGTCTTTTGGATAATATCATGACTTGTTTTAAATATGCTACATGAGAATAAGACCTCACTGACTGTAACTGATATATGGGAGGGGAGGGGAGTGGGAAATTAGTTTGTACACAAAGTCCATGATGTTATAACCTCACATAGCCCATGCTAGATACTCTGTAATACTTGCTGTCATTTCAACAAGTTTTTACTGACGCGGGCTTATTTAACTTATAATTGAATGTTTTCTGGAGTCAGAGTTCAGTAACCTTTAAACAATGAGCAACAGAAAAGGACAATTGTATATTATGTCTTTAGTTTTTCTGTTTTCCACCACTTAATGGACTTTAATGGGCTATTTAAGTTACTAACACATTGTAGGCAGTGAACTCTGAACCTTAATGGGGATAATGCTGAGCTCTTGCCAGATGAGCTTAACAGACTCTCTACAATATGCTTATACTGTGTTTTCAGCTGTGCCTCGGCAGTGTGTATAGAGAGCAGCACTCTCTAAGCCATATGTTTCTTAAATAGGATGCTTACATTTTACTGGTCTTATATAGTGAACATCTTAAATCAGAACAAATAAAGAGAGGAGAAATCATGGTTTTATACTGGGTCACTGTGAGATGTTGAAGCTAGGAAGTTGGTAGAAAACTCATCGCTTTGTTTGAAGTCCCAAAAGTTGATTTTTATTTACAGGTGCCAGCAGGAAAAATACAAATCAAGGAAACTCTTCTCTTATGTTTCAAACAAGCAGCAACCTCCAGTGTTGTAACATGAAGCCAATGCACGAATGCAAAAAAGTGCTGTGAGTATCCACTTGATCCTTGCTTCAAAAGCCCTTAAATTTCCATTAATAGCTGGAACAAAATGCCCATTTTGACAGCAGAAAGAGTTCACAGTCTGGTCTAGAAAATGGTCTGGTCTGGATATCATGTCGACTCTTACTGCTTGGTGGGTGAATTATTGGTGAGGTGAGTATTTTGCAGCTATATTTTAGGTGGTTGAAGGTCGACAAAAGCTACATTTTTAGCCTTATGCTATTTCAACTAAATGTGAGGTTTAGACAGCAATTCAAACATGACAACTACCATCGAAGGATATGAAAATACTTACAACAATGTCATGCATACATACTAATAATGTTGTTTCCTGTACAGTTTGGCAGAATGGTGGAGTGGGGATGAAAAAATTAGGTATTAGATTGATACATTGACTGGCATGTATGCTAATTCATAGCTTTCAGTCACATGATCTTGTGGAGGTCTGGAAGCAAGATAAATAAAGCTAAGGACAGTGCCAGTTACCACTGGACACTATCTGGTGTTGTGGCATTTTATTCTTCATCTCTTCAAAATGTTTTCATTACATGTCAACTGCAGAAAAACTGAGATAATCATTTAAACTGTAAATTTTTGTCACTTCGGACGCTTATTTAAATAGCCAAAATAAGAAAAGTCCCAGACAGAGTATAGCTTCAGGCCAGCTGCTGAGAAGCATCCCCACAGCATGATGTTGCCACCACCATGCTTCACAGAGGGCATGATGTGTTAGTGGTGATCTGCAGTGTTTGGTATTCTGGTTTCATCAATCCAAGTAAGTTTTTTCCACTTGATCATGGAGTTTGACACATCCCTTCTGGTGAACTCTTTAAAGAACCCAGGCATCAGTAGTTGTATGCAGAGTCTCTCCCATCTCAGCTGCTGAAGATTGTAACTCTTTCAGAGCAGTCATACAGTAGTTGTCTTGGTGGACTCTATCACTAGTCTCCTTCTTGTGAGGACTGCCTGATCTGGGCACATGTGCCATATTCCTTCCATTTCTTGATGATGGATTTAACTGAACTGTGGGGGATGTTCGGTGCCCTCAAATGTTTTTTTGGCTCCATCCTCTGACTTATACTTTTCAATAAGCTTTTCTCTACATTGCTTGGAGTGTTTTTTTGTCTTCATGGTGTAATGGTAGCCAGGAATACTGTTTAACCAGACACATTCAATGCATTCGGGTGATCCCTGTTTCACTAACTGTGAAAATACTAGCACCAGATTGCTGGACCTCTGTTGAATTAGATCAGTCACTTGCAAGCAATCACTTATTTTACATTACATATTTTTATTCAGTTGAAATTACTTTGTAGAAATCTGTTTTACTAGACATTTAAGAGTTTTTTTTTCATTTCTTGTGTCAAAAAAGACAAATTATATTGACCATGATTGATTTAAAAACACGATAAAAGCATCAGAGGGATAAATACTTTTTATTGGCACTTTATATTCTATATTAATTTGTCAAAATAAGTGCCAAAACACACAGGTGGCTATTAAGTGAACCAATTTGGAATGCTATATAACATTACATACATTTTTTTAAAATGTTTATATAAAAGCTGATAAATACTGTCTAAAGACTAGGGATGCTAAATCAAAGCTATTATATCTAGCCTATATATATATCTAACCTATAATACATCAGGTTTCTGTGCCATCTCCACCACACACTACAGCATCACTGAGAATGATACACTGATAACTGTTCAATACACATACAGTACTCCATAGACGCCATATTTTTTGCAGAATCCGGTGTTATTTCTGCAATTTATCATAAGATATGAGCCCTGGCTTCTCATGCCAACAAAAGCCTAGTCTCTATGAAAGGCAGAATATCAGCACTATGGTTGGTGCTATGGTAATGTGTATCAGAACTTAAAGTGGACCACATGCTATGAAATTCAGCTAAGAAAAGGTGTGGTAAAGAAATACTTGAAATAAAAGTATAGTCATGACAAATGGCAGAGTTGAGTCCACTTTGTCTAACCGTCAAATGTCAAAAGTGTCTAGATCATACAAACCTTGGATGGTTATCTAAGAGACAGACCTTGACAGACGGATCACAAGAGCTCCCTATGTGACTCCAAGCTCTGACTCACATCTCTTTTCAAAGCAGGTTATTCATTTCACTACCTGTCCGTCTGATGATTTACAGCGTGTTAAATGCAGCGGTTTCATCATCACATCGCTTTCACCGCCAAATAAAATGTCATCACGTCCGAGCAGGAAATGTCACCAATCAGACGCACATTTTTGATCACCACTAGACTGCGTTCTGACACTGAAAAGAGAAAATGTAACAAAACAAAGAGAACATTGTCTAACATGAGTCTTTGAGTTAAGCCATCCAAAAGTCTTGTTGCCTCTTCCTCTGAAGTGTTTCCAAGGTTGGTCTGAGGACACGGCTGACAACTTTGTTCTATTTCCACCTTGCGGTATTACATGCACATCCTGTTATAACTCAAGGTAAGGCCTTTTATATGGTGCATTAAAAGTAGTCTGATTGGTGTTTCTGCTCATTTCCTGCTTCCCTGTACAGCTTTTTATCTCTTTGCAAGATACAGTATTTCATCTATATTCAAGAGCAAAACACAAAACGGAAAAAAGAACTAAAGCTCCACTTCCTATCTCACCTGCAGTGGTGTGTTAATATAAAACTCAGAGTGGAGGCGAAGTTTATGCCCTATTACGGTTCTGAGCTACTCCTAAAAAAGAAAAAGTGATTTGTGGCCTCCAGTTCTCTTTGATGGATTGCTTTGACCGCCAGAATTAGACGTCTCCGGAGTTGTTTTCTCCGGCTTTAGGGATTGAATGAGGCACAGAGGTATGACAAAGCCTTTTCACAATTCCCTCAGTCATGGTGCATGCATGTAATTATGTCACAATCGACCAAAGCAGGAGGAAGTAAAAAAAACAGAAAATCGGCTAAAAAAGGCATCTTATGCTGGACCTTATAATGTAGACTTCAATCTTGGAGTGTGTAGCCATGAACAGTCTGCCTCTCCATTTCAATAAGCAGTCTGACTTGCTGAATGTATGCTCGGACTTTATTGTGCTGCGGGTGTTGCTGCTTCAGCTCTTCTGCTGCTTATTCATGCAGTGAAACAGCCCCCCCAAAAAGGCCTCTTTCATCTGCTTGTCTTAGTCCTAGGGGTCCCTCCACCTTCTTTATCACTGCTCTCATAAACAACTGATTCACAGTATTTGTTATTCCTACAAACTGGTTGTAAAAATGAAATTGCCAAACCAATAAAGGTTCCCTGTTGTCAGCTCTGTGCCATCCTTTATTATGTGATGGCTCCACAGAAAGCTCCTTTCCCCTTACTGTTTGGTATCTAACATTATTTGCACAATTGAGCCTCTACCACCTACTATTGGATACAATACTGGCTGCCATACAGTACAGTCTGATTAAAATCTAACCAACATAGGGCCTTCGGGACTGAAATCATGCAGATTTTAAGAGGGTAAAGTTTCACTGAGTACCAATACTGTTGCCTATATCATTTATTCTTCAGACTGTCTTAAAGTAGACTTCTTAAATTTTGCAGCACCAACACAGTCCTGCAAATTCACAGTCGTATATGAGCATGTAGAGCACTTGCAGCCAAGGTCAAGCTTGACAGCATTTCTTTACACCTCAAGACCACCTGTTGTTGTGAGCCTTGGAACATCCACAGTGCAACTGAGGCTCATGGCAACCCTACTACCCGACAGTATGGTAGCCAACGCACTGCTTACTCGCTACACCCACCCATGGGACTATTTTCCCATGCCACTGGTAATATGCAAGGACATCCAGAGCATGACTTGGGTTGTGCCAGTCTTGTTCTTGCCTGATGGCAGCCTTTTACACGCCATACTTCAGCCTCAATTTTAGCCCAAACATGCCTAAAAGTTCTAAACTGTACTGTACTTGAAGGTGTTTGTCTTAAAGCTCCTGTGGAGACCTTTTAGTAGGTTATGAAACAAGCTGAAAAGAACTCTGATGCTCTTAGTTTGCAACAAATTAAAAGACACCAGGGAGTAGAGTCTTTATTTCTATAGGTATTTTCAATGCATGGAAACGCTGCCACAGGGTAGGCATACATGGATGTGAAGAACAGGGGTCAAATGCACCAGGGTGTAATGTTATGTCCAACTTAAAGCTGCAAGTTACAGACAACCTGAAGTTATACTCTGTGCATCAGCTGGACTTTATTCTGTTTGCATTATATCTGGGTATTACTTTTACCATTAGGATAAAGGAGTGGAATTTTAAAAAGTCAGACTTATCCTTCATGCTATGTACTGAAAATGCATAGCAATGCTCATAAATGTACAAGTAACACACTGTGGCAGTGCAGCTTGTTTACTAAATTTTCAAAGAAAAGGCATGAAGATGAGAGTCATCTGTGAAGACAAAACAAATCTTTAAGTTTACTCAGACAGACCATAAGCAGAGCTGATTGAAGTGATATTAGAGAATTTTTCATTTTGTCTTAGCCTCAAAGTGAGAGGGTGACTTGGCCTTGGTCCATTAAAGTAATAATTTCTCCTGGTCCTTAGTATTAAGAATTCTGCTCTATGCCTCAATAGCAAGTTGAGTTCTATGCGTGTCATGTCAGTAGATTTCTTTACAGCCTTGTCTCTTTTGTACCATATATTTTTCCTATCATATTTCATCATATCAAATGTTATCATATCTTTTTGTATTGTATCTTATTGTAACTTACCGTATATATAGTTTCTCATTGTATTGTATAGTAACCTATTGTATTGGATCATATTGTTTTTCATATTGTATCTTATTGTTAGTATTAAACTGTATTAAATCATATTGTAATATATGCAATGTTTAAAAGGTTTCTTGTCGTTCCTTTAAACAATATTCATAACTGTAACAGTAAAATTACTGCGGTCTTCTGGGCTTACATTAACCTTCCTAATAAATAAATTGTTCGAACTCTTGTCTTCTCGTAGTTTTTTTTACCAGGCATACAAGAGAAATATTGTACTCGACTTCAAGAAACCCAAGTTTTGAACACTGTTAAGGCTTTCAAGCTCTTCTCTTTATGCATTGGATTCTCTGATATCAGCGTTCATCAACCACACATCGAAAATTCCCACACATTAAATATGCACACTGACATGTTTTCAGTATCCTGAGGAGTGTGAACACCCTGTTTGAATTAGCATAAAGTATGAAATTGGGACACAGCTTGTGGGCCACAATCTCTCCCACACAAAGATGCTAAAAGAGAATAAATGCGAGACTGTGAGCCGTTTCTTACCAGCGAACCATTTTGCTATGCAGCGGATGGCTTATACTATCAAGTGCTGAATTAATCAAGGCAGCAGAGCAAATCGCAGGTACCACAGCTCTGACTCGCCTGGAAGGCCCTAACCTCTTTCTAAGTGTGCAGAGCCTTTAAGCAGGGACATGCAGAGTTTAGTGTTTAAAGTAGTCCCAGCCACTGGCCTTTAGGCCTCTAGGGGTAAAGTTCCAAAATTAAGATATAATATCTTAATAATTATAGTGTTTTATCTGGGGTTACTGTGGTAATTGTTACATTCATTAGTGTTTATAACCCCATAAGACTCTGCCTACAGAAAACTTCTGCTTTGACTTTGTATTCTAAAGTTTAAGACTTTTTCTTCTTTTTTAAAGATTATGTGATGTCGGATGTTTTGTTAATTTGTAAATCAGAAGCACGGAAATTGAGTATTTGGACTTTAATCGTGACACTCATTCTGGTACTGGTTATGGCATCTGAAAGTTCCTTAATGTGAAGATGATCTGATTGTCTTATCCTTTATTACTTCTTAAATAAAATAGTATAGATTTTAAGTTATTTGGATATCAATTGTTATACTCATACTAGTAGTGGTTTTAGACTCTGCAGGTGCCTAAAAATGATTTTAAAACCATCTTATTTCATATATTATCCTTAACTAATATATAAACAAACACAGAATTAGTATACCAATATCAATAGTTATGTTGATTCTAGTATTGTGTCAGCAGTCTTCTCTCTTCTCCTTTTAAAGACTTCTTTTAGGGCTTTTTATGCATTCATTTTGAAAGGACAGAGTTAATACAGCTGGAAAACCTGGGAGTGAGAGAGTGAGGAATGACATGAGGGAAAGGAGCCACAGGTTGGATTTGAACCTGGGCCGTCCACTTTGAGAAAACAGCTGCTAGAAAAGAGCCTTCCCCAAACTGTTGCCACAAAGCTGGAAGCATAGCATTGTCCAAAATGTCTTGGAATGCTGAAGCATTAAGATTCCCCTCCACTGGAGATAAGGGCATCACAGGTATAGTTTTGCATTGTATTGCATCGCATCCTATCCTATTGAAATTGTATCATATGCTGCACATTTTTTGTGCTTTCACTGATACCAGTAGAAGTTTGGGACTCTTCAGTTAAGGTGGTGTGACTTTTACACACCACATGCCTCAGCAGTCAATGACTCTGCACTGTTATTTTATGTCGTCTTCCCCCTCGTGGCTGAGTTGCCGTTGTTCCTAAACACTTCCACTTTCCAATGATCTTCTTTACGGTTGACAGCTGGATATCCAGCAGGGATGAAATTTCACCAATGGTCTCTTCAGAACAACCCATTTCATACCATAAATGTAGACTGCATGGCTAGGTGCTTCATTTTATACACCTGTGGCAACAGGTCTGATTGAAACACCTGAATTCAATACTGTTGTCCATATGGTGCAAACCAAGCTACATGTTTGAAGCTTAGCTGGTGCAACCCATGGCAGGAGTGATACCAGTGCTGATTCTTGTACTTGTACAAGTAATGGTGCCTATGACACTGGAACCTCAGACCCACCTGAAACTGATCAGGTTTCAAGTAAATGTCAGGTGACAATAATGACCCCCCAGCAGAACAGAAATCCATCAGACAGCAGTGTTCTCCACTGACAATAGCCCTGACATTTTGTTTGCATTCATATTCAGTGTAACCATTTAGCCTTTCTCATATAACAATTTTGTTTATGCTTTTGCTTTGTATTTCACAAGTTCGAATCAGAGGTCCTGGAGTCCATTTTTCTTCATGTTGTGTTTAAAATCTTCAGGATAAAGTTTATTTGGTCGCCATTCACTAAAGCTTTTATAAGGTTCTTTAATAGCAATGATTGGGCTGATGCACTGCCCTCCCTCTAGCCACCCCCCACCCCTCCAGACATGTTGATGGCCCATGATAAACTCCATTGCCATAGTGAAGGCTGGAGGGGAAATTGTGCTCCTGAGCGTGATACTTATTTGCATATGACGCTGTAGTACAGCTGTAAAGCACACCCTGTATCTTACTAATGTGACAGATTGTGCATGATGTTTGGAGCTGTGGATTGCAGATTCTCATGTCTTATCACACTTGTCCACATGTTTTTTATTCAGTCTGGTACTACATTATACATTACAGCTGGCTTATATACTCTGTGAGCTGTCATGAGTTTACACAACACTATCTTTTATTTAACAGATGTGTCACTGATTACGCACAACTTGCAAGTGTTTGGATTAGGGGCACAGACGGGTTATCTAAGATTGCTCTATTACAAGGCGTGTTTGAAAACAAGTACAAACAGCCAAAATTTCACCATTTTCATTGCAATATTACTTTTATATTTATGATATGTGGTTAAAACTTTGATTGCGCTGATTAAACTGATGAAATTATGACCTTTCTTCAAAGTTTTGATTAGTACATTCATCTATTTTGTCAAAATCCCCACTGCCTTAAAAGAAATGGAGCTGTCTGAAGAAAAGGGTTTGAAGTTTTAAGGCCAAATTTAGTAACAGATAAGAGGCATTCATCTTTAATCAAATGCTCTTTTTGGATTATCAGCCAGTGTCATAACTATTGGGAGTATGGCTGAATCAGAAGAAAAGTTTGATCTGTTTTATTTCATTATGTTTCTTGTGTCTTTGGATTTAAAGTTTGAAGAGAACAATCTGTTATCAGATACATTTCAATAAATTACATTAAAAAAATATTTGACTACCTTATAGCAAATGAATGCTTCTGATGTTGGAGTGTAAAAAAATTGCAGTTCCTCGAGTGTCCACTAGAGGCTGTCTCCAAAAGCAGAGACTTCTCATTAAGCCCAGTATTAAAAAACACCCATTTTCACCCCAGAAACATGTTTATTATATATATATATATATGTTATTTGGCTTCTAAGCTCACGTCTACATTGGTAGAGTCTGCAGAGGTGGCTTAACGTTATAGATCGAAAAAAGTGTGGCAGATTTTACTGACAGATGGGCATGTTGTAGTGTTTGGGGGCTAGGCTTCACTGAAGCTAAATCCTGTTACGGACCTTAAACTGTTGGTTTTGTTCCTGTAGGTATCATCATTTAGAATATGATGACTTGATTAGCCAGTCCTACAAAATGTTTACATTTGCCCTCTTAAGAGACCATTTTCAGTTATGATTAAATCTAATTTCTATTATTAATGCTACTTGCTCACTCAGTTTATTATTGACAAAAACAGTAAGTCAAAGTTTTCTAAATAGCTTGAGCTCATACTTATTTATCTGTTAGCTTTCAGTAACCAAAATGATGTGGCTTGAGTTTGATTCAGAATTTTGCTCATATTAAACCAAAAACAACACTTTTACAATACAGTTTAATTTTCATAGTTAAAAACATGTGACTGTCTTTTCCTTATTTCATAGCACCTCAATGCTTTATAGGTCAGTATGGATTAAACTCGGTACAAAATCCTGCCGATGTGATCAGCTGCATTCATTTGTTGTGTGTTTGGATTTTAATAGAGATATCTAGCCTGGTACAAGGTGTCAGCCACACAAAGCTTCACCACAGACATGAGACACTGTCTGGCTGGACTGATATCTTTTCCCAAACAATGCAATCCTCATCAATCAAGCTCCCACAATCCAACGGCTGAACCATTTTCAGTTGAAGTGATACAATGTGTATTGTGGTATCTGATTACACATGGAAAAATGCTCGGGGCGACTTCACAGATTTATCATTCAACATTCAAATACCATCTCTCTCAATATAATCTCATCTCTTAAAGGCTCCATTGTGCAGGAATCCTCAACAGCCGAGAATATAGATTTCCTATGTTTATATAATGTGATAATATGCAATTATTGATGCACTTTGTCTTTATCCACTTCTGTGTCTGAATGATGGAAACGGATTAGTGTAGTATGTGCTCTATACTATCTGATTTGCATGCATATGGCCTACATGCATGTGTTTGCCTCTGTAATTACAGAGAAATTAGGGCATTTTCAATAATATGTTTACAGTGCATTGCTGTGCCTTTCATTTGCTTCTATAGGTGTCATTAAGGGATTTAAGCAGCTGCTGTTTTTCTTTGCACCATGTTTTCCCTTTCAGTTTTCACATAATGTAAAAAAGATTTGATTATTTAGTTTTATTAAGGACATTTTATCTCTCCACACTGGGCAATGATAATACACAACACCCTCTCTGACTATCTGAGCTTGTGATAAAAGAAATTAATTATAAAAATCCCACACCCTTAATTAAATAGCCCTAAATCTTCTTTTTTGAAAATCCAGCTTTAAGTATCTTCAGAGCACATAATTATTAAAATAAGGGCCAGTTCATATCTAGGTTGACCCATGCTTTTAAATTGAAGTAGTCATTGATGCAAATAAAGGCCAAAGCAGCACATTAACAGAGGGAAGCACTGGCATTATTTTAGTCTAATGACTAACAGTGGTAATGATGCCAAATTCAGGGTTCGTTACTGCTCTGAATGTGCAGGAGGTTTGAGAGAAGAAAGACATCAAATACAAACTAGAGATGGGGCATTATTTTCCAGTATATGAATAAAACTTAGTAAGTCCAGTTGTATTTGTTTAATGCTTTAAGAACAATATAAGAATATAAATCTGAATTTATAGAGGACAACACAGCTGTAGTTACATCCTAAAAAGACATTTTCTCCATTATTTTCACCAACACCTGATTGTATTGCAGTATTTTTGTCAGAGGGTGGCTGTAGCACATCCTAATACTGTACCCGACCTTTATCAAACAAGAAGGGGAACAAAACAAGAATATTTTGCCAAAGAAAATATCTAACCTCTTTCCTGAACACAGATTTGATGTTCGTTTTTGACTTCAATGCATCTCTTCTATGGAGGCGAAAGATCATGAGATCATGGAAGACCTACAAGTTCTCGTCGAGTCCGATGCAAAAATCGAATGTAAAAAAACTGATTATTTTACCTTTCTGAAGATGATTTTCAACTCACTTCGATATTCTACAATATTTTTCTTCAACCACAGGTAAGAACATTATGAAGTTAAAAGGTTTATGTTTGTTACAAAAGTGTGTGGTTTCACATAAAATTGTTTTTCCACCTCAAAAGTTAAATTTTCTTCACCCATGTCATAGTATTACACCCGTGACCCTCTGAGGGACTGATAACCTGTAGCTTTTGCCACAGGATGAAGTTGATAATGTTGATAGTAATGAGATTTATAATCAAGCTCTATGCATGTGTGTCGTATTTAGAAATTGACTGGATGCTTTGTAAGTTTTTGTTGCAGTTTGGGTCCATCTGCACCATGTGGATCGAAGCATTTTGGTAGTGGCCTCTGATAAAGAGCAGAGTGGCACTTCTGGCAAAGCACTAGAGATGGGCCAGAACACATAATGTGAAATTTCAAATTTTGACAAGAATGAGAGCAATTTTTCCCAGTGCAGATCACTGCATAGAGAGATTATGTGGAATATAAGGGTTAGAGTACACAGATGAATTTTTTGTTGCTATGAATAATGTAACATGCCAGTTCTAATCAGTTATTACTTTTTTCATTTATCAGAAAAAAAATGCACTTTTGTCATCACAAGAAGAAAGTTCCCTAAGCATCTGCACAGTTTCTGTTTCCCTCCCACCTGTTGGCATGTTGGTAAGTAGCTCTGTGACAGTGGAAGGTAAACACAGCTGTTTCAGTGTGCTAGCTGATTAAGCTAGTGAGATGGATGGCATTACAACATGGACATATTCTGATTATTCTCACTGTATTGAGTTTTGGATAAAAAGGGGCAAAATCAACGCTTATCTCCTTTGTTGGTAAACCCCATTTGTTAACCAAACCTAGAAGTCTGTTTTCTATGCTAGCTGATGAAAGTGACAGTCACAATATGATTAAAGCTGCAAAAGGTGTCTTTGCTTTGCCTTTGGCTGAGACATGCATGTTAGACAGCCAGCCAGATGTACTTTATTGATCCCAAACTGAAAAAATTGTGGTGTAAAAACAGCAAGTTAAAGCAAGTGGCAGGAAAATAAATGTATGATAAATAACCATAAAAAGTTTGCAGAAAAATAAATATTTTAATCTATATATATTATGTTAATAGAGTTTCGGGAATGTAAAAAACTGGTATTCCTGCTGACCACAGACTTCCCTCTGGTCCCTCTTGCAGATCACTACAGCGAGCCGCCGCACCTGTCAGATTGAAAATACACGCTTTAACTTTCAAAATAAAATCTGGTTAAACTTATGGTTAGAGTTAGGCAAGCAAAAGTTAAAAGTCAAAAACCTGATCTGCACAACCTTATTACAAAATGTAAATCAAATGTAAGCCCAGTAAATAGTCTTACAGGAAAAAGCTTGACCTCCATTAACACTCTAACACAGCTAACTTAGCTAAGGCCGAAGCTAATGAAGCTATGTTAGCTTTGCAGATAGTGTAGATACAAATGCCAATGCAGCAAAATCTAAAGTTAACTAAGCTAGCTACGTAAGTTATATAGCTAACTCTATAACTAAAGAAGCTACGTTAACTACATAGGTAATGTAGCTAGATAACTAACGCTGCTAGAGCAAAAATGAATGAACCTACATGGCTACTTTAGAAGTACGTATGTGAACCGTGGCTTGCTTTAGCTTCATAAGCTTTAGCTAAAGATAATGTTGCTACATTGACATAGTAATGTTTAGTATGTAGTTTGCAAAGCTGTTAACTTTAGCTAAAGCTAACAAAGCTAAAGGAAGCCCCTGTTTGCATAACCACTTATAAAACAGGAATGTACTGTACATAATTGAATCCCAGATTAGACATCTGGCATTTTTGTGTTTTGTTTATGAAATGTTACCAAGTCTGTAAGTAGTCTTAGTCCTGACAGAGGCAGCGTCCCACAGCAGGTATCTACAGGAGGGGGCGCCTGAGATCTGTGGTTTAGACCTCTCACAAATGTAAAGATAATTTACCTGGAGCATGTGCAAAAACAGCCTTAAAAATCACATGTGATCACATCTGTAAATTTCCAGTTATATGATGTAGAACTGTAATGTGCATAGCAGTAAATTGGAAGTGCAAAGACAGTGTGCGGAGATGTTATCAGCAGATATAATGCACCAAGAGAAATACAGATACACTGATCAACTGATATGGACATGCACAGATGAAAAGTGCAAATATAAGAGGGCTGTACACAGAATAAACTGCCTGATAATATCAGAAACAGAAGCATGCTGGGTGTATTTAAAAAGAAATGGCTTGTTGAAAAAATTATGACATTATTTTATGGTTATTATTTAATTTTATATACATTATTTTAGTTTTCTGAGTGTGCTGTTGTTTATACATGAAGATGCGTTGGCATGTATGTGTAATATGTGCATAAAAACATGTAATATATTAATCTATGTGCAGCCAATCAGGATCCTGAACATCAGTATTACTTTTTGCTCATCTTACATGTGGCTTTTACATACTGTATGCCTGTGTAGTATTACAGATGGAGGTTTGCTCAGCCTTAGGCGACAAACCATCTCAACACTGATACCTCATCACGATGACTGACAGGAAGCTGGAGTCGAAGATCTCCTGCTGAGGAGTAAGAGAGCCCACACAGTCGTAGAAGAGGTAGAAACTTCAATACCGCTTGCATCCTGTCTTCACTGAGATACTGCTGTTTGGATTTGGCCCAGAGTCACTGATAGTATTTCACACTTTAGTTTGCAGCCAGAGACAGTTGTTGACTCTACAGTATTGCAAGAGGGATCACCTGCCTCTATACATCGCTGCTTCTCCAAACACAGATTCTTACAGGCTGTAGGAAAAATCCTAAAGTGTTTTCCTTTGTTCTTAGTCCAGCTCTCATTGGCAGGACTAATCATGCTTGTTCTGTAAGAGAAAATGTCCTAAAAATCCTGAATGGAGCTGCCATTATAATAATCTGTTTAGTTTTTTCTTTGAGGTGGTTTTTTTCTTCAATTTCACTACAAATTACCATGACTGAGAACTCGTTGTGTTTCCAACTGTAAGTTCCCAGGGCGATCCCTTGGGCAGCTTCTTTCTGTGCTGCATATAAAGTCTGTTTTTTCCAAAGCAAAACTGCTCAGCTAAGGAGAATAATCAGAGGATTTTTTCATTCTTAATCCCTACTTTAAATCATTTTGTCTGACGCTGCATCTTTAAGCTGATTTATTTTAATGATCTTAACACAGGAGATAATTTTATGATCGAAGAGCTTAAAGGGTTAAATCATGTCTTTAAAAGCCTGAGTGATTAAGTTTTATTAGACGTTGCTTTCCAAATTAATACTTTTTTACATTCAGATCAGTCTTTCACTGTCTCTGAGCACAAAATTCAAATGAACGTATCTGACAGCTCAAATGTCACCCACCCACCCCCCCTCATAATGTGATCTCAGAGGAATTAACTCATTAATTCTATTGGAACAATCCCCTTTGTTTCACAGTCATTGAAAGCAACAGGGAAAATACTTCAGCTCTTCCAGAGTGATAGAAGCAAAAAAAAAAAAAAAAAAAAAAGACAAAAAATTCAAAGTGATATTCTGGATTGAGTGTCAGGTGAAGCATCTTGTGAAATGAACAACAGAGCAGATACATACAGCCCATGATATCAGAACAAGAATGTAGTTGAGAAAGCTTTGTGATGGCTTGAACCGCTGCAGATGTTCAGCTGCTAGGAAGTCTGTGATGTGCTTTTGATAAAAGATAAGAACGGCAGTGCAGCAGTGGAGTGGGTACATAAATCAAAAGACAGATAAAGCATGTGAGATACTGCCAGTTCAGCAGATGACACTCGCTACTTGTTTAGACTGCACAACAACAGACACAACGCTGCTAAATGTCGACATGTGGACTACTCAGTGAGCTCTCATCAAAACATGTGGGACTCAAAATTGGCCCTCATACTAAGAGGATATTAAGCTGCTTCAAAGCATTGGCATTATATGTAAATTTAGCTGATTTAATTAAACAAAGACCAATGCCAAACTAAGCTACAATGGTTCCCACACACCTGCTCTGTTTGGATGGAGCATTTGAGTAATTCCGAGGCAATTTGGCTTCAAACATGTCTGTTGATGGTGTTTTCCTGTTTTACAAATCATATACTGCTGTTTCAGAATATTTGTCAAACCATTTGAAAGAAGAAAAGGCAGATTCTTGGAGATGAGAGAGGAACTCAACATTTGAATACTGGATTACTTCGCTCCAGTTTGATTGAGAGGGGTCTGGCTGCAGACCATACGTTTCTGACGGCCACTTTCACAGACTGTTCATGTGAGACGCTGTCTCCATCAAAAAGGATTTGCCGGTACAACCTATTTCCAGTTTTAGATTTCTTTTTACTTCAATTTTATTATAAACAAAGTCTGGCAGTTACGAAGAACATATTAAAAAATAAGAGAAAAAGGTCAGAGGTCTAATTTTGTAGCGACCCATTTTAGAGGTAGTTAGAAGAATGGTGTGCCTAAAGTTTAAGTTTCGTTAGCTTTAGCTAAAGCTAACATAGTTATGCTAGCTATGCAAATAACATCAGCCAATGAAACTCGATAGCTTTATATACATGGATAAAATATCTATGTATCTCACATAGATGCTTTGTAAGGTTAGTTTTAGCTACATATTTCCATTACTTATAGCTAAGTTGGCTTTAACAATGTCAGCCTTAGCAAACATAGTGAGAGCTAATTTAGCTCTGTATATTTATTTGTAGATATTTAGCTTGTGTATTTGCGTTGCATAGCTCAGTTATCTACATAGCTTGCACAGCTAATGTAGCTATGTTAGCGATACTCGTGTTAGAGTGCAAGTGTGCAGGAAAAATTCCAAGCACAAAAGCGAGCAGAGGTAACCTGAGCAAGAGCCATTAACGTAGACAGGGTAGGCCATGTGTGTTATGAAAGAGCAGTGGACTCTGATACCTTTGGTCAGAGCCTGTATGCATGAATCAAATTTAATTGTGTGTTGCTTTAAGTGAGAGACAGCTTAGCCTAGAAAAAACATGTCTCACCACAGTAATGATGATAAAAAAAATGATAGCCCTATAAATTTTGGATTTACTTTGAGTCAGATTTAATTTGCTAGCACTGAAAAAAGGATATACACAAGCTGTTGACAAGCAAATCTACTATATACTAAATGTCTGAAGTTGCCAGGATTGTGCCTGTGGTTCTTGAAAAGCTGAGAAGAAACCATCCAAACACAAATGTTTGAAATTCTTTTTCCCAGCATGCTGAATATGAGACGCACCCTTACATCAAAGCCATAGAAAAGTCCTGCTTCGGGTTATATCAGACATTCAGAGTTCAACCAAGGTAAGAGCCCTGTTCATTTTTTATAGAGACAATATTTGCCTTCCCTTTGGGAGAATTTCTCCAACGTCTGCAAGTAGACAGACGTGCTGCAGCATGTACTTTGATTTCAACCCGTCTAACGTGGCTGAGCTCCATCTGCATGCCTCACCAAGCATCCATCCTGACTGGTAATATCTTTCCTCACTTGACTCGTAGCTTTACTGAATCCCCTTAACAGTGTATTCATAGAGGAACGCCTTAAGTGCAGATGGCGGTAAATGTGGTTGAATATGTCATCATTTGTTACATCTTTAATGGTGGGATTCCTCTTTGGAGCGGTAGCAGTGACGCTGTTTGTTCCCGTAGATCAGCTGAAGGAAATGAGTGGAAAGCTAAAGTGGTAATAAGGTTGGCTAAATTTAAGAATTCATGCTGCCCTGCTCCAATTCAGACCCATTCATACAAAAGGGACAGAGTCCTTGAACACTCGTGTTTGTCTCTTTGCTCAGTCCCATTCAGGGTTTTAGTGGACTGGAGTGCACCAGTATTTACTGAGTGGAAGGCAGAGAACCTCAAAGCCAAAACATTAAAGAGCCAGGACAGAAAGGCAGTTTAGAGTCTCGAGTGACTTCTCCAAAAAAGGAAAGAGGCTCATCCAGACTTGCCACCCTCACACAAGCCACCATGCTAACCCTCCAGTGTAGATTTGACTTCTAATTATAGAGTTGCAGCAACACAAGAACTGAAGGCTTATACTGCAGCAAGTAATTTGAGAATGTTCAGACAACCATTCAAGTTTTTTTCTTGAGGTTTCAGGATTTGCTTTCAAGTGGAAAAATATTTTGTAAGATTTTTTAGTTGAGCTGAAAAGGTAAAGTTGTGTCAGCAGTGTTGGGAGTAGGAAGCTCGTTACTGTCCTCCAAATCTTCATGGTGACTCAAACCATTCTTCTCTCATTCATGTTGCCAATGCTTGTTTGTGAAACAGTGACTCCTTGATTTTCCTCTGCACGTACGAAACTTTCTCTGGATGCACGCAAAACTTTCTCTGCATGCGTATGAAACTTTCTATGCACACTGTTCTTGGAGTTTTTTTTGATGAACCAGCCAATAGGAAACAGGCATTGGCTGGATGACCAATCACATTTGCTCTGCCTGCTGTTCCTGTGCTGTTTTTGAGGAGACATTTGCTTTGATCTTACCAAGAGAGTCCCAACATTCTATCACATACACACACATTGTAAAAGTCTATGAGCCAAAAACCATCAAAACACCCTAACAGTCATTATCAAAAATCTGCAAAAGATTGCAAAAAAAAAAAAAAAAAAAAAAAAGAGTCTAGTATGAATAATTTGTCTAATTTGCTGGACTTTCTGGCACAGTAATAGATTGGTTTGCGTCTTACTTAAAGGGGCCTATTTTGGTAACTTTGGCTCCGAGCAGAGTTCCAAAGGCTCCATCCTGGGGCCTCTTCTGTTTAACATCTACATGCTCCCACTTGATTTATATCAAAACTTTAACCCCCCCCCCCCCCCTTTTATATAGGCAAATATGTTCTTTAGCCTACTTTTTTAAAGAAATTACTGGAGAGGTTTGAAACATTCAGCCTATGATAGAGACAGCCCTTTGTTTACAAGTTATATTAATTTAGCAGCACTAGTAAAGCATACAGTTTTGATTGCCCAGTGCAAAGATGTTATTTCATTCATTTTCTGCTATGCTAAAGACCCATAATTACATCTTCAGAGGACTGTTCTTTGACTTCTATAAAGGAAAATTCTCTCTTCTTGATGATTAGGATGAATTATTATTTGGTTATTGATCTTGGAGAGAGAGAGAAAGTGAACGGGAAAAGATCAGTGTACAGTGTCTAGTTTGATCTTTGATCAGAAACAGACTGATTTTTACTTTTAAGACAACTTAAAGACATTCAGATCAGATAGGAACATTCAGCACAATAACTGGTGTCTTTCCTCATCTCTTTTGTTTTTTGTAGTGCCATTAAGAAATGTAGTCCAGTTATGAAAATCTCACGTGACTCTCAATAAGTGCAGTGTCAGTCATTGTGGATGAGACTGATGAGAGAGATGGTGAAAACACATTTTCTGACTTTAATCTGTTGACACTTGAGTCCCTCATGGATCACCTGATGATCAGCTGAGAAATGTGTACACACCTGCACTAGTTTAACAAGCATAATATGTCCTGATATGATTGGTTATGACCTCCGACCTGATAGCTAAATAATCATAAATATGCACTTTTTAAAGGGAAATTGTATTTTAGGTTTTAAATAGCATTCAAATAGTTGTATAATATAAAAGTATAAGCAAGAAAAGTCTGTTATGTGCCAAACTTTCAGGGTGGGCCAAATGGACAATTGGGTTGTTCCAGGCTTATGGGGCCCACCCATAACGCCATGGCTGTTTGGACCCAAGGATGAATGTTCAAAAGTCAGCATGCAGCTCCAGTCACTACAGTCATAAAGCAATGACGGGGCCAGAAATCTGGGGGTTGTCATGGATTCAGATAAAAATTTAAAAAAACACATAAAACAACTACAAACTCAGATTATTATAACTTAAAAATATTTCTAGGATTAAAGGACTAATGTCCCAGCAAGCCCTTGACAAACTTGTCCAGGCTTTTATCTCCAGTTGAGTTGACTACTGTAACAGTATCTTTACAGGGCTGATTCAAAACTCTGCTGCACAAGCTCTCACTAAGACCAGAAGATTGGATCATATCGCTCCTGTTCTAAGGCCTTTATATTGGCTCCCTGTCTCTCAGAGAATAGACTTTAGAATACTCCTGTTAGCTTATAAAGCACTGAATGGTTTAGGCCCAAAATGTGCCAGTGACCTTCCAATAAAGTATGAACCATCAGGTTTTTCATGTCTTTTTTGAAGCCCTTTGAATCACCTTGTTGCTGAAATGTTGCCTTACTTTCAAAGGCAAAAATTAAGTCTGTAGGAGGAACTGAGTTTGAGCTGAGCAATAAAAAAATCAGAAAGTGGCAGTTTCACAAACAAGTATTAGCTACATGAATGAGAGGAGAATGGTTTGAGTACAACTGCAGGAAATTTGACCTCGACATTTTGAGCAAAGAGAATATTTAAGAACAAGAAACAGTTTTGAGCACACAGGCAGGTTTTAACAGAAAGACTGGAGGAAATTCTGAGCTCAAAATCAACAAGTCATACTCTCAAAATGTTAAAATGTGCTCTTGAGTTTTGCAACAATAATGACTTTCTAGACATTTACATTCATAAACTGATAAGTACTTACATTTATGACTTTACAACTTACATGTGGCAGCTAAGGTTCTGCAAATGTCCACACAGTGGGAGTAGGAATATTATGCTGTAAAGCTGCACAATAACTGGGCATCATTCAGCTTTCTTACATGGAAAACCCAACATTATTTTCTGCCCTGAAGGACCAAATGGCAATATAACAGTGAGTTCTAGTCAGGCAAGAATAATTTCATGAAGCATCAAGCTTAGAGAGGCCAGTGCTGCAAACACCGATCACCCAGGTGCAGCTCCTGGTAGCTAAGCAAACCAAGGATGATCCACTCTATCCAAATGGACACAATCTTAAATCCCTATCAGCTACACGATTTGTAAGACTGAACAGACTGGCAGGTGTGTTGCTGATGCTTCCCCTGCTAACTGTTAAGTCTATGTCTCACAAAACACAAAAAATGCCTGTAAGTTAAAGATGGATATTTGTTTGAATTTGAGAGTTGTTTCTTCTTCTGCCACAGCAACTTATTTATATGCACAGAGTAATAATATGATTATTGAGGCCAAAACAGTACTGCAAAAGTTGCAGAAAAAGGCAAAGTCTTGGCTGAGAAACAAACAGAATCTAAAATGCCCAGTAGTAGGTAGCTTGAGCACAGCAGTTAACCCTGGTGGCAAACTGATCCCGAATTCACCCTAGACAGGTCTGTAATATGCACAGACTGTATAAATAATGGACACAGCCCATGTTACATCACCCTGTGGTCTGTCAGCTGCTTTTTGCTGCATTTTGTGAAGAATTTATCTGCTAACATGTTTTATTAGAACCACTGAGCAAGCTAGTGGCTTGTTGCAATGATTTAGAGCGTCACAACTGGATAAACCTTGCATAAAACTGGGTTTTAGCTTCCTCGAAAAGCGGACCAACAACTTCTTAAATGACCATTGCACAGCATGTCATGTCATTTATTCAGTGTCCTCTTAAAGATTCACCCTAAAAAGCCAATGCAGACACAATTTAGATGGTATGCTAAATGCATGAATTAGAACTGATGTTCAGGAGACAAGCAGACATCTGTTACTCAAAGCAAAAAATGCTCTCTCTTTTTTTCTTCCTGAGATAAAAGTAGGACAAGCATGGAAAACTACAGCATGAAACTTCAATAAACATCTCAGCTTAGTTGTAATGATTTGTAAATTACAAAATACATCTTAATGTACTGCAAAATAATATCCATAAACTGCAAATTTAAAGAGCAGACAAACACATCAAGAATCTCTGGTCTGATGAAACCAAGACTGAACTGTTTGGCCTCAATTTTAATTGTTGTGTCCAGAGGAAACCAGACAAAGCTCATCATGTGCACAATACCATCTTAATAGTGAAGCATGGTGTAGGAAGCATCATGTTGTTGGGGTGCTTTTCAGTAGCAGGGAATGGGAGACTGGCAAGGGTTGAGGGAAAGCTGGATGCTGAAGTACAGAGATGTCCTTGGTAATAAACCTGTCCGCAGTGCTCAGGAACTCAGACTGGGCTGAATCAGCTTTTAGCATGTCAGTGCGCTAAGCACAGAGCCAAGACAACTCTGTGATTATCCTGGCCCAGCCAGATTCCTGACATGAAAATCTCTGGAGAGACCTAAAAATTGCTGTCCAACCAGACCATAGAAATCCATTCCCTCCCCCACTCTCTTTCTCCACCTTTCAGAAAATGTCTGCTAAAACAAGCCATTCTCAGATTTTCCCCTCATGATGTCATGTGTGGAGTTAGCCCCGCCCCAAGCTTTGGTTGGTCCTCCCCGCTTGGAAGAAAGTTCCGCCCTCCTCCCCTGATCCTCCTCTCAGCTGGCAGGATCAGGAGAACCACATCCATTAAGCCACATCCATTTCCTGAGAGGGGCGGAGTCAGACAGCTCAGTAACTTTTAAAGCCACAGACACAGAAACAGCTCATTCCGAGCAGGGCTGAAACAGAAGGTTTTTTTAGACATGCAAAAATCATATAATTGAGTGTTTTTCAGCAAAAAACTTCACATGCATGTTTTGGGGACCTCTGAGACCAATAGAAACATGTCTTAAAAGGGTAAAATATGTCCCCTTTAAGAGGATGTCCTCAGAAGAATAGCAGAAAATTCCCCAATCTAGGTGTGTGAAGCTTGTTGTGTAATATTCAGAAAGACTTGAAGGAGTTGCTGTCACAGGTGCTTTATCTAAGCACTGAGTAAAGCCTCTGAGTACTTATGTTGATGTGGTAACTCCATTTTTTTTAATAGAGCTGCAAAATTTTGTATAATTCTGTTTTCACATTGTCATTATGTGGGACTGATTGTGGACATATCCTTTCTGCAGTTTTATTTGATATATCCTGGTGTTTTTTGGCCATTTAGCCAACTCCAACTGCACATGTTTGAACTTAAAACCGCTGTGATTGTGAAAGCACTTTAATTCCCATTTTTAAACGGATGTATAGCGAACCCTGAAAGTGAGTTTGAATCATATGTTTTACATCTGTACAGGAAAATAGAGTAAAAATGCAGCTCAACACCTTCCACTGTAACACAGGGAACCGTTGTTGTTAGCGATGACACCAGGAAAATGCTCCCCTTTTGATCATAAAGATGAACTCCTCGACAAAGTGATCCCCGCTTTCAAACAGGCCCTTTCAGGTTAGTCTCAAAAGAAACAGTAAGCAACAAACGACTCCAGCGTATGACATGAAGCAGAATTCAAAAAACTTCCAATTTTGTGGAGACTCAAAAAATGTAGCAAATTAAAAGGAAAACTCTTCATTTCTAGTTAAAAGTTTGTATCTTTCAAAGCCTGGAGATAAGACGTTTCGTTGATCTTCATCCTCTGTTACTCCAGCTTGTTTTTCCAAGATGTTCAGAGTTTTTGACAACTGCTACAATCCTCCAGCTATGCTGATGCACATCAAACACGATCCTCAACAATGAGCAGTCTGCTTAAGATTCAGCTAGTGTTTAACCGTAGATCTGATACATGCATTTTAATCATAACAGATCAGCGCCTCTAATCATCACAAGTCAAAATAGCATTAAGTTGCACTGACAGGTCTTCCTTTTTAATTTGAAAGCAGTTAAAAAGAAGGAAAATTTATTTTTTTTGCACAATTTGGCATGGAATTTTTGCAGTAAAAAAACAATTTAAGAGGCTCTTAGTGACACAATTAAATTTAATTGAGGGGTAGATTTTTTTACAATGCTGTTCAATAAAAGTAAAAATGGTGGAAATACACTTAAAAAGGGCACAACATTGATTTGAGATTTATTTTTGTGTGTTCTTCCACAACACCATTTTGGCCCTGTGACCTTTAGCAAGCTGTGTGTTACCTTGATTTTTCCAACAAAAAGACCCCCAACAGCTCCGGGTAAGCGCTGACACACACAAACACACACACACACAGAAGGATAACAATGAGCGCAGACAGGCGCGACCGCAGAAAGATGCTCACAGCGAGAGACGGACCAAGAGCGACGTGAGCAGACGAACAGACTGAGAGCAACCCACGCAGACTGAGAGGGACCCACACAGATACAGCGGGACGGCCAGTCGAGACAAAGGAAGACAATCTGTCGAGAAGCAAATGAAATAAATTGTGAAAGGTGTTCATTTGGCCTGCCAGTGTGTTATGATATATCGACTGCACAACCTCCCATTTTTTTAAAGATCCTGTAAAACAATGTACAAAGCCCAATTTCTAACCTATATTCAACTGAATACATCACAGAGGCAACATATCTTTGTTTTTGGGGACATATACATACTGTAAATATGATGCATGTGATGTGTTCCCAAAAAAGTTGGGACAGAAGCATGTTTACCACTTATACAGTATCTTCTTTGTAGCATCAATTATTGACAGGTCTGGACTGTATGCAGGCCAGTCTAGTACCCTCTCTCTTCTGTAAAGCCATGCTGTTAAAATAAAAGTATTATCTCGCTGGATGGAAGCATATGTTGCTCCAAAACATGTATGAACCTCTCAGCAATTATGGTGTTTCCCAGATGTGCAAGTTACCAATGCCATGAGCACTAATACACCCCAATAACTGTGTGTTAACTGTAGATTTCCAGTCTTATGGTAGATTTCCAAGGGGAATAATTCCTTGTTGACTGACTCAAACGCCTCCTCAGATGTGACTGACTAGGACCCAGTTACCCCAGATATGTTGCTCATGGGGTGGCGCAACTCCAAGTTACCTCTAGTAACTTATGGCCCTGAGTTGATGGGGTGGTTCTGGTGTCAGAGCCAAATCCTTGCATCCTTACAACCGAGGAACAAATGGCTCGCTGCTGCAGACAACCTCAAAGTAGTTCTCTCTATGGATTCTCAGCTGCCCAGAACTCAGTGGCCCATTGGCAAAGTAGTAAAGGTTCATGCTAGTTCAGACGGACGGGTCTGATCTGCAGACATCTTGATCCAGGACTGGATTTACACCAGACCAGCTGCTTGTCTTGTCCCATTGCCCTCATTGCCACCTTGACAGCATTACCTGAATTCAGTTCCAAACACAGAAACTGGGATTCTGTGGGGGCAGCTGTTTTGAACTCTCTCCATGCTGCCTAAATGGTGGAATCTGTTGGTCAGCAATGCAACTGCACCTTAATCTTTGGCAGGAGTGATAATTGCAGACAGGTGTGTTGCGAACACAGTTGTGTCTGCAGCCAGTATTAAAGGCCCAAATCAGACATGCAGAGTTCTCTCAGATCTCCATCCACTTCCAGGCCATGCGTCCTTGTCCTAGCTGCATTTTCTTTAATCTGTTTATTTTAATGTTTAGGGGTGTAAATCACCAGTTTCATCCCGATACGATATCGATGTTTTGGACGATACGATATTTTCCAATATCACAAAATCTGCCACGATTCGATTGTGATTCAATTTGATATGGGGCCCAGGATTGATATCAGGCGATTTTATGCAAAAATTTCACATAATTACAGGAAAAAAAAGCATTTCTGCAATTACATTATAGACAGGTTTCTATATTTAATAAAAATAGCTCTTTAAAAAAAACAACAAAGACCTGCTTACCTTTAAATTAGGAACACAACTATGAACATTTGTGTTAAAGGGGACATGGAGACTTTTCCCTCTCTGTGTATCTGCAGTCTGCTGCAGACAGCAATCACACTACCTCAGCCATAATTAGTGGCGTGTTTTTATCTGTGAACGATCTGATACAGCAGTTATATACGGATAAAGATGTAGACGTAGTCAGCAAACTAAGGGGAGAGACCCGTCCTGCCTGAAATATGTCCACACAGCCGAGAGAGGAGAGGAAATCCTCTTTCCCTCAGCTGCAAAACTTTAGAAAATTAAACACTTGGTTGTACAGCAACAGTGAAAGTGAGTAAAAAACCAAATGTAGTATGTGCTTTCAAGTGTTTTTGTGGAGCACAGTGGGCTGGCATACCAACTTTACCATTCAGAGACCACTCCCATCCTCTCCTGCACCTGCACTGCCTTCAGGAAAGGGGACGTCACTGCCACTCCCGCCTCATCACATCCTTTTCCCCTCCCTCCCCTCACTACCAAACTGCCCATTTTCTGTGCATTTTTCAAAATTCTGGAGTGGACAGAGTTAGCTCTGAACTGGGGGTTTACTTACACTTTAATGTCAATGTCATGTTGGAAGGTGAACCTTTATTTTTCATTAAGGATATCTCTGTACTTTGCGGCATTCAGTTTTCCTCAACCCTGATCGGTCTCCCAGTCCCTGCTGGTGATAAGCACCTCCACAGCATGATGCTGCCACTACCATGCTTCACTGTTAGGATGGTATTGTGCAGGTGATAAACGACTCCTTTGGATGCTTTTTGCAAACTCTAGGTGGGCTTTCATGTTGTGCCGTCTGGTGACTTTGCCATAAAACCTAGATAAGTGGAGGGCTGCAGTTTCTGGACCTTTGTTCCATCTCCACACAAGATTTCTGGAGCTCAGTTAGAGTGACCATCAGGGTCTTGGTCACCTCTCTTACTAAGGCACTTCGTAATTGCCCAGGGAAAGGATTTGCAAATCTCTCTATTCCATTTATTAACATTTTACACTATGTCCCAACATTTTTTTTTGTAATTGTGGTTTGTAAATGTTAAAATAGTTGTCTGTCTAAACATAGATTTCAAACTTTCTCCCAAAATGGGAAGATGGAGTATTTCTGAGCTACAAAAGGAGAATATCACAAGATAGATGTTCAGTGCTTTTTATCATCTTTGTCTTATTGGTGAAATATGCCATTCACATTTCTAAAATGAGACAAATTCAGATTTTAGAGAACCATGTTATTCTGTAGCTTGACTTCCCCACTTGTAGAGAGTTAGGGGTTTACAGCTTTGGTACTGGCAAAGAAAACAAGCCATGATTTATGTCATTACAGTATAAACAGTACATATTGTTCTCCTGTGATAGTAGAGAGTGGGTTTTAATGCCTGGAGTGCAGCAGAGTATAATGCCAAGAGAAACAAGAAAAGAGATATTACATATAGCGCCATCAATCTCCTCAACAGAAAAAACGTTAATAACATTCCTCAGCGGGAGTTCATTGTGCGGTGCAGTACGTGCTCCTCAATAAAAAGCAGGTTATTCAGATTAGTGGTAATATATTAAGACAAGGAGATAAAAATGATTTCCAGTTGTGTGCTATCTTTTATCTGCACGCAGCAGGAAGGACATGCAGTAGAAGAAAGGCTTCCAGTTCCTCACTTTGAATCTTTCAGAGCTTTAAATGTAATGAAGACCAAAGGTGTTTACTTGTCCCCTTTGGTGAAGGATTAGTTGTGTATCCTGTAACTGTATTAGTAATGTTATCTCACAGAAACACTTCCTTAATGGCTGTTATGACTCTTCTACTACTAGTTTACCTTTATGGGTTTTACTATCATAGACGGTAGGCTACATGTCTTTGTAAAACATTGTTTGAGTGTCCTGGTAAAAAAAGTAGACGTATTATTGGAATGTGACTTTAAAAGTCCTACTCTCTCTGGTGATTGTTTTAAAAAGAAAGAGTCCTCAGTAGTTAGCTTAGTTCCTGGAAACATGTCTTGAACCTGAAGATGCTAACAACGCCAATATGAGCTAAGCTGATCGTAGCTGCTGTTAAGCTGAAAGATCTCCTGGACATCCTGTGTCTGTTAAAGAGCATTGGGAAGAACTGATTTAAATGTGAAACATATTTATAAAGTAAACATACACTATATGGGCAAAAATTATTTGGCCACAGCTGTTGATTATTAAATTCAGGTGCTTCAATCAGACCTGGTTCCACAGGCGTATGAAATCAAACACCTAGCTATGTGATAGGATACCATTTTTGTAAAATTTAATTCCATCCTGGATATTCCACAGTCAACTGTAAGTGGTATTATTAGAAAGTGGAGGCGTTTAGGAACAACAGCAACTCAGCCATGAAGCAGAGGACCACATAAAATCACAGTGTGAGGTCAACAACTGCAAGGGCACAAGTCACCAGCACCCGTCTGGTTCCATAGCTGAAGAGTTCTGCACAAAAACTGTGTAGCAGAAGTTTTATGGAGTGGGTTTCTATGGCCAAGCAGCTGCATGCAAGCCTCACTTCAAGCCCAATGCCAAGTGTCAGCAGGAGTGGTGTAATTTGTCACTGGTGTGGACTGAGATTTGAATGAAACTGTTGAATTAAAAAAATAAATAGCAAAATCAGGGAAAAATGTGGTAAATCTGAGATGAAAAAATATAAATCTACCGGGAAGTGCACTGACCCAAAACAGACAGAGTGGTAAGGTTGAACTATAAAATGTATTTCCTAAGATGGAAGTTTATAACAGTTTAAAGGACATTAATACATGTTTAAAACAGCTGAAAAAAGAAAAACAAAACTGGTTGAAGTCCCAAATGTTTAAGCTCAGTGTCCATTCAGCAGTACACAGTCTAAAAAACCTCTTTATGTTAGTCCTTTGGGGCCTAGCTGCTTGGATGAGCCTCCAACTGACAAAGAAAGAACTCCAGATCAGCAGAATTGTGTTTTTACAACGAGAGTCCAAGAGAGGTTGGTTTAACAAAAACAAAAAATTAATGCAACAAGAAAATTCAAAAGAAACCAAATAAATGGGGATGAACAAAATCAAAATAGATTTAAGCAAACAAAATTTATGAGGAAATAAAACAATCAAGCAAATATTCATGCAATCAAAATCAATATTTCAAAGAAGAAATATGATCACATTACAAAGGAAAGGCTCATCCCTATTTAGTCAAGTTCGTAATGTTTCTTTCTGGTGCTGCCAGGGCTCAGTGCTAAATCTTACCAGTTCATCCTTAATTTAAAAAAGGAAACAAGGAGAGGGACTTAACTGAGGAAGGGGTAAATTGGCATTCACCCCTTCGTTTTCTAAAGAAGCATGTCTCTCCCTATTTGCAGCTGCCGGATGTGATAAGTACTTCAGCTTCCTTATTTCCTCAGCATGGTCCTTGACTGAATCCTTACTTTCTCGGTCTTCTTGCAGCACTGTGGCCCAGACTCGCGGGGTTGGTGCTCATCTACTGTGTCCATTCTGTGATGCAGCACCTCCTGCCTCTGTGCTCAAACCAGCTCCAGCCGCTCCAACGCCAGGTGTGCAGTGGTCTACAGGTGTATGGTGATTACTCATGCGAAAGTCCAGGGACTCTGTATGACAGTAAGATGGGTGAGTTTGTGGATGCCAGAAGATCATTACCTGCCTGACTACATTGTGCCAACTGTGAAGTTTGGTAGAGGAGTGATAATGTAATGGGGCGTTTTTTCAGGGTTTGGGCTAGACCCCTAATTTCCATCAAAGGGCAGTCTTAATGCTAAAGCATACCAAGATATTTTGCACAATGCTATGCTTCCAACTTTGTGGCAACAGTTTGGGAATGGCCCTTTTTTATTCCAGCATGACTGCACTCCAGCACAAAGCAAAGGCTATTAAGACATGGTTTCATGAGTTTGGTTGAGCCCCTTTGGGATGAAGTGGAATGGAGATTGTGAGCCAGGCACCCTTGTCCAACTTCATTGCCTGACCTTATAAATGCTCTGCAGAATTAATGGGCATGAATTCCCAAAGAAACTCTCCAAATCTTGTGGAAGGCCTTTCAAGAAGATTTGTTGCTGCAAAAGGGGGAACAACTCCATATCACATGTATTTGAATACAACACCATTACTGTCCCTATTGGTGTAATGGTCAGATGTCCAAATACCTTTGTCCATATTGTGTACATGTTTTTACTGTTATTTATTGCTATAATCTAAAAGGGCAAAGAAAATATGTGATAAGATTTAGCACAAAGCAAAACACTGATGGAATGTTCAGGGCTGAACAGTCTGATTTATTCTTTAGACTGAGATAGTCTTACACTGGTAGAGTCCTTGAATTATTTATTATGATAAATATTGAAAGTAATCGATATAGATACATATATCCTGGTCAAATTGTGCCCTATGGCCTGACCTTAGCTGTAATTTTCTTCAAGTTTTTATTAACAATTAGAGAAGATGTATGAATGAGTCATGCCAGATGCCTCTTAATTGCTCTGAAACATGTTTAAATCACAGTCGCTCGCTGCCTGTTGCTCAAAATGAACTGTGACACAACTAAAGGCCCGTTTGATCAGCCCTGTTTACATCCACTTTAGATCACTCTACAAGATCCCAGCTTGCGAGGTCACTGTGTCATCAGTATTCCCTTCTTGCTGTTGGCCTCTGACAGCCTCCGTCCTGCAAATTACAGCCTCTGATGCTTCAAAGAGCGCCGTGACAAGCCCTCCCCCTGACTCTGACCAACTGCCAGTGTCTCTAGCCCTGGATTGACACTCTAAATGAAATAACCATCGAACAGGCGGAGACGAGGCCATCTTTGTCTGCATGGAGGCATCTGTACCCGCTGAGTGTTAGACAACAAAGAGCCGTAGGGGGGCTTTCTCGGATGTCGACGGGGGTTATATTGGTGTGGAGGAGTATGATGCTCTGCTCACAAATGTCACGTCTGTGATTGTCTCTGAGTGCTTTATGCCAGTGATGCTGCCTTTATGTCTTTCTGGGAGCCGTCAGCAGATGAGGAGCCTCTGGTTGTGTGTCTAACTGATGCATTCAGATTGCAATAGAAGTATTTCACTCAGCCACAACAGTGGTTGACAGATTTACAGAAAAGTGGATGAGAAGTTTATCACTAAGCTGTTTGTAAGCCTGCAGTTACAAATGTTCTAAAACCAATTTAGCCTTTATTAGAACCAATTTTTATAGACTTGTTTTCTGCCTGATACTATTGTGTTAAAACGTTTTTATATTATTTGGGGTTCAGGGAACTCTTGGCTAGTGCTAAACTGAACCTAGATTAGCTGGTTTTGTTTTTTGGGGGGGTTGGGATGGGGGGCTATGGAAGTGGCCAAACATGCAAATGGAAAACAAGTAGTTGGTGATGCCATTTTAGGAAAAACCAGATGCTAATATGTGTACTGGTGTCATTATAGGAACTGTATTTGGAATCCACAAGTGCCAAGACTGGTGTCCATATCTGTACCGGTATTTGCGGTATTTGGACTTCCATCCTATTCCTTCCATCTCTTGATGATGGACTTAAATGAACCCTGGGGGATGTTCAGTGCCTTGGATTTTTTTGTATCCATCTCCTGACTTACACTTTACATTAACCTTTACTGAGTGTTTGGAGTGTTCTTTTGTCTTCATGGTGTAATGGTTACCAGGAATACTGATTAACCAGTGACTGGGCCTTGCCCACACATGTGTCTTTATACTATAATCACTTGAGAAATATTCACTGCATTCAGGCAATCCCCATTTCACTAATTGTGAGACTACTAGCACCCAATGGTTGGACCTCTGTTGAATTAGGTCAGTCACTTTAAAGGGGGTGAATATTTATGCACTCACTTCTTGTACCCTACATATTTTTGTTTAATTGACATTACTTTGTCAAAGTTTGTTTTCACCTTGACATTAAAGAGCACTAGAAATATCCCATAAAAAAGGGTTAATGCATGTTTACATTTCTTAAAGGGATATTACGTATCATATCTGATTGGACAGCACATTTTAAGCAGTCAGAAGGCTGATGCCTCAGAACTTTATTTATTAATTTTATTTATTTGTTTCACATAAAAATGTACCTAAATTATATTAATACTATTTTTTTCCCTTTTTTTAGGGGTGGTTTGGTGTTAACTGTCAATGACTGACATACTTGTCTAATCTGATAGAGGTGATGTACAGGTGTCAATAGCACTACTGACGTCACCACAGTATGATTACTGGTTTCATAACTGGCAATGATTCGGGTGTAAGCCATGGATATCACCACATAGACTGGAATCTATATCACTATGGATGATGGTTTATGAATCTGAACATCACCACCACTGACACATTGAAAACTAAAAGCAGACTTCTTAAATGCTTGGATTGTGTAATCACCCAGAGCAATTAAGACAGAGCCAATGACTGTACTCAAGTGACCGAGCCACATCCCTCAAGGTGTTAACACTTGAAGTTGTCATTAACTCCAATAGGAATCATTTCATGTCGTCAAATATCATGTAACCCTATTATCTGGTCTTAGTAAATGTGCATTGTATGTTTTCTGTGGATCACTTTGTGGGAAATGTATCAGCAGGGTATTTACACCACACACTGTCAAGAGCAAATCCAATCTGCAGACGACTGATTGAGCAATTTGCTCAGCAATTGAGCACAATAGGCCATCAATGTGCAGGAATACTAATGTATATCACAGAGCTGGGAACAAGGAGCAGCAAGCAAAGCTGCAGTGAGAGGTTGTATTTCAGCTCTAATGATACAGCGGGATGGCAAAAACTGACAAAAAGCACACCCAAGGTGTGATTTTCTTAATAACAAACTCACACTGTGACGGTTGTTTTTATGAAAGTAAATGTAACTTGAGACACCAAAACCACACGCACCTTTGGTTTCACTTCATGAGTTCAGGCTGGTTTTGATTTATTTTTGTGGCAGTAAATATCAAACTTTACTCCCACAGGTAGGCTGGAGATGTGAACAAGAAGGCCTGAGGCAGACAGATCAAAATAAAAAGGTGTCAGAGAAAGTGAAAGTGGTGTGTGCCATCCTTTATAAGTGACATATAGCTGTTGTCTTTACTCTAAGGTCGCCTGTGAGAGTGAGGGCTTGTTAAAATATGTGGAAAGGCTGGTGTGAAGAGAGAGGAGGTGGTTAATATGCCTAACACAGGCTGATCACATAAGGAGGATTTAGGAATGGATGGAGACAAGGAACACAGATGCTACTTTTTATGGATGCAAATGGCATGTAAAACTTAAACGGCATCTGTTCTAAAGTTTTACTAGATTTTTAATGAAAGGATTCATTGTTTCTCAGTGGTGCATTTCACCCATAAAACTCCCAAATAACTTTAAACCACAGTTAAGAAAGACTAAGTACAAATCTGAGTTTGGAAACTTTTTATTAAAAGTCACTTTAAAAAATGATAACTGAATACTCCCTACATCCGTCTTACAAATTTGAAAAACAAATGTGTTAAGAAGAAGGGTAGAAGGTATTGTGCACAAAGAAATATCCTCAAGATCAATGCTGTAATTTATAGGAAGAAGAATCTTGATAACAGGCTGAATAAGAAAGTAAGGCTCCTCTGTATTATCCAGTAACATCCCTTATACAGTGTGGCACAAGACAGGCTGAACAGCCCAGTTAATCACATTTTCTGGAGTAGTAAAGTGCAAATATGTTGATTTGATAAACTTAACATTTTCTATATATGAAATTACTGAGGGAAACTATTAACCTGCACGTGCAAAGCAGTGAGAGGAGAAGAAAAACATATGAACATCATGTTCACTGCAGTGAGTGATTGAAAGACGATTCTTTACAATTATTTTAAAAGGTTTCACAGATTCTTTGACATGAGGAATAACTGTGAGAAGAGTGAAAGCACAAAGCAGCTAAGTCATTACCCTTGAGCATGAGTGGCTATGTACCTGCATTAAGAAAGCATGTTGGTGGCTTATTGGTTAATAGTTTGCAAGTAAAGTTGGATGCCAGCTCCTCAGAATACAGTAAAAATACTCTCAGAACTATGGAATAAGGACTGCAAGCAATTTAATGAAATCTAATCTTTATGTAATTATTTTATAAACCTTTGTAGTTGACCCTTTCAAACAAGAACTTAACCCTTAACAAGTTTTGACAAAGTTCTGTTACAATTGTGTTGCAGTGTCAGGCCAAGTGTGTCTAATCTGAAGGGTTTGGAGAATTCCCAGTATGCCGGGCTGCTTTAAGGGCTGGGAGGGCCGGTGTACAGTGACACTCATGCTGCACTCAGGAGGTTTGGACACAATTAGTTCTCAAGGTTTCCCATGATTCTTTGCAGGGAATATGACAAATGTGCTGTTTATTGATAATTAATGGATATTAAAGTTGATAGGAACACTGAAACTTTAAGTATTGTTTATTGAGGCAGTGAGAACCAGAGACAGATGGATAAGAATCTTTAACAGATAAATTAGTAATTTAGGAGTCCAGGAGCCTAATTTTACTTAATAATAAATAGCCTGAGGAGAATTAGAAATGTTCATGAAAACTGCTGCAGTTTTTAGTTGTATTTTAGAATAAACCGTTCATTAACAGTTAGTGATTTATTGTTAGTATTATTGTTAGTATAAACTTAAAAACTTACAACTGACAAAAAAACATTTAATCTCCAGAGTCTCAGTGTCTGTCTCTATCAGTGAAGTATGACACATGTCTCTGTAGTGTCTCATATGTACACAGAGAAGAGCTTTATTAAGACTGACAGAGAGAGGACAGCATGTAGCTATACATTTAAGTTGCCACAATAAATTTGGCTCACAAAAAAATAACAATAAAATCACTCTGCCAGTCAGGCATTTCAACGGGCATCCCGGATAGTTGCGGTCAGCCAGATACTAGGTTTTAACCTAGTCTTGTTTCTTCATAAAGGACAAGCTTGCAGCTCAATGTAAACATGCCAGGTGTAGATGGCATAGGTAAGCTGCAGTGCCAGGTGTGGAGCTGAAAACACAACACACAACAGACAAACCACCACCTACACCATCTAAGTTTATGGATTAATTCAGTCAACTATGAGATGTAATCTAGCCTAATGTACCGAATATGAATACATTCTATGCAAATAGTAGCCTTTCTATGTTACAACAAGAATTAAAGAGTAAAATTTTGTCATGCAACCTCTCAACAGCAGCTTCTGCTCATCATCCAGTTTACTGCTGACTTAATGATGACTAAAAAAAACAGTTTTGTAAGCAGGGGAGAGTTGTAAAACAAGCCTACAAAGACTTGTGACAATGTAAAAACTGCTGTTAAAAAACAAACAAACAAACAAAAAAAAGGACGTTATCCTAAAGCTGACTAAAGCCCTGTTCGCACAGGATTCATATTACCTGGGGCCTTCTGGTAATTTGAACTTATTGCATGGGAAGTCTGTTTTTAAACCCTTAGAAGTAAAAGTTCCAGATTAAATTACCAACCATATTTCAGGGTTCCACAGGTAATATTAACCCTGTGCAAATCCACATCTCTGTAATTTAGGCTGGTTATTGTGTGGTTTATGGTCTGATCTGCAAGATCGTCATTGTTTTTTTTTTAATGGGTGGTTTATCTCTTTTTTTTTGTAGCGATAAGAGAAAGTCAGAAACTGAAAGAATGACATGCAGGGGAAGCCATAGGCTTGATTTGAACCCGGGCTGCCTGCTTTAAGGACACCAGCCTCCCTACATGGGGTGTGAGGACAGAACTACATGGCTACCGTTGCTGTTCAGTCAATGTTTCCTTGTGAGCTCATAATGTATTCAAATTACAGAGACCTGCAGGTGCACCGTGGGGAATGCTTCAGGGAGTAAGGCTGGTCTGCTGTGACGACTTTCTGTCTGCATTTTGTGCATGAATTAACCAAAATGTTAGGACGAATTGAATCTTGGCACTTGCAAGAACATTTTGCGTGCTTGATGTAGTGGAATATGCCCCCTCCTGGGCTCTGTACTTAGGAAAACAAAGACATCCTGTTCCTTCTAGGCATCTGAGTTTGTGTGCAGCGTTTTGCAGAAAGTCAGATACCAGGCACGAATGGCTCTTTACTTTCACTGCAGTGTCCGCTGGGGGGTAAAGGGTTTTGATATGAATACTGGAGTGGAAAAACAAGAAACAAAACTACAAGGACTCACACAGGGAGTTAAAATAGGTTACTGGGCATAAGTATTGCCTCTGAACAGATGAATAATGTAAAATAGGCTGGTTAGTTGTCAAAAAGAGCCTCTTCGTGGATTTTGGGCTTCTCCCGATCTGCTCAGTAAAACTGACTGTTTTTTTCCTCATTAACAGTTCAAGGCAAGCTATCTATTCATGAGCGCCCATTAATTTTCAGCTAGGCCTCTTTATTTCTCCTGTATTAGCCCTGATTTGAGATGGACAAGAAACGAGTGAGACGGATCATTTTTGCATGAGGCCTGACCTACATGACAGCCAAGAATCTCTAAACTGGGTTATGCTTTGATGCAGAACGCTGGCTCGCCTCCATGTTATTGTTTTATTAAACCGTTCTGAGCATCTGCTGAAGTGACCACTGACATCCAGTGCGAGGTGTTCCTGTTGCCAGACATGTGTATGCATAAATATGGGACAGACTCAGAGCAGTGTACAGATGTATCATGTATTAGTGGCGTAACAGGGAGAGAGGGAACAGAGTGAGGTAGAGGAGGAGATTTTAGATCTGCAAAGGAGGATTAACCTGCCAATTATTTTGACTCTTTTCTGTGTTTATTTGATAGGAAATCTGATGAGGACACGTGGCGAGGACACAGGGCGTCCACTCAACCAACCGAGATTACAGATTATTTTCACCATTAAAGGTGACATATCATACTGCTTTTCCACCTCTGAACCCAGCACCCCTTTGGTCTAAATGAAACATCTGTGCCATGTTTTTGTGAAAATATAATATGGATCAAACACCAGAGGAGATATGAGGTGTCAGGCAGGTATGAGGACCACCACAATGAGCTTTGATTCTTATATTTTGTATTTTTAGACATTTTCAGCACGTTTTTAGCACAATATCAGGTGAAAGCAGGTCTCTTCTTGTTTCTCCAAATCTAAAGTCAGATTACACAGTTATTTTGTCTGATACATTGGTCACTGTCTCAGATTAGGTGATCACAGAGCCATTAATTTGATCTGAATGACAGACTTGGCAGAGTACATAAATGGGACATGACTAATCATTGGCAATGATGTGGTGCTGCTGAAAAAAAGAGAGGCAGGTAGAACAGTCTGGCTGCAGACCGTAGCTCCCAGATGCCCCCTCTTGCAGACTGTTACTGAAAGAAACTGCATCTTTTAGAACACAAATACACGCTAAAACTTTCATAATAAAATTGAATTAAACTTAAGGTACGGGTTGAGTTAAGAGTAAGAATACCTGCAAAACCTGTTTAAAAAGTTGAATAAAGCAGCTGTAACAGCCTGAAAACATTCAACATAACATTATGCAGCAGCATTAGCTACATAAGCTACGTAGATAACTACGCTATGTAGCTTACATTGCTGACATTACAATTTTTGACAGTGGGCCTTCTGTATTTGTTTGTCCAAATTAAAGTTATGGTGAATTACGATATATGTTAGCTTGATGCCAATGGTAACGCCGGTTACCAGTTGAAATTTCAAAACTTCTCTTGTTTTTAATCTGTCATGGTCATCCTCTATGACATATCACAAAGGCAGAGATGTTGTCAGAGCTTGACAAACCTCCTGTCTCACAGTTCCATCTCACAGTACCAGTTCCATCTCACTCATATTTACTTTACCAGTTGGCTTGTTTGCATTTATGACTGCGGTGTGTACAGACCACTCTGCGATCTCATTGGTAAATGTCTGCGAGGTCATGTAACAAACCGCAGAGAGGAGGACAAAAATCAAACATGTCAGGCTTTCCTTTGGAGGTTGGTGTCTCAGACATGTTCTTTTTTTCAAGATTATTTTTGGGGCTTTTTTGCCTTTATTATGACAGGACAAGTCTGAGAATTGATTCTGTGACCAGTGCATTGAGGATTCTGTCCTCTGTTTAAGGGCGCCTGCTCTATGAACTGAGCTCAACAACTGCCCAATATGTTCTTGATTGTTGAGTGAAATCACAGTTTTTCATGATCAATGGGTCCTGAAATGGTATGACTGTCAGATCAGGCTATAATTGTGCTAAAACATGTAGGCTCAAAGTAGGTAAACTGATTACAGGTGGGCTCAAACGTTAGAACGTCTCAAACGAAAGGTGAGGGCAAAGCATGTGTGTCTGCTCCCATGTTCCACATAAGGGACATGTCCAGGTTCAACTCCTCGTCCCACAGGTTAGGTCAGGTCAGGTGTGGAAGCATACGCTGCTTTGGCACTTTGCTGCGTCAACCTTGACCCTGTACTGCTCAGGCCTCCTGATACCAGTGTCCAGACCTGCGCCAGGCCCATCCCCCATCTCTACAGCTATCCTCCCAGCTGACCCATCAGCAATTCATATGGCTGCCCAAGAGGCCCAGTCCAACCGATGTGTCCTAGGTGCCCAGTATACTGTGAGCAGGATCATGGTGTTTCCAACTATACTCAAAAATGCATCAAAAGGGAAGATTTCACAAAGGAGTCTATAGCCCTCAGTCAGCATCCAGGCCTCACAACAGTATAGAAAGACCCGGAGGACCAAGAACTGAAAGACTCTGGCTTTATGCATGCTCAGAAAACATCACACTGCCTTACCCAGGAAACTTTTGCCCTGTGCACGAGGCGAGGCTAAGTCTGCGGTTGATTTCAGCTTGGCTCCACAACTTCTACGCTCTCATCATACACAGACAGCTCCAATGGCGGTCCTGAATACTTTTGATTTGAATTACCACAATTCATAGAAAGTCTTAATGCCTCAATTTATCAGATATATTAGCAGCATTCAGGATTACAACATTACCAAGGTGCACAGGAAAATCTGGGGAGTGATTTTTCCAGACTAAAGAATATTTTACTCAAAAATAGTAAAATGTACTCTTTTTTGAGTGCATTTATTACCAGCCAGCACCAGAGTTGGAGTAAAAAAGTAAAATAAATTTACAAGTAAAGTAAATCCTGCTGGAGTAAAACTTAAACCACACCCACTTAAGTTTCAGCTCAGCTGGTGTCACTCATGGCTGGTCACGGCTGCAGCTTGTTAGCTGTCCCAGCTGCAGCTAATCCTTTGCAATCAAGACCTCCTCACCTGGTGATGAACTCTCAGACACCTGTGTGCTACAGCCTCTTATCAGGTAACCTGGCTCCTCTTCAACCTTTGATAATCTAGTGTTTTTACGGTGACTTTTTCGCCTTGTCTAACTCCATTTTGTCCTTCTTTTGGAGTGTCTCCATCTCACTGCCAGTGATTCTGCCAACCACCGGCCAGCTCGCCATCAATTGCGCTGATGTTGTCAAATAAACTTCTTTAACCTCACTACCTCATCACGTACTCTGCTCCTGGGTCCTTGTGATATGTTCATCACAATTGTTTCTGTAATATTAGAACACTATGTCTAATACATATAAGCAAAACAAAAGCTCCTTTGTTGTCATGCCCTTTATGGGTGGAAAGGCAGAATTATCTATTAAGAGGAAATGTAGCTCTTTATAAAGAGGAAGATGACTCTATTTAGAGTAAGATACAGTTCTACATAAGTGTTACTCAATTGTAAATGAAGTAGAAATCATTCCATAATGAGAAGGAAACATTTCTGAAAAGAATAAAAAACAGCTCTGAAAGGACTAAATATCACTTAGTACTGAGAAAAAAACAGCTCTATAGTGATTAAACTAAAGTCTGTTACTCTGTAGTGAGTACAGTTGCTGTAGAGTTGTTTTTATTTTGTTCATTATGGAGCACATAATCATCATTTAGAGTTAAATAAAAACACTTTTTAGCATAAAAACACCTCTAAAACATTACTCTGCAAGCAGAGTAAATTTTACTCCAAATAGACTGGGACCAAATGTTACATTTTTCAGAGTAAAATTTTATTCAATTTTAGTACAATTTGCTCAGGTAAATTTGCTGTGTATTTGCTGTCAACAGCCTTTGAATTTAATTCTGAATACAAATCTGTATTTCTTAAAAGCTTTGTTGCTTTTGGTTATTCAAGAGACTGCATTGTTCTTAAACACGTGGTACTGAAAAAGCACCAGACATTTTTGCAGCTCTCTGAAGACAGTGAATAGGTTGAGAACATAATTTCACACTGGTTATCCAATGCCTACAGAAAACCAGGCCCAGAGCGGCTCGGTGGAAGCTATAACAGAATCATCCTGACATTAATTCTGGTGACCATGACAGGGCCAGCTCTGAGTCCAGGGCAGGTGGGGAAAAAAAAAAATCATCTGTGCTCTGGCCTGCTCCCAAACCCCTCCATCACTCCGTATCAAATTAAAAGGCCAGAGTCTATGTCGTCCCTCCAGAGTGTCAGCCACCTCATGTCAAAACCTAACAAGTCATTTGCTGGAGGTTATTGTTATTGTGTGACATTTAATCCAAGTTGTGACATTAGCATAATGTCCTGACCCGCCTTCTTAACCTCTGGTCACCTTTAATTGGTCAGCGCTTTTTAATGTCCATGTTTCAGTGTGTTTCTTGTAATTATTATGGCTGCTGCACATTTTATAGACAGATACTCACCTCATTCTCATCTCTTAGTGTGAACACTGACAAAAAAACCAAGTCATCTAGTGTGCTACCATCAGGGTTCTCGTCATGAGGGGCAGACGTGATCAGTGACAGATTTGTAGGCCCTGCAGCCTCTCCCAGTGTGAGTGTATGTGTGTGTGTGTGTGCTGCTGACTCTCTCAGTAACACTATCTCAGAGATGTGTTAACCCCTGGTGGCATGTGCGTCGGCAGGTGTGGTGCTTAGCAGCCGTGCTGTCTTGACACAGTGTGTCTGTGGAGAAGAGTGATTAGTTCTCTAGCTAGCTGCTGTATGTGGCCACGCTGACATGGAAGGTCACAGAGTTTCATGAAAAATGGACACAGGCATGCTGGTTTCATGCCCTGGCAGGAGCAGAAGTGGTTACCAGGCTTGAATCTCAAAGAAAATCAACATCTATCTAGCTCTCTTTCAGCTGTCATTGCTTTTCCTTTTCCTCAATTTCTCTTACCTTGTATCAAAAAAAAAAACAAAACAAAACAATGGTCTCAAAGGCTCTTTGGGGATTTTTTTAAATCTAGAAACAAACTGAAATTAATCTTTGTGAGCTAGGCAAGCAAATAAAGCCACCAGCATTAGTAGTGACAATTACCATATTGTCAATTTAAGGACCTGTGACCAACGAGTGGTTTACTCATTGTGCTGGTGGCATCAACACCCAGTTTCAGAGCACTTCTCAGAAGTTTTATTTTTTACTATAGCATAGCAATAAGTTTCAGGTCCAGGCAAAGGGAGCAACAAATTTAAAAGCTACGGCAATCACCCTCTTCATGCCCTTATGCCTAAAAAAATGCTGTGAAAGTGCCCTTTTAGACTCCTTATGGCACATAACCATGATGAGGTGCTCTTTTGGGTAGAGTAAATTTGACAAAGTGCCCTCTTTAGGACCCTCAAAATGAACAAGATTTGACAAAGTGCTCTCTTTAGTGCCCTCAAAATAAACAAATTTAAAAAAGTGCCCTCTTTAGTGCCCTCAAAATAAACAAAATTTGGCAGTGCCCTCTTTAGTGCCCTCAAAATGAACAAGATTTGACAAGGTGCCCTCTTCAGGGCCCTCAAAATGAACAAAAAATAACAAAGTGCCTTCCAAATGAACAAAATTTGACAGTGCCATCCTCTCTTGCATTCCTTTGTTAAATAGATGGTTAATTTGTTATCAGTTTTCACCTTTGCAGTAATGGTTGGTGTAATAGTTTAAATTACATAATAAAAAATGTTTAATCATAACCTGAGTATTACAACTATTGAGCACTGGTGCCCTTTCCATCATTTTCGCTGCGGCCCCTCAAACATCCTGAGTTTGCCACAGAATCAAAAGGAAGTATTCTTCACTTTTGTCCACTTTTTTTTTCACAAGCTTGGACTTTAACTAATGGAGACAGGATTTCCAAACACGCTAAACAAGAAAAATATCTGAAAAACCCACTACAGGCAGCTTATAACCTTGAGTAGACTCAGTATAAAGCACTCGTTTGTTTGTGCTCCAAGGCTAGCACACTTCAAGTCTTTGATAGCGGTTCGATCTATAATCTCATACTCTGCTCATACAACTGTTGATCCCTGTGACCTTATACTGTCATGCTTCAATCTGATGTTTCAAGGAAATTGATCTTTTGTCGATGAGGAACTGTGCAGGGTGTAAAGGTTTCACTGCAGAGCAGTGATGATAGAGCATGATTATAACTTATAAAGTGCATGGAGTTAAGTGTATTAGGTTGTCTAACCAAAATCTGTGTGTGAAACTGTGCAAAATCTGGGTGCAAAGTGGGGTATAACATGTAAATGGATCATATTAAATCCTCCATATTTCAGTGTTTTTTTTCCTTTTTCTAAACTTCTTAGAAATCTAGCTGTCAAAAATATTGTGATTTTTGAATTGCTGTTATATCCGTAACAACTTCTCCTATGAAAATCTATTCTTTTGTTAGAAAGTCTGCTGTTTGTCCTCCTTTAGTTATGTTGCAACATAACTCACACGATGACTCTACACACAGCACACACTGAGTGGGTAGGGTGGCCTCTTTTCCCACACGTGTTAGCAGGGCTAATTTTTAGGCAGGGACTAGGTTCATGCAAGACAAACACATATGAAACATGTTTGAGCCTCTGTCTTGTTAGTATGAACTCAAAGCGGAAAACAACAAACCTACTGGGAGTTTCTCTTTCCTCTTTTTAAAAGTCAAAAATATTTCCAGATTGGAAATATGTGACATCTGCTACATCAATGTTTAAACAGTTGCATATTATATGTGTACACAATCAGTGATAATAATAAAAATAATAACAAAGGGGCGCCGGTGGCCGAGTGGTTAGGGGCGCCCCATGTATGCGGACAGCCCAGGTTTGAATCCAGCCTGAGGCCCTTTGCCACATGTCTCTCCCCTGCTCTCGTCCCTGTTTCCAACTCTATCCACTGTCCTCCTCTATCAAATAAAGGCACAAAAATGCCCAAAATAAACCTTAATAAAATAAAATAAAACAAAATGAAAGTAATAATAATAATGACATGGATGGAAAAAAAATGGACATTTTTATTTTCTGTTTTTATGTGGTACCAGTATGATTGTTTATTACCAAAAGTATTGTCAGATGGTGCTCACATATATTTGGACAATTTTAGATGTTTTTACTGACAAAATTTGAATATAATAGGCCTGCATAGACTTGTTCTTCGTAAGATCTTGATAAGATCTATGTATAAACTATTCATTAGTATGACATTGTATTAAGGCCACTCTTAGAAAAGGTGATCTGTTAATATATATATATATATATATATATATATATATTTGATTTTTGATTTTTAAAGTTGTAAATGTACATGAACCACAATTTAAGAGTTTTAGTTCATTATGTCAACAAGTGAAAATACAACCACTGTATTCACTTTGGTTTCTTGTTAATTTTTTGCTTTACACTGTTGTACATTTCTAAAACTTGACATTTTTGAGTTCAAATGTCAAGATTTAAGACTTTTTAAAGTCTAAAATCCTGAGTTTGTTTGCTTGTAAATCTATGACTTTATTGTCTTTAAAATATCAATTTTCCCAAAAAAGTGTTGACTAGTTTACTCAAACATTAATAAAGTCTCCTCATTTTTTAAAAAGTATTTTAAGGTGGTACTAATATGCCATTGTGCATTATAATCATGATTTTAAAAAAATACATGTACATCTAATTTCGATCATGTCAGAGGAGACAGGCAGTAGTATGTTGCTTAAGTGAATAGCAAAACCGAGAGGTTTAATATTTTATTATAAAATATCTGAAAATAAAGGTTTTGTTCTTTTGTGTGTTAA